>NC_080765.1:7212666-9612666 GCF_020826845.1 Diceros bicornis minor | reverse complement strand
GTCCTGGTGCCTGAGAGCTGATGTGACGAGGCAGATGGCGTGCGTCTGTTCCAGGTCCTGGGAGGTAGTGCAGCTGTGACTACATCACAGGTGAGGACACGGCTTGGGCAGCGATGGAGGAGGGTGGGGCCACTGAGTGAGCAGCACTTCATGCTCCTTGGACGCCTCACCTACCCTGGGCTCCAGCGAGGCCCTGACCCACATTTCCCACCTGGCCTCACAGCCTCCTTGCATCTGGCCAGCTGCACCCTGAGGACTCCACACTCAGGAAGTGCTCTGTCCCAGCCGCTCAAAGGTGAGGCTGGCTGGCTGAGAAAGGGCTGATCAAGTTGGGCTTTGCGGGATGTATAAGAGTTCTCCCAGTGAGGCACGGCATTCCAGGCTCAGGGAGGGGCTTGTGCAAGGATGGAGAAGGGATTTGAAGTGGTCAGGTAGTGGCAAGAGCTGACTGGAAAGGGGAGGGGAGGGGAGGCCACAGACGCTTCCAAGCTCCCCTCCTCTAAACTGAATGGGGGTGGTGGGGAATGCCTCTTTTGAACAAAGCAGGGGGATTTGGGAACTGCTAAGGACTGAGGGGGCTGGGGACCGTGGAGGGCATTAGTCAGGGAGAGGTAAGAATGACTCAGAGACTGTAGACGGGGAAGGCCATGATGGAGGGGGACGGGTGGGGGCCTGGGGGTCTCACCAGGGTCTCTGGAGGGAGGCGGGAGATGTGCCCGTGGGAGCCGTTGAGCCCCCGCATCTCCTGCCTCCCCAGGGCTCCTGCAGGGCTGTGACTCACGTTTTCTGTGCTGTTGTTGATGAAAAGAAAGATCCCAAAGAAAACCCTGTTCCCATAGTAACCCAGCTCTGATTAGAGCCTCCAAGGCCAAGAAGGGCCTTTCCCGTGTGGGCAGGGCCTTGGAGCCGGGAGGGGCTCTGCTGGATGGTGTCAGGGGACAGCTCCCTTACCCCCACCCCTTCCTGTTGGCCTCTGAAGACCTGGTGTCTGCTTGGCACCAGGCCCCTAAATCCTTTGAAATCTCCTGGCAGAATGGAGGGACTGGGCCCTTTCAACAGGCAGAGAGGGAAACTGAGGCTGAGTAAGGGGAACGCACTTGCCCAAGGTGCCTGGCCCCGCTTTGGGTCCCTTACTGGCTGGCATAGGCCTTTTCATCAAACCAGTTCCAGGACTGGACACAGCCAGGCTGCTGAGGTCTGAGGAACTGAGCAGATGGTGGCGGTTGTGTGGCCCTGGGCAAGTAATGACCACTACGAGCCTCCCTTTGTTCCTCTGTGGGAAGAGGGTGTTAGTGATAATTCCATGGGGCTACTGGGAGGGTTCGAGCAGATGTGTGTCCACCTGTGTGTCCACACCCACACGCAGCACAGGGGCTGCCCCAGAGAAGCTCTCAGTAACCAGAAGTCTCACTGAGGGGCTTCCTGCATTTGTTCTTAGGCAGGGTGGTAAACGCCTTTATTTGCAAGGCTGTGTGATCTCAGGCAGGCTGGTAAGCGCCTTGTTTGTCTGCAAGGCTGTATTAGGACGAGCCATCTGAATCCCAGGACGAGGCTGTGCGAGAGATTTGACATCAATTCTCTGCCCCCTTTGCCCCTCTTTCTGGGGAGCTGCCTCTGTCTTTTCTGCTGCTGGGGTGTGCCCGGAGGGGCTGTTCCTCTTGTTTGTTCCCTTCCTTCCCATCAGCCTGCTCACCACGCATTAGGCAGGTGGTGCCCTGTGGCCAGCAGGCCGGGGCCCTGGGGGCCCATTTCTGCAGAGCGGGGGTGGGGTAGCTCTGCAGCAGTGGGGGTGGGGCAGGTCTGCGGTTTGCTGGGTCAGGTCTCAGTGAGGAGGGACCCCAGCTGCAAGTTGTGCTCCCGGACGCAGCCTTAGTTTGGTCCCAATCCAGGCGCTGGCTTCGGGGCCCAGCAGGCCCAGCCCCTGGTGACCTCCATCTGCACCCAGTGCTTTACTAGGGCGTGACGGTGGGTCCAGCTCACCCCCAGGTCCCGGGCGGTCAGCCAGATCCCTGACATCTGGGTGAGGGGGCCCAGGGGTTCCGAGAGGGTCTGGTTCAGGACCCTGGGTGACCCACACAGGCCACATCCACCAGTCCACAGAGGAGGGAGCCTTGGGGGAAAGGGCGTGGCAAGAGGCCTGAGTCTGCCCACCTCCCCTCCTGAGAGCCATCAGGACCCCTTACTTCCTCTCTGGGTGACCTTGGGCAAGGACACACCGCTGCTCTGCCTCAGTCTCCCTCCTTGTGAAGTAGGGGTGAAGGTCCCCACCCCGTGGCCCTGATGTAGGACATGTGATTGGATTAAGCTGGGCCTGACACACCTTCAGGCCCCCGAGTGGTGATGGATCTAAGGAGAGGCCCTGGGGAGGGCCTGGGAGGTGGCTCAGACACTGGCTTCCCACCCCCTAGTCTCCACCTCCTCATCCAAAGGGATGCCTGTCACCCACCACTGTGGTCCTGGCTTCATAAAGTCCTCGAGGCCCAAACGGCCTGAGCCCGGGTGGCTGGCACAGAGCTGGGTGGATGTCCCTGCTGCGGTTCCTAGAGCCCAGGGCGCCAGGGAATGTGGATTTGTCATTGGGACCAAAGATCCCACTTCCAGGTTTTAGCTGGAGGAGTGACATGGAGGTGCAAAACGGTGTGGCCACAAAGGTTAGCACCTGGGCTGCAGTGCCTGGGAGCCCAAGCTGGGAAACCAGCCCTGGTCCCGTCAGAGGCTTTAGGGACGTGGAAACAGGTAGAGATGTTGGGCAGACGTTTGCAATCAAGGTCTCTAGCCTGCACATGCTTAGAGGCAAAGGACGCAGGAGAAAAGGCAGGAGGGTGAGTCCCTGCTGGGCACGGTGGTGGTCTGGGTGCGGTGGGCTTGGGGGGCGTGTGGGACTTCATTTTGATGCTTTTATGAGTTTTCTTCAATTCCTGAAAAGAACGGGTGCTGTTGTGTTTTAACTTGACACGTGTACAGAAGTGGGCAGGATATAATGGGCCCCCCAGGTATGATACTCTGCCACACTAGCTCCATCTGTTCCTTATTCGTTGTTCTTGGTTGTATTTAAAGCAAATCCCTGACATCAGGGCATTTCATCTCAAAATATTTCTGTCGGTATCTCTAAAAAATGGGGCCATTTTCTTACATCACCACAGTATGATTAACAATAATTAATCCTTAATGCCTATCCCGGGCCACGTTAAGGTTCTCCCGATTGGTTCTGGAATGTCTTTGCAGTTGGTTTGTTGGAAGGTGTTGCTTCTGTGATCAGAGAGAGTGATGTGAGAATGGACATAGCCGGCCGTGGTCCCTTTCTGCCCTGCCTGGGGTCCTGGGTTCCTCTCTCTGACCTGGAGGCCGAGGGGGGTTGGCCAGAACCGGGGGTGTGGGGTCCTGGTACCAGCTGGAGGCTCTCCCTGCAGGGATGGACCTGTCGGCCAATCAGGATGAAGAGACCGACCAGGAGACTTTCCAGCTGGAGATCGACCGCGACACCAAAAAATGCGCCTTCCGCACCCACACGGGCAAGTACTGGACGCTGACGGCCACGGGGGGCGTGCAGTCCACCGCCTCCACCAAGTGAGTGCCCGCGCCGCCTCCCACTGCCCTCACCTGCCCAGGCAGCCCTTCCTGGGGGCTGTGGGGCCTGGGGCCTGGGATGGTCCCGCCTGACCCTGTCCACCACCCTCAGGAACGCCAGCTGCTACTTTGACATCGAGTGGCGTGACCGGCGGATCACACTGCGTGCCTCCAATGGCAAGTTTGTGACGGCCAAGAAGAACGGGCAACTGGCCGCCTCGGTGGAGACAGCAGGTAGCCACCTGTGGGCCCACCCCGAGTCCTGGTTCCCTGGAGGGTCCGTCCATGCCGTGGTCAGTCACCAACCCCACCTAAGGCCACCTTGTGCTGGGCATCCCCTGAAACTGGCCATGCCCAGTCACCCTAGGGCTGGTGTGCTGTGTGACCCCGGGCTCCTGCTCTCCCTCTTTGGGATACCCTGGGTATCCCAGCCCCACCCCCATGAGGCTCACAGCCCCTCCCCGCTCCTGGGACAGGAGACTCGGAGCTCTTCCTCATGAAGCTGATCAACCGCCCCATCATTGTGCTCCGCGGGGAGCATGGCTTCATCGGCTGCCGCAAGGTGACGGGCACCCTGGACGCCAATCGCTCCAACTACGACGTCTTCCAGCTCGAGTTCAATGACGGCGCCTACAACATCAAAGGCAGGTTCCCCCGAGGGCAGCTGCCAAGTGGGGCCCCCTGGGCCCGGGCGTCCAGCATTGGGGTGCGGAGAGTGAACCCCTAATCCTGCTCAGTCTGGCCACTCTGTGACTCAGCTCAGGCCATTCCAGTCCCCATGGGGACAGACATCCTGTGGCCACCAAGGGCTCTGGGTTGGGAGCAATACCTTCCCCTCTTATCTGTATGTGAGGGAGAATTCCCCGCCCACCCCAGACAGCTAGAGAAGGGACGAGGGGAGGCGGGCAGAGAGGGAGACAGGGTTCCAGAAGGGGTTGGCAGGGGAAGTACCACACACCTGAGTTATGGGACCAAAACCAGGGGGATTGGGGGGGGGGCGCTGTCCAGCATGGGTGGGAGGCCTGGGTGGCCATAACGGACCCCATTCCCCTCCACCGTTCTGGAAGCCATGATTGCTGGGTGGGGAGCGGGGGCCCAGGGCAGGGCCTGACAGGCTCTTGCCCCCCAGACTCCACGGGCAAGTACTGGATGGTGGGCAGCGACTCCTCCGTCACCAGCAGCAGTGACACCCCCGTGGACTTCTTCTTTGAATTCTGCGACTACAACAAGGTGGCCATCAAGGTGGGCGGGCGCTACCTGAAGGGGGACCACGCAGGGGTCCTGAAGGCCTGCGCCGAGACCATCGACCCCGCCACGCTGTGGGAGTACTAGGCCCGCCGCCCGCCCCGCCCCGCCCCTCCTGCTAACCCTCTCTTCCAGGCGGGCTCCTCCGGGTGGGGCAGCGGCTGCAGCCTGGTCCTTGGGATTTCAGATCCCTCTGTCCTCTCTTCTCTGCCATGGGCGAGGCCGGCACCTCTTCTGACCTCAGACAGCTCTGAGCCTTATTTCCCCAAAGTGGCCAAGGAGAAGTGGGGGGGCTGCAAGGCCTGCCCGAGCCCCTGGGCATGGGGGTGTGTAACTGGAATCTCCTCCTGCCCCCTCCCAAGAGCCTCCCCCCACTTCCCAGGAGCCAAGCCCTTGCCCCCATCCCGTCGGTGCCCCCTGGCGCACCATCCCTGCGTCGGGAGGGAGGCTGCACAGGGTGGGGCTGAACCTGGAGTGTGCCCACCGCCTGCACCCTTTGCATGGAGCCCGGAGCCGGCCTGCCCGCAGCACATCCCACTGTGGTCCGGGGCCCTGCTCCTTTCTCTCTCTCACCCTGGCCTGACTGGAAGCAGAAAATGACCAAATCAGTATTTTTTCTTAACGAAACGTTATTGCTGGAGGTGCCCCAGGCAAGCCTGGTTGTAGCGTGAGTGGTCTTCAAGGGGTCTTTCGGGGGCGGGGGGAGGGGGGCGTGTCTCCAGATGGCATCTCCAGGTCTCGTTGTGCCCTCTACCCAATAGTTGTGGGTCAGGCTGCTGCCTCCCTGAATTCAGAACCTGCCCTCGCCTCCCCAGGGTGCTCTCACTGGCTCCCTCCGTCCCCGGCCCCAGGCCTGTGTCTCCCCTGGTGGTGCTGGGCCCCTCACCGCCTCAGCCAGAGCCCCTGGTGTGATCGGTGCTCCTTGTCTGACTGGACTCCTGACTGGCCTCCTTGGGTCTCGGGTGGGATGAAGCCGGGCGTCACCCTCAGCCGGAAGACCCCGGCCCCCGGCTCCCAGCCCTGCCCCCGCCAGCTCCCCGTACTGCCAGTTTGTCTCCGCCATGCATCTCACTCTGGGTGTCTTGGTCTTTTATTTTTTGTAAGTGTCGTTTGTATAACTAAACGCCCATGATAGTAGCTTCAGACTGGAAAGAGCAAAATAAAATAATGCAAGTCTGCAGCCCAAGGCGGCCGGTTTGTGTCCTGGGGAGAAGGCAGGCGTGGAGGGTGGGCCCTGGGCTCCGACGGGTGGTCTCAGCCGCCTGGACACCTCCAGGAGGGAGGAGGGCCCTCAAGGGGGTGGACTCATTCACCCCAAAGGGCTGCCGGGGGCCCCTGGTGTCCCAAGCACATAGTGGGAGCTCCATGGTGGGGAGGTGGCTGCATTCGTGGTTCCTGGATATCCTGCTTCCCGTGTCGGTGAGGCCTGGAGCAGGGGTGCCCTTGGGAGGGCCAGGTACTGCCCGCCTGCATGTGTAGGGGGTAGAGATCCAGGCAGTACAAACTGGTAGAGCGGACTTTCTCCTCCTGCCTCGGCAGGTGCACCTTGACTAGAACTTGCAGGTAGGGGGCTTTGGGCTTGCCCTCTTCCTATACTGCAAGAGGCCTTGAGTGCATCCATCCACACCCCCAAACTGGGCACGGGTCCCCCTGGGGTTGCTCTCTGAGGACAGGCCCAGGTCCAGGAAGGAGTCAGCTGGACAGACCGCCCTTGGAGCCCAGGGTGGGCGCCTACACCCGCAGGCCCAGCTCTGGGAGGGGGAGGCACTTCTCCACCTGGCAGACAAGAAGCTGAGGAAGTTCCCAGCCTCAAGGAAGGAACTGAGTTCTGAGCCCAACCTGTGTTCTCTGCCCCTGGCATACCCCACGTGGCCGGCTGCAGGGACTCCGGGGCACAGGCACCCGGGCTAGGCCCTTCTGGTATCTCATTTAATCCCAGAGCATCCCTAGGTGTAGCGCTGTTCCCGTCTTACGGAGGAGGAGACTGAGGTTCAGAGCAACAAGGCACAGCCTTGTGGGTGGAACAGGGTGCCACGTGGGTGTCCAGTAGCAGGCGGTGGTTGAGGATCGACTTGGACGATGCGGGCGTCTCGGGGGCAGCGGGGGCACCACGATGTCCTTGGGACAGTGGGACCGGAGCTGCTGCGTCCCTATCTCGCTGCCCAAAGCGCTGATTGGCTGCCGATGAGGAAACTGGGAGGCCTGCGCTGTGATTGGTGGTCCTTGGGGGCGGGAGACTCGAGACTGGCAAGGGCAGATGGAGGCTACAAAGGGACGTTGGGGCCCCAGCGGGGTCCTGGCGGTCGAACCCCTACTCCCGTTAAAGCCAGGCTGGAAGCCAGAAAAGTGTCAATGACGTGGAAGGAACAGATGCATCCTTCGGAGCCAAGGTCTTCCAGATCGCGGGGGGTGGGAACGCACTGGAAGGGGTTCAGGGCGGGAGTCTCCAGTCGGGCAGTTGTAGGTCCTACGGCGCTAAGTAGTTCCCTGCGGTGCCGGGATGGGGGGTGGGGAGCAACCCAGCCCCACCCACGGGGCAGGAATGACCTGTCCTGGAATGACCCCAGGGTCCCCTTTCCGCATCACTCTGAGCCAGGCCTGATTCTGAATTCATTCATTCTGCAAAAATGGGCGCCTACCACGTGGCTGCGCATTCCCTGGGCTGCGGGTTTCCGGCGGCGGAGGAGGCGCACAGTCTGATGGGGGAGGCGCTCGCACCTAGCGGAGGAGGAGGGGGAGGGGGAGGAGGGGGAGGACAACCTAGCCCAGGACAAGGGACAGGAAGGGTGCCGAGTGGAGGGAACCGCAGAAGCAAAGGCCGGGTGGGAGGAAGCCAGGCAGAGTCTCATTGGGTCCCAGAGGAAGCGTGGGTTTGAGCTAGCGAGGCCGCGGGTTCTTCAGGCCCATCGGGCATCTTCCGAAGGAGGTAGACTCCCGTGGAGCACGTGGAGCCCCTTGAGGACCACCAGACTCCTTCCTGAGCACCAGGGCACCCCATTTCCAGGTCTTTTCAGACCTTCAGGGTCCCTCCTGTTAGAACTGGCTCTGGGGCCTCCAGGGCTGGGATTCCAGAGCAACGGTGCAGCTGGCTTCCTCAGCCATTCCCATTCACAAGGGTGTGGCCCGTCACAGGTGACCCTGCGCACACATGGGCTTGTGTACATTCATGGGCATGTGCACACCTGAATACATGCACGGATGTGCAAAAGTCTGTGCACACAAACACGTGCACATAGAGACACATTGCTTGCACACACACACACGAGCACACACACCTGCTCTCAGGAGCAACGAGCTGATTGTGACTTCTCACCAGCCTAGCCTGCACTGACTGAGCATGCAGGGTCCCATCCGCTGTGCCTGAGGGACGCCCATTCCCCTCTGTTCTCTCAGACCCTAAGCAGCAGCTCCTCCTCACTCCAGCTTGGTCAGAGTCCAGCAGGGACCCCATAGCTCAGAGAGTGGGTCCCTCCAAGCCTGCCATGGAGGGAGAGCAAGAACTCAGCCTCTCATTGCTCAGATGGGGAAACTGAGGCCTAGAGGGTGCCAAGTGAGTCTGAGCAGGGGCAGGCAGTGCTCCATGTCTCTCTTCAGGGTTAATTGTGAGCTTGTAAGCCCAAAAGATCACGACTGAAGTAAAAATAGTCATTTAAACTTGTAAGGAAGGAAAAAGAAAGGAGAGGCAAGCCTTCCTCCCTCCTGCGGGTCCTTCCCTGTGGGGGCAGGGATGCCGGAGGCCGGGCACTAGGGGCAGGCTGCGGTCCCCAGCATTCGGCATGGCTGGAGTACAGGGTGTCCCAGGGCCTGACCCCAGTCTTGAGCCTCCCCATTGCTGTCTGCTGGGATCTCCGCAGGCCTGGCCCTGCAGGTCTCTCCGTGGGATGGGACCCTTGAGCTCTGTGGAGCTGTCGCCAGCCCCAGGAGGACTCAGGCGGGTCCCTTTGGTGGAGGAGGCCTCTGAGCTTCCCAAGCACGTCTCTAGGAGACACTCCTTCCAGGTCCCGTGTTTTCCCAGCTCAGGCTCCTCCTCTGTTCATTTCTGGGGAGACCTCAGTGGAGGACACCCCAGCCCTGCCTGGGTGCCATTTCCTCCAAGACCAGAGCAGCCTCTGCCAGAATTGGGATGAGAGGTGACCTTGCATGGCCTTAGGGGCTCATAACTCACACTGAAGGATACAGTAGGTGAGGCTGCGAAGGGATCATCCTGCAGCCTGTCTGACTCCCTGGGGACCCTCTGGCCTCAGTTTCCCCCGTTTGAGCAATGGGCAGTTGGGTTCTTGGCCTCCCTGGGCCATGGGCCCCAAGACTATCCAGATGAGGGAGAGGCTCTGAGACCCCTGGGGCAGTGAAAGATGGGAACAGATGGGGTCTCCCCAGGCAGGAGGAGGCCTGGAGAAGGGGCCAGGTGGGAGGGGCTGGGCGGGCTGAGCATTTGGCCTAAAGCCCAAGCCCCTAAATGGGGCCCAGGGCTTAACCAAGAGGAGGCCGATCCTCCCGGACGGATGATAATTAAGGCAAAAACTGCACAGAGGGGTGGGCCTGGTGGCGTAGCAGTTAAGTTGGCACATTCGGCTTCAGCGGCCTGCCGGTTCCAATTCTGGGCGTGGACTTACAGCCCATCAGGCCATGCTGGGGCGGCATCCCACATAGAAGAGCTACAACTCTACAACTATGATACACAACTATGTACTGGGGCTTTGGGGAGAAAAAAGAAAAAAAAAAAAAAAGGGAAGATTGGCAACAGATGTTAGCACAGGGCCAATCTTCCTCAAAAAAAAAAAAAAACCTGCACGGAGATGCGGGGGCAGATCTGCACTCCCCTCCCCCTCCCTGGGACCCAGGTCTGACCCCCAGGAGGGGAAACCCACCTTGCCGGAACCCCCAGCTAGTGCCAGGCACTGGGCAGGTGCTCTGAAAGGGTTACTATTAGTATCATTATTGTTATTATTTTAAGAACTAAGATAGAGCCAGCCATGATGGCCTAGTGGTTCAAGTTTGGTGCTCTTACCACTTTGGTAGCATGGGTTCATTTCCTGGTTGTGGAACCACACCACCTGTCTGGGGCTTTG
Source organism: Diceros bicornis minor (assembly GCF_020826845.1). Lineage (NCBI taxonomy): Eukaryota > Metazoa > Chordata > Mammalia > Perissodactyla > Rhinocerotidae > Diceros > Diceros bicornis. The sequence goes on along the minus strand of NC_080765.1, from coordinate 9,602,785 downwards.
GGGAGGAAAAAAAGGATTTAAGATAATAAATCCATAGAGTCTAAAGTCAAAGGATCCCCACTCCTTCTCCCCCCAGAGGTAACACTGTTAGCAGTTTCTTACACACTTCCAGAAAGTTATATTTTCTATTTCAGGAATTAATATGTAGCCCTTACTGTGTGCCAGGTACTAAGCCCTATATTAACTCATTTGGTCCTTGTGATGGGCTGAATTGTGTCCCCCCAAGCTCATATGTTGAGGTCCTAACCCCCAGTCCCTCAGAATGTGACTGTATTTGGAAATAGGGTCTCGAAAGAGGTGATTAATGTTAAGTGAGGTCATGTGGGTGGGCCCTACTCCAATCTGAGTGGTCCTTATATGAGGAGGGGACGAGGACACAGACATGCACAGAGGGACAACCCCGTGAGGACACAGGGAGAAGACGGCCATCTACAAGCCAAGCGGAGAGGCCTCAGGAGACACCAGCCCTGCCGACACCTTGATCTTGGACTTCCAGCCTCCAGAACTACAAAAGAATCAATTGTTTCGTTTAAGCCACCACTTCTGTGGTACTTTGTCATGGCGGCCCCAGGAAACCGATATCATCCATATAACAGCCCTGAGTGGTAGGTAATATTGTTATTCCCATTTATCAGTGCAGAAATTGAGGCACAGAGAGGTTAAGTAGCTTGCTCAAGGTCACATGCCCAGTTTGTGGTACAGCTGGGACTTATATATCAAAACATAACATGTCGGTCCAGCCCCATAGCTCAGTGGTTAAGTGTGTGTGCTCCACTTTGGTGGCCCAGGGTTTGCAGGTTCGGATCCTGGGTGTGGACCTACTCACTGCTCATCAGGCCATGCTGAGGCAGCGTCCCACATAGAAGAGCTACAACTCTACAACTGTGATACACAACTATGTACTGGGGCTTTGGGGAGAAAAAAGAAAAAAAAAAAAGGGGGGGAGATTGGCAACAGAGGTTAGCACAGGGCCAATCTTCCTCAAAAAAAAAAAAGAGGAAAATTGGTAATGGATGTTAGCTCAGAGCTAGTCTTCCTTACAAAAAACCCCCCCCAAAACATAACATGTATGTACAAGCTCATAGGCACCCACACTCATGTGCTTACTTCCCCCAGAAATAGATGGACACGTGCATTCAAGACCAAGTGGTAGTTTGGGAGGTGACCCCAGGAGACAGGGAGAGGGGTGAACGTGAGCAGGGGAAGAGAAGGAAGGCCACAGCGGGTCAGCATGTGGTCATTCATTTTTTTTTTTTTTAATGATTTTATTTATTTATTTATTTTCCCCCCAAAGCCCCAGTAGATAGTTGTCTGTCATAGCTGCACATCCTTCTAGTTGCTGTATGTGGGACGCGGCCTCAGCATGGCGGGAGAAGCGGTGCGTCGGTGCGCGCCCGGGATCCGAACCGGGGCCGCCAGTAGCGGAGCGCACGCACTTAACCGCTAAGCCCCGGGGCCGGCCCCAGCATGTGGTCATTCTAATTCTAATTTTTTGAGGAACCTCCATACTGTTTTCCACAGCGACTGCAGCATTTTACATTCCCACCAACAGCATGAGATGGTTTTATTTTATTTTTTTACACACACGGGATCGTATGCTCCTCTGCTCCGTCCCTTCAGTCGTCACCTAATGAACGCGAGTTTTCCTTATCTGCACAGACAGACCTTACTCTGTCTTCTTGAGTGCCACCACATGATGTCCCATCTTATCTACCTAGTCCCCAGTTCATGGACAGTCACATCGTTTTTCATTTGTCATGACACCGCTGAATGGAACAATGGTGGGCAGCAGCCTTTTTACAAGTCTCGGGTAAATTCCTGGAAGGCTAATTCTTGGGTCACCTCACATTTTGATGGATGTGACCAGATGGACCCCCGAGAAGACGGGGAGCCTGGCTGTGGATGAGAGCTTCTCCCCACTCTCCCCAGCCCAGATGGAGTCACGCTTGAAGCTTTTTGCTGAGAGGTGGAAATGGGCGTCCTGAGTACATCAGTCTGTGCAATGGTCACCTTATGCCGGCAAAGTAGGTGCCAATACAGCCGCGTCACTGGAGGGAGGGGATGGCCTGCTGGGCTCACCTGCCCAGGTGTGTCAGCCTCTGAGACAGGAGGACTGGCTCTACCTGGCTGGGCCCCTGAAGAACGCCAGGTGTGACTTTGACCCGGGACCTCGCCTCGCTCATCTGTGAAATGGAGCCATGAAATGAAGCCATGGATCCCAGCGTGGGAAGTGAGACTAGAGTTCTGAGAACACTGGAACCGCTTTCTGTGTCACGTCCAGAATGGGGACGTGACAGGTGCTGCTTTGCAGTGAGATTGTCCGTTGTCTTAGCTCTTGTCTGGAACAAGACCAGCTCCGGGCAGCAATTAGACTGTCTTCCCCTGATCCAGGGCACAGATGAGCTGCCTGGGAGAAATATCAAGTGGGAACTGCCGGCTTAGGAAAATGCCACCTGCCACTGCCCGTGGGCTTGTGTAGTGAGCAGCAGACCCCTGCTTCTCACTCACCTTGGGGATTCCTCTCTAAAAGGAAGGGCATTGGATACGGGACAAATCCCCAAAGGACAAATGTCCCAGTGGGGCTGGACCTTGGCAGGAGGGTGCAAGCCAGTTGCTCCTAGGAAAGTGCCACAGGACGCTTCCCCCACATTCGACTGGTCAGGACTTAGTCACGTGTCCACAGCTGCCAAGGACCCAGGCAGGTGGTCTTTATTCTGGGCGGCTAGGAGACCAGCTACAGCTCAGGGCTCTGTCTCTGGGGGAGAAAGGAGAATGGACAGCAGGGTTCACCCTCCACCTCTGCTGTGGAGACCAATGGTGGAGAGAAGGGCCCCTCACCTGGAAGTCCCTGGGCCTCTCTGGAAAGTGTTCAGTGGGGTGTAGACAAGGGGTGGCACGGGGAAAGCGGGCTGGGCACTGAGGCAGGGGAGGAGCCAGAGTGGAAGAGGAAAGAGCTGGGCCCAGCTGCAGCTGCACTTCGGGAAGCCCCTTCTCTCTGGTGCTGTTGGGGGCCGAGAGCTGGCCGGCAAAGCACCAGCCCATGCAGGCCTCCAAGACATGGAAGCACAGAGCTGAGGGCTGGAGGGACCTAAGGAATCTCCTAGAGCCAGCTCCCTCTTTTACAGATGGGGAAACTGAGGCCTTGGAGCACAGGGACTTGCCTGGGATCAGCCAAAGAGCCAGCAGTGGACTCTGTCTCATTGTGTGACCTCGGGTGTCAGGAGCATCTGTGAAAGTCTGTGATAATGGGGAGCACAGGGGGGTCTGGGCTGGACACAGGCAGGGTCAGGGGGCCTCTCAGCATCTTTCTCCTGCCTGCTCAGCTTCCTTCTTTCCCAAAGTGCCACTGGCAGATTTGGGGAGGGGGGGATGTAAATAAAAACCTCCCACATCTCCCAGGCCTCCAGACAGTCTGATCAGAGAGCTAGGAACCAAGGATGCCTGTGTCCTGGCAGCCCCTGATGGGGCTGTGGGGGCTCTGCAGCAGCCCAAGCTGATGGTTGGCCAGTGCCCCCCATCACCTGGCCCAACAGCCTCCCCACAAAGGCTGCCATCCTTGAAGGTGCAGGCTGTGCCCTGTCTGGCTCCCTCCTCATTCTGTTATCTTTTCAGCCTCTTTTCTCTTGAGTTTCTGTGTTTTGGATAGTTTCTATTGCTCTATCTTCAAGTTCAGTTATCTTTTCTTCTTCAGCGTCTAATCTGTTATTAATTCCACCTAGTGTATTTTTTTTTTAATATAAAACATCATATATTTTCATCTTTAGAAGTTCAATTTGGGTGTTTTTTGTCTTCCATTTCTCTCTTTATCATGCTTATGTTTTCTTCTGCCTTCTTGAGGGAATCTATTTATATCTATTTATAATAGCTATTTTAAGGTCCCTGTCTACTAACTCTTATCTCCCAGGTTTGTTTCTAGTGATTTTTTCCCTCCTTCTCATGGGTTGTATTTTCCTGCTTCATTGTATGCCTTGTAATTTTTGATTGGATGACATTTATTTATTTATTTATGTATGTATGTATGTATGTATGTATTTATTTATTTATTTTTTGTGAGGAAGATCAGCCCTGAGCTAACATCCATGCCAATCCTCCTCTTTTTGCTCAGGAAGACTGGCCCTGAGCTAACATCTATTGCCAATCCTCCTCCTTTTTTTTTTCCTTTTTCTCCCCAAAGCCCCAGTAGATAGTTGTATGTCATAGTTGCACATCCTTCTAGTTGCTGTATGTGGGACGTGGCCTCAGCACGGCCAGACAAGCAGTGCATCAGTGTGCGCCCGGGATCTGAACCCGGGCCACCAGTAGCGGAGTGCAAGCACTTAACTGCTAAGCCACGGGGCTGGCCCCGGATGACAGATGTTTAGAATTTCATGTTATTGGATGCAGGATTTTTTTTTTTTTTTCTTTTTGTGTGTGTGTGTGAGGAATATCAGCTCTGAGCTAACATCCATGCCAATCCTCCTCTTTTTGCAGAGGAAGGCTGGCCCTGGGCTCACATCTGTGCCCATCTTCCTCTGCTTTATATGGGATGCCGCCACGGCATGGCCTGACAAGGGGTGCATTGGTGTGCGCCCAGGATCCAAACCCGGGCCGCCAGTAGCAGAGCGCGCGTACTTAACCTCTATGCCATGGGAGCGGCTCCCCACCCCCGCTTTTTTTAAATTTCTTTAAATGTCTATGAACTGCCAATGTTTTTGTTCCAGGATGCAGCTATGTTCCTTGGAACAGCCTGATCTTTTTGAGGCTTACTTTTAAGATTTGTTGCTGCTGGAGATGCAGAGCTGGGGCCAGAGCAGCCTTTGGTCTAGGGCTGATTTTACCTGCTCTGGAGGCAATATGTTTTTGAGTGTTCTAGGTTTCCTGCTCTGCTCTGGGGAACGTGAGCTCTTCTCAGTGCTGTGTGCATTCTGTGGGTGATTTTGCTCGTTCTTTCCCTGGCCTGGCACTGGTTCCTCTCATGCACGAACGCATCAGTAGTCATCTGAAGACAGTGGAGGCCCCTCTGCAGATCCCAGAGTAGCCTCTCTGGGTAGCTTTCTCCTTCTTGCTCTTTCAGCCTGTGGATCCTCAGCCTCCCAAATTCTGAATTCTGTCTCCTCAACTCGGGGAGTCCATTGGTCTCCACCAGGGCTTCCTGTTCCTGTGCTGTAGCCTGGAAGCTCTCCAGAATGTAAGTTAGGGAAATTGTAGAGTTCCCTTCTCTCAGGGATCACTAACTTTGCTCCTGTTGTCCAGTGTCTGAAGACCATTGTTTCATGTATTTTCTCTGCTTTTTTAGTTGTTTAAGGGGAGAGGGTAAATCCAATCATCCTTGTTACTCCATTATGTCCAGAAGTGGTATTCCTCCCATTTCTTCTTTTTTAAAACAGCTTTATTGAGAGATAATTCACATACCATATAATTCACCCACTTATAGGGTATAATTCAATGGCTTTTATATGCTCTCAGATATTTGCAACCATCACTGTGGTCAATTTTGGAACATTTCATCACCTCACAAAGAAAGACCATAGTCTTTGCTATCACCTCCTGACCCCTCCATGGCCCCTGTCAGCCCTAAGCAGCCACTAATCCACTTCTTGTCTCTTAACTTCTATAGGTGTGCCGACTCTGGACATTTCATAAATGGGATCATATACTATGTAGCCTTTTGTGTTTGGCTTCTTCCACTCAGCATCATATTTTCTTTTTTTTTTGTGAGGAAGACTAGCCTTGAGCTAACATCTGTCACCAATCCTCCTCTTTTTGCTGACGAAGACTGGCCCTGGGCTAACATGTGTGCCCACCTTTCTCCACTTTATATGGGACGCCACCACAGCATGGCTTGACAAGCGATTCAGCATCACATTTTCAAGGTTCATTTACGTTGTATCACGTGTCAGCACGTCTTTCCTTTTTATGACCGAATAATATCCCATTGGATGGATGGACTGCATTTTGTTTATCCATTCATCAGATGATGGACATTTGGGTTGTCTACTTTTTGGCTGTTATGAATCATGCTAAATATTCATTTTATTAAAAACATCATAGGGGCTGGCCTGGTGGTGTAGTGGTTAAGTTCGCGCACTCCGCTTTGGTGGCCCAGGGTTCGCAGGTTTGGGTCCTGGGCGCGGACCTACGCGCCGCTTGTCAAGCCATGCTGTGGCGGCGTCCCATGTAAAGTGGAGGAAGATGGGCACGGATGTTAGCCCAGGGCCAGTCTTGCTCAGCAAAAAGAGGAGGATTGGCAATAGATGTTAGCTCAGGGCTAATCTTCCTCAAAAAACAAACAAACAAAAACACATTCTAGGGACTCATCTCTGCAGACTTATAACCCCAGCTCTTGATAGCTGTGCTATTGGGACACCTGTAAAATCTGAGCCCACTGTAGCGGGGAGGGCTTTTCAAGCTACCAAGCCCAACTCCTCCACTTTACAGATGGGGATACTGAGGCTCAGCTGGCAGGTAACTTGCCCACTGTGACACTTGTGGAAAGAGCGCTTACCCGCATTTTCTGATTCCAAAAGCAATGAAGCTAATATTTGGGCTTCCATAGGTCAGATTGTGTCTTCACAGACAATATCTCATTTAATGCCCCACAAACCCCCTTCTGAGGTGGGGATTTTTATCTTCAGTTCACAGATTTATTCTCCCAACAATTATGTCCTGAGCATCTTAGACCCTGAGCTGGTGCTGGAGATGCAGAGCTGAGCAGAATGGTGCTCCATCTCCTCAGGGAGGCAGGCACTATGGAAAATATTCCACGAGAAGAGAATTAATCTGAGATGGTCAGTGCCTCGTGAGGAAAGGTCAGGGGCCTGGGCCCCATCTCAGAGCAAGGAAATGGCAGAGCTGGGCAGGAACTGAGCACCTGTGCTTCCTTCAGCAATGCCCAGCCTCCACAAAGCCCTAGGCTTCCTTTTGTCAGTGTGGGAGGTGTTGGCGTCCCTCAAGGTCTGAGGCTGGAGCAGGTTAGGACGGCCACACAGGCTGGGGAGCTGCTGGGTCATCAACTCTGAGCCCAGTTCCAGGCCCCCCTGAGCCCTGATTCTGGGCATTTCTCATTCGATAGCAATGAGTAGAGAGAGGACCAGACATGGGGCAGACAAAGGAGAGACAGAGAGCTTAACGAAGGCTGCGGCTACTGCCTCCCTATGGCGACAGTCTGGGCACAGGTGCATGTGCACCTCTCCTGGGCCGTGAGCGCCGCTGCACACACAGGTCACATAGGGCTTGGTTTGGGGGCAAGATGGGAGTGGTGGCTTGTCTGACCCCCATCTCCGCTCACGAACGAAGGCCCCCACATCACCTCCTCTGGGCTGGCCTTGGGGCTTGCTGTGGCAGGGAGAACCAGGTGGCAGGGCTGCTGCATGCGCTCAAGGGTGAGCCCTCAGCAGGCTGGCAGTGTCCCCTCCCATCCTCTTGTCAGCCAGGATGAGGGGTTGTGGGCAGAGCAGCCTCAGGGAAGGCCATCTCGGGGCTGCAGTCTCAGTGGAGCCCCAGCTGAGAACAGAGTTGCCCTGCTGAGTCCGTCGACCCAGCGTGTTGTGAGAAACAGCTCCTTCAGGTTGTTGTAAGCCACTCTGTCTGGGTGTAGCCTTAGGCAGCAGTACATGAAATGCTGGAGAAGCAGGGGCTGCGGACTCTTGGAGGCCGGGGAGGAGTGTGGGCTGGGCACTGGTCAGGTGGGAGTTTTGAGGGGGACAGGAGGGACAGTGCCTGGATGGGCGTGGATGTGGGATACTGCTCTCAGACACCCAGAGGAACCAGAGGACCAGAGAGAAGGTTCCAAGGGCCAAAAAGGTCCCAGAATGCCTGGCCCAGCACCTGGGTTCTCCCGTGGGGACATCAGCTCTCCTCACTCCTGACACCATCGCCTTGGTTTCCTCCTGCTTCCCCGGCTGTCCTCACCGGTCCTGTAAATGAGGGTGCCCCTCAGGGCCTGGCCTGGCCTGCCCTGCCATTCCCAGGCCTTCAGGACTGTGTCTGCAGCCAAGCGCCTCCCTGACACAGAGACCATGCTTGACGGAAACCATTGCCTCCCAACCCGCCCCCCCGAGGTGCCCTGGCCTCACAGCTCCCTCCATCAGCTGCCCTGAGGGGGCCTGAACATCGCCGTTGGCCCTCCTCTCTTGGTAAGTCCATGTCCATCAGCGCTGAGTTCCCTTGGACTCCCCCCTGAACCCCTCTCAGATGTGCTCCCGCCTGTCCCGCTCCCACCTGGAGGCCAGACAGCAGCCTCCTCCCAGGTCTTCTGTCCCCAGGGCTCCTCCCAAACCCTCTCCTGGGACTCTCTGCCAAGGCCCAAGCAGTGGAGCTGATTGAAAATGCAGATTCCGGGAACCACCAGAACCTCAGGCCCTGGAACCTGTATCTGGACAAACTCCAGACAGTGAGGACAAGGATCCAGGTTGGGGCCTTTCTCCACTGTCTTGGCTCCAGGCACCTCCTCTGTGACATCTCCCCAGCCTCCTGGGCTGCCCTGCTGTGTCCCCTTCATCGCCACCCTCTGTTCCCACCTACCTAGTGCTTTAGTTGCATGTTTTTTGTTACCCCTGCTGGGAAACCTGACAGCCCCAAGACTGGTCAGTTGAGTGGCACCCTAGTGGAACCCAGGGCCCAGCCCAGGCCTGTGCTACGCAGCAGTACGTGCACAGGTATGGATGGACGTGCACCACGTGCAGGGCCTGGGGCACGGACTCAGTGCCCCATGATCCCTGCTTGGGGGTTGATGCAGTCTTGGACATATCTGAGATGTGGGGTGGGCGGACGGGACTTGTCCGGTCAAGAGGACAAGCACTTTGTCCCCAAGGCACCACCTGCAGGGTGATGAGGGACAACATGACTGGATCCGAAGGGGCCTGAGCCTGGAACGCACCTGGGAAGAGAGGATTCTAAGGGTCAGTGAGAAGGGACTCAGATGGCCCAACCTTACTCCTTACTCCTTACTCTATCCTCACCCGTGCCAGCCTCCGGCCAAGCTCTTATCTCATCTATTTCTCACAACCTGATGGAAAGATGCTGTAATTATTCCCACTTTACTGTCAAGCAGCAGGCTAATGTAACTTGCCTGGCCATGTAGCTAGAACGTGGCAGAGCTGAGAACCGCACACTTGCAGAGCCAACTGGGAGGATTCTGAACGCACAGCAGCCCGGGACGGCCTCTGGGCCAGCTCTCCCCATCCCCACTTAGGGAAGAGGCCGGCTCAGGACCAGGCAGAGGTGACCCTCACAACAGCCTGTGCTCGCTCCATGCCCCTCTCTCGAGGGTTTTAACTGGCACCTTCCACTGCAAAGCCAAGCCAAGCCAGTGATCAGTTCTGGGCTGTCTTTGCCAAAGATGTGCTGATGAAGGAAGAGCAGCAATGAGAGGAACTGGTTCCAAGTTAATCCTGACCAAGAGGGAAGACACAGATGGGGATTTCAGACGTGACCCTTTCCCCCCAGGGGGCACGGGGAAAAGGGCCAGCAGGCTGGGCAGGATGGCTGTGCAGCGACCTTCAGCAAAGTGATTCCAAGAAGTCCAGAGAGAAGCCTAACAGAGGCTGGTAAGAGGGTCTAGAAGGAGCTCATGAACAGCCACGTCTCAGACTTGCTCATTCATGATGCCTTGCTTACGCTCAGGACGGGATGAAAACCTGCGCCTTTGGTTTAGCAGATTTGTGAAACTCATCATATATATCACAGAAAAAACCACATTGGCAGGAAATACATTAAAATGTTATGAGTGGTGACCTTTGGGTAATAACGCATTTCTACTTTTTCTTTATACTTTTCTGTGTTTTCAAATTTTTTCCATTTAAAACATCTATAATCGGCAAATGTATACATATAAAAAGGTAGTTTTTAAGGATGAAAAATTAAAGTTCTGACATTACAATAACAAACGCTCCTGACCTAAAATAAAAGCAGCACTATCTAACAAAGGACACCTATCTAATAAAAGACGTGTCCATACAAGTGACGCTTCCACGAGGTCAGATTCCAAAGGACATTTCTTAGGACAGCCAAGGGACCATGGTCAGAGATGTGCCACAAGGGGCAAGAGCACAGCCCAGGGCTCACCTGTGACGGCATTGCAGGAGAGCAATTTGGCAAAAGCCATCGAAATGCACAACCCCTCCATGCTTTGATTCAGCAGCTCACTAACGGAAACACATCTACTGAAACGTCAAAGGGAGCCTTCACTGAGCGGCTGTGTCCAGTGGCAGAACATCGAAAGCATTCGAATTTTCCTTCAGAGGGAAATGGTTGAATAACTGTGGTAAATCTATATGAAGAATTATCATGGAAGGCATACAACAAATTAGGGCCAATAGATAGATCCACAGACCTGGAGGACACTCCATGACCGTGAAGGGAGAAAAGCAAGTTGTAGTGAAAGGTATGAAATTACTTTCGTAAGAACAAAGAAAAGTCCCAGAGCCCCGATAAGCAGGTATGCGTGTTGAAATCTGCTGGCAGGTGTGTGGGGAAAGGCAGGAGGAATATGACTCTGATTACCTGGAGGATGGAAAAAAAAGATTGCAGCAGACTGCGAACAGAGCCATTACTTATCTACTTATTGAAATTGTAGACTAGTTTATGAAATTGCTGCAAATATGTAAAATATGGAACATGTACAGGAACAAGGACTAGAGGCATGGATACATTAAAACAACACACTGAATTATTTAGAATCTGGGAATGAGGGTAATTTTTATCTTGTATTCATTTCAGTATATTTTTCTCAGACATGGGAAAAAAAAAAAAGACATCCTTCAATAAAAAGTTGCAAACGGCAGGAGAGAACAGCCCCATGTTTCATTAAAATTTTGAGCTCGGTTCGAGCCTGAGTGTGCTGTGGTCCACCTGTGCACAGGATGCCCCCCCAGGCCTTGGGGCCAATTCCTGCTGGGCTGGCACATGGCAGGTCACTGACTGGGCAGTCAGCTCCAGGGGACTCTGCAGGGAAGAGGCTGTGCCTGAGGCAGGGGCAGCTAGAATCTGACAGGCTGCAGCAGCCCCAGCCAGTAGGGCAGGGACCCAAGGCCGCGGCTTCCCGGCCCAGTGCGCCCTGTTGTGGGGCCTTTGTCCCTTCCCAGAGAACCAAGTTTTTCCTGCTTCATCCAACCTTTGGCTGGACCAAGCTTCTGCAGCTTGCTCTTCAGGGCCAAGTTGGTGGCCTGCTGCACAGGCCTGGAAGAATGGCTGACTGCACTTTCTTGTAAGGGATTCTGTGCCAAAAAACAAGAAAATAAACCCTTTGCCCCCAACCTGGACCTCGATAGCCACCCAAGGAATGTTAGCGTAAGGATCACCTGACTTTCCTCCAGGCAGGGAGCGGTGGGGAATTCCTCCTTCTCCACAGGACCAGGCCCTCAGGGCTTGCTACATGGGGATCAAATCCCGCAGGTCTCTTGCAGCAGCCCGACCTCAGCTTCGGGGAGTGGCGTCAGTGCAGATCTAATCGCTCCCTGGGAATCTGCTGGGCTCTGTCTGCACAGCCCCTGTAATTTGGTGGTGGTGGGGCGGGTGGTGGTGGCAGGGCCTGCCTGATCGTGCTGCATGGAGAAACGCAACCACAGGGAGCAGAGCGCACAAACGTTTATTTACAAAAAGTCCAAGTTACATATGATACAGGCTTTTTACACACAGCAGTTTAAATGGAATTATTTTATGTATTTTTACTACCAGAAGGTAAAGAAAAAAATTTAATAATCATTTTGCTATTTTTATACAAAGCGCGACACATCATGCATTTTTTTTTTAAAGTTTTTAAATCTTTTGCTAAGTGCAAATACTAGACTCCTCTCTCCAGTTTTAAGGCAAGTAGAATGGGACTACTGCTGGGCAGTCTCTCGCTCCGAGGAGCAAGCACTGTGGCCCAGAGAGGGGAAGATGCGAGCCTGCCTCTAGGACTCCTGCTGTGTCCCCCAGACGGGGGCTGACCTCTGCGGGCATCACTGGGACAGACTGCTTCTCGAGGGGCCCAGGGTCCAGGTCCTGCCTCAGGGTCACTCAGGTGCCTGGAGAGTCATTTCATAGATGTGTGGGGACTGGTGCTAGGGTCAGAACTCGAGGCAATGACGATCGATGACTGCTACTTCTGCAGACCTCTGAGGTGCCCCACAGTCCGGCTCGAGGAGGAACATTAGAAATCAAATGCCCTGGTTCAGAAAAGCAGGAGCAGTTCCCTAGCAGCTGTGTGTGGCCAGAAACAGCCAGAACTGATGACAAAGGACAAGTCCTCAGTTTGGCCTTCAGGGGAACCATCACTCTGGTCTCCTTCCTACCACATACCAGGCGGGACCTTTGAATGCCAGGTCCTAGGGGACTTGATGGATAGCAGTATCAGGGGCACGCTGCCTACTCGGGGTCTGTCTTTACAGCTGTCCCAGGCCCTCCATGGAGCCACATACCCTGGCCACAGGGCAGAGGTGGAACCTGGTTCCTTGGTCGGATGATGAACAGGTTCAGACCTAGGAGGTCCCACATGTCCTGACGCAAGTGGACAGCACCTGGGGTCACCCTCTCCATCTGGTGAAACAATTGCTGGTGGCTCACCGCTCTCCAAGACCCTCTCTTGGGGAAGCATGGAACATGCTTTGAGGGTAAGGAAAGCCTGTCACTGTGCCCTGCAGGGTACCCACAAGACACTGCACTGAGGTCAGCAGTGAGGTGCAGGCAGCCCAACAGGGAGAGGCTCCTGGCAGCAGAGATCTGGCACAGGCCTCTCCTCGTGGGCCCCACCCTGTGCCCAGGTGATCCCTAGTCTGCAAAAACCTCACTCGGAGGAAAGACAGCAAGAATGGGCAGTTTAGCAGACTACTCCTCCCAGCCATTTTAATCCCTGAAATATATGAGAAGCTGATGGCAGCGAGTGACCATGCATGGCGATGCTCAACGCCAGGGTGTGGTGCCCACGGTGGTGGTCAGCCTGGGAGGTACAGGCCTCTGGCTACAGGAGGGCAGGACACAGCGTCAGGGAACTGGCGTCAGGCTCACCCTCCTCTCTGAAGTCTGTGCGTGTGTGCTCTGACCTTCTGGGACCCCACAGCCATCAGAGATAGCACAAAAGGAACAGAGGTCAACAAGCCTCGTAGGCTTGGGCTCTGTGCACAGGCCGGAGTGGGAAGTCCTGCAGAGTGGGCAGCTGGGGGCAGGACAAAGCCCCAGGTGTAGCTCAAACACCCTGGCTGGTGCTGGACAGGAAAAGTTGAGAGGGAACACCGCAGAGACCCCCAGAGAGACCCAGAGTGGGACTCACCTGACTCAGGACAAGGCAGCTGCCCGGCCTGCAGAGCACCCAGTAGGGCAGCTCCTCGGGTGGGTGCCGAGTGCCATCTGGGTCATCTGTCCCCCTAGGGACTCAATGCGCCCATCATACCTTAGGGTAGAAGCTGTTCATAACCTGGCTGGTGCAAAGAAGGCTCCTGACAGTCAGGCTGCCTGGGACAGCCACCAGGCCTGTCACAGCTACCTGAAAAGTATCTTTTATTTGGCCAAAGTTTCAGAACCATCTCACCCTCATCAGCTGCCTGGTGTGGGGTAAGAGATTTCTTTGACTTTCCAGAGACTGAGAGAGAGAAACTCTAGTAGGCCATGGAAAACTGGGTAAGTTCAAAGTGAGTAAACAGCAAACGTTTTAGATAAACTAAAAACAGAACCCATAGCATGAGATGACTCTGCTATCTCATCAGAGTGGGCCAAGAGGGAAGAGGAGAGAGATCCCAGAGTGGTCACCACGGTGGTGGCCTGGGGTTCTGGACTTCGGGGACATGGTCCTCAGCCTTCCCACCCTGAGTGATGCTCCCAAGCCCACGGACATCGCTCTGTCACCTCTTTGCTTGGACCAAACCTTGAGCCTTTGTGAGGGGCTGGCCCCTCAGGGCAAGACGTGAATGACAGTAGGGCCCTGAACCCCTCAACAAGAGACACAGCCCCAGCTTGGAGCAGGAGGGTGTGCCTCACTCTAGGTGGGCCTCAGTGGGAGCGTGTAGCAAAAGAACCCGGCCTTCTTCACACAGTTCAGATCTCTCAGCTCTCTCCAAACTGCACTGTGACTTCAGCTTTATTATGGATCACAGTGTGCTGCAGTAAGGAAGGCCTACGTGGTTTCTAACTGAGAGACTTCTATTGTCTATTCTTCTGCGGGGGGAGGAGATGGAGGCAAACATTGCCCTTTGTCTCTTTCTGCAAGGACATGAGTGACAGGGCAGAGACGGGCTACCTTGTGGCCAGGGCCACTGCATTGGCTGCTAGGACGGCAGACCTATTCAGGAAGAGGGCTTTGCTGCCCTCTTATCTCTGGCCCAGTGAGTGCCCGATCAATTACAGGCATCCAGAGGGCACCAGCCTTCTGGCCACTCTTCAAGGGGCAGTAGCCCTTCCCAGGAAGGAGTGGGAAGAAAGCCAGCCTCCTGAGAGCCAAGTCCATCATCCCTACTCAGAAGGCATGACCAGAGCCATCAGTCTTGGGGGCAAAGGGGTATCTATCTAACCCCCGCCCTGCACAGGCTGAGGGCTGCTCATGGGGCTCCCAGCTGTCAGAAGCGATGCCGCGGCTGTGGGCCAAAGTGCATAGGCAGGTTGTGCTCTAGTGGTACGTGGACGGGGGCGAAGTCATAGTTGACACGCACGTTGGGCAGAGGGGGCACGTAGGGTGCTGGGATGGGGCCCATGTTGAGGGCGAAGTTGTTGAACATGGGCCGGACAGGTGGCAGGGGAAAGGGTGGGTGCACAAAGGCATAGGGGTGAGGAATCTGTGGCTGGTGCAGGTTCTGTGGGACGGGCCTTGGTAGGGCTTCAATCCTCTGGACTTTTTCTGGAGGCTTCTCCAAGGGAGGCCCAATGCGTTTGAAGGTGTTCTCTGAAAAGGAGATAGAATTTAATAAAGAAAAAGGTTAAAAGCAACTGTGCTTGGATCTGGCTTGGGACGAGAACTGCATATCCTGATCCTGGTCCCACCTGCCCTGAGCTGGGGGGCTGAGAGCAGAACATGAGGCAAGTCCAGGAACCTCTGACGTTCAGCATCATTCTTACCAGTGGACAGAGGGGTTGCCAGGTCACAGTAAGGCTGATTAAAGCATGAAATGCAGCGCATGCGCACGGACGGACGGACGGACACACACGCACACACGCACGCACGCATGCACGCACACACACACGCACACACACACAGCCATCATCAAGGACAAAATCACATTTCTGAACGAGTGTTACACCTGATAGCAATCACCTTGGAAGCCAGCATATTTATGCAGCTCAGAACAAGTAGAGCATCTGTGAGACTTGCCCTTAGAGCCAGGGCCTGGAGGGCCGCTCACAGAAACTCCATTTCATTCTCTGTAACCTCAGAAGGGTCAGGGTGGCCCTACTGTCTTTTTAGCCTGGTTTGGCTTCTATTTGCTTCCTAAGTTTAAATCCACCCCTTGGACCTCCTTACCATCAAGGAGATGCTGAAACTATATCTAAGCTTGGCCTTTCCCACAGGAAGCTGAACATGCAGGTAGAGTGTGGGGGACAGCACTCCCTGGGTCATCCCTGGCTGGTGGAGTGCCAGGATCCCCAGGGAGGGCCAGCATTAGGGTCCCCACCTCCCTGAGCACATGGAGTGCCTGGGGCCTGTGCTGGGGTGGGGAGGACTTGCCTCCATTCTTTCGTTTCTGTTCTTCTTCAGCCTCCTTCTGGATTTCCTCAATCAGCTTCTCGTCATCTTCCTAAAAGAAAAACAGGATGATGACCTTGCTTTCAACTAGCTCCATGTGGCGCTGAGGCCCTGCTGGGACAGAGGGGAGACCAGCTTGTTGCTGGTCAGCACACCACTCACTCCTGGTTCCCCGAGAATCTTCCTCCTTTGTCACTGGATCCACGAGGAAGCCCATCTGAAAGGCTGGGACCAAGGAACAGGGTCTGTGCATGGCAGGTGGCTGTCTGGGGGCTGGGCTGAGAGCTTGCTTTGCTCACTCAGTTGTAGGGGAAGCAGAGAGAGAAGTTGGACGGGGGAGACTGATAACCCAAGGGTTTGGGAAGGGGGTGAGTCTGGAGTGAGCAGGGCCCGAGTTGTTTCAGATTCCGAGTCTACAAGCTCTTGAGCACAGCAGCCCTTCTGTGCAGAGTCCAGTGGAGTCTTGCCAACTCCCTGAACGGAGCTGGACAAGCGCCCGCTCAGGCCTGCTGAGCCCTGAAGCTGACCTTTAACTCCTAGACAGTTGGTGGGCTGTAGAGCAGAATGGTAGCCTGGGTCAGGTCTCAGGTACAGGAGGAAGGGCACTGAGTTGCAATTCAAATTTGGATGATCCCCGCGTCGGGACAGCAGCCAGACGCACTCTGGGCACAGGCAGATGTGGGGGCTTCACCAGGGAAGCTCTGAGGGCCACGCTGAGCAGGCAGGAGACCAGGGCCACGCCACATGCAGTTCCCACATCTTCATCTGCCCCAAGAGCTGTGGTGGAAGAACTGGGCTGCTGGCCTGGGAGAGACTATCCCAACCATGCCTGCTTTGTGTAATGTGCTGAGGCCCACTCCTCAGTGGCCCTGCAAAGAGGCTTTCCAATTTATCTGGGGACTGAAAGAACACTCTGTGGATTGACTGAAAAAAACCCACCAAGATGGTGCACATCTCTGCTGTTCAGCTGCAGGGCTGCTGATACACCAGCATGGCCGTGGAGGGCCGCGGGACTTAAAAGTTTACTCTGCAGGGCTGAGGCTCAGTGAGCAGCAGGGTGGGATGCTGCAGCCAAAACCTGACCACATCAACTGCACTGATTCAAACTGGGTGACAGGGCAGGCTTGGTCTGTTTTCTGGGGTCTTCCAGTTGCTTCTTCAGGAGTTAAGAGCAGTCAAGCTAGGAAGAAGAATGGGGAGGGCAGGAGGGCACGAGCAGGTTTCAGTGTTGCAAGAAGCCTGCTGGAAATACGTGTTCCCCCAGACAAGGCATCGGAGCCAACCCACATGGCCAGGTGTGCTCCAGCCCTCCACGGCCAGGGCTGAAATAATGTCAGTGATAACTCCATTCTTCATGCTGATCTGAGGCTCTGACTGGCTGATGACACCCATGGAACTTCTGAGATGCAAATGGAGGGCCACAGAGGGGAGCATCTGACCTGGAAAGAACACCTAGAAATCCTTGGATCAGAGAACAATGTGGCAGCCCCATCATGGGGCTGGGCAATGAACAGTTTACATATTTACTTAGTATGTTATCAATGTCACAGCCCAGACAGTAATTAGTGATTTCACCATGCAGTTATGAACCGTCAATGATTCTGGAGTCATGAGTTTCACTCAATCAGTGTTAACTGGACACCTACTCTGTGCTGGACACTGGTCTAAGTTTACTGGTTAAACTTCTGATCAACATTGAAACTGAAAATCATACTGACGGAATGAGTAAATAGCTGTGTAATATATTCCCTTGTTTGGAAGATTAAAAAATTTTAGGGCAGACTCCCTGGAGACTGTAGGCTCCCTGGTAATAGTGGGAGGCCTTATTAAATTCACTTACATCCTCCAGGCCTCAGATGCCAAATGATGGTCTGGATTCAATGGTCTCAAGGCTTCTTTCCAACTCTGACACTTGGAAATTCTTATCATATACCTAAGTCTTTTTCAGCCTCACCTGGCCAGGTGTTCTGAGCAAGGCAAAGGGAAGAGGAGTAGGGACACAGGTTAAGTTCCCATCAGAGAATCACAAGTCTGGGAGGAATCCTGGTGGGCATCATATCCATCTCCCAGGTTATGCATAAAAACCCTAAGACATAGTCATCTAGCTTCTGTGCAAAACTCCCAACAAGGAAACTTATTACTCTACAAAGTAATCACTAAGCCAATCAACACAAAGGGCTCCAAGAACTCAACAGGGTTTGGTGGACAGTCTGAAGTCCCCATGTGAATGTCAAGATAAATTCCACCAATTATCTAAATTAGGAGCTGGTCTCAAAACTCTTCATTTTGGTGCCAGTGGCAGGCCTAGGAGAAAAGATTAAAAAAAAAAAAAAAAAAAAGAGAAAGTGATCAAGAAAACTGGAAATTGGGAGAGCAGTGGGTCTACACCGCTCACTGTAACCTGCGGCAAGCTCCTAAACATCTTGAGTCTCAGCACCTCATCTGTAAAATGGGTTGTTGTAAAGACTGAAGGAGGTTACGTGTGTTAAGCACTCAGCACAAAGTAAGCACTCATTATTAGAGGCAGGAGAATCGTGAAAAATGGCAGGGATAAAGATTTTAGAAAGCTGAGAAGTTTCAAGAAAAAGTGGTACAGATTGGGAGATGCCCCCAACATTTCTCTCAGTGGCTTCTTTACGGTATGAGTGACAGGTTCCTGATTCTGGTTATTTATTCATTATAACTATTAGTACTACATCCCTACCACCACAACCACCACCGTTACCACCTCTCCTATTCCTGCCACATCACCTAAATGTGGTTATGCCCATCAGTCCTCAGAGGGACACTCAAAGCCTCTGATGGCACAGGAAGGTACCTTAGAAATCATCCACTCTAACTTCCTTACAGCACAGAAACTGAGGTCCCAGAGAAAGTAAGTCAAAGTCATGGCTAGTTGGTGGTGGGCTAGGCAAATGCTTTATACTATTCTACAGTTATCACTCAAACAGCTTTCCTGGAGAAAATCCATGGAAATGTACCTTGAAGGTTCCCTGTCCCCATCATTTATCTGATTTGGAAATCTGGAGGGTATGTGCATTCTTCCATCCAAGACCACGTACGGAGTGTCCAGTATGCTCAGGCACTGGGCAGGCACACAGCAAAGAAGAAGCAGACCTGCTCCCTGCTCCCCCCATTATGGAGCTTATATTTTTGTGTTGTGATCACAATTTTAGTTGGCATTCCACTGTGGAATTCTACATGGGCTTAACGGGTAATTTTACAGCATTAGAGACTAACCACTAACCCACATTTCTCCTTGAAAGACTAACCACTAACGCACCCTTCTCCTCAGACTCTCTCATGATACTTCTGTCAAGATAAAAGAAGAATGAGGGATAAGAGAGGCATCCCTTTTGGGTAGAAGGTTCCAGGTTCTTTATGGCCCTGCTGAGGACGTGAGCATGCAGGGCATCTACCTCATTTTTATCAAAACAAAGTTTCCTGTGATAAATCCGAATGCCCCTGGTCAAACTTTGCCAGTGAATAAAGAATTCCCTCAGGTGGGTCTGAGGCACTTATAGAGGCGAGTATGGGTTGAGCTTCCTGATACAGATCTGCCAGCTTCTGGAGGACAGAGTGGTTAGGTCCACCCACTGGCAGAGGTGCCCAGGCTGCCTTTGAGAGCTCTTCCTGGAGGAGGAGGAAACTTGGAGCCCTGACTCCGTCACCTTTTGAAGAGAGCCACCTAGAGCCTCTTCCTTCCCTGCCTTGCTCTGATCACTCCTGATTTGGCAAGTGGATTCGAGACCATTTGTGCTTATGCCCTGTCTTTCCCCAGGTAGGCAGTGCTCTTAAGAGTCTAAATACAGTCTGTATTTCACCAGAAAATGTCAGCACTGAACTATTTTGAGCAGTGATTGTTACCATAAATAATGAATAGACTGTCAGTTAAACACAGAATAGGGGTTAGATGTTTCAGATTTCAACTTTCTCTAACTGCTTGGAGTTATAGGACACTGTGTTTAGAAACTAAGAACTAAAACACTTTTCAACATATACTTTTTTTTTTTTTTTTTTGTGAGGAGATCAGCCCTGAGCTAACATCCGCCAATCCTCCTCTTTTTTTGCTGAGGAAGAGGGCCCCGGGGCCAACATCGGTGCCCATCTTCCTCCACTTTATATGGGACGCCGCCACAGCACGGCTTACCAAGCAGTGCGTCGGTGCGCGCCTGGGATCCGAACCAGCGAACCCCGGGCAGCCGCAGCGGAGCGCGCGCACCCAACCGCTTGCGCCACCGGGCCAGCCCCTCAACATATATTTTTTTTAATTACATTTTCAGCCAAATACATTACACTCTAAAGGGAAGATTTCTTACTTCATCTGGGGTAGAAGTTCCTTTCACAAGCAGTTTCCCTTGAGTATTTTAAATTCCTCAAGTTGAGAGGGAAGGCAGACTGAATTGTACACTTTATTTTTTTCTTATTTTTTGTGAGGAAGATCAGCCCTGAGCTAACATCCATGCCAATCGTCTTCTTTTTGCTGAGAAGGACTGGCCCTGGGCTAACATCCGTGCTCATCTTCCTCTACTTTATATGGGATGCCGCCACAGCACGGCCTGACAAGCGGTGCATCAGTGTGTGCCTGGGATCCGAACCCGGGCCGCCAGCAGCGGCATGTGCGCACTTAACCAGTACGCCATGGGGCTGGCCTCTGAAATGTACACTTTAAAAATGGCAAATTTTATTTTACATATTTTTGCCACAATTAAAAAAATTAATAATGTTAAAAAAGAGTGAAGGCAGGTTTAGAGTTGATTTTGAGATTCAACATGAAGACTAGTCCCTCATCAGAACACTTCTTGGGTTTGGGCCGAGTGACAGATGGGGCTACTGAGGCCTTTCTGGAAGTGAGTTTCCTCGGGAAACATTCTGGGCACCCCAAGTATCATCATTCATGGTGAATAAGGACACTTGTGAAAAAACGTTGCTATTCTGCAAATCTAGGACACACCTAGGCTGCTGGAAATGGGAAACAATAGGAGGAAAGAAAGATGATGAGCCAGCCAGGGTGCGTGGGCTGGATCACAGAGTGAACTGTCTTCCACCCCCTCCAGGGGCTGAGTCACCACAGGAAATCCAGGTGTGCTGGAGCCGCCCCGACCACGGTGAATGCATACACTGAATTTTATGTTAAAGCAGCATGGCTTCCAAATGGACAGGCAGCTGGTGGGATGGGAAGAACTCCAGCTTTGGGGCTCCACAGACCTGGGACTGGGGTCCCCTCTATCCCTCATGATCTAACCTGGAGCCCATGGATTTCCACAGCAGGTTTACTGTGAGAAGCAAATGACGCCTCTCTTATCAAGTGCCAAGCACAGTGACACTAGTGATGGTGGTTAACATTTATTGAGGGCTTACTGTGTGCCAGCTCCTGTTCTTTTTTTTTTTGTGAGGAAGATCAGCCCTGAGCTAACATCCATGCTAATCCTCCTCTCTTTGCTGAGGAAGACTGGCTCTGAGCTAACATCTATTGCCAATCCTCCTCCTTTTTTTTTTTTTTCCTCCTAAAGCCCCAGTAGATAGTTGTATGTCATAACTGCACATCCTTCTAGTTGCTGTATGTGGGATGCGGCCATGCTGGCCAGACAAGGGGTGCATCGGTGCACGCCCGGGATCTGAACCCGGGCCACCAGTAGCAGAGCGCACACACTTAACCGCTAAGCCATGGGGCCGGCCCCCAGCTCCTGTTCTAAACCCTCACATAGACTTAATCTTCCTACCAACTCTACGAGTTAGAGACAATTAATTAATCCTCATATTACAGATGAGGAAACTGAGGCACAGTGAGGCTCAATCCAGGCAGTCCAATCACAAACTGAGCTCTTAACCATACAAACCAGCAGTTTCTGAACCGGAGCTACTGCAGCAGTGTGACTAGAGGGGCCCAGGAGATCTGCCTGCCCTGCCCCACCCCGCCCTCAGCACTGTCAAAGGTGACTATTTTTAGGCTCTGCTTTGTTCTTATTTATTTATGTATTTTTTTGGTGAGGAAGATCAGCCCTGAGCTAACATCCATGCCAATCCTCCTCTTTTTGCTGAAGAAGACCGGCCCTAAGCTAACATCTATTGCCAATCCTCCCTTTTTTTTTTTTTTTTCCTTTTTCTCCAAAGCCCCAGTAGATAGTTGTATGTCATAGTCACACATCCTTCTAGTTGCTGTATGTGGGATGCTGCCTCAGCATGGCCTGACAAGCAGTGCATTGGTGCACGCCCAGGATCCGAACCCGGGCCGCCAGTAGCGGAGCATGCACACTTAACCACTAAGCCACGGGGCCAGCCCCCTGCTTTGTTCTAAAAGAGTACATCTTATCCTCCTTGAAATACAAGAGGGCTCCTTCTTTCACGGATGGCCAGAACTCTGAAATCTCCTTTCTCTACTAAATATGAGAAGAGAACAGTGGAAAACAAAAAACATCTCCACTCCAGAAGATGAACAGACATACAGCAGAGAAGGGTGCCACTTTCCTCGAAATTTTTAGGGAATTCGTATTTTCATGGGTCAGCTCAGCCAGAAGTGCATGTGCCATCCTTTAAAATGAGCCACTTGAGGCGGCTGGCCCTGTGGCAAATAGAAGGATGTACAACTATGACATACAACTATCTACTGGGGCTTTGGGGAGAAAAAGGGGGGAAAAAAAAAAGGAGGACTGGCAATAGATGTTAGCTCAGGACTGGTCTTTCTCAGCAAAAAGAGGAGGATTGGCATGGATATTAGCTCAGGGCTGATCTTCCTCACACAGACACACAAAAAAATGACCCACTTGACGGTCTCTGACTGGCCTCCCTGGCACTTGGCTTTTGAGATGAAGCCAGCAGATCCTTCTCATCCAGAGTGAGAGCCAGGAGCTCAGGGCACCTGTAAATCTCACCTCTTGAGCCAGAAACCTAAGCTTCAGGCTAAGCTCTCTCACTGAGGCCAAAAGGACTTACTGGCTCACGGGAACTGAGCCTCCTATCGCTCCTAACTGGGGTGCTGTTCTTGGCCCATCTTGAGAGTGGAAACGAACACTACCAGATTTACTTGCCTGACATGTTTTCTCATGAGGCCACCAAGTTACCTGTATACCATGGGATCCCATGGAATTTTCTTCTTCTGTCACAAAAAAACAGTTTTGATTCTCACACACATGAAAGCAATCTTGGAAAAAAAAAGTGTAACAAAACGCAAAGAAGTCACTGGTAATTCCTCACTACAGATAAATCCCAGGAACATTTTGGCCTAATTCCCACAGGTTGTTTTTGCGTCCACATCTCACTTTCAAAAAATCCCTGAGGTTTTTTTCTAGAAGGCCGTGCTCTGCACATCCAGGCCCCACTTCTCTGTGGGGACTGCTCTAGCCCCCACACACCTGCTCGCCAAGTGTCCCTCCCAGCCACGGAGGGCTGGCAAGGATTCTATCCATGAGGAAACTGAGGCTCTGAGGAGGCAGTGACGTGATGAAGGTCACCAATTCGTCAGGTGTGAAATTGGGACCAGAGCAGGGCCCAGCTGCCCCTGGGGCTGGAGGTTTGGGCTTACAGCCCACAGTGGTGCCTGGGCAGTCTCAACTCTGCAGGCAGTCAAAGCTGTAGGCCTCAAGAGTTGGCTGCTAGGCCCCCCAACTGCTCTGCCTTCAACAGGGTGGAGACCTGACTTCCCCTTCACACTCTGCCTGCCATGGTCAGTGGAGAACTGTGGGAGGAGCAGAGAGCTGTCTGTACTCACCATACTGGACACCCCCAACAGGCTCTAGTGAATGGCCACCAAGGTGAGATGTACCCCCCACCCCCACCCCAGCACTCCTCTCTCTGGCCTTTGGCAAGGGCTTTAACACTGATTTAGTAGGCCTGGATGAGTCCCCTTCTCTGCCCACTTTCTGGCCCCTCCTAGTCTCAGTGAAAACTTTCCAACAGATCCACTGAGTATGCATATAAGCAAGGCGAGGCTGAGATGGGAGGGAGTGGACACTGGTTAGCAATAAACATGTCCCAAGATGGGCAGGTCTCAAAAGACTGAGTGTAATGAAATACCAGGCTAGAGAAGAAGTGAACCACCCAGTACTTTCTATTGCTACCCACAGCCACTCTGAGAGGGGAACACACAGACCACAACTAAATGCAATGAGAACCATGAAGGGAATGTGCGCAGCACCCACGGTGGGCTGACGCACCCCAAATGCATTGTCGAGGAAAAAGGATTAAAGCAGAATGTGACATGGAGTCTCACTGCCAATCTGGAAGAGTTCTTTAAATAAAGAACTGAGCGGGTTGCATCTTACCAGGGAGAAGGTTTTATTTCCTTCCCCTGAGTTCTTTTGAGCTCAGCAGGATACAGAAAGTGCTGGCCCAACACGGAAGACTGTGACATGCTGGCTTCACATGAGGTGGGTGGGGAGTAAGGCAGCAAGAGCATGAGGCCATGGCAGGCCTGGCCTTTCCAAAACCCGACTCAGCATGGCAGTCACTGGCAGGAAACCAAGTACAATTCACCAGAGAGGTTTTAATTAAGAAAAAACAACCACAAAACCCAATTTAACTTGCCCCTCAACAATGAAGCCCTTCAGCTCTGCCCATGCAACAGGGTCTGGACAGAAGAAAATGAAGGAAGAGAAACTTCAAGTGGTTAAAGGGGAAAAAGAGAACGTTTCCACCAATCGGATATTAACAATATTCGCCAGCCACAGGCTGAAGGTTCCTAAAATAGACATTTGAGCACCTGGCCCAACACTGTTCTTGCCGAAGTTTTTAAACATCCTTTATAGCCTCCATTTCCTTCAACATTTCCGATCACTAGGGCTAGCCATCCGCTTGCCTGCTGTCCAGCCTTCTGTGACCATGCAGGAAGGATGGGTGGCTTTTCTTCTTCATTTAACTTTTTCTCCCCTTAGGAACATGACTGGGAATTGCAAGTCAACTGCTGCTTCCCTCCTGCGATTTTGGGGGTGGAGTTGGGGCTGGGATCCAGGTCATGTGTGGCCACAGCTGTTGTTAATAAACTTGCAATGATTTCATAAAAGACTTCCAAAGAGCTGAGGATTTAGTTTCAAATTATTCCCAGATTGGCTGCAGATCGCCAAGCAACACCAGACCATAACCCCCAGCCCCAGCTGTCCCCCTGCAACAGGAAACTGGGGGGAGGAGAGTGAAGCGGAGCCTGGACTGGCACATGCTGTGCAGCTGGGGTCTGGAATGGCCCAGTGGGGGGCTGGACAACATGCTGGGGAGAAGCAAAGACCGAACAGGCTCTTAGCTGGCTTCTGCAGCTGTCTCCGCAGGTCACAGAGGCCCAGCACCCAAACACCTTTCCATCTAGAGCTCCCCCACAGGGACCTGAAGGCGGCATGGAATGTGGCCATGTTTTGACTCCTGTCAGGGTCAAGTGCTCAGCCCGGGTCCTGCTGGCATTTGCTGAAGACAACACATACCAACACGCTGTGTTTACTGGACTGAGCCATGCTGCCACCCTTCTTGGGAAAGTCCTCTAGTGACATCTAAACCCAACTGGGGACACTGTCACGGTTCGGAGCTGCCAGGCCCCCTTTCTACCATCTGCAACTTGCTCAATGGGGAGAGTCCAGCAAGGGTCCCACCCCTCTACAGAGGCTTTCCTGGTTCACTGGACTCAGGGACCCTATGGGCAACTATCGGTGATCTCCCTTCCATATTTGTGACTTCTCACTCTGAGGCATGGAGACTTGTGGAGTGGAAGGAGCTGACATCTGGTCGACGACCTGGGCTTGCACCAAGTGATCTGAATCTCGTTTTCCTCATTTGCAGAATGGGAAAGGGGTCCTACCCCCTTGTTGTAACAGAAACAATGGTATTTAAAACAGTGACTAGAAATAAAATGCTAATAAGGCCAATTGTGAAAACCGGGTGATGGGGCAACATGGGGGTTCACTTTACTATCCTGTTTCTTTTATAGAAGATAAAGTTAAAAAGTTAAGGAAAGGGCCGGCCCCATGGCTTAGCGGTTAAGTGCGTGTGCTCCACTGCTGGCGGCCCGGGTTCGGATCCCGGGTTTGCACCGACCCACCACTTCTCCGGCCATGCTGAGACCGTGTCCCACATACAGCAACTAGAAGAATGTGCAACTATGACGTATAGCTATCTACTGGGGCTTTGGGGGGGAAAAAAAAAAGTTAAGGAAAAAATGCTGAAGCCAAAAATTAGTTATCAACCTAAAGTTTGGAATATCTTTCCTATGGGGTCTCCAACTTTTCTTCATCAGTCCTCTCTGAAATACTCTTCTTCCCCTTTCATTCCTGCAACACTTCATTCTTGCCCTGGCCACTCAAACAAAGGTCTCAAAAGTGCCTGCTGCCCTCCACGCTCTTGACCAACCCATCAGGAAGACGCTGCACACTGGTCTAGCCTGGGAATTGCTAGAGCAACTGAGGGGAGAGGGCACGTGGTGGCTTTATTCAAGAGGCCAAGAGAACAAATGACCTGGGATAGAAACCCATGCTACCATGTACTGACCACAATCTTCAGTAAGTTTCCTCATTTGTAAAACTGGGATGATACATCTGCCTTTGGGAATTATTACAGAATTAAATATATTAACATGTATTTATGTCAGGTTCAATCCACTGCAGGCTTGGGAAAAACAAGAGAGTCTCTCAACCAAATGGCTAGGCGATATTGGCACCAAATAGTACCCTGGTTGTAAAAGCCCTAGAGTCTATCTGAAGTGAGCATGCTTCTAACCCTTACATTCAAAAAACAAAGAAGTTGTAGAAAACAATGCTTGCAGTTTCTCGTAATCTAAACCCAACATAAACACAGACTTTGTTCTGTATTTAAAGAGAAAATGTTGTTACGAAATGTGCCCCACTTCTAGAATCCAGACTGCCAGATGACTGTTCTTCTTAACACGGCTTCTAATAGTAAGATATAACTCCTTAACTCCTTTAGCTACCAGGCAAGCGGCCACATGTGGCCCAGAAAAGAGTCAGCATATTTGGATCCAGTCAAGTCACAGGATACCACCCCCCTCCACTGCAGAATAACGTTTGTTCATTTATGTGTCGTGATCCAGCTTTGCATTCTGAGCCCTAAACCAGAAAACTGTGGTTTGCTGCGACTACATTTGCTTCTGGGTTTTTTTTTCCCTTCCTAAAAAGACATCTTGTTTTGTAAGACTCTTGGTTGAATGTTTTTGGCTTATTTTTGATAACTAACAGAGAAATAAAGTTACTATTCACCATTTTAGCACTCTAATATGGAGTCAGTTCGGGTTCCCAAGCAATCTCTAGTCATCAAGGATAAAAACCCAACTTCTCTCCAAACCATGAAGGGACAACTCCCTCGCTGACAAATGAGAGATTTTTCCTGGGCTTGCTGGTTAATTAAGCCAGAGAAAAGGCTCGGATGACAGGGCATGCTTTGTTTCCCTGAACTTCTGAATGGCTTTGTGTTCTCAGAAGCCCCAACAGATGCTGGGTTGGAATTCAATCGGTCTCCTGGTGAGAATCAAGGAAACGGGGCTGATCTTGGTTTTGATGGGAACAGGACAGATGGAACAAAACCTCTGGCTGTGGTTGCCAGAGGAAATCGGAGGGATTTGTATTTGCCTGACCTTCCTTTCGAACTTTATTTTGAGCCAATACAGAACTTTTCTCAGGGTAGAAGACAACAAATCAACAAGAAAACAAGGGGGCAGTCACATGCTACAGCACCCAAACAAGATAACAGAACATGGGAAACCTTTCTAATCAATTCCACATGAGGGGAGTAAATGGAGGTGGCAGGAGAAGGGACAAGAACATGAGGGAGAAGAAAGAAAAACAGAGCTGAGAATAGGCCTGACTGCTAAACATCCTCCCTCATATGGTAACTCCCACTCTGCTCCCTGTTTTTAGAGAAACGAAATGCAGTGGGAAGAATACTTCTTAGGAGTTCCAGCTGAAGAAAAAGGATCCTATTTCCTCATGAAGTTCCTAGAGATGCTAAGGCCCCCAGTTTGCTAGCTGTATGGGCCGGAGGAAGTGAGTCAGCAGAACTACCAGGTCCTGGGAAGGTGTGTCACAAAAAGCAGCATGGATCACCTTGCCAAGCACTTCCTACTGTGGGCCCCACCTCCCTCCACTCAACTAGCAACAGGATGACTGTCTATTTACAAAACCACCCCTTTCTTTCACATATTTTCTTAGTGACTGGGCCACAGAGCCATTGAATAAGAGCAATTCCTGGGTCCCTCAGCCCAGTTTTTCCAACCAGTGAGGAAGCTGTCCCTGTTGTGCAGACACCTGGTTTCCTGCACAGAAGACTCACTGCTTTCCAAAGCTGCTGGGCGCTCTGAGAGTTTGGATGAGGCAATGGAATGGGCTGTTGTGGCTCTCCCATAAGCCGGCCTGTTACCCTGACACCCTCTGTCGTTAGGCATACTGGAGATGTTCTGTGTCAGGGGTAAAAAGACTGGTGGTTAACAAGACTTTTTCTTTGGCTTATAATAAAGTGCTGGCTGGAACAGTATTTTAAAGATATTTGGATTAACGGTCAATCTTTAAAACTTAGGAGATTTCACATTAAAATACTGATTTCCAATCTCTCTAGAAAATCTGAGGCCATGGTAACTCTGAGCACAGTCTCATCCAGCAACAATCGTAGGAGCTGAGTACCAGCCCCTTAGTAATGCCCACACCCTCTCCTGTTTGCCACAGTCCCCACCATACCCTGCTGTCTCCTAGACCCGGCCTACTTCACATTCATCAATTATGTTACTACTTGCCCCTGTGGCAACCTGAGTCTGTGACCCCAGCTACATGCTGTTTATGTTCTATGCATAATCTTTCCATATTTTTTCCTCCATATTTTTAAATATAGATACATAGCATCACTTTCTATAGCCACATACTATACTAATGTAAACGTCCCACCACCCCCGGGCTGTCCACCGCTGTACTTATACACGAGGGAGAAATAAATTTCTATCTTGTCTAAGCCACTGTTATTTTGGGCTTTCTGTTATTCACAGCCAAATTGATCCTTATTAATATAGGGATATTTACTGATTTCTTCTTCTTCTTCTTCTTCTTCTTTTTTTTTTTGTGAGGAAGATTAGCCCTGAGTGAACATATGTTGCCAATCCTCTTTCTGCTGAGGAAGATTGGCCCTGGGCTAACATCCATGCCCATCTTCCTCTACTTTGTATGTGGGATACCTGCCACAGCATGGTTTGACAAGTGGTGCATAGGTCCACGCCTGGGATGCGAACCTTGGGCCGTTGAAGCAGAGCGTGCAAACTTAAACACTACACCACCGGGCTGGTTCCCTATTTACTGATTTCTTATTGAGTCATATTACTCTTTACATATTAATAACATTTATCTATATTATATATATGTTACAATTATTTTCCCCAGGTTTTCATCTACCTTTATTTTTGTTTATGGTCTCTTTTGCCAAAGAGAATTTATGTATCTTTAGTCTGGGCTTGATATAATGCAAAGAAGGACTTTCCTTCCTCCAAGATTATAAAAGTCATCTTCTTTGTTTTCTTGAAGTATTTCCAAATGGTTAGCCCAGTGCCCCAAAACAGCTATTGAATGTTTCTCTCTCCACATGGTAGCCAGTGTGATCTTGAAAACTTAAATTAGGCAAAGTCACTCCTGTATGTAAGCCCTGCAATAACTCCCACTGCACTCAGTGAGACTAATGGCCTGGTTCTGTCCACCCCCCTCACTTTCCTCCCTCAGGCTTACCACCTAGCAAGCCACAGTGACCTTTCTGGTCCTCAAAAAGGCCGAATTTGTTACACTTCCTCGGCCTGCCTTGCTCCTCCTCCACATGCAGGTCTCAGTGCAAATGCTGCTTCCCAGAGACGCCTGCCCAGATCACTCTACCTAAAGTCGGCCTCCCTCCTCCAGCTCCTGTCACTCTCTATCACATCACTCTCATGATTCCTACACAGTACCAACTACATGAAGGATTCTTGTTCTAGACTGTATTAGACTGCAAACTCCATGAGAACAGAGGCTTTTCTGTTCAGACTAGTACTGGCAACACTAAATAGTTAAGAACGAAAGAAAGGATGAATCTACCATTTCTCCAGTGATCTGAAACGCTATTTTTATCATACATTAAATTCTTATGGGTCTGTCTCTGGTCTCTATTTTGTCCCTTTGATATATCTACCTATTCTTGCATTAGTCTACATGGTTTTGATTAGTGTAGCTTCACAGTAAAAATTAGCCTCATTTTTAAAATTACAGGTAATTTTTCAAGAATAAAATAAATGCCACTGAATGTGAGAAATGCAGTAAACTTCTAAGTTACTTTGGAGAGAAGTGATCTCTCTGTAATACTAAGTCTCTCCTTAGAGGGACATGGTGCTTTTCTGCTACCCAGGTTACCCTCTCTTGTTCCAGTGAAAGCCGAGGAGTGACCAGCTAGCACTAGCCCTCCAAAGAGCTGCAGTGCATATGTTTCCTCATTTGCTTGAGGTCAGCAGGTCTTCACTGTTAAGCTGAATCACTTTTGGGTAGAACAAGTCTTCTCACATATCATTGCTATTCTTACAGATCCACTTACCACTATGACAGTTTCAAATTTAAAAATTATTTTAAGTAGAATTGATACAATTTAAATGTTAAAACTTATTTAAGAACAAAGCATATTTCTCCATATGTTCATCTCTTCATGTCCTTCAATAATTTTTATAGTTTTCTTCATACTTCTTGTTAAAGTTCATGTTAGGTATTTTATGATTTATATTGCTACTGTGAATGGCATTCTGTATATTTATATTTTCTATCTACCCATCTTTCCAGCTGATTATGTTGTCTTTTCTCAGGTTTAAAATGGTAGATTTGCCTTTCTTTTTTACATATAAAAGTGCTTAGAACAGTGTCTGACCACAGTGGGTGCCCAGTAAACATTAGTGATTCTCTTCTCCAGTATATATACCTTTTATTTTACTCTTTTAGCTAATTCCATTGACTAGCAGTTCCAGAACAAAAAAGTGGTGATAGTCTATATTTGTCTTTTTGGGAATGCTTCTATGTATTTCACTATTAAATATATGCTAATGACTGTTTTGAAATATGGGATTTAAAAAAATCATATTAAGTAAAGCATCCTTCTAATTCTATTTTTTAAAACGTAAATCAAGAATGGATATTTGATTTTATTAAATGTCTTTTTACCATCTAAAGATATCACATGGTGAATTTTATTAACAGAGTTCTCAGTACTGAACCATCCATGCATTTTTGGAACAATCTCACTTGGTCATGGTTTCTATTTGCTGATATTTTAATTAGAGAATTTAAAACCTAAATTCATAAGTGAGACGGATCTGTAGTTTTCTTTTTTAGGGTTATCTCTGTTACGTTTTGGTATCAGCCTTATGCTGGCTTTATACAAATACAGTCAAGTGTTGCTTATTGGTGGGATATGTTCTGAGAAATGCATTGTTAGGTGAATTCATCGTTGTGTGAACATCATAGAGTGTACTTACACAAACCCAGGTGGTATAGCCTACTACACACCTAGGCTATAAGGTACTAATCTTATGGGACCACTGTTGTATATGTGGTCTGTCGTCCGAAACGTTATGAGGTGCATGACCGTAGACGTAAAACTTTCTTTACTTTGCTACTATGCTCTGGAATATTTCAGACGGCACAGAAAAATTTTATTCCTAAAGGATTGAAAGGAATTTGCCTACAAACTGCTTGGGCATGCTGCTTTCCGAGGAGTAGCTTTTTGATTACTTTCTCAATTTTTTTCCTGTGGTTATCCATCTCTATGTAATTTCCTATCTTTTCATGAGTCAAAACGTGTTATGAACATATAAAATCTCTTTTCACTATATTACCTTACTGGTATTTTCCCCCTATAAAGCAACAGGTGGCCATGCATTCACTTACAGTGGGGTCGGTCCACAGAGAGCATCTTGAACACTCCTGGCAAGGTGCTCCAGGTGAGCGAGGATGCTGGCAGAAATGGTCATATCCATTGATAGATACTCGACAGAGGTAGCACATTTGCGCACCGCAGCGGCAAGACATGCGGTTGCACCCTTCAGATTTGATAAGGCCAGTCCCACACTTGTGGCATTTTCTAATGCGAGCAGCAGTCATTTTTTCTTCACTGAAAAAAAGAAAGCATGATTGGAGATACCAGGGAAGATGAGGAGGAAACAAAAATATTATGGCCATTAAGTATTTCTTTCCACATATGATGACTGCTCAGCCCTTTTGGTGACAAAGAGTGAAAATAGCCTATGTTTTGGAGTCTGAGAACTGGGTTCAGTTCATCAGTTGTATGACGTTGAGTAAATTATTCAACTGCTTGGAGACTCAGTTTCCTCATTTTTAAATTGAGAAAACCCAACTTTTTCATAGTATTTTGAGGATTACAGATAAGATATAAAATACTGTGGCACAGTGCCTGGCGCTTAGCATTTAGAAAATGACTATTCTATTTGTTATAGGAGGCCGTATAGGCTTAAGATGGAGAGAAAAAACTCAGGGTCTTCCTAAATAATGTCGTTTCTATATACAGAGCTGGATAACGGACAGCCAATAAGCCTAAACCCTAGTTACATACACACTTCGGATTTTTAAATACTTGGCATGAGGGTGGGGTAGACACAGTTGGGGATGATCCAATAGCCAGTCTATGACTTCTCCCTGTTGGCAGAGCCCAGTTCTCATGACAGAATCTGGCAGAGCCACCTCTATGTCAGAATCCCACATTCCTAGACTTGCAGCTAGGGGATGGGCATGCATATGACTCAATCCTGGCAAATGGGAAGCTTGTAGGGAAGCTACTTGTTTCTAGAAGCACTTTAACTGATATGGAGGAGCAGACAACTTGAGTCAAAATGAAGACTTTGTCAAGAGCTGGCACTGCTGGGGCTGGCCTGGTGGCGCAGCGGTTAAGTTTGCGCATTCCGCTTCGGTGGTCGGGGGTCCACCAGTTCAGATCCTGGGTGCGGACCCATGCATCGCTCATCAAGCCATGCTGAGGTGGTGTCCCACAGAGATCAACTAGAAGGATGTACAACTATTACATATAACAATCTACTGGGGCTTTGGAGAGAAAAAAGGAAAAAAGGAGAAAGACTGGCAACAGATGTTAGCTCAGGGCCAATCTTCTTCTTCGTCTTCAAAAAAGAAAACTGTTAAATTAAAAAAAAATTGTAATAAAATATATATAACATAATATCATTAAAAACAAAAACAAAAACGGGGCAAGCCCAGTGGCATAGTGGTTAAGTGCGTGCGCTCCACTGTGGCGGCACGGGGTTAACAGGTTCGGATCCCGGGTGCGCACCGATGCACCACTTGTCAAGCCATGCTGTGGCAGTGTCCCATATAAAGTAGAGGAAGATGGGCATGGATGTTAGCCCAGGGCTGATCTTCCTCAACAAAAAGAGGAGGATTGGCAACAGATGTTAGCTCAGGGCTAATCTTCCTCACAAAAAAAAAAGAAAAAGAAAAAAAGAGCTGGCACTGCTGAATTAGTTACTTTCATGATGCTCTGTTCATAAGTCTAAAATAACACTTGCCATTTTGGCCTATACTTGTTTGTCTGTCTTCCTCTACTAAGTTGAGTTCCATGAAGGTAAAAGGCAGAGGCTGTGCTGCTGTACCCAGATGGCATGAAGAATTATGGTCTTCAGTTTTTGTTCTTTTTTTGTGAGGAAGATCAGCCCTGAGCTAACATCTGATGGCAGTCCTCCTTTTTTTTTTTTTTGCTGAGGAAAATCGGCCCTGGGCTAACATCCGTGCCCATCTTTCTCTACTTTATATGGGACGTGGCCACAGCATGGCTTGACAAGCGGTGCATCAGTGCGTGCCGGGATCCGAACCTGTGAACCCCGGGCCGCCGAAGCCGAGCGCATGCACTTAACTGCTGCGCCACCAGGCCGGCCCCAAGAATTATGGTCTTGATGGGAGGGAGTCAGAAGGTATGCCTACTGAGACTAGGAAAGAGCATGAAGGACCCAAAGGGAGGATAGCCCTGAGACTGGGACTCATCCCACTGCTCCGAGTACTTCTCTTCCTTCTAAGCAGGACCCCAGAGTGGTGACCAGGGGACTGCCTCAATGTAAAGACTGTAATAGTCTGGGGATGAGGTCTGATCTGCAGACTGACTCTTGCCTAAGGCTGAGAAAATGCAGCCTTCTTCCTCCCACTGCTCCCAGTTTTTCTGCTAAGTACGAGTAGCCAGGTGAGTCTAGGGGCAGGCAAGCGTTTTTAATTATTGACATTTAGAAGACAGTTGTAGTATGCTCCTTAGAAGCCAGATCATGTGTTTAAAAATAGAAAAATGGGGGCCAGCCCGGTGACATAGTGGTTAGGTTCGCACGCTCAGCTTGGGCAGCCCGAGGTTTGCGGGTTTGGATCCTGGGCGAAGACCTACAAACCGCTCATCAAGCCATGCTGCGGCAGCATCCCATATACAAAATAGAGGAAGATGAGCACAGATATTAGCTCAGGGCTAATTTTCCTCAGCAAAGGATTGGCAACGGATGTTAGCTCAAGACCAATCTTCCTCAGCAAAGGAAAAAAAAAAAAGAAAAATGCATTAGGAAATTGACTGCTATTCATTTAGGTCTAATTTTTGAATAGCCCAAAATGAAAGAAAGCAGAACTCTGGCTTGAAAAGAATTTAAACCCAGCTCAAGTTACAGAAGAACAAATGAGTTCTAAGTTTTGCTGAATAGGAAACACTGTCAAGGAGACAAAGTTTAAATAAAGTGAATTTATTACTGTCCACTTAATATTATGATACACATGTTCATGATTTCAGTTATTCAGCAACTGTGAAGATACTTCTCAATGCTCCATATTAAGACTCACAAGGTTCTGATGAAAAAGTTTCTAATTTGAAAAGCTGTGACCAAAACACAATGGCAATTTTCTATAACAAACTTTCTGTGTAAGAGCACCCCCAAGACTGAGGTGTGGCTTTAAGCCATGGCACTCTGGTTGCCCGGGGCTGGCTCACTTCTTCCCTGGGCAGCTGCTTATGCTGTAGTGTGGGAAAGAAGTGGCTGAAAAGAACCAAGGTTACACAGTTCTCTCCCAAAGGCTTCTGAAGAGGGTGCATTTGCTTGCTCTGTTCCACCAAGACGTTGATCGCCAATGTGAAATAATAATGGGTGCGGTAGGAGAGAAAAGGCACTCCTAAATAGATGGAGGAATACATAAAGAACGCATACAACTCAACATTGCTATAATGTTCAAACAGCTATTCAACACTGCATGAATATCTATTCAAGTCCTTTGCTTCTGCATTCATAAGAACAGTACTAGATAGGGCCAACGATGGCCCTGTACCAAAAAAAGGACTGCTACTACGGGATGTTTGGTGACCACCTATCCAGCAACACAAAAGTGCAAAATGGGCTTGGTGAGAAATCATAGTCTATTCTTTTGGGAGGAGAGTGATTTGCCAATTAGATTCTAAACTAGGCAGGAAACAGCCCCCACAGGATGTGGTCCTGGGCAGCACAGGAAGAGAAGCCTGAGCTACAGCTGTGTCTGCTGACCTTGTGTTTAAACAGGAAGGCTCACTGCCCTCTCCTCTGTATAACCAATCGAGATCCTACGAGTCCGTTTATTTGTTCTCACCACTATTTAAATATGTTAGGAACTCCTCTTTGGGAGCCGTTTTCATTTCTTGTGGCATATACTCTTCAAAATTTTAAATGGTTTTCCTTTGTGTATGTACGTATTTTTTTATTTTACTGTGGTAAAATGCACATAAAATTTACCATTTTAAAGCGTCCAGGGCTGGCCCCGTGGCTTAGCGGTTAAGTGCACGCGCTCCGCTACTGGCGGCCCAGGGTTCAGATCCCGAGCGTGCAGCGACACACTGCTTCTCCGGCCATGCTGAGGTCGTGTCCCACATACAGCAACTAGAAGGATGTGCAACTACGACATACAACTATCTACTGGGGCTTTGGGGAAAAAAAGGAGGAGCACTGGCAACAGATGTTAGCTCAGAGCCGGTCTTCCTCAGCAAAAAGAGGAGGATTAGCATAGATGTTAGCTCAGGGCTGATCTTCCTCACACACACAAAAAATAAATAAAAAAATAAAGCGTCCAATTCAGAGGCATTGAGTATATTCCCAGTGTTGTGCAACGACCACCACTATCTAGTTCCAGAACATTTTCGTCATCTCCAAAGGAAACTCTATACCTATTAAACAGTCACTCCCCACGCCCCCTTTCCCTGCAACTGCTAATGTACTTTCTTGTCTATTCTGTACATAGGCAAACAACAATATGTCTATAGATATTTTAACCATACAAGATGTGGCCTTTTGTGACTGGCTTCTTTCACTTAACATGCTTTCAAAGTTCATCCATCTTGCAGCATGTATCTTCATTCCCTTTCTATGGCTAATATTCCACTCTATGACTACACTGCACTTTGTTTACCATTCATCAGTTGATGGACATATGGGCTGTTTCCACCTTTTGGCTATTCTGAATAGTACTGCTATGAACATTCTTGTACAAGGTCTTGTTGGAACACTTGCCTCATCTCATACCACTTATTATGCTGTATCTTATGATTCAGCAACAATAAACTGTTTATAATTCCCTGTGTGTACCCTGCTGTTTCTTACTGTTGACACTTGGCAATTAGCAGCATTCTTTGTCTCTCTGGTCCATGGAGTAAGGGCTATATGGTGGAGAAACAAAGCGGAAGCCTCTGGAGCACTCCTTCCCTACAAAGAGTAACACCAGATTCCTGTGGGCATCTTTGAGATTGGTGCTATCACTGAAGACTTCAAAGATGCAGGGGTGTCGATTCCCAACACATCTCCTTTTACTTCTCTGTCTGGCCCGTGCAGAAGAATGGGTCTTGGAGAACCGTGCATTACTATAAGCCTAATTAGGTGCTCACTCTAATTGGAACTGCTGTTCCAGATGTCATTTCTTACCAGAGCAAATAAACATAGCCTCTGGCAACTGGTATGTAGCTACTGATCTGGAAAATGCTTTTATTCTCTATCCAATAAGCAGAGAATACCAGAAGCAGTTTGCAAGGAACTTGATCATCTGTTGTCCAACAGTACAACACACTAGTCTACTATTCAAATGACATGCAGATAGAACCTGGTAAACACGAAGTAGCAGGTACTCTAGGATGCATTAATATGGTGGATGCATGCCAGAAGGTGGGAGCTAAGTTCCTTGAAAATGCAGAGATCTGTAATCTTTATGAAGCTCTGGTGGTCTGGTGTGTGTATCAGGCTATTCCTGATAGGCAAAGTTAGGCACATGTTGCTGTATCTTATATCCCTGACCATGAAGAAAGAAGTCAGATGCTTGGGAAGCCTTTCTGGATTTTGGAATCAACATACATCACATTCGGATGTGCTGTCCTGATCCATTTACTGCTGATAAAAAAGACTGCCAGGTTAAAGCAGGACCCAGACAAAGAGAGGCCTTCCAGCGCCTAGTGGACCCAGTGGTGCTCCTAGTGTCTATGGCAGACCAAGAGTAGCAGGAACTGACAGGAGAATCAGAATAGGGGCTCTGCTTTAAAGAGTAACCAACTTTTTTTCTAAGAACTATCTCCTGTCCCGTGACTGAGTCCTGGAATAGTCTAAATGTCCAATCATGGGGCATCAAGAACCAGTTTATAGAGCTGCGCAATACTCCACACCAACTGCAAGTAGAATACATATGACCAGGCCTAAGCAGGCCCTGAATGCAAGAAGTTATTTGTTTATGTGATTGCATCACATTTGTAAATCAGGGCTTTCTGCTTAAAACAAACAAACTAATACTTATGGAAGACTTACCATGTGGGAAGAACCATTCTGGACACCTTAATCTTCATAATAACCCTACAAGTAGATATGATTATGCTCTGTACTTTATAGATGAGGAAACTGAAGCACAGAAAGATTAAGACATTTGCTCAAGGTTCTTAACTCCAGCTCTCTGTAGTGAGCACTCAGTAAATCTGTACTGACTGCATGAATAAGACATCCTTCTTAGGGGCAAAACAAAGGCTCAAACAGCAAATCCTCCCCTCTTCCCCACTCAAACCAGACATGACATGTCCACAGTTAACGAGAAAACATTTTTTGGGAATTGGCCCATAAATTGAAGAACAATTCCAAATGAGAAGTTTAAAGTGTTTTTGGTGAAAGCACACCTGCTAGAAAACGTATACTGCCTGACAAGATGACTACTTTGAAGAAAGAATTAATTTTTGACATGTTCATCACTTCAAGGCCATGCCACTGGTTAGGTGGGTGGCCACCCTAAATTACACAGGCTTGCTGACAGACAGGGTTAAGCCTAGATTTGAAGGAGTAACACTAGACTTTTCTAGTTGGAGCGGTATTTGTGATTACTACGTATGTCGTATTAGTTTTCTATGGTTGCCACAGCCTTAATCACATCTACAAAGTCCCTTTGCCACGTAAGGTAAAAATATTCACAGGTTCTGGGGATCAGGGCATGAACATCTTTGGAGGCCATTCTTCTGCCTACCACAGTCTGCCCTCTGGCCTCCGAAGATTCGTATCTATCCCCCACACACAAACTATAGTCACCTCATCTCAAGGACCCAAAAGATCTCATCCATTATAGTATCAACCCAAAGTCCCAAATCTCATCTAAATATCCTCAGCTCAATATTCTCAAATCTCATCATCTAAATCAGGTATAGGTAAGACTCTGGATATGATCCACTCTGGGATACGCCTCCTCTCCATTTGTGGTCCTGAGAAACTAAAGAAACAAATTATTTGCTCCTAAAATAATAAATAAGAAGGAACAGGTGTAGGACAATAGTTACAGATATTCTAGTTCAAAAAGGGAGAAAACAGAAGGAAAAAAGGAGTCACCATTCCTAATCAACTGAGAAATCCAGCCAGGCAACTCCCTTATATTTCAGATACCAGAATAATCCTCTGTGGCTTGAGGTTCTGCCCTCTTGGCTCATGGCTCTACTCTCTGAGTAATCCTCTTTTCAAGAAAGGTAGCATATGTTTGCAGCTAAATAGTTTTTAATCAGCTTGTTTTCTGCTTGTAGAATTTTGGGGGTCTGACAGATTTCTTCCATTTCGTTCTCTCTGTCTCTTTCTGTCCAAGCTTGCAGTGTTTCTGCTGATATAAAATTTTCAAGAACTTTGTGGGTCTCCCATGTACGTCACAGCATTCCATTATACATGAGGCTCATTCACAGATATTTCCTAGATAACTCCATCTCTATTTCTGACTTCTGCTGAGATGGCTGCGGGATAACACCCAAGTTTCCTAGAGAATCCCTGGTTAGATTGAGGGGATCTGTGAGTCACTCCCTCAGTTTCTTCAAAGAGTCTTTGTATGACTGAATACTCTGACACTCTGAACACATTCTTGGTTTTTTCTCTAGAGCATGCTTTTCCTGACAGTAAACCTTAATTTTAGGATCTTTTAACATCTGGGTAAGATGAGAATTTCAGAAATCATCAAGTCCTGTTTCTTTTTGTGGATAGTTCTTCCCTCTATCTATCTCTTCCCACTTGCATTTTCTACTCTTCAATACTTCGCTTGGCAATCTCCTCAGTTAAATGCCCAGTTTCATCATTTACAAGTTCTGCTTTCTGCGTAAGTGCAGGACACAACTCAGCTGAGCTTCTTGCTACTAGATAACAAAGATTCCCTTTCCTCCAGTTTTCTTTTTGTTTATTTTTTTTTAAATTTATTTATTTATTTATTTATCTTTCCCCCCAAAGCCCCAGCAGATAGTTGTAGGTCATAGCTGCACGTCCCTCCAGTTGCTGTACGTGGGACGCTGCCTCAGCACGGCCGGAGAAGTGGCGCGTCGTTGCGTGCCCGGGATCTGAACCCGGGCCACCAGCAGCGGAGCGCGCGCACTCAACCCCCAAGCCACAGGGCCAGCCCCTTTCCTCCAGTTTTCAATAACATGTTCCTCATTTCCTTCTGAGTCCTCACCAGCAGCGCAGTGCCTTCAATGTCTGTATTTCTACTAACAGTCTGTTTGCGGTGATTTAAGTATTCTCTAAGGCAATTTAGGTTTTGCCCATAATGTTCCTCACTTACTTCTGAGTCCTCAATGGTGGAGTTTCTAAGGTCCATATTTCTACTAACAGTCTGTTCAAGGCAATCTAGTTTTCTTTCTTTCATGCTTCTCAAAATTCTTCCAGCCTCTACCCACTGCCCAATTCCAAACCCACTTCCGCATTTTTAGATATTTGTTACAGCAGCACTCCATTTCTGGTACCAAAATCTGTATTAGTTTTCTATTGCTGCTGTAACAAATTACTACAAATTTATTTGCTTAATATAATATAAATTTACTATTTTATATTTTTGTAGGTAAGAAGTCCAGCATGGGTCTCATTAGACTAAAATCAAGGTGTTGGCAGGCTACATTTCCTACTGCAGGCTCTAGGAGAGAATCTGTTTGCTGCTCATTTGGGCTGTAGCAGAATTTAGTTCGCTGAGGTTGTAGGACCAAGGTCTCTGTTTTCTTGGTGGCTGTAAGCTGAAGGTTGTTCCCTGTTTCTAGAGGCTGTCACATTCCTTGGTCATGGTCTTCTTCCTCCATCTTCAAAGCCAGCAACGGGAGGTCGAGTCCTTCTCATGTCTCTCTGACTCTCTGTCCATCACTGTATCTCTATCTGACCAGAGAAAGGCTCTCTGCTTTTAAGGAGTTATGTGATTAGATTGAGTTTACCTGAATATTCCAAGATAATCTCCCCATCTCAAGGTCCATAACCTTATTCACATCTGGAAAGTCCCTTTTGCCATGAAAGGTAACATATTCACAGATTCCAGAGATAAGGGCATGTACCTCTTTGGGGGCCATTATTCTGCCTACCAAACTCGTGGTAAAGAGCATAGTCAGAAAGCCATTTGCCTAGGTTCAAGTCCCTGCTATGCCACTTACTACCTGTGTGATTATGGGCAATTACTTGGGCTCTCTGTGCCTCAGTTGTGTCATTTGTAAATGAGGATAATGGTACCTACCTGTGGTGGAGACTTGGAGACTGCTAACTGCCCCAAATAGCCATTTCTCACTTCATTTTCTTAGTAACAAAACCCGCTCCTTACCCTTCAAATTTAAGCTGGACATAAAGTCACCCAGCCAGAGACTACACATAGTGTCTGCCTTGCAGCCAGGTTGTGGCCATGTGAATCAGTCTAGACCAAGAGGGTACGAGCAGAAGTAATACATATAATTTCTGCATCACTTACAACTTAAAGAAAAGCTGCCTGCCTAGCAACTGTCTCCTTCTCCTTTCCTACGGGCTGGAGTGTAAATGTGGCTACAACCCAGTCACAATCATGCAGACGACAACACCACCTTAGGGAATGGTGAAGCAATGAGATAAAGGAACCTGGGTCTCTGCATGACGTCATGGGACAGATCTGCCTCATCTGCCTGCCAAGGCTGGACTATTAAATGAGAGAGAAATAAACTTCTGTACTACTTAAGTCAATGTATTTAATAAGTTTATATTTGTAAAGTGCTCAGCCACATAGGGGAATTCTACACAGTAATGGTTCTTCTTCTTATTGATTGCATTATTTTGCATTCTAGAGGTTGTAATTCCATTTAATGTCTCAGGGCACCAGTATCCCATAGGAAACACCGATACAAGCAATATTAATGCAATCTAATCGAATTAAAACATGTTACCTGCTTATTCACTTAGATAATAAGGAGAAGAGGAACCAACATTTATTGAATTCATATGTGCCAGGCACTTACTATGTCACATTTGACCCTGGGAATAGCTCTATGAGGCTGCAGAGATGAGGAAACAGAGCCTTGGGGGTTAGGTCACTTCTCTGAGACCACTCTAGACTGGGTGGATTGAGAGCTTGTTCTTCCCACAATACTCACTGCTCCCTCTGCCAAAAAGGCAGGTTAACGGGGAAGTTCAGAATCAGTCAATAAGCCCCTCTAAATCACGTTACTCACATAGATGTTCGGTACTTGATGTCATCTTTTTCAGCCAGCTCTTCACAGGTGAGGCCATTGTGTTCTTTCCAGAGTCCCTGACACTTCCTACAGGTTTCCTGGGGATAAAGCAGAGACACAAAGACAGCTCCTGGTGAGCAGACACCACACAAGTTTCTATTCAACAACAAGGAATGTGAAACACTTCACTTGGCCTGAATTCTTTCAGAGGATCTCCCTCCCTTTCAGCCGGAATATTTCTAAAGACATCTCTCAATAGAAGAAGAAAGAATCATTAGGAGAAAGCCTGGGGAAAATTTTTCTCTCCTTAGATCAAACGAAAGTGTTGCTCCCATCACCCAAGCGGTATAAAGCTTTCTAAAATGCCCAGAGCCACCTGAAAAACCCACAGAAGATAGATTTATGTGATCTTGGGTTTTTAAAAATAAAATACTGTGAGCAGTTTGAGGGCAGGGTCTGTCTGGGTTTTATGAATTTCTGCAGTGCTTACACCCAGTATTCCAGTGTTGGTCTAGATCAGGAATACTGGGGCTCCTTCTGGGAGACATTCCATCCCCTCAGTTGTCCCTTACTCATAAACATGGATGTCATCCTCCATAGCTTAACTTCATTTATGAGCATGAATTTTAAAAAATTACTACTTTTTATTCTAGGATTCTTCATAGCTCATGAAATACTTTCATATGTGCCAGAAACTATCTTACATCAACAACAAGAATTTGAAGATGTGTTAATGCAATTTAATTTCCATAAATGGAAATTACAACTCTAATAAGTACAATGAAGGAAAATAACCGGGGACCCGATCTAGATAAGGGGGACAGTGAAGACTTGAGAAAGTGGAGCCTGAGATCTGAAAGATGAGTCAAAGACAGCGAAAGAAGAACAGCATTCCAACAGAGGAAAAGTAAGAGAAGACTGGCAGATGAAGCCGGGCAAGTTTGGTTCCTGTAGCTGGACTGGAGAGTGAAAACAGGTGTGGTGAGGCCCTCAGAGGCCAGTCCATGCAGGGCCTTGTACGGTATAATTATCAGTTTGACCCTTATCCTAAGAGCACGAGGAAGGAGTCAAAAGGTGTCAAGCACAGAAGTAACATGATCAGGTGTGTGATTTTAAAAGCTCATTCTCCGTAGAGAACAGATTGGAGGGAGGAAAGAGTGGAAGCGTTACAGATAGTTAGGAACCTCTAAAAGACAGTGAGAACCTAAAGACAGTGAGGAACCTATGAAAGTCATCCAGGAGAGAGACTAAGGAGGCCCAGACTAGGGAGGTAGGTGAAGACATGAAATAAAGTTGGCTGACTTGAGGGAAATTTGGGAAGTAAAACTGGCTGGCCCTCGGAGTGAGCAGAGGTAAGTGTCAAGGATGATGCCATGGTTTCTGGTTCGTGCAACCCAAGATAACAGCAACATGCATGGAGCT
Source organism: Diceros bicornis minor (assembly GCF_020826845.1). NCBI lineage: Eukaryota > Metazoa > Chordata > Mammalia > Perissodactyla > Rhinocerotidae > Diceros > Diceros bicornis. The sequence continues at coordinate 9,559,827 of NC_080765.1, read as the reverse complement.
TGGGAACAATAGAAAAGGCCTGACTGGGGTAAGTGGAGGGCAGGTGGATCCTGAGTTTGATCTGAGTGGTGATGACCCACAGGGTGACCTGTGAGACACCAGGTGGAGATATCAGGCGGGGAGCCAGGCGTAAATGTTTAGCATTTGGGAGTGGCTGGGCTAGAGGTCACCAGGAGATATACTAGATGATAGCTTTACATCAATTCTAGAAACATCTATCATGGTATTCTCCACTTATTATTAAACTTTCTCTAATATACACCGCTAAGATGACTCTAATAAGGCACAGAATAGTATATATAGTATAGATGCTATCATTTCTACATTTAAAAAAAGGTGGTGGTAGTGGCAGAATATAGGGACATAAAAAATCAACCTGAAAGGATACCCAAGAAATTAGTAGTACTGATTGTCCCAAGAGGTGGAAGGCAGGGGTTAGACTTCTTTTGTATCTTTTGAATTTTATACTATATAAATGTATTATTCTAATTAAAAAATAAATAAAATTTAAAAAGCAAGAGAGAGAAACGAAATGGACAGCTCAGGGAGCTGAGAACCTGAACAACCCTTTGGTGGATGTTGTAAAAAGGCTTCAATCCATGAAATGGGGTGGGGTGGGGGCAGAGATGAGCTGATAGGAGATTCTATATGAAATGCCATTGCTTCCAAGAGATATGATGTTCTTTGGTTCACTACCTATATCCCTGTCAGTTAACACAGACTAAATCAGTAGTGGCTTAATTATTACACACCAAAATGTAAAGAAGTATAAAACCCAGTTTTAAAAGACTTTGTGCCTGACTATTTTGGAAACTGGAGGATAAACAACAGCTGGAGAACAGATGAGATGGTATCTGGATTCTAACCTTCAAAACAATACTAACCTAGCCACCCACCAGGAACAGCAGCTTGAAAACAACACACGGCATTTAGATAATGCTTTTTAGCATTCCTGGTGATCCAGTTATTAATTCATGGGACCTTCTTCACATGGAAAGAACCTATTTCCTAGATGAGGCACAAGTCCATGACAGCAAATGACCTAGCCAAGTGAAGTCAGCTGTGAATGAGGGGTCACTATGAAGCCACTGCTCACTTTCAAAATCACAGTGGTTCTCCTGTAGGTCTACGTGTGGATTTTCAGCCATGGTACTTCTCACTGAAGGGCCCAGGGGACCCAGAGAATAAAACTGAAATGTCTTTTGAAGACACTAGCTAGTTTGACATTGAAACCCACAATTAAAATAAGGCAAGCAAATAGCAGACTGGGTAAATTTAACATTTGGAGCTTTCTCTGTATCGTTTCTTTAAAACGTACCTTCTCTTCTAAACAGTGTATATTTTACTAAATCGTAATTCTCTCCTTTCAAGCACAGCTAGGCTTTGTTCCTAGACTCAACAAAAGCTTAAACAATATTAGGCAGAAGAAATGTTCTTGAACGTTTCTCTCTCTCTTTTTTTGTGAGGAAGATCAGCCCTGAGCTAACATCCATGCTAATCCTCCTCTTTTTGCTGAGGAAGACGGGCTCTGAGCTAACATCTATTGCCAATCCTCCTCTTTTTTTTTTTTGCCCCCCAAAGCCCCAGTAGATAGTCGTTATGTCATAGTTGTACATCCTTCTAGTTGCTGTATGTGGGATGCGGCCTCAGCATGGCTGGAGAAGCGGTGTGTCGGTGCGCGCCCGGGATCCGAACCCGGGCCGCCAGTAGCGGAGCGCGTGCACTTAACCGCTAAGCCACGGGGCTGGCCCTTGAATGTTCCTAACATGAAGATAATCACATTCCTCAAAGTGAGGTTAATGAGAAGTTCCAAGGACCATTCTGGAAGACAGAGGACACTTTGACAAGTAACTTCAAAACACAAAGGACATGCCTATCCTGGCTACCAAATCGAATCAGAGACCATGCTTTCCATCGCCTGTGTGCATTTTCAGATCAGGAAGAAACAGCTGAATTCATCATCATTCCAATTACAACAAAGAAGGAAGCTCCTTCCTCATTAAGGAGCAGCTATCAGAAGGAAGCTCCTTCCTCATTAAGGAGCAGCTATCAGTTCATGTTCATGACATGACAGAGATTTCTGGTTAAGTTTTATGTTGCCCTGTAGTCCTTAAGATGCATCAAGGTATTCTGACTATTCATTAAGGTCTTAACTTTGCAATATAAAGAAAACACTCCATAGCCTCCCTCTAGCCATTTTCTGCTGCTTAAATATTGTTTTATGGGTAAGACAGAAGATTAAGTTTGGTTTCAGACAACTCTGCCAGGGAGCTGGCATTTTTTCATATAAACAGCTTCCTCAAAGACCAGCAGACACTGTCCCAGGTCATCCCCTCGTCTACACATAGCAGGGCTTCCTGCTGCTGGCAAAGAACCCGAGAGAAGATGAGACCAAGGGTCCAAGTCACCAGACTGTGCTCCTTGCTCACCATCTCTCCAGGCCCACTCTGCAACTGCGTGGCTCCCTGTGCCCCCGCATCTTACCTTCTTGACTTCCAGCCTTTTCTCAGAAGCAGAACATAGTAGAAACTGCTCACTTATTTTTGAATGGTTCCTCCAGTGAAACTTCTAGACTCACTCTCCAGGAAAGAGAGGTCACTGACCTAGATACGGGGCATGGCCAATCCAAATTGAATCTCTGAAATTCCAGCTCTCCGCTTTGCCACCTCAGTACTCAAAAAATGATGAGGCTATAAATCCAGACCTCTTAAAAGTAAAAGATGAGGTCTGGGCACCTGACCATTCACAAATGCTTAGCAAACTCCAGGGGCCACAGGGCTGTGGGCATTCAGGCCACATGTCTCTTCCAGTTGTCAAAGTCACTGGTTCTCCGCACCTCTAGCCCCAAACGGCATGTGGACGCCAGCCACCTCCAGAAAGAAACCAATTTTAAGACAAGAAAACAGACAATGAAACAGATGCTGGAACCCTTGAGAATCAATAAAGCTTGGCAAAGTCAAAGCTCAGGCAGAATCAGTGGGCTTTCCTTCCTTTCACTAAGGGAATCTGAGAACTTCTATTTTCCCTAGGGTAAGGATGCATACAACCTCCTGAGGAAGTCAGATACGTGAGCAAACCAAGCACAGCACAGTGGAGTTAAGCGTAATAGTGTACACACACACATATACACAAATGTGCACACACAAGAGACAGCAAAGAAGAGGGGGAGGGGCTACGTCAGACAAGAATTCTTTGAGGAGTAGGCATGTTCATGGCACTGAATAAAACAAGTATCATGAGTGATGAGAACACCCAGGTAACCAGTAACTCCTCTGATCTGGCTTGATATCTCTTTGTGAAGTACCTTTCTCAGCTACCACGGCCATTAAAGCCAAGCACCTAAAGCGCAGAACCAGATCCTCAAACATTTCAACAATGAAACATATTCAACATGTTAATATTTTAATGAGCATACAAGGTTTTCATATCACCAAATAAAATTATTTAAAAGTAAGATTTATTTCATCCCACTCTCAAATTTTCTATATTTATGTATGTTTTACAACGTATGTTACAACAGTAGTACATAGACATAATTTATAAATAAACAAACACATGCACGGGGGATGTGTTCTCTACACAATCTTTCTGATAAGGTAAGCAATCAAAAAGTTGTGCATCTACTGCTGTAGATATTGGAAAGTCATGGAAGGGACCCAGACAGGGCAGCAATCCGTCTGGGCTTGCATTTCCAATGCTTTGATGGACTGAAGAGTCCGAGACTTGAGGCAGGAAGACAGTTAAGCAGCAACTAGCAGAGTCTATGAAAGAGACGAGGGTGAGAGAGAAGTCTAGAGTACTTTCTGGGTTTCTGACTTGGGACACCAGCTGGGTTGGTGGAAACAAGAACTTGGATCAAGTGATGCAGGAGGAGGAGCAGATCTGAAGGAGGGTGGGAGGCAGAGGTGAGAACATAAGTTTAATTTTAGACTAGCTATTTATTCACTCTCAGTATCTGCTGGGTTTCTATCATTTGTCAAGTGCCGTATAAGATGCTGGGGATACAGCAATAAGCAAGTTAGACTCAATTTCTACCTTCTTGGAGCTTATGTTCTAGTGAAGAAAACAGAGAGGCCGGCCCGGTGGCGTAGTGGTTAAGTTTGCGTGCTCTGTTTCGGTGGCCCGGGGTTCGCATCCTGGGCGCGGACCTACGCACTGCTTATCAAGCCATGCTGTGGCAGCGTCCCATATAAAGTAGAGGAAGATGGGTATGGATGTCAGCACAGGGCCAATCTTCCTCAGCAAAAAGAGGAGGACTGGCAACAGACGTTAGCTCAGGGCTAATCTTCCTCACCAAAAAACCCCACAACAGGATATAAAGCTACAACTGTGATGGGAGTATTTCAGAGGAAAAGCACCAGGTGCTCTAAGAGTAAAACAGTCGAGTTAAATTAGCATGGGGATCAGGAAAGCCTTTTTGAGGATGTGACACTGAAGCTGAGCCCTGAAGATGAGCAGAGGTAGCAGGTATGGGGGAAGGGTGTTCCAGGCAGAGGGAAGAAGATGTGGGAAGGCTTTGGTTCAGAGAGGGCTTGTCTCATTCGAGGAGCACAGAGGAAGTTGGTGTGGCTGGAGCCCCAAGGGAGGGCTGAGAGTGGACTGTGGTCAATCCTGTGTGCAGGCACAGAGGCTGGAAGGGGGAGTTTGGAAAGCCAGGCTGAGTGGGTGGGAAGTGGAATGATCTGATTTACATTTAAGATCATCTGGCTGCTAATGGCAGAAGGACAGGGCTCGATTGCTAGGTTGTAGGATCTTGTGGTAACTCCCTCAATAAACTAAACTAAACTAAAGGGCCAGTAAATAACTTCTAGGGAACAAGCTCTAAGTCCGGATTTGATTCTTGGCTAGACTTTCGCCACAGCTCTCCACAAATAAATAAGGCCACAACCTCATTTCTGAACCAAGCTGTGCCAGCAGTGAGCCTGGCAGGGGTGAGGCCGATCTGTGACTGGGGAAATGGAAACATGCCTATCTTCTCTTGTTAGGAATAAGTGGACCACTTTTCCTATATGACTTCAGAAAGGTACTTCATTACTACTTTAAAGTAGACTGCTTTTCAGTTTTGGTTCTTTTAGATGAGTTTCCCACTGAAATGTCGTCTAAATAGCAGGAAGTATCTTTAACAAGCATCTTGAACTCACACATCCTTCCTGCTACCCAGCACTAATGGCTTAAGGTTCCAAACCTATAAGTCTTCTGGTACAGGGTACTTTACTTATACATCTCATTCAATCTTCACAGCAATTCTATAAGGGAAGTACTAGGCCATTATCTCCATTTTTTTGGAAAGTAAATGAGAAAAGGAGGGCTCAGAGAGGCAAATTAACTTGTTTAAGATCACAGAGCTATGGACTCAAGTCTGCTTGATTCCAAATCCACTTGCTCTTTCCGCTCTATTTTCACTGCTTGCTAGCATGGTGTTTGGGAGCAAGAACAGGTCATTGTTTACTGCAAAACTCAAGGGCACGAGGGTATGAGACAAGCCCTGAAGTTACAATGGGCATCTTGTGTAAGGAGACGACAGATGAGAGATCAGCAAGGCTGCACAGAACTGAGCATCAGGGTATCAAAGGCGTGGACGACCCGCTGCAGCTGTGCAGGATGCCTGCTTCCCTGTGCTTCCTGGAGAGCTGGGAATGACCCAGTAAACGGCAGGATGGACTAGGACTAAATCTGAGGACACCATTTCTTCTTAATGACGATAGGAAGCTGCTAATCACAGAGCAATCTTAGACTGGATACATGTGAGGAAGTAGCTGTTCCTGCTACTTACAGCCAGTTGCATGTCTGGCGAGGCACGGAAGGAAGTGTGTTTTTAGATTCTCATTAGATGTACAAACAGAGACAGGCTCACTGTGAGTGTTTCACACCAGAACCATATATCAGGTACTTGGTTCTTCCCTCAAACAGCCCCTGGGCCTTCCCTTATAAATACCTGCCACTCACTTCCTCAAAGGTGGCCAGGACTATGATATATGAAGACTTGCTAATGACAATTCTTTAGATCATCACCATCAACAACACTGCTCTGGGTCAAAGTTTTGTTCCAAGTGATACTGGTAATGGAGACAATTTCTTTCTTTTTTTTTTTAAAGATTTTTTATTTTATTTATTTATTTTCCCCCCAAAGCCCCAGTAGGTAGTTGTATGTCATAGCTGCACATCCTTCTAGTTACTGTATGTGGGACGCGGCCTCAGCATGGCCAGAGAAGCGGTGTGTCAGTGCGCGTCCGGGATCCGAACCCGGGCCGCCAGCAGCGGAGTGCACGCACTTAACCGCTAAGCCACGGGGCCGGCCCCAGAGACAATTTCTGCAATTGTCTGAAAGGAATGATAATGCTCTCACTTTCCCTCCCTCGCCCCCTTCAACAAATACCAAGCTCTAGTCTCAGCAAAGGGTCAATGAACAAATAAAGCCCCTCCCCTCCTAAAGTCTACATTCTGGGAGGGTGCGGGTGGGGAGACTGACAAATAGGTAAAGCAAGGCGAGGGGCAGGAGTGCGGGCAGGGAAGCTGCCATTTTACACAGTGTGAGGATGGCTTCGTGCAGAGGTGGCGTTTCAGCTCAAACCTGAAGGGTATCTGGTAGCGGAGTGGAAGCAGAATGGTGGAGTGACCCAGGAGAGTAGAAGGAGAGGAGCTCAGAGAAGCTGCCCCTTGAGAGCCTCACAGTTTGTCCCGAGCCAATGTCCAGGGCCAGTATGGTTGGCCTCCTGCCAGTGCCACATGCCTGACACCCTCAACCACAAATCGTTCTGCCTAGATGTCCTTTCTCCTCTGGCAACACCTACTCATCAGTTCTCACTTCAAACACCAGAAGCTCTGGGAAACCCAAATGACCTGGGCAAAAGCTGGCACTCTTTCCCTGGACTCCCGGAGCACTTGACTCCCACTCTATTACAGCACTTTTAATAGTGTCTTGTAATTATCTGATTATATCATATCTCCAAAGAGCCAAGCACTCCTTGCAGGCAGATTCTGCTGTTGATCACTACAGACAGGCTTGGAATAGAGGGTTCAATTTATCTAAGTTATCCTTTGAGTGCCTATTTTGTGCCACATGGGGATGCACTGGTGAATAAGTCCACAGAATTCCGAATCGCAAGGAGCTTACAATCTATCACACTATGTCTCAGTTATCTTTGGGTTTCTAGGGCCTCGCACTAGGTCTGACCCACACAAGGGGCTGAATGTATGAAGAATTACAGAGACATGAAGGCTGGAAAGACAAAGCACATTCCTCTCCATGTAGAGAGTGACAAAGATAGCCCCACCTCTACTCCTGGAACTTTTGCATTTTATATTGGAAAAAAGGCAGATGAAACCTCTTACTAAACTGATCCCCTTCCCAAAAGAATATTATTTCCTCCCTATCAGGTCTTCATATTTATAATTATGCAAAGTATAATGACGATTTTATGAGAAAATCAAGTTATATATAAGACACTTTCAGGTTAATTCATTGGAGTTTATGCCTTTAAGGACACAGGTTATGTCTTTTTCACTGTGTTTCCTTTCTTTGCCTTCCAACTCCCTTCCCCAATCAAATGTACAAAACTGCAAAGATCAGTTATTACCAAGAAGCTAATGGCCAAATGTTTGCAGGTGGTGCTGGAGAAAGTACTGTATTTCAATTTAGATGTTCTTTGTTGATTTTCTCCTATAGCTTCAATATGTGGAAATAGATCTCTATTCACGTCCGGTGAAAGGAGTTTCACAAACGGTAGCGCCTGCAAACGTGAGCTTGTGAGCACCTCTAATTTAGAGGGGTCAGGACGGAAAAACTGCAGTCAGCCTGGCTCTCTCCCTCCCTGACCCAGGGGCTCTAGAAGGTCAGTACCACTCAAGGTCAGATCACAGGTTCCTCCTGCCCCATGCACCAGAACAAGACAGCCCACCCTGCCTGGGTCCACTTTCTTGAAGGACAAACACAATTCGAACATTAATTCTTTTAATGATGTCTTGTATCTGATTAACATTAATTCTTTTAATGATGTCTCATATCTGATTACATCACGCCTCTACAAGAAGCCAAGCTCTCCGTGCAAGGGATTCCTCTTTTCCCTTCAAAGTAAATAATCTCTCTGGGCAGGAGAACCTTTTGATTTCTAAACGCAGAAATTCAAATCTAGGAGTGGCCAGGCAACAACTCTGGGCAACACTACTGAGAAAAGGACTTCTTTGGGGAAAATTTCATACTGTTCTTATTTTCTGATGGTTGTATATAACATCATACAAAGTAGGGGTTTAAAAAAGTGTGTGTACTGGATTTCTATGTACCTATCATTTCTATGTACAGAAGCAGACTTAGAAAAAAGAAATCTCTAAGTCTTACTCCTGCAGATTAGAAAGAAGCCAAACACTGCTTTTCCTTTAGGTCCACTGGGATTAGGTGACAAATTGGAATAGGTGGCTTCAAATTTGGTTTCTGTGCTAACACTGCCCCCTAGAGATAGAAAGTTATAAAGGCACTGAGACTGACGGGATATTTACACAGCCTGGGAGAGGACAATGCTTGAGAAATACTGACTAGGAAAGCCCGTTACATCCTGGCCAAGGCTGCTTGCTTTTTACTATACTGAGGGGACAGGGACTTCTAAGATAAATGGGAGGTAAATGCTTCCTGGAATAAATATAAATTCTATTTTACCTTCATCAAAATAACCACAAACAAGAACACCAATTCCTTTATAGTAGTTATTCAAATACTGATGACTGTTTCTCTTGAATGCCCAGTTAACAGAATCATTGGGACAATATCAGCAACACCCAGAGCAATGCCAGGAGGTGAACATCTATATAAAAATTCGAAAAAAAATATCTGAGTTCCTACTAGGTACTGACAACCGCTCTAGACACTGGTGAACAAAATGAACAAATACAAATCCTCTGCCTTCCCAGAAGTTACTGGGGGTGGGAGATAGAGGTCACCATACATTAAATAAGTAAAATACATAGTATGATGCGGTTACAGGTGCTAAGGAGAAAAACACAGGAAGGAAGGATGTTAGTGCTGGGGTGCAGAGAGGGAAATCATTCACAATTATAAAGTGGGTGGTAGACAAGGCCGCTCTGAGAAGGTGTATTTAAGCGAAGATTTAAGAAAGGTGAGGGGTTGGCGTAGTGGTTAAGTGTGCACGCTCCGCTTCAGCGGCCCGAGGGCTCGCAGGTTGGGATCCCAGGTGCGCATTGACGCACCGCTTGTCAAGCCATGCTGTGGCAGCGTCCCATATCAAGTAGAGCAAGATGGGCACAGACGTTAGCCCAGGGCCAATTTTCCTCGGCAAAAAGAAGAGAATTGGCATCAGATGTTAGCTCAGGGCTAATCTTCCTCACCAAAAAAAACAAAAGTGAGAAAGTGAGCCTTGTGATGTTTGGGCGAAAGAATTCAGAATTCAAGGCCACGGTAACAGCCAGGAGTGAAGTGGAAAGGCCAGTAAGAGCTGAAAGGAGGGCAAGGTGTCTGGGGCCTGAGAGGTAACGATAAAGGACTTTGGCATGTACCCAGAATAAACAGAGGTTAATGAGGATTCTCTCTACAAGGATTTGCGTGAGGTTAAGTTCCAAAGAACCCCGATCTGCTGGCACCAGTTTCATGAAGAGCTTTCTCGTCTCTGAGCCACACCTCTGCCAGGGCCCTGGGCCTCTCCTGCCTCCATGCTGCGCTCACAGGGCAGAAGGGCAGAGGCTATGACAGCCTTGTCCAAAGGGGTTTGCTCACAGCAGATGCTCAACACAACAATACAAGTCTGTGGAACTAAAGTTACTTAAAGCTATGATTTTAAACTTTGAGTTGCAACCCATTGGTGAGTGGTGAAATCTTTCTAGTAGATTATGACCAAATTTTTTTTTTTTAAACTAGAACAAAAAAGAAGATACTAGAGTGCATTCCACATGTCAGGTATTTGTTTCGTAAAACTACTGTTTAGGTTATACATATGTATATTTATGTATGTATTGGTCTTATGGTAAAATAGATTCTTACTATAGGTCACAGGCAAAACAGTTTGAAAGCCATTAACTTAGGATTCACTCATTCATTCAACAACCAAATTTCTTTAAAGGATCAGAGAGGATCTTTCTCCTAAGAGGAACTCCCAAGAACCACTGTGAGGAATTGAAAAATGGCCCCATCTCTGGTTTACCCTGGAGGTAATGAGGAACAATGCATGAGAATCAGGCAGAACAACAGCCTTCAAGAGGGCTCAGTAGCAAAGCTATGTATTAGGAAGTGGTGGATCTAATAATAAACCACTTCAAACTGTCCAAAATAAACACCGCTAGAACTTGGGCAGAAACAAGTCCAGGCAGATCTTGTCTTTGCTCACTGCAAGGGCTACTCCTGGTTTCTTGGAGTGGCCAGCAAAACCAGGTCTTCTCTGCTCGGACTCCACTGTCACCTTGCCCAGTAAGAGAGGCTCCAGACTTAAAAAAAACCAAAAGACGCACCTACTACAACATGCTTCGGGACCACATCTATATTTTCCTGGTGTAAGCTAACTGGGTAGGGGCGGTGGGTGGAGGCAGACAAAAAAGGCCCCTCACAGCCCAGAAACTTGGAGAGGAGTTAGCCTTTCTCTCAGTGTTGAAGTGATATTATTTTTTGGGGGAGACAGGCAAATGGCAGAAGGGCTCAGGGAGCAAGACCGCAAATCAACCAGGAGGCACGACCAAGGAGAAGAGCGCTATAGCCTAATGCACAGCTCCAACCGACCTGAGGAATGGAAAGATGTTACCTGAGTTATCTGAGGTTAGAGAAAGGGGAAAGCAAGAAACTGTCAGCCTGACTCCGTACACACAAAGGGAGAGGGAACTGCACTGGCCAGCTCAAGTATCTCTGGCCTTGTCACAGCTATGATCCAGCAAGGGGGACAATGGCCATGGGGTGACTGGATCCCTCCCCTGCCTTGGGCTCCCTCTCAGATGGGCCTCCGAGGACAGACAGCATGTGCTGGAGGGCCAAACTAAGTATCTACCACTGGCAGTTATATCTGTGACTGAACTAGCATTTTGGTTTCTCTCTCAATCTTGTGTGGGTTTGGTTTGGGCCAGCGTGAAAAAATTCAGCTTCTAGACCAGTAGAGTCAAACATAACCCTTGGCCCTGGGACTCATTTTCTGTGTGCAGAAGAATCACTGGGGCTGCTCATAAAAGATGCAGATTCTAACACTGTGGGCCTGGGTGGGCCCAGGAACCTGCACACAAACCAGCATCTTGGGACACTTTGTTACAGAGGGCTTATGGATTCTGTTTTGAGAAACCTTGTCCCAGATCACAGCACTGCCTCCTTGCTGGCTTTGCTCTAGGACAGTCCTGACTTCTCCTCCTCGCAGATTTGGCTTTTCCTCCAGGAAAGAGCCAATACATGCTAATTAATGCCGGTCACACAATAGGCTGCCCAGCTTCCTTTTATGAATTCCTGAGTAGACAGCACATATACTTTTGCAACTCTTTTCTTCTTTGCCAAAGTTAGAAGAAAAGGTCTGAACATACTGTCCACTTTTATCTTACTTAGCTTAGGTCTGATGACACACTGTAAGCTGGAAAAGTGGAGAAACCAGGCCCTGCCATGCAGGCCAGAGAAGCAGGGATGAAGGCCATCTTAGCATTCCTCTCCATGCCCACTCTAGCAACAGGCAGGGAGATTTTTTCAGCTGGGCTTAAAATAGGCTAACTAGGTGGGGTGAAGGAGCCACTCAGGTCTGAGTACAACAGGAAAGAGGAAGTAGAGACTTCATGCACAGGTCATTCAGCAGAAGTGCTGATTCTAAGATGCAAGGGTAGTTTGAGGGGGCATTCTATACAGCTGGCAGTGGTACCATGTGCACTCAGGATCAGAAGGACTTAGGGTTTATAACACCCCTCAGTGGACATCAGATAGAATAACTCACACAGGTTTATGACCTGGGCTTTTTACCTTACAAGCAGAAATTTCCAAAGAGGTAAACACCCCTAGGCCAGTCACAGTAGTCTATTTTTTCAGGAGGCAGCCTGGCCACTCACTGAGCACATACCCCCACCTCCACCCTGGCAGATGGCTTACCCCCAACCAGAGAAGCCCAAGAGGTGAATAATTATAATAGAATTAGAAACCGTTCCAAAAGAGGTTTAGACTAAAAGTTGTGCTGCACAGGTTAGCAATGATCTCTGAGGCAGGGAAGGCATTACTAGAAACCATACTTTCTCATACAGTAAAGCTAATAGAAGGGGGGCTGGCCCTGTGGCTTAGCGGTTAAATGCGCGCGCTCTGCTACTGGCGGCACAGGTTCGGATCCCGGGCGCATGCCGACACACCGCTTGTCCGGTCATGTTGAGGCAGTGTCCCACATACAGCAACTAGAAGGATGTGCAACTATGACATACAACTATCTACTGGGGCTTTGGGGAGAAAAAGGGAAAAAAAGGATGAGGATTGGCAATAGATGTTAGCTCAGGGCCGGTCTTCCTCAGAAGAAAAAAAAAAGAGGAGGATTGGCATGGATGTTAGCTGAGGGCTGATCTTCCTCACAAAAAAAAAAAAAACACAACTAATAGAAGAAAATGTAGGCAAATACGTTTATGTTCTTTGGTTAGGAAAGGATTTCCTAAACAAGTCCCCAAAAGCACAGACTACAAAGGCAAAATAACTGAACTGAGCAGTTTTATTCTGAGGAGGACACCCTAGACAAAGGTAACAAATTTGTGACTGACTAGAAGAAGAAATCTGGAATGCTTAAAACTGAAACAAAATTAATATCTAGAATGTACAGGGAACTGGTAAAAATCAGGAAGTAAAAAATAAGAAATCTGATAGAAAAATGGGTTAAAGATATGAATAGGCAAGTCACAGAGGCAAGATGTGCAACTTTAGAAATTACCAGAGAAACGCATATGAAAACACTTGACACTCAGCAGACTGGCCAAAATTAGAAAGTCAGTCAACGTCAAGTGCTGACCAGGCTGTGTGTCAAAGGGAACCGTTGTGTACAGCTGGAGAGTGCCAACTGTCTGGCCATCCCGCCTGGGGTTAGTTGTCCAGGACCACGAAGAGGTATTTGGGGGTCTATGGCAGCAGAGAGGGGGCACTGGGTACATAGGAGAATGGATAGAAGGTGCTGAGCAGGTGAGAAGAAACATGCACACAAAGCAATACAGACAGATCTCAAAAATGTAATAACAAAAGGGGCCAGCCCCATGGCTGAGTGGTTCAAGTTTCCCACACTCCAATTTGCCAGCCTGGGTTCACACGTTTGGATCCCGGGCACGGACCGACTCCACTCATCAGCCATGCTGTGGAGGCATCCCACATACAAAATAGAGGAAGATGGGCACAGATGTTAGCTAAGGGCAAATGTTCCTCACATGTACACACACACTATATATAATGAAAAAAGAAACAGAATGAGATCTATAGTACATACCATTTACGTAATTCATACACACATACAACTCTCTATTTTCTCAAGATACACACATATCCAATGACACATATTGAATATTTACAGTGAGTGTCTACGATGGGGGAAGAAGAATAGGGATTGTAGACGGAGAAGAAAAAAAAACAAAACAAGACAGGGGTCTTGCACAGGTGATTCTGATGGAGACGTGAGGTGGAGTGTGTGACTGACTCAGATTCGTGGACTTGGGGTTCCAGCCCTCATCCCAAGACTAAACACACTGGCCACACACCCTGGGCTCAAACCACTATTACTGCCCCCACCCTCCCTGGGATTTAAAAACAGGTGTAGAATGATTAATCAACCTCCATATTCACAAATCAAAAGGCAAAGCACTGGGGCCAGCATAGTGGTTAAGTTAGCGTGCTCCACTTTGGCTGCCCAGAGTTCAAGGGTTCGGATCCTGGGTGTGGACCTATGCACTGCTCATCAAGCCATGATGTGGCAGAATCCCACACACAAAATAGAGGAAGACTGGCACAGAGGTTAGCTCAGGGCCAATTTCCTCACCAAAAACAAAAAACAAAAAATCTCAAAAGGCAAAGCACTACCAACATGACGTAAGCTCAGAATGCGGGTGTATTGTGGGGTGTATCTTCCACTAATGCTTCTATTTTGGTTAGATTTGGGAATTCATTTCATTGACTTGGTCTAAAAATGACTCAGTTTTAGAATACTTTGAAAAAAACTCTGGATAGTTAAAAATCAAAATAATAAGAATTAGCACATACTTAGAAAGATAGGTCCTGATAATGGTAAAAGGATCTTGCAGAATCTGTGATCCCGGGGTACATTTGGTTCTGTATTTCTTGGATAGCTTTATAGATATTCAGACTTTTCATTTTTCAACCGTTTAGGATGAAATTCTTAAGAATGGAGGGAGGGGGCCGGCCTCGTGGCTTAGTGGTTAAGTGCGCATGCTCCACTACTGGTGGCCTGGGTTTGGATCCCGGGGGTGCACCGACGCACCACTTGTCCAGCCATGCTGAGGCGGCGTCCCACATACAGCAACTAGAAGGATGTGCAACTATGACATACAACTATCTACTGGGGCTTTGGGGAGAAAAAGGGAAAAAAAAAAGGAAGAGGATTGGCAATAGATGTTAGCTCAGGGCCGGTCTTCCTCAGCAAAAAGAGGAGGACTGGCATGGATGTTAGCTCAGGGCCGATCTTCCTCACAAAAAAAAAAAAAGAAGAATGGAGGGAACATAATTCAGTCTTTTCCTGATGACTCACAGTTATGGTCTTGGTGTACATCAGTCACTCTGAGCTGTAACCAGGAAAGCCATTGAGTCACCCTACATGTGTGGGCATCTGTCCCGACCCCTGAATGTCTCAGGCCACTGGGCCCTCCAAGTCCTCATGTTTGTTTTGAATGTTCTTCCCAATTTCAGGCGGCCCCTTTTCGCTGCTGTTTCTATGCCTGCCTGACACGCTCTCCCTTTGTCCCCATCTACCTGTTAAGGAGTCGAAAACTAGATAACTAAGCATTTTAGAACTGGGTGTCAAATAAGAATAGACTGATCCGAAGGCATATCTCTAGGGCTCATCTTGGAGGACAGAGCATCACAGACTGTGATGTTAACTTTTTTGGATACTTCAAAGGCTTTTCAGATTAGCTCCTGCTACCAGTTCAGTGTGGAAGAAGAAAAAAGGCAGCCATGGAAAATTCTTCTCAAAAGTGGTAATGACGGCAAAATCTGCCTTGGCTTGACCTTGATGGCCCTTTCCCAACCTGATTATCTTCACCTACTGCACCAACAATGTGCAGGGAAAGATACATTCTGTCTCAGCAGACATGTCCACGGGGGCTGCAGGTGTACTAAGGTCAATCCCCTCACCTTGTGTTCAGTTTCTCTGAGGGTAGATCTTCCAGCCTAGGCAGGACGGCATTCAGACCAATACCAGTCTTTAGTTATTAGGGTGGAGAAAGATGCCCATGTCTTCTCATTTTACTAGACAACAAGCCTCTCTCTCACTAGGACATATTCAATCCGTTCTCATCAACAGGCTTTCTCACGAAACCCAAGGTTCCTATCCTACAGTGGGAAACCAGGTATATAATAGTCTTTTTAGATCTGGTGCCCAGGTGTCATTAGGTTCACCCTAACTTTTCAGGGCCCATAGTTTATAAGAAGTTGTTGGTGTGCTTTTATGAAGCCCCCTGTCAAGAAAACGAGACTTATGAGCCAGTCCTGATTTTCTAGTGGTTCAAGTTCAGCACTCTCACTGCTTTGGCAGTCTGGGTTCGTTTCCCAGTTGTGGAACCACACCACCTGTCTGTCAGTTGCCATGCTGTGGTGGCGGCTCACATAGGAGAACTAGAAGGACTTAAAACTAGGATATACAACCATGCACTGGGGGGCTTTGGGGAACCAAAAAAAAAAAAAAAAGAAACTGAGACTTAAAAAGGAAGACATCACAGAGACGTAGTCTCTGGAACTGTAATAGCAAATGCATGTTTACTAATGGAATTAATCAAGTAGAGCCTGGATTTATCTGTATTCTCTCATTTGATGAAACAGAAGAATAAGCTTGGGAGACTGACTTACCTACAAGAAAATTAAAACAGCCCACAAAGCAACCCCAGATTGTTCTGGATTGCAGCTTAACATGATTCTACTCAAACAATCTCAGTAACTTCTCTCTTCAAAATGAGGACTTTTTGTAATCATGTTTGTTTTTTTCCCCAGGACTCAAGGAGAATGGAGTTATTCTTGAAGAAAACATGACAGGTTTAGATTTCATGTGGTGGATTTGGGAATTAATTGTTGGGCAGGTGTGGTTTGAGCCTGTGAAATAGGCTAGGAGCTCAGGGAAAGGTGGGGCTAGAGTCCACATGTGGGAGGCTTTGGCATGTAGAAGGCATTTAAAAACACAGCCTGGATGAGATCACCCAAGGCGAGTGGGGACAGATGCCCAGGGGCACAGGTCAGAGCCCCAGGGCACTCCAGAAGTGGTGTGCAGGGTAGACAGAGGGAGAAGTAGGAAGCTTCTGAGTGGGGTGAGGTTCTTTAAGAACCTTTAGATTGGGTTTCTAAAATGGAAAGATGACAAATGAGAGAGAGAGTGGGAAAAACTGATATGCACTAGGGATTGGCAATCTCTTATCTTTTGGGATAGTTAATAACATCACACTCATCTCTCTCTGCCTGAGTACTGAGGCACAGCCTACTTGCATTTCCCTCTGGCGATGTCTTGAAAAATTCAAGACAGAATTTCTGTCGTTTTGTAGTCCTAGAGGGATAGGAATCCAAAGCTCTGCTGGTGCTGGCCTTTCTGGAACCAAGAGAGATACAAGTAACTGGCTTAACTTTGGGCCCCATTCAACCACTAGATAACACACAATTCTTGGCTCAAATTGTGTTAATTATTGATGGGTTAGAATTGCAACATTCATGTAACATAAGATCACAAGTCAGTAGCAGCTTCCTGGAACCATAAACTTCAGTTCTCACACGAAAAAAGGAAGTCCTAGGTGGACATCCAATTGGAATGTATCAATACTATCTTTCCAGTATAGCTGGGCTTATGGCAAGTATTCATGCCTGGGAGCGTATGTACAGAAAGAACATGACCTCTATATAATTGTTAAAATTGGTAGTTACAGTTCATATGACCATTTGTGATACTGAGAGTGGACAATGACTTCTGGAAAACTTGGGAGCAGGGAAACAGGTTCTTGGAGGAGTAGTGGGGTGGGGGTGGAAAACAGCTAGAGAGCATTCAAGCACGACAGGGAGGAAAACAATTCTTCACATCATTTCTTTACACTGGCTGCTTTCTCCCCAGCACTTGACAGGCCCTGTACGTCTGCATTTTTCTAACTTCTTGATAGCCTCCTCCCCAATTCCTCAATCCCACACTTTCTCCAGTGACATTCATTTCCGCTTTCAGAACTGGACTTTATGAAGAGGTAGAGGCCACATGAGGGCCCTTCCCTTGCTGAGTCCGCTGTCCTTTCCCTAGAGGGTGGCCCCCACTCACTCTTTGCTGGACTTCTCGGGACAATGCAATCTGCCTAGTTTCCGTTTGCTTCCTGTTCCCCAAGATACACACACAGACATATTCTGTTGGAAGGACTACAGCTCACCACTCTGGGTAGACAGATCAGAGAAAAAATGACATATAGAAAGTTAGTTTTCAGAAACTCACTTTATTTTTTTAAGTAATGGTTTCTGGGGTATGGTTTCAGGTGCACTTCTGGGCTGGTAACTGGAAAGTTCCATTGGATTTCCTTCCACTTATGTTTTTAAAGCTCACCCACCTTCCCCACCTGCTGCCCCAAAACCTTCTGAAAGGAATAAAGACAACACAATGTAGCAGAAGGAGCCCAGGTTTTGGAAAATAAGACAAATGATTTGTTGCTATTTACTGCTATGGGCAAGCTCCCTGGTCTCTTCTCAAAGACTTACTCTTGAGATCTCCTTGGAGTAGTATAAGGATTAAATGAGAAAATATGTTGCCTCTAGTATGGTGCCTGGCACTCAGAGGCTGTCCCTTTGAATGCTGACTTCACAAGGAGCTCAACTTCTCCGCTGTACCTCTCACCACTCTGTTCTTTGTGTTTCTAACTCTCTAGCAATTACAGCATCAGCAACAAGCCTGATGCTCCTTGTGGTTTTTCTACACTTGCATGGAGTGCAATCTGGGTATGAGTCTGCCTCTTTTTTTTCTTTTCTTCTTTCTTTGTTCATAAGGTTTGCAGGGCAAAGTCTATGCCGACATCATCCACTTAAAATATTTACTAAGTGTCCACTGGGGACCAAGCAGAGTGCCGGGGTGCTGTCAGCTATGTTTGAAGTTATCAAACTCTGTGCTCTCTTCATGCCTCACATATTGGAATACCTTTGAATAGAGGACCTAATCCTTCAGCTGTGGACTCTAGCATTACTCTGCTTGAACTACATCTGATCACAAAGCTCTTTTCTTTAGAATTCAGGGCCTTCCTCACTGCCCAGGGAGTTGACAGCCATTTAAAAACCACTCATCAGGGGCCAGCCTGGTGGTGCAAGTGGTTAAGTGCGCGTGCTCCACTGTGGCAGCCCGGGGTTCGCTGGTTCAGATCCCGGGCGCACACCAACGCACTGCTTGGCAAGCCATGCTGTGGCGGCGTCCCATATAAAGTGGAGAAAGATGGGCACAGATGTTAGCCCAGGGCCAGTCTTCCTCAGTAAAAAAGAAAAAGAGGAGGATTGGCAGATGTTAGCACAGGGCTGATCTTCCCGACAAAAAGTAAAAAAAACAAAACCACTCATCTGCCCAAAGCCACAGTCAGCTCCAGGAAAAAGGGTGGGAATCAAGGGGACCACACACTCACCAAGGTTTTTAGAATGACTTTCCTCCAAAGAACTCAGAGTTCTCCCAAATTCTTGACACCATGAGGAGACAGAATCCTCACCGTCTTCTCAGGAAGGAAAAAGTATACAAAGGTAAAGCAAACGAAAGGGAGTCATCAACTTTTGGTCCCTACTGGCCACTTCAACATTCACTAATTCTGTTCTGATATCAATGGGGGAGGTATGATAATGGGCTGTATAATTCTTATCAAGTGCCGATTACACAGCAGGCTAGAGAAAGCTGCTGCCTACACTAGTAGTTTTTCACTTTCTCCTTAAAAAACAAAAACACACAAACACAAAACCAAGAAAAACCCTCCTCAGAGTAAACAGCAAAGGTGGGCTGTCAATCTTTCTCTCCTTGCTACTGAAGTGTGACAAAAAGGAAAGCTTCTCTTGGGTGCAGGAGACATGAACTGAGTACGTGGGTCAGAGAAGGGAGGAAAAACATGTCAACCTGACATACGGGCATGATAAGAAGTGCAAGTGGAAGATTCCCAACTTGGAAGGCATAGAAACAGGGACATGGATACGGGTCTCGATATAGAAACACTTCATAATACACAGCGTGGCATGCTATTATTCTTCCAATGCCTTATTCCTTTCATTCTCCCGGTTCACGAGTTTTGGCAATTCCAGTTATGGTATACGCACCTTTCACATATTTTTGTTATGGGAAACAGTACCACACTATTTTGTTAGTGCATTACCTATCTGATATCTCCAGACACTATTATTCTTACACCTCTACTCACATGCCCACATGGCTCTTTACCCAGTTGAAAACTAGTTATCTCCCTCAGGAATATGAGTGATTTCATCAATGATTCTTAGTTCTGTGGGACATAATAATATAAAGAACACCAGAAAACACTTTAATGTGGGCGGGTGGCTACAGATGGTTCCCTCAAAGGATGGTTACCTAGCCCTTTGCTCCTCAAAGGATAAGCAGCACTGTCTTTACCTGGGAGCTTGTTAGAGAGGCAGAATATCAGGCTCTACTCTAGACCTACTAATTAGAATTGCATTTTGACAAGATTGCCAAGTGATTCTGATACAGTCAAGTTTAAGAAGCTCTGACCGTTTTTTACAGAGATCTTAGTTTTGGTGATCCTTTTGATACCTCTATCAAAAAGGAAAAAAATATCAGACAATCTGGGTTGTTTAGAAGATCAATTTTTGCTATTGGCATTATAGGGAAGTTGAGTATATTCATTATCCATTCTTTCCAGCATGGCTAAGACTGGTGGAGTTTACTCAACGCTCATGAAATCATCACTTCATCTTGCTTCAAGCAGAGGGCAATCAACAGATTTAACAGTAAGAGACCAAAAAGGTATTAGTGAGGTGACAGGAAAGGCTGGTAATGAAATCTATGATTGTTCATGTTTGTAAATCAAGGCCTAAACTTTATATCGAATTTGCCAAATACTGTTGAAACTGAGATGGTAGACAATGCACTTGGGAAAGCACTCTTGTAGACAATTCTTTTTTTTTTTTTTTTTTTTATTGCGGCAACATTGGTTTAGTAGACAATTCTGACTCAGGGTCTTCAGGACTGTATATAAACTGTTTGCATTAAGCACACACCTGCCTGACCACAGTGGCTGCTTGCTGACACGGAGAAGGACCCAGTTATACAGGGAGGCAGGCCTGCCTGACGCCATGCAGAGGAAGCTACCAAGAGACATTCAGAACCTGGGGAGAGTGTTGAACTGATTATCTGATGGAACAAGCTGTCCTTTATTTTCTTATTTGCTTATTCTTAGATTTAAATTTTCAGTACAGTCAGTCACTCGAACGTAAAACAAAACTTAGGATTCCACTATCTCAAACACTATCAAAACTGTTTGATCAAGGAGAAATTAATCTCCACCACTCTGACCCCAAAGCCTGCTTAATCCCCACCCCCATTTTTTCATTAGTTTTCTCATGTTTGAAAACCCAAAGGTGACCTTTGGAAGCAAAAGTGCAACTAAGGTGGTGTAAGTGGGCCTTGTAACACAGTATTTTGCAAATGTGACTTCTCTCTCATCTTTTTCAAGCTGTCTTTCAGCCTTAATCCATAGCCCCAATTCTCAGTTCCAGGTATGTGGCCTACCCAGGGGGAACTTGTCATGTTGGCCATATAAGGAGCCTGTCTATAGCCTTTTTTGAGGGCAAGAATCCAGCCCAGGAAGGTAGAGCTACAGGTCTACCCAATGGGAACCACATCTCTCATGCACCTTCCTTGGAAGGCCTACAGTGATTTCTGTGAACGTTTGGCCCCATGGAGAGACATCAGAGTGGTAGCCTGCTCTGTGTCGCTACTATCTTTTTCACTTTTTTTTTAAATTTATTTTATTTTATTTATTTATTTATTTCCCCCCCAAAGCCCCAGTAGATAGTTGTATGTCATAGTTGCACATCCTTCCAGTTGCTGCATGTGGGACGCGGCCCCAGCATGGCCGGAGAAGCGGTACGTTGGTGCACGCCCGGGATCTGAACCTGGTCCGCCAGCAGCGGAGCGCGCGCACTTAACCGCTAAGCCACGGGGCCGGCTCTATCTTTTCCACTCTTAATTCTTTCCTTACAGCAACTGCTCAAAATGACAACAGATGGACACAGGATAAAATGTCACTAGAAGCCATTTGCCTTTTGCCACACTTCCCAGGCTCTGTTCTACTCAGGCTCAGCAGCAATTGCTCTGTGTCCCTGGATGAAGGCTGGATAACCTGGAAATTCACAGGAGACATATCTGCTACTACTTTAATAGATTTGTCTTTGGCTCAACTATAAGCCCAATTATAAACATTTCTGCTTTATATTGCTTTTCCAGCTGAAGCAGACATGCTAAAAAAGACACATCATTTATCTGTGGTTGTTATGGACTGAATTGTGTTCCCCACTCCTAAATTCAGATGTTGAAGTCCTAACCCCAGTACCTCGGAATGTCAATCTATTTAGAGATAGGGCCTTTAAAGAGGTGACTAGGTTGAAATGAGGATCTTAGGGTAGACCCTAATCCAATCTGAATGATGTCTTCATAGGAAGAGGAGATTTGGACACAGAGAGAGACACCAGAGATGCATGTTCGCAGTGGAAAGGCCATGTGAGGACACAGTGAGAAGGTGGTCGTACAGAAGCCAAGGAGAGAGATCTTAGAAGAAATCAAACTTGCTGACATCTTGATCTTGGAATTCCAGCCTCCAAAGCTGTGAGAAAATAAACTTTTGTTGTTTAAGCCCCCCAGAGTGTGGTACTTTGTTATGGCAGCCCTACAAAAGTTAAGAGTGGCCTTCAATGACAATCAAACTCTAGGTGCTGGTGGATCCAGAGAGGTCCTGACCTCTTCGTGCACACACTGCTGCCCTCAGATCTGCTTCATACACGTTGGAGACTCTAAGTCATGATTCTTGGGGGAGACAGATGGGAAATAGGCTGTAGAGACTCTGACTACGTTTCAGAAAACCAAGAGTGCTAGCAATTTATTTTTCATCCAGATAAATGAACACATGGCTTCCTGGATGTAACTGCCTCTAAATACATGTTTACTTTGGGGGAACAATAATCTTTTAGTTATATCAGTTACTTCTGTCCTTATTAATGATAATATCAAATGATCTCACTTTACAAAAAGATCAAGCTGGAGAGTTACGTTTGCTAAACTTAATAAATAAAGGAGCAAAGCAACCAGTCTTAGAATAAAGCCCCCACATGCGATGCAGTGCTTGGAGTATAAAGTTTGTGCTACTGACCTATTTCAACAGGAGTCAGGCTCTGAAGATACTTTCTTGGAATAAAGAGGTTTCCAGAATTCACAAAATACATGTTGAATTACATTTGCATCCATCTTCCTGCATCCCGTTGCCAGTACCCAACAACAAAGTTATTATACTTAGGTGTGACTAATTAAATCTATTTCAACAAATTTTTACCAAGCAAGTCAGACATCATATTAGGAAGTGGAAATAAAACTATGAATAAGATTCTGTCCCTGACTTTCAGGAGATTACAGTAGACCAGAAGCTACAAACTCAAAACGCCCATATGGGCGGCAGGTAATAAAAACTGTCAGAAATGTAACAGCCAAGTGTGGTGACTGACAGTTGCGAAGCAAAGGTGAGAATCAGTTTGCCCAAAGTTTTAAGAGAAGCCAGAAATCTGGAAATTTACATAAAATCTGATTTTATATATCAGTAGCTAACTAAAAAATAGTTTATAATGCTGGTGAGGACTAAACAAACATGGCTACATGCTGGATCTGGTGTGTGTGTGGGGGTGTGACCACTTGACAACTTCTGGGTTTGCACTTCACAGATCAGGTCTAGGACTAGATATAGCTGGGGGAGGACCGTTGGCACCAAGGAAACATCCATAACCTGGGCTCTAGGTTTAGGTGTGTTTGCACATTCATCGACTAAACTGCTGCGCTTGCCTACTAGTCCCCTGTGGCCCTCCCACCCGCTTTGAAGAGGTGTCATATGTAGTTTTCCTCAGCCATCAAGAGACTGTTCCCCCATCCCCCACCCCAAAGACACGTACAAGAGGTCCCGGCTAGCGTTGCTTGGAAAAGGCCCTTCTGAAAAGGGCTATCTTCTCATACAGCAGACATCATCGAGAAGTAGTGGCGGCTACTCCTCATGACTAACTCACTTGTTCATTCAAACAAACACATACTGAGGTCCTAAGTAGATGCCAGTTAAATAAGAGAAATCCTACAGTGTTTCTGCTCAGGGATTCGCTAGTGTGGCAGGGGACAAGGAAAAAGGCAGGTCACACAGTGTTCTAGGTGCTCAGGGGAGGGGTGGAGGTGGGCCCGGGAAGGCTGCACAAAGGAAAGGGTCTGGCTGAGGCTCGAACGTTCAGGAACAGTCACCCAGGAGAAGGTGGAGAGTGTAATGAGTACAAAGCATGGACATGTGAGAGAGCCTGGCTAGTGCAGAAACTCAAGTCATGTGTGACTGGAACAAGATGCTTGGAGAAGGAACATGTGCAGGAGAGGAGCCTGGTGATACCAGCCAGAGCCAGGGCCAGATGTGTAAGGCCTTCTAAGGTACATCCTGGGAGCCACAGGGAGCTACTGAAGGTTTTAAACAGGGGGATAATATGGTCAAGTTTGTTCTTTAGCAAGATCACTGCACGGAACTGGAAGCGGCCGAATGGAAGCGGAACCCAAATAGGCTGTGGTGGTAATCCAGAACAGCAGTGCAGGGTGGAGGATACATGTGAGAGAAGGCTTAGCGACAGACTGTGAGGAGAAGTGGGAAAGCAGAGGTGAAGGGGGCTATGTGGAGCGGGGCGGGGGGAGGGTCTAGGATGGGAGGTGAGAACCAAGGCCCTTCAGGACATGTGGAGCATGGTCTCTGCTTGGACACTGCTAAGGTGCTCCCCCGGCCAGAGGTACTTGAGTTTCTCTCTCTGGACTCTGTTGCTTGACTTCTGGGGATCCCTTGGTCAGAAAATCTACAGAAGTGCTGAGATTTCCTGGACCTTAGCCTAAGGAACTGCAATTCATTTAATTATTATTATCTTTTGTGTGTGTGTGAGGAAGATCGGCCCTGAGCTAACATCTGCCAATCCTCCTCTTTTTGCTGAGGAAGACTGGCCCTGGGCTAACATCCATGCCCATCTTCCTCCACTTTATATGGGACGCCGCCACAGCATGACTTACCAAGTGGTGCGTCGGTGCGCACCCAGGGTTCCGAACCAGCGAACCCCAGGCCGCTGCAGCGGAGCACACGCACGTAACCGCTTGCGCCACCGGGCCGGCCCCAGGAACTGCAATTCATAGGTCTGTTGTGTCTTAACAAGAGACATGGGTTGGTGTCTACCAGCCTCTCCACCCAGTCAGTGGGACAGGCACACGTGTGCACGGTTTGGGCATCCCCTCCACTCTATCTGGACCCTCAGAGACCAGTTTATTGAACAATCTGTTGCTGAGACAGATGTACTCTTTCCAACACCAAATCCCACCTGCAGGCAGTACTGTATCTGGCATCAGCACTACCCCTGAGTGGGGGACGTACGTTAAATACTCAGTGGTACTGAGATTCTTCTATGGAGCCCCCGAGCGTAAAACAGGGCCTCTGCCCGCCTGCCTGCCTGTAGACGGTAATTAGTGTGGATAGGATCAACAGAGCAGTGGGGGCTGGAGAGGGCTCTGTGGAGACAACAGGACAAGGGGTGAAGAGAATGGGGGAGAATGGTTCAGGTGAAGGCATCGACACAAAAAGATGCAAGCAGGTGAGGGATTGGTCTTTGTGAGAAATCAGAAGGACCCAGACTAGAAAGAGTGTCAAAAGCCTGGGGCTCTAGAAGCCACTGCAGGTTCTAACTGGGGTGATATGAAGGAACAACATGGCTGCCTTGACATTACGAGGCAGACAGGAAGGAGGAGGAGAGAGTCAGGGGACTGAACACAGGAGGCCAAGGCTACAGTCCACAGTGAGAGTCTGGACCAGGTGATATGGGAGGACGGGAGGTTCTGAAGAAATTGTTCCAACTGGCCAAATTCAGGGGAAAAAACCAAAAAAACCCTAAGTCATCACAGCCTATTAGAAAAATCTGCTAGCCAGGGAATCCTTGGGAAGCCTGTTCAAAGAGGTGCTGACGCACACTCGTAGGAGCACAAAGAGGAGAGGCTTTAAAGCAATGTGGATGCAAAATGGTTAATGTCTGAAAAAGCTAGCTTCGTATGTAACACAGCAGAACTCCCAAAATTTAACTGAAAGGTTAATTTCTGATTTTAAAATAATGGCACAGAAAGAAGTAGTGGCTCTGGAACACTTAAATAAGGCATTGTTTATTAAGTGCCTGTTATATGCTAGTTGCTACACTGGGGGCTTCACATCCATCATCTCGTCAATTCCTAACCCCCTGCACAGACACCAGGTCTGTTACAGACAAGAAGCTGAGGCTCCTGCAGGGGAAGTGACTTTCCCAGGCTGGATCTCAGTGGACAGAGAAGAGAGGCGGGACCACACAGACCATGAAGCTCATAGCACCACCTCTATCCGAGTTTTTCTCAATCCAAAAAGAAATTCCTTTCTTCCCAGCTCCATACCTTAAAAATGTATGCAAACTTTAACAGAAAACAAAGCTAGACAAAGTGTTGAAAGCAGGTGCAAAAAATAAGCACAACTCAAACAAGACCAGCCCTGTCAGAGCCGCCGGTGGGGAAATCTCCCAGCAGCACTTGCAGCAGAGCTGGTGAGCTGCTTCCCTGCAGCCTCCGTCCACACAGCATGTCTGCCTGTGCAGAACAAAACAGCGCAGTTCTCTCCAGACCCACTGCCTCAGTCCTGTCTGCCTGGTTGTGTGGCTACCACAGCTTCAATGGTGGTCTTGGCACACAAACGATGCCCTGGACACCTCGCGAGGGCACAGGAGGGGGACAGATGCACAACTAGAAAGAGTAGCCTTGGGCCAGAAAAAGCTGGTCCAACCTCAGCCCTCGTTCTTATGGAAGAATGGCACTTCAGGCCTAACAACTGGGAAAGAAATAAAGGACTCACAAACACACAGTACAATATGAGAACCATGCCATACAGAAAAACCACCGGCCTTCCTTGGGCTGCTTCAAAGTGTTCAAAGAGCTTCCCCTCCAGCCATTGTCCCACGCTACTATTTCAAGGCTGACCTTGGGCCTACTGACCAGGTGTGTGTCCAGCTGGGGTGCTCCAAAATGGGACCACTGAATGCCGGATATAATCTCATCCAAGGCCCATACTTCCAACGGGTAGGAGTTATTGTTTCTTAAAACCAAAACAAACTGAACTGCATTAAATGACCTTCTTAAGTAAAATATCACCACAGAACACATACACGTGCACACATAGCCTTCCTGCCCAACATTTTTAGGGCACCCTCACATAGCTTATATGGTGTGGAAAGCGAAGAAGATTTTATTTTGTACTGGTATTATTTCTAAACTGTCAAGGTGTTCATTTCAGAGCAAATGCATATTACTTAGAGACTGCTGAACATGCATTCAATCCTGGAGTCACCAATTATCTTCCCTGGCATCTGAACACACATGCTCTACTTACTGTATGTGGGGCACAGGCAGTGCCTCCTGCACTCACTAACAGTGAGCATGAAGTAAGTTTTACCCATTGTAGGATGTGATTGCTAATGAGACAACCACATTCTTTTGGCTTTCTTGCCATTTCCCCAAGCTTTTT
Source organism: Diceros bicornis minor (assembly GCF_020826845.1). Classification (NCBI taxonomy): domain Eukaryota; kingdom Metazoa; phylum Chordata; class Mammalia; order Perissodactyla; family Rhinocerotidae; genus Diceros; species Diceros bicornis. The sequence goes on along the minus strand of NC_080765.1, from coordinate 9,532,887 downwards.
ACTATAAAGGAGAGAAAATGGGAAATATAGGAAAAAAATGAGAATGAAATATAAGATTCAGGCCATCATTTAAAGGCCTGTATACAGTTTTTGGTAAATTATAATAATAGCAAGCACTTATAAAGGCATTGTTTAAGCACTTTTCTCTTCTCTCTCTTCCAATCAATCAATCAATCAATCAATCACACCTACAGTCAGGATCCTCAGATTAGAAAGAAATTACTAAGAACCAGTCTGGAATCTGGCCATTCAATTGCTAATACTGGGGGGTTTAAGAACCAAACAACTTAATCCCATCCTGGGTGGCCTGTCATTACCTCACTTGCACTTACTGTCCATAGTCCTGGGAGTGTTGCTCAGGACCTCCCAGGGAAGAGTATGCCCAGGGGACACCGATGCAGAAGCCTTTAGGGTTACTGAATCAGAACCCACTAAAAATCAGGGCGAGGGGATACTGGAATGTGAAGGAGTTGGATAAACAGTTTCTTGTTCCCTTCCCAGTTCCTGCAGAGGTCAGTGGGTTCCTCTTTTACATATAGGGCACACAATCCCATGCCCCACACTCAAAGCAAGGCTACTTGTGACTATCAGGTCGCCAGATTCTACAACTGTTCTTCTGTAATTAACTATAACTTCTACCTTCTATCTGACTCCTATCTTGATCTTGGAGGTGCTGGAGTTTCCTCCCTGTTCAGAGATGAGCACTCCAGTGCGGGCTTGCCTGAACACACCCCCACTGAGCCAAACGGGGCCTCGCATGGGAATTGGCAAGCATCCCGGTGGGGCCAGAATCTAGGCTTATCTGCGAGGCTCTGGGGTCCCCTGCTGGCTGCCTGCTGTAACTGTTAGCTCCTCACTAGACTAACAAGAAAATCACCCTCAGAAACCTTCCTACCTTACTGCCATCTACAAGGCTTACAATTAATTTAAAACATCAAAGTGCACAGAAATACGCAACACAGCTTTATGTCATCTGAACTCCTGCAATGTAAACATTTTACCTACATTTATCATAAACAGGATCCACAGACCAATAAGGTTTGTGACCAGTCTTAGGAAAGGAACTAACACAGTCAAGGATCTGCCTGAGATATCTCTGATCAGCATTACAGCCTTACAAAGTACATACTGTTAATCTCATTCTACTGATGAGAAAAGTGAGATTCAGACAGATTAATGGGACTTGGGCTCCCCACATAACCTAGTGGTCAGGAGACTGGCTCTGGGTGGTCCGCCTTGGCCATTCACTAAACCGTGACCAGTAAACCGGGCAGGTGGCTCATTTCTCCCAGCTTCAGTTTCCCCATCTATGAAACAAGCGTAACAGGGTTACAGGGTGGAATGAGACGACACATTTCCAGCATGTAAGGGGGTGGCAACACACAGCAGTGACTAGGACATGTTTGCTGCCCCGCCATCGCTACTGTCACTACAACTGTTCACCGCCTGGGATCCCGGGCCTCCTGCCCTCCAAGAGCAATTGCAAGAAAACCTGCCTCATGGGAGTCTACATAAATAAGACGAGTCGGAGGCTTCTTATACTGAAGGTGACAGAGTCTGCTTTTGGAACCAGCTCACCAAATGAGAGCTGGCTTCTGTAACTTAAAAGGGAAAGGGAAATTGAGAGAGCTGATAGAGCAACGAGAACATTAAAGGACTGAAAACCAGGTCTGTGGAGACAGCTGAGGAAACATAAGATGCTGCAGCTGAGTGGAGTAAGAGCACCTGGAAACAACACGGGGGGCAGCAGGTCCGTTTACTAGTTGCTTTCCAATAGCCCTGACCACACAGCGACTGGAAATGAGCACCTGACAGAGCACCAAGGAAATCTATGGAAGCCACAAGTATAGAATATTAAAAAGACTGAGTAAAGTTGCCAAATCTAAGAGTAGGAGAAATTATATACACAGCGGGATGAATGATAACAACAGCTAATATTCGCTGAGTGCTTACAGACATAACACCTAACTTATATTAAGTCATTCAACTCACACAAACCTCTCAGGAGGGTGCTGCCTGTTTTTACAGACGAGGAAGCTGCAGCAGAAGGTGAGGTGGGCTGTGTACTGCCACAGAGCTGCTAAGCTGAGGGGCTGGGATTTGAAGACAGGCAGTCCTGCTCCTCCTGGCCCCTGTGGAGAGCGCTGGACCAACACAGCCTGCTTTGCCACTGTCTAGTGACTTTGGGCAAATCCTTTAGCCCCAGGAGCGTGCAGCACAGGGAAAACTGTGGCCTGGCCAGCCTCCCAAGGGGATATATATTGTGAGGACTGAGGCCTGCCGGTGATGAAAGTATACTGATATACTCAAGAGACATATTCACTGGAACAAGTTACAAGGAAGCCAGGAGAACTTGGGCAAGGCCTTCCAAAAGCTGGAGAGCTGACCAGGGAGCCCCTCCGACAGTCCTCTGGCCTCATGTTTCTGGGAGTTAAGTCCTCACCAGAGGCACAGTTATTTGATAAGGCCTTAGCTCCAGGAGCTATGGCAACAGATCACAAAATCAAACCACTGAAATCAAGCAAAAGAAAGAACATTCCTGTTGTGGAATCTGCCAGTGGAATGTGCTGTTGCAGGATGCAGTTAAAAAAAAGAAAAGAAAAGAAAAAAAACCACTGAGAAAATGAGTGTATCTGTGTGGGTGTGAGCCTTTTAAACAACTGGTCTTATGGGAACAGGAATAGGAGTGTCTCTAGCACTGCCTTCAGTAGGACAGAATGGGAGCAGCTAGACCATCACACTGGATCAAGAGCCAGCCCTCCCATCATGCTTGGAGCGATCAAGTCAGCACCGCTCTCCCACCTCCAGCAGGTCAGCCCACTGGTCTAAGATCCATTCTACAGATGACGGCAGCAGAGTGGCTGCACTAACTCTGCACCGTACTGTCTTCATGAAGTCGAGCTGGATCCTTGTGCTGTCTTCTCACTGCTCCCCCTGCCTTCAATCTCTTCTCACCTTCAGTCCTTTTTTCAAACTGCCACCAGAATAATCTTCTGAAAAATTAAATTTGATCATATCCCTCCTGTTTCCCACCCTGGACAGACTTCCTGTTGCTAACAGGAAGAAGCCCACACTCTTCCCACAGGGACTGTCCCCTTCACCAGCTGGCTCTGAAGCTTCTAGCCTCATCACCTGCCATCTCCCCAGCCAGGTCATCCCCATACCGCTCCCTCAGAAACACTTTAAATATGCTGCGTTCTTTTCTGGGAGGCCTCTCCTTCCTTACTGCTCTGCCCTAGCTTTCCTAGCAGCCTTCCAGATCCAATCCTAAAGTCACTTCTATGATGTTTCCTCCAACTCTCTCAGGCAAATATGTAAGTCCCTCCTTGTCCACTCCCTCCCCAGCGCACACTGGCCCCAGGCTCTGAGGCTCTTCTGCGACAGGATTGGTGCCTCACTCTACTCTGGCTCCCCTAAAAGGCAGGCTTGTATATCTGACTGGCTACTGGATATTTCCACTTGGATGTCTAAAAGGCATCCCTGAAATGTCTGAAACACAAATTGTGATCCCTCACCTCACCACAAAACTGTTCTTAGTCTCCCCTATATCATCAAAGGACACTACCACCCGCCAGCTGCTCAAGCAAAAAAACCATGGATTCCTCCTTCTTCTTCACCCTTCTGCACTCATTCCATCAGCCAGTCCTTTCAGCTCTACCTCAAATCCACCCTCTCCTGTCTGTGTCCAGAAATCATCATCATTTCTGGCCTGGACCATGTAAGGAGCTTAGATTTTGGTTCTTACTATCCCTACAGGGCCCTGTGCCAGTCTGCCTCATTTCCTTTCACCCTGCTTGCCTGCTCACAATGCTCTCGCTACACTGACCTTTCAGCACACCAAAACCTTCCCTCCCTGGGGTCCTTGGCTCCTGCTCTTCTCCTCACCTGGAGGGTTCTCCCTGACTATTTGCATGACTAACTTCTCACCATTCAAGTCTCAGTTCAAATGTTTCTCAGAGAGGCCTTCCTAGCTCTCTGTTCCTAGAATGGGCAATTCCTTACTATAAAACGTGGACTATACCTGAGTCGTGTGTAGTTATTCAGAGGCACTGAAGAGCCAGCTCAGCCATGACCAGTACTCCTAATGTTTCTTGTTACCACCCCTAAAGCTGAAACCTATCTTTCCTGTCTTAGGAAATCTATTACTATCTGGGGTCAGAATCTGAATTCTAATCCTGTTTTATCTATGTATTTTAGAAAAAAATACAAACTACTGTTAGCTTTACTCTGAAAGAGAAAAGTCATCCTTAGCTTCAAACAAGTGCCACATTTTATAGCTACAGAGAAATGACTCTGGATTACTATGTTTCCAACAGCTTCTAAGCTTCTGGAAGGAAAATCACTAGTCCTGTTCCGGTGTACATCACTCTCTAGTTTATCCCAAGGGTTTTCTCAAAGCCTCAAGAGTCAGGCAGGAAGCTCAGCACCAAACACAGGTGTCCTCCAGATCATTCCAAGAAACTTTCTCTGTCCTCCTCACTTAGGAATTGTCAACGACAAATCCCAAACCTCAACTTGAGACAGTTTTCTGTCTGGTGTGTTGGCCCAAGCCTTGCTGGTCACAACTTACATATGCCACGGACAGCATAAGCATAGCCAGCTTTAGCACTTATTCACTGGCCCTGGTGTCAAGTGCCACCCCTTCAATCTTGATTTTACAAATGGACAACAGATCCAGAACGGGAAGGGAAAAGACCAAGCTCAAAAGCAAGTCCAGAGCCAAAAGAGGATTTGTGTAGCCTCAAAAGGTGGTGCCCTCAGGGATCTTCCAGAGAATGCTACAAAGGTGACAAACTCCCTTAGCCAACACCAACCTTGATGGAACATGTACACACACCCTCATGATGGCAGCTTCATGGGCATGGCCATGTGGAAGGCTTGTACACACCCACATTTTGGTGGCTTCACAGGCACGTCCGTGTGGAAGACGTGCACGTACCCTCACAATGGCGGCTTCACAGGCACATGCATTTGTTTTGGTTCTTCTCATGCCGTTTCTTCACCCCAGTAGTTGCTCTCCTCATGGCAGAGATAATCAAGAAATGCCTGCATTTAAAATGCAAGCACAGTTGTACACTGAGAGGAGGACAACCAAGACTGCAGTGGGTGCATTTTCTAGATGGCAAAGTTGGCAGACTCTGTACCTACGTACTTACTGGCTTTTGCTCAAATCTGGACTTCACAAATTCCTATTTTGTTTTGAAATCCTTTGGAATCATCTCAAAGGTTATTTCACAAAGTAGCCCTTCATAGGTGTCAGTGTCCCTCTGGAAGGACAGCCATGCAGCATGTGTCACTATCCACTTGGTACAGTCAGTCTCAGGGCTAAAGAAGAGACAAGGGGCTGGCCCGGTGGCGCAAGTGGTTAAGTGTGCGCGCTCCGCTGCAGCGGCCTGGGGTTCGCCAGTTCGGATCCTGGGTGCTCACCGACGCACTGCTTGTTGAGCCATGCTGTGGCAGCGTCCCATATAAAGTAGAGGAAGATGGGCACGCGTGTTAGCTCAGGGCCAATCTTCCTCAGAAAAAAGAGGAGGATTGGCATCAGATGTTAGCTCAGGGCTGATCTTCCTTACAAAAAAAAAAAAAAAAAAAAGAAGAGACAACATTTTTCCTTTTAAAACAAGCAGCATTTACTGGAGGAAAGATAACCATGTGTAAATCTTTTGGAAAGAAATCTGGAACTGTTTCAAGAGTCTTAAGAAAATTCTCTTAGACTCAAGAGTCCTACTCTAGGGATCTATCCTAAGGAATAATTCTAAAAAAGAAAAGGCTTTATGTACAAAGCTGTGCACTGCATTACCTGCAGAAGTAAAAACGGAAAACAACCTTCATTTCCAACTCAAGGGTGTGTGTAAATAAATCAAAGCAGATCTGTTTGATGGAACAACAGCTGCCTATGACAAAGATTTACAAGCTGTTTAAAAATGCAGAAGGTGATGATGTCACGCTAAGCGAAAAAAGCAGAGCATTGTATACTTGGAATGAGTACAATCATATGGGGAAAAAATGATGCTAGCCCTCAACCAGCAACACACGGTAGAAAGAGCAGGGGACCCGGGACCAGAGGAATCTGTGTGACCCCGAGCAAGTCCTGCCCTGTCTGCTTCCTCATCAATAAAAATAGGGAAGCAAGGATCTGGCAGGATTTCAGTCAAGATAAATGAGAAATTTATGGGCTCAATAAACGACAGCTGCTATTCTTGTACAGTGATGAGAGTACCAGGCAGGGGTGCTGCCTCACTCCTCACCATTCTCTGAGGCAGGTTCTGCATCATCCCCACACTCCCTGTGAAGACACGGAGGCCACAGGCAGCCGGGCATCGTGATCTCAACCACTTCACCAAGACTTTTTTTTGTGTGTGTGAGGAGGACTAGCCCTGAGCTAACATCTGATGCCAATCCTCCCCTTTTTTCTTGAGGAAGATGGGCCCTGAGCTAACAACCGTGGTCATCTTCCTCTACTTTATATGGGACGCCGCCACAGCATGGCTTAACAAGCGATGCGTCGGTGCGCCCCCGGGGTCCGGGGCTGCAAACCCCGGGCCGCCGCAGCGGAGCGCGCGCACTTAACCACTTGCGCCACCGGGCAGGCCCCAACCAGGATTTTCTAAATCAACATGCTGGCCTCAATTCTGGCTCTGTGGTTTACAGTGTACTTAGCCCCTGGCCTCAGTGTTCCCATCTGGTAAAACATGGATGATGATGACGCCTTTCAGAGTTACTCTGAGGACTGGGAGTGGTTTTTAAAATACTTAGCACAGCAGCAGATAATCAGTGAGTTGTATATTTATTACTGGGGGATGTGGGGTGGTGGCAGTCATATCAGTGTCTTGGGATAAAATCCGTCAAAGCTCAGGATGAGGTGAGCAGAGTTTACAGCCTAGTTACTCTGGCCGTTATCACAGAGATAAATGAGAGACAGGCTTTTCCAGCTTCATTCTGGATGGGGAGGGGAGTACCTTTTGTTTAAAGAAAAATGGTAACATTATGATGTGACAAGTTACATACATATGGTGAGAAGGCAGGACATGGCAGAGTCAAGGTCTAGACAAAAGCAGACGGTAACGTGCGAAATAAAAGGAAGCAGAAACATTCAGCCAGGCCCGCACTTGGCACTGATTTGTGATGGTTCAACATGGGTTTTCATTAGCTGGGCTTTCTAAGCTGAGCCTCTGCATCAAAAAAGAAAATATCCTGAGGTTCAAACTACTGCCAGATTTTGCTTTCCCTGACCTGCTCCAGGAAGCACCAGCCACCACTCCTATTGTACGATGCTCCCTGGGGTTTCTGGAAATGTAAGCTTGGCTTATGTCAGTGGCCACAGAGGTCACCCCAAGGAGTGATACAGCAGGAGCCCCTGGTTCCACTTAGGCCCAGGTGCCCATGCCTACTGCCAAGCAGAGGGTGAGGGGAAGGGAGGGGCTCTACTGATACTTAACAGCTATTCCCATGGGCTCGCAAGCAGTGTCTGTTCAAGGCCCTCACAAACACGAAGGAAAAACAAAACCTTTGCTTTCGTAGGGTCCTCTCCTCTAGCAAACCAAATAATATACCTCATTGTTATTATTACTTTTGTTGAGGTGGCTAAAGGAGAGGTCAGTGAAACACCTTATTTATCTCCCCAAGAAGGAAAAGTGAGCTCCCACTGGGGTGGTCTGCTGCTGCTCCCCAATCACAGGCTCAGGCTGCGGAGGGAAGGACCCTCATTCACCCCAAGCACCTGATCTTGCTGAGCACAAGTCAGGTATGGACTAGGGTGCCTGGGGACTGTTGATGGTGAGCTGCATACCAGATGAAGCCACCTCTTCTGGCCAAACCTCTGCTTCCCCTCAACCCTGCCACCTTTGCCACTAGCTGCTCATTCTACATTCTGCCTCTTACAGGGAGGCTCCCTGATTGTCATCCACCGCCGACATGTGGACACAGGGGTGCTCCACTGGCAGTGGCGGCCCAAGATGGAAAGCAATACAGTCAGTGTGAACAAAGTCACTTCCTCCTCTTTGTCCCACAGGCTCCCAGACTTTCTCTGCCTTCAGAACTAGATGGATAAATGTGATTAATGTTAGGAGAGGGGGACTCCCACCAGCCCCTGTCTGGGGTCCGACTCTTTTGCGGGCCCGTGTCTACTCCTCCTCTCCACACAGGCCACTGGGGTGGAAGGACCCAGGGTGCAAGAGAGAATCTTGAAGTCTCTGGGAAAGCACGGCTGTAGAAATTGTTCTGTTACCTGATTTTCCTGGATGTCAAGGGACACATACTAAACATTACCACTTTGAAAACACAGCAAACCAGGAGATGAACCCCATAGAGGGAAATTCTATTAACTTTTCCTCTTGCCTCCCCAAACCAAAAGGACAAAGTGCTGAGCTGAAAAGGAGAAGGGAGGGGGTATGGTAGGGAGGGAAGTAAGAAGCCAAAAGCTGAACCTGATAGAGGTCATGGTTTAGCCCCTTTCCCCTCACAGTCACATCCAAAAGGCAAGTCACAAGGCTGTAAACATCTATCTCAGGAGTAATTAAATCAAATTAATGTCAGTAAAAGAGCTTTAAATATTCAAAGCTCCACTAATCCTCATGTCTTGTAATTAAATATGTATGTTAAAAAGGCTTGGACAAAAGCAAAACATTTTCAAAATGTGAATTCTTTACATTCGTAGTATCATAATGCATTCTAAGTACTGATCTTGTAGAAAACTATGTAAAAAATTCAGTGAAGCACATCCTGTAAAAAGATGGCAGAAAGAATGTAGACACAATCTCAGTCCATACTGAGCTTTAGAAAAATCTGCTTTGATAAACATCTTCATTGTAAGACTCCACATAATTTACGCAATGATAATCTCCACTTAAGTTTTAACTCTCTCTGATCCTCACCCCTCCAGGTCCTGACGGGACAGCCCCCACACGCATCTCGGAAAAGTCTTTTGCTTCTGCTGTCCTGGGATCTTCTCCTCTATTTTACTTCCATGTTAAAACACACAGCTTTGTGTCATCTTCCAGGGATAATCTTTGACAATCAACCATTAAAAAGACTGGTCACCCCAAAATATTGTGTGTCTTGGAGGGAAGGTATCCAATATTCCATTTCTAAAATAGTGTACTCGTCAAAAATCTCAAGGAACATTACTGCTGCCATGTGGTCTCTGAATAGTTCTCCACTCTCTTGTCAGAGAGCCCCCACTTCACAGAACGTCATTTGCTTCTCACAACCACCGTGAAAGGGAGCTGGAACAGGAATTAGCATGTCCATTTTTCTGAGGAGGAAAGTCAGAGTAAATGATTTGCTGACGGTCACATAGCAAGTAGTTTAGAGTCTGAATGCTATCAGTTCTCTGATTAACGGCTACTGGTCTGCAACGTCAGTGCCTCCAGGAAAGGCTGTCACAATACAGGCCAAATCATGTACAATGGGCTCCCATAATCTGTCTAAACGCTTAGCTCTATTAGAACTGTAGTTATCAACGATTTCTTAAAAAACATATGAGCTGGTGTTATGAACTTAATGTTTGTGTCCCGGAAAAATTCACATGTTGAAATCTTAACCCCCAAAGTGATGGTATTAGAAGGTGGGGCTTTTGGAAGGTAATTAGGTCATGAGGGTGAAGCCCTCATGAATGGGATTCATTATAAGAAAACACACGGGAGCTTGCTCTCTCCACTTTCTGCCATGTGAGGATATATAGAAGACAGCCACCTGCACACCAGGAAGCAGACCCTCACCAGAAGTGAATTTGAATTTGAACTTGAATTTCCCAGCCTCCAGAACTGTGAGAAACAAATACCGTTTAAGCTGCCCAGCCTATGGCAATTTGTTACAGCAGCCTGAGCTAAGACAGCTGGGTTTGGAAAACTTGTCAACGAAGCTTTCTAAGGCAGTGATATTTGTGATAATGGTATTTTACCTACAGAAGATCTTAAAAGATAAAAGCAGAAGCCCTGATTATTCCAATTGGATTCATTACCGTGGTCAATTGACTGTATGTCAGGAACACCAGGTTCAATATCAAAACCTAGAAACTAAGGGAACAGGTAGAGTTTTCAGAAACCGGAGAGAGGCTACTCAGAATTTTGGATAAAGATATTGTAGAAGAATTCTTATATTGACACCTGTGTATCTAAACAACATTTTAAGCTTCTTCTAGGTCCAAAAGTCTGTGATAAGCTCCTCTGCCCCTTGCAAGATTCTGAGGTAAGTAATCTCATTCCAGAGGAGAAAACCAACAGTAGAGAAATGATGAGAAATCAAGAACAGTGAAAACACTCACCTTTTGTTTACTTCCCAAGCCTCGGGGGAGAGAGAAGATAAATGAATCCACCCCATTTTCAAGGACCTAAAGACTAAAGGTGCTGTTTAAGAATTTTACAAATATCCCTTCCTTCACTCCTCAGACAACCCAGTGAGATAGGCAGGTATCATCATACCCAATTTACAGATGAGAAAACAAAGTTACTAAGAGATTGAAGAACTTGCCTAAATTAGGTAGGTTATGCCCAGAATTCTTACTGTCATGCCACAATTAACATCCTATCATACTCTTTCCTCTGTTCTCTTAGCAGGAGAAAACAGCCGTTCTGACAATTTTACTTATGTTTGATGGAAGGTACTGGCTTTTGGAAATGAAACTACAGAGGTGACTGGAGCAGTAAATAAACATCAGAGTAACAGATACACTCGATGGACAAAGTCCTTGTGTTTCGTGTACTGATTCTGTCCCCTAATTGAGAAAACTTAAAACATACTTTAATATCAAAGTTCTTGCCTAATGAATGTCCCTTACTTCTACATGATTACTAATAAAGACCCTAACACAACTCTAGGTCTAACAGACGGAGGGAGCACTTCAGTTCAAATGAATAAAGTGGAATTTTACTACCTAAACTGCACGAAGCTCTGCCAAGCTTTGCTGGAACAGTCATGAGATTCTTCTTAACAGAATACATTCCTGCTTCAAGTCCTGGACTTCTAGAGCTGGCCAGTGAGGATACAGGCTTTCAATACGCTGTTAAAAGCACAGAACTGTGTAAAACTGAAAGGCTTCTCTAGCAATGATGAGTCTTCCTTCAATTATTTTTATGCTGAGAGAAAAAGTAGAGTAAAAAGCTATAATACGTATAAGCAGACAGTAGACGAAGTAGTGTGAAAGCTGTGTATAACATGACACACTCACATATCCAAAATCTATGAGGAAAGAGAAGCAGGAATTACTGACTGGTTAATTCCACAGAGACTGAATGTCAGGGGAAAAACTGTGTGGCTAAAACATGGATTCCTATCCCGAGGTTGTTCGTGGTTTTTTTTTTTAAATCTCTGTTGACACTGGTACAAGAAAAAATATATATATATACATGCTAAGAAATATAAAAACATGTAAACCAAGAGTGAAAGCTCCCCTTGTTTCAAGCCTTCCTTTAGCAGTTTGTGTTTCGTCCCAGAAAAAAATAACACATGTATTTAACAGAGAAATGCTTTACATTTATATAAAAGGAGCCCAAAGCTCACAGTGCACACACTTAACCTTATTTCACTTGACAGCACATTTCTTGGAGAGATTTGCTGATTGGTATCTACAGGTCTATCTTATTTTTTTGGAATGGGTTACGCAAAATTTTGTTGGTGACTCTTTCTAGCACTGAGCAGTTCTCAATTTATTTCACTTTCTTATCAATAAAAGAGTTGCTTTTGATAAAGTATGATACAGGCTCCTACATGATGGTAACAGCTAACATTACTATGCAGATCACTGTGCTTTTTAAAGTAAAACTTAAGGGCCAGCCCCGTGGCTTAGCGGTTAAGTGCGCGCGCTCTGCTGCCGGCGGCCCGGGTTCGGATCCCAGGTGCACACCGATGCACCACTCCTCCGGCCATGCTGAGGCCACATCCCACATACAGCAACTAGAAGGATGTGCAGCTATGACAGACAACTATCTACTGGGGCTTTGGGGGGAAAATAAATAAATAAAATCTTAAAAAAAAAAAAAAAATAAAGTAAAACTTAAGAGACCCTGAACTCAAATGTTGACTGAATAAGGAAACAGAAAAAAATAGTTCAAAGAACTGAATAAAAGAAATAACCCTTTTTCCTCAGGTGGATCCAAAAAGCGTGAGGTATACATGATTCTGCTGTGGCTCTGTCCGTCGTGGAAGAACAGGAAGTCAGGACTATAAAACAAAATGAACTCCTAGCACATGTGCCCACCTGGAGAGCCGAAAGCACAGGAGATGGAAGGGGAGCCCTGGTGCAGCGCCACTTCAGTGTCGGTGCCCTCCCTCTCGCCGAGCGCCTGTCCTTCCCACACAGCCTGCTTCAGCATCTTGCTGGTGTGTGAGACATGGGAAAAGTGACAGGCCTTACTTTCAGTTTTGAGAACCATGACTCATCCCAACACTCTCTCAACTATGACCATATATGTAGTATTAAAAAAGAAAGAAAGAAAAAGAAAAGGCAAAGGCAGAACATCTCAAGACCAAGAGGCAGGGCACAAAGAAACCCATACCCTCTCAGTTGTACTGTCAAGTGATCAATAATTCCTCACTTTCATGAAGCTGTTTTGTTTTCAAGAAAAATCTAAGCTTTGTGTCCTCTCAAAATGGTCTTTCTTGCTTTCCAACAATTATAAAATACTATTTCAAAGTAGTTTTCCTTTTCTCCCGGACTTTCCGTAAGTAAAGTTTCTAAAGCATAAGAAATGTAGTTTCGGGGTTGTAATTTCATGATAATACACTTGAGTTAAATAATTTAGATATGCAGAGTTCACGAAAATGGGATGTGAAGGGACAGATAACCCACATTTGCAGCATTCAACTGTATTTTATTCTACTCACATCTTTAAATGCTTTTTCTACTTCTTCCTCTAGAAGACGCGGCCAGTCTTCCTCAGAAGCTGGGCAGGTTTTTGCTAAGGTCCCCCAGGTAACATTAAAGGCCTGAGATTTATCAACGGTTACAGCAGAATGAAATCCTCCTCTCCTTGAGGCATACACCACTTACACCGGAGAGGAGGTGCTGCCCTCACCTCGCACAGAAACCTCCACACCAGCTCACGTTGGGAGGTCAACTCCAGCGTCTTTCACATACATCTGCAGGCACCAAACCACCCCTCCAAGTCAGCAGGGCTGGTGTTTTCCTTATTCCAGAGGAAAGGTGGTGGGAAGGGCTAGTCGCAGGGAGAGTTAAGATTAGGACCCTTCTCCTCTGACGATGCTTCATCGTCTGATATTTTGCCCATTAGGTATGTGCATGTGCTCAGTCTGCCAAGCTTACCTCTTCTAACAATATAGATGTATGCGTGTAAAACGTATGCACTCACCATGGAGTTAGGATCTGGGGGCTGGAGGAGACTTAACTAACAGATGAGCAGACTCAGACCTGGAGGTGAAGGGCTGATCCAAGCACACACAGCACATAGCCAAGCAAAGGTGGAAGCCGGTTCTCCACATTCTCCCTGCAATGCCTCTTCTGCCACTTTATCGCAGTCCCCTTTTGGCTCACACAGCCAGTGCAAACAGCCTGTTTTCAAAGGGGCTGTTCTGTCAGAATAAGAATTCTGGATGTTTTTAAGTTCTGACAGAAATGAATCCCCTTCTCTAATCCTGTGCACTAACAGCGAGCCGGTGTGACCGATGTAAAGAGCATCTCCTCTCCCGACAGCAGAGTCTCTCCTGGGTCAGCCTGTGGTGAAGACCCACCTCCACCCTGAACAAATAAATAGAGCACAGACACCAAGCCATTTTGCCTGACAGCAGTATTATATTGTTATGACACAGTCTTGCGACCCACTTCACTCCCTGCTCCTTACTTCTCAGTTATAAGCAGTAATTAGTAATGTCAGTGTTCTGGCTGGATTGCTCTAGGCCTATTAATAATGCAAGAGCGGGAATAGGATGAATGCTTAAGTGTACAACACAGGTCTCAAGGTTAAAAGCAGTAACGGAGAGAGCTATGGTGGGGGGGCGCAGATGGTGTTGGTAGAAGAGGAGGAAAGTATGTGTGAGAGAGAGAGAGAGGGTGTGTGAGGGGGCGAGAGGGCGTGTGAGGGGGAGAGAGAGGGAAAGAGGGGTAGAGAGGGGGACAGAGGGAGAGAGAGGGAGAGAGAGAGAGGCCCAGCTTCCCTTCAGGGGCAATATGTACAGCAAAGCACAACGTCTTACTGTCCTTGATCAAGCTAAGTATAGCTTCCTCTCTCTTCTGGAGTGGACACACGTCTCTAGCCACCTAGCAGGGAGTGTGTCAGTGCTAAGTCTGGGGCACTGGAGAGTTACTAGTGTATGAAATTGAGGTCAGAGGAAACTACACCAGTATCTTTCAAACATATTTTCAATTTTTTTTTTCGTGAGGAAGATCAGCCCTGAGCTAACATCTGATGCCAATCCTCCTCTTTTTTTTTAATTGATGTTTTAATAGTTTATAACATTGTGAAATTATGGGTTGTACATTTTTGTTTGTTCATCACCATATATATGTCTCCCTTCACCCCTTGTGCCCACCCCCTACCCCCTTGCCCCTGGTAACCACAATACAGTTTTCTACGTCCATGTGTTGGTTTATAGTCCACATATGAGTGACATCATACAGTGTTTGTCTTTCTCTTTCTGGCTTATTTTGCTTAACATAATACCCTCCAGGCCCATCATGTTGTTGCAAATGGGACGTCAATCCTCCTCTTTTTTCTGAGGAAGATTGGCCCTGAGCTAACACCCGTGCCCATCTTCCTCTACTTTATATGGGACGCCACCAAGCATGGCTCGACAAGCAGTGCGTCGGTGCGCGCCCGTGATCCGAACCGGCAAACTCTGGGACGCTGCAGCGGAGCGAGCACACTTAACTGCTTGCGCCACCGGGCCGACCCTCAAACATATTTTCAATGTTTTAAATGACTTCTCTTATAAAAGGCAATGCCTGCTTGTTCAGCAGAACTAGTACCTTCCCACTTAATGCTTTTAGAGAAAAGTCAAGACAAGTGATGCAGAACAGGCTCTGGGTTTGGCAGTCAAGTACCCCTTTAGTGGAAGAGACAGAAAACTATGTTACAATTGCTTCAGCATCTCTACAAATCCCCACACCACCGTGTTTCCACGGGGGGATTTCAAAAGGTACAATATCTGACATTCCCATACAGTGCTTTGTAGAAGAACTGAATGACAGCAAATAAACCTGCAAATTAAGCCTGGAAAAGGATTAGTATGGCTATTTGAAAAATATTTGCTTGGGAGATGGGGTAGAGGGCTACAAAGTGAGGCCAACGGCCATCCTTCACTCCTGAGCTGTTTATATCTACATCACCTTCCTAGCAGAGAAGGGTCTGCTAACTAAACTTTTTACTTGTCCCTCACACACCAAAAGTGAATTGTTTTACATACGAGGAAAGTAACAACTTTATCTCCTGGTTTCACAACCCAAACCAGACATTTTTAAAACAGGTCATAGCAATGCCTGGGTGAATCAGAACCCATCCTTACTTGTTAGTCAGAAATAGTCTCTGCGGGAAAAGGAAGCAGTTGGAAGCAGTCTTGAATCATAATTACTGAAAGCTGTATTTATTCCCATGGGGCTCTGACTTCTGGGCCAAGGTTTTCTCATTGGCTGCACACTGTCCAGCAGCTCTTGAACATGTGCTATCGATAGTGCTCCTGCAGAAAGGCCAATGAGAAGAATGGCAGAGCTGCTGAGTTCCAGCTCTTTCCACTCACCACAAAATCCTCATCAAGTCACCTACAACCTGAGGCAAAGCACTCCTTTTGAGGGTGGTAAAATTAGCCCGGACAAGCATCCAGGAGAAATGGCTATGGGCTTGAAAATATACGAGCATATTTCTAAAATCACATTTCTACCTTTCTTTTCAAGTTCCCTTAAAACAAACAAAACAAAATAAAAGCCTTTTTGCTTTAAAAGTTTAGAGATGACTGGGTTGATGAAAATGGGTGCACTTATTTTTTAATTGAAAAAGTAATATGCGCACCTTTCTTCCACCTATCCCCGAGGCTCAGTGAGTCCCCCCAAAGCAACTCCCCATGACCAATCTCTTATCTATCCTTCCACACAGATTTTATGTACATGTCAGCACACATCTCCTCCTCCTCCCATTTGAGACCCAAATACAAGCAGACTATACCCACCGTTCTACACCTTGCTTTTGTCACTGAATGTATCTTGGAGACAGTTCCATATTGGCACAACTGGACCCATGTCCTTCTTTTTAATGCTATAGCATATGCCAGGAGTGGCAAAATACAGTTCATGGGCCAAATCTGGTCTGCTGCCTATTTTTGTAAATATAATCTTACTGGATCACAGCTGTGTTCATTAGTTCCCGTACTGTCTATGGTTACCTGCAAGCTATAAAGACAGAGCTGAGTAACTAACAAAGACTATAGGGTCCGAAAAGCCTAAAATACTTACCATCTTGCCCTTTATAGAGAACGTCTGCTGACCCCTGGCATATGCCACTGTATGAATGTACCAAAATGTATTTAATCTGTTCCTTATTGATGAACATTCCAGTGGAAAATGGATATCCTTACAGTAAAATTAAACTCTGTAAATGTTGAAAGGCAATAAGAAGGACGAGGACGGAAAGAGCAGGAACTAGCTGGGAAGCAGCCAGCATGAAGAAGCAAGCTTAAAGAGGGAACTTCAGGGCAAGCTATAACCTCCCAAAGTGTCACTTCCTCTTTTAAGAGGAAGTAAGAGGCAAACTGTAGGTCTTTTGATAAGAGGAAATTCCCCTTTGCTATATCAAAGCTACTCCCTGTGTTTGTGTTTTTCTAAGTTAGGCAAGGCTGCCTGAAGCATACTGTGACCAAATTAGGAAGCAAGCAGGCTGATGTCTCTAAGCTGGTCACCACATGGCCAGGATGCTCAGGCATGCGTAGACAGTGATGGATGGGGAAGGAGAGACTCAGTCCAAGAAGGAAATGCTGTTTGGTTGAGAAATTAGCCCTATAAAAATTACACTTCATAACAATTAATAGTTGTTCTATAAGATGAAATTCACTTGCTGCTGACAAAAAACAACGGCTTCCAAGGTTTCCACAAAGAGAGCATGTGTGAGGTGCACAGTGGAGATGGATTCTTTTGGGCATTGTTCAATTTATTCCAAGGGCAGTGAAGGTCTTGAGAATTACCAGAGAACATATATACCAATTAGCTCTGATAGATTAATAAGATATTCAGTTTTACACTATGGAGAAAAAAAGAATTTAGAAAGGTTATGCTTAAAAAGAATTGTGTAAACTTTCTATTTTATGACTGCCTACCCAACTGCTTTATCTGCTGAACGGTGAGGTTCTAAACTAGTCTTACAGTTTTCAGCAAGGTCTAGGTGTGCATGATACTGAACATTCATACTGAGCTCGTTTCTGCCATCTCTACTCAGTGATATTCTCTTTCAGGAATGACTTCTGAGTTAACTTTTGATCCTGAGCCAATGAGCTCAGAATCTAGTCTCACCACTAGCACTATCTGGGTAATAAAATTTAACCTTGAAAATCCCTGCTTTCCTCCCAAATTTCCAGATCAGCAAAATTCTTGGACATGATTTTTATTCCCTTAGGAATGTGCTCAGTTTAGTTCCAGCCTCTGTATGAAATCAGATGTGCAGTTAGAGTTAAGGTAAGTTTAAATGACAAATCTCAGTTCTTCTTTATAGGAAAATCTTCAAGGGAGCCAGGCAAAAAGATGTGGGCACTGTTCTTGGCTCAATCTGGGAACCCGCTCTCTCCAGGGCAATAGCCACTCTGTGCAGAGAGGACCGAGGCCCTGAGCAGAGATCTGTGTGGGTGGCCACGTTCTGGAGTGGGGCTCCTGTTGAAAGTGTGCTCTGTGCTGCCACTCAATCTGTGCTGAGTTGGTGTCCTGGGTCCTTTGCCAGATTGCATGGGACAGGAATTTTGCAACCACCGTCTGCAAAGTGCTCTAAATGCTGTCAAAATAGCTAAGTGTTTGCCTTCTACCTACTCCTGTATTGATTTTGAACAACATCTACAATCACCTAAAGGACCCATGAATTTTATAGATAACACTATAAAGAATAGGTATTTTCCAAAAGATCTTGGTTGACTGACACACAAACCCACCAATTAAGAACTCTATTTCTATTAGTCAAGGTTTCTGTGTCTCATCTTTAACTGAGTCAAACTGTACACTAATGGACCACAGACAGAGATATACACAGTTTAGAGAGCCATCCCTGAACCCAAAGTCCATATATAACTGAAAGACGGAAGTTTGACGAGTGCCTCAAGCTGTATGAACCTGGCACTTAACCTTTCTTCATCTGCACAATGAAGGTGTGTGGGCTGTATGATCCCCCAGACCCCCCTTATAAATCCAGCACCTACAGTTACAAATCGAGAGAATCAAATGCCAATAATATAGAATAATATAATATAGAATCTAGGCAGGCTCAGTGCAGTTCCTCCTACGAGGGTTTCAACTATACATTCATGTGTCCTGCTAGACGAGTATGCGATGCCAATGATACCCAAGCCTGTTCAACCTCACACTGCCCAGTTAGATGGCATGCCTTCCACTCCCTGCGCTGACTGTGCTGCTGCCCCGTCGCCTGGCCTCAGCAGCGCTGTAGGCTCAGCGAGAGCGCTGCTGCACCTTCTGCGGCGCGCATCCCTCTCCCCAGCTTGTCTTCTGCTTCCTCACTGCAGTGCAGAAGGCACCACGGCTCTACACAAGCTTCGTTGCCCTTTTATGGTAGAAAAATGAATTGCTTGCCCAGCAGTGAAGCTGAGAGAGATGACAGAACGGAAAGTTGTCATTTGTTGTGGTTTTGGCAGCAAGAGAATAGAGTGTTCTCCTCTCAGCCACCCTTGGATGGACAGTGCACGCCAGGCATTCAGTAAGGGAAACGCAAAAACCCCAGCCAAACTGCTCCCAGATGCATTCCTCCCTTGCCTTGCCTACAGGGATGTGTTTATTTACGAACAGTGTCAAGCCTTATTTTTGTGGAAACGCACTTTTTACAAAACAAGGTATCAAAGGCTATTTGTGTTCTGCTGAAGGATCTAAGCAGAGGTGCCCCAGAACATCTGATTCCAATCAGATCGCATCCAAGGAACAGACTTCATTTCCTTGTACAACGAGGATGCAGGACTGGAGCTGGGCAGGGAGGTGACCTCACTCTGAGTGAGGGGCTGCAGCTTTGTTGGTCCCTGTCTCCGGTACAGCTCAGAGGGACAGGAAAGTAGCCATGAACTCCAGATAAATACATTCCTTGAAAAAACACACCCATATTCAAGTCCCTATGGTAATAAACAGCAATTGGTACCACGGGGCCTTATAAATTGTTTGCATTTCTGTCAGGAGGCCCAAAGGAAAAAGCAGGCCTCACAGCAGCTGGGAAAACATGCTGCAAAAGAAGAATCAGGCAATTCTCTCTACGCACTTCAGAGTTAGGGAAATGAAGCTTATCCAACATACTTTCAGCTGGAAAACAAGCCCTTTTAAATGGGCGGGGGAAAAAACCTGTGATGGTTACATGGTTTCTTCCATATTTAAAGCACCCGAGGACTACAAAAACCTGCTGGCCATGGACCTGCAGCAAAGCAGCAGCTACTAAATGACGTGTGGAGTCTCTTGTTTTTCTGCAGCAGCATCGCAGCTCGCTCCAAGACAACACTCCCTCTACCAACAGGGGGCTGTGCTCCAGGGACAGCCAGCCATAGGAAGGAGGAGCAACACCTGAGGCAGCCTCCTGGACACACGTGCCCAGACTGTGTCCACCACGGGCTTCAGACTGGCTGCCTCCACTATCACTCTTGACTGCTGTCCCCCTCTCCCCTACAGCACCCCCACCTCACCCTCAGAAGACTGGCGTTTCTTCAAGCCAATCCGACCCCACTGAGGCCTTCTGGAGAAGGGAAAAAGCATCACAGCAAATACCCACAGCATTACATGAATGGGCTTTGGGACTGCAGGGTTTGTTAACCGAGGACTATAGAAGCACTGTGTGTTCCCAGGTCGCGGGTCACTAGGGGACTAGAAATGAGCCGCTATGAAAACTAAATTGACATTCCATATCTAATCTCTCCCCAACTCCCACTCCCTCTCTTTCATGGCTTTACAAGATCCACCCTCCACTAACAGCACTGATCACATCGTCCCTACCTTGGGCCTGCAAGAGCTTCCCGGAGGGTCCGGATCAAATTCACTGTCTTTACTCTGCTTTGCAAAGCCCTCTTCCATCTGGGGTTTATTTATCTTCCTAGTCCTCTTTCCTCCAGCTTGGTCACACTTGTCTCCTGGCTGACCCTTCACACAGCTTCACTAATGTCATCCTCTGGCCCAGGATTACCTTTCTCCCTATGTCCACCCATTAGGTTCCGTGAGGGCCGAGTCAAGCCAAGATTCAGCTCCTTCACGCAGTAGTTCGTTCCCGACTGGGCCAAGTCAAAGGGACTGTCCCCTCTTCTCACTCCCTGTAGCAGTCACCACCAGCATCTCACTAACTGTCTAAGTTGGCTTCCCTTGCCCAAATCTTAGATTAGGGCTGTGGGTGCCCCTTCTGTACTTCCTCAGGCACAGCAACGCTCAATAAATATCTGCTGAATGAATGACCAGAGTCCAACCAAAGCAGTGACATCCCACCTGTCTTGGCACAAGTCTATGCCGAGGGAGCGGCTAATCAGTGTGTTCAGAGAAGAGGGAAGAAACATCAGAGGATAAAGGGAAAGACCCTTGTCAGCTTTTTCTGCATGATGGCCAGGCAAAGGTTTTAGGCAGGAATTAGTCCAGAGAAAGAAGGAGGGGAAGAGGGAAGGACACGCACGGCAGGCAGGGCCACAGCGATGAAGGGTTTAGGGGCAAGGGTGCCTGCCTGGAGAAAAGACCCAAGCTGAGAGACATAAGCTTAGGTCAGAGTGGGTGCTGGCCTCGGGGGAGAAAAGGAGGTTTTTATGGAAGGTCAGAGGGCATTGGAGCCAAGATAGTCGTGGTAACAGAAGCAGCAACAGATGTTTTTTGCAGCAAAATCTGACACAAGAGGGGAGAAGAAGCCAAAAGAACAAGCCGTAGTCAAAAAGACAAGAGAAGAAAAAAATTGTGATCTATCTCACTTTCTTTAGGCTGGAATCTGGATCAGCTCCTCAGACAGAGGGAGCTTTTGAAACTTAAAATGCTTTTCATATGAACTTCTGATGGGAAATAAAACTGAAGAGTGCTTTTATGAGGCTATAGGGATTTGATCCGAGAAACTTTCTTAGCCTATTTCTCTTTGAAAACCAAATGCCAATGCCAGTTTGAAAACCCTCAGTACTCTAGAAATATAGACCCTGGACTAGAAGGACACTCAAAAGGTCATCTGGTGTCTCTCCTGGCCTTGAGGCTGGACCACATGCTATAAGTTGTCCTAGAGAAAGGAGGCTGTAGGAGGCTGCACAAGAGCCTCCAGCAGGGCCTCAGGGCAGGGCCCCAGGCTCCGGAAACCTGTTTTGCTGGTTACATTATGGTCTAGCGATCCATCTTGGACTCCTTACCGGTAGTTGAAGCCTGTTTTCTTGGGGAAGTTGGAGAACACCAGTTCACCATCATTTCTATAGAAGAATCTCGTACAAACAGAGAACCTACACACATGAAGCCTTCTCTCCTCCACAATGAGTAGCCCTTCAATCTTCCCATAAATAGCTGTTGACATTTTCATGTTACAAATTTTCTTCATCTCTTAAAAAAGTGACACTACACCATGAAACAGAACATTTTTTTTTTTGTGAGGAAGATCAGCCCTGGGCTAACATCCATGCCAATCTTCCTCTTTTTGCTGAGGAAGACCAGCCCTGAGCTAACATCTATTGCCAATCCTCCTCCTTTTTTCCCCTTTTTCTCCCCAAAGCCCCAGTAGATAGCTGTATGTCACAGCTGCACATCCTTCTAGTTGCTGTATGTGGGACGCCGCCTCAGCATGGCCAGACAAGTGGTGCGTCGGTGCGCGCCCAGGATCTGAACCTGGGCCGCCAGTAGCGGAGCGCACACACTTAACCGCTAAACCCCGGGGCCAGCCGCCCGAAATAGAACATTTGAGTAAGGGTCTTTCCAGTTCCCAAGAGCAAAGTGCCCTCAAAGCAGTAAAGCAAAGTAGGTAAGAGCAGAGATAGGGAAAAAGTCAAACAGACCTAGATTTCTTTATTTGGTGTTTCTTCTAAATTAACTTTTTATTATGAAAAAATTTAAACACACAAAAGTAGATAATATAATAAACCCCATGTACTCATCACTCATGTATAATAATAATCAACCCATGGCCAATCTTATCTATACCCTATCTACTCTCCCATCCTCTCTTCTCCACTATAATTTTGAGAAGCAAATCCCAGATAACTCACCATTTGTAAGTATTTCAGTTTGTATCTCCAAAAGATAAGGACTCTTAAAACCTACCCTTCATACCAAAATAACACCTAAAACACACAAATAACAATAAGTGAGGAAGCCCTTGATTTGACTCCTGACGTTGTCACCTGCTAGCTGTGTGACTTTCAGCAGATAAGGAGTAGAAAGCCCTAAAACCCAGCCAGAGCTCTAATGGCAGGTAGCTAGACTTCTGCCTGTTTCCACTATGATGCCAACCTCCCACTTCAAGGAACCCTGCTGATCTTTGCTCTAACTTTCTGGTAGAACAGCACACTAGCTTTCGGTTGTGCTCCTCACCCCAACCTCAGCGGACTGGACTTAGTTTCTCAGCACTGCTCTGAGTTACCACGGTGATTCTGAGTCCATTTTCTCAAGGGACATTAGCATGTAGTGCAGACACAGAGCACACAGCTGCCATCTGGTTTCAAAAGAGATGGCAGGGCTGGTTTCCTAGCCTGTTACACTGGAGATGAAGGGCAGTGGGTGTTGTGGGTGTGGGTGGTTGACCCCACTTGGAACAGTACAATGGCCACAGATACAGATACGCATTTCTAATTGTGGTCTGGGAGAAGGTCATGTGGCCTACAGGGACTAGAGAGGTGACAGAGGCCCTTCTCACTCTCTGTATGTTAGTCTTGAAGTCAGGGAGGACACTAAGGAGTAAAAGGCCATTTACGTTTCTCAGCCACCACAGAGGAATCGGAAAATGACCTTGAATTCAACAGTAAACACAAGAAATTCCACCCAGCGGCAGCTTTAGCCTAGGCTTCACTCTTATTTTGCTCGATGCTCCGAACATTCCTCTTTGCTAGTGCATCCCTTGCCCACATTCCTCCTCCCTGACACAGACACTCACGGGGATATAGGGTGTTTTCATGCTTGTGTTATTACCATAGTAACAATTTCTCTTTTACCTAGAAGGCTAGAAGCCCTGCAGTGCTCTGTGCTGAGAATGCAAAGAGGGGATACTACCACCCTGCACTCCACCCCACCCCATGCATGATGCATGCACATGCATGAGGCAGACACACGCACACTCCTTTCTCAAGGACATCACAATGAGAATCACTAAAACAAATTAAGATGCTGGCACCTGGTAACACACAATTAACGTAAAGACAAAAAGGAGATAAATGACTCTATAAAAAGATATTTCGTAGATATCAATTCTTGAGAGATTTTTTCATGCCAGATTTATAAAGATTTCTAATCAAAATGTATCTCTCCTTTGAAGAGACCACAGACACAAAAAAATGCTATTAAGTTATTTTAGCAAAACATATAAAGGCACTAAACAAATAACGTGTGGTTTCCAGAAAGAGAGGCACTCAAAGCTTATGATCCCCGTATGATTTGTGAACAGGGTTAGGCTGAGATGAGTCTGATAAGCAATGGCTAATGGTGGCCACAAAAACCATGAAAAAGGGTCAGAGTTTCTATTTTAATAAAGTGCCCATTTAAACCTGTTAAAAACCCACAGAGTCTTTTTCTTTAAGGACTACAGACAGTGTATTTTAGTAGAGACCAAACCAACAAAAGAGAGACAAGGAGGTATGTCCTTTCACTATAAGGACAGTAAAAAGTGAGCAGCACAGACCTCCAGGCCTGCCTGCTGCACTGGGGGTAGGCGGTGTGGGCAGGACTCAAAGGTCAGCGCCCTCCCAGGATGACAGAAAACACCACCAATGAGTCATGGAGACAAACCATGAATTTTTATCTTCACTTTGTGACTAATTCTGAGTTCGCCAGCAAAATGTACTATCTTTTTGGTTTCTAGGCCCTTCCTACACTCATCTCTTTGAATATCATTCCCTGAGATGCCAGTCCTTCTGGATAGGGATAAAAAATCAATGAGAAAACTGAGAGAAGGGGACACGGCAGTGCTGCGGACCAGGAAACTGAAGACATGGAGAGCAAACCCACGGGGCAGCCTTCATAGGACAAACCTCTCCCCAGGGTAGCTCGGGATCCTTTCCTTAAGCTTGAACAACGTGGACTAAAGCGAGAGTGGTCATTTCATACAGAACGTATTGGTTAGCAAAGTTCAGCTTCAAAAAACTCTATCCTTCCGATTGCTGCATGCTAGTAAAAAATGAGTTTTTGGAGTACATGGTTTAAAAACCTAACGTAAGGGAGGAGTCATCTTTTGGTCTCCTGATGGGACTTTACATCTGCCCACTTTAGGGGAACTCCACTCTCTTGTGGTAGCAGACTGTACAAACCCAGGAGAAGTTCCAAATCCCTTTCCTCACCTGAGTCTGCAGTGCACCCGCACACACAGTTGGCATCAGTCTCCACTGTCCTCGTCAGGCAGCCACCGTTCACTGACTTAGGAAGTGCCAGGCCCTGGAGTCAGCGCTTTACCTACATCGGGCCATTTACATCTCCCCACCACATCCCAGTGTGTTTACTGAGACACAAATGACATGCCATTTACTTTTCACCAAAGCTCTACGAGGTAGGTACAATCGTTCTCATTTTACAGATAAAGAAAATGTGGCTCAGGGAGATGACGTATTTACCCTAGGTCACAAAGCCAAGTGGTAGAAGAGCTGGAATTAAAGCATGACCAGGTTTAATGCCAAAATCTCTTGTCTTAACCGTTATGCAAGACTGTCTCCTCAGCTGCAGTGTAAGCGACAGCCAGGGATTTCTTTGCTATTTACAGCCTCATGGCACCCAGCACAGGGCTGGACCCACAGCAGCACATCAGTGAATACCCCTCACATAACTGTCTGCAAAAGAACTCTCAAAAAAGAGAACTTACTAATAACAGCCAGCGTAAGTACTTGTCCTAAGCAATGCTCACAAAGGAGAAGCGAGAAGCCTCTTCATTCTGAACTGAACAGGAAGTTCTGTGATTTGTCTCCTGGAAGGTGACAAGATTTTAACCATCTAAAACAGCTTCACTGAGTGAGGAAAAAAGCACCGGAACATTCTCTGGGGGCAAGGCAGAGTAATGCCCATTTCCTGGGGATCAGGGAAACTGGTAAACACCTAAGTCCACACTGACAGCTCAGCCTGTCTGGACTGCCTTGGCTCTGAAATGTACTCCACCACCTGCTGGAAAGTCAGCAGTCAACCTCTGAGAGTTCCAAGGGGAGAAATCTGAGGGCTGCGCCAGCCTTTGGGGGGAGCAGGTATGGCCGAGACACCTGTGCCACTTACCAGCCCTCTAGCCTCCTTTAAGGCTAAGAGAGGGAGGCAGCTGTCACCAGTCAGTGCCTGACACCAAAGATAAAGGGGATGAAATATAGGAATAACAACTATTTCTGTAGGGCTGAGGGGAAACAAAACTAAATGTTTTATTCATATTGGCATTTTGTTTAACACACGTAAAATTTTATGTTTCCCTAATTGGGTAGATTTTTTATTTTTCATTTTTTTGTGAGGAAGATCAGCCCTGAGCTAACATCCCTGCGCTAACATCCCTGCCAATCCTCCTCTTTTTGATGAGGAAGACTGGCCCTGGGCTAACATCTGTGCCCACCTTCCTCCACTTTATATGGCACGGCGCCACAGCATGGCCTGACAAGCAGTGCATCTCTGTGCGCCCGGGATCTGAACCCAGGCAACCAGCAGCGGAGCATGCGTACTTAACCGCTATGCCATGCGGCTGGCCCCTATCTCCCTTTTAAAGATTTTTTTTATTTATTTATTTCCCCCCAAAGCCCCAGTAGATAGTTGTATGTCATAGCGGCACATCCTTCTAGTTGCTGTATGTGGGATGCGGCCTCAGCATGGCCGGAGAAGCGGTGCGTCGGTGCTCGCCCGGGATCCGAACCCGGGCCGTCAGCGGCGGAGTGCGCGCACTTAACCACTAAGCCACGGGGCCGGCCCCCATCTCCCTTTTAAACAAGGACTGCAAACACTAGCAGGGATGGCATTTGACTTTACTGGGAAGGCAGGGTAGGAAGAGAGGTAAGCAATATTTGCCTTTGGTTACTTTTATTCTACTTGGAAACACACACACATCCACTGAAAGAACCAGGTTCTCTACTTACAGTATTTGATAGGTTAAGATGTCAAGTAAGGAAGTGTGTGTAATTCTCAACCAAAATCTTTCAAGGACTGAAAAGCCTATGATGAATGGATTTACTATGCTGGTTTACTATGAGGAATTTTAAAAAGTGGAAACTGACAAAAATGGAGCTAAATCCTGAAACCCTGTTGCTACATACCAGCTCTGCTCAGTGCTTGATGAGAGGATGGCTCACAGGGATGGCGTTTAGGATCTACTCTGGGACTGTATTTGGGGCAGGGAGGCCTCCCTTCAAGTTCTCAGCTCCACCATTTACTACCACCCAACTTCACATGTCAGTGTCTACTTCACAGGGTGGCTGTGGGACCAATGGGAGCTGAGAGATCTGCAAGGCACCCTACCCAACGCACCTGCATACCACTGTGGCCTGAGGTCTTAAGCTATTCAGCCGGAACCCATGGACTCTGAAGGATGTCACTTACCTGGAGAGAGGCAGGGGCAGGCCGAATCCCTGGGAAGGAATTCTCACCCTTCTCAAAGGGTGACTCACAAAGGAAGTCCACCCTTTGTGGACTTGCATCATGCAGCACGGACTTCCACACCAGTAAATGAGCCCTCATTTGGTGACTTAACAATCCTTTTGTTACCCAGATATTTGGTTCTCATCAATGTTACTTCCTGAATAAAGGTTCTCCCTGATAGTGAGAACAAGAGGATGAAGCTTCATTCACACCTAGATAAATGTAAAGGCCTGTGCTCAGCACAGGAGTCAGCTGACTGGCTGGGCCTCAAATTATAGTGCTGCTAATAAGTGCCACCCATCCACTGTCACAGCTGGAGCCGCCCTGGCACTGGCAGCTGGTCCAGACTCATTTACATTCTCTTCACGCAGCCAATCAGCTACTGTAGGCAGCTGCAGATGCCTATTGTTTAGTAACAAATTGGTTCACTGCAGATGAGAATTTTGGTTCTATTTCACTACAATAGAGTCAATAACACTGAATGCTCAAAAGATAGGATGGGGCCTGGAAAAGGTGGAAAAAAGTAAGGAAGAGAGTTGGAGGATGAGAAAGAGACATAAAAACAACTATTAAGTGACATCGGGAAAAGATGAGTGCTTACACATTCACAGGCTCCATTAAAAGATACTAAACTAGGTGTTCTTCAGAATTATTCTGATTAAAGTCTCACCACCTGATGGTTTCCCTTCCTCAGGAGTTGCTGCTGAGTATTCTTTTTTTATTATTTATTTTCCCCCAAAGCCCCAGTAGATAGTTGTATGTCATAGCTGCACATCCTTCTGGTTGCTGTATGTGGGACGCGGCCTCAGCCTGGCCGGAGAAGCGGTGCGTCGGTGCGCGTCCGGGATCCGAACCGGGGCCGCCAACAGCGGAGCGCACACACTTAACCACTAAGCCACGGGGCCGGCCCGATGCTGAGTATTCTGAAACCTCTACCTTGTGGCCCTGGCTACCTTTCCGGAAAGTTTTACTTACATACCTCTAAGTTTATGGAGGAAAGTTATGGTTCTGGAAAGGTGGAGAAAGAATTAACAGGAAGTTTCTGACCGTAAGAAGAAATAGTCCAGAAGCATTGCCTGCAAATTTTTTTATCTAACAGCCTGCAGTCCCACACCAAACATATCCAACTCATTCCTGAAAGCAGCACGCTGAAAACAAACTGATGAATCCTTTGTCTGAGAACATGCGCTGAGGGCCTTGACAAAAGCATTCCATCGTATCAATGAAACAAAGACTCACTCTCCATTTCATCAAAGATATAATGTCTTATTCTTCAGGGATTTCAGGGGAATGATTCCAGGCATTCAAGCCCTCTAGATAATGCATTAATATAAAGGCCTCATGTTAGCGTGACAAGTTCCTGGAAATCTAACCAGAGTTTAGATTACTGGCAAAGATAGTGTAATGCAGAAGCAGATACCCTTAGTCTCATAAGGGCCAAAATTAGCTTGTGGGTCATTTCTTAAACGTTAGGAATCCTCAAGGATTAATGGATGGTTTAGCCATCTACCTGAAGAGAAAGGATGCCATGAAGAATTTGTACAAGTGAAAAAGGTAAAAGCCTATGCCCTAACAACACTGACATTGTTGATGTTAAATTCTGAATGCATGTAGTGGCTTGCTTTGGTACTAAGCCTAAAAGAATTCTGTCAGTCCTGCTTACAAAATAGTGTTTTGCTGACACACATACTTTTGAAATGCCTAAGAAAAACACCTTTTCTCACGGAGTATCGGTGCCACCTAGCGGCGACTCTTTCCATAGCTCATAACAAGGACAGAAAGGCTTGGCTGTAATTGTAATCTCCCTGCAACCTGCTGTCACTGCCTCAGGTACACATGAGACACAGTTTTCACTTTATTTTCCATAGTGGGTCAAATACCTGCAGACCTTACCCTAACAGCAGAAAGTGAGTCTAGAATGTGAATGCTATTATCCACAGGTGAGCGTCAAGTTCTGAAGCACACGGTGATCGATAATGCCTTACGACGCATTCTCTTCACTGTAAAACATTACTGAGGGACATAAAAAGATTTGAATAAATGGAAAGACATATTTTGAACTTACATAGCAGGACTCAATAACTTTAAGGTAATAATCTCCCTAAACTCATCTATAAATCTGATGAGACTAATCAAAATGCTAGTGGCATTCTGTAACTCCCGTGACCCCTAAACGGCCCCACCCTGGCCTTCCTGAGCTCCCCGACGGGTTCCCTGTCCTCTGCCCATCCCCAGGGCTTCCTCCTTTCAATGCTTCTTACTCCTGACTCCAAAATCTAGCCCAGATCTCTCCTTGTGTTCCTGACCCCAGTCACTTACCAAATAATCACTGAGAACTTTCTGTGTCCCTGGCACTGGGAAAACATAAGTACACTGAATACCTCCACTCTCAAAACTCCACACGTCCAAAACAGAACTGATCTTCTTCTCTCCTGGAATCTTTTTCTATTCTATTTCCAATTTTGTGTGAATAGCATCATCACTCACTTAGTGGCCCAAACCAGAGAACTTGGACTTCTCCCCAGCCCCACAGTCAGAATATCTCCTTGGAATCCTATCTCGAAATTATCTGTCAAATCTGTTCCTTTTTCTCCACCCCCATAGTCAGTTTTGGTTCTCATGATCTGTATCTGTCAGGATGTGCTAGGCTATGCTGTTGCAACAAATTCAAACTTCAGTAGCTCCAAACAGACTTATTTCTACATGTCCATCTTAGCAGAAGGACAAGCGACCGTGAACCACATGCTCTCTTTTATTGTGGTAAAAACCATATAACATGAAATCTGCCCTATTAATACCACATTTTTAAGTGCACAGTACAGTATTGTTAACTATATGTGCATTATTGTACAGCACATTTCTAGAACTTGTGCATCTTGCATGACTGAATACTATATGACAACTCCTTATTTCTCCCTCCCCCAGTTCCTGGCAACCACCATTCTACTTTCGCCTTCTACGAGTTTGACTACTTTAGATACCTTCTATAAGTGGAATTATATGGTATTTGTCTTTTCGTGACTGGCTGATCTCACTTAGTATAATGTCCTCAAGGTTCATCCATATTGTAGCATGACAGGATCTCCTCTTTTAATACTGAGTAATATTCCATTGTATGAATAGACCACATTTTCTGTATCCATTCATCCGTCGATGGACATTTAGGTTGTTTCCGTATCTTGGCTATTGTGAATGCTGCTGCAATGAACATGGGAATACAAATATCTCTTCAAGATCCTGTTTTCGATTCTTTTGGCTAAATATCCAGAAGTGGGATTGCTAGGTCATATGGTAGTTTTATTTTTAATTTTTTGAGGACACTCCATACTATTTTCCATAGTGGCTGTACCATTTTACATTCCCACCAACAATGCACAAGGGTTTCAATTTCTCCACATCCTTGCCAACACTTGTTATTTTCTGTTTTTTTTTTTTCTTTTCCTGATAGTGGGCATCCTGATAGATGTGAAGTGATATTTCACTGTAGCTTTGATTTGCATTTCCCTGATAACTAGTGACATCAAGCACCTTTTCATATACATGTTGGCCATTTCTATATCTTCTTTGGAGAAATGTCTGTTCAGGTCCTTTGCCCATTTTTTAACTGGGTTATTATTGTTATTTTTTTTTGGTTTGTTATTGAGTTGTAGGAGTTCCTTACGTATTACGGCTATTAACCCCTTTATCAGATATACGGTTTTCAAATACTTTCTCCCATTCCCTAGGCTGCCTTTTCACTCCGTTGTTTCCTTTGCTGCCTAGAAGCTTTTTAGTTTGATGTAGTCCCATTTGTGTATTTTTGTTTTGTTGTCTGTGCTTTTAGTGTCATATCCAGAAAACCATTACCAGGACCAAAGTTACGAAACTTTTCCTCTATGTCTTCTTCTAGCAGTTTTATAGTTTCCAGTCATATGTTTAAGTCTTTAATCCACTTTGAGTCGATTTCTGTATACGGCATAAGATAATGTCCAATTTCATTATTTTGCACATGGTTATCCAGTTTTCCCAGCACCATCTGTTGAAGAGACTATCCTTTCCCCATTGTGTAGTCCTGGCACCCCCGACTGTTTATGTACGAGTTTATATCTGGGCTCTCTAGTCTGTTCCATTGGTCTATATGTCTGGCTTTATGCCAGTACCATACTGTTTTGATTACTGTAGCTTTGTAATGCTTTGAAGTCAGGAAGTGTGAGGCCTCCAGCTTTGTTCTTTTTTCTCAAGATTGTTCTCACTATTTGGGGTCCTTTTTGATTCCATATGAATTTTAGGATTGTTTTTCTGTTTCTGCAAAAAATGCCATTGGGCTTTTCATAGGGATTGCATCGAATCAGTAGATGCCTTTGGGTAGAATGACATTTTAATAATATTAAATCTTCCAACCCATGAACATGGATGTCTTTCTACTTATTTGTGTCTTCTTTAATTTCTTTCATCAACGTTTTATGGTTTTCACTGTACCGGAGGTTTTCACCTCCTTGGTTAAGTTTATTCCTAAGTATCTTATTCTTTTTGATGCTACTGTAAATGGGATTGTTTTAATTTCCTTTTTGGATTGTTCATTGTTAGCATATAGAAACACAACTAATTTCTGTATGTTCATTTTGTATTCTGCAACTTTGCTGAATTTATTAGTTCTAACAGTTTTTTGGTATAATCTTGACAGTATTCTACATATAAGATCATGTCATCTGCGAGCAGAGAAAATTTACTTTTTCCTTTCTGATTTGGATGCCTTTTATTTCTTTTTCTTGCTTACTGTTCTGGCTAGGACTTCCAGTATTATGTTAAATACAAGTGGCGAGAATGAACATCCTTGCTTTTTTCTTGATCTTAGTGGAGAAGTTTTTAGTTTTTCACTGTTTAGTGTATTAGCTGTAGCCTTTTAATATATGGCCTTTACTATATTAAGATAATTTCCTTCTATTCCTAATTTGCTGAGTGTTTTATTATGAAAGGGTGTTGAATTTTGTTAAACGTTTTTTCTGTATCTAGTGAGATGATCATATGATTTTTATCCTTCATTCTGTTAATGTGGGGTATCACACCAACTGATTTTTGTTCAACCACCCTTGCATCCCAGGGATAAATTCGATTTGATCATGGTATATGATCTTTTTAAATGTGCTGCCTGGGCCGGCCCTGTGGCTTAGCAGTTAAGAGCACACGCTCCGCTACTGGCAGCCCGGGTTCAGATCCCGGGCGCACACTGACGCACCGCTTCTCTGGCCGTGCTGAGGCCGCGTCCCACGTACAGCAACTAGAAGGATGTGCAACTACGATGTACAACTATCTACTGGGGCTTTGGGGCGGGGGGGAGGAGGAGGATTGGCAATAGATGTTAGCTCAGAGCCGGTCTTCCTCAGCAAAAAGAGGAGGATTAGCACGGATGTTAGCTCAGGGCTGATCTTCCTCACACACACACAAAAAAAAGCTAAAAAAAAAATGTGCTGCTGAATTCAGTTTGCTATCATTTTGTTGAGGACTTTTACATCTACATTCATCACAGACATTGGTCTGTAGTTTTCTTTTCTTGTGGTGTCTCTTTCTGGCGCTGGTATTTGGGTGATGCTGGCCTCATAAAATGTATACCTAAGAAGAGTGTGTATCTTGCTCTTATTGGGTGCAATGTTCTGTATATGTCTTATGTCCATCTGGTCTATAGTGTTGTTCAAGTCCTCTGTTTCCTTACTGATCTTCTGTCTGCTTGTTCTATCCATTATTGAAAGAGGAGCAGTGAAGTCTCCTACTGTTATCGTATTGCTGTCTATTTCTCCCTTCACATTGGCCAATGTTTGCTTCATATGTTTGGATGCACTGACGTTGGGTGCATATATGTATTCACCCCTGTTATATCTTCCTGGTGAGTTGACCCTTTTATCATTATATAATGTCCTTGGTCTCTTGTAATTATTTTTTTTTTTGAGGAAGATTGGCCCTGAGCTAACATCTGTTGCCAGTCTTCCTCTTTTTCCTTTGTTCCCTCCCCAAAGCCCCAATACACAGCTGAATATCCCAGTCATAGGTCCTTCTAGTTCTTCTATGTGGGACACCACCTCAGCTTGGCTTGATGAGTGGTGAGTAGGTCTGCGCCTAGGATCCGAACCTGCAAACCCCAGGCCACCGAAGCGGAACGCGTTAACTTAACCGCTACGCCACCGGGCCAGCCCCTCTTGTAACAGTTTTTGACTTAGACTATTTTGTATGATATAAGTATGGCCACCCTAGCTCTCTTTTGGTTACCATCTGCATGGAATATCTTTTTCTATCCTTTTGAAAAAAAAATTTTTTTTTAATTTTATTTTATTTTTTCCCCCAAAGCCCCAGTAGATAGTTGTATGTCATAGATGCACATCCCTCTAGTTGCTGTATGTGGGACGCGGCCTCAGCATGGCCGGAGAAGCGGTGTGTCGGTGCGCGCCCAGGATCTGAACCCGGGCTGCCAGCAGCAGAGCGCGTGCACTTAACCGCTAAGCCACAGGGCCGGCCGTTTTTTTTCTATCCTTTTGCTTTCAGCCTATGTGTGCCCTTAAATCTGAAGTGAGTCTTTTGTAGGAAAAATATAGTCATGCATTGTACAATGATGTTTTGGTCAATGATGGACAACATATACAATGGTGGCCCCATAAGTAACATAAAGCCTAGCTGTGTAGTAGGCTATACCATGTAGGTTTGAGTAAGTACACTTATGATGTTTGCACAAGGATGAAACTGCCTAACGATGCACTCTCAGAATGTATCCCCATCATTAAGTGACAGCATGGCTGTAGTTGGATCTTGGGTTTTTTTTTAATATATTCAGCCACTCCGTGTCTTTTCATTGGGGAGCTTAATCCATTTACATTTAAAGTAATTACTGATAAGGGAGAATTTACTATCGCCATTTCCCCCCCTATCTTGTAGCCTTTTTCTCTCTCTTGCTGTCTTCCTTTGTGTTTTGTTGACTTTTTTGTAGTGACATGCTTTGATTCCTTTTTAACTTTCTTTTGTGCATATTTATAACAATCTATTTTAAGCTGATAACTTCGATCACATACAAAAATTCTACTCTTTTACCCCCCTTTTATGTTACTGATGTCATAAATTACATTTTTATATTGTGTATCCATTAACGTATTTTTATATAGTTATGTTTTACACTTTTGTCTTTTAAATTCTATACCAGAGTTAAAAGTGATTACA
Source organism: Diceros bicornis minor (assembly GCF_020826845.1). Classification (NCBI taxonomy): domain Eukaryota; kingdom Metazoa; phylum Chordata; class Mammalia; order Perissodactyla; family Rhinocerotidae; genus Diceros; species Diceros bicornis. Next base: position 9,498,851 of record NC_080765.1, on the reverse strand, counting down.
TACACACACATCACAGTATTCTGTGTTTGTCTATATATCTACCTTTACCAGTGAGCTTTATACCTTCATGAGCTTTTGTGTTGCTATCCAGCTCCTTTCATTTCAACTTGAAGGACTTCCTTTAGCATTTCTTGTAAGGCACGTCTAGTGGTGATGAACTCCTACAGTTTTTGTTTATCTGAGAATGTCTTAATTCCTCCCTCACTTTTGAAGAACAGGCATGCCAGATATCCTTCTTGACTGACAGTTTTTTCTTTTATTCTTTAGCACTTTGAGTATATCATCTTACTCTCTTCTGTCCTGCTAGGTTTCTGTTGAGAAATCCACTGAGGATCTTACAGGAGCTTCAATGTACATACAAGTTGCTTTTCTCTTGCTGTTTTCAAAATTCTCTTTGACTTCTGACAATTTGATTATAAAGTGTCTGGTTTCATCTTAAGTGGGTTCCATTTGGCTTCTTGAACCTGGAAGTCCACTTCCTTCCCCAGCTTTCGGAAGTTTTGGGCCACTGTTTCCAAATAAGCTTTCTGCTTCTTTTTCTCTCTCTCTCTCCTCCTTCTGGGACTGTCTTAATGCGTACCTTGGTCTACCTGATGGTGTCCTATATGTCCCTTAAGCTTTCCTCACCCTTCATTCTTTTTTCTTTTTGCTCTTTGGACTAGATAATTTCAAATGACCTGTCTTTGAGTTCAGTGATTCTTTCTTCTGCTTGATCAAGTCTGCTGTTGAACCCCTCTAGTACAATTTTCACTACTGTAAAAGTTACCGTATTCTTCAGCTCCAAATTTTGTTCTGTTCTTTTAAATATTTTCTCTTTGTTGTTACTCTCATTTTGTTCATGTATAATTTTCCTGAGCTCATTGAGCATCTTTATGATGATTATTTTGAATTCTTTGTCAGGTAATTCACATACCTCCATTTCTTCAGCATTGGTTTCTAGAGATTTATTTTGTTCCTTTGGTTAGACCATGTTTCTTCTTGTGCCTTGTTACTTTGTGTCGGGATCCACACATCTGAAAAAACACATGTCTGGGGGCCTCTCAAACCTCTTCTCTGGATATGTCTTCTCTGGACTTATGTGTGTAAACTCCCAATTAAAGAGGTTATGCCGATTTCTTTTTTTCAGGAACTTGTAATTTCTTGCTCCCTCTAGTGTCTGTCTATAGTACTGAAGGTTCTCTGGAGATGCTCTAAGCTGCTCAGCTTTTTTGTTCTCAGCACCCCCAGGCATCTACAGTATGGCGTCTCATCAGCACACTGAGTTGGGCAAGAGAGAAACCAGTCCTTTGGAGAACCCCCCAAGAAGTTGGAACACTGGTGCATGCTCCACTCTCCTTTCTCCTGAAAGAGAAGCCACGGAGCTGTAATAGCCTCTGTCTGCTATACTCCAGGTCCTCTGGAGTAGCAGCAAGCCTCCCAGCTCTCTTTTGTTCTCAGAGGCCTCCAGGCATCTAGAGTATGTGGGGTCCTGTCAGTGCTCCAAGTCAGGAGAGACAGAAACCAGTTCTTTGGGCAGTCCTCCAAAAACTGGAATGTTGGACTGACACACACTCCAACTCTTTCCACACTAAGTAGAGGAGAGGGGCAGTGGTGAGTGAGGGTATGCTAGTCCAAACTGTTGCCTTTGCTCTCAGCAGTCTCAACCTGGTGCCTCTTCCCGTAAGTGCTTAGATTCAGGAAAGACAGAAGCCAGCGCTTTGGGTAGTCCCCTGAGAAGTCTGGATGTTAGCTGCTTCAGTCTTCTCTTTCCCTCCCTAGGGAAAAGCCAAGAGTTAGGAGTTTCCTCTCAATTTCACTGCATGTGCTGGTGGGAGGGGCTCTGGTGAATGAGTTCCATGAATTCTCCTACAGGCTTGAGTGCAGCTGGCTTTGCACTGTTGGGAGTGCAGGAGCCTCTTAACTGGTGTCTAGATTTCTCGCAAGGGAACTGGTCTGTGTATTGTTGAATTGGTGTTTCTGTGGGGGAAGGAGGGTCTGGGACTGCCTATTGCACCATCTTGCTGACATCATCTTGAAGTATGTTTTTACCACTTTTTCTTCAAGTGACCTATCTCACCCACACTCACATTTCACTGGCCAAAGGAAGCTACAAGGCCACCTCCAAGTTCAACAGGGCATGTATATTCCTCCCACAGACAGGAAGCAGGATTATCTGGTGATTCTGTCGAGGATCTTAAGAGCCTCTGGGAAGCTTTCACTGACATCCCAGGTTGGATGTTCTCAAGACACTCCTGGGATGTTATTTCAGAGTCACATGTGCCCTCATGCCTGCCTGTAACTGTCTTTGGAGAATAATGGCTTTCCCTTCTCTTTGGCCTTCCAAATCATATGTGAGCAGTTTCACTGGTAAAGTCTAATTTGGAATCATACAGGAAATGTAGTTCCCAGCTCCATCTTGGCAATTCATGGAGACTCCAGAGGCGGTGGCAGTGACATGCATCTCTCACAGGGATTACTCGACAGCCAAACAGATCTTCTTGATATTTCAATCCCCTTGTCCCCTTGCCTCAGAATGGTGTCCAAGGCCTATATGGCCCTGGCTCCATCCAGCTCATGAGCCTTCCCCTTCATGCTCTTGGTACCTGTCAGTGTCCAGGACGCTACTCTGCTCGGACCTAGAACATTCCAACATACTCACTTTCACTTCACTCCTACTCTTTCCTTCCCTTGGCTATTGCCTCCTTGCTCTCTGTATCCTAGCTCAGGCACTGCCTTCCCAGGCATTCCAGTGCCTGACACACTGGAAACACATAAGGACAGTCAGTTACTCTGCTTAGTTCCAAGATGCCTGAGATTGTTGGGATAATTGTTATAGCAACAGCCTAGGGTGGGGACAAATTATTAAATGGATACATCACTTGTAAGAATACATCCAGATTTTACAAAGAAATGTTAATGTTGAAAACAAAAGAAACAAAGTTTCAGTCCTTTAATTTAGTTTCTCCTTCCTTTTCCAACATCTACTTTAATTTCTTCATTCCCCCATAAGGCAGAGATATTATAACGTTTACCTCTGATCATGCTATTTTAGAAAAATGGCTTAAAACATACTTGTCTGGGTGGACGCCAATATTTGTTAAAAAATCTAAGTGGCTTATAAATAGTTGACAAATTTTAAGACATTCTTAGTTCACAGACTAGCAGTCTAGTTAAAGAGAAGAAAGATTTTTTTCTACAAGGCAAATGAAACCAGGATCAAAATGAATAGGGAACCCACCAGCTGGGAAAAAATATTTGCAAACCATACATCTGACAAGGGATTAATCTCCATAATATATAAATAACTCACACAACTGAATAACAAAAAAACAAACCACCCAATCAAAAAATGGGCAGAGGAAATGAACAGACACTTCTCCAAAGAAGATATACAGATGGCCAATAGGCACATGAAAAGATGCTCAACATCACTAGTCATCAGGGAAATGCAAATCAAAACCATACTAAGATATCACCTTACACCCGTTAGAATGGCTATAATCACCAAGAGAACAACCAACAAATGCTGGAGAGGCTGTGGAGAAATGGGAACCCTAATCCACTGCTGGTGCAGCCTCTATGGAAAACAGTATGGAGATTCCTCAAAAAATTAAAAATAGAAATACCTTATGATCCAGCTATCCCACTACTGGGTATCTACCCAATGAACGTGAAATCAACAATCCAAAGAGGCTTATGCACCCCTATGTTCATCACAGCATTATTCACTACAGCCAAGACATAGAAGCAACGCAAGAGTCCCTCGACTAATGACTGGATAAAGAAGATGTGGTATATATATACCATGGAATACTACTCAGCCATAAAAAAAGATAAAATCGTCCCATTTGCAACAACATGGATGGACCTGGAGGGTATTATGTTAAGTGAAATAAGCCAGAAAGAGAAAGACAAACAGTGCATGATTTCACTCATAAGTGGAAGATAAACCAACACACAGACACACAGAACTGTTTGGTGGTTACCAGGGGCTAGGGGGGTGGGGAGTGGGCACAAAGGGTGGAGGGATGCACTTATATGGTGACTGATAAACAATAATGTACAACAAAAATTGCACACACACACACAAAAAAACCAAATAAGCAAAAACAAAAAAACCAAAAAACAAAACAAAACAAAAAGTAGCTGAAGTGACAGCATTAATTTTCTGAAGGGAATCTTATAATTTGCAAAAATGTTTACATGTTTTTGTGAAAAATATTTCTGGAAATGTTCTCTAATAGAAAATTAGAAAAAAAAAAAAAAAGAAGAAATATTTTCAGCAGCAGGGTGGCTAGACAGCTTTGGTCTCACCTGACACAATCTGTTCTTATAAGAACAGCTGAGTGAATACACTACCAGACGCGATAGAGATGTTACCATAATGCCCAGTACTTTAATCATAGAAGTGTCCTCTGGACCTTGAAAATGGCAGGAAGTATGTGCGTGTGTACGTGTATGTGCGCGCACGCAGAGTGGAGGTATCTGAGCACAATAGGGTGGTGAACAGAGCAAGGAAGAAAGATGCTGGCACAATGGAAAACACACAAAACCTTTCATATTTTACATTACAATATCTGCCCTTACAGGAAGATGGCATAAAACAGGGATCCAGAGCTTTGTGACTGGAATTCCCCAAGTTGCCTCCATCTCTGTAACTATGTCAACCACCACTCACAATGTACCAATCTTCATTTGCTTTCAAGAAAAGGAGAGCGCAGAAATCCTTCTCATGGGTCAGCATGCAGATAACCAGCAGATATCTGTGCCATTAGGGTAGCCCATAATACCATAATTCAAACATAAATCTAGAAAGAAATTTGCCTCTGTACCTTTCGGCAGCGAGGATTGGGACAACTGAACCTCTTCACATCACTGTCCAACAGAGCAGGAAAGCTACAGGAGGGGCATCTAGAGTCAAAACAGCAGAAAGGACATCACTCAGAGTATTAAGGCCTGATTTGGTTCTACATGACTGTTCATACTAAGATGGAGTTTTCAGCTGGACAGCATATATACACGTATATATACATATATATATATATAAAGTTATATCTCCTTTTACTCCTTACTTTGCATTAGAACAGAGACTGAGGCTCTCCTTTGTGCTGACTCTTACCAGGAAATGGAGGTGCCATTCTAGGTCCTGCCTCAGTGTAAACCATTCAATGAACATCTATCCCCTACCCTTCTGACAACTCCTTGCACATGTCACTTTTCCTCTAACACAATGCACAGTGATTGTATCTACAAAAGCCAGATGATTAAGAGGTGCCAAAGAATGTAGCTAAAAATCTGAACTGCAGATTTTTCCATTAATAAAATTATTCTCTTACTTCTCAGCAAGAAATGGCAGAAAACCTAGAAGACATAGCTTTGTTACAGAATTTTCATCGTCTGATCAAGTGCTCAGGGAGTCTTCCTAATGGGGAATGAGATGATAGATGAAATCCTCCAACTCTGAGAACTCACCTGACAAGCTCATCAGCATAGGCTGCAGCAACTTCTTCTTCAGCTTTTCGCTCATAGTATTTACACAGGATGTTCTGGGGAAGCACCTTCTCCAGTTCGCTGGTTGGGAATGAACACGTGCAGCTGCCTTCCATGCAGCTGAGCTCTGACTAGAATGATAAAGTCAGGAGGGAAAAAAAAAAGAAAATTCAAGAAAGTTTTCAGAAAAACAAAAAGCCTCAGTGGTTAACAGCATCTTTCAATAGGAAGCAAATAAACAGTGGTTAAGAACACAGATTTTGATGGAGCTGGCCCAGTGGCATAGTGGTTAGGTTCGCACACTCCGCCTCGGCGGCCCGCAGTTCGCAGGTTTGGATCCTGGCTGTGGACTCATGCACCGCTCATCAAGCCATGCTGTGGCAGGCATCCCACACATAAAGTAGAGGAAGATGGGCACGGATGTTAGCCCAAGGCCAATCTTCCTCAGCAAAAAAAAAAAAGAGGAGGATTGGCAACAGATGTTAGCTCAGGTCTAATCTTCCTCACACACACACACACAAAGAACAGATTTTGAGATGGTAAAGATTCTCTGTCCCTTCTTCTCTGAGAAACCACACCCAAAGCAACAAGGAAACCATGAAACAAAAACACAAAATCCATCCTTGATACCACCAGAGGATCTATCAGCCCAAACTGCAACACAATCATGCATTGCTTAATGACAGGGATATGCTCTGAGAAATGCGTCGTTAGATGATTTCATCACTGTGTGAACATCACAGAACGTACTTCCACAAACCTAGATGGTATAGCCTACTACACAGCTAGACTATATGGTACTAATCTTATGGGACCACCATCATATATGTGGTCCTCATTGACCGAAATGTCGTTATGTGATGTATGACTATACATGAAGATGGAAACTGGATGAGGAAGGGTAAATGGCTTAGCAGACTGGAGGAGGAAGGTCACAGCTCAGCATCTGAAAAAGAGATACTCATGAGAAGCAAGGTGATTTCCTCTACAGCCCCTGGAAAGGCTGGAGGTCTAGACCTCTTGGAAGGCAGAGGTGTGGGTGAGGGGGGAGGGGACTGACAGGAATATAAACTAAAAACAGGGGGATTGTTTGAAAAGCCTCCAGTTCCTATCCCTTTCAGATGGAGTCAGGTGACTAAAACTCTTCCAACTGAAAGGAGGATGGTCTCTGGAACAGCTGGACCAGAGGGCTCTGACTTCACCTTCAAAGCCACTAACAGCAGGTTGAGTCCTCCTCATGCCACATCACTGTGACCTTCTCTTCTGCCTCTCTCGTTCATTTTAAGAACCTTTGTGATTACATTAGGCCCACCTGGATAATTCAGCACAATCTCCCTATTTTAAGATCATCTGATTAGCAACTTTAATTCTCCTTTGTCAAGTAAGATAACATATTCGCAGGTTCTGGGGATCAGGACATGGACGTCTTTGGGGGGCCATTATTCTGCCGATCATAACCACTATGTTCATAATTGTTAGTCCTGGACTAAACTACAACTGACCTTAGAATAATTGATGTCGAGTGATTTGATTATTGGTCAGGTGTTTACGAAAAACCAATTTTGGTTTTTAAGTGTTCATTAAACAAAACAAAATTCCTTTCCACATTGTGTAATGCTGGTGTCAAGAGAAAATTACTTTGGAAAGAGAAATATGATCTTGTATAAAACAGTTAATTCATTTTAATACAACTATAAAATCCTTTAAAAAATTTACAAAAAAAAAAATACTAATGCACTCTGATATATTCAAACAGGCTACAAGGATCTCTCTTTTTGAGTTCATCCTTCATTTTTATTATAACCAGGAAGATGAGTGAAGAAGCAGGTGCTCCTGTGAAGGAAAGCACAGGGTATGGAAAAATTATGCCATTTCCTAAAAAGAAATTTGCTGTGATTACCAATATAATCACACAAATCAGGGACTGTCTAAGAATCACACATTAGCATGTCTTAGTAGAGTTCTATCTCACTCCAGAAAAGACACTTCCATGAGGCATTTACACTTGTCTATAAACGTAGTCTCCTCAGACAGACTGTGAATGTTTCCTACATGGACGTATTATAGTTCTTACCTTTCCAGATCCAAAGACCGCCTCTTGGGCATATCTGATGAGACACTCCTTGCAAAACAAGTGAGCATCTGCACACTGTGTCAGCTCCTCAAATGGAAATTCCCCATAGCAGCAGCGGCACTCAATCAGCTGGCCATCCTGCAGCCCATCAGAAACACACGAGAGAGAAGTCAAGATGGCGGCGTAGGCAGACTCTGAACTCACCTCCTCCTGCAGACACAGCCAATTTACAACTACTTGTGGAAAAATTACCCGAGACAGAACTGAAAACTGGATAAGAGGAACTCCTGCAACAAAGGACAATCCTAATTGAGGTGGAAGAGGGAGAAACTCCCTTCTGGGGAGGGAAAAAAAAACGCCACCTTTACAAGCCGCCAGCTTCACGGCCGCCCGGGAGCAGCCCAAAGGTACGCAGCCTCCCTAGAGGCGCAGGGCCCTGAGCTGGGGAGCGGCCCCGCTGTAGGCATTTTGGGGACCCAGCACAATCGAGACGAGTGGCAGAATATCTGACTTTGCCTGCTACTAAAGCATTGGGGAGTACCCCCAGAAAACCTGGTTCACAAAGAAATTAAAACCGGCTCTTAAAGGGCCTGCGCGCAAACTCGCCCGTTTCAGAAAGCACCCTAAAATCACCAGAAAGAAAGGTGCACCGTGCTTTGGTGAAAAGAGACTCACCTAATAGGCCCTGTGTGCATCTTGGTGAGAGGTGAGACCTCTCCAGGGACTGGGACATTGGCTGCAGCCACTGTTGTGGCCTGGTGTGAGCATGCTGACACAGACGCCATTGGAGTTCTCCCTGGGGCCTGCTAGCCCAGGTCTGCCCCACCCACTAGAGCACCGATTTAATCCAGCTCAGCCAGGGCAGGCAGCCCACCCTAGAGACTGGCCCCACCCAACAACAAGCCCTCAGGCAACTTGTGGGCCTGCCTAGATTGGTGACTGGATTCTCTGCAGCCTGGCAACTGAGCCAACTTCAGTGGGGCAGGGCATGCACAAGGAGCAGGTGGAGAGTGTGGGGCAGGGGTGGAGTGTGTGGGGTCCCGCCGTGGAGAGACTGGGTCCACTTTGGGAGGTCGGGGCACACACATGGGGCAGGACTGTGTTGACTGTGTGTGTGGACCTGTGGGCGGCAGGGCTTGTCAGCTGCAGAAGACTTGTGCTTCTCAAAGACCCACATAGGGGGTTTGCCCCACCTCCCAAAGTCTGAAACAATTGGGTGCTGCTGTGCCTGAGGCCAGCCCCACCCAGCTGCAATCCTCAGAGAGCTGACAAGAGACCTAAAGGCTGGAGGCTTATAGCAATTGTAAGGCCCTGAGCCTAACAACCTGCCATGCTAGGGGCCTACTCACTTAAAAGAAATACTGCAACACAAATGGGGTATTAGAACTTGCAGCCAACTGAGCTGGGGCTCCCCACACCTGATGAAGAGACTGAAGGGCCCACAACAACTACAAACAGCTAAGCAATACAACAGCTGACCAGGAGCATAACTCTACCTATCTGGACGCATACAGGGAGAGCAAACAGGCCACAACAGAAGGACACGTAGCCCACATAGGGGTCACCCCTGGAACATTGAGAACTGAGGGAAGCACACTGCAGGACTCCTAAGGCATCACTTGTATAAGGTCACCTATCCAGGAGCAGGAGACATAGCTGACCTACCTAATAAGTAGACACAAGCACAGGGAAAGAGGCAAAATGAGGAGGCAAAGGAATACATTCCAAGTAAGGGAACAGGACAAAACTCCAGAAAAGAAACTAAGTGAAACAGAAATGAGCAACCTACCCGACAGGGAGTTCAAACTAAGAGTGTTAAGGATGCTCACTGATGTGGGGAGAAGAATAGATGAACTCAGTGAGAATGTCAACAAAGAAATGGAAGAGATAAAAAAGAACCAATCAGAAATGAAGAATACAATACTGGAAATGAAAAATTTGCTAGAGGGACTCAAAAGCAGAGTAGAGGATACAGAAGAATGGATCTGTGAGCTGGACGAAAGACTAGAAGAAATTACCCAAGCCAAACAGGTAAAAGAGAAAAGAATTAAAAAGAGTGAGGACAGTCTAAGGGACCTCTGGGACAACATCAAGCGCACTAACATCCGTGTTATAGGTGTCCCGGAAGGAGAAGAGCGAGACAAAGGGGCAGAGAATCTATTTCAAGAAATAATAGATGTAAACTTCCCTAACCTAAGGAAGGAAGCAGACATCCAGGTACAGGAAGCACAGAGAGCCCCAAACAAGATAAACCCAAAGACGCCCACAACAAGACACATCATAATCAAAATGTCTAGAATTAAAGATAAAGAGAGAATCCTAAAGGCTGCCAGAGAAAGACAAGTTACATACAAAGGAAACCCCATAAGGCTATCAGCTGACTTCTCAGCAGAAACCTTACAGGCTAGAAGAGAGTGGCAAGATATATTTAAAGTGCTAAAAGGAAAAAACTTACAGCCAAGAATACTCTACCCAGCAAGATTATCATTCAAAATGGAAGGAGAGATCAAAAATTTCCCAGACAAGCAAAAATTAAAGGAGTTTGTCACCAAGAAACCAGTGCTACAAGAAATGTTAAAGGGACTGATTTAAGGGGAAAAGAGAAGACCGCAAATAGGAAAAATTATCTATTTCCATGATAAGAGGGCAATGGATACAAATGCACAAAAAAGAGGTTAGATATGATATCAAAAACATAAAATGAGGGAGGAGGGGAGTTAAAGAGTAGAGCTTTCAGGCAGAGGTCAAGCTAAAGAGACCATCAATTCTGTACAGAAGGAGAAAGGAACAGAGAAGGACTACTAAAACACTGAGAAAAAAAGTTAAAAAATGGCAGTAAGTACATACTTATCAATAGCTACTTTAAACGTCAATGGACCAAATGCCCCAATTAAAAGGCATAGGGTGGCTGACTGGATAAAATACCAAGACCCATATATATGCTGCATACAAGAGACACACTTCAGACTTACCAAAGACACTCACAAAATGAAAGTGAAGGGATGGAAAAAGATACTCCATGCAAATGGCAATGAAAAGAAAGCTGGGGTAGCAGTACTCATATCAGACAAAATAGACTTTAAAACAAAAACTGTAAAAAGAGACAAAGAAGGGCATTACATAATGATCAAGGGAACAATCCAACAAGAGGATATAACACTTGTAAATATCTACCCACCCAATGTAGGGGCACCTAAATATATAAAGCAATTATTAACAGACATAAAAAGAGAAATAGATAGTAACACAATAATAGTAGGGGACTTTAACACTCCACTTACACCAATGGATAGATCATCCAAACAGAAGATCAATAAGGAAACACTGGCCTTAAATGACACACTAGAACAGATGGACCTAGTAGATATATACAGAGCATTCCATCCAAAAACCAAAGAATACACGTTCTTTTCAAATGCACATGGAACATTCTCCAGGACTGATCACATATTAGGCCACAAAACAAGTCTCCATAAATTTAAGAAGACTGAAATAATACCAAGCATCTTTTCTGATCACAACGGTATGAAACTGGAAATCAACTATAGGAAGAAAATCAGAAAAGCCACAAATATGTGGAGATTAAACAAAATGCTACTGAACAACGACTGGGTCAACGAAGAAATCAAAGAATAAATCAAAAAATACCTGGAGACAAATGAAAATGAAAATACGACCTGCCAGAATTTATGGGATACAGCAAAAGCGGTTCTAAGAGGTAAGTTTATAGCAATACAGCCCTATCTCAAAAAACAAGGAAAATCTCAAATAAACAATCTAACAATGCACCTAAAAGAACTGGAAAAAGAACAAACAAAGCCCAAAATCAGTAGAAGAAGGGAAACAATAAAAATCAGAGCAGAAATAAATGAAATAGAGACTAAAAAAAAAATAGGAAAAATTAATAAAGCCAAGAGCTGGTTCTTTGAAAAGATAAACAAAATTGACAAACCTTTAGCTAGACTCACCAAGAAAAAAAGAGAGAAGGCACAAATAAGTAAAATCAGAAATGAAAGAGGAGAAATTACAACAGACACCTCAGAAATACAAAAGATTATAAGAGAATACTATGAAAAGCTATATGCCAACCAATTCGACAATCTGGAAGAAATGGATAAATTCTTAGAATCACAGAACCTTCCAAAACTGGATCAAGAAGAAGTAGAGAATTTGAATAGACCAATCACCAGTAAGGAGATCGAAATAGTAATCAAAAACCTCCCCAAAAATAAAAGTCCAAGACCAGACGGCTTCCCTGCTGAATTCTACCAAACATTCAAAGAAGACTTAATACCTATCCTTCTCAAACTCTTCTAAAAAATTGAGGACGCGGGAAGCTCCCTAACTCATTCTACGAAGCCAACATTATCCTGATACCAAAACCAGACAAGGACAACACAAAAAAAAGAAAATTACAGGCCAATATCACTGATGAACATCGATGCAAAAATCCTCAACAAAATACTAGCAAATCGCATACAACAATACATTAAAAAGATTATACACCATGATCAAGTGGGATTTATTCCAGGTATGCAGGGACGGTTCAACACTTGCAAATCAATCAATGTAATATACCACATTAATAAAATGAAGAATAAAAATTACATGATTATCTCAATAGATGCAGAGAAAGCATTTGACAAGATACAGCATCCATTTATGATAAAAACTCTGAATAAAATGGGGATAGAAGGAAAGTACCTCAACATAATAAAGGCCATATATGAGAAACCCACAGCTAATATCATCCTCAATGGTGAAAAACTGAAAGCTATCCCTCTAAGAACAGAAACCAGACAAGGATGCCCACTGTCACCACTCCTATTTAACATAGTACTGGAAGTCCTAGCCAGAGCAATCAGGCAAGAGAAAGAAATAAAAGGGATCCAAATTGGAAAGGAAGAAGTGAAACTGTCACTATTTGCAGATGACATGATTTTATATAAAGAAAACCCTAAAGAATCCACCAGAAAACTTTTAGAAGTAATAAACAAATACGGTAAAGTTGCAGGATACAAAATCAACATACAAAAATCAGTTGTATTTCTATACCCTAACAACGAAGTAGCAGAAAGAGAAATTAAGAATACAATCCCATTTACAATTGCAACAAAAAGAATAAAATACCTAGGAATAAACTTAACCAAAGAGGTGAAAGATCTGTACACCGAAAACTATAAAACATTGCTGAAAGAAATTGAAGAAGACACAAAGAAATGGAAAGATATTCCGCACTCTTGGATTGGAAGAATTAACATAGTTAAGATGTCCATACTTCCTAAAGCAATCTATAGATTCAATGCAATCCCTATCAAAGTTCCAACAACATTTTTCACAGAAATAGAACAAAGAATCCTAAAATTTATACGGAACAAAAGACGCCGAATAGCTAAAGGAATCCTGAGGAAAAAAAACAAAGCTGGAGGTATCACACTCCCTGATTTCAAGATATACTACAAAGCTATAGCAACCAAAACAGCATGGTACTAGCCCAAAAACAGGCACACAGATCAATGGAACAGAATCAAAAGCCCAGAAATAAAACCCACACATCTACGGACAGCTAATCTTTGACAAAGGAGCCAAGAATATACAATGGAGAAAAGAAAGTCTCTTCAACAAATGGTGCTGGGAAAACTGGATAGCCATATGCAAAAAAATGAAAGCAGACCCTTACCTTACACCATACACAAAAATTAACTCCAAATGGATTAAAGACTTGAATCTAAGACCTGAAACTATGAAACTTCTAGAAGAAAACAAAGGCAGTACGCTCTTTGACATCGGTCTTAGCAACGTATTTTCAAGCACCATGTCTGACCAGGCAAGAGAAACAACAGAAAAAATAAACAAATGGGACTACATCAAACCAAAAAGCTTCTGCACAGCAAAGGAAACCATCAACAAAACGAAAAGACAACCTAACAATTGGAAGAAGATATTTGCAAACCATACATCTGATAAGCGATTAATCTCTAAAATATATAAAGAACTCATGCATCTCAACAACAAAAAAACCAACAACCCAATTAAAAAGTGGGCAAAAGACCTGAACAGACATCTCTCCAAAGAAGATATACAGATGGCCAACAGACACATGAAAAGATGTACAAAATCATTAACTATCACGGAAATGCAAATCAAAACTACCAATGAGATATCACCTCACGCCCGTCAGAATGGCTATAATTAACAAGATAGGAAACAACATGTGTTGGAGAGGATGTGGAGAGAAGGGAACTCTCTCATATACCGCTGGTGGGAGTGCAAACTGGTGCAGTCACTATAGAAAACAGTATGGAGATTCCTCAAAAAATCAAGGATAGAACTACCATATGATCCAGCTATTCCACTGCTGGGTATTTATCCAAAGAACTTGAAAACACCAATGCGTAAAGATACATGCACCCCTGTGTTCATTGCAGCGTTATTCACAATAGCCAAGACTTGGAAGCAACCTAAGTGCCCATCAAGGGACGAATGGATAAAGAAGATGTGGTATATATACACAATGGAATACTACTCAGCCATAAGAAACGATGAAATCCAGCCATTTGTGACAACATGGATGGACATTGAGGGTATTACGCAAAGTGAAATAAGTCAGAAGAAGGTCAAATACCGTATGATTTCCTTCATTAAGTAGTAGATAATAACAATAAACAAACACATAGAGACAGAGATTGGATTGGTGGTTACCAGAGGGGAAGAGGGGAGGGAGGAGGGCGAAAGGGATAATTCGGCACATGTGTGTGGTGATGGGTTGTAATTAGTATTTGGGTGGTGAACATGATGTAATCTATGCAGAAATAGAAGTATAATGATGTTCACCTGAAAATTATACAATATTATAAACCAATGTTACTGCAATAAACAAAAAATTAAAAAAAAAAAAAAAAAAAGAAACGCATGAAATTCCCTACACTCGAGTAGAGGCGGCAGCCATGTTTCATGTTCCCCCACCTCCAAACACATTCTGAGGTAGAACACAACCCCTAGAAGCCATAAAACAATAATGAGCTGTGTTCTGTTGTATAAATCTAGTTTGAGATGCTAGTACAAATATTAATACATAGCTAAAGACAGTAAGATTTTCATGGGGTTTTTTTGGAATTCTCTGGTGTCATCCCTAAAGTTATCACATCTTGAATTCCATGGTACCAGCAGAACTATAATATCTGTAATCAGATGCTAACATGATTATAAGAGTCAGGGACAAGTGGCATGAGAGACGTTACCTAAAAAGCTTCAAAAGTTAGATTTTGCTCTCCTTGTTATAAGACAGGAGTGTGAGGCGGTGGTGTCGCAGCCCAAGCTTTATCTTAAGGGACTACTGAACCTAACTAAAGCAGCAATCTCAAGGACCATGAGTATCAGGAAACTTACTCTTTATTATAACAGCAGTGATTGATCCAGTCACTGGTCTTCTCCTACCTACCATGTTAGAAAAAGCCGCTATGTGAGGGCAGCAAACACAGTAAGAAACCCATCTGGCCCCAAGGTTAGATATAGTTCTTCCTTCTATCTGTGTGATTATCTGAGTTCTAAATTTTCCTCTAAGAGTCTACCCACTGGATTCCAGGGATTGTTTTTAAGAGGAACATTTCTATCATTATCTTTCCTTCAATTCTGATCCAGTCTTGTACTAAGAGTGACTATAACGTTTCAAGTATTTGACTCTAACTTGGTTGAACCAAAAACTCAGCAGATCAACAGGAGGTTAAACAGTTTGCCATCAAAATGCCAAGGAAATGTGGTAAGAGAAAACAGCCCATGAAAATACCAGAATAAATGAATTAGATGAGTTTTCGAACTACCTTTTGATACTGTTCTTCGTTCATCTGCAGGGCAAGCAAAAAGTCTTCATGCTGAGGAACAAAAACAGCACACACGCATATACAAATTTAGTAAAGATGCCATGAACCATTTAGAAATTATTTCCATAGACATAAAATAACTATTAATAGTCATCTCTTCAGTTACATGGCTTAGTAGTTTAAAAAGTTACCTGAGTAAATTTTAAATGCATCAGAAAGCTAAATATAAAAAAGGAAACTATACAAGTACTAGAAAATATGGGGAAAACTTCCCTAAATCTGATTCAAAATGTAGAAGGAATAAGGGAAAAGACTGACACATAAAACACTTGTGAATAGCAAAGACTAGCATAAGCAAACAAAAAATTGAAAGGGTAAAAACCAAGTTTGACAACATACTTTGTTGGTGAGGCTGGGGGAAAAAGGCACTCTTGTGTAGGGAGTACTGGTGAGAATGCAAAATAGCACAACCACGATGGAGGGAATCTGGCACTATGTAATAAAGGACCTAAGTATTTACCCTTCGATTCATCAATCCCACTTCTGGGAATCTATCCCAGAAATATGAAATGATGTATGCACAAAGTTATTTATCATGGCACTATTTATAATAGCAAAAAACTGGATACAACCCTAAATGTCCATCCATAGAGGAATAACTGAATCAACTCTGCTAGTGCAGACAACGGTACTCTATGGATTGCTGTGGAATGATTACCAGGATGCACTGTTAAGCGAAAAAAACAAGGGGCAGAAGAATGTGTTACCTTTTAGATAAGAAAGTGGGGTAAATAAAAAAATATATACACATAGATATTTACTTTACATGAAATAAGGACAGATAAACCAAAAATTATTAAAAATGGTTATGCATGGAGGGAGTTAGGTAACATGGGAGGAAGGGACACAACAAAAGCTGTATCTCTCTGAATGTTCCTTGTTTTATTAGTTTTGACTTTAGAAGTAAAAATATTTTACACAAGTGAAGAACAAAGTTAGATATAAAACAAATGAAAAATGAATTCCAGAAAACTCAAAAAAAAAAACAGAAGCAAATAAACTTCACTGTTCATCAAATTAATGGTATAACCACACAAAGACTTACTTCAGTGACTTTAAATTTTGATTTTGTATTTCTAATCTGATATAATCCAGCAATAAAATTATAACTAAATCTTAGACTCTATATAGCAGTCTTATTATTGGTAATAATATTGGGCTATCGGGCCGGCCCCGTGGCCTAGCGGTTAAGTGCTTGTGCTCCGATGCTGGCGGCCCAGGTTCGGATCCCAGGCGTGCATCGACGGGCCGCTTCTCTAGCCATGCTGAGGCCGTGTCCCACATACAGCAACTAGAAGGACGTGCAGCTATGACATACAACTATCTACTGGGGCTTTGGGGGGGAAATAAATAAATAAATAAATAAAATTATAAAAAAAAATAATATTGGGCTATTATTTTGTAACTATTAAGTATATAATATAGGATAAAGGAAATAAGTCATTATATTAACGTTATTAAGAACCAAGATTTTTAGTATAAGAGGAAAGAAATACAAAAATCAACATGAAAGAAGTAAAAAGCCTGGAAACCAAATCTGAAATAGAAATCTTAGTATAAATTCCCACTAAAAGAAATAAGGCACCTTGGAGAAGTTGGTGATTCCAGGTCCAGGTCAGGAAAAGCAGAGCTTGAACCTGGATCACCTTGTGTGCCAGAAAGCAAGGTTGTTGTCCAAGATGACCGGGGCTAGAGCAGAGGAATTAACTTGAAGGGGATGCCACTGGCCACATATGGGACAATTTGGACATCAAAAAGAATAATCACTACAATGAATTAAAACACATCAACCATCGTGCCAATACTTTATTACTTCTCTGATGAGATTGGTGGTGACATTAACGAATGCCATGTTTTGATACTGTACCATGAAATGTGCAAACATCTGGAAGATCTACATAACTCAGTGAATCAGTGTTTTTCATGATAAAATCATGCATGTGTGAAAAACAAATTTTAATGTAAGAGATCACAGGTTGAAAGGTAAACTCTGTGATGGCTAGAACAAGATGACAACTTCTCATTTCTGCTTGAGATCTAGAATTTTATCACTGGCCATCAATAATCACTTCATTCATTTTTGAGAAAATGTCTACCAAACACATAATTTTGAATAATCATAGTTTTTCTGTCAGTCACTTTTTCAAGTAAAAACGGTGTTCTGTGTGTGTGTGGGGGTGGAGTGCCTAATTCAGCAGCTTGCAACTCGATGGTACAAGTGCTTCTCCTTGAGACAACCATCACAGTCAGGATGTACCAGAAGCACTTTGTGCATACTTCCCATTTTGTCAAGAGTATATAAAAAATGTCTTGGAGGGTCAAAATTTGATAAAGAATTTTTACTGCTTCATTAAAGACAATTTTAGGTGACTTAGCCTTTTTTAAAAAATGTGAGCCCATGGCAGTGAAGAAAATAATGATTACTGGTACAATTTGGTGCAGCTGGCTTGATTCATGCTAAGGCACCATTGCTCTTGTTTTGTCAGTACAAAATCAACACGTTGAAAAGGGCAAGTAGTGTCTTATCACTGTTATAAGAGATCTGACCTCGCAGAACCCCTAGAGTCTTGGGGAAGCCAGGGTTCCATGGTCCATACCACTAGAGCCGCTTGTCTAGAAAATACTATCAGACAACCAACATACATATTCTGGTTGACTTGTACTTTTAATAGTCTATTTGGAAGAATTAAAGAGCTAAATGGAATCTCTCTCTGGTGTTTCTCCACCATTACAGGCTGAGTGAGGTAAAACAGATATGTTTGCTAAACTCCAATTAAAATTCTCTAACATAAATCTGACTTACAAAACTGCGAACTTTAGCTGGCATCATTACAAAACCACGTTTTGTTTTCTTTTTAAAAATTTCACAGTTTATTCAGTGTTTTTTGTTTTCCTTTTAAAAACTTCACAGTGATATTCAAATTAATCACCCAAAAGAAAAGGCAGACCTTACAAGACAGTTTTATACTAGGCCCTAACATCCAACCAGAATCCCAGAAACACATTCCAAGCACATCTTCCTACCTCTGCCATCTCTTTGATTTTCTGCTCATAGAACTCCTGCTCTTGTTGCACAGCTGGAAGGAGGGCACGCCGGTCATAGAACCTACAATGTCGCCGCTTATTTTCCAGAAAGAACATCCTCTTTTCTATTTTTATGTCACCTAGAAGATACATGACAATGCAAAATCATGCAGACAACTGTTTGCTAGGAATCCAGGCCAGCCATTCCAGTCTTCTGTGGCCAAGGCCCCCACCTACTTTCTAGCAGCGTGTTACCTGACTCTCCTATAACGTAACCCACTGTTTGGGAAAACTGGGGTCCTTACAGTTCCCTAACCTACCATGCACTTTTTGATTTTCACGTCTTTTTTTCCCTTTGTTATGCTCCAGTTGGAGGGCCTCTTCTATACTGTCAGTATTGTGCTGCATAAATATATCACAATTCATTATCCATCCTACTACTGAAGACAGGTGGGTTTACAGTTTGGGGTTATTATGAATAGGGCTGCTTAACATATGTCTGCAATTCAGTTGAACATACATGAAGCAGTGGAACTGGTGGATCAGCTTCAGAAAATAGTGCCATTTTTCCAAAGTGGTTGTTCCAATTTACACGCTCCCTCCACCAGCAATCTATGTGAGTTCCAGTCACTCCACATCCTCATCAACACCCAGGATTGTCAGTTTTTAATTGTAGCCATTGTGGTGGGTACACGTGTTTTATGTAAGTTTTTTAAACTTTTCATTTTGAAAATTGCAATTAGAAAAGAGTCTAGTACCTATATTCACAATAAATAACACTTAGTATAAAACATAACAGAATGACAAATAGATCATATAACTGGTCTGTTCAGCTTTTGTTATTTCTTGTCGATTTGGTAATACATTTTCTAGAAAACTGTTCCATCCAAATTTTCTATTTACTCACAAAAGCATGTTCTTTGTAATCTCTTTTATCAACATGTATTATATCAGGTTCCTGATACAGTTTATTTTTATTCTTTTTCTCTTGTTCATTCTCACTAGTTTTTTAAAATTTAAATTTATTTTTTAATTTACTATTCAGAAAACCAATTTTGGGTTCTCGATTCTGTTCCATTGATCTGTGCCTATCTTCCTGCCAACACTACCCAGTCTTAATCACTGTAGCTATTTAATAAGTCTTGAAATCAGGTAGATTGATTTCTCCCACTTTATTCTTCTTTCTAAAAATTATTTTAGCTATTCTAGTACCTTGCTTTTCCATATAAATTTTAGGATAAGCTTGCTTATATCTACCAAAAAATCTTGCTGGGATTTTGATAGGAATTAAGCCTGTGCATCAGTTTGGGGAGGATACACATCTTTACTATGTTGAGTCTTTCAATCCACGAGCACAGTACATTTATTTACATCTTCAATTTCTCTCTTCAGTGTTTTACAGTTTTCATCGTATAAGTCCCATACACATTTTGTTAGATTTACACCAAAGTATTTAAACTTTTTTTGGAACAACTATAAATGGTATTGTATTTTTAATTTTAATTTCCACATGCTCATTTTTGGTATACAGAAATACAATTGGTTTTTGTAAGTAGATCTTATATCCTTCAACCTTACTGAACTCATTTATTAGTTCTAGGAAGTTGGGGTATTTTCATTGAAGTTTTCTATGTAGACAATCGTGTCATTTGCTTATAGGGACAGTTTTATTTCTTCCTTTCTGCTCTGTACCTTTTCTTTTCTTTACCGCGGTAGTTAGAACTTCCAGGACTGTGTTGAACAGCAGTGAACAGGGGACATCATTCCCATCATTCCCTGATCTTAAAGGGAAAAGATTCACCATTAAGTATGATGTTAGCTATAAGTTTTCTTACAAATTTATCAAGCTGAGGAAGCCCCTCTCAATTTCCAATTTTCTGAGAGTTTTAATCATGAAGAGGTGTTTAATATTGTTAAATGCTTTTTCTGCTTCAGTTGATAGGGTCATGTGATTTTTCTTCTTTAGTCTGTTAATATGGTGGATTATACTGATTGTTTTCCACATACTGAACCAGACTTGCATCACTGGACTACACCCCATTTGGTCATGGTGCATAATTTAAAAAATATTTTTATATATTTAAATACGTATTTATAAGTTCTATTTGCTAATTTTTTTTTTTTTTGGTGATGAAGATTAGTCGTGAGCTAACATCTGCTGCCAATCCTCCTTTTTTTTTTTTTTTGCTGAAGACTGGCCCTGAGCTAACATCTGTGCCCATCTTCCTTCCTCTATTTTATATGTGGGACGCCTGCCACAGCATGGCCTGATAAACAGTGCCTAAATCCACGCCCACAATCCAAACCTCAGAACCCTGGGCCACCAAAGCGGAGCACATTAACTTAACCACTATGCCACTGGGCCAGCCTGAATATTTGCTAATATTTCGTTAAGGATTTTTGCATCTATGTGATATTGGTTTGTAGTTTTCTTTTTTGTACTGTCTTTGTCTTTTTTGTACTGTCTTCGTCTGGTTTTATTATCAGAGTAGAACTAGCTTCATAAAGTGAGCTCGGAATTACTTCCTACTCTTCTATTTCTGAAAAAGATTGTGCAGAATTGGTGCTGATTCTTCTAAAAATGTTTGGAAGAATTTTCCAATGAAACCAACTAGGGCTGGAGATTTCCTTTTTGGGAGATTTAAAATTATGAATTCAATTTCCTTAATAGCTATCAGGCTATCCAAATCATCTTTTTTTTTTGAGGAAGATTGGCCCTGCGCTAACATTTGTTGCCAATCTTCCTCTTTTTCTTTTTTCTCCCCAGAGCCCCAGTACATGGTTATATATCATAGTTGTAGAGTTGTAGCTCTCCTATATGGGACCCAGCCTCAGCACGGCTTGATGAGCAGTAAGTAGGTCTGCACCCAGGCTCCGAACTGGTGAACCCCGGGCCGCCAAAGTGGAGCACGTGAACTTAACCACTTACCACTGGGCTGGCCTCCAAATTATCTGTTTTACATGGGTAAGTTTTGGTAGTTTGTGTTTTTTGAGGAATTGGTCCATTTCATCTAAGTTGTCAAATTTCTGTGTGTAGTTCACAGTATTCCTCTGTGGATGCTTGCAGGCTCTACAGTGATATCCCCTAGAAAGACTGATCACTCCTGATGTTGGTAATTTGTGTCTGTTCTCTTTTTTCTTGGTCCTTTTGCTAGAGGTGATATGTTGTATTTTTACTGATGTTCAGTTTATATCCAAATTCTAACAAGACTTTTCATGAAAGGCTGTGTGGTGGTCAGCTCATAAGACCATAAAGAGGACAATGGAGGGAGAATCCTGTCTCTCTCTGAGACAAGCAATGTAGAGCCCAAATAGCAGTGCTTATATGGAAAATGGCTGAAAAGGTGAAAAAATGGGATTCCTGGAACAGACGAAGGATTCTTAGCCTCTGTACTTATAAACTGCTAAGTGTATTAGTCACAAACATTAAACTACTAATGCAAATCAAGTGTATTTTCTAACTTCCAGTGTCCTTAAAGATGATTTAGTAAGTTGAACTTAAGACTCAGAATCTAGAAGGATATACCTGAAACAACAGGCTGAAACTAAGAAGATGAAGTTAACAGGGAAAAACGTCAGATGCAGCAAAATTGAGGGAGAGGTTTGTGACTTAAAAGCAAGGTGAGCAGAAAGACCAAGGTTTAATGTGAGCCAATGGTGGGACCTATTTTGATTTCAAGACGCTAAGGCATTCTTAGGCTGTATGGATTGAAGTATAGAACCTAATCTCAGCTGTTGCCTCTACACAGCAGACCTCACTTGGAGTACTCTGTCCAGCCTTGTACACCCAACTCTCAGAGATACTAACAAGCTAGAGAAGGACACAAAGAGAAGGGTAGCCAGGACGATGAAGTGGCAACAGACACATTCTGAGTCCTTTCAGAGGCAAGAACTACAACCACAGCACAAAACTGCAGGAAAGTACACTTTGGCTTGATAAAAATGAAGAACTTTCTAAAAGACAGAGCTGACCAACAAGGGAGTGGATTGTCTTGCAAAGTGGTACCTTCTTTTCTCTCCCACTGAAAGTCAGAAACAAATATGGAATGACTATGTGTTCGGGATGCCTAGTCTAAACTGTGGATAAATTTAGCTGAATGAAAAACTACCTACACACTGTCCCCACTCTCTTATTCTGCCACAGACCTGTGAGAATGTCATGTCAGGAGAACACTGCTCCACAGACTAGCTGAGGGCCTGAAGAGTCAGAGCATAGGGGATTTTCTTTTGGATCCTGAAGAGTTCAGAAATTCAAATATTTTTCCAACTCTTTACCTATCTCATGGAGTTTCCACTTAGTCACGGCTCAAATCAGAAAGACAAACATGAGAAAAGGAAAGGAAAACATTTCTATTTATGACAATCTACAGGAAAAGTTGTAGTAGACTCTGTTCTGAGACATAAGCAACTCAGATCAAATATGTTGTAAAATTCAACAAGTTTATCTTTTGGGGGGGATTAGACCTGAAGTAACCTCTCTGAAAGAGCTTTTGGCAGTTATTTCATCAATAAAAATAACAGAATTTTAAATAAACAAGTGGCTATTTAAGAGCTGTTTGTTTCTTTCTGTGCAGAAGCCACTCTCTCAGGTGTAAAAGTGATCCCTGGGTAGTAAGCAATAATCACCGGTCTAGACAGTTTTTACCAGTGATAAAGCTAATTCTCATCAAACCTTCAGGAGGACCAGTTTTTTCCCAAGCTTAGGGGTGTCCCCAAACACTTTTCCACACACGAATTCTCTAACACTGCACACAATTTTCCTGTCATGGTGTATCCTAAGCAGAAAGAAGGCAGATAACAACTGTAGCCACTTTCTGAAAATACTGATGTGCTGTCAAAGCAGTCCACGTCAGAGTCACTCCCTGGATTGGTCTGGCAGTGCATGATCTAAAGCAGCCGTATCACGACGTCCTTTATGTGCTGCGCAGAAAGGGGACGGTTCTGCACAGCAGCTTCACACACTGTCAGCAACACTCAGTTTGCCATTACCTTGCTCAAATTTGAAGTCTATGTAAGAATACTGATTCATTTCTTTTCTCTTTTTTCTTTTTCCACTGGTTTCTGGTGATAGCTCTTGCCATTTTTTAATGGCATCAGAAAAGGCCTAAAAATTGAGAAAGGAAAATGAGACACTGTAAACTGGACACAAAAATACATGAAACACAGGCAATCCCCAATAGCTATCTTTCCTGCATGGCTTACCAAAAATAGGTAGTGGCAAAATAAACAGGTAGCATTTCATTATTCTCGTTTTCTGTGACTCATAAGCTGCTACAACAGCAGAACCAAAATGCTTACTGACAAATTAAAGGGTGACATAAGAAAAGAGAAAACTGTTTTAGCTGTCCTTGAATACATACAGGTTAAAGCTCACCACAAACGGCTAGTGAGTTCCATTTCACAGGCGTTATCTTACACGGTATGTCTCTGGTCAACACGCCCTCTTCCACTTCCCAGATTCCTCGTGGCTTTCACAATTACCCCTCTTTATACTGCACAATGGAGAACAAAATTCTTATGCCAGTGACAATCCCTTTTCTTCCATACCTTCAGCTTCTCCCTTTTTTAGATCTTTCCAACTGGCATTTAAATGTGCTTGAGTCTTTGTCATCTCAAAAAAAGAAAACCCTTCCTCCCTTGGCCTCCTTCCCCTTTCAGCCACCAGCCACCCTTTCTTCTTCCTCCTCTTTGTAGCCAAACTTACCAAAGGAGCCATCTGTCCATTGTTTCATCACCTCACCTCCATGAGGTGATCCAACTCCCTCCCATGAGGTCATCCAACTCCCTCCCATGTGGCACTGAACCCCAGCTTCCCACTTGCTAATCCACTTCCTAACACAGGGCTACCTTGACACCTACGTTTTAGTCCTCGTCTTACTTGACCTCTCAGCCGTATTAACAACGCTGACCGCTCCACTCTTCTGACTTCCTGCTTCCTATCTGCCTGCCCCTCCTCCGTCACCCTCCTTACTTAACATGTTAGAAGACCTCAAGGCAGCTTTGGCTCTCTTCTCACCCGACAGTCTCTCTAGGTATCTCATCCAGGCTGTGAGGTTACCTTCCATATGCTGATGACTCTCAAATTCTCATCTCCAGTCTGTATTTCCCACCTTTTTTGCCCCTTCAACCACCCAATGAATTATTTTTACTTGGCTGTCTCACAGACCCTACTCAGCATGTTGGCAATTCAACATTTCCTGGACTAAATTCATGATCTTTTCCCTCCAAGTTAGCTCTTCTGTACTATTCCTCATCCTAGGAAATGACACCACTATCTTCCAGACCCCCTCACCAAACTCCTACTTTGATAACACTTAGGTCTGTGATTAAATGTCACAGGCTCAGGGACACCCTCCTATTACATTCTTTCAAAGGAGCTGGTATTTTTCTTTGAAAATACTAATCACAGTTGTAATTATACAATTTGTTTGATTCTGTTTCATGTTATCTCCTCCACTAGACTGTGAGCCTCTAGAGGACAGCGAATGTTACCACAGCTCAGGGTATATCCCTGGCAACTTGCAGTTTGCATTTAATACTCATTAGGTGAATAAAAGATTATAGGGATGTGTATGTGTTACAGGAATGCTACTAATAAATCACATTCTCAATCTGTTTATCTCAGAGAAACAGCTGTCTATCTGTGTGGTAAAATGATAAAAGAAAATAACCGTTTTAGCTACAGAAGAGGGTAGGATCACCTTTTCATCTTAATCTACCTCCTACCCCTTCCTTTTCAAAGATCCTAGGTTTGGGAATCAGAAGGGAATTCCACTTGCTATATATACCTCCTATGAACTAAGCACCACACATGGACCTTTCTACTCCTTACCTCATTTAATTCTCACAATAATCCTCTGAGGGAGATATTGTTTATTTTATAGTAGAGAGAAACAAGGCTTAGAGAGAAGAAACTTGCCCCAGTCAAATCTTAATCAAAGCCAGGATTTGAACTCAGGCCAGTCTCTGACTAAAGTGCTTCTCTTTGATATCACTTTGTCCTCACAGATAGATTGAGTGAAACCCCATCAAGAACTGGCAAAAGTCATCTTGCTACCTTTCTATCTCCCTGATCAACGTCCTCCTCCCTTGCTTTCTGTTTCTTCTTTCTGGAATTCCCACTACCCAAGGTGTTCCCCACAAACCCTTGGGCACTAATCTTAAAGCCACATGTTCATACTCAGCTGCAAGATTACTAGTTTCTACCAAGTTTTACCTAAAGGTAAATATCCCACCCTTGAACCAGGGCTATTTGCGAAAACCCAGGAAAGGAGGCAGGAGAGCTATTATAATTTGCATTTTATAAATGAGGTAACTCAAGTGTAGATGTTATTTATCAGCAACTAATAAAACTGGAATGTGAACTCAGAGCTCATACCTGGTAAACCACACCACACTGCCATAAAATGTAGAGACTCCTGACTGGACATGAACTGGGGTCATTACCTTGGTCCCATTTAAACAATGCTTCTAGTTAGCAAGAAAAAAAATCGATACTCATAAACACAAACTGGTACTTGTCAGGAAACTGTATCTTAAAATGTTGTCTACAAATTAAAAGGAGCCTCCAAAATCTTACTTTAATAGCTATATTAACAATCATCACTTAATACTGACTAAAGGTCTAGTTAAGTAGACGAGATAAAATTAGACTACTGAATCAGAATTCCTTCCTTTTAACACCTGCTAGTTATAATTCATACTGCGACACCCTAGACACCCTAAAGGCAGATGGTTAGTTTTTCTTGCCTCTTTGCTTTTGCACATCATCCTAGTGCCTCTAGTGAAAACGTCTTTCCTTTGAGACCCTGTTCAAATGACACCTTCTTTGTTTCTTTCCTAGTGGTCTCATATACCTTTAACCACTCTCTTTTATAACACTCCTCACACTACTTTAATCTTCTTTTTTTTAAATCTCCTCAATAGACTGAAAGCTCTTTGGAAGGAAGCTAGTTTGTATTCTACTAACGGCAGTGTGCTCAGAGTCTAGCTGGTAACTACCACAAAGTAAGTACTCAAAAAACCTACCAGGAGGACATAGGAACAACAGATGTTGAAGAATGATTCTTTCTTGTGCTGTTATCTGGCATTTCTCCCTCCAGCTTGCTCACATTCACAAATCAAATACCCACTCAAGGTATTAGTTCTGAGAATCAAGGCTATTATCTAGTAAGATTTTTAGGACATCTGTGACAACAGCTAAAGTTCCTTTAAGGAATGACCTACAAACACTACAATGGGCATTTGATGATGTAAAAGCTGAGGAGTGGACAGAGCCTCCTCTGTTGCGCCTGGTGAGAGGTGAGGTTCAGAGATGGGGACATGTCACCTATATGGAGACAGAGGTGACCATTAAAGTATGCAGGGGGAAAAATCTAGGAAGCCTGGAGAGTGTAGACCCTCAGAATTACTACGTTAGAGAACGGAAGTTAAGGGATGGGTTAAAAAAGATAGCCCCATCTACTAGTATTCAGCTCCACAAGGGAAGGGACCTTGTACTGTTCACCACAATATTCCCAGCATGTGGCCCGTGGCAGGCATTCAACAAATGGTCTGAATGTAAGAGGCAGTCACATCTGTGGCAGAATTATTGAGAAAAATTGGGAGGGGAAATATCACTCAAGTTTGAGTCTGTAAACCAAGACGGAGGAAGTCGTCAGGATCTAGAATACAGAGGATCAATCTCTGTCCAAAGGCAAAGGGAATTCCCACGATGACAGCTATGCAGCAGGTGCAGAGAACAATCAGAACACACTGGAGAAGGAAGGAGGCTCCGGAGAAATAAAATGAACTCAGGATTAATTGACAGGTTTGACAATAAGCAAAACTGTAGTGACAACTGTGTTTTAGGGTTGTCAGGTGTGAAAAGACTTAGCCACAGAATCAAAAACCAAAACCAAACCAACAAACAAACCAAAGCAAATGAAAAAACAGGCAACTAATTTTAACTCCAAGAAAAACAGAAAATTCAAGAAAGGAAACATTATCATAGCATATTACTTACCCTAGCAGTGAGCATTTCCATAGTCATAATAACTCTAAAAAACTCTAAAACAGAAAACTCTAAAAACAGATTTAACAGAAACTGTGTATATTGAAAAGAGGTGTGTGTGTGTGTGCGCGTGTGTGTGTGTAAGATCTAGAATCCTCATCTACCATAAGAGAAAACCAAAATAACTTCGAAAACTGATGGATCAAGCATAAGCATATGTTCATAAATGTGGAGGTAAATACCAGAAAAAAAATAGATAAAAGAGCTGAGAGTTACCTCTAGAGAGTAGAGGAAGAGGCTGAAAAAGGGGGCTTTAGCCTGTCTTTTAAAAATTATAAATAAGCATTTTAGCACTATTCCATTTTTTAAACTAGAAATGAATTACTTTGATAAAAATAAGCATTCACTTTAAGAAGTAGTGCCTGCTGCAAGTTTTAAGGATTACCTGTTCCCTTCAGGGTAGAAGTTATTCATTAAAAACACTAAGTGCTGAGCCAGCCCTGATGGCCTAGTGGTTAAAGTGCGGCGTGCTCCGCTTCCGCAGCCCGGGTTCAGTTCCTGGGCACAGAACCACACCATCTGTCAGTAGCCATGCTGTGGCGGCAGCTCACATAGAAGAACTATAAGGACTCACAACTAGAATACACAACTGTGTACTGGGGCTTCAGGGGGCATGGAGCGGGGGAGAAGAGAGAGGAAGACTGGTAATGGATGTTAGCTTAGGCAAATCTTTCCCAGCAAAAAAATTAAAAAAAAAAAAAAAAGATAAAATAAAATGTATTTCTTATCATTAAAAAAAAACACACCAAACGTTGATAGCACTTTTGTCCGTATAAGCTTCACAACCAGAAAAGACATTACTGCAGCTGCACTGGGGTCTCCAAGAAGCCCACCCACCGGATACGCCCCTAAAAAGAGTTAAGCTAAAATATCTACCACTGCACACACATGTGGGCAAAGTCTTGCCATGCTCTGGGTCTCCAATCAACAGGCTGGGAACAAATCAGAGCAGGCCCTCCAGGTCACAGGCCCCTTCAGCATGACTTCAGCGCTGCAAAACTATGAAGGCCCAATCACAGAAGGCTCTTGTAATATTATGCTAAGGACTGACTCTGAGGATAGTATGGTGGGGCAGCTACAAAGTAATTTTTAAATACAAAGGCTTGAAAATTGTTCTGTAGCACGTAGAAAGAAGTGTGAGGGGATGGGACTAAAATCTGGTATGTGCGACACTGTGTTATGGGCTCGCTGTATGCTGCTCTCTCATCTAATTCTCATAATAGCCATGTAAGACATTCACTATTCACTAAAAGACAACTGAAGCTCTGCAAGTTTAAGACACTGGCTCAAAGTCACAGAGTGACAAGTGGCAGAACTGGAACTAAAATTCAAGGGGGGAAAGAAATCAAACCTGAGTTTGACAAAGATTCTAGATCTAACCATCATTTCACAGGAAATACAGGGGACAGAAGAACCAGTTAATGACACCACATGGGGCCGTCAGCAAAATCTCGATTGTCAAAACCTGTAGAATAAACAATCCACTTTTTAACAAATAAGCAGCAAGAAAAAATACAGAGGGAGGGAGGAAAGAGAACTTAAGAGCTTAAACAGGTTCTACTTGGAATCCAATATGACCAAAGAGCTGTTAAAAAGATGTCTGACACATTCAGAGAAATGTGAACACTGACCAGATATCTAATGATGCTCATTTTTAAGGTGTGATAATGGTATACTGATTACTTTTTCCTAAAAAGAGTCTTCATCTTTTAAAGGTAAACACTGAAATATGGATGAAAAGAAAATGCAATGATCCTCGGAATTTGCTTTACAACAGTCTGGGAGGGGGAAGTGGGTAGGAGAAGAGATGAAACAAGACTGGGCAGGAGCTGATAACTACCGAAGCTGAGTGACAGGGGAGCCGGGGCTCATCACAACACCATTTCTACTTCTCTCTGTGTTTAATGTGTATAATAAAAACTGAAAAAGAAACCCAGGGAAATGGCACTCTGTCTTCACAGTACACATGCTTCGCCTAAGCTACCATCTGGTTTGGGGAGCAGCACAGGGAAGATGTACCATGGCTATAACTAGGTAGCATCTCTGGGTGTGTTTTCTACATCCCTGTCCACATGAGCATCACTTTCTACAGGGCAGAACTCGTGCGCCATTTGCGTACAGCAGGAAGAAGTTCTAAGTTCTAATTGAGCACATCAGGCTTTAGCTTCTGCCAAACAGTATTTCCCCTTAAACGTCACACTTTCTTTCAAACAGTCCAATCCACCCCATTTCAAACCCTATAAATTTTCAAACTACCCACTCAAAACAAGCAGACACTATAAAAAATATGAAGGGCCAGAAAGACGAGGAAAGGGATAAGAAAGGTAGGAATGAGGAGAACTGGGCCACAAACCCTACAACCTCCCACTCAAATAACCAGTGGGTTGTGGCATAATCAGACCTTCAGTGGGGAGAAGCATCTGCCAGCAAAGTTCCTTTTACTGGTCCCAGGATGGTGGCAGGGACATTACTAATGAGGACCAACCCACCCCCAGAACACAGAAACTGTCTCCTGCTGCTGCCCTTTTACTTTTCATCTGGGCTCCCTAGCAGCTCCGAAAAGGTGTAAGGCATCACTGCGGCAGTAAAGACGAAAGAGCCTTTTCTTGCTTCTGGTCACTATTTTTGGGGGAAGGCTCATTCATTTTTCAATGACAATATAGGCATTCCCTATTTAGCATGGGGAGGGAGATTCAGAAATAGAAAGCACTAACTCTGTGTTTCCTTCAGAGTAGTTTTACCTAAAATTAACCTACAATTAGGAGTTTGTTGACAGTTGGCTGGATCTTCTTGGCAATCTAAAGGTGGAAGGGGCCTCGACTCAGCATGAGGCCACATTCACCTGGAGTTCACCTTCCTTCAGGTAAGACCCAGGAGATGTTTTAACCATTAAAATAACTCCACATTTGTTTGTCTTTTGGAGAAAGAGCAGTGTTTCACGGGAATCACAAGAACTTCAGCAGGAGAAACGGATTTAATGGCAGCAGGAAAGAGGAAGAGGAGCAAGCCAAGGACCTGTTGGTGCTCACTCTTCTTTCCTGGCTGACTACTGTGAAACAGGGCCTGTGCAGTGGGCTTCACTAAATGAGGCACGTCTGTATTACCCACTAGTGACCAGCACCCTTCTAAGCCTTGAAATGGTGGCCCTTAAGTAGAATCTTATTTAGGGGCCCTGCAAAAAAAAAACATTGGGAACTTTCAGTAGTTGCTCACTCTCTTCTGAGGCAAACCACCACTCACTGGGCAGCACTGGATTCCTGTGCTCTTTACAGACCCTACCTCATGTAACGGATAACTGGGCCACCTAGGGGCAGTGTGTGTATGTTCCTCCCAGAAAGCCAATCAGGCAAGGAGCAGCAATGGAATGTATCTTTCATACTCTAGAAATCATGCATTCCGCAGTAAAATTCATCACTCTCCACGTCTTTATGGTCAAACCAGAACTTTCCTGCTTCTAATCTATTGTTTCCCTTCACTCAGTACTTCCTGATCAGCAAACACCTTTGTCTATTTATCTTCACCCTGACAAACTCCTTAACTCTTTGTCATCAGAAACCATCCCAATTTCCACAAGCTAAACTCTTCATTCTGTTATCACAGGAAGAAGTAGTCAAGAGGTGTGACCCCACCAAGAAGACCAAGTAGAGCACCTTTCGGGTGATTGCATAGTGTCCTTTGAGCTCATGCAGGGCCCACTTGATGTCCTGACTGCTGAGCATCTTGAAGTCGGCCATCAGGAGGTCAGCAGCCTGGACGAAGCAGCGCTGGTCAAGAGGAGCCAATTTAGAATAGTCAAAGAAGTCTATTTTAGGCAACTGAAATGAGAGAAAGGCACAACATTAGAGGCCAGATGGTGAACTCCCCTTGAGGGGGAAATCATTTGAAGAACTGCTTATTACAGAAGAGAATAACCTCACTTGTACTCATAATTACACTATAGAGAGGTTACCAGCCTTGAATGGAGATGAAGAAATGGTGACTCAGAGAGGTTAAACAAGTTGTCTGGAGTCTGGAGACTAGTTTTACTAGTAAGAACTAGTAAAAAAAAGTATAGCTAGGGATTTGAACCCAATCTTTTAGCCTTCTTCTTTCCACAAAATGTTTAGAAAAAACTAATTTTTTTTCCTGCTACAGAATAGGTAAGAGAGAGAGTTAAATGAATTTGTGGGGAGCAGAAGGATCAACCAATAGACCCCAATGAAGCAGCTCTGAACTATGCTTTCTGCTTAGCACACTAAATGCTAGTCTGGATCACAAATGAAGACAATGAGTAATATTTTAAAAAAATCAAACTTTATATCTTGATACGGGATTTGATTTCACAGGTATATCCACCGTATATAAATCTCCCAACAAAAGAAAAATTATAAACAGATATTGAACTTTAGGCAATGATCTGCATGCTAAAGTATTTGGGGGGCAGGGTATTGATGTTTTTGCGATTTACCTTGAAATGCATTACAATGAAATAAAATATAAGAGAGATGTACTGATGGACAAAGGGATGGCTATGTGACAAAGCAGATATAGTAAAATGTTTACTGTTATTAGTATTGATGGTGGGTGATCAATGTAAAATTCTTTGGACTCTCTGTTTGAAAATTTTCATAATAAAATGTTAAAAAAACAATGAAAATGATACAAAGAATTCTGGCCAATTCTTGTTTCATTTTAGGAGCTTACTTTTGTAGGATTAAAGATATGGAAGATTTGTTTATTTCTTTGTAGGGAAGGGAAGACAGAGTCACAACGAAAGAAGTTAAACACACAATTCAAGTTTCTCAGACTGGGAAACCCACTGAAGTATTAATATATTTTCCTAGCTAGTCTTTAAAAATGTGTCCTGACAAAGCACTATATTCCCATAAAGATGAGGAAAAGAACAGAGCATTTCCAGGTAGAGACTGCAAAACAAGAGCATGACACTTGCCTTTGTCTCATCTTGGCTGGCAAGCAGGCTGCTACTGGGGTTAATAATGACTCTATCTTCTCTCTTTGGATAATCTGGATTCTCCAGAAGAAAATTACAAAGTCTGCAAAAATAAATGATGTTACTTTCATACTGCTTCCAAATACCACACTTGCCCATTGACTCAAACGCAATGTTTGAAAAATAAAGTCCCTGGTCACACATTACAATTGGTCTATCAAAAAATTAAAATGTTTGCAGATCAGAAAAATAGAACAAATGAAAGACAATTACACTGAATTTCTATTTTTGCTTGCTGGTTTAAAAAGCAATAAACATACTGATGAACACAAACTCCTCTGTAGTTTTTCTATTAATTGGGTGTCAACGTAATGAAGTCACCGAAATTTTTACTAGTTGAACTGTACAGAACTGGAGAATCTAGATGAAAAGCATCTATTGTTTGCCAGGAAAACTATAACAAGGTGAGAAAAAGTGTGTATTCACATTCACAATTAAAAATGGTTTGCTAAGAGAGTTAATAAATAAACGGAATATAAAAGACTTGGTTAATTCACTAATACTTCTGTAACTCTATGATAATATAAATCCTTGTGAGCTATTTAAGTGATGCTCAGTTTACTTAGCTAACTGCAAGGCTGAAGGAACAGACCATGTCTGCTTAAGAACAGACTCTCTGCATACCAAACCCACAGCCTTGTCTCTCTGTCCCTACTATGAAATACTTCAAAGGTAAGGATACAGAGAATAATATAACACACACAGACTTATCACTACTCAGATTTAACAAATGTTAATTAGCAAAGTTCTTCACCCTCTAACAACCAAATAAGGCAACAAACTGTGCTCTTGGGATGGTTCCACAGTGACAAGGACAGCCTGGGTGGTGTGCAGCATGAGCTACTTCAGTAGCAAGAAAGCTTCTCAGCTCACAGGGCAAGTGGGGCTTCCCCTCTCCTCTATCCTTCTTCGTTCCCTTGCTCCTGCAGATTCTCAGGATGACTCCACCCCTTCGTAGATGCCCCATCTATGAGTCTCACTTGACTCCCTTCTTCCCAGGTCTCTCCTGTCCAGTGTCAATACCGGAGCCTCTAACAGTAAAGACAAGTCCAGCAGGAAGAGGACAGAGAAAAGTGCTCACCTCCAGCCCCTCTTCTCACACAGAGGCCAATGGCTGGGGAACAAAAAATGGAGAGGCGTACTTCTTCTGCAACCCCCAGAGGACCCTCAGCACTGGCATGACTGCAAAGCCCCTCCTCATTCTGCTCTAAGACTGGTCAGCACACCTCAACACCTTTTTCTTCATCATCACTTCCAGGAGACCCATATGCTTCTTTTCTCTAAGGTCTCCTCTTCCTCATCACCATGCCCAGTCTAGTGGAACACAACACAGAGGCCCAGAGAGGGGAACAAAACCATCTTCCCATGTTATAGTTGTAGCAAGGAGAGACACCCCTATTCAAGAATTCTGAGCAAATTTCCCTATAAAACCATTGTCACTGATGGTGATTCTTTGTTCCGGTACAAATTGATAAGCACTATAGATTAAACAGATCTTTGAAGGCTGACCTGAAAATAACCACCATTAAGAATCCAGTATCTGTGGGGAAAGGCCTGGAGTTTCAATAACTCCTTTCACAAGCACACCTAGACTTATCACAAACCAGATGTAAAGTAAACCATTACAAAACTTGCCAATTTGTAATAGTGTGTTAAGGGTGGCTACCACAGGCCAACAAACTGCCAGATACCAGTAATTTAGAGAAAGATGAAAAGGTCAAATAGTAAAGAATTTTCCTTGATAGAATGGCCACTACGTGTGAAGCCACTGGTATCCAAGTGGGGTGCATGGAAGACGATCTGCTAGAGTGTTGGAAGAAAGTATTAAATCTTCTATTTCTATTTTTAAATAACTCATCCTTTAAAATTTTCTATTTTTATGTATTTGCTAAAGTACATGATACAAAACTACAGTATATGATACAGAGGTAGAACAGTAGGGATAACTTCTGGAAAAAAACCCCACATTTTAAGGGTTCTTCTCTTACCAATTCTCTTTTTTTTTTTTTTTGAGGAAGATTGGCCCTGAGCTAATATCTATTGCCTATCTTCTTTTTCTTTTTTCTCCCCAAAGCCCCAGGACATAGCTGTATATCCTAGTTGTAGGTCCTTCTAGTTTTTTTACGTGAGACACCACCTCAGCATGGCTTGATGAGTGGTGAGTAGGTCTGCACTCAGCATCTGAACCTGCAAACCCCGGGCTGCCGAAGTGGAGCACACGAACTTAACTGCTAGGCCACCGGGCTGGCCTCACCAATTCATTTTATGTTGTCAACAATATTAAGAACTTCACATACTGAAACGCTGCAAGATGTGGAACTCCACATGGCAGAAATCAGAGGCTCTCACTTTGAACTGTCAAAATTCATTTCTATTTTAATATCTTCTCTACTCTTACCAACAGAACTTGCCTGGAGGTTAAATGACATTCAGTGGCACACATAATTAAGGACAAAGTTCCCCTCTACAGAAATAAGCTACAACCCAATACATTAATATTCATAGCCTGGGGCAAAGGCAGTGGGAAGCTTGTATGAACTCAAATCAGCCCACATACTTAAATTATTTCATGCTTGATCTGACCTGATAAGCTAAAGGGTCTCCAGAAAGCACTCCACTAAGAAAGCCAGGCTAGTATTCCAAGCTTTTATTCCTTAGAAAGTTGTTGCTGCCTTGATCCTACTTAAGTTGCATCAGACATGAGTGAAAAGTCTTAGCTAACCGAAGAGTAGATTACCATCACAGGAGCTTCTCTGTTGAGTAGGCCCCTCTGGTTAAAATGACCAGCTGCTTACATCTAAAGGTAATTTAAAGACTGCACATAAAGTGACTGAGAGTCAGCTATACAAAGCTCAGCCCACTCAACTCTGCTTTGTGCCTTCTTTGGGCTCTACATTAACAACATTTAGCTTAGTTGTGGGAATTAACAACTTAGTGCCAAGAGCCCGGGGACAAAAGGAAAGTGGCGTCAGGGAAACCAGACTGTAGAAAAGATTCAATACAATTACTGTACATTCCCTTTCCTTTAGATTTCACAAGAATTTTTATGAGTTTAAACAATGAATATTTGCTTCTGAGTGATGCAAAAGGCACAAAGTCAGTAAGCTCCTAGAAAAAAGGACATACATGAGATTCAGGAGGTAGGAAAACAGAATTGTCATAGAATCTGTCAATTTGATCACATTTTACTGATATTTCACAGACAACTAATCTTGCAGATGTTTAAAAAATAATATGTTCATTTGTAGAATAAGAAGGAAACATTAAAGTACACTAAATTTCTCAAGGGTTAATATTTACTATAAATTATTCAAAAATACTTAGACTTGGTATTTTCTATTCAAATCAGTATTCTGTAACTAAATGTACTAAGTTTATACTTTTCTCTATCATTTATATTTTCTAAAATGAACAAACAACTATTATGTTTCATAATCAGGAAAACATTTAAAAAAAGGGAATTCAATGAGAAAAGAGAAGGAGTAAACAACTCACATAGAAGGGAAATACAATTAGTAAACAAATATATGAAAAATGCCACAAAGCCAATTATCAAAGAAATGTTACCTAAAATATTAGATTACTGTATGTCTAGTTAACAAAAACACCACCATTACTCAATACTGTTGAGGAATTATTAAAGCAATTCCACACATCTCCAACATCAACATAAACTGATATATCTCCACTGGAAAGCTATTTGGAATATGTTTCCAGGACCATGAATGTGTTTATAATCCCTGACTCCGAATTTTAACATTTAGGGTTTCAGTATTATATAATAAAAAAAGGAAAGTGCTATATGTAGAATAATGCTCATCAGAACATTAGTGAAAACTATGAACAAAATATCTAACAAAGAGGAAAATTCAACAGAATAACTGTTATTAAAGGTGATCATTAACACCATGAAGAAAAAACCAGAAAACACTTTTTACTTAACATTATTTCATAAAGAAGATACCCAAAATTGTATTTACCCTTTGAAAAAATTATGTTTTCCTTCTAAGAAGAACTAAAATGGTACATAAAAATTAAATCTGGGGCCCATCCAGTGGCACAGCGCTTGTCAAGCCGTGCTGTGGTGGCACCCCATATAAAGTAGAGGAAGATGGGCACGGATGTTAGCCCAGGGCCAGTCTTCCTCAGCAAAAAACAGGAAGATAGGCATGGAATGTTAGCTCAGGGCTGAGCTTCCTCACCAAAAAAAAAAAAAAAAAAAAAAAATTAAATCTGTGTTTTTTATTTGAGTGAACGTCTAGTAGATATTTTTCATTGTAAAAAGGTAGTTATTTCTGCTCAATTTTGCTAAGAATTTAAAACTGCTCTAAAAATAAAGTTTATTAATTAAAAATAATATAGCTATTGTCATGCTATTTACATACTCAAAAAAAAATATTTTAAAACCTTAGAATAAAATAGCACCTTCCACTTTTCGTAATGGCAGATCAATCATCTCAAAGACAAGAAACAAGACCAAAAATAAAAAAATAAAATAAAAAATTTCTACTTGAAGATATCAGTAGCCAAGAGGATGGTGAAGGCAGCCAAATCTAGTGAAGACTGGAAGCTCAGGAGGCATGCAGAAGTATATTCATAGCTGCATTATGTGTGATAGCCAAAAAGTGGGAACAACCCAACTGTCCATCAAAAGTAGAGGGAAAATGAAATTAGGGGCTGGCCCTGTGGCTTAGTGGTTAAGTGCGTGCGCTCCGCTGCTGGCAGCCTGGGTTCGGATCCCGGGCACGCACCGACGCACCGCTTCTCCCGCCATGCTGAGGCCACGTCCCACATACAGCAACTAGAAGGATGTGCAGCTATGACATACAACTATCTACTGGGGCTTTGGGGGAAAATAAATAAATAAATAAACATTTAAAAAAAAAAGCAGCTTTTAAAAGAAAAATGAAATTATAGTATTTTGATACAAATGGAATACCACACAGCAATGAAAATGCATGAACTATAGTTATACCCAGCATGGATGATGAACCTCACAAACATAATGCTGAGTGAAAGAAGCCAGTCACAAAAGAATAGAGACTAAATGAAATCTTCATGAAGTGTTCAGAGATGGTGGCAATGTTCTCTTTTTTGAAGATTTCTCGGTGGTGGTTACACGAATGTTTGATTTGTGATATTATTAAGCCATATATCTTCATTTTGTGCACTTTTCTGTATGTGTATTATAGTCCACAACAAAAAAGATTTAAAAAGTCACACACAATCCAGAATATGGAGGAAAAGCTTGAGAAGAGTGAATAAATGGCATGTGAAATAACCAAATGGCTTCCCTTCCCAGCAGTATGGAAGATTAAGTACCCAGGCAGTCAGTCTCCCATTGATAAATGAAAAATGCTGAATGAAATATTAAAATAAAACTTTTAAAGCGCATCAACAAATTTAAGTTAGAAAGGAGTTTCCAGGGGTCCAAACCTAAGTGAAAGTGAAACCCCAGAGAAGTAAGCTAAACATAGAAGCCAGATTTTCCTGAGGGCATTTGTTTATCCTAATAAACTGCAGCCCTTAGTTTTCCCAGGGGGATACGGAATAAGAGACAAAGCTCAGAGACCGCCAGGAAAAGCATGCCTCACCACTGACGTTGAGTGGTGGAAAGGAAAACAAAACTTCCCTGAGAATTTGTGATGACTACCTATTCCTCATCCAGGACTAAATTCTTACTATCTGGGTGATCCAAAAACTTTCAGAAAACAATCTAAAGTGCTATTAGACTGACACTGCCCCTACGCACATGACAAAAGTCAAAGCAAATCCTCCCTGAAGAAACCATTTCTACCAAGACCTCAAGAAATGTGCTCACTCAAAATTTACAAAATACACAAGAAAACAGGACACCATGAGAGCCAGCAGAAACAACAGAATGAGATCCACAAGAACTTCACATGTCAGAATGATCACACTCCAGAACAAAGAGAAGCTATGTTTATTGTGTTTAAAGAACTAAAAGGATTAAAAATACAAGGAAAAAAATAGAACACTAGAAAAATGACCAGGAGAATTAAAAAACAAAAATACTAGAAATGAAAAATATAGAAACTGAAATTAAAAACATAGCAGACGGTTTAATAGTAGATTACATCCTAGTGAAAAGAAAAATTAGTGAGCTGTAAGACAGCTCTGAAGAAATCATCCAGAATGCATCTCAGAGACAGAGATGAGGATAAGAGCCATGGAGGACAGGGGGAGATGAGAAATGTTACAGAAGAGGAGAGAAAGAATGGGGCAAAGGGATTATTTGAGAAGATAATGGCTATAAAATTTCCAGAACTGACCAACATCATCAATCTATGGCCAAGCGTAGTCTATATTCTAACTCTACTGCCTTAGTGAGATACACGTTAAGTGCAAAAATAACTATAAAACATTGTTTACTTCATTCAGTAGCGTTAGTAGTAGTAGTAATACTGGTACTGTAATTTTCAAATTATTTTAAGTATATTTAGAAGAAAATAAATATATTACTGTTATTAGAAATTAAGTTTTTAGTGGAAGAAAAACAACACACAAATGTAAAATTCAGAAAGATTGAGGATAAAAAACTTAATGTGAAATTATGAAATAAATTCATCATTAAAAAACCATATTTCCGGGGGCTGGCTGCGTGGCATAGTGGTTAAGTTCACATGCTCCGCTTCAGCAGCCCAGGCTTCGCAGGTTCAGATCCCAGGTGTAGATCTACACACCGCTCATCAAGCCATGCTGTGGCAGGCGTCCCACATAAAACAGAGGAAGATGGGCACAGATGTTAGCTCAGGGCTAATCTTCCTCAGCAAAAAGAAGATTGGCAACAGATGTTTGCTCAGGGCTAATCTTCCTCAAAAAAAAAACCCCGTATTTCCTTGGCCTGTCCCTTAAAGGGCTTAGAAGTGATGACATGCTAGTAGTGATGATGAGCATGTACAGACCCAAGATGTTAGCTTATAAATACTAACCCTCTTCTAAGAAACCTGGGTTTCTTGAAGAAATGACCAATTCCAGATTTGGGGTAGAGAAGTTGAAGGTAAGCCTGGGGCAACTTGGTACATTAGAAAGAAAGGACATGTTAAAGATTAATAGGGTCATGCCAAAAAGACACACGTGCATCTTAAGAGGCTCCTACTGGTCAAATTTAGGATAAGTCAGGGTCAAAAAGAAAAACGATTGTAACTGATTATAAAACACCACTCCTACAAAACCTTTATGTCCATAGAGATTAGGGGCAAAAAAAAGAGCAAGAGGAAGTAAAAAGGTAAAATCTTCCTTATAATACAATGCCAGATAATAACCTAGGTGGTGGATACACGGGTGTTCATTGTACAGTCTTTCAACTTTTTATGTTCAAAAATACTAGGGAAAAGAAATCAATGACAAAAAAAAAAGTTAAGTGGGGGACTGTTCTAGATCAAGAAGCTAAAGAGAGAAACAGATTATGAATCCTTGATTTGATCCCGGTTTAAAAACTGCTAACAGTGGCTGCCTCTGGACAGAGGGGGACAGACAAGACTCCCACTGGCACCAACAGTGTCTTTGTAAGAATTAGAAAAAAGTACCTCCTGTGGGCTACTGAGCTGGGAAACGGGGCCCCTCCCTCTCCACCGTGGCAGGAAATAGCTCCCTTGGCTGAGCAGCCTAGTATAGGATATATTCTTTGAGGACAGAGGTTTAGATACTACCTCTTGTTTAATTAAAACAATCTGTATTAATTACTTGAAAATTTGATTAATTTCAATACTCGACTGTTCTTCACAAATGTATAACTATTTCACCTCTGCAGACCAGAAGGAGGGGACAGAGTGTAAGAGGAGAGAGACTTATTTTTCATTTTGTATTCTTTGGGATACTTATTTTTTAAAAAACATATTTATCACTTTTATAATAAAAACTAAAGAAACACTTCCATACATTTCTCCAAATAGGCAGAGTGGTTGCAGAACACTTTCTGTTACAAATATAGGGAAGAAAATATCTTTTAATATCCTGACCAAAACATAGGTAGTTTCAATGCTCAGAATTAACTAAACATCTTAATTCCATAACCATGCAGGATTCTATAACATCCAGAAAACAGTTAGTATACGACTAAAATTAAAACTCTTAGGGCTGGCCCGGCAGCATAGCGTTTAAGTTCGTGCGTTCCGCTTTTGCAGGCCAGGGTTCGCCAGTTCGGATCCTGGGCATGGACCTACTCACTGCTCATCAAGACATGCTGAGGCGGTGTCCCACATAAAAGAACTAGAAGGACCTACAACTAGGATATACAACTACATACTGGGGCTTTGGGGAGCAAAAAAAAATGAAAAAGAGGAAGATTGGCAACAGATGTTAGCTCAGGGCCACTCTTCTTCAAAATACAAACACACAAAAAACTCTTTTAACATGATCATTAAAAAAGACATTATGCAGGGCCAGCCTGGCAGCATAGTGCTGAAGTTCGTGCACTCCGCTTCAGCAGCCTGGGGTTCACAGGTTCAGATCCCGGGCACGGACCTATGCACCACTTATCAAGCCATGCTGTGGCAGGTGTTCCACATATAAAGTAGAGGAAGATGGGCATGGATGTTAGCCCAGGGCCAACCTTCCTCACCAAAAAAAAAGAAAAAGATACTATGCTAAGTAAAATAAGCCAGTCACAAAAGGACAAATACCATCTGATTCCACTCATATGAGGTTCCTAGAGTGGTCATATTCATAGAGACAGAAAGCAGAATGGTGGTTTCCAGGGGCTAAGGAGAGGGAGTGGGGAATAGGGAGTTAGTGTTTAATGAGGAAAAAGTTTCAGTTTGGGAAGATGAAAAAGTTATGGAAATGAATGGTGGGTGGAGGATGGTAATGATTTCACAAAACTGTGAATATATTTAACGCCACTGAATTTTACACAGAAAAATGGTTAAAATGGTAAATTTTTATGTTATGTATATTTTACTACAATAAAAAAAAGAAAGAAAAAAGACACAGTGGTATACTTACACATTCAAATCATAATAATTCTTCGAATGAATTATTTCCTCAATATATCCATTTGCTACATCTGGAAATCTTGCTTCCTAGAAAGGAATTAAAAACACTATTTATATTTCACCCGCTAGAAGGGTTTCAAATTGCAATAAAAACCAGATGGCAAAAAGCAAAAAAATGACTAAAGACTAGAAAAGGGCTGTAAAGTAGGTTTGTGTCCAGCTTAAACTCCACATGAGGTGTCCAGATTTATCTGTCTATGTAGAGTATGGAATCTAGAAAGGTTCCTAGAGATCATCTGGTCCTCTGCCCCCATTTTGCAAGACTATTCTTAATTCTTTCAATTAATATTGAACATCTCTGCCCAGGCAAAGGGAATACAAAGATGAATAAAGCACCATCTAGTGCCTACCCGCACACGACCTAGTGGGCTAGGTGAAAAACACCTGGGGGAAGAAGGGTTCAGAGACCGATCAAAGGCAAACGCACCTGAGCCAGGACATAAAGCCATGCATTACTTTCTAGATCAGTGCTATCCAACAGAATTTTGTACAGCAATGGAAAGGTTCTATTCTGTGCTTTCCAATATGGGAGCTGCTCAGCACCATGTAGCTGTTGAGCACCTAAAATGTGACTATGCCACTGGAAATGGAATTTTACATTTTCTTTGATTGTAAGACATTTAAATTTAAACAGTCACATGAGGCTACCACATCGGATAGTGCAGCTCTAGGTGGAACCAAAGGGTTTGAATTTGGAGTTAACTCAATGTCTTTTTAAAAACTGAGCGGGGTGCCAGCCGGTGGTGGAGTGGTTAAGTTTGCACACTCCGCTTCGGTGGCCCGGGGTTTGCAGGTTCAGATCCTGGGTGCGGACCTATCCACTGCGTATCGAGCCATGCTGTGGCAGGTGTCACACACATAAAGTAGAGGAAGAGGGGCTAGGATGTTAGCTCAGGGCCAATCTTCCTCAGCAAAAAGAGGAGGATTGGCAACAGGTGTTAACTCAGGGCTAATCTTCCTCACCAAAAAAGGAAAAAAAACACAAACAAAAACAAACTTAGGGGATTGCTCATAGGACAGCACAGGACACCAAAGATCTGCAGCTAGAATCCCAGAGGGCTTGCTGGGGAGTTAAGGATGGATTAAGGAATCCTGATTCAATTTTCATGTCTTCAGAGTTTCTCTTCTTCTATCCTATATATCTAGCTATGTACCCCTTAGGAAAATGAAGTCCACACACACAAATGTTTTTGCAATAAAAGAAAACTCAGCATATTTAGTGTCTATAAATTATTTACTTAATAAAATAAAACTTACTGTTTCTTTCACTAATAGTGCAACGAGTTCTTGATCTACTTCAGTAGCTTCTTGCCCCCAAAAGTTTTCCAAATTGGGCTCCTGAGATCCTTGCAGCGGAAAGGCTGGACCTGGCTCGTCATCATCTATTGCTAATTGTTGGTCTTCAAGCTCTCCTAGAGGATGGGCAGGCTGAGGAGAAGAAGGGCCTGGAATCCCATCCTGCTGGGGTTCTGGTCTTGGAAAAGCTGGCCTTGGAAAAGCCGGCCCTGGAGGTTCATGCTGATACAACAGTGGGCCCAGTTCTGCTTCAGGCTGCCGCTCCTGAGGAACAACCTGGTTTCTTATCTCATGGGGCTGTTGGTTTATAGACTGGAAGTAAGTATGGTCTAACCAGCAGTCTTCTTCGATGGTCTGATCATCTAGGATAGATGTCGATTCTCCGAGGTTTGATGAAAGCTCTGCCTCTGAGTCTTCAGATGACTGGTTCTGAGTATCCAAAGGATTGCTTTCTGGAAAAAGAAGGCTACCTTCTTCCAAGATAATGATTTTCTGCTCTGTTCTGGGGTTACCAATGTCATTTGCTGCCTGATTATGACTTGGTCCAGGCTTGGGTTCTCTCTCTGTTTGGCCACTTGGCTTAATGAATTCCGAAACTCCAGGAGGCTCAAGATCCAGAAATTCACCGTAGTCATCCTCAGAATCATCCTGTGCCCCAGA
This sequence comes from Diceros bicornis minor, assembly GCF_020826845.1. Lineage (NCBI taxonomy): Eukaryota > Metazoa > Chordata > Mammalia > Perissodactyla > Rhinocerotidae > Diceros > Diceros bicornis. The sequence continues at coordinate 9,455,389 of NC_080765.1, read as the reverse complement.
ATCAAACAATGAGCTGTTACACACTGAAAAATAGCCGTTTTTATCTGATTCAAAGGCTGCTCTAGACTTTTTAGGCCTTTCTTCTCCCAGTCTTTTGAGATCTTGCCACTGGGCAGCTGGTTTGATGAAATTGGGTCGTGATGTCTGAGGTTTACTTGTCTAAGAAAAAATGAAATTTTAATAATAATTCAATTTCTTTCCTATGTCTATGCCTCCCTATATACTTATATTGAGCTTTCAAGATAGGAAAGGAAAGAAACAAAAACAGAACACCCTCCCCCACAAAACCTACTCTTCACATTTGATCACGCTATAGTAACTGTAAGAATGAAAGCAGTCCTTCACAGATTGAAGCTTGAGTTACAGTTTGAATTGTAATTTCACCTGAGACCACTAAAACAAAAATAACTGCATAATAGAGGAAATAATGAAAGAATGACAACACAATAGAGGAATGAGAAAATGTTCAATAAACATGTGAAAAGAATATAAATCTCATCAGTAATCAGCAAAATGCAAATTAAAACAAGATTTTTGGGGGCCGGCCCATTGGCGTAGTGGTTAAGTTCATGCGCTCCATTTTGGCAGCCCAGGGTTTGAGGGTTCGAATCCTAGGCGCAGACCTACACGCTGCTTATCGAGCCATGCTGTGGCAGGTGTTCCACATATAAAGTAGAGGAAGATGGGCACGGATGTTAGCCCAGGGCCAATCTTCCTCACAAACAAAACAAGACAAAACAAAACAAAACAACACAACCCAAGATTTTTTCCCCCATAAGACTGGCAAATTTTTTAGTTAGATAATATCAAGCATTGGTAAGGATGTGGGAAAATTCTCATACTATCATTCATTGCTGGTGAATTTAGAAGAGCAATTTGGCATTATTTATTAAAATAAAATATGTATATCCTTACGATTTATCCATAGCACTTTTTCATATCTATTCTACAAACCTTTATGTATCTAAATGGGGCCTACACAAGGATATTCACCACCACATTGCTTATAACATAAAAAGAAAAAAAACTGAAAACATTCTAAAGTTTGACCCTAAGAGAACAGTTAAGTAAACTACTACTTATCTGCTCTATAAAATACTCTCCAACTCCCCTCCCCTAAAAAGGAAGCTCTATATGTACTGAAACAGAAAGTTCACCAAGAAATGTCATTAAGTGAAGAAAAGTTGCAAAACAATACATACACAGAGTGATTTTACTTACTTTTTAAAAAAATCAAAGCAGACATAAACACAACCATTTCTAAACGCATATATATGTAGTCACACACACACACACACACACACACACACACACACACACACACACACACGCACATATATAAATTCAAAGAAAAAGATCTGGAAGGATAAACGCCAAACTGATAACAGTGCCTCTGGGAAATCTCCGGGGAGGAAGAGTCTGGTGAAGACAGACTTTAGTTTTATCTGTATTGTTTCAATTTCTATAGAGAATGTAATCATGTGTTACTTATAAATTTAAAAAATTAAAATGGATGTCCAATTTTAAGGTAGCAGAATACAGACGCCTCTGACTCTTCTCTTCTCTGAAATCACACCAATCCATGGAAGAAAATGAGAAACAGAACTGAAAATCTTTCATGAAACCAGCAGACATTTGTAATCCCAAATCACATTTTATATGAGGAGGAGCTGATAAATGCAGTGAGGGAAGCACAATCACAGATTTCAGGCAAGGCAGAGAAAGCTTCACAGAGGCAGAGAATTTTCCAAAGTAGATGGTGTGCTCTGGGGGGCAAAACCAACAATCTCTTATTTGGAACAATGCGAACCTCCACGCCATTTTGCAGCAAGGAGTTTCTGAAGAGGTCAGACTGAATGAGGACATAAATCTCTGCTGGAGGCAGGCTGTCAGTGAGGCAGGATGGAGAGAACTTTGAACTGGGCTGCTCTGGAATGGCAATCTTTGCCGGCTGGTAAGAAGTAAAGGCTAAATAAATATAAGTGCATGTATGCAAGCACCCATTCCACTCCCACCCCCATCCTTTGTCATAAGGAAGGAGAATTCCTGCTAGCCAAGAATAGTGCCTGAGCCCTTCCCCAACATAACTGCCTACAAAGAGCTGGTCCAGGAAAACTTCAAATACATTCAAAGTTGAGTAATAATAAAAAACAACCAGCACATAAACTATATAAAGATTCCTAACTATTAAAAAAAGAAGAAATGGTAGATGAGTAACACATACTAGAAAATCAGTACTATACAGTGGATCAAATAATGACAAAACACAGAAGAACACAAAGAAGTAATGAAATAATTATCTCTCTAATGTAAATTTTTTTTTTTAAATAATTTTATTTATTTATTTTTTTTCCCCCAAAGCCCCAGTAGACAGCTGTATGTCATCGTTGCACATCCTTCTAGTTGCTGTATGTGGGACGCGGCCTCAGCATGGCTGGAGAAGCGGTGCGTCAGTGTGTGCCTGGGATCCGAACCAGGGCCGCCAGCAGCGGAGCGCGTGCACTTAACCCCTAAGCCATGGGGCCGGCCCAATATAAATGTTTTAAATCATTTTTTCTTTTAGAAATCAGGTAACCATAAAAAGTTGGGAGAAATAAGGTAAGCATCAAAAGTGGAGAAGCTGGGGGTCAAAAGATACACTTAAAGCTGATAAATCAACTGACATATCTAACGACAGCATTTGAAAGTATAAAAGTAACTACTACAAGAACTAAAAAGAACAAAACTAAGGATAAAAACCTTTAAATTATCAGCAAGAACACACTCTCCCAAAATAAATAAAAACAAAACCTCAAAGATGCGGGGAATATAGTGAAAGATTATTTTTAAAAGCAATAAAAATATAAAGCATATTAAACACTATGAGAACTAAAAACAAACTATAATAGTCACATTAATAAATACAAATGAGATCAAGTCACCTATAAAATTTAAAAGTTTCTTCAAATACAACTACTAAGCAAAACCCAACTATATAATCAAAAGTTACTGGAACTCAAGTGCTTCAGAAACCATATGGGTAAAGACACAAAAGTGGACTTCTGATTCTAGTAATGGCATGCTAGATCATTCAGATCAACCTTCTATCGTGTAAAAGCAGAAAACCTGGCCCCAATATCAAAGCAAAACCAAAACATCTGGGGCTGGCCCAGTGGCATAGTGGTTGAGTTCGTGCACTCTGCTTCGGTGACCCAGGGTTTGCGGGTGTGGATCCCCGGTGCAGACCTACACACCGCTCATCACGCCATGCTGTGGTGGCGCCACACATACAAAATAGAGGAAGATTGGCAGAGATGTTAGCCCAGGGACAATCTTCCTCAAACAAAGAAAAAAAGAGGAGGACTGGCAACAGATGTTAGTTCAGGGCCAATCTTCCTCACCAAAAAAAATTAAAATTAAAAAAATAAATAAATAAAAACATCTACTTGAAGACCTCAGAGATATAGGGGGACAAGATCCAGGAGGAAGGAATCCAGCAAAATGAGTCCCACATTAGGGTACTTTTTCCCTACAGATCCACTTGCCAACTCCAGACCTGGCTGAAGAACGAGAAGATGAATGATACTTCTGATATACTTATTGAGGAGCTAAGGACATAAAAATTGGAATTCAGACTCACCATGGAGAAGAGTTCTGGTAAATCTCAAGCTCTAAGGTGAGTCCCTGAAGGGCTACACCACTGAAAAGTAAGGGTAAACTGGAAATATGCTGGACTTTCCAGGAACTGAATCTTTGTTTGGACAGTTTAAATCCCTGAATCTGAGATCGTTGGTCCTCCTAACCTTCGAGAAAAAAAATGTGGGCCCTCTCTGAAGCACGATAACATCATCTAGAAACTCAAAACTTTCGTATACAATGACGACTACCATTCAATAAAAAACAACTAGGCATGTAAGAAACTGATGCAACATAATAGAAAACCAAACCAAGACAAGTAACAGACAACAGAAATAAACCTACAAAGGTTTCAGATAGTGAAGTTATCAGACGTGGATTCTAAAATAACATGCTTAGCATGTTTAAGGAAATAAAAGACTAGTTTAAGAATTTTAGCAGAACACTAGTAACTGTTCGAAAGAAAGAAAAAGAAAAGAAACAATCCAATGGAAATTCCAGAATGGAAAAATACAATAATTGAGGTTAGGAATCAATGGATGGGTGTAAAGCACTTTGTAAACAGAGATGAAGAGACATTAATGAATTGAAAGACAGGTCAGAAGAAAATAGCCAGAATAAGGCACAAAGACACAAAATGATTGAAAATTAGATAAGAGAATAGAAAACATGAAGAATACAGAGAAAAGGTTTTTATCAACTACGTAACTGGTGTTCCAGAAGATGACGAGAGAAATAAGAAGCAATATTTGAAGACAAAATACAAACATTCAAGAAGGACCGTGGCTTGACTTTAGTTTTGAAGATCTAAGCTGGATGAATTAAGAACCCAAACAATAGAAACTTAGGCATAGCACAGGAAGACTGTAAAAATCAAATACAAAAATAAATTCTTAAAAGCAGCAGTACAGGGGCCGGCCCGGTGGCACAAGCAGTTAAGTGCATGCGCTCCGCTGCGGCGGCCCGGGGTTTGCCTGTTCGGATCCTAGGCGCGCACTGACGCACCGCTTGTCAGACCATGCTGTGGCGGCGTCCCATATAAAGTGGAGGAAGATGGGCACGGATGTTAGCCCACAGCCAGTCTTCCTCAGCAAAAAAAAGAGGAGGATTGGCAGATGTTAGCTCAGGGCCAATATTCCTCACCAAAAAAAAAAAAAAAAAGCAGCAGTACATATTGCTTTCAAATGAAAAAAATAAGACTGGCTGACTTTGAAAATGGAAAAATGGAAGCCAGAAAATACTGGAATTTTCCAGGTGTTAAAAGAAAATAACTGCCAAATACAATTTTATAGTCAAAGAAAACATCAAATTTAATGTAAAGAAAATCATAAAGAGTGTTCTTTAGGTAGAAGAAAAATAATCTCAGTTTTAAGGCCAGAGATGCAGAAAGGAATGAAGAACAACAAAAAAAGGTCAAAATTTGGAGAAGGCGAAGTGAACAGTTGAACAACAAAAAAAGGTCAAAATTTGGAGAAGGCAAAACAAAAGACATATTATAAGGTTTTAAAAAAATGTATACAGAAAAAACATATATTTTTAAAAAACCAGAATTTAAGTTGCAGGGTGAATAAATAGAGTTACAGTGTTTTAAAGTCTTTACATTATTCAGGGAGAGTTTAAAGCACTAATTTTTTTGTGAGGAAGATTAGCCCTGAGCTAAATCTGTTGCCAATCCTCCTCTTTTTGCCGGGGAAGACTGGCCCTGGGCTAACATCCATGCCCATCTTCCTCTACTTCATATGGGGTGCCACCACAGCACAGCTTGATAAGCGGTGCATGGGTCCGTGCCTGGAATCCGAACCTGCGAACCCCGGGCCACTGAAGCGGAGTGTACGAACTTAACCACTACGCCACTGGCTGGCCCCTTAAAGCTCTAACTTATATTAGTGCTGAGGCCTCTATGACATGAGGAAGGCTGAACTTAGCCCTTGAAATAGATCATACGTATTAGACATGACATCAAAAACAACAAGACACAAAGGAAAAAATAGATAAACTGAAGTTCATCCAAGTTTAAGACTTCTGTGGTTCAAAGAACACGATCAAAAAAGTGAAAACACAATCCACAGAACGAGAGAAAATATCCACAAATCAGATATCTGATATGGGTATAGTATACAGAATATATAAAGACTCAATAACAAAAAGACAACCTACTTTAAAAATGGGCAAAGGATTTGCAGATGTTTCCCCAAAGAAGATATACAAACGGCCAATAAGCACATCAAAAAAGGCTTAATATCATTAGCTACAGAGAAATGCAAATCAAAGCCATAATGAGATACCACTTTTATACTCACAAGGATGGCTATATAAAAAAGATAATAACAACTATTGGCGAGAATATGGAGAAACTGGAACCCTCAATACACTGCTGGTAGGAATGTAAAATGGTACAGACGCTAAGAAAAACAGACTGGTAGAATAAAACAGCTACCATATGATCCAGCAATTCCCTTCTTAGGTATATACCGGCTATGGTCTGAATGTTTGTGTCCCCTCCCCTGACACAAATGCATGTTGAAATCCTAACCCCCAAAGGTGACGGTATTAGTAGGGGGAGCCTTCGGGAGATACTTAAGTCATAAGGGTGGAACCCTCATGAATGGGATTAGTGCCTTGGAAGAGGGCCTTCACCAGAACACGACCGTGCTGGTGCCTTTATTTTGAACTTTCCAGTCTCCGGAAGTGTGAGCAATAAATTTCTGCTGTTTATAAGCTACCAAGTCTGTGGTATTTTGTTATACCAGCCTGAATGGACTAAGAGAGTACCCAAGAGAAACAAAAACACATGTCCACACAAACACTTTTACATAAATGTTCATAGCAGCATTACTCATTATTCATAATAGCAAAAAATTGGAAGCAACCTAAATGTCTGTGAATTGATGAATGGATAAACAACATGTGGTTTATCCATACAATGGAATATTATTCAGCAATAAAAAGGAATGAAATATTAATCTGTGCTACATTACAGATGAACTTTGAAAACATTATGCTAAATTAAAGAAGCAGGTCACAAAGGACCACATATTGTACGATCCATTTATATGAAATGTCCAGAATAGGCAAATCTATAGAGACAGAAGGTAGATTAGTGGTTCTTAGGACTGGGTGGGATAGGGGGATCGGAGGATGACGGCTAAGGGGAACAAGGTTTCTTTTTGGGGTAATGGATATGTTCTGAAATTGACTGTGGTGATGGATGCACAACTTTGTGAATATACTAAAGGTTATTGAATTGCATGCTTTAAATGGATGAATTGCAGGGCATGTGAATTATATCTCAATAAAACTGTTTAGAAAAAGGAGTGAAGTACTGATGGTACATGCTACAACATGGATGAACCTTGAAAATACTATGCTAAGTATAAGAAACCAGTTATAAAAGACCACATAGTGTATGATTCCATTTATATGAAATGTCCCTAACAGGCAAATCCATAGAGATACAAAGTAGATGAGTGGTCGCCAAGGATGAGGGGTAGAGAATGCAGAGAAAATGAGGAGTCACTGCTAATGGGCACAGGGTTTCTTCTCGCGGTAATGAAAATGTTCTGAAATTGACCGTGTTGTTGGTTGCAAAACTCTGTGAATACACTAAAAGCCACTGAACTGTACACTTTAAATGGATGAATTATATGTATGTGAATTATATCTCAATAAAAAAAAGGGAGAGAGATCCCACGTAGAAGTCCTAAGACAGCAATGCCTGCCAGCCTCCAGGTACTCCAGTCCCCCAATGTCCCAGCTCCAGTACCATCTGAGAACAGCCACATGAGAGATCTCAAGCCAGAATCATCCAGCTGAGCCCTTCTCAAATTCCTGACCCATAGAAACCACGAGCGATAGTGAAACGACTGCAGTTTTTTTATGTCATTAAGTTTTGGGGTGATATATTACATAGCAATAAGTAACCAGAATAATAATATAAAAGAATGGATAAAGAATGAATAATTCAAGAAGTTAGTACAAGGACCACAAATGAATGCGAAAGAAGTATGTTAAATATGCTAAAGCAGAGGGAAAGAATTAATAAACACAAAAGCAGAAACTAATGAGTAAGTTTGGTAAAGTTTCTTTGGTAAAGGAGGAAGGAAGAGAAGAAGGGAGGAGGGAAGAATGGTTAGCTCAGAAAATTAAGAAAAAAGGGGAAAAAACACAAGTACACAAAAGACAAAAGGAAAATGGAGGAACCACAGATTCAGAGAAGGAGAAAGAACAAAAGGCTACTTTAATTCTGTTAAGTACATTAAAAAACTTTGGAGAAATAAACGATTTTCTAGGAAAATATCAGTGAACAAAACTGATACTGAAAGTGAAAGAACATTTAGATGTACCAACTACCACAGAGGAAGCTGAGACAGTTTTCAAACAACTGTCCTCCACAAAAAGCAATAGCCCAGATGCCTTTAGGATAAATTCTACCAAATCTTTAAGGAACAGGTAACTCCAGTGTTATTTAAAATATTATATGAGAACACAGAAAAGGAAAGAAGACTTCTAAATTCTTTTCATGAAGTCAGAATCATGTTTATAAAAAGTCTGTCAAGGATAGCACAAGCACACATAAATACCTACGGGCCATTCTCACTTATGAAATCTACAGAGAAAACCCTAAATAAATAATCTTAGCAAATGGAATCCAACAGCACATTACCATTACATTACAATACCATTACCAAGTGGAGTCTATCCAGAGACAGAATATTTACCACATCACCAGATCAAAGCAGAAAAATCATATGATAATCTCCATAGATGCAGAAATTGAATTGGATAGAATTCTACCTTCACTAATAATGAAAACTTGAAATAAAGTAGATGATTACTTCCTTAACATAATTTTAAATAATGGTATCTCAAGCAAAAAGCCATCACCACATTTAGTGAAGCAATTTTATGAGCTAACCATTCTTCCCTCCTCCCTTCTTCTCTTCCTTTTACCAAAGAACCTTAACCAACTTACTCATTAGTTCCTGCTTTTGTGTTTATTAATTCTTTTCTTCTGCTTTAAAAATATTACAGTTTATGTCGGTGCTTATTTTTCTTATTCCTATTACCACTATTACTTAAAATTTTTGAGGTATCACTTAATATAATTAGACAAGAGAAAGACTAACTATAAAAACTGGAATGGAAGAAACTAAGTATCATTATTTGCTGACAGATCAGATGCCATCCCTTGAGAAATTAAGAGGGTCAACTGAAAAATGACTACAGACAATAAAAATAAGGTGACTATTAAATTAATATAAAAACCAACAGACTTTCAAATTAAAAAAAAAAGGTTAAAAAGTACAATGAAAGAAAAGATGCCATTTTCAAAAGCAACAGAAAAGATAAATAACCAGGAACAAACTTAACAAAATATGTTTAAGATCTACAGTAAGAAAAATTCAAAATGCTCTGGCTGAGGAATATAAAGGAAGGCTAGACTAAATGGAAAGACAAAACTTGTTTTAGTTAGAAAGCGTCAATATTATAAAAATTGTTCTGTAACTCTAACAATAAGGTTTGTTTTGAATTAAACAAACCATAATTACCAGAATTAGAAAAGCTGATCTTAAAATTTCTATAAAAATATAAGCACAAAAATATCCAGGATGATTCTGAAAAATGTAGAGAAATAAGGGGAGATTTGCACTACCTGATATTAAGATAAATTATAAGGCTGTAGTAGTTACAACAGTGTAGACTAGTAAATGTAGAGTCAGACAGCAATAGTGCATAAGTCAAGTCCAGAAACAGATCAAAACACACGGCTTCTAAGGCTAAGCAGACATCTGGCAGGGTGCAGAGGGCGTGGTTTTCAGAAACACAGAACAAGTGCAAACAAAGCGTACCACCTGTGTAGCACATGGGATGCTCTCAGCTACTGTACCCCAAGGCCCCAGTGCTCACCACTGAGTGGCTGAAGAATCAGAGCACTATCTTGTTGCAATAATGCCTCATCATGATAAATTTAAGAAAACTCACTTCTGTCAAGATGACATCATCATCCAGGTCCTCTTCGTCACGTTGCTGAGGAGCTGGGGTGACCAGCATTGGAACCCCTTCCTCGTCAGAGGAGTCAGATATGGTGATGGGTCCATCTCTGAGACTGATCCAGTCTAAAAGTAGGCAGAGAACACTGTTACTGGGAGGTGGGCATAATCACATTCAGCGCTTTAATTCAACTTTGGCATGACTTTTTAGGTCAAGCCTAAAGCCAAGTTCATGGCTACTGGTTAACTTGTCTCCTCAAGCAGAACATGCATCAAAGCATTAAGAGCCATGTTTCTATGCTGATCTTTGCCAATAATAATGTTTTGGGAATCACTAGAGAAAATCTGACAATTACTATGCTCATGATTATCAACTTAGACTAGGTTGGAGAAATCTGTTGATAAAATCTTGACTGCCAACTTCACAGAACTGAAATCATGGCCTCCCACCTTATCTCTATTCCTCCCAGGGAATGAAACACTGTTTTATCCAAATTGATAGGTCTGAAAAAAATTTCACTCAAAAATAGTAAAATTTTCATGTAATATTTAAAACATTAAAATTTGCTCACTTTAGACAAAAACCTTAAGTATTATTTATGCAAACATATTTCAGTGTTTTAGTCAAACACTCATCTAGCATCTATGACAGCAAACAATTTAACTTTCCTAGTTTCCTTTTAAATATAACTCGAGTTAAAATAACCATCTAGATGTAGTAATTCTGTTCAAGATCCCTAACTCATTTTATTGGTTTGAAGATAGATCACGTTTGATATGAATTACTGGATAACATAAACTGATATCTTTTCCTGTCTGGTTCCGTGGAAATGTTAAAGGTTAAAATGGACAATGAAGAGAAAATGGATTAAGAGTCCTAGTAGAGGGGCCGGCCTGGTGGCGCAAGCAGTTAAGTGCGTGTGCTCCACTGCAGCAGCCCGCGGTTCGCCGGTCCGGATCCCGGGCACGCACCGATGCACTGCTTGTCAAGCCATGCTGTGGCGGCGTCCCATATAAAGTAGAGGAAGATGGGCACGAATGTTAGCCCAGGGCCAGTCTTCCTCAGCAAAAAAGAGTACGATTGGCATTGGATGTTAGCTCAGGGCTGGTTCTCCTCATAAAAAATAAATAAATAAAGCTTTCTTAAAAAAAAAAAAAAAAAAAAGAGTCCTAGTAAAAAGGGTTTAAAAAAACAAAAGAAACAAGGAAAAAAAAAAGAGGCATTATCATTACAAATTTTGAAACTCCTCCATTAAAGCTCTAACACCTTTCTCGAGGTTAATGCCTAGTGTATTTTTATGGTATCCAACAATTTGGAAAGCAATCTAAAACCAATTCTCTCATCTCATTCCTGTAACAGAGCTGTGGCGATGCCAGGCATAGCAGTTTAAAACAGGCAAGTTTGTGGCATCTAAGGTCAGACTGCATCGGTTCAAATCTCAGCTCCACCACATGCCAGCTACATGACACACTGTCATCTAACTTCTCTAAGCTTCTATTTCCTCAACATTAAAAAAGGTTACCAGTGATGCCTAGTTCAAATAATTGCACTAATTTAGAAAACCCACATAAAATGCTTGTTTATTATGGTACTTGACACACAGTGAAGTCGCAAGATTTCAAGTCCAATGCCACCTACGTGGCAGACTGATACATCTAGCAACAAACTGAACAAAGGGCCTGGGAAGTACATCAGAGAGGACTTCGGTTAAAACCGGCAGAAGGAATCCAAACAATTATCACCATTACCTCCAGAAACCCCCACTAAAATGAGAGTAAAGGAACTTAAAAGTATAACCTCTCAAGTACACAAAGAAGAGAAAAGGAGATAATAGCTGGCAAGAGATTTAAACAAAATTCTGGAAAATAGCAGATTAACAGATGGCAAGAGCTCTAGCAGAACGGAGAAGGCTCAAACCCATGGCCTGCAGAGGGAGCAGCCAACCAGAGGTGGCCTAATTCATGTTGCAGAATCCTAGATTTTCTTGAATAAATGGTCTCAATTATTGTATGCCTTTGGTCATTTCCAGTCTTTAAATGGTTGATTTGGACAATTTTGTCTAATTTTATCATTGATTTTGAGGAGAGGATTTGCCAAGCTCTTCACTCAGCCACCCCAGAAGACCCACCCTGTGGAGGTCCATACTAAAGAGACAGGGGCTGAGAGGCACTAGACACCAGGCATGTGGTCAAGGGAAGAAAGGGGCGTCACTGAAAGAGCATAATGAAAAAGACCTCAGCTGCCTTCTGCTGCTGGGCTCCCTGAATGCTGGCAGACAGCCTTAGATTCCATATGCAGGGAATTATAGACTCCTTTCTGGAAGAACTGGCCCAAGACAAGGATACTTACAGACAACAACCTTGGGGCACCCAATGAGAAAGTTGGTTTGAAACCTATCACCTTACAGTGAAGCCCACTTGTTGACAAGATATTCCCCAACAAACCAAATATATAAACATACTAGCTTTTAAAAATATACTTTAAAAAATTAAAGTATAACAGAGCCAAGTCTGTGAATTAAGTGTGTAACTCCATGAATTAGTACAAAAGGCCCATACCTGTGTGACCATCACAAGGTCAGTAAATACATTTCTAGAACATTAGTAGCCTCCTAACTCCAGAGATTAGTTTTGCTTGTTTTTGACTATATATTCTTTTGTTTCTGGCTTTCTTACACATAACAAGTCTGAGATGTATCCATGTTGCTGCATGCTGCAGTAGTTCTCTTTGTTGTATGTAATCCACTATATCACAAGTTATTTATTCTTCTGTTGATGGACATTTGGGTTGGTTCCAGTCTTAGCTATTTTGGATAATGCTGTTATGAACATTCTTGTGCACGTCTCTTGGTATACACATTTCAGTTGGGTACATTCTGGGAGCAGAAGTGCTGAGTTACAGGGAAAGCATATGTTCAATTTTCATAGACAATGTCAAACAATTTTCCAAATTGTACCAATTAACACTCCCACCAGCAGTGTAGGATAGTCCTGTTACTTCACGTCCTTATTAGAACACAGCCACGCTCATTCATTTATATATATTATCTATCTATTATCTACATATTAGCTATAGCTGCTTTCAAGCTACAATGGTACAGCTGAGTAGTTACAACAGAGACCACAGGACCTGCAAGACTAAAATAGTGACTATCTGGCTCTTTAAGTTTGTTAAGTCCTGGTTTAGATTATTAACTTTCCAGCTTTACTTCTTATCCAACATATGCATTTTAGGCTGTAAGTTTTCTTCAAAACATGTCATTAGATGTATCTCGTAAGCTTTAATAAATTTATTTTCATTATCATGCAATTCAAAATATTTTCTAATTTTCATTGTGATTTCTTCTTTGAACCATGGGTTGTTCTGAAGCATGTTCCTATTTTCCACACATATAGGGATTTTCTAATTATAGTTCTATAATTGATTTATGGCTTAATTCCAATGTGGTTAAAGAAGATAATCTATATATTTCAATCCTCTGAAACTTGAGACTTGTTTTGTGGTTCAAAATATGGTCAATTTTGGTAAACACATTGGGTGCAGTATTCCATATATGTCTATTATGTCAAGTTTGTTGATTTGCATTCTTCTAATGTTCTCTATTCATACAAATGTTTATATGTATTTGCTCTCTCTCAGTTATTGAAAGAAACATGTCAAAATCTCCCATTATGAGTGTAGATTTATCCATTTCTCCTTTTAGTTCTATCATTTTTTGCTTTATATATTTTGACACCATGTTACTAAGTGTACAGAGATTAGAATTGTTTTATCTTTCCAGTGCACTGTCCCTTTTGTAATTATGAAATCTTTATTAATACCTCTGCTTGGAGTGTCTACTTTATCTGATAATATATGGACATGTAGTTCTTTTTCTGGGCTACTACTTGAATAGTATATCTTTTTTCATTCCTGTACTTTTAATGTTTCTTTATTTTACCTTCATTTTTAAGCCTCTTTTCACTGGGTATAGAATTCTAGGTGAATACTAGTCAGTAATTTTAAAGCATTGAATTACTGATATATACAACATGGATGAATCTCAAAAAAATTATATTGGGCAGAAGAATTCAGGCACAAAGGTAAATACTGTATGGTTCCATTTATACGAAACCGTATAGTAACAAAAAGCAGATCAGTGGTTTCCTTACACCAGGAGTGGAGTGAGGATTGACTGCAAGGGGGCATAAAGGAATCTTTCTGGGGTGATAGAAATGTTCTATATCGTGACTGAGGTGGTGGTTATACGTGTGTATTCATTTTTCAAAACTCACTGAACTTAAAATGTGTGCATTTATTATATGCAAATTATACCTCAATAAAGATAATTTAAACTTTTTAAATCTACGGGAGTTGGCATAATAAAAATTAATACTGTACACCTAATTAAAAAAAAAAACTCTGTATGCCTGAAAAAAATCCTCATAATGGGTACAGAATATACCAAACTTGTCTAACAGAAAAATATACCTCCCAAGTCAATAATTTCCCCAAAGGAATTAGTTGTTCTTAAAGAAACTCTGTTAAGTACATTTAAGACCCAATTAAAAAACAATGAGCACAACATTAATTTGATATACATGCTCAGAAAATTTGAAAACGATCATATATATGAATTACAGCTAAGACTTAAAACTTTATGAATCACAATAAATTATGGCTACAATTACTACCAACTCAGAATACACTATTAATAAAATTCTAAAATATCAGTATTTCCTTGGTACTCATAACTTGAATAGCTTAAGCAATTTTATCTATTTTTCTCAATTTATTTGCTTAATAAAATTTGCTCAATTTTATTTAATTTAATTAATTAATTTATTTTTTGTGAGGAAGATTCGCCCTGAGCTAACATCTGCCAATCCTCCTCTTTTTGCTGAGGAAGACTGGCCCTGGGCTAACATCCATGCCCATCTTCCTCTACTTTATATGGGACGCCGCCACAGCATGGCTTGACAAGCAGTGCGTCAGTGCACGCCCGGGATCCGAACCTGCGAACCCTGGGCCACCGCAGTGGAGTGCGTGCACTTAACCGCTTGTGCCACCGGGCCGACCCCAATTTGCTCAATTCTAAATGCTCTGAAAGCCCAATATATATAATTTACCCTCTGCTAGAGAAAAAAAAATCATCTTCATAAGCACAAAATATTATCAATGGAAAAAAACTGGTACAACCTCTTCCATGGAATTTATACTTGCAAAAAATTATTTTTTCCTCTTCATCAGCATGATTTTTTTTTTCTTTAAGCCCAGCTATAAATGTAAATTAGGATTTGACAGGAAATTTCATATGCATTTAGGGATATTACAGAAATGTAGGTTCCCTTCCCTTTATGAATCAATGAATTCCCCCAAATTTTAAACGCTAAACAAAATGAAAATTCCCTGTAAGGCTAAACCAGAATCGTCTGGCAAAAAAGAAATTAAGCATCATATGAGGGGGTAAAAATGTTTTAGCAGCACCTTTAGTACTTTTAGATCACACAGGTCCAGAGAAACAAGTGCTCCTTTGCAGTCACTATTCCTTCAAAAACAGAGAACTGCCACATACTCCCTCCTCTTAAGATTCCAGGCTTCTTCTTTTTTTTTTTTTGTGAGGAAGATCAGCCCTGTGCTAACATCTGCCAATCCTCCTCTTTTTTTTTGCTGAGGAAGACTGGCCCTGGGCTAACATCCATGCCCATCGTCCTCCACTTTGTAAAGACCCCAGCTCTTAAGATCAACTATCCCCATACTCCCACCTCTTAAGATCCAGTGACTGCACATGCACAGCTCTTTTCAGCTTGTTAATTAGCAGCTTACTAATCTACTTGTGATAGAAGATTCTTAAACTTCATTGATGTCAGCAGGTATCACCATTTGACACAAAATTCTTGTCTAATGAGTCCATTTACACTTGATGTTCTGAGGTCTAAAAATGAAATGTCTCTGGGTTCTACATGGTGCAAAATAGGTTCATTTCAAAAAAGACAGAACTGTAATACTAAGAGAAAAAACAATGATGAGAGGGAGAAAGCGAGAACAAACACTTACCTTGTCCCCGGTGGCAGTGAAAGTTGTTCAAGTGAATTACCTCTTCATTGTTGTTTCCCTCTGCCATTTTCAAATGCAGACAAAAACATATGCACTTGCTAATATCTAAACATGGCGACTATCCATGGGGTCTGAAAAGAAAAGAAAAAAAAAACATTAAGAATAAGGGAGTATCAAAACCTTTCCCCCACATCTGATCAAGGTAGCATTCTAAGCTTATGGTGAAAACACCACTAAAAACAAAAATAAAAGAATGCATAACTAAAAAGCTAATCGAGGATAAAAACATGGAATAATAAAAAAATAACCAGTTACCACCAAGGAACATATAAAAGAGGATAAAGGATCAAAGAACAGATGGACACATAAAAAACAAGTACGCTTAAAAACTCAATTACAACAACCTACAGGAGAAAATATTTGTAAATCATATACCTGATAAGCAGTTAAAATCCAGAATATATAAAGAACTCATACGAATCAATAGCAAAAAATAAAAATAATAATAATCCAAATAAAAAATGGGCAAAGGACCTAAACAGACTTTTTTCCAAATAAGATATTCAAATGGCTAACAGGTACATGAAAAAGTGCTCAACATCACTAATCATCAGGGAAATGCAAATCAAAACCATGAGATATCACCTCACACCTGTTAGAAAGGCTATCATCAGAAAGATGAGAGAACAAATGGTGGCAAGGATGTGGAGAAAAGGGAACCCTTGTGCACTGGTGGTGGGACTGTAAATTGGTGCAGCCACTATGGAAAACAGTACGGAGGGTTCTCAAAAAATTAAAAATAGAACCACCATATGATCCAGCAATTCCACCTCTGGGTATACATCCAAAGGAAATGAAATCACTATGCTGAAGAGATAGCTGCACCCGCATGTTCACTGCAGCATTATGTACAATAGCCAAGACACAGAAATAACCTAAGTGTCCATCAAGATGAATGGATAAAGAAAATGGAATACTGAAGAAGGAAATCCTGTCATTTGTGACAACATGGATGGACCTTGAAGGCATTGCACTATGTGCAACAATTCAGACAGAGAAAGACAAATACTTACATGTGGAATCTAGAAAAACAAAAACAAAACTCATAGAAAATGAGATCAGATTTGTGGTTACCAGAGGTGGAGGGGGTGGGGGAATTGAATGAAGGTGGTCAAAAGGTACAAACTTCCAGTTATAAGATAAGTAAGTACTGGAAATGTAATCTACAACATAAAGACTATAGTTAACACTGCTGTATGGTATATTTGAAAGTTGCTAAGAGAGTAAATTCTAAAAGTTCTCATCTCAAGGAAAAAACCAGTTTTTCTTTTTTACTTTTGTATCTATATGAGATGATGGATATTAACTAAACTTGTGATAATCATTTCACAATAAATATAAGTCATTATGCTGTACAACTTTAAAAAAACTCAATTATATCAGAAATTATATTACACAGACAACTCCAATTAAAAGACAAAGATTATCAGAATGGATAAAACCAAACTAAGTGTTGTTTTACAAGACAAAAACTCTAAGTACAAGAAAACTGAAAGGTTTAAAGCAAAAGGATGGAAAGCAATACATCGAACATTAACAACCCATCTCATAAGTTCTTAATTTCAGATACTGTATTTTTCTGTTATAAAATGTTCCTCTGATTTTTTAAAAATAAATTCCAATTCTCTTTTCAACTATTTTATCTTTTCCTTTTTTTTTTTTTTTTTTTGGTACAAGAAAACCCATAAAAAATTGTATGAATAAGGGCTGGCCCGGTGGCATAGTGGTTACATTCTCGTGCTCCACTTTGGCGGCCTGGGATTCGCAGGTTCGGATTCTGGGTGTAGACCTACGCACCACTTGTCAAGTCTTGCTGTGGTGGCATCCCATATACAAAACAGAGCACCATGGGCACAGATGTTAGCCCAGGGCCAATCTTCCTCAGCAAAAAGAGGAAGACTAGCAACAGATGTTAGCTCACGGCCAATCTTCCTCACCAAAAAAAAAATTGTATGGGTATATTAGTGTTAGACAAAACAGACATTATAAGAAGTACTGTTAATCCAAAGAAGCTTATGCACCCCTATGTTCATCGCAGCATTATTCACTATAGCCAAGACATGGAAGCATCCCAAATTTCCCTTGACTGATGACCGCATAAAGAAGATGTGGTATATATATACCATGGAATACCACTCAGCCATAAAAAAAAGACAAAATCGTCTCATTTGCAACAACATGGATGGACCTGGAGGGTATTATGTTAAGCGAAATAAGCCACAAAGAGAAAGACAAACACTGCATGAGTTCACTCATATGTGGAAGATAAACCAACACACGGACAGATAGAACTGTTGGGTGGTTACCAGGAGCAAGGCGGGGTGGGGAGTGTGCACAAGGGGTGGGGGGATGCATTTATATGGTGACTGACAAACAATAATGTACAACAAAAATTTCACAAAAATAAATAAATAAATATTTTAAAAAAACAAAGAAGTACTGTTAGAGATAAGTAGGGAGATTTCATCCAGATAACAGAGTCAACTCACAGGAGATTAACAATCCTAAATTTGTATGACTCTAATAACACAGCTTCAAAATATATATAGCTTAAATTGACAGATCTTCAGGGAATAAACAAATCCACACTTACAGCTGGATAAAAGACCTGAATAGCACTATCAAACAGCCTGACGTGATTGACATTTACAGACCACTCCACCCAACAACTGCAGAAAACACATTCTTTTCAACTATACAAGGAACATTTATAAAACAGTCAATTTGCTGAGCCATAAAGCCAGCCTCAACAAATTCTGCAGGCTTGAAACCATACAGCATATGCTATCTGACAAGAGTCAGTCAAAGAAAGATAACTAGGAAATTTCTAAATATTGGAAATTAAGCAACCTAAACAACCCATGGGTTAAAGAAGAAATTACATTGAAAATTAGAAACTATTTTGACTGAATGAACTGAAAGATAATGAAAACAAAACATATCAAAATTTGTGGGATGGAGTTAAAGCAGTGCTTAGACAGCAATTTACAGATCCAAATGCCTATTTTAGAGAAGAAAAATGACCAAAAAAATCAATGATCTAAGCTTTGATCTCAAGAAGCTAGAAAAAGAGCAGTAAATTAAACCCAGAAAAAGGAGACATAAGAAAATCATATGAGCAGAAATCAACAAAAGACTGCAAACATACAATTGAGAAAAGTCCAAGTAAAAAGCTGGTTCTTTAAAAAGATTGATAAACCTCTATCAAGATTGATTAAGGAAAAAAGAAAAACACAAATTACCGTTATCAGGAATGTAAAAGAAGACATCACTACAGAGTCTACGATATAAGGAGAATATTATGAATAACTTTGTACCAATTAATTTGAAATTTTGGATGAAATGGATAAATTCCTTGAGACACAACTTTCCACAATGAACGAAGAAAAATTTAAATCTGAATAAATTTATCAAATAAAGATATTAAATCAGTAATTAATAACCTTCCCACAAAGAATACTGCAAGCCAGAAAACTTCCCCAGTAAAGTCTTCTAAACATTTGAGGAAGAAATGTATCTCATACTACAAAAATTTTCAGAGAATAGAAAAAGAACAAACATTATTTCTGAAATCATTTTATGAGGCCAGAATAATTTTGATACTAAAAGCCTATAAGAGCATTACAAGAAAGACTGGTCTCTCTCATGAACACAGTTGCAAAAACCATAACCAAAGCCATGTAACTTACATTACTAGAATAAAGGAGATAAACTACAGAATCATCATAGTAGATGAAAATAAAAGCGTTAAATTCAACACCTGTTCATGACTAAAATTTCTTAGCAAACTAGTACTAGAAGGGAACTTCCTTTACTTAATTAAAGGGAACTTCCTTCACTTAATTAAAGGCATTACAAAAACACTGGAGCAAACCACACATCTAATAGTGAAACAATGAAGAGCTTTCTGTCTGAAACTGAGGAGAGTTCTCACCACTTCTTGTCAATCCTATACTGGAGGTTGTACCAAGTAGAGCAGGACAATAAAGAGAAATAAAATACCAGGTTGAAGGGAAGAAATAAAAGTTGCATTATTTGCAGAAGACTGTAGTATTGATGCAAAGACAGACAGAAAAATAGAATAGAGGGCTCAGAAACAGACTCACATACATTTGGTCACCCACATAAAAACAAAGGTGCTATTGCAATGCAGTGGAAAGAACGGTCTTTTCAATAAACATTGTGAAGTCAAGTGAATATCTATCTATACGGGAAAAAATGAATCTTGATCCATTCCTACACACATAAACATCAATTCCAGATGGATTACCAATGAAACATAAAGCAATAAAAATTCTGGAGGATAACAGGAGAACAAAATTATGTATACTTGTATATGTAACTATACAGAGATATCACTGGAATGAATAAATGAATGAATGAATGAAAAAGTCTCTGGATAAAAAGTCAATATACAAAAATGAACACTATACTAGTAAGAAACAATTAGAAAATGGTATTTAAAAGTATATTATTTAGAATAGCATCAAAAACCATCAAATACCAAGGAATAAATGCAAAGAAAGATGTGCAAGACCTCTACACAGAAAATTGTAAAACATCTCTGAGAGAAACTAAAAAGACCAAATAAATGGAGACATAGCCCATTCGTGGGCTGGAAAACAATTTTGTAAAGATATCAATTCTCCCCAAATTGATCTATAGATTTAACATAGCTTTAATCCTATTTTTAAAATGGATATATACTAGCTGACTCTAAAATTTACAGGAAAATGCAAAGAGCCAAGAGTAACCAAGGCTTTCATAAAGATAAACAAAAGATGGTAAGTCTTATTATTATAAAGCTACAGTAATTAAGACAATGTGGTACTGGCAAAAGAAGAGAAAACAAGACCAATAAAGAGAGTCCAGAAACAGATTCACTCATACACGGACATTAGATTTATGACAAAAGTGGCGTTGCAGCGCAGTGGAAAAACCATGATTCTTTTTTTCACTATATGATGCTGTACTAGAAAGCTATATTTTGGGAAGGGCAGGGCAGGAAGAGCAAGGAACTAGACCTCACGCCTTAAATAAAAACAACTTTAGGTGAACTCCTGATTTATTTTTTTGTTTGTTTGTTTTTTGTGAGGAAGATTGTCCCTGAGCTAAGATCTGTTGCCAATCTTCCTCTTTTTTTTTTTCGCTTGAGGAAGATGGTCCCTGAGCTAACATCTGTGTCAATCTTCCTCTACTTTTTGTATATGGGATGCCACCACAGCATGGCTTAATGAGTGGTGAATAGGTCTGCACCCAGGATCCGAACCTGCAAACCTCGGGCCACCAAAACGGAGTGCATGAACTTAACCACTACACCACCAGGCCAGCCCAGTAAACTCTTGATTTAAATGGAAAGGTAAAATACTAAAGATTCTAGAAGATAACAGAAGAAAATATCTTCACAAACTTGAGATAGGGAAAGATACCTTAAGCAGGATACAAAAAGTACTACCCAAAAAGAAAAAATTGAAATATTGTACATAAAAACAAAAAAACTTCTATTCACTAAAGAAAGAAAGAGTGAAAAGGCAAACCACTGGGACAAGAAATTTACAATACATATAACTAACAAAGGAGTCCTATCCAAAAAATATAAAGAACTCTTACATGTTAATTAAAAAAAAAAATCAGACAATTTTTAAGGGAAAAATGGGCTCAAAGATTTGAACTCACAATGCTGAGTGCCTTGAGGAAACCCAAAAGGCAAATAAACAAATTTTTAAAAATGCCCAAGTTATGAGACCTCAGAGGAATGCAAACTAAAACCACAAGGAAATTCTGGGAAGATGGCAGTAACGGCAGCATCATAGTTTTTGAACCTCTCCAAATTCTCACATAAAAACAGAAGAAATTCCATGGTTACAAAAAAACACAGACAAGGACCTCCATGAACTCCAAAATACAACCAGGTGAGGACAAACCACTAAGAGCCACATGATCTCTGAATTATCAATGTTTGTGACTCACAAAGCACAGGGTACTGTTGGGATCTGAGAATAGGATAATCTCCGAATAACCGACAGGTATTCATTGGAAAGCACAGAGGCCAACCTGAGACAGCAACTAACACTATTGAAGGGGTTTTGCTCAATTCAACAGTGGGCAGATGCAAGGAGTCCACTGTAAGATCTGAAAGAGGACTCATGAAGTTCTGAAACTGACCAGGGCTCCCTTGCAGGACATGACCCTACAATGAGAAGAAAATGCTGGGAATAGAGTTAAATTGAGTAAGATAGAGACAACAGAGACAAAGGAAAGAGAAGGCAGGTACAGATAAAAATAGAGAAGAACAGAGGCAGGAAATTTCAAAAATCAAGCTGCCATATTTTGAACACCGCAGGAAGCTCTGTGAAGTCAGGAAAAGTATCTTAAACTACACCTTCTTCTAAAAGTCTAAGATAACTAATTTCATTAAAAATAAGCAAAGAAAAGAATTGATGTCAAATCTCATATAAAGTTATAAAAAAAACAAGAAGCAAAACAATATTCTTGTAAATAATGAAAACATGCCAGGAAGATATAACAAACTAAAGGACATTAAGGAAATAATACAAGACATAAAATAACACAAATCAGAACTAGAAAAACTCAGAAATGGAGTGATAGATTTCAGGAAAGAAATAGAAATAAAAGAAAAAAATGTTTCAAGAATGAGGACTAAATTAGAAGGAACACAAGTGCGAATAAACACAACACATACTGCTTTAGAAGTAAAAGGTGAAAGGAGAAAATTCTAAAATAGAAAAATAAGGAGATAAAGGAACATTCAAGACAAAGATGACCTAGCAAAACAGACAAAAGGAGCTACTGAATAAATCAAAAGGGAAGAGAATACTAAAATTGTAACTGAAAAAAAAACTTACCTAAAATAAAAATGTTAAAGCTACATTTCAAAAGAATACAGTACACACCTAAGAAAAACCCAGAAGGACAACTACCAAGACACATTCTAGCAAAATTACTGGACTTTAAAGAAAAAGATGCTTTAGCACTTGGGCTTGAGACTTATAAAAGAAAGAAAATTAGATTATTAAGACTTTGATGGTGATGCTTTATGCCATTAGAAAATGGAATAAGATACTTTAAAAAAATGTGAGCCAGAGATTTTATATCCAGTAAATTTTTTTTTTTTTTGCAGGAGAAGATTCGCCCTAAGCTAACACCTGTTGCCCACTCTTCCCCCTTTTTTCTTCCTTTCCCCGCCCAAGTCCCAGTACATAGTTGTGTATAGTTGTAAGTTCTTCTGGTTCTTCTACATGAGCCACTGCCACAGCATGGCTACTGACAGACAAGTGGTGTGGTTCTGTGCCTGGGAACTGAACCTGGGCCGCTGAAGCAGAGCGCACTGAACTTCAACCGCTAGGCCACCAGGGCTGGCTCCAGCAAATTAAGGAAAAGGTGCACAAGGAAACATATCAACATATAAGAACTTATGGAATACTGTTTCTACAAGCCCTTCCTGGGGAATCAAGAGAAAAAGGAGCTTCAGGCAATTGAAATGACTACAGACACTGACACAAAAGACTGGTGGTAAACATTAAATATATAGTTACTTGTAGTACTAAGATCAAATGAGAACTAAAATTAAATGATATAGTATAATCATAAAAATTATGGGGAGAGAAAACAGATGCAAAATTTTAAAGTTGTTTACAGTAATATCTGTTGTGACATTCTTTTATTCTGACACTTTTGTGTGTGTAACGGGTCAAAACAAATGAACAGTTATGGAATATTCTATCAATCCCTGTGTCCTTCAGAATCAACATTCTTAGCGGTGAAAAAAGGAATTACACTTATAACATAGAAGTAAAGTAAGTTAAGTAAAATCGGTATAGTTCTAAATTTGAATTATAAATATTATGAACTCATAAAATATTTTAGTTCTGTCCATAAAAAAAAAGTCCTGAAAACAATGATCTACTTATAGCAATGAATGTCCATAGTACCTAGATTATGGTCTTGGAATACTATTTCTCCCCAAAAGAAACCAGGGCTTTTGGGACAAATTACTAATTCCAAGTCTGGGGCAGGAACCATACAAAAATGAGCCTGGAACATCCTGTCTTATCAGATATCAAAGAAGCTATCAAAGACTGAGTCCTGTCAGAATAACTCAGAAAAAAACTCCTAAAGAGGCTCCCATTGGCCAAAGATGAGACATTTTGAGCTTCAATAAAGATATTGATTGATATGGCATGACTCTCTTAAGAAAATGTATAAATGTAAGTGTTCATAATTTTTTTTCAAAAAAGGTCATTTAAAAAAGGATGATAGTCAACCAAGACATTATCTTTAAAATTGGTAAAATAAAGGCGAATAATCAGGCATCCTTCTTGCCTTTCCTATGTGACTGGATGACCCAACAGTAAATGAGAAAATGGTTTATTTACAAAAATATTCTAATTAATATCAATTTTAAAAATTTAATTACAATATCATCATTTTGCAATCCTCAATGAATTACTGGATCTAGACACTGAATTATCATTGGCTGCTAACATCATAGAGACAATAAGACACAAGTGACTTCTGAGAAAAGAACACTATCCATAGTCTTGCCAAAGAGATTGAACCAGAGTTTGGTCAAGAATCTGGACCCAGTCAAAATTTTAGAATAGAGGCTAGAGGAAAAATGAAATTTTTGAATTGTACCATAAGTATGCAAATCTCAACGGGGGCGGTTTCACAAGGGGGTGAAAAGATCTTAGATATTACAGTGGTTTGTGACACTCCAAAATTCAATCCCACCCAGCAAAACCTTTTCCTTAGTATTTAATGGGGGAGAACTAGGAAAAAATATATAAAAATATAAAATATATAAAAATATATTTTTCTAAAAATATACAGCTGGGAATGACAATTTTTTTTCAAGTCTGACAAACACTTACCTAGGCTCTGGGAAACTAGAGGTCAAATAGTTCAGGTTCAACAACAGATAGACTATAAGGAAAAAGAAAGGAATGGAAGAGAAACCTTAGATTTAAAGGATGTATCAAGTTTTTTAAATAGGTGAGATTAAACTATAGCATCTAGGGATGTACTCTTGGGTGATAAAACATAAAGAAATACAAGAAAACGATCATAAAAGTCAGACTAACGGTTAATTTTAGGGGGGAAGGAATGAGTTATGAATAGGACAGAATACATGGAGGTGGCATGGGGATGGAGGGGGCTCGGGGATGGTCTACTTCTTGACCTGGGTAGGGGATACAGGCGCCTTATAGTCATTCATTGAGCTATATATTTGCTTTATGTGGTTTTATATACTATTTTATTTCGAAAGGGTAAAGAACTCATGAGCTATTACATACTCATAGAATTGCTGCAAGTCTGAAAACTGATGATCAGTGTTATTGAGAATCTGGAGTAATGGGGACTGTCATATACTACAGGTGAAGAGTAAACTGGTACTACAACTTTGCAAAAGAAGCTTGATACTTTATCAATTATAGTGGAAGATACAAATCCCCTAAGACCCAACAATCCACTGCTAGAAATCTATATTATAGAAACATATGCTTATATGCACCAGGTCTATGCACAACAATGTTCACAGCAGCAGTTTGCTGGGAGCCAAACATTGAGGACTCACATCAATGATGGAAAAGACAAATACACTGTGGTACGTTCATACAATTAAAACCTATACAGCAACAAAAATGAAGCCATTAACAATCACACACAACATAGATGGATCTTAAAACATAACGACTAAGTGAAGGACTGAGTGAAGGAATCCAGACATAAAAGAATATATATTGAATGATTCTGTTTACACAAAATTTAGGGAAAGGCACAAACTCAGTTGTTTGAGGTGAAACTTCTTGGTATGTACTGTATTTCACAATGAAAAATCAGGGGAAAAAAGTCGTTATTAGAAAAAAAAAGTGCTTGCCCCTGTGAAACAGCAGTTGGAGATCAGGAAGAGAGGATTATTGCTTTTAATTAAAGTCTTTCTGTAGTCTGATTTTTGAACCATTTTCCTGCTTTACTTTGATGAAAATCAGAAGAATGAAAATCAATAAATAAGAACCAAAGGGGGATAATTATAACTGCTACGGGGCCTTTTTAGTTCCAAGATCCTATCTGTAACCTACCCACTCAACACTGTTCTTCCTCTCTAAGAAAATCTCAATTTTCTTTGCCTTCTTGAAAGAAATCATGTGCTTCAGAGGAGGCAAGCCCCAGACCCTGGCTTCTCATTAAATGATGTCTCCCAAGAGTTAGTAGTCTAATAATAACAGCATTTTTCCAGCTGTTTAGCATACAGCATATCAGAATACAAAGTTTATATATCAAGACTATGTTTAAGATTTACAACAGGGGCCGCCCCCACGGCTTAGCGTTTGAGTGCGTGCACTCCGCTACTGGTGGCCCAGGTTCGGATCCTGGGCGCGCACTGACGCACCGCTTGTCGGGCCATGCTGAGGCAGCGTCCCACATACAGCAACTAGAAGGATGTGCAACTATGACATACAACTATCTACTGGGGCTTTGGGGAGAAAAAAGGAAAAAAAAAAAAAAGGAGGAGGATTGGCAATAGATGTTAGCTCAGGGCCAGTCTTTCTCAGCAAAAAGAGGAGGATTGGCATGGATGTTAGCTTAGGGCTGATCTTCCTCACCAAAAAAAAAAAAAAGAAAAGATTTAAAACAGAACTTTCTGGTATCTATAACTGGACAAAGGTATCTCAATTTTTAAAATTTACAAATCAAAGTCTAAGTTTGGGTCTCTCACTTGAAATAACAATAATGATGTTATTTATAAATAGCATGGTATAAAGGAAAGAGCTGCGGTGTCAAATTTGAACTGCATCTAATCAAGTACTTTACTTTTCTTTCAAATAATGATTTTAAAAAGTATTCTGAACACAATTCCAATAGCCAAGTTTCTTATTTCTTTTTTTTTTTTTAAATTTTATTTATTTATTTTTCCCCCCAAAGCTCCAGTAGATAGTTGTATGTCATAGCTGCACATCCTTCCAGTTGCTGTATGTGGGACACGACGTCAGCATGGCCGGAGAAGCGGTGCGTTGGTGCGCGCCCGGGATCCGAACCCGGGCCGCCAGCAGCGGGGTGTGCGCACTTAACCGCTAAGCCACTGGGCCGGCCCTTCTTATTTCTTCTTTTACATCTAGATTCCTTCCATTTTACACTGAAAATCAAAGGGAAATGTGATTCATTTTACATCTAATTTAGAATGTCAAGCTTGTAGTTAAGCAGATTACTAGCGGTGCTTTAAAAGCAAGATTCCTCATGAGTGGCACACACAGTGGCCCCAAACTGCAGTGAGAAAAGGAGTCTGATGATGGAATTTCTACTCCTGACTAGCTTTTCTGTAAAGGTCATTCAACTCTCTGACATTCAGTCCTTTCTTCTGGACTTTAGATCAAACTAGCTAAGTATGAACCCTGGTTTCACCAGTCACTGAATCAGTGACTCTGCATAAATCACTTTATCTCTTGTGCCTAGTATCTTCATCTATAAAATGAGAAATGGTTATTTTAAAATTAATTGAATTAAACATATATAAAGTGTTCAGCATAGTGCCTGGCACATAGCAGCAAGTGTCACAGTATGACTATTATTATTACCTGTGAAATCGAAATAGCTATTCCTCTTACCTTGTAAGGCTGTGTTGAAGATTCAACTAAATATGAGAAACCACTTTGTATATGGTAAATGTCATTAAAACAGGAGCTTTGTTATCACAAGAACACAATAGATGCACAATGTTTATTAATAATAATAAGAGTTGATAATACAGCCACACTCGGGGGAAGGGAGCTTTACTTTCCTTTTCAAGTCACTTTTTTGCTAGTATGATAACTATTCGCAGTAAAACTTTTACTTCCTTCTATAAGAAACTTCATTTTCCCTCTGGAAGTAGCAAAAAGCTCTATATAAGTCTTCACTTCTTGATCAGACAGCTGAAGAAAATAGTTAAAAGCAGAGTCCAGAAACAGGCAATGCCACCCAAGAAAGAATATTTCAGTTCTTGCCTCTTCTTTTTATTATAAAAACTATCATATGTACATTTTATGACTACACTCTACGTCAAATATATGGCTTAATGCTTCCAAATTAAAACCAAAAATTAGCACATATTTCGCCACTTCATTAACTCTGTGGAGAATCTTATGTAATAGTACTATATTGTAAAAATTTAAGAAAATTGGATGACAGTTCTATGTTCTCTTCCACCTCCTACAATTGTCCTACTGATTTTTTTAATCCCTTTTTCCTCCTTGCATGGATGAATCAATACATGATGAGAGAGAGTTCATATTTTAATTGTTTTCTCCATATGCCCTTGACTATGTCTTATTCATAGCTGTCTTTCCAGTGTCTAACACAGTTACTGAATGAATGAGTGGCTCCAAAAACATCTTCCTTTGTCAGAGACTGGGCTGTTCATCACAGCCATATACAACTAGAGTCAGGTAACACGGCTTAAGTGACAACAATCAGGATTACAGAAAATTTGGAAAACAAAGGAAGTCAGAAAAGAAATGAGAATCGGCCATGGTTCTCTCGAGATTTTCTGATTTCAAAATTGCATCTTTGCTTCCTCGTAACCAGAGTCCTTGGGTTTATCTCTAACATATCATTTTCTTCTCATTCTTGTACTCTGTGTTGCTTCTCCTTGTTTCCTTTCACATGCTCCTAATATAATACCGCATGGCTGGGGTTTTGTAGTGTTCCTGCTTTCTAGAGTAATCTCTATATAAATATGCCTGTCATTTCTGCAACACGAGTTTTGGGGTAATAAAAGGTGTTTCAAATTTAATGAGTTAATCTCTTTGAACATTCCAGGGAAAGGTGGGCAAAGCAGAGCCAGGGATAGGCTGGGAGAAGGTGACATGCCCCTGTCATACCAGCCCCCTACAACAACTCTTTCTAGCATATTTTTTTAAGTGTCTATAAATGATTATTGCTTTTCATTCAAATATTAGCTTCTCATCTTAGCCATTATTTGGATATCCACTCTTTGTAAGCCTGTACTAGTATTTAATCATCTTAAATCAACCCAACAAAAATAATGGTTATTTTTAAGTAGTAATCTTAAGGTAGTTTTATTTTTTGCTTCCTTACATTTTCTAATTTTTCTATGCTAAATTGGTATTATTTACATTGATATTTAAAATTAAAATACATTAAAAGAATTCAACAAATACTACTGTGGGTTTGCTACGTGGTGTAAAGAATTTGTGTTATGCACCATGGGGAATACAAAGAAAATCCAACATGGATCTTGCCTCAAAGAACTTACTGAGAGAAAATATGCACACAATTAAGTATACTACAAAGTATAAAGTCATTAACACAATAAAGAGACTATTCCAGTTGGAGAAGGGCAGGTAGTCAGGGAAGGCTTAGTGGAGACAGCAGTATTCAAGCTAAATTGAATGCTGTCCCAGTTCCAGGCTTAGCCTTTGAGAGAACAGCAGCTTCCACCTAGGCGGCCCAGCTGACCACATACAAGACTGACTGCGCTGCTGGAGAGATCACATGGAAAGCTCTAACACTACATGGAGAGGGAAAGGGCAGCTGAGCCCAACCTTCCAGCAGTCTCCGACAAGGCTTGCGAGTGAAGAAGCCATTTTGGAAGTGGATTCTCCAGTCTCAGCCAACTCAGCTGACAGCCTGTGGACCAGAAAAAAAATGGCCTAGGTGAGCCCTTCCTAACCTTCTGACTTACAAAACTGTCAACAAATAAAACTGTTGTTTTAAGTCATTAAGTTTGGGGGTGGTTTGCTATGCACCAACAGGTTACTGAAGCAGAGCTCAAATTTTTATTTTCTAACCAATGAGAAGCAACCCAATGAAGAGTCAAGCTAGCTGCAATGTGTAAGACAGACTGTAGAAGACATCTGACAGCAGATCAGGTGACTGGAGGATGGTGATACTACTATGAAAGAACAAGGCAGGTGATGAGTTCAGAATAAGAAAATGCGTATTAATTTTAATATATAGACAAAAGGAAATAACTCAGGTAAAATAGCACCCATAATTACAGATATAATTATGCAAACAATTAGTCTGGAGTTTAAGCAGAGTTTAAAAGAGCTCTAAAAATCCTGTTATCAGTGTCTTTCTACAATAGGAAAAGTTCTAAACCAAAAATTAAATTCACAATCTTCAGTGAGTGGGCTAAAGAGCTGAATACGTAACATCAAGATTTTCCTCAACTCTCAGCTGAAAATTGGTTCAGAAACTGGGACAGATAAATAAGCACACCCTCATCCACAAGGGGGAAAATCAATGTTTTCAAACGTCTTTTTAGAGCTAAATCCTTTGTGAACTCATGACACCCTGTCCGTTCTATCCCCATACTGTCTGCAGGTTCTACCCTCTGACGTATCTTCATACAGCATTGAGAGTTTTTTTACACCACAAATTTCATCATGGTTGAACCCAAATCCTTACCATGGCCTGAAAAACGCTGCCTCCTATAACCCTTGCTGACATAGCTAACATCACCTCATACCTCTTCCCCCCATTCACCATTCTGCTCTGACAACGGCTCAGTTCCTAGAACACGCCACGCTCCTTCCTTCCACTCCAAGCTTTTCTCTCTGGCTGCATTACTCTTCTTCACTGCCTCTCTCTGACCAAATTAACTCTATTCATCCTTCAGTTCTTCACCTTAAATGTCACTTCCTCAGAGAAAAACCTTTCCTGACTATCCCCAGTGTTCATTCACACAACTCTCACTTCTTCCAAGTACCACAATAATCATCATAATTATTTAGGAAACTATGTTTAATATCCATCTTCTCTGCTAAAACAAGTTCCAAGAAAGTAGGATCCTACATCATCTTCCTTCCTATAGCCCGAGGACACAGCACACTGCCTGACACAAAGCAGATACCCCAAAAGAACTTTTTTTTTTTTTGCCAAGGAAGATTTCGCCCTGAGTTGACATTTGTGCCATCTTCCTCTATTTTGTACGTGCGACGCCGCCACAACATGGCCGCCCACGAGT
Source organism: Diceros bicornis minor (assembly GCF_020826845.1). Classification (NCBI taxonomy): domain Eukaryota; kingdom Metazoa; phylum Chordata; class Mammalia; order Perissodactyla; family Rhinocerotidae; genus Diceros; species Diceros bicornis. The sequence goes on along the minus strand of NC_080765.1, from coordinate 9,424,695 downwards.
GGTGTAAGCCTGCGCCCGGAACGGAACCGGGCCGCCAAAGCGGAGCTCCACGAACTTAACCACTAGGCCACGGGGCCGGCCCCTCCAGAAAAACTTTCTGAATAAATATCATTCACAGTATGTACAGAAGGAAAATTAGGAGCTTGAACTCGAGAACCAAACTGAGTTCAAGTTCCAGCTCTGACCCTTATAAGCTCTGTAACCAGATAAGTTCCTTTTCAGCACATTCATTTTCTTCCTTTTTAAAATAAGGATAATAACAGAATCTACGTCATTGAGGATTAAAAGAGTTAATACATGGTAAATCTTAGAACAGTGCCTGGCACATAGCCTATGCTGTGTCCTATTATTGTTAACAATGAAGATAAAATAATAACATTATCAGGTGTGAGAATTAGTTATGACGTCTGTAAAGACCCTAACACAGCCTAGAATATAGTAAACACTCATTAAACGGGAGTTATCACAGTTAGCAAACACATGCTCTCTCATCTAACCTATTTCATAAACTTTCAGTCTCCCTGACTCGTATCTCATCTTCCTTTATTAGATTTCTCCATACGGGCTGCAGGGCTTCTCTACTAGCTGCAGCCAGCCTTCAGGATAAAAATCTAACGCCACTGTTTAGATTTACACAGAGGTCCAAAATCTGGCCCCAGGCTCTCTAGCCATTTCTTCAAGTTCAACCACTCCCTACTCTCAGCCACAATTACTTACTTATACAAAAAAGCAAAGCAAAGCCATTTCTTAGCGGTCTTAGATCGAGGTCTGTCCTAAAATATTCCTTGTCCTCTCCCAGCAGAGGTAAGTCATCTTCTCTTTGCATTAGCAAAAGGCCGAGAACGAGCCCTACCGAGGCACTTATCACCATGCACTCGCGTTATCGGACCCTGGCTGGTTTACATGGGAAGTCTGGCCCTGGAAACGTCACCGGGACCCCGCAGGCACTCGGTGAGGTTGGTCACCAGACGGAAGGAGTAAAGTTTTGACAATCGTTCTGCAGTATTCGGGCTACACGCGCCGCGGGAGCGTCGGGATCGTCCGCCGCCAGGGCTCCGGGCGCAAGAGTCGGGTTCACGTTCTCCGCGCGCAGTGTCCACACACTCACAGAGTCCTCACGAGTCTGGGGGGAGTCGCCGGCTCTCCCGGGAAGACACTCCTCCAGGGCTGAGCCGCGGGGGTGGGGCCCGCCCCGGCCGGAGTTCAAACTCACAGAGCATCACCCCCCGCGGCTCCGAGCCGCGCTCGGCTCCTCAGACGCCGCCTCCCGCGAGGTGCCGCCGAGGACTCTCGGGCTTTCGGCGCTTTCGCCGCCGCGCAGCAGGCCGACCGGCCAGCCCGCAAAACTTCCCGAAGTGACGGGAGCGGCGGGAGGGTCCGCCGGCCGCCTGCGCCTTCGTCGCTCCCGCCTCGCCACCGGCCCCGCTGCTCGGGCAGCCCCGGCGCTCGGCGGCCCCCGCTCGGCCCCGGGCCGGCTCGCGTTCGGCCGCCGCCGGGCCAGACCCGCGCCCCCGGGCCCGCGGCCCCGCCGCCCCTCAAGGCGAGGCCCCCGCCCCCACCCCGGGCGAATGGAGGCGGAGAGACCATTCGCCTCACAGATCCCGCCGAGGAGCCGGGCGGCCCCGCGGCCGACACTTACTCGCCCCTCAACTCGCCGGTTCGTGAGGCGGGCTCGGTGGTCTCCGTCGTCGCGACTCCTAGTCACCAGAAGCGGCCGCCGACAGCTCCGTCGCCGCGGCCGCCGCTGCCCTCCTTCCGGCCCCGCCGCGGCGTCACCTCGCGCCTGCGCACAGCGCCCCCTCCCGACTAATGACAGGAAGAACCATAGAGGCACGCCGGGTGCTGGGGAGGAGGGGCCTGGGGAGTCAGACCATAGAGAGGGACGCCGGTGGGCTCCTCCATCCCCCTCTCACCGCCCACTGAGTCTTGACTCCCCCACTAGGCGGCAGGGGGAAAGCAACGGAGAGCCTCTCAACCCTTTGAGGTGTCGCTGTCTCCCTAGTGTCGAAAAGGGTGTGGGGGCAGGTGGCCATGGAAATCTACTGGATGTGCACCTATTTGCACCCGTTGCCTTTGGCAAGTCATTCATTCAACACACATTTTCAGAGGGCTTCCTGTGTGCTAGGCACTGTTCTGGGATTGGGGATACAAGGGTGCAGAGGGTCCCTGTTCTCAAGAAGCTTATGTTTTAGGGGGCAAGTCAATAATTAACTAGCAAACTAACTAAAATACTGGCTCAGGCAGGAGGTTTGAGGAAAAAGGAAAAATAAAGCAAAGAAAGGGACAGAGAGTGATGGGGATAATAGTGTGGTTAGGAAAAGCATCTTCTGAGGAGGGGACATTTGAGCAGAAAACTGAGTGAGGTAAGGGAGTAAGCCCTGGTGACCATTTGGAGGAAGAACACTTCAAGCAGAGGGTAGAGAAAGGGCAAAGGCCCTGAGCTGGGAATATTCTTGGTGTGTTGGAAAAACAGCAAGGATGTCGCGTGGCTGTAGTGCAGTGAGATGGAGAGTGGTAGGGAATGGGCTTGGCAAGGTGGCAGGGGACCAGATGATATAAGATCTTAATAAGGAATTTGGATTTTCTTCCAAGTATGATGGGAAGCTATCAGAGAATTGGGAGCAGGGGCATGAGTTGATCTGCTTGTGTTTTCCAAAGATCACTGTGGTGGCTGTTTGGAGAATAGACTATAGAGAGGTGAGAGCTGAGGCTGGAAAGTCAGTTAGGAAGCTATTGCAGGAGTCTAAATGATAAGCGATGGTGACTTGGACTAGTATGGTCAGGGAGGAGGTGGTGAGAAATGATCAGATTAGGGATTTTTTTTTTTAAGGTAGAATAGAGAGATTTGCCAATGGATTGGATATGGGGTGAGAGAGAAAGAAAGCAGTCAAGGATAACTACCAGGTTTGCGGCTTGTGCAACTGGGTAAATAGCGGTTCCATTCATAAATATGGGGGAAAATTGGGAGATTTTGGTCCAAGTAGGGAGACGTGAACACATTTTGGACATGTTAAATTGCCAACTGGGGGCCAGCCTGTGGCCTAGTGGTTAAGTTTGGCACACTCTGCTTCTGCGGCTGGGGTTTATTTATTTATTTTTTGTGTGAGGAAGATCAGCCCTGAGCTAACATCCATGCCAATCCCCCTCTCTTTTTGCTGAGGAAGACCGGCCCTGAGCTAACATCTATTGCCAATCCTCCTTTTTTTCCCCTTTTTCTTCCCAAAGCCCCAGTAGATAGTTGTATGTCATAGCTGCACATCCTTCTAGTTGCTGTATGTGGGATGCCGCCTCAGCGTGGCCGGACAAGTGGTGCCTCGCTGCGTGCCCGGGATCCGAACCCGGGCCGCCAGTAGTGGAGCGTGCGCACTTTACCACTAAGCCATGGGGCCAACCCCCGGCGGCTGGGGTTTGGTTCCTGGGCGGGGACCTATACCACTCGTCCATGGCCATGCTCTGGCAGCAACCCACATGCAAAGTAGAGGAGGATTGGCACAGATGTTAGCTCAGAGTGAATCTTCCTCAGCAAAAAAAAAATTTGCCAACTAGACCTTCAAGTAGAAATGTCAATAGGCAATTAGATATATGGGTCTGTAACTTAAGAAAGACAGGAGGACTCAGAAGCTAGAGATTTAGATTGGGAGTCATTAAGGTATAGATATTATATAAAGCCATGGCACTGGCTATACTTATACCTAGCGAATGAATGTAGCTAGAGGAGAGAGGACAGCTGAAGGTGGAGATCACTTCAGCATTTAGAGTCTAGAGAAGGATGCTGAGAAGGAAAGGCCAGTGAAGGAGGAGGAAAATGAGAAGAGTGTGGTGTCCCAGAGACCCGGGAAAGAAAGTGTTCTCAGGAGATGGGAGTTAGCAGTGGTGCTAAATGCTGCTCAGAGACTCAGTACAATGGATCTGAGTCTCAATGAAACAAGAAAGAGGGATGTTCACTGAGAGTGAGGTCAGAGAGAGCGTCTTGGAAGTTTGTGGAGGAAAGAGTGGAGAGCGAAATGACTAGCAGAATGCAGTAGGTTTGCTGGCCCTGGAGTTCTGTGATCATAAATTTAAAGTGAGGCCAGGCAGCAAGGATGCGAGTCTTTCTCCAGCCACATGCTTAGATACAGAGGAAATAAAAGAACTGGAGAGACAGGAGAAGGTCAAAGAGGGGGATGCTTGAAACTGAGGTCTTGGAGATGGTGCTTTAGCTATAGCTGGTAATGATGAAGCCTTGGGTGTGACTAGGAGAGTGGTTGGCTGAGGTAGAGAGGATATCTCTATCATTGAAGGAGAGGGATCAAGAAACTAAGAGGCCTGGGTGTGGATAGATTATTTAACAGAATGTTAAATCGTCAGGAAAGATTTCAGAAATAGGGAGGGGGGCATGGAATAAGACAGATCCTAAAATCTTCAGTGAATGAGGAGGAATGACCAGCAGACCAGCAGATAGTTGCACAGGAAAGATGGTGGTGTAGTCAGTCCAATGGCACACACTTCCGAAGATTCGGTTAATTGTCGTCATCGTTGTTGTTTTGCTTTGTTTTAAAGGAAGTAGAAGAAACAAGAGGCTGGATGCAGCAACGAGCACCCCTCCTCCAGGTCAGAGCATCACGGCTTATGGTGGTTTACACTGGAGAGAAATGACCACTACTTGAGAGGGCTACAGGGAAGCAGTGTCCTGAGGGGATGGCCATGTTTCAGTGACATAAGAAAGTGAAGGCTGCTCAGAGAAGAAGGTAAGGATATAGGGATTTTACTGATGGCAGACCATGAGTTCCAGATGGCACAGTGGAAGGAAGAGTTTAGAGGGTAGCCAGGAGTGAGAGCTTAATACAGAGTCTTGTGAAGATGAGATCCTGGGATAACCTGGAAGGTAAAACAGGGGCATTGGGCCTGATAGGATTATCCTCCCTGGTACTCCTGTTGCGGGAGTTGGGGTAATTGCTTTTAGTTATAGTCATCTTCTTGGGACTGTTCTCGTGAGCCGTTTGTAATGTTGAGGCAGGGAGTGTTGAGAGAGGGGCTTGGTGGTCTTAGCAGGAGTAGAAGGATCTTTCTGGACCCTTGAACCCTGCTGTGTTGGTGTTAAGGCCAAGGGAAATATGCTCTTCCCAGAATCAAGTTACCTTGTGGAGTCGGGAATTCCTCATTTGTAAAATGAGGATTTTCTTTTTTAAAATTATTTTATTGAGGTCATATTAGCTTACAACATTGTGTAAATTTCAGGTGTACATCACTATTTCAGTTTCTGTATAGACTGCATTGTGTTCACCACCAACAGTCCAGTTTTCGTCCATCGCCGTACACATGTGCCCCTTTACCCCTTTCGCTCTCTCCGCACCCCCTTCTCCTCTGGTAACCACTAATCTGTTCTCCTTATCTATCTGTTTGTCGTCCACATATAAGTGAAATCATACAGTATTTGTCTTTCTCTGTCTGACTTATTTTGCTTAGCATAATACTCTCAAGGTCCATCCGTGTTGTCGCAAATGGCACAATTTTGTCTTTTTTTGTGGCTGAGTAGTATTCCATCGTATATATATACCACATCTTTATCCATTCATCCATGATGGGCACTTGGGTTGCTTCTACTTCTTGACTATTGTGAATAATGCTGCGGTGAACGTAGGGGTACATATATCTTTTTGAATTATTGATTTCATGTTCTTTGGATAAATACCCAATAGTGGAATAGCTGGATCATATGGTATTTCTATTTTTAATTTTTTGAGAAATCTCCATACTGTTTTCCATAGTGGCTGCACCAGTTTGCATTCCCACCAGCAGTGTACGAGGGTTCTCTTTTCTCCACATCCTCTCCAACACTCGTTATTTCTTGTTAATTATCACCATTCCGTTGGGTGTGAGGTAATATCTCATTGTAGTTTTCATTTGCGTTTCCCTAATAATTAGTATGTTGAACATCTTTTCAGGTGCCTGTTGGCCATCTGTATATCTTTGGAAAAATGTCTATTCATATCCTCTGCTTGTTTTTTGATCAGGTTGTTCATTTTTTTGTTGTTGAGTTGTATGAGTTCTTTATATATTTTGGAAATTAACCCCTTGGCGGATATATGATTTGCAAATATTTTCTCCCCTTTGGTGGGTTGTCTTTTCATTTGTTGATGGTTTTCTTTGCCGTGGAGAAGCGTTTTAGTCTGATGGAGTCACATTTGTTTACTTTTTCTTTCGTTTCTTTTGCCTTAGTAGACATGGTACTTGAAAAGATACTGCTAAGACCGATGTCAAAGAGTGTACTGCCTATATTTTCTTCTAGGAGTTTTATGGTCTCAGGTCTTACATTCAAGTCTTTAATCCATTTTGAGTTAATTTTTGTGTATGGTGTAAGATAATGGTCTATGTTCATTCTTTTGCACGTGGCTGTCCAGTTTTCCCAACACCGTTTATTGAAGAGACTTTCCTTTCTCCATTGTATGTTCTTGGCTTGTTTGTTGAAGATTAGCTGTCCATAGATGTGTGGTTTTATTTCTGGGCTTTCAGTTCTATTCCATTGATCTGTGTGTCTGTTTTTCCGCCAGTACCAGGTTGTTTTGATTACTATAGCTCTGTAGTATATTTTGAATTCAGGGAGTGTGATACTTCAAGATTTATCTTTTTTCTCAGGATTGCTTTGGCTATTCAGGGTCTTTTGTTGTTCTATATAAATTTTAGGATTCTTTGATCTATTTCTGTGAAGAATGTCATTAGGATTCTGATTGGGATTGCATTGAATCTGTAGATTGCTTTAGGTAATATGGACATTTTAACTATGTTTGTTCTTCCAATCCATGAGCACAGAATGTCTCTCCATTTCTTTATGTCATCATCAATTTCTTTCAATAATGTCTTATAGTTTTCAGTGTGTAGGCCTTTCACCTCTTTGGTTAAATTTATTCCTAGGTATTTTATTCTTTTTGTTGCAATTGTAAATGGAATTGTATTCTTGATTTCTGTTTCTGCTAGTTCATTGTTAGTGTATAAAAATGCAACTGATTTTTGTATGTTGATTTTGTACCCTGCAAATTTGCTGTATTCATTGATTATTTCTAATAGTTTTTTGGTGGATTCTTTAGGGTTTTCTATATATAGAATCCTGTCATCTGCAAATAGTAACAAAGAAACAACAAATAGAAGCAAAGGTTTTACTTCTTCCTTTCCAATTTAGATCTCTTTTATTTCTTTTTCTTGCCTAATTGCTCTTGCTAAAACTTCCAGTACTATGTTGATAAGAGTGGCAAAAGTGGGCATCCTTGTCTTGTTCCTGTTCTCAGAGGAATAGCTTTCAATTTGTCACCATTGAATATGATGTTGGCCACGGTTTGTCATAGATGGCCTTTATTATGTTGAGGTACTTTCCTTCTATACCCGTTTTATTGAGAGTTTTTATCATAAATGGGTGTTGGATCTTGTCAAATGCTGTCTCTGAGATTGAGATGATCATGTGATTTTTATTCTTCATTTTGTTAATGTAGTGTATCACATTGATTGCTTTGTGGATGCATCCCTGCATCCGTGTAATAAATCCCACTTGATTGTGGTGAATGATCCTTTTAACGTATTGTTGTATTCAACTGGCTAATATTTTGTTGAGAACTTTTGCATCTATATTCATCAGCGATATCAGCCTGTAATTTTTCTTTTTTTGTGTTGTCCTTGTCTGGTTTTGGTATCAGGGTAATGTTGGCCTCGTAGAATGAGTTAGGAAGCTTCCCTTCCTCTTCAATTTTTCAGAATAGTTTGAGAAGAATAAGTATTAAATCTTCTTTGTGTGCTTTGTAGAATTCTCCAGAGAAGCGATTTCATCCTGGACTTTTGTTTTCTTGGAGGTTTTTTCATTACTGTTTCAATCTCTTTACTTGTGATTGGTCTAGTCAGATTCTCTATTTCTTCTTGATTCAGTTTTGGGAGGTTGTATGATTCTAAGAATTTATCCATTTCTTCTGGGTTATCCAATTTGTTGGTGTGTAGCTTTTCATAATATTCTTTTACAATCCTTTGTATTTCTGTGGTGTCTGTTGTAATTTCTCCAAAATGAGGATTTTCATATTATCTATTGCCCAGTGTTCTTGCAAGGATGAAATGGGATCATGTGTGAATTGAGAAGTTATTTGTCTAGATATTGGTGGTGTCTTAAACATTGTAAGAACCATAAAGACTCGTTTCCCCATCTCTGCATTATCTCCTAGTGAGGGCAAGAGGGAGCCCCTTCCCTCCTTCCCAGTTGCTTGGGATAGTTCTGCATATCTTTGAAGTCTCAGGCCTTTATTCCCAGGGCAACGGGTTCTAGCTAAAGCTACAAGCGTGGCAGGATAATGTTTTGCAATATTAACTTCCTGTCTTTGTTTTTCTTCAAGTATTTCTCATTTTTTCTTCCGATCTTTGGGAAGGTTTGTGGCAGGACTTGTTGCCTTTGTTTTCCAAAAGCTTAACCCCACTGGGGAGGTGACGCTAAGTGTCTTAGGGAGACTTCAATGCAGAAGATGTACATTTGAGGGGGAAATACCAAGTGATTTTCTACTGTGATTACTAATCACAGAGATTAGTCAAAGGAATCCTCTGGGCTTGGGAAAGGAAGAAATGGAGGGAAAATGTTGAGAGTGGTGATGATGGTGGGGCCAAGGCAGTTTCTGGGAATAGCTGAGAAAGGACAGAGAGGGAATGGATATGTGCGGCTGTGTCTAGGCAGGCAGGATCTCGTGGTGTCATGAAAGTGGCCACCAAGAGTCACTTGACATGAAGGAACTGGGTGCAGGAGCCAGAGATGACCTGCGTGGTTGACTCCTGGCCAAGAGCATACTGGAAAATGGATGGACCAATAGGTGCCTTTGCGGGCAGGTGACATGAGTACCAGATACTCTCTGTCACCACCTTGGTACTACCCAAACCCTTAGACATACCCTGAGGAGGGAAACAGAGTGTGGGGAACACTGAATTACCTGGGACTTAGATTCTGGCCTCTCACTGCATTGAGAGCTCAAAAAAAAAAAAAATTAAATTGAGTCGTAGAGAATTAGAAAAGTGGTATGTTCTGCACAAAGGAGTTTGTGCACTGAGAGTCACACAAACCAGGTGAAGGGATTATGATAGGGCCAACAGGAGGGGACAGAGGTATGAAGTCATCAGATGTGAGGGTCAGAAAGGGTTGTAAGGTATACGTGGTCCAGAGTTGACAAGCGACGTGTCCGAGTCCCACAGCAAGTCAGACTGACCTGGCCCAACTTATCAAGATGCCACAGCTGAGCCCACACCCACCTTTGTGGCTTTGTAGAGCCACAAAGCAGCAGAGCTGAAAAGAGAACAGCCTTTCCCAAACCTCAGGCATTTGAGCAGTACCACCACAAGTTTTACCTAATCCACTTATTACCCACTCTTAATATTTTTCTTTAGACTGATTCATTTTTTTGTTAAAAGATATTTATTTAAAAAGGAAACTTTATTTCACCACTGTAAATAGAAAACAACTCTCACTTTCCATAAGCAGAAAGTAGCCATAAAAATAGATTCAATGAAGTAAAGTAATGTTACTGAATTTCTAAAAATTTATAATTAGAGTAAACAAACCAATGATTTACAAGTAAAAATTCAATCAAATCAAGGTGTGAAACATATAACTGGAAATAAGCTTCCTTAAGAGAAGAATGGAATAGTTTGTGATCAGTCAGAAGTAAAGGGATATTTGTTCCATGTGTTCAGTTTAAGGGAAAAATGAGTTCTATGTCAATAAGAGGAGTCACCTCTTTTGCTTTCAATGCTAACCAGCACCAAGAATCAGAAAGAGCCAAAGATATCTACCTGCAGACAAAATTATTGTCAACAAGTGATTTTGCTATTTTCCTGGGAGGAAGCATGGAAATCCACATCATCTCTACTGGCTATACTTCCATGCAGTGATGGTGGAGGGTGTGAAACATACATGAGCATTCTGAGGCTTCCAGAGAGCTGTGGTATGTAATTCATACTTCTCAGTGAGTTGAGTCGTCCTGGCATTGCTTCCTTTATTTCTTTTTCTGGTTACAATTAGATTAATGTGCCTATGATCTATAAAATCGTTTATAAAAGTAGAGGACTGTCGGGGCCGACCCCGTGGAGTAGAGGTTAAGCACGTGCGCTCTGCTGCTGGTGGCCTGGGTTCGGATCCTGGGCGCGTACTGATGCACCGCTTGTCAGGCCATGCTGTGGCAACGTCCCATATAAAGTGGAGGAAGATGGGCACAGATGTTAGCCCAGGGCCAGTCTTCCTCAGCAAAAAAAAAAAAAAAGAGGAGGATTGGCATGGATGTTAGCTCAGGGCTGATCTTCCTCACACACACACACACAAAGTAGAGGACTGCCATTCTTCACAATTTGTGCATCGTCACTTTGTTCCTAAAAGCTGTTATTATTGCCATCAGCTTTATCTAGATGAAGCTGTGCTAGTCTGGCCTTGGAGGAAATTATTCCTGAACTCTCTCTGCTTTCAGAAGTAGTAATTTCCTGCCATTCTGGCCCATTGATTTTTTTTAAAATCAATGTTATTGCGGTATAATTTATATACAATACAATGCACCTAGTTTAAGTGTACATTTCTATAAGTTTTGACAGATGTATATGCCCATGTAACCACCACCACAATCAAGATAGAGACCATTTCCATCACCCCAAAATATTCCCTTATTCTCCTTCCTAGTTGAACCACCACCCCCATCCCTGGCACTAGGCAACCATTTATCTGCTTTCTGTCACTTTAGATTAGAATTATTTTTTCTGTAATTTCAGATAAATGAGATCATAAAGCATGTACTCTTGGTTCTGGTTTCTTTTCTCAACATATGTTTATTTTTTCAGTTATTTTTACTGTGGTAAAAAACACATACAATTTACCATCTTACCCATTTTTAAGTGTGCACTTCAGTGGTATTAAATACGTTCGTAATGCTGTGCAAACATCATCACCATCCATCTCCATAGCTCCTTTCATTTCACAAAACCGAAACTATACCTATTATGCAATAACTCCCCATTTCCCCTCCCCCCAGCCCCTGTCAACCACCATTCTACTTTCTGTCTCTATGATTTTGACTACTCTAAGTATGTCATGTAAGTGGAATCATACAGTATTTGTCTTTTTGTGACTGGCTTATTTCACTTAGAATATTTGTTCTCAAGGTTCATCCACGTTGGAGCATATGTCAGAATCTCCTTCTTTTTTAAAGCTGAATATTATTCCATTGTGTGTATTACCACATTTTGCTTATCAGTTCATCTGTTGATGGACACTTGGGTTGCTTACATGTTTTAGCTATTGTGAATAAGGCTGCTATGAACATGAGTATACGAATATCTCTTCAAGATCCTGCTTTCAATTCTTTTGGGTATATACCCAGAAGTGGAAGTGGTGACTCAGATGATAATTCTATTTTTAATTTTTGAAGAACCATCATACTGTTTCCCACCATTTGACATTCCTACCAACCGTGCACAAGGATTTCAATTTCTCCGCATCCTTGTCAACACTTGTTATTTTCTGTTTTTTTGATAGTAATGGGTGTGAGGTGGTATCTCATTGTAGTTTTGATTTACATTTCCCTAATGATTAATGATCTTCATCATCTTTTCATATGCTTATTGTCCATTTGTATATTTTATTTGGAGAAATGTCTATTCAATCTTTTGGCCATTTTTTAACAGAGTTGTTTTGTTTCTTTGTTGTTGAGTTTTAGGAGTTTTCTATATATTCTGGATATGAACTCCTTATCAGATATATGATTTCCAAATATTTTCTCCCATTCTATGGGTTGCCTTTTTATTTTGTTGATAGTGTCTTTTGATGCACAAAATTTTTAAATTTTCATGAAGTCCGATTTGTCTATTTTTTCTTTTGTTGCCTGTGCCTTTGGTGTCATAGCCAAGAAATCGTTGCCAAACCCTATGTCATGAAGATTTGGCTCTCTTTCTTCTTAGAGTTTTATAGTTTTAGATCTTATATTTAGGTCTTTGATCCATTTTGAATTCATTTTTGTATATAGAGTTAGGTAAGGGTCCAACTTCATTTTTTGCATGTGGATATCCAGTTTTTCCCACACCTTCCCCCCATTGAATAGTTTTGACATCCTTGTCAAAAATCATTTGGGCATATATTCGAGAGTTTATTTCTGGACTCTTTTTTCTATCCCATTGGTCTATATGTCTGTCTTTATGCCAGTACCACACTGTTTTGATCATGCGTAGCTTTGTAGTAAGTTTTGAAATCAGAAAGTGTGACTCCTCCAGCTTTGTTTTTCTTTCTCAAGATTGCTTTGGCTATTCAGGGTCCCTTGAGATTCCATATGAATTTTAGGATGGGTTTTTCTATTTCTTCAAAAAATATTGTTGGGGGGGCCAGCCCCATGGCCTAGTGGTTAAGCGCTCTGCTTCGGCGGCTTGGGTTTGCAGGTTCAGATCCCGGGCGCAGACCTACACCATGCTGTGGCAGCGACCCACATACAAAATAGAATAGAAGCCAATGCTTTACCTGCCCACGAGAAACTACAGAACAATCGCCATCACCTTGTTCACCTTGAAAGCCAGCAAGGCACCTGAGAGGTGCTGAAATGATTTCCCTCATGCTTTTGCTTGAATTTAATACAGGCATCTAATGTTCCTCATTAGACTTCAGAATGTAGGAACCATGTACTTCATCTCTAATAATAAGCTTAATGTCAAATTCTTACTTTTACCCTCCTGTGTCCACTCCCTTTACCTTGAACTTAGGGTGGAGACTGGCTTTTCAACTCTACTCCTTTCCTGTTATGGCTCTCCAGCCTTTCCTGGAAACCAGGCCTGTGGTAAGAAGCCTCTTCTACCAGAACTGCACTTTCTTCTCTGCTTTCAGGTGAGTCATTTTGAGCCTCAGCTTGTGTCTTTCTTGAGGGACCTTTTGGAAAGGTGCACAAAGCAGCTGCCATACTCCAACATTTTGAATCTTTCTGACCAAATCTCATATAAATTTACGAAGATGCCCTTGCTTAACATTATGCAAACATTCCAGGTACAGCCCAAAATAGACATCCCTCTCCAGAGGGCATTTCTATCCTACATGTTTGGCAGGTAGGAGGTGCCACATAAGTAATGAAAGAATGACTGGGGAGATCTCTTTATGAACAGATACTTTGCAAATATTTGTCGTGATTATCGCCACAGAGACATTTTGTTTTCATTTAGGGAGATCTTTCAGGGTTTTTTGTTGTTGTTGTTGTCGCTGGTTTTTGGCAGGGGAGGGGCTTCTTTTCACTTGATACTGCTATAAGCCATGCTATAAACACCTTGCAATTCAAGTGTAATATACATATATCATAAGCTTGATGAATTTTCACAAAGTGAACACGCTCATGTAACTGGCATCCAAGACAAGAAAAAGAACTTGACTGGCACCTTGGAAGCCCCCTCCTGCTCCCTTTCAGGCACTACCCACCTCTCCAAGGGTAACCATTATCCTACTTTTATCGCCATAGATCGGGTTTTCAAGAAATTGTCCCCTTTATGTCCTTTATATATGGAATCATACAATATATAATCTCAACATCATGATTGTGAAGTTCGTTTGTACGTAGCTGCACATAGTTGTAAATTATTCATTCTCATTGTTGTGGAGTGGTTCTCAAAGTGCGGTCTGGAGAGCCCCGGGGGTCTCCAAGACCCACTCAGGGAGTCCATGAGGTCAAAACTATTTTCATAATAACACTAGGCATTATTTTCACTAATGGTGCAAAAGCAATGATGAGTAAAACTGCTGGTGTCTTAGTACTGATCAAGACAATGGCACCAAACTATACTCATAGTCACTGTATTATTTATTCACCACCACACACTGGAAAAAAAGCCCAGATTCACTCAAGAATGTACTTCATTGAAAGCAGTAAAAGTATTGATTTTATTAAATCTGGACCCTTGAGTACATGTCTTTTTCATACTCCGAATAGTGAGAAGGGAAGTATGCACAAAACACAGTGGCTGTCTTGAGGAAAAGCCCTTGTGTCACTGAATCACGAGCTGAATCGGCCACCTTTTTTATAGAACACCATCTTAAAAGAACGACTGGCCAACAAACTATGATTATTCAGACTAGGGTACTTGGCAGACGTTTTCTCAAAAATGAATGAAGGAAAATAATTGTGTCTTTGCTGCCAGTGATAAAATTTGAGCTTTCAAGAGAAAATTAGAATTTTAGAACATTTGTATTTGCCACTGTGAGCTTGACAGTTTACCAATACTTAAAAACTTTTCTGATGAGATGGGTGGTGATATTAATGAATGTGATTTTCTGATAGTTTATGAAATGTGTCAAAATTTGGAAAAAGTGCATAGCTCAGCAAACCAATATTTTCCACATGATCAATGCCTAATGTTACAAAATCATACATGTAAGATTTGGTAAGATACCAAAGAAGAATATCCATAATTATCTGAAAAAGCTGTTAAAATACTCCTTCCTTTTCCACTCACGTATGTATGTGTCAGGTCATAATTTCTTCACACGTTTCAACCAAAATAATATATTGCAACAGACTGAACGCAGAAGCAGATATGAGAACACAGCTGGTTCCTATTAAATCTGACATTAAAGAGATTTGAGAAAATGCAAAACAATGCTATTCTTCTCACTAACACTTTTTTTGGTTCTATTTTGGAAAATATAGTTATTTTCTGTAAAAATAAAAATTTATGTTACTTTGTAATGAGTTCATTATTAATGTTTTTGTTACTTTTTAATGAGTTCATTATTGTTATTTCTAAGTGAATTAATAATTAAATGTTTAAAGAATTCTCAGTTTTAATTCCTAATATGGGAGTAGCTATATTGATAGCTCTTTGAAGTCTCAAAATTTTTTAGGAGTGTAAAGGGTTCATGAGGCCAGTAAGTTTGAGAACTGCTGCTACAGTTTAAGAAATTGTGCTGCACCACATTTATGAAAGAAAAAATTTAATTGCAAAAAAATTGATCTCCAATTAATTTTTTTTTTCAGTTACGTGGGGAAAAGGTCATCATTCAATTCGGGGTCTGACTGACATATCAATGCTCAGCTGGAGCAGAAGTTCAGGACCACAGAGGGGGCTGGGCCATGAGGAGGGTACTGGAGCCTGTGCGAGTTTCTCTTAGAGTGGGCTCAGCTATGGAAATGGAAACCAAGGCTTCTTGTAGGTTGTTACCATAATGACCCCACAATGAATCATGCCTCCCTGGTGTCCATGCTATTTACAATGTGACTTTATCACCCCTCTCCAATGAGGTGGAGTCTGTTTCTCTTCCCCTTGAATCTGGGCTGGCCTTGATCTTGCTTTGACCAGTAGAATGCAGCAGAAGGGACACACGCAGTGGTCATGTTGAAACTGTTGTCAAGGAGAGCTTGAACTCTGGAACCAAAGATTCATGGTAAAATGACTGAATGCCTCTCCTTTGACAGCACCATCCCCTGCCTGCCTTGGTGATACTGGGATGACTTGGCTGGGATGACCACCCACTGGTAAGAGAAAGATGTATTCAACCCCAAGGCAGCAATGGAGGATTCTTATCAGAGATGGCCCATGAAATCAACAAAAAGATGGGGGAACACCTGGGGTCCAAATGCCAGTTACAAGGTCAGAACTGAATTAGACCCAAGAAGATTCAGGGTCAACATCACTGCTGTCTCAGAAGGCTGACTTCTTAAATTTTATGGATGACAGGCTTATGTTGCAGGAATGGGCCAAGTTTGGTAATGGCCAAGGCTGGGACATACAAGTAGAAGTTATTGCAAGTGGACTCACTCATGCCCTTTTTCCCAGGGATTGCTAGAGTTTCCCCTAGAGGTGGTACCCTCCACTGTATTTAATTGCCTTCTGGATGTTCTTAACCTCACTTTGAATGGTTTGTTGTATCATGGGGGCTAATGTCTGTCAGGCATAGGTGTGTGCTTCCACTTTGTGTAGCCACACTCGTCATCATGCTGGCTGTGTTCCGGGTTTTCCCCAGCTGTGATAGACACATGACGGGAGAGGCTTTCTCCAGGTAGGATTAGCTGTGGACCTCTTCTTGACACGTTCACACTTCCTTTTTTCCTGGGCCAACTTTTACCAGAGCACAGTGGTTTGCTGGGAAATGTTTCACAATCTGCTTCCAGGGAAAATAAAAAAAAGCCATGACTCGCATTGTTTGATGATTTTCATGGGTAAATCCTCCCACCGTGGTGGATTTCAACCACTAACTTGATGTCAACTGGCTTGCAAAATTCTTAAAAATGTAAAAGCCATCTCTTGCAAGCTGGTATGAGCTGGATCCTGTACCCCACTGCCAACACAGGAAGTATTTTGGAATCTCCTAGCGTACCGGAGTCTTAAATTATTCCTGCTGTTCCAGGCCTTATTTCTGATATGCTGGGGTAAGCCCTGGTTACCCCTGTGAACTTTCTCCTCCATCCTCACCCGCCTTCCCCAATTTGCAGCTGCCCGTCAATTCTAGAGTGCTGGCTCAGTCTCCATGACCATTCACCACTTCAGAGGCTTTCTGGAAATCTGAGGCTGCCACTGCCTGACTTTGCACATCTGCTAACTGAACACATCCAGCCCTGAAAAAAGCCTGGAACTCTCCTGCTCCTCCTGTGGGCTGCAGAGAAACCTTCCACAACAACGTGGGTTGAGGCCACTACAACTCATGGTCTTCCACTCTGCTAGTCCTTATTTTTCCTTGGTCAGCTCTCTGTCACTTTTCCCACATCAGCTTTTCCAGCCCTCCGTATCGATTTATGCCTGCCCGTAATTTGATCTTACTTTCCATTAAATTGAGGAAAATCATACATTACCTAACTCCCATCAACTGAAAGTCTATATTGGGGAATCCTTCACAGACTTCCTCAAATTTCCATCTGTAAGCATACCCACTGATTTCTAGATGGGCCCACTGTCACTCCCTACCCTTCTGCTTTGAGAAGAAGGTACCTCTTCTTCAATTTGAGACTGACTCCTCTACTTTCCCTCTGGATTCTCTCTCCTCTCTTTTCTTTTAATTTTTACTTTTATTATATATATACACATATATGTGTATATGTATATATGAGGAAATTTATTATAGGAATTGGCTCACATGGTTGTGGAGAATGAGAAGTCCCACAGTCTGTCTGCAAGCTGGAGAACTAGGAAAGCTGATGGTGTAATTCAGTTGGGTCCAAAGGTCTGAGAACAGGGGAGCTGATTAGTGGGGCAAGGAGGGTGCTTCTGGTGTAAGTCCAGGAGTCCTAAGGCTGGAGAACCAAGAGCTCTGATGTTCCATGTCCAAGGGCAGATGAAAATTGACCTCCTCTCTTTTCTACAGGGTCCTTGTTGCATTATCTATCCTCTGTCTCCTAAATATTAAAAATTTCCCTCTCAGTTGGATTTTCCTTCTATATATTCTTACCTTGAACTATTTCCCTTCTTTACACACACACACACACACACACACACACACCCTTCATCAGTTCTGGATCCCACTCTAGCTATTATTCTATATTCCATCCTCCCTTTGCAGTACATCTTCATAAAAACATAGTCCCTGCTTGCTGCTTTCACTTCCCCAATCTCCATTTTCTTCTTAACCCCAGAAATCTGGTCTGCCCTCACTAAACCTGGAATCTTCTTAGATATTTCTGGGAACCACTAAGCCGTTGGTGTGCTGGAGCAAGTAGGGCCCACTGTGTGCAGTTCTTCCCCACTCTATGTTCAGTGGTGTCACATTGGTAGCTTGAAATAGGCCATGGTGGGAGCATTTACACCATAGAAATCAGCATACGTTACCACCAGAGATCTCCCCCTAAGAGCCGGTTGTTAAGCTTTTACTAATATACCATTAAGTCAGGTGGCCCCCATTGCAAGGCAATGACTGACCTCCCAACTATTTCTCTGATTCCAGATTTTTCTTCCACTTGCCACTTCATAAAGTCTGATCCAGTCTCTTGCTTTGTGTGAATTTTCCCACTTCTGCTTCAGGTCGGGCTTGCTCTAACCCTATCCTAACCTTCTTGGTTATCATCATTAATCAAGTAGAATTTCTGAGGCTTAGATCATTGAAATGGTCTCCACTCCTGGATTTGAAATTCAAAAATTATGATGTATGTGAACTATGGCAACTAGGTAAAATTTACAATTGAATTTGATGATAAGCATAGTAAGGAATGTGTTGTAGATGAGACATTGATGCATGAGGCCCTAAAATCTATAAGTTGACTAAAATTAAGTATGACTTCCACTTAAGTATTGTGACATATTTGTGGCAACGATTTACCGGACACAGTTCCAAACACTTTTGCAGCTCTAAGTTTCATTTGCATTTAACTTTATGATAGCAGTTGACAGTGGAGAACTTAGTCTCTTGAAATAAACATGTATTAAAAATTACTAAGGTCTATAATGTCACCAGAAAGACTCAAATCTAGTGACCATTTCCATAGAAAACAAGAAATTAAAACTAATAAGCTTTGAAATTGTCATAATAGCTTAAAGCACAAAAAACATTTTATTATCTCTCAAGACTCCGTGGGTTGACTGGGCTCAGCTGGGCAGTTCATCTGCTCCTCATGATGTTACCTGGGGATGCATCATCTGAGCTGAAATGGGTAAGACGGCTCACTTGCTCAGCTCACAGTTGGTGTTGGCTGATGGCTGGAGGCTCAGCTGGGACTGTGAACCAGAAAGCCTTGATTCTTCCCCCTATGGCCTCTCCATGTGGGTTGGGATTCTTACAGAAAACAGTTGGATTGCATGAGGGACTTCCCAAGAGCAGGCATTCTGAGAGAGAAGAGGCAGAAGCTGCCAGTCCTAAGGCCTTAGCTTGGAATTCTCAGAAACATCACTTCAATTGCATTCTCTTGGTCAAATAGGAGGCAGGGGAGTGGAGTAGAGTGTTCTAAGGTCCTGGCATTGTCCTGGGAACAGATAAAACTGCAAATGTATAGTAGGCTCTAATAATTCAATGATGTATGTTGCAATCTCAAGGTTTACAACTAAAGAATAATAAAATTATATATAACTAACATGTTATTTTAATAGAGGGGAAATAGAATAATTAAAATACTCAATCTAACCTTAATGCAATAAAACTTGAAGTTAATAATAAAATCAAGATGAAAATTCCACGTTTGAAAATGAAATAGCATACTACTAAATAACTCTTGCGTTAAAGTGGAAACTACAAAGGAAATCAAGCAATATTTAGAAGAGAAAGATCATATAAACCACTTGATGTCAACATTTGTGGAATACCACAAAGGAATTACATAATGACAATTATTTAGTTTAAACACATTTATTTTAGGAAACAAAAAAGGCTAAATTTTGAACTCGAGAGGCAAACCCAAAGCAACAAGAAGAAAGAAAATAATAAAAATAAGGTCAACTCAGGAACCAATCACATAGATATCAGGAAAAAAAAAAGAGAAGATTCTTTGAATCTTTGATTTTTTTGAAAACAGTTAAGATGGATACATATCTGATCAAAAAAATAAGAGTTAAGTTTCAAATAAACTACAACAGAAGTTTTATAGATATGTAAATATGTATGCATATATACAAGAACATTATTAATAACCATATGACAGTAAACTTTAAAATTTAGAGGACATGGAATCTTGGTTTGTGTTCTTTCCGAAGACCCTAAGACGAGGACTGAAGTGCAAGTGGTATTTTGGGGATGTGATCTTAAGTAATACACACTGGGGAGTGGGGAAATGAGGCAGGGAAGGAAGCTAATAAAGTGTGTTATCAAGCCAGTTACCCCTAGAGCTTAATCCCTTCAGGGACTCTGGGAGACAATCTCAAGACACATCTCCAAGTTAGCCCACCCAAGGGATGAGGAGGCTGGGATTTCTATTCACTAACTCACCATCTGTCTTTGCTCGAGAGCTGCTTCCAGGGGCATCTTCTCTCTAGTAACTGTGGCTTGCCCTGTGCACGGTCGTGTGTGCTCCAGCAGCCAGCAAAAAAGCTCTGAAGCAGAGAGTTGCAGGTGTTTACAGTAAGCAGCCTTTGGAGTGTAGAAGTGAATACCAAGGTATCAGTGGTGAGGCACAAACAGCTTCTCCTCCGGTTCATACGTGATTTCTCTTGATCTACTAGTGCCCCATTCACTCTGTCCAGCCTCTGATTCTTCAAGATGGTGGCTGGTCATGATTTCTAAAATAAAAACTTAAAACAGGATTACTGGGATAAACTACAGTCCCCACTACTGCAATTGGTTCTTCAGTTTTTGCTGCAATTGACATTTGTGGCCTCCCTCTTCTTCCACGCTATCTGTCATCTTCAGCCAGTACTTCTGTTGATCTAAACTGATTGTTAGGTAGGAGAACATTCATCTCTGAGAGGTCTGAGCCCCTGGTTACCATGCCCTTGTTAGGCCTTTGTTATTGCCCATTCTACTATCACTAGGCATAGAAGCCCTAAGATCCAATCCAGTGAATCCTTGGAGTTTCACTTTTTCCTCCTCCGAACATATATCAGCAACTGCGTCTCCTTGTGATCATCAGGGTCTATTATACCCGCCAGTGGAGTAGCTCCTTTCTTTACCTGCTGGTATATCAGCATAAGGAGCCCCAAATGACCAGGTAGCAGTCATAGCTTTTGGTTAAGTGGAATCCTTACTGTGTACCCTGGGATAAACAGCTCCACTCCCCATCTCCCAAGAGCCAGTACCTATAATCCAGCAGAGCCTAAAACTGTTGGGACAGTAAGCACAAATTCCTCAGTAGATCCCTGGGAGGAATAGGAAGAGGAGCCACTTCTACTTCCACCCCTTGGCTTGCAGACCCAAGCATTTTTTAAAAACTGAGGTAACAGTCATATAACATAAAATTAACCATTAACCATTTTTATTGCTCTCAGGCTCCTGTTTGACCAGAGAACCCATTCACCGTTTCCCAAGAGTTCATGTGTATCCTTATGTCAGGTCACTCCTTCCACACCAAGTTACCCACCAGATAAACTGCTCAAAATGCTGCTCATTTGGAGAAGTTCCCTTCACCACCTTATTTCAGGGCCACCCCTGCACAACATAATAGTATGGCAGCAGTCTTTTTTCAGATTGCACCAATAGTGAACCAGGCTTAGGGTTTCCCCCCTCCACAATCTGGTTGTAGGTAATCCCCTGATGAGGCTATAGATGTGAGTTGAGGGAGAGGCATTGTGGCAATGAAGATAGGTGACATGGTGGTCTGGGTTCCCTATTCATGTAACTTATTTTTGCCATCTGAACCTGCTCAGTTCTGATCTAGAGTATACCATTTCTATCCCAGAATGGATTGTTGCTTTGTCCACTCAACTTTATGACTTGGTGGGTCTCATAATGCACAGCTCATGAGGAGCAGCTATGGTCTCATAGTCACTTGATGCCCCACGGTCAAATGCTTAGTCTCTGCAAGGACCTGGTAGCATGCAAAAAGCTGCATTTGAATTATGAATGTGCTGAAGATAGCAGAGCTTTGTTCTAGAATCCTATGTATCTGAACTGTGGCTTTTCCATTGGGGCTTGCCAGAGACTCCACACACCATTGTTATCCCTAGCACCATGGCATCTGCCATGGATACATGTAGCACCATGGGATATGACCTGTAATAATGGCTCAAGCAGCAGGGCCATTGGACCACAGCCTGAATTTGCTGCAGATCTCTCTCTTTCTCAGGGCAGCACTCAAAAATGTCAGCTTTCTGAGTCACCTAAAAAATAAATTGTAGCACTATTCTCATGTGTGATGTATGTTGTCTCCAAAATCTGGAGAGGCCTATCAAATGCTCAGCTTCTTTCTTAGTGGTAGGAGGTATAATGTGTAATAGCTTGCCTTTTCTTCGGCAATATCACACTGTCTTGATTACTGTAGCTTTATAATAAATTTTCAACTTGGTAGTATCAGTCCTCCAGCTTTGCCCTTCTCCTTCAATATTGTGTTGGCTATTCTGGGTCTTTTGCCACTCCATATAAACTTTAGAATAAGGTTATTGATATCCACAAAATAACTGGCCAGGATTTTGACTGAGATTGCATCAAATCTGTAGGTCAGGTTGGAGAGAACTGCCATTTTGACAGTATTGAGTCTTCCCATCCATGAACATGGAATATCTTTTCATTTATTTAGTTCTTCTTTGATTTCTTTCATCAGAGTTTTGTAATTTTCCTCATATAGATCTTGTACATATTTTGTTAGATTTATACCTAAGTATTTCATTTTGGGGGGGGGTGTGCACCAAAACAAATGGTATTGTGTTTTTAATTTCAAATTCCACTTATTCATTGCCGGAATATAGAAAATCAATGAACTTGTGTATATTAACTTTGCATCCTGTGACCTTAGTATAATCACTCATTAGTTCCAGGAGTTTTTTTGTTGATTCTTTTGGATTTTCTACATAGACAATCATGTCATCTGCAAAAAAAGAAAGTTTTATTTATTCCTTCCCAATTAGTATACATTTTATTTCATTTTCTTGTCTTATTGCATTATCTAGGACTTCCAGTACAATGTTGAAAAGCAGTGGTGAGAGGGAACATCTTTGCTTTGTTCCTGATCTTAGTGGGAAAGCTTCAAGTTTCTCATCATTAAGTATGATGTTGGCTCTAGGTTTTTTGGAGATATTCTTTACCAAGTTGAGGAAGTTCCCCTCTGTTCCTAGTTTACTGAGAGTTTTTATCATGAATGGGTGTTGGCTTTTATCATGAATGGGTGTTGTCAAATGCTTTTTCTGCATCTATTGATATGTCATGTGATTTTTCCTTTGTTGATGTGATGGATTATATTGATTTTTAAATGTTGAACCAGCATTGCATATAAATCCCACTTGGTTGTGGTGTATAATTCTTTTTATACATTGTTGGATTCAATTTGCTAAAATTTTTTGAGGATTTTTGTATCTATGTTCATGAGAGGTATAGGCTGTAGTTTCCTTGTAATATATTTGTTTGGTTTTGGTATTAGGGTAATGCTGGCCTCATAGAATGAGGTTAGGAACTATTCCCTCTGTTTCTATCTTCTGAAAGAGATTATAGATAATAGGTATAATTTTTTCCTGAAATGTTTGGTAGAATTCACTAGTGAACCCATCTGGACCTGGTGCTTTCTGTTTTGGAAGGTTACTAATTATCGAATCAATTTCTTTAGTATTGATAGGCCTATTCAGATAGTCTATATCTTCTTTTGTGAATTTTGGAAGATTGTTTCTTTTAAGAAATTGGTTCATTTCATCTTTATAAAGCATGCATGATCGAACACATTGTTGCTGTTATTTTTAACAAACTATTATCTTTTAAATCAATTAAGAATAAGAAAAATAAATGTTTTTGGGGCTGGCCTGGTGGTGCAAGTAGTTAAGTGCGCATGCTCTGCTGCAGCAGCCTGGGGTTCGCTGGTTCGGATCCCGGGCGTGCACCGACGCACTGCTTGTAGAGCCATGCTGTGGCGGTGTCTTATATAAAGTTGAGGAAGATGGGCACGGATGTTAGCTCAGGGCCAATCTTCCTCAGCAAAAAGAGGAGGATTGGCATCAGATGTTAGCTCAGTGCTGATCTTCCTCACACACACAAAAAAAAGTAAATGTTTTTGTTTTACCTTTGCTTATTCCTTCTCCAGTGCTCTTCCTTTCTTTATGAAGATCTTAGATTCTGATCTATATCATTTCCTCCTCTCTAAAAAACTTCTTGTAGCATTTCTTGCAAAGCAGGTCTCTTGGCAAAAAGTTTCCTCAATTTTTGTCTGACAAAGTCTTTATTTCTCCTTTATTTTTGAAGGATAATTTCGCAGGGTACAGAATTCTAGGTTGGTGGAGTTTGTTTTTTTTTTCCCTCAACACTTTAAATATTTCACTCCCCTCTCTTCTTGCTGACATGGTTTCTGAGAAGTCAGATGTAATTCTTATCTTTGCTCCTCTATAGGTAAGCTGTTTTCTTCTTCTAGCTTCTTTCAGAATTGTTCCTTTATTTTTGATTTTCTGAAGTTTGAATATGATATGCCTAGGTGTAGTTGTTTTTGGCATTTATACTGCTTGGTATTCTCTGAGCTTCCTGGATCTGTGGTTTGGTTTGGTGGTTTAATTTCAGGAAAGTCTCAGTCACTATTGTTTCAAATGTTGCTTCTGTTCCGTTTTCTTTTTCTTTTCCTACTGATATTTCCATTACCCATGTTACACCTTTTGTAGTTGTCCCACAGTTCTTGAATAGTCTGTATTTTTCATTCTTTTTTCTCTTTGCTTTTCAGTTTGTGAGATTTCTATTGAGATATCCTCAAGCTCAGAGGTTCTTTCCTCAGAAATGTCCAGTCTACTAATAAGCCCATAAAAGACATTTTTCATTTCTGCTACAGTGTTTTTGATCTCTAGAAGTTCCTTTTGATTCTTAGAATTTCTATGTCTTTGCTTATACTGCCCGCCTGTTCTTGCATGCTAAGTTATCCATGAGTCCTTAGCGTACCCATCACAGTTATTTTAAATTCATGGTCTGATAATTCCAACATCCCTGCCCTATCTGAGTCTGGTTCTGATGCTTGCTCTGTCTCTTCAAACTGTATATATATATATAATTGCCTTTAACTATGCCTTGTAATTTTTTCTTGGTAGCTAGACATGATGTACTGGGTAAAAGGAACTGCTGTAAATAGGCCTTTAGTAATGCGGTGGTGAGGTGTGGGGGAGGGTGAGTGGTCTATAGTCCAAGGATTAGGTCTCAATCTTTTAGTGAGCTTGTGCCACTGGACTGTGTATGGGCCTCACAAGTGCTTCTCAGTCCCCTTCCCCCATTAGGTAGGATAGTGTAGTTAGAGTGGGCTGGAGTTGGGTATTTCCCTTCCCCCACATGGAAGGCTAGAGTCAGCTGGAGTTGGGTAGTTCCCTTCCCCAGGTCAGTTAGGCTCTGATAAAACCCCAGCAAGTTAGGCTCTGGTTAACTAGTTTCTCCTGAAGGTAGGCCTTGTTAAGAAGAACAGAATGCTCTGGTGTGTTTCAAAATGGTTACTTTTCCCCTCCCCCTGCAGGAAGCACGAAGGGATTTTCCCCCTATATTCTCTGTGAGAACCTGGCCCAGCTCCTGGAGGTAAAACTCACAAAAGTGTGGGGACCGTCCCTGGAGTTTCTAACTTGCAGACTTGTCCACACTGAGCCTCCAGCAGTTCATCAATTACAGTTCAGGTTTTCCTCCCCAGCACCGGTTCCGTTGGAGGTTTCTGTTTGTGGGTTTCTGCTCTGGTAAGTTATGATTCTCTATGTTTGGTGTCTAGCTCTCTAATTTAGAGGGCAGTGGCTTGCCTGGTGACCTCAACTTCTCTGACGGATCTAAGAAGAGTTGTTGGTTTTTCAGTTTATTCAGCTTTGTACTTGTTGTTAGGACGGAGTGGCAACTTCCAAGCTCCTTACCTGCTGGACTGAAACCAGAAGTCCTGTCTATCTGTTTTTAGACAGTTTGTCCACCTTTATGTGAATTTGGAAGTTTGTGGGGATTTGATGAGGTATAGTTGGTGGGTTTCCCTCCCGGTATCCTTGTTGGCTTTGTTTAGTTCTTTAGAAGTGGGAAGATTCAAAATATACCTGTCACCATTACCTGCCACACTAAAATATATTTTTTTAGTGCCTTATATATGCTAGGAATTGGGCTACACACTGGGGATGCAGCAGCAAATTAGACAGACCCTATCCCTCTCTCACGGCACTTGCCAGCCTACCTGCCTGGAGGGGATCCATTCATCCTTCAAGTGCTCAACCTCAGATGTTCCCTGCTCTGTAACTCTCAGCTTGTAGCGGGCTCCTAGGGAGGGCGGTGAGACATCACCATGCTCTAGAGTTCTTGGTGCTGAATCAGACCAAGCTGTATCCAAAAGGTAGAGCAGATATCAGGAAGAGGTGTCACACCTCTGCAGACCCCATGTTTACATTTCATATTAAATTACCCTCTGGCCTGGAGAGCTGCTGTGAGGCCAGGAGTTGAAGGTGTTTTGACTGTAGAGAATATATTTTCCTATTACCATCCTAACTCCACCTGATAAAAGAGAAGGTCATTACTCGCATGCCAACCTCAGAGGCAGAAGGATAATGCAATCTTACTTAGAAAGACACGTTAAGAGATATACAAATGAGGAATTCTTGCCACAGCAATGTGGTCTTTGATATCAACACATCTACATTCTTCTCTGGCAGACTTGCTCTGCCTCCATCAATCAAAAAATCCCCCTTTGTTCTTAATAGTATAAGACAAAGCTTCAGATTTGAAGTCAGCCTAAGACTCAACAGCCAAAATGGACGCTCCTGGGCTTATCCTATTTGTATCAATACTCCATTATAAACAACCCAAACAAAGAATATGGACAAGGATATGAAGGCTATCTGAACAGCAAATGACATTTTTGTTTTGTTTTTGTTTCTGTTTTAATCTAAGAGGTTGCACTAATAGTGGTTCTATTGCCACTGGGCTCCAAAGGGTCATGATTCTGTGATTCTGTGTTGCTATGGGGATGGGATTATATGATTCACTTGCACAGCATGTTCCGTTGCTAAGGTAATTGCAGGCATCCTCACCCTCTCTATCAGAGCCTGCTTTGGCACAGATATTAGCCATGGGATAAAAGGAGCTTGGTGCCTCAGGTGCCATGAAAGAGCAGGGGAAATCAGTTCTGTATAAGATTTTGGAGGAACTGAAAAATTCCACTTGCTGGTTGACCTGGGTGGCTTCATGGTGACAGCTAGCAACATGGATGGTGTTCAGAAAGCTTGTTCCATTTCACAGGGACCTGGCTGTATCATGGCTACATGGTTTGCAAGGAGCCACCAGTGAGCGGAGATACCCAGAAGACTTGAGTGCTCTAGAAGGTGTTAGAATCTTTCAGACTTGTGGTGCAAGGGGTGGGGGATGGAGATTGAGTAGAAGGGAGCATGAGGGAAGTTTCTGAGATGTATATCCTGGCTGGGTTTTAGTTACATGGGTGCATGTATTTGTCAAGCCTCGCCAAATTGCACACTTACGTTCTGTGCATTCACATAAAATATAAATTTTACCTCAATAAAAGCAATACTTCAGACTGGACAGGGAGAAGGCAGCCTTGGAGACCCACAGAAGAACAGCCCTAGAGTGCCTCTAAAATGTTTTTTCTAGGTGTAGAGATAGTTTAGCATTCGCTACAGTGCCTGTTGCCTGTTTTTTCAAGGCAGGGGGTGATGTTTGGGCTCTTGTCTTGTGTGCACATCGACCACCCCTGCTCTAGCCTCTGAGGATGGCCATGTCAGCCTCCGCCTCCTTCTCCCTCAGTCCAGGACATCTGGGTGTCCCAGGGTGTCTTGTCATTCTTTGTTGCCCTCTATCCTTCCAGGACAGGAAGAGGTGTCAGGAGGGCATAACATTGGAGTAGGAGTTAGGGGCACAGACTTCTAGTCCCCATCTGGTCGCTAACCCACCGAACACTAGCCAAACTCTCTGGGCTGCAGTGTACAAAATGGGGTCAGTGAAGCTCAGGGCTACCACAAGGGGACAAAGCAGAGTGAAGGTGTGCTGCACAAAGGACAGGAGGAGCTCTGCAGGGGAGGAGACCAGAGGCTGCCCGATTGTGTAAAAAATGGGCGTGATGCAAGACACTGGCAGCCATCAGGCACTCAGGGGCCTGCGTGGCTTCTATTTGGGGGGAATCAAGAAGCAAATCAGGTGGCGGGGGCCATTTCAAAACAAGGTGATCAAGTCAAATTCCAGCGTCCCCACTTCTGATCTGTATGATTGGGACAAGTCATTAATTTGAGTTTCTCCTACATCTCAAAGTGTTCGGTGCGTTAGCTCTCTGAGCCTCAGTTTACACACCTGAAAAATGAGAATAACAATAATAAAAACCCAGAGGGAGGGAGAAGGCCAGTGGAGAAGCTATTGTAAGTGTGGAAGACGGTGTAGAATTTCCCACAGCCTGGATTTTGCCAGTTGTCTCATTGTGGTATTATTTGACATATTTTTCTGCTGCCCCTTGTTTTTCCTGTAATCTGGGAGTTAGATCCAGAGGCTTGGTCAGACTTAGGTTTTTGGGTTTTTTTCCAAGATTACTCATAGCTGATGTTGTGTACAACCATATAGATGAACAGAATGTCTGGTTTTCTTATTTTTTAGAAAAGATGTCAGCAATCATTGGTGATCATTGCCTAAGGGTTCATTAGGGATTGCAAAATGATAAATATTATAATTCTGTCAATTCTTAATTTATTGATTCCCCTTTATCAGTTATTTAGTTACCTAAGGGTACTATTTATATAAGAAAGACAAGATAAATGTTTGACTTTTTCCCCCTATATCTACCCATTTTCAAAATAATGACTTGGTCTCCTAGGATCTTCCAAAGGCAATTAAGGAGTATTTTTTGACTGTGTTGTCAAACTGTTGAATTTTTGCCAATCTGGTGGGTGAGAAATGGTCTCTCCTTGTGTCTCTCTTATAATGAATGAGCTTGAGCAACTTTTCATATGTTTAAGAGAATTTGCTTTCATTTTTCTGTAAACTGTCTGTTCATATCCAGTGTCCATGTTTATCTAGGCTTTTTGTCCTTTTCTTCTCTAATTTTAGGAGCATTTTCTGTGTTAGGCATAGTACCCCTTTGTCTGTGACATCCGTCACAAATATTTCCCCCAGCAAGTCATTTGTCTTTTTATTCCAGTCATGCTGTTTTATGCTGTGTAAATGTTTTCCACTTTTATTCAGCCAAATTTATTAATCTTTCCCACTGTCGTGTCTGGATTTTGAGTCATAGGAAAGTTTTCCCTATTCCCAGTTATGGAAGAATTTCCTCATGTTCTCTTCTAATACATGTATGGTTTCATTTTTTATTTTACATTTAAATCTCGGATTCATTTGAAATCTATTGGGCAAATGGTATGAGGAATGAGATCTAATTTTCTCTCTCTCTGTAAGGCCAGCCAGTTGTCCCAGCATCACATATTAAAAAGCCCTTTATCCTTCTCACTGGCTTGAGATGCTGTCTTCCTTGTGTACTTGTTTTGCATCTGCAGTTGATTCTGTTTCTGGATTTTCTCTTCTGCTTCTGTGCCCTGCTATCTATGAGTAGGCCAGTGTCTTGGTCTAATGACAGAGGCTGTATATACGTTCTAATATGTTGGCATCTGGCTGTCTTCTGAGTGTTATGTGGCTATTCTTATTTCTTCTTTTCCAAATTATAATCAATTTGTTTTTAATTCCAGGGAAAGAAAACAAGTGGTATTTTTTTTTTTTTTTTTGTGAGGAGATCAGCCCTGTGCTAACATCTGCCAATCCTCCTCTTTTTTTGCTGAGGAAGACGGCCCTGGGCTAACATCTGTGCCCATCTTCCTCCACTTTATATGGGACGCCGCCACAGCATGGCTTGCCAAGCAGTGCGTCGGTGTGCGCCCGGGATCCGGGCCAGCGAACCCCGGGCCGCCGCAGCGGAGCGCGCGCACTTAACTGCTTGCGCCACCGGGCCAGCCCCAACAAGTGGTATTTTTATTGAGATCATTATGAGCTTCACAAGTGCTTCTCAGTCCCCCTCCCTGCTTAGGTGGGATAGTGTTGTTATGTAACCGAACTCAATGGGTCCGTCTCTTGGTGAGTGCAGAGCGGAAAAGCGCAACGAAGGCTGAAGTGGGTGAAGAAAAAAGGTTTATTGCTCGCACAAGCAATGGAGAACACCGGGGATAGCTCCCAAAGCCTTGTCACTGCCCCCCCCCAGCTTACTGCAATTGGAGACTTTATACCCCAGAGTGCAGAGGATACGTTACAACTGTGAAACAACTAGGCCTAATCAGGGTGCATGTACAGACCATTATATAATGAGTTCAATGCTATTACATAACGAGCTCAATGCAACATGCCATTACATAACAGGTCCAAGGTAACTTTTGGATGCTTACAGCCGGAGCAATTTGCAGGATTCCTGCTGCAACCATGTAAGTTTCACAGTAGGATGGCAACATCTGCAAAAATGAGCACATTCAGTTTTCTCCTTGTCTGGAAAACATTTGACAGACTATGATTAGTTATGGATCAGATTTTCTTTAACCCTTTCCTTGCCTGGCTTCTGGTCACAGAGTGGGCTGCAGTTTGTTATTTCCCTTCCCCGGGTCAGTTAGGCTCTGATAAAACCCCAGTAGGTTAGGCTCTAGCTAACTAGTTTCTCCTGAGGGTAGGACTTGTTAAGAAGAACAGAATGCTCTGGTGTGTTTCAAAATGGTTACTTTTCCCCTCCCCCCACAGGAAGCATGAAGGGATTTCCCCTTATATTTGCTGTGAGAACCTGGTGGAACTCCTGGAGGTAAAACTCACAAAAGTGGGGGAGGGACCCCGAGTTTCTGACTCTCCTCTGACTCTCCAGCTTGTCCACATGGAGCCACCAGCAGTCCATCAATTGCAGTTTAGGTTTTCTTAACCTGGACTGTTCATTTGGGAGGTTTGTCCTCTGGCAAGTTGTGAGTCTCAGGATCTGCCTTTCTATATCTCCAATTTTGGGGCCAGCAGCTTACTCTGTGACCTCACTTCTCTGATGGATCTGAGAGGAGTTGCTTTTTCAGTTTGTTCAGCTTTTTACTTGTTAGGATAGAGTGGTGACTTCTGAGCTCCTTATATCTGCTGTGGTGTTTTTAGATATACAGTTGACTTGTTGGGATTTTGGAAAAATGGGAACACAGTAGCCTCAGAGGAGAATTAACCCAACTTGGAGGTGCTGAAGGAAGTATTAGTTTTAATGGAAGACAGTGCAGGCTTTAGAAGAAAGAAGGCAGATTCTACCTGGGTACCCAAGAACCAACTATGTGGGGCTGTGCTGAATTTTTTCCAAGTTACGGTTAAGATATTTGGTTATTTAAATGTTTCTAAGAGATTTCATTATGGAACATTGATTCCTCAGTTGAAGCTTGATGATACCAGGGGTTCACATGACTGAAATCTGGGACTTTTTATAGTCTTGGCATTGGGTTATTTTAACTGTCCTGTCATTGACTGCTTGTTAAATTGTTATTAATTTTCTCAAGAAATTTTGGGGCTATCTTATCACCTGGGTGAGTTTCCATATTTAGAAAGAGATTTGAGGCTGAACCTGAGATCCGGAGCTGCTCTCCAGGGCAATATTTCTCACAGGCATGAGTAAAAAGCCTTGTTTTATAGTTGCTTTAGGGATTCCAAGTCCAGCTCTCCAAGTGGAGGTGCTGAAGGAACCCCCTCAGTTCCCATGGGAGATGGCCCAGGTTCAGCTATGGAAGAAGGAAAGCAGAGTCAACCTTGCAAGGCACATACTCTGGATTCAAGTTGCTTATTATCTAAATCTCTAGTCTATTGAGGCTGTAACTCCCTGCCCAATTTGCATAAGCTACTTGATTGGATTAAACAGTGATTCTCAAGTCTGCTCTTCCCTTCCCCAAGGGACATCTGGCAATGTCTGGAGACATTTTTGGTAGTCACAACTGTGGAGGGTGCTACTGGCATCTGGACGCTGCTAAACATTTTACAACGCACAGGACAGCCTCCCTGCCATGAAAAATTATCTGGCCGCAAATGTCATTAGTGCTGAGGTCAAGAAATCCTGCTCAACAGTGTTGACTCAAATCATCAATAACCAATCTATAGATAAGAAAGGTAGAGTAATATTTATTGAGCTAAGGACTAGTCTTCTGCAGGGAAGAGAGCACTCCAGGGAAGCATGATTTATGGCATGGTTATATACCATTTCAGAACCAAGAACATACATCAAGCATGGCAGGAATACATTTTTTCCCCCAAAGTCACAAGGAGATGTTTTGCCACAGTTTAGCACATGCACAGCAGGTTACTTTGACCTTAGTTCTCTAGGAAGAAAAGCTTATCTTCAAAGAAGTACTGGTATCAGCGTCAGAGAGAGGGAGACATTACATCCCTATCTTTAAAGGGTGCTTTCTGGGGCTGGCCCTGTGGCATAGAGGTTAAATGTGCGCGCTCCGCTGCTGGCGGCCTGGGTTCAGATCCCAGGCGCGCACCGATGCACCGCTTGTCAGGCCATACTGTGGCGGCCTCCCACATAAAGTGGAGGAAGATCAGCACAGATGTTAGCTCAGGGCCAGTCTTCCTCAGCAAAAAGAGGAGGATTGGCATGGATGTTAGCTCAGGGCTGATCTTCCTCACCAAAGAAAAAAAAAAATAAATAAAGAGTGCATTCTTTGCTTTGGAAAAATGTTTGAAGCAGAGGTACAGTGCATGTTTGGTGTCAGGCTGCTCCTGGAAAAACAAGTTTTAGCTGAATCAGATTGAAGCCAGAATGGCTTCCCCATATACCTCAATATGTGAAAACTTCTTATTATTCTTATTATTTTCATCATCAGAATATACCTAAAGGTGGAATTGCTGGGGCACTGGGTATATGCATGTCCAACTTTACTAGAGAATACCAAAATGTTGCCCCACGTAGTTGTATTAATTTCCACTCTCAACAGCAACGAGCCTTCCAGTGGTTTTTACAGCCTTGCTTGTCCATGGTGTTGCCAGTGTCAACCTCCTGGATTGTAATTTGCACTTCCTTGATTGTTACTGAAGTTGAACACCTTTTGTATCCTTAATTGTCCATTTGAACTTTCTCTTCTGGAAAATGCCTGTTCAAGTTTTTTGATCATTTCTTTTTTCTATTGCATCATCTGCTTTTTTGTTACTGATTTGTAGGAATTCTTAATTCTGCAGATAAGTCTTTGTAAATTATGCATATTATAGACAGCTTCTCCTACTCTATGGCTAGTTCATTCATTCTCTTTATGGTTTCCTTACTCCTGATACAATCTTACCAATCTGTT
Source organism: Diceros bicornis minor (assembly GCF_020826845.1). Classification (NCBI taxonomy): domain Eukaryota; kingdom Metazoa; phylum Chordata; class Mammalia; order Perissodactyla; family Rhinocerotidae; genus Diceros; species Diceros bicornis. The sequence continues at coordinate 9,391,968 of NC_080765.1, read as the reverse complement.
CCTTTATAGTTAATGATTTTTGGGTTTTTCTTAGAAAAGCATCTTCCCCATTCTAAAATCATGAAGATATTCTCCTATATCTTCTATAAGTGATATAATTTTGCCTTTCACAGCTAGATCTTTTGAAATTTTGATCCTCTCTACTTTTATTTATTTTTCTATTTTATCAATTTATCCTCCAGTCTTGTTATCATTTTCCTTCAATTTCTTTGGGTTTAGTTTACTGTTAATTTTCTAAAATTCTTAATATGGAAGCATAAAAATAAAAATAGTAAAAAAAATGCAACTTCTATGCAGAAGAAGAAATTCTGCAAGTCAGAAGAAAATGGAATGACGTTTTTTTAAGTGCTAAAAGAAAAAAAAACCCTGTGGACCTATAATTCTATACCTAGTGAAAATATCTTTCAAAAATTAAGATGAACTTTTGTTTGCAGTGAAGATAGAGTAACAGGGACCAGATTTACCTTTCCACCTTAAAAAAAAAAACAGACAAAATACGTGAAACAATTATTTGTGAGACATTGGCCATCAGGAAATGAACAGTGATCCCTGAGAGCTGGGAAATAAATGAAGGAACCCTATGATTGCCCCAGCTTACAGTGTTGGGAGAGTTTTCAGGCTTAGGCACAAAGAAGGTAACCCAGGTGAAGTCCAGTGGACTCCCTGAGTTGAGGAGCTGGACCTGAGATCCCAGGGAGATCAAAGGAGTCAGAGTTCTCAGGACAGAATGCCAGAGAGGGCTATACATGATGTCTTACGGTATCACTTGAAGACAGATTATGATAAGTTAAAATGGTTACTATGAATCTAAAGCAACCACTAAAATAATAAAACAGAGTTACAGCTAATAAGCCAACAAAGGAGATAAAATGGAATTGCTATAGACTGAATGTTTGTGTCCCCCCAAAACTCATATGTTGAAAACTACCCCCTAATTTGATAGTATTAGGAGGAGGGGCCTCTGGGAGGTGATTAGGTCATGAGGGTGGAGCCCTCATGAATGGGATTAGTGCCCTTATAAAAGAGACCCCAGAGAGCTCCCTCCCCACTTCCACCATGTGAGGACACAGTGAGAAGATCTGCATCTGTAAACCAGGAACCAGGCTCTCACCAGACACTGAATCTGCTGGCACCTTGATCTTGGACTTCCCAGCCTCCAGAACTGTGAGACATAAATTTCTGTTGTTTATAAGCCACTCAGTCTATGATATTCTGTTATAGCAGCCCAAACGGGCTAAGACAGGAATCAAAAAACATTCAATTAATCCAAAAGAAGGCAAGAAAGGACAAAAAGAAGAACAAAGAAAAAAATAGAAAGCAAAAGCAGGATGAGAGATTTAACCCAGCCACATTAATAACCATATTAAATGCGAATGGTGGGCCGGCCCCGTGGCTTAGCGGCTTAGCGGTTAAGTGCGCGCGCTTCGCTGCTGGCGGCCCGGGTTTGGATCCCAGGTGCGCACCGATGCACCACTTCTCCGGCCATGCTGAGGCCATGTCCCACATACAGCAACTAGAAGGATGTGCAGCTATGACATACAACTATCTACTGGGGCTTTGGCGGAAATAAATAAATAAATAAAATTATTAAATGTGAATAGTCTTTGTATGATTTTGTATGATCACATAGAGGCAGGAGAATTACATGGAAGAATAGATACTAGGCTATTTATATTTGTTACTTTGGAATATGGGGGCAGGGGAATTAACTCTCTCTCTATTTTTATTGTTTGATTTGTTACACCATACATAAATTATTATGTTTTTCAAATAAATTGAAAAACATGAAAATCTATAATCAGAACCGTTAGATTCCCTTGTCTCCAGCTTTATGCAGCATATCTGGGTAGCTATTACTGTTTATCATTTCCACTCCCATCCCTAGAAGATTAAATTTTGTCCTCTGGGGAAATGAAGAAAATAAATAAAATTCCATGCTATCTACAGTCTAACTCGATGAGTTGGGGGCAGGTTCATGATTTTTTTTTTTTGGCTCAGAAAGATTAGTCCTAAGCTAACACCTATTGCCAATATTCCTCATTTTTTGCTTGAGGAAGATTAGCCCTGAGCTAACATCTGTGACAACCTTCCTCTACTTTATACATGGGTTGCCGCCACAGCATGGCTGACGAGTGGTGTATGTCTGTGCCCGGGATCCGAACCTGAGAACCCAGGCTGCTGAAGTGGATTGTGCTGAACTTAACCACTACACCACAGGGCTGGCCCTAAGGTTCGTGATTAACATCACAATCTGCTTCACTCGTGTGGCTGGCATTTTCTATGACCATCTCGCATCCTCTCTTATCTCCTGTGGCAGAGACTGCTAGTTATCTTCCAATATTTGCTCTCCACTTCTAAATTTTAATAGAATCTCCAATCTTTAGCTGGGAACATTGCCCTCCCAGAATAAAGACTTCATTTCCCTGTCTTTGCTGTAGATAGTAGTGGTCATATGACTAAAACTTGTCCAGTGGGATGTGAGCAGAAGTGACTTGGGCCTCTTCTGGATTGTGCCCTTAAAAGAAAGGGCATCTGCGGACTTCCTTCTTCCCTCTTACTGCTGGTTGAAATACAGATTTGGCGTTAGCCATCTTGAACCACACAGATGAGGAAAACACCCTAGGGATGGTAGAGAAGTAATTTAGAAGGACCCTAGTTTTCTAACTCCTTTGGAGCTTCCCAGGTGGGTTTATGAGAAATAATCATCTATGATTTTTTAAGGCCCTGTTGTTTTGGTGTCTCTATTACAGCACTTTTATCCACATCCTAAAAAATAGAGCTCCATCCGTTTTTAGTTCTCCTTTTGTAATTAGAATTGGAACGTTCCCCTTCTCCATTTATTTTACAGTAGTTTCCATGTCATCTTGATGTTAGAAGATGATAACTGTGAGAGTTTTGTTTTCTCTCTCGTCAGAGAAGAAAAGAAAAAATTGAATTAAACAAATCTAAAGCTTTATCTTTGGAAAAAAATAAACAAGTGATAAACAAATCTCTGTGCTAATCAATACAAAAGAGATACCAATTCTTGGAAAACTCTCTGAAAATAGATCCAGAAATTTAAAATAATTTAAAGTAATAGACATAATAAACAACAGTAAAAAACTTGAAAATACTCAAGTAAAGGACAATTTGGAAGAAAAAAATAGATTACCTAAATTGGTTAAACAGGAAGAAAAGAACAAAAGACAGAAAACCCGGAAAGAATTATCCTATAAAAGGTTCTACATTCAGAAGTTGCACAAATGAATTTTTTTGAACATTTTTTAAGGAAATAATTTCTACTGTTTATAATTCTCTCTAGAACAACTCAAAAGGTAGAAAGCTATGTAGCTGAATCTGCAAAGGACTCAAATCCTTGATGTCCAAATCTCCTCCTGATATAGGAAGTACAAACAAAAGGAAAAGCAATCCCATGTTACAAAAGAATAGGATTACTTTTTTTTTTTTTCCCAAAAAGAGCATGAGCTGAATCCAACAGTATATTTTAAAAGGTCTTAGGGGCTGTATCTAATAATGTGAAGTAGGTTAATTGATATGAAACTATTTGAACATATTAATAGGTAGCTAAAATAGTTTTAATAGTTTTTTAAGAATGACATGATGACATTCATTGCCCCTAACCTCTCTCTCTCTGTCTCTCATGATACATGTCATAAAGAATATCTATTTTAGACCAATATCATACTTAGTTGTTAACCTCTACAGGCAATTCCAGCAACACTGTAAAATAAGAAGTCCAATTTATTAACACCATTATGTAATACAGGATATCCCAAAGTTTTAAGCTTTAATGACTTCAGCAGTATAAATGCTACAAGCATATAAAAAGCATCATTTTAAAGTTTAAATTTCTTTTACCTTCACTTACTTGGTGAATTTTGAATAATAAATTTTTAATGGCAAATGGTGAGGGGAAAACCACACGAAAGAGTAGCTAGCCAAAATAAACAGAATCGACTGAAAAATATTGACAATCACATCTTTGAAAATAAAAGAACGCCAATCAAATGAGACTAGGCAAAGTCTATTTATTCAGAGCACTGACCCTTGCATTTTGGCAGAGACTCAAAGGCAGGCAGAGGAACGGGCAAGCGTTATAGTGGAAAAAAGGGAAGTCTTCTGGTATGCCCTCACTGGAGGGTGTTGGCATGAGGAAGCTGGAGGCTGGCTAACTAGAAGTGAGGCATCCTATGTGATTGGTTAGGGAAGCATATTTGACTTTCTCTGATTGGTCCTAAATTAGAAGTGGGACAAAAATTAGGGAAGCTGTCAGTTATTGATCAACTCTCGGTGATTTGGGGCCAACTGTTACAGAAGTTATTGTTTAACTTCCCAGATTGTTACTAGGAGATAGCAGTCAGGCTCCCTGGGCTGTTTTATTATAGACAAAGGGGTTGGTTTCAGGGTAGCTTGCCAGTGGTGATAGGTCAGAGTTCTGTTTCTGTATATGGTATGGCCATTGTGCTTTTTGTATATTCAGTGTCTCTTATGTATAACTTCATGATTACCCTATTCTATCATGAGCTGTTGATATAATATTTATGCAGGGGTTCCCTGAGACCTGAGAATTATTTCAAGGGTTCCTCTAGAGTAAAAATACTGAGAAAGGCTGCCTCTGATTCCTCATCTGCTAAATGGGAATAAAGATACCTATTTCGGGGATTGTCATGAGGACTGAAAGATAGGCCTTTTTAAAAAAAATTAAGTGCTCGACATGGAGCCCTTCGGGCAGTAGACCTGCTGGGACGAGGCCTACGGCCAGGCCCAGGTTGGACTTCTAAGTCTGGAGAGCCATAACCTGCTCCTCAACATGGTGCAGGACTGGGATCAGATCAGATCTGGTGGGAAGCCGCAAGGGCCACTGCCGGCCTGGCACCATGGAAGACGGTTCGTTCAATGACAGTCCGCCGGTCCACCGGGACCGCCAGAACCAGTCCACGGTGTCACGCCTCCACGCCCACACCAGCTAGCCCGGCTACCCGGTGGCTGGAAATGCGTCAGCGGCCAACCGGAAGCGCCTCGCCGCGGAGGCCCCCGGGAGTTGTAGTTCCACCCCACTCCAGGGGCGCCTACGCGGTGTTGGGAGGTCTCTGAGTGTGATCTGCGCACTTCCGGACCCCAGGCTGGACTCGCCGTGGTTAGCACCTCAGACCCGGTCGGTTCTGGGGTCGTCCGCTGCCGCTCGGATCGGCGGTCCCCTCCGCTGCCGGCTGTGGAGAGGGCACGTGTGGCGCAATCCACGGCCGCAGAGCCGGGAGGGCACCAGGGTCCTGGTGGGCGGCTCCGTCTGACGTCTGCTGCGGAGGGTCGGGATTCCTGTCTGGTTTGGAGGGGGGCCGCGGGCAAGCGGGGTCTCACTGCTTCTCTGTCCTCCCGCAGCTCGGCCTCTTTGGAGCCCACCATCCGCAGGGGGCTAGTGCAGGGGACCCAGTGACAACCTTGGCCCCGGTGAGCTGGGGGCTAGCTCTCCCCCGAATGGTCACCCCTCTTTCCCGATAGTGGATTTGTTCCCATCCCTTGACCTGGAGCTTCTCTGCCCATCCAGGTCCCTGAACTCCGCTCAGGCGACTGGGCCTCCTGTGGGCGAGGAGGGACTGCTGAGGAAAGGCCCCCCCTTCTCTCCGACCCTCCCTCAGTCCTGCGGACCCCACATCACAGGCAACGGTAGGCTCTGAGCTATGAGGGCAGCCAAGGAAGAATGTGAAATGATGGGGATGTCAGGGATCCATAGTGTCTGTCTTCATCCAACAAACCTTTCTTGAGTGTCTAGGTCAGGCCCTGGGGAAGCACTGGGTCCCATCCTTGGCTGCAGTCCTATGGAGATGTCGATCACATGAACAGATAAGGGTCCCCAAGGTATGGGTGCCCCGATAGTTATCCCTACTGGATGAATGGGCACCCAAGGCGGGAGGTGGACACCCAAGGCGGGAGGTCAGTTCCTACTGTGGGAGGCGTGACTCAAGATCAGACTTAAGTAAAATAAGGTCTTGCGCGGATGAAAGGGGGCGAAAGGGTGTTCCAGGAGGAGGGAACAATATATGCAAAGGTCGGAGGCATAAAACGAGGGGGTACTGCCGCATTTGGTGCCATGGAGGAGCCTCCGGGAGGAGAGGCTGGAGGTGGTTCCGGGAGCAGATCAAGCTAGGTTAGGGGGTGTGGACTGGGTCCCGGTGGTGCCTGAAGCGTTTTAAGCAAGGCAGTGGCGCTGTTGGTCATATTTGTCTTTCTGGCTTAATAGTTTACCAGCAATGAGTAGAGTTGATGGGGACTGAACTAAGGTGGTGAGAAAAGTGAGTAAGGTGTGTATCTCAGATTTGTGGAGACGTGGCAGCGCCCTGCCTGGGTGAGCGAAGGTGCTGTGTGAGCGCTTCTGTTTGCAGAGAGATGAGGGGGGCAGGGGAGGAGCCAGCTTAGTGTAGACTACTCGTTCACGGCACTTGTTGAAGAGAGATGAGCAACAGTGAAGGTGGGAAGCGATGCAGAGATGGAGGATCTGCCTTTCTTTGATGCTTTTTTTTTTAAATGGGACAAACTTGAGCTGGGGGGGGAGTGAAATCGGTACTATAATTTTAAATCTTGATAAAGCCAAGTGACTTCCATTATGACTTGAACTTCTGTCTTATTAAAGGAGGTTTTCCCTACTACAATTCATAATTCTTTGCTATTATTTTTAATTAGTAACATTAGAAAATATCTCAACTGCATAGTAAAGTAAAAAAAGAAAAACTTTTGTACCATCATCCAGATTGAGCAAATGTTAAAAGTTTACTTTATTTGCTTCAGATTTTCTAAAAAACTAAAACCTTATCAATACCATTGACGCTCTTTTGCTCCCTCCCTGTTACATTTTCCTTCCTCTCACTCAGAGATAACAACTCCTGGAATTTCTCTGTATCCTTCCATGTTTTTATTTACTTACTAGGTATGAATGTAGCCATAAACAGTGTATAACATTGTTTTGTGTTTGTTACTTTTGCCTGTATTTCTTTTGGATTGTCTTTTTCTTATTTATTTTTAGTATTTTTTTTGTATATTCTAGATATAAATCCATTTTGGCTTATACACGTTGCAAAAATCTTGAATAGAATTTGATTGGGCTGGGTGTTTGGTGGGTATATTTTTGAGTATGGATCCATTTCATTTAATGTTTAGTGGTTTATTCATTTTTTTCTGTTGCTTTGTCAATTTCAGTAATTATATTTTTCTAGAAAGTTGTCCAATTTAATTGACACTTATGGCATTAAATTATAGAGGTCTCCTAATTAAAGAAAATCTCTACTATATCTGGAATTGTCTCCTTTTTCATGTCTAAAAATTGTTTATTTTTGCCTTCTTGTTTTCTTGATCAATTGTGCCTAAGGTTAGTCTATTTCATTAAACACAAATCAGTTATTTTATTGGTTTTAATAAATCCTTTCCAAGAATTGATTTTAGTTTTCTCTTTTTAATTTTTATTTGGGCACAATTTCAGACTTAAAGAAAGAAAAGTCGCAATAGTAGAATAGTACAAAGAATTCCTAAGTACCTTACATCTAAATTCCCCAAATATTAACATTTTACCACATTTATACAGGGGATTTGAGGGATTTCAGAGCCAATTAAGGAAAAAGATATAACCATGAGGTGACAGGAGCACATATGAGCTTTATTTACAAATGCGCATTGGGGGAGAGGAGTCCCTCACAGCGTGAGACCATCCAGAGGCTGGGACCCAGGAGCCACTTCCCAGAAGGGAGAAGGACAAGGGAACCCCCTGGGTATTTCTGGGACAGAGGTGCTTGGGGTCTTTATAGCCACATAGTTTATTTTATCTATGGCTATCGGATGTTGGGTGCAGTTTCATGGGGTAGGCAAAGGAGGCAGGTTCTAAATGACTAAAAATCTGCTTATATTTGGGCTATGTTTAAAACAATTGCATGTGTTAACATTTGCATTTGGTGCTGCTGGTCTTTTGAGCTAAGGGTCTCAGCCTGCTGTGAAGAAATAAACAACTAGGGGCCACTCTGCAGAGGGTATCCTTGGTTCATTTATATAACAATTTCCTTTATCTTTCTTTTCCTCCCCCCTCCGTACATATGTGCGTGTGCAAATACTCCAGCGTGCATTTCCCCCAGAATGAGGACATTCTGTCACACAGCCACAGTATAATGATCAAAATCAGGAAATTAGCACTGATGCAATACCAGTGTCTCACCCATAGATCTTACTCAGATTTCACTCGTTGTCTCAATAAGACCCTTTCTAGCTAAAGGAAATCTCAGATCATACACTGCATTTTTTTCCATGTCTCTTTAGTCTCCTTTGCTCTGGAACAGTCTCCCATCTTTCATTGTCTTTAATAACATTGACATTTTTAAAGAGTATAGGCTGGGGGCCAACCCCGTGGCGTAGTGGTTAAGTGCGTGCGCTTTGCTGCTGGCAGCCTGGGTGCGGATCCTAGGCGCCCACGGAGGCACCGCTTGTCAGGCCATGCTGTGGCGGCATCCCATATAAAGTGGAGGAAGATGGGCATGGATGATAGCCCAGGGCCCGTCTTCCTCAGCAAAAAAAGAGGAGGATTGGCATGGATGTTAGCTCAGGGCTGATCTTCCTCACCAAAAAAAAAAAAAAAAAAAAATCAAAGTATAGGCCAGTTATTTTGTAGAATGTTCCTCAAATTAGGTTTATGTAATGTTTCATCATGATTAGATTTGAGTAATACATTTGTGGCAGGATTTTTTTTTTACATGCTTGATTATTTCGTTGATTTCTTCTTTTTAAATCTCTGCTCATGGGCTGGCCCTGTGGCTTAGCGGTTAACTGTGTGCGCTCTGCTGCTGGCGGCCCGGGGTTCGGATCCCGGGCGCGCACCGATGCACAGCTTCTTGGGCCATGCTGGGACCTCATCCCACATACAGCAACTAGAAGGATGTACAACTATGACATACAACTATCTACTGGAGTTTTGGGGGAAAAAAGGAGGAGGACTGGCGGTGGATGTTGGCTCAGAGCTGGTCTTCCTCAGCAAAAAGAGGAGGATTGGCATGGATGTTAGCTCAGGGCTGATCTTCCTCACCAAAAAAAAAAAAAAAAATCTCTGCTCACACTTCTTTCTTTCTGTCTTTTGCTTTTACTCTTTTTTTCTGTTAGCCTCCTGTGTTAAATGTCGTTGATTTTCAGTTTTTATTTAATGCATATTTTAGGGCTTTAATTTTCCTTTAAGTATGTGTTTGTAAATATCCACCAGTTTTTTTTGTGCGTGTGTGAGAAAGATCAGCCCTGTGCTAACACCTGCCAATCCTCCTCCTTTTTTTTTTTTTTTTTTGCTGAGGAAGACTGGCCCTGGGCAAACATCCATCCCCATTTTCCTCCACTGTATATGGGACGCCGCCACAGCATGGCTTGCCAAGCGGTGCGTAGGTGCGCACCCGGGATCCGAACTGGGGAACCCCGGGCCTCAGCAGCCGTGCACGCGCACACTTAACCGCTTGCGCCACCGGGCAGCCCCTCCACCAGTTTTGATATATAGTATTTTGCAGTCATTGTTATAAATACTTTTGCATTCTTTTTATTATTTTCTAGTTTTATGCTGTTTGGTTTAGAGAGTCGCGTCTATGCAATAATGATTTTTAAAATATTTGTTGAGGTTTATTTTTTAGCTTGTCAGTTTTTATAACTATTACAGATGTGCTTAAAAGGAATGTATATTCTCTAATTTTCGAGTACATTCTTTTGTCTGATCCAATGATCAAGCTTTTAAATTGTTATTCAAATGTTATATATCCTTACTATTTTTTTTGCATCCTAGATCTTTGTTTCTAAAAATGTATGCTAAAATCTTTTTACTGTGATAGACGATTTGTCAGTTTCTCCTAGTTGCATCAGTGTTTGTTTTAAGTGCGTGTGAGCTGCATATGCGTCATGTACGTTTGTTGGTGCACGTAGAGCTAAGATCGAGTTGGCTTCTGGTCCCTCACTTTGTCTCTCTGCAATGGGTTTTTCTTTCTTGCTTTTTGTATGTCTCCTATGTTTTTTTAATGAATGCTAGACATTGTCTGTAGGAGAGTAGAGACTTCTGCTCTTACTGTGTGTGGAGCTGGGAGCCCAGGAGGTTTGTTGCGATGTAACAGGTCAGGAGTTGCGCCGGGCTGGCATTCCTTGTTGCTATGGTTACCGTCAGGCCGCTGGCTTCGCGTTTCTCCGGCTGGCTCTGCGTTTCTCTGGCTGGCTCTGTGCTTAGAGTGGTTGGTTACTGTTAGAGCTCATGCCTCCCCTCTTTGGCTCACTCCTCCTGCTTGCTCCTTAGTACTGGCCAGCCTGGTGGTGGAGGGGCATGGGTGCTCTTTCTTTCTCAGTCTCAGGAGAGCCCTAGGTCCCTGAGTCTGGGCTGGGTCCTCGTGGGGGATGCTGCCCTGCCCAGTGGTAGGAGGCTGTCCGAGTCTGAGTCCCAGCCACGTGCCTGCGCCACTCCACAGGAGAGGGTTTCCCTGTTTCCCTGGCAGGTGTCCTAGGGCTTACCTGTGCTCGGGGAGCCACCGGGTTTACTGCCCTCTCCCCGGCAGTGTAAGGGTTTTGTTCCTCAGAAGAGAAATTTCTGGACGGATGGGGCTTCATGTTTCCGGCAATGGCAGCCAGTCCCCTCCTTCAGACCTTCACTACCCAGGGATCTCTCTGTGGTCTTTTGCTCAGCCCTAGTCTTTCTCGAGAACACCCGGTGGGGGTGTGGGTTAGTTCTCTGTTGCTGCGTATCAGATAACCACACATTTAGAGATTTAAAGCAGCGCTGATTATTAGCTCACAGTTGCGCAAGCTGACACCCAGGTGGGCGTGGCTGGGCTTCTGCTCAGGCCTCTGGAGACGGAATCAAGGTGATGGCTGGGCTGTCCTCTTCCTTGGGGGTCTTGAGGGCCAGTCTGCTCCAGAATCATTCGAGAGTCGGCAGAAGGCGGTTTCTGGCAGTTTGAGGCCTGAGGCCCCTAATTCCTTGCTGGCTGTCAGCTGAGGTCCTCTCTCAGCAACTTCTCACATGGTATGTCCGTTCTCAAAGCCAGAAATGAGGCGCAGATCCTTCTTGGGTTTCTACTCTTTCCTACTTCCCCTTCTGCCCCCAGTTGGCCTCCGACTCTCAAGAGTCCTGCTGATGTTTTCACATGAATCTCACCACATCGTCTGTTTGTTTTCAGGTTTTCTTAGTGTCTTTGCAAAGGCTTAGAATCAGACTGGAACTAAGGCGGCTCAGTCCTGTCTGCATATTCAAGCTTGTTTCTACCCCCAGAGAGTCTGGGAGGCTCGGAGGTGAGGCCGGAGCTGAACCTCCAGCAGACGGTAAGTTCTCAGCAGGAAAGCAGAGCTTCGGCATCTGAATTGGCCCCAGTCCTCAAGTCTCATGCATCCCAGAAATAATTCTTGTAAAGAAGGTGACCTGGGGAGCAGCAATCTACTTTGGAAAGAAGGGTCGCTCTCTGAGACTTCCCCATAGCGTAGGGCTGACGATGGAGGCTCACAATATGGGGCAGCCCCCAGAAAAAGTCCCTAAAACACCCGGGACCTGCTTGCTGACAGAGAGAATTTGGGTGATATCATTGCTTAGGGGGGTCCTCTAGGATTTGGTTTAGGGGAAGGTTTGCTAGGAGGAGTGGGGGTCTCCTGCTTAGAGTGTGAGAAGCATGAAGGGATCCCCATGACTCTCAGAGGATGACCCCCGACCACCAATTTCTCTACACTCATAGGTATTTACTCTCATTCTCTGCTGTCTGGTTAGCTAGATCTTTAGCTCGTCCCATCCCACTGTCACCTCCATACCTGACTTCTAGGAGTATGTCACTCTCCTTCTAGTTGAGTCAAGGCATGGAAATTGCCTTCTTAACCTAAGAGTATTTGGTTTTTGCTTCTCATGTTAAAGATGAAAGAAAAGGGGTGTGAGAGAGGTGTTCCAAGCCACCCAGCTTACTAGAGGCTGAGCGGGGACTAGCCCCGGGGCTCCTGTCTGGGCTGGGGCTTTCTCCTGTGTGCACAAGCCATGCTAATACTGGCCCCTTCCCTCCTCTACCCCTTCAGACCTTCTTATGGACTTCCTTTCCTCCAGGGGAAGGACTCTGATGGGAGGTCGTGGAGAGAAAACCCAGTAAGATGATACGTGTATATTTTTATGAACTATTTAAATATTAAACAATGAGCACATGTTTATTGTTTAAGAATTTATAAAATGCCACTATGTAAAAACAAACAAACCCTACCATGCAAAGGTAACCGTTGTTAACATTTCATGTGTTTTATAAGGAGTTTTTCCTTTATATGCTTATGAAAACCCATTCCATGATGAAGAAGTCCACGTGCAAACAGGAGATGGGGTGAAGTGTCTCTCCCGCTGGTTTTGACCTGCTCTGTTGGGTCTGCCTCCCTGTATTAGTCTCCTGGGGCCGCCGTAACAAAGCACCACAAACAGCAACAGAAATTTTCTCTCTCATGGTTCTAGAGGCCGGAATTCTCAGATCAGGGTGTCGACAGAGCTGGTTCCTTCTGAGGCCTGGGAGGGAGATCCTGGTCCAGGCCTCTCCCCTAGCTTCTGGAGGTTGCTGGCAATCTTTGGGGTCTCTTAGTTCTTCCTTAGTGCATAACCCTAATCTCTGCCTTCACCTGACATTCTCCCTGTGTGTGTGTCTCTGTGTCCAAATTTCCCCTTTTTATAAGGACGCAGTCATATTGGCTTAGGGCCCACTCTAGTGACCTCATTTTTTTTTTTTTAAATGCTTATTTTCTATACAACTAGGAAGATCCCAACATAGGGGACAACGGTGGGGTCTTGTGCTACATTCATAATTTTATTTATTTATTTATTTTTTCCCCCAAAGCCCTAGTAGATAGTTGTATGTCATAGCTGCACATCCTTCTAGTTGCTGTATGTGGGACGCGGCCTCAGCATGGCCAGAGAAGGGGTGCGTCGGTGCGTGCCTGGGATCCGAACCCGGGCCGCCAGCAGCGGAGCTTGCGCACTTAACCGCTAAGCCACGGGGCCGGCCCCAGTGACCTCATTTTAACTTGATCCTTTGCAAAGACCCTGTTTCAAAGTCAGGTCACAGTCTGAGGTCCCAGGGGCTAGGACTCCAACAGATCTTTTGGGGAACACAATTCAACCCATGGCACTTCCCCTCCAGGACAGTATCTCAGGGAAGCCCCATAGCTGTTCAGTCCCCTCAGCCTGTCATGAAGAATAGTCTCCCTCACTTGGCACCAGTCTAAGGAACATTCCACTCTCAGGGCCAGTTTCAAGCTTCTGCCTCCTCCTGGTGGAGCTGTAGGGCTGGGACCTCCCCAGATGAAGGGCCTGTGATCTGTCCTGTCTCTCCTCCTCCTCAGCTTTTCCTTCAACTCACTGGATTTCTTCTTTCTCCTCCAGGATTAGGGTATGAGGAGGGGGAAACAGAGGGAAAGGAGCACAAATTTTTCATTGCTTGGTGCTATTTGTAGCTCTCACCTGCCTAATACTGGCTGCCTCCATTATGCAGGAGGCCACATGATGGCTCTTTGTGGGGTGAACAGCCCAGGACACCAGCAGGGGCCCTCTAGCAGACCTCTGTGCTGACCCCCCAGCTCCTGGCTCCGTGGTCCTGCCTCTCAGGGCCAGCTCTCCTCGCCCTGCAGGCAGCCTGCTTGGATGGCGTCCTTGCAATAAAGCTCAAGTCTACGTAGCTTCCCCGCCATCCGCTCGGCACCTGGGCACTCGTGCATCCTTGTTCCAGCAAATGCAGGCTCTGCAGGTGGTTCCCACTCCTGCCCCCTGTCCTCACCTGGCTGCCATGGGTGGCCTTAGCCAGCCTCTAACTTCCGAATTCTTCAGTGGTGCAGCTGGCTCCTGTTTCTGGGTTCCCACATGCCCTAAACTTTCACAGGAGCTCTTTCGTGCTCCCTTCTGGTGAACTACCATGTGCCTAAGAGTTTCTGCAGCTGGGTGCATGTCCAGCCTGGGGTGCGAGGTGAGTTCCCACCCTTTTTCAGGCTCCCTCCAGGCTCCATGAACAATTCTCTTGCAGCCCCTCTCTCAGCTTGGGAGGGAGCAGTCCCCAGTGGGGAGGGGAGGAAAATCCCATAGCACACTCCCTCAGTAAATAGCTCTCCTTTGACTATTTCCCTCTCCCAAAGGAAGGAATCCATTAGGATGTGTCTAGCCACTCCTGCTTAGAATTTGGGGTGTTTGGGACTTAGCTAAACCTCCAAGGCACCTGGGAAAATCCCACCCATCCTCCTGGTACCCATTTGTGAATCATATGTTTATGTACCCTGCTTTTTTCACTCACTGGTATTGCTGGAAGATCTTTCCGTGTCAAATATTTCTTCTATAATATTTTAAGTTGATTCATAGCTTGGCATGCTTTAATTGTATCATAATTTATTAACCAATCTTTTATTTTTAAGCACTTAAGTAGCCTCCAATTTTTTTTAAAAAACACCTTCAGAATTCTTTACGGAGTTTCTATAATTCTAGAGTTTTAGTGTCTCTGCAGACTTCTTGGATCAAACTCCAGTGTGTCTCTATCCTGAGTAGGAACATACCTAAGACCAACCTCGTGTGTATTCAGGAGAGAGATAGGTGTGGGGTCCAGTTGATGCTTCCAGCCACAGTAAATTTGCTCCTGAACCTTCGTGTTCCTGTTCCCTGGGAAAATGAGGAAAGGAGAAGGAGGGCTCAGGAGAAGTCACCAGATCTTGTCCCATGTTTGGTAAGTGGCAGAGCCAGACCAGGACCGCTTCCTGGGCAGAGAGCAGCACAGTTTAGCCAGGACAGTTCTTAATAAAAGCTACTGCTGACAGACTGCAGCTACCAGAGGAGAAACACGCAAAGCTTAGCAGGATCCCTGGGTGGAATCGAGCTCCCCCGGTTCATAACCCCCACTTGCCTTAGCTAAGCACCGTTTAATGGACTCTGCCCCCAAGAACCCATTTTTATATCTTCCTGTGAATTTCCTCAACACCAGGGGCAGGACTGGTGATAGAGGCTTCGGGTTAGAAGATTGGTAGGCTACAGATATTTTAAAAACAACTTTTAAGAAATTTCATACATGAAATGCCCAGTTGTCATAGAAAAGCTTAGAAAGTTTATCTAAGTACAAATAAAAAAATTTTAAAATGGTCATTATCCAACTACCCAAAGCTAATTACTGTGAGGGCTTGTCTTACATCATTTCAGAGATTATTCTGTTTGAGTGTGCGAGTGAGTGTGTGTGCGTGTGTGTGTGTGTTGGATCAAATGGTTTTCAGCCACCTTTTTCAATTATCAGTATGCTATCAATAGTTTTCTGTGACTTTATTTTTGATAGCCACATAATGTTTATTTCCCTTTGGATGTAGTATACTTATTTAACTAGTCCTCTATAGTTGGATATTTAGTTATTTCTGTTTTTTCAGAGTTTTACCAAATTGTAATAAATACATTGACAGCTAAATCTTTGCCTGAACTCATGACTGTTTCTTCAGAATAAATTTCTATTAATTAAATTCCTGGGTAATGGTGGGGGGGATGGTAGTAAATTGCACATTGATCACTGAGATGCAGAAACATATATTCATTAAGTAGAAAAAAAAAAATCCAAGTTCAAGCCTCATAAGATTGCATCCCCATCACATTCTAAAGTGAGGACTTTGCTCTGACAACGGAGTCCTGGGGGGAGCCTGTCCTCCCTCTGTGTCTGGGGGGTTCTAGCAGTTGATTTTGAGGCTGAAGGCAAGCTTGGCCTCTCATGTCCTCCCCTCCCCCACCCCAATCTCTGGCCCCACAGGTGTCTGCTCTTCCCAGACCAGCAGGGAAGGACCATGTGCCAGGTGAGTGTGACATTTCTTTATACTGTGCTTTGTTTTACCAAAAGATTTCAGTGTGCTTGTAAGAATGCATCCAATACAACAGAATGCACGCAGAAGTCAGGATTAGTGAAGATGGGAAGAGAATGGAAGATCAGGGACTCAGGAGAGGCGGAGTGGATGTGCTAAGGAGGCTGCTGGAGTTAACTAGCTGCCGTATACATTTATGTCTGACATTTCTGGCACTCTCAAAAGACAGAGTCCATCCAATATATGACTTGCGTTGTCTGTTTGGGACAAGTATGTCAACTTCTCAAGGGAAATAAAGCTTTTTCAGGTATTCAGAAATTTATGTGATGGGTCTTCATATGTGAGATGTAGCAGGTGGGTTCCTCAATAATAACAACGTGGAAATAAACACAACAGCGGATCTTCTGTGACCTTTTTTCAGTGTAAACAGTGGATATTATGCCAATGCAGAAATCTGTGATTACAGTTGTTTAGGGAATCAAAATACTCAGGTCTACATGAACAGCCTTGTTATGGTTCAAACTGACTTAGATAAACACTACATTATCTAGCGGAATGAATGAATAGGATGTTCTTCAAATTGTTTTTCATAATAATTTTTGACACAGATGGAGAGCGAACAGCTCAGAGTTGCAGTCTTTGGGAGGGGCGAGGAGGGAAGATGGTCTGAGCTCTCCTCGCCTTTTCTCCTCAGGTCTGAGGAGGCGGCCTCCTTCTCTTTTCAGGACTTAGACCTCACCCATCTGCCCTTGGCCTCCTTTGAGTGCTTTCTCCCTCAGTCATCTTGTTTTTCTTCAGATATCAGTGACATCCTTGTTTTCCATCAGCCTGTCCGAACTCTCAAATTTCTCTCCTCCTAAAGGGCCTTTCTCTTTACCCTGGGCTCTAGGGGCACACGAATGTGAAGTGCACTGGTCAGAATCCTTGAAATTATAAGAGCCAGAAACCCAGCCAGAACTAGGTTAGGATGAAGACAAAATTTAGGCCAGCACTGTGAAAACTGTGGGAAGAGCAGGTGTGCAGCTGAGTCTCAGAGACAGTTACATCCAGGAACCCAGATATTGCCAGGAGTCTTTCTTTTCCCTTGTCTGTGTCTGTGACTTCCTTCTCTTGTACTGTCTTCATTCATATGGCCAGAAATAGAATGGCCATCAGCTCCCACACCTCACATTTACAAGTTTGCTGTAGAAAGGGACCAAGTCTCCTTTCATGGAGCCAGTTTGCAAGATCTCTGGGAAAGGTTCAGATTGGTCCAGCTTAGTTCAGGTTCAGGCTGAGGAGCTGGCTCTGCGGTGGGGAGCTCCTGGGAGCACCAGGCGCCTGGGGTGTGGGAGGGAGAACGTTAGTCCCAGAGGAAGACGAGGCCTCATGGGCAAATGTTACAGCTGTCCACTCCAGGAAGACAGGTGTTCACAGGGTCTTGGTTTCTAGCTAGGGAACCTGTCTTGATGGTAGTGTCCGTGCTTAATAAAGCTAGGACTTTCTGGACATTTGATACCAGAAACATCTGGGGACAGGCCAGTATGAGAGGTTGAAAACAAGGTGGTGACTCCACAGCCTTCTCAGAGGGGAGAGCCGACTGTGACATGAAGCTGTCAGACGTGTACGTGACGTGAAGCCGGAGGTTTCATTCGGTGTCTTTTTGGGGAAACTGTTATTTTGTAGGAAACCTAGTCTCCTTGGGCACCTCTCCCTGTTAGGGCTACCTGCAGTAAAGATAATGACAGTCAAAGTTATACAGCTCCAACTGTTGAGCAGTTACATGCTGGTCTCTGTGTTTTTCATATATTATTTCATGAATAAACCTATGAGATAGATGTTATCATTAACCCCTTCCTCCGTTTTACAGATGAACAAATGGAGGCTAGAGGTATTAAGCAGATTGCCAGAGATCTCACATCTGTTAGGTGATGGAGTTGGGATCTGAAGGCAGACAGACGGACATAGAACTGGGCCCTTGATGATTGAACTGAACTGTAGTTTATCTACCAATTCCGTATCCCCAGCAGAGGAGTCCAGTAGTGATGTAGTCCCCACCTGCTTTGTCCAGTATGGTAGCCATTAGCCGTAGGTGGAGACTGAGCACCTGAAGTGAGTGAGTGTAACTGTGGACCTAAATTTTTAGTTTATGTTTAAAATTTAAAACTGAATCAGAGTAAACTATTTTTCCATTAAACACAACTTTATTGTTTTGATAGGACTGTGTTTTCGCTAAAGGGAAATTGAAAATATAGCGTCTGAATTGAGATGTACTGTAAGTGGAAAATACACACCAGGTTTTGAAGACATAGTATGAAAAAAAGAATGAAAAATATATTAGTGATATTTAAAATAATGATTATATGTTGAAATGATATTTTGGACATATTAGGTTAAATAAGAGGTACTATTAAAATTCATTTCTTTTACTTTTTAAAAAAAAAAATTTTATTTATTTATTTATTTTTTGTGAGGAAGATCAGCCCTGAGCCAATATCCATGCCAATCCTCCTCTATTTTGCTGAGGAAGACTGGCTCTGTGCCAACACCTGCGCCCATCTTCCTCCACTCTACATGGAACGCCGCCAGGGACGCCGCCACAGCATGGCCTGACAAGCGGTGCCTTGGTGCGCGCCCAGGATCCGAATCTGGGCTGCCAGCAGCAGAGCGTGCGCACCCAACTGCCATGCCAGGGGGCCTGCCCCTTCTTTTACTTTTTAAAAAAATATGATTACTAAAAAATTTTATTTTTTTAAACCACTTTATTGAGGTATGATTGACATACAAAAATCTGTACATATTTAATGTATACAACTTGATGAGTTTAAAAATAAGTCTATACCCATGAAATCATCACACAATCAAGGCCATAAACTTATCCATCACCTCCAAGTTTCTTCCTGCCCCCCTTTTTAAATACTTTTCTTTTTTCTTTTGTGGTAAGAGCGTGTAGTGTAAGATCTGTCCTCCTAGCAAATTTTTAAGAATACAATACAGTACCGTTAACTATACATACTGTGCTGTACAATAGATCTCCAGAACTTACTCATGTTCCATAACTGAAACTTTGAACCGTTTGACCAATGCCTCCACATTTCCCTGCTCCTCCTAGCTGCTGCTAACCACCAGGCTACTCCCTAGTTCTATGAGTTTGACTATTTTAGATTCCTTGTAAAAGTGGGATCTTGCAGTGTTTGTCTTTCTGTGTCTGGCTTATTATGTTTAGTATAATGTCCTTCATTATACTAGGTCCATTTATGTTGTCGCAAACGGTGGGATTTCGTCCTTTCTCATGGCTGCATAATATTCCGTTGTAGGTATATACCACATTTTATTTATCCATGCATCCATTGATGGACACTTTGGTTGTTCCCATATCTTGGCTATTGTGAATAATGCTGCAATGAACATGGAAATGCAGATATCTCGTTGAGATCCTGCACTCAGTAAGATAATGTCATCTACAGAGATAGATTTACTTCTTCCTTTCTGATGTGAATGTCTTTTATTTCTCTTTCTTGCCTAATTGCTCTGGCTGGACTTCCAGTACTGGATTGAATAGAAGAGGCAAGAGTGGGCATCCTTGCCTTGTTCTAGATCTTAGAGGGAAAGCTTTTAGCTTTTCCCCATTGAGTATTATGTTAGCTGTGGGCTTTTCATAAATGGCCTTTATTGTGTCGAGGTAAGTTCCTTCTGTACCTAATTTGTTGAGAGGTTTTATCATGAAAGGGCGTTACATTTTGTCAAATGCTTTTTATGCATCTATTGAGATGATTTTGTGATTTTTATCCTTCATTCTGGTAATGTGCTGTATCACATTGATTAATTTTCATATGTTGAATCATCCTTGCATCCCGGGGATGAATCCTACTTGGTCATGGTGTATGATTCTTTCAGTGTGCTGTTCAATTGATGTGCTTGTATTTTTTTGAGGATTTTAAATCTGTGTTTATTGAGGGTACTGGCCTGCAGTTTCCTTTTATTGTGGTGTCTTTTTCTGGTTTTGGAATCAAGGTAATGCTGGCCTCATAGAATGGGTCTGGAAGTGTTCCCTCTTCTGTTTTTTGGAAGAGTTTAAGAAGAATTGGTATTAATCTTCTTTAAATTTTTGGTAGGATTTACCCATGAAGGTCCTGGACTTTTCTTTATTGGGAGGTTTTGGTTACTTCTTCATTCTCTTTATTTGTTACTGGTCTGTTCAGGATTTCTATTTCTTCTTGATTGAGTATTTGTAGGTTGTATTTTTTAAGAATGTATCCATTTCTTCTAGGTTGTCCAATCTGTTGGTGTATAATTGTTCATAATAGTCCCTTATGATCCTTTTTATTTCTGGGGCATCAGTTGTAACATCTCCTCTTTGTTTTCTGATTTTATTTATTCCAGTCTTCTCTCTCTCTCTCTCTTTTTTTTTTTTTTTAAATCTAGCTAAGGGTTCGTCAATTTTGTTTAATTTTTTAAAGAAATAACTCTTAGTTTGTTGATTTTTTGTCTATTATTTTTCTATTCTCCATTTCATTTATTTCTGCTCGAATCTTTATTACTTCTTTTCTTCTAATTGGGAGCTTAGTTTATTCTTTTTCTAGAGGTGCAAAATTAGGTTGTTTGTTTGAGATCTTATTTTTTATTTTTATTTTTTGGTGAGGAAGATTAGCCCTGAGCTAACATCTGTGCCCATCTTCCTCTATTTTGTATGTGGGATGCCACCACACATGGCTTGATGAGCAGTGCGTAGGTCCACACCCAGGATTCAAACCCCCCAACCCCAGGCTGCCAAAGAGGAGCAGGCAAACTTAACTACTATGCCACTGGGCTGGCCCCTGAGATCTTTTTTAATGTAGGTGTTTATTGCTATAAACTTCCCTCTTAGTATTGCTTTTGCTGCATCCCATAGGTTTTGGTCTGTTGTGCTTTTGTTTTTGTTTGTTTTGAGATATTTTCTAATTACCATTTTGATTTCTTCCTTGACCCAATGGTGTTAAAGATTGTGTTGTTTAATTTCCACGTATTTTTGAATTTTCCTATTTTCTTTCTATTACTCATTTCTAGTTTTGTTCCATTGTGATTGGAAAAGATACTTGTAATGATTTCAGTCCTTTTAAATTTGTTAAGACTTGTTTTGACCCAGCATATGATCTATTCTGGAGAACGTTCCATGTGCTCTTGAGAAGAATGAGTATTATGCTGCTGTTGGGTGGAATGTTCTGTATATATCTTTTAGGGCTATTTGGTCTATAGTATTGTTCATTTTTGCTGTTTCCTTATTGATTTTCTGTCTGGATGATCTATGCACTATTGAAAGTGGGATATTTAAGTGTCCTGCTGCTGTTGTATTGCTGTCTATTCCTCTCTTCTGATCTGTCAATGTTTGCTTCATAGATTTAGGTGCTTTGATGGTGGATGTGTATATATTTATAATTGTATTTTCCTGTTGAATGCACCCTTTTGTAATTATATAATGACTTTCTTTGTCTTTTGTGACGGTTTTTGACTTCAAGTCTATTTTGTCTGATATAGCCAGACCAGCTCTCTTTTGATTACCGTTTGCCTGGAATATCTTTCTCCACCCCTTCAGTTTCACCCAGTGTATGTCCTTAAATCTAAAGTGAGTCTCGTATAGACAGCGTATAGATGGGTCTTGATTTGTTATCTATTCAGCCACACTATGTGTTTTAATTTGGGGAGTTTAGTTCATTTATATTTAAAGTAATTATTGATAGATGAGGACTTACTATTGCCATTTTGTTACTTGTTTTCTGTTTTGTAGTTCTCTTGTTCCTTTCTTCCTCTCTTGTTGTCTTTATTGTGGTTTGAGGATTTTTTTGTAGTGGCATACTTTGATTCTTTTCTCTTTATTTTTTGTATCTACTAGAGACTTTTTTTGTGGTTACCATGAGGCTTGCATTGAATATTTTATAGTTATAACAGTATTTTAACCTGATAACAACTTAACTTCAATCACTTATGGAAACTGTACACTTTACTTCCTCCCACACATACTTTGTTATTTATGTCAGATTTTACTTCTTTTTATATTGTGTTTCCATTAACAAATCTGTGATTATAGTTATTCTTATACTTTTGCCTTTTAATTTCTATACTTGTGTTAAAAATGATTTACACACCAACATTAGAGTATTACAATATTTTATATAAGTTAAATTTTTTTGTGGTCCTTAATTCATCCATAGAGAGAGATGATAAGGGAGAAGGAGATGGAAAGCCGAGCCCTGTCTTGTGTATGTGGAATCCTTTCTCTGCTTTCCTCTTGTTACTGCCTTAATTTTGACCATATCTCATGTTGATGGTTATAATTGTGCCCAAATTTTAATTTTATTCTCTCCCTCCCAGTGATTCCCACCTTCTTTCTACATCAGATCGTCTTTTATAGCACCCCTCCTTGAATACTGTCATGGAGTCACCATTGCCTATAGGAAAAAACCCTTCATTTGGCCTAAGATCTGGCTTCTCTCTCTCTCACACACACATGTACACAGACCTTATACTCTGTATTGTCATTCCCAACTATTTGCAGTTCCTACCAGATTTTCCTATGACTCTTAGCCTTTTCTCATGCTGTGCCTCTTGATGGGAATATCCTTCCAACATCAGAACACACTGTTTATCTTTCATGACTCTGCTCAAACGCAACCTCCAGTGAAGCTTAACTTGACATCAGCACATTGAATTTGACTGCTATCTTCTTTGTGTCGGTTCTGACTTAAATATACTTCCATTACAGTCTTCAATGTAGTCTTATGATACAGAAATCTTTTATGTTCTTCTCACTCCACCAGACTATGAATACCTTTAGAACAGGAGCAATGTTGCATTCAGCTTTTGTCCCCAAGCACCAAGCAGAATGCCAGTAACACACATCTTCAGTAGATGCTTTCTCAATGAATGAATGAATGAATGGAGATTCAGACGTAAGATCTTTTCTCACTGTCTTTTTCTCTCTCTCACAAAATGTAGTACAAAGTTAGGGGCATGCTAAGCTTCCTGTATAACTTAACATGGGGAAGGTGGTAAGATCCATCTCCTCTATGCCTTTGCCGTAATACTCTGCCGAGCACTCCAGATTAATCAGGAATGTGCTGTTGCAGGGGCCATTGTCATTCAGAGATGTGGCTGTGGGTTTCACTCGTAAAGAATGGCAGCAGCTGGACCCTACACAGAGGACCCTGTACCGGGATGTGATGCTGGAGAACTATAGCCACCTGGTCTCAGTGGGTGAGGAAGTCTTCCTGTGTTCCCCGATTATGTCTGAGCACCTTTCTTTTCTCCGTTACCTAAAACATCTTAAGTCCTAAAAGTGTTTGGCCTTGGGGTTCAGTTGTCAATGAGTCCTGCTCTCATCTCACCTGGATTGTTTGTGAATTTACTTCCCAAGTGAAATATCTATTCTTTGGCCGAGGTGTAAATGTTCCTTGTGCAGCCTGAACCTTCTGCTTCCTTAGATGGCCCCAGTGACTCAGCATACATCCTGTAACTATTTCTCATGAACAGGGTGTCAGGTCACGAAACCAGCTGTGATCTCCAGGTTGGAGCAGGGTCAAGAACCATGGATGGAGGAGGAAGAAATCCTTGGATGGAGCTTTCCAGGTGAGAGAGAACCAGCCTGCAGGGGGACAGTGGACATCAGGTTCCAGGAGGTCACAAAGCAGAACCTTGGATGTTTTTTTGTTTCAGGCAACTGTTCTTAAAAGCCTTGGATCTTTGCAAGCAGCTGTGGACATTTGGCCCAAGACCTTGAGATGCCCACATGATTCCTGTTACCTGCACTCATCACATGCCACTGCATGATTCCTCTCCTTTCCCTGGATTTTTAGAGAAAGACAAATTCTATTTTTATTTATCCTTTGATTCTACCCTGTTGTCCCCTAAGACCTTGCTTGCTCAGTCTGTCTCTAGAATCTTCAATCTTATGCTTTTCCCCATGGTTATGAAATAGACTTTCTCATACTTTCAGGGATTTGTAGATTTGCCCTATTTTAAAATAACTGTGTTATTTTGTGCCATTCATTTTTACTTTAGTTGTTTTTTCTTTTTCTTCTTTTACTGTGAAATGCCTCGAAAACTTATCTGCTACCTTTTATATGACTTTAATTTCCTCTTCTTTGAAAACCATATAATATGGCCCCCTTTTGCCTAATAGCTCATAACTGAAGCTTTCCCCCTACCTCAGTATAATCCCATGGGGAGAAGAGCCTTTATTTTATTTGTCCTTGTTTCTGTGGGATGCACATGGTGGACATTGACTAACTCCCTCTTCCTTCCAGGACAAGGATCCTTTATCAAGCATATGTTCAGGGCAGTTGTTGTTAATCAGGGTTTCACACCAGAATCACCTGGGGAGCTTGAAAAATACCCCCAGGTGGGGTCCCAACCCAGAAAGTCCTCGTGAGGGAAGATCAGTAGACATCGATTTTGTCTCTTAGGAATTCAGGAGTGGGGCTTAAACATTTCTAAACAGAGGAGTTCCCTGGTTGGATTGGGTATGAGTGCCAGGGGGAAACAGCAGGTACAGTCTGTGGTTTAAAACGTAAGTGAAGACAAAAGCAAATAAGGATCTAAGCAAAGGATGAAGAATACAACATTTAAGATTCTCAAAGTAGATTCACAGTGATCTGGAAACCAACACGTGTGAGGAACGTTAATATGGGTTTACTGAGGGGCTGGTCTGCAGCCAAGTCTGTCAGACATGGGAAGGTGACACATAGGATTTGGTTGTCAGCCAGATTTGGTATCAGGGAACCATGACTGAAGAAAGTGGTCATCCACATGATCAGAATACAATGGGGAGTCTTCTGGGGGAAGGATGGCTTGCGTTCTGCCTAGGGTGCTTATTCTTATATCCTTACACTGGACATCCTAAAGACCTTGTAGGTCCATGTGAGAATAAATCACTGCAGAATGGACCTCTGGCTCTGAGATAATTCCTTTAACAATAATGGTCTTGATGCTTTGAGAAAATTCATCTGGTATGCAGAATGAAGGGGAACTTAAGGTGGGAAGGACACAGAAGTGCAGACTAGTGAAGAGCCTATTTGTAACCCAGGAATAAAGTGAGGTAACTCACACTAGGTTTTACTTCTTTCAACCTGAGTCCTTTGCTCATATTTCCAAAACACCCTTCTCTCTCTAGATTTCCCTGGAAACACTAGTCTTTCTTTGCTCTTGCCTTGCTTGAATATCCTTATCTCCTGATGGGACCTCCTTATTATGTGCCCCTCTTATTGAGTGATGGATGCTAGAGCCAGTGCTGGCCTGTGATAGCCTATTGTACCTGACTCTTCCCAGCTGTGCACTCAGTGACATCACCTTAGTAGCTTGAAACTGGCGCTGGTGGGGGGGCGTGTTTTCACCGTGGAAATTGGTAAATACCACAGATCAGGGTTCTCCTCCTCCTGGTTAGCTGGTTCTTCAGCACCTCAATGCCTTGAATACATTACCCTTCCAGTTTTTCTCTGTTACTTACTTTTCCTCATGTGTGTTTTTATCTGCTTCCCAATTTACTGTGTCAGACTTGTCCATAGCAAAGCTACTTCCATTCATTGTTAATGTTTTATCTATATTTCCAGTATCTGATTTTTTCTTTTCAAAAGCCAAGGGAGTAGGAAGTGTTTGTAGTAGGATTAGGATTAGGATTAGGATTACTTAATCTGGTCATTGAGGTGTGAAACCTCAAAGTTAATCCTCCCTCCAAACGTTTCTGAAATAATTTAGGTCTGTGATGTGATCTTGGAAAGATTAACAAGTTTGTGTCATTATTTTTTTTTCCTAGAAGAAGTTTTGCAAGTTGATACCCAAGTAGATAGACAACAGGAACACCAAGACAGACTTTTGAGGCAAGTTGCATTCCTAGACAAGAACAAATTGACCAAAAAAGACCACCATGAATGTAATACAATTGGAAAAAAAACCTGTCAGAGCACAAACCTTGGACCTTCAAGACAACAGGTCCACAAATGTGACTCATGTGGAATGAGTTTGAAATGTAATATAGACTTTAGTCATAATGCATACCTTGCAAGAAGGAGATTTGAGTGTGATGGACAGGGGACCTTATTTCTCTATTCTAAGCTTGAAACCCCACATTCTGGAGTACATTCACGTGAATGTAACCAATGTAGAAAAGTTTTTAGCCATGATCAAGCCCTTAATGCTGATCAGGGAATTGACAGTGGTGAGACACCCCATGAATGTACCAAATGTGGAAAAGCCTTTTCCCACAGATCAGAACTCGTTACACATCAGAGGGTCCACAGAGGTGAGAAATCCGATGGATGCAATGAACAGGGGGATGGCTTCAGGGAGAAAGTTTGCCTCAACAAATGGGGAAATCACACAAAAGAGAAACCAAATGGAAACAGCGACTGTGGCAAAACGCTTTCCCAGAAGACAAGCCTGTCTATACCTGAGACAATTCTTGCTGGAGAGAAGCCTTATAAGTGTACAGAATGTGAGAAAACCTTCTCCCACAAGTCACGTCTCATCGAACATCACAGATCTCATACGGGAGAGAAGCCCTACGGCTGCAAAGAATGTGGGAAGTCTTTCTCCCGGAAGTCATGCCTCATTATCCATTACAGAATCCACACGGGAGAGAAGCCCTATGGATGCAGTGAATGTGGGAAAGCCTTTTTCCAGAAGTCACACCTCATTCTGCATCAGAGGACTCACACAGGAGAGAAACCCTATGAGTGCAGTGAATGTGGGAAAGCTTTCTCCCAGAACTCATGCCTTATTATACACAAGAGAACTCATATGGGAAAGAAACCCTACGAATGCTCTGACTGTGGGAAAACATTCTCTCAGAAGGCAAACCTCATCAGACATCACAGAATTCACACTAGGGAGAAACTGTATGGATGAAGTGAGAGGAGGTTTCATCAAGAAGTCACAACACATCTAGGAATGAAAACTGTGGATATTCTGGATGTGGGAAATCCTTCAGCAAGAAGTCCAGTGCCACTGTGTGCAGAGGTTCACACCGAGGTGCAATTCTCCCAATTTGGAGAATTAGGAGAAACTCGGTCTCTTAAAACCAGTGATAGGATACTTATGCTCTAGAGTGATATATTTTTATAGGATATACTTAATTATAATGTGTATCTATATCTATATGAACTGTGGATATTGAGCTTTGAAGTATGTGAATAAATTAAATCATTAAGACAACAGATCTAATCAGCATCAGAACAATCCCAGGGGTTATAGGAGTTATGTTCCTACATAGAAAGAATTTTATTATTTTTGAACTGCATTGGTAATTGAATGTAATTGTGAACTTGTAGACATAATATATAGAATGACATCTATCAACGCTTTCCACACTAAATCATACCTTTTTGTCTTTGTAATATACTTTATAACTGGAACAATATGAATTTATTATTAAACCAGAAGTCCACACACCATACCACATACCATTGCTCTTAATGTTTGTTGGCAAGTATTACAGAGCCCCCTGGATCTGGAAACCAACAATTTCATGAGATCTTCTGGTCTCTCTCAATCAACTAGTTTATAGGTTATGTTTATATTAAATGTGTAAGGTTAGGACTCCCTTTTCTGGCAATATATGGTGGGCTATCTAAAGTGAAAACGATATCACCGTAAACAACTAGAAATGATGGACGATAACAGATAACATTCTTTAAATGCATAATTCAGCTTGCAAGAAAATAAGTGAAGTTTCCAGGTGCCAGCTAGGAAGAGGGAACTGAAAACCAGAAATCCTGTTTGAGTCGATGCTGTAGCTATCCTATGGCTTTAACTTTGTTTACCCAGAAGCTTGGGTGTTATAGACTATAGAGGGACGAGAAAGAAGGCCTTGGAGCCACACAAGGCAGAGAGTTGGCCCTGAAATAACTCAAATTGAGAAATTTCAAAAGTATGTACATATAGTTAAAGGGGGGACTAGAGAAAAATCTCATTTGCAGAGGAAGCTTGTCTGTCTCTTCTTGGGCTCAGATGGGGAAAGAGTTTACCTTGATGATTTATAAGCCCTGACCTGCACCTCATGTAAGTTAGAATTTTGAATTTGCCCTATTCATGTCACAGGTTTTCAGTTGAAAAACTTCACAATTACTGGTCTTTGAAACAACTTACAGAGGCGAACCCAAAATATGTTTGGAGGCAGATAACGTCAACCCATGTTTCTTAGGATTCTGATATATAAACTCAAGATGAGTTCATAATCCAAAATTACAGGATGTGAGGAACCAATCCACAATGAAAATCAACAGACGTTTTAACTTTTAAAATAAGACTCTCAAATATTTTAGGTAATAGAAAAATCTGATATTCTATAAAAATAACTTAAAAAAAAGATTAAAAAGGAAAAACCATAGGAAAGCAAAGGCACAAAGAAAGATAACTGGTTTATTTGGAAAAGAACCTTATAGAGTTTCTAGAAATGAAAAATACTGTCATTGAAATTTAAAACAACATTAAAATTCTCCAACAAGTCAAACAGGAGATTAAACTCAACTGAAGAGAAAGGAAACAGAAGACAGAGCTAAGCAAGTTCACAGAACTCAGTGTATAGAGAGATGGAAAATGTGAAAAAATGAGTGAGAGACACTTGGATTAAAATGAGAAAAGTAAGGGCCGGCCCTGTGGCTTAGTGGTTGAGTGCGCGCGCTCCACTGCTGGCGGCCCGGGGTTCGGATCCCGGGCGCGCATGAGGCTCTGCTTCTCTGGCCATGCAGAGGCCACATCCCACATACAGCAACTAGAAGGATGTGTAGCTATGACATGCAACTATCTACTGGGGCTTTGGGGGGAAAATAAATAAATAAATAAAATCTTTAAAAAAAAAAAAAAGAGAAGAGCAAACAGGAGTTCCTGAAAGACAAAATAGAAAAAAATGGGAGAAAAGTAAATACTCAAAGATACGATGGCTCAGATTTGGCAAAAGATATGACTTAGGCAGTGCAATATATGCCTAGCTAGATAAATAAAAATAAATTCACATCTCGATGTCTATCCACCAGAATTGAGCTAAGCTCCCCCATGGTACTGCAGCCTCTGCATCCATTTTGTTTGGCCAAGGGGTCTGCAGGGACCTTAAGCAGAAGCTGGTCCTTCATGCAAGCATAGGCCCTAGACGGCAGCTGCAGAGTCACTAGCAAACCTAAATTCCTGCTATGAGTCCCCAACAGCCCTGTGATCAGCAGTCTCCCCCACCTCCCAGCGCCTATGTCTTAGGCACCCCTTAGATAAGACCCCTGTGGGGCTTACCAAAACCCTGTTCTTTTGGTTTGAATTGACCAATCCAGCCCTAGCTGGGGGACCCCAAAGCTCTCTACCCAGTGACCCTAATAAAGGCTCGTGCCCCAAGTCCAGTCTGTCTGTGCTCTGCTTTGACCTCCCCACGTGTCCCCTCCAGTTGTGCTGTGTACTTCCTCCAGGACCTGTGAGTAATAAACTTCTCTATTTCAAGTTCTCTTGTGGTCTGTTGTTGAAGCAGCTCGCCGTCTGGCTCGACTTAACGAGTGTTAAGTTAACGAAGTCATAACAGTTGGCCACACAATCGACATGGGGAATGCCTTTTAGCAGCGAATGGCTGGCTAACGGGCTCCCCCAGGTGGGTAGTTGTATTGCGGGGGAGAGGAGGTGTCCCACCACGTGCTGGCGTCCATCAGCGCCGCCAGGCCAGTCCCAAAGTGTGCGCTCGGAAGAAGCAACCAGAGTCCTCCGGCCCTCGGATCATTGCTCCTGGGAGCGGGTTTGAGGTGCTGGGTGTGTCTTCCACCGGTTAGAGCCCCACTGAGGGTGACTTCCGCCAGCAGGTGCTGAACTTCGGGGGTATTTGCCCCCTCGAGCACGGACCCAGCTGCCGACTATTAGGAGAATTGGCTACGACTGTCGCTAGGTCCTGTTGTTAGCAGGTGGGACACACGAGTGCCTCCCCCCCACCCCCTGTCCCCCACCAAGTGTGGGCTACCCGATAAAGGTGCCCAGAGCGCCCTTCGGGGGCCAGGGAGACTCCCCTTCCCTGACCGCTGTGCTTGCGGGCGGCACCGGGACGCCGAGTCCTAACCGGCACAATAGGGGCACCTCGCTCCGGAAGGCAGGGCTCCCCGGGAAGGCAAGTGCAGCAGGGGCCTGGGGTCCCCCTGTTGCCGCACCCCTTGCTGCTGTCGCATCTCGTCCCAGACCGTATGGGATATTGTGGGTCCCACCCCTAGCGCATGGTGGCACAAGATCAAATGGCCTGAAACAAATGGCCTGAGCGCCTGGGGCCAGCGCCACGGATGACGCCCGAGGAAGTTAGCAAGCCCCTCGTAGACGTAAAAGGCCCGGGAAGCGGCCCGGGCGCTGCTTTGTGCATGGACGCCCCAACGGCAAGGTGCTGGTTCTACAGTCTCGGGGTGTGGGGGACGCCCGAGGGATCCTGCCGCCCTTGCACTAGTGGCGGCGACGCTAATCCTAGGGAGGTGGATTGGGACACCCAGGAGAGGGAGCAGCCATCTGTGAGTCTGGCGGCCAGGGACGTCCTCCACAGATCGTTTTGGTAACAATCCTTAAGGTCAAATCCGTGGGAGATAATAGAGAATTAGAAACCGAAACTTGGAACTGTATTGAATATTTGAAAGTTGCTAAGAGAGTAAATCTTAAAAGTTCTCATCACAAGAAAAAAAAATTGGTTACTATGTGAGGTGATGGATGTTAATTAGATTTATTGTGGTGATCACTTCACAATATATACAAATAGCAAATCACTATGTTGCACACCTGAAATTAATATAATGTTTTATGACAGTTACACCCCAATAAATTTTTAGAAAAGAAACCGAAATTTGATACTTTATGTGTCTCAAGATTCAAAATATTTCAAAAGACTTGTACAGCAGGAGAGAAAAGAGGGGCCGACTGGCTGTTGAGCATGTTTAATACTGGCTCTGAGCTACTACTCACGGCCACAGAAATGCAGCCACTAGCTGTATTTCCAAAGACCCAAAATGCACAAACTTCTAAAAGACCCCTGGGATCTAGGGCCACTCTCAGCAGACACAGGCTGGGCCCCTACCCGACCTTAGACAGTGATGTAAGCAACCTCAGGCCCCAAAGCAACCACACCTGCCTTTGGTCAGTACACAGACTGCTCCCCACAAGGAGGCCCCTGTGAGTGAGTCAAATGCAAATGGTCTCCTTGGTGGTGGCTATTACTCTTATCATGTGCAGTCTGGATAGTAGGGTTGCTGGTTGACCCCTCAGGCCTAACCCTGTCTCAGGAGGTGTGCTGGAACAAAATCAGCCACGTGCTCAACTACCACAGATGGCTGAGCGCTGGGTGCTGGCAGGCCCTGTTAAGAATAGCTGTCCCTAAGTCTCTCTCAAGCAGAGAGGCCTTCCTCACACCTGTAGGATTTGGGGAGGAGGTGGCGGGGGCCAAGGGGCGGGCGTAAGGTCTATGCTTCATAGCAAGAACTTCCTGTGTGCATCAGGTTCCTGAACACCAGCTTCAGGGAGAAGTGGAAAGTGAGAATGGAGATGGCACAGACGGGTGGACAGGGACCACCTTTTGTGAGACTTCTGAGGCAGTTGACAGCTCCATGCTTGGCATTCCATGTTGCCTGCACAGATATAATTCTTCCCAGGCTCTGAATCAGCCTTCAAAGATGCTCAATTTCTCCAACCAAGAGTAGGCAGAATTCACCTGCACTGATTCTGCCTCTAAGACTTCTAGTTCCCGAATGGACCCTTCAGGGGATATTTTGAGGAGAAGTTCCCTCCCATGGCATCTGGGACTCTGGCCTTCGGGGTACAGTCAGGGCTGTGAAGTTTTCTGAGTGCAGTTAATATGCTGAGTTACACACCTGTTGCTTCTGAGCCTCCTTGCACTGGTAAGTTGGGTCCAAGAATTGCCAGCTGGAGTGCTCACAGCCAGCTCTGACACTCAGAGAAAAGACCCCAGAGGAGGATTCAATCTTACAGATTGTTACCTTTGGTAGGAATTGACAGCTGTGTTCCTGGCCCTCTAGCCGATACCTGAGACCCTAAAACAACCCAGAGCTTGTCTATGGTTTATTGCTCCATAAATATTTATTAAGAACTGCCAAGTTCATGGATCTTGAAACATAAGAACAGGGTCCAAGATCTGGCTTTAAAGAGCTCACAGGCTAATTGTGTGTGGAGGTAGGTGGATAGGTGAGTGGGAAGTGAAGCAGATGCTGCAATGATATTTTAGAGGACGATAGTTGTAACTGAGAGGAGGAAGGAAGGGGTACTGTCTTAGTCTGTTCAGGCTGCTGTAACAAAATACCATAGACCGGGTGGCTTATAAACAACAGGCATTTATTTCTCACAGTTCTGGAAGCTGGAAGTCTGAGATGAAGGCACCAGCAGAGTCAGTGTCCGGTGAGCACCTGCTTCCTGGTTCACAGATGGCTGCCTTCTCGCTGTGTCCTTACATGCTGGAAGGGGCGAGGGAGCTCCTGGGGTCTCTTTTATAAGAGCAGGAACTCTGTTAATGAGAGCTCCGCCCTCATGACCTAATCATCTACAGACCTCACCCCCTAATACTATCACATTGGGGATTAGGTTTCAACACTTAAATTTGGGGGGGACACAAACATTCCATCTATAGCAGGTATGGTATTTGGGCTGATTACTGACTAATACAAGGGGTTTTTGTAGATGGAAAGAGCGAAGGCGTGTCCCAGGGGCATAAAGCAGCGTGAGCAAAGGCCTGGCTATTAGGAAGGCTTGCCTTACTTTGTGACTAGCTTGAACCAGCTGTAGTTTATTTTACACACAGCGAAGGGCACAGATCTCAAGTATGCATCTTGATGAAGTTTTGCACACATACGTCCCCATATAATTACCATCCAAATCAAGATATAGAATATTCCCAGTGCCCAGACAATCTCCCCATGCCCTCTGCTAGCCCAATCCTTTCCCTAGGCAACCACTCTTATGACACTGACCGCCATAGGTTAGTGTGTTATTGGCCTTTATTTAAACGGAAGCAGACGGTATGTCCTCTTCGTGTCTTACTTCTTACACTCAGTATTATGTCTCTGTTGTCCTTATTTTTTGCTGGTAACTTTAGTTCCTTCTTTTTCATTGCTGTGTAGTATTGCATTGCATGACTGTGCCACAAGTTGTATCTATTCTATGTTCACGAACATTTGGATTGTTTTCAATTTTTGTCTATTATAAATAATGCTGCCATAAACTTCTTGTACATTAGTATTCATTTTCTTCAAAAGATAATGTGTGGCCGCAATTTAGAGTAGTGGTTCTCAGCCAGGGGGATTTTGCCCCCCAGAGGACATTTGGCAATGTCCGATGACATTATCACAACTTGAGGGGGTGGTGCGTGCTACTGACAAGGGACGCTGCCAAACGTCCTACAGTGCACGGGATATCCTCCCACCACAGAGAACTATCTAGCTCAGAATGTCGATAGAAACAGAAGAACTAGGCTGGAATCTGATTTTGGAGTCCTTGTATGCCATACTCAGGTTTGTGTCCAGTAGGCCTTGGGGAGCCATGGATGGCTCTGGAACAGTGAGGTTTCCATCAGTGGGGGAGATTTCAGGACAGACACCACCTGGCATCCGGCATTAGCTGACATCAGCCTGGCGGACGGTCCCTGGTGTCCTGTGGCTGACCGCCCGCTGCAGCGCGCCCTGCACGTCCCGGTTCCGCAGTGTGTAGATGGCCGGGTAGAGCAGTGGTGTGAGGTTGATGTAGACGAGCGACACCAGCTTGTCCTCCTCAAGGGAGCGGCTGCTCAGGGGTCTGGCGTACATGGCTGTGGCACAGCCATAGTGGAGCACAGCCACGGTGAGATGGGACGCCACCGTGTTGAAGGCCTTGCGGCGGCCTGCAGCCCCACCGACTCCCAGGATGACCACCAGCACCCTGGTGTAGGAGAGCAGGATGAGGGCCAGGGGCAGCACCAGCAGCAGCAGGCACGCTGCCAGCAGGACGTGCTCCTGCAGGTCCCGGTTCCCGCAGGCCAACACCAACACAGCTGGGAGGTCACAGAAGACGTGGTTGATCGAGCCCCCGCGGCAGAAGGGCAGCTGGAATATGGCAGTGGTGAGGCCTACGGCCAGGACCGAGCCCCCAACGCAGCAGGAGGCGAGAAGGCACCAGCAGAGCCCCGTGGTCATGAGCTGAGGGTAGTAGAGAGGGTGGCAGATGGCCAGGTAGCGGTCCAGGGCCATGGCAGCCAGCAGCAGGCACTCAGAGCCTCCCAGGGCCACAAAAAGGCCCATCTGGGCAGCACAGGTGGAGGTGGCCACCGTGTGGCCCCCAGGAGGAAGGAGGAAGCTGGCAAGCATGCGCGGCGTCAGCACCAGCGTGTAGGCCACCTCCACAGCGGACAGCGCCCCCAGAAAGAAGTACATGGGAGTGTGCAGGGCCGGGTCCACGATGGCCAGGCCCAGGATGAGAAGGTTTCCCGCCAGTGTGGCCAGATAGAGTGGTAGGAGGAAGGCAAAGAGCAGCCCCCGCAGTCCCTGGGGCCACTTGGAGAAACCCAGGATGACAAACTCCTGCGGGGTGGTCCAGTTTGACTCGGGCCAATGGCTCATGTTGGGACCTGGGGGAGGACAGGCGTGCAGGCCAGAGAGGAGAGTCACGGTGACACACCCCACCCGGAAAATACACGTCCTTGGCCTCTCCTAGGCTGGGAACCTACAGCCAGCCTTCTATGGCCCACCCTCCTTTCCCACACCCCCACTCCACCCTCCCCCAGGGACTCAGGGTTTTCTCCCCAATCCAGTACTTTCCACCCCTCGTTTCCCACAGTCCGATGTCCTCCAGGAAGTCAGATGTCTGGAGCCACTGTCCACTCTCCCTTCTGGCTTCCTGTGCCCCGTGTACTTCCAGACACCCAGGCGTCTTCTTCACACCTGTCCGCCCACCCTCCAGTTCTATCCAGTGGCCTAAATCCCACATCACCCGTACCTAAGGAGCCAGGCGCCCTGGGTTCCTGCCCCCAGGGATGAAGCTGAGGGCTGAGCACCAGGGTGGAAAACGACCGAAGGATTTAGATTTCTACCGACAACCTCTTCACTGAGTGGGTTGCTTCTGAGTGAGGAAGACGGTCCTTCCCGCAGAGCCGCGGGGATCAAGGGGCTTGAGCAGCATTGGAATCTCCTGTTCACCGAGGCCCACCTTACCCTCCACACTCTCCACTGCCCTCCCAGCTCTTGGCTGATAGACCAGGTGGAATGGTCTCCTCACCTGCCCTGGCCTTTGTTGTTTGGTTTAATTTGTTTTCCATTTCTTCTCCTTAGCTAGATTCAGGACAAACCCATGGTAATCTTGGGCCTGTCCTTGCTCTCTGACTCAGTTATAGGGAAAAAAATGACAAGGGAAGACAGTCCAGCCCTCTCCATGTTCTCATGAACTGTAGACATCATGAGCGATAGCGTCCACTCTCATGGCTTAAGCTGTGATGAAAAACCCTAAATTTATCTCAAGACCCCACTCCCTTCTCTTAGCTGCAGACCCTAAGCATTTCCACCAACATGTCCCACCAACACTTGCGATTCAATCCATCCCAGACTAAAGGCACTATTTCTAACCCAGACGTCCTCCTTCTTCTGTGAATGGAGTTAGCCCAGTGCCCAAACTGGAAATCAAGAAGTCATCGTAGACGAACTCCCTCTCCCGCACTCTCAAGTACAGATGAGCACCACTGTACTGTCCTGTCAGGTGTACCTCAGACCTCCAGAGGTTCTTCTCTTTTCTCTCACGACCCTCGTTTTTCCTTCCCCGAATGATTACAGCAGATCCTAACTGGTCCTCCTGCCTCCAGTCTGCTTCCTTCTAATCACTCTTCTGTGCCACCAACTGGAAAGACCCTTCTGAACTAAAGATACTAATTCTTAGCTTAACTCTCCCTTCTGTACCTACAGGATTAAGTCCAAAGTCCTAGTACAGCACCCACGGTCTCTTCAGCCCTTCCCAGTGGGACTTCCAGCTTCGTCTCCTGCACCACAGACTCAAGTTGGAGTGAGTAACCCACCTGCCCTGAGCGGATGATGCCCTTACACATGCTATTCCCAAGTCCTGGAATCCCCTGGAGTCCCCACATTGTCTACCTGGAAAAGCTGGAAAAGTTCTATTCATCCTCCAAGGCTGAACACACATGCCACATCCTGGGTGAAGACTCCTGTCCCCAAGGCAGGTTTGGTGTCATCCTCTAATTCCACCGTTGTAATGGCAACTCCACTAAACTCAGTCTCCTGGAATCAAAGATTTGAGTCATATTTGATGTTTGCTGAATTACTGTAAGTGAAGGAATTAGTTACTCGATCCTCATTTCTCCCAAATGTATGCCTCCTCTAAGTGTCCCTATTAGGTCCCTAACCTGGGTTTCTTGCCCTGGAACCTCAGAGTCAGAGGCCTTGCCCCTTTATGACAGCCAATTGCCCCAACTTCTGTTGGCTCCTCCCCCAAAATGCTCCTTGGTATTTACTAGCAATGTGCCGTCAATCTCAGATGCGGTACATGCAATCAATCATCTTTAGGGTCAATGCCCTCCAAAAAACTACCAGAATCATTTTCATCTCCTCACACAGCCATCAAAGATCAATCAGTTGTCCTGCCTTCCCTTTAACTCACTCAACTAAGAAACACATCTTTCTCCTCTTCTTTCTCTTCATACACCCTAATCCTTAAAACTTGACTCCTTTGAAACCTAATTCAAGCTCACCTTTCCTGAAGAGCTTTACCTGGTGAGGTCGAATCACTGCTTCAGGCGCTTACGAACATAACATAGTGGATGCCCATTAAACTACCAGATCAGGCTGGCATTGATGTTGATGTTTCCATTCCATAGTCAACTGAGCCATTCCTTGATGTTTAACCAATCGTTCCTCTCCTCACGGGAGGCTGGTAGTGTGTTGAGGTCATTTTTATAGAGCCTAGACCAACAGCCACTGCATTGTGAACCATGAAACCCATCCTTGATCATCTACTGTGTGACAATGAGCTGGCCATGGTGTATCAGAGACCATTTCCTCACCTGAAGATAAGAGAGTTGGACCAGACAATCTTTAAAGTTTCTTCCAGTTCTGATATTTTATGATTCTATCAAAGGCTATGTCTGTGGTTATGCTTTTATTCCCAAGGTAAATCATTTTTTGAAAGATATTTTGATGTTTCAAGAGCCCATAAAGAAGTTTGAAGACATTGGTTTAATCTAGAATACTAGGTCAGTAAGGGAGATGTTAGATCAGGCCCAATGTAGTTGATGTCAATTTATGGATCTTAGAAGGGCCTTAGATCAGTGTACACATCAAAACAGCTCTCCCTAGCTATTCCAATGTGATAGTGTAAGTATCCATTTGCACATGTGTGTGCAGTGTACAGCGCATTGTTGGCTGCGTTCTGCCTCATTATTCCACTTTGGGGCGGCTTCAGATAACAGGGAAGTCTGGGGGCTGAGTAAGGAGGTTTGGTTTCTAGTCCTGTCTGTGATGTTGCCTGGGTCCCATATTTTCTCTGGGTCTCAGATTCCTCACCTGTCCCCTTTGATGAAGGACTTAGGCTATGTGGCCCTGAGATAGAATTGTCTCTGCGGGGGCAGGAGCCTCTCCTTTGTTTCTCTCGGAGCCGGGATGGCACACGCACAAACAGGGCCTTTGGGTTCACACACCCAGGTTTTCATCTCAGCTCTTCCACTGACCAGCAGAGAGGGCTTAGAGAGTTTTTAACCTTCTGAAGCACCAGCAGCCTCCTCAACCCCATAGAATTTTTTTAATGGTTGATGGAAATAATGTGGGGAAAGCGCCTGGCGCAGCAGTCCCTGCCTATGGGAAATATTATTGAATGAAACCCGCCAAAATATCAAGATATCCTCAGTCCTTTCGTCTGCTTCCTGCTCCCTGTGTGTTTGCTACATTCTACCCTGGCGGAGAGTCTCTGGACGGAAGAGTTATCTGGAGAGATCAGACAACCAGTGGGAGAGGAGAAGGAAGCACA
This sequence comes from Diceros bicornis minor, assembly GCF_020826845.1. Taxonomy (NCBI): domain Eukaryota; kingdom Metazoa; phylum Chordata; class Mammalia; order Perissodactyla; family Rhinocerotidae; genus Diceros; species Diceros bicornis. Next base: position 9,354,225 of record NC_080765.1, on the reverse strand, counting down.
TGGCCCTGGGTGGCAGAGGCCCACAGTAGACAGTATTACCTTCCTTCTCTGCTCTGATTCCAAGACCCAGAATGCCTTCAAGTTTCCAGCCATTCTTCACTCTTCCCCAGTCTCTCCCCCCAGCTCCTCCTCCACCATCTCCTGGAAAATTGCCCAGCGACACTGACATTGCCTCCAACTTGCCCTTCACTGGCAATACCCCCATATTCCCTCTAAACACCGACGGCACCAAGAGAACAGAATTGAAACAACAATAACCACTACTATTACTATTCTGCCATTTGTTGAGCCTGGATAATGTGCAGGCGTATTCAAAGCACGCTGCATGCACAATATTGTTTAATCTTTGCAAGACCGCTATGAAGTAGTGGACATTATTATTAATTTACAGATGAGGAAGCTGACACTTAGAGAGACTGACCTGTTACAGGGGTCACATAGCATCTCCCTTAACTAGGATTTGTCTCTGGTCTGACTGATTTCAAAGTCTGCGCACTTAAGTAGGGGGAACACACTCTTCTCTGTATCTCTCTTATCTGTTAGTCCTTCCTCTCCCAGATGAGGGGAAAATGGGAAGGGACTGCAGGAAAGAAAGAAGCAGACTTAGAGGCAAAAAGGCACAGAAACAGAACGAGACAGACAACCCAGAAACAGGCAGAGGCGCACCTGCTGAGGGCAGCGGCAGACAGATCAGGAGTGAGGACGTGCACCGTTTGGCAGAGCATTCCCAGCCCAGGTGGTTCACTAGGATCTGGGCTGACAGCAAGACAGAGACAGAGACAGACAGACAGAGACACAGAAATGGAGAGATGAGACAGACAGAGGCACAGAGAGAGACAGAGAGACAGAAAGAGAGACAGACAGAGAGAGACAAAGAGAGAAAGAGAGAGACAGAGACAGACAGACAGAGAGAGACAAAGAGAAATGGAGAGATGGAGAGATGAGACAGACAGACACAGAGAGAGATGGAGAGATAGAGACAGAGATGAAGAAACAGACAGAGACAGAGAGAGACAGAGAGAGATGGAGATAGACACAGACACAGAAAGAGGCAGAGGCAGAGAGACAGACAGAGACAGAAAGACAAAGACAGAGAGAAACAAAGAAAGAAAGGAAGAGACAGAGACAGACACACAGAGACAGAGAAAGACAGAGAGAGAGAGAGAGAAAATCTCCCATGGCCCCCAGCGTTCTGGACCTAAGGCTTCCTCCTCACAGGATTCCCCCTTCACCGCACACGTGGGCTTTAGTTGGTGAATTCTAGCATGGGCTTTGTACTGGGTTCCTGGTACCCACGCCCCACAAGGAGCCATCTCCCATGCATCCCTGGAGAAAAAAGACCAGAATATGGAAATTCATTTCAAGGAAACATCCAGACTCAGGGCCACCAGACCTCGAATTCCAGCCTGACTTAAATCTTCAGCTGCTCGCCCAGCCTCCTGTCCTGGAGGGAATAGTCCCAGCAATGGCTCCTGAGAGAGGGAGAGACCCAGGCTGGGCTGAGGAGGTGACTTGAATTTTGGTTGGAAGAAATGCAGGTTCCAACCATCAAAATGTGGACCCACTATAGCTTTTTGTTCTCACCCTCCACTGTCCTCTGCCCGGCTCCTTACTTGCAAGATACACAGCAACCTGCGTGCGCCGCCCTCACTCATTTCTCCCTGACCTTACAGCTACTTCTCCATATCAGAATGTCCTTTCTGCACCTGGAAACCTACTCATTCTTCAAGGCCCAGATCAAATATAAGCTCCTCTGTGAATAAAAATAAGAAAGTAGCAGAGTAGATCATAGAAGCATTTTGTAGAAAAAGGGGAGCAGACAGACTCCACCGCATCATCCTCCCTCTTCTCCCAGGATCTTCCCACTTCTGCTCCCAGGGCCTCTCAGGAAGAGAAGAGTTACTTAATAGGTTTCCCAGGGCCCACTTAAGGGTCTGGCTGGATCCAAAGCCCCACGGCCTCATTAGTGATTTTCTGTCCCCACTGCGGACTCTAAGGAGCACGATGGTCTCAGAAGGCTGGGGGCTGGAGGGATGAGAAGGGGGAGGGCTGGGGAAACCTGAACTGGGGTCTCCAGGGAGAGTCTGAAACATTGGGGCCAAGGGGACAGGGGGCCACCTCCCTGAAGTGATGAAGAGTCTGCAGCAAGAGCTGGCGGTAAACTTGAACCCAGGGGAATGAGTAGCCCAAAGCAGGTTGGCAGACAGCTCCCTGGAGAAAGGAGAGGAAAGTCATTGCTGTCTCCACATTTTCCTAAAGTTTGAACCAAGGGTGGCCAGGAGACTGAAGGTCTGAGAATGGATTGACTGGTGTAGTTGATGGGGACAGACATCTTCATCACCATCACCACCACCACCATCAACATCACTGGAAAATACTCAAGAGTTCTGAACAACAAAACCCAATAACACAGCCTTCTTGTGTTCTCATTGCCTATTTGCAGAGAAAATTATAGCATTGCAGAGTACATGGTTTTGGATCATGCTGTTCCCATTTAATCTTGAATTATACACATTTTCCATGTTGCTATGTATTCTTCTTAACTGTCTATTTTAAGCGTTAATTTTATTTATTTTTTAAAAGATGAAATACCTGGTTCACAATTCAAAGGGTATAAAAGTAGAGTCTGCCCCAAGAACCCCGCCTCCCAACTCACCCAGAGACAACAGTGTTTCTCAGGTTCATGTTTCTCCTGAAAGAGATATTCTAGGTCTATACAGGATAGTATGCACATGGATGTGTTATTTGCTATTTTTAATTGACAAAATATTAGCAGTGTCCCCAAACTCGTAGGTATATGTCCTCTTTCACTTAGAAGTATATCTTGGAAATCTTTGATATCAATATATTTTTAGTTTATTTAACACTTATGTAGTGTTTACTGTCTACCAGACACTGGCCTATGGTGATAAAAAAGTATTGATCCATTCAATCCTGGCAGTAACCCCATTGTGTAGGTACTATCATCACCGCTAAGGCATAAAGATGTGCGGTAACTTGACTATTACAGCAAAGCCGCCAAGTGGGGAGGTAGGATTTGACTTCAGTCGTGTGCTCAAGCTTTCAACTACCCTGCTGTGCAGTCTGTCTACCCTGCACTGCCTCCGTACAATGAAGAGTGTCCTTGTTCTCTGATCACGTTGTCTCACACGCCATTTTATGTAGATGCCGTAATTTATTTAACAAGTCCTTGTTGAAGGACGTTTAGATGGTTCTTGATCTTTGGCTCTTCCAATCAGTACTGCAATAAATACCCTTGCCCATATGGCATTTGGCATGTGTGCAATTAGTAGGTCAAAGGGTCTGTGCATTTTAAATTTTCTTAGTTTTTTAAATTAGTTATTGACATGTTACTCTCCACAGTTATTGTAGCACTTTGTGCTCACGTCTGGAATACATGAAAATACTTGTTTCTCCACACCTTCACCAACACGGTGCTTATCAGACTGTTTTGTCATTGATGATTTGATAGAAATGCGATGTCTCAGTATAATTATAATTTGCATTTCTCAATAAGTGAAGGTGACATTTTCATATTTTTAAAAGATATTTGTACTTTTTGCACTGTTTATATTTTTCTCATATATATTTTTTGCTTTTGGTTCTTTTTCTTATTGATTATAAGTAGTTGTTTTAATATACATATTAAAGGAATTAAATTTTGTCTGTAGTAGGAATTGTAAACTTTTTCCTGGTTTGCTGTCTTCTGATGTTGTTTACAATGGGTTTTTCCATGTAGAATTTTTTATTTCAGTGTAGTCAGATTTATCAATATTTTCTTTTATAGCTTCTGGGTTGTGTGTCATACTTGAAAGACTAGCCACACTCTAAAATAAAAAATTGTTTGCCTATGTTTTCTGCCTAAACACTTGTGGTTTGATTTTTTTGACAATTAAATGTTTGACCCGTATTCAACTTATACTGTAAGATGAATCCAATTTTATTTTTACCAGATGTTTTAAATCTGATGATTTAATAATATGATTTAAAAAATAAACATTATAATTGACATATAACAGACCTAATAAAAGTGGACAAAATAACTGTACAGTTGGATAAATTTTCACAAAGTGACAAAATAGAACGGTACCAGAATTCCATAAACTCTCCTCATTCCCCCCTTAGCATTGCCCTCCCTCTTCCCCAAGATAAAATATTATTCTGTTTGTTAGTGTCTTATATTAGTTTTGCTTGTTTTTGAGCTGTAAAGTATAAATTTTTTTGTGTCTGGTGTCAAAGAAGAACTTAAAGACATACAGTGAACTATCAGCATGCCGTTTACTTGTATACAGTGGAGATAAAACCATGGACGGATTTCTAAGTAATTAAAAAAAACAAACACAAAAAACAACCAGGATTTAAATCAAAGAAAGAGAGAAAGGAAAGAACAAACACTGCATACAGTCTAGGAGCAGTGAACCTTGTTTGCACATTTTTGGGGGTACAGTGATTAGCTATAAACCCCCAAGGAGGTCAGAATGATCTGTCCTTATCCAGGCTGGCTAGTGGCATCAGAGAAAACAATTTCAGTTGTTTGAGATTCACCAGAAAACCTTAAGAATTCAGCTGTTGAGAATACATTACAAGCTTCTTTCTGTAATGTCTGATATGTAACAAAAAATTAGCTGGTATGCAAAGAAGCAGGAAAACATGACCCATAATGAGGCAAAAAAATCAATCAGAACCAAATCAGAAATGACACAGTTGACAGATTTGGTAGACAAGGACATAAAGATGGTTACTATTAACTGTATTCCATACGTTCAAGAAGCTGGAGGAAAGATTGGACACGTTAAAGAGAGACATGGAGTATATAAAAGAGATGAAAATCAAACTTTTAGAGAAGAACATTACAATGTCCAAATAAAAAAACACACTGGATGAGATTAACAGTAGATCAGACAATGCAGAAGGGACTAGTGAACTTAAAGACATTGTAGTAGAAACTATCCAAAATGAAATACAGAGAGAAAAAATATGACTAAATAAAGTGAATCATCAGGCTGTGGGACAAATTCAAGCAACTTAATATATGTGTAATTGGCATCTGAAAAGGAGAGGAGGGAGCAGAAAAATATCTAAAGAAATAATGATCCTCAAATTTCCAAATTTAAAGAAAACTGAATCCACAGATCCAAGAAGTTTAACAAATCCAAAGCACAAGAAACATGAAGAAAACAATGAAATAGCTTTAAATAAGTGACAAAAAGAAAATATAAAAAACATCTAAATAAAAATGACACATTATGTACAGAGTAGTAAATATAGGAGTGATAGCCGACTTCTTGTCAGAAACAATGCAAGCCTGAAGACAGTGGAGGAACATCTTTAAAGTATTAAAAAAGAGTTTGTACCCAGTGAAAATATCTTTCAAGAAAGAAGACAAAGTTTTAAAATTTCTGAACATACAAAAACTGAAATAATTCATCACTAGCAGTGAATCTTCTAAGATGTGTTGCAATTGATGTTGGCAAAAATATTTGTAGAGCAGAAAAGGCTTAGTTCGACAAATGTACAAAGCTTGTGAAGATATAAGGTTTTTAAAATCTATGGTTATTAATTGCATTGTTTATCAGCAAGTACTTTTTGAAAAATATTTCAACCTATCATGCATTATAAGCCAGTAGTGTCAACCATGAACTTCATTTGCTCTTCTGAACTTAATTTTCTTCTTTGAAAATATTCTCACCTGTAGTTGTTCCTTGCTATTCATAGAGGCTAATTCTTCAATCATGTCAAACTTGGCATTAGCTTCTCAAACAAACAAATGAATATCTGAGCAGTATTAGTAACAACCTTCAACTTATCAAGAGGCAAGAAAAACCACTCAAAAATCACCTGCCTTGTTTTGAAACTGACTATTGATGTTGCTCACAATGTTCTCGACTCTTTAAATGACTCCTCTCACCAAAAGGCTAAAAATCTTAGAATATGTTTATTTTCTCTGTACATATTTTTTCAGCTGCCTCCATCATGATTTAATTAACTCTCCATTGGTGAGTGGCTTTCCTTGCTTGACTAATAAACACGCCACTCAGAAACTTAGTTTAGTTACAGCCTCATTTTTATTTTTGTGAAGATATTCTGATGAGATGTTCTCTTTTAAACTTTCAAATTTTTCTAACTGTTGCTTTCCTGTGAATTGGGAATATCATGATGAACGTTTAGTCTAGTAAGGTCAATGTATATTGTATTCTTTAGCATAGCTATGGTGTGTCATTCCATAATAAACACAATGCTTTGCCATCTAAATCAATGACAAAATAATCTTCACTCCACTGGGTCTTAAAGGATCAGTATTTGAAGTCCACTTTTCTTGTTATACAGAATAGATATACACTTGTAATTTAAAAAAATGTTGCAGTACAGTGATACATATGGCACTCAAAATGCCATTTTATAAATTCACTGCAATTTATAGTGCCCTGAAGAACAGTTCAAAGCAATGAGAGTGGCACATATGGTCTCTGTTGCAACTGCTCAACTCTGCCATTGTAGGGTGAGTGCAGCCTTACATAAATGAATGCTCATGGTTGTGTTCCAATAGCGTTCTACTTATGGACTCTGAAATTTGAACTTTGCATAATTTTCATGTGTCACACAATATTATTCTTCCTTTGATTTTTATCAACCATTTAAAAACGTAAAGTTATTTTTAAGTCAGAGGTGGTACAAAAACATGTGGTGGGCTGGATTTGTCAAATGGGTCATAGTTTGCCAGCTGCTGGTTTAGAGAGAAAATTAGAGTGCTAAATTCCTACGTTAGAAAAGAGACAAGATCTCAAAATCAATGACCTCAGCTTCCACCATAAGAAACTAGAAAAGGAATAGCAAATTAAATACAAAAGAAGTAGAAGAAAGGAAAAAATAAAGATCAGAGCAGAAATCACCAAAATAGAAAATAGAAACACAGTAGAGAAAATTAATAAAACCAAAAATTTATTTTTTGGGAAGAGCAATAAGATTGATAACCCTTTAGCCAGACTGATCAGGAAAAAAAGAGAGAAGACACAAATGATCAAAATCAGGTAACATGTGGAGAAAGGGAGCCATACGCTCATCTCAATAGATGCAGGGAAACCATATGGCCAAATCCCACATCCATTCCCAATAAAAGTTCTCAGCAAACTAGAGAGAGACAGAAACTTCCTCTACTTAATAAATAACCAGCAAGCTTGAGTGAACTTTGGCATCTACATCTCTTGAGTAATTCGTCCACTGTTTCTGAATTGTTGGATTTATTGACATAAAATTGTTGACATATTTTAATATCTGCAGGATCTCTAATTATGTCATCTCTCTCCCTCGGGACAGTGATAAATTGTGTCTTCCCTCTTTCTTCCTACTTAGTCTGGATAGACTATTAATTTTATTGATCTTCTCAAGGAATCAGGTTTTAGTTTCATTAATTTTCTCTATTATATTTTCTATTTTATCAATTTCTCCTCATACATTATTTCATTTCTTCTTCTTACTTTTGGTGAATCTGATCTTTTTCTGGTAGTGTAAGGTGGAAGCTGACAGCATTAACTTTAGATCTTTGTTCTTTTCTGTTATAGGCATGTACAGCTATTTCCCTCTAAACACTGTTTTAGCTACATCACACAAATTTTTATACATGGTATTTTTATTTTCATTCAGTTCAAAATGTTTATTCATTTCCTTTTTGATTTCTTCTTTGACCAGTTTTCCTTCACATATTTTGGGGCTCTGTTGTTAAGTGCATGTACGTTTATAATTATATGTATTCCTGATCATATAAAAGGATCAACCCTTTTATCATTACAAAATGTTCTTCTTTATCTGTAGTAACAATTTTTGGTCTTAAAGTCTATTTTGTCTGGTATTAACGTAGTCCCTCCACCTGTCTTTTGGTTACTGTTTGCACAGTATATCTTTTTTCATCCTTTTACTTTCAATCTATTTTTGTCTTTTATCTAAAGTGATAATCTTGTAGATGGCATATAGTTGGATCATTTTTTAATCCATTCTGCCAATCTCAGCCTTTTAATTGGAGTGTTTAATCCATTTACATTTAAAGTAATTAATGATAAGGAAAGACTTACTTCTGCCATTTTGATATTTGTTTTCTATATGTCTTATGTCTGTTTTGTTCCCCTAGTTCTCCATTACTGCCCTCTTTTGTATTAAATAGATATTTTCTAACGTACCATTTTAATTCTCTTGTTGTTTCCTTTGCTATATATTTTTGGGGTTATCTTCTGAGTGACTTTCCTGGGGATTACAATTAACTTCTTAATTTAAAGCAATCTAGTTTGGATTAATGCCAACCTAATTTCAATAGTATACAAAAACACTCCTCCAACATACCTGCATTCTATACCCACTCCTTTGTGCTGTTATTGTCACACTAATTACATCTTATAAGCCCATCAACACAGGTTTAATAATTTACTTATTTGAACATATTTATAATGGCTTTTTAAAGTCTTTGTCCAGTAAGCCCAACATCTGGGATTTCTCAGTGCCAGTTTCTATTGACTGCTTTTTATTTTCTGTTTCTTTGCATGTATCTCCATGCACCTCTCTCTCTCTCTCTTTTTTTTATGTAAAACTTGACATCTAAAATAACATAATATGGCAGCTCTGGTAATCAGATTCGCTTCCCCTCCTCAGAGTTCGTTGTTTTTGCTCTTTGTTACTGTTGTGCTGTTTGCTTAGTGATTTTCTTTGACTAATCTGTAAAGTCTGTATTCTTTGTTGTGTGAAGCCTCTGCTCAGTTATCTTGGCTTTCAGCTAATGACTGGACAGAACTTCCCCTATGTGCCTTAAACCAATAAGTCTCCCAGGCTTTTCCAAGGGGCCCCTTGTGTGTTGGAGCCACCTTCAATGCCCCTGCAGTCAACTGCTCTGCCTTAGCTTTTAATTCCTGCTTGCTCAGAGTCTCAAGGCCAGCCAGGTATGAGAGGTTAAAGTTGTCTGAGGTAGTTCCTGGGCCTGTGCACAGCCCCACGCATGTGCATGGCCCTCTAGATCCCCAAGAACAATATGTCAGAGCCTTTCAAATCCCCTTACGAGCGTCTCATTCCCCAAATTTTCCTTTTAAGTTTTTTGGCCAGCCTCTTGTTTGCCTCAACTGATATCATCACTCCAGATAGCTGCAATGTTATTCAACTGCCACTGATTGTTTTTGACAAATGCCTGGGGGATGGGGCTTTACTCCCCGAGTGAGCTCTTCATCAGAGCAAATAAAGACAATTCCTACGAATGGGGATTTTCTAGGGAGTTCCCGTACAGGCCAAGTATTGACAGTTCTCCGGCGATGGGGCTTTTGGGGAAGCTTCAGACCCATTTGGCACCCTCCAGTGGCTGCTAGGTGGCTGGTTTTCACAGCTACTGTGTTTCTGAGGCTGCTGGTTTTCAAGGCTACCACAAAGCCGGGGAGAAGGGGATGGAAATAGGGCAAATTAAAATGCTCTGAAGTCCACTGTTCTTAGAGAGATTAAGTCATTTTTCTTGAATAAACTCTCCCCAAATTGCTGTAAGCCTGTAGTTAATTTCCAAAGTTCTGGAAAAGATTTTGACCGTTTTAGCGACGTTTTTGTTGCCTGACAGAGGAGCAGATTTTCAGGGGTTCTTATTTTTCCATTCTGGAAGTGCTTGTCACCTCAAACTTACTCTTGATTCAATAAAAGAAAAATATTAAAATGCAATATTTTGCTTTTGCAAAAATATCAGCAAAACGTTGTAAAATGTCTCAATCTGGAGCTGGCAAATTGAGAGGAGATGGGCTTTCTCACCCACTGTTGGTAGGAGTGTAACTTTCCGGAACGAAATTTGGCACTTGTCCCGACAAATTGAAATTTCATATTTCACGCGTGCCTGGTGGAGCCCCTTGGTCAGAGACTCTATCGGGTCAGACAAGCAGCATTGTCCTGCCAGGCCTCAGGGCAGAGGAGGCATTTGAGGACCAGACCAAAGCGGCGACTTCCTGGGAAAACGCAGCTCCAGTCTTTGCCGCCAGGGCGCAGGGCTCTGCGCTGTTCCGCTGGATGGAGGAGGTGCTTCCTCCAGGGGTCTTCAAGAAACCCCACGGATGGCTCTGGAAATTAGAGGCCTGGAACGATCCCCCTTGTTTTAAAATGTACTCGGGACTTAATTTATAGGTATGACTGAGTGAAGACATGGAGAGGTCAATGCCGTTGAAAGAAGTCTATTACTCCAAGTTCCCCAGAAACCAGAGGCACGCCGAGCCCTGCAGGGCCACACGAAGCCTCAGCGCATGCAGGAACGGGGGAGAGAGAGGGCCAGAGAGGAGCCGGGACTGTGCCTTCCTTGCCGGTGTGGTGGGGAGTAGCCACGGGAGGAGTTTTGGGGCGGGAAGTGAAACGCAGGTGTTAGAATGTGCGGATGGAGGGTTTGCAAGGTGATTTTCGCTCGCCTGCGAAAGCCAGACCCCAGGGGAGATGTAAACAACTTTGGCTGGTAGTTTGGCCCTGTGATCAATGGCTGCCAAATCGTCCATGAATAAATGTATAAAAATAGGTTAGGACATCCCTTTCTTCACAAGCCCGGGCTGCACACTCCCAACCAAGCACAGCAGCCCAAGAGGACGGAACGCCCTCTTGTGGGAACTGGTAGCCCTGTCCCATTTCACGGATGGGGAAATGGAGACCCAGATTTATGGAGAAGGGGCAGTCATGTCTCAGCAGAGACTATCCTGGGGCAGGACTGGAGCCAGATGTCTGTGCCTGTGTTATTGTCCTCCATTTCACACCTACCCCCCAACACTGGACCTTACCCTGCTTCAAGAGGAGCTGCGTGCCCAGGAGGGGCCAGGTCACTCTGCCCCCCTCCTGAGCTTTGAACGTTCTCCAGCTGGAGGGGCCTCCTCAGGCTCCCCATTCTTCCCCACACTACCCAGACTCCTATCTGGGTAGAGTAGAGGGCATCAGCCCCCTCTCCCCAGCCCCTAGCCCAGTCCATCCTCTCCAGGGGCTCTGGAACTCTCTCCAGGGAAGCCTGACACCTTGACAAGGCTGTTAACGGGAGGTTGTCATCAGGATGAACCGGCTGCCGCAGCAAGCAGACCTCACCCAGGGTTGCTGTCATACAGAATAAGCTAGCTGTTCCCAGCATCCCCACAGTCGGGTCCCCAAGCCTCCACCCTTTTCCCATACCTGCCCCTGAGTCTCAGCCCCAGAGGGAACCTGAGCCTACAGCCGGCCCCTAACCCCGGGCCAGAACCAAAGTGTTCAGAGCCTGAGACCTGGACACGAACCCCTGAACCCTTCTGAGGAACATGAACCAGGCCACCCAGCCTCGGCCGGCCCAGAGACCCTGGTACTGTAGGGAGGCCTGGAGCCCACAGTCCGGTGCTCGGAGCCTGGAAGGAGGAAGGAGGAGACCAGAATGAAGAGCCCGGCTAAAACCCCTGCTCCACAGCCCAGGGTGGCACCAGTGACAAAGCTCAGCCAAGTGAGCTCAGCCTCTGGAACACCGAGGCCATCCTTCAAATCTCCTATCAACTGTGTCTGGTCTTCAGGTGGTCCCTCCGTTATCACCTCCCTCAGACCCTGTTCCCTGCACAGCAGTAATGGTTTTTAATAAAATGTTCGTCTCTCTTCCTTATTAGGTTGTTAAGGACTTAGGACTGCACGGTATCCCCAGGTCAGAGCAGCCCTGGGGGGATATCTCTGGAAGGAATAACCCGAGTTGCTAGTGTAGTTCCATGTGCTGCCACCAGAGGGCAGGGCTGACCCACACGTTTCCCCTGGGACATTGGTGGGAACTCACGTCTTTCCCTTGGGTGGGTCCGTTTCTCCTGAGAAAGCTCAGCTCTTCTGCCTGGTGTGATGGGTGAGGATGCTGCCAGCTCTGGAGCCGAGCCGCCGAAAGGGGCTGTCATGGTCTCACTGTTCACGCGAAGTCCGTGTTTTCACTCTGCTTTTTCGTCTGTGCCACCACCTCCAAGTTCAGAGCCTCTTTCTCCTTTTTCCCGTCTTAGGCTGGGCCAGTGGCCGCTAGCCGTGCAGGGTTTGAGGATGTCTGGGCATCTCACTGCTCTCCACTCAGCTGTCTATCCAGGCCTTCTGTTTTCAGCCTTACCCCTCATCCCCACCCACTGGGGTCCCTGGGTCCCCAGCCGCTGAGTCTTACCTGAGTCCCCTCCTCTGGCAGTTACTCCTGCAGGAACTCAAGCTTCAGTCTGTTTTGCTCTGCTCGGGCAACTCCCTTAGCACATCCATGTTTCCTCTAACACGGGGTGGACATCTCTCCGCCGCTTTCAACTATTTTCATGTTCCCTTTATCCCTGCTGGTTAAGCCTTTTCATTTTATTTATTTATTTGTCATAAAAAGGTGCCTTTATTCTGAACTCTTAATAAATGCTGCCCTACATTTTTTTCTTTTTTACTCTTGCAAATTTCAGACTCAACAGATGGGCAATTCCAGTAAAAAAGAAAAAGAATTCATGAGGCTCTTCAACGGTTCCCTAAAACCACCTCCCTCCCAATAGCAAAACTGGTATTTCCAAGTTGTTCCACAAAAGGGAGATGCGAGAGGGACAGCAAGAGTCGATACAAAGTAAGACAAAAATGGATGACTTGGTAGAAAAGAAGTTAGAAAAATGGGTAGCCTCAGTAGAAACCTAGGGTCTGCCTCCCCTCCCTCTCCTCCCTCTCTCTCTCTCTCAACCCAGCAACCCTGGTGCTGCTTGTGGAATTTAATTAAATTGTCTAAGCGTTTTGAGACCAGAGACAGAAACCATTTCGATGGTAGGAAAAGCTATTTGTTGTCATTGAATACAACTGCATCAGTAAAGAAGGCCACCCTGTTGGCTGGGGAGAGAGAACAGAGGAGGAACTGTCAGAGGGACTTGAAAATGTCTTGTAAGACTCCCCCACGGAGCTCTACCGCCTGGCACCTTGTCCTCAAGTGGCAGCTCTCACCAGGCCTCACTGACACGTAAGAGTCTCACGCGGCCTGAGCCTGGAATGCTGTCCTCAGGGGGGTAGGCTCCTTCTCCCCTCTCAGGTCTCAAGTCAAACATCACCTCCTCCGAGAGGCCCTCTCTCCCCCCATCACTCCCGCCCACAATTGCTGTCCTCACTTTAAGGGGGCGTTTCATTATCTGCGAAGGATCGTCTTTGCTTCTACTCTGTGTTTCCCTCCAGAATGGGAGCTCCCCTCCACGACGACAGAGGGACCTAGTGGGTCCAGGACGGTGCACAGACTGCATCTCAGTTGGGCCCCGAGCACCGGGGATGCAGTGGGAGTCTGACTGGCCCAGATGCCGTCCAGGATGGGGAACTAGGCCTGGGGGGCTGGCCTGGGGCCACAGCGGGGTTGGGGGAGACCAGGCAGGAGGGGACGCCTGCACCCTCCAAGCCGCAGACCCCTCGCCTTCTGCCCACTACAAACTTCCTGCCGCTTTGGCCAACTCGCTGAGCCTTTTTAAAAAAAATGAATTCCTTATTGTGGGTTTTCAGGTGGAGTGGAGATAAATATGTGTGTTTAATAGCTCTCTCCCTCCCACCCCAGTTTGTTCCAGGCTGGTCAGCAGGTTTGGGGGAAGCTTAGATGTCGCATCCTGCAGGTTCTGGGGGCAATTATAGTTTTGGCACCATTGTTAGGGAGAAGTGGTGGGATGGAGTAGAGTAAGGATGTTGAGGCTGACATACGCACTCATGTATGCAGTCAGTGTACATAACCATGCAAATCCGGGGGCTTGTGGAAGGCAGTTAATCCTTCTCTTCCTGCCCTAAGTTTGCATCCACTGGACACACACACAGGAGTCAGACATGTAGAAGTGACAACATCAGCTTTATTATGAAGAAGACTCAATTGGAGGAACTACCTGGACCTGGGGCCACGTGGGCTGCCCAATACTCTGCGCCTGCCGGCCACAGGTGCCGTGGAAACCACGAGGGTCTTCTGTGAGGGAGAGGGGAAGGACCTGAGGACAGGCAGCCCTGGGAAGACAGGGTGGGGTCTGCTCAGCCGTACTTAGTGCCTCCTCTAAACTCACCCACACTGTGCAGCCAGGTGAGCAAAGGGCCGAGGGTGTGCAAAGACACTCCATACTTCCCAGAAGTTGTGAAAATCCCTTTCTGGAAACATGAGGTGTGGGAGACAAGTGTTGCCCATGGCGTAAGATTTTTCCAGATCCCAATGTATTTCCCAGTGGGGAAAACCACTTTTGTAAAGAAAGTAATTGAATCCCTGGCACCTCCTTCCCAGACAACTGGGCATCGTGCATGCCAAATATGGTCAGTGGGAACTGATGTATAGGGAATAGTAACACTTTAGTGAAAAAAAGCATAGAGTGAGCTGATGCCACAACTGCATGGGAGAGCTGCATGCCCAGGACCTGCAAGTCATTGACCGTGTGCACTAGTGGGCGCGGGGGGACGGGGAGTTGTCTTTTCCGGGGAGCAGAAGGGGCCTGAAGAGCTCTGTTCCATTATGGTGGCCTCAGCCCCACAGACAGGGCGTCCTCGCAGGAATAAAGGTGGGGCGCGGGAACCGGCCCCCTTCCATGAGCCTGAAAAGCAAAGAGTTCCCTCCATTGCAAGCAACTCACTCAAGGTGAGACCTGACCCTCTGGGGACCATTTTCTGAAGTCTTTATGACAAGCTTCAGGAGCCCAGACCTGCTGTGCCGATTTCTTTGGATGGGAAGCCGCGACTCCCAGTGATCTGCCTCAGGACCTCTTGGCATTACTGCTCTAAAGCTTGCGTTCTAAGACTCTAAAGGCAGACGATTGTGAAATTATGATTTTGTCCCTTATCTGCCTTTTGCAGAACTTCAGACTTCAGGCCTGTTAGCTTTTTCTCACCAGAACAATCTTTCAATCCACCAGCCGTGGCTGCAGCATCCTCTCCTGCCTGTCCCACGTCTTTGCAGGAAGGCCTGGATGATGTCGCTTCCAAAGCGTCTGCGGAGATGAGAAGCAGAAGATGGCACCTTCTGTGAAGACGGCAGTCCGAGGTGTGCTGGAGGTGTGCCTCCTACTGGCTCCTGAGAGCCGATTCTTAACTTTTCAAGGATTTTGTGAGCCGATCCACACCACATCGGTAGCTTTAGATCGGCCAGAGCAGGATTATTTACACGATAGAAACTGGCAAATGCTATCAATCGGGGCTTTATGTTCACTCGGAGAGCCAGTTGTTGGCACTCACCATCACACCACTGCCCCAGTGCCCCGCTGGCTTTACCAGCCTCAGGTACCACACCCTCGCTTATGGAATGCAGTTTCCCTGCTCCTGATGGAACCCCAAACCTGCTTCCCCTTCCTCTTGAGCATGCACACATGGCAATAAGAGCCTAGGTAGGTTTCTTCCCAACCACAAAGGCTGGAACCCGTCACGCAGGCAGAAGGGATGATGAACCAGACAACCGTCAGCATTGACACTAGCGACCTGCTTCTCCCTCTGGAGAGAGGCCCCGTGGGCTCGCCTCTGTGGAGGGTGGCTTGTGGATTCTTTCCCCCAGGCAGGCTCCATTCTGGGTGAGGTCCTCGGGAGTGGCGCCTTTGTCAGCAAATCTGAGTCTCGCAGCAGATCAAAACCAGACTAGAAGAAAAGAATATCTGTTGTGGATAGATTTCTTCCTTACTTTGTGTAAAATTAACATTTCGTCTGAGTCCCGTTTTCCCCTGAAGAAAACGTGATGATGTCTAACTCAGTTCATCCCGCACTGAAGTTCTACAACATGTGAGCTCTTATTCATGTCTTCAGTTACTGGATCCCACTGTTGCTCACCTGAATAGTTGTGTGGCCAGCAACTTATGGCTGAGCGTTTCTACCTAAGTCATCATTCCTACAATTATCTGCCTCATGATGGTGATTCATTTTGCTAACATCTTTGCACCTATGTTTGTGAAAGATATTGGCCTGAAATTTTTCCTTTCTCAAAATTTACTTTTCGGATTTTGCAACAAGGCTATTCTGGTTTCTTAACACAAGTTTTCTATTCTCTGGAGTTTATGTAAGATTGCCATTCATATTTTCCTAAAGTGTTTAGAAGGATTTACTCATGAGGTCATCTGAGCCTGTAGATTTGTTGGTGGGAAGATTTTAAACTATAGATTCAATTTCTTGTGTCAGTTTCAGTGAGCATTTTCTAGAAAGTTGTCATATTATCCAGATTTTCAAATTTATTGGTATAGAATGTTCATAATAGCTTCTTATAAATTCTGTAATGATGTCTCACTTTTTTCCATTCCTCATGGACGGAGGTGAGGTCAGAGATGGGTGGTCCAGGCAGTGGAACAGCATGAGCCGTGCCCTGGCACAGAGAATGGCCCAGAACCTGGACCCGCTTGTCTGTCTGGAGGTTTGGGCACAGGCCTCAAGGATACAGAGGGTCCCAAGACCAGGTCCTTCTAATACTGAAGGGGCATTCACCTGTTGGCAGAAGTAGCTGCCATTTGATTAGAGGTTCCATCAGCCTGGGGTCCCAGAAACAGCCTGAGTCACACTGTGGCTTGAAGACAGGGCCAGGGCAACAATCACCTCTCCTGCAGGCTCCCCCTGCCCCATCTGGGCTCCATTTCTTGCTGCCTTATATCTCCATGCGGCACGTTCACCCCAGGCCCCTGGTGCTGCTGTACCCCCCATCCTCATCTGAGCCCAGTTCATCATCACCAGTCTCACCCACCCAAATCGCCTTCTTATGTTAGCCCTGCTCTGCACCTCCAGTGCAGCCCCCTGCCCCTTTTCTTTTTTTTTTTTTGGGAGGAAGATCGGCCCTGAGCTAACATCCAATGCCAATCCTCCTCTTTTTGCTGAGGAAGATCAGCCCTGGGCTAACATCCATGCCCATCTTCCTCTACTTTATACGGGATGCCACTACAGCATGGCTTGACAAGCGGTGTGTCGGTGTGCTCCCAGGATCCGAAGCTGTGAACCCTGGGCCGCTGATGCAGAGCGCGGGCACTTAACTGCTACGCCACCGCCTGCCCCTTGTCTTGATGCCCCCATATCCACCTTGCTCCACCAGCTAGGCAGATGTCACCTTGGGCCAGCTGCTCAGCTTGGATCAAGCAGGGACATATCCAGACAATGGCCAGGATGCTCACAGGCTGGCACAGAGCTGGGCATGGCCATGCTGCCATAGGACCCATACATACCCACAGCCTGGAGTCCAATGGACCCCAGAATACAGAATAGAGCCAAAGAAGAACATGTCATTGTTTTAACCTCAAGACTTTATTTTAATAGGGCTTCTTTACATCCAAATAGAGGTAAGTGTCCTCCTCTGTGAATGACCCATTTATTTTCACTCACCCATCTACGTGTGTGTTATCTTCTAATTTTCAGCATTAGGACCATAGGACTCTAGCATTTTTAGACAGTCCCACATAATCACCATTCTAGGCAACACTGAAGTGGAAGCCTAGAGCTGGAGCGTCAGGGAGGGCATCCCTCCAGACAACACCCAGTGGACTCAACTACGTACATGTCTGTTCTCGACAATGCAACGTTTTTGAGAACTAGGTAGTGAGCTACGCGCCCTGGTAAGCATTGTACAACACAGGAGGAAACAGGACCCCGCTCCTGCCTCAGGAGTGGTAAAAGAAATCGTTTTAGTTGGCCAGGTCCTGGGGACAGGTCCCGAAAAGAAGCAGCTCAGCTGGCTGTAAGAAAGAACTTTATTTCTCAGTGGCACTGGGGTGGGGTCTGGTGAGGGTACACGTCTGTCTCCTGCCAGGGCTCTAATGCCCACTCCCAGGCCCTGCGGCTGCTGCTGAGTCTGGGAAAGGACAACAAGTGGGTCTTGGGGTGGGCCCCTTGGGGTGGGGGAGGCCTCAGGTCCCCCTGCCAGCTGGGCCCCCTTGGGGATCCTGTCGCAGATGGCCTGTGGCCACGGATGCTTCTCAGGGAGCTGCAGGTCCACCGCCCAGGCTGCTGGCTGCACCACCACGGCTGTCACTTCATGGCCCAGGAGGACAGCCAGAGTGAGGGGCTGGGTTTCCGGCCACCCAAGGCCCTCTGTCTCCTCCAGCTTGGGCACCTGGTGAAGAGGAACAAATTGGGCTCCAGGAGGGGCTTCCTGGTGCTAGCTAGAAAGGGTGCTCCTCTCCAGCCAGTGCCCCTGGTCCTCTGTGCAGTGGTAGTCCTGGGGAGGCAATGAGGTCCGAGGGGCAGAGAGGCAGCAGGTGCCCTGAGGGCTCACAGGAAGTGGTCTGATTGTCGGATGCCTTCCAGGCTGGGCCCCACGTCCCTCCCACCCCTTTCCCTCTCCACCCTCTCCACGCTCTGAGCATCACGGCGGAGCCAGTCCACCCCCAATCTTGTCACCTGTTCTTATCTGGATCCCTGTCCCTCTGCTTTGTCTCTATTCTGTCCCATTATCTCCTTATTCCTGCCCCTTGTCTGTCCTGCTGTACCTCCATCTCTGTCCCTCGGACCCCTCTGCATATTTCTGTCTCTGTCTCTCCCTATCTGTGTCCCTCAGACTTCCTCTCTTGCTGTCTGCCCCTGCCCCTCTTCTCTGTCCTCATCCTCTCCCCAAACTCCAACAAGAGGCGACTGCAACCTTGGAGTAGGCTCTGCAGGCCGTCCTGGGATTTGGCGTCCAGGATGGGAGCGGCAGTGGCGGTGGGGACGGGGGCGGCAGGGAGCAGCAGCAGCAGCAGCAGGACCAGCGGGCGCCACATGGCCAGGCAGCTGGGATGGGGGCAAGGAGGGTGGTCAGAAGCCCCGCCCTTTTCCCAGGCCCCGCCTCCCACCCCGCTCAACCCGGCTCTACCCGTCTAATCCCCTCTTCTGTGCCCTCGCCCACTTGTGCCAGGCCCACCGCCCCCGAGACCCCGCGCCGCACGCCCAGGCCTCAGTCACTTTTCGCCTGCTGGCAGGCCTGCCGTGTCTTCCGGCCGCCCTTGCGTCCACCCGGAGCCGGGTCACCGGCCTCGGCTCCCCAGACTGTTAGATCCCGAGAGCGCTCACCTGAGCGCCCCGGGAGCTTTGGATGCTTTCTCCTCGAGCGAGAGCCACGCCCACTGATGACCACGCCCCCTGGCCCGAGCCACGCCCCATGCAATGTTACGCCCGCAACCTTCCTCACAACGGCCGCGCCCCCAGGACATAGCCACGCCCCATCCACGGTTAGGCCCCACCCCAACCCTCCAGAGGCCACGCCCCAAGGACATAGCCACGCATTCTTTAACTACTCCCGTGGAGTTAAGGCAAGTCTCCACCCACTTTCCGCCTCCCTATCATAGCAGGCAACAGCCCCTAAGTCAGAGCCTCGCCTCTGTTGAGCTAGGCCTCAGAGACCCACTCCCCCCTTGCCTCTCTTCCCTGACTCGAGTCCCGCCCCTGTCACTGCAGACCACGCTCCTTAAATTGAATCTCCCAGCCCTGTTAGCTCAGAACTCCCGAGTTTGGGGCAGTCCTGGGTCCCTCACTCCTGCCTCTAAATTCTCCATTCTTCTTGAACATATGCAGTATATTTATAATGGCTGTTCGAATGTCCTTATCTACTCATTCCATCTTCTGTGTCATTTCTGGGTCTCTATTGCCTTTTCTCCTCATCATGGGCTGTATTTTTTTTGCTTCTTTGCATGCCTAGCAATGTTTTATTGAAAGCTAGACATTGTGAATTTCATGCTGTTAGGAGCTCACAAGTCAGCAATTCAATGGTAGCTCACCAATTAGACAGGAACTACAGGAGTTTGATTTAAGGTGAAAGGAAATTTATTTTTTGTCATGATTACCACTGTGTCAATTGCGGGGAATTACACTTTTTTATTTCTGTGTGGCCTTCACATAATTTAATTTGGGGACTGCTCTAACAGTGCTGTGCCACGGGTCATCTCCCCTCTCTGGAGTTCAGCTGGCTGCACAACATATCTGGGCATAATTTGGGATGGAACAAGAAACAGTGGCAGAATTTTTTGTCCTTAGGTGTAGGAGGTCTTGCATTAATGTCTTTTGACCCATTTAAGAGACTTGAGAGAAAAATCTGAAAATTTAACTGACCCCAAGTTGAGCAATAGTAAATAGGGGGATGGAGTGGGGACCTCATGATGAAAAGCGCAGGCTGCTGCAGGCTGTGGCTGGCACAGAAGAGGGAGCCCGGCCTTGCTTGACCTACTGGT
The DNA here is from genome assembly GCF_020826845.1 of Diceros bicornis minor. Taxonomy (NCBI): domain Eukaryota; kingdom Metazoa; phylum Chordata; class Mammalia; order Perissodactyla; family Rhinocerotidae; genus Diceros; species Diceros bicornis. Next base: position 9,334,156 of record NC_080765.1, on the reverse strand, counting down.
CGAGCCCAGTGGATTGGAGAACAGTTAGCCAGTGTGAGGGGGTCACACCTCCAAGTCCCACCAACTGCTTGATTACCCCTCCCTCAGAAAGCAAGGCATTGTTAATCTGTTCACACTTCACGCTTAATCTAGTATAAAAAGGTGACATAAATACATACAGTCTGCTCCATCAAATGTCACAATTTCTCCTTGCTGTGCCCTAAACTCAGCCAGCCCTCCCACTCCCCACACTGAGTGCTTTTACTTTTTGTGGCAAAGTCTTAGCAGTTTCTTTCACTTATTCACATTTATGCTGTTAACAGTCTTACATTTGCTGAAAGGAGTACCTGAAAACTTCTTAAATATAATTTTTCATCAAATCAAACTCACCATTATATTTATTTGCCTCAAAGAAAGGTCACCTCTAAGATAGGGTAATGGTTAAGATGCATCCTGAATTCAGAAATGCTAAAAACAATTTGTCTGAGAAAATGTGAAATGTTCACACACATTAGTTCTTTATTGAAGAGGCAGTTCCGATCCATTTATATATGCAAAAAGGTAGGATGACAAGCTACGTAATGGCCCTGTCACCTTTTCAAATATTTTACTTAAAATATACATTATATTAAGCTTTAAGGTCACAGTGTAGGAAATCTTAGTAGTCGCCATTAAAACTACTATAAAGAGTATTTCCTGCACAGAATTATGCAAAACTTACCATTTAATTCCTGTTATGCAGCATATTCATATACATCCAGAAAAATATGGCAAAAGAGTGCTGAGCAACAAAAATGGTAGACACTTTTAAAAACCTTTTTATGAGAATATAATATACATGCAGAAAAATACACATATCTCAAGTGCACAGAGCACTCAGATAACCAGCACCCAGACAGAGAAACAGAATATTACCAGCACCAGATACATACCCCTCTCAGCCAAGGCTAACCTCTGTCCCAAATTCTAACTACACAGACAAGTTTTGCGTGTTCTTATACACACAGATGGAATCATACAGTACGTTTGCTTTTGTGTCTGGATTCCTTCATTCAGCATTGCTTGTGAAAGTGAACTATGTTATTGCGTGTACTTAGAGTTCGCTCATTCTCATTGCTTTACAGTATTCTCTGGTGGAAACATCCCACTAAGTTCATTCTACTGCATATATGCCTTCAGAAAGTTGTTTTTTTTATGCCATGAATATTCTAGCACATGACCTTTGGTGGACATATACATGCACGGTGGACATATATGTGCATTTCTGCTAGGTTTGGGTTAAAGGGGTATACATATGTTCAGCTTTAAGTCCCAGCTTTCCATAACTGTTTTATCAATTGGCAATACCACGAGCAGCATAGGAGAGTTCCTGTTGCTTAGATCCTTGCCAAAACTTGATGTTTCTTCATACTTTTCATTTTAACCTTTTAGTGGGTGGGTAGTAGTACCACATGGTGCTTTAAATCTGTATTTTCCTGATTACTAATAAAATTAACATAACTTTCCATATGTTTCTTGGCATCTGACTATCCTCTTTTGTGAAGTGGATGTCCAACTCTTTTGCCCATTTTCTATTTTTTTCTTGTTGATTTGTAAATATTTTTATTTTAGATCGGAGGTCAGCAACCATGGCTTGCCAGCCAAATCGACTGCCGCCAGTGTTTGTGAATAAAGTTTTACTGGGACACAGCCATGTTCATTTGTTTAATATTGTATATACTGCTTTCACACTACAGTAGCAAAGTTGAGTAGCGACAGAGAACTTCTAGCTTGTACAGCCCCAAATACTATCTGGCCCCTTACCAAAACGTTTACCAACCCCTCTTTGACAGTCAAGTCTGCTCATATGTATGAATTGCAAATATCTTCTCCCCCTCTGTGGTTTGCCTATTTGTTTTAATGGTGTCTTTTTGATAAACATGTTTTTAAACTTAATATATCCAAATTAACAAGTTTTATTTTATGGTTTAGTGCTTTTTGGGTCTTAAAACTGCTTACTTTAAGGTTACAGTCCCCAAAGCTTTCTTCTTAAAGCTTTATTATTTTACATTTCATATTTAAACCTGCAATCCATCTCAATTGATTTTTTAATTAAATTATGAAATTTAATTAACAATGCACTTATTGGAAAGAACATCCTTTCCCCCATTACACTGCATTATCACCTTATTCTGTTCCACTGATCAACTTATCTTTGTGCGAGTACACCATCATAATTTCTATGGCTTTATAATAGGTCTTGATATCTGGCAATAAAACTTCTTCAGCCCTATCTATTCTAGAAGAAAGCCTTGACTATTATCAGTCTTTTGAATTTTCATATGAATTTTAGAATTAGTTTAATTTTGATTAGAAAACTTGCTAGGACTTTAAGGTTGCACTGAATATATGAACTAATTTGGGAAAAACTGACATCTTTTTAAGATTGTCCCAGAATCCACGAACAAGATATATCCCTGTGTCTTGTAACATTTTTAAATTTTTGGATACAGTTCTTGAAAATATGGTGTTAGGTACTTTTTCCCCTAGGCACTTGAGGATGTTTGATGCTATTCTAAGTGGTATTGCTTTTAAAATTTTTATTTTCTGTGTTCACTGCTGGTATATTAAAAAACAATTTTTGCATATGACCTTGAATGCAGGGACCTTGCTAAATTTACTAATTCTCTGTATATTCCTCAGAATTTTCTATGTACAAAATCATGTCATCTGCAAATAAGTTTTATAAGTTCTTTCTAATCCTTATGCTTTTTGATTCTTTTTCTTCCCTGACTTTCCTGGCTAGGCCCTTCTGTACAATACTGAATAAAATTAGTGATAGCAGATATCCTTGTCTATATTTTTGATACTGGGATAAAATTTTCAATATTTCACCATTAGGTATGCTGTTTGTTGTAGTTTAAGATACTCTTTATCCAACTAATGAAGTCCCTTTCTAGCCATGGTTTGCTAAGAACATAAATGGATGTGGACTTTACCACACGAATTTCCTGCGTGCTAGATTACTTTTCTTCACAGGATGTATTAGTTTTGATTTGAGTTTTGATTATTAAAACATCCTCACATTCCTGGAGTAAGACCGACTTGATCACTGTTTTATCCTTTCTCCAGAAACCGTCCACATTTTGGTTACCCAGGTTTGGGTCCTGTGACCACTATAAATGAGTTACTGGCAATCAGAATGGGATTATCATGATCAGTTTAGGCCTATCAGGCTGTACCCTCTGTGTTGTGTGGAGAAATGCTAGACACCCAAACTCTTCCAGCAAGGAATGAGGGGAGAAAGGACACTGAGTTTATCAACCAAAAATGTCTGCTAGAAACCTATATATTTTGTTCCAAAATACTTAGACTAAGGGGCAGTGCACAAAATAATACTGTATTCATATCAAATAAAAGTACAGATAAAATTTCTGAGTTACAGAATAGTGGCACACTGCACACTCAGACCTATGTACTATAAAACAAGAGTGGTATGAGAGCTGGGAGTATAGTACAGTTGCCCTCTTTCATTGAAACAGACTTAATTCTAAATTAGTTATGTGTAGTTTATGAAAATAGTATGTTTTAAAACCTTTTTCGCTCAAATGCAGTTGAAAACCTTATAAAAATCACTGGCTCCTCTACTTATGAGGCATTCATTACAAACCCATTTGTAAATGCCTCTATAGAATAGAAAATTATGTATTTAACTATTTTGTACCTATTAAACATCTCATGAACAATATATCCCGTTAGTACATTTTGCCATCTTAATACTCAAATATTTAAGAATATTGCGTTTTCACAAATTACTCAAATTCACACTTGCATAGAATTGCATAAAATTATTGTCAGACTGCATTTTTAAAACATGATAGAAACTGCCATATATGTATTTAATGCTACTGTACTCATTATCAACTCCTGATGATTTGAAAACTACATTTTATACAATGAAGGCTTATTCAGAGCTGATAGCTTCTGACAGCTTTCCTATAAACATTTGATTTTACATCAGAAATATGGCTTTTAGTATAACAATTTCCAAGAAATATATTTTTCCACATTCATCACTTTGACAGATTTCGGCTTGACATGATTCCCTGATATGTAAATACAATTTGAATCCAAAATAAATATTAAATATTTATAAAGTTTCACTCCTGTAGAAATTATCTCATGTCCAATGAGTTGTAGGGTCTTACTGAAGGCTTTGCTTCTTGTTGCATTCTTAGGAATTCTGTTCTGTGAAAATTCAGGTTAAAATGACTCTAACGCCTAAATGTTCTTCCTCATTCAGAAACATGAACTTTCAAACGATGACATTTGACTGCCTATTGGATTTCCCATATTCATTATATTCAGAGGATTTTCTAAAATAAAATCTGACTTCACAGGAGATTTTCCACATCAAGTACATTCATATTCTCTCTCCTATGAATTCTCTGATGGCTATTGAAGGCTGATCTGTGGTGGAATTTTTTCCCACACTCATTACATTCATAGGGCTTCTCTCCTGAATGAGTTCTGTAATGTACAGTGAGGTATGACTTCTGTGAAAAGACTTTTCCACATTCGTTACATTCATAGGGCTTCTCTCCTGAATGGCTTCGATAGTGTACAGTGAGGTTTGACATCCGAGAGAAGACTTTTCCACATTTACTACATTCATAGGGCTTCTCTCCTGAATGAATTCGATGGTGTATAGTGAGATAAGACTTCTGAGAGAAGAACTTTCCACATTCGTAACACTCATAGGGTTTTTCTCCTGTGTGTACTCTTTGATGTCTAAAGAGGGATGAATTATGGGAGAAGGTTTTCCCACATTCGCTACATCCATAGGGTTTCTCTTCTGAATGACTTCTATAATGTATAGTGTAGTATGACAACTCTGAGAACAATTTTCCACATATGTTACATTCATAGGACTTCTCCCCTTTTGGAAGTGACTGGTGCCCATTCAAGGCTGAATTTTCAAGGAAGGTTTTCCCACATTCATTACATTCATAGGGTTTCTCTCCTAAAGGAGTTGTATGATGGTCAGTGAGATATGAGAACTGAGAGAACTTTCCACATTCACTACATTCATGGGGTTTCTCATCTGTGTGTACTTTCCGATGTCTAATGAAGGCTGAATTTAAATTGAAGGTTTTCCCACATTCATTACATTCATAGGGTTTCTCTTCTAAATGACTTCTATAATGTATAGTGAGGTATGACACTCGAGAAAAGAATTTTCCACATTCACTACATTGATAGGGCTTCTCTCCTGTGTGTGTTCTCTGATGTGTAATAAGGGTAGATTTTCGGTAGTAGGATTTCCCACATTCGTTACATTTATAAAGTTTCTCTCCCGTGTGCGTTCTCTGATGGTCACTGAGAGCTGACTTTCGGGAGAAGGATTTCCCACATTCATTACATGGATAGGGTCTCTCTCCTGAATGATTTCTCTGATGTAGGGTGAGATGTGTCTTTTGGCAGAAGGTTTTCCCACATTCATTACATTCATAGGGTTTCTCTCCTGAATGAGTTCTCAGATGCTGAGTGAGATGTAACTTCTGACAGAAGGTCTTCCCACACTCATTACATTTATAGGGCTTCTCCTCTAAGTGTGATCTCCGATGTACGGTGAGGGTTCCCTTTTGGCTGAAGGATTTCCCACATACATTACATTCATAAGGTTTCTCTCCTGTGTGAGCTCTCTGATGTATAATGAATTTTGACTTTTTACAGAAGGACTTTCCACATTCACTACATTCAAACGGCTTCAACTCCATTTGTGATCTCTGGTATACATTAAAATTTGACATCTGGATGAAGTCTGATCCAGAATCATTCCACTCATAGGGCTTCTCCCCCATGTAAGCTCTCTTATGAGTAATGAAAACGGTTTCATTGCCTAAGGCTTCCATGCATTCATTATATTCAAAGGGTTTATCCAAAATATTAATTTTCTGAAGAATATTTTCTTCATTTTGAGAATAGCCTTGTTCATTCTGAAATTCATAGGGTTTCTCTCCATATGTTTTCCCACATTCACTACACTCATTAGGTTTCTTTCTTGCATAACTTCCATCACTAATAATTAATTCTGAAGTAGATTCTAAATTCTTTCCACATGAGACACAATTATGAGATATTATGCTTGAAGGAACACGGCTCGTTTCCATATTATAAGTTTTATCAAATCCATTCTCTCTCTCTTCAATCAGGGTTTTGCTGTTGATATAAACAGCTTGCCTTGAAGGTGCATCTTCATTTTCTTGGATTCTCTCTATCAGGTCATCAACTTTCCAAACTTCTAAAAAAGGAATAAAATTAAACAAGCCATGTGAATCTGAACACACCAGCTATAGAATGGGAGTGGTACTCGAGTGCCCTATTGTGGGATTGACTCTGGCTTTAGGGCCAATCTCCATAAATAAAAATAATTACAAGTGTATAGTTATCTTTTCCCCTTGATTCATCATACAAGACAGATAGACAGACAGACACACACAAGGGGGTCGGGGAGGCACGGGGAAGGGTTGAGGGTGGGATAGAACTCAGCAATAGTGGCAAAAGGGAGAGTAAATTCACACTGAATACAAGAACCTTTGTTACTTTACAAATATGTTCAAAATTTTGGTAGAAAAGGTGAAATAAACCCAAAAGATGATGAGAAGACAAAGTCACTGAAAGAATGCAAGATCCAGGCAGAAAAGGGAGGACTCAGGGCAAATAGAGTCAGTGGGAGAACAGGAACAATTACCAGATGTATATTCAAAAGAGAGATTTATGTATGGATTACATTTAGGAGAAAAGAGATTATGATTTCTATTAAGACATAAATCGTATCTTAAGATAGTGCTTAATCGCATCTGTAGGATATCACTTCATACCAAGATTACTATGGTAACATCCTCACCAGCCTAGACCCTTCCAAAATCTTTGCCCTTCTACTCTGCATATAAATCCAAATAAACATTCTAAAAGCTCAAATTTCCTCACGTTTAGATATAGTCCCACAACGAGGCCTGACTCACATTCACCTGGAAGGAGAGATCCAGGCACAAGAATGTCTGAAAGAAATGTAAGATAGACTAGATGGCAAGAGATCTTTCCACTAAGATGAGCTCTCTGAGGTGTTCTAAGAGTCTTATTAACACTACTGAACCTGCTGTTTGCACAACAGAGCATGTGGCTAAGAGCACTGGAACCCCAACTCCAGTCCCAACTCCAACACTTTACTGGTTGGGGGATCTTGGGCAAGTCACCTCATCTGAAATGTAGACAACATTTCCAAGCCTAAATAACTGGGCTAGGAAAGGACTAACAGTACATGTAAACTGCTTAGGATAGTTTGTGACACAAAATACATGCTCATTAAGTTTCACCATTAATTTTCTTTCAATTTTCTGACTTAAATTTCCTAAAACCAGTCGTGTTCTTAACATAATACTATAACTTAATTCTGAATACAAACAAGAGTTCCCTATTCCCAGGTTTCATCTGGTGTAAAACTTTCACTATTGGATTCCTAATGCTGGCCCTACAATGTCAACTTTTATTGACAAATTTTTGGATCCTCTGAACTACTGTCAGTTGCTCTCATCCACATTCAATGCAACCCTGACAGTTCTGTGCTCAGAAATCTACAACATCCCTGAGCTCAAATGCCCCAAATACCAATAGGAAAAAAACAGAAAAGTTATCATTCACCAATAAGATTTTTCATTACCTGGATTCACAATATATATTCAAACTAGCTGTGATACTGTGATTTATTATAAGAAATATATATTTGGTCTTCATCCCTGTTTTTGACACACAGCTCCCAAAACCCTTGGAATTTCCTAAGTGTTGAGTGCTAAAGGTGTCTCTTGTTTATGTTAATGAAGGTGACTGTTGGACCCCACCAAAGGGTGGGGACTGGTTGCCAGGAGAACCAGATCAGAGGACTGGAACTTTCAGTTCCACCCCCTGATTTCCAGGGAGGGGGACTTGAGGTTGAATCAATTGCCAATGGCCAATGACTTACTCAATCATGACTACTAATGAAGCTCCATAAAAACCCAAAAGGACAGCTCATCAGCCCATTTTTTCAGAGAACTCCACGTTGGGGAACCAGAACGCTTCCACATGCCACGGCGCTGGGCCCCAAGCTCCACAAGGACCTTTGTTCAGGATCTTGCCCTACATGTGTCTGGATCTGTTGATTCATATCCTTTAATATCCTTTGTAATAAACTGGTAATCTAGTGAGTAAGTAAGTTTTCTTGAGTTCTATGAGCAATTGTAACAAATTAATCAAATCTGAGGAGGCGGTCATGGGAACCTCTGATTTACAGCCAGTGGGTCAGAAGTGCAGGTCACAACCTGGACTTACAATTGGCAGCCTGAATTGGAGGAGGTCTTTGGAACCTCCAGTTTGTAGTAGTCAGTTAGAAGCACAGGAAACAAACTGTGCAGGTTGGTAGTGTCAGAATTGAGTTGAAATCTTGAATATGCTGCTGTCATTGGTGGTGTGGGGAAGAGGAAGACACACACACACACACACACACACGATGGAACTGGGTCCAGGACCCTTTGTACAAGCATTGCACTAATCTTCCAAAGAGACCTTCTGCTCCAGGAAGCCTCGCTGTGCCCTGCTTATTCTCAACCACAGTCTGTGCGCATGTTCTTTTTCACTCGCTCTGACTTTCAGTGTTGGCTATACTCAAAACCTATCTATATTTTGGGGGGAGCTTTAAAATATTTACCAAATCTCTTCCCAGCTTTTTGAAGTTCTCCTTCCCTTAAAATTTAAAACAACTTTAACACAAAGTTGTATAACACGTATCTGAATATAAATATTCCAGGTGAAAGCTGAACTTTAAACTAGTTCATGCAGCTCTGTTCTCCGTTCCTAATTAAAACCTGCACTTGTGGAAAGTATGAGTTTCTTATTTTCTTTGAATCTGTCCAAATAGAAATTAAAGTGGTAGCTCCTAATTTGAATCAAATGAGGTGCTTTCAGGTTCCACTCTTAACCCCTATCTATTTTATCAGAACCTGTAGTTCAGAATAAATTCTCTCTCAAGGAATAAATAGAGGTCTTTCATTTACCTTCAGTTAGTCAATGAAAAATCTACAGAGTGTCTAATGTTACATATCAAATGGGTAAAAAGATTCTTCCTCTTTGGAGGATAATAATTCAGATAGAGAAAGAAGCTCCAGCAACAAAAATATGCCATTACATATCAGAGCATACAATCGTCTCTAACTCTTGTGGTAGTGATCACTAAGTGGAAGAGATATTAAGATGGGTGTGGTGAATGAGTAAGGAAGGAAACTTCAAGGAGGAGCTGAAGTGTTAAGCTCCAATTTAAAGGATAAAGTTTTAGAGATTCTGTTTCACAACAATGTGAATATAGTTAACACCACTGAACTGTTCGCTTAAAAATGGCTAAAATGGTAAACTTTATTTTTTTTTTACTACAATTAAGGAAGGCAGGAAGATGTATGATCTGGGAAACTAAAGTGTACAAAAAAGACAATGACAGTTTGAATGGAAGACATTTAGAAATCTAGACCAAATGGCATTTAACAAGAGTTTGGGGAAACAGAGGACATTAATTCTGATAAGCAATATTGCATCATATTGTGTGGGACTTGAGGAGAGGAGAATTTAAATTCCATTTAACAAGAAACAGAATAGTTAAAGGTTTATCTTGTCAGTCTAGTGATGAGATCAATTGGATGTCTCTGACAGATTCTGCCATTTCCAAATAGGATTCACTGTAATCCAGTATGAGAAAATATTGTTTATACCAATGTCAGAAATAACTGAGAATATGCAGAAAAATTTTAAGGCATTTCACAAAAGACTAAAAAACAGTAACCTGGGAGAGAAGACTAGTACAATGTAAGAAATACAGGGAGGTGGGGAAGACACACAAAGTTCGTGATTTAGAAAGTTCATGGTTTATCATCAGACATTCTGAGAAAGGAAGTGGACTGTCACTGGCACTGTCGTCTGTCAGGTAAAGAGTCAACTAGAATACAAGTTAAAGGTATCACATAACCACTTTGGATGAGCAGCATAAATACAAATAAAAAAGTCTTAAAAGTTGAGACTAGATGAACGGTTTTAAGGGATACAAAGAAAACTACACAAGTGGAAAATAGGCCCTAGGAGGCACTCCTAAGGAAGGCAAGGGAAGGAACAGAAATTCACTTATGAAGTAAACACTTCCTGAACATCTACTGTGGACATTGGACAGAGAGGCAGACAAGACACGAATGAGCAGTGGAGGAAAAGACTCGTGTCGTCTCACCACATCCACCGAGGGCGGACCTCAGGACAGTGACGGGCACTACTGAAGAATCACAGTGCCCACCAGGCACGGCAGTGACTGACCTCACCAGCTGAGGGCGAGGGCGAAGTTTGGTATCTGAGTGCCAGACGGGGAAGCGAAACTGGGGGCAGAAAACCAGGCTTAGGCATTTCACAACAAGGAGCGAAAGAAAACAGAGGAAAAGAAGAATGAACATGAAAGTGTCCAGTTAATTTTTCTGTCAGATTTTGAATGCCTGAAAACAAAAGAATTCTGTGATGATCGTGAGTAAGTTACGGAGAATGCACAAGGAGGAAGGGAAGGCTCCTTGGTACTGGTAAGCACAGAAAATCCATCCAATGTAAATCAAATGTAAAATCAAAAAAGGAAGCCTGAGTGTCTGTGCTGGAGGGAAGGCTACCCGGCACCAGGAGGTACGAGTTAGGGTATCTGAGGCATAGATGTCCCAGTCACTCGCAAAGGTCCAGAGGGACCATCTGTGCAAATGTAACAGTCTACTAACTTACCTGGATGACCTTGACAGGGAAATTCACCTTCTGCTACCCACGGCTCTTCTCCTTGCTCCAACTTGACGATCACATTTGGTTTGGTGCTGTCGTACCCTGGGAATGAGAAATGGAGTGCATTGGACCATCCGCTTGGCATCCAGATCTCTGAGTAGAAGGTGCTGCCTCAGAGGGTGCATGACAAAGTGCCATGCTTTTCACCTTATCAAAATTAGAACCTTCTGTTGGAGAAACAAAGATACAATACTCAGTGCCCAAAAGGAATTAAATGGTCTTTTTACCTAGTTTCTTCAAACTCAAGGATAAAATCATTACACTGAAAGCCCTCATATAGCAGCAACTCAAAAAGCAAGCTCTCCTCACCCAGCGAGACGAAATGGCTGTAGTTCTCCAGCATCACATCCCTGTAGGTCGTCTTCTCATCAGGGTCCAGCTGCTGCCACTCCTCCTGGGTGAAGTCTACAGCCACATCCTTGAATGACACTGGCCCCTGTAACGGCACCGTGATCAGAAATGGGTGACGTGGGGAAAGCACATGGGGACAAGAATGTACCAAGTTCATTGGTAAAGTTAACCATGAACACTGAAAACTGATTTTATGTTACAAATCACAGAAGGAAAACAACCACATTGGAAACACAATTGCCTTTGGGTTCTTTAACATGTCCCAAAAAACGTCCCCGAAAACAAAAACCCTCAAACCAAAAAAAAACTGAGTTCCCATTTTACAACTGAACTATCTTGAGTTTTGGGGGACAGAGATGAGTAAAACACCATTCCTGTTCTTAAAAAGCTTTTGTCCTGATAAGGAGATACCATGAAAATAAACGCATGCATTTTACTCCCTGTCATTTTCTTCAGTCGCCTTTGCTGGTTGGTCCTCCTCTTCCCAGAACTTTTCGTGCTGGCACCCCCCAGGACTCAGTCCCTGGTCTCTCCCTTCCCATGCTCTGCTCAGGTGCCCTTGTCCTCTTTCAGCTCTTTGATCTTTTGACTTTTTATTCTCACAGCCCGCTATCTCTAGTGATCTGCAAGACTAAACTTTCTACTTCCTTCAAGTTTTATTTCCATGACTAAGTTTTCTACTTCCTTCCAGTTTTTTTATCTCAAATATCTTATCTCAAACACATCATTCTGGCAACAATAAATATTTGTTGCTTGAACGAATGCCCGAGGTGTTAGAGTGATGTACACCAGGTGGAGTGGGATAACAAAATGGAAGCAAATTATTTTAATTTTACATTGCCAGATGAGGCTTCACAGGTTCAGTGGTGTATTCTGCAAGATTAAGGGGGAAAGAAGATGACGCGGTGTCAAAAGTGCGAACGGCAAAGACTGAAGCAGCATTAATATCTAAGAAGGGTGCAGAGAAGAACAGGGCAGAGACCAAGAAGGGACTTTCTTAAGGACAGCTTTTTGACAGTAAGAGTTGGTTCTAATTCAAGAGAGCAACTGAACATACACAGTTACTTTCCTGCCTGAAAAACAAAATAGAAACCCAAAAAGTCCAATTCAAAGAAATACAAAATACAGCACTAGAACACAGAGGTTACCAACAGCAGAAATTTCTTTGAGGAAATTATCGAGATATGGAGTAGAGTAGAAGATGAGAAATCAGAGCTGCAGGACACACAGCTTTACGCAGGGCAGATATTGGGCCACAGCAAAAGCCCAGACTCTCCAGCAGAGCCCTGGAAAATCTCCAGGCCTGTCAAGAGGGCCTCGGGTTCCGGTGGGCAGTAGAGTGACTGATTGACAGAGAAACTAACCACATGACTACCTGAGCAGCTTGAGTTGTTCCCTGTTTCCAGTACACAGAGCAGCCAGGGGAAGGCTGAATCTGATAAGAACTCTCTGGCTACGGGCACTGTGGTCACACACATAGCAGAGTAAACACACTCCAGACCTCCACAGTTAGGGTGGCCACACATTCACTGTCCAACCAGAAAACTTCTGACTGGGACAAATGTTAAACTAGATGGGGCACCAGGAAATCAGGAGTAATCCAAGACGGTCTCAGGCAAACCAGGACATACATTCAGGTCTATCCATGTTGGGTGTGGATGTTTTTCCTAAAGACAACTCTTAGAAAACCACTCTCAATGTAAAGCAACTTGAGCGACTTAACCTTGTCTGACAGCTCACCACCGGTTCAAAATGGAGAAGTGCTTACAAATTCTGTGCATCAGAAAACTCTATCAACAGAGGAAAAAGGCAGCCCACAGAAGGGGAAAATACATGGCTACTACCAAAAAACAGAAAATAACAAGTGTTGGAGATATTAGAACCCTTGTGCACTGTTGCTGGGAATGTAAAATAGTATAGGCACTGTGGAAAATAGTATGGTGGCTCTTCAAAAATTAAAAATAGAACTACCATATGATCCAGCAATTCCGCTTCTGTGCATATACTCAAAACAATGAAAGCAGGGTCTCAAAGAGATACTTACATACGTATGTTTATAGGAGCATTATTCACAACGTCTAAAACACAGAAGTAACCCAAGTGTCCATTGACTGATGAATGATAAGCAAAATGTGGTATATACATACAATGGAATATTATTTAGCCTTAAAAAAGGAGATTCTGCCACCGGCCCAGTGGCATAAGCAGTTAAGTGTGCGCGCTCTGCTGTGGCGGCCTGGGGTTTGCCGGTTTGGATCCCAGGCGCAAACCCACGCACTGCCTGTCAAGCCATGCTGTGGCGGTGTCCCATATAAAGTAGAGGAAGATGGCATGGATGTTAGCTCAGGGCTGGTCTTCCTCAGCAAAAAAAGAGGAGGATTGGCAGATGTTAGCACAGGGCTGATCTCTTCACAAAAAAAAAAAAAAAAAAAAGAAGGAGATTCTGACGTGTGCTACAACATTGATATACCTTAAGGACATTATGCTAAGTGCAATGAGCCAAACACAAAAAGACAAATACTGTATGATTCCACTTAGATGAGGTACTTAGAGCAATGAAAATCACAGAGACAGAAAGTAGAATGGTGGATGCCGGGTGCTGAGGAAGCAGAAAATGGGGACTTACTGTTTAACGGGGACAGAGTTTCAGTTTTGAAAGATGAGAAGTGTTCTGGAGATGGATGGTGGTGATGGTTACACAGCAATATGAATGTACTTGATACCACTGAACTGTACACTTAAAAAATGGTTAAGATAGTAAATTTCATGTTACGTGTATTTTACCATAATAAAAAAAAATTGGAAAAATTGAAGTGGTGTCTGTCTAAATACGTATCCCTGCCCACTCCCTTCTAGAGCTCTGCAACCATCCCCTCCATGAAGGAAGGGGGAGTGAAACAGGGTCAGTAGTGTATATTCACATTATCTATCAGTAATCACTCTCTCAAAAATGGAAATGAAAAAATCAAGAATCACCAGGTAATTGAGGAAAACAGTGTAAATGAAAGATAAGCATCAAGATGTATCACTCAACAATGATGCCACCAAATTCATAAAGGAAAGAACTTACATTTTCTTCTATTGATTTATATTTTTTGGTAAATCAGGCAGGATATTGCTTCCTTAAAATGAGAACATTCTGCTAAGAAACAGCCATCAAAGAATACTCAGAAATTAAAGGCTGGATTGTTGAATTTTAAGAAAATCCTCAAGTAAGAAGCTTGAATAACAAATGGGGCATAGAATATCTAATTTAGAAAATCTCTCAGACTATGAGAAATCAAAGTGATTAGATAAAATTTGAGATGTGAGACCAGATCCAAGAGATCCAATATCTTCAGAAAGTGAGAATGAGGAGGATGAAGAAAAAGATCATCAAAAGCAGAACCGAAAGTGATGCCTGTGCTGAGAATCGTGAGGAGCCGTCTAACGTCAACAAGAATACTGGGGAAAATACAGAGACCCAGAAATTTCTTGATAAAATATCCAAAATTCAGAAATTGAGAAAAAAATCCTAAACTTACAGAGAAAAAAATATGTACTAGTTACCCTGGTAACTGACATTCCACTTCTCAGCTGAGAGAAAACAATGGAGAACTGCCCACAATTTTTGAAAGAAAAAGGATTTTGGACCTAGAGCTGTATACCAAGCCAAACCATCATCGAAACCTAAAGACACTGCAAAGGTATTTTCAGAAAAGCAAGAGAATTTATTACCGAAGAAAACAGTTTCCTTAAAGCCTTCAAAGATGTACTCCAGTGAAACCCAGGAAATCCAACAAAGAGGAACGTGGGGATATGGAAACCTCACTGAAAGACCAGCCACAAGGGGTTTCAGTGCTGCTGTGAGGAGCGGTTCTAGGGATTGCAAATCTTTAACTCATATTTCAGAAGGGAAACGCTCAGCAGACATGTCCCTTATCCTACTGTTTATAAAGGAGACATCAGCAGAGGGTTTCCATGAGCTGATACAGCCACAGCTGGGTAGAACCCACGGCTGAGATTCCCTAGATCAAGAAGCGGAGCTGCTCCACTGACCGGTGAGAACCCAAAGCAGGACACCCGGGACTATCCAAAGGGCAGCCAAGTGAGCTTTAAAGACCACTGCAGGGAGTAATACCCTCCGGGTCCACTTAGTCCAGGAGCCAAGGAGTGGAAGGGGTTAGCAGACTGGTCAATCCAATAAGTTACATACCAGTATCACTTATGTCAACACACATATCCAAATAAAATATTAGCAAACAGAATCCAACACCAGATTGAGAAGGGAATATGTAATAGCTAGGGAGGACTTATTCCAAGGCTACAGACTGGTTTAATACTTGGAAATCCATTAGTATTATATGCTGTTATAATACAGCTAAGAAGAAAAATCTTATATCCCAAACACACTGAGGAGGCCTCTGACAATATTCAAAATGCATACCTGATTAAAAAAAACCATGAAAATAGGAATTGGTGGATACTTCACTAACATGAATATAGGTGTACACGCACACACACGCACACACACCATAATATGTATAGTACGTGTGATATATATATATATACACACACACACACACACACATCTCAATCACATACAAGCATATATGTACGGTTACATTTATCCACACATACCCACACACACATTTATGTTTCAGTCCTCTTCAGTTCTCAAGTCAGGATTTTACTTAATAGAGGAACACTAGACACATTCCCACTAAGATCAGGAACAAGGCAAAACGCTCATTATCTCCAATTAGAGAAAAAAACTAGAAACATAATCATCGATAAGAAAAAGTAGAAAACATTTCTATTCGTAGATGATGTACTATACCTAGAAAACTCAGAGACTCACTGATGACACCAACTCAATAAAAGAACTCTGTTAGGTAACAGGGTATATAATTAACACACACAAAGCAACAGCCGTCATTACACAAAAAAGAGTAAGAAGATATAATTCAACTGTACACACAGTTTATAGTAGCAACAGAAAAGATGACACTCTTAACAAGAAATGTACAAAATCTATACTAGGAAAATTTTAAAACACTCCCAAAAGACAAGGAAGCAGACTTGAACAAATGGAATAATATCCTTTGTTCTCGGATAGGTCAACTTAATAATACAAAGATGCCAGTTACCCTAAATTACTTTAAAAATATATGATTCCAATAAAAATACCAAAAAGCTCTTTCCTGGAACTAGACAAGCTGACACTAAAGTTCATATGAGGGGGAAAAAAATCAGGAACAACTAGTAAAATCTCCAAAAAAAAACTGTGAAGGGGGTCTAAACATCACCAGATTTAAAACATAGCTTCTGTGATTAAAATAGTTTTGTACTGGGACATGATTTGAGATAGATGAGTGGAATAGAGCACAAAGTCTAGAACTAGACTTTCATGATTATATGATATATTATGCTGATATATGATTACATTATGATTATTAAAACATAATACAATAATCGGTAGAACTGACTTTTAATAAACGGTGTTAGAGTAACTGATAATCATTTGGATGTGGATAAAACTGTATCCAAACCTTATACCATAAAAGAATAAACTCCAACTAGATCAATGACCTAAATGTAAAAAATTAAACCATGCAGAAGAAAACATGGGTGAATTTCTCCATAACTTTGATATGGGGAAAGGCTTTCCAACTGTGACTCAAAATACAGACATTAAGACCTCTCCTTTCAGACAAGATGAACAAGGATTGGATTTACCCTTGCACCTGAAACAACACCAAAACAACCAGACAAAATATATAAAGCCATGGTTTTCAAGACACTGATGATCAGACAACGAAGGGCAGTAATCCCTGAGAGCTGGGAAATAAACAAGGTGAGCCCTACAGCTACCCCCTTGAGACTTTCCAGCCATGGAGCAGCGAGAGAGAACTGAGACAGAGGTGAGGAGAAAGAGTTGGGAAATTGGGGGAAGTTGGTAGGAAAGTACAAGCCATAAAAAAATAATCAGTCAATTGATATGGGCCTGGAACTGACAAAGATGCTACAATTAGTAGAGAACATTAAAATAGTTTATAACTGTATTCCATATGTTCAAAAAAATTGAGTAGAGAAGGGAAAGACATAAAAAAAGACTCAAATTGAATTTCTACAGATAAAAACTACAACATCTGAAATGAAAATTATACTGGACCAGATTAACAGTGCTATGGGATATTCCTTGAAGATAAACTAGGATAAATTATAAAGTTGCGTACAGTAGCCCTAAAGCACCCACTAAAATACCAACAGTGTTGTAGCTCACAGCCCATCAAAGGATGTGAAACGGAGTCTAAAAAATACTCAATTGAAAGGAAGGAAAACAAAGAAGGAAAAGGGATCAAGGAAGATGGGATAAATAGAAAGCAAAGACAACAGACTATAAGCTCTCAGTTATGTCAGTAGTCACATTACATGTAAATGGTCTGCACACCCCAATTAATAGGCAGAAATCGTCAGGTAGGAGAAAAAAGGAAGACCAAACCATATGCTGTCTATAGAAATGCACTTTAAATGTAAAGATGCAAATAGGTGAAAAGTAAAAGGATGGAATAAGACACAGCATGCCCACACTACTCAAAAGAAAGCTGGTGTCGCTGTATAAATATCAGAGAAAGTCCATGTCACAGCACAGAATGTGACCAGGAGTAAAGAAGGCCATTTCACAATGACAAAGCAGTTAATCAATCAATAGAACACGACAACCTTTAATGTTGATGTACCTAATAAAATACATAAAGGAAAAACTACACAATTGCAAGAAGTAGATAAACCACAATTGCAGGAGATTTCAATTCCCCTCTCTGACGACTGAGGGGACATGTAGGCAGAAGATCATCAAGGATGCAGTGCCCTGAACAACACTACCACCTTGATCTGACATTCACAGAACACGCCAGCCTCCGAGACAGAACAGGCATCTTCTCCAGCGCACTGGGAACTCTTCCAGGAGATGCTCTATTCTGGGCCATATGTTTAACAGGAGTCCTTAATCCTGTAGCAGTCCTGCCGAAAATTCACGCTCTAAAGCAAGTCATGAAGAAGCAACAGGGAAACCTAAATTCAAAGAATTCCATAAAATAAGTGGCCTGTATTCTTCAAACGTTATAATGGCATTGAGAAACTATTCCATATTAAACTGACCTAAAAAGCATGACAGCTGAGTGCAACTTATAATCCTGGACTGCATCCTTGATCAGAACTCACAAATTGCTATAAAGGAAATTACTAGGAAAACGGGAAAAACTGGAAGATGAATTATAGATGAGATAAAAGTGTTATATCAATGTTAAATTTCCTGAATTTAAAGACTGTGCCAGGATATGTAAGAGAATATTCTTGATCGTAGGAGGTACAATCTGAAACGCGACAGGGTGAAGGGACATGACATACGACATCCACTCTCAGTTCAGGAAAAGTGTGTATCTACACAGAGAGAGATGAGCTGATAAAGCAAACGTGGGAAAATGTCAGAAACTGGAGAATCAGGGCAAAAGGAACATGGGAGTTCTTTGTACCATCCTTGCACCTGGTCTGTAAATTTGAAGTTTTTTCCAAATAAAATGTGGAATAAAAAAGAATGCTGTCAAATATATGGGGGATGTTTCAAAAGAACTCAGAAACCGACTGGAAGGGATTCCCCCGGTCAAAGATGGACCCCCTCCAACATCAGAAAGAGTAACAACCTCAGTGTACTGAAACACTTAAAATACCTTTAAGCCTAGAAGCTCATGAAGACAAAATGCAACAAACAAAAATCCTGTTGCTCACGAGCCTACTGAATATTCTGAAAATTTTCTTTCCTGTACGAACCATAGAACCAGATAGATGTTTTTCTTTAGAAAAATATTCTAGACAGTAAATGAGAAGAAGTGGTAAGCAGCAGGTGACCTTTGCGTCTCCCCTAATGAATCAGTGGATCTCGGCCATAAACATGGTCAGTAGATGCTGACGTCACAAAAACAAAGACGGGAGGGTGGCGTGGGCCTCCAGGAGAAAGTACACAAATGTCACAGACAAGAGGGTCTTGCCAGAAGCACTGAACACAAATCTGAGTGAACATCCAGATCTAACTACGGATTTTACAAGGCGAACGGGGACTAGAAAGATGTGCTCAAGTTAAAACGATGGTAATGCAATCAACAATCCAGACTGTGGGAAACTGAGGATAAACAGCCCAATTTCTTCAAATAATAAATTCCAAAGAAATAATCCAAAAGACATACAGGGGGAGCTACTATTAAAGATTTAAAAGACTTAGAACCAATTGCAACATATGGACTCTATTTGCATCCTGATGGAAAAGATCAAACCAAAAAACATTTAGAAAACTGTGAAACTTTCAACACCGGATATTAAATGATAAGAAAGAATGGTATAGTGGGTTATCCCCACCATGTAAAACACTCCCTATCATTTAAAGATACACACAGAAATATTTACAGATAAGTTGTTTTAAAATCCAAGAGAAGCGAGACTCCATGAAGAAAATATCAGTTTGGAAGTAACAGATGTCAAAGGCAGATGAAGGGTGACCATAAGGTAGGACTGGAAAATGTCCCCTCGTTTTGACTAAAATCAGGTCACTGCTCATCTTTACCAAGAGATTCAGGAAAGTGGTAAGGACCAAACCAAGACACTGACAATTGAACTGGGATGGGAAGTGAGCACATCTTTACTAGAGAATACCTTTTTGTACTGTTCACTGTGCAACCCAAATAAACAGACTAACAAAATATCTGAAGGATGAGCAGGCCATTCCTCCGTGACTTAGGTTTTATCTTTAGATTAAACACTAAAAATGGGAATAGGTCTACCTGGATCCCAGTATTTTGGCGCCTGGAAAAATCCCATGCACCAAGTTCTCCCTGGGCAGCAAGCCCCCTGCTTAGGTAAGCAACAAGGAGAAGCCATATATTGCATGATGTAATGGTTTTATTAGGAAAGCTATTCAGTTTATCAACTTTGTGAAAGATTTCCCAAATCCTAGGAAATCTTTACACCCCACAAGTAACAACAATGGTATCTTCTTACAGTGAATACAAACCACATAATGGATGGTATTTTCTTTTTCTGTGACTGTCAAGAACATCAGTCCTGTTTTCAGCTCAACTTCAGCACCCTAAAGTATCACAGTGCCTACACACAGGAACTTTATGAAGATTCTTGGTGCCAATCACACTCTCAGAACTGTACCTGACATGATTGTGTCTTTTATCTAACTCTACGACCCCATTTTAAAGTATGGATCCTTCTAAACCTACTAAAATGCATTACAAAACAAGGTGGGGGAACATATACACAGACAGGAAAACTCACCTGGGATTCACTCATTTTCCGCTGTTCTTGGAAAAGTGTAGAGACTGTTAACAGTGGACCTAGGAGAGGAGAAGCAAGTAATTGAAGCCCTGGGTGACCTGGCCCGAGAGACAGGAACCTCCTGCATAACCAGCACCAAGGAGAGCTCAAAGAAAAGACACCCTGTGAACAGTCAGAGGGGCTGAAAGTGTGATAGCAGAACACACACCTGAAGCGTGTAACTCCAACATGATCAGGAGGTTACTGGACAAGTTACTGTGGTTGGTGAACACACTGACTCCTTTTTCATATAGTTTGCTACCATTAAACAACAGGTGGAAAAAAAAAATCTAGGCTGGCCCACTGCTGCAGTGGTTGAGCTCCCGTGCCCCACTTCAGCAGCCTGCATTTCGCGGGTTAGGATCCCAGGTGCAGGCCTACACACCGCTCATCAAGCCATGCTGTGCCAGGTGTCCCACATACAAAGTAGAGAAAGATGGGCTAAGCAAAAAGAGGAGGATAGGCAACAGATGTTGGCTCAGGGCTAATCTTCCTCAGCCCCCCTCCAAAAAAAATTCCCATGTTACTGCTTACAAATTTTCTTACTGTCTAAATTTCTTAAAATCAAAGAATCCACAGGAACAGAGAATAGGAGCTCTCAAAAAATGAGAGAAATGTGTATGAAGGCACGACTTTGTTTCTACATTGTCTCACTAAACATGGTTACCGCTGCGTTAAGAAAATTGCAACACAGAAATCAGAACATCTGGCTCGGGAGTTGAATCTTGTTAGCAATCCCACCTACAGAGTTACCCTGCATTGCACGGTGTGATTTCACAAGGGCAGAACTGAGAGGGAATCAGTGCACGCGGAGATCAGAGAACAAAGGTGCTGGTAGACCTTTAGAGACACATTTGGAAAGGACAGGGGGAACAAGAAGGGGTGTTGGGGTGTGGAGGGAGGAGTGGACACCGCACGCCCACAGCGCAACCTGTGGCCCTACAACCCCAGAAAACCTTGAACTCACGAGTCCCAGTGCAGCGTCCACCCAGAGCAGAGCACCCCTGCCCTCCAGCACAGCCGCGCGCATCTCCGGGAGCGCTCGACCCTCCCTGTCGCACACTCTCGCTTCCTCGGCCAGGAGACAGTTCCCTGCAGCTCTGCTCACTGCAGGCGGGAAGATCGAGAACCGCCTCGAGGCCCGCACGCCCACCACCTATCCAGCGGGGACTCGCTCCTCCGCCCCAGGCTCCCGAGGCCCGGGCCGGGGACTGCTCCACCAGCGTGTTTCTACCGGGGTCCCCTCCTCTCCCCCTACCAGGCCCCAGTTCCCGAGGAGCCGGCTCCCGGCCTACGGGACACACTCACTTCAGGCGACCGTCCCTCCCGGGGCCCAACTCGGCCTCCCGGGGCCGCACGGTCCGAGCCTCCGCCGAGCCGCCGCGGGTGCAGACGGACCGGGCCCGGGCCCCGCCGACCCCGCGCCGCCACCGCCCGCCCGGCCCCACGGCCCAGCCTGCGGGCTCCGGGGTCGCGCTCGAGCCCCCGCCCGACCAACGCGAACCCTTGCGCGCACAGCCCACGCCCGCTGGGTGCCAACCCGGCCGGACGGCGTCCAACCCTACAGGTCCCGGGATGTTCGCCCGCCAGAGGCCAAAGCCTGCGGAGACGGCGAGCGGCGACCTGGGCACGCACAGGAAGCCGGACCAGTGCGCGTGCGCGAACACGCACACAGGGAGAAGTGCACATGCGCAGGAGGATGCCGGAAGTCCGCCTGCCCGGGCCCACCCGAGGGAGCCGGACAAATACCAAGACTCTATTTCCCGCGAGTCTACGCGCTGTCAAGTTTAGGGAACGTCTTAAAAGTCTGTGCTTCATCTAGCCGTTACAAGGTGCTGCATCAGGAAAATTGGCCGCTAGCACCAGGGACTCAATTTCCCATTTATCTTCACTCTTGTTAGGGATCAAGGAAAGGTGTTGCCACGACTAGGGGCGGTGAGATTGTGTCCTGGATCCCTGGTCCTTTCCAGACCCTGAGATCTTTCGGGTTAGAACTGAGATTCGCCCACAACCAGGAGATTGGAAGGAAAGGGTGTATCATGTTCCCTTAACTGAAATACTAGAAGAAGTTTCAGTAAAATCCTAGGATACAATTAATGCCCAGCCATGACATCAATTAATATTACCCGTGGGCATATGGTTTCTCCAAGGAAGGAAAAGAAAATAGAAATTGTAGCTCTTCTAAGTTACGCAACCAATGCATTAAAAGTATAGAAAAATCAGAAAATACACACAAACTTGAAAATGAAAACAGATGCCTGGGATCTTACCTGTAAAGGAGTATCATGTTCATGTTAGGTAACAGTGCTGTTGTTCAAAAATAGGATCAGAAGGACCATGATTATCGTTATATTTTGGTGGAGTAATATAACCATGTCCTTGGCCAACTGTTTCTAACAAGCTGGGGAAGGGGATTAAAAATAAAATTTCCTGCCAACCCAGGAAATGCTCTCCACAAACGTAGAAATAAGGAACAGCTTTGTTGTTGAATAACCGTTAAGCCAAGACAGTGTTGTGCATCACAGGAACCCCTAATGAGATCGCAAAGAGAGAAATGAAGCTCGTCTTTCCGGATGGCTCAACAGATACAAGCCATTACACACGCATTCTCAAGATGAACGGTCACTTGCCTCAAGTAAAAGGACTTGACAGCACCATTTGCTGTGCATTGTTTCAGAGTGCATCCTAAACTCACCTGGTAGTCAAGGTGCCCATCCGTGCTAGTTAATTGCCTGTACCAAAGGAAAAAGAAAACTTCTCATATGTCTGTGACAAGCAGGTCCTTTCAGCTCAAAGGTGCCTAAAACCTATCCCAAACTCCCATGGAGACAGAGTTGGGGACCTTATCTTCCTTGAGGTTTGCATTTTAAAGACACAGCTCTTATCAGGCCCTTAAAAAATACTCCTGGGTTGTAATGCTGGCAAGAGACATATTTAGCTTTTAAAAAGATTTATATACGTATGAAAGGGACAGAGGAAGTATTTATAGTACAAGTTTTCTCGAGGAAATGCACTAAAAAAGGGGATAGTAAGTGCTGATTCCGTCAAATGAATGGGCCAGTCACCCATTCCTGATTTTCCCAGCAGAACTGCTGCAGTAAGCGAATCCTGAATCCCCCACAAATGTGTGGGTCTCCAAAGTTGCTCTTGGAAGGGGCTGCATGGTCAAGAACTGTCTTTCCCAGCTCTTGCTGCTGTTAAGCATGGCCTGTGCCTGAATTCTCACCCAAGGAATACTAGCATGTGAGCGAAAGTGACCGCACCTCTTCTGGGCCTCAGCCAGGAAAACATTTAGGGACCATTTCTCCACGATCTTTTCCATTTTTACAAAGTAAAAGATGGAATCTTCCCTGAGCACCTTGGAAGCCCCACGGTGAAGTTGGGAAGAGCACCCATCAGCCTGGTTTCCCTCGCTCCATTTCTCACTAGTACTATTGAAGTCCCTTGTCTAAAAATCAAATACTACAACCCCACTTTCCCATCTCAACAAAGAAAATGAGACAACGCTCCTGAAAATGTCTTATAAATGACAAATCTTTATTTCAAAACAAGATTTCCAAACATAAATGGGCACAGTGGTGTTTACACAACATTTTGTAACACTTGAGAGATAGGCAATGAATAGCAGAGTACAACGAACCTTCCTGGGGGAGCCAACAAGAATATCTCAGCCGTGGTGGAGGGGAGTATAAAAGTCAACGACCAAGATTTGCGCTTAATAATTAGCTTCAGACACAAGACGCTCAGGTCAATATCTAGCACCTCTTCTCCATCTCCCCATCACAGAACTCTCTTCTGTGATTTAGCACTCACTGTCATTCTCCTAGGGGCTTCCCTAGGTCTTGTAGGTCACAGAAGGGGAGGTACAGAGACCACTATTCCCTAGAGGAGAACAGAACGGCCAGAATGGGCAGCCCCTGACAAGGGGTGAGCTACCTAAAAGAGAGGGCAGTTTCTTCATGGGCACACGCATTATTGGGTAGGTGCTCAGGATGAACCCTGCTCGCAGGTCTCCTTGTCCACATCAGCACCGAGGCTGCTGGAGGGGTCATCATGGACTACCTGGCTGGAGGATTGGAGGCTGCTTCAGAAGGTCCACTCATAATGGACTCAGCCTGGCCACAGCCCTGCCATGTGAGGCCCAGATCATCATTCACCACCCTCCTGTTTATTGTACTCAATAGTCACGTTGCTTTCTTTAGGATCCCTAGTGCCCTGACCTGGGTGGCACATCCCACCCAGAGATTTCCAAACCTGAATGTGTGTCACCTACAAAGTTAAATGAGGCCCCACCTCAGCTCTATTGAGTTAGAATCTACGGGGCTGGGTCCAGGCATCTGTATGTGAATTTCTCCCTGTGATCCTCATGTGGAAAGGATGGTGTCTACACAGCACTCCTGCTTCACTCTGCTGGTATTTCTGCACTATAGCTAGAGCCACTGTTATGTGAACTGCTCCACTGGAGGCGGAGAGAAGAGGAGACGGGATAGTTTCATTTTCCCCCAAACATCACACCCAAACTGGCTCTTTAGTCCAGATTTGGACAATGTACCGACATATCTTATGATGGGCACTGACTAGTTGTAGCATGTCGAGACAAGCTGGCTATTTTCTGCATTTGTGCTCCCATGGACTCCCTACCTTCACAGAAACAACACATTCGGTCTTGAATAAGAGATTTTCCATGTCGCCTTTCTGTGCATGTGACATTTTATTCAAGACACAGAAACATTAGTGAAATTTCTGGGTCAATAATGATACACATGCTCAAATATTTGATATGTAGACTAGAGTTTCTTAGTTGGAATTGTGGGGCAGGCTTCAAGGAATTCATGGACTCCCTGAGATTGTGGACACCATGTGAAGTGTGTGTCTGTATCTGTGTGTGTGTGTGTGTGTGTGTGTGTGTGTGTGTGTGTGTGGGCACATGTACAGTTTTCTATGGTTTTAGGTTCTCAAAATGTCTCTTGGACTCAAAGATGCCTGGGGATAGAGGATGTGCGTCCCCCAGCACAGAATCCTGAACATAGTGTCGGTAAAAACGGAGCAGAAGAGCTTGGCCAAATTGAGTGTTTTAGTAACTTTTTAATCTGACAAGTCAGTGTACCTGGGGTGGTCTTTACATACTTATCTCACTCTTGCAAGGTCTCCCCATTTCCACTTACCCTGAGGCTCCTCGTCACTCTCCTCCCTCTCCCACCAGACCACGCTCTGAAATAGGAATGGGAGGGAGGGAGAGAGTTTTACATGTTTCAAGTTTAGAATGGAGAGAACAGGGCATCTGCTGGGGAGGGGTAAGGAGTGATCCGGACACCTTCAGGAAGCTTGTGGAGGATGGTCAGAGGGTGGATTAGTGGCAGGAGGTATGGTTTACCCCTGATCTCCAGAAGTACACACAGTGGTCTGGCAGTTACATGAGTTTTCCTTCAAACTGGTTGCCAGGTTGGAATGACGATGACATCAGAGGCTTCCGACCTTCCTGATTGGAAGGACAAAACTCCGTGGTGCTTGGCAGCGGAGGTGGACAACAGCATCTTCTCAGAGCTTTTCTCCACTCCCAGCTTCTCCTTCTCCTCAGCCTGAAGAAGGGATAACGGGCTTGTGTTCAGCCAGAATCCAGAAGAGGACTTTGGACAGAACAGGGTCTAGGTTTCTTGGAAGGGAAGAAAGAGTTTGGGAGAAATCATGACCAGTCGTCCACCGAGTCCCCAGCCTGAGCACCAGAGCCCCCAGTCTAGCACGTCAGGGTACCCCCTGGAGGTGATAGTGAATGAAGAAATCCCAGGACCATCAGGTGAGAAGCTGGAGTGGGAAGGGGTCTGAGAGGTTGACCAGTAAGGAGGAGAGGGAACAGAAGTCACGAAGGAGTACCTGAGTAGGCTGTGTGTGGAAGAAGGAGAGATGCAGAAGCCAGGGATTGGAGAAGGAGAGCACAGGAGCTGGGGACAAGGATATACACGTGGAAGGGAAACCTGGGGAGCAAGGGAGGAGGCTTAGGAGATGAGATCCAAGCATGAGAAAAGGGAAGAGAGGAAACAAGTGGAGGCTTCCTTTTTTTCCCCCCATGGGAGAAAATCTCTATAATGAGGAGGAGTTGTGAGGACAGAGTGAGGGAACAAAGACAAGATGAACGGGGCAGATGGATGTCAACGAAGGAGCAGGATGGAAAGATGGTTAGGGAGAAGGCCAACAGTCTCTGAGACTGGAGAGAATGGAGAGGAGGTTTGGTTGTCTGGCGGGATTTGCGGGGCTTGGGTGACCAATGTCCTAATTGTAAAGACAAAAGCTTTAAGTTGTAGCCTGGTTTCTTCACTCAGCCCCCCGGGTAGATTCCAGCCCCCTGCCTCAGTCCTCTGGCCTCAAGAGGGTGTGGTCAGCAGCCTTCCAGGACGAGACAGACGAGGAGACAGACGAGGAGAGAGGCCCTGAGGCTGAGGACGTCTGGGTGGTGGAGTCCCTCTGTGGGCTCAAGATGAGACTGAAGCGACAGCGGGTGTCTACAGTGCTGCCAGAGCACCACGAGGCCTTCACCAGACTGCTCGGTAGGAAGAGCCCCCCAACAGCACCCTCAACCCTATTCTTCTTTTTAAACCAGAAGAAACCTCCAATGACTACGCTTTTCCAGTGGAAAAGAATTCCCTGCCAGTTGCTGAGCTCTCTGTCCTTGGAACACTGCGTATTGATCACCCATTGGGGATACTTAGACGTGACACAGGGTTAGGCTAGACTTGGAAAGGGTGTGCACTTGGGATAAGAGATCTTGGTTTCAACTGTCCCTCTGAGACTTCTTAGCTCTTACTGGCCTTTTGATTCTCAATGCCTTCGTGGGTGTGAGCGAGATAATAAAGCTGTCTTTGCAGCCTGATGCGACTGTCAGTTGAGAAAATGACTCTGAATGACTTTATGGTCTCTGCAGGGTACATTCACGCATGATGAGGGAGCATCACTGTCATGTAAGCTCTGAACCATGGAGACGTGTTATGGACACCCACCTCTCACTCAGCCACCCCAAACAAGGCAGTCACCACCTTTCCTTGCCCAGTGAATGGTCTGCTTGCCCCTTTTCCCATCAACCTCCCCCTTGCCCACAATCCAAAAACTTCTCCAAGGGAGGCATGGTTCTCCTCCTTGCTCTTCCCAAAGCAACCCTGTTCTGGTTGTCATCCTAACAAACGCCGTCTCTTCACAGAGGATCCTGTCATTAAAAAATTCCTAGCCTGGGACAGAGATCTGCTGCTATCTGACAAGGTATGATTGTTCCCCACTCAGATGTCTTCCTGGTCCCGCAGCTTTCCTGGGCAGGGGAGTGCTTTCAGAATCAACAATTCACTTCTCTCTCCAACCTGACGCCTTCTCAACAGGTCCCTTTGGGGCCCTCGTGGTTTCCTGCAGATCCTTGGAGACCTGAGCTCTTGGCGTGCCCCTTTGGTTGTTGCCACCTTAAGTCCTCTCTCCTCTCAGCTCCTGAGGACTTCCCTTTGCTCCAGCTTCTCAAAGACCCTCCTGTGCCAGCGGTCCTAAGCACAGGCCTTCAAACCAGCAGAGCCTGCTGTCTGGGGAGCATCAGAAACTCCGACCCACCGACGTCCCCTGTCCTCCCCAACTGAGCAGGCTTACCCAACACGGGGATTTCTTCCCTGAGCAGCAGAGACACTTGCCCTCATCCTCCCGCACCCTTATCCTGCTCTTCCTCCTTAGGATGTAACCTCTCCTTTGTGTTTTTTTCCCTCTTTCCATCAGTATCTCCTGGCCATGGTCATAGCTTATTTCAGCCGGGCTGGCCTCTTCTCCTGGCAGTACCAGCGGATTCATTTCTTCATTGCTCTGTGGGTATTTCCCCTCCTCCCGTCAGTCAATCTTCCCGACCCTTGGAGGGTGGAGGGAGAGAAAAGGGACTTTGACCTTTCCTCTGCTTTTTTAACCTATTTGTACTGTTTCCTCTCTGTATAAAAATGATAGGATTCTACTGTAGTCTTTTTTCATGCTGTTCTTTGTAAAAACAAACAACCCTACCGTCAGTGAAAAGAAAGAACACCCTCCTGAGTGGAGGGAAAGAAAGAGCTGACACACCCTGCCCCCAAGCAAAGAGGCTTGAGAAGGTGCCCTCTCTGATCCTCTGTCTCTCTCCTCCCAGATCAACACCAAGTGTCCTTGTCTTCCTCCTCTGGGTTCCCAGGACAAAGGCCACAGTTCAGGCCCCCATTACCTCACACAGATCTATTGTACAATACCCTCCCCTCCTGTGTTTTCTACAAGTCTCTCTCCCAGGCCAGATGGCTTTATTTCCCTGAATACCCTTCCAAAACACAGGTCTAACCCCTTCACATCCTCCTTCAGAATTCCCTGGGCTCAGTGCCTTCTGAGTCCAGAGTCCTCAGTCTGAATTCAACGCTCCCTACAACCTCCATCAAACCTCCTTCCATCTGACATCTCATTTCTTTGTTCCACTGCTCCTTCCAAATACCATTCCCTCTGCTTCTATATTGTGCTGTCTAGGTGTCTCTCACACACACACTCATCTGAAGAAAACAACGTCTCAGAGTTGGTTCAAACACCGAACTTCATGATGCCTTCCCTGACCTCCCTAACTTCTGCATCCTGGTAGCACTTAGTTAAAATCCTATTATAATGTGATAGTTTGGATTATAGTTACTTCTTATCTCTCCCGTCCTCTTCTTCAACCCTTTAGACTAGGCGCCTGTTGAAGGCAGGTATTGTAAAAATATTAATCCATTCTTTTTTTTAAAATTTATTTATTTATTGTGAGGAAGATCAGCCCTGAGCTGACATCCATGCTAATCCTCCTCTTTTTGCGGAGGAAGACCGGCCCTGAGCTAACATCTATTGCCAATCCTCCTCCTTTTTTTTTTCCCCCCAAAGCCCCAGTAGATAGTTGTATGTCATAGTTGCACATCCTTCTAGTTGCTGTATGTGGGACGCGGCCTCAGCATGGCCAGAGAAGTGGTGTGTGGGTGCGCACCCGGTATCCACACCCAGGCCACCAGCAGCGGAGCGTGCGCACTTAACCGCTAAGCCACGAGGCCCGCCCTCAATACATTCCTAAACTACTCAGCACAATTCTTTTCATTTTGTAAATGTTTACATTATATTGAACCTATGGGTAATCAGTATTGCATTTGCCTATGAGCTAAAGCATTCATTCATTCATTCAATGAAACCTTGTCAAGTACATCCTCCATGCCAGGGAATATGAGGTGATGGTGAGAGAGAGTCAACAAGCACTGTTGAATTAACGTATCAATAGGAACCAAGCCTTATGTTAGTCATTTGGTAGGAAGGGATGAATTGAGAAATAGGCCAGAGCCCCTCCTGCCCTCAGGAGCTGCCTATGTGCTTACAATCTAAGAACACAGCTATGCACACAGACAGGCAGTTGAAGGGAGGAGGGGTTTTGGACTTGGTCTTCATCTCAAGGTGTGAGAGGCGTCCTTCAGGTCACTGCACAGCAGTGGCTTCTGGATGACTGGGTGGGGCTCTATGACACTGGGCAGGACTCCTGTAGGTCTTGTGTGAAGATGATCAGCGCGTGTCCTTTCTGGGAAGCTGACCTCAGGCCGGGGTCCTTCCTGGTCCCGCTCCTCACCAGCATGCTGATGTCTTTCCCCAGCTACCTGGCCAACGACATGGAAGAGGATAACCAGGCCCCTAAACAGGCCATCTTTTCCTTCCTCTATGGGGAGAACCGCGCCAAGCGTCCCCTGTTCCACAAACTGCGATTCCAATTCATCCGTTCCATGGGCTGGAGGATGAGGGTCTCCCGGGAAGAGTGCGAGGAGGTGGGTGGGCTGTGTGGATTTGGGAGAGGGGCAGGGGCCGATTGCAGAGAGAGGGGATCATGGGGAATGGAGTTGGGAATTTGGGAAGAGAAGGAATTGGAGGCTGGACAAGAGAGGGCAGGGTCCACCTGGAGAGTCATCATCTTTTCAGGGGGCTGTTTGTCTTTCCAGATCCAGGCTTTTGATCCAGAGCTCTGGGTGTGGGGGCGAGATCGCACCCTCCTGCCCTAGAGATCCAGGGACCACGGAGGCCTGAGGTCACCGGCCTAAGGGAAGGTAGGTCTGTGTCCTGTCAGGTATGGACAGGATGATTTCTTGTCCGTTTAGGAAATCTGAGGAATCTCACAGTCATGGACCCCCTACGCTACGTGACCCTTCCACACACTGTGAAGTAGAGCCGCCGAGCACTCAGCCAGACGTCGACTCAGCTCCCAGCACAAACTGACAAGCACACACAGGCATGGCCCTGATGGGGTGGGTGGGAGGCCAGAACTCACGTAACCAGTTTGACGCCGACACACGGATTGGATGAAATCACTTCACCCAAAGCAATTGGGTCCAAATAATAGCTGTAGTGAAATTTTGATTTTTGTGAAAAATGAATAGTTTTCCAATTTTTTCCATACATTGTGTTTTTGACTTTCTGTTTTTAATTCATTTTTGGCCTTTCATCCCTCAGGGATACCAACCATAGGGACTTATTTACAACAAACTAAATGTTTAACAAGAGGTTATTAGATGGGACAGTCTCCATATCCAATATTAAAAGATAAATTATGACTACCTACGTTTTATCCAAATTTACTTTCAAGCAAATTGCTTATGGCCAGATGACCTGCGTGCCCTTCCTTTCCCCTGACTCACCACTTCTGGACCAGTCTCTCCTCCTGTACAATTACACGTTCCCCCTCAGGTTTATGGTCAAGGAATCTGTCAGAAAGAGCTAAGGTTAAGAAATACTAGCCTCAGTGTGGCTTACGACGATCGACACATTCGAGTGATAGATTTGGGCAGAGGATTAAGCAATGATTTGGTTTAAATCTTGTGAACTAGCTGTCTTAGTCCATTTCGGCTGCTGAAACAAAATACTACAGTCCGTGTGGCTTTTGAACAACATTTATTTCTCACAGTTCTGGAGGCTGGAATTACGAGACCAGGGTGCCAGCATGGTCGGGTTCTGGTGAAGACCCTCTTCTGGGTTGCAGACTGTGGCCTCTTGCTGTGTCCCCACCTGGTGGAAGGGGCGAGCCAGCTCTCCGGGATCTCCTTTATAACGGCATTGATCCCATTCGTGAGGGCTCCACCCCGTGACCTAATCATCTCTCACCTCCTAACACCATCACCTGGGAGGTTACGATTTCTATATATGAATTTGGGGGACACGAACATTCAGATCATAGCACCAGCCAAGGTTAGGACTAAGTGTTATGGTTAAAAGTTAGCATCCAGGGTTCGGATTAGGGATCAGGCATCTGGTCTCATGGTTTCTGATGTTGACATGTTAGTGATGTCTGTAGTGTGGTTAGAAGCCCAGATCTTAAGTCGCACAAAAAGACAAGGTGGATGTACATCTAAAGCTGCATTCTCCTCCAAGTGCGCTCCACACCCTGAGCAGAAACACACACAGTCCTTGCTATGAAGCTGATTACTGGGCTGCCATTAGGCACGTTAAGTCATTTTTGGAGTCAAGGTCACCAAAGTCCAAGAATCACACTTGAAAATGATGGTTCAGGATTTGGGTCTATAACGGAGGATTAGAAATAAAATGGGATGTGTAAGTTTGTTCAAACTCTGGTTGGAATTGACTGAGAATGTGAATAATCTTGGTAACTGGGGAGTTGCCTCTTTGAAATCTCACATTCTCTGTCTTTCTCCTGCTTCCAGATAACTGCGCCCAGGGGAGATTCGAGTTTTCAGCAGGAAGTCATTCCAGACACTTACGACAGACATGAGGAAGGAAGAGAGGAACCTCTGGTGCACATAACCTAGAAGAACCCAGAATCTTAGAATGAGCTGAATAGAGTTATCATGTCGTAGTCCTAGGAGCTGGGGCTACTTCTAGGAGTTCCTGGAGGGACAATAAGAAACCCGGGTTTTTCAGGCTCCCTCCCTTCCTAAGGCAGCACCCAGATTCTCAGATTGTTGAATTCAAATCTCCCCTGAGGTAGAGCTGGAGGTCCTGTTTTTTATACACTTGGTTGCCACAATGTAGAACCTTTTGAAGGTGGAGTGTAGGGGCTGAGACTAGGAGAGAATTACTTTAAAAATATAAAATTAGAGCAAGGATTGTGATAGATAGCTTCATGTATGCCATAAATTTCATTGTTTTTTAAAAATGTGGCCCATAGGATTATTATATTTATTTTTATAATTTATATTTATATATTTATTTTAAATCAGTTTAAAATAGTCATAGTTTTGAGAATACATAATGAGTGTGTTTTGTAATGAGTATTATAGCAGCTATATATATAATTTTGTTTACATTTTCAAGAGATGTTTTTGTGTTTTTATCTATTGTATTCACATAATGTATCAATCATAGCTAGATGGGTAGTGCCTCCAAATTCTTGTAAATATAAATTTCTATATTTTAGAGTACATTATTGAATTGTGAGAATTCAGTTGTACTTTTTAAACTTGCTTCGATGACATGTTTGTATGTTATTTGACAGTGATATTTCATCTCTCGGGAAAACATAATAAAGATGAAGGTCTTCTCACCTTCACGATATGTGTTGTCAGAAGTCTGGTTTGTCATGGAGTATTGGTCTACTTTTCATTGGAGGTTGTAAAAGTTGTTTTTATGTTGTATGTAATCTGCCTGAATAACACAGATGCTGCGTCTCACCAGAAGAACTATCTGTACTTGGTTCTGACCTTGGATTCTTTTCATTAAAACAAAACACACTGGGCCGGCCCGATGGCATAGTGGTTAAGTTCGGGTACTCCACTTCAACAGCCCAGGGTTCGCAGGTTCAGATCCTGGACACGGACCTACACACCGCTCATCAAGCCATGCTGTGGTAGTGATCCACATACAAAATAGAGGAAGATGGACACAGATATTAGCTCAGGGCCAATCTTCCTCACCAAAAAGAAAAGAATAAATAAATTCACGTATCTCACAAACAGAATGAGAATTTAAAAATAAATAAATAAACAGAATGAAACACACCACAAAAGTTCTGCATTTCTGAGAGAATTACAGTTCCTTAAAATTGTGTTTCTTTTCGTATGTTTATTTAAAATAATGTATTGTCACTTTTGATTTATAAGTAACAAATAAGTTCTCAGGCAACCATGATCCTATCCAGCATTTAAATTTACTGACAAGTTTTCATTTTTTGCCTTCTCAAAACTCGAATTTGGACTATAAAAGGAAATACAATAAAATAAAACTTTCAGGATATCTTTTGTACCTAAACTATCTTTGAAATTTCCCAGAGGGCCCCTGGAAAATGATGAGATTTGTTCTTTCACCTTGTAAAAAGAGATGTGCTAGAAATAATTAAGTTTTTTGATATGTTACTTTCAATGAGTTGAATGGGAAGTTGAGGACTTCTAAAGTATGTGTTCCTATGGAGGAGGCAGAAGCTGAGTTGGTTTTTATGTCCTAGCCCTGGAATCACATGGGTAGGTGGGTCACTTCACTGAGGCCACTACAAGGACTAATGGGCCAGTAGTGACTCCCATTCCTTCCACTCCAGCAAGCCCAAAGCCTCCAGGCAGAGGGGGGACCTTAAGCTGGTGCCCATGTTCTTCCAGCTCAGCCCATGGAGGTTCAACAACATAGTGAAGATGTCAATTCTCCCAAATTGAACGTCCCAGCAAGATTTGTTTCTGTAAACATAGACAAGGTTATTCTAAATTGTATATTTATAAAGGAAAAGGAACTAGCATCGTTAAAACCATTTTTACTTTTTTTTTTCTTTTTTTGTGAGGAAGACCAGCCCTGTGCTAACATCTGTCAATCCTCCTCTTTTTTTGCTGAGGAAGACTGGCCCCGGGCTAAGATCCGTGCCCATCTTCCTCCACTTTATATGGGATGCCGCCACAGCATGGCCTGCCAAGAGGTGTGATGGTGCGTGCCCAGGATCTGAACTGGCGAGCCCCGGGCCGCCGCAGTGGAGGGCACAGACCCAACTGCTTGCGCCACCGGGCCGGCCCCAAAACCATTTTTAAAGAGAATAAAATAGGAGGAATCTGTCTACCTGATTTCCAGAAGTATTATATAGCTACAATAATCGAGACTGTAGCATTGACGGAGGGGTAGACACACACGTGAGTGAAATAGAACAGAGAATCCAGAAATAAACAAACACAAATATGCCCAATTCATTTTTGACAAAGGTGCAAAAGCAGTTCAACGGAAGGAAAAGAGCTTTCTAATCAATTGGTGATGGAGAGTTGGACGGCTGTAGGCAAGAAAATTGAACCTTGACCTAAGTCTCACACCTTAAACAAAAATTTAACTCAGAATTAACTCAAAGTGCATCACTGGCTTACATGTAAAATGTTAAACGATAATTTTTTTTTAAAGCATAGGAGAAAATCTTCAGGATTTAGAGCTAGGCAAAATCTTCTTAGACTTGAAACCAAAACCACGATCCATAAAAGACAAAACTGACAAACTGGATTTCATCAAAATTGAAAACTTTTGCTCTGTGGAAGATCCTGGTAAGAGGATCCAAAAAGCAAGCTACAGAGATGGAGAAAATGTGTGCACATCACACATCCAACAAAAGACTACTATCTAGAACATACAAAGAATTCTAAAAACTCAACAGTAAAAAAGCAATCCATTAGATTGGGGAAGAGACATTTCACCAAGGAGGATGTACAGATGGCAAATAAGCACATGGAAAGATGGTTAACACCGTTACCCACTGGGGAAATGCAAATTAAAACTGCAATGAGCAATCACTACACACCCATCAGGATGGCTAAAGTAAAAAACTGTGACAACATCAAATGCTGGTGAGGACGCACAGAAACTGGATCACTCATACATTGCTGGTGGGAATGTAAAATGGTACAAACTGGAAAACATTTGGCAGTTTCATAACTACTAAATATGCAACTACCATACAACCCAGCGATCGCACTCCTGGGTATTTATTCCAAAAAATGAAAAGTTGTCAGGAAATTTAAATGCTGGATAGGATCATGGTTGCCTGAGAACTTATTTGTTACTTATAAATCAAAAGTGACAATACATTATTTTAAATAAACATACGAAAAGAAACACAATTTTAAGGAACTGTAATTCTCTCAGAAATGCAGAACTTTTGTGGTGTGTTTCATTCTGTTTATTTATTTATTTTTAAATTCTCATTCTGTTTGTGAGATACGTGAATTTATTTATTCTTTTCTTTTTGGTGAGGAAGATTGGCCCTGAGCTAATATCTGTGTCCATCTTCCTCTATTTTGTATGTGGATCACTACCACAGCATGGCTTGATGAGCGGTGTGTAGGTCCGTGTCCAGGATCTGAACCTGCGAACCCTGGGCTGTTGAAGTGGAGTACCCGAACTTAACCACTATGCCATCGGGCCGGCCCAGTGTGTTTTGTTTTAATGAAAAGAATCCAAGGTCAGAACCAAGTACAGATAGTTCTTCTGGTGAGACGCAGCATCTGTGTTATTCAGGCAGATTACATACAACATAAAAACAACTTTTACAACCTCCAATGAAAAGTAGACCAATACTCCATGACAAATTCATCATTTCAACAGAAAGAAAATCAAACCAATTTTGCATCAAGATAATATTGATACTAACATCACTGTAAGCTCTTTTTGAAAATCTCAGGATTCAATTTATCAAAAGTGAGCCACCTTCAGCCAAGACAAATAAAATTCACTTTCCACTAATTACCCACAGCTTTCTGTATTCATTGAGGGTTTATCCTTCATATCCTCTTTCTGGTTCTGGAACAACCAGACATTTTACTTTAAGAGAAAACTATTTTCTTGTTTCCATTAATAAACAAAAACGTATCTCACTATGTTGCATACAAAGTTGTACCTCTCTGGTGCTATTGGTCCTTGTAGAGTCTCATTTGTATTATATGAATTATAACTTTTAACCAAAGTTATTTCTATATCACAGAGAACACTAGGGGGTGAATAATTAGGACTGTCTGTCACACATCAGCATTTTAGACTAGCAGAGCTCATAAGTACACATGGCACTACTTTATATAGCCACAAACATACCTTACACAACTTCTCATAGTGGTAGGAATAAACACATTCATTAACCCAAAGATATGGCCTCTCTGTAACAAATAAAAATAAATAAACCTAAAATTATGTTTAGTAATCAATGTTTCAGGATTCTATCTTGCTTAGAAATGACCTAGGTATCCAATGATTACCCACTAATTAATGCAACTTAAAATCAGTTCAAGGGTTTAAGTAAACTAAAGATCTTGGAATTTGTTGTCAAGCTAACACACTACAAAACATAGTTACTGTTGAAATAAGGTCTGTTGGAATAATAAATTAAATTGGTTAAACACAAATTTCCATTTTTCATAACCTTAAACATTAAGTAGAAGTAATGTTAGCTTATTTGATCAGGAAACTTATATAAGTTTAGGAAGCATACACCCAAGTAGTATAAAAAAAAGTATGCCTAATACTGATAAACAAGACAATACATAACTGTTTTTATTAAACCAAAATTATTAAACTAGCCTCATTTCCCAAAGATTTACCTAAATTATGTGAACTTGAATTCTTAAAATGTTTGAGTTCGTTTCTGTAAAACCAACTAGCCTATTGTAAATATTAGAAGTTCAATTTCTTTTTTTCTGAGAATTTTAGACATATTCCATTTCTATAAGTATGTTTGTGTCTCTATAAGCCAGTCAGAACAGAGATCCTTTCATCAGAGAGGCTATAATCTACTTTAATACCCTCCAGAAGTAGGAAAACATTCCACACTCACCATCAGAGGTAAAGATCTTTCTGAATTACAGACACATAGACATACAGAGAAAAAGAGCTTATAGCTTTGTCAACTTCAAAGCAAATTCACATGTTGTTTTACCCTCAAAATGAGTTTATTCAGGAACAGCCAAAAAAATTGCAATTGCACACACACATGCTATGGTGAACCATAGGCAAATCAGGAAAACAAAGGAGATGAGCTCCTTTTATAGGGAAGAAGGGGGAGTAGGGAAAGGCTGTTCTAAAGGAAAGTCCATTGGAGGAAAGCAACAGTTCAGGGTAGCAATGGAGTCTCATTGGCTGAACTGCTGCATTTCTCACTGGCTGGGCTGTGGGGGGGGGGGGTGGGGAATATCTTTCTTCCGTAGTAAAGTAGTTGTACTTCCTGTGGAAGATGTTAAGACAAATGTCTCTTCCTGTTTGGTGTAATTGATGATGTATGATGGGGAGTGAGAGTTCCCCCTACAGGCCTTCTTGACTCCAATTTAGTTACGGTTTCTTTTATTAATTTCCACAACTTCAATTCTAAAATCTCAGACATGAGTCAAGAGGAAACACAGAATAAACACTCGCCAGTCTAGATATCAAAGAGCTGTTCTCATCCCAGTGGCCATGAGATTCTTAATTGACTTGAGCCCAAAATAGACAAATAGACAAACTGAAAAGACTCAAAAAATACTAACAAACCAGATGCTCTGTTGTCTCTCACTCAACAGAGATTAGATCTCTAGAAACATGAAGCCCTTTCTAGAGATCACCGCCTGTTCAAACCATGGAGCCAAACTCCCGATCAGTGCTACCTCCTACGGGGAGCAGCTTCGCCAGAAACAAACTGCAAATAAAGCAAAACACCAAAGTAATAGAAGGGGAAAATACTAAAGAAAGTAAGTCAGTCAGGTTCTATTGCTTCTTTGGATTCACCCCTAGGAGCTGAGAAAAGATGCACCTGGGCTTCACCTGCTCATGAGGTGCACCCTCATTTTTGTTTTCCTTTTTTCTACAGTTTTATTGAGGTCTAATTGATATACACAACCCAGCACATATTTCCTGTATACAATTTGACGAGTTTGGACATAGGCAGACACCTGTGATACTATCACCACAATCAAGGTAACAAACACATCCATCTCCTCCAAAAGCTTCCTTGTGTCCCTCTGCTTTTTGCGTGAGTACGTGTGCCTGTGTGTGTTAAGAATACTTAACATGGTAACAGGTATATGAAATGGTGCTCAACATCACTAACCATCAGGGAAATGCAAATCAAAACCACAGTTAGAGGGCCGGCCCTGTGGCTTAGCGGTTAAGTGCGAGCGCTCCGCTGCTGGCGGCCTGGGTTCGGATCCCGGGCGCGCACTGACGCACTGCTTCTCCGGCCATGCTGAGTCCGCGTCCCACATACAGCAACTAGAAGGAGTGCAGCTATGACACACAACAATCTACTGGGGCTTTGGGGGGAAAAACAAAACAAAACAAAAAAACCCACAGTTAGATATCACCTCACATCTGTTAGCATGGCTATTACCAAAAAAAAAAAAAGAAAGAAAGAAAAAAGATAACAAGAGTTGTTGTGGTTCTGGAGAAATTGGAAGCCTTGTATGCTGTGGGTGGGAATGTAAGTTGGTGCAGTCACTATGGAAAACAGTATGGAGGTTCATCAAAAAATTAAAAATAGGGCCAGCCCCATGGCCTAGTGGTTAAGTTTGGCGTGCTCCACTTCAGCAGGCTGGGTTCACAGGTTTGGATCCCAGGTGCAAACCTATACCACTCATCAGCCATGCTGTGGCAGTGACCCACATACAAAATAGAGGCAGACTGGCACAGATGTAGGTTCTGGGCAAATCTTCCTCACGGAAAAAGGTGAAGATTCGCAAAGGATGTTAGCTCAGGGAGAATTTCCTCAGAAAAAAAAAAAATTAAAAATAGAACTATCATATGATCCAGCAATCCCAATTCTGGTTATGTATTCAAGGGAAGTGAAATCAGTATCCGGAAGAGATATCTGCACTCCCATGTTCATTGCAGCTTTATTTACAATAGCCAAGAAGTGGAAACAACCCAAATGTCCATTAACAGATGAATGGATATATATACAATGGAATATTATTCAGACTTTAGAAAGAAGAAAATCCTACTATTTGTGACAACATGGATGGAACTGAAAGACATTATGCTAGATGAAATGTCAGTCACAGAAGGACAAAACTATATGACTCCACACACATGAGATCTCTAAAACTGTCAAATTTAGAGATGGAATGGTGATTGTAAGCGGATGGGGGGCAGGGGATGGGGGAAGGGGAAACAGGGAGTTGTTCAATGGGTATGAAGTTACAGACATACAAGATGAATGAGTTCTAGAGACCTGCTGTGCAACACTGTGCCCAGAGTTAACAACGAGGTGTCTACTCTTGACTCGAGGTTTCCCTGGCTCTGTTAGGTGAATCCATTGGGGATCTCTGTGAAGACCTCCAAAACTGTTAAGACATAGGCTAAGATCATGACTCTCATACAGATATAAACATGAACATATGCCAAACATTTTATTGAATTCAAGAGGGATCCGGCAGCTGTTATAACTGAATCAAAGGAGAATCTGAGAAACAGGCACCTTACAGATCAGGACTATTGAAATGAATACGTAAATGGAGAAATGAAGACAAAACTGGATTTTCCCTGGGTGGGAGTGGGGTAGGGGAAGTCAACTGAAATTCCACCAGACAGGACAGAATTTACACCAGTTACCTAAGAACAGGGCTGGAATCAAATCACATGCAGGGATGTCCTCCAAACAACGCTTAGTTTTCCACTGAAACAGACAATTCTTTTTTTCACATGCATCATCCTCTTCAGGAGGTCAAGTTCTGAGTAATTTTCATCTTTCAATTTTGTGTTTTATAATTTTCTACAGTTGTCACAAATTAAAAGTGGTTTGGAAAAGCTAGGTTTCTTTTTCCCAACAAAGGGAGAGGAAGGTGTCCTAGGCTAATACTCTATTATGCTATTGCTGAGCTCTATTTACTAATATTTTAGTTAAATGTTTCACTTATGATTGTCAATGCAAATAATCTATAATCAATCTATAAATCAAAATTGGGGTGAGTTTATTATACAAGCCAGTTTGAGGACTATAGCCTGGGAGAACATTTCCACCAAGGAAGGACGCTCTGCAAAGAAACAGGGTGTACGGAGCGGTTATATATCATCTTGGAACAAAGAGCTTACATCGCATATGACAGGAATATCTCTTTTACTATAGTCATGAGATGCTTTGCTAGCACAGCAGGTCGGTGGTCAGAAGGTGAGCACAGCAATTGGGTAGTTAGAGGGTCGTTTTCACCAGCCAAGTTAAAGTAGGTCAGTAATTAATCCCTAGCTTCTAGGAAGAAATGCCTATCCTTAAAGAAGTGCTGATATGGAGGAGACCACATCCCTATTTTAAGGGCATCATTCTCCGCTGTGGGACATTTTAAACGTTTAAAGTAGATGTACAATACATGCTCCGTAGGCCACATCAGGCCTTTCTGGAAAAACAAGGTCAGACTCAATTAGTTTTAAACCAAATGTCTTCCTCATATACTCCAATACATCCTCTTGCTTTTCATTTACTCATCATGATCATAAGTGGACATGATACATCTCCTTCTCTTATTTGTAATGGTTGTGCTAGACATTGTAAGCCTTGTGAGGAAAAGACTTGGGCGCCAGGACACAATTAGGCAAGACAGGCGACATTACACATGATCCCTTAAATTAACTGAAAATTTGAGAGCCATGCCTAGATGGCCAAGCCGCTCAGCCAGAGGGCCTCCTAACGGCTAAACGAGGTACAGACGTTTAAGACGTTGCCAGCTAAATGAGGTAGAGACGTTTAACACGTTCCATAAACGCGTAGGCTCACCAGAAACAGAGTTCTGGTATTTGCCAGGTTCCCGCCACCCCGCCCCCACCTGGGGCCGGGCAGGCCGACTCCCCACATCCTCCTGCGCATGTGCACCTTGCCCAGTGTACGTGTTCGTGCATGCGCACTGCCGGCGCGCTGGTCTGGCTTTCTGTTCGTGTGCAGGTCGCCGCTCGGCGTCGTTCTCAGACTTTGGCCTGTGGAGGGTGAACATCCCCGGACCTGCGGGGTTGGCCGGGCCGGCACCCAGCGAGCGTGGGCTGTGCGGGCAAGGGTTCGCGTCGGCCGGGCGGGGACTGGAGAGGGGACATCCGAGCGCGACCCCGGAGCCCGCGGGCTGGGCCGTGGGGCCGGGCGGGCGGCGGCGGCGCGGGGTCGGCGGGGCCCGGGCCCGGTCTGTCTGCACCCGCGGCGGCTCGGCAGAGGCTCGGACCGTGCGGCCCCGGGAGGCCGAGTTGGGCCCCGGGAGGGACGGTCGCCTGAAGTGAGTGTGTCCCGTAGGCCCGGAGCCGGCTTCTCGGGAACTGGGGCCTGGTAGGGGGAGAGGAGGGGACCCCGGGAGGGAAACGCCCCGGAGGAGCAGCCCCCGGCCCGGGCCTCGGGAGCCTGGGGCGGATGAGCGAGTCCCGGCGGGGTAGGGGGTGGGCGTGCGCCCTCGAGGCGGTTTTCGATCTTCCCGCCCGCAGTGAGCAGGGCTCGGGGGAACTGGCCCTGGCCGATGACGCGAGAGTGTGCGACAGGGAGGGTCGAGCGCTCCCGGAAACGCGCGTGGCTGTGCTGGAGGGCAGGGGCGCTCTGCTCTCGGGTGGACCCTGCACTGGGACTCGTGAGTTCAAGGTTTTCTGGGGCTGTAGGGCCACAGGCTCCGCTACGGACATGCGGTGTCCACTCCTCCCTGCACAGCCCAACACGCCTTCCTCCTTCTCCTGCCCTCTCCTGATTCCAAATGTGTCTCTAAAGGTCCACCAGCACCTTTGTGCTCTGATCGCAGTGTGCAGTGATTCCCCCTCAGTTCTGCCCTTGTGGAATCACACCATGCCGTGTGGGGTAACTCTGCCGGGTTCTGTCCTGCAGCCTCGGTTGACAGAGGAGGAGATTGGGCCTGAGAGGGGAGGAGAGTTGTCCAAGGTCACCGGGTCTGTAGGTGGGATTGTGAAAAGGACTCAACTCCTCGGCCAAGTGTTCTGTCTTCTGTATTAAATTTAAACCAAAGTACATTTCTTAAGGAAAGATCCTTTTGAGCAGCAGGCTGCAGTTTGTAGAAATAATTTAAAGGCTGAGCCATACCTGAATGTCTCCAATTACTCAGAACATCTTGTGGATTTCGTGATCTTAAGTAGTTAAAAGAGTTAGTAAGAAAATTGATGACTATAATAGAGTTTCCTTTATCTTCTATTTAATGATGGACGATTATTTCAATAGGATTTGATGTTCACTCTGTAATGAGAAGTATATCCTCTCTCTCACCACATAATCGTGTGGAGTTCTGCGTGTACAAGTGGGTGCTTCCTCCTTAATCTGCCATCCAGTCACTTCTGAAGGCTTAAAGGGACCGTCTCCCATAAGTATCTTTCATGGAACTTTCTGGGTAGGTTCTTAGGCAGGAGGTACTTCCTGGCAGGCCGAATCACTTGTAAGTTCATTGCCTGCATTTTCCTTCCTCAGGTCTGCCTCTGCTTTCACAGTCCTCCACGTTTTTCCAAGAGCAGCAGAGAATGAATACATCTTTGGTGAGTTGTTCTGTTTGCGTATTTATTCCGTACCTTGTTTTATAACACACCTTAGGAAGTGAAAAGTCCAAAGTTTAAAGTGTGAAAGTAGGGCTAGATAAAAGATATGGTGAGGGAAAACACAGAGTAGTAGATCACCACCGAGCATCTGTCACAGTCATACACGTAGATACCATGATCCTTCAGAGCTCTTACAGCTGGAGTGCCAGTGCACCTCGTGTTCATTGCAAACAATGACAAATACCACCCATTACTTGACTCAGCATTGACCTGCCCAAATACTTTTGTGTCCTTGTGAGATTTCCAGCTTTTTTTGATCATCTTACTGTAATTGTGGCCAGCCTTCCTAAATGACAGCCCCTAACCCATTTCGGTTGGTCCCTTACTTGTGCCTTCTGTAAGCTAAGGACATACTGTCCAGAGAGCACTCAGTGCACGTGACTTTCCTGGTGAGTAAGTCATTGTCGTCCCATAGATACGTTGTTTTCACAGCTCTATCCAGGGATAAAATGAGGATCATGGAGGAATGCCCTTCCAGCCTTCAGATAATCTCCTGGAGTGTTTCTCTCTGGCAATCTGTTTGGGTTGCACAGTGGACTGTGCAGTGGTGTCTCTGGCAAAGATTCCTTATTTCCCATTCACATCTTCTCCTGCAGCCAACAGTCTTGCTTCTGCCCTGAACCTGCCCCGTAAACGTTACCTGTGATCTAACACACAAACCCGGTGGAGACTTGCCAGTCCTTGCCTTGGAGCACTGTGCCGCTGCTCCCACCTGCAGAGGCTCCTTTGTTGGTTTCTGTGACAAAT
Source organism: Diceros bicornis minor (assembly GCF_020826845.1). NCBI lineage: Eukaryota > Metazoa > Chordata > Mammalia > Perissodactyla > Rhinocerotidae > Diceros > Diceros bicornis. Next base: position 9,290,416 of record NC_080765.1, on the reverse strand, counting down.
CTCTCCAGCTCTCTTCCTGACTGTTTGTTCTGCCCTCCTCGTGTGTTCTTCCACCCTTGGCTCACGACTCTCACGCCTGTCTGAGCTCACCCTCCCGTGCTTACCCGCCAGCTCTGTCGGTTCTCCCGGGAGGACCAGATGCCTCTGTCCAGCCTCCTGCCAGCATCTCCACGGAGTTTGTCCACAGGACACCTCAAGTGGATAGATCCAATAGATCCCAAAAGTATAATTTGCACCCCGACCTATGCCTTCTCCTCTTGTCCCTATTGGTTCTTTGTTCCATCGTCCAGCCTGTCACTCTGTCCAGAAAAATGGGATTCATTTGAAACTTCTTTTCCCTCCGCTGTTAGCCGCTTTGATTGCTCAGGTTTGGTAATGTTCTTTTCTGCGTGGTTTTAATCCCTCCCCCTTCAGCCCCTCCCTGCTGCCATTGAAGTGTATTTCTTCACCCCCTGGGCTGTGACATAAACTTCTTTCTGTGCTGCTGCTTCTTTCCTCCACTGGCTCACATGTGTTTTCCACGTTGAGTGTTTCTCCTCAGATGTTAATCAGGTGATTTTGCCTCCGTGTGGAAGGCACTTTAGAGGCTCTCTGCGTGACTAGGAAAACATTCCACTGAGATGGGGAAGGTTGTGGGAAAAGCAGATGTGAGAAAAGGCTAGAATTAGGTTTCGCACATTTTTTTTAATTTTAATTTTTACTTTTTTTGTGAGGAAGATCAGCCGTGACCCAACGTCCATGCTAATCCTCCTCTTTTTGCTGAGGAAGACTGGCTCTGAGCTAACATCTATTGTCAGTCGTCCTCCTTTTTTTCCCCAAGCCCCAGTAGATAGTTGTATGTCACAGTTGCACATCCTTCTAGTTGCTCTATGTGGGACGTGGCTGCAGCATGGCCGGAGAAGCGGTGCGTCAGTGCGCGCCTGGGATCCGAACCCGGGCCGCCAGTAGTGGAGCATGCGCACTTAACCGCTAAGCCACGGGGCCAGCCCCTCAGACATTTTAAACTTGAGCTGGCAATGTGACGTGCACGTGGAGATGTCGGGAGGCAGGTGTGTGTGACTGGGGCTGGAGCCGAGCCTGGGCTGAGAGTGGAACAGGTTGTGCATTGCTGCCTTATGGATGAGACACAGGAGGGAGGGAGCCCCGGTGCTCCCGGGTGAAGAGTCTGGAAGAGGAGGAACTGAGCAGGGGCTGCCAGGAAGAGGAGAGCGAACTGGGAGAGTGCAGGCTTAGAAGCCAAGGGAACGATGAGTTTCAGGGAGGGTCATCCTCGTGTCAGATGTGGCTGATAGTCAGGTACAGTGAGGACTGAGAATCAGCCCTTGAATGTAGCACCGGGGAGGTCATGTGATGATGATCAGTTTGGGTGGATGCGGGTAAAATCCTGATGGGAGAGGTTTAGGAGAGAGGGATAGAAGAACTGGATTGGGTCTATTCCTCGCTTTTTGAAGACGTTTTGCCCGAATGGGGAAAAGAGAAATTGGAGAGTAGCTGGAGTAGGAGGTGAGATCAGGAGAGGATTTTCTGTTTTGTTTAGTTTTAGTGGGAGAAATGGCAGTGGGAATGATCCAGTTAGAATGAAAATAGTTGATTCGTCCATGTGGGGGAGGGGAGAATTGTTGCAGGGGTCCTGACTGGAGAGGGGCCAGGGGCGGCAGAGTGGAGTTGGAGACAGGGTAGGACGTGTGGCATTCCCTCTGGTGGCTTCTCTTTCTCAGGGAAGTAGCCCATCAGCAGAGGGTGAGGAGGAGGTTGGGGGTTTGAGGAGAGTGGAGTTTCGGGGCCCAGCTCCAGCCTGGCCATCAGCACACACAGCTCAGCTCGCTGGGAGGACTGGTATTTTCCTGCTCGTGTCTGAAACCCCATCTCCATTCTTAAAATGTGGATGTCGTTTCCTCCTTGGGGAGCGTATGTCATCACACCGTGCCTCTCAGCCCAGTTGTCCTGTGGAGGCTTTCTGCGCTGCTGCTTGAGAATTCCCAGCAGAGCTCCGGACCTGCTTGGCTCTTTGCTTTTGTGACCCTTTGCATCATCGAGTGTCTTATCTATTTTCGTAGACATTAATGTCCTGTGTCTTCAGGTTTCGGATATGATTTTAAGAGGCAGTTCTTTCCCTCGAGCTTCTGTCCTCCCCACAGGAGGTACTTACGGCAGATGATGGGGGTCCTCCTGGTCAGTATGTGGGAAACCCTCAACTGATGACGAAGCACAGTGGTTTTAAATGTGTTGTCAGAGGCTGTGGCTCAGTCAGTGAGCCAAGGGAGAAGTGTTTATGTTGCCACATTTGGCTTCACAGGTTCAGTCGTGTATTCCGCAAGATTAAGGGGGAAAGAAGATGACGTGGTGTCAAAAGCGCGAATGGCAAAGACTGAAGCAGCATTAATATCTAAAAAGGGGTGCAGAGAAGAACAGGGCAGAGAGACCAAGAAGGGACTTTCTTAAGGACAGCTTTTTGACAGTAAGAGTTGGTTCTAGTTCAAGAGAGCAGTTGAACCTACACAGTTACTTTCCTGCCTCAAAAACGCAAAAAGTCCAATTCAAAGATACAAAATGCAGCACTGGAACACAGAGGTTACCAACAGCAGAAATTTCTTTGAGGAAATTATTGAGATATGGAGTAGAGTAGAAGATGAGAAATCAGAGCTGAGGACACACAGCTTTACGCAGGGCAGCAAAAGTGAAGCCCAGACCTCCCAGCAGAGCCCTGGAAAATCTCCAGGCCCATCAAGGGGGCCTTGGGTTCCTGTGGGCAGTAGAGTGACTGATTGACAGAGAAATTAACCACAGGACTACCTGACAGCCTGAGTGGTTCTGTTTTCAGTACACAGAGCAGCCAGATGAAGGGTGAATCTGATAAGATCTCTCTGGCTATAGGCACTGTGGCCACACACATAGTAGAGTACAACACACTCTAGACCTCCACAGTTAGGGTGGCCACACATTCACTGTCCAACCAGAAAACTTCTGACTGGGACAAATGTTAAACTAGACAGGATACCAGGAATATAGGTGTAATCCAAGATGGCCTCAGGCAAACCAGGACATACATTCAGGTCTATCCATGTTGGGCATGGATGTTTTTCCTAAAGGCAACTCTTAGAAAACTGCTCTCAATGTAAAGCAACTTGAGTGACTTAACCTTGTCTGCCAGCTCACCGCCAGTTCAAAATGGAGTGGTGCCTACAAATTTTGTGCTTCAGAAAACACTACCAACAGAGGAAAAATGCAGCCCACAGAATGGGAAGATAATATGGCTACTACCAAAAAAACAGGAAATAATAAGTGTTGGAGATATTAGAATCCTTGTGCCCTGTTGCTGGGAATGTAAAATAGTACAGCCACTGTGGAAAACGGTATGGCGATTCCTCAGAAATTAGAATTATAGATGATGCAGCAATTCCACTACTGAACATATACTCAAAAGAATTGAAAGCAGGATCTCAGATATTTATATACCTATGTTCCTAGCAGCATTATTCACAGTAGGTAGAACGTGGTAGTAACACAAATGTCCATCAATGGATGAATGATAAGCAAAATGTGGTATATACATACAATGGAGTATCGTTCAGCCTTAAAAAGGAGGGAAATTCTGGGAGATGCTCCAACATGGATGTACCTCGAGGACATTATGCTAAGTGAAATGAGCCACTCACAAAAAGACAAATACCGTATGATTCTACTTAGATAAGGCACTTAGAGCAATCAAAATCACAGAGACAGAAAGTAGAATGGTGGAGGCCAAGGACTGGGGGGAGGGAAAATGGGGAATTATTATTTGATGGGACAGAGTTTCAGTTTTGAAAGATGAGAAGTGTTCTGGAGATGGATGGTGGTGATGGTTACACAGCAATATGAATGTACTTGATACCACTGAACTGTACACTTAAAAATGGTTAAGACATTAAATTTCATGTTATGTGTATTTTACCACAATAAAAAAAATTGGAAAAATAAATTGAAGTGGTGTCTGTCTAAATACGTATCCCTGCCCACTCACTTCTAGAGCTCTGCAGCCATCCCCTCCATGAAGGAAGGCTGAGTGAAACAGGGTCAGTAGTGTATATTCACATTATCTATCAGTAATCACTCTCTCAAAAATCGAAATGAAAAAATCAAGAATCGCCAAGTAATTGAGGAAAACAGTGTAAATGAAAGGTAAGCATCAAGATGTATCACTCAACAATGATGCCACCAAATTCATAAAGGAAAGAACTTACATTTTCTTCTATTGATTTATATTTTTTGGTAAATCAGGCAGGATATTGCTTCCTTAAAATGAGAACATTCTGCTAAGAAACAGCTATCAAAAAATACTTAGAAATTAAAGGCTGGATTGTTGAATTTTAAGAAAATCCTCAAGTAAGAAGCTTGAATAACAAATGGGGCATAGAATATCTAATTTAGAAAGTCTCTCAGACTATGAGAAATCAAACTGATTAGATAAAATTTGAGATATGAGAGCCAGATCCAACAGATTCAACAGTATCTTCAGAAAGAGAGAATGAGGAGGATGAAGAAAAAGATCATCAAAGGCAGAATTGAAAGTGATGCCTGCGCTAAGAATTGTAAGTAGCAGTCTAATGTGCAACAAGAATATTGGGAAAAATACAGAGACCCAGAAATTTCTTGATAAAATATCCAAAATTGAAAAACTAAGAAAAAAATCCTAAACTTACAGAGAAAAAAATACATACTAGTTACCCTGGTAACTGACGTTCCACTTCTCAGCTGAGAGAAAACAATGGAGAACTGCCCACAACTTTTGAAAGAAAAAGGATTTTGGACCTAGAGCTGTATACCAAGCCAAACCATCACTGAAGCCTAAAGACACTGCAAAAGTATTTTCAGAAAAGCAAGAGAATTTATTACTGATGAAAACAGTTTCTGTAAAACCTTCAAAGATGTACTCCATTGAAACCCAGGCGATCCAACAAAGAGGAACGTGGGGATATGGAAACCTCACTGAAAGACCAGCCACAAGGGGTTTCAGTGCTGTTGCGAAGAGCAGTTCTAACTGCTCTTGCAGTTAGAACCTTTGCAAACCTTTAACTCATATTTCAGAAGGGAAATGCTCAGCAGACATGTCCTTTATCCTACTGTTTATAAAGGAGACATCAACAGAGGGTTTCCATGAGCTGGTACAGCCACAGCTGGGTAGAACCCACAGCTGAGATTCCCCGAGATCGGGAAGCAGAGCCGCTTCAATGACTGGTGAGAACCCAAAGCAGGACACCCGGGACTATCCAAAGGGCAGCCAAGTGAACTTGAAAGGCTGCTGCAGGGAGTAATACCCTCTGGGTCCACTTAGTCCAGGAGCCAAGGAGTGGAAGGGGTTAGCAGACTGGTCAATCCAATAAGTTACATACCAGTATCACTTATGTCAACACACATATCCAAATAAAATATTAGCAAACAGAATCCAACACCAGATTGAGAAGGGAATATGTAATAGCTAGGGAGGACTTATTCCAAGGCTACAGACTGGTTTAATATTTGGAAATCCATTAGTATTATATGCTGTTATAATACAGCTAAGAAGAAAAATCTTATATCCCAAACACACTGAGGAGGCCTCTGACAATATTCAAAATGCATACCTGATTAAAAAAAACCATGAAAATAGGAATTGGTGGATACTTCACTAACATGAATATAGGTGTACACGCACACACACGCACACACACCATAATATGTATAGTACGTGTGATATATATATATATATACACACACACACACACATCTCAATCACATACAAGCATATATGTACGGTTACATTTACACACGTGCACCCACACACATTTATGCTTCAGTCCTCTTCAGTTGTCAACTCAGGATTTTACGTAATGGGGGAACACTAGACACATTCCCACTAAGATCAGGAACAAGGCAAAATGCTCATTATCTCCAATTAGAGAGAAAAATTAAAACCATAATCATCAGTAAGAAAAAGTAAAAACATTTCTATTCGCAGATGATATACTGTACCTAGAAAACTCCCAGAGTCACTGATGAAACCAACTCCATAAAAGAACTCTGTTAGGCATCAGGGCATATAATTAACACATGTAAAGCAACAACCCTCATCAACTAAAAAAGAGTGAGAAGATGTAATTCAAGTGTACACACAGTTTACAGTAGCAACAGAAAAGATAAAACTCTTAACAAGAAATGTACAAAATCTATACTAGGAAAATGTTAGAACACTCCCGAAAGACATGGAAGTAGACTTGAACAAATGAAGTGATATTCCTGCTTCTTGGTTAGGTCAACTTAATAATACAAAGGTGTGTGTTACCCTAAATTACTTTATAAATAGATGACCCCAATAAAAGTACCAAAAAGCTTTTTCCTGAAACTAGACAAGTTGACACTGAAGTTCATATAAGAGGGAAAAAAATTTTCAAACAGCTCAGGAAATCTCCGAAGAAAGAAACTATCAAAAGGACCTAACATTATGAGATTTAAACCATAGTCTTTATGATTAAAATAGTTTGGTACTGGCACATGAATGGAGAGAGACCAGTAAAATAGAGCACAAAGTCTAGAACTAGATTCTTAAGATCATATGATATATGACTGTGATTATTAAACCATAATACAGTAATCGGTGGAACTGACTTTTAATAAACGGTGTTAGAGTAACTGATAGCCGTTTGGACGTGGCTAAAACTCCATCCAGATCTTACACCATAAAAGAACAAACTCCAACTGGATCAGTGACCTAAATGTAAAAAATTAAACCATGCAGAAGAAACATGGGTGAATTTCTCCATAACTTTGATGTGGGGAAAGGCTTTCCAACTGTGACTCAAAATACAGAAACTAAGACTTCTGGTTTCAGCCAAGACAAAGAAGGATTGGATTTCCCCTCACACCTGAAACAACCCTGGAAAACATGCAAAACATATAAAGTCATGGTTTTCAGGACACTGATGATCAGGCAATGAAGGGCAGTAATCCCTGAGAGCCGGGAAATAAATAATGTGAGCCCTAGAGCTACTGCCTTGAGAGTTTCCTACCGTGGAGCAGCGAGAGAGAACTGAGACAGAGGTGAGGAGAGAGTGGGAAATTGGGGGAAGTAGGTAGGAAAGTACAACCCATAAAAAAAATAATCAGTCGATATTGGCTTGGAACTGAAACAGATGTTACAATTAGCAGAGGACATTAAAATAATTTATAACTGTATTGCATATGTTGAAAAAAATTGAGTAGAGAAAGGGAAGGTATAAAAAAAGACTCAAATTGAACTTCTGCAGGTCAAAATTACAATATCTGAGATGAAAATCATACTGGACTAGGTTAACAATATTGCCAGAAAAAAGATTAGTGAACATGAAGACACAGCAACAGAGAAGCTATATAAAATGAAACACAGAGAGAAAAAAATTAAAAGGCATCAATGAGTTGTGGAACAATTTCAAGCAGCATAATATACAGGTAAAAGGAGTCACTGAAGGAAAGGTGGGGGGGAGGCAGGTGAATATTTGAAGAAATAGTGGTCAAAATTTACCCAAACTTGATGAAAACCATAAATGCACAGATCCACAAAGTTCAGTGATCCCCAAGCACAGAAACATGAAGAAAACAATAGCTAGACATATCCCAATCAAATAACTCAAAACCAGTGATAAAAAAATTTAAAAGGAAGAGAAAAAGATGTTATATACACAGGAGCAAAGATGAGGCTGACATCAGATTTTTCTTGGAAACAGCATAAGCAATAAGACAGTGGAAGAACACATTTAAAGTACTAGAGGAAAAAAGCACAGCAAAGATACTGTTAAAAGCAAAGGCAAAATAAAGATATTTTCAGACATATGAGACCTGAAAGAATTCATCACCATCTGGAAATGTTAAAGAAACCCTTCAGGCAGAAGTAAAGTGACAGTAGATAAAAGTCTGGATCTATGCAAAGGAATGAAGAGTACCAGAAATGGTAACTGTATTTTCTCTTTTTACTTACATATTTTAAATAGATAGCTCTTTAATTAAAAATAACAGTATTATGCAATTGGTACTACCTGTGAAAGTAAAATTCAACAATAGAGTAAGACCAAGTGGGGAGAAATGGAAGTCATTGTAAGCTTCTTACACTCAAAGTGCAATGGGATATTCCTTGAAGATAAACTAGGATAAATTATAAAGTTGCGTGCAGTAGCCCTAAAGCACCCACTAAAATACCAACGGTGTTGTAGCTCACAGCCCATCAAAGGATGTGAAACGGAGTCTAAAAAATACTCAATTGAAAGGAAGGAAGACAAGGAAAAGGAATCAAGGAAGATGAGATAAATAGAAAACAAAGACAACAGAGTATAAGCTCTCAGTTATGTCACTAGTCACATTACATGTAAGTGGTCTGCACACCCCAATTAATAGGCAGAAATTGTCAGGTAGGAGAAAAAAGGAAGACCAAACCATATGCTGTCTGTAGAAATACACTTTAAATGTAAAGATGCAAATAGGTGAAAAGTAAAAGGATGGAATAAGACACAACATGCCCACACTACTCAAAAGAAAGCTGGTATCACTGTATAAATATCAGAGAAAGTCCATGTCACAGCACAGAATGTGACCAGGAGTAAAGAAGGCCATTTCACAATGACAAAGCAGTTAATCAATCAATAGAACACGACAACCTTTAATGTTGATGTACCTAATAAAATACATAAAGGAAAAACTACACAATTGCAAGAAGTAGATAAACCACAATTGCAGGAGATTTCAATTCCCCTCTCTGACGACTGAGGGGACATGTAGGCAGAAGATCATCAAGGATGCAGTGCCCTGAACAACACTACCACCTTGATCTGACATTCACAGAACACGCCAGCCTCCGAGACAGAACAGGCATCTTCTCCAGCGCACTGGGGACTCTTCCAGGAGATGCTCTATTCTGGGCCATATGTTTAACAGGAGTCCTTAATCCTGTAGCAGTCCTGCCGAAAATTCACGCTCTAAATCAAGTCATGAAGAAGCAACAGGGAAACCTAAATTCAAAGAATTCTATAAAATAAGTGGCCTGTATTCTTCAAGTGTTATAATGGCATTGAGAAACTATTCCATATTAAACAGACTTAAAAAGCATGACAACTGAATGCAATTTATAATCCTGGACTGCTTCCTCGATCAGAACTAACAAATTGCTATAAAGGAAATTACAAGGAAAATGGGAAAAATTGGAAGATGAATTATAGATGAGATAAAAGTATTATATCAATGTTAAATTTCCTGAATTTAAAGACTGTGCCAGGATATGTAAGAGAATATTCTCGATTGTAGGAGGTACAATCTGAAACGCGACGGTGAAGGGGCATGACATACGACATCCACTCTCAAATAGTTCAGGAAAAAATGTGTATCTACACAGAGAGAGATGAGCTGATAAAGCAAACGTGGGAAAATGTCAGAAACTGGAGAATCAGGGCAAAAGGAACATGGGAGTCTTTTGTACCATCCTTGCAACGGTTCTGTAATAAAGTTGATTTATTACACGGTTCTTAATAAAGTTGATTTTCAAAATAAAACAATGACTATTCTGGATTATTTAACAATCATGTAGTGATTCTTCTGTAGCAATGACAGGTACAAACTACTGATACACACAACAACCTGGATGAATTTCCAGAGAATTGTGTTAAGTGAAAAAAGCAAATCCCCAAATGCTACACACTGTATAATACCATTTATACAACATTTTCACAGTGGCTGGATTACACAGAAGGAGAATGATGAGTGGTTGCCAGGAGGTGGAGATAGTGCGGGCGTTCGTGGTGGAGGGGAGTGAGTGTGAGTATAAGGGTAGGTTGCACACGGGAGGTCTTTGTGGTGGTGGAATAGGTTTGTTTCTCGATTGCTGCCATAGTTACACAGATCTACACATGTGGTAAACGGCAGAGACCTACACACATATTGTCCTGAGGTCAGTTTCCTGATGTGGATATTACACTATGGTTACATAAGATGTCACCATTGGGGGAAATTTGGTGAATGGTACATGGGACCTCTGTGTATCCTCTTTGCAATTTCCTGTGAATCTATAAGTATTTCAAAATAAAAGGCTAAAAATTCCAACAAAGCACATTATACGGAGTGAAAAGTGCAGACACAAGAGTGCTGTATCCTTCCAATTTTATGAGTCTTTAGAAAAGACAGCCTAATCTACAGGAACAGAAATCAGATCAAGGGCTGGCCCCGTGGCGTAGCAGTTAAGTGTGTGCACTCTGCTGCTGGCAGCCCGGGTTGGGATCCCGGGTGCGCACTGATGCACTGGTTATCAGCCCATGCTCTGGCGGCGTCCCACATAAGGTGGAGGACGATGGGCATGGATGTTAGCCCAGGGCCAGTCTTCCTCAGCAAAAAGAGGAGGATTGGCATGGATGTTAGCTCAGGGCTGATCTTCCTCACAAAAAAAAAAAAAAGAAAGCAGATCGGTGGCTTCCTCTGGTGAAAGTTTGGTTGGATTGTTTGGGAAGAGGCACAGGAATATTTGTTTTCTGGCTTGATTTTGGTGGTAGCTACATCATCATATAAATTTTCTGAAAGTGATCAAAATGCACACATTAAATGTTTTTCATTATCTGTACATAAATTATATCTTAATAAGGTTGATTTTCAAAACAAAACAATGACTTTTCCAGATTATTTAACAATCATGTAGCGATTCTTCTGTAGCAGTCACAGGTAAACTGTCCTGTGCTCATGCTTCTCTCCTCCCTTAGTAATACAACCCTAACTTCTTTCTCAACTTTCATGATGGCTGGTGTGGTCATGTGATTGGTTCAGGCCGAAGTATTTGAGGGAGAACAATCTGAGCATCCTTGGGTCGTCTTCTTAATGGCAAGGACACTGCCCTAGACTCTCTTTCTTCCTCCTGCCCCCTCAGTAGTAAAGAGTGCCGAGTGCAACAGCCATCCTGGACCCAGAGATGGAAGCCAAATCTCAGCACAGCAGAGCCAAGCCATCAGCCATCATCCCAGTTGGCTTCATGACAGAATCATTTCCCTCCTATCACTGCAGGATCACAGGAGGAAGAGAGCGCATCTGGTTCATGTGAACTGTGTATTTGGAGTCTCTCTGTTTCAGCACTTTATCCCATAAGTTAACGTGTCCCCCCTGCCCACTGGTGGGTGTAAGGGTGTCCATTTCTCTACACCTTTCGATGACACTGAATATTGTCAAGCTTTTACATGTTAGGAAAAGGATAGCCTATTGCTGTGGTTTTGATTTGTAGATTCTGACCAGTAGTAAGTGTTATGCACTGAATTGTGTGCCTTTCTCCAAATCCAATGTGACTGTTGTTTGGAGACAGGCCTTTAAGGAGGTCATTAAGGTTAAATGAGGTCACAAGGGTGGGACCCTAATCTGATAGGACTGGTGTCCTTATAAGTAGAGGAAGTGACACCACAGATCGATCTCTCTCTCTGCCTCTCCCTCTCTCTCTTACTCTCTCCCCCTCTGTTCCTCTCTCCCCCTGTGTATGCACAGAGGAAAGCCATGTGAGGACACAGCAAGAAGATGGCTGTTTGCAAGCCAAGAAAGTGACTCCCACCAGGAACCTAATCTGCCCCCACCTTGATCTTGGACTTTCCAGTCCCCAGACTGTGAGAAAATAAATGTGTGTTGTTGAAGCTCCCCATCTGTGGATTTAGTTATGGCTTAACCACTATGCCATGGGGCTGGCCCCTAGGGCTTCCTAAATACATTTCAGTTCCTAGGTGTCTCATAAGCTGTATCTGTTTCCAAGCTGCTTCCATCAGACTGTTACTCCTCTCTGTTTTCTGGTTGTTTCCGTGTCTGCTGAATATAGTTTCTCTGCTACCCGTAGCCCATCAACCATGTCCCACTCCTGAGTGCGTCCATCACCCGGAGCTGTTGCCATTAGCTGTTGATGTCCCCATAGCACTTTCGGCCTTGGTGGTTTCACTCTCTCCATTTGCTCTGTGATCGTCAATGGATCTCATTTACAAGAACTGCACCCCGACTCTTGGCACACAGACGTGTTTTCTATGGCTTTTCTTCACTCGGTTACTCACATGTAATTAGCTACTCCTATCTCGTAAATTTCTCACATCTCTTGAGGTATTACAGTTGCCTGTGAGAACCCCATTATTTCAGTCCTCAATTCTTTCGCTTCTCCAGTCTCCCCTGACATAGCTCTGACCTAAAATGTTCCTGAACCTACACCTATTTACCTTCCCTGACCAGCTGAGTTCTGAGGGAGCTCCCGACCGTGGTCAGGGTGTTGTATAAGGAAGAATTTGGCTGGTCCCTTTCCCTGGTTCTTGGGACGAAGCCTTTAAATCCTTGGAATTTCCTGAGTGATAGGAGTGTCTGTTACTCATGGTGGGCCCCTCAGACCACACTTGAGTTTATGTTAACGAGGTGACCTAGGATGCTGGCCAGTCACCCTAGAAAGACCATCACCATGATTATAGGGTTGGGGCTTGGAGCCCCTTGACATCAGCCTAGTCTCTGGGAAGGGAAGGTGGCTGGAGATTGAGTTCATTGCATGGCCAGTGATGGAATCAGTCACGCCTACATAATGAAACTCTAATAAAAACTCAGATCACTGAAGCTCAGGTGAGCTTCTCTGATTGGTGAAACACATGTGTGTGCTATGGGGTGGCTTGAGGACATGGAAGCTTGGTATTTGGGGCTGTCCCAGTGTTCTCTGATGCTCCCATCTCCTAAGATCTTTTTCTCCAATAATTCAGTAGTCATGTTATTATCTCTTTCTTCTTCACACCTATCTTCTTGAACAGATTTAGCTCTTCCTGTCTTCTCCTTTTTTCCAGGAATTTCTCCAACACCCTCATGTTTTTCCTTGCTCCTATTTTTTTCACCCGCTCTAGGTTTCCCTTCTACCACATAAACCTGGAAGAGGAGGTTGTGAAAAGGACTCCCATTAGGATTAAAATAGAGCACACTGTGTGTGTTCCCTTGTGCCCTTGGGTCTGTGTGCCAGGGACCATTTCCAGGATGCATGGCTTGTTGGTCGCCTTTCCTTGATTCTGAATTTCATTATTATGCAGGTACCCAGAGCGCTTTCTTCCTTCTTTCTACTCTTCCCATTGTCCTCCCTCAATATCTTCCCCTTATTTCCTGCTTTAAGACTCTAGCTTAGGATCTGCCCTGTCTTCTATTGCTTTTTCTACGTGAAATGTGTCTACATGAAAAATAATTCAGCATTATTTTTCAGAGTTAAGAAATGTGGTTGAATCATCACAGCCCCGTTAAGCAACATTGTCATTAGACAGCGAATGGGCAAACCAGACTTTGGACCACACACATGGTGAAGGTGAGGAGACTTTCATCTTTATTATATTTCCCAAGAGATGAAATATCACTGTTTTCTTTCATAATCTAAATAACATACAAACATGTCATCGAGGCGAGTTTAAAAAGTACAACTAAATTCTCACAGTTCAATAAGGGAGTCTAAAAAATATAAATTTATGTTTACAAGAATTTGGGGGAACTACCCACCTAGCTATAAGTAAATATATAATATATATATTATGTAAATATACCAGATAAAAACACAAAAACATTTCTTAAATGTAAATAAAATTATATTTATAGCTCATACAATACTCATCACAAAACTTTTTAGGAACAGAATGTTTTCAAAACCATGAGTATTTCAAAACTATTTAAAATAAATATATAAACAAATATAAATTAGAAAAATAGATATAATAATTGTATGGGCAACATTTCTAAAATAAATCAATGAAATTTATAGTGTAGATTGTGCTACCTATCACAATCCTTGGTCCTTATATTTTTAAAGTAATTCCCTCTTATTCTGAGCCCCTACAATCCACCTTCAAATGGTTCTAGACTATGTCAAGCAAGTGTGTAAAAAACGGGACCTCCAGCTTCTACCTCAGGGGAGATTTGAATTCAACAATCTGAGAATCTGGGTGGTGCCTTAGCAAGCGATGGGACCTGAAAAACCCTGGTTTCTTGTTGTCCGTCCAGGAACTCCTAGAAGTATCCCCAGCTCCTAGGTCTACGATGTGATAACTCTGTTCAGCTCATTCTAAGATTCTGGGTTCTTCTAGATTATGTGCACCAGAGGTTCCTCTCTTCCTTCCTCATGTCTGTCGTTAGTGTCTGGAATGACTTCCTGCTGAAAACCAGCATCTCCCCTGGGCTCAGTGATCTGGAAGTAAGAGAAAGACAGGATGTCAGATTTCAAAGAGGCAACTCCCCAGATATAAAGATTATTCACATTTTCAGTCAGTTCTAACCAGAGTTTAAACAAACTTAACAAATGCCATTTTATGTCTAATCCTCCATTCTAAACCCCAATCCTGAACCATCATTTTCAAGTGTGATTCTTGGACTTTGGTGACCCTGACTCCAAAAATTACTTAATACGCCTAAGGGCAGGCCCAGTAATCAGCTTCATAGCAAGGACTGTGTGTGATTCTGCTCAGGGAGTGGTGAAGAGGGTCTTCACCAGAACCCAACCATGCTGGCACCCTGGTCTCGTAATTCCAGCCTCCAGAACTGTGAGAAATAAATGTTGTTCATAAGCCACACAGACTGTGGTATTATGTTATAGCAGCCCAAATGGATTAAGATAGCAAATTCACGAGATTTAAACCAAATCTTTGCTTAATCCTCTGCCGAAATCTATCACTCTAATGTATCGATTGTCATAAGCCACACTGAAGCTAGTATTTCTTAACCTTTGCTCTTTCTGAGAAATTCCTTGATCATAAACCTGACGGGGAAGGTGTCTTTGTACAGGAGGAGAGACTGGTCCAGATGTGGTTGAGTCAGGGGAAAGGAAGGGCACACAAGTCGTCTGGCCATAAGCAACTTGTTTGAAAGTAAATTTAGATAAAACATAGCTAGTCCTAATTTATCTTTTATTATTGGATATGTAGACTGTCCCATCTAAAAATCTCTTGTTAAGCATTTACTTTGTTGTAAATAGATCCCTAAGGTGGGTATTCCTGAAGGATGACAGGCCAAAAATGAATGAAAAAGAGAAAGGCAACAGGCTGGTCCTATGCCCTAGTGGTTAAGTTTGGCATGCTCCACTTCGGCGGCCTGGGTTTGGATTCTGGGCGCAGACCTACACCACTTGGCAGCAGCCATATTGTGGCGGTGACCCACATACAAAATAGAGGAAGATTGGCACAGATGTTAGCTCAGGGCCAATCTTCCTCAGCAAAAAAAAGAAAGTAAGTCAAAAACACCATATATGGAAAAAACTAGAAACAAATTCATTTCTCACAAAAATCAGTGTTTCACTAAAGCTGTTATTTGGACCCAGTTGCTTTGGGTGAAGTGATTTCAGGTGAATCCATGCCTCAGTGACAAACTGGTTATGTGAGTTCTGGCTGCCCACCCACCCCACCGAGGTCATGCCTGTGTGTGGTTGTCAGTTTGTGCTGGGAGCTGAGTCAGTGTCTGGCTGTGCGCTTGGATGGTCTACCTCACAGTGTGTGGAAGGGTGATGTGGGGTGGGGGGCCCATAACTGTGGGTCCTGCAATTGGATTCCTCAGATTTCCAAAAAAGATGAGAAATCATCCTGTCCATACCTGACAGGACACAGACCTACCTTCCCTCAGGCCGGTGACCTCAGGCCTCCGTGGTCCCTGGATCTCTAGGGCAGGAGGGTGCGATCTCGCCCCCACACCCAGAGCTCTGGATCAAAAGCCTGGATCTGGAAAGACAAACAGCCCCGTGAAGAGATGATGACTCTCCAGGTGGACCCCGCCCTCTCTTGTCCAGCCTCCAATTCCTTCTCTTCCCCAAATCCCAACTCCATTCCCCATGATCCCCTCTCTCTGCAATCGGCCCCTGCCCCTCTCCCAAATCCACACAGCCCACCCACCTCCTCGCACTCTTCCTGGGAGACCCTCATCCTCCAGCCCATGGAACGGATGAATTGGAATCGCAGTTTGTGAAACGGGGCGCTTGGCGCGGTTCTCCCCATAGAGGAAGGAAAAGATGGCCTGTTTAGGGGCCTGGTTATCCTCTTCCATGTCGTTGGCCAGGTAGCTGGGGAAAGACATCAGCATGCTGGTGAGGAGCAGGACCAGGAAGGACCCCCGCCTGAGGTCAGCTTCCCAGAAAGGACACGGGCTGATCATCTTCACACAGGACCTACGGGAGCCCTGCCCAGTGTCGCAGAGCGCTGCCAAGTCATTGAGAAGTCACAGCTAGGGGGCCTGCCCGGTGGTGTAGTGGTTAAGTTTGTGAGCTCTGCTTCGACACCCTGGGGTTTTCCTCAGCAAAACAAAGAGGATTGGCTGCCAATGTTGCTGAGGGCTAATCTTCCTCACTGAAAAAAAAAAAAGCCACTGCTGGGCAATGACCTGAAGGACGCCTCTCACACCTTGATGATGAAGACAAAGCCCAAAACCCCTCCACCCTTCAACTGCCTGTCTGTGCGCACAGCTGTGTCCTTAGATTGTAAGCACATAGGCAGCTCCTGAGGGCAGGAAGGGGCTGTGGTCTGTTTCTCACTTCATCTCTTCCTAACAAATGACTAACGTAGGCTTGGTGCCTATTGATACATTAGTTCAACAGCACTTCTTGAATCTCTTTCCCCATCACCTCATATTCCCTGGCATGGAGGATGTACTTTATAAGGTTTTGTTGAATGAATGAATGAATCTTTATCCTCTAGGCAAACGCAATACTGATTACCTCGTAGGCTCAATATAACTTAAACATTTACAAAATGTAAAGAATTGTGCTGAGTATTTTAAGAATGCATTGATATTTTTACCATACCTGCCTTCAGCAGGTGCCTAGTCTAAAGGGTTGAAGAGGAGGAAGGGAGAGACAAGAAATAACTATAATCCAAGCTATCATATTATAATAGGATTTTAAGTAAGTGCTACCGGGATGTGGAAGTTAGGGAGGTCAGGGAAGGCAACATGAAGGTTTCGGTGTTTGAACCGACTCTGAGAGGTCGTTTTCTTCAGATAAATATGGGTGAGAGACACCTAGACAGAAAGCACAATATAGAAGCAGAGGGAAGAGTATTAGGAAGGCGCAGTGGAACAAAGGAATGAGATGTCAGGACAGGAAGCAGGTTTGATGGAGATTGTAGGGAGGGCTGAATTCAGACTGAGGACTCTGGCCTTGATTTAGAAGGCACTGAGCCAAGGGAATTCTGAAGGAGGATGTGAAGGGGTTAGACCTGTGTTTTGGAAGGATATTCAGGGAAATAAAGCCATCTGGCCTGGGGAGAGACTTGTAGAAAACACAGGAGGGGAGGGTATTGTACAATAGATCTGTGTGAGGTAATGGGGGCCTGAACTGTGGCCTTTGTCCTGGGAACCCAGAGGAGGAGGACAAGGACACTTGGTGTTGGTCTGGGAGGAGAGAGACAGAGGATCAGAGAGGGCACCTTCTCAAGCCTCTTTGCTTGGGGGCAGGGTGTGTCAGCTCTTTCTTTTCCTCCTCTCAGGAGGGTGTTCTTTCTTTTCACTGACGGTAGGGTTGTTTGTTTTTACAAAGAATGGCATGACAGAGGAAAGGTCAAAGTCCCCTTTCTCTCCCTCCACCCTCCAAGGGTCGGGAAGATTGACTGACGGGAGGAGGGGAAATACCCACAGAGCAATGAAGAAATGAATCCGCTGGTACTGCCAGGAGAATAGGCCAGCCCGGCTGAAATAAGCTATGACCATGGCCAGGAGATACTGATGGAAAGAGGGTAAAAAACACAAAGGAGAGGTTACATCCTAAGGAGGAAGAGCAGGATAAGGGTGCGGGAGGATGGGGGCAGGTGTCTCTGCTGCTCAGAGAAGAAATCCCCGTGTTGGGTGAGCTTGCTCAGTTGGGGAGGACAGGAGACGTCGGTGGGCCGGAGTTTCTGATGCTCCCCGGACGGCAGGCTCTACTGGTTTGAAGGCCTGTGTTTAGGACCGCCGGCGCAGGAGGGTCTTTGAGAAGCTGGAGCAAAGGGGAGTCCTCAGGAGCTGAGAAGAGAGAGAACTTAAGGTGGCAACAACCAAAGGGGCACGCTGAGAGCTCAGGTCCCTGAGGATCTGCAAGAAACTACGAGGACCACGAAGGGACCTGTTGAGAAGGTGTCAGGTTGAAGAGAGAAGTGAACTGTAGGTTCTGAAAGCACTCCCCCGCCCCAGGAGAGATGCTGGACCAGGAAGACATCTGAGTGGGGAACAACCGTACCTTGTCAGATAGCAGCAGATCTCTGTCCCAGGCTAGGAATTTTTTAATGACGGGATCCTCTGAGAAGAGAGGGCATTTGTTAGGTCGACAACCAGAAGAAGATTGCTTTAGGAACATTCCAGAGCAAGGAGGAGAACCATGCCTCCCTTGGAGAAGTTTTTGGGTGGTGGGCAAGGGGGAGGTTGATGGGAAAAGGGGCAAACAGACCATTCACTGGACAAGGAAAGATGGTGACTGCCTTGTTTGGCGTGGCTGAGTGGGAGGTGGGTGTCCATAACATGTCTCCATGGTTCAGAGCTTACATGACAGTGATGCTCCCTCATCATGTGTGAATGTACACTGCAGAGGCCATGAAGTCATTGAGAGTCATTTTCTCAATTGACAGTCGCATCAGGCTGCAAAGACAGCCTTATTATCTCGCTCACACTGGTGAAGGCATTGAGTATCTAAAGGCCAGTAAGAGCTAAGAAGTCTCAGAGGGACAGTTGAAACCAAGATCTCTTATCCCAAATGCACACCCTTTCCAAGTCTAGCCTGGTAAATAAATGGCAAGCAATAGGATATATTGGAGTATATGAGGAAGACATTTGGTGTAAAACTAATTTGGCCCTACCTTGTTTTTGCCAAAGGGCCAGACATGGCCTTTGAACATGCATTGTATATCTGCTTCAAGCATTTACTATGTCACAAAGACAAGAACAAATGTCCTTAAAATAAACTAACTTCCCCCACTTCAGCATTTCCTTAAGGATAAGAATCTCTCTCCCTAGGCTAGTGATTGATTGCTGACCTGCTGTGACCACCCGGCTGGAGACCACAGACCTACTACCTGCTGTGTTTACCAATGCTTTGTGAGTCCGTGTGCTGGCTAGGCAATCTCGTGACTGTTGTAAAAGGGACATTGCAATCACATGTGATATATGCTCTTTGATGATGTGTAACCACTGTGTACACCCCACTTCTTTGGTGCAATTCCTTCCTTGGGGAAGGAAGGCCCCAGGCTATATGGTCCTCTAATTTGGCTCATAGTCAACTCACCCCAATGTTGATTTATAGATTGGTTATGGATTATTTGTGTCAACATTTCTTGGCATAGTCGTGGCAGAATTTCAGAGTAACCTGCCAGACACCACCTGGCATCTACACTGAACTGGCATTTGGTGCCAGTAGGGGCCCATTGAGCCCCCCTGGATCACTGCATTCTTCAGGTGACTCTGGTGAATTCTCCTGAAACCTAGACCTCCTTATTTTAAGTTGATGGTCCAGAGTTTATTTGAGCTTTTTCAAGCCTTAAGACTAGCTGTCTTAAGGGTGTACTGGTACATATCCTAGGTAACAGGAACCTGGAGGGGGTTTCCTAGGAAAGAGAAACCTAGGGGAAATTTCCTAGGCCAGGGGAGCCTAGGGGGAACTTTTGGAGTGAATGGGGCAGGCTGACCTTTTTAATTTGGCTTTAAATTGGAAAGAATTATGTTTATAAAAGTCTGAACAAACTGCTTGATAAATGAGAGGCTGAATGTGTTCAGCTCTGAGGAAAAGGGACATTGCTCCTCCTGGTTGAAAGGCATTCTCAGGTGACTGAGAACCTCAGCGGGAGCGTCAGAGGTGATCCTCATGACGTGTAGCGGTCACATAGAGAACTCCACTATCATTCACGTTAATTAATTAATGGCTCTTCCTGGGATGTGCTTATGAGGGTTGGTGACCCATGCGCTCTGTGCCCCCATGGTGGTCTTACACGGCCGGCGGGAAAAAACAAGGCACGTAAGACAGTGATTACGACCTTTCTTTAGGGAGTAACACTCACAGGCAGCACACTTCTGACCCGCTATACTGTCACTGGAAATTGTTCAGACTTTATAGCAAAATGAAACTAAAAGAAAAGCAGGAAATCGAGCTTCTAAAAGCCTGACCAGTTCCCATGCGGCCAGCTTCCCCTCCAAACTCTAGAGTCTTGAACAGGTGCTTAATAAAAGGAAATATCTAGCCCATCCCAGATTCCTGAGACTGAAAGACAAAAAATGGGAAAAGAAGCTTTTGCAGACGCAAACTGCTAAAATTTTTAAAACAGAGGCCATAAAATCTTTGTTGCATCTGTTTGTTAGTTATGTGTGTGATATTTTACCTCTGGATGGTATGGCTAAAATTAAGAGCTCTGTTGGCTTAAAGTAAGCACTTACAAAAATGATTTATATGATAAAATATTACACATTAATTATAAGTTTATCTACTTTTGGCTTCTTATTACAGAGAAACTAAAAGGTTTTTTGGATCTATTAGTAAACATGTCATGTGTTTTATTAAAAGATTGTACTATGAAGTAAAATATTTTTAAAAATTATAAAAGGTATTTATAAGTTTGCGAAGCCATGAAAAGCTAATGTAAAAGAAAGTTTATAATTGCTTGCTTAGTTTTTCTTAGAAATTAGGTTTCTAAGGGTTAAAAGTTCTAATATATGATTAGAGCTACTAAAAATCAATAAGGGAAACATCTTTGTATTCAAGGAAAGTAAGATGTATGTTTTCAGTAAAGAAGGTATAAAGAGAGGAAATATTTTTGTTTGGTTGGTTAAGAAAGATAAATTTGTCCTAAAGTATTAGAAAGGAAAAAAAAAAGGCATGGGACAAATTCTGAATGTAAAAGGATAAGTTACAGAAGATTTGTTGAAGAGGAATCCTGAGG
This sequence comes from Diceros bicornis minor, assembly GCF_020826845.1. Classification (NCBI taxonomy): domain Eukaryota; kingdom Metazoa; phylum Chordata; class Mammalia; order Perissodactyla; family Rhinocerotidae; genus Diceros; species Diceros bicornis. The sequence continues at coordinate 9,269,561 of NC_080765.1, read as the reverse complement.
AAAGAGTTTTATGCATGATCAAGTTGGCTAAGATTAAAATAAATTTAATTAAGGGAATAAGTTTTAATATCAGAAGTAAGCTGGTACAAAAATTAGAATTTGGTTTTCTCTTTCTCTTAAAAGGATAATTTTCTTAAATGCTTAGTCTGGTCTTGATAGAGTTTATTATATAAAAAGGTTTTTCTTTACCTTTGAATAAGTTTACCTAAAAGACAGAGATCTATGTTTTGTTAAGGTAATTTCCTTTGTTCAAAAGACTGAGGTCTCTCTATTAAGGCTTTTTTTTAAATATATTTTTTTACTGTTTTAATGCTCTGTTTGCACCTGACTGTTTCTGTTGTCACTTTGTTTGAATGGATAACTAAGCATTGGTTCACAGCGACAAGATCAGCAACCTCTTGTTCTTGTCTGACCAAGTGCTTTAAAACCTTTTCATATTTTTGCCAATCTCCCCAAAATTCATATCTTAAATAAAGTCTTTCTTTCGACTTTTTCTTTGAGAATTTGCAAAGGGCTCCTGGGACTTCTCTAAGAAATTTATTCTCTCTTCCTATAAAGCGGGAGATACTAAACCAATTAGGGTTGTTTGGTATGCTAAATTGCATGGGAAACATTGTCAGGTAAATGATAAACCTTCTTAGGTTATATTGTATAGGTAAATATTATTCACTATTTTAACCCTGCTGCCTTGCTTCCAACATCACGGGGAAAAGACCATGACTGCATTCTATTATCTAATTTGGTTTACAGATGGGTCTTACTTAAATGATAAGCAAGACAGTATCAAGCTGGGTATGCTGTCCAGCCTTGAGAATGCCTGTTACTTCCTATGAACTCTGCTAACCCCATAAAAGATTTCCTTCTACAGGCTCAAGAAATTGCCACAGAAGAAAAGAAACAGATATAGCAGTCAAAAGGGGGAATTCTTGACACCGCCTCACAGATATGATTAGGGTCCAATAAAAAAACCCACATAGTACCTATTTGAGCACTTGTGTTATATGCCCAAAATATAATCTAGGGAAACTATTTCATGGATCAGAAGGAGGTCATATCACTCTCCCTTCCTAAGGGACTCTTTGAGATATGGCAATTGGATTTTGTCCAAATGCCACCATCTCAAGGATATGAATACAACTTGGTAATGATCCAGGTGTTCTCATATTGGATTGAGGCCTTTCCTTGCAGAAGAGCAATGGCTTTAGACAAATTATTATTAGAGAGAATAGTTCCTGTTTGAGGAATTCCTACTGAGTTACATAGTGACTGTGGAACTCATTTCACTGGACAAATAATTAAATCTATTTGTGATATTTGGCCAGTAATGCAGCATTTCCACTGTGCTTACCATCCCTAATCCTCAGGATTGATGGAAAGAACTAATAGCACAATCAAAACTCAATTGGCAAAGCTTTCAGAAGCATTTAATCTCTCATGGCCAAATGCTCTTCTGCTATTGCTCCTCAATCTTAGATCTCCATCCTTTGGTAAACATTGACTGTCTCCTTTCAAGATAATAACTGGACGACCTATGCAATTAGACAGAGAAGTGTATGAACCAACTTTGCTTAAAGAAAATATCTTAATTATTGTCAAGGTCTCATTGAGACACTAAAGAAAAAAATGGTAATAATAAGTTTGTAGCTGATGCTTTTCACAGAGAGCTCCCAGACCTTAAGGATCATGGACCTGGAGAATTTATTTATCAAAAGAGACATCAAATAAAAGACTCTTTGCAGCCCTGTTGTAAAGGACCATACTAGGTACTTTGAACCAATTCATGTACTGCAGAATCAAGAGACATAGATTCATGGATTCACATTCTCGTTTTAAAAAAGAAGCTGCTCCACCTGAGTGGGTTTCAGTTCCTATTTCTGATACCTGACTTCAGCTGGCCAATACAAATATCTCCAAACCGGGATGAGAAGAAGACGGCATCTGTGTAGCCAGCTGTCCCAAGACTCCGGACTAGGCCTGTATTCCCAACCTTATATCTCCTCATTTAAACCTTTGTTATGCTTAAACTGTATACCTATTTTATAATTATTCCATTTAAGGTTTTCAAAATACTGTCATACTTAAAGTGGTTGATTTGGAACAGACTAGGCTCGAAGGCTAGGCATTTATCGGGTGGCTCCTAAAGGAACTCAGTGGTTATGTGGAACAAATCGCTAGCCTTGGCTACTGCCTGGATGGCTAAAATGCTGCACCCTGAGTTTCCCTTCAATGCAGAGAAGGAGTCACACTGAACTAACACCTGTTGCCAATCTTCCTCTCTTTAAGGCCAGATGGGTTCTTTCAGTGTTCCATTGGTATGGCCACCAAACAGCTTGCTACATTTTTTCCTTCTTTGGGGCTAAAGGAGGTCATATCACATACACAAGCCCTTAACGATAGTCAAGTAGGAATAAATACTAAAATGTCTTTAGTGAAAAAGACTGTCCTTCAAAATAGAATGGCCTGGGGCCGGCCCGTTGGCACAGCGGTTAAGTGCACGCGCTCCGCTTCGGCAGCCCTGGGTTCGCAGGTTCGGCTCCCGGGCACACACTGACGCACTGTTTGTCAAGCCATGTGGTAGTGGCGTCCCATATAAAGTAGAGGAAATGGGCACGGATGTTAACCCAGAGCCAATCTTCCTCAGCAAAAAAAGAAGATTGGCATCAGATGTTAGCTCTGAGCTGATCTTCCTCACAAAAAAAAAAAAAGAATGGTATTAGATATTTTAACTGCATCCCAAGGTGGTACATATACATATAATTCAAACTGAATGCTATGTTTTTATACCTGATGAGTCTTCCAATGTGTCATCTCTGCTAAAGCACGTGAAAAAGCAGGTGAATGCCTTAGGCGATCCTACACCTCATCTTGATTTGTTTGGTTGGCTCCCTCCTGTTATCGGTTCCCTTTTACGATCCGGATTGCAGTTCCTATGTCTATTACATCTTGGAATTCTTGTACTATTCATAATATTCAAACTAATTGCTGTTTTCTTTACTCAGTGTTGTAAGACTGGCATGTAAGCTGGAGTAATGAAACTTGAGATGGTTGGTTGATCTTATAACCCTGGACAAATTTCCTTTTCTGATAAGGATTATGCCTAAGGACTCATTTTAAACTAATCTTTTCAAATATATTGAATTATTATCATTGTTACCGTACTTGTTCTATAATTGTGAACAATGTACACATAAGGAGTCATAGAAAAGCACATATACAATGTGTGTGCAACAACCTAAAATTAATCCAAAACCTTTGAAATGCTTCCTCTGTTAATATTTATATACACACCTCTATGCTTGTCCACTATATCCAATTATTTCCCCTCAACGTGGACAACTGGCCAAATAAATGAGATAAAAGCCTGGCACCGAGGGACATGATGGACCCAGGGCAGGCAGCAAGCACCCTGGCGCCGAGGGACAATATTTTGATCATCAGTGCTTTCTATGGAAAGATTATAGATCAAAAGGGGGAAAATGATAAATAAATGGCAAGCAATAGGATATATTGGAGTATATGAGGAAGACATTTGGTGTAAAACTAATTAAGCCAGACCTTATTTTTCCAAAAGGGCCAGACGTGGCCTTTGAACATGCATTGTATATCTGCTTCAAGCATTTACTATGTCACAAAGACAAGAACAAATGCCCTTAAAATAGAGTAACTTCCCCCACATCAGCATTTCCTTAAGGATAAGCATCTCTCTCTCTAGGCTAGAGATTGATTACTGACCTGCTGTGACCACCCAGCTGGAGACCACAGACCTGCTACCTGCTGTGTTCATCAATTGCTCTGTGAATCACTGTGCTGGCTAGGCAGGCTAGGCAATGTCATGACTGTTTTAAAAGGTATATTCCAGTCACATGTGATACATGCACTTTGACAATATATACCACTCTGTATTCCTCACTTCTGGGGTGCCCTTCCTTCCTTGGCGAAGGAAGGCCTTAGGCTATATGGTCCTCAAATTTGGCTCATAATAAACTCACCTCAATTTTGATTTACAGGTTGGTTATAGATTATTTGCGTCAACAAGCCTAACCCTGTGTCATGTCTAAGTGTCCCCAATGAGTGATTAATACTCACTGCTCCAAGGACGGAGAGGTCAGCAACTGGCAGGGAATTCTTTTCCACTGGAAAAGGGTAGTCATTGGAGGTTTCTTCTTTTTTTAAAAAAAGAATAGGGTTGACGGTGCTGTTGGGGGGCTTTTCCTACCAAGCAGTCTGGTGAAGGCCTTGTGGTGCTCTGGCAGCACTGTAGACACCTGCTATCGCTTCAGTCTCATCTTGAGCCCACAGAGGGACTCCACCACCCAGACATCCTCAGCCTTAGGGCCTCTCTCCTCCTCTGTCTCTTCGTCTGTCTCGTCCTGGAAGGCTGCTGACCACACCCTCTTGAGGCCAGAGGACTGAGGCAGGGGGCTGGAATCTACCTGGGAGGCTGAGTGAAGAAACCAGGCTACAACTTAAAGCTTTTGTCTTTACAATTAGGCCATTGGTCACCCAAGTCCCCCAAACCCCCCAGACAGCCAAACCTCCTCTCCATTCTCTCTAGTCTCAGAGACTGTTGGCCTTCTCCCTAACCATCTTTCCATCCTGCTCTGTTGATATCCATCTGTCCTGTTCATCTTGTCTTTGTTCTCTCACTCTGTCCTCACAAGTCCTCCTCATTATAGAGATTTTCTCCCATTGGGGGGAAAAAAAGGAAGCCTCCACTTGTTTCCTCTCTTCCCTTTTCTCATGCTTGGATCTCATCTCCTAAGCCTCCTCCCTTACTTCCCAGGTTTCCCTTCCACGTGTATATCGTTGTCCCCAGCTCCTGTGCTCTCCGTCTCCAATCCCTGGCTTTCTGCATCTCTCCTCCTTCCACACGCAGCCTACTCAGGTACTCCTTCCTGACTTCTGTTCCCTCTTCTCCTTACTGGTCAACCTCTCAGACCCCTTCCCACTCCAGCTTCCTCACCTGATGGTCCTGGGATTTCTTCACTCACTATCACCTCCAGGGGGTACCCTGACGTGCTAGCCTGAGGGCTCTGGTGCTCAGGCTGGGGACTCGGTGGACGACTGGTCATGATTTCTCCCAAACTCTTCCTTCCCTTCCAAGAAACCTAGACCCTGTTCTATCCAAAGTCCTCTTCTGGATTCTGGCTGAACACAAGCCCGTTATCCCTTCTCCAGGCTGAGGAGAAGGAGAAGCTAGGAGTGGAGAAAAGCTCGGAAGATGCTGTTGTCCACCTCCGCTGCCAAGCACCGCGGAGTTGGTCCTTCCAATCAGGAAGGTCGGAAGCCTCTGATGTCATCGTCATTCCAACCTGGCAACCAGTTTGAAGGAAAACTCATGTAACTGCCAGACCACTGTGTGCACTTCTGGAGATCAGGGGTAAACCATACCTCCTGCCACTGATCCACCCTCTGACCATCCTCCACAAGCCTCCTGAAGGTGTCCGGATCACTCCTTACCCCTCCCCAGCAGATGCCCTATTCTCTCCATTCTAAACTTGAGAAGTGTGGGACTCTGTCCCTCCCTCCCATTCCTATTTCAGAGCGTGGTCTGGTGGAGAGGGAGGAGAGTGACAAGAAGACTCAGGGTAAGAGGAAATGGGAAGACCCTACAAGAGTAGGATAAGTATGTAAAAACCACCCAGGTACACTGGTTTGTCGGATTAAAAACTTACGTTAAAACACCCAATTTGGCCAAGGTCTTCTCCGTGTTTACCGACTCTATGTTCAGGATTCTGTGCTGGGGGACGCACATCCTCTAGCCCCAGGCATCTTTGAGTCCAAGAGACATTTTGAGAACCTAAAACCATAGAAAACTGTACATGTGTCCATACACACACACACACACACACACACACACACACATCACATGGTGTCCACGATCTCAGGGAGTCCATGGATTGCCTGAAGCCTGCCCCTCAATTCCAACTAAGAAACTCTAGTCTACATATCAAATTTTGAGTGTATATATCATTCTTGACCCAGAAATTTCACTAGCTTTTGTGTATCCTATGAATGAAGTGTCACATGCACAAAAAGGCGACAGGGAAAATCTCCAAGACCCAATATGATGTTTCTGTGAAGGTGGGAGCACATGCAAGCACAAATGCAGAAAATAGCCAGCTTGTCTCGACATGCTAGAACTAGTCAGTGCCCGTCTTAGGATATGTCGGTACATTTTCCAAATCTGGACCGAAGAGCCAGTTTGGGTGTGATGTTTGGGGGAAAATGAAACTATCCCCTCTCCTCTTCTCTCTGCCTCTTGTGGAGCAGTTCGCATAACAGTGGCTGTAGCTATAGTGCAGAAATACCAGCAGAGTGAAGCAGGAGTGCTGTGTAGACACCATCCTTTCCACATGAGGATCACAGGGAGAAATTCACATACAGATGCCTGGACCCAGCCCCATAGATTCTAACTCGACAGAGCTGAGGTGGGGCATCATTTAACATTCTTGTTGATGCAATTCAGTTGTGGAAATTTCTGGGTGGGATGTGCCATCCAGGTCAGGGCACTAGGGATTCTAAAGAAAGCAATGTCACTATTGAGCAATATAAATGGGGTCGAGGGGTGAATGATGATCTGGGTCTCACATGCCAGGGCTGTGGCCAGGCTGAGTCCATTGTGAGTGGACCTTCTGAAGCAGCCTTCAATCCTCCTGCCAGGTGGTCCTTGACAACCTCTCCAGCAGCCTCGGTGCTGATGTGGACAAGGAGACCTGCGAGCGGGGTTCATCCTGAGCACCTACCCAATAGCGTGTGTGCCCATGAAGAAACTGCCCTCTCCTCTAGGAAGCTCACCCCTTGTCAGGGGCTGCCCATTCTGGCCAGTCTGTCAACTTCTAGGGAATAGTGGTCTCTGTAGCTCCCCTTCTGTGACCTACAAGACCTAGGGAAGCCCATAGGAGAATGACAGTGAGTGCTAAATCACAGAAGAGAGTTCTGTAATAGGGAGATGGAGAAGAGGTGCTAGATATTGACCTTGAGGGTCTTGTGTCTGAAACTAACTATTAAGGGCAAATCTTGGTCATTAACTTTTATCTTCCCTTCCACCATGGCTGAGATATTCTTGGTGGATCCCCAAGGATGGTTCGTTGCACTCTGTTATTCATTGCCTGTCTCTTAAGTGTTAACAAAAAGTTGTCTAAGGAACAATGTGCCTATTTATGTTTGAAAAACTTGTTTCAAAATAAAAATTTGTCATTTATAAGACATTTTCAGGAGCATTGTCTCATTTTCTTCATTGAGGTGGGAAAGCGGGGTTCTAATATTTGTTGTTTTAGAAACGAGGGGCCTTCAGTAGTACTAGTGAGAAATGGAGTGAGGGAAACCAGGCTGATGGGTGCTCATCCCAACTTCACTGTGGGGCTTCCAAGGTGCTCAGAGAAGCTTCCATCCTCTACCTCGTGAAAAGGAGAACATGGAGAAATGGTCCCTGGACGTTTTCCTGGCTCAGGCCTAGAGGAGATGTGGTCACCGTTTCTCCCATTCCAGCATTGCATCCGGAGAATTCAGGCACAGGCCACGCTTAATAGCAGCAAGAGCTGGGAAAGACCATTCCTGGCCCTGCTGCCCCTTCCAAGAGCAACTTTGGAGACCCACACATTTGTGCGGGATTCGAGATTCCTTTAATGCAGCAGTTTAGCTGGGGAAATCAAGAATGGGTAGTGGGCTCATTCATTTGAACAAATCAGTACTTATTTTTCCCTTTTTTAGGGCATTTCCTCAAGAAAACGTGTCCTATGAATACTTCCTCTGTCCCTTTCATATGTATCTAAATCTTTTAAAAGCTAGGTAAATCTCTTGCCAGCATTACAACCCAGGGATGTATTTTATGGGCCTGGTAAGAGCTATCTGTTTAAAATGTAAACCTCAAGGAGGATAAGGTCCCCATCTCTGTCTTCAGGGAAGTTTGGGCTGGGCACAGGCACCTTGCTCTGAGCTGCAAGGACCTGCTTGTCATAGAGATATGAGAAGTTTTCTTTTTCCTTTGGATAGAAGCAATTAACTTGCACGGTTGGACACCCTGACTACCAGGTGAATTTAGGATGAACTCTGAAAGAATGCATAGCAAATGGTGCTGTCAAGTCTTTTTACATGAGGCAAGTGACCGTTCATCTTGAGAACGGGTGTGTAATGGCTTGTATCTGTTGAGCCATCCGGAAAGACAAGCTTCATTTCTCTCTTTGTGATCTCAGCGGTTCCTGTGATGCGCAACACTGTCTTGGCTGAATGGTTATTCGACTACAAAGCTTATTTCTACGTTTGTGGAGAGGATCTTCTGGGCTGGCAGGAGATTTTATTTTTAATCCTCTCTCCCAACTTTTAAGAAACAGTTTGCCAAGGACATGGTTATATTATTTCACCAAAATAATAACGATAATCATGGTCTGTCTGATCCTATTTTTGATCAATGACTTTTTGCCTAACATAAATATGATCTTCTTTGCACAGTAAGATGCCAGGCATTTGTTTTCTTTTTCGGTTTGTATTTTCTGATTTTTCTACACTTTTTATGCCTTAGTTATATAATCTAGAAGAGCTACAATTTCTATTTTCTTTTCCTTCCCTGGAGAAACTATGTGCCCACGGGTAATATTAATTTATGTCATGGCTGGGGATGAATTGTATCCTAGGATTTTATTGAAACTTCTCCTAGTATTTCAGTTAAAGGAACATGAGACACCCTTTCCTTCCAATCTCCTGGTTGTGGGCGAATCTCAGTTCTAACCTGAAAGATCTCACGGCAAGGAAAGGACCAGAGATCCAGGACACAATCTCACCATCTCCTAGTAGAGGTGACACCTTTCCTTGATCCCTAACAGGAGTGAAGATAAATGGGAAATTGAATCCTTGGTCCTAGTGGGCAATTCTCAAATACAGCGCCTCCTAATGGCTAGACGAGCTATAGACTTGAAGTGTTTTCACGGTGTCTAGTCGTTAAGAAGCGCTGTGCTGAGGGTGTTGGCAGCCTGGGCCTGGGATTCAAATTTTCCCTTAATTGAAGGGAATGTGTGTAATGTCGCCACTTCACCAGGCTTCTTCCGTGATTGTGTCCTGGTGCCCTAGTCTTTTCCTTACCTCGACTGTTTAAGGCTTAGAATTAGTGTCTACACACAACCGTGATAAATGAGGGAAGAGGGTGTATCACGTCCGCTTATGATCATAAGTGGAATGTTTAACTATTATGCTAGTTAACAGAGCTCAGCGATAACACAGTAGAGTATTAGCCTGGGATACCTTTCTCCCCCTTTCCTGGGGTGAAAAAACCCCAGCTTTTCAAAACCACTTTTTTCTTTAATTTTTTATTGAGGTAACATTGGTTTATAACATTATATAAATTTTAGGTGTACATCATTATATTTCAGTTTCTGTGTAGACTACATCATGTTCACCACCCGAAGTCTAATTGCTATCCATCACCATATGTTTGTGCCTCTTGACCACTGTCGCCCTTTCCCCACCCACTTTTCCTCTGGTAACCGCCAGTCTGTCCTTTTTGTCTATGTGTTTGTCTGTCTTCCACATGTGAGTGAAATCATACAGTGTTTGTCTGTCTGTCTGACTTATTTCACTTATGTAATATCCTCAAGTTCCATCCATGTTGTTGCAAATGCCAAGATTTTCTTTTTTTTCCTTTATTGTGAAATTTTTGTTGTATATTATTGTTTGTCAGTCACCATATAAATGCATTCCTTCACCCCTTGTGCCCACACCCCAACTCCCTTGCCCTTGGTAACCACCAAACAGTTCTCTCTGTCTGTGTTTTGGTTTATCTTCCACTTATGAGTGAAATCATGTGGTGTTTGTCTTTCTTTTTCTGGCTTATTTTGCTTAACATAATGCCCTCCAGGACCATCCATGTTGTTGCAAATGGCAAGATTTTGTCTTTTTTCTGGCGGAGTAGTACTCCGTTGAATATATATACCACATCTTCTTTATATATTCATCCATTGATGGGCACTTGGGTTGCTTCCAAGTCTTGGCTATTGTGAATAATGCTGCAATGAGCATAGTGGTTCATATATCTTTTTGAATTAGTGTTTTCATGTTCTTTGCATAAACACCTGTTACTGTAATAGCTGGATCATATGGTATTTCTATTTTTAACTTTTTGAGAGATCTCCATACTGTTTTCCATTGTGACTGCACCATTTTACATTCCCACCAACAGCATACAAGGCTTCCAATTTCTCCAGAACCTCGACAACTCTTATGTTTTTTTTCCTGGTGATAGCCATGCTAACAGATGTGAGGTGACATCTAACTGTGGTTTTGACTTGCATTTCCCTGGTGGTTAGTGATGTTGAGCACCGTTTCTTATACGTGTGTGATGTTAAGTATTCTTAACACCACACACACACACATGCACACACACACACACAAAAAGCAGAGGGACACAAGGAAGCTTTTGGAGGAGATGGATGTGTTTGTTACCTTGATTGTGGTGATAGTGTCACAGGGGTCTGCCTATGTCCAAACTCATCAAATTGTGTACATTAAATATGTGCTGGGTTGTGTATATCAATTAGACCTCAATAAAACTGTAGAAAAAAGGAAAACAAAAATGAGTGGTGCACCTCATGAGCAGGTCAAGCCCAGGTGCATCTTTTCTCAGCTCCCAGGAGTGAATCCACAGCAGCAATAGAACCTGACTGACTTGCTGTCTTTAGTATTTTCCCCTTCTACTACTTTGGTGTTTTGCTTTGTTTGCGGTGTGTTCCGGCAAAGCTGCTTCCCATAGAAGGTAGTAATGATCAGGAGTTTGGCTCAGTGGTTTGAACAGGTGGTGATCTCTAGAAAGGGCTTCATGTTTCTAGAGATCTAATCTCTGTTGGGTGAGAGGCAACAGAGAATTTGGTTTGTTCGTATTTTTTGAGTCTTTTCAGTTTGTCTATTAGTTGTTTCTGTGACTGCTGAATATAGTTTCTCTGCTACCCGTAGCCCATCAACCATGTCCCACTCCTGAGTGCGTCCATCTCCCAGAGCTGTTGCCATCAGCTGTTGATGTCCCCATAGCACTTCTGGCCTTGGTGGTTTCACTCCGTTTGCTCTGTGCTCATCAATGGATCTCATTTACCAGAACCGCACCCCGACTCTTGACACACAGACATGCTTTTACTTTGGCTTTTCTTCACCCGGTTACTCACATGTCATCAGCTGCTCCTATCTCGTAAATTTCCCACATCTCCTGAGCTATTACAGTTGCCTGTGAGAACCCCATTATTTCAGTCCTTCTCAATTCTTGGACTTCTCCAGGCTCCCCTGACACAGCTCTGACCTAAAATGTTCCTGAGCCTACACCTGTTTACCTTCCCTGACCAGCTGAGTTCTGAGGGAGCTCCCGACCGTGGTCAGGGTGTTGTATAAGGAAGAATTTGGCTGGTCCCTTTCCCTGGTTCTTGGGAGGAAGCTTTTAAATCCTTGGAATTTCCTGAGTGATAGGAGTGTCTGTTACTCATGGTGGGCCCCTCAGACCACACTTGAGTTTATGCTAACGAGGTGACCTAGGATGCTGGCCAGTCACCCTAGAAAGACCATCCCCGTGATTACCGGGTTGGGGCCTTGAGCCCCTTGACATCAGCCCAGTCTCTGGGAAGGGAAGGTGGCTGGAGATTGAGTTCATTGCGGGGCCAGTGATGGAATCAATTGTGCCTACATGATGAAACCCCAATAAAAACATGGGTCACCAAAGCTCAGGTGAGCTTCTCTGATTGTTGAATCATATGTGTGTGCTGTGGGGGTGGCACATCCCAAGGACACAAAAGCTTGGTATTTGGGGCTGTCCCACTGTCCTCTGATGCTCCCATCTCACAAGATGCTTTTCTCCAATAATTCAGTATTCACGTTATTAGCTCTTTCTTCTCCGTGCCCATCTTATAGAACACCTGTAGCTCTTCTTGTCTTCTCCTTTTTTCCAGAAATTCCTCCAACACCCTCGTGTTTTTCCTTGCTCCTATTTCTTCACTAGCTCTAGATTTCCCTTCTACCACATGAACCTGGAGTGGGAGGTTGTGAAAAGGACTCCCATGAGGATTAAAATAGAACATGCTGCGTGTGTTCCCTTGTGCCCTTGGGTCTGTGGCCAGGGACCGTTTCCAGGATGCACGTCTTGTTGGTCGCCTTTCCTTTATTCTGAGTTTCATTATTATGCAGGTACCCAGAGCGCTTTCTTCCTTCTTTCTACTCCTCCCTTTGTTCTCCCTCAATATCTTCACCTTGTTTCCTGGTTTAAGACTCTAGCTTAGGGTCTGCCGCATCTTCTACTGCTTTTTCTACATCAAAGTTTTCTACATGAAAAGTAATTCAGGATTCTTTTTCAGAGTTAAGAAACTTAGTTGAATCCTCATAGCCCCGTTAAGCATTATCATTTGACAGCAAACAGGCAAACCAGACTTTGGACCACACACATCCTGAAGGTGAGAAGTTTTCATCTTTATTATGTTTTCCTGAGAGATGAAATATCACTGTCCTCTTTCAATCTCTAAATAACATACAAACATGTCATCAAGGCAAGTTTAAAAAGTACAACTAAATTCTCACAATTCAATTAGGAAGTCTAAAAGATATAAATTTATATTTACAAGATTTTGGGGGAGCTACCCACCTAGCTATAAGTAAATATATAATATATATATTATGTAAATATAACAGATAAAAACACAAAAACATCTCTTGAAAATGTAAATAAAGTTATATATATAGCAGATATAATACTCATCACCAGAGTTTGTAGGAACAGCATGTTTTCACAACCATGAGTATTTCAAAACTATTTAAAATAAATATATAAATATAAATATAAATTATGAAATAGATATAATAATCCTGTGGGCTACATTTCTAAAATAAACCAATGAAATTTATGGCGCACATGGCGCTACCTATCACAATCCTTGGCTTTAGTTTTTTTAAAGTAATCCCCTCTTATTCTGAGCCCCTACACTCCACCTTCAAATGGTTCTAGACTATGGCAACCAAGTGTATAAATAAGGGGACCTCCAGCTTCTACCTCAGGGGAGATTTGAATTCAACAATCTGAGAATCTGGGTGGTGCCTTAGGAAGGGATGGAACTTGAAAAACGCTGGTTTCTTATTGTCCCTCCAGGAATTCCTAGAAGTAGCCCCAGCTCCAAGGACTACAACATGATAACTCTGTTCAGCTCATTCTAAGATTCTGGGTTCTTCTAGATTATGTGCACCAGAGGTTCCTCTCTTCCTTCCTCATGTCTGTCGTTAGTGTCTGGAGTGACTTCCTTCTGAAAACCAGCATCTCCCCTGGGCTCAGTGATCTGGAAGTAAGAGAAAGACAGGATGTCAGATTTCAAAGAGGCAACTTCCCAGATATAAAGATTACTCACATTTTCAGAGAGTTCTAACTAGAGTTTAAATAAACTTACAAATGCCATTTTATGTCTAATCCTCCATTCTAAGCCCCAATCCTGAACCATCATTTTCAAGTGTGATTCTTGGATTTTGGTGACCCTGACTCCAAAAATGACTTAACGTGACTAAGGGCAGCCCAGTAATCAGCTTCATAGCAAGGACTGTATGTGTTTCTGCTCAGGGAGTGATGAACACTTGGAGGAGAATGCTGCTTTAGACATACCTCACACCTTGTCTTTCTGTGTTACTTAAGATCTGGACTTCTAACCACACTACAGACATCACTAAGATGTCAATATCAGGAACCATGAGACCAGCTGCCTGATCCCTAAACCTAACCCTGGATACTAACTTTTAACCATAAGTCTTAGTCCTAACCTTGGCTGGTACTATGGTCTGAATGTTTGTGTCCCCCAAATTCATATATAGAAATGCTAACCTCCAAGGTGATGGTGTTAGGAGGTGAGAGGTGATTAGGTCATAGGGTAGAGCCCTCATGAATGGGATTAGTGCCCTTATAAAGGGCCAGCCCAGAGAGCTGGCTCACCCCTTCCACTAGGTGAGGACACAGTGAGAGGCTGCAGTCAGCAACCCAGAAGAGGGTCTTCACCAGAACCCGACCATGCTGGCACCCTGGTCTCGTAATTCCAGCCTCCAGAACTGTGAGAAATAAATGTTGTTCATAAGCCACATGCACTGTGGTATTTTGTTATGGCAGCCGAAATGGACTAAGACAGCTAGTTCACAAGATTTAAACCAAATCGTTGCTTAATCCTCTGCCCAAATCTATCACTCTAATGTGTCAATTGTCATAAGCCACACTGAAGCTAGTATTTCTTTTTTTTTTTTTTTGATTTTTATTGATATTTTAATGGTTTCTAACATTGTGAAATTTTGGGTTGTACATTTTTGTTTGTCCATCACCCCATATATGACTCCCTTCACCCCTTGTGCCCACCCCCCACCCCCACTTCCCGGGTAACCACAGTCCAGTTTTCTCTGTCCATGTGTTGGTTTATATTCCACATATGAGTGAGATCATACAGTGTTTGTCTTTCTCTTTCTGGCTTATTTCACTTAACATAATACGCTCCAGGCCCATCCATGTTGTTGCAAATGGGACGATTTTGTCTTTTTTTATGGCTGAGTAGTATTCCATTGTATATATATACCACATTTTCTTAATCCAATCGTCAGTCGAGGGACACTTAGGTTGCTTCCACTTCTTGGCTATGGTGAATAATGCTGCAATGAACACAGGGGTGCATAAGCCTCTTTGGATTGTTGATTTCAGGTGCGTTGGATAGATTCCCAGTAGTGGGATGGCTGGATCATAGGGCATCTCTATTTTTAATTCTTTGAGGAATCTCCATACCGTTTTCCATAGAGGCTGCACCAATTTGCATTCCCACCAGCTGTGTATGAGGGTTCCTGTTTCTCCACATCCTCTCCAACATTTGTTGTTTTTTGTCTTGGTGATTATAGCCATTCTAACGGGCGTGAGGTGGTATCTTAGTGTTGTTTTGATTTGCATTTCCCTGATGATTAGTGATGTTGAGCATCTTTTCATGTGCCTATTGGCCATCTGTATATCTTCCTTGGAGAAGTGTCTGTTCATTTCCTCTGCCCATTTTTTGATCGTGTTGTTTGTTTTTTGTTGTTCAATTGTGTGAGTTCTTTATATATTATGGAGATCAACCCCTTGTCAGATGTATGTTTTGCAAATATTCTCTCCCAGCTGGTTGGTTGTTTGTTCATCTTGATTCTGGTTTCATTTGTCTTATAAAAGCTCTTTAGTCTGATAAAGTCCCACTTGTTTATTTTTTCTTTAGTTTCCCTAGTCTGGGTAGGCATGTCATCCGAAAAGATTCCTTTAAACCCAATGTCAAATAGTGTGTTGCCTATATTTTCTTCTATGAGTTTTATAGTTTCAGGTCTCACCTTCAGGTCTTTGATCCATTTTGAGTTAATTTTTGTGAATGGCGATAGCACATGGTCCACTTTCATTCTTTTGCATGTGGATGTCCAGTTTTCCCAACACCATTTATTGAAGAGACTTTCCTTTCTCCATTGCATGTTCTTAGCACCTTTGTCGAAAATTAGCTGTCCGTATATGTGTGGTTTTATTTCTGGGCTTTCAATTCTGTTCCATTGATCTGTGTGTCTGTTTTTGTACCAGTACCATGCTGTTTTGATTACTATTGCTTTGTAGTATGTTTTGAAGTCAGGAATTGTGATGCCTCCTGCTTTGTTCTTTTTCTTTAGGATTTCTTTAGCTATTCGGGGTCTTTTGTTGCCCCATATAAATTTTAGTATTCTTTTTTCTATTTCTGTGAAGAATGTCATTGGGATTCTGATTGGGATTGCATTGAATCTGTAGATTGCTTTAGGTAATATAGACATTTTAACTATGTTTATTCTTCCAATCCACGTGCATGGGATATCTTTCCATTTCTTTATGTCATCGTAGATTTCCCTCAATAATGTCTTGTAGTTCTCATTGTATAGGTCCTTCACCTCCTTGGTAAGATTTATTCCTAGGTATTTTATTCTTTTTGATGCAATTGTAAATGGTATTATCTTTTTGAGCTCTCTTTCTGTTAGTTCATTATTAGCATATAGAAATGCAACTGATTTTTGTAGATTGATTTTGTACCCTGCAACTTTGTTGTAGTTGTTGATTGTTTCTAACAGTTTTCCAACAGATTCTTTAGGGTTTTCTATATATACAATCATGTCATCTGCAAATAGTGAGAGTTTCACTTCTTCGTTACCTATTTGGATTCCTTTTATTCCTTTTTCTTGCCTAATTGCTCTGGCCAAAACCTCCAGTACTATGTTGAACAGGAGTGGTGAGAGTGGGCAGCCCTGCCTCGTTCCTGTTCTCAGAGGAATGGCTTTCAGTCTTTCCCCGTTGAGTATGATGTTAGCTGTGGGTTTGTCATATATGGCCTTTATTATGTTGAGGTACTTTCCTTCTATTCCCATTTTATTGAGAGTTTTTATCATAAATGGATGTTGTATCTTGTCAAATGCCTTCTCTGCGTCTATTGAGACGATCATGTGGTTTTTATTCTTTGTTTTGTTGATGTGATGTATCACGTTGATTGATTTGCGGATGTTGAACCATCCCTGCGTCTCTGGTATAAATCCCACTTGATCATGGTGTATGATCTTTTTAATATATTGTTGTATTCGGTTTGCCAATATTTTGTTGAGGATTTTTGCATCAATGTTCATCAGCGATATTGGCCTGTAATTTTCTTTCTTTGTATTGTCTTTGTCTGGTTTTGGTATCAGGGTGATGTTGGCCTCATAGAATGATTCAGGAAGTGTTCCATCTTCCTCTATTTTTTGGAATAGTTTGAGGAGGATGGGTATTAAATCTCCTTTGAATGTTTGGTAAAATTCACTGGAGAAGCCATCTGGTCCTGGACTTTTATTTTTTGGGAGGTTTTTGATTACTATTTCAATCTCTTTACTTGTGATTGGTCTATTCAGATTCTCCATTTCTTCTTGGTTCAATTTTGGGAGGTTGTATAAGTCTAAGAATTTATCCATTTCTTCTAGATTGTCCAATTTGTTGGCATATAATTTCTCATAGTATTCTCTTATAATCCTCTGTATTTCCATGGTATCCGTTGTAATTTCTCCTCTTTCATTTCTAATTTTATTTACTTGAGCCTTTTCTCTTTTTTTCTTAGTTAGCCTGGCTAAGGGTTTGTCTATTTTGTTTATCTTCTCGAAGAACCAACTCTTTGTTTCATTAATCCTTTCTACTGTTTTTTTGGTCTCAATATCATTTATTTCTGCTCTGATTTTTCTTATTTCTCTCCTTCTGCTGGCTTTGGGCTTTGTTTGTTCTTCTTTTTCTAGTTCTGTTAGGTGTAATTTAAGGTTGCCTATTAGGGCTTTTTCTTGTTTGTTAAGGTGGGCTTGTATCGCTATGAGTTTCCCTCTCAGGACCGCTTTTGCTGCGTCCCATATGGTTTGATATGGCATGTTATCATTTTCATTTGTTTCCAGATAGTTTTTGATTTCTCCTTTAATTTCATCAATGATCCATTGGTTGTTCAGTAGCATGTTGTTTAATCTCCACATTTTTGTCACTTTCCCAGTTTTTTTTTCCTGGTTCATTTCCAGTTTCATAGCCTTATGGTCTGAAAAGATGCTTGTTATGATTTCAATCTTCTTAAATTTATTGAGGCTTGCTTTGTTTCCCAACATATGGTCTATCCTAGAGAATGTTCCATGCGTGCTTGAGAAGAATGTGTAGTCAGCTGTTTTTGGGTGGAGTGCTCTGTATATGTCTACTAGGTCCATCTCGTCCAGTTTTTCATTTAAGTCTAATATTTCTTTATTAACTTTTTGTCTGGATGATCTATCCATTGCTGTAAGTGGGGTGTTAAGATCCCCTACTATTATTGTGTTGTTGTTGATTTCTCCTTTTAGGTTTGTTAATAGTTGTTTTATGTACATTGGTGCTCCTATGTTGGGTGCATATATATTTATAAGTGATATGTCTTCTTGATGGAGTGTCCCTTTTATCATTATATATTTCCCTTCTTTGTCTTTCTTAACCTGTTTTATCTTGAAGTCTACTTTGTCTGATATGAGTATGGCAACACCTGCTTTCTTTTGTTTGCCATTAGCTTGGAGTATTGTCTTCCATCCTTTCACTCTGAGCCTGTGCTTGTCTTTAGTGCTAAGATGTGTTTCCTGAAGGCAGCATATTGTTGGGTCTTGCTTTTTAATCCATCCTGCCACTCTGTATCTTTTGATTGGAGAGTTCAATCCATTTACATTTAGGGTAATTATTGAAATATGAGGGTTGAATGTTGCTGTTTTGTCACTTATTTTCTGGTTCTTTTGCATTTCCTTTGTTTCTTGTCCCATTTGTTTTGGACTGCCAATTCAGTTTGGTTGTTCTGTCTTATGATTCTTCTAGTTTTCTCTTTGTTTATCATATGTGGTTTTAATTTGATTATTTGTTTAGTGGTTACCTTGAGGTTTGGGCGAAAAATCTTCTGTATGAGATAGTCCATTATCTGATAGCCTCCTATTTCCTTATACTAAGTCAATTCAGTCACTTTCCTCTTCCCCTTCTAAGTTGCTCTTGTTATACCTTATTCTATCTTGTGTTGTGGCTGTGTGTTTACAGTGATGAGGTTAAATTTATTTTTGGTGAATTTCTTCCTTTGATCTTTGAGTTTAGTATTTAAGTGGTTGCTAACCTATTCCGGTAAAGATCTACTATTTCTCTGATTTTGTCTACCTACTTTTCTCCTTACTCCAAGCTTTGTGTTCCCTTTCTCTTCTTGTTTTCAGGCCTGAGGGCCTTCTTGAGTATTTCTTGTAGTGGCGGTCTCGTGGCCATGAACTCCCTTAGCTTTTGTTTATCTGGGAGAGTTACTATTTCTCCATCATATTTGAAGGATATTTTTGCTGGATAGAGTATTCTTGGCTGAAAGTTTTTGTCTTTTAGTATTTTGAATATATCATTCCAGTCTCTTCTAGCCTGAAAAGTTTCTGTTGAGAAATCCGCTGAGAGCCTGATGGGAGTTCCTTTGTATGTTATTTTTTGTTTTTGTCTAGCTGCCCTTAATATTGTTTCTTTGTCGTTGACCCTGGCTAGCCTTACCACTAGGTGTCGTGGTGAAGGCCTTTGTCTGTTAATATATATAGGCGTCCTGTTGGCTTCGCTTACTGGTATTTCCTGCTCCTTCCCCAGATTTGGGAAATTTTCAGCTATTATTTCCTTGAATAGGCTCTCTGTTCCTCTTTCCCTCTCCTCTCCCTCAGGAATACCTATAATTCTTATGTTACATTTTCTAATAGAGTCCGATATTTCTCAGAGTCTTTCTTCATTTCTTTTTAGTCTTAGTTCTCTCTCTTCTTCCATCTGGAGTATATCTGTATTCCTATCCTCTAAAGTACTAATTCTTTCCTCCATATTGTCAGCTCTGTTCTTTAAAGATTCCAGATTCTCCTTTATCTCCTCCATTGTGTTCTTCATCTCCATCAGCCCTGATAGGTTTTTCTTTATGATTTCAATCTCTTTTGTGAAGAAACTCCTAATCTCATTTAATTGTTTGTCTGTGTTGTCTCGTATTTCGTTGAGTGTTTTTATGATAGCTGTTTTGAAATCTCTGTCATTTAGTTTATGGATTTCTGTGTCTTCGGGGTTGATTTCTGGGTGCTTGTCATTTTGTTTCTGGTCTGGTGATTTCATATATTTTTGCATTGTGGTTCCTGTGTTGGTTTTGATTTTCCTCATCCTGGAAGTCTCTGGTTGCAATTTCCACCTGCCGCCACTGTCTGGTGGTAAAGGGCTGTGTAGTCTAAGCCCCCTGCGCTCTGCCCCAGTTTTTCTGCTGCGATCCGCAGTTTTGTTTTGTTTTGTTTTATTTCTTTTCCCCACTGCGATCCACGGGTCCAGTCCAGTTTATTCAGGTCTGCCTCGGACCGCTAGATCTGGTCGAGCTGCAGACTCCGGGTTGCGGGGAGGGGGGAGCTCTCTCTTTTGCCCTCTGGGTCCCTGACGTGGGAGGCTTCTCGTTTGCCCCTCTTTATCCGCTCTCTGGGGTGCTCAGATGTTGATGGTAGCCCTGTGGCTCCTCTGAGCCCTCTGTGCGGGAGTTTCCCACTGGCTGAGAGAGCCCGAAGAGCTACAGTTTCCTGCCGAGGGCCGCCCCTCCCCCCTCTCTGGGAGCCGCGCGGACCGGATCGCTGATCTGATGGGGAGGGAGCAGAGTTCTCCTTACCTCTCCCCACTTCCTCCGGGGGCCCAGCACGTTCCGCTCTCAGATGTGCGGCAGTGTGGATCCCTCCGCTCCAGCTTTTCACTGTCTGGGATTCCGTTTTGGTCTGTGGCTGTTACTTTTGTTGTATTTTGTGGGGGAAGAATTCACGGGAAAGCTCACTCCACCATGATGCTGACGTCACTCGAAGCTAGTATTTCTTAACCTTAGCTCTTTCTGACAG
This sequence comes from Diceros bicornis minor, assembly GCF_020826845.1. Taxonomy (NCBI): domain Eukaryota; kingdom Metazoa; phylum Chordata; class Mammalia; order Perissodactyla; family Rhinocerotidae; genus Diceros; species Diceros bicornis. Next base: position 9,249,194 of record NC_080765.1, on the reverse strand, counting down.
ATTCCTTGACCATAAACCTGAGGGGGAACGTGTAATTGTACAGGAGGAGAGACTGGTCCAGAAGTGGCGAGTCAGGGGAAAGGAAGGGCACGCAGGTCATCTGGCCATAAGCAATTTGTTTGAAAGTAAATTTGGATAAAACGTAGGTAGTCATAATTTATCTTTTAATATTGGATATGGAGACTGTCCCATCTAATAACCTCTTGTTAAACATTTAGTTTGTTGTAAATAAGTCCCTGTGGTTGGTATCCCTGAGGGATGAAAGGCCAAAAATGAATTAAAAACAGAAAGTCAAAAACACATTGCACAGAAAATTGGAAACCTATTCATTTTTCACAAAAATCAACATTTCACTACAGGTATTATTTGGACACAATTGCTTTGGGTGAAGTGATTTCAGCCAAATCCATGCCTCAGTGACAAACTGGTTACCTGGGGTCTGGCAGAGCTCGGCTGGTCTACTTCACAGTGTGTGGGAGGGTGATGTGAGGTGGGGGCCCCATAACTGTGGGTCCCACAATTGGATTCCTCAGATTTCCTAAACAGATGAGAAATCATCCCATCCATACCTGACAAGACACAGACCTACCTTCCCTCAGGCCGGTGACCTCAGGCCTCCATGGTCCCTGGATCTCTAGGGCAGGAGAGTGCGATCTCGCCCCCACACCCAGAGCTCCGGATCAAAAGCCTGGATCTGGAAAGACAAACAGCCCCCTGAAAAGATGATGACTCTCCAGGTGGACCCTCCCCTCCCAATGTCCAACCTCTAATTCCTTCTCTTCCCCAAATCCCAACTCCATTCCCCCATGATCCCCTCTCTCTGCAGTCAGCCCCTGCCCCTCGCACAGGGCAAATTCCCACAGCCCACCCACCTCCTCGCACTCTTCCCGGGAGACCCTCATCCTCCAGCCCGTGGAACGGATGAATTGGAATCGCAGTTTGTGAAACAGGGGACGCTTGGCGCGGTTCTCTCCATACAGGAAGGAAAAGATGGCCTGTTTAGGGGCCTGGTTATCCTCTTCCATGTCGTTGGCCAGGTAGCTGGGGAAAGACATCAGCATGCTCATGAGGAGCGGGACCAGGAAGGACCCCCGCCTGAGGTCAGCTTCCCAGAAAGGACACGCGCTGATCATCTTCACACAGGACATATGGGACCCCTGCCCAGTCTCACAGAGCCCTACCCAGTCATCGAGAAGCCACTGCTGGGCAATGACCTGAAGGGCGCCTCTCAAACCTTGATGATGAAGACAAAGTCTAAAACCCCTCCTCCCAAGGGAACTCTCATACACTGCTGGTGGGAGTGCAAACTGGTGCAGCCACTATGGAAAACAGTATGGAGATTCCTCAAAAAATCAAGGATAGAACTACCATACGATCCAGCTATTCCACTGCTGAGTATTTATCCAAAGAACTTGAAAACACCAATGCGTAAAGATACATGCACCCCTGTGTTCATTGCAGCGTTATTCACAATAGCCAAGACTTGGAAGCAACCTAAGTGCCCATGAAGGGATGAATGGATAAAGAAGATGTGGTGTATATACACAATGGAATACTACTCAGCCATAAGAAATGATGAAATCCAGCCATTTGTGACAACATGGATGCACATTGAGGGTATTACGCAAAGTGAAATAAGTCAGAGGGAGAAGGTCAAATACCGTATGATTTCCTTCATTAAGTAGTAGATAATAACAACAACAAACAAACACATAGAGACAGAGATTGGATTGGTGGTTACCAGAGGGGAAGGGGGGAGGGAGGAGGACAAAAGGGATAATTCAGCACATGTGTGTGGTAATGGGTTGTAATTAGTATTTGGGTGGTGAGCATGATGTAATCTATGCAGAAATAGAAGTATGATGATGTACACCTGAAATTTGTACGGTGTTGTAAACCAATGTTACTGCAATAAACAAAAAATTAAAAATAAATAAATAAATAAAAAAGAGCCAAACTCATAAAAACAGCAAATAGAATGGTGGTTACCAGAAACTAGGGGATGGAGGAATTGGAGATATGTTGTTTAAGGGTACAAACTTGTAACTACTAGATAAATCCTAGATATCTAATGCACAGCATAGTGATTTTGGACAACAATACTCTCTTATAAACTTCAAAGTTCCTAGGAGACTAGATCTCTTTTTTCATTGAGGTAACATTGGTTTGTAACGTTGTGTGGATTTCAGATGTACATCATTATATATAAAATCTGTATAGGCTAGATCTTAATTGTTCCCAGCACAAAAGAAGAAATATAATTATGTGACATGATAGAAGTGTCAGCTAATGCTAGGGTGGTAAGCATATTGCAATATGTAAATGTATCAGATTAACACAGTCAACACCTTAAACTTACACGGTGTTATATGCCAACTTTATCTCAATAAAAATAAATTTAAAAAAATAATAAAAAAAAATAAAACCCTTCCTCCCTTCAACTCCCTGTCTGTGCACACAGCTGTGTCCTTAGATTGTAAGCACATAGACAGCTCCTGAGGGCAGGAGGGGCTCTGGTCTATTTCTCAATTCATCTCTTCCTACCAAATGACTAACATAGGGCTTGGTGCCTATTGATGCATTAGTTCAACAGCACTTCTTGTCTCTCTCCACATCACCTCATATTCCCTGGCATGGAGCATGTACGTGATAAGGTTTCATTGAATGAATGAATGAATGCTTTAGCTCATAGGCAAATGCAATACTGCTTACCTATAGATTCAATATAATGTAAACATTTACAAAATGAAAAGAATTGTGAGTATTTTAAGAATGCATTGATATTTTTACAATACCTGCCTTCAACAGGTGTCTAGTCTAAAGGGTTGGAGATGAGGAAGGGAGAGATAAGAAGTAACTATAATCCAAACTATCATATTATAATAGGATTTTAAGCAAGCGCTACTGGGATGCGGAAGTTAGGGAGGTCAGGGAAGGCATCATGAAGGTTTCGGTGTTTGAACCGACTCTGAGAGGTCGTTTTCTTCAGATAAATACGGGTGAGAGACACCTAGACAGCACAATGTATAAGCAGAGGGAAGGGTATTAGGAAGGAGCAGTGGAACAAAGGAATGAGATGTCAGGACAGGAAGCAGGTTTGATGGAGATTGTAGGGAGGGCTGAATTCAGACTGAGGACTCTGGCCTTGATTTAGAAGGCACTGAGCCAAGGGAATTCTGAAGGAGGATGTGAAGGGGTTAGACCTGTGTTTTGGAAGGATATTCAGGGAAATAAAGCCATCTGGCCTGGGGAGAGACTTGTAGAAAACACAGGAGGGGAGGGTATTGTACAATAGATCTGTGTGAGGTAATGGAGGCCTGAACTGTGGCCTTTGTCCTGGGAACCCAGAGGAGGAAGACAAGGACTCTTGGTGTTGGTCTGGGAGGAGAGAGACAGAGGATCAGAAAGGGCAACTTCTCAAGTCTCTTTGCTTAGGGGCAGGGTGCTGTCAACTCTTTCCTTCCCTCCTCTCAGGAGGGTTTTCTCCTTTCTTTTCATCTTTCTTTTAACTGACGTTAGAGTTGTTTGTTTTTACGAAGAACAGCATGAAAAAACACTGTAGTAGAATCCTATCATTTTTATACAGAGAGGAAACAGTACAAATAGGTTAAAAAAGCAGAGGAAAGGTCAAAGTCCCTTTTCTCTCCCTCCACCCTCCAAGGGTCGGGAAGATTGACTGACGGGAGGAGGGGAAATACCCACAGAGCAATGAAGAAATGAATCCGCTGGTACTGCCAGGAGAAGAGGCCAGCCCGGCTGAAATAAGCTATGACCATGGCCAGGAGATACTGATGGAAAGAGGGGAAAAAAACACAAAGGAGAGGTTACATCCTAAGGAGGAAGAGCAGGATAAGGGTGCGGGAGGATGGGGGCAGGTGTCTCTGCTGCTCAGGGAAGAAATCCCCGCGTTGGGTGAGCCTGCTCAGTTGGGGAGGACAGGGGACGTCGGTGGGTCAGAGTTTCTGATGCTCCCCAGACAGCAGGCTCTGCTGGTTTGAAGGCCTGTGTTTAGGACCGCCGGCACAGGAGGGTCTTTGAGAAGCTGGAGCAAAGGGAAGTCCTCAGGAGCTGAGAGGAGAGAGGACTTAAGGTGGCAACAAAAAAGGGGCTCTCCGAGAGCTCAGGTCTCCAAGGACCTGCAGGAAACCACGAGGGCCCCAAAGGGACCTGTTGATAAGGCGTCAGGTTGGAGAGAGAAGTGAATTGTTGATTCTGAAAGCAATCCCCTGCCCAGGAAAGCTGCGGGACCAGGAAGACATCTGAGTGGGGAACAATCATACCTTGTCAGATAGCAGCAGATCTCTGTCCCAGGCTAGGAATTTTTTAATGACAGGATCCTCTGTGAAGAGATGGCGTTTGTTAGGATGACAACCAGAACAGGGTTGCTTTGGGAAGAGCAAGGAGGAGAACCATGCCTCCCTTGGAGAAGTTTTTGGATTGTGGGCAAGGGGAGGTTGATGGGAAAAGGGGCAAGCAGACCATTCACTGGGCAAGGAAAGGTGGTGACTGCCTTGTTTGGGGTGGCTGAGTGAGAGGTGGGTGTCCATAACATGTCTCCATGGTTCAGAGCTTACATGACAGTGATGCTCCCTCATCATGCGTGAATGTACACTGCAGAGGCCATAAAGTCATTCAGAGTCATTTTCTCAACTGACAGTCGCATCAGGCTGCAAAGACAGCTTTATTATCTCGCTCACACCCACGAAGGCATTGAGAATCAAAAGGCCAGTAAGAGCTAAGAAGTCTCAGAGGGACAGTTGAAACCAAGATCTCTTATCCCAAGTGCACACCCTTTCCAAGTCTAGCCTAACCCTGTGTCACGTCTAAGTATCCCCAATGGGTGATCAATACTCAGTGCTCCAAGGACAGAATGCTCAGCAACTGGCAGGGAATTCTTTTCCACTGGAAAAGCGTAGTCATTGGAGGTTTCTTCTGGTTTAAAAAGAAGAATAGGGTTGAGGGTGCTGTTGGGGGGCTCTTCCTACCGAGCAGTCTGGTGAAGGCCTCGTGGTGCTCTGGCAGCACTGTAGACACCCGCTGTCGCTTCAGTCTCATCTTGAGCCCACAGAGGGACTCCACCACCCAGACGTCCTCAGCCTCAGGGCCTCTCTCCTCGTCTGTCTCCTCGTCTGTCTCGTCCTGGAAGGCTGCTGACCACACCCTCTTGAGGCCAGAGGACTGAGGCAGGGGGCTGGAATCTACCCGGGGGGCTGAGTGAAGAAACCAGGCTACAACTTAAAGCTTTTGTCTTTACAATTAGGACATTGGTCACCCAAGCCCCTCAAACCCCGCCAGACAACCAAACCTTCTCTCCATTCTGTCCAGTCTCAGAGACTGTTGGCCTTCTCCCTAACCATCTTTCCATCCTGCTCCTTCGTTGACATCCATCTGCCCCGTTCATCTTGTCTTTGTTCCCTCACTCTGTCCTCACAACTCCTCCTCATTACAGAGATTTTCTCCCATTGAGGGGGAAAAAAGGAAGCCTCCACTTGTTTCCTCTCTTCCCTTTTCTCATGCTTGGATCTCATCTCCTAAGCCTCCTCCCTTGCTCCCCAGGTTTCCCTTCCACGTGTATATCCTTGTCCCCAGCTCCTGTGCTCTCCTTCTCCAATCCCTGGCTTCTGCATCTCTCCTTCTTCCACACACAGCCTACTCAGGTACTCCTTCGTGACTTCTGTTCCCTCTCCTCCTTACTGGTCAACCTCTCAGACCCCTTCCCACTCCAGCTTCTCACCTGATGGTCCTGGGATTTCTTCATTCACTATCACCTCCAGGGGGTACCCTGACGTGCTAGACTGGGGGCTCTGGTGCTCAGGCTGGGGACTCGGTGGACGACTGGTCATGATTTCTCCCAAACTCTTCCTTCTTTTCCCAGAAACCTAGACCCTGTTCTGTCCAAAGTCCTCTTCTGGATTCTGGCTGAACACAAGCCCGTTATCCCTTCTCCAGGCTGAGGAGAAGGAGAAGCTAGGAGTGGAGAAAAGCTCAGAAGATGCTGTTTCCACCTCCGCTGCCAAGCACCACGGAGTTTTGTCCTTCCAATCAGGAAGGTCGGAAGCCTCTGATGTCATCGTCATTCCAACCTGGCAACCAGTTTGAAGGAAAACTCATGTAACTGCCAGACCACTGTGTGCACTTCTGGAGATCAGGGGTAAACCATACCTCCTGCCACTGACCCACCCTCTGACCGTCCTGCACAAGCTTCCTGAAGGTGTCCAGATCACTCCTTACCCCTCCCCAGGAGATGTCCTGTTCTCTCCATTCTAAACTTGAAACATGTAAAACTCTCTCCCTCCCTCCCATTCCTATTTCAGAGCGTGGTCTGGTGGGAGAGGGAGGAGAGTGACGAGGAGCCTCAGGGTAAGTGGAAATGGGGAGACCTTGCAAGAGTGAGATAAGTATGTAAAGACCACCGCAGGCACATTGACTTGTTGGATTGAAAACTTACTTTAAAACACCCAGTCTGGCCAAGCTCTTCTTCTCCATGATTACTGACACTATGTTCAGGATTCTGTGCTGGGGGACACAGATCCTCTATCCCCAGGCATCTTTGAGTCCAAGAGACGTTTTGAGAACCTAAAACCACAGAAAACTTTACATGTGCTCACACACACACAGATACAGACACACACTTCACGTGGTGTCCACTATCTCAGGGAGTCCACGGATTGTCTGAAGCCTGCCCCTCAATTCCAACTAAGAAACTCTAGTCTACATATCAAATATTTGAGCCTGTGAATCACTCTTGACCCAGAAATTTCACTAATGTTTGTGTATCCTGAATAAAATGTCACATGCACAGAACAGTATATGGAAAAATCTCCAATTCCAGACCCAATATGATGTTGCTGTGAAGGTCAGGAGCACAAATGCAGAAAATAGCCAGCTTGTCTAGACGTGCACTAGGCAGTGCCCATCTTAAGATATGTCAGTACATTTTCCAAATATGGATTGAAGTGCCCAGGCCGGGTGTGATGTTTGGGAGAAAATGAAACTATCCCCTCTCCTCTTCTCTCTGCCTCTCATGGAGCAGTTCGCATAACAGTGGCTCTAGCTATAGTGCAGAAATACCAGTAGAGTGAAGCAGGAGTGCTGTGCAGACACCATCCTTTCCACATGAGGATCACAGGGAGAAATTCACATACAGATGCCTGGACCCAGCCCCATAGATTCTAACTCAACATAACTGAGGTGGGGCCTCATTGAACTTTCTCATTGATGCACATTCAGATGTGGAAATTTCTGAGTTGGATGTGCCACCCAGGTCAGGGCAATCAGGAGCCTAAAGAAAGCAATGTCACTAGTAAGTGAAATAAACGGGGTGGGGGGGTGAACGATGATCTGGGTCTCACATGGCAGAGTTGTGGCCAGGCTGAGTCTATTGTGAGTGGAGCTTCTGAAGCAGCCTCCAATCCTCCTGCCAACTGGTCCATGACAACTCCACCAGCAGCCTCGGTGCTGTGTGGACAAGGAGACCTGTGAGCAGAGTTCATCCTGAGTACTTACCCAATAGTGCGTGTGCCTGTGAAGAAACTGCCCTCTCCTCTAGGAAGCTCACCCCTTGTCAGGGGCTGCCCATTCTGGCCGTTCTGTTCTCCTCTAGGGAATAGTGGTCTCTGTACCTCCCCTTCTGTGACCTACAAGACCTAGAGAAGCCCCTAGGAGAATGACAGCGAGTGCTAAATCACAGAAGAGAGTTCTGTGATGGGGAGATGGAGAAGAAGTGCTAGATATTGACCTTGAGGGTCTTGTGCCTGAAACTAATTATTAAGGGCAAATCTTGGTCATTAACTTTTATCCTCCCCTCCATCATGGCTGAGATATTCTTGGTGGATCCCCAAGGAAGGTTCGTTGTACTCTGTTATTCATTGCCTATCTCTCAAGTGTTACAAAAAGTTGTCTAAACACCAATGTGCCCATTTGTTTGAAAATCTTGTTTTGAAATAAAGATTTGTCATTTATAAGTCGTTTTCAGGAGCATTGTCTCATTTTCTTTGTTGAGGTTGGAAAGCGGGGTTCTAGTATTTGTTTTTTAGAAACAAGGGACCTTCAGTAGTACTTGTGAGAAACGGAGGCCAGGGACCCAGGCTGATGGGTGCACTGCCCAACTTCACTGTGGAGCTTGCAAGGTGCTCAGAGAAGCTCCATCCTTTACCTGCTGAAAACGGAGAAGAACATGGAGAAATGGTCCCCCAACGTTTTCCTGGCTGAGAGGCAGAGGATGTGTGGTCAATGTTGCTCCCATTCCATTATTCCTTGGGTGGGAATTCAGGCACAGGCCACGCTTAATAGCCACAGGAGCTGGGAAAGACCATTCCTGGCCCCGCTGTCCCTTCCAAGAGCAACTTTGGGAACCACACATTTGTGCGCGATCTGGGATTCGTCTAATGCAGCAGTTCAGCTGTGGAAATTAGGAAAGGATGATAGGCTCATTCATTTGAGTGAATCAGTACTCATTATTCCGTTTTTTAGAGCATTTCTTGGAGAAAACTTATCCTGTAAATACATCTTCTGACCCTTTCATATGTATCTGAATCTTTTTAAATGCTAAGCAAGTCTCTTGCCAGCATTACAACCCAGGGATGTATTTTAAGGGCCTGATAAGAGCTATCTGTTTAAAATGTAAACCTCAAGGAAGATAATGTCCCTGTCTCTGTCTCCATTGGAGTTTAAGCTAGACACTAGGCACCTTGCTCTGAGCTGTAACTACCTGCTTGTCATAGATACATGAAAAGTTTTCTTTTTCCTTTGGTACAGGCAAGTAACTAGCATGGATGAGCACCCTGACTACCAGGTGAATTTAGGATGCACTCTGAAACAATGCACAGCAAATAGCGCTGTCAAGTCCTTTTACACAAGGCTAGGGACCGTTCCTCTTGAGAACATGTGCCTAATGGATTGTATCTGTTGAGCCACAGAGAAGATGAGCTTCATTTCTCTCTTTGCAATCTCATTAGCGGTTCCTGTAATGCGCAACACTGTCTTGGCTTAACGGTTATTCAACAACAAAGCTCTTCCTTGTTTCTACGTTTGTGGAAAGGATCTTCTGAGTTGGCAGGAGATTTTGTTTTTACTCCCCTTCTCCAGCTTTTACGAAACAGTTGGCCAAGAACACAGTCATATTATGTCACCACAATAATAACGATAATCATGGTCCTTCTGATCCTATTTTTGAACAACAGCACTGTTACCTAACATGAACAGATCCAGGCATCTGTTTTCTTTTTTGGTTTGTGTGTATTTTCTGATTTTTCTACACTTTTTATGCATTGGTTGTGTAACCTAGAAGAGCTACAATTTCTATTTTCTTTTCCTTCCTTGAAGAACCATACGCCCACGGGTAATATTAGTTGATGTCATGGCTGGGCATTAACTGTATCCTAGGATTTTATTGATACTTCTCCTAGTATTTCAGTTAAGGGAACATGAGACACTCTTTCCTTCCAATCTCCTGGTTTTCGGGAAATCTCAGTTCTAACCCGAAAGATCTCAGGGTCAGGAAAGGACCAGGGATCCAGGTCACAATCTCACCGCCTCCTACTCGAGGCGACACCTTTCCTTGATCCCTGACAGGAGTGAAGACAAATAGGAAATTGAGTCCCTTGTCCTAGCGGCCAATTTTCCTAATGCACCACCTCACAGCGCCTAGCTGAAGTACAGACTTTTAAGACGTTCCCTAAAGTTGACGGCGCGTAGACTCGCGGGAAATAGAGTTCTGTTATTTGTCCGGTTCCCCGGGGCGCATCCTCCTGCGCGTGTGCACCTTGCCCTGATTGCGTGTTCGCGCACGCGCACTGCTGCCGCGCTGGTCCGGCTTCCTGTGCGTGACCAGATCACCGCTCGCCGTCGTTCCCAGGCTTTGGCCTCTGGCGGGCGAACATCCCGGGACCTGCGGGGTTAGATGCCGTCCGGCCGGGCCGGCACCCAGAGGGCGTGGGCTGTGCGGGCAAGGGTTCGCGTCGGCCGGGCGGGGACTGGAGAGGGGACATCCGAGCGCGACCCCGGAGCCCGCGGGCTGGGCCGTGGGGCCGGGCGGGCGGCGGCGGCGCGGGGTCGGCGGGGCCCGGGCCCGGTCCGTCTGCACCCGCGGCGGCTCGGCAGAGGCTCGGACCGTGCGGCCCCGGGAGGCCGAGTTGGGCCCCGGGAGGGACGGTCGCCTGAAGTGAGTGTGTCCCGTAGGCCCGGAGCCGGCTTCTCGGGAACTGGGGCCTGGTAGGGGGAGAGGAGGGGACCCCAGGAGAGAAACGCGTCGGAGTAGCAGCCCCCGGCCCGGGCCTCGGGAGCCTGGGGCGGATGAGCGAGTCCCGGCGGGGTTGGGGGTGGGCGTGCGCCTTCGAGGCGTTTCTCTATCTTCCCGCCCGCAGTGAGCAGGGCTCGGGACCTGGGGTGAGGACGCGAGAGTGTGCGATAGGGAGGGAGGGTCGAGCGCTCCCGGGGACGCGCGTGGCTGTGCTGGAGGGCAGGGGCGCGCTGCTCCCGGGTGGGCGCTGCACTGGGACTCGTGAGTTCAAGGTTTCCTGGGGCTGTAGGGCCACAGGCTGCGCTACGGACATGCGGTGTCCACTCATCCCTCCACACCCCAACACTCCTTCCTCCTTCTGCCCTCTCCCGATTGCGCATGTGTCTCCACAGGTCCACCAGCACCTTTGTTCTCTGATCTCTGCGTGCACTGATGCCCCCTCGGTTCTGCCCTTGTGGAATCACACCGTGCGGTGCAGGATATGTCTGCAAGGTTCTGTCCTGCAGCCTCGGTTGACAGAGGAGGAGATTGGGCCTGAAAAGGGAAAAGACTTGTCCAAGGTCACCGGTTCTGTAGGTGGGATTGCTAACAAGATTCAACTCCCCGGCCAAGTGTTCTGTCCTCTGTATTATTTTTAAGTCAAAGTAAATTTCTTAATAAAAGATCTTTGAGCAGCAGGCTCCAGATTGTAGAAATACTTTAAAGGCTGAGCCATACCTGAGTGTGTCCCATTACTCAGCATCCTTGGAATCTATCTTAAGTAGTTACAAGAATTAGTAAGAACATAGGTGATTATAGCAGAATTTGTTTTACCTTCTGTTTAATGATGGAGGATTATTTCAGTAGGATTTGATGTTCACTCCGTAATGAGAGATGTATCTTCTCAGTCACCACATAATCATGTGGGATTCCACACGTACAGGTGGGTGCTCACTGCTTATCATTCTGGTCACTTCTGAAGGCTTAAAGGGACAGTCTCCCATAGGTGTCTTTCATGGAACTTTCTGGGTAAGTTCTAAAGCAGGAGTATACTTCCTTGGCAGGCCAGATCACTCATAACTTCATTGCCGGCATTTTCCTTCCTCAGGTCTGCCTCCGCTTTCACAGTCCTCCACGTGTTTCCAAGAGCAGCAGAAAATGAATACATCTCTGGTGAGTTGTTCTGTTTATGTATTTATTCTCTGCTTTGTTTTATACACACCTTAGGAAGTCAAGAGTTCGAAGTTTAAAGTGGGAAAGTAGGGCTAGATAAAAGATATGGTGAGGGAAAACACAGAGTAGCAGATCACCACTGAGCATTTGTCACGGTCATACGTGTAGATACCATGATGCTTCAGCGTTCTTACAGCCAGAGTACCAGTGCACCTGGTGTTCATTGCAAACAATGACAAATACCACCCATTACTTGACTCACATTGACCTGGCCAAACGCTTTCGTGTCCTTGTGGGATTTCCAGATTTCTTTGACCATTTCGCTGTAATTGTGGCCAGCCTTCCTAAATGACAGCCCCTAACACCTTGCCGTTGGTCCCTTACTTGTGCCTTTGGTAAGCCGAGGATATAGTGTCCAGGGAGCACTCAGTGCACGTGACTTTCCTGGTGAGTAAGCCATTGTTCTCCCATAAATACATTGTTTTTGCAGCTGGATCCAGGGATAAAATGAGGATCGTGTGGAGGAATGCCTTTCCAGCTTTCAGATAACCTCCCGGAGTGTTTCTCTCTGGTAGTCTGTGTGGGTTGCACAGTGGACCGTGCAGTGGTGTCTCTGGCAAAGATTCCTTATTTCACATTCACATTTTCTCCTGCAGCCAACAGTCTTGCTTCTGCCCTAGCCCTGCCCTGAACCTGCCCCGTAAACGTTACCTGTGATCTAACACACAAACCCGGTGGAGACTTGCCAGTCCTTGCCTTGGAGCACTGTGCCGCCTCTCCCACCTACAGAGGCTTCTCTGTTGGTTTCTGTGACAAATCTCTCCAGCTCTCTTCCTGACTGTTTGTTCTGCCCTCCTCGTGTGTTCTTCGACCCTTGGCTCACGACTCTCATGCCTGTCTGAGCTCACCCTCCTGTGCTTACCCACCAGCTCTGTCGGTTCTCCCGGGAGGACCAGATGCCTCTGTCCAGCCTCCTGCCAGCATCTCCATGGAGTTTGTCCACAGGACACCTCAAGTGGATAGATCCAATAGATCCCAAAAGTATAATTTGCACCCTCACCTTTGCCTTCTCCTCTTGTCCCTGTTGGTTCTTTGTTCCATCGTCCAGCCTGTCACCCTGTCCAGAAAAATGGGATTCATTTGAAACTTCTTTTCCCTCCGCTGTTACCCGCTTCGATTGCTCAGGTTTGGTAATGTTCTTTTCTGCGTGGTTTTAATCCCTCCCCCTTCAGCCCCTCCCTGCTGCCATTGAAGTGTATTTCTTCACCCCTGGGCTGTGACATAAACTTCTTTCTGTGCTGCTGCTTCTTTCCTCCACTGGCTCACATGTGTTTTCCACGTTGAGTATTTCTCCTCAGATGTTAATCAGGTGATTTTGCCTCTGTGTGGAAGGCACTTGAGAGGCTCCCTGCGTGACTAGGAAAACGAGGTTGCCATTCCACTGAGATGGGGAAGGTTGTGGGAAAAGCAGATGTGAGAAAAGGCCAGAATTAGGTTTCAGACATCACTTGAGCTGGTAGTGTGACGCGCACGTGGAGATGTCGGGAAGCAGGTGTGTGTGACTGGGGCTGGAGCCGAGCGTGGGCCGAGAGTAGAGCAGGTCGTGCATTGCTGCCTTGTGGATGAGACACAGGAGGGAGGGAGCCCCGGTGCTCCCGGGTGAAGAGTCTGGAAGAGGAGGAACTGAGCAGGGGCTGCCAGGAAGAGGAGAGTGAACTGGGAGAGTGCAGCCTTAGAAGCCAAGGGAGTGACGAGTTTCAGGGAGGATCGTCCCCATGTCAGATGTGGCTGATGGTCAGGTACAGTGAGGACTGAGAATCAGCCCTTGAACGTAGCACCGGGGAGGTCACGTGATGATGATCAGTTTGGGTGGATGCGGGTAAAATCCTGATGGGAGAGGTTTAGGAGAGAGGGATAGAAGAACTGGATTGGGTCTATTCCTCGCTTTTTGAAGACGTTTTGCCCGAATGGGGAAAAGAGAAATTGGAGAGTAGCTGGAGTAGGAGGTGAGGTCAGGAGAGGATTTTCTGTTTTGTTTAGTTTTAGTGGGAGAAATGGCAGTGGGAATGATCCAGTTAGAATGAAAATAGTTGATTCCTCCATGTGGGAGAGGGGAGAATTGTTGCGGGGGTCCTGAGTGGAGAGGGGCCGGGGACGGCAGAGTGGAGTTGAAGACGGGGTAGGACGTGTGGCATTCCCTCTGGTGGCTTCTCTTTCTCAGGGAAGTAGCCCATCAGCGGAGGGTGAGGAGGAGGTTGGGGGTTTGAGGAGAGTGGAGTTTCGGGGCCCAGCTCCAGCCTGGCCATCAGCACACACAGCTCAGCTCGCTGGGAGGACTGGTATTTTCCTGCTCGTGTCTGAAACCCCATCTCCATTCTTAAAATGTGGATGTCGTTTCCTCCTTGGGGAGCGTATGTCATCACACCGTGCCTCTCAGCCCACAGCGATCAGAGTGCCAGTCCTCCCCATGGAGGCTTTCTGCGCTGCTGCTTGAGAATTCCCAGCAGAGCTCCGGACCTGCTTGGCTCCTTGTTTTTGTGACCCTTTGCATCATCGAGTGTCTTGTCTTTTTTCTTAGACATTAACATCCTGTGTCTTTAGATTTCAGATGTGATTTAAGAGGCAGTTCTTTCCCTCAAGGAGCTTCTGTGCTCCCCGCATGAGGTACTTACGGCGGATGATGGGGGTCCTCCTGGTCAGTAGGTGGGAAATCCTGAACTGATGATGAAGCACAGTGGTTTTAAATGTGTTGTCAGAGGCTGTGGCTCAGTCAGTGAGCCAAGGGAGAGGTGTAGTTGGATGAGGCCGTTTGTGACGGCCCTGGAATGGTGAGGATCCGGGTAGTTGCCAAGGTTGATGAAGGCGCTCAGAACAGTGTGAGGTGGACGGATAAGGCTCCTCAAGTCCCGGTAAGGATCTTTGCTTCCTTAGCTTGTGGGCTTCCTGTTCAGAAACAGTGAGAGATGTGAATGGAGGTAAACATTGAGGGTGACTGAAGAGCCCCTGGGGCTCTGCTAAGGTTTGATGTCATCCTGTGGAGAATTTGAAACCCTTTAATTGGGAAAGTGAGTCATCTGATAGAAAGTCGTCATATATAGAGACTGTTAATGTGAGTGGCATGAAATGCAAGGCCTGGGGTCGGGGGAGGCAGCGAGTCAAGGGGACTCAGGTCTCTAGTGACATGCAGACAGCAAAGGAAAATGACTTGGGGTGTTCCCACTGATCCCAGACTCCACCAGTATGACGGTAGGCTTGGGCTTTTCTTAATCATCAGTGAGGTTGAGTATATTTTCACATATTTAGAAGCTGTTTCTTTTCTTAATTGACTATTTTTAAGAGCAGTTTTAGGTTTACATAAAAATTGAGCAGACAATAGAGTTCCCATCTACCCCCCTCCGAGTGTCCACTATTGTTAACATCTTAACATTAGTGTGGTGCATTGTTTCAATTGATGGATCCGTATTGACACATTATTATCTAAGTCCACAGTTTACATTAGGGTTCACTCTTTGGTAGTATGGTTCAGGTTTGGACAAATGTACAATGACATGTTTCCACCATGACAGTAGTTGCACTGCCCTGAAAGTCCCCCGGTCGCTGCCTATTCATTCCTCCCTTCTCCCTGCCCCCAGCCCCTGACCACCCCTGGTCTTTTTACTGTCTGTATGTTTTTGCCCTTTGCAGAATGTCATAGACTTCAATCATACAGCATATACCCTCTTCTGCCTGGCCCATTTCTACTTTCACGTGAGGTGCCTGTTCACGTCTACTGCCAGGCTTTCTGTCACAGTGCTGTTTTGTTTTGTTGTGCTTTTCCTCTTCACTTACAGAGTAGTCTTAATTGTTTATACATTTTTCCAGTTTGGGTCATGTTAGTAAACATTTTCTTCCAAGTTTGTCTTTTTACTTTATTTTCTAGCATTACCGTTTAATTCCTTAATATTTTCATTTTTAGAAATTGAATACTATGTAGTTTTTAAATTGCTCAAAATGAGCATGCTTGTGTGGATGAGATTCCTAGTTGAAGAGCACCCTCTTCAGTCAGTACTGGAGTACGGCTTCTCTCACGGATCCTCGGTGGTGGGGGCAGGAATTCGTGGTCTGGTGGTTCTCTTTCATGTCCATGGGTTCTTGGTTTTCCCCTTTCTGGCTCTGGGGTACTGCGTCACTTGCTCCACAGGACAGACCACGTGAGTGGTGCACTAAGTTGCTGACTCTCGGGGGACTTGCATGTTGGAGGTTGTCTTTCTCTGTCCCTCATGTGCAAAGGCCTCTGTTGGCTGGGGAAGGGATGTTGGACGGCAGTCTTTTGGCCCCCGTCAGCTCTCGCTGTCTCTGACTGTGGTTTGGGTCCCAGCGGTCTGACATGGACAGCCGTGACACAGAGCCCGTTTGTTCAAGTCATCTTGAGTCTTCGTCATTTACAATCCTCTGAGGAATACTCTTTTTCTCTGTTTTTACTAATGGAATTCCAGTGCTTAACCCTCCTAGCCATCATGAAAGGAATCTCAGTAATGGGGGAGACTGTGTTCTCCTTCCCGCATTGTAAACCCAGCTATGGGAAAGGGTAGATTGAGATGTTCACAGAAGGATTCTCACTCACATCCAGTGTTCTGGCTTGTGTGAAAATACATACCCGGTTCTGAGTTCTGTGATTACAAAGCTGCCTCTGGAATGTGACCCATACAGAGTGGTCTTTTAAGACACACATGTCATGGATTGTTCCCTTGTGTTTTGAAACTAACCTAAAATCCTGCAGTTCTGATTGGTTGTCTTAATTTGTTATCTAGGTCTTCTGAAACCCATTTTCTTCAAGTTTAAAATGCTTGTAAAGCTGCTTGTTTTAAGCTAGAAGAACAGTGCACATTTCCCCTTCTCCCTGTGCATGAAAGTGAACTTGGGCAAGCTACCTAAGCCCATGACCAAATAAAGAATCAGTTTGGAACATCATGATAATGCTGTTTTCAAGAAGCAACAGTGCATGTATTTTATATATATGTGTTACAAATAACAAAAACTATAATTTTTATTGTGCTGTTATTTTCCTCATAAGGCAAAATGAGAAGCAATTAAAAAATCCCTCAAAATTGCACATTTTGTGAAATTGCAAATGCAAAACCAGAAGTTAATATAAAATGTGCATTATTCTATTTATGCATTAAAATTAGACTACTTCATGCTCTGATCCTCACTCTCTTGCATTTGGTCATGACTTTTTTTTTTGGTGACAAATAGTGGCCCCAAGCTAACATCTGTTGCCAATCTTCCTCTTTTTGCTTGAGGAACATTGCCGCTGAGCTGACATCTGTGCCAGTCTTCCTCTACTTTGTAGATGGCACGCCGCCACATTGTGGCTTGATGAGTGGTGTGTAGGTCCTTGCCTAGGATCCGAACCTGCGAGCCCCGGGCCGCTGAAGTGGAGCACGCATACTTAATCACTACGCCACTGGGCCGGCCCCTGGTCATGACTCTTAATATATAGAAACTTAATTGACCTACTTGAGTTTTTTTTTTGTTTGTTTTTTTGTTTTTTTTTTTTCGTGAGGAAGATCAGCCCTGAGCTAACATCTGATGCCAGTCCTCCTCTTTCTTTTTTTGCTGTGGAAGACTGGCCCTGGCCTAACATCCGTGCCCATCTTCCTCTACTTTATATGGGACGCTGCCACAGCATGGCTTGACAAGCAGTGTGTCGGTGTGCGCCCCGGGATCCTGCAATCCCCGGGCCGCCAAAGCGGAGCACACGCACTTAACCGCTGTGCCATCAGGCTGGCCTCAGACCTACTTGAGTTTTTTGACCCTAAAATAAATCTTTCTTCCCTTCAGTTAGCATTCCTTATTAAGTAATCATTCATTTATTCATTCACAGATCTGGGTGCTCTCCTAGGTACTGAGATTCAAAAAAAAAATTAAATATTTCTTCTCAAGAACATCCCTTAGAATAGTGGGAAAGACACACATAAAAACACATTACATAAGAGCTATAGAATAGAAGCTTGAATGAAATGATACGTTTATTTTGTGGTATGTTTTTTATAATAAGCATGTACCTGGGATATTTTTAACACAAGAGATTCTGGTTTAAAATAGAGGTTTTATCACTTCATATTTGTTGTAGTCATGGATATGTGTGGTCTTATTACTTTTATCTGACTGTGTTTTAATCTATAACACTCTTATTTATTTGTTTTTCTTTCCTGTATTTTCCTGAATTGATGGCATTCTTCTCTACATTTCTCCTCTCTTCTTATGAGTGATTTGAAAGTCTTTTGTCCTATTTTTACCTGTTGTACAATCAGTGTATTGACAGTGATCAAAAGTAGTTGGTTCAGGGGCCAGCCCCGTGGCGTAGCGGTTAAGTGCGCGTGCTCTGCTGTTGACAGCCTGGGTTCAGATCCCAGGCACGCACCGATGCACCGCTTGTCAGGCCATGCTGTGGCAGCGTCCCACGTAAAGTGGAGGAAGATGGGCACAGATGTTAGCTCAGGGCTGGTCTTCCTCAGCAAAAAGAGGAGGATTGGCATGAATGTTAGCTCAGGGCTGATCTTCCTCACAAAAAAAAAAAAAAAGTTGTAGGTTCAGCTTGACAGACACTCAACAGGGACCCCACTTGAGGAAATTAACCTGGTTTACTTCTCTGAGAAATAAACAAGGAAGTTACTGCTCAGGAAGACCCAGTGATGTGACATGTGAACGTCTGGACCCCTGATCTTCATCAGGGCAGCCATAGTCATGGGTGGTGATGCCTGAGTGAAGTATGGGCAGAGCTTCTGGAAGACTCACTGTTGCCCTCTGAGACAGTATCCTTGCAGGCTGGGCCTGGGGCAGCTCTGCACACAGCTTAGCCTGGATTGGGCAGGAACCACTGCTTCCACCCCAGTGTGTCCCATCAGCAATTGGGCAGTCTCCAACCTGGGCACCCTCAGCCTTTCCAGGCCAGCAAAAGCCTGGACAGGGATGTCCCTGGACATCCCTGCCCCTAGAGCTTGGGAGAATAACAGGCTCAGGTGACCAGGCATCTTAGAGAATCTTACAACAGCCCCCATACTGCACTCTTCCATCATTCCACACAAAAAAACTTAGATTTTTTCAGTCAATGTAAGGAGTTTGTCATTCTCTCAAATGGCCCCTGAGCGTGCCATGGCCTTTTCCCTCACCACCTCCACACACCACTCCTCCCTCCATGTTTTGTTGAAAACATCTGACCCTTTTTGTTTTTAACATACTGGTACTGTGTTGTAATCCTTTCTTGGCAATTGCATAAACTTAACAGCCACATCACCTCAGTTATTTAAACTTACTTCTGTGTTTTCTGGTTTATTTCTGTCGTGATTTGGAAAGAGTGCTAAGATAGACAATAGATAGTTAACAGTAATAGTAGGTATCATTGAGAAGTATGTATTGTGTCTAAAGAGCTGTGGTAAGTGCTTTCTGTGGATTAGCCCATTTAATGCTGGTATTATGTGATGGGTGCCATTATTATCTTTATTTTAGAGGTAATGATACTGAGGGAAACAGTTATAATAACTAGTGTGAGTATTTGTGAGTTGGACAAAAAGATCCACATTTAAAGGTCTGGTTTTGGCAGTTTCCAGGTCTGTTGTAAGCTGTCTGCCCCTCTTCAGGGATGTGCTCCTCCTCTGCTGGAATGTGTAAATGGGAGGAAAGGGAATTCAGAGGTCCCCAGCTGTGAATTAGGGACAACCGAGCCAAGCTATTACTGACAGTTCTTGTGGCAGGCCATGGTCAGACCTGCTGTAGGCTTACCTTGCAATAAAATACAAAACTGGGATATGTGTTGCTTGGCTTGCTTGTCTCTTTGGTAATTGTGGCCAGTATCGCAGATGGGCTCCTTCTGTAAGCTGCAGGAGAAACAGATTTGGACAGGAACAGCAGCTGAATTTTGGGCATGTTGAGTTTGAGATCTGGGATATAATGTGTCTGGAGTTTAGGAGAGAAGTCTGGGCTGGTGATAGAAATTTGGGAAATGTTGATATATAGATGGTAATTAAAGCCATGAGGCCAAATGGGATCACCATCACACCAGTGAGTACAGACAGCAAAGAGTAAAAGACAAAAACTGAGCCCCGGAGCCCTGTGACTTCAGGGTGACTTGGAGGGGAGGAGGAGCCAGCACAGGAGGCTGAGAAGGAGCGGCCAGGGAGGTCAGAGGAGAACCAACATTGTTAATGTTCTGGAAGAAAAACGAAGGAGCAAAGTGCATTGTGGGTTTCCATGAGTGCCCCTCAGGCCTCTTGAGGACAGGGGCTCTGTCTACTGGTCTTAGTGTCCCCAGCAGCCAAGATGGTTCCTGACTTGCAAGGCGAGTCCAGTGATTTCTTTCTTTGATGTATACTGAATGAACTCATGCAGTATATTTCTGATATGTTTATTTTTCTTCCACAATCTGTAACATAAAAAAGGTATACAATGTTCATAACTTTACCAGTGAGCTTGGTAAGCTTTTGTCCCTGTTTGCCTTCTCCATGTCACCCAATTCTGATCATGGTGCCATTACAGGGGCCAGTGTCATTCAAGGACGTGGCCGTGGACTTCACCCAGGAGGAGTGGCAGCAGCTGGACTCTGAGCAGAAGACAACCTACAGGGATGTGATGCTGGAGAACTATAGCCATCTCGTGTCCCTGGGTGAGGACAGCTTGCCCTCTAAGTTGCTAGGCTATATGGGATTTCTCTCGAGTTTACTGACGTTAACTTTGATTTTGATGGGACAAATGTGAGTAATCTGTTTTGGGTGCCAGGCAGGGCATTTTGGTCTTTACCTCCCCAATGAAAGGTTCTAATTTTGATACAGCTCAGATGGGCACTTCTGTCGTGTAGCTCCTCAGGCAGCACTTTCCTCATACGGCAGTGAACTGGAAGCCCAGCGGCCAGGCTCAAGTTCTCTTTCATTTCTGTTAACAGGGTGTCACATTATCAAACCGGAAGTTATCATCAAGTTGGAGCAAGGAGAAGAGCCATGGATAGTAGAAGGAGAATTCCTACTTCAGAGTTACCCAGGTGTGTTAGTGGAGGCAGTGAGGAGACTGGTAACTTGGAAGTATTTTTCCCAGGAATTTTTTAATGGTCCCAAACCTTTACAAGTGACTAAAGATGGTTACTTGTATGCTTTAGCTACCTGAATCCCACCCCCAAAGGCTTCTTCCTTCCCCACAAAAACTTATGTTTGTAGTTTTCCATGCTTACCTTTACGCAGAAGCCAAATCCAGTCACTGCCTCTTCAACCTTGGGTCTTGCTCTTGTAGCATTTTCAGGGACCCATTATCATAGATTCTTTTTGTTTTTAGGCACTCATCAGTCTATTACTAAAAAAATAACTTGTGTGACTCTTGTGTTCTTATTACCTTCCTTTTCTCTTCTTCTTCACTGTGAAATGCCTCAGACTTGTTTCTATCCCCAGTTTCACTTTTCATGTCTCTTTCCTTGAGGTCAGATTCCAAAGCCCCATCCTCTGAGCCAGGCAGTTCAGTTCACCTATGTTGTCCTGGGCACGTTGCTGTCATTGTTCCTGAGATCCAGCCCTTCTTCAGTTTGGTGACAACAGTCACTGCGTCTCTCTCCCCAACCACTCGTTTTCATCTTGTCTCTCTTATTTACTGTTCTGTCGCCAGCACCTTGAATAATGTCCTGTCACAGTAGGTGCCCAGTAGGTATGATATACAGAGAGAATTGTGATTCATTTGTCCTCCTGCCCCTTCCAGAAATGTCTCTAAAGGATCTGCTTCCACCTTCGGTGGTTTGTTTGTTTGTTTCCAGAGTTCTTCAAAGGGCTCCTCCTATCTCAGGTCTGTAGGGTTTTTGTCTGTCTGTCTGTTCTGTGCTACAGCATCCACTCTGTCCTCTAGTCCACTGTTTCCTGTAATAGCAGTGCAGTGCTCCTTCATTCTAATGGATTTTCAAGATGTGTTTGTCTGAGATTCCCAGTCAGTCTTATCACTAGTCTCACAGGATGAGCCCACAGTCAGTCCCTGTTACTTCCTAAAGGGAATTTAAATTCCTTGTTCTTTAAGAATCACCACAATATTGACCCTATTTTGCCTGGAAAAATTAATTTTCTGTTGTTTCCCAAAACTCTTGCTAAACTCCATTTGGTTCACACTCTTAAATGTCTTCTGATCACGTGATGATCGTCCCTACAGCTTTGCATTTCAGTGGGGCGTGCTTTATTTGCCCAGGTAACACATTAATTAAGTCTGAGCTCAAATTTTCAACCCCTACTTGAAGTTGTCCTTCTGGCTCTTATCATTATTCCAATCTCTTCCTTCTCTCAACTGTGACTCCACCTCATGGTGGAACCTTAAAAAAAGTTAGATCTGATCAAGTAATCTGTTATTTGATAGTATATATTTTTTGCTTGAGCTTCTTTCTTCCCCTGGATCATAATCCTATAAAGACAAAGGCATGTTCTCTTCCCTCACCATAGTATGTAACACACAGTACACATTTATTTCTTTATCTCAGGAGCCAGGTAGGTGAAAGAACTTCTTGTGCATCCATTCAGAAATAATTTGTAGACAGTTATTTCTAAACATGCATGCCTGGGTGACATCCCCATATGTTCTGCAGGTACTTGAAAGATAACCATATGATTCAGATTAAGAACAGCTTCTCTGATTTCTATTCAGGGGTTCAAAGGAAATAGGAAATAGAGTCATACTTTCTAAGAGAGAGGTTTTGGTTAAGAAAAAAAGAATAGAGCTTCATGGAGTAATTTAAAACTTAGCATTTGACATGGAATGTTAATGTTCCAATGCAAGGCTGAATCATGTTGTGCTAAAATGATTGTTTGGAGAGTAATTATTTTCAACTTTAAGGGGAAATGCAGCTAACTGAGGTGAGAAAGAATTTGAGGAGTAATTTTTTTTAAACATGGAAATTCCCTAAAAGATAGGTTTTGAGTAAATCGAGCCTGGAACTCAAGCAAACTGGGAAAACGACAGGAGCAGAGACGTGTGGTTGAGCTGGGGCATCGTTGGTACCTCAGTCTAAGCCGAGAGTGCCTTAGGTTGTAATGTCTCTCTCCCAACTTGATGTGAGGTGATGTGGTGTGAAGTGCTGATCCACCTCCCCCACAACTAATCTTCCTTGGATGTGTCATGTGAACCTCCTTGTCCAACAAATAGCTTGGTTTCTCTGGAGCAGAAGTTATTTTTAGTAGTCTAGCATAATCCTAGTTGGGAATCATATTGTGAATCTAGGTGGTGAAGAGTATTCTTTATCAGGTTTTTTCCCCCATTTTATCTGTTGGTATTTTGGCAGTGGACTCAGGGAAGTTGTAGGTTTTGGTGAACAGGGTTGATATGGTTTTATTTGATGTGGATGATAGCAAGTAAAATAGTCAAGTCCATCCAAAAATTTGTAAGATTAGTAAAAGTAAAGGTGGTATTTTAGGAGCAGATTGAGGAATCTGATTTTTAACGTTTGTACACTAAATGAAACTCAGGAGTGGGGAAGTACTATTCACATTAAGAATTCAGTGACAGTGGTATGTCAAAAACAGGACTGTTTTAAGGAAATTGTCAGGAGATCGAAAATGGGACAAATGTTTGCTAAACTCATTGAGCATGTATGAATGGCACTTTAT
The DNA here is from genome assembly GCF_020826845.1 of Diceros bicornis minor. Classification (NCBI taxonomy): domain Eukaryota; kingdom Metazoa; phylum Chordata; class Mammalia; order Perissodactyla; family Rhinocerotidae; genus Diceros; species Diceros bicornis. The sequence goes on along the minus strand of NC_080765.1, from coordinate 9,226,202 downwards.
ATTAATTTATGTAATCTCACTACAACCCTATAAAGTTGGTACCATTATCTCCATTTTACTGGTGGATGATCCTGAGTCACAGAGGGCAGCTAAATACCTTGCCCTAGGTCGCCTAGCCAGAGTTCACGCTGTATTGTCCAAACAGGAACAAATAGAGTTTCATAGTCAGAATGAGTTGAGTTTAAATCATATCATTAGAATATTTAGGAAATCTAAAACTTTTGAAAGGATGGCATGCTCTGTAGTCTATTTTATACTTCCTATTAGACCTACATCTTGTTGGGACTCTCCTTCCAAGTAAAACAGAATTACAGAGAGAGCCCTGGTTGCAGGACCGTTACTCTAAACGTGAGGAGATTTGGGCATAAGTTTATTTGGCACTACTGTGTGGCATCTGAAAAAAAGGCGGACTAGTTTGGAAGGATCTAGACTAGTCAAAATGCTACCACAAAAATCTCAGTATAAGGTGGTAGTACCTTAGATAATAATCTGTCTCTCCCAACTTGATATGAAATGAGATGGTATAAAGTGCTGATCCACATCCTCCAAACAGACCTGCCCTTTGGAGATATCTTATGACTCTTCTTGTTGCCCTATTGGTTTACCCCATTTGCTGTGAGTCCTTTCACATCTACCTTGTCAGTCAGTCATCCAGCATCCTTTGTCTTCCAACCATTGCTCCATGTTTATATTTTATCTCTAGATCCAGTTTTGAACGAAATCTTATAAAGTAGCAAAGATCAAAGGTGCTTGTGTTTTTGTCAGTTTACTTCCCCCTTTCCTGACCACTGCTGTGTGTGTGTGTGTGTGTTTCCAAACCAAAAGAATAAGGAAAAACAGTACATTTGGAATTATTTTCATGTATCCTTGAAGCTAACATCTATGCCACAATGAAATGCTTGTGTATAAGTCACATTCCATATTTTATGTAGGAAGATGTACAAAATTTGGTTAATTCTGGGGCCGGCCCGGTGGCGCAAGTGGTTAAGTGCGTGCACTCCGTTGCGGCGGCCTGGGGTTCACCGGTTCGGATCCCGGGCGCGCACCAACGCACTGCTTGGCAAGCCATGCTGTGGCGGCATCCCATATAAAGTGGAGGAAGATGAGGCACGGATGTTAGCCCAGGGCCAGTCTTCCTCAGCAAAAAAAAAAAAGAGGATTGGCAGATGTTAGCACAGGGCTGATCTCCTCACAAAAACAAAATTTGGTTAATTCTGCCTCTTTTTAGAAGAAGTCTGGAAGGTCAATGATCTGATAGAGAGAGTCCAGGAAAATGAAGACAAACATTCAAGACAGACTGAATTCATCAACACCAAAACCCTGATTGAAGAGAGAGGTAATGTTCTTGGTAAGACTTTTAATGTGGAAACAAACCCTGTTCCTTCAAGAAAAATATCCTATAGATGTGACTCATGTGAAAAGAGTTTAAAATCTATTTCAGAATATATTAGTAGTGATGGAAGCTATGCAAGATTGAAACCTGATGAATGTAGTGCATGTGGGAAATCACTTCTCCATGTTAAGCTTGAGAAAACTCATCCTGGAGATAAATCTTATGAATTTAATCAAAATGGGGAAGCTTATACTCTAAATGAAGAAAGTATTTATCAGAACATTCATATTTTGGAGAAACCCTTTGAATATATTGAATGCCAGAAAGCCTTTCAAAAGGATCCAGTTTTTGTTAATCATATGGAGGAGAAGCCCTATAAGTGGAATGAATCTGAAATAGCCTTTCTCCAAATGTCAAACCTAAGTGTACACCAGAGATCTCCTGTGGAATTGAAGCCCTATGAATGCAATGCGTGTGGGAAATCCTTCTGTAAAAAGTCAAAATTTATTATACATCAGAGGACTCATACAGGAGAGAAACCTTATGAATGTAATCAATGTGGGAAATCCTTCTGCCAGAAGGGAACCCTCACTGTACATCAGAGGACACATACAGGGGAGAAGCCCTATGAATGTAACGAATGTGGGAAAACCTTCTACCAGAAGTTACACCTCATTCAGCATCAGAGAACTCACTCAGGAGAGAAGCCCTATGAATGTAGTTATTGTGGAAAATCCTTTTGCCAGAAGACACACCTCACACAACACCAGAGAACACATTCAGGAGAGAGACCTTATATTTGTCATGACTGTGGAAAAACCTTCTCCCAGAAGTCAGCACTCAATGACCATCAGAAAATTCACACAGGTGTGAAACTCTATAAGTGTAATGAGTGTGGGAAATGCTTCTGCCGCAAGTCTACTCTCACTACACATCAGAGGACACATACAGGAGAGAAACCCTATGAATGTAATGAATGTGGAAAGTTTTTCTCTAGGTTATCATATCTCACTGTACATTATAGAACTCATTCAGGAGAGAAACCTTATGAATGTAATGAATGTGGGAAAACCTTCTACCTGAATTCAGCCCTCATGAGACATCAGAGAGTACACACAGGAGAGAAACCTTATGAATGTAATGAATGTGGAAAATTATTCTCCCAGTTGTCATATCTCACTATACATCATAGAACTCATTCAGGAGTGAAACCCTATGAATGTAATGAATGTGGGAAAACTTTCTACCAGAATTCAGCCCTTTGTCGACATCGGAGAATACATAAAGGAGAGAAGCCCTATGAATGTTATATATGCGGAAAATTCTTCTCTCAGATGTCATACCTCACTATACATCATAGAATTCATTCAGGAGAGAAACCCTATGAATGTAATGAATGTGGGAAAACCTTCTGCCAGAATTCAGCCCTTAATAGACATCAGAGAACACACACAGGAGAGAAAGCCTATGAGTGTTATGAATGTGGAAAATTCTTCTCTCAGATGTCATATCTCACTATACACCATCGGATTCATTCAGGAGAGAAACCCTTTGAATGTAATGAATGTGGAAAAGCCTTCTCTCGGATGTCGTACCTTACTGTACATTATAGAACTCATTCAGGAGAGAAACCCTATGAATGTAATGAATGTGGGAAAAAATTCTACCACAAGTCAGCCTTCAATAGCCATCAAAGAATACATAGGAGAGGGAATATCAATGTAATTGATGTAGGAAGGCTTCTCTGAAGTCAAACCTCATTTTATGTCTGAGTTTTTATGAGTTTTCATTTTATGAAAAAACCCTTTCAATATAATGAATAAGAAACTTCTACTGTTGTAAGTCAGAGAGTTCACACAGGTGAATGTGGACAAGCCTTTGTGCATTAGTCAAACTTGTAATCTGCAAGTTCACAGGGTAGAAATCACAGTTGTAACAAGACCACATGATTTGTTGGATACCAGACTATACAGGAGTTAAAATTTGTAAATATTTAGAACATATATATGTTTCACCGTGGATTCAAACTGTTACACATATCAGGGAATTCATACCAAGGGGAGCTCTCTCAATTCAAGGAATGTAGGAAACAGTCCTTTGGAAATTATTACTACTAAACATTATGTTTCTGATATAATATCAAGCGTTTCGTGAAAAAAGAAAAAGGTAGCTGTTGTGAATAAACATACTCCTATGTAAATAGAAGCTGTAAAATCATCAGATAGCTAATCAAGACAGCAACATAGCAACATTAAACTCATATATGAGTGGTTCCTGAGAATGTAGGACTTAATGTTTTTGAGAGTTTTTTGGTTTCTTTGTTTGCTTTTTAGGATGCTACATTACAGGAATTGTATGTTCAGTTTGAATCATGTTTGAAAAGGCATTGTATCCTTATTAGAATAATCTGTAAGATACATGGTAAGATTATCCATTTTAAATAGCACAACCATGTTAGTATCTTCATATGCATTGTCATTGAATTAATATTTGATAAGTATAAAGAATGCTTCTTCTTGAACTTTTTCCTGGCATTTATAAATGTATTTGATCATTGTTAATGAACTAAATCTTCCATAAAGAAGCCAATTTTTTTATAATGTTTTCAGCTGTATCTGAGTCAGCAAGAGATAGAAATCTATGCATAAAATAGAAAACTGCAGATAATTTTAAGTTGTTAATTCCAGAAGTCTCCAGTAGTGAGAAATAGCTGTAGTACTGTAGTACTCATTGTACTCTATACAGTTAAAAAATGTATTTTAAATATTCCCGTTTTTATCTAATATTTTTCATCTATTTTTTATTTGGATGCCTATGTAAGTGTAAGTGTGCAGAGCACACGTACAATGTAACTTAGGAATTATCTGTATTTTTATTTGATAGAATAGTGTTTTTAAACATTGTGCTCTACTCCTTCCCATTCTTGAATAAATTAAGGACACATTCATAAGGGTTTGTGGCAGACATCGTTGAGTGACTACTCTAGTCACTCCCTCCTTAATGTTTGCTGGCAGAGTTTGGGTATCCATTCCTCCTCACAGAACAGGGGATAAATCCTGATTAGTTTCAACCAATAATGATAATCCCTTTCTCATTGCCAGCAATTGGTTTAGAGTGGTCATAAGACCCAAGTCTAGACAGATAAACAAAGGAGATATCGGACAGGTTATTTCTGGAAAAGGTTTCCTCAAAGATTCAACGAATCATGCGAGGTAAAGTGGAATCTTCTGTTGAACATTTCCTTGTCTGGATGTGATGCCTGCTTATGTCTTTCAACCATAAATTATAGTTTAAGCATGGCAGAGCAGCAAAAGTGGAAGAACCTTGGACCTGGATGATGTTATTGAGCCACTGAACCAACCAGCTGTGTAGCCACTCCACCTCTGGACTGTTTCTCTAGTGAAAGACTAAATTTATTTTAAGCCAGTTTATTTAAGTTGCTCTGTTAGTGATAACTGAAGGTACAAAGGTATACTTTTGTAGGAGTTATGCAGTTGAGAAGTGGACTTGAGGTAAATCCTTTATTTTGAGGTGTTGATATAGAGATTTATTTTCTGTAAATTTTGATGTAAATAGTTTGAGCATTAGAAATCAACTTGAAACAATTAAATGTGTATGCTTCCTTGAATTGTTATATCATTGATGTAAGAACCTTTGGAACCTGATATAATGTACCTTGCTTTTCATAATGTATGACATCAGTTTTGTTTAGGTTAATCTATATCATTCATGGATCGTTGCTACAATGTTGGTTGACAACATATGGTATGAGGTAAGGACCTACTTTTGTTTGCTTTCCAGTGATTAACCTGATAGCCTGTATTATTTGAATAATTTACCCCTTACCACTGAGATGAAATGCCATGTTTTTCATGTATTTCAATCACTCGTGGCACCTGTTTTTGTTGCTCAGCACTTTTCCTCCATATTCTTCTAGATGCTTGTGAGTATGCTACATAACAGGAATTAAAAGGCTGGTAGATGGTATAGTTTTGTGTAGGAACTATATATTCATAGTATATTTGTTGAAATGATATCTACAAAGGTTTCCCACACTAGTGTGTCATTATAGCTTAAATACATAGTATGCGTTGTAAGTAAAATATTTGAAAAGTTTAAGTGGTTTACCACATTCTTTTTCTCTTACGGCATGCCTGCACATAAAAGGGTCCTGGTACATATGAGTAGTCCCAAACTGCCTCTTCAATAACGTAGTGATGTAATTTGTTCATAGTTTCAGAGATGTCAATGTTTTCGTATTATACTTCTCTGAAATTAGGATCGATAGCATGTTCTAATTTGGCATTGTTTTTCTTCTTCCTTAGAACTACTTAAAATAATGGTTTGTCTTAGATTTGATGGAATGCAATATTTGAAAGGTTTTTAATTATTCCTGGCCAGTGTGTAAGACACACAAGGCCTGAGTTCATGCAAGACAGCCCTATGGGGGACTGGTTCAGCTTACCTATCCTGCAGCAAGGACTGAAAATGGAATTGAGGCAGAGCATGAGTACTTGCTTTTTATACACAATGGCTCATAATTTGGAACGTGAGCAGATTAGGAACCTGAGGGATTTTCAAGGGCTGAGCAGGAGGTTGACCCTTCCTGGTGGGTGGAGGTGAGAGTCCCCAATTTTTTTTTTTTATCATCCTAGGGTTAGTGAAGTGGTGGTTCACTTGTTGCTTCCATGGCCTCTCAAATAGGTTGAAATGAAGATGTGGTGTTAACACCAGGGCTATATTCTATCTGAGGCCACAGAGTTACCTTCTCTTTCTTCTTCCATCTCAATAGTCTGGCTGGGCTGTCCAGTCAAGCTCCCCAAAGAAGGCTGTATAAGCCACATGACTGCACCCCAAATAATTTCCAGCTTTATAGAATGCCTCCAATTAAACAAAACAAAGAAATGCATTTTAAAAATTATGTTGCTTTTTTCTTATCACAGAGATAACTACATCACAAGTAAGTTGCTTTTCCCTTCCTTGAATTTAAAGTCTGTGATTCCTGCCAAATTGATGGACTAGCACGAGCTGCTGGCTTGTAACCATAGCCCAACTCTGGAGATGCCATAGAATTAAGAGCTGCTCATGGCTGCAGGGAACTGAAGTGAAGGGGAACCTTCAGGGGAAGACGCAGAGGTGGTTCTTTAGTGGGAGAGGTATTGGCAGCCAGAGACAGCGGAGAGGCAGGTGCTGAAGAAAACTTAGATTGTAATCTTTTTCTACACTCTACTTTTACTCTCTACTGTCGTGTCCCAAGCACATTATTGCCCGCCATGGTGCCTTCATGAGACAGGAATGCAGGTGCATCAGCTGGGCATTGCAGGGGTGGTTCAGGGTCCATGAGAGCAGACCCTCCGTCCAGCTGAGATGAGGGATAGACACCACAGACACAGGTAGAGTGTCAGCCTGGAGCATCCTCTCCTTACTCCAAAGCCAAGTCATTACAGTAAGTGGGCATGCTTTTCTGGAGGAGGTACTTTTGGTGATCATGTAAAGTGCCCAGAGGGAGAATAACCAGTCAGGAAAGGGGCTTGTCCCAGTTGGGGGAGGCTTTCTCTTCTGTAACACGTACTTCTACTTAAACCACCCTGAGGAGCAGGAACTAGGGATTACACCTTCTCCCTGCTGCTCATGTCGGCTGAGATTTGTGGATACCTCTGAAAATTAATTCCAGAAAAAGTAATCAGACATGTGAGGAGTTTACTAAGACAGCACACCATACCATCTACACAACTGGCAAGCTTAATGGGATGTGGAAATCCAGATTTCAAAATTTTCTGAATAGACATCCTTGGTGAAAAGTATATTGGTGATATGAAGCAACAACAGAGAGTTACCAAAAAAAGGGGGGCGGGGGGGTGGGCATGAATAATTGACATAAAGCAAATAATTAAATAGATGAGATTAATAACAGAATTGATACAGCCAAAAAAGAAGTTAGTGGACTGTGTGTTATGGCAATAATTCTCCCAGAACATGAGCAAGAATAAAGAAAGGCAATGTGAAAAACAAAAAATTGAGATGTAGAAGATAGTAGAGAGAATAATATCCATATACTGGGATTCCCATAGAAAAAGAGACTAGATGGGAAGAAAATATATAAATTAAAATTTTAAGTTAGAAAGAATGAAATTGAAAGGAGCTTCTGTGGTGCCAAATGGAAAGATATAGAAAATCTCATCAGTCTGTAAAGGAAAATTTGTTTAGCTTAAAGCAAGACCAATAACTAGACTATATATCTAGCAAAGTAGTAAGAAAAGGGCAGTACATCCAATAGAAGGGATATGACAGCACTTGAAATCATTAATAATGAGAAAATGCAAGTTAAAACAACAAAATACCCCTTTACACTCACCAGAATGGCAAAAATCACAGCGATGTATAATAAATATTGGTAAGGATGTGAATGGTAATGTTTGTGTACTGTAGAAGTGTGAAATGATATAGCCATTCTGGGAAACTGACCTGGAAATACCTTTTAAAATTAGTCATGTGTATGTGGTACCCTCATCTGTTTGTATATCCCAGAGAAATTCTATACACATGAGGATGTGTACACAGGGAATTTCATCACAATGTTTTTGAGAGATTCTAGGTGAACATCACTAGAAGAGGTAAGTGGATCAAGCAGTGGAGTGCTGTCCAGCAGTTAGAGGTACACGCTATATTTGCATGTAGCACTTTGATAAAATGTTTTAGATATGAATGAGAAAAAATAGATGGAATGAGACTTCATGTAACTAAGCAATATTTGAGTTAATTAAAATTACACAAACACACACACCCCTACATAGGTTACAATGGTATGTGCTTAAGAGTGTAAATTTACTAGTGTCAATGCCTATGTGGGAAGGGAATGGAATTGGAGTTTAGTATCAAGAGAAGAATTAGGTGGAGTAAGAATGGGGTCCATGCAGAAACCAATGTTGATAATAAATATGTTTTGAACTGAGTTGTATAAGAAACACTGTACCACAGGACTCTTCCGGAAACAAACACTAAAACACACAGAAAAATTAAAAGCCCAGAGAAATTAAAATCCTCAATAATGTTTTATTCTGGTCAGTTTTAGCCAGAGTTTTACAGCTCAGGTGCCTAAATGATGTCTGTACCTTTTTTGGCACCTTCAACCCAAACCACCTTTCAGTAAAATGATCAGGGCTGCTCCATCTGTTGGTCACTCTGTACTTCTAAACGTCCTTCCTCTGAAGAAAGAGTACCCCACCGTGGAGGATCTGCCGCAAGTTACAGAACTCAGTGTAACAGAGTGGACTGCCAATTGTACTACTGTTACCCTTCTTTATTTTTGTAAGAAATTCCCCCTTCCTTCCAGTGTCAGCTGGGCACATCACAGGAGATGTAACTGCCCAACTGTGCTTTCACCTCGGTATGGCCAGGTGACTAAGTTTTGGTACAGGGGTTGTGAGGGGACATAATGTGTCATCTTCTGAATCACATTTTTTTGTTTTTTGGTGAGGAAGATCATCCCTAAGCTAACATCCACGCCAATCCTCTTTTTGCTGAGGAAGACTGGCCCTGTGCTAACATCTGTGCCCATCTTCCTCCACTTTATGTGGGATGCTGCCACAGCATGGCCTGACAAGCGGTGCATCAGTGCCCACCTGGGATCCGAACCCTGGCTGCCAGCAGCGGAGTGCGAGCACTTAACTGCTAGGCCATGGGGCCAGCTGGCCTGAATCACATTCTTAAAAGAGGACTGTTTGTTCTTCAGTGCCTCTTTCTCCCTTCCCTTGGGCTGTGATAGAACTGTGGTGCTGGTGAGCTAGCTTCCACCCTAGAAGAAGGACAACACTTGAGGGCAGGGGTCAGCAACCTTGTCCTGAAAAGGGCCAGCTGGAAATACTTCAGGCCTTGTGGGCCATACAGCCTCTGTGGCAGCCACTTAACTCTGCAGCTATAGCACGAAAGCACCTACATCGCATATGTAGATGAGCCTGGCCATGTTCCAACAAACTTTTATGTATGGATGCTGAAATTTAAATTTCATATAATTTTCACATGCCATGAAATATTATTTTCATTAAAAAGAAAAAAAAACCACGGGGCCAGCCCTGTGGCCTGGTTGGTGCACTCCACTTCAGTGGCCCAAGTTCAGTTCCTGGGTGCAGACCTAAACCACACATCAGCAGCCGTGCTGTGGTGGCGACTCACCTACAAAATAGGGGAAGATAGATTGGCACAGATGTTAGCTCAGGGTGAATCTTCCTCAGCAAAACAAAACAAAAAAACACAAATGTAAAAACCATTCTTGGCTTACACACTACAAAAAGAGGCAGTGGGCCGAATTTGGCCTGTGAACCATATTTTGCTGACTCTTGCATTAGGGGATGGAAAAGCAACAAGATAAAGGAAACTTTTCTTTGGCTAACACCATGGAACAGCGCTGTCCTGCCTCCCTGGACCACCTGTTAGTTTGGAACTGTACATGAGATATCAACCTTCTATTTTGGTTCAGCCCCTTGGCAGCCAATCCAACACTGATACAGAATTAGCCAAAAAAAAAAAAAAAATGAACCGCAGTCATTTCTTCTAAAATGTAGCACAGTCATTCCTCCAAAACCTAGTAGTGTACAGATGACTAAATAAAAGAGTAGATCTTAGGAAGAAAGTCGAGTTAAGGGTAGCCCACTCAAAATCTGTAATATCATAACAAGAGTATTAGCAAACTCAATAGAAATCCTAATAAAACATACTAGTGCAATTTAAAAATATTAAATTCCTAATAAAACATGTAGTATTTTTATCTTTAGAAAAATGTGTGTCCAGATCTTGGTTTCTAAATATTATTCCCCACTAAATGGAAGCAGAGCTTTTTAGAGTAACAGCCTATCCCAAGGCTGATGAGGAAAAATCAAAGAGCGTCAAACATTTATTTACTAGGAAACAGGAGGTACTCAAGATTTGATAGAAGCGAATTCACCAAAAATGGCCAAGTAGGGAAATCCAGGGCTTTGTCCCTGCAGAGTGAAAAGCAAACGAGCTGGCAAATTGCACAGAACTCTAGAATCTAGACCAGAATTTACAACCACTAGGGGGAGGCTTGGTGAAGAGGAAGGCAGCAGCTTTGCAGAGAGAGAGCTGTGACTTTTAAACTGCCCACCTGCCATCTCTGCACCAGGTGGATGATATCCCGTGCTCCAGATAAAACTGGTGGGGCCAGGGGGAGAATGGCAGAACTTGTTCTCAAAAACTTGTGGTTGTAGGTTCTACCTGTTGGGCTGCTATCTGTAAGACTGTTGCAAGGGTTTCCCTTTGTTTCCTTGACTCAGAGTGGTCACAGGCCTGGGGTGGCTTCCCAGATGGCTTGTGCCAAAATCATTTAAAGGCACAAGTACTGGCTGCAGCAACCCCAGGGCAAGGAATGACAGTCATAGTGAGTAGACATACTGAGAAGCCTGGGAAGGAGGAGGCTGAAAAAGATAATGTGGGAATAAAGGCTTCTAAAAGCTTCCATGTGAACGAGGAAGACACGTGTGCCCAGCGTGGGACACAGGCTCAGAAAAGCCCTGAGAAGTACCTATGCTCTCACCTGGGACTGGTCTGCAGGCTCCATGGACGCTCAAGTGAAGGCTAAGGCAGAACTGTAACCAGCTTGGCTAAGCGTCAAAGGAGTGCCCAGCACAGAGCCAATCTGCAAAGCCTGGGAAAGTGTTTTTTTCCTTATTTTCCCCTTCTTTTTCTTTATTCTTTTTTCAGTTCCAGGTGTATAAGGAAACTCTGGAAAAACACACCTGATCTCTGAGCTAATGGAACGAACAATTCAGTGGCCACACACGACAGAATATAGATTTACAAAAATAGTTAGAAAAGGTGATAAAAAAGTGAACAACAAGAACCCACAACAAACAACAAAAACCCTGGGGCAGGTGGGAGAATCTGATTTCCAGAGTTGTCACGTTATAATATTTAATGTGTCCAGTTTTCAGCAAAAAATTACAAAACATGCAAATAAACAAGAAAGTATGGCCCACTCACAGGAAAAAGAAATGAGAAGCCCTCCCCACAGGCCCCCAGTCTCTGGTCGCCGGGGATGGTTCCAGCCACTGGACTGAGTGCACCACTCTCAGTGAGCAGTAACACAAACTCAGAATCCCAAAAGGCTTGGGAGAGGAGCCTGGTAAGTCCATTCTAAAGGTCATCTCTAAGAACTAATGTGGGGAAAGTCAAGAAAGTTTTGAAAAATAGAAGAGGGACTTGCTCTTCAATATATGGAAAACCATTATGAAGCAAGAGCAATTAAAGCATGATACTATTTAGCACAACTATAAAACAGTTCAGTAAAACAGAAAATAAAACCAGAATCAGAGTACTTACAAGCTATGAGTAGGACTGAGACTGCCAATAGGAGAAAACCCCATATAACCAAGCTGCTGGCAGCTCCAGGGTCAAAACAAACCCCTGGTCTGCGAATATCCACCGTTAGAAAAGCCCCAGCAAGGACTCCCATGGACTCTCACTGACCTCTCTTAGATGGAGAGTCCATCCCAGGAACAACTACACTGGGCCCAAAGGACGGGTGCTATGATTGGGCCACCAGGGATGTGCCAGCTCGGGTCTGAGCTTCTCTCTCTGAAAGGACGGGGGGAAGAGAGCTGAGCATATGCAAAAGCAAAGCCACCACTAATGATAACTGAATTAAGGATCTGTATCTAACACTTCTGAACTGCATACTTTTAAAAAAATATACACCTCTGCAATTTTAAGGTGCCTTATAGCTCCAAGTAACAGAAAATCTCAACTCTAACAGGCTCAACCAATATGGGAAATTAACCACCTCAGGTCTTCCCGGTACAGAGCAACTTCAGAGCTGGTTAATTCACCACTCCGTCCAACCACTGCCCATTGCTCTTCATCTCTCTGCTCACCATTCTCAGACTACCAGCCCCGAGTCAGAAGATGCAACCAACGGTTGTATCCAGACGGACGATGCCATTCTGCTCATGACTCTTTATCAGTGATGACACCTTTCCCAAAAACCAAAATACGTCCCTAAACATCCTATTGGCCAGTGCTTGGTCATATGCCCAACCCAAAACAATCCCTGGTGAGGGGAGGAAAAACAGGCCACATCAAGGCTCTCCAACAAGGAGGACGAGGAGAGCAGCCTGCTAACCTGCTGCAAGGAAATGGGGTAAAGTAGCAAGCAAGGGTCAGGGCACAGTATCTGCCACCCTATGTTGCAGATGCTTCCTGGTTTCCTAACCCTTGGGCTATACACAATGTACCTCTGTACGCACTCTGAATCCCGCCAGGAGTAGGAAAGATAGGGGTGTTTTTTATATGTAGCACTATTTTCAGTGTAATGAGCACTACTGTTTGCAGCTCTTTCTTAACACGAGCTTGTGTTGTTAACAGTGCTGTACCCTGCCTTTGCATAATTTATGAATGTGTTTTCATTAAACCAGTGAAACCCAAGACAAACACTTTTTTTAAAAAGGCATTGTTTGGCTTCTTTATTGAAGAGCAGATCAATAACGATGGGCATCATTATTTATATTTGCCAAAAAACAGTAAGGGAATAGATAAGCGGTGTGGTACTTTTCCAAAACTTTTTACAAAATTTTTCAGAGCTCTTTCAAGAAAAATATGGTGAACACCCATGTGCCTACCACTAAGTTCATCAGTTGCTAAAATTGTGCTATTTTTGCTTCATCTACTTAGGTATGCATTTTTTCCTGAACCACTTTGAAGTTGCCAGGCATCAAGACAGTTCCTCTCTCTATATTCAGCATGCATGTTCTAGAAACAGACACTAACATTCATAACCACAATCCTCACACTTAAGAACATTAACTCTAATTCCCTAATATCATCTAATACCCATGCCACATTCAAATTCCTCCAACGGCCTCCAAAATATCTACAATCTAGTCTTTTTAAGCCAGATGTCTTTTGGATCCAATCAAGGTTCATGCACTGCATTTATGTCTCTTTAGTCTCTTTGAATTGAAAAAAGTCCCCCCACCTTTTCTCTCTTTTTTTAAAATGACATTGACTCTTTGAAGAGACCAGCCAGTTGTCTTGTAGAATGCCCCACATTCTGGATTTGTCTGATTGTTTTCTCCACTGAAGCTGTTCCTCTATCTCCTGTATTTCCTATAAACTAAAAGACTAAATATTTGATTAGATTCATATTAAATATTCTGGAAAGAACATGCCACAGTGCAATGTAAGTACTTCACATTGCATCTCATCAAGAGGCACATAATGCCACTGCTATTCATGATGCTACATTTGCTCACAGTGGGGCAGTCAGTCCTTCCACTGGAAAGGTACACTTATTCCAGTTTCAATGAGTAAGATATCTGTGGGTGATACTCTGCAGAGCACTATACAAATACCCTGTTTCCTTTGCATTTAATGATCTTAGCATCCATTGATGATTTTTGCCTAGATGCACTAGTGGTTGCAAATTAGCAATTTTTCAAATTCTGTCATTCCTTCTACATTTATTGGCTAACATTTTTCTGTAATGGACACCTTCCCACACCTGGAGATGAACAACTGCTCCTACTAAAGGGTAGGGTGAAAACCTAATACTTTCTCTCTGATTATAGAGTAAGGAGTCTGTGGAAGATGTGCCTCCAATGGTGGAAATGAGCTTAGCCCCTCTCTCCTTTTGTGTATTGCCATGGACTCAGATTTTTGTTTATTCAAATGTTACAGTCATTCTGTTTGACCATCAAATTACCTAAAATTTGGCCTGTGGAAGCCCCTTCTAGCTAGCTTCTGTGACCTTTGACACATCCCCATTAATCTTTGAGTGCTTCCTTGGTTCTTGACACAAGAGGTCCCAGGCTCACCTTGGACACTTCAAGGTCCATACCCAGAATGAGCTATTTCTCCAAGGAGTTCTGGTTCCTCATAGTGGGCAATGTTGGGGACTGAATTTGTACATCACCATGGGGGTACCATTGCTTCTAGGCCCTCTCAGTGGACAGAGCTAGGAAACAGAAAATTTTTAAAAAATAATGAGCAATATTTTAAGTTCATATTTATAATTATAGGAAGTTTTATGTAAATTCTTTGATTTTTATGGTTGTCTCTTCTCTTAAATTGGTTATTTTGGTTCCTAGTAACTTTAACAATTTCTTTTTGCTTTATCTACAATACACACAAAATAGATTCAAAATAACACCAATATTATTAACAAGAAAATTAATGAGTGATGTTTGTAATTTTTTTCAGGTCTTTCTGTCCTTAAACACATCCCATTAATGAGGTATAGTCATAATACCATGTTCAGAAGTTTCTTGAAAGAATTATTTTCTCTGTGTGATTGTTACCAATTTGATGTAAAATTTAATTGATTTGTCCCTGTTTTCAATTTCATAATCTACTTTTATTTTTTATATTTGAATATGTAAATCATTTGCATTTGTTCAAAAGTCCAAATTTCATAAAAAGGTATAATCAAAGAAACCTGTTTCCATCCCTATCTCCACCACCCTGTTCACTCTTGCCTCCAGAGGTATTCATTTTTATTAGTTTGTAGTTTATCCTTCTAATGTTTCTTTTGCAAAAATAAGCAATTATGTGTGTGTGTATATATATATATATACACACACACACATTATATACTTCTTTCCTCTCTTACACAAAATGTAGCATGCTATATATAGTTTTCTGTATTTTGCTTTTCTCAATAACATGTTGCAGTATGGTACTTCAAATTTGTCAAACATGTCACTTACAATGTATATTGTACTATCAAAATATAAGAAACACTGGTGGCATTTAGTGTGGCTCATGATACTTATTAAGCTATGGAGGGATATTTCCTACTGACAACTATTTTGATATCCACTATGTGAATCAAACATACACAACATGTGTATGCTGCATACTAACACACCTAAGCCTGGCTTACCTTAAGCACACTTCAAGTGTCTAATGCTATCAGCTTGCTACTTGCAACTGGTGTTTCTAAAGGCTTCATATTCCAACAATGAGTATCATTAGCGTTAGATATATCTTATGTCACATTTTCAAAATATACCATATCAGAATCATGACTTCTAGTATTATATTATTTCTAGAGAAAAAAATGTGTCCACATTTCCTAAATTGATAGATTTCCCCTCTGTTATTCTTTTCTTATAAAGTTTGACTTTTTTCTTGAAAGCTTTCATGCATATAAAAATTTGCATGTTTTCACTCCAGTATCAATTACTTGATGTTCAATAAGTTGTGACTTTGTAAATGCTTTTCTATTTTTGTTGCATTCTTTGTGTTTTGCTCTGTGATTTCTCTGAAGTATATCTTTGATTAGTAGGTGGATACTAATATACAGGATGTTCTCAGAGATCTCTCTCCATATGAGTTCCCTGATACTAAAGTATGACAAGCAAGTTTTCCAGTATTCAATTCAATCACAGAGAGCCCTCCAAACCCTACCCCATGTGTGTTTTCTGATGCCAACTAAAGACTGAATTTACACAGAAGGAAGTCTCCACGTTATTACATTCATAAGGTTTCTCCTGTGAGTTCTCTATGGTGTGACAAAATTTGACTTCACACAGGAGAATTTTCCACATTTGTTGCAACTTACGGTCTCTCTCTTGTGTGCATTACCTGGTGTTTGGTGAGAGTTGACTTCTTGCAGAAGGATTTCCCACATTCATTACATTCATAGGGTTTCTCCCCTGTGTGTTCACTGATGTACCGTGAAGGTTGACTTCATCCAGAAGGATTTCCCACATCTCTTACATTCATAAGTCTTCTCCCCTATGTGAGTTCTCTGATGACTGATGAGGTTTGATTTCACATAAAAAGTTTTCCCACATTAATTACATTCAAAGGAGTTCTTCCCTGTGTGTGTTCTCTGATGTTCAATGAAGTGTGACTTCTGGAAGGTTTTTCCACAGTCCTTACATTCATAAGGTTTCTACCCTGTGTGTTTCACGGATGCTTAGTGAGGTGTGAATTCTGGAAGAAGGTTTTGCCACATTCTTTACATTCATAAGGTTTCTCTCCTGCGTGTATTCTCTGGTGTTGACTCAGGACTGACTTTATATAGAAGGATTTCCCACATTCATTACATTTATAGGGTTTCTCCCCTGTATAATTTCTCTGGTGTACAGTTAAGGTTGACTTACGGCAAAAGGTCTTCTGACATTCATTACATTCACAGGGTTTCTCTTCTGAATGTGTTCTCTGATGATCAGTGAGGTTTGACTTCATAGAAAAGGCTTTCCCACATTCATTACATTCATGGGGTTTCTTTCCCATGTGATTTCTCTGATGAATACTGAGAAGTGACTTCACATAGAGTGACTTTTCACATCATTACATTTAAAGGGTTTCTCTCCAGTGTGAGTTCTCTGGTGTATAATTAAGGTTGATTTCATATAAAAGCCTTTCTCACATTCATTACATTCATGTGGTTTCTCCCCTGTGTGAATTTTCTGATGTTTAGTGAGGGCTGACTTTTTGTAGGACTTCTCACATTCATTGCATCTGTAGGGTTTCTCCTTCGTGTGAATTCTTTGATGTACAATGAGGACTGAATTCATAAAGAAGGATCTGCCACACTCATTACATTCATAGGGTTTCAAACCTGTGTGAATTTTCTGATGTTTAGTGAGATTTGACTTCACACAGAAGGTTTTTTTCACATTCATTACAATCATAGGGTTTCTTCCCTGTATGAGATAACTGATGTATAATTAGGGCTGACTTATAGCAGAAGGATTTCCCACACTCAGTACATTTATAAGGTTTCTCTTCTGTATACTTCCCTTGAAGTACATGTAGAGCTGACTTATAGTAGAAGGATTTTCCACATTCGTTACATTCATAGGATTTCTCCCCTGTGTGTGTTCTCTGATGGTCAGCAAATTGTGACTTTCGTAAGAAAGTTTTCCCACATTCATTACATTTGAAAGGTTTCTCCCCTGTATGTGTTTTCTGATGTTTAGTTAGGTTTGATTTCACACAGAAGGATTTCACACAATCTCTACATTCATATGGTTTCTCCCCTGTGTGAGTTCTCTGAAGATGACTGAAGTTTGATTTTGCATAGAAGGATTTCCCACACTTGTTACATTGATAAGGCTTCTCTTCTGTGTGAATTCTCTGATAGACTTTTAGGGCTGAGCTATGACAAAAAGCTTTCTTGCACTCATTACATACATAAATCCTCTTTTCTATGTTCTCTGGTGATCAGTAAGGGTTGACTTCACAGGGATTTCATCACATTCATTGGGTTTCTCTCCTGTGTGAGTTCTCTGCAGGTCAGTGGGTTGTGATTCCTGGAAGGTTGTCCCACATTTGTTACTTTCACATGGTTTCTCTCTCGTGTGTGTCTTCTGATGTTGAGTGAGGTGGGACTCCCTGTAAAAAGAATCCTTGCAATGACTACATTCAAAGGTTTTCTCTCCTGTCTAAGTTTTATGAGGTTGAGTGAGATGGGACTTCTTGCTGAAATTATTCTCATTTTCATTAGATTCATGAGTTTTCTCCTCCATGTTAACTTTCTGATGTTTAAAGAAGGTTGACTTCTCACACTCAAGTTTGGAGTGATTCTTCCTTGTGTGAGTTTCCTGATGGGCTTTGAGTATTGACCTGTCACTGATATTTTCCCCATGTTCCTTATAATCACAGAATTTCTCTTCTGTTTGAACCTTCTTAGGTATAATGATGGCTGCTTCTTAAGCAAGGCTTCTTCACATTCATTATCTTCAAAAGGTGGTCCCAAAGTTTGAATTTTCTGTTGCTCAATAAGGTCCTCATTATGATTCAGGGATTTCCCATCTTGGTTATATTCATCAGATTTTGTTCC
Source organism: Diceros bicornis minor (assembly GCF_020826845.1). Classification (NCBI taxonomy): domain Eukaryota; kingdom Metazoa; phylum Chordata; class Mammalia; order Perissodactyla; family Rhinocerotidae; genus Diceros; species Diceros bicornis. The sequence goes on along the minus strand of NC_080765.1, from coordinate 9,208,065 downwards.
AGTATGAGTATTTTCTTGACTATTATAAGAAGAAAATTCCCACATGCATTAATTTTATCAGCGTTCTTACTTGAATGAGAACAAGTTCTTCTTATCACTACAAATTGATTCTAAAACATCTTTCAAATCATTCCACATGAGGCATAGTGACAGGGTGTTTTTCTGAAAACATTATCTCTCTTCTTAGTCAGTGTTTTTTTGCTGATGAGTGAAACTTGCCACAAATGTTTATCTTGGTTTTCCTGGCTTCTGTTTATAAGGTCACAAATAAGAAAAATTAAGTATACTGTAAAAATGTTAACACATTTCCTATATAAGTATAATTTATTATATCACTGATTCTCAATTTTCAGGCCTAAGCTCCCAGGATGAAATCCCAAGTATATATTTTTCCTTGGACCAGAAAAAAAACAACAACACCTACTATAGTGGAAAAGGGAGAGTAAAACTACAATGAACACACACATATTTGCTATTTTAAAAATAAGACCTTCAGAACTAAAAAGAGAAAGGGAAACAAACACAAGGAACAGTGAACCAAGGAAAAAGCATGATAGAAACACTGACAGATAATTGGGTGAACCCAACAAAAGCTATGACAGGAAGTAGAGTGACACATATTAGTATACGTGGATGTTCAGGAGAAATATCACAGGAAGTCTTAGGTATGAGATAAAACGGGTTATCTACATCTATATAGAAATAGCCCACTATCTCTATGGCAATTGACAAAATAAGATTTATATTCATTGTTCAAGATATTCTTACAAAAATACACAATAAACATTTTTTTAAAGATCCATTCCCAATCACAATTCACAAGTCTGATACAGATTCTGACACTCATCTAGCCTAATTTTCAGCTTTGTTTCTACTAAAAACTCAGATGTCCTCCAGGAAATGTATGTTTCTCTCTACCCTCCCTCCCTCTCTCTCATACACACACATACTTTTTTCAAGTCATCCCTCTTAAACTCCATTATTTTGAACGTTGAAAGTAGTCACAACCTATACTTTTCATTGACACATTTTTTAAAGCAATAACTTTATCCAAATAGCACTTGATAACACTGAATTTCAAACTCTATCACACAATTTTCTTTGCCTCTCCCAACTACAATCTATGCTTTTAACAAGTTTTAATGTATCCCCACTTGCGTTTGAATCCCTCTGAGTAGATACACAGTTGGTGGCCCTCAACAAGCAGTATGCATCAGAATTACCTGGAAATTTTTCTTCGAAACAGGGTATAGATTATCATGGCCCCATGTCAGTCTATATACTCTATGAATCAGAACCTATAGGAATGTGATGTAGGCCTATGTATGCAGGAAATGCTTTCTGAATAGATAAACATATCTATCAGTATTAACAGATAAACATATTATATATTACACATCAAAGTAAGGACGAGTAAAAAAATGAGACCTTTCAGATGGGGACAAAAGCCTTAGGCAACACCAGATGCTCTCAGGTGTCACAGTATATGATCAAGTCTGAGTTTCTTGTGGCTTAGCCACTAAGAAATTGGAATGGGAATTCTAAGAAGGGAGAGATTACTGTTGGTTAGAATAATTAAGAAGCACTTCAAAACAGAGGTAAAATCTTTAGCTAACACATCAAATATGTGTAAAAATAAGTAAAACAAGCATTAATTATATGGCAGGTATAGTTGTAAGCCCTTTCTTAAGGATCTGGAGGCAAACCTCAAGAAGAGGTGCAGATGTGGGGAAGATGTATGAGTAACATTTAGGCGGCTGGGTCAAATGGAACTTATCATGAGTTTTTGAGTGACATCAACAAAAAAGAGATGAATATGGACCTATCGTGTTAAGAAGAGGTGCCTTAAGTAATAGAGGGCAACCCAAGGTTTATATAAGGCTAGCAACAAGACAAAATGGATGTTTTACGTTTAAAAATATATACTTACAATTAGGAATGAAATAAAGCATCAGAGAATAAGGATCTGGTTTTGAGTGAGGTCACTGGAAGGTAAGAATAAAAGCTGTAGAAGACAGTTTTCAAAGGAAAATAAAAAATAAGAGGAACTATGGAGAGATCAGTATTACAGGAATTTTCATGGTTGTCATATATGGGACAAGAAAAATGGTAGAGCCTAATTAAGTGGAAATAAGGAATGTGAGAAGATGTACAATTTGGAAGAAATGATTTTGGGGTTTTTGCCATATTGGCAATGAAAGGACTGGAACACCTCAGGTAAAATGGAAAGTAGAGTGCCGATGAGACTGAGATAGAAGAAGCAGGAGTTTTTCAAGCATCAGGTAAAGCAAAAAGCTTAACTCTTAGCAATGGAGGAGGCACTGGGGGAGTATTACAGAGAAGGAACATGGGAAGAGCTAGTCTTGATGAATCTTCCCAGAAGAAAGAGTGATCATGTGATCAAAACTGCTTAATTTTTGCCAAATTTGAAGCTATAAAATGCTATTTCAGTGTCATACTTTTTATTTCTCTGATTACCATAAATTGTAGATATTGTCATTTATTATTTGTGTTTTTTTTCCTATTTGTGTCTCCTTTTCACCTAAGTCTTTTGTCCATTTTTCCATTGGGTTGTTTGACTTTTTAAAATTAATTTGTAGGAGTTCATTATTCAACAAACTTTTATTGAATGCTAAAAGGATAGTTGGCACTATCCTAGACAGTGGAAACAGAGACATGAAAAAAACTCTGTTCTCGTGAAGTTTACATTCTAGTGCAAGGAAGCAGAAACTCAGTAAAATGACTAATGTAAAATACTTTATTTCAATTTCTACTTGAAAAAAAAGCCATGAATACATTTTAGATATTAAGCCTTTGCTGGTTATATGTATTATAAATAACTTCTCTCACTTTATACCATGTCTTTTGAATTTTTTATCGTGCTTTGTGATGAGTGAATGTTCTTAATATAATTAATCTATATTTTTCTTCTAGAAACAGTATTTGCATGCTGTTTGGGAAATCCTTTCCTAAGGACTGTACATACATGATGATATATATATATATATACACCAAGAGCACACATATATTCCCCTATTTTTATAGAGTTGTAAACATATTCCACTACACTTTCTTCTAAAGGTTTTATATATTTTCCTTTTAAATTGATTTTTGTATAATAGTAAACGACAGAAATGTTTTCCCCCATATGGCTAAATAATTTTCTCAACATCACTTATTGAATAATCACCAAGAGCACACATATATTCCCCTATTTTTATAGAGTTGTAAACATATTCCACTACACTTTCTTCTAAAGGTTTTATATATTTTCCTTTTAAATTGATTTTTGTATAATAGTAAACGACAGAAATGTTTTCCCCCATATGGCTAAATAATTTTCTCAACATCACTTATTGAATAATCTCCCCTTTGGCTCTTCTCTCACACGTCTGATTTCAATATGTGTGGAGCTGGTTCTGGGATCTTATTTCTGTCCATTTATTTTTACACCAATATCACACTCTTAATTACTACAGCCATGCAACTAGCATTGACATATGAGAGGACAAGCTCCCCAACCTAGTTTTTCTTAGCCTTCAAAAGTACTTTGGTTATTTTGAGACTTTGTTCCTCCAAACAAATTTAAAATTTTATATCTAATAATGCTAAAATCTGAAGTTATTTATGTTTTAATTCTGTTCTGATATTCAGTCTCCACTGTTAGGCTTAGTTCTCAGTTAAACAAACCAGTACTCAAAAATAGCCTTCTGCTATATTATATTTTACCATTTCTGGCTTGAAGTTCATTTACTAGTAGATTCTTTAAGAAGAATTCATGATTATTCACGAATATTTCCCTGCATTCTTGCATATTCAAACTTATTTTATTGCTGTTACTGTGACTGAATGACATTTTGTCTACATATAAAATTACTGAAATTTACTTTTAGTCTTTAAGGATGTTGTAATTCTTTCCCCACTGCTTTCAGCAGAATGTTATTATGAATGTCTGAGATCAGCTTGATTTTTTTCTCTCTTTTAAAAATGACTTAATTCAAATTCTGAGGATCTAATGTACAGCATGGTGACTATAGTTAATAATATGATTGTATACTTGAAAGTTGTTCAGAGTAGATCTTAAACATCCTCACCACACACAAAAAATTACCTATGTTAACTATGTAAAGTGATGAGTGTGTTAATTATCTTGATGTTGCTAATCATTCTACAACATATATGTACATCAACTCATCAGGTTGTACAATTTAAATATATACAACTACATTTGTCAATTATTCCTCAATAAAGTTTTAATAAATGACTTAATTCTTTGGCTTGGCAGACCAAAAAGAATCTTTCTTTAAAAATCTAGTAACTTCCCTAGGATAAATCATGGTGGTGACCACTGTGAGTTACTTTCCCATAAGTTACTCTTTCCTTTTCATATAGATTCTAGTCTTCTTTTTTTTTCTGCTCAGGAAGATTCGCCCTGAGCTAACATCTGTCCCAATCTCCCTCTATTTTGTATATGGGTTGCTGCCACAGCATTGCCGCCACCGAGTGGTGTAGGTCTGCACCCCGGGGAACCAAACCCGGGCCACCGAAGTGCAGCACGCCAAACTTAACCACTAGGCCATGGAGCCAGCCCTTCAGTCTTATTTTATATCAGGAAGTTTTTCTTGAAATATATCTTTAAATATTTGTTCTAGTCAATTAATTTGGGGTTCCTACTTTGGGGACTGAATTGTGTATATGTGGAAACTCTTTTTTCAGTCTTCTACATATAATCCTCTTTAACTTATCAATTTCCAGTTCATTTGCTCACTTTCTCTATTTCCCTCTTACAGGTCCCTTACTGTGTTTTCAGCATCCTTGTGTTCCTTCCAATTTCACACATTTTATTGTTAGGATGTTTTTTATTCCAATCCATTTCTGAGCATTGGAAGCTTACAGATAATCTCCCATCCTATGATCTCTTCCATCTCTCACCTAAGTTATTACAGCTCCTGTGCACTTTTGCATCATAAAGGCAATTGCTTCATTAAGCTATGAAATATTCATAGTGAAATACTTGGTCATAATATTTATCTCTTCTATGAAAATATTTTGCAGGTGAGTGTTCTTCACTTACTACTTCTTTTTGACTTTTCTTTTTTTCTCTTTCTCTCTCTATTTTTTTTCTTATGAAAACTTCTGTGCATCCTGCACTGGCTGCTTAGGACCAAGGACTTTAGATTGAATTTAAATAGCTTCTATTTCTCCCAGAAAATCCCTGGGCATTTTCACATTCAAAGTCTCTTTTATCCCCAAACTGCTACAAAAACAAATTCTTTATGCAGCTAAGGCTTATGTGTGTGATTCCACCCTGAACCCCCCTCTTCTGCTTCTTAGAACCAAAGCGGGTAATAAGGAAGTTCCTGCCACAATCTTGTTCAGTCCCTTCCCGATGTTTTGATAAGGGTTATGCACCTCACATTTCCTGCTGAGGTCAGCAGCCCTGGAAGTCCCTCTCTGGTTCCAGGTGCATGTACACAGCTTTATTTTTAATTGCTTTCAACAGTTCTTCCACTTATGTCATAGTTGCAAGTTTAGCTATTTCTCAGATTTGTAGAAAATACAAGTCTGCAACTCATTTCTCAATCTCCTAGTTGGTTTTAGATGGTTTACAGGAAGAGAGGGGGAAAATGCTGACTTTGCATTTCCATTTTCAAATCAGAAATTCATTGTTTCCTTCTTGAAAAGTACCTTTCTTGGCCTCCAGGATATACTCTTTTGGTTTCCTTCTATCTTACACACATGACTTCTAAGTGTTGTAAGGCCCTGGGTTTCAGCCTCTTTTCTTATCTAGCTACATCCATTCCCCCAAGGCACTGTCATGACTGCACACCATCTTTTACCTCACGACTTTCAAATTTCGCCTGCACTCCTGTCTTCTCTCCAACTCCAGATTTAAATGTCCAAGTGCCTCATAAATGCCTAAATTTGAATAATTAATCATCATCTCAAATCACTGAAACTTCTAAAAGTAACTTCTTAAAAAATTTTCCCCAAACTGCTCCTGCCCAATTTTCCCATCTCAGTAAATACCTCCCACCTCCATCATCACATAGCTCAGACTAAGTACTGAGGTTGTCCTTGCCTTCTCTCTTTCTCTCACACTCCACACCCACTCCAAAAGCAAATCCTACTGGATATACTCTCAAAACATGTAGCCACATTTCATCACCTCTACCACCTCAGAAGTCTAAGCCTCCATCATTTCTCATCTGAGCCACTGCAAATATCTCTTCACTGTTGAGAGCTGAAACCATCAACACCCACACTGCTTACAGCTACATTAACTTGACTGCTATTCTACAGTCTTTGTCAACAGGACTTTATTATTCCAGGAAACTCTTGCCCATGAAGCTAAAAGTTGCAAATGATTTTACTGTTCATTTCAGAAGCTCCCCCAAAACCCTTTTAAACAAACCCCTCAATTTTCCAATAGATACTAAACTGTTCATTCTCCAAGACCCTTCAGTCCTTGTTCTGTCCATAAATCTTAAACTATTAAGTTTAAGTATCCAGTGGTACTCAAACCCCTCCATTAAAAAATATAACTTAAACCATACCCTCAAATCTCATAAATAACCCAACTTTGTTCACTCCCCTCCAAGATGCTACTAAGACTGTCAGGACAAGCAATACATTCAAATTTGCCTATCAAATGGTGATTTTGGTGGTATGTTGGAGAAACCAACATTTCACATTGCCTTTCTGTTTCTACTGTCGTCCACCACCTCTGCCGTTTCCAATATTCTCTGTACAGTAGTCAGAGAAATTCTTTTAAAACATATTCTTTTGTGGAAATCCATTAATTGCTACCTATCACACCAAAAATGAAGTCAAAGCCCTTACCATGTCCTGTAAAATATCACTTGGCCTCTGTCTTCCTCTCTGATGTCATTTCCTACCAGCATGCCTCTCAGATACTTTCCTGCTTCCCTCCCACACTGGCCTCTCTGCTATTCCCAGAGCACTTCCAACAAAATCCTGCCACAGAACTTGGCCTGGCTGTTCCTTTTGCTTGGAACCCCCAGAATCCACATGTCTCACTTCCTCACTTCATTCAACTATCTGCTCTAATACTGACCTCATCAAAAAGGCATTCTCCGACCACCATTTAAAAGAGCACATCCCACTGTCTCTCTCCTGTTAGCCTGCTTTAATTCTCTTCCTCATTCTTGTCACCACTTGACACGTATATTTATTTATTTATGCCTATCTCCTCCTGCTAGCTTGTAAGCTCTAAGACCTCAGGGACATTGCTGGGTTCACCGGCATATTCCCAACACCAAGAACAAGAGTGGCACATAGGAGGAATATCTGCAGAATTAATTAATTAATTAGTGCCTGGGAGGAAAATAAAAAGAAAATAGTCCATTAAAACGGAGGGAAAAATGAATACTAGAGAAAGAGAACCAAAAACAAAGGTTTAAGATGAGGCAGGCAGGGGTTCAATACTGGGTACGAGAATGGTCAACTTCCCTAAAAGTTAGGCAGAAAAGGAAACCATTTGTATTCAAGAATGATGAATGGAAGGGCCATTCAGGTTATCTGGGGCATGCTGGCTCGCTGTTCAGTTACTTCCAAAGGTCTGAGGGCCCTAAATGGAATTATTGAGAAACAAACCAAAGGTCCTAACCTCAGAACCAACACATCTGGGATCTGATTTCCACTGGCTTTTTTTTTGCCTGGTAATGACTAACTCACCTGGATCACTCAGGTCTGGGAATTCTCTCTCTAATGGCAACGGCTCTTCTCCTTGCTCCAACTTGAAGATCACCTCTGGTTTGGTGATGCGATACTCTCTGAGTGAGATATGGGGTGAGACTTCTGACAAGCCACTTGGACATCAGGACTCCTGAAGAACGAGGAAGGTACAGCTTCAGGAGACACATGATAAAGGTGCCCATTTGAACTATTCATTAGGGAAGTGAGAACACAAACATTCTTTCTGTGCCTAATGGGAACAATCATCTTTGACCCATGAGATGTACACACAAATATCATTAAACTCCACCAAAGGCCCATAAATTTTGGCAGCTAAGAAAGAAGAAACGAAATGCATGCTATGAGGCATTACACAGGGAAAACTCCTCACCTACTGAGATCAAGTGGCTGTAGTTCTCCAGCATCATGTCCCGGTACAGAGTCCTCTGCATACTGGTCAGTTATAGCCACTCATCCTGGGTGAAGTCCACAGTCACGTCCTTGAATGACACAGACCCCTGACCAGCACATTTCTACTCAAGCCAAAGAGATCAGTATTGGGTGACATGAAAAAGGTATGTGGGAAATAATTCTTAACATGTTTATTTTGAGAGTTTACCATAAATATTATATAGGTTGCCTATTCTGTACTTTGTTTTGTATTTTACTTTGTGGGATGAAGTGATATCATGATAGGAAAATCCAAACAATGCATTAACTTATTAATTTAAACAAAAAAAATTAAAGTTCCTACCCTGTGTCTGAAACTGTCCTAGCTTGCCAGTAATATTAAACTAAATCAATCTTTTTTTCCTCTGGAAGGAGCTTAAATCCTAGTAAGGAGACAAATCATATTTATGAACATTTATTCTGTAATAAGGTATTATTAAAGCTATGCTAGAATCATTTATAATCAATGTTAAATAATTGTAGAAAATATGGTTCTATTTTGTATGCTTAGGTTGGGCTTCACTGAATAGTAGATCTTTAATGTGGCACCATCACATAAGCAAAGTCAAAGAGGCATGACAAACACATAGCAGTATAACATGAGAACAGGGCTTAGGGCTATGAGAAGATAAAGAGCTGCAAAGGTATTCAGGAAAACATTATGGAGTAATTCTGGACTTATTCCTATAGTTTAATGGTCTCCAAAATACTTCATCACCACCTAGCAATAAAGTTTTGAGCACTCCCAATGTATTTATTTTTTAATAAATAATATATACATCCTCCTAATCTACACAATAATGATAAATGTAATTTATCTCTTTTTCCTCCAGTTGAAAGTTAAATATAGGGGCTGGCCTGGTGGCATAGTGGTTAAGTTCATGTGCTCCACTTTAGCAGCCCGGGGTTTGCAAGTTTGGATCCCAGGTACAGACCTATGCACCACTTATCAAGCCATGCTGTGGCAGGCATCCCACATATAAAGTAGAGGAAGATGGGCACGGATGTTAACCTGGGGCCAATCTTCCTCAGCAAAAAGAGGAGGATTGGCAACAGATGTTAGCTCAGGGCTAATCTTCCTCACCAAAAAAAAAAAAAAAGTTAAATGTAGACAATCTATTGTTTTCTTCCCACAGGAGAAGAAAACGCTGGAGTATCCTGTGCCCTTCATAGGTGGTAGGTGTGACTACTAAAGACAATAAAGAGCCAATGAAGATATGCAAGCAATTACCATTATAGGTATAATGTTTACATTAAAAAACAAAAAAGATCCCAAATCAACAACCTAACTTTACAACTTAAGGAACGAGAAAAAGAAGAACAAAGTAAACCCAAACCTAGCAGGAAGAAGTAAATAATAAAGATTAGAGCAGAAATAAACAAAATAGAAAATAGAAAAATAACAGAGAAAATGAAACCAAAAGGTGTTTTTTTGAAAAGATGAACAAAATTGACAAACCTTTACCTAGATGGACTAAGAAAAAAAGAGAGAAGACACAAGTTACTAAAATCAGAAATGAAAACAAGGACATTACTACTGATTCTGCTGAAATAAAAAAAAATCATGAGAGTACTAGGAACAACTGTACGCCAACAAATTGGATAACCAAGATAAAATGGACAAACTCCTAAAAACACAAAACTTACCAAGACGAAATGACAAAACTAATAGACAATCTGAATAGACCTATAATTAGTAAGGAGATCGGATCAGTAATCAAAAACATCCCAACAAATAAAAGTCCTGGACCTGATAGCTTCACTGGTTCATTCTACCAAACATTTAAAGATGAGCTAATACCAATCCTTCTCAAACTTTTCTGAAAAATTGAAGAGGACCAAACACTTCCTAACTCATTCTGTGAGGCCAGCATTACCCTGATACCAAAGCTAGAAAAAGATGCTGCAAGAAAACTAGAGACCAATATCCCTAACAAACAATGATGCAAAAATTCTCAATAAAATTCAGCAGCATATTAAAACCAAATTCAGCAGCATATTAAAATCATTATATGCCATTACCAAGTGGAATGCAAGGATGGTTCAAAATACAAAAATCGATCAACACAGTACCCCACATTAACAGAATAAAGGCAAAAAAAAAAAAACATGATCATCTCAATTGATCCAGAAAAAGCATCTGAAAAAATTCAATACCCATTCATGATAAAAAAAACACTCAGCAAATTATAAATAGTAGGAAACTACCTCAACATAATAAAAGTCATATATGAAAAACCCACAGCAAACATCATACTCAATGGTAAAGACTGAAAACTTTTCCTCTAAGATCAGGAACAAGACAAGGATGCCCACTTTTGCCACTTCTATTCAGGATAGTATTGGAAGTTCTAGCCAGAGAAATTAGGGAAGAAAAATTTTTAAAAAACATTCCAATTGGAAAGGAAAAAGTAAAATTGTCTCTATTCACAAGTGATATGATCTTATATGCAGAAAACCCTAAAGCGTCCACAAAAAAAGGTGTTAGAGCTAATCAATGAATTCAGCAGAGCAGCAGTGTACAAAATCAACACACAAAAAACCACTGCATTTCTATACACTAACAGTTAACAATTTGAAAAGGAAATTACAAAAACAATTCCATGTACAATAGCATCAAAAAGAATAAAATACTTAAGAATTAACAAAAGAAGTGAAAGACTTATACAGTAAAAACTACAAAACATTGCTGAAAGAAATTAAAGATAAAACTAAATGGGAATCCCATGTTCATGGATTGGAAGACCTAATACTGTAGAGATGTCAGTACTAACCAGAGCAATCTACAGATTCAATGCAATCTCTATGAAAATCCCAAAGACGTTTTTTACAGAAATAGGAAAACCCATCCTAAAATACATATGGAATCTCAAGGGACCCCAAATACCCAAAACAATCTTGAAAAAGAAGAGCAGAGCTGGAGGACTCACACTTCCTGATTACAAAACTTATTACAAAGCTACAGTAATCAAACCAGTGTGGTACTGGCATAAAGAAAAACACACAGATCAATGAAATAGAATAGAAATCCCAGAAATAAACCCTCACATATATGGTAAAATGATTTTTGACAAGAATGAGAAGATCATTCAATGGGGAAAGGACAGTCTTTTCAACAAATGGTGCTGGGAATATTGGATATCCACATGCAAAAGAATGAAGTTGGACCCTTACTTAACACCATACACAAAAATTAACTCAAAATGGACCAAAGACCTACATGTAAGACTTAAAACTATAAAACTCTTAGGAAAAAAACATAGGGCAAAAGGTTGGTGATACTGGGTCTGGCTACGATTTCTTGGATATGACACCAAAGGCACAGGCAACAAAAGAAAAAATAGACAAATTGGACTTCCTGAAAATGAAAAATTTTGTACATCAAAAGACACTATCAACAGAGTAAAAGGCAACCCACAGAATGGGAAAAAATATTTCCAAATCATATATCTGATAAGGGATTAATATCCAGAACATATAGAGATTAATATCCAGAACATATAGAAAACTAGTAAAACTCAACAACAACAAAAATCCCAAACCTCCAACTAAAAAATGGGCAAAGGACTTGAATAGACATTTCTCCAAAGAAGATACACAAATGGCCAATAAGCACACAAAAAGATGCTCAACGTCACTGATCAGGAGAATGCAACTTAAAACTACAATGAGAGAGCACCTCATACACATTATGATGGCAATTATAAACACACACTAACACACAAAATAACAACTGTTGATAAGGATGTGTAGAAATTGGAATCCTTGTAAACTGTTGGTGGGGATGTGAAATGGTATAGCCACTATGGAAAAGAGCGTGGCAGTTCCTCAAAAATTAAAAACAGAATTACCACATGACCCAGCAATTCCACTTCTGGGTATATACGGAAAAAAAAAAAGTGAAAGGAGGGTCTCGAAGAAATATCTCAACACCCACGTTTATAGCAGCATTATTCACAAAAGCTAAAATGTGGAATCAACCCAAGTGTTCATCGAGAGATGAATGGATAAGCAAATGTGATATATACATAAAATAGAAGATTATTCAGCCATAAAAAGGAAGGAAATTCTCACATACGCTACAAAATGGATGAACCTTGAGGGCATTATGCAAGTGAAATAAGCCAGTCACAAAAGGATAAATACTGTATGATATCACTCATATGAGGTACTTAGAATAGTCAAAATCATAGAGACAGAAAACAGAATGGTGGTTGCCAGAGGCTAGGGGGAGGGAGGAATAGAAAGTTATTGTTTAATGGGTATAGAGTTTCAGTTTTACAAGATTAAGATAGGGGGATAGGTGATTGTGATGATTACACAACACTATGAATATATTTATTTAATACCACTGAATGGTACACTTAAAAATGGTTAAAATGATAAATTTTATATGTGTATTTTACCACAATAAAAAATCTGGGAACAAACTACATTAAAAATAAAAGTAAAACTCCTCCCCCAAAATGTACATGGATGGAAAAAGATATACCATGCTAACACTAATCAAAAGAAAACAGGAGTAGCTGTATTATTTTCAAACAGAGCAGACTTCAAAGTAAGGAAAGTTATCAAGGTTAAAGAGGGGGCATTCATAATGATAAAGAGGTCAATTCTCTAAGAAAGATAAAAATCCTTAACATGTATGTGCTCAACAACAAAGTGTCAAATACATCAGGCAAGGGGCCGACCTGGTGGCATAGTGGTTAAGTTCATGTGCTCCACTTTGGTGGCCCGGGGTTTGTGGATTTGGATCCAGGGTGCAGACCTACGCGTTGCTGATCAAGCCATGCTGTGACAGGCATGCCATATATAAAGTAGAAGATGCCCATCCTTGCCCATGCCCTCTAGAAGATGCCCATCCTTGCCCTTCCTCTAGAAGTTGGGCATCGATGTTAGCCCAGGGACAATGTTCCCTAGCAAAAAGAAGAGGATTGGCCATGGATGTTAGCTCAGGGCTAGAATTCCTCACCAAAAAAACAAATATATATATATATATATATATATATATATATATATATATATATATATATATATATATATATGTCAGGCAAAAACTGATAGAACTACATAGAGAAAGAGACAATCCACTGTTACAGTTGGAGCATTCAACACCCCTCTATCAGAAATGGACAAATCCAGCTGGCAGAAAATCAGTAAAGATATAGTTGAACTCAACAACACCATCAATCAACTCGATCTAAGTGCCATCTATAGACTACTTCATCCAACAAAAGCAGAATACACATTTTTCTCAAGTTCACAGGGAACATTCACCAAGATGGACCACATTCTGGGCCATAAAACACACCTTAATAAATTTAAAAGAATAGAAATCATTCAAGGTCTGTTCTCAGGCCAAAATAGAATTAAACTATAAATCAATAACAAAGATAACTGAAAAATTCCAAAATACACTAAGATAAAACAACATACTTCTAAATAACACATAGGTGAAAAATGAAATCTCAAGAGAAATTTAAAAATATTTTGAACTAAATGAAAATTAAAACAATTTATCAAAAATCTGTGGGATGGAGGGAGTGACGTCAGCATCATGGCGGAGTGAGCTTTCCCGTGAATTCTTCCCCCACAAGATACAATAAAAGCAACAGCCACAGACCAACAACGGAATCCCAGACAGTGAAAAGCTAGAGCAGAGGGATCCACACTGCCGCACATCTGAGAGCGGAACGTGCTGGGGCCCCGGAGGAAGTGGGGAGAGGTAAGGAGAACTCCGCTCCCTCCCCATCAGATCAGCGATCCGGTCCCCGCGGCTCCCAGAGAGGGGGGAGGGGCGGCCCTCGGCGGGAAACTGTAGCTCTTCGGGCTCTCTCAGCCAGTGGGAAACTCCCGCACAGAGGGCTCAGAGGAGCCACAGGGCTACCATCAACATCTGAGCACCCCAGAGAGCGGATAAAGAGGGGCAAACGAGAAGCCTCCCACGTCAGGGACCCAGAGGGCAAAAGAGAGAGCTCCCCCCTCCCCGCAACCCGGAGTCTGCAGCTCGACCAGATCTAGCGATCCGAGGCAGACCTGAACAAACTGGACTGGACCCGTGGATCGCAGTGGGGAAAACAAAACAAAACAAAACAAAACAAAACTGTGGATCGCAGCAGAAAAACTGGGGCAGAGCGCAGGGGGCTTAGACTACACAGCCCTTTACCACCAGACAGTGGCGGCAGGTGGAAATTGCAACCAGAGACTTCCAGGATGAGGAAAATCAAAACCAACACAGGAACCACAATGCAAAAATATATGAAATCACCAGACCAGAAACAAAATGACAAGCACCCAGAAATCAACCCCGAAGACACAGAAATCCATAAACTAAATGACAGAGATTTCAAAATAGCTATCATAAAAACACTCAACGAAATACGAGACAACACAGACAAACAATTAAATGAGATTAGGAGTTTCTTCACAAAAGAGATTGAAATCATAAAGAAAAACCTATCAGTGCTGATGGAGATGAAGAACACAATGGAGGAGATAAAGGAGAATCTGGAATATTTAAAGAACAGAGCTGACAATATGGAGGAAAGAATTAGTACGTTAGAGGATAGGAATACAGATATACTCCAGATGGAAGAAGAGAGAGAACTAAGACTAAAAAGAAATGAAGAAAGACTCCGAGAAATATCGGACTCTATTAGAAAATGTAACATAAGAATTATAGGTATTCCTGAGGGAGAGGAGAGGGAAAGAGGAACAGAGAGCCTATTCAAGGAAATAATAGCTGAAAATTTCCCAAATCTGGGGAAGGAGCAGGAAATACCAGTAAGCGAAGCCAACAGGACGCCTATATATATTAACGGACAAAGGCCTTCACCACGACACCTAGTGGTAAGGCTAGCCAGGGTCAACGACAAAGAAACAATATTAAGGGCAGCTAGACAAAAACAAAAAATAACATACAAAGGAACTCCCATCAGGCTCTCAGCGGATTTCTCAACAGAAACTTTTCAGGCTAGAAGAGACTGGAATGATATATTCAAAATACTAAAAGACAAAAACTTTCAGCCAAGAATACTCTATCCAGCAAAAATATCCTTCAAATATGATGGAGAAATAGTAACTCTCCCAGATAAACAAAAGCTAAGGGAGTTCATGGCCATGAGACCCCCACTACAAGAAATACTCAAGAAGGCCCTCAGGCCTGAAAACAAGAAGAGAAAGGGAACACAAAGCTTGGAGTAAGGAGAAAAGTAGGTAGACAAAATCAGAGAAATAGTAGATCTTTACCGGAATAGGTTAGCAACCACTTAAATACTAAACTCAAAGATCAAAGGAAGAAATTCACCAAAAATAAATTTAACCTCATCACTGTAAACACACAGCCACAACACAAGATAGAATAAGGTATAACAAGAGCAACTTAGAAGGGGAAGAGGAAAGTGACTGAATTGACTTAGTATAAGGAAATAGGAGGCTATCAGATAATGGACTATCTCATACAGAAGATTTTTTGCCCAAACCTCAAGGTAACCACTAAACAAATAATCAAATTAAAACCACATATGATAAACAAAGAGAAAACTAGAAGAATCATAAGACAGAACAACCAAACTGAATTGGCAGTCCAAAACAAATGGGACAAGAAACAAAGGAAATGCAAAAGAACCAGAAAATAAGTGACAAAACAGCAACATTCAGCCCTCATATTTCAATAATTACCCTAAATGTAAATGGATTGAACTCTCCAATCAAAAGATACAGAGTGGCAGGATGGATTAAAAAGCAAGACCCAACAATATGCTGCCTTCAGGAAACACATCTTAGCACTAAAGACAAGCACAGGCTCAGAGTGAAAGGATGGAAGACAATACTCCCAGCTAATGGCAAACAAAAGAAAGCAGGTGTTGCCATACTCATATCAGACAAAGTAGACTTCAAGATAAAACAGGTTAAGAAAGACAAAGAAGGGAAATATAAAATGATAAAAGGGACACTCCATCAAGAAGACATATCACTTATAAATATATATGCACCCAACATAGGAGCACCAATGTACATAAAACAACTATTAACAAACCTAAAAGGAGAAATCAACAACAACACAATAATAGTAGGGGATCTTAACACCCCACTTACAGCAATGGATAGATCATCCAGACAAAAAGTTAATAAAGAAATATTAGACTTAAATGAAAAACTGGACGAGATGGACCTAGTAGACATATACAGAGCACTCCACCCAAAAACAGCTGACTACACATTCTTCTCAAGCACGCATGGAACATTCTCTAGGATAGACCATATGTTGGGAAACAAAGCAAGCCTCAATAAATTTAAGAAGATTGAAATCATAACAAGCATCTTTTCAGACCATAAGGCTATGAAACTGGAAATGAACCAGGAAAAAAAAACTGGGAAAGTGACAAAAATGTGGAGATTAAACAACATGCTACTGAACAACCAATGGATCATTGATGAAATTAAAGGAGAAATCAAAAACTATCTGGAAACAAACGAAAATGATAACATGCCATATCAAACCATATGGGACGCAGCAAAAGCGGTCCTGAGAGGGAAACTCATAGCGATACAAGCCCACCTTAACAAACAAGAAAAAGCCCTAATAGGCAACCTTAAATTACACCTAACAGAACTAGAAAAAGAAGAACAAACAAAGCCCAAAGCCAGCAGAAGGAGAGAAATAAGAAAAATCAGAGCAGAAATAAATGATATTGAGACCAAAAAAACAGTAGAAAGGATTAATGAAACAAAGAGTTGGTTCTTCGAGAAGATAAACAAAATAGACAAACCCTTAGCCAGGCTAACTAAGAAAAAAAGAGAAAAGGCTCAAGTAAATAAAATTAGAAATGAAAGAGGAGAAATTACAACGGATACCATGGAAATACAGAGGATTATAAGAGAATACTATGAGAAATTATATGCCAACAAATTGGACAATCTAGAAGAAATGGATAAATTCTTAGACTTATACAACCTCCCAAAATTGAACCAAGAAGAAATGGAGAATCTGAATAGACCAATCACAAGTAAAGAGATTGAAATAGTAATCAAAAACCTCCCAAAAAATAAAAGTCCAGGACCAGATGGCTTCTCCAGTGAATTTTACCAAACATTCAAAGGAGATTTAATACCCATCCTCCTCAAACTATTCCAAAAAATAGAGGAAGATGGAACACTTCCTGAATCATTCTATGAGGCCAACATCACCCTGATACCAAAACCAGACAAAGACAATACAAAGAAAGAAAATTACAGGCCAATATCGCTGATGAACATTGATGCAAAAATCCTCAACAAAATATTGGCAAACCGAATACAACAATATATTAAAAAGATCATACACCATGATCAAGTGGGATTTATACCAGAGACGCAGGGATGGTTCAACATCCGCAAATCAATCAACGTGATACATCACATCAACAAAACAAAGAATAAAAACCACATGATCGTCTCAATAGACGCAGAGAAGGCATTTGACAAGATACAACATCCATTTATGATAAAAACTCTCAATAAAATGGGAATAGAAGGAAAGTACCTCAACATAATAAAGGCCATATATGACAAACCCACAGCTAACATCATACTCAACGGGGAAAGACTGAAAGCCATTCCTCTGAGAACAGGAACGAGGCAGGGCTGCCCACTCTCACCACTCCTGTTCAACATAGTACTGGAGGTTTTGGCCAGAGCAATTAGGCAAGAAAAAGGAATAAAAGGAATCCAAATAGGTAACGAAGAAGTGAAACTCTCACTATTTGCAGATGACATGATTGTATATATAGAAAACCCTAAAGAATCTGTTGGAAAACTGTTAGAAACAATCAACAACTACAGCAAAGTTGCAGGGTACAAAATCAATCTACAAAAATCAGTTGCATTTCTATATGCTAATAATGAACTAACAGAAAGAGAGCTCAAAAAGATAATACCATTTACAATTGCATCAAAAAGAATAAAATACCTAGGAATAAATCTTACCAAGGAGGTGAAGGACTTATACAATGAGAACTACAAGACATTATTGAGGGAAATCCATGATGACATAAAGAAATGGAAAGATATCCCATGCACGTGGATTGGAAGAATAAACATAGTTAAAATGTCTATATTACCTAAAGCAATCTACAGATTCAATGCAATCCCAATCAGAATCCCAATGACATTCTTCACAGAAATAGAAAAAAGAATACTAAAATTTATATGGGGCAACAAAAGACCCCGAATAGCTAAAGAAATCCTAAAGAAAAAGAACAAAGCAGGAGGCATCACAATTCCTGACTTCAAAACATACTACAAAGCAATAGTAATCAAAACAGCATGGTACTGGTACAAAAACAGACACACAGATCAATGGAACAGAATTGAAAGCCCAGAAATAAAACCACACATATACGGACAGCTAATTTTCGACAAAGGTGCTAAGAACATGCAATGGAGAAAGGAAAGTCTCTTCAATAAATGGTGTTGGGAAAACTGGACATCCACATGCAAAAGAATGAAAGTGGACCATGTGCTATCGCCATTCACAAAAATTAACTCAAAATGGATCAAAGACCTGAAGGTGAGACCTGAAACTATAAAACTCATAGAAGAAAATATAGGCAACACACTATTTGACATTGGGTTTAAAGGAATCTTTTCGGATGACATGCCTACCCAGACTAGGGAAACTAAAGAAAAAATAAACAAGTGGGACTTTATCAGACTAAAGAGCTTTTATAAGACAAATGAAACCAGAATCAAGATGAACAAACAACCAACCAGCTGGGAGAGAATATTTGCAAAACATACATCTGACAAGGGGTTGATCTCCATAATATATAAAGAACTCACACAATTGAACAACAAAAAAACAAACAACCCGATCAAAAAATGGGCAGAGGAAATGAACAGACACTTCTCCAAAGAAGATATACAGATGGCCAATAGGCACATGAAAAGATGCTCAACATCACTAATCATCAGGGAAATGCAAATCAAAACAACACTAAGATACCACCTCACGCCCGTTAGAATGGCTATAATCACCAAGACAAAAAACAACAAATGTTGGAGAGGATGTGGAGAAACAGGAACCCTCATACACAGCTGGTGGGAATGCAAATTGGTGCAGCCTCTATGGAAAACGGTATGGAGATTCCTCAAAGAATTAAAAATAGAGATGCCCTATGATCCAGCCATCCCACTACTGGGAATCTATCCAACGCACCTGAAATCAACAATCCAAAGAGGCTTATGCACCCCTATGTTCATTGCAGCATTATTCACCATAGCCAAGAAGTGGAAGCAACCTAAGTGTCCCTCGACTGACGATTGGATTAAGAAAATGTGGTATATATATACAATGGAATACTACTCAGCCATAAAAAAAGACAAAATCGTCCCATTTGCAACAACATGGATGGGCCTGGAGCGTATTATGTTAAGTGAAATAAGCCAGAAAGAGAAAGACAAACACTGTATGATCTCACTCATATGTGGAATATAAACCAACACATGGACAGAGAAAACTGGACTGTGGTTACCCGGGAAGTGGGGGTGGGGGGTGGGCACAAGGGGTGAAGGGAGTCATATATGGGGTGATGGACAAACAAAAATGTACAACCCCAAATTTCACAATGTTAGAAACCATTAAAACATCAATAAAAAAAAAAATCTGTGGGATGCAGTACAAGCAGTGCTTGGAGAGAAATGTATTAACATTGAATGCATATGTTAGAAAAGAAAGATCTAAAATCAATCATCTAAGATTCCACCTTACGAAACTAGAAACAAAAGAACAAATTAATAAAAAGTAAGCAGAAGAAATAATAAAAATTAGAGTAGAAATCTATGAAGTTGAAAACAGGAAATCAATAGAGAAAATGAATGAAACCAAAAGCTGATTCTTTGAAAAGATCAATAAAATCAATAAGTCTCTAGCCAGGCTAAGAAAAAGAGAGAGGACACAAATTACTAATATCAGAAATGAAAGAGGGATATCACCACAGATCACATGGACATTAAAAGAACAATAAGGGAGGTGATGTCAGCATCATGGCGGAGTGAGCTGTCCCACAAACACTTCCCCTGATAAGGTACAACCAAAGGGACAGTCACAGACCAACAAGGGACTCTTACACAGCAAAAAGAAAGATCAGAAAGACCGACACTGCCACACATCTGAAAGTGGACATGCTGGGGCCCCCAGAGGAAGTGGGGAGAGGTAAGGAGAAATCCTCTCCCTCCCCATCAGATCGGTGATTCAGGTCCCAGAGAGGGGGAGAGGCGGCCCTCTGTGGGGAAACCGTAGCTCTTCAGGCTCCCTCAGCCAGTAGGAAATGCCCACACAGAGGACTCAGAACTGCTGCAGGGGTGCCATCAACATTTGAGCACCCCAGGAAAGCGGATAATGAGGGGTGAGCAAGAAGCCCCCCCCCCAGGGACCCAGCGGGCAAAAGAGAGAGCCCCTCCCTCCCCCTATGCCTGACACTGCAGCTCAGCCAACCACACAGAGCAGCTGGGACAATCGCAGGTGGCCTGCAACTGCAGAGCAGCAGGGGCCGAGGGCAGGTGACCACGGTGGAGTGCAGGGGGCTCAGATAACACAGTCCTTAACCCCCACATGGTGGTGGCAGGTGGAAACTGCAACCAGATATTTCCAGGATGAGGAAAAACAAGTGAATACAGGAACCACAATGCAAAGGTACATTAAACTGCCAGACCAGAAGGAAAATGACAAGCACCCAGAAATCAACCCTAAGGCACAGAAATCCATAACCTAAAAGACAGAAAATTCAAAATAGCTATCATAAAAAAGCTCAACGAAATACAAGAAAACACAGATAAACAATTCAATGAGATAAGAAGTTTCTTCACAAAAGAGATTGAAATCATAAAGAAAAACCAATCAGTACTGATGGAGATGAAGAACACAATGGAGGAGATAAAGAAGAATCTGGAATCTTTAAAGAACAGAGCTGACAATATGGAGGAAAGAATTAGCATTATAGAGGATAGGAATACAGATATGCTCCAGATGGAGGAGGAGAGAGAACTAAGACTAAAAAGAAATGAAGAAAGTCTCCGAGAAATCTCTGACTCAATTAGGAAATGTAACATAAGATTTATGGGTATTCCTGAGGGAGAGGAGAGGGAAAGAGGAACAGAGAGCCTATTCAAGGAGATAATAGGTGAGAACTTCCCCAAACTGGGGAAGGAGCAGGAAATACCAGTAAGTGAAGCCAACAGGTTGCCTAAATATGTCAACAGGCAAAGGCCCACTCCATGGCATATAGTGGTAAGGCTGGCTAAAGTCAATGAAAAAGAAACAATATTAAGGGTAGCTAGACAAAAACAAAAAATAACGTACAAAGGAACTCCCATCAGGCTCTCAGCGGATTTCTCAACAGAAACTTTACAGGCTAGGAGAGACTGGAATGATATATTCAAAATACTGAAAGACAAAAACTTTCAGCCAAGAATACTCTACCCAACAAAAATATCCTTAAAATATGATGGAGAAATAATAACTTTCCAAGATAAACAAAGCTAAGGGAGCTCATGGCCACAAGAAGCCCACTACAAGAATGCTCAAGAAGGCCCTCAGGCCTGAAAAAAGAAAAGAAAGGGAATACAAAGCTTGGAGCAAGGGGAAAAATAGGTAGAAAAAATCAGAAAAATAGTAGATCTTTACCGGAATAGGTTAGCAACCACTTAAATACAAAAATCAAAGATCAAAGGAAAGAAAACACCAAAAAGAAATATAACCTCATCATTGTAAACACACACCCACAGCACAAGATAGAATAAGTTGTGACAAGAATAACTTAGAAGGGGAAGAGGAAAGAGATTGAATTGACTTAGTATAAGGAAATAAGAGGCCATCAGATAATGGACTATCTCCTACACAAGATTTTTTATACAAACCTCAAGGTAAACAAATAATCAGAACAAAATCACATATGATAAATAAAGAGAAAACTAAAAGAGTCATAAGACAGAACAACCAAATTGAATTGGCAGTCCGAAACACATGGGACAAGAAACAAAGGAAATACAAAAGAACCAGAAAATAAGTGACAAAACAGCAACACTAAGCCCTCATATATCAATAATTACCCTAAATGTAAATGGATTGAACTCTCCAATCAAAAGATACAGAGTGGCAGGAGGGATTAAAAAGCAAGACCGAACAATATGCTGCCTCTAGGAAACACATCTCAGCTAAAGACAAGCACAGGCTCAGAGTGAAAGGATGGAAGACAATACTCCCAGATAATGGCAAACAAAAGAAAGCAGGTGTTGCCATACTCACATCAGACAAAGTAGACTTCAAGATAAAACAGGTTAAGAGATACAAAGAAGGGCAATATATAATGATAAAAGGGACACTCCACCAAGAAGACATATCAATTATAAATATATATGCACCCAACATAGGAGCACCAATGTACATAAAGCAACTATTAACAAACCTAAAAGGAGATATTAACAACAACACAATAATAGTAGGGGATCTTAATACCCCACTTACATCAATGGATAGATCATCCAGACAAAAAGTCAATAAAGAAACAGTGGACTTAAATGAAAAACTGGACGAGATGGACCTAGTAGACATATACAGAGCACTCCACCCAAAAACAGCTGACTACACATTCTTCTCAAGCATGCATGGAACATTCTCAAGGATAGACCATATGTTGGGAAACAAAGCAAGCCTCAACAAATTTAAGAAGATTGAAATCATAACAAGCATCTTTTCAGACCACAATGCTATGAAACTGGAAATCAACTTACAAGAAAAAAAACTGGGTAAGTGACAAAGATGTGGAGATTAAACAACATGCTAGTGAACAACCAATGGATCATTGATGAAATTAAAGGAGAAATCAAAAAATATCTGGAAACAAATGAAAATGAAAATATGCCACACCCACTCATATGGGATGCAGCAAAAGCGGTCCTGAGAGGGAAACTCATAGTGATACAAGCCCACCTTAACAAACAAGAAAAAGCCCAAATAAGCAACCTTAAATTACATCTAACAGAACTAGAAAAATAAGAACAAACAAAGCCCAAAGTCAGCAGAAGGAGAGAAATAATAAAAATCAGACCAGAAATAAATGAAATTGAGACAAAAAAAAAAAAACCAGTAGAAAGGATTAATGAAACAAAGAGTTGGTTCTTTGAGAAGATAAACAAAAGTGACAAACTCTTAGCCAGACTTATTAAGAACAAAAGAGAAAAGGCTCAGATAAATAAAATTAGAAATGGAAGAGGAGAAATTACAACAGATACCATGGAAATACAAAGGATTATAAGAGAATACTATGAGAAACTATATGCCAACAAATTGGACAATCTAGAAGAAATAGATAAATTCTTAGACTCATACAACCTCCCCAAACTGAACCAAGAAGAATTAGAGAATCTGAATAGACCAATCACAAGTAAAGAGATTGAAACAGTAATCAAAAACCTCCCAAAAAATAAAAGTCCAGGACCAGATGGCTTCTCCGTTTAATTTTACCAAGCATTCAAAAAAGATTTAATACCCATCCTTCTCAAACTATTCCAAAACACAGAGGAAGATGGAACACTTCCTAACTCATTCTACGAGGCCAACATCACCCTGATACCAAAGCCAGACAAAGACAATGCAAAGAAGGAAAATTATAGGCCAATATTGCTGATGAACATGGATGCAAAAATCCTCAACAAAATATTGGCAAACTGAATACAGCAATACATTAAAAAGATCACACACCATGATCAAGTGGGATTTATACCAGGGATGCAGGGATGGTTCAACATCCGCAAATCAATCAACATGATACACCACATCAACAAAACGAAGAATAAAAACCACATGGTCATCTCAATAGATGCAGAGAAAGCATTTGACAAGATCCAACATCCATTTATGATAAAAACTCTCAACAAAATGGGAATAGAAGGAAGGTACCTCAACATAATAAAGGTTATTTATGACAAACCCACAGCCAACATCATACTCAATGGGAAAAGACTGAAAGCCATTCCTCTGAGAACAGGAACAAGACAAGGCTGCCCACTCTCACCACTCTTATTCAACATAATACTGGAGGTTTTTGCCAGAGCAATTAGGCAAGAAAAAGGAATCCAAATAGGCAAAGAATAAGTGAAACTCTCACTATCTGCAGACGACATGATTTTATATATAGAAAACCCTAAAGAATCCATTGGAAAACTATTAGAAACAATCAACAACTACAGCAAAGTTGCAGGGTACAAAATCAACCTATAAAAATCAGTTGCATTTCTGTATGCTAATAACAAACTAACAGAAAGAGAGCTCAAAAAGATAATACCATTTACAATTGCATTGAAAAGAATAAAATATCTAGGAACAAGTCTTACCAAGGAGGTGAAAGACCTATACAATGAAAACTACAAGACATTATTGAAAGAAATCAATGATGACATAAAGAAATGGAAAGACATCCCATGCACATGGATTGGAAGAGAAAACACAGTTAAAATGTCTATATTACCTAAAGCAATCTACAGATTCAATGCAATCCCAATCAGAATCTCAATGACATTCTTCACAGAAATAGAAAAAAGAATACTGAAACTCATAGGGGCAACAAAAGACCCTGAATAGCTAAAGCAATCCTAAGAAAAAAGAACAAAGCTGGAGGCATCACAATCCCTGACTTCAAAACATACTACAAAGCAATAGTAATCAAAACAGCATGGTGGTACAAAAACAGACACACAGATCAATGGAACAGAATTGAAAGCCCAGAAATAAAACCACACATATACGGACAGCTAATTTTCGACAAAGGAACTAAGAACATACAATGGAGAAAGGAAAGTCTCTTCAATAAATGGTATTGGGAAAACTGGACAGCCACATGCAAAAGAATGAAAGTGGAGCATCTGCTATCACCATTCACAAAAATTAACTCAAAATGGATCAAAGACCTGAAAGTGAGACCTGAAACTATAAAACTCATAGAAGAAAATACAGGCAACACACTATTTGACATTGGTCATAAAGGAATCTTCTCAGATGCCATGCCTACTCAGACTAGGGAAACTAAAGAAAAAATAAGCAAGTGAGACTTTATCAGATTAAACAGCTTCTACAAGACAAACAAAACCAATCGAGATGAACAGACAACCCACCAGCTGGGAGAAAATATTTGCAAAACATATATCTGACAAGGGGTTAATCTCCATAATATATAAAGAACTCACACAACTGAACAACAAAAATCAAACAACCTGATCAAAAAGACACTTCTCCCAAGAAGATATACAGATGGCCAATAGGCACATGAAAACATGTTCAACATCACTAATCAGCAGGGAAATGCAAATCAAAACAACACTAAGATATCACCTCACGCCCATTAGAATGGCTATAATCACCAAGACAAAAAACAACAAATGTTGGAGAGGATGTGGAGAAACAGGGACCCTCACACACAGCTGATGGGAATGCAAACTGGTGCAGTCCCTATGGAAAACGGTATGGAGATTCCTCAAAAAATTAAAAATAGAAATACCCTATGATCCAGCTATCCCACTACTGGGAATCTATCCAACGAACCTGAAATCAACAATCCAAAGAGGCTTATGTACCCCTATGTTCACTGAAGCAATATTCACTATAGCCAAGAAGTGGAAGCAACCTAAGTGTCCCTCAACTGATGATTGGATCAAGAAGATGTGGTATATATATACAATGGAATACTACTCAGCCATAAAAAAAGGACAAAATCATCCCAGGTCCATGGATGGACCTGGAGGGTATTATGTTAAGTGAAATAAGCCAGAAAGAGAAAGACAAACACTGTATGATCTCACTCATATGTGGAATATAAACCAACAAATGGACAGAGAAAACTGTATTGTGGTTACCAGGGGCAATGGGGGTAGAGGGTGGGCACAAGGGGTGAAGGGAGACATGTATATGGTGATTTACAAACAAAAATATACAACCAAAATTTCTCAATGTTATAAACTATTAAGACATCAATAAAAAAAAAGAACAATAAGGAATACAATGAATGACCTCTATGGGAATCACCTCAATAAGGAATACAATGAATGAACTCTAATGACCACAAATTTGATAACCTAGATGAAGTGGACCAATGTGTTCAAATGCAACCTGCTAAACTCACACAAGAAAAAATACACAATCTAAATAAGTCTATATCTATCAAAGAAATTGAAGCAATAATTAATAACCTTCCAAAACAGAAAACACCAAGCCTAGATGGGTTCGCTAGTGAATTCTACCAAATATTGAAGAAAGAAATTATACTAATTCTCTATAATCTCTTTCAGAAGCCAGAAACAGAGGGAATAGTTCCTATCTCATTCTGAGGCGTAATACCAAAACAAGACAAAGACATTACGAGAAAACTACAGACCAATATCTCTTATGAACACAGATGCAAAAATCCTCAACAAAATATTAGCAAATCGAATTAAATAATGTATAAAAAGAATTATACACCACAACCAAGTGGGATTTATCCCAGGTATGCAAGGCTGGTTCAACATTTGAAAATCAATTAATGTAATCAATCACATCAACAGGCTAAAGAAGAAAAATCACATGATCCTATTAATAGATGCAGAAAAAGTATCTCACAAATGATAAAAACTCTCAGTAAACTAGAAATACAGAGGAACTTCCTCAATTTGATAAAGAATACCTATAAAAAAACCTACAGCTAACATTACACTTAATGGTGAGAACCTAGAAGCTTTATCACTAATATTAGGAATAAGGCAAGGATGTCCCCTCTCACTAACCCTTTTGAACATTGTTCTGGAAGTCCTAGGCAGAGCCCAGAGATAAGCCACCTGGGCAGGAGGCCCCATCCCCATCTTTGGACAGGGAGAAGTCAAGATGGCAGTGTAGGCAGACTCTGAACTCACCTCCTCCAATGGACACAGCCAATTTACAACTATTCGTGGAAAAATTACTCCTGAGACAGAACTGAAAACTGGATAAAAGGAACTCCTGCAACAAAGGACAATCCTAACTGAGGTAGAAGAGGCAGAAACTCCCTTCTGGAGAGAAAAACCCTGCCTTCACAAGCCGCAGCGCCTCACGGCCGCCCGGGAGCAGCCCACAGGTACACACGGCTGCTCCGCCCAGGAGCAGCCCTCCCTGGAAGAGCGGGGCCCTGAGCTGGGAGCGCCCCCGCTGGGGGCACTTTGTGGACCCAGCACAATCGAGACAAGTGGCATAATGTCTGACTTTGCCTGCCACTAAAACATTGGGGACTACCCCCAGAAAAGCTGGTTCACAAAGAAATTAAAACCGGCTCTTAAAGAGCCCACGCGCAAACTCACCCGTTTCAGAAAGCAACATAAAATCACCAGAAAGAAAGGTGCACAGTGCTTTGGTGAAAAGAGACTCACCTAATAGGGCCTGTGTGCATCTCAGTGAGAGGTGAGACCTCTCCAGGGACTGGGACATTGGTGGAGGCCATTGTTGTGGCCTGGTGTGGGCGTGCTGACACAGACGCCATTGGAGTTCTCCCTGGGGCCTGCTAGCCCAGGGTCTGCCCCACCTGCTAGAGCACCAATTTAATCCAGCTCAGCCAGGGCAGGCAGCCCACCCTAGAGACTGGCCCCACCCAACAACAAGCCCTCAGGCAACTTGTGGGCCTGCATAGATTGGTGACTGGATTCTCTGCAGCCTGGCAACTGAGCCAACTTCAGTGGGGCAGGGCATGCACAAGGAGTGGGTGGAGAGTGTGGGGCAGTGGTGGAGTGTGTGGGGCTCCCGCTGCGGAGAGACTGGGTCTGCTTCGGGAGGTCGGGGTGCGCACACGGGGCAGGACTGTGTTGACTGTGTGTGTGGACCTGTGGGCGGCAGGGCTTGTCAGCTGCAGAAGACTTGTGCTTCTCAAAGACCCACATAGGGGGTTTGCCCCACCTTCCAAAGCCTGAAACAATTGGGTGCTCCCGTGCCTGAGGCCAGACCCACCCAGCTGCAATCCTCAGAGAGCTGACAAGAGACTTAAAGTCTGGAGGCTTATAGCAACTGTAAGGCCCTGAGCCTAACAAACTGTCACGCTAGGGGCCTACTCACTTAAAAGAAATACTGCAACACAAATGTGGTATTAGAACTTGCAGCCAACTGTGCTGGGGCTCCCCACACCTGATAAAGAGACTGAAGGGCCCACAACAACTACAAGCAGCTGAGCATTACAACAGCTGGCCAGGAGTATAACTCGGCCTCCCTGGGCACCTACAGGGAGAGCAAACAGGCCACAACAGAAGGACACACGTAGCCCACATAGGGGTCACCCCTGGAACATTGAGAACTGAGGGAAGCACACGGCAGGCCTCCTAAGCCATCACTTACATAAGGTCACCTATCCAAGAGCAGGAGACGTAGCTGACCTACCTAATACGTAGACACAAGCACAGGGAAAGAGGCAAAATGAGGAGGCAAAGGAATACATTCCAAGTAAGGGAACAGGACAAAACCCCAGAAAAGGAACTAAGTGGAAGTCTTAGCTAATGCAATAAGACAAGAAAAGGAAATAAAAGGTACACTGATTGGGAAGAAAGAAATAAAACTGCCTTTGTTCACAGATGACATGATTATCTATGTAGAAAATCTGAAAGAGTCAACAAAAAAAAATTCTGATACTATTAAGCAATTATAGCAAGTTTTCAGGATACAAGGTTAATATACAAAAGTCAATCATTTTCCTATACCAGCAATGAACAAGTGAAATTTGAAATTAAAAACACAATACCATTTACATTCACACCCAAAAAAATGAAACAGGTATAAATCTACTAAAATATGTACAAGATATATATGAGGAAAACTATAAATATCTGAGGAAAGAAATCAAAGAAGAACTAAATAAATGGAGAGAGATACCATGTTTGTGCATGTTTGAAGTCTCAATATTGTCAAGATGTCAGTTCTTCTCATCTTGATTTATAGATTCAACACAATCCCAATCAAAATCCCAGCAAGTCACTGTGTGGATATAAATCAACTGGTTCTAAAGTTTATAAACAGAGGCAAAAGACCCAGAATAGCCAACACAATATTGAAAGAGAAGAACAAAGTTGGAGAACTGATACTACCTGACTTCAAGACTTACTATAAAGCTACAGTAATCAAGACACTGTGTTATTGGCAAAAGAATAGACAAATAGATCAATGGAGCAGAAAAGAGAACCCAGAAAAAGACCCACATAAATATGGGTCTTTTTATAAATATAGTCATCTGATCTTTGACAAAGGAGCAAAGGCAGTACAGTGGAGCAAAGATAGTCTTTTCAAAAAATGGTGCCAGAACAACTAGACATCTACATGCAAAAAAATTAATCTAGACACAGACCTTTAACTCAAACCTAATTAACTCAAAATGGATCACAGACTTAAATGGAAAACACAAAACTATACAACCCCTAGAATATAATACAGGAGAAAATCTAGATGACTTTGGGTTTTGCAATGACTTTTTAGACACAACATCAAAGGCATGATTCATGAAAAAAAGAACTGATAAGCTGGACTTCATTAAAATTAAAAATTCCTGCTCTATGAAAGACACTGTCAAGAGAATGAAAAGACAAGCCACAGACTGGGAGAAAATATTTGCCATAGACATATCTGATAAGAGAGTGTTATCCAAAATATACAAAGCACTCTTAAAACTCAACAATAAGAAAACAAACAACACAAGACCTTAAGGGACACCTCACCAGAGAAGATATACAGATGGCAAATAAGCATATGAAAAGATGCTCCACACCATATGTCCTCAGGGAAATGCAAATTAAAACAAGACACCACTACACACCTATTAGAATGCCAAAATCCAGAACACTGACAACACCAGATGCTGGCAAAAATGTGGAGCAACAGGAACTCTCATGCATTGCTGGTGGGAATGCAAAATGATACAGTCACTTTGAAAGACAGTTTGATGGTTTCTTACAAAACTAAACATACTCTTAACCATATGATGCAGCAATCATGTTCCTTGGTATTTACTCAATGGAGTTAAAAACATATCCACACAAAAACCTGTACATGGAGGTTATAATAGCTTTATCCCCAATGGCAAAAACTTGGAAGCTACCAAGATGTCCTTCAGTAGGTGAATAGATAAATAAATTGTGGTACATCCAGACAATGGAATATTATTCAGTGCTAAAATGAAATGAGCTATCATACCATGAAAGGACATGGAGGAATCTTAAATGCACATTACTAAGTGAAAAAAAGCCAATCTGAAAAGGCTATATACTATATGATTCCAACAATATCACATTCTGGAAAAGGCAAAATTATGCAGACAATAAAATATCGGTGGTTGCCAGGGGAGAAGGGTATGAGAAGGATGAACAGGTGAGCACAGAGGATTTTTGGCATAGTGAAAATAGATGATACTGTAATGGTGGATACATGTCATTATATATTTGTCCACACCCACAGAATGTACAACACCAAGAGTGAACCCTAACGTAAACTGTGGACTTTGGGTGATTATGATGTGTCAATGTAGATTCATCAATGGTAACAAATGTACCACTCTGGTAGGGATGCTGATAATGGGGAAGGCTGTGGGTGTGTGTGGGCAGGGACTATATGGGAAATATCTGTACCTTCCACTCAATCTTGCTGTGAACCTGAAACTGCTCTAAAAAAAACATAAATTCCAAAAAAAGCAACAACAACAAGAACAAAATTCCACCTTGCATGATCCAAGACAGCATTCAGAGAAGGGAAATGAGGCCCCAATTCTCCCAGGCCCTGTTCTTTGTTCAGGTAGGATGGTTATCCAGTAAGAGCAGAGTTTGGTTCCCAAATAAGATCAAGCCTACCATTTGTTTTGTCAGCCACAAATATGTGATGAGCACCTCCTAGGAGTGAGGCGCAGAGCGAGGGACTGAAAGAATAAACACAAGCACGGTGTACATCTGGATTTTGAAGGGCCATTGGTCTGACTGTCAACCCAGACACAAACAGGTAATTTCCACACAATGGACAAAGTGCAGTGACAGGGACAGCATGGGGTATTGTGGGAGCATAGAGGAAAAGGGCAGTTAATCCAGAAGGGGACAAAGAAAGAGGAGAAAGGCTTCCTGGATGAGATATCCCACAAGTTAACTCCTGAGAGATGACCTGGAGAGACTCAGAGAAGGACACAGAGCAGGCGTCCAAAGTCAGCCCACCTAACCAGAACATGCCAGGCAGGCAGTAACAGGATGTGTTTAGGAAACTACGTCAGGTTTGGGATCACTGAAGAATAACATTGCATATTTACTTTTTAAATGTCACCTTCTCCACTAAACTGTGAACTCCATCAAAAAGGGACTAGGTCTCCACATTGTTTTGAGCGGAGTCTGTGGCACGCGGTTCAGCACCTGGCACACTGAACAAATGCCCAATAAACCACTGTTGAATAAAACGTAAAGAGTATTATAGGGACAGAGATTGGATTGGTGGTTACCAGAGGGGAAGGGGGGAGGGAGGAGGGTGAAAGGGATAATTCGGGACATGTGTGTGGTGATGGGTTGTAATTAGTATTTTGGTGGTGAACATGATGTAGTCCATGCAGAAATAGAAGTACAATGATGTACACCTGAAATTTTTACGTTATAAACCAATGTTACTACAATAAACAAAAAACTTAAAAAATAAAAAAATAAATAAATAAATAAAATGTAAATAGTATTAGAATAAAAAATTTTTTAATAAAACAAAGAGAAATAGGAAGTGGCCATGTTCTCAACAGCCTTAATTTCATAATGAGGAGCTTACCCGTGCCCCTGTGGGTGGCTGAAGCTACTCAAGTGGTTTCCATATTGAAGTGGCATCATCTGAATAGCATTTTAGATTAATTACTCAGGAGGACAGCTTCAGCCTGGAGGAGAAAGAAGCAAGAAGCTGTTCCAACAGTTCAAGGGAGAGAAAATGAAGCTCTGATAAGGGGAGAAGGAATTAAGTAGAAAGAACAGGTTTAAGAAATTTGACATATTAAAAGTAGTAAACCTAGATGCCACATAGGACGTGAGGGAGGGGATATCTAGGATGAATCACGTTTTGGTGGCTTCATTCACTGATTGGTGTGGACCGTCACCCAACAGGAAATAGAGGGGCCAGATTAGAAGGGAGGTGGGGGAGGCTGTAAATGATAATTTTAATTTTGAAAATTGAGGTGCCTCTAGCATCTGCACAGAGAAGTACGATTCATGAAGGAAGAGCCCAGGCTAGAAAGACAGTTGGTATTAAAACCATGGAGGGCATGAAATACTCAGGTGGGACTGACAGAGTAACAGGATGAGGGAGCTAAGGATAGAAATTTGAGGCTGACACGAGAATGGGCAGAAAAGGAGGAAGATGCCATGAGGTAGACAAAAAAATCAGAGTAGGAATAAAGGCAGAAGAATGATGTCACAAAACACCAGAGAAAGAGGTCTTTCTCGGAGAAGGTGAAAGTGGGTTAACTGCCACATGCGGCAGAATGTTCTAGTAAAGTAAGATCTGGAAAACATCCATTGGACTCTAAGGATGTTACCACTGAGCTTTATCAGGACATATTTAGGCAGGTGGCGGGGAAGAAGTGAGATTGCATACAGTTGATTAAAATGTGAATGGATAAACAGATACTTGTACCCGAATGCTCATAGCAGCACTATTCATAATTGCCAAAAGGTGGAAACAACCCCAAGTGGCCACTAACAGATGAATGGATAAACAAAATGTGGTACATACATACAATGAAATATTATTCAGCCACTACACGGAATGAAGTTCTGACATGCTACAACATGCATGAACCTTGAAAACAGTATATTAAGTGAAAGAAACCAGACACAAAAGGACAAAGATTGTATGATTCTACTTCGTCTGGGGTGACGAAAAAGTTTTGGAAATAGACAGTGGTGATGGCTGTACAACATTGCAAATGTAATTAATGCCATTGAACTGTACATTTAAAAACAGCTACAATGGAAAATTTTGTTATATTTTACCACACACACAAAAAAAGATGAATGGATAGTGCAGAAATATTTGCCAAACACTATGAGTTTGAACTCTCTGCTGTCCAACCTGTGCAGTTTAAGAGGTTGTTTTAAGGACATGTTGTCCATTTCTTTCATTCCTCCAGACAGTCTCAGGTTTTGTCCCTAGATCAAAGTGGATGTTCAGAAAGCTCTCTACGGAGTCCACAATGCTTTGGTCATAAAACCTGAGTTCTGCCCTCCACTTCCAACAAAGAACAATTACAGGCAACAGGGGGTTACTACAAGGTTCTTCACTACTTGCAGACCTTCAAAGACATTTTTTTCCAGACTCCAGTGCCAGGAAGTCTTTCTGTCTCGGGAATAACTGGCTGGTTTCTCTGTGGTCAGTGAAAATCCTGTGTAGATCAAGAAGATCAAAGACAAATGTGCTGCTCACCTTTGAGGACTGTAGGATCACATGACCTACACAGATGACAGCCACCTCTGCCTGCTAGTCAGGTGCCACTCACTCACTACTTCCGGAAGTAGCTTTTTATCTATTTCCACTTTTCCATCTTAATATATGAACACACTTATAAAAGCCATGAAATCCACTGGAAAATGAAATAGGGAATAAAGAAAAGAAACAACTCATGTGGGATTTGTTCATTTTCTCTTGTTCTTGGAAGAGCATCAAAACTTGGGAAGGCATGCCTGGAAGAGGAGGAAAGAGGAATGGAATAACGAGAGCTGGCTAGCCCTACAGCTTCCCAATTGTCCTCCTAAAAACTTCTACACACCAGGTGGAGAAGGAGAGGAAGGTAACATCAGCCCGTTTGTGACTCCTTTAACCTGCAATGTTCCCTACTGCTTTAACTATTTATGCCCCCCTCTCACTAACAAACACTAAACAAAATTCTTTTTTTTTTTTGTGAGGAAGATCGGCCCTGAGCTAACATCTGCCAACCCTCCTCTTTTTTTGCTGAGGAAGACTGGCCCTGGGCTAACATCCATGCCCATCTTCCTCTACTTTATATGGGACGCCGTCACACTATGACCTGACAAGTGGAGCGTTGTGCGCACCCGGGATCCGAACCGGCAAACTCCAGGTCGCTGCAGCGGAGTGCACACACTTAACCCCTTGCACCACCGGGCCAACCCTAAAACAAAATTCTTAAGCAAATGATAGCATCTCAAAATATACCTTCATTAAAACTGACGTTACAGGGGAAAAAAACCCTAAAGTCTATTTTGTGTATCTGTTTTACTACCAATAATAGTAACCCCTTGAGTCCAAGAATCCTCACAAAGCTTTGGAAAAAGAGATAGATTTCTTAAACATAGGTCTTTAAAAAAATTGTTTCTTGGGGCCAGCCCAGGGCCTAGTGGTTAAAGTTCCCATGCACTCCACTTCAGCAGCCCAGGTTCTCAGGTTCGGATCCCACATACAAAATAGAGGAAGATTGGCAAAGATGTTAGCTCAAGGCCAATCTTCCTCAAGCAAAAAGAGGAAGATTAGCAGTGGATGTTAGCTCACAGCGAATCTTCCTCAGCAAAAGAAAAGAAAAGAAAAGAAAAAAGTTTCTTCTAATCTAATTGCTGTTTTTCAAAATGATCTTTTAACAGGAAACTTGTTTCCGTGTGATTGTGTGGACAGCACCAAGCCAGGAGTGGGCGACTCTGACTTCTCTCATTCACCTCTTATTGATCCTAGGCAAGTCATTTCCCCTTTCAGAGTCTTTTTTCCCTTCTGTCAATGAGACAAAAACAGATAACCCTGGCAGACATTCCCTGAACTACTACTCTTGACCCTGTAAGATCAGGAAAGACAGAAGAGGACATCTCCAGATTCTGGACATGGTGACCGGACGTGGTTAGAAAGCTGCCCAGCTTCTGGAAAGAATAAGTGGAGAAGGAATGGAGGGAAGGTGCCGTTTGGGGGTGGCGATTGAAGATAAAAGCTTCCCAGCGAAGGAATTCCCCAGCATCCCGCCAAGGAGGTGACATTTCTCACGCAGTCCATCTCTCGCCACCACTCTCAGCCCCAGCTCCCTTCTCTCTTCTGCAAAGTGACTCACAGCTTCTAAATATGGTGAAATCACTCAAGCCTTGACCCCTGTGGGCGAAATGCTCCTTTTGTGGGTTTCTTCGGCCTCTCTTTTGAAGCTCTGATGGGTCTCGGGTAGGAGGCTGGGGCGGGGGGGATTCTTCCCAGTGTGATTCCTGGTTCCTGAAGTCCCTCCTTCTCGCCTAAGTAGAGTTGCTTTGCCCCCAGCGGAGCCTAGGGGGCAAAGTCACTTTCGCTGGACCCTTCACCAGGGGCCCAGATCTGCCTAAGAACACACAGGAGCCTCGGGCCGCACTTCCACAAACGCAGAGCCGGAGGCTGAGGACAAAGGCGGGCCGGCCACAACTGAAGCGCCCTCAGCCGTAGGACAGCGCAGGTGCGAGCCACCTCCATCCCGGCAGGCAGCTCCACTGGACAGCGCCGGGCGAGGTGGGCAGGCGGGTCCACGCGGCTTGGTGGTGCAGAACCTTCCACGAGACCTAAGGAAACACGAAGGACCCCCGGGATTCAAACTGCGCCGGGGAGGCCGGAGCACACACACTTCAGGGACGTATTTGGGGCCCTAGGAACCGGCGCCACGCCAAGTCCGCGGAAGAGGCAGGGCGGCTCTGGACCCGGCGCCCAGCAGGCGGGGCCGACACCAGGCCTCGGGCTCACCTCCCTCGTCCGCGGCCCGACCGGTCTGCCGCTCCGTCCTCGTGGCCGCCTTCCGGCCGCCTCGGCGATCGCGGAGATGCAGACTCCGAAGCGAGCCCCACTTCTCCTCAAGATACCCCGCGCCCCTCTCCGCAGCCTCGGGCCGCCCGCGCTGACCACAGCCCGCACCTCCAGGGCCCACCGCCAGCCCCACGCGTGACCGCGCCCGGGGCCGCCCGACACCCCCAGGACGCCCCGCCGAGGAGGGACGCGCGCCTGCGCACACAGGCCGACGCCGTCCGGGCGGCGCGCGCCGCAGACTCCCGCAGGAGGCTCCGCCCACATGCAGGGAGGGGCCTGCGCGGGGTCCGCTCCGCCCCCCACCCTGCCAACCCCCCATCACCCCCGCCTCTCCATACCCCACTTCACCCTCCCCTCCCCCACATCACTGCTAGCCCCCCACCATCCTCACCTCTCCACCCCACTTCAGCCCCGCCCCTCCTCACATCACCCCTACCCCAGCTCCGCTGCGTCTCCAGCCCAGAGGAGGGGCCTCTTCGAAGCCGCCAAGCGAGGGAGGGATTCGGGAATATAAACAGAAATTTAACCAAATTAGCCCAAGCAACTTTTATTTTTTTATTTTTTTAACTTTTTTTTTTTTGAAGATTTTATTTATTTATTTATTTTCCCCAAAGCCCCAGTAGATAGTTGTATGTCATAGCTACACATCCTCCTAGTTTCTAGTTGGTGTACGTGGGACTCCGCCTCAGGATGGACGGAGAAGTGGTGCCTTGGTGCGCGCCCGGGATCCGAACCCCGGGCCACCAGCATCGGAGCGCGCGCACTTAACCACCAAGCCACGGGGCCAGCCCCCCAAGCAGCTTTTAAAAATGAGAATGAAAAAGAAATAAAGGAGGGGGAATAAAATTTTAAGACGCAATACACGAAAATTGAAAGTAAGTTAAAATGCACACAAATGAAAAGAAAAAAAAGTATCTTACACATTCTCCCAGACATGACTGTACTGAACCATTAGGTAGGCATCTTTCTAACATTTTTACCGTAAAGAAAAAACAAAAAAGGATCATGAGAACCCAGAGAACAGGCCTGGGACAAAGGGTATTTAACACTTTACCAAATGATGAAGGCGCCTTTGGGATTGGTGGGCAAATAAAGTATTGATACATTATGTTAGCTCAACCAGGGACCATACTCAAATACAATCAAGGTTAAATCCTTAGCTCACAGATTAGAGTAAATAAGGTTTACTTGGATTCAAGATATTAAAATTCAAAAGCAAATTTTTAAAGCATAAGTGAAGTTTAAAATATAAAATCCATGAGTGGGAAAACATGACAATTGAAAGACCATTAAGCTAAAAACTGACTGATTTTATTTTAGCAAGTTACACACTTCAGTTTCAGATTAAAAATTTGAACAAAGTTTAAAAATAAACTAGGAAAAGATCTTCATAATGTACATGAGAAACAAAGGCTTTATAATCTTAATTTATTAACAGCTTTTATAAATCATTGCAAGATCAGCATTACTATTGTCAGTCCTTTAAGATATGAAAAGGGAATTAAGAAAGGACAAGATGTAAATGAACAATATATATATGAGAAAGTCCCTCATGACAAATAAAAGACATGCAATGTTTAACATATTTTTGGAAAGTAAAATTTGAAAAGAATAAAATTATAGCCATATCCAGGGTAAGTATAGATTTAGAAAAATATTCATTTCCCTCATGTCTAGTATAAGGGTAATTCATACAAACTTTCTGGAAGCTACTCTGCATCAACAATAATAATACCCTTTAATCTAGCAATTCCACTTCTAGTAGTGGATATTAATGAAATAATCATCCAAAGATGTATGTACACGTATCTTGTTCACTGTTGAGTTGTAACAGAGAAAAAAGGGAAGCAATATAAATTTAGACAATTTAAATGTTTAACCCAGTGAATATGTAAAATAAACTGTGGACAGTGGTAGCCATTCAAAATGATAATGTAAGGTATACTAACTCACAAGTAAGAATGTTCATGATCTATTTTGGAATCAAAATTGCAGTTTATACGCCAATATATAAAATAGAGTCCCTTTTTTAAAAAATTGCACATGTATCCTAAAGAATATAAAAATACGTGTTTTAAAAAATGAACAAAGAAAAAACCCACAGATATAACAACACAGAACAGTGTGGACATTCTGGACATGGTTCATTCACAGGAGTCTAAAGAAGAATGGAATTAACATCTTTTTGTGTGTGTGTGAGGAAGATCAGCCCTGAGCTAACATCCATGCTAATCCTCCTCTTTTTGCTGAGGAAGACGGGCTCTGAGCTAACATCTATTGCCAATCCTCTTCCTTCCCCCCTCCCCCCAAAGCCCCAGTAGATAGTTGTATCTCATAGTTGCATATCCTTCTAGTTGCTGTATGTGGGACCCGGCCTCAGCATGGCCGGAGAAGCGGTGCGTCGGTACCCGCCTGGGCTCCGAACCCCAGGCCGCCAGTAGCGGAGCGTGCACACTTAACCGACAAGCCACAGGGCGGGCCCTGGAATTAACATCTGAACATCAACTAGAGGGCCACTGCCCTGCAATGATGGCAAAGCATGTCAGCTTCAATTTTGTACAATTCCTGACAATTCTTAAAAATTGTATTATTTCAAATTTTGGGCTTTCCATGAGATTATCAATATTTTATTAGCATTACTGTCATAATCCAAAGACCCGTTTGCATAATCCAAAGACCCGTAGGAGTGTGCCAGCATTCTACTCTGGTTTGTCTATAGCTGCTATATTTGTATATAAATTGGTAGGAAAGGTCAGGATGGCTGCACAATTAATTGACAACGGCCATGTCCTCTGAGTAGGGGACCTCTGTTATCTAAATAAGACTTTAGATTTCTCTGCAAACGTTTATTTTTTTCACGGGGAAAAGATACTCCTTATTTGTGGAATTTTAAGGCTCAAGGCAGCACTGCATAGTAGTCCTGTCGCCAAAAGAGGCCGGTTGTATGGAGCTACACAGAATCTGGGGTCATTCATTTGTCACCACAGCAAAGCCTAGGACATTGTACCAAGCTCATCCCACATGTAACTCACAGCAACCCTATCGTGTAGATACATATCCCCATATATGTGGAAAAACAGGCTTTTCGAGGTTGTCACTTGCAGGGCTCATAAAACCCGTAAATGTCAGCGTTAAGATTTGAACTGTGACCATTTTCCTTAGATTCAGCTCTTAAGCATAAGGCCAGAGAAGTGCCACTAACAAAAGAATTTCTTCTGCCATACTGCCAGCAAAATAGGGGAGCTCCATCCAAGGGGCCACGTTCTGTTTTGACCATGAGGAAGGATGGAGAGGCCAACTAAGTCGGGAAGGAAACTTGAGCGCATCCTGTCGCGATGCCTCCTTCCCCTCTCCTACACCTAAAATTTGAGACCAGACACTGTTCAGGACAGTTGCATTTGCATCACTTTTCTTCCTTCCCCTTTAGAAGGAGAGAAAAACGCACTCATTCCCCAAGGATATCCACGTGGACTCCTCTCAGAGCCCCTTGTCTCCCCTCCTCCTTGGTGACTGCAGCATCCTGATAATGCTTTTTCTCAACATTTATTGAATAAACTGGATCTCAGCCCAAAGGCTCTGTATCTGAGAGAGACACTGACCCTACTTCTCAGGAGTCTTTGGAAAGACTGGAAAGGGCAGAAATTCAGAACCAGAAGAAATGCATCCGCGCCCCAGGACACTTGGTTGAGTTAAGGGGCGAACATTTAGCCTCGTTTTGAAAGGAAAGGCGTGCACATGGAGTTCCAGTAAATCCAGGTGTCCACGCTGGATTCAGACCCACAGACGCCAGGAACCTCCGTCACCCCAGGTCTGAGTCTCACGCTGGCCAAGGTCAAGGGTTGGAGGCAGAGGTGCAGTGTAGGGGAGATGGGAGGGATCCCCCATCTCTGTACTTCCTGAGTAGACCAAATAAGAGGACACTGCCCATGCTCCAGACACAAAAGAGGTCGGGCAAATCACCAGGGGAGGCACACAGGGAATCACCCCCCTGCTCCTGCTGCCCTGTCCGAAGAGCTGAGCCACCGGCCAGCCTCGAGGTTCCACTAGGGGCTACCTGTGCGCGGGCGAGAAAAAAGGAGACAAGACGGCAGCCAAGGAGAAGGCGGGAAGAACTTCATTGACTCAGCCCATCCCAAGGGAGCATCATAGGGCGTGCAGAGCCTGCCTCAGCCAATCCCGAGGGTGCAGCAAGCCTATTGGGCGAGCCCTTCAACCAATTAGAGAACGTGGTTCATCCCACCAAGGTCCTTTTGTGAAAACCATTTTAGGCTGCAGAGGCTTTTTCTGGGTTTGCAGGAATCGGGTTAACGCTCAGACACAAGTTTGTCTTAGGGAATGTAAGTTCTCAGTTATTAATGTTCAACAGTAATATCCTCTGCACCAAAAAAGGCAATTGGTTCTTTCTCTCCCACAAACCTGTACATTTCCGGGGAAATTCTCCCAGGATTCTGCAAAGGATTTAAACCATTGCAAAATGGGAATTGCAGGTAATTTAGGAAAATTATCATGCAAGCATCATTAACACCTGAAATCAGAATTGATTTAACTATCAATAGGATTTTTTGACTGTTTGCATTTTTTAATATAAAAATAGATTTTTATTAGAAAGTAAAAATTGGATTTCAGGAAAAGTAAGAAAGAAATTTTGATTTTAATTGCAAGGCATTTGATTCCTATCCTGTTTAAACTCTCCACGTAGAAAGTAACATTGCCTACTTAGTAAGAAATATATTATTTTCTTAGAGCTCTCTTCTGAGTCATTGTGTTCGTAACAACAGCAACAAGAGCCAACGCTTTTTGAGAACTTAGCACTAATGGGAGCTCATTTCCACACATTTGATTCTCACGACTAAGATGGGAGGTAGCCATTGTGTTGAGGCAACAGAGGAACAGTTTTATTGGGGTATAGTGACATATGAGTTGACCGTATTTAATGTGTACAATTACATAAGTTTTGGCGTATGTCTGTACCCGTGAAACCATCACCACAATCAAGATAATGAACAGATCATACTCCAGACAGTTTCCTCATGCTCCCCATAATCCCTACCTCCCACTCTGCCTTGACCCCAACCAATTCCCAGGCAATCACTGATCTGCTGTCACTACAGATGTTTGCATTTTCTAGGATTTTACATAAATGGAATCATACTCGTTTTTGAATGGCTTCTTTGAGACAACATAATTATTTTGAGATTCATCACTGTTGTTGTGTGTATCAATACTCTATTCCTTTTTATTGCTACATAGTATTCCTTTGTATGAACAAACCATTATTTGTTTACCCATTCATCTGTTGATGGACATTTGAGTAGGTTCCAGTTCATTTCTCTTGGGTAAATACCTAAGAATTGAAAAGCTGAGTCACATGGTGGATGTACATTTAACATTTTAAATATGTTAAACCAAACTGCCAAACTAGCTGATCATTTTACATTTCCACAGCAATGTATGACAGTTTAATAGCTCCATGTGTGTGGTATAGTCAACACTTGGTGTGGTCAGTTTATTTAGTCATAACCATTCAAATAGGTGTGTAATGGTTTTCATTTTTATTTCCCTAATGATTGATGATGCTAAGCATCTTCTCAATGTGCCTAATTGCCACCCATACATCTACTTTAGTGAAGTGTCCAAATCTTTTGTCCATTTTTTTTAATTGAGGTTCTTTCTTTTCTTATTATTGAACTTTTAGAATTTTTTATATATTCCGGATTCAACTTCTTTGTCAGATATGTGATTTGTAAATATTTTCTCCTAATCTTTTCATAACAATATCTTTCAAAGAGCAGAAGTTCTTGATTTTAGTGAACTCCAATTTACCAATTTTTTCTTTTATGGATTTTGTTGTATCTAAGAAATCTTTGCCTAACCAAATGTTCAGAAAATTTTCAATGTTTTCTCAGATGCTTCATGGTTTTAGGTCTTACATTTGGGTCTATAATCTATTTTGAGCTAACTTTGGTACCTTGAGGGAGGTGTGGATCAAAATACAGGTTTGGGGGCCGGCCCCATGGCTCAGCAGTTGGGTCTTCGCACTTCGCTGCTGGCAGCCCAGGTTCGGATCCCAGGCGCGCACCGACGCACCGCTTGTCCGGCCATGCTGAGGCGGCATCCCACATACAGCAACTAGAAGGATGTGCAACATACAACTATCTACTGGGGCTTTGGGGAGAAAAAGGGGGGGGAAGGAGGAGGATTGGCAATAGATGTTAGCTCAGGGCCGGTCTTCCTCAGCAAAAAGAGGAGGATTGGCATGGATGTTAGCTCAGGGCTGATCTTCCTCACACACACAAAAAAAATACAGGTTTGGTCCAGTAGTCAAATAAGAATTCAGAAGAAAATAGAGAGAATGATGGAAAGGCAATATTTATAAAGTTACTGACTAAGAATTTTCCAGATTTATGAAATATGTTCATATACCTATTCAGAAAATAAAATAGGTTCTACCGTGACAAATTAAAAATCCCCACTTTCCCAGTAGACTGCTATCTCTTTATCTGTAGGAGTTCCTTGAGTATTTTAGATGGTAATCTCTTGTTAACTTTAGACATTGCAAATATTTTTCCGCTGTGCTATCTCCTTATTTAGTTTATCTCTGGAGTCCTTTGTGGTCCAAGTTATCAATTTTGAAGTAATAAAGTTCATCAATTATTTGCCTCATGGCCGTGGCATTGGAGTTTTGTTGAGTCCTTTCCTATCCTGATGTCACAAAGATTTCACCTACATTTTCCTCTGCTAATGTTATGGTTTTACCTTTACTTTTAAGTCTTTAATGTATCTGGCATCCATTTCTTTCTATGATGTTAAGTAGGGATCCAGTATTATCACCTAGATCCCTATCATCTACTGAACAATCTGAGCTTCCTCCCATTGGTAGGGTAAGTTACTCCCTCTTTACTCATCATCTTCCAAAGAAATTTATCAAGGCTCAAAAAGCTCCACTGAAATTTTCACTAAAATTGCATGAATGTATGGATTAATCTGGAGAGATTTGCCATCCTTATAACACTGTCATCCCTTCCAAGAGCATGAAATATCCATTTAATAGGATTGCTAGTTAGAGAAACACTGTTGATATTTGTGGGTTGAGCTTGTATGAATACTTCTATAAGTTGTAATATTTTAACAATGGACTCATGTTTATTTAGATCATGTTATCTTGGAATGATGACATTTTTGTTTCTTCATTGTAATTCTTACACAACCTCTTTCCTTGCCTGGAAACTCTAGTACCCTGTTAAACAATGGCAGGATAGTGGACACATCTGTTTCCAATTTTAAAGGAAATCCATCTAATATTTTTCCATTAAGTATGATGTTTGTATAGATTTTTGTTGTATGACCCTTACAAGGTTAAGAAAGTTTCCTTCTAGTTCTAATTTGTTGAAGAATATCTAATGTTCTTTCTGTATCAATTGAAATATATGAATTTGATGACTCATATACACAGTTTAAATAGTTATATAT
This sequence comes from Diceros bicornis minor, assembly GCF_020826845.1. NCBI lineage: Eukaryota > Metazoa > Chordata > Mammalia > Perissodactyla > Rhinocerotidae > Diceros > Diceros bicornis. The sequence goes on along the minus strand of NC_080765.1, from coordinate 9,164,684 downwards.
AACTGTAATATATAATTAGTATATATCATTCATAGTAATATATGTATATATAGTAATATATATGTATTTTGTATATATATATACACACGTGTGATATATACAATTTAAATACAGTTATATATAGTTATATATACACAGAATTTGATGACTAATATGCAGAGTTTAAAAACATTCAAAAATATTGTTTAATAGTATTACTCTGACAACATGCATGGGAGTAATGAACAGCAAATTAATGATAATAATCACTTTCATGGAGGAAAGGAAGAGAACGAAATTAGAGAGGGATACATAGATGAGTTCCTTTGCATCTGTAACATTTATTTCTAACAAAATTAAAATTCTGAAACAATATAGAAAAACATTAAGTCTGGATATGGATGAAAGGTTCATGGTTGTTCATTATAGTATATTCTCTATGCGGGTTATTGTTAAATTTTTAGTTAAAACAATTGCATTCTGTTTTACCCATCAGGTTACCAAAGATCAAGAGGTTTGATAATACGTACTGTTGGCAGTGGTGTGGGAAGACAGGAGTCTGTATGTTGTGGGTGAGAGTGTACTTCATTGTAATTACTTTGGCAAAACTCAAAATGAATTGTACCCTTTGACACAGCAATCCCACTTCTAGGAATTTATCCTACCAATCATATTAACAGTGTGTACAAAGGGCGTATATGCCTTCCAGCGGTGGTTGTGGTAGCAAAAGACAAGAACCATCCAAAATGTCCATTAAAGGGTAGCTGAGTGAATAACTGCAACATTCATATAACGCAACTATGTAGCATTAAAATGAGGAGATAGGTTTCATTGTGCTACTATGGAATTAACTTCAGGATATATAGTAAAAAGGATAAAAGCATTGTGTTTAGTATTCCACCATTTGTTTAAAAAGAAGGTAGGGATATATGTATATATATGTATTTGAATATGCATATAGTTTCTCTGGGACACACAAGAGATTAATAAGAGCAGGTGCCTTTCAGGAAAGGAACGGCGAGCAGGTGGGACTCTAGAATAGGTATAAGAAAAAGAATCAACTTTTTTTCGCTCTAAACTAAAGCCTTCTAATATGATGTGCATGTATGAACTTTTCAAAAAGATAAGAACATTTATATTAATGATGTTCTCATGTCCACATCACCCTTCTATCTTGCCTTTTATGATAGCAATTTCTGAAACCGTAGTCTATCTTTGCTTCTTTTGGTGGACTGGGGAGGTTACAGGCTTGGAAGATTCAGATGGGCTGAGAGGCTCCCCAACTCAATAGAGAACTGTACTAGCTGGGGACCACCACAAACCTGGTGTCCCTAGGTCTAGACGTCACCTTTTGACATTCAGTGATTCATCCATTCAAGCATGTTTATTGTACAGATTCTTTACCAGGCACTGGGCTGGTCAGAGGGGAGAGAACAAAACGGACTGTCCTTGTCTTGTTGGATCGTACTGTCTCATGGAGGAGACAGTCATTAAACCAGTGACACAAATAATAATGTAATTTGTGATAAGAACTGCGAAAGTTAGAACCCGTGTGGTGCTATAAGAGAGTAGGACAGGGAAATCTAAAGTAGCTGAAGGGAGCAGAGGAGACCTGTCTGAGAAATAGATGTTTAAGCTGAAACGTGAAGGATGCTTTGCTATTTAGGACTCTTTCTGCCACAGGTACAAAAATCCAACTCAAATCAGCTTAAGCCAAAAAAGGGAAACTGTTGTCTCTAAGTAACTAAAAAGTCCAGGATGGGTCTCACTAACTTCAGACACAGCCAGATCTAGGGGCCCAATCAGCCACATCAGGGCTGTGTTTGTTTCCCTCTGTCTTTTGGCCCCAGTTGCCACTTTCCCTTGTGTTATGAGTTGAATTGTGTCCTCCCAAAAAAGATGGGTTGAAGTCCTAACCTCTAGTATCTCAGAATGTGACCTTATTTGGAAATAAGATTGTTGCAGATATAATTAGTTAAGATGAGGTCATACTGGAGTAGGGTGTGCACTTAATCCAGTGTAACTGGTGTCCTTGTGAGAAGAGGAGAGACACACAAGGAGAATAATGCCATGTGAAGACAGAGACACACAGGGAGAAGACGGCCATGAGACCACAAAGCAGAGATTGGAGTGACATGTCTATAAGCTGAGGAATGCAGAGAACTGACAGCACATGACAGGAGCTAGAAGAGGGAAGGAAGAATTCTCCCCTACAGGTTTCAGAAGGAGCGTGACCCTGCCGACACCTTGATTTGGGACCTCTAGCCTCTGAACTGTATGACAAAAGTTCCTGTTGTCTTAAGCCAACAGCGTGTGGGACTTTGTTATGCAGCTCTAGCTGACTGACACACTTAGTCTTTGTTCTCAGGAGACTCTCTGCTTGTAAAGCCAAAGTCAGCCGTGGAAGCTGCAGGCTTTCTCATTCTTAGTCCTCACAATCTTAAAGTAAGGGACATCTTATCCTCACAGTGTTCTCTTTGCCCCAGTAGATTTTGTTATCAGTTCTCATGGGACTGCTTGAGTCTGTGAGGATTGGCTCTTGGTCATAAATGAGATTTGAACCTAAGAAGCAACATCGTGAGGACAAGGTGCCATTTGGCACTCCGAGAAGTTGCGTTCCAGGTTTGCATACCCAGAGCAAATGGCTTCCTATGTGGGAGAACTAATTCTAGTCACACAAGCTGACAAGCCCCAGGGGAGCCTTCCTGTCCCAGAAAATGCTTAAACTCTGCTCTAAATGGTGGGCTCCAGCCCTCACTAAGGGCAAGGTCCTGCCTGGTCAGAACTAGGAAGGGAAAATCCAGTCTCTGCTTCCCTTAGTTGCAAGCTTATTAGTTTACTGGGAATTTCATCCAAAATGTGTACCATTTTCTTCCTTGCCACACTGGCAGTGAGGCAGAGGTAGGTCTTAGGTAATAATTTGCTCCTTCACATCACTGGGACACGATTCAGTCTCACAGAGAAATGTGTCGGAAGAATGTTGGCTAATTGGTGACCCTGTCAAATTTTCCTCATCCATTTTGGTTTGTGGACAGGAAGTTCTTATGCCTAGGCCCTGGTTATCAGTGCTTATTAAGAATCTGCACATACCAACTAGGATGGCTATAATATGGCCATGATTTCAAAAAGGAAAATAACTAGTGTTGGCAAAGATTTCTCCAGTGGCAAGAAATTGGAACCCTCATACATTGCTGGTGGGAATGTAAAATGGTGCAGCTGTGTTGGAATACAGTTTGGTAGTTCTTCAGTAAGTTAAACAGAATTACCATATAACCCAGCAATTCCACTCCTAGACATATACCCCAAAATATTTGAAACGGGGACTCAAATAAATAATTGTACATGAATGTCCATAGCAGCACTATTCACAATAATCAAAAGGCAGAAACAGCCCACATCAAAGGATGAATGGATAAATAAATTGTTACATGTACATACAATGACATGTTATTCAGCCTCAAAAAGGAAGAAAGTACTGATACATGCTATAGCATGGATGAACTTTGAGAACATTAGTTCATCAAAGTTCATGACTAAGTGACTGTGCCAGACACAAAGGCCACATATTGTATGATTCCATTTATATGAAAAGTCTAGAATAGGAAAATCCAAGAGAGAAAGTAGATTAGTGGTTGCCAGGGGGTGGGGGCAGGGGGAATCAGGAGTGACTGCTTAATGGGTATGGGGTTTCCTTTTGGGATGATGACAATGTTTTTGAACTAGATAGAGGTAACGGTTGCACGATCTTGTGAAAGCACTAAATGCCACTGAACAGTACTCTTCAAAATGGTGTCAACAAGCAGCCTCCTGTGGGGGTCCCTATTGATGGCAGGGGGTAAGGATATGGTGAATGGGCACGCATACTCATTCTCACTTCCGTCTAGTGTGCCTTCCTGTACTGCTGAGGATGGAAAGGTAAACACTGCATTTCCCAGGCTCCCTTGCTGCTGGGGCTCTGGACTCCAGTTAGGCTCTGCCGGGCAGATGCACTTGCGTGAAGTTTGGCAGACAGGGGAAAGGAGAGTGCATCTTCCTGCTGCTTCCAGCATTGTGCTGGCAAACAGTTGTGGAGACGCTGGGTTTTTTGCAGGCTGTGAAATGTCCAGCCACCAGCTCTATGAATGAGCATGACAGATGGAAATAAACCAAGTCCACATTTTTGTCACCTGTCCTGCCTGTTGCCATCTCTGCCTGGAAGGAAACCCTAAAGGGGACAGGGCATGAGAATCAGCATCTTGGCAAGTGATTCCGGAAGGCATGACTGGTCCCAGGAACAAGTCTCAACTGACCTGCACTGAGGGGCAGAACTAGGTAGGTGACACCTATCCCAGGTCCTTTAAGAATGGGCTGATCACCTAGAAAGGAAGTCCTTGAAGGAATGCTACAGCCAAGGCTGTGCACATTAGATGTTGTAAAGGCCCATGTTCAGGATGGGGGGACTAGGAAGAGATGCCATGATGAGGTGGAGATAAAGCCCAGGGTGCCAAGAACCAGGATCAAAGAAAGGGGCCTCCCCAGGATTTGCATGAAAGAGCCTGGATGGTGGAGAATAAGAAAAGCCTGGAAAGGCAGAGCTGCATCCCAAGAGCCGAGCCCATCCCTGTGCTCTCTTCCTAATCCACCCTGGTAGTGAATGGGAAAGGGCCACAGCTCATCGGTCAGGGAGAGGGATTCCCAAAGACTTCCCGGATATGTCAGTTATTACAGGGGTACAGCAAATGTTACCCATAGTTTTTGACTCTCCAGGGAGGAATCCTTTGTTGTGGGAGGCAGCACCCACGTCCCACTACAGATGCCTAAGGGGCCAGGTATTCTCCACTCCCTGGCAGCTGGGAAATGTGCCCCTGACCCAGGCTCAGCCAATCAGATGCTTCCACCTGGGACTTTGAGTCTTGAGGGAATTATGCGAGTACAGATGGTTAGTTGAGAAATTATTTCCGGCGGCAGCAGCTGGAGTCCAGCAGCAGAAGTGGCCAGCTGATCATCCTAACCGGGAAGTTCCTGGGGTAGGTCCTTGGCTATGTCCCTACTGCCCAGCCCACCTTGGATCTTGCTCATGGGGACTCCAGGCTCTTGCTATTTTTCTGCTAGGCCATCTCAGCATGTGGCTCTCATCCTGAAGTGACTTCATTGTCCCAAGATGGCAGCTGACCTCTAGCCATCACATCTGCATTGTAGGCATAAGAAAAAGAAGTGTCAAAGGGCAAAAAGGGTACCTCCCAGCTGAATCAGCCCCTTTTAAAGAGCTTTCCTGGGAGCCCCACATAATGATGCCACTTCTATCTATCAGGGAGGCTGGGAAATGTAGATCAGCACCTCCAGCAATACAGAGATTCTGTTAAAGAAAAAGAAGGGGGAAATGGATATAGAGTGGACAACTAGGGAGAGTAGAGGGAATAAAGTTAAGGGGAAGTAATAAAAAAGACATCGAGCTGGTGAGATAGCAAGTTTGCCTTCAACATAGTCCTTTGCTTCGATCACATAGCAGAGAAAGATAAAATTTGTAAACAGATAATTAAAAAGACAGAGCCAGGCTCGGAAAGCAAGGTGAACATCTCTATGGACCAAAAATGAGCAGAAACAGTGTGAATGGTTAGAAGCAAAGGTCTCATGGGCTCTAGGTCTGGAAGTGAGCAGGAGGTGCTGGGAGCTCAGTTCTGGGGGGAAAGGACACTTTAAGGGCTCCTGGTGAGAAAAGGACCCAAGGCAGGCTTGCTGGGTGAAAGAGAGCTGGGAACAAGTGCTGCCCACCTGCTGCTGGGGACGGAGGATTGCAGGGAGCTAAGGACCTAGGAAGGTGGGCCACGGGGACTGAGAGCCAGCTTCCTGACCAGGAATCCAGCCCAGCAGCATGCTGCCTCCTTCCCCACGTCTGCAACACGCCTGGTATCATCATGGAGCAGCATCTCAGAGCACTGTTATCATTTACCATGGAGGTAACCAACAACTGCTGGACTTCTGGACAGAGGGAGAGGGAGAATGAAACCCAAACACTGGCCAAAAAATAAACAAACAAAAACCCTCCTACTCAAAATGAGTCTGCCTGCAAAGTAAGTTTCCAAAATATGAAGAAATCTAATGCCAAGAAAAACAATCAACAAATTTACCAATCAAAGCATGATCCAAATTAAGTTTATCGAACAATATGGCAGGTACCTAAATAAGTATGATCAGGGTAGTCAAAGATATAAATGAAGACATAACTTCAAAACTAAAAAAAAAAAAAAAAAATTACAAAACAAAAACTACCCAGATACTCATGGTGGCCACTTTGGCCATCAGACCTGGGAAGTGGCATCAACGTTCGCTCCATGTCTCAAGGTGGGACCAAGTCCCGGGTTCCTCCCTGACCCAGTTTGTGCCTGAAGCGAGTTCACTTAATGGCCCTGAGATGCCAATGTTGGCTGTTCCTAGCGAAGGCACCTTTTTACCTCCTCACCTGCCTTTCACCACAGGTCTGCCCTTCCACGTCCAACCTGTCAGTCATATTTTCTACTCTACCAGTTATCCCCTATTCCACAGAGACCTACTTCCAGAAGCTGCCCATCCTCTTGCTCAAATCGGACTGATGTATAGCTGTCATCCTGGACCGCTTTCTCCTGGACTGGCTCCACTATTTCCTACATCCCACATCTTCCTCTTGGTTGATTCTTTCATTTTCTGACATGCCTCCTAAGGATGGTGAATGGATAGTAAATTTTCTGAATTCTTGCATGTCTAAAAATATTATTTGTTCTCATAACTGTAATAGCTTGGCTGGATATAGAATTCTAGAGGGAAAATTATTTTTTCCTTAGGAAAAAAAATCAACCTAGGAGCATCGAGCACCCCAGCACCCAAATTGTAGTCCCTAAGTATCATTTTCCACTAAAGGAATCACGGCTCCTTGGAGAATTGGCTGATTACAGGTTTGGGGTAAGAAATTTTCGGGATAAGCCTGGAACCTCTTGTCATACCAGAAAGTAAGGAAGCTCTTAACTTGGATGGGATAGGGATATTTCATAGCCACAGCCACAGAACTACCTTAACAAAGCCATGAGTTTTTTAAATAACCTATTGACATGTTAAAAATAGAGAAATGCAAGCCATTCATCTCTCCGTAAAACGAAGAACAAAGCAAAGATTAAAACGATTGTTGATGCTCTGTGTTGGCAAGGTCATGGACCACCAGCACTTTCCCACCGTGCTGGGAGAATATGCTGCTGGACTGGAGTCAGCCTTTCTCAGTGGCAATTTAGCTATATCCAAAAATTTAAATATGCATCCCCTTTGACCCAGCAACATCACTTCTAGGACTTTATCTCATATAAATAGACGCATTAAAAATCTACATAACTACACAGATATGTATACAAGAATCTACATTGCAGCACTATTTGTGATAGTGAGAATTTGGAAACAACCAAATACTCATTGATAGAGCAGTAGTTACATAAATCATGGTACATCACCAAATGAAATGCTATGATGGAACAGGTAAAATGAGTGAGGTAGCTCTGTCAGGTGGCAAGGAAAGTCATAATATATTGCTAAGTGAAAAAAGCCAAGTTGCAAGAGAATATGTCAAGTATGTCCCTGGTTAAGACATTTCCATGTCCATAGAAGGCACGTGCTCCCACACCACCTGCATCAACCGTGGTGCCTGCTGCGGTGTGACTCCCCAGGAGATCAACTGTATGGAACACATTTTTGTACTGTTGGAAACTTTACCACTAGTGTGTATTTTATAATCAGGAAAAAATAATGAACAAGGATCATAAAGCTTTATTTAATAAATATAACCAAAAACTTCAAAATACTTTATTCCATAGGTAGCCAATTAGAGAGAGAAAAAGAGCTAGAAGGAAATGTTTGAAGAGAGTAAGTGAAAGGGTCGGGGGGGAAGGGAGGAGGTTGGGGAAGTGTGAGCAACAGAGAAAAAAGAAAACAACAAAGGCAGGTGGAGGCGAGGGGGTGCTCAGGGCCTCATGCTCTCCAAGTGCCACCTCTCATGGGTCACATCTCACGGGTCGCTGGCTTCCATTCCTCCTTGGCAATGATGGGAGATGCTAAATTGACATATGTGGAATCAGGACTCCAGAAATTCAGAAGTCCTCTCAACACCAGGAAGGCTGTCTACTTTTTTTCTATGACAATCAGGATTGTTTGATTTTCCCCCCTAAAACCAAGTATTTGGCTGGACACCTGTGAGCTCTATCAGGGAACAATTTAACTGTTCTGAATAGACTTTAAGATCCTCGAGGCCATCCATTTTAACTAAATCTTAACATCCATCTGCCACTGAAATATTGGGTTTTGTTCTGGAGCCTCCAAATCACATTTGAAAAAAGAATTTACTTCATAGTTCACATTTTTCAAATCCATGGGGAAACGATGGGAGAGTCAGACCTGGTCATGGGGACAACAAGTGGTGAGAAGAAAGAAGTCAACAAATCAGTTCAAAGGAAGGTGTTTGGGGCCCTGGGGAGCAGGTGCCCTGGCACAGACCAGGTGGGCCTGGATAAAGCCACATGGCCTTGGGGTTTCTGAGCAGAGGTCTGTGACTCAGGCGCATCTCGACCACCAGGAAGGGAACCTGACTCTCTCCTTCGACCAAAACAATCCTGAATGCAATAATGTCTCGAGATAGGTGCGTGTGTTACAAGGACTATGTGGCAGTGTGGGGTCCTGCTGGGGATCCCAGAAAGACTGGGTGAACACAGGCAGCAGGGGGAAAAGCTCGTCTTGGGCTGACTCTTCATGGCCCAATTCCAGTTTCTGTTAAGAGAAACTCCTAAAAACATGTTTGCAGAAACCAAATGGGCCTGAAGCCTTGCAGAGCCTCCCTGAGGGCACCGAGGAACAGCAACAACATGGAATCCAGTCAGAAAGGTCATTTCTCCACTCTTTATTAAAGCTAGGTCCTCCTCCCAACAGCTTCAGGGCAGAGCAGTAGCAGTGGCGGCCCAGGAGGGGCACTGAAGGTATGCACTCAAGGGGCATACCAGGAGGATGGGCATGGAGCCAAACCCCAGCCATGCGAGGCTAGCGCACCTTGCCCTGGCCCCTTTCTGAGGCTCCTGTCCCACAGGGAAAGGAGAGAAACCAGGGGCAGAGGTGGCATCACCCAGCACTGCTGCTGCCTCCTCGGGACCCCTGCCCTCCTCACCACCCCACCCCACCCACCACCTCACCCAGCCAGGCTACTTCTTACCACCACCATCCACGCCCTCTCCCCACCCACCATTACTCTGCCTCCTACCCCGCCCCGAGCCCCTAGCAGCCTGGCTGCTGGCTCTCAGGCCCCGAGACCATGTCTACACTAAAACAGAAGGAACTAGATCTAAAAGGGAATTCAACTGCTTCCAAATCTCAGTTTTCTGGCCCCACTCACACTGGTCAAAAAGGGGTTAAGGAAGGGGGAGTCTTGCATGAGCCTTGCCTCAGCTGCCTGCCCGGTGGCTCCCCACGGCACAGCCCAGAGGGTGGGGTGTGGTCAGGTGTGGGCCTTGCATAGTTGGGTGTTCGGTTTGTCATTGAGCCACGGGCTCAGGTCCACACCTGGAGAGGTGGACTGGCACTGTGCAGACTGCCCGCTCTGCGAAATGGGAATCTAACAGAAACACTACTTGCTTCTAGTGTAGAATAATGACAGGAGCAGAGTTAAAGGGACCTGTAGATGTCACAAGGCCCTAATTATGAGATGTAAGAAATGATCCTGCTACCAACCTCAGTCACTTTACAATTAGTTATTAAATCTAAACGAGCGTTAGGCTCAAAAGAGCACAGTCCCATGTGTCCACCTGCTCTAGAAGAGGTGGCAGCCCAGGGAGTTGAAGGCTGGGGCCCAAGGCCACGGGAGCCTGCACAGGGCCCCCAAAGGATCTCTGAGTATGCCACCTCCAGCTGCGCCGGATGAGAATACCAAAAGACTCAAGAGAGGCTGAGACTACAACTAACCCAGCGTGACTAGCACCTGGCTGATATCGGTGCTCAAGTGGGGTGAGGAGAGTGAGCAACCCCCGAGAATAGGCTCCCTTGGGACCCTTCCAACACCTGCAACCCATCCACCCCGGGCCACAAATTTAGTTTCTGGCTTTTTCTCCTCCTCCCAGATTCCTCAGGCTATACACGAGATGGAAATAAATATCCACAACCGACAGAATAAAAGCTTTCCCAGTTCAATACCCATCCCCCTGGGTTAGGGAGGAATGTCGTCCTTCGAACACCCTCAAGGCTTCCCCTTGACACGTGCGCAGTACTTAAAACTTTCCCGACATACTCAAATGACCAGAAGGTCCCTGAAGCCTCCGACTGAGGAATGGAAAGAAGTCGTCTGCCAAACCCACCGGAACAGCCACATGCTCTGCCCTCGACAACCCCACCCTCCCCTTGACACAAGGGCTTCCCCGCCCTCACTGTAAAACCCCATTACAAACTCATAAGCCACCTTTCCCCGGGCCACCCAAATCGAATTCCAAATAAAATAAATAACATCGCTTGCCACCCCTACCGCTCGCCTTCACAGCATAAACCCAGGGACGTCGCAGTCTTTGTCGGGGCGGCCGTCCCCTGCCCTCGCCTCCTCGGCGCTCAGCTCTCTTCCCATTCGCGCTCCACGCGGCCTTACGAGCTCGGCGGCCTGGCTCTAGGGGTCAGGCAGGAAGGAAGCCCGAGGCCAGGGGGCGGTGCGCCGGGGCTGAGGGAAAGGCACCGCACCAGGACTGGGACCCTCAGCCCCTCGAGGCCAAAGGAGCAAGGGGCGGGCGCGCAGCGGCCGGCGCCCGAGCCTCCCGGAGGAGGGGCCAGTGGCCTAGGGGGCTGCGCCTCCGTCGGCCTCGGGCCTTCACATGATGCTCTCCTCGTAGGCTCTCGAGGGCCCCGCGAACGCGGCAGTCGGCTCGGAGCCGAAGCTCGTTCCGCCCGCGAACTCCAGCAGGGTGCTGCCGCGCTCCCCCAGCCCGGCGCCCGCGCCTGCGCCCGGTGGCCCCTTGGCGGGCGCCTCAGCCTTGGGCGCGGGGGCCGCCGGGCCGGGCACACCGGCTGCGCTGCGGTGCGTCTTCATGTGGGTGAGCAGGTGCGAGCTCTGCGAGAAGCGGCGGCCGCAGTTGGCGCAGGCGTAGGGCCGCTCGCCCGTGTGCGTGCGCTGGTGCGTCACGAGCACCGAGCGCTGCGAGAAGCGCTTGCCGCACTCGGGGCACGGGAAGGGCCGCTCGCCCGTGTGGCCGCGCCGGTGCTTGGCCAGGTTAGAGCGTTGCGCGAAGCCGCGGCCGCAGTCGCTGCAGCGGAAAGGCTTCTCGCCCGTGTGCGTGCGCCGATGCCGCTTGAAGTCCGAGCTGTGGCCGAAGCCCTTGCCGCAGTCGGGGCAGCGGTGCGGCTTCTCCTCCGCGTGGGCCCACTGGTGCCGCGTCAGCGCCGCGCTCTGCCCGAAGCGGCGGCCGCACTCGCCGCACGCGTAGGGCCGCTCGCCCGTATGCGCGCGCCCGTGTGCCGTCAGGTGCGCGCGCCGGCTGAAGCCCGCGCCGCAGACGCCGCACACGAAGGGCTTCTCACCGGTGTGGCCGCGCACGTGCGCCGCCAGGTGCGAGCCGCGGGCGAAGCGCGCGCCGCACTCGGGGCACGGGAAGGGCCGCTCGCCCGTGTGCGTGCGCCGGTGGCGCGCCAGGTGCGAGCCGTACACGAAGCTCTTGCCGCAGTCGGCGCAGCGGTGCGGCCGCTCGCCCGCGTGGTAGCGCTGGTGCTTGGCCAGCGCGGCGCGGCGCCCGAACGTCTTGCCGCAGTCGGAGCAGATCCACGGGCTCTCCTCCTCGGCCAGCGCGGCGGGCGCCGGCTCGGCCAGCAGCCCTCCAACGGCAGGCCCGAACGCGCGCAGGCCGCCGCCGCCCCCGGGCCCGCCGCCGCCGCCGCCGCCGAAAGGGTCGCAGGCCAGCCCCGCACCCTCTACCAGGGAGAGCCGGCCCCCCAGAGGGCCAGGCATGGGGCGCCGGTCAGCCGGCAGCCGCTCCCCGAAGTCCGGGAGGCCCAGGATCGGGAAGCCGTCCGGATGGAGCCAAGACTTGGGGTGCACAGGGAAGTGGAAGCCGAGCGGGTGCGAAGGGCCTTCGCCCTCCCCTAGACCGTTGCCCAGCTCCAGGAACCGCCTGTCCGGCTCAGGGTCCTCCTTGCTTCCAGGGGTGGGCGCCTCCTCCGCCGCCGAAGCTTCTCTGGTCTCGGCCTCGGCCTCTCTGGTGTCGGCTTCGGCCTCGGCCTCTCCGTCCGCCTCGCTGGCCTCAGGTCCCTCGGGCCCGGCCTCGGCCTCCTCCGGCCCTGCCGCGGGCAGCAGCTCGCAGGGCTCCCGCCGAGGGCCGTCGCCGCCGGGCTCCGCGCAGCCGCCGCCGCGCCGGTGGCGCTGGAAGTCGGCGCGGAGGCGGAAGGCCTGGCCGCAGTCGGGGCAGCAGTGCGGCCGGTCCGCCGTGTGCACTGCCTGGTGCCGCGCGAGCGCCGAGCTCTGGCTGAAGCTGCGGCCGCAGTGCGGGCACGGGTAGGGCCGCTCGCCCGTGTGCGTGCGCTGGTGCGTGACCAGGTAGGAGCGGCGCCCGAAGCCCGCGCCGCAGAAGGCGCAGCGGTAGGGCCGCTCGCCCGTGTGGATGCGGCGGTGCGTGACCAAGTGCGACTTGTAGACGAAGCGCTTGCCGCAGTCGGGGCACGGGAAGGGCTTCTCGCCGGTGTGCGTGCGCTGGTGGATGGCCAGGTGCGAGCGGTACACGAAGCCCTTGCCGCACTCGTCGCAGCCGAAGGGCTTGACGGCCGCGTGGTAGCGCTGGTGCTTGGCCAGCCGGGACCGGTGCGGGAACACTTTGCCGCACACGTCGCACGTGGTCTCAGGCCGCCCGTCCGGCGCAGCCGCCGCGGCTGGGAAGGCCCAAGGTGCCAGCAGGTTTGCGCCCGGCTCCCGGCCCGGCAGGAAGGGCTTTTCCTCGGAACCCTCCGCCAGAACCCCGAGGCCGCCAGGGTCCGGCCCCCACCCTTCCGGAGTCTGCGCTGAATCCGAGTCATCGGGGCCCCACGTCCCAGGCACGTCACCCACGCCGTAGGCTGCGGACCACAGCCCAGGGGGTTCGTTCTCCTCCTCAGCCACTTCCGCCAGGAAGTCCTCGTCGTCCTCCTCCTCGTGGTCCTCTATGTCGTCGGTCCAGAACCAGGCCCCTGAAGGCGACAAGGGAAGGCCAGAAGAGATGTGAGAAGAGGCTGATAGGAGCCCTCTGCAGGCTCCTGCCCAAGAATCGCGGCTTCCGTGGGACCCCAAGCTCATGAGATCGGAGCCTCGATCTGGTCGTGGACAACATGCCTCCTTTCCACGGAAGTGAGAGGTCGCGCACGCCCCAGCACACACGGGGCAGTAAAGCCACCGCTTCCCCAGTTAGGAGGAACTTTGCAGACGGGAGAAATGCGCACATGGCTGTCCCCCCCAGGAAGGCTGGGGTTCCTTTACCTCTTGAACTCACTGTCCTCCAACGGCCTTAACTAATCCCCCTTCTAGACCTCCAGCTCGCTCCAGGGCTTGCCACCCTGCGGAGCAAACAGGGACGCTCTACAAAGTGGGTGATTTTGCCTGCAGGTTCCTGTGAAACCAGGGGCTAAGCCCATAACAGGGGTCCTGTGCCCAGAGAAATAGACGGAGACTCCTTGCCTGTTTTCTCCATAGCCCCGTGTCTCCCACAGAACTCCACCTCCCTGGCCTGCTTGGCCCAAGGCAGGCAACACTCCAGCACCAGCACAGCCTGCCGCCCGCCTGCTGAGGACCTGCCTTTGTCAGCACCTAAGTTTTGCTCAGCATCCCTACCCTTCTGGGTTCTTCTCCACCAGCCTCCGGCTGGCCAGCAGCCAGGGGTCTCCATCCCACCCCCCGAGCAGAACCAGGAAAGGCTGCCCTGGGCCAGGGTGACCTAGTGGGCCCCACCTCTCTGCACTCACCCTGAGAGGCTCCAGCAACTGTGCAGGCACAGCCCCAGCTTCCCTCCTAAGCAGCCCTGAAGCTTGGCTGCTTCTGAGTGGCTGTGCATTTGGGAAACAGTGCTAAGTCGGCTAAAACTGGGTGAGCTGCCAGCACCTTCCCATCACAAAAGGCCAAGGACCCCCCGAGGTCCTGCACTTCTGGCCCTCCTCTACCAAGCTGCACCCCACTCACCCTTCAGCACAGAACATGGATATAGAGTCAGGTCTGGAGGACTCCTAGTTTATAAAATGGAGTGCCGACATGCCTGCCATCACCACACACTCAGGAGGAAACTAATATTTATGGAGCAGACACTGAGTCACACAGGAAGAGAAGGGAGAGCACCCGGCCCACGCCGGCCCCCGCTGCTCCAAAGCACCCACGTGCCTGCTTTCTCACAAACTCTTTGCCCCTTCTGAGGTATGCCTACCTCAGAAAACCAGCATCTGGAAGGTTCAGTTCCAACAACACGAGTAGAAATCCCCTCTCCTACCCCGACCATGTCCACCACCAAGGCTGTGGCTGGTGTCAGCATGACCTAGCAGGTGACTCTGGATTACTGAGTCTTGCCCCTGAGGGATGGTCAGGGCCCCAGAGGGCTGCCCATCCTGGCTCAGCCCTTGTCCTGGGTTCTCTGTGGCACATCTACATCTGTGGTGATACGGTCACACGGGAAAACTCAGCACAGTGCTGAGTGAAACAAAGCCAGATGCAGAACCACACAGGCATGACTTCAGCTTGAAAAAAACATGTATCGCATACAAAAATGGGTTATTTTATTTTTTCATACTTTGCAATACTTCCTGTTTTCTACAGTTAGTGATATTATACTATTATAGTAAAAATAAGCTTTAAATAAAAGACAAAAGTTTCCTAGTACTAAGCTGAACTTACCAACAGCTGCCACCCACGACCATGAGTGAGTGATGTGAAGCACTGAGCCCCCGGAACACAGAGAAGGCCCAGCTCCTCCTCATGTGCAGGCTGGAGCGCCCCTAAGCGGTTGGGTGGGGATGGTGGAGGGACAGGTAGTTTGGGCTGATGGTCAGATCAGCTGGGAGTTCTTTCAGTGAGTCTCAAAAAAGATTTCACCTCTAGACTCTGGTGAGGGGATTGAGTAGTTTTAATTAGAGACCCCCTAAGGCAGGGGAATTCAAGCTGAGGAACAAGTACGAGGTCTTAGTGCAGTGAGTGTGCTCCCAGGACCTAGCCAGGGGTCAGTGAGCACTTGCTGGATAAGAAGAGGACACCCAGATCAACTGGGGGCCTGCCACAAGCAATTTCAGCTACTCAGAGCTGGGAGGGGGGCCAGGCCCCAGTGACTCACCCACAACACCTCTTCTTTGGGGTCTGAGGGCAGCGGAAAGCCCCCTTCGGGGGGAGGTGAGCCCTCACCCTGCCCCCACCCCCAGCCTCTGAGCAACCGTGTGCTCTGCAGGCGGGGCCAATCCTGGGAGGGGACCTGGGAGACCTCATCACTAGCACTGGAGCTGGCATGGCCGCTTGTCCAAGAATGAGAAAATACTGTACATACAGCAAGGTGGTGGAGACCACCGCTGACACCAAGCAAGGGAGAGTAAGGACATCAGGTCCCTAGGCAGTCAGAGCTGGCCGCACCCCGAGACAAGACCTCGGGAAGCAGCAGGGCCACCGGAGGGGACCCAGAGGGAGACCAGCCTGCCCCGAGGCCAGGCTCTGTTCTCTCGTCTTCTGCCACAAAAGTGGCCCAAGGTCTGGAGGTCTGGGCCCTGGAGTTGGGGTGTCCACTGTAAGGGTTACTCCAGGCTGCAATGGGGACAGGGTTCCCAGGGAGTTTGCTGGCTCTCAGATCCAAACCTGTTTTAGATCTAAGCGAGGATTCATAGGTTTACTTAGTAAGAGGGCAGAGAGGATACTGATGGGGAGCCGGGGGGTGGGGGCGGGGAGTGTCGTTTCTTAACAGTGGCCCAGGGGGTCAAACGCTGCTGCTGCTTCCAGAACTCTGAGAGAGTAGAGACATGGACCCTGGGGAATGGGAGCCGGCATTTCATCTCCCTGAGACATTTGCTCCCAAGGACTCTGACCCTGAGTGATGATTAGCTGGGCCTGGACCAGCGCTGAGGCCTGATGACACTCCTGGGGGCTGACCAGTGGCCTCGGAGCAGAGCCCACCAGGCACTTCAAGGAAGTGCCCTATTGGGACACTAAATAAAAGGGCAGTGGGGAAGATGAGGGCCCTGAGGCCACACGCCTGTGTACCTGTGTCCCTGAGCTGCTGGGAAGCAGACTGAGGGCCGCTCAGCATGCCCTACATGCACCACCCTGAGAACCCGGCGGTTTCCTACAACTCCCACCCCCAAGCACCTCTGCCCCTGTCTGGGAACTGGAGACCTGCCCTGGGCCCCACAGGGAGTCAGCTGCGGGTCTGCCCTGACTCAACCCATCCCTGCCAGGCCCAGGCCACAAGCGGAGGTCCTGGAAGTTGGTCACATGACTCAACACCTGCTCCTGACCCTCCATCCAGACACAGAGACTTGGGTGGGCTTGAGGAGAGTCCCTCCCCCCCCCGGGGACAGTTACAAAGGGAGGGTGTAGACAAGGGTGGCATGCCCAAAGCTGCAGGTGGCTCCTTCCCACTGAGTAGGAATTCAGTGACCCAGGCTGTGCTCAAGCGTGGGGGAGGCAGCGGCTCCAGCAGGGCCAGGTTTCTGCACTGGGATCTGTCTTCCAGCTGCATGGTCCTCAGGCTGACACATCTGTGAGGTGCTTCTCCCCTGAGGACAGGCACAGGGCCTGCCCCCCATGGCTGGAAGGTGACCTCTCTGGCCTCAGTCGCCTCATCTGTACCGCACAGATATGATACCAAGGACCAGGTACTAACCAGGAAGCTGAGGCTGGGCCCTTCCTCACTTAGAACTGCTGGCTCATCCCTCACATGCAATTCTGGAAGACAAAAGCTCTCCCAGGCCAGGGGACGCTGCCGCCCTCATCTGTGCCTCCATCATTTCTGAAACCTGAGCAGGACCCTCACCCCTGGGCACTCAAGAATCCCAGGCTCCCTGCTCGGGTGCTCACTCCTTCCCCTTCTGCCCACACCAAGCCCAGGGGTCTGAGGCAAGAAAGGACCTAAGCACAGTCCCTGGCTGAGACTAGAAAAGGGGAATTCAGTGACACCAAGGTCTCCTTGGGGCATAGCAAAGGGAAGGGAAGGCCCACACCAAGGACAGGCCCCCCAAGTTCTCCTGTGGGCAAACAAGCCCAGCCCAGGTGCTCATGGGCTGTGTGAGATAGACACCACCTGCGGGCTGGTGACAGCCTTCACCTGCTAGGGGAGGCATGGGAGGTGGGGGTGTGGGTCCCGTGAGGGCGCCAGGCACCAGGCCAGCTGGTGCCTCCACTCCACAGCTACTCCTCTGAGTTCCTCCTCTCCAGAACCGCCGACTGCGCTCACCAACCAGGTTCTCTCACCTTAGTTCTCGCCTTATTGCTTTTTAAACTCTATCTCTATCCCTTCCTGTGTAACGTTTAAGCCGGTTTAATCCTGTGTGTTGTATTTCTATCTTTCACTTTTACGTGAAGGGCAGGAACAGCAGCCAAGGAGGGGGGTTAGTGGCCGGCCTCGCTGGGTGCCAGGCCACACTGGGACACAGTGCAGGGGGGACAACACACAGTGCCTGCTCTTATGGAGTGTGCTGGAGGAGGCAGGCAGGAAATGTCTAGGCTGAGTCATTTCAGACAGTGCTGAGGGCTGTGAATGCAGGGAATGTCCTGGAGTAACGTGGGAGGGTGTGCTCCCGAAGTCACAGTGGTCAGAGAACACATGACTCAAGTGGGGACCTAAAAGCTAAGCCAGCCTCACAAGGGAACTGTTGGCAGAGAAAACAGTAGATACAAACACTCTGAGGCAGACAAGAGCTTGAGGAGAAAGGCTGTCTGAGGAGCTAAGGGTGAGTGAGGAGCCTGAAGGGGGCGGCAGGCCTCAAGACCACGGCAGAGAGCCCAGACACAAGGGCACGAGGAAGCCTCCGGAGGGTAAGGTGGCCGGAAGCTCAGAGACACCTGCGACCACATGCCTGCAGCCTTGTGCCAGCCTGGGACGGGGTGGGGTGAGGAAGGCAGAGGGACAAGGACTACTCAGGTGTGCACCCAGGCCCACACAGGTGCCGGGGACACTGCAGGAGGGGACCGGGGTGGGAGAAGTGGTGCCACTTCAGGTTCAGGCTCACTTGGAGATGCTCCACTTAGATACCTAAGTGGAGATGTCAAGCAGATGGTCAGACAGACAAGGTCAGGGCTGGAGAGAGAAGCTGAGGATGAGCAGCGTATGTATAAATTACACTGAAAGCCCCGGCACTAGCTGCGGTCACCTAGAGAGAGAACAGAAGAGGACGCAGGACCATCCTGGGGCTCGTAAACAAGTGGGGTGGGTGGCGAAGCAGCCAGGAAGGCAGCAGAGAAACGGGCATGTGGGTCCTGGGAGTCCATCTCAGCAGAAAAGCCAACCCAACAAGGAAACAAGGCCAGACTACCAGGCCATGGTGGCCACGGCGTCCTCGGGGGTCTGTGGTCAGCCTGCAGGCATGGTCTTCTCCAGCCGTGTGTCCTGCTCCAGTGTAGGTGTGGAGTGGGCAGGAAACAGTGGTCAGGTGCGGGCAGGGATCTGCCAGGTGACTACAGGGAGCATTCGCAAGGGAGGGAGGGATGCTGCCCTCTAAGCTGGGTGAGGAGAAAGATGGCAGGAAAGGGGTGCGATCAGAAGAGGCAGGAGAGTGCAGGCCAGAGAGCTGGAAGTGGGGGCCAAGGGGGGGGCTGAGCGAGGAGCTGGCAGGGAGGAGGGAGTTGAGCCAATTCTCAGCTGGCTCAGCTACACAGACACGAATGCAGGGAGAAGAGTCGGGGGGGGCACTTAGCAACAGTCCACAGTCACAGTTAAGAAGGAAGACTGTAGATGGCATCGCTTGGTGTGCTGACCCCAGCATTTGCTACTCCATCCCCTCCCAGCAGACAGGTGCCACATCTGAGACTATGCCTGGATCCTGCACCCACTCAGGCTCTGCAAATGGGCAGGGCCAGGGGTGGCGGGTGGGGCAGCATCACAGGCCCACCATCCCTGGCACAGTGACTGGCCACAGGGGAAGGCAGAGGGGCACGGGCCCAGCTAGCCAGTCCCCTCAGGGAGCTGCCAAACTGCACCCAGGTTCACAGGTCACATGGGGGGGACCACCCAGGCTCCAGCCTGCAAAAGGCTCTCCCCCAGAACCCTCCAAGCAGCATGGAGAACGGGGGTACATCTAACTACATGAGAAGACACTGGCCAAAGCCAGCCTGTGGCCCCTTCACCTCCGGGTGGCTCTTCTGAGATGTGCCCATAAAGAGCACACACCTCCCACTAAGACTCTCCGAGAAATGTCACCTACATGCCAGGCTCATCCTGGAGGCAGCAGCAATATTTCTCGACAGCCAGAGCCCTCCCAATTCTTAAGCCCAGGAAAGATTCCAAGAGGGTCCCAGAGAATGTGGAGCTCAGGGCAGGAAGGCCGTCCTGCAACACGATGGAAAGTGAGGCCTGAGGCCTGAGCCCCCGGTGGGCGAGTCACCCAATCACTACTTCAAAAATCAACTTCTTCGTCTGCAAGGCGAGACCAATAATCCCTCTCCTGCTATTTCACAGGGTTGTTTTGAGGACAAAAAGCATATAGGAAAATGCTTTGAGGAGTACACATGCAGGCACAGCGTTGTCTGTGTTTTTCTGTATTTTTATTTTAAAACACATCTGTGAGCTGCTTCCAGTTTATCCAGACACATGATTGGCATGAGACATTCAGTGCCCCTCACTGGGTTGGAGTCACTCCAGCCCAAAGCCAAATACAACTACTGTGCGAGAGCCTCCACTGCACCTTCCGAAACACTGAGAATAACTCAGCCCTCCAGGAAGCATCTCCACAGAACCAACAGTCCATCCTCAGATTGGAAATTATGAGTTTAGTTCAAATTCTTTATTGTCTAGGTGAATAAAGTAACGCTCAGAGAGTTGGAGGAACAGAGCCAGGTCTGAGGTCTCCAGAGCAATCTGCCACCCTGAACATTTCCTGTACACATTTCTCCACGATCTCCTCTCCAAAAGACCCAGAGCTGCCCGCCCAGGCCAGAGGCCTGCCCCCAGGCCTTCCAGGGACAGGAGAGAAGGCTGAGGGGGACCCTTTGTTCAGAGATGGCTAAATGGGTGGAGAAGCCAGAGGACCGGCTCAAGTCTGGGAACCGGAAAGGCCGGCTCCAGCGCCCCCAGCACCAACAGTCTGCTCGGCCCCGGTACCTAGCCCTCTGAGCCAACAACCGGCCTTCACTCACCAAAAAACATTCAGAGGCTCTAAGGCAGGGACAAAGGATCATTTTTAAAGGCTCCTAAGAAGAACCTGTAGGTTCTCTAAGGACTTCTGACCCTTGGGACTCCACAGACTGAAACCAAGAGGAGCCAACCCACCAAGGCAGAAGATAGCCCACAGTGGCCGCCCTGTCTCCACAGAGCCCAGCCCACAACCCAGACCACCAACACCACAGCAGAGAGTTCAGGTGAAGGCCAAAGTCTCCGAAGTGCTGTGTTGGCAGAAAGCCCATGGGATTCCGTCTCCTGCTCACCTGTGTAGACTCCAGTGACAATGTCTCCCTCCTCAGGACGGGGGCTATCCGGCACCCACGGTTCCTCTCCTTGTTCCAGCCGGAAGATCAGGTCTGGCTTGGGGATTGGGTATCCTGCCCAGGAGAAAAGCAGAGCGCAGCTGCAGGGCTGCTCTTGGCAGGCTCTGCCCTGGCCCCACACAGCGCTGCCACCACTGGCTCTTCAGTCCCTCTCCCCTCTTCTCCATCCTCTCTAGGACCAGCCCTCCACTCCTCCCTGCCTCCGCTCTGGGGATTCCACATTCCCTTCTCTCCAGAGCCTTGCCCTGATGCCCCCAGCTCTCCTGCTAAGCCCTTCCACATGCTTCATCTGCAGGATGCCCACCCCTCTCCTTTGCCACCTGACTCCTCACCCCTCGAGGCTTCTGGGGAGTGTACAGCACAGCTGGACTGGCAGCTCCCCAGAACGTGTCCACCTGGCTCACAGTGCTGCTGGGCTGTGAGGATGGTCCTGAGAGCTTCCCTGGCATGTGGGCTGGCTCCAGCACCCCCTTCTCCAAGACCCTGGGGCTCCAGAAGCCACCCTCTCAGACAGCTAAGCCCCTGGCAGCCATCACACCAGGATGACTCTTGGGGACAAAAGGCCCCCTGCTTACCCAAGGACACCAAGATCCCATAGTTCTCCTGCATGACTTCCTTGTAGAGGTCCCGCTGGTCTGCGTCCAGCCTTTCCCACTCCTCCAGGGTAAAGTACACAGCCACATCTTCAAAAGTCACCAGCCCCTGGAAAACAAAGAAGCCTGGCCACTGCCTCAAGCTGCCCCAGGCGAGAGGGAAGAGAGCAACAGAGATGCTTCAATGGGGACTAACCGAGGCCCTGCAACGTGGAGCTCCTGGGGACTCAGCCCAACACCCCCTTACCAGCAGGCCTACCAGTGCCTGACAGTACTTGGGGCTTCTGGGCCTTGCCGCAGCCCCGGGAGGCAGGGACTCCACTCTCATCCAGAGACCAGGAACCCAGGCTCAGAGAGGGCGAACGCCCAGCTCATAGGGGCCAGAGCCAGCACTCACAATGAGGTCAGGAGACAACAAAGCCCAAGCCCCTACAGCCATGCTGCGTGGCCACCTCGACCCACTCCTACTTCACTGTCTGGCTCGAGCCAGTGGTCACGTCAGCAGTGTGAGGACCCACGCCTGGGTGGACAAGTGGCACCAACTAAACCGAGTGTGGGCACTGGTGCCCAATCTGACTGGGCTCAGCAGGAAACCAGAGCCTGGACGGGGACCTCCAGATAAGGGGCACAGCCTGACCCCGGTGGGGAGCCAGGCCTCTAAAGAAAGTGTGCACATACAGGTGAGGGGGAGGTGGTGAACACAATCAGGACATTCCAATGGCCTAGGAAGGGATGGGCCCCAGAAGAGTGGAACCAAATCCCCTGGGCTTGGGACTAGAGATGCCCAGCCACTTCCTGCAGCCCCATCCCAGCTCACAGCCTGGGCTCAGCCTGAGGATCAAGTGCCACTGCCCCGCCTACAGGAGTCTCCAGAACAGCAGGTGCCAAGCCCTCCTGGGGAAACCTTGCCTAGTTAACTGAGCTCCAAATGAGAGGGCAGCTCACCTGAGACCCAGCTGTCAAGGAATCGTCATCCTCGTCCTCGTCCTCGTCCTCCTCGTCCTCGTCCTCATCCAGGTCCTCATCCCCAGGTGTGGCTGGAACCCGGGAGGCCTGCAGGGCTGAGGGGAAAGCTCTCTCAGGGGCCAGCTGCCTTTACCATCAGGCCTCATGGCCTGGACCACTTCCACCCCTCCAGCAAGCAGGGTCGGGACTACTGGCTACTCCCTCATGTCAGAAACCCTGCCCCGATGCTCCAGCTTCAGCTCCACCCCCTCAGGCCAGAGTGCTCCCAGCCTGCCCACCCAAGCCCCCAAGGGCCAGCTCCTTTCTCTTACCCTCTTCCTGAAGAACTGGGGACTTGGTGTCACCACCAAGGCTAAGGTGCTCCTGGGTCCCCGACGCTGGACTCTGCTCCTCTGCCACCACCTCTGCCACATCCTCGTCCTCCTCCACCTCCACCTCCGGCTCCTCCTCTACAGCCTTGTCCTCCTCTTCTTCCACTGCTATCTCCTCCTCCTCCTCCTCCTCCTCCTCCTGATCAGGATCACATTCCGACCCGTCCTCGGCCCTCTCCAGCTGGGCAGCTGGGGAGTCTGGAGCTGTGTGAAGGGCTGCCATCTTCTCTGGAAGTAAGCCTCAGCTCAGCCTGAAACACAGGCAGGCGACGGAGATGAGCCGCCACAGCACACTGACACAGGTTCCTCCGTGAGCCTCACATCCACCCTCTGGGAGGCAGGATTTATTTCCCTCATCGTGTAGTAACAGCACCAGAGCCAAGGCAGGACTGGAGCTCTCTCCACGATCTCGTGTGGCAAAACCAAGCCACTGTGTACCTGGAAAAGCTGCCCAAAGAGCCCCTCTCTGTGATCCCCCCCATGATGTGGTTTCAGCTCTTTCTCACTAGCAACTACATGCCTGGCATGAACTGCCATGCTTTCTTTTTTTTTTTTCCCCTATACAACACACATTTTTTTCTCACTGTTCTGGAGGCTGGGAAGTCCGAAGTCAAGGCACCAGCAGATCCGGTGTCCGGTGAGGGCCTGCTCTCACTCAAAGATAGCCGCCCTCTCCTGTGCGCTCACACTGCCATGCTTTCTTAAGTAAATCAGGGATTCATCCCAGTTGTTTTTTTTTTTTTTGTGAGGAAGATCAGCCCTGAGCTAACATCCGTGCTAATCCTCCTTTTTGCTGAGGAAGACCAGCTATGAGCTTACATCTATTGCCAATCTTCCTCCTTTTTTTCCTACAAAGCCCCAGTAGATAGTTGTATGTCATAGTTGCACATCCTTCTAGTTGCTGTATGTGGGACGCAGCCTCAGCATGGCCCGAGAAGCGGTGCATCGGTGCGCCCCAGGGATCCAAACCCGGGCCGCCAGTAGCGGAGCACACGCACTTAACCACTAAGCCACGGGGTCAGCCCGATCCCAGATCTTTATGCTCAAGGACCACGAGAAGCATTGAGTCCAGGCAACACAGCCTGAGGGTGGCCCGCAATTAGCTGAAAGGAGTGACTGTCACCTGCAAGGAAGAGCCCATCTGATATAAAGGAGGAAGAGATGCTCACCCAGCTCTTAACACACACAGCTTGTCCAGCAGGGAGTGTCAGAGGAGAGGGCTAAGCATGGGCAGGCTGCAGGCACGTGCACAGCACGAAGGGGTGGGGCAGAGGTGAAAGGTAAGACCAGTGCTCATTCACCCCTGCCTAGGGGGCCTAATCTGAGCAGTCAGCAGGTCAGGCTCCTTCCTATGAGAGGCAGTAAAGAAAAGGCCCCGAGTATGCACTACCCTCTGCATCTCCCTTACCCTCGCTCCATCCAGGGCATCTGGAAAAAGTTTGGCAGATCATGGAGATTTGATTCATCGCTAGACCAGCAAAGTGCTCTGTGACATCTCTTCAAGTCTGGGGACCAGAGAATCCTAAGAGCTGAACTGTCAAAGCTCTGGTGGCTTATGGGGTCCTACTCTCACATCAATGTCACAGACGGCTCAGTGCAGGCGCTCAGGGGAGACACAGCCACGCTGCTGCACTACCCAGAGCCAGGGCCTAGGGATCCAGGCGGGCCGGGATGCCACAGGCCCTGGGGCCACTCCTCCCGCCCAACTGTGCATCCTTCTCCAGCCCCAACGGAGTCCCAAGGGCAAGACGGAGTCACGGTTTTGACAAGTCAGTTTCTGCGGCTCCCTTTTGTGTGTAGACCTAAGAACAGGTCCATCATCCAACACCGGCCCCATCAGTATCTCAGGCATGAACGGGGTCATTTCCGAAGTGAGACAAGCCCACTACAAATACAGCAACCCTAGAACCTGGGCTGAGGGCGTGAACCCCAGAAGGATCCTGAAACGTCAGGCCACAAGGCACAGTTGGGCCCAACCCAGCTCCTCCGGCTCTACTGGCAGACAGCGTCTGCCACACAACCCCTAAAACAGGACACGCGTGCCCACATAAAGATGCCAGGCTCGTGAGAACAGTTCACACCACTGGACACCTGTGAGAACTGCTCCCATGATTAGCTCTTCCTCCATAAAGCAACACTTTTCTACTAATAAGGCAGTGTACACTCGTTTTCTGAACTACTTTGAGCTGCTTCTTTAAAATCTACTTTAACAGCTAGAGAACTCAGAGCATTCACGCAGCTGCTCCCAGAGACCAAGGCCCAAGTCCAGCGGCTGAGACACAGCGGAGCCCAGGAGCCACCTCTGGCTGCCTCCAGCCCCATTCTAGATTCAGAAATCACTTAACCCAATGGTACAGGTTGCAGAACTACACCTAGGAGGGCCACCTAGCCTCTCCCAGAGCCTACCTCCTTGGTCTCCATGGCTCTTTGGGCGGGTAAAGGTGCCTGAGTTACAGAAACACGTGTGCCAAGTGTCACCCTACCCACCTCCAGGACAGAGCCCTGCCCAGCATTCAGGGCCCCGAGAATGCTCAGCAAAGGTTTCCCAACTGCAATCCACCTCAGGCCCAGAGGAAGGCTTTTCTCACCCAGGCCTCCAGCTGCAAATTCAGGCTGAGCCCAGACACCATGCCAAGCCCAGTAATGCTGCCTCCTGCCTGGCCACCACCCAGAGCAGACTCCCACAGGCCAGGCCGCCATCTCTGAGGACAAAAGAAGAAAACTCCATGGCTTCGGAATAAAGTGGCCCCATGCTCGTCCCACCTCAGGACCTTTGCTTGTGCCATTCCCTCTCCCTAGAACTCTCTTCCCCTGTTCTTTGCTGATCCTCCAGAGGCAGGCCCCTGGGTTCTTGTTACACATAGTTCCTGGACTCTGCCCTCGCAGCACCCACATCTTTTATCTACTTATGGAATTGTCTGTTTACTGCCTGTCTCCCTGAATACATGGTCAACTCCAGGAAGACAGAAGTTCCCTTTGCACATCTCTGAATCTCCCCATGCCAGACACAGAGTAAGCAATCAAATATTTATTGAAGAAGTGACTCTCAATCTGTAGTCAATGTGATAGACATGAGATTTCTAGGACTCAGTATTTCGGCCCCACTGTCACATTCCAGAAGAGACAGACCGCTGTTGAGGGTCCTTCAAACCGCAAGCCAACCCAGAAGCACTGGAGAGTCTCCGCCTCGGGGGAGGCTGCGGCCTGAAGTCCCTCTCCCAAGAAGTGCACCTGCTGGTGACCAAAGAAGGGAAAGGCCCAGCAACTATGGAGGTCGGCAATCACTCTGTAGACGGTACCAGCGCCTAGCACAGCCAAATGCCCCATTTATCTGGACCTAGAATCCACAACAGAATAGGTCTGAAAAACGGACCTCAGTAACTCGGATGCTAGCTTCCTTCTGCCTCCCCAGGCCAGGTGTGTCCTGGGCATGCTCCCCCAGACCTGCACACTCTCCTTTCTTCTCTTTCCAACCTGTCAACCCACCGGAATCTCACTTTGCTCACTTCCTGGCATCTAATACCACGTCAGAAGCCACAGACGATAAGTTAAGCAGCCTCATCAACGTAAACCTCCAGGTCATTTCAGACCCTTATTTCTGCAGGGGCCCTGCACTGCGGGGTACAGGGCTGCAGATATTTAGAACTGGGAGAGGCAAGGTGCCCTCCACCGGGAGCAGAGAGGACCGCAAGGCCAGAAACAAGAGTCAAAGTTTGAAAACTGTTAGAAACTCGCCTCAAAAGTCCCAAATCCAGGGAACCTACACAGAAAAGGAGGAGAAATGTGTGGGTGCACATGTATCTAGACACCCTCCTTCCCTCTGCGTGGCCTTAATGATCACACTCCTGTTATTCGAGGCCTTCCAGGTTTTCATCTCCTCCAGGAAGCCTTCCTTCCCTGATTACCAGGATCCTCACTGTTTGTCCGCGGATCTGGGCTCCCGCACTCTCCTGGGTTTGCTCCTGGTGCAGGTGTATCCACGAGGCCACCCCAGCTCCCCAAGCGCAGCCCCTCACCACGTTGGCCAGCTCCCCAGGCCTGCCAACACTTGTTGAACCAAACCGAGTACCAAGGTACCACGCAGCGAGGGGACTGATCCTCCCGCACACCTCCCCTTCTCCCTGCCCACGGGCCTGGGGCAGCCCAGACCCCAATCCAACCCCAGGGATGGGTTCCTCTACCCGCCTACCGGCAGTAGAAGACAGCACAGCACCCACTGGGGCCTCCATTTGCAAACAAGGGAGGACCCAGCCATGCCCCCAAGGTCACTATGCAAGTTCCCTGGAGCGCCAGGTCAAGCCACCTCCATCCCCCCAGGGGGCTTATCGTGCCTCCACCTCCGCCGAGGCCGTGGCAGTGACAGCCCCTCCTGGATGGGTGTGTCTCCGGGGGCGGCCACGGCCCAACCCCCGCCCCTCGGGCCTAGACGGCGTCGGGCACCTCCCGCGGATCGCGCGTGTCCTCCCAGTCCGCCTACTCCGCGCTGCCGGCCCGGACCGGCCCTGGGGATCAGAACCCGCCCCCCTCGCGCAGCCCGGGGCGGGGGTCGCGGGGCCGTGTCGGGCGTTGGCGCGGCCACCGAAGGCCCGGCCAGCGCGCGCTCCGGCCCCGCCAGCCTAGACCCAGGCTCCGCCGGCCCCGCCGCCTCCCCGCGGCCTCCCGCGCCGGCGTCGAGGGGCGGCCCGCCCCAGCCCCGCGCCCGCGCCCACGCCGGCACCTGCCGCCCGCCCGCCGCGCGCCCGCTCCGCCACCACTCACCGGGCGCCGGGGCGGCCGAGCCGCCACCGACACCGGGCTGGGCCTGCGCGCCCCGCGCTACACAAAGTGACGGCCCCGGAGCTGCGCGGCGGCGGCGCGTGGGCACCGGAAGTGCCGCCGCCGGCCCCGCCCCGCCCGCGCCCACGGGGGGGCACTTCCGGTCACGCGGGGTCGAGCGCGGCTCCCGCAGGGGGCGTGCGTGCGGGGGCGTCCTCGGCTATGGTCCCGGGCCCACCCTTGGGGACCCTGGCCCCCCATGCCCCGACCGGAGACCCCGGCCCCACCCATGGGGGCCCCGGCGCCCTCCGCCCCTTGAGACGCCTGCGAGGTCCCGCGGCCCTGACCGCACCCCCTCCCCAAACCCAGCTCGGCTTCCTCATTCAACCATGATTCAGGGAGCGGCTTGTGAGTGCCAGACCCGTGCTAGGCCCACCCCGGCCTCGGGACCCTCCCCAGGCTCCACGACGATGGAGGGAGGCGATGATCCCTAGGGGGGCCTCGTGGAAGCGTCCCTCCGGCCCGCGTGCCGTCAGACCGGGACGTGGCCTTGGGCGATCCCTTGCCGGTGTCGGACGGACCAGACTGAGGCAGGTGGGCCCCGTGCCCACAGCTCACCAGCCCTCTTCCTGGACCACTAGTGAGTGCGCGGAGGGCCAACGCTCAGTAGGCGTGGAGAAGGGTTACCCAGAATGGATGAGAATGAAGACTGAGGGGGCCAGTGGGCCGAGGGGGCTGAATGAAGGCACTAGGGCCTCGGATCACCTGGAGAGACGGATCACCTGGAGAGACGTGATCAGGACGTGGGGAGGGCCTGCCTCTGGGAAGGGAAGGCAGAAGCGATAAGTGCTGTGAGAAGGTGAGGTCAGTGGACTCGGACCACCTGCAGCCCTCCCCAAAATCTGTCTGCATCCACTCCCGGGGATGCAGCTGGGGTCTGACGGTGAGCTCTTGCACCCACAGAGGTCAGGGCCCTTGTTCAGCCTGGCTGCAGCCGCAGTCAGGAATGATGTGGCCCTGCTCCTTCCCCAGCTCCCACCCCACAGGTACCGTTATTCCTGTATTTTCTGTAGTGTTCCCCAGCCTTGGATCTTCAAGACAGGCAGCAACCTGACTGGGCTCCAGGCAGGTTCACACCTGCCTGAAATAACAGCTTCTCCCCTCCAGAACCTTAGCCCCGGGCTGGTGAGCTTCTCAGGCCCATGGAGGACTCACACCTCTGTCCCTCAGAGGGGTCAGCTACCACCCAAAGCCTGGCCTTCCCCAGTGCAGAGCACCAGCTGCCCACCTTCCAGACGAATCTAACTCCTCACAGGGATTGTGTTTGGATCCTGGTGTTTTTTAAATGTTTTAAAATTAGTAACTAACGCAAATTGAGAGTCTCTTGTAAAAAGACTGAAAAATCAGAAGTTCTAGCAACAAATAGCCCATGGTTTGCAGGGCTCTAGTCAGGGGGGCTGAGAAGTGACCAGCCCCTGTGGATGAGGCTGGACTTGGCCTCTCTCTTCAGTGCCCACTTCTGCATGGCACTACCTATCTGGTCTTTTGGGTCTCTACATTTTGGAACCCCGGATCACTAGTTTAGCCCGTTCGCCACACTTCCCTCTCAGGTGGTTCCAATGAGAGGATCTGAATGTAGGGTAACTAGCAAGAGGAGGCCGGGTAAGGGGCAGCAACAGGAGTGGGGGCACCAGAGACTGGCACCTGGACCTGAAGGGGTGGGGCAGCGATGGAGAGAGCTGGAGGAGTGGAGGTAGAGTCACAGAGTGGGAGCTGTGATTGTGGGGGAGGGGTGAGACTGCCCCGCACCCCCACCCCATCGTGCCAGTGCTGCCCACTGGCCAAATCCTCTCGTAATGTGGAGGGGCAAGGGAGCCCAGGGAAGGCAGTTGCAGTCGGTGCCCAGAGCCAGGTAGACAACAGATGGGGCGAGGTGTAAAACAGGGAACCACCAGCTCTATCCCTGCCTTAGAACCCTCCCCCTTGTCAGGCAGGGACCGTGCATCACCCCAGCATCTCCTCAGATCTCCTCTTGGCTTGTCCCCACCTGATACCTAACTCAGGACCCAACTTCTTCTCCTTTGTCCTCTGCAGAGGTTTTCAAAGGCGTAGAGTGCAGCAGACTCCCCCCCGTCAACAGGCCCTGCCCTCCATGAGGTCTGTTCCCTGCCTGAATCTCCCCCTCAGCTGAATGCCATCCTCCAGAAGCTGCTGCCCGTGGGCCCCTCAGTTTCTGTTCTCTGAGGGTCTCCTTCCCACGGCCCCTGGGAGCCTCTCCTTCCTCCTGCCCTGTGACAGGCAGAGTCCCCAAGCCTCGTCCCACCCAGGTCACTGAGTGATGCAGCCACTCAGAGGCCCACAGTCTTCCCAGTTCAGCGTGTCCCTGGTGTTAGGTTTGACTTCTGCACGCAAGGCGTCCCCCTCCCCTGCCCCCTCGCCTGTGACTTCAAGAGCAAGATGTGCTCAGGTGGACCACCCACTATTCTGTGAGAATGAAACCTAAGCTGCTTGATAGGAGCCTGGTAGCTCTGTTTATTTTACGTCAAATACATATAATTCTCCCCTCTTGTGACCCCGCCTGACCCCATTCCTTCCAGGTCTGCTCTTCACTGGACCCGGATCCAGTACTTGGGTGTGGGCCTTGCCAACTGCCTCACACTGGCTGAGCCTCTGCAAATGACCCTCCTCTGGGCCCGACGTCACCTTTGTGCCTTCTCAAGGCAGTGCTAGGCTGTCCCAAATGGGCCACGCTGGGCCTCTCATGTCTTGAGGTCAGCTCGCTTTGACCCTTCCAGCCACCTAAGTCCAGAGCCTCCAGGGTCAGGGCTGGCTGCCCCAGGCACCTGTGGGCATGGACCCTGCCAGGTGGGCAGCTCTTCACAGGGTGCTGGAGAGCAGGAGACCCAGGTTCCAGCTTTGACTCTCCCTCCTTCCCTCCCCTTTACTCCATCCTGCAACCATGTTCCTGAAAGCGCTGTGTGGCTCGGTTGCTTGGGTTTCATGAATCTCACAGTCTCGCCAGGTCCTGGCCATTGGCCCTCTCTATCTACCCCTTCCTGTGGGTTCTCAGGTCCTCGACAGCACCCCTCACTCCCTTCACGGTCAGCAGCCTTTTCTCTGCTTTTCTTTCATTCTCTCTCTCTTTTTTTTTTTTTTTTGGTGAGGAAGATTAGCCCTGAGCTAACATCTGTTGCCAATCCTCCTCTTTTTGCTGAGATTGGCCCTGGGCTAACATACGTGCCCATTTTCCTCTACTTTCTATGTGGGACGCCTGCCACAGCATGGCTTGACAAGCAGTGCACAGGTCTGCACCCGGGATCCAAAGCCATGAACCCCAGGCCGCTGGAGCAGAGTGTGTGAACTTAACCACTGTGCCGCTGGGCTGGCCTGTCCTTTGTTCTCAACAGGAATTCTTGATCAGAGTGTGTGCTCACACGTTCACACGAGTGCATCACACACCTGAGTGCCAGGCCCTGTGCTCACTCCAGGGGTTCTCTGAAGAGCTCAAGCCCTGCTGTCTAGTTGGTGGGGAGCGTGGGGAAGACAGCCCTTCACGTGGGGCCCTGTGGCTCACCAGGCCCTGAGAATCGTGTGTAGAAGGATGTGAGAACCCAATGGGGGGCAGAAGGGCTGCTGATTGAGGCTTGAAAGCTGATGGGAAACCCCAGGGCTGTGGGGGGAGAGAGGTTAGCTGGGGTGGGGACAGGCAAGAGCAAAATTGAGAAGGCCCACAGGGCTCCCTGAGTTAGGCACCAGCCCCACCCACAGGGAGAAGCCGTTTAGGACCCACTGAATTTACCGCAGGGGCTCTCAGAACTCAATATTCCAATCCTGCCTGGCAGTGGCAGAGAGCCCTTTGATAACAATTATAAATATAAACAGGTGTCGGTATTCCACGTTATGAATGATTGGGAATCGAGGGGATTTGATGCCATTTTTTGACATGCTGAGCTGGGATCTAGATGTGCCCAAGTCTTGCCAATCGCTTGCCTCTGCGAGGGGCAGCTGATGAGCTGGAAACACAAGGTACGTCAGCGGAAGGGACCCAGTCCCACTCGAGGCCTCTGCCAACATGACGCAACCCGGGGAGAGAGAGAAGGTGAGTGAGCCTGTATCAGGGGCTGGTCCACCCTCTGCCCAGCTGCTCATGAGCTGAGAGGAGAGAGGTGGTTGGCAATGTGTCCCGGGGCGAGGCCTGCCCACGCCTGTGCACCCTGAGAGAGCAGGAAGCAATAAGAACAAGAAAAACAGAGACCCAAACTGGACAGTGCCGCTCAGCCCAGCCAGCGACTGACCTGTTAGTCAGCAGCTTTTTCCCTCCAGGGCGCTAGAAAGGGGCTACCAGAGGTGGGCTGAGCAGAGGGGAAGCGGCAGCCCCTCCCGGACACGAAGGCTAGCCACTGTTTGAGCTCCGCCCGCACTGTGCTACCTGGGCTGGGCTTGGGGGGACAGCAGTGAGGGACGCACGCCTTCAGGAGAGCAGGTCCCAAAGTCCCAACTACAAGGTGCAGCCAGAGAGCCAGGAGCTGAGGGAAGCAGAGGTGGCACAGCTGGCATTTCAGCCACGCCTGAAAGATGGCCAGAGACTGAGATGCAGTGGGGCAGGGGAGCCCTGGCCTGAGCAAGAGCCTGGAGGTGGGGTCATTTGGTGGCTGAAGCATCACATCTCGGTGGGGGCCCCATGGAGGTAAGCAGCCACCAAAGGCATCAAGCACGTGGGGCGTGGTTTACCAAGATGGATGGGGGGGCCATGGCAGAGGTCCAGGTGGGCAGCAGGGAGCTGTCCAAAGGCTGTTGAGGTAACCTAGGTGGAAAGTGACAAGGCTTGAAGATGACAGAGTCTTAGTCCATTTGGGTGGCTATGACAAGGATACCACAGACTGGGTGGCTTAAACAACAAGCGTTTATTTCTCACAGTTCTGGAAGTTGGGCAGTCCAAGATCAAGGCGTTGGCAGATCCAGTGTCTGGTGAGGACTGCTTCCTAGTTCATCGATGGTGCCTTCTCGCTCTGTCTGGGGTCCCTTTGATAAGGGCACTAATCCCGTTCATGAGGGCTTCATCATCATGACCTAATCACCTCCCAAAGGCCCCACCTCCTAACACCATCACACTGGGGATTAGGTTTCAACATAGGAATTTGGAGGGGGACACAAACATTCAGTCCATAGCACAAAGTGACAGAGTTAAGCTGTGGAAATGGGAGTTTCTGTCCAAGGGGAATCAGATCACTTTGGAAAGATCCCCTGGTTCTGTGATCCTTGACACAATTCTGAAGGACTGTCCATCATCCTTTCAGAAAGAGCCCCTCCCTGCCTCAGCCCCTCCCTCAGATGCCCGCATCTGCCCAAGCCCCGAGTCCATCCTAGCCTCCTGCCCAGCAGTGTGGGGCAGGCTAGGGGAGAGGGCGAGGCTGGGACTGCTAGAGGGCAGACAGGAGGAGCAGACAGAGATGACGAAAGTGTCCACCAAGCAGGGCAGAGGGTCGAGTCCAGGCTCCTGCAACAAAGCAGAAAGAAACAGGCAAGAGTGGGGTCTAGCCTGCAGACAGACGAGGCACGAGGGAGTGACTCTCTCCTTGACCCAACTTTTCATCTGAACCTCATCTCAATTAGGCCTTGACTTTTGGGCTTCCATGTCTGTCTTTGCATCACCCAGTTTTAGCAAAAATCCTGTCAAGTCGGTTTAGCTAGAATCTCCACCCTCAATATCTGATCATCCTCCATATCTCATCAAAGGCCTCCCTGCACCATCCCCAGGTGACGTCTGGTCACCCCAGCCTGCCTTCAGTAAGAATCTTGTCAGGTCTGTTTAACCAGAATCCCCCTCCCCTACTGTTTCTCTTAGTAATTTTCCATCCACTGACTTCCTCCCACCTGCTCCTTGGCTATAAATCCCCGCTTGTCCTTGCTGTGTGTGGAATTGAGTCCAGTTCTATGCTGAGGTCTCTTTTCCCCTATTGCATTAGATCTTGAATAAAATCTGTTTTTACTACCCCTTTAATAACTGTCCAGCTCTGGTTCTCTTTAACGGTGGCATTTGTGCTCTCTCCTCACACTGGGCATGTGAGGGCTGGGTGGGGACATCAGTCAGCACCCCTCTGTGCCAGGCTCCTTGCCCGTCCCGACGTGAGAGCCCAGGAGGAGCCCAGGAGGGCTTCCTTCAGGAGGTGACAGCTGAGCAAGTCCCAAGAGCTGAGTGGGAGTAAGCTCTGCCCAGCCAGGGGGCCAGTCCCTGAAGGCAGCGCACGCCAACAGGTGGGTCTATGCAGAGCCAGGGCCATCCTGGAGCCCATATGCGCCCATGGAGACGTCCTGGACCTCACAGAATTCCAAATGCACCCGGATGCCTCGTCCCTCCTGCATCCCCTGCTGGTGAGCCACAGGAAGGCTGACACACAGAATGAGCTTCATGACAATCATTGAGTAGGCTGACAGCCTTCTCACCACCGGCATCCCCCATGGAGGGCAGAGCACGAAGTAGGCGGATGACACCCCCAGTGAACTCTGTTTCATGAATACATTTTTTTTCTTTCTTTTTTTTTTTGTGAGGAAGATCGGCCCTGAGCTAACATCTGCCAATCTTCCTCTTTTTGCTGAGAAAGACTGGCCTTGGGCTAACATCCACGCCCATCTCCTCCACCTTATATGGGAGGCCGCCGCAGCGTGGCTTGAACAAGCGGTGTGTCGGTGCGCGCCCGGATCCGAACCGGCAAACCCTGGGCCACTGCAGCGGAGCGCGCGCACTCAACCGCTTGCGCCACCGGGCCAACCCCCTCATGAATACATTTTTATAGACCCCCACCGAGCTGTTTATAGATACGTGATCGACATGGAAATTGTATTAATGCAAAAGTATATGGTTTGTTTTTTTAAAGACCATTAGATTTCTTACATCTTATTTTGATGTAAGTGTTTAAAATTACTTACTGCTTCTCCAGATGAATTTGGGAAATCAGTCAGGATGGAGTTCAGCAGTGAGTAACAGGAAAGTCCACCTAAGCAACAGTCTGTGCAAACCAAGGTGTGATTGTCCTCAGGCCAGAGCCATCCTGAGGAGGGTGGTCCGGGGCTGCTCCAGCAGCTCCCCAAGACTGTGGACGACCTAACCCCCCTCCTTTTCTCCCCTCCCCTCCCCTGAGTCAGTCTCTCAGCAGCCTCCTAAGCCATGCTGCAAGGAGCAAGAGGCAAAAATCATTTGTGGGCAGTTTAAATTTCATTATTCAAATTTGGTTTCTGTTTAGATATTTACTTCTTGCACCATTGTTTACTTATGCATAAAACAGATAAATAACTTGAGAGCGAATCGGGAGGGTAAATCAATTTATGGCCTGAGTTTTTAATGCCTGGCAGAGTGTGATGGGAAAGAGCCTAGAAGATAAAAAGGGCCAGAAAAAGTCTGAAAAGCCTTTTATTCTGAGGTAAGGAATGTAGATTTTCTCCTGTAGGTCATGTGGGTCAGAGAGCATTTTAGGAGGTACTGGGAAAGGACTTTCATTACCACCGAGTTTCATTGCCACTGAGTTCTGTTCTAAAGCAGTTGTTACCTTTTCTCTTTCTAGTTGTTGTTATTTCTTCTTCTTCTAATAACATCAAAGAGAAAGTCTCTATGTGGGGCTACCTGATCTCTAACATCTCTTAGACACTCACTCATCTCCCATTTAAACAAAGATCATTTAACAACACCATTTTGTTTCCATTGTGTTTATTTTTACAGCTACCCTCTATTTATGTCAAGTGACACTGGTTTTCCATTTGCAGTACAGTCACATGCTGCATCACAATGTTTCGGTCAACGACAGACAGCATATACTACAGTGGTCCCATAGGATGAGTACCATATAGTGTAGGTGTGTAGTAGGCTATACCATCTAGGTTTGTGTAAATACTGTAGAGGAGGAAGAAATTTTCCTCTACCCTTCTGGGTTTTTCCAACTGGTCTAAGAATTAAGTTGACGTGAGACAGATTAACAGGAGAAAAACAAAAGTTTAGTAACATGTATACACAGGAGAAATTCAGGAAAAATGAGTAACTGGCCAAAATGTCCAAAGCCCTCACCTTAAATATCATCCTCAGCTAAAGACAAAAGAAGACATTGGGGGTAGGGGGAATCAGGAACTTGAAAGGGAAGGAAGGCATTTCACAGATAGGCAAAAAGGAGCAAACATTTGGGAAACAAGTGTTTGGCCAGAACACAGAGGGGAGCCCAAGAAACAGGCTTTTCTAGGTTCCTTCCTATCTGCTACCTGGTTCATGTTATGCTAAGGTGATAGCTCACTCCCTGAGACAGGTTTTTTATCTGAATTCTTTTAGGTAGTTAAGGGGGAGGTATAGCATTAAAAAAAAAAAAAAACTTTCTGAGTGAGTCTTTTGTTTCTTAAAAATAATCAGCCTGTTAAACAGACACATTTGGGGGTAGCAAATTTTGTTCCCCTTCGGTAAACTCTACGATGTTTGCACAATGACAAAATCTTCTAATGATGCATTTTTCAGAACATATCCCCATCATTAAGCAATGTATGGCTGTATTTAAATTGTCCTTTTAAATAAATTTAGCCAGATTTCCAGTTTCTGGTCCAACATGTAAGGAGCTTGAAAGTCTACTTCTCCATCCTCACAACAAGAAAAAAGTGAAAATCAACAATTCATTTTAGGTTCATCAGAGAATTGAGGTCATAGGGCAAACCGCTGCCCCCAAAATTGGAGAGACAGACAGCAGACACAGTGCATCACAGCTTCTTGGAGCAAAAGCCCCTGCAGCAGCAGGAACCACCCTGGAGCCAGTGCCAGGCAGGGAGACAAACCAGAATTAATGAATTTTTAGAGGCTCAGTGAGGACAAGTCTGAGACTTAAAAACTCTGGGGGAGGGGGCAGTCTTAGGAAGGCCCTGCGCTTTTGTGAGTTTTACCTCCAGGAGCCCCACCAGCTTCTCAAAGTAAAGATCAAAGAAAAATCCCCTCATGCTTCTGGCAGGGGAGGGGGAAAAGAAGCCATTTTAAAATACATCCAGAGCACTCTCTTCTTCTTCATAAAGTCTGCTCTCAGGGGAAATTATTTTACCAGAGCCTAACAAACCAGAGGAAGGGAAATATCTGACTCCAGGACCCTCTAGCGTTCCATGGTGGGGAAGGGAGATACCCAACTCCTGAACCCTCTAATTTTCCCCTCCCACCTATGCAGGGAAAAACTGAGACACATTTGTGAAGGTCCTGGCCCAAAGGCCCAGGCTCATTAAAATACTGAGGCCTAATCATAAGATTATAGAATGCTTCCTCTCCCCCCACACCCTACCATCACATCAATAGGGCTCCTCTGTAATAACAGGGCAATACAGCTAAAAGAACTGCATGTCTCAGACCTTGTTTTAAAAGAAGTCTCTAAGAAAATGCAAAGATAATAGGGGAAAAAAACAAGGAGACCAGAAGAAATTTTAGCGTCTAACACCTACAGCTACAGCAGACAGTAAAAAAAAACCTAACTACTAGCCAGATAAACATAAAACCTCACACTAAAGGCCTATTGAACTCAGTTCCTTTTATCCAGCATATCATGTCCACCTTTCAACAAAAAAAATTAAAAAGCATACTACAAGACAAAAAACACAATTTGAAGAGACACACTCAGTAGAGAGGTTGGAATAATCAGGGTGGGAATTTAAAACAACTATGATGAATATGTTAAGAACTGTCATGGAAAAAGTAGATAACATGTAAGAACGAATAGGTAACACAAGCAGAGAAATGGGAACTCTAAGAAAGAATCAAAAAGAAATGCTAGAAATCAAAAACACCATAACAGAAATGAATAATGCCTTTGATGGGTTTAGCAATAGACTGGACAGAACGTCACAGAAAAAAATCAGTGAGCTTGAGAAACATCAATAGAAACTGCCAAAACTGCAATGGAAAGAGAAAAAAGAATTTATAAAAATGAAATAGAATATCCAAGCACTATAGGACAGTTACAAAAGGTGTAACATACACATAATGGGAATACCAGAAGGAGAAGAAAGAGAGAAAGGAACAGAAGACATTTTTGAAGTAATAAAAGCTGAGAATTTTCCAAAATTAATGGCAGACACCAAAATATAGATCCAGGAAGCCTAGGAAACACCAAAAGGGATAAATACCAAAGAATCTACCCCTGGGCATATCCTATTCAAACTGCAGAAAACCAAAGACGAAGAGAAAATCTTGAAAGAAGCCAGAGAAAGAAAACACCTTACCAATAGAAGAGCAAGGGCAAGAATTACATCAGACTTCTCTTCAGAGATCATGCAAGTGAGAAGAGAGTGGAGGGAAATATTTAAAATGTTGAAAGGAAAACACCCACCAACCTAGAATTCTGTATCCAGTGAAATTATCCTTCAAAAGTGAAGGAAATGGAGCCGCCCTGTGGCTAAGTGGTTAAAGTTCTGTGTGCTCTGCTTCAGTGGCCTGGGTTTGCAGGTTCAGATCCTGGGCATGGACCTACTCCACTCGTCAGCCATGCTGTGGAGGCATCGCATATACAAAGTGGAGGAAGACTGGCACAGATGTTAGCTCAGGGCTAATCTTCCTCAAACAAAGAAAAAAAAAGAGGAAGATTGCCAATGGATGTTAGCTCAGGGTGAATCTTCCTCACCAAAAAAAAAAAAAGTGAAGGAGAAATAAATATTTTTCTCAGACAAACAAAAATTGAGAGAATTTGTCAGTGGTAGGCCTGCTTTGTTAGATATGCTCAAAGAAATTCTTCAGAAAGAAGGAAAATGATATAGGTCAGAAACTCACATCTGCATAAAGAAAGAAAAAGCATTAGAGAAGGAATAAATGAAGACAAAATAAAATCTTTTATTTTTATTTTTCTTAACTGTTCTAACATATAACAGTTAATACAAAATAATAATAGCAAAAATGTGTATGGTGCTATAAGCACCAAATGGATAAGTGAAATGGATGACAACAATGTTATAAAGGCCAGGAAGTAGGAATTGGGAATGCTGTCTTCTAAGGTACCTTCTCTCCCCACGAGACAGCTTAGTGTTGTTTGAAAGTAGACTTGGATTATTTGCAAATGTATATTGCAAACTCAGGGCAATCACTAAAAAAATTTTTTTAAGTATAGTTGATATACTTAAGAGAAACAGTGGAATCCTAAAATGCTCAGTTAACACCAGACAATGCAGAAAAAGAGTGGAAGACAAAAAAAAAAAGATTCAAAGAACAAGGCAAAAAATAGAAAACAGTATCATATATGGTAGCTATTAATGCAATTATATCATTAATCACCTTAAATAAATTTACTTCAGCTAAAAAGTGACTGGATTTAAAGAAAATTGTTAAGTAAACGATAGGACAAGTGGTAGGTCCATGTGGTAAACATGACTGAAGTCATGAAGCATTGGTCCAGGAAAGAAGGGGCCAGGAAAGAGCTTAACAGAGGAGGGGACAGGGAACTGGCACCTTAGAACCATCATCACGACAATGTCTGGGAGGATGGATTAGAAGGGACCAGAAACTGAAGGCAGATGTTTCTGACTGAACATGGAGAATTGACCTCATGCATTTATTCCACTGCCCCTACCCCGCCGCCACCAATGCCATTAAGAGTACAGTAAAGGAGGAAAAGAGTATAAATCTGCAAGGACAAAGAGAACAGGAAGGAATCATCAGCGGATGAGAAATTCCGCGTTTTTGGAAGGCAGAGGTGGGAAAGAGAACGGCCTGACCTCAGGGACTGGCAGCGGGATGGGGACCTGCAGGAGCAGCCGAGTCCTGTGGTTACTGCTTTTAGCACAACTATCAGGGTGATTCTTGAATACTGAAGAAATGGCAGTCCAGAAAGGAGGTAGGATGAACATTTTGGGCTTAATTTCAAAGCAAAACTTGGTGCACAATTGAATAGGATGTATGGTGGATAACAGATGGCTGAAAATTGTATGCAATTCCTCCCATCTAGAGGTGGAATCTATTTCCCTCCGTTTGATCTGGGCTGGGTCAATGACTCACTTTGATGAATAGTATGTGGCATAAGCAACACTGTACAACTTCTAAAGCTAGAATATAAGAAGCCTTGCAGATCCCACGCCCAGGTTTCTTGGGACCCAGCCACTCTGCTGAGAGATGCCCAGGCCACATGGAGAGGTTATGTGCAGGTGCTCCAGTGGACAACCCCTCTGAGCTCCCAGCTGACTGTCAGTATCAACTACCAGGCTCGTGATGAACCCTTTTGGATATCTGGAGCCCTCAGATCATACAGCCCCAGCTAACATCACATGGAGCAGAAGAACCACCCAGCTGAGCCCAGGCAGCCTGCAGAACCATGAGAAATAGTACAGTATCTGTTGTTTTAAGCCACTGTTTTTGGGTGGATTATTGCACAGCAATATTTAACTGAAACAGAGGGCATTCAGAGAAGCAGGGGACATGTAGGACTCTGGGGTTTTTGTATCGATGGTTCCAGGTGGACAGTGCTGCCAGCCACTGAAGGGAGAAATCAGGAGGTGCAGCTTTGGCCAGGAATTGAGAGCTCTGTGTGGCCTTACTGAACTTTAGATCTTTGACACATGCAAGTCTGGGAGACCGAGGAGTCCTGGGGACCAGGGCTTAGGGGAGAGACCTGGGTGGTGGCTGACGTCACAGGCTTGGATGGAGAAACCTGGGGACCCTGCCAGACCCCACCTGCAAGGGAGGATCCTAAGGGCATCACTATGCCCTTCTACCGTCTGGGGGCCACACAGTCTTCATTTCTACAACGTCTAAACTTTTTAACATCCGAATAATAGAAAGCCTTATCTCATGGAAAATTCAACCAGAGGTATGAGGATGTGTTATAGACTGTTCCTCGCTTTAGATGCAACAAACATATTCCAACTGCTCACGGTGTGCCAGGCCCGTTTGCAGTATTATTTCACCTGTTTGATACACAATGACCCAGAGCAATAGACACTCTTGCGCCCATTTTACAGGCAAGGAAAGTTGTCACATAGTAATTGGTGGCCAGCATTCCAATCCTCGAGTCCGCACTGCAGGACCATCACCAGTTCCTAAAAGATCCCAAGCTGACTCAGAGGCGGCAAAGACCAATAATAAGTGTCAAGCTCTTTTCTGTTTCATAGATTTGACTTTATCTTTCTTCCTGGAGATTCTCTGTTTTACCGGAGTTCTGGTAACTCTGGGAATTCTGGGCTTCGCCAGCCAGCCTCTGATATGACACAAATGCAGCCCAAGGCTCAGCCCAAGGAGATATTTACCTAATTGCAAAGAAAGCAAAAAGAGGCGCTGCTCCACTGCCATTGTCGTGACTGACACATCACAAAGGGGCAGACAGGATGTCACACCTGGTCACTCTGTCTAGCACTAGTCCCTAAAATAGAGAAAACCTTGAGCTCTTTCCTGACTCCCTCACAAAAACCACCTTATCCCTACCTTTTGCAAACCCTTGCGGATATGATCATTATATGAAAAAATAAAACTAATTTATACTCTTGGTAATTTTGTGAGTTTTAAAAAAATTCCCATTGCATTTTCTCACTTGATGGGCCAGCCTTGTGAGATCTGGACTCCTTTACAAAACTTCCCAAGTAAAACTCCTTCTCTTAATGCTCTTATCTCTACATTTTCCTTCTACATCTCCCAACATATACGAACTAGTCAGGCCTGACCAACTGCCAGCTCGGAGGCAGAAGTGTGACCTAAATATAGAAAAGCAGAGTCCTCGCAATGAGTGAGGGTGCAGGGCTGATGGTGGCAAAGGTTGACTCAAGTCAAAGAACCACTAGATGTGGCTGAAACTGCAGGTAGGAGGCGGAGGTGGGGCCCTTGCCAGCTGGGGGAGATGAGAGAGCCCTCCGACCGGCTCACCTGGGCCCTGGAGTGGGCTGTGTCCACTGGGAAGAAGGACACGTTTTTAATTTTGTGCAAAGGCACCATACGGAAGGTGTTGGTCCCGGATGCATCCTTCTTCGCCCCTCAAAGACTTTGTCAGCGAGTCAGGGGGCGGTCAGGACCATGAAGCAAATTCTCTTGTGACTTCTGCTCAGGCCCAAGCAGACCGTGGAGATGTGGCTCCTGTCCAGAATGCCTGGAGAGTTCCGGAGCTGTTTCCACAGGTGAAGAACTTCTGGAGATCAAAGGATGCTGCAAGATCCCAGGACTCACGTAACAGCAAAACTTGAAAATACTGGGTGAGGGGCCGGCCTGGTGGGGTAGTGGTTAAGTGTTCAAGCTCCCCTGCGGTGGCCCGGGATTTGGGTCCCGGGCGTGCACGGATGCACTGCCTGTCAAGCCGTGCTGTGGCTGTGTCCCATATAAAGTAGAGGAAGATGGGCACGGATGTTACCCCAGGGCCAGTCTTCCTCAGCAAAAAGAGGAGGATTGGCGACAGATGTTAGCTCAGGGCTGATCTTCCTCACAAAAAAAAAAGAGAAAGAAAGAAAAAGAAAATACTAGGGGAGGGCCAGCCCCGTGGCTTAGTGGTTAAGTGAGCGCGCTCCGATGCTGGCAGCCCTAGTTTGGATCCTGGGTGCGCACCGACGCACCACTTGTCCCACCATGCTGAGGCCGTGTCCCACATACAACAACTAGAAGGATGTGCAACTATGACATACAACTATCTACTGGGGCTTTGGGGAAAAAAATAAAATAAAATTTAAAATAAAATAAAATAAATTTCTTAAAAAAAAAAAAGAAAATACTAGGGGAAAAAACAAAAAAACCCAAAAGATGAAAACATAATCCAAATGGCAATAACTTCACATGACCCACAGAACAATGGCAATAATGCTATGGGACTCAGCGTTACTTGATCTTGCTTCTGTGTCCCACCTAAAACTGCCTGGTGTCCACCAACCACATGTGCCACACTCTGAGGAGGCGCTGCTGCCATGGTGGGGAGGTGGGGGGTCTGGAAGTGGGAGTCTCTCCTGGCCCTGGCCCCCTCAGCCTTCAGGCCCTGGGGTTTTGACATCACAACCCAGCTCTCCCCTGGGGTCTCTATCATTCGCTGTTGTCCCTGCCTCCCTTCCCTTCAGTCCTGTCTCCCTCTGACTCCTCTTCCAGGGCCAGAAGCGGGGAGTCATGTGTCTCTGCAGCTGGGATTCCCCCACTCCTGACACAGGAATCCAAGTCTGGGACTCACTGGCCCTGGGAGCCGTGAATGGGGGATGAGCTGAGGGTGTCTTCCAGCTGCACAGACAGGGACTCAGGATGCAGGGAGGCTGGGGTGGGGGTAGGAGGCGGGGGCCCTAGGGACTCTGGGTAGGGAAGGTGGGTGAGCACCCCAGCTACCGGACCAGACCACCCCAGGGCCCCCAGCAAGGATCTGCCCATGACGTCTATTCTAGGCAAAAGTGCAGGGGTGAGAGATGGCTCAGGGGACGTGGTTCCTGTTGCTTCGGGGGGTGGAGGAGGACGCCTTTTCCTGTTACCCAGACTGCTGATGGGGGTGGGGGCAGGGGTTGACAAGAACTGGGGGCTGGCTTGCAGTTAGGTGGCAAGAGCAAGGTGGGGGAGGGTCAGGGCTGAGGATGGTGGGGATCAGGGTTGGGCAAGCCCCCCAGGGGCAGGGCCTGACTCATGGGACCTTCTAGGACCACACTTGTCTGAGCTTCTGGACCCAGGAGTCATCTTGGGGACAGCAAGCACAGATGGCAGGCTGAGTTAGTCTAAGATGCCTATTGGAATGGAGAAGTCAAACAGGGATGAGAGAGATGCTGAGAAGTTCTGGGGAGAAGTCAGGGCTGTAGACAGGAGGAATTTGGGAGTCTGGGGTGAATGGGTGGTAATTAAGGCCCAGGGCTGGCTGAGGCTACCTGGGGTGAGGATGGGGACAGACTCTGGGACCCACCCACACTCAGCAGTCGAGCAGAGGAGAACCCAGCAGGGGAGACAGAAAGAGAGTGGCCCAGGATTGTTCATGGCTGGGCTTCCTGGTGGAGTTTGGTCCATATAAGTAAGGAGACTCTTTCAATCTCAACCCTGCAGTCACCTCCACGGATGCTGCTGGAAACCCATGGGTTCTCTGGGTCAGGGTGCCTCTCTGGGAGAGAAGATGGGGAGAAGACACCTGCACAAACATCCAGGACTGGAAGAAGAGCCTCTGCAAGTGTAGATCCA
The DNA here is from genome assembly GCF_020826845.1 of Diceros bicornis minor. NCBI lineage: Eukaryota > Metazoa > Chordata > Mammalia > Perissodactyla > Rhinocerotidae > Diceros > Diceros bicornis. Next base: position 9,121,298 of record NC_080765.1, on the reverse strand, counting down.
GTGTGGCAACGCCCAGTGGGCCTCTGCAGGTGGCCATTCTCAGGAGCCAGGATGCACGCAGAACCTCTGTGAATTTCCACGCTCAGCACTGCACATTTCTTACCAGTGGTAAATGGAAACACCAGCTCCTGAAGACAATGGCTTAGATGTGAGGTGTAGATATATGTGTGCATATATATATATGTGTATATATATATGTATAGTTGGGAAGTAAAGTCAGACTTGCACTCTCTTTTTTTTTAAGTGCAACTGGTTGTTTTTTTCATGTGAAGCCCATCACAGATCAGTGGTTCCACAGGGAATTTTTTAAGTGTAAGGGAGAGGACTGCGAGGGAAATGGATCACAATGCAACCACTAATATGGCCTCAGATATGTGTGAAACCGAAGCAATAAATCATACTTAATCTCAAACCAAGACTACAGTCCACCTAGATGCGCCCCCAAGATGGCGCAACTGCCCCATATGACCCAAACACACCAACTCCTTCCCCCGGAGGACGCGAAGCCCCTTTATCCACCTTTGGCTGATGTCATTGCTCTTCTACCATTAATTTCTTGTAACTTAAATACTGAGATATAAAGTTAAATACTATTAGGGCATTTCTGTGGGATGGCAGGGAAATGGGAGAGGGAGAGGGAAAAGATGGTCAATATATAAATGAACAGATTCACATTAAAACAAGACTGAAATACTCAGAGCTCTCGCAGCCCTCGTGTCTGCACGCAGCTGTAGCTGGTATTTAGACTGCCTTCTTGCACACCAGTCTGCATTCCCTGTGCCCCCAGCAAGCCCCCGAGTGTGGCCCGCCTTAACCAGAGACAGAAAAGGGGACATTCTGGGAAATATAGTCGGCTCAGCCCAGTGACACACAAAGCTACCCCATTGGTCTTCCATATGTAGTGGTCAAAGTTTCCGTTTTAAATACATCTGTTTGAGAACACTATCAGTCATTTAAGAAAAATATGAAGTCATAGTACAGGTGGATATAATATGCAAACAACCAAAGTACGGGAAACACTGACCCATAGGATTAAATATAAACTCCTTGGCTTGAAAATCATGTGATTCCACAGACTCTAGCCCCTGCCTACCTCTGCCCCTGAGTCCACCACACATGTCCCACAGCACCTACCTCCCAGCCATCCGGGAACTCACCGCTCCTAACCACGCCCTTCTCCAGCTCTGATCCTTTGCACACAGCGTGACTTCTGTCTGGAATGCCTCCCCTACAGCCCCTCCAATCCTCACCTTGCAAAAGACTTCTCACCCAGCAAGACTTCTCCTGTGAGGCCACTTGTCTCCTGATGGCAGAGTCAGTTGCTCTGTCCCCATGGCCCATCCCGAGGTATGATCATTTATCTGTGTCTCCCTCTCCCACTGGGCTGTGAGCTCTTCAGCAATGCCCATCAACACCTGGGGCCTGCCTGCCGTGCACCTGGAACAAGCGACTCCCCACCCCCAACGACAAGGCCCTTGCCCACCAACAGGCTTTGCTATCCACCCCACCTTGGCACCTGTCTTAGGTTTCCCAGAAGCAGACCGCAGAAGACCTTTTGTGTGTGAGTGGTTAATCAAGGAAATGCAGTCAGGAGAGGCTAGTGGGAGAGGGGGATGCAGCCCAGGAAAAGGAGGAAGGGGGAGGTCTCAGGCAAAGTCCTCCAGAGGGAAGGAAGCTTCCTCATCCCAGGGCTCCTCCGGAGCAGAAGTGGTGCCTCAGACGTGTCCCGACCTGAGGAAGGGAGCTGGGCTTTCACGCTCCCACATTCTTCAGAGCTTGGTTAGGGGCGACTTCCCCTTCTCCAAGAGTGTGGAAGAGCGGCAGGAGCTGCTGTGGGAAGCCAGGCGGGGCAGGGGGAGCCCACACATCTGGAACAGGACCCATCCAAGGAGACGTGGGCAGAGAATCGATGTTTCCCCGGGCCACTCCTTGCCCACACAGATCCACTCACATCCCACATGAAGCCCACTCCAGGTGGAGAACACGGACCAATGAAGAGCTGCTGGGATCCCCCACAGCCCCAGCTGCAGTGGGCCCTGGGGCCTTCGCTGGTGCTCCTCATCTCCCCCACCATCCTGGAATCCCCTCGCCTTCAGCACCTCTGCTCCTCTAGGGGGCTTGTCTGACACGGTGACTTCACCCCTGATGGGTCAGAGCCCCTGGCTGAAAGATCTGGATACTCCCGTGCCCTCAGTGAATGATCACCCAGGGAAATGGCTCTAGTCTATTTGGGGAAGGACTGAGGAAATCACTACTGTATACAATACTGTAGACAGTGGCACTGTAAAGTCCATCCCCAGGGGACCGAGCTTCTCCTGTGATGGGTGGGCTCTGTCTCGGAACTGGCTCAGATCTAGGAACGGGGTAAGAGATGGTGACTTTCCACTGGGGAAGCTGTCATTGGCCTTTTTTTATTTTTATTTTTGGATATATAAGTCAAGCAAAACCTTAGTTGGCTCCCCATCCATCATGGCGCTGGGAACACCATGGTCTATCACCCATCTCCTAGAGCCCCACAGGTCTGAGCTTCCTGGTTGCCATCCCAACTTTACTCCCCATTTCAGTGATTATGTCTACTTTGCCCTGGTGATTGAGTGCTACTTCTAGCCACTGCTACTTCAGGATGCTGCCACCCCCGTTGACACGAGGGAGTCCGGTTCCGTGAGAACACCTCCAATGTTAGCCTTGGTCTACAGAGAACAGCCCCTACCGAGCTCCTCTATGAGGCCTCTCTCACCAGCACATTTCTTATCTCCTTAGTGGAAGGAGCATCCTCTGGGCTCTCCCAAGAGCACAGTCAACAATGAGTTCTTTGGAATAAAACAGATCTATTTTCTCTGGACCTTGGATACCTTCCTCAACACTCTGCCAAAGCAGTCCTGGCAACTCCAGCTCATTTAATGTGGGCCACTGTCATGTCCGAGCTTCCAGGAGCCATCTCAGGAGAGCACTGGGACCGGTGCCAGATGCCCTTGCCAGAGCACTACGCGAGGGGCCACAGAGGGGTGCTCCCGATCAGGAAAGCCTCGCTTGCCAGCCTAATACCGCACCCACTCCCAGCCCCTCACCCTCCAGATCCACCCCTGGGCATGCTCCCCTGGTTCCTGCCGGTACATATTAGCCAGGACTTGCAGGTCCTTTAGTAAATAATTCCTCCCCTCCCTTAGCAGAGCCAGCACTTCCCAGCAGAGCCGTGCTGGGCCCAGAACCTTGTTACAGATCTAGTGTCCAGGAAGGGAGGTGAGGGCAGATCTTAAGGAGGGTAAGTATTGTCTTGAGAGACATCTGTGTTAGTGAGATCTCTGCGTGATCTTTGGACAAATTGGGGGGCACAGCTGATATTTGTAGCAAGGGAAAACAGGCCCCTTTTGCATGCCCAGAGGGTTGGGGGAAATGTGGGGGCTCAGTGTCCTCAAGCACATCACCCAGATATCCCCAGTCCAAGCCAGAAAGCCCCACTCCCTCCCCATCAGGGCCCTGACGTGGGTGCAGTGCAGCCTCCTCTGAAGTTCCGCTGCCCTTTCATCAGGCCCTGTGCCTGGTCTCCTGTAGTCGGCCCTGGCGGAAGGAAATGAAGGTCTCTTTAGACACTGCACGAAGGCCTCTGACTGTCCTTCTGTGCCTTAAGTTAGTCACTGTGGACCCAAGCCTCTCATTTTCCCTTATCATGGCATTAACTGTGCTCAGCAAAATCAGCCAGTTGCCCAGTCCTTATCATAACCATTGCTCCCACATAGCTCAAGTGCATGAGCCCGGGTGTCCCCTCCCATCTGGTATCCCATCCTGTCCATCAGCACAGCAGCCAGGGGTCACCACTCACCACCACCAAGGGGGACCCTGTTGCTGTGACGGGCCAGTGATCCAAGCCCAGAGTCCCACCTTTAGACTCTACTTCCAAGGACCACTGTCAACACCACCAGTCTTAGGGTGGGCTCCCGAGAAGCAGACTTTAAAAATAATGGTTCATGTGTGAGTGATTTATTAAGGCCTTGCTCCTGGGGGTGTCAGAGTAAGGGCAGTGGGACAGGGAAGGAGAGGAAGCAAAGTAAGAGTGCAGTCTCAAGCAAAACTCTGCGAAGGGTGCTCCAATGGGATCCCAGAGGCACACTCTGGAGGGTGAGTCCCACCTCCAAGCTGTCTTGACGGGAAGCACAGAGCTTGGCTTGCAGCCTCCTCCCATCCTTGTCTCTCCTGGGTTCAGGGCCATTGTGGGGGAAGCAATTTTGAGGTATGTCCAGCCCTCTGCATTAGGGGTCAAGGGCTCCAGCAGCCCCAGTGTCCTCCAACAAAGACGAGTTGAGGGTGTGGACTCCCGGAAGCAGAAGCTGGACGACAGAGGGACACGGAATGGTATAAGGATCTGAGAGCGTCTGACTGGTTGGGTCTTAGGACTCTCAGAGCTGGGAGGGGCCTCCAGGCCTCATGACGTCCCTCCAAGTGGCCATCCAAGAACAGCACGTACACTCACCACTACCATGGCCCTCCAGCCTGCGGTTGGACTGAATGGATTCAAAGCTTGTCCTTAGGAGATGCCAAAACCAGCCTCCTCAAGCGTCTACCCTCTGGTCCGCGTCCCTCCCGCGGGGATTTTACTGAGTGAGCCCATCCTCGGCCAAGAGTCTCAGGCTAGAAGGAAAGGTCTGGGCTAAGGAGCACTGGGCATGGGCCTGAATGAGAAGTCCCTTGCTCTAGAGGAAATGTTTCACAGAACATTCTGCAGGAAAATGTCCCACAGAAATGAAGCCCAGCGGCAAGACGCAAAATCCAGAGGTGAAAACACAGACAGGACAATGTATTTCTTCATTTAAATTTATTTTTCATCTTTTGTTTCTCACTTACCAACACATTTGTAAAATGTAGCAGGCTGTGTTAGTAAAGGAGAAGCAGAGAGGAAAGAGGGGGCAGGATCTAAGCAGCCACACGTGGGAAGTCGGGAGCAGGAAGCACGTGGGGGGCAGAGGCAGCGGGCACCCTCCTCCACCATCCTGCCTTCCCAAGGCATCGGCGATTGCTGCTGCTCTTACAGACCCCCAGAGAATTTTGTAAACGTCACAAACAGCATTTCTGTTGCCTCCAGCCCTTGTTCCCAACATTCTCCCTCTGACCCCCAGTGATGAGGCAGGGTCTGCTGGGGCCAGTCCCCTGCACAGCCTGGCCCAGGAGAACTGTGCCTCTGGGGTTCAAGGCCCCAACCCCATAGCCTCAGTCCCTGGGCAAGCATCTGAGAAGCCTAGAGCAGGGGGATCCCAGGGAGGCCAGGGTGGGGCTACCCCAGAGCTCTTTCCTGGGGCACGACTCCTTTGGCCCTCGGAGAGCACTCCCAGAATGCCCTCTGCTTCAGCCACAGGCTTTCATTCAAGAGGATGCCTGCCGGCCACTGGACATGGGAACATGGCAGCAAAGAGGCTAGAGCCTGCCTCCCACGCTTGCTGGGGCCCTGGCTTACCCTGGAAGGTTTGACCTCCCCCCAGGCCAGGACTTCCTGGCATTTGCACACTGACCCATCAGACACTCGGACCCTGTGTTTATGAACACAAACATTTTAATCAGGATTATATCCACCCTGATGAATTTTCATTCTAGAAAGGATTTTCAAGGCAAATGCCATTGAGGACAATTAAATGCCTTGATCAGCTTTCTACATAGTGCAGATAAGTTTCCTTTTTTCCCATTGGAATAATTTTCACCAGGATCAAATCCTTTTCATGTGCGTTTTACCACATATATTTGATTCCCTGGTTAGTGTTCGATCTGTGTCAAATGTCATCAATTGTCCCATCTGCCACTGGAAGTTTTCTCCTGTGGCTCTCATGTCTATAGGCCCAATTCTCCTGGGGAAAACCTTTGGCGGACTTCTCACCCATGGGCGCTCCCTAACAAATCTGTACTAATGTGCAATCTCTGTGCTGTGTTAGCCACAAGGCCTTCCTCCCGTGGAGCGTTTCTGAGGGCGAACTTGTGAATCTGTGCTACCCCTCGGTTAACCCGGGAAAAGATGGAAGCCTTTTCCCAGCGACATTCCAGGATGTCCCGAGAGACCACGGAATGGGGTCACGACGTCCCAGCGGGCGCGGGGCTTCCCAGGTCGGGAGGAGCCGCGATCCGGCCGACCTCGGTGCCCCCGGGTCACGGTGCCTTGTCCGCCGCCCCCGCCGCCGGCTCGGAGCGCGGGGGCCCGCCGGCGGCCGTGCGCGCGCCGCGGAGCAGGCCCAGGCCCCGGGAGCGGCCGGCGCCGTGCAGCTGGCGCTCGTGGCGGCGGATCTGCACCTTGTGGCGGAAGCGCTCGCCGCAGTCCTCGCACACGTAGGGCCGCTCGCCCGAGTGCGTGCGCCGGTGGCGCAGCAGGTTGGAGGAGACGCTGAAGCGCTTGCCGCAGTCGCCGCAGGCGTAGGGCCGCTCTCCGGTGTGCGTGCGCTGGTGCTGCACGAGCGCCGAGCTCTCGCTGAAGCGCTTGGCGCAGTAGGAGCAGGCGTAGGGCTTCTCGCCCGTGTGGATGCGCTGGTGCGTCACCAGGTTCGAGTGCTGTGAGAAGCCCTTGCCGCACTCGCCGCAGCGGTGGGGCCGCTCGCCCGTGTGCGTGGCCTGGTGCCGCACCAGGTCCGTGCTGCGGCTGAAGCCCTTCCCGCACTCCCCGCAGATGGTCGGCCGCTCCCGCGCGCGCCGCCGCCGCCGCTGCCGGGCCGGCGTCAGGGCCGCGCTGCCCGCTGGGCCCGGGATGGCCACCACCGCGGGCGCCGCCACGGCCGGCAGCACCATGAGCTCCTGCAGTACCACGTAGCCCGGGGGAGCCACCACGACGGCGGCGGGAGCCCCCGGGACCGACGCCCCGCCGTCCGCTGCGGCGGGCACCAGCTCCAGTTGCAGCTCGGGCTGCACGGGGGTCAGCTCCAGCTGCACCCCCTGCTGCGGGGCCCCCAGCTCCACCGGGGTCAGCTCCAGCTGCACCTCCTGCTGCTCCTCCAGCTGCTGCTGCTGCTCCAGCTGCTGCTCCAGCTGCTGCAGCTGCTCCTGCAGTTTGAGCTGCAGCTGCCGCTGTTCCTGTTGTCTCTCCAGCTCCTGCTGCCGCTGCTGCTCCAGTTCCTGCTCCGACGCCAGGTCCACTGGCATGAGCTCCAGCTCCACCTCTTCCTCCTCTTCTGGCTCCAGTGGGCGGGGCTGCAGCTGCTGCTGCTGCAGCTGTTCTTGCTGCTGCTGCACCAGCTGCTGTTGCTGTAACTGTTGCTGCTGCACCAGCTGCTGCTGTAACTGTTCCTGCTGTAGCTGCTGCTGTAATTGTTCTTGCTGCAACTGCTGTTGCAGTTGCTGCTTCTGTAACTGTTCCTGCTGCTGCAGCTGCTGTAACTGTTCCTGCTGTGGTTGTAACTGTTCCTGTTGCTGCTGCTGCTGTAACTGTTCCGGCTGTAACAGTTTCTGCTGTTGCAACTGCTGCTGTGGTTGTAACTGTTCCTGCTGTTGCTGTAACAGCTGCTGTGCTTGCACTTGCTGCTCCTGTGATTGTTCCTGCTGTTGTTGCAACAATTGTTGCTCTTGCACTTGCTGCTCTTGTAACTGTTCCTGCTGTTGCATCAGCTGCAGTTGTGGTTTTGGTTGCTGATGCTGCATGGGTTGGGGTTTCTCCTGTAGTTCCTGCTGTTGTTGAGGCAGCTGCTGTGGCCCATCTTGCTGCTGCTGCTGTAACTGTTCCTGCTGCTGCATTGGCTGTAGTTGTGGTTCCAGTTGCTCTTGTTGCACAGATGGGCGTTTTTCCTGTAGCTCCTGCTGTTGTTGAGGCAGCTGTTCTTGCCCATCTTGCTGCTGCTGCAATTCTGGCTGATGTCCTAACAGCTGGTTTTGTGGTTGCTGCTGTTGCAGCCGCTCCTTCTGTGGCTGTTGTTGCAGCTCTGGCTGCTGTTCTACCTGCTGCAGTTGCACCTCCTGCTGTTCTGGCTGGGCTTTCTCGGCAATTTCACTGGCCCCCACTGGGGCTGAGACTGCTGGCCGTGGTGGGCTGCTGCTCCTCTCCTGAGCCTCTTCTTCCTCCTGACTCTCACTCCCACCACTGCCACCTGTAGTGGAAATAGCAGGAAGCCAAGAGAGAAAGATCTACAGGCAGCTCTCTGGTCCAGACCCCAGGACCTCCCCCCTCCCCTGCCCCATGTACAGCCACTCTAGGATACCCTACTGAGCTCTCATCAGGGACCCAGAAGCACTGGACCAAGTGACAATGGCAGCATGGCAGAAACTAAAATGCCCAGAGGTGGGGGGTTGGCTTAGAAATGTGCCCAAGGGACTGCTGGTGATGTCACTCTAGACCCCAGCTCCCCAACCTCTCCTCTGGGCCTTCTACCACACAAGCTCCTTGTTTAGATCCTGGCAGTGACACCAGCATGGGTGCCGGGGGCTCTGCAACACCATTCCCTGAGAGCTCCCTTGTACTGAACCGCCATCCAGTGGGAATCAGTGAACCAGCCACTCCATCAGCCAAGCCACAGGTCCATGCTGAATTCTGACCTCAGTTAGGGTCACGCCTTAAATAAATGAAACTTGTCTTCTCTGTAAATAATAAAGAATTTCTCTAAAGCTGCCTAGAAGTGTTTCCACAAGCGGTTTCTGAAAGTCATCAAAGTGTCAGAGAGAACGTAAGGTTTCCAGCAGGAAGTCCTCAGTTCAGACCCTAACTCTACCAGTTAGCAGCTGTCCAACCTGCTGCAGGCTCAGAGCCCTCCTTGCCTGTAAAATAGCCTAATGATACCCACACTTCCAGCTTAATGAGTGAAACAGGAAGGGCACTGGCATATCCCCTAGAACCTGGGAGGTGCTTGAAAAATCCCTCTCCCTGTGGGCTAGGAATTAGTTTGTAAACTAACAAACAGTTTAGAAATACCAAAGATACAACTAGCTCCATTTGAAACAGCCTGAAGACTGGAAATGTTTTAGATTGTTATTCTGGAATGGAAAGGACTAACTCACAGCCCCAAGTCAACATGGCGACTGGCCAATTACTTAACCTCTGGGAACCCGAGTTTCCCCATCTGCAAAAGGAGATAAATCCTCTTCAGGGATGTTGTGAGGATGAGAGGGTATAAACGTACAGCCCCAGGGTTGTGCCAGGCGTGGAGTAAGTCCTGCTAAACAGGAGTCACTCTGTTGCTACATCTCACTTTCTGCACAACATCCACCTGCAGTCTCTCATTCTAAGCATTGCTACTGTGTTATCAGAACATCCTAAGTCCTCTTTACATCTGGGATCCTAAGAGGCTTTCTCCATTCCCCAGTCTGATGTCAACATCTGTTCTTCCTGCAGCCTCATATTTTCAATTTTGTAATGGAAAGCAGTGGTTTGATTTATAAAATTTTGCTTTCTGGCCACTTTTCCAGGAATATATTGACTTAATAAAACCAAGGGATATCTACATGTAAATAATTTCCTTTTAGAAAACTATTGCTAATAACCTTTGCTTAGGCTAATGGATCAGTGAATGCATTTCTTCATATACACTCACCCCAGTTGGGAGTATGCAGGTGGTGGGTGAAGGCAGCCATGAAAACCTGTCCTCCAGCAAGTCCCAGGTCTCAGAGACACCCCCCATCTCCCACCACTTCAGGGGGACGCATCACGCCTCTGTGTGAGTCCTCTCATTTCTAGCAGTGCTTGGCCGTATGGCCACTCCTGACTTCCTCCGGCAGTATTTTTAACAATGATGTTTTAGTAAATGTATAGTTAAGTACCATCTGATGTGTGTACTCTCACAAGATTTCTGTCAGTTAAGTTTACAAGCCAGAAGAATCCTTGTTCCGTCCGCTCTGTCCCACCTGACTGACCCTCCCATCCATTCCCTTGGTCCTTTTCATGCTCTGTTTAACCCTGTCCCGGCTCCTCACTCTGCACCCCAAAGCACAGAGCAGGAAATCGGCTCCCATGAGCCTGGCCACTGTAGAAGCTTTGCCCAGAGCAGGTCCCAGAAGGAGAGGGGGTCTTGAAGGTTCTACAGGGCCACATTTGCCTCTGGGCAAAGGGGGAGAAAGACGGATGGAAGCAGAGGTCAAGGAGAAGTGGACAAATCAGAGGCCACAGGGAAAAGAGAAGCCAAGGGCTAATGCCTAAGGCACAAGGAGCAGAAGGCGAGAGCCCCTCAGCCTCTGAATTCAATCTGGGAACATGAGTCTGGAGCCGGCGGCAGGTGGGAGGACAATGGTGGCCGCCTGACGGCTGGGGAAACGGCAGCAGGTCCCAGCCAGCACACATCTGGGGTCTGGGGCATGGGCTGAGACTGTCTGCCCTGCCAGGGAGCCCCTCAGCAGCAAGACCACAGCCTGACAGAGCGCGTTACTCCAGGCAGCTGAAGCCGGCTGTGGTGAGCCGCGCAGCCTGCCCTTGCCTCGAAACCACCAGGTGGGCGCCCTTCCAGACAGCAAGCTGCCGGCCCCCTTCTCAGGGCCCCTCTCTTGGCCCCGGCAGGCCTGGGGCTCTGTTGAAGGATCCTCGTGGGGGGCCTAGGGACTATCTCCTGGTCTAGGAGGTCAGAGGCTCCCCAGCCCCTCACCTGAGAGGGTATCAGGAGCTGGGCCCCCATCTTCAAGACACCGAAGCTCCAGCACGAAGGTCTCGGTCGCGGGCCCCAGCTCCATCCTGGTGGTCAGACCGAGATCCCCGGGAGCTGGCTGTGCTGAGAGGAAGGAAGGAAGGAGTTCACATGGGCAGGAGCCCCCAGCTCAGAGGCACTGAATGCCAGAGAGCCCTCCACCTCTGCCTCGGGGCCCCCCACCCCAGAGCAGGCAGCTCCACCCCTGCTGGAAAGAACAGTGCAGTCCACAGCCAGGAAAGGGAGAATAGAGGGTGGCCCGGAGCTCAGCTGCCAGGGCCCACTCCCCTGCGCAGGGGCAGGCCTTCCTCTCCTGACTTTTGCAGGGTCCCACATTCAGCCCCACACCTGGGCCAGTGCAGCTGCTCCTCACTGAGAGACGACTCTGGGAATCAGACCCTCACTAAGATGGAGAGCTGGAGTCCCAGAAGGGACATTTGGGGAAGTCTGCAGAAAAAAAAGAGCAACTTGTCCATCGAACATTCCCCTGCCCCCTTCAAAGGACTAAGTCTGTTACCGTCCCTGGTTTCTTCCCTCTGGGACAGCTCCAGGGGTTGCCCAGCCTTCCCAGGCCACCAGGAGGCCGTGGGCTCCAGGCCATGTGTGTCCAGGTGCCACCTCAGCTTCCCAGGAAGGCAGGTTTCCAGAGCACTACCACCCATGGGACCAGCCAGCTGCCGGCCTGGCCCTGTGCCCAGGTGCTCCTGAGCTCTGGAGGGTCCCCGCCTCTCTCCTGCATCCACCCTGGCCCCTGCAGAGGTGTCCCCACACCCAGTCTTCCCTCTCCTCCTAACAGGATGCCTCCAAGTCCCTCTAGCGTTTCACAACCCAGTCCAAAACCTCTTAAAAGAAGCGTCCCCGGCTTCGCCCAGCTCTCCTACCCACCGGGCCTCACCTGGTACAGCATTTCCTGCTTCTCACGCAGCCTCTGCACTAGGGCAGGTGTGGTCAGCAGGGGCTGGAAGGCGAAGGCCAAAGCGTTCAGCCAGCTCCGTCCTGAGGCGCCTCCATCCAGAAAGAGCCGGGGAGGCGCCGGGCCACCCAGGGGCCTTTCTGGGTACTCGGGACTGTCTGCTGCGGTCAGGGCTGCCGAGGTTGCCCTGGGCCAAAAGAAGGGGCAGAGCGGAGTTCAACAGCAGAAGTTGGTGTCGGCTCCCTGGGGCGAGGGGCGGGGAGGAGGCAGCGCCCGCACCCGCGCAGGGCTCAGGGCTGCCCGGGCGGGACCATCGCGGGCGCCGCGGGTTCCGGGGGGGACCGGGCGGGGTGGCCCAGTGTGAGGTCGGGGGGGAGCCGGGCGCCGCCGATCTGGCTCAGCCCACGGCAGCCCGGGTCCGGCCGGGGTCTGGCGGCGGCCACAGGTGCCCGGAGCCCGCGGGTGGGCGGCCTGGGCCGGGCCACGGGCGGGGGGCGGGCGCCGCGGCCGGGCCGGGGTCCCCGATGGCTCGCCCGCCCGCCCGAGCGTGCGTCCGGCCGGCCGTGCGTCCGTGCGGGCAGCGGCCGGGCCGGGGGCGGGGGTGCCGGGGGCCGGCACAGGAAGTCCCCCCGGCATCCGCATCCTGTCCCCCGCCCGCCGCCCGCCCGTCCCCGCGCCCCGGCCCCCGCCGCCGCCGCCGCCGCCGCCGCTCTAGGCCGCCGCGCGCTCGGTGGGCTTAACCCTTCCCGGGCCGGCCACTCACCCCGCGGCGGGGGCGCGAGGCGGGGACCCTGCGGGGACGGAGCGCAGCGCGCGCTCTGCCGCATCCCTGGGTGCGCGCGTCCGCGCGTCGGGCTGGGCGACTGTCGCTGCGCGGGTGTAGAGGGACGCTCCCAGCCGGGGCCCTGCCACCCCCTGAAGGGCGGGCACAGCCTCAGGGCGCCCCTGGCCCGGGTACAAATTGTGGTCAACTAGCACTTAGATGGCGCTCAGTTAATGAGCCCCCATCCCGGGCCGAGGAGGCCATGAAGAGGCCTCCCCCCTCCACGCCTGGGACCTCTCCTCCTGGACCCTGGGGTGTCGAGGGCAGGCCTGTGGGGAGCGGGGTTTTGTGCCAGCCGGGGCGGTGGCCTGGGACGCGAAAGGGCCAGATGGGGCCGTCGGGGTCACCCACGTTAACTGGAGGACTAAGCTCATCCCTCTCGGTCCGGAGCCCTGCTCGCTCCCTCTGTGCGCAAGGCCGCAAGGCCACGTGGTCTGGCCCCCCTTCGCCGCCCCATCCCCTGCCCTCTCCCGGCCCCTCTCCCCGACAGCGACAGCGCTGTGCAGCGGTCTCCCCGGACATGTCAAGCTGCTTCCTGCCTGCGTCAGGGGTTGCTCCTCCGGGAGGCCTGACAGGACCATGTCAATATCCTATCACTTTGCTGTACTGTCCTCCACAGAACTCGCTAATCCAGAGAGTTCTCATTAAAATCAGAATACTCAAATTCTCTTGAAAAACCCAAAGATCTGGGGATGGAGAGAGCTGCTCCTGTGGTGGAGTGTGGGACTGCCTTACTGGAGGGGGACATAACCCTCATGTGGTCACAGCCTCTCCCTCCTTACTGCATCCACACTCACCTCACTGCCACACACGTGGCCCCTTGTCCCATTTTGTGATTCTCCCTGGCCCCCAGGCACTGAGTTTTGGGGCTTCCCCTCTGGCCCTTGCTAGAAGAGCTTGCACTCTGTGTGGGGGCTTCACCCCCAGACTAGGAACTCAGGAGGGCAGGGGGCCATATTTGCCTCCCCAGGGGAATAAGTGCAGCAAGAACCTAGCTTTGGAAGCAGAAAAATCTGGGTTTGTGGGGGCCTTTTCCAGCTGGGTAACTTGAGGCAAACTATTACCTTCCATCTGTGGAATGAGGACAGCACCCTGCTAGCCAGGAATTGAAGGGTAAGCCAGCATCTCTCTCCTGCACGGAGCAGCTGTGCACCTTCCCCTCCCTGAGAGGGCCCAGAGCAGAGCTGTCTCTGCCTCCTCCTGTCTCCTGGGAGACCTCACGTTCAGGGGATCCAGGGGATCCGCTCACTCTTTGAATTTTCACCCTCTCCCTCTGCTGGCTTCTTTCCAGCTGCATTTGCTCATCCTCAGGGCTCTCCCACCTTAAAAACGTGCAACCCCTCCTGCCCTTGGTGGCCAAACTTTCTGGAAAGATGCCCCATAGTAGTTTTGTCCATATCCCCATCTGCCTATCCCTCCTTCCGCCTCTCCAACCTGGCCTCCACTCCATCACTCCACCAGGACAGCTCCCTCTAATATCACCAGTGACCTCCATGTCACTAATCCCTCATCTTATTCCGCCTCTTGGCAGCTTTGAACACTTCTCCAGTGGCTGCTGAAAGAGAACACCCTTGGTTCCCCCTCGCTCTTGGTTTACCCCCTCTCTGACTCCTTTGCAGGCTCTGCTTCCGTCACCAGGCTCGTTGCTCACCTTTACATAATGAAAATCTGCAGTAAGGTGTCTTCCAGATCCAGAGTTTTCTCCCTAAGGGTATTTCTCCTGTCCACACCTGAGCACTGGACTCAAACAACAGCCACCCTTTTTCTTCCTCTTTTTCTCTTTGATTTTTATCAAGGTAATACACATACCGAGCTGAATAAGTCAAATAGTTCTATGAGGCTTTAGCAACAACAGCAAAAATCTCTCCTCACCTCTGGGTCCATTCCCGTTTCTTCTGATATTTCTTGCCGTATTTCTAAATAACATGTTTATAACGCTATTACTTGGTTTTTCCATCTTAGGTAGTATCTATTGACATCTCACTTTGGAAGATGCAGATTTAACTCTTTAAACCACTCATACACATGCATATTTTCCCTCTCATCCTCCTGTTTATAATAATTTGTTTGATCTTTATATAAACTCTATCCCAGTTTTCAGGGATAGAGCTTCTGAACCCTTGGGATTTCCCCGTGATAGGAACATCTTTGTTATTTGTGGTGGGCCACTGGAAAGCTTCAGGGTGGGGGCTGGTCACACCAGAAAGACTGACCACGTGATTACAGGGTTGGGGCTTTGAGCCAGTGATGTCAACCTGACCTCTGGGGAGAGGAGGGGCCTGGAGATTGAGGTCAATCACATGGCCAATGATTCAATCAATCATGCCTATGCAATGAAATCCCAATAAAAACTCTGGACACCAAGCTTCAGGTGAGCTTCCTGGTTGGTGATAAACGCAGGAGGGTGATGCATTCTGATTCCACAGAGAGAGGACACAGAAGCTCCACGTTCGGGACTCTCTCAGATCATGGGTCTCTTCATGGGCTATGGCTGGTCTTGCTTTGTATCTTTTGTAATAAAACTGTAGTCATAAGTACAGCACTCTCCTGAATTCTGTGAGTAGATCTTGTGAATTACTGAACCTGAATGGGTCACAAAAACTCCTGGATTTGTAGCCAGGTCAGAAGTGCGGGTGGCCTGGGGACCCCTGAAATTGAGCTGGTGTCTGAAGTAAGGGCAGTCTCGTTGGGGACCATGCCCTTAACTTTTGGAGTCTGTGCCAGCTCTGCTGGTTAGTGTCATAATTGCAGTTTTGCACCTCTCAACACAGTTTTATCAGTTTTGTGTAAATCCATGTTTACTGTTTCCATAACAACATCTGTGTAAATAGTGTTCACTGCTGAGCCCATTAAAAGTATTTTTATAAGTTTTCTTCTTGTTCAACTCTTAGTTCTCCCTAGAGTTAATCACTCCTCCTCTTTTATTTTCTTTTTAATTTTCTTTGATTCAGTCTTACGATGTACTGATAAGTCTTCCCACATCCTCCTTTGGCTCTATAAATATCAACCCAACTGGTCAGACTGGTCAGAAAATCTATTTTTCTCATTTTGTTTCCAGAGACATCCCTTCTGGAGCCCCCTTCCTTTGCATCCAAATTGGGCAGGTTGCCCTCAGGACTGCTGCCGTCAGCTTGGGACTCTCCATTGCCATGATTCCAGAACTTTCCTTTGCCTCTCTTACTCTCTTTCTTGCATTAATCTCTGTTTCCTCACATCACCATCTTGCTCTTTCTTGATTAACTCATTGTAATAGAGATGCTTAATGCTCACCAAATATCCCAAGGGCTCCCCTATATTTCCAAGAATTCCATGCAGTTAAATTGGGGTTAAATGATTAATTTGGCCAAAATTCTATGAAAGGAAGTGGCGTATGCTACCTCTACCTCTAAGCCAAAGCTCTTGAAAGCTGGTATGCCCCTCCATCTCGTTCCTCTACTGGCATGTGGCCTTGGAGGAGACGTGTTCCTGATGGTGCAACTACAGGATAGTGGAACCTCAGTCAGCCTGAGCCTCTGAAAGTCCAGTCAGGAAAACAGCAGAATTCTTAACTAATTAAGTATAACATTTAATACAGGAAAATGGTTACAAACCTGTTAAAAGGGCTGCAGTATGACGAAGGAGAAGGTGGGACTACCCAGAGAGTAGTACCCCCAGGGCTGGAGGAGCAAAGGGGAAAATGAGACTAGAGAGCCACAATCCTGTATCATTGAGGCTGTGGTAGCCACTGCTGGAACCGTGAGACCTAAGCAAGAACCCAGGAGCCCAGACTCACCAGCCACTGAAGGAACCACCAGAAGCAGGAAAGGTCTTCGCTTCCATCTCTCTCTCCTTAGTGCTTCCCATTAGCAGAATCTAGCCAGAGGCCAGCTGGCAAGGGAGCCTGGGAAATGTAGTTTGCAGTCTTCCAGCCTCCTGCAATACAGAGGAGCGGATGGAAGGATGGGAATCAAGTCAAGAGGCAACAGACAAATAACTGCCATGTTTAGTGCCTTTGTAGAGCAGAGCCCCCTGCCAACCCATGTTGGAAATGTCGACATCTGGGGGCTAAGCTGCTGAGATGAATGCTGCAGCTAGCACTGACTATCCTGACCTTGGTTTTGGTGGAGCACGTTCTTTAGTTGTCTTCCTGAGAAAGAGTACATGGCAAGTAAATTTTGGAAACTCTCACGACTAAAAAGTCTTTATTCTCACATGTGACTGGGTATGGATTATAGATTGGCAATCGTTTCTCCTCAGAATTTTAAAGACACTGCTTCATCATCTTTTGGCTCCCAGTGTTGCTATTGAAGACGTCCAGTGCCATTTTGATACCTGATCCTTTGCATGTGACTGGTATTTTCTCTCTGGAAGCTTGTACAGGTAAATCTTTTTATAAAAAAAAAAAATCTGTATTCTGAAATTCCATGATAATGGACACTCAGGCAGCCACATCAATCTGGAAACATGTTTTTCTGTCCTGAGAAATGAATTGGAGTTATTTATTTGATAGTGTCCCCCTTCCATTTTCTCTTTTCTCCTTTTCTGAAATTTTGATTATTCAGATTTTGGACCTTCAGATCCTCTAATGTCATTTTAATTTCTCTTCCATTTTTCATCACTTAACCTCTCAGTTATACTTTCTAGAAGATTTCTCTTCATTATCTTCTAATCTTTCTGTTGAATGTTCTTATTTCTGTTATCCGCTCTTTAATTTCCCAGAGCTTTCTTAATCTCAGACTGTTGCTTTTCCTATACATGCTGTTCTTGTTTCATGATTGCAGCATTTGCTCCCATCTCTCTGAGAACAGTTACCTTTGTTCCTGCTCCCTCCATCATCCTTGTTTGCCCCGAGTTCATTTATTAAAAATGTGTTTTTTTCATTTCTCCTATTGGAGGATTTCCGAAGATGCCAAGTGACCCTGAGCTGTTCAGTCATATGTGTGGGGTGAGTCATTCTGCAGGCAAGAGAGGGACTTGGGCAGCTGGAGAACTTCATCATGGGAAGGGGTGTCCTCGAACGTCTGTTAATATTTTCTCTTGAGCCACTCAATTTCCCTATATCGGACTCTTTTAAATCTCCTGCCTGGGAAGTAACTTGGCTGTGAGCATTCTGAGAGCCAATTGGGGAAAAAAGGTGAGGAAGATGAATCTCACATTTCAGAAAGCAGATTTCACTAAATTCCCCTGGCTTCAAGATGAACTCTCCCTCCCTTTGGTTCTGCCCACTGTTCCCAACATCAGAGCCTGTTTGGTTGCAGGCTTCTGCCAGGGTGGATGAGGAGTGGTCTGGTGGCTGGATGCAAAGGGCGATTGGAGGTCTGGGGGCCCACTGGCTCTTTTGTATACTTTGTACCAATCTTTCTGTTTTTGGCCATACTGGCAGCCTTGGATTCTACAGGCTTTCTGGAGTCGGGGTGTAAATCAGATTGTTTCATGGTGCTTCCCCCTCGGAGGGCTTAGATCATCTGTGTTCCAGTTTATAAAATCTGGTGGGTTTGTGCTTTTGATTTTTTCCTTACTGAGAGAGACAAACAGACAGAGACAGTGAGCAAAAGAGACAGAGAGGAGAGACAGAGAGAGGAGAAGACAGAGGGCCAGGAGCGAGAGCCTCGAGGGGGAGGAGAGAGCGACAGACTTGCACCCAGAGTGCAGCTCTGGGGCTGCAAGAAGTTTCATCTCCTATGGGGATGATGGAGAAGGTTTGGAATATGCTCCAGGGAACAGTGACAGACTGGAGATCAACACTGACTGCCCGGAATGTGTGTGAAGCCTGCATGGTGGTGACACTCCAGGAAAATGTGGGGTATTTGGAACTGATTATTGGGTCAAGATGGAGGCAAGGCAAGGAGGTTCCTATGCATGTTCCTGGATGGGGAGTGTGTTCTGTCTAAATAACAAATCAAGGTATCAGCTGGGGTCACCTGGGACCAGGAGGATCAATGTTAAAGCTCTGGAGAATCAATTTATAGGGAACAAGGGAAGCCCGGACCACAGCGTAGGGTGGTTCCACCAGATGGCGTTGGTTCCCTCCCAGTAAGATCTCGGCGTTCCTTTGCTGAGGCCCAGATTGAACAGAGGCCTTCCTGGGGCTGCTCTGACAGCATCTCGAAGCACTGGTAGACACAGGCTAAGACCTCTGAAAACCTGGGTCTAAGGTTGATTCTCGGGTCACTGTAAGGGAGCTCCAACTAGACTCTGTCTGCGTTTCCTGGGGCTGCCATAACAAAGTACCATACATACTAGGTGGCTTACACAACAGAAATGAATTGTCACAGTTCTGGAGACTACAAGTCTGAAATCAAGGTGTTGGCAGGGTTGGTTCCTTCTGAGGGCTGTGAGGAAGAATCTGCTCCAAGCCTCTATCCTAGCTTGTAGTGCATTGCTGTCAATCTTGGGCAATCCTTGGCTTGTAGCAGCATCCCCCAATCTCTGCCTTCATCTTCACCTGGCGTTCTCCCTGTGTGTGTCTCTGTGTCCAAATTTCCCCTTTCTATAAGGGCACCAGTCATGTTGGATTAGGGCTCACCCTAATGACCTCATAGGTCATTAGCTAATTACATCTACAATGACGCTATTTCCAAATAAGGTCCTGAAGGGTTAGCTTCAACAATATGAATTTGGGGGTACACAATTCAACTCATAACAGACTCACATCCCTACCAGTTATTTTACATGAATATTGGGGTGTTAATCAGCAAAGACGGGATGGTGATCATTGGAAATGTAACATTTGAAAGGAATGTAAGAGATTGAGGACTGGACATCTTCTAGTTCCCCTGAGACACCCCCAAAGCCCAAGAAACCCATGTCCCTGCAGGACTGACCCTTCCCCTCATACCTCGCCTCCATTGCTGTTCCCTGCATAATCAGAATTTATGCTCAGCATAGCCTCAAGGATCAAACTCAGAATCAGAGGAGGGAGAAGAAGAGAAAGACCCAGGAAAAGATGACAAGTATGCGCTAACTTGTATTTCTAAAAGTCTGAGACCTGTTTTTGGGAGTGGAAGGAAGCGTGAGGAAACTCAGCCACAGGGAGCCGAATGTGACTCGGATCAAGCTGAATGGGTGGATGAAGTGTAATGGGAGTCTATATTTTTGTGCCAGCTGTCCACAGGGCATGGTGCAGCAACTTCCAGGGGAGCCAATGCTAACTTGAACCTAATACTGGCCTGTGCTTAGGGGCACTGCCGTTGGCCTGGATTGAGAAAGAATCCAGAGACGTTGGGACAGGAATGCTGGGTTGGACGGAACACAGGCATTCTGCCACTGCCCTAGTCCCCCACTCTATGATCTCTCCCAAAGAGCTTCAGAGGACTTCACCCTTGATTTGAGAAATGGGTTAGTGATAGCACTACCAGGATCATTAAAAATCTCTTTATCAGCCAGGCCTGGTATGACCAGGCCATTGAAATAGACATCCTAGTCTGAGCAGGGACAGAAGGACATGCCACTGGCCGAGGCCTGGAGGCAGCACCAAACTTCCAGACGCAAAGTAGGGGTGCCTCAGGTGTTAGGCATTGTATGGGTGGAGAGGAAACCAGTTCTTAAGGAACAGTGTGACACTCAGAGGTGGCTGACTGTAGTTGGTAAAACCAGTGGGCAGCCCAGAAAGAAAATACTTTATGTGTGTAACCCAAACACTTTCAGATCTGTAGAACACAAGCTTGGCACAGGATAGCCCCATGCTGGCTGATACAGCCTCTCGTCCAGTTCCTGTGCCTGAGCTTTGCGTCTTCGCTGAGGACTGGGGACACATGCTAGGCCTGTTGGCTGAGAAAGGCTCTGTCACAGGTTTGGTTGCCTAGGCTGCTGACTCTGGGATGGAGACTAGTATGCAGGAGCCTCCTTAGGGAGGGTTCTTGAAACCAGGGCTTGGGGACTGGAAAGCAGAAGGGGAGGGAACAGGACTGGGCAGAGGGAGACTGGACTGTGACGCAGTCTCAATGAAGGCCTCAAGAGTCCTCCTCGGGACTTCTGAAGCCAGGAGGGCTCTTCAGAATTATCACAAGCTGGGACAAGGGGGCCACAACTTTATACACCTGCATCAATCATTAGATACGGGCTACGCTGGGGAGGGGCCATGACCTTGGGCGAGGTATTGCTCTCCAGCAGATGCAGTTCTGAAGATGGCCAGCAGCCCATGTGGCAGCTTGGGGAATACGCCCTTCAACCCTGAGTGTGGAGGAGGAGCTGGGTAATGCATTTCAGAGTCCACCGTGGGCTCTTGCCATCCCACCCCGGCCTGGGGTTCCCCATCCAGGCCCTGGGTCAAGGCCACTAAAGGGAGGACTCTGGGGATGGGTGGCAGTTAATCAATCCACACCAAGCTGGGCCGTCAATACAACACGCAACCAAGGTGCTACTGGGGGCTCAAGAGTGGCCTGGCCTGCAGAAATCACTGGCTATGGTAAATGTATATTTGTGTCCCCGGAAGTGAAATTCATTAGCAGTCTACCTAGATTTTATGAGATTGTATCACCAGGAAAACCCTAGCTTCTGTAACTGGTTCTCCGCCTCTCAGATAATCCCCAGGACCAGGAAAGAGCAATGGCACCTGTGGGAAGAGTTTCTAAGGAGAAAAGAATCACCTACCTCTCCCACTGATTACAACGGAAAGCTTGGAAAAACCCAAGAGCCAAGACCTGAAGCCTGTGAAACGTAAACACTGGCAGGCAGACTGGGAAGGAAAGTCAAACGTGAAGGAAAACCAGTGTGGCAGACGAGGGTTCATGTTTGCTTTTCATCTCTTTTATCTACTGGCCTTGCCCTGAGGGCAGGCTGAAGCAGGGAACAGCACGGCAGGTGGAGACAGCAAAACCTTCAAGAGGACCAGTCTTATAGCCAGAAGACCCGGAAAAGTGGCTCCTGTGGGCAGGAGAGTGGGAGGAGAATCTCCACATTTTTCTTCTTCTTTTTTCTCCCAGTCCTATCCCAAGGCTGGCGCCATTCGTGGAACCTTACTGCTAAGGCGGGGGTGGGGCCTAGCCATCTAAAGTCCTGAGAGAAAACTCATATTTCTGGATTGAAGAACCAGGAAAAAGTGTCCCTGTTGTGTAGAGTGAGAGGAATCCCTGTTATTCTTGTCTGTCTTCTTTCTCACTGCTTCACCCCAAAGAGGCCCAATCACACAGAACGGTGCTGTAGCTCAGCGGGTATTCCTACAGAACCTCATCTTCCTAGTCAGAGGAATCTGGAAAAGGGGCCCTGGGAGTCAGGGAGTGTGGAGGAAATTCTGGAGAGGAGAAACGGGCTACCCTAATTCCACAGATGAGCTAACACACGTCCCAACAGTGCATCCATGGAACACAGCCAAAGAAACACAGCAAGGGGTTTGAGAACTGAACTGTGATACACACCACCACCTAAGTCCCCTGATGGCACTTGCAAGGGGCAGATCCAAACAGCTCAGCAAACTCTCTGAAAACTGAACTGACGTTGGAACCCCTGCACACTGAAGGAAAGAGAGAATTTGTGGGCTTAACCAGGTTGATTGCCTACTTAAAAAAAAAAAGCAACATTCCAACATTCTCCACAGAATGTAACAGGATCCAGAGTCTCAGTATGTCTGTATATATATACACAGACATCCACACATACAGTGCTGTAAACATATAGGATTCAATTCAAAATTACTCAACATATGGGCCGGCCCCGTGGCTTGGTGGTTAAGTGCGCGCGCTCCGATGCTGGCGGCCTGGGTTCGGATCCCGGGCGCGCACCGAGGCACCACTTCTCCGTCCATCCTGAGGCTGAGTCCCACATACAGCAACTGGAAGGATGTGCAGCTATGACATACGACTATCTACTGGGGCTTTGGGGGAAAAAAATAAATAAATAAAATCTCAAAATTACTCAACATACCAAGAACCAGGAAAATATGACCAATTCACAAGGGAAAAGACAATCAACAGATACCAACCCTGAGATGAGCCAGACTTTGAAATTATCAAAGATTTTAAGGTAACTATTATAACTATCCTCCATGAGGTAACGGCAAACACTCTTGAAATGAATGGAACAAGTTTTCAGCAGATAAATAGAAACTATAAAAAAAGAACCAAAAGAATAATTTAGAACTTAGAAACAAAACAATATCTGAAATCATAAAAAAAAAAAATCATTAAACGGGCTCAATAACAGAAGAGAAATGACAGAGGAAAGATTCAGTAAAGTTGAAGATAGATAAATAGAAATTACAGGGTGAAAAAGATTGAAAAAATAAACAGAGCATCAGTGAACTACAGAGCAATATCAAAAAACCACTAACCACCTCCCCCCCAAAAAACCAAAAAACCTCCAGAGTTTGTCAAAGACATTTATGGGAAAATATTTTAGTAGCTGCTGGAGGCAATGGATAATAGTTGGGGAAACAGCAAATTAAACTAAAAAGCTTGGGGGAAAAAAACCTTGGGAATGAAATGCTTTGGGAGAATAAGAGCTTTGAAAAGCTCTGACGCATTCCTGGGAATTAGTAAGGCCAAGTTCATCGCCGGGGCTGTGCACATGCTCAGGAAAGACGTGAGACGGCTCTAAGCTTTCACCTCTGGCTGTATGCAAGCAGGAAGTGAAGGCTAAGGCAGAGTTGGTAACTACCTGGCAGAGAGCTGAAGGTGTACCCCAGCACACACATTTAGGTCGTCTATCCATTTTGAGGTAATATTTGTGTATGGTGTAAGGTAGGGGTCCAAATTCATTCTTTTGCATGTTGAGATTCAGCTGTCCCAGCACCATTTGTTGAAAAGACTATTCCTTCCCCATTAAATGGTCTTGGCACCCTTGCTGAAAAATAATTGACCATAGATGTATGGGTTTATTTCTAGATTCTCAATTCTATTCCATTTCTCTATATGTCTATCCTCAGGCTAGCATAACACTGTTTTGATTACTGTAGCTTTGTAGTAAGTTTTGAAATTGGGAAATGTGAGTCCTCCAACTTTGTCTTTTCTTCAAGATTGTTTTGGGTATTCAGGCCCCCTTGTAATTCCACATGAATTTTAGGACTAGCTTGGCCATTTCTACAAAAAGGCAGTTGAAATTTGATAGGTAATTTATTGAATCTACAAATCAATTTGGGGAGTATTGGCATCTTAACAACATTAAGTCATGGGTATTTTTCCATTTATTTATATCTTCTTTAATTTCTTTCAACAATCTTTTGTAGTTTTCAGTGTACAAGTCTTTCACTTCCTTAGTTAAATTTATTCCTAGGTGGCAATTCCTCAAAAAGTTAAACATAGAGTTACCCTATGACCCAGAAATTTCATTCCTAGGTATATACCCAAAAGAATTGAAAATAGGTTTTCAAACAAATACATGTACACAAGTGTTCGTAGCAGCACTATTCATAATAGCCCAAACATGGAAACCACCCAAATGTCCATCAACTGATGAATGGATAAATGTGATATATCCACACAATGGAATGTTATTCAGCCATAAAAATAAATGAAGTACTCCTACATAATACAACATGGATGAACCTTGAAAACATTACGCTGAGTGAAAGAAGCCAGTCACAAAGGACCACATATTGTATGATTCCATTTACATGAAATATCTAGAATAGGCAAATCTATAGGAACTGTAGACTGGTGGTTGCCAAGGGATGGGAAAGGGAGAATGAGAGGTACACAGTTTCTTTTCAGGGTGATGAAATGTTCTGGAATTAGATAATGATGATGGTTGCACATTATGAATATTCTAAAAATCACTGAATTGTACACTTTAAAATGGTGAGTTTTATGTTCTATAAATTTTATCTCAATAAAAAAAATTTTTAATGCAATAATTAGGAGATGAGGGGCCCTCAGGGAATCCTAAAGGTACTGGAGGAGAGAAGTGCTCCAGTGAGCAGAACCAACCAACCAGGGAACTCCTTCCACTACCAAGTAGGTGCATCAATAAAATGACGTCCATGAGCTCCACCGGTCCTGCCTTTGCCAAACTATTCCTACCCACGAAATACAGTCTCTGGTGACACCAGCGCCTGTTGTGGGGTTGCCTAGGAGTTTTCCTGCAGTGTTTTTTTCTAAAAGGAAGACTTGAAGGTTTAATTTTTGTTCACTGGAGCTGGTTTCTTTCTTTGAAGTGGTCGTTTCCAATTTTTCCTCCTCTGTTATTTGTAGGGTGTATTGGGTAGTTATGATGATTATCTAGCCAGGTCTTTCTTAAAATTACCTGATTATAGGCATCACCTGGGGCACTTGTTAAATGAATAGATTCCCAGACACTCCCCTCA
This sequence comes from Diceros bicornis minor, assembly GCF_020826845.1. Lineage (NCBI taxonomy): Eukaryota > Metazoa > Chordata > Mammalia > Perissodactyla > Rhinocerotidae > Diceros > Diceros bicornis. The sequence continues at coordinate 9,096,783 of NC_080765.1, read as the reverse complement.
GGCCCCTTGAATAGGACTCTTCTAGAAGATTCTCATTTTTAACAAGCAGCAGGTTGATTCTTGTGACATAGCAAGCTTGGAAAACATGGATTTCAACCCTGGGGCCAGGACATCAGAGAGCAGAAGGCCACCCCACAATTCGTCAGTTTCAGCCACATGCAGTGACTCCAAAGTCCAGTCCTAATGCATTAGTTCAGGTCCTCTGAGGAGCAGATGCCCAGACAGGCCTGATGCCGATGTAAAGAGAGGGGGAAGGAAGAATGGGGGATTGGGAAGGAAAAGCTGCAGACTTCAGAGCCTCAGTGCAGCTCAGAGAAAGTCTCAGCCAAGATGATGCGGGTTCCATGAGGCAAATCACCCATGGGAGGCATTCCTGTCCTGCAAGAATGGGCCTACTCTGGTACCCAGCATGCTCATCATTGGCTGGGAGCTGTTGTGGAAAGCATAATTTTGCTGGAGATCCAGAGAGGCAGCTGCTGGAGCTATAAGTCAGCTCTGATCCCCGTGGCAGGAGACCTGAGAGGCACATTTTCTTGGCCGCCACATCTAAGTTCCTAGGAAAGATTCTGAGTGGTTCAGCCCAGTTCAGCTCTTCAATCCATACTGCCCGAGGTTGATAATCATGTGCAAGGGAGGCTGGGAAAAGGAATCTAGTGGTGTGTTCAGCTACCATCTTATTGCAGTGGAAGGAGAGAATGGATTTGGTGGATTTTGTGGAGCTAGCAATCTCAGCCCCACAAAGGCAGAGGGAAAGTACACCTTAGGGCTCGTGGTAGCTCAAGACTGAGGAGCAAGGAGGCAGAAAGTTCTCCTCTCAAACATCTTAGGCAAGCTACACCTATGGAGGAAAACGTATTTAACCCAGTTTTGTGGCTGAAGAAACCAGGGCTCAGAGGGTAAATTAACTCACTTAAGGCCATAAAGGGCCAGAGCTGGGGTCAGATCCTGGTCTGTGGAATTCTCAAGCCCACGTTCTCCACCACTCCACTCAGCTAATTTCCAGCCCAACAGTTAATGCAAAATCCCAGTGACTGAGGCGCCGTAGAGATCACTACGCAAATATCAGCAACTGTGTTAAACACTTCTAAACTTTATTTTCTTCATCTGATTACAAAGTTAATATTGCATGTTGCAAACATTTTAAACATTGTATTCACTCAACACATATTTAACAGGCTGCCTTTCATATGCTCTTTATAGCAGCCCTAATGTGAAGCAAGCCATAAACGTAATTTAAAAAATTTTAGTTGAGGGGCCGGCCCGGTGGCGCAAGCGGTTAAGTGCGCGCGCTCCGCTGCGGCGGCCCGGGGTTCGCTGGTTCGGATCCGGGGGCGCACCGACGCACTGCTTGGTAAGCCATGCTGTGGCGGCGTCCCATATAAAGTGGAGGAAGATGGGCACAGATGTTAGCCCAGGGCCATCTTCCTCAGCAAAAAAAAAGAGGAGGATTGGCGGATGTTAGCTCAGGGCTGATCTCCTCACAAAAAAAAAAAAAAAAAAATTTTAGTTGCTACATTTAGAAGAGGAAAAAGAAATAGGTGAAATTAATTTTAGTAACATATCTTATTTAACCCAATATATCCAAAATAGTATCATTTCAACATGTAATTGATTTTAAATATTATTAATAAGAACTTTCACATTCTTTTTTTTTATATAAATCTTCTACCTAGCCATATTTCAAGGGCTCAGAAGTTACATGCGGCTATAGGTTTCCGTATTGGACAGCACAACTCTATAATTTAGAAAGTTTGAGTCTCCTAAAATCCCAACCTCCAGAGACAACCACTCTTAACAGTTAAGAGCACAGTCTTCCAGATGTTTCCTATAAAAATACATAGACGTATATATTTGTTAATTAATCAGGAATCTTTCAGTTCCAAGTGAAAGAAAATCACCTCAAGGTTGGGAAGCATCTATTGACATAATTTGAAAGCCCAGGTTATAGAAACCATCTTTAAACACGTCAAGATCCAGGCTCAAGCATCATCAGGACCCGGGACCTCTTCATTTTTGAGCTCTGTGTTCCTCTTGGACAGCCGCCCTCTATCCCTGTGATTACCTCCCCCACCCACCCCTCACGCACCCCCACTCCCGCCCGCGCCCCCATCAACTGCAGACTTACATCCTTCTAGCCTCAACTGAAAAGAAATATGCTCTTTCCAGGAGTTTTAACTCAAGTCTTAGAGTCCTGGAACCAGGTTTCATTAGCCTGGTTGTGTCATGCGTTCATCTTCAGCCAATCTCCGTGGGGGCTGCAGAGCTCAGCTAAGCCAGGCCTGGGTCATGTGTCCCTGTCCCCTGGCCTCAGGGATGGAGCCAGGGCCTCAGGGGTGAAATCAGGATGCTATCACTATAAGGGAAAGAAGGACGGGATTTCCGGTGGGCAGGAACAACAGACATCCATCATAACTAGAATATATTGTTATTTGTTTATAATTTCTTTACATAGTTGAGATCATAATTCTATACATATGGACTTGCAACAACTTGCTCTTTAAATAGATTTTGGACATCTTTCCAGACAGAACAATTACCTATGTAATTAGAAAAAATTCCCCCAGCCTCCAATTGCAAGGATATACCTTAATTTATTTAATGAGGCCCCTGCTGATGAATGTCTAAGCTGTTTCACATCTTTTGCTATTGCAAACACGGCTGCACATAAAAATTTAACCGTGCGAGTTCTTCCATACTATATATCCCCAGCAGTGGAATCGCTGGTCAAAGGAGATACATATATTTTAAATTTTGATAGATATTGCCCTGACAAAGTTGTACCAATTTAAGTCATCGCCGGCCAAGAATACAGTGCCAGGGGACAATCCGGTGGCACAAGTGCGCACGCTTTGCTGCGGCGGCCCAGGGTTCCCCGCTTCGGATCCGGGCGCGCACCGACACACCGCTTGTCAGGCCATGCTGTGGCGGCGTCCCACATAAAGTGGAGGAAGATGGGCACAGATGTTAGCCCAGGGCCAGTCTCCCTCAGCAAAAAAAGAGGAGGATTGGCAGATGTTAGCACAAGGCTGGTCTCCTCACAAAAAAAAAAAAAAGAATACCAGTGCCGGTTTCCCCACCCCTCTGCTATATCAAGGATACTTTTAGCTCCAAATTTCAAAAATGACCAGTTAAAACTGGCTTAGAGAGGAAAATACTATTATCTCACTTAACAAGAAGTGCAATGGTAGGGAGTTCTGGCGTTAGGAAGGACCCAAGGACACTCCAATGACCCATTTCCCAAGAGGACTGCAAGATGCCCAGTGCCACAGAACAGACCTCAACAACCATGTCCAACATCAAAATGGGTATGTCCCTATTTCTGGTCCCTTTGGGGTTAGAGGAGAACTTTCCAGGAATCCATCTCCTCAGATTTGCCCCACATTGGCCAGAATCACATCCCCTGCCCAGGGAACCAAATTCTGACGGGAGATGTGATTTAGACCAATCACAATGCACTCCACGAGAGGGGCGCAGCCTCCCCGGAGCAGCTGTCTGACTAGTACTTGCCCCAAATGACATCCTTCATCAAGAAGAGGGAGACGATGGCTGAAGGAGATGCCCAACAATTCTGCCACATACACTTGCCAACGACAAATTTTCTTAACAACTGCTAATATGATAGGCAAAGTTACCTCATTGCTTTAATTTGCATTTTTAAAAATTCTTGATGTTGAACATGATTTCATAAGTTGAAGAAGGCATGGGTACAACTAAAATACTGTATTTTAAAGTAACTGGGAAATTTTTCTGTGCGGTTGTGCTAGCAATTCGGATACCAAGTTAATTCCATTTGTTTCAGTTTGTTTTGTGTCTCTGACTTAATTCTGTTAAACGTTTACATGGTCCCAAAGTCAAGACTACAAAACAAGGTACATTCGGCAGCCTTGTTTCCATTCCTATCGCTTCACCCTGCTCCTCCCCTCTGCCCCCCCCCACCGCTACTATTTTATTAGATTTTCCTTTATCCTTCCTTCATTTCTTTTCCCCCTCTCGTTTCTTATGCAAAAGGTAGCACACTACAAACGCTTTTCTGGGCCCTGCTTTTTTCTTTTGACTTAACAACAAATCCTAGCAGTTGCTCCATAGCAGAATGAGTATCTTTTTTTCTTTTTTTTTAAACAGTGGCATAATAAATACTCCACCATGTGGATAAAATGTCTGTTGAGAGACTTCTGGGTAGTTTCCAGTCTTTTGCTGTTACACGTAATGCTGCAACGAAAAGCCTCCTACATGTACTATTTTGTATTTTTGCCATTGGATCTCTAGCGCACAGTCCTAGAACGTTCCTGGGTCAAAGAGCTAATGCATATGCAATTTGCTAAGTATTGCCCAATTTCTTTCCAAAGGGGTTGTACCATTTTGCACTCCCACCAGCTCCTTTGAATTAAGTAAGTGATTCTACTTGCCATTTTTAGAAAATGAAAAACTATCTGGCTCTTTTTTAAATTTGCTAGGTAATTCATAATTTGTTTTTCCATGTAGATAGTTTCAAACTTGTCTTTAATTCCTTTAAACAAAGTAGGCATGATTGTTTAACAGTCTGACTCTGACAGTTCTGAATCTGTTTCTACCGTCGGTTGCACCTGCTGGTTCCTGCTCACACCGCCTTGTTCATTTTCACTGTACACTGGTCGCTGTCCTTAACTGATCCTTTGTGGGCGCTTTGAGGCCTAGGATGAAGGACTCTCCTCCAGAGGACGTGTGTTTGCTCCTGCCAGGCACCTGGAGGACTCCAAGTCTAGGGACCCCCATGAGCTGAGGTCATAGTGGGAGGTTCCCTGGGGAGACCAGTGCTGTCGACTGGGGTGAGGACCAGGCCCTGTCCCTCACTCCTCAGGAACAAGACTTTCCTTTGCTTCTTCCCATGCTCTGCTCAGTGCCAGAGCAACCTTCCCTGAGTCTTCTGTTCTTACTGAGGGCGTGGCCCTGGGGGATCCAGCAAAATGGAGAGAGGGTTGCCTATTAGGCCCCACCTCAAAGCCTTAATCTCTGAGGCCCTCGGGGCAAGAGTGCCTCAGTGCAACTTCCTCGCCTCTAGCTGGCTGCTTTCCCAGCATCTGACCCGGAAGGTCTTTCCAACCTCATCGGCTCTTCAATACTTCAGGATATTTTTGTATTTTATCCAGCATTTTTAGTTAAAGCAGAAGGGTTGTTCTGAAAAATCTGGCCCATCGCTACCAGAAATAGAAGTTCTAAAATGCGCTTTTAAAAAATTAACTTTTAATTAGACAAGTAACACATGAATACACCATCCTTATAAAAAGGTGACATGTGTGCAATATTGGCTAGTATACATGCCAAAAGTGGGCTTCTCTTACTTATGGTAGTCGGGGGCTAATTCAAGTCTTGTAGTCTTTCATTGTGACTCAGAATTTTTTTTTTTAATTAAAAATTTAACAACAAAATTGAAACTTTAAAACTATACAGATAAGGCAAGGTCTCCTTCAGCCATTACCCCCGTTTCCAGTAGTCTCCTCAGAGTTTTCTGCTGCTCTTAGTTTGGGGTATATCATTTTGTGACACATTTACATACACATGCATATCCTGTGGGAAGATGTAGTACCATCTTTGGTTTTTTACGTATATGATCTTACACTTTTCATAATGCTACACAAGTTTTCACTTAGCAATATTTCTGAAGGATCTTTCCATGTCAGCAGCCCAAGGGGCAAAAACAGGAAGCCTATAATCAAATCTGGTTAATGAACATGGTAAAGTTAACCCAAGAAGAGTTGTGGGGTTTTTCCTTGGGGAGGGAGGCACTTTTTATGAAGGCTTAATGGCATACAGAAAGTGCACATCCGCAAGTGTGTGACTCCATGGCTTTACACAAACTGCATATACCCATGTAACAGCCCCCAAGAAGCCTCGTCTAGTCCTTGCCCATCCCCCACCGTCTTGACTTCTAACACCATAGAATAGTTTCCAAACCTGGTCTTTTAAATTAAGAGAATACAGCACAAAAAATTATATTTCCATCTTCTCTTGAAAACTCAGAAGTCCTGGCAACACTCACCTTGGCCCAAGTGCCCACCCATGTCAACGACCAGCTCTAGGTGTTCTCCAGTTTAGCACAGTACCCCACCCCTACTTGTGTCTGATTCTGGAAGCTTCACCCATTGATATTACTTGGTCTCTAGGGATGTTTGAGTTTACAACTCCTAGCTGGCCAGTCTTCTATTGATGGCTAATCAAGCTGTTTTTGGATTTTCCTTATTAAAAAAATACTGCATCCCCATTCCATATAGATGTGTGTGTGTGTGTGTATAGTGTGCGTATGTGTGTGTATATATACATATATCTCCAAGAGAATTGAAGCTTATGTTCACACAAAACTTCTACACACATGTTCATAGCAGCAATATTCATAAAAGCCAAAGGGTCCAAACGTCTATCAACTAATGAATGGATAAACAAAATGTGGCTCATCCATACAATGGAATATTATTTGGCCATAAAAAGTAATGAAGTATTGAACCATGTTACAACATGGATGAACCTTGAAAACATTATGCTAAGTGAAGGAAGCCAATCACAAAAGACCACATAATGTATGATTCCATTGACATGAAATGTCCAGAAAAGGCAAATCCATCAAGACAGAAAGTAGACTAGTGGTTGCCAGGGACTGGGGGGAGAGGGGTAGAGTCTGCTAATGGATGTGGGGTTTCTTTGGGGGATGATCAAATGTTCTAAACTGGATAGTGGTGATGGCTGCACAACTCTGTAAATATACTGAAAACCACTGAATTGTATACTTTAAATGAGTGAAATAGGTGAATTCTCTCTTAATAAACTGTCACTTAAAAAACAGACTATACTGCTCTAAACACCCTTGAACATCTCTTTTAGTTTCTGGAATTGCTGGGTCACAGGGTCGTTTTATCCTTCAATTTCTCCAGAGTGACTAAAGCAATTTCCTCTGCCACAAACAGTGTGACCGTTGCTCCCCTTCACCTTTAGCTACACTTTGTTTTGCCAATCTGATGGGTAAGTGAAGAAATGGCATCTCATTTTAATTTATATTCCCCTGGCTACCAGTTTTAGAATCTTTTCATATCTATTGGCCATTTGTATTTTCTCTTCTATGAATATTTTGTTCATGTCCTTCACCCATTTTTTTATTGGAATGTCTTTTGATTAATCTGTAGTTTTTTATACATTCTGTATATACTTCGTTTTATACACTGCAAATATTTTCTCACATATCAATTTTTAATGTAAGTAAAATATTCAGCAGCTGCCTGGCACATCATTACTAAACAGGAGGAACATCGTTTTTAATACGTTGACTTAATTGTTCACATACTGCTGAAAATACCACCAAAGGAAGTCTGTGGCTCTAGTGGCTTTATTTCCCACATTTTCCCTTTCTTTTTTTATTTTGGTAAAAACCACCTTGGGTCTGAGAGGAGCTAAGACATATCCAGACCCTGGACAGGTGTGGTGGAGGCCGTCTTCTGAGACAGAGCCAGGCTCAGGGACTTTCTCTAACTACAAAGCAACATGAGAGCTTCTTTTCCATCCTTTTTAGAAACACTTGGTACCCAAGTTAAATACCAAGAACCAGCCAAGTGCCAATCACTTTAGTTTCACAGATGCATCCCATCAAGAGAGACGGAAGCGGGCGTTTTACGTTTAGTTCCTGATCTGACGTCAGCAGATTGACACATAACCAGGGAACGCAGTCAGGGATAATGAAGTCAAACTCAAAGAAAGGGAAATTTCCTTCTAGTTCACAGCTCTCAAAAGCAATTTTAAAGCAGATTCCCGATAGTCTTCACCTGCAGGCTGGTTCCTACACACCGGCTGTGGCTGCGGCACTTGGCAGAGCATTCCAGGGGCCCAAGGACAGCCTCGGGCTTCTGTCCCTGAGAAAGCACACGTGGTCATGGTCCTTGCCAACCAAGGATGGCCCTTAACGGTGCCTTATCTTGAGGGATGACTTAAACCACACACACACACACACACACATACACACACACAACAACTTATTAGGCAGTCTGGTTTGGTCCAGTCTTCCAGGTCATGGCTTCAGCCAGCAATAGAATGAACAAACCACAGGGCTCAATTTCATCCCTATGAGTTCCCCCTAGTCTTTTGATACTCACTGTTTGCTGTAATCATCTTTCATTCCTCACTTTCAGCCCCGGGGAGCCCAGCAACATGGGCACTGATATCTTTCTTCCTTCCCAAAACTAATAAATGAGAACTCAGAACACATACCTTCCAACTGCATACTAGAAAAAAAACTCCTGAGGGCTGTGTTTTGCACCTGAGGGAAGAGAACCATACCTGAAGCAAACAGACCCCAGACGCCTGCCCAGGGCGGGGACGCCATCCTCGGTGTTTTTGTCAAAAGGAGTGGCTAAAATTGTCTTCAGTCTCTTTACCATGATCACTGCAGACTAAGGAGGAAACCACTGTGGCTCATATTTACTAAGCTTTTAAAATACATTCCATAAAGTCTATAAAACTGTTTAGAAAAAATTTATTTGAACATATGAAAGGAAAATTTAGAGACCCCAATAAAACAGAGAAGTTCCTTTCCTCAGTGATGAGCACAGTCCTCACAGGTTTCCTTGAACAGTGCCCAGTGCCATCTGTCAGCTTTCAGTCACGACGTTGCAGCTTCGAGCTCACGGATCTATCCAAGTGGCCTGTGGTCACGGCAGGCACACCTCCCCTCCACAAGGAGAGAAGCCAGACAAACGGACTTGCACATGCTGATTCTCACATCCTTGCTCTGGAAGCACAGGCTCAGAGCGTGTGTCTGAACTGACACACGAGACAACAGGCTCACAGAACTGGCATCTTTTAAAGACACCCACATCACTCCGCAGAGGGCTGGACATTTTTCTTTTCATCTATCCAATCTGGACTTTTACGAATGTGACTAGGTAGGAGGCACCTGGACCGCGACGTCACAGAACTTCCGCACCAACACAGTTCCCGGTGAGGAGGGGCCGCCTGGCTGCCTCTCAGAGGTCCTCTTCTACGGGGTCAGTCGCCCCTTCCCTGGAAGGCTTCCTCCAACACCGGGTGCAGAAGGCACACTGCCACTCGGCAGTACGAGGGCGCCAGCCTAGCGGATGGGCCTGAATGGAAACGTCATGCCTGAGATGAAGGTGTGCCCGGGGTGTGTGGGCAGGGCGGGGTGGGCGGCCGGGTGGGCCGGCACGGCCCCGTAGCCCAGCGGGGGCGTGTGGATGTGAGGGTAGAAGCCAGGGGGAAGCGCTGTGTGTGGCGACTGCTGCACTGGGCCCGAGATCACCAGCTGGAGCAGGCTGCAAACACAAGGAGAAGGATTAGGACGTGTGGACTCCAGTGACAACGTTCATCTGACACATGGCATTGGGGCTGGCCCTGTCGACCTCTGGGCTTGGCACCACAGCGGAGAGGAGAGAAGGCCTGGATGCCATGGCGGCCCTCACACATGTGCCAGGAGAGGCACCAGATGCAGGCACAGAACATTCAGGTTTCCAGATGGGGACACTTCGAGCTGGTGTCTGGGGAGGAGCAGGAGGTGGCTTGGAGGTGAGAGGGTTTAGACTGGGATCTGGGCAGAGGAGAGAGGAGGGCCAGCAATGGGAAAAGCCAGGATCCTGCAGGCGACGAAGCGGAGGGAGGGCCCTGAAGGAACCACAGGTGCCCAAGAAGGGAGGGCCTGCACCCTGGCATGCGGTCCACAGAAGCTCGGGACGCAGGCTCACGTCTGTGGCTCAGGAAGCACTGCAAGTGGACAGCTGTTCCAGCCTCAACCATCTACACTTAGGAGGGTCCAGACTGAGGCACCACAGCATACAGGACAGCAGGCCAGTTTTCTCAGTCATTCTTAACGACTGAGTCCTAACTGGACTCCAAGAAAAGCCGCCCAAAAGCTGGCCTTCCAGATGAGCCTGACATGGAAAGGCTACCCTCAGATGGCCCAGGCCTGGACCCAGCCCCACCCACCTTCAGGGGTCCCCTCCCCTCCCACTCTGCGTCCAAGGAGCTTCAGACCTTCCTGCTCACTTGCTCCTCGACTCCAGAGCGGCAGCCTCCCACTGCACCCACGGCCCCCGCTCATCACACCCAGGGCCTTGGCGAACAACCTCGTGTATCCATTGTTCCCTCCCCAGCTCCCTCCACCCCGAGACGCCCTGGAGCCCGAGGTGCTGCGCGCCTTCACCAGCCTGCATTCCCCTCTCTGTGGTTCAGGACATCAATAGCCTTCCTGTCCCAGAAATCCCCTTCCGTCCTGAATTCAGTGTCATTTCCAATGTGGTTCCTTCTGAAACTCCTTGAAGAGTTTCCTCTCATTAGCCTCGTCCTTTCTAACTCTGCTCTCCCCTCCCAGCATGATCAGCAGAGCTCCTTAACCTTCTCGCTTTCCAAGGACTCAGCCTGCCCACATCCTGCTGTCAGCCTGAAATAACCAATTCTCCCGGTTCTGTCCCCAATCAGCCCTCCCCTCTTCAGGACTGAGGCCTCCTCTCTGCTCTCCTAGCCTCAACCCAAGGCTGTGGCTCTGCTGGGTCCTGTGCCTGGTGTCCACATGCCTGTCTCTCCACATCACCAAATCCCACCTGCCAGGTCCTGTTCACGCCCATCATTTGCCCCTCAGCTTCCTGGTCCCACAATGCCGCACCTTCCCTGCACGTGACAGCTCACCCCCCAGGCCACCTCACCCTTGGGCGGACCCTGACTACTGTCAGCCTGCTACCTGGAGCTCTCAGAGAGGGGGCTAGGTCTTCTGCAGACTGACCCTCACCCCCTCCCACCCCCAAGGACAAAGCCTGGTGTCCAGAGCCCAGAGGGCAGGCTCAGGCAGTAAATCGAGGGCATAAAGAAAGCTGGTGCCTTCGAGTGGCCTGAAGGTCTTCTGAGCCTCTTGTCACTTACATTACTACTTTTTCATAACTCTAGGTGAGAAATTCAATCAAAATAAGCAAACAAATAAATAAATCTAAGGAGGGAGTATTACAGAGGCAAAATTGAGGTCACGTGTTTGAACCTGCACATTCTGCCAGAGATAGGAGTTTCAAAAAGTCTCTAGTCTAGTCGGAAAGACAATTAACACAAAAGAGACCATCAGAAATCAAAGCAGCATTCCAAGGGACCACGTGTCCTCTCTCTTTCCCCACATCAGTGCCAGGCTGTCCCGGGGAGGAGAGGCAGCCACAGGCTCCTGGAGGGGGTACCCAGTGGGGGCTGTTAAGAAGTTCCAGAGGGATTCCAATGGGGACCCCTAGTTACAATACTAAGATGATTAAGAATTTATACCCTATCGTTGTTTTAATGCCCTGAAAACATTAAACATTAAATGAAAGCTGTGCACAAAGGGAAATATTACAAAGAGACTATTGCCAGAGGGGGGAAAAGGTGCCAACTTATACTAACAATGTCCTCAGATGCCAGGCAATTTTCTTGGAGCCCAGAAAAAAAAAAAGTGAAGAACAGTGTGGGCTCCTGAGGGAAAGGTGGCCCTCTGGACGAGCTGTCCATTCTGTTGATACAGTATCTCACGCAGGACCACTTTGTTCCACCAGAAACCACTCCGCCTGCTCGGTTTTTGTATCTACCCAGACACCTTACCGAAGCTTCCCCTGCAGAGCTGGACTCAGAGTCCCCCTACCACAGCACGAGGACGCCAGTCCTCTGGCTGCAGCTGCTCTCACCACCAGCCCGTGAATTCGCATCTGGCCGATGCTTTGGCCTCAAATGATGCATATTTCTGTATCAGCCACACCTGCCCAGACTTGCTGGCCCTGACAGAGCTGTGAGCACACGCGGTGCAATGGGGCCTGGCTGGCTCGCTCACCCTCTGTCCACACTGCCTGCCAATGCAACGCCAGCCCTGGAGCCCCACTACCCCTACTGAAGACCAGTGTGACTGTCTGAAGAACATTAATCCCCCCACCAACCTAACCGGGTTGTTTTCATTGCTGTAAACCCCGTCCCTGTGCACACTGCAGGGTGCAGGGGTCTGCCTTCAACTACAAACATTTCCTCACACTGTACCACGATTACCATTTTTGGTGGATACACCATGTTGGTGATGTATCACTACTAACTGACTAAGTATCCCCATGCTATAAGATAGTTAGGTCACTTCCAGTTTTTTTTTTTTTTGCTACTAATAATAGTGGATTTGCATGAAACACTTTTGTGCACATAGCTTCTTGCTTCTTGGACTCAGTGAAATTAATTAGATTACACTTTTGTGCACATAGCTTTTTGCTTCTTGGATTCAGTGAAATTAATTAGATTAAGTAAAATTCCTAAGTTATGAAAATAATAAGAGTGACAGCAGCTAACACTTGTTACATACTTACTATATATACACCAAGTACTAAGTGCTTTCTGTGTTCTGACTCATGGAATCCTCACAGAAATCCTACGTGGGGGTTAGGGGGGCGGGAGGAGGCAGGGGGACATGAGGCAGTACTATTGTTTTCTTGATTTTACAGAGAAAACGGAGGCAATGGGAGACAAGGAACTTGCCCAAGGTCATGCAGACAAGAAAGAGCAAGGCTGGAATTCTTACCAGAAGCTTTGTGACCATATAGTTCCTGTTTTTCACCACTATTGTCACTATTTCCCCCAAATTATGACAATAACCACCATTTATGGAGAGATTCCCACGTGCCACGGACCATACTGAGAAATTTACAAACACCTCCCCACTGAATCCTCCCTACAACCCAATGAGGCAGGCGATATTACTGCCCCCATTTTACAAGGGGGGAAACTGAGGCTCAGAGACAGGTGAAGAGACTGCCCAAGCATCACAGAAAACCACAGAAAAAACTGTGCTCAGAACCTGGTCTGTGCCACATGATGCCAAAGTGTTAGTGTAACCAACAAGCTGTGGCCTAGAGCTGTGGCTCTGCAGTAGGTCCCAAACGGCTGTGCCACTCACGTCACCAACAGTGCGTGTGCACCGACATCCCCACCAAACATATGTGCGCTGATTTAGTGAGCTGTGAATGACACTCTGAGTTAGCAAGACGGCCACTTTTTCACCTCTTTGATTCCCTCTCTACTTGGGCTTCCTCTCACATGGGTTACCCTACTGTATCTGTCCCCCACTTATCATCACGTCCTTAAGGGGCGCCTTATATACAGAAGCTCTAGATCCTGCAGACCAGCTCTCCCCAAGGAGGCCAGGACAAGGGGTCCACTCGCCTCGCACCCCCCCACGCCCCCCACCCAGCAAGAAGCCACGGGAGGGCACTTACTTATTATGGGGCAGCCTGGAGCACAAGGTTCTCAGGTCATCTGAAATCAAGGAGGTACAGAATTAAGGAGCAGACTGGAGACAACAAGGTGAAATGTTCACTGCCATTTTTTTCAAGGATGCTAGCAACACAGCAATAGTGCCTCACACTCCATTTTCCTAGCATCATTTAGAAACTGGGTTCTCCTTCTTCAATTTTTGTTTTAACAAAGCAGGCCCCAAACAGAATACATCACTCAGGAAAGTGGGCAGTTGTGTTGGCAATCGGTCAGATGCTGGGAAAGGGCCCAGAGGCAGGGCTCTCACTACGCAGATCAGATGTCCACGGCGATAAGTGGGAAACCCATCACCAGTGACCACACCTGGGGCCACTGGCAACCTCTGCGAGCCAATGGTTACAAAGCAAACACAGCATGTCATTAGCATCAGATCATCCTCCTGGGCGAGTTCACACTGCAATGCAGGAGGATTAAGGAACACTCAAAACCAGTGATGGGAATGTTTTATGCCTCGATTGGGCAGTGGTCACGTGAGTGTATACATTTGTCAAAACTCATCAAACTTTGCACTTAAACCTGTGCATTTTACTGCATGTAAATTATGCCTCAATAAAAAAGGACTACCGAAAAAGAAAACAAGATTCCCTAGGAGGACAGATACTAAGCTACTATCCACACTCTCAAGGAGTCCAGTCCTGGGCACAACAGCCAGAAGACAGACGGACGCCATGGTCAGAGTGCTCTGCCTGGATATTTCTGCAACTTCCGCCCTCTTCCCTGTGCACACTAAGAGGAAAGAAGTCCTAAAAGAAGCAGAAAACAGTATTTGTCCAGGAGCTCCTATTTTCTTCCCACCCCCAGGAAGGCTCGGGCCAGAAAAGTACCCACCTCTCGTGCAAAGCAGGGCTCCAGAGGCCATGGCCACCTGCAAAGCCTGCGCAAGCCGGTCCAGAGAGAGCTCGATCTCCTGGGAGGCGTTGAGGGGGTTCAGTTCATCCGCCAGTCTGTTGATCTCCTCTACCAGCGGCACCATGTGGTCAAACAGGATCAGCCCCAGGCGCCCGTAAAGGTTCTTCTCAGTTAGGTGGACCTGGAGCATCATGAGAACCTGCAGGACGCTGAGATGGAGCTTGGAGTATAAGAGGTGGGAGTCTCTGTCCATCTCTCCTGAATCCTGGGTAACTTTGGTGGTGACGTGGCCGTTGGATAAGGAGGGCTTCTTCTTCCTTTTATAAGCCAGAGGGGCCTTCACACACCAGCGGATCAATCCAGTGAGCGGGGTGAGCTCTAAAAATCCTATTGGGAGATTGGCTGCAATTGGGGTATTTAAAAAAGTGATGAGAATCAACCTCGGGTCCTCAAAAATCCAGTTGACAATCATTTCGAGCAAGTCCAACGGTGGGATGAGATCATCTGCAAACAAAGACAGGTTAGGTCAGGAGGGTTTTTAGCCCCTGTGACAGAGGTGGACAGCGGGGAGATAGACCCCTAGGTTCATAGTACTCACCCTGATATTCAGACTATTGACTTCTTTGCTTATCTGTTCCTGTCCCCTTCCTAGAACATCCCCTCTATAAGGGCTGCGACTCTTGTCTTATCCAGTGTTTATCTCTGATGCCAGGACTGTCCGGCCAAGGTAGGACTCAAGAAATAGTCATACGCCACTTAATGATGTTATGGTCATCAACGGACCACATATACGATGGTGGTCCCACAAGATTAGTACCATAGAGCATAGGTATGTCATAGGCTATCTCATCTAGGTTTGTGTAACTGCACTCTGTGATGTTCGCACAACGACGAAATCGCCTAATGACGCATTTCTCAGAACATATCCCTGTCAAGTGACACATGACTGCATTTGTTAAATCAACAATTCCCCAGAACTGTTATGTCTTGAAGAAAGTTCATCCTACGTGTCAATTGAAATAAAATTCCACACTTGTTATGTCCAAAACTACCACCACTCATCCTTTTCCTTGTGAGTAGGTTTCATTCCTGCGTTTGGTGTCTCCTCGTGGTCCAACCCCAAACCTGGAACCCCTGTCTAAGCAACAGCCTGACCTCCTGTGACCCCTGAGAACTTGCATGTTCTAGGGCCTAGACAGAGAACACTAATAATAAAAACACACTGACATTTATTTTGGGCTTACTATGTTCCAGGTACTGGTCTAATTCGTTTACACAGGTGAACACATTTAATCCTCAAACAAACCCAGAGGAAACTGAGGCACAGTGATGTTAAGTAATTTCCCCAGGACTCATCAAAAGTAAGTGGAGGGGCTCAGATCTGACCCCAGGTGGCCTAGCTCCTAACCACCAGGCTATACTGCCCATCCTGGGATCAGCATGCAATGCCCTTAGGCTGGCTGTGCACAGAAGTGGGTCCCACCTCCTGTCTCTGGGACTGTGCACCCCTCAGCTCACGGAAAAGCTAAGGATGACAGGCTGCTGATGTCCAATAGCCAAGGCTGAGGAAGGAGAGCGTGGGGTCAGAGAGACACATGTGGGTGTGAGGTTCCCAGCAGCTCTTTCTCAGGAGACACAGGCCGTTTCCCAAGATTATGCCTATCTATTGTTTCGGCATTAAACTGCTGCCCCCTACCATTCTGATATGAAATGACGGCAGCGGTAGGCAGCAGCTGTCTACCATCCTTACCTGGGAAAACAAACAGCAGGCAACCCTGCATCCAGCCCCTTGATCCCCCGGAGACGTTTCTGTCTGGGAAATGCCAGTCTCAAGCCCACTCCTACAGCAGACTCTCTCCCCACCACTGCAAAGGCAGTGTGTGCATACATGCCCTGTGTGTACACGTGAGTGTGTGTACTTGACAGTGAATAATCCCTATGACCTTCCTACCCAGAGACCCAAGTTCCCTGCAGAATTCGGGCAGGAGGAGGTTTTGTTTGGTTAGGGGAGCTTCTTTCTTTTTGTGGTTTTGAAGGCAGACTCCCCAAGAACGCTCCCCTGTTACCAGAAGTGCCCAAGAGCAGCACCTATCACCATTCTGAGAGCGGACTCCGGGCCCAGCTCTCTAGGGCCACTGCTGCGTGCCCAGTGATCTCCATATCTCCAAACTCAGCAAGCTGTGTAGGTTAAATATGTACAGCTTTTTGTACGTCAATCACACCTCAGTCAAGTGGTGTGAAAAAAAAGAAACCACTGACTGGCAATATCAGATTGGCAAACTGGCTTAAGAGAAAAATCCCATGTCTCACATCCATTCTAGAATGTTAGTGGTATTCTCTGAACATTATTTTCTTCTCCATATGGTAATTAACTCATTCCCAACGTTAAGGTCAATTTCTGTCCTTGTTGGCCTGGAACAACTGATGACTGAAAGGGCAACTATGATGCTGTAAACTGGGTTTAATTAAATCTTTCCTTTTGGAAAACAAAAGGCCTGATCCCAGCTGTTAACAGCTCTTAGTAGCCTTTGCAGGAGAGCGCCAGGGAAAATTCCACTCCAGCAGCAGGCACGGCTCGACAAGACCTGCCTCCTATTCCAGTGGCAAACCGCCAGAGAAGTAATAAGTCAGAGTGTGAACACGATATGCACTTGAATGTCATACCACGTCCACACTAACTTTCTCTAGAGAATGAAAAAGTCTAACGGCAAGAAAAAAACTTACAAATAAAAGGAGAATCAAATGTAATCAGGGTGCTGGCAGGAGACCAATCCTGGACTGAACAAAAACGGACAATACTGTTGCAGGTCCTCGACCTGCTGGTTTAGCTCTCAGACCGGGATAAGGAGACGGTCTGTAGGCCCTCTGAGCAGCAAGAGCCAAGGGCAGAGAAGGGGGAACCCGAAACAGAAAAGCGGGCTTTGAGTCTGGCTCTGCACAGAAAGCTGCTCACCGGGGCGAGGTCCACAACTTCCCCATGTGGAAAACAAGGGCCACAGCCCCTGCCCAGGGGCCACTCGGGCTGTGGGGGTCACAGAGGTCACAGGTGTGGAAGGACTCAGTGCACTGGAAAGCCATGCTGGTCAATCCATGTTCCTTGGAACCCTCCCCCGGGGGAGGAAAGTGGGCAGCAGAGCCCAATGGGTGGGGTCTGAGACCCCTGCCCCAATTCAGCCAGAGCTAGTCAACTTCTATTGGTTTTCTTTATTGACAGTCTGCATAAAATGATCTGACCAGAGGGCTCTGCTGCTGGGCAGGGACAAGGGACATGGGCTTCTCCCAGCTGAAGTCAAATACCATCTAATGGCCACCTGGAGGACCTCTCCTGGCAGCTTGTTAAGTCTCAAAAACATCATCGACAGTAGAACTGACGTGTGCATCCTAGTGTGAGGCACTGAGGACACATCACTACCTAGCTAATACTGTCGCCAAAAATGTTTAACTCGAATCTTTTCATAAGGAAACAATCAGACAAATCCAAATTGAAGGACATCCTGCAAAACAACAGGTCTGCTGAGCTCTTTAAAAAGTCAATGTTGAAGAAATTTTTTTAAACCCTGGCAACTGTTCTAGATTTAACAAGACCAAAGTGACACGACAACTATGAATAACGTATGATCTCTGATTGCATCCTGAATTCTCCTGATCCCCCAAAGGAGGGAAAAAAGCTGTAAAAGACATTATTAAGACAATCAGGGAAATATGAACATAGGCTATACGTGAGATAATGGTATTCTGTCAATATTTAATTTCTTAGAAGTGATAATGGTATCATGGTTATGTAAGGAAACATTCTTGTTCTTAGAAGTTACATGCTTAAGGAGCTGGTACATGATATTGGCAACAAACTTTCAGTAGTTCAGGAAAAAAATATCTGCAAGTGTGTGTGTGGAGAGAGAGGGAGAGAAAGAAAGAGAAGGGAGGGAGGGAGAGAGAGAGAATATACAGCAGATGTCCATAACTGGTGAATCTAGGTGAGAGGTATATGAATGTCTGTTGTAATATTCTTGCAACTTTCCTGACGTTTTTTGAGATTTTTCAAAATAAAAAGTGAGGGCTGAAAAAGCAAGTCATGTCTGAAGGAAAGCCACATCCCTCCGATACCAGACCCTAGCTTTCAGGCTATCTGCCACTTGGACCACTCTCAGTCAGGTGACTGGGAATCACCAAGGAAAGCTCCCTGTTAGCAAATTCCAGAAGCCCAGGTGGCCCATTCCTTTAGCTTTCAGCCTAAAATAAAACACAAATTCCAGAGAAAAAAAGGCCAAAGCGTTCACTGGACATTTCACCTGGGTGTTCAGTGGAAATAAAACCGGCAATCAGCTGAAGCTTCTTTGACGGCAACAACCTGCTTAAAGCTTACCTGACGATAGGTCATAAAGCGCAGTGACGGAAGTTATGAACTGGCAGCAGAAGCGAGGGCTGGCACTGAATATCTGCTTCAGCGTCTGAACAGATCCTGGCACCAAGCAGCAGTAGTCATCCACGAGGGCCCTGGCTAACCTCACACAGTAGACCACAGGCGTCCGCTGGAAAGAAGCCACAGTCATGTAACTATATGTGTCGTGAGCTAGTAGATGAGCAACTATGTACATATGGTGAAGGCCACCAGAACAGGCAGAACCACTTCCAAGAAAAGAAAAAGATGTTCACAGCTTACTTTGAAGCAGGGATTGGCAAACTAAAGCCCACAGACCAAATCCATCCCGCCACCTGTTTTTGTAAATAAAGTTTTATTGAAACACAGCCCTGCTCATATGTTTGCCTATCGTCTGAAGCTGCTCTTGCACTACAAGGGCAGAACTGAGTAGTTGTGACAGAGACTATCTGACCCACAAAGCCTAAAATATTTACTATCTTGCCCTTCATATAAAAGGCTTTGAAGTTTACTTAGCAAAGATCATTTCTGACTTCAGGTGAAGAAATGACAATTTTTGTGACCCTACAGGTGAGACTCTTAAGGCAAAAATGAACAGTTGCTACCACTTTCAAGAGCTTCAGAAGAGTGTGTGAACTACCACGATTTAGAGCAGGACTCTCTCAACTTACAATCCTATTCTCTTACAGGCTTTCTATTATAGGTTTCTATAATTCTTTCGAATCCTACATCATCACTCTCCTCTGCCTTTTTCCCTCCCACGCAGATGCCCATCTGTAGCTACTGCCACATTCAACAGCTGCTCAGGATGCTATAGTTCCAGGCCCCCAACGTGGCCTGCAGGGGAATCTGAGAGGAGATAGGAGGCCACATTGTTCATTCAGGCTGAAATCTGCCCCCACAACACTAATCCAGCCATCTCTACCTTTCCTCAGGAGGAAGCTGCAGCCCCTCACCCCAGTGTGGCAAACCCTGACCCAAACCACTCAGACCCTTTCTTGTCGCTGACATCTGCTCATTTAGCCAGCACAGGAGCATCGTGAGAGATAAATGGAAAATTATACTATGAATTAGAGGATGCTAAACTTGACTTCATTAGGTTATCAAGGGATAGAGGTAATCCTGAGGTTAAATATAACACACACGTTCAAGTCAGATGCCCCAGAAATCGGACTGGTGAGAATTAAGGTACAGACTCCACTGAGATTTACCTATGTGCTATAAGGAACACTATACATAGAATAAAAAAGAACAACATATACCTCTGTTAGCCAAATTTTAAGAATAAACAAAATTACAAGAAAAACATTTAATTAAATTGAAAAAAAAAAAGACTGTATTTGGGAACGAAGCAGGTTTGTGAAACTGAACATAGTAAACTCCGTATGCTTAGCTGAGGATCACATTAATCAAAATTTTACTGATTACTCAAAGTGGATTATCAATTTTTCAAAGACTTTGAGTAACAAAAATGTAAAACAAAATGGATCTTCCAAAATACCATCTAACACGAAACCTATTGTAAATATACATTTTTTTCTTTGGATATTTAAAAACACTCTAGAAGGTTCTTATGTCCATATCCATTAGAAGAGTCATCAACTTTGCAATGTCACGTGGAACAGTGCAAAACAACTCACATGCTTACTGACCTAACTGTATAGAAAACAAACATTACCACAATTTGACATATAACCATCTTTTAAAAAAAAATCCTATCTTTGAGGCTGCATGCATACCTGTTTTCAAAATCATATCTTATCATTTCCACCTAAGAAAAAGGATTTTTCACTTGTTCTGCAGATAGTGGCTGCAGATTTTCTTTTTAAATTCATTTAAAAATTTTTTTAAAGAAAATTTAAATTTTCTTTTTAAAATTCATTTACCATTACAAACTGTTTTCTCAAGAACTGTTACTACCTGTATGTAAAAAGAGGACTGACACATCAGCACACAGGGTAGTGACAATCAGGAGATAAGACATGTGGAAAAGACCTCTCCCAAAATCCAACTAAATGAAAATTCCTGATAGTAAACTCCTCTTCGGACACTCTCAGGAAAAGGCTGTTTCTAGAGAAGTACCTGGAGCCAGGAGGCTGCACACTCCAACACTGGGATTCGGCACACTGCCACTGCCATGGAGACCAGTTTTCCCAACAAGTTCATCCGGCTGTCATCGGCTTTGTTCCCTTGGGGGCTGAAAAGGGAGGAGAAAATAATCTGCCGGACAGAGTCCTTGGTTTGCTCCTGGAAATAATTGCACATGATTTCAAGAAGTTGGAGCTCCTGAAGTGAATTCAATCTCTGTAAAAGAAACCCAGGAGAAGCGACAAGAAATTTGGCTGTAACGTGTTTATTAATTCAAACAGTAAAAAAACAAAAAATATACTCTTTTCCCCGGGAGAACTTTTCACCCCTCTAAAGCCCAGGTCCCAGGGAGTAGCACTCCACTGTTAATCTCATCAGCCATCATCATACATCATCCTGGGGGACTCAGAATGACCTCACAGCGCTTTGAGACTCTCCATAATAGCCTTTAGTGCGGCTCGTGGGCAGTCCGCAAAGTCTCTTCCTTTTACACCCTTAAGATATGGCTGTCATAAGCCCGCAAAACAGACACTCGGCTGAGCAATGCTCAGGACTCAGGACAGGTGGCTTTTGGCTGCTGCTGCTGAAGGAGCACGGGCGTTTGTGGCTTGGCACACACTCGTCACCGAGGGGGAAAGAGGGGGCAGGGGAGTATGGACTCATCGGGGACGCGGTGTGGGCAGCCGCCGCCCGCCGCACCTTGGGCTGCGCGCCGCGCTCCTTGGGCACCTGGAACACGAACTCCTCGAGCAGCTCCACGGGGCCCTTGTCCACGATGGGCAGCGGCGCGCTCTGCAGCTGGCTGCTGAAGTAGATGTCCAGGTGGTACAGCACCTCCTTGGCGGCGCTCAGCGCGTCGCGGCGCAGCAGCGAGTGGCGGATGTCGCTCATGGTGCGGCCGCGGCGGCCCGGGGCCCCGGGAACGCGTCGGGACTTCCGCCCCGAGCCCCGCGGACGCGCCCGCCGCGCTGGAGACAAAGAGGCCACGACCCGGCCTCCGCCGCCGCCCCGGGCCTGGGCCGCGGCGCCCCCCCGCCGCCCGCCGCCCCGCACTCGGGCCCGCTCAAGATGCCATCGCCGCAGCCCCGGCCAGCGGGTGCCCAGGTGTGCGACTGCAGAGCCAGCGACAGCCGCGCGAGCCCGACGCCGCGGAGGGAACGGCGCGGAATGCCGAGAGCGGCGACGGCAGCCCGCAGGGGCCAAGCGCAGGCCGCGGCGAGGGCGCGCTCTCGGGAGGGCGCCACCTGGCGGCTCGGCCCGCGGGCGCGGGTGGGCGCCGCCGCGGCCCGAAGTAGGCCCCGCCCCCGCCGGCCACGCCCTGTCCCCGCCAGCCACACCCCAGGCCACGCGACGGCCTTCGGGCCTGGGGCCGAGTCGAGAACCGCCCAGCGGGGGTGCCACACCCACCAGCGAACGCTCACTGGGTCTCGCGCTCCCCCACCCCACCCGCAAGACATGCCTGGAGCTCCCCTTCCTTTGCGCGGCGTTCGAAGCCTACACATTTGATTTCCCCCCATGCTTTGGGGCGGTGATGTAGGGCCCTGGCTGAGGCCTCGGCAATTCATCTCAAAGATTATGTCTATTCTGAACTCACGGGGCTGCAATGATAAATGATGCTCCCCTACCCCTGACTCCCAGTGCCTGTCCCGAATCCCTGTACCCCAATCCCCTCCAGAGTGGCCTGGCCCAGCTTGGGAGAGCCATGGGAGCCTTAGGTCTCCTGCTCTTAAAGACTCTCCCATCCTAAAAAACCCTCAGCACTTTCTATGAATGTCTCTTCCTGCATTGATCTCTCTGCACTGAATTAACTGGGGGATTAGTTTGGGATTTTAAATATAGGACAGAAAAGACTTGAATATGGCCACAAGAGGCCAGTGGAGGGGGGGACGGAGGCCACAAATATGGGACCGTGCCTTGTGTAAAAGGCCCGTGCTGGCCAGAGGGCAGGCCTGGGTGAGGATGCTGGGTGTGGTTAAAGAGATTTAAAAAAAAAAGCCAAGGCCTTTCCCTGGAAGAGATGGGAAGGGCATCTAAGATGCTGCAACCAGGCGTAGCTCCAAGTCACTGAGACCCTCCTGCACAGCAGGGGACACACCCATAAGGTCCCTCCTGTCTGAAAGCCTAGAGTCTGGAGTGGGAGACCAAGGTCAACTGCAACCTCTGAGAAATCAGCTTTGATTCCCGTGACTCTAGGACTTCAGAGATGCTCCATCCTAACAGGCTGAGTGAACAAAGGATGAGCAAGGGGGATTTCTACCACGGAATACAGCATGGCACCAGGCAAGCATCAGACACTCAGTAAACACTAGTTTTCCCTTCCCTTCCTTACCCACTGAAAGCTGATTTATAAACACATAGAAGAAAACAGAAACAAACAAAAACCAATGCTTAGAAAGTAAATATCCATATGTATAAAAAATTACTATATTTAAAAGATAGTAACACTCTTCCCCTTCTTATTTTTTCTTTCTCTCATAATGTGCAGCAGCAGGCAAAAAGATCTCTCGAAGGTTGCTCCAAAGCCCGTGGGAGTGAATGTTCCGGTAGATCCGGGGCTCTGCTGATGGGGGCCAGGCCACATGGGGGTGCCAGGCCCAGTCACCTTTGTACCACTCATTAGTGGTCTGGTTGGTGGCCACCAGGTACAGAGCAAAGCACAGGTAGCCCCCCAGGAGGAAGCTCAGCACCACGACAAAGCCCAGCATGAAGACGATCCTTGGGAAGGTCAGGAACAGGTACTGGGGGCAAAGAAACAGCGGCACATTAGGCAGCTAGGCTGTGACACAAGTCAGGGTCAGCACCCAGCACCCACAAACATGTCTGAGCTGCCTCCCCGGGTCAGCCACCTCCATACACATCTGACCCACTGGACACAAATCAGAACCATAAAAAGCATGACAAACAGCCCAGGAAGAAGTCCTAGTACGTACAAGAGTTTAACATGGGAAAAATGAAGCGTGTCCATGGAAGAAAAAGGGGAAGGATACTCAGGAGATGGTGCTATGCCAGTTAGCTATGTATAAAATAAAGAATAAATGTAGATCTTAGTTCCTGCAAGAAAATCAAGTCCAAATGGAGAGAGCAATCTCTCCCCTAAAACAATACAATCACAGGATACATGTACAAGGGTATTCACTGTAGCACTGATTTTTAACAGCCCCTCTTTCTAAAAGAGGCAAGTTACATGTCCATCCACGAGGAAGAGGAAAACTCTGGCATAGTCATACTATGGAATAATAAGGAGCCATTAAAAATTAGGTCAATTTCCATGTATTGATTTGGAAAAGATGTTGGTAATATATTGCCCAATGAGAAAGGCAAGATGCAGGGATCACAATGGGATCCTATTTGTGCAAAAAACAAAACAAAACTGACGCTGTGAAGGTGTGCAGCCATACAAATACACATAGGAAAAAAGCCTGAAAAATACACACCAAACTACTAAAGTGGTTGCCTTTGGGGAGTGAAACTGTTGGGAGGGGAGGAGTATAACTCCCAGTTTTCACTTTATTTTTTCTTTCAAGATGTTTTAAATTTTCTTTTTTCCACCAGCCTTACTAAGATATAATTGACATACAGCATTGTGAAAGTCTAACATGCACAATGTAATGATGTGATATAGCGAAATGATGACCACAATAAGGTTAGTTAACACATCTATCATCTACATATAATTTTGTGTGTGTCTGTGTATGGTGAGAACTTTTAAGAGCTACTCTCTTAGCAACTTTTAACTATACAACACAGTGTTGTTAGCTACAGTCACCATGGTGTACATTACATTCCAGAGCCTAGTCATCTTTCAACTGGAAGTCTGTACCCTTTGACCACCTTCGCTGATTTCTCTCCTCCCCTTTCATTTTAAACACTCTGGACTGCTTGAATTCTTATAAGTTATTTTTTATAATAAACAAAATGAAGAATTTTGAAAGAGTTCAATATTTTTGCAAAGTCAGGAGAAAAGAGTAGACATTTATCAAAACTCTTGATAGGGGAGACTTTCTAACTGAAGTTACAAAGAAAAGAGATTTGATGAGGAAGAATGTCTAAACTTTTATATACAAAAAAAGATACAAAAATAGAAAACAAATACAATAAGGATTAACTATCATTATGTAAAGAACTCAAATCAAAAGTTATCTAATGTCAAAGAGGTAAACAGTTAAAGGACATAATTCACAAATGAAGATATACAAATGACTGACAAACAAGGAAAGTACTCAAAAGTAATGAAAGAAATATAACTTTTAAAAAGGGTATACCATATTTTCCTATCAAACTAAAAGCACCTCCCACCCCAAGCACCATCAATGCCTGCTCTGATGCAATGAAATGAACACTTACACATTGCTCTAAGCACAAGGTTTTAAGAAGCAATTTGACAACATATATTAATATCAAAAGACTTATAAATGTTGATAATTTTTGACCCAGTATTTATATTTTTTGGAATCTAGCCTAAAGAAAGTCCTAAATACAAAAGTAAAACCATATACACAGATCACCCACTGCAAAGGGGAAATGCACTTCACCAATGGAGAGAGCTGGTGGTCACCATCTTAACCAATGGATCAACCGGGGCTTCACTGATCCTATGTTCTACCTGATGGGATGCAGTATGAAATACACATCCCTGCCTAGAAAGCATTTTTGCCAAAAATATTAATCCGAATCTAATCAAGACTCTAGAATTAACTTCCACGTTACACTAATATAAAGGAATAGAGAAAAATTAGATGACACAATTAGGAAAAAGACAAATCTAGAACAAGCAACATTCTAAAAGACAACTAAACTATTGTTAATTTCATGAATAAAAGTGGGGGCATTATTTTAGACTAAAAGAGACTAAAAAGCCGTAACATTCAAATGCAATACATAGCTATAAAGTGGATTCTGGTTCAGGGAGGTAAAAAAGCTATAGAAGATATATTTGAAACAATGGGGAAATATGGACTAGACTATGAATATGGACTAGATAGTACACAGATTATTACTTTTCTTAGGTGGTAAACAGCATTGTAGTTATGTAGAATGTTCACATTCTTAAAAGATGCATGCTCAAGTATTCTGGGGTAAAGCAACATGATGTCTCCAACTTGTTTCTACTAATACAGAAAAATATATACAGACATACAGAAAGAAAACATTAAAATGTTAACAATGTTTAAATCTAAGTGGAAGGTATATGGATAGTCACTTTGTTACTCTTAACTTTTCAGTGTGTTTGCAAATTTACACCATTGGAAAAAAATTTAAGAATAAAAACTACTCAAGGTTAAAACAACAATGAGGGGCCAGCCCCGTGGCTTAGCAGTTAAGTGTGCTCGCTCCGCTGCTGGCGGCCCGGGTTCGGATCCCGGGCTCGCACTGATGCACCACTTCTCCAGTCATGCTGAGGCCGCGTCCCACATACAGCAACTAGAAGGATGTGCAACTATGACATACAACTATCTACTGGGGCTTTGGGGAAAAAAAAGGAGGAGGATTGGCAATAGATGTTAGCTCAGAGCTGGTCTTCCTCAGCAAAAAGAGGAGGATTAGCATGGATGTTAGCTCAGGGCTGATCTTCCTCACAAAAATAAATAAATAAATAAATAATAAAACAACAATGAGGTATCCTACATACCTATCAGAATGGCTAAAGTGAAAATTAGTGATAAGATTAAATGCTGGCAAGGATGCAGAGAAACCAGATCATTCCTCATCACTGGTGAGAATGTAAAATGGTATAACCCCTCTGGAAAATAGTATGGTAGTCCTTTTCAAAACCTAAAGTGGACTTACACCCAACAATCACACTGAAGACTTCTTTTCACACAGGAACTAGTAAATGAACGTTCACAGTAGTTTCATTTATAATAGACAAAAATTGGAAACTACCCAATGTCCTTCAAAGGGTCAATGGTTAAAAACACTGTGGTCCATCCATACCACGGAATACTATACAGCAATTCAAAAAAAAAAAACTATTAATACATGCAACAACTTGGATGGATCTCAAGGAAATTAAGCTGAGTGAAAAAAACCGATCTCGAAAACATACTGTATGATTCAATTTATGTAACAATCATGAAATAACATAACGATAGAGATGGAGAACAGATTAGTGGTGGCCAGACATTGAGGATGTGGGGAGGAGGGTGCGGCTGTAAGGGGGTAATATGAGGGAGTCTCTGGTGGACAGTAGAGCATCTTGATTGTAGTGGTGGTTATGCAAAGCTACATGTCAAAAAATTGCACAGAGCTATACACACACATACACACAAATGAATGCATATACAACTAATGAAATCTGAATCAGCTCTGTGGATTGTGCCAATGTCAATTTCTTCATTTTGGCATTGTGCTGTGGTTGTACAGGGATGTTGCCATGGGATGAGGGGCTTAGGAGTGCATGGGATTCCTGTATATTTCTTTGTAACCTCCTCTAAATCTATAATTATATCAAAATAAGAGTTAAAAAAAAAGATACTGGCTTTGGGACTGTGTGTGTATTTTATCACATTAAGACAATATTCTTTAATTCCTATTTTCTGAGTGCTTTTATTAGAATGGATGCTGAATTTTGTGAAAGGCTTTTCAGCTTCTAGAGAAATAATCATGTCTTGTTCCTTACATTTAATAATGCTGTATAAAATATTAATCTATTTCCTAATATTGAACCAACCTTGCCTTCATGGTATACATCCCATTTGTTCATGGCATTTTATTTTCTTTGAAACAAAAGGGGAAAAAAACACTCAAGGAGAATTAAACAGTTACCTAAAAAAAATAACTGCTCATAAGCTATTTCCCATAAATGAAATCTTTTAGCCATCAAGTGAGTTTTTGAAAGAATGGCTTCAACTCTTACATTAGGGTAAATGAATTTTCGACAAGGGTGCCAAAACAATTCAATGAGCAAAGAATAGTCTTTTCAACAAACGGTGCTGGGACAACTGGATATCCACTTACTAAAGTTGGAACCCTACCTCACACCATATATAAAAATTAACTCAAAATGATCAAAGACCTAAATGTAAAGGCTAAAACTATAAAACACTTAGAAGAATATGTAAATCTTCATGGCCTTGGATTAGGCAATGGTTTCTTAGATATGACACCAAATCACAAGCAACAAAAGAAAAAACAGATAAATTGGACACCAAAATCAAAAATTTTTGTGTTTCCAGGGCCAGCCCAGTGGTATAGTGGTTAAGTTCACACGCTCTGCTTCAGTGGCCCAGGGTTTGCAGGTTCGGATCCCGGGCACAGACCTACACGCCACTTATCAACCATGCTGTGGCGGCGTCCCACCTACAAAAAAATAGAGGAACACTGGCACAGATGTTAGCTCAGCGACAACCTTCCTCAAGCAAAAAGAGGAGGATTGGCAATAGATGTTAGCTCAGGGCCAAAAAAAAAAAAAAAAATTTGTGTTTCAAAAAAACTATCAAAAAAAATGAAAAGACAACCCACAGGATGTAGGAAAATATTTGCAAATCATATACCTGATAAGGATCAAGTGTCCAGAATATAAAAGGAACTCTTATAACACAAGAATAAAAGACACCCCAAATAAAAAATGAGCTGCTGCTTCTCTAAATCTTCTTCTCCAAAGAAGATATACAAATAGCCAATAAGCACATGAAAAGATGCTCAACATCATTAGTCATTAGGAAAATACAAATCGAACCACAGTAAGGTATCACTTCATACCCATTAGGAAGACTACAATCAAAAAGACAAATAATAACAAGTGTTGGCAAGGATGTGGAGAAACTGGAACCTTCATAAACTGCTGGTGGGAATGTAAAATGGTCCAGATGCTTTGGAAAACAGTCTGGCAGTTCTCAAATGATTACAAACAGAGTTACCATATGACCCAGCAATTCCACTCCTAGGTATGACTCAAGAGAAGTGAAAACCTACGTCCACACAAAAATTTGTACACAAATGTTCATAACAGCATTATTCAAAAATAACCAATAAGTGCAAACACCCAAAGGTCCATCAATTGATGAATGGATAAATAAAATGTGATATATTCACACAATTTAATATTTTTCAGCCATAAAAAGGAATGAAGTACTGATTCATGCTACAAGATAGATGAACCTTGAAAACATTATGCTAGTGAAAGCCAGTACAAAAGGCCACATATTGTATAATTCCATTTATATGAAATGTCCAGAAAAGGCAAATCCATAGGGACAGAAAGTAGATTAGTGGCTGCCAGCGTCTACAGGAGAAGGGAATGGGGAGTGACTGCTAACACTTATGGGTTTATTTTTGGGATGATGAAACGTTCTGAAATTAGTGGTAATGGTTACGCAACTCTGTGAATATACCAGAACCACTGAATTGTATACTTTAAAAGGGTGAATTTCATGGTATATGAATTATATGTCAATTAAAAGAATTATATATCAATTTGTAAAAAACGAATGGCTTCATTTTTTTACTGGGAAAACAAATGTCCTTCTTCCAGTTTTGAAACTTGAAGTCAGAAGCATACAGCCCACAACATAATTACCTGAATAAGAAAGACGGTGTCAATAACCTGGAAATGTCCAAGGTCATCAACGTAAGTCTCCAGGTACAAGTCTGACACCACCACCAACTGGACCAGAAACCCAGTGCTCACAATGGCCAGGGTGGCAGCAGAGGCCGTCAACGTCAAGAGGTAGATGAGGAAGTACCTGGCATTCCAGGCCCCGATGCAATTGTTCACCCAAACACAGTGATGGTCAAAACGGTGCACACACCGGTTACACACACCTGCACAGAAATGGGAGAGCCACAACCCTGGGTTAGTCCTTGATGAGACAATGACACCATGCACACCTATTGACAGTTTTACAAACTGACCACTGGCAGTATGAGCTGGGGCAAATGGCAGCTGCTGTCAACAAGCTTTTAGAACTGCAGTGTTCAATACAGTAGCCACTAGCCACATGTGGGCAGTGAGCACTTGAAATGTGGCTACAAGAAAACCTTGACAGAATACTTTGCTGATATTGATAAATTTACAGTTGTTTTTCAATTTTGTGCAATGCTCCTTTGAGTTCAATGTGAATAATACTTAGATGACACAAAAGTTAGTGAATTTACTTAACTTGGACAGTTTTAAAACATTACTTTTGCTTAAAAGTCAAATCAATTCTTCTGATAAAGAAGAACCATTATATGAATGTAGATGTGGATATTAAAGAAAAATGATTTTTTGGTACTGATTCAATTACTAGAAAACTTTTAAGAATGTCTGGAATAGCTTGAGTCTGTGAATCTGCTCTTCCAACTGTAAATTTTTTTTTCAAAAGCATCAACTTTTTTTTTTTTTCCCCAGGGAAGGATTTGCCCTGAGCTAACATCTGTTGCCAATCTTCCTCTTTTTTGTTTTTTCTTCCCAAAGCCCCAGTACATGGTTGTATAGTTATAAGTCCTTCTAGTTCTATGTGAACCACTGCCACAGCATGGCAAGTGACAGACGGGTGGTGTGGTTCCGAGACCAGGAACAAACCTGGGCCGCCGAAGCGGTGAGAGCACCAAACTTTAACCACTAAGCCATCAGCGCTAGCTCCCAACTGTAAATTTTATGAAATCTAAATACAGATCAAGTATTTCTGATGAAAACATAGTGTATGGATTGAGACATGCTGTAAATGTAAAATATACAGCAAATTTCAAAGACTTAGTATGAAAGAGAATATAAACTATCCCATGAATGATTTTTTATATTGATTACACGTTAAAATGGTATTTTAGATATGTCAGGTTGAATAAAATATATCATTAAAATTAATTTCACCTATTTCTTTTTACTTTTGTAATGTGGCTACTAGAAAATTTAAAATCATGTACATGGCTCGCATTATATTTTCATTGCACAGCACTAGTGTAGAATCTTGGCCACTCCCCAGAAGAACAGGCCCTGCCAGGACTGAAATCTGCAAGCACAACATTGTGCAGAAACATCTCTTGGGCCATATGCCCTGCCACTTGGCAAAGGAAGGGCTGTCATGCCCAGGGCTGACAGTTGCCCACTATACAAGAACACAAGACCTCACTTCCTGAAAGAAACCACTATCTGGCCTCTACTAGCAGTGGCCGCCCCATGTCTGGGGGTCAAATGGCCCTGCTTTTAGATTTACATAATATTCCCTTACAGACGAAGCCCCTGTGTCTGTTGTGAGAAGGTGGAGCCAGAGCAGCCAAAACCACACTTACCGCAGTGCTTAGATCGCGCTGGTTTCCTTAAATCACAAGTAGAGCAACTCATGTTCTTTGGGAACATCACTTCATCAAATTCATAAACTTGAAGAAACAATAATTCATTTGCTTTTGTTATGGTACCTGAAAAAAGTAAGCACAAATGTCAGTTTCAAGCAATATAGTGGACTGGAGGTTCACAAAACCTGTCCTGATGCAGCACAACTAAAACTGCTGTATTTAATATTTTAAGTAATTTATTTTATAATTTTTAACAGCTTTATTGAGATATACTTCATAAACCCAATTCACCCATTTAAAACATAAATTCAATGGTTTTTAGTATATTCACAGAGTTGTGCGACCATCACCACAATCAATTTTAGAATAGTTTCATCACCCCAAAAAGAATTCCTCTAGCAGTCATTCCCCATTTCTCTCTAATCCCCCAGCCCCTGGCAACCACTAATCTACCTTCTGTCTCTAAGGACTTGCATTTTCTGGACACCTTAAATAAAGGGAATTATATAACATGTGATCTTTTGTATCTGGCTTCTTTCACTTAGCATAATGTTTTCAAGGTTCATCCATGTTGTAGCAAGTATAAGTACTTCATTCCTTTTTATTGTTGAATGATAGTCCATTGGATAGGTATACATTTTATTTATTGATCAGTTGATGGACATTTGGTGCTTCAAGGACAGAAGTTAAAAGTTAAAGGATGGAAAAAAATATCAAGCAAATATCAATCAACAGAAAGATAGTGTAATAATATTAACATCAGACAAAAGAGACTTGAGAGCAAAGAGTATTACTAGTGACAAAGAGACTTGTACTTTTAAAAAAGATTCAAGAGATAATATTAATTCTAAACTTGAATGCATCTAATAAGAATATACAGAACGAATTTATACACACTCATATAATAGTTTCAAAATATGTGAAGTGGGGTTGGCCCCGTGGCACAGTGGTTAAGTTGGGCACATTGTGCTTTGGCAGCCCGGGATCACAGGTTCAGGTCCTGGGCACAGACCTACACCACTCATCAGCCACGCCACGGCAGTGACCCACATATAGATAGAGGAGGATTAACACAGCTGTTAGCTCAGGGCTAATCTTCCTCAAGAAAAAAAAATTTTTTTTAAATAATAATAAAAAATAAAATAATAAAAAAATATGTGAAGCAAAAACTAACTACAAGGAGAAATCTGTCAAATCTACCATCAGAATGAGATATCTCTCTCAGCAATCAATGAGACAAAAAAATTAGTGTGAATATCAAAGATCTGAATATAATTAACAAACTTGATCTAACATACTTATATGGTTCTCTGTACACAAGAACTAGGAAATACACACTCTTTTCAAGCACACGTGGATCATTTAGAAAAACTGACCACACACCCAGGCATAATGCAAATATCAATAAAATTTTTAAAAGAAACAGTATCTTACAGACCACAAGCTCTCTATATAATACGATTAAGTGAAAGTATCAAAAAATTAAACTAAAAAATTTATATGAAAAATTTTAAACAGTTCTAAATGGTCAAGGAAGAAAAAAATAAAATTAGAAAACACTCAGAACTGAAAGATCATGAAAACATTACATATAAAATCTTTTGCAAAGTCCTTAGAGGGATCACTCCTTGTTAGAGGCACTATCGGTAAGACTGACATTTGAGCTGTCACCAGTCTCTGTCCTAAGAGCCTCAACTTACCAGGGTTGGTTACACAAGTTAGGGTGAAAAAAATCAGGTTTACAATCAGCAGCAGATAGGGCAGAAGGAGGTAATACAAGGAGAACTCCAGCTCTTGACAGTAGCCAAATATTTCCCAGGTGTATTCAGTATAAACCATCCCTTGCAAGATGAGGTGCAGGATAATGAAGGTGTAGTTTCTGAAAGGAAATAGGCACATGGCTTGCTCACGGGGGCTTCTCCATGAAGAAATCATACAATACTAAGGAAAGTTAACCAAGGGCCAACTACTTCCTTTGGGCTTGAGATAGTAGTAAGAAATACATAACAAACTATGTGAAACGTTACACAAAGTGCCTAGCACATAGTAAGTACTCAATAAACGTTACCTATTATTATCATCTTTGTTGAGAATTGAGGTCTCAGTATCAGAATATATTTCTTTTTACAGAAATGCATGTCAATATTTTCCCACTCTTTAAATACTTCTATTTAAAAGTAGACATGCCAAAACCCCAGAGATAAAAGATAGGTTATTTTTGAATAAGAGGTTCTAAACCCAAGACTCCTGATCCTTGCCAGCATCCTTCCCTGTACCAAGCTGGAAACCATGAGGAGCTTCCTGACACTAGAGGACAGCAACAATTAACAATCAAAACAGAAAAGAAGTAATATTTAAACTCTGAAATATAAATACTGTGTATGGAAGAGGTAATGAAGCAATCTTAGCACGGCTCTCTGAAGGCATTCTGGAATTATATAGGAAAATATCTGAAACAAAAGAAAAAAGAAAGATTCAATTTCATTTCTCATTCCCCCCACTCCCAAACAAATTAAATGCTTCACTTTCAGCTGACAATATTGGTGATATTAAGTTGTGTTTCTGCATATGGGCAGAGAAGAGATTTAAGAGAGAATCAAGAGGGGCCGGCCCCGTGGCTTAGCAGTTAAATGCGTGCGCTCTGCTACTGGCGGCCCGGGTTTGGATCCCGGGCGCCCACCAACGCACTGCTTCTCCGGCCGTGCTGAGGCCGCGTCCCACATACAGCAACTAGAAGGATGTGCAACTATGACAAACAACTATCTACTGGGGCTTTGGGGGAAAAAAAAAAGGAGGAGGATTGGCAATAGATGTTAGCTCAGAGCTGGTCTTCCTCAGCAAAAAGAGGAGGATTGGCACGGATGTTAGCTCAGGGCTGATCTTCCTCACAAAAAAAAAAAAGAGAGAGAGAGAGAATCAAGAGGAAGGCTTTCCTCAGCTGGCCTTCCTTTGATGCCAACTCCTCCATTTCCACCCTGACCCCAAAGAAGGCACCATGTCAGAGTCTCTAGGCAAAGGGAGATGAGCAGAGGGGATGGATCAGGTAATGCTAATGTGAACACCATTCCCTTCCCTGCCTTGGGTTCAATCCCAGGTTCCAGAGTCAATCTCCACATCACTGGGCATTAGCCCAGATCCCTGACAAGTCAACCCCTTCCCAAGGCTGCTCACCCCAATTTTGCTCACTTTGATCCCTGAAGGAGCGTGGGCAGCATGATGCTCAGCCTTCTGCTCATACATCCCCCAGTTTCACCCATCAGGCCCCTCCAGGCAGACACTGCTCACATCCATGCCCAATTACAGGTATCAAATACAGAGGAAAATAGCCAAGCGCTTGAGAATGCTATCTTCTGTCAAGCATCATTACAAGATTATTTTCAACAGTAACAAAAAAAACAAAAACAGAGAGACACTTTCGAATATACCACTACTGCCATAAATGAAAGAACAAGGGAACAAAGAATAAAAATGGCATCTCTTTTTGTTTTCAGGAAACTGGTGAGCCTTTTAGACTGGTGGTAGTCAAAACCCAGTGGTCTCCAAGCATCATTGTTACCTGTGCTCCTCCCCTGACAAGGCCTTTCAAATAATGGGTTTTTGAGCAGACGCAGATCATAACAACACCAATCAGCACCAAAGCCACGTACAACAAAAAAAGAACCAGAAAGTCCATCCTGGGGCTACAAAGGAAAAGAAAGAGTGTGACTACTATTGAGGGATATATTCCATGGCACATATTCTCAGACATCAACTCCCTAAATGGCTCCCAGAACAGTTCATCCACCCTCAAGTACACATTGCTTTTCAGTGGGGCAACCCAGATGGTCCTGAGCTCTCTCTCCAAGAGTTTCCTAATCAAACCACTGCTTTGGGGCATCTCCTGCCTGCAAATTCCAAAATAAAAGTGGGGAATAATATGAAAAACGCATCTATCTTCCCTCCCCCCAGCAATGACTCATTCTTTTACTTTCTTAGGTATAAATTTTCACATAGATACTGATACAGAATGTACCCAAAAGAATCTGCTGACAACGCTATTGAAATAAGCATCCCCTAGAGGGAGTGAGGGGCCCACGACCAGGATCTGGCATTGTATCCTATGAAGCATCCCTCCAGCACAGTGACCAAAACAATCAGGGATCACCCACAGAGACCAGAGATAACACACAGGCCTGTATTAAGAAACTGGAAATGGTTACTTTTGGCCTTAGCAGATATGATTCTGGGCCAGACTTTCAACTGAGATAACCAAACTAGAAACTATTCACGAGGTAAGACAGAGGAAACAAAGAGCAGCAGTTCTCACGAGGTGATTCAGGGTCTCCAGCCTACATAGATCTCGTTTGGAAAATTTTCAAGCCAGCAGCTCTGGCATTCCTCCTCCCAACATTCACAGAGAATTCACACGGCATCTCCTCTTGTGCAGCGGCGGGCGCCTAGCACAACAGGTGGCACCCAAAGCTGCAGGAGACATGGTTCCTCTAGGAGGCTGGATCTGGCTGCAGAGACAACAATTCGACACTTTCATACTAAGACAGGGTAGGAGTCAGAGGGAATACACTGTGGAAAAGTATTTGGAAGTAGGGGGATGTTGAGACTCCGCAGGGTCAACAGGGTTATAAGACTTCGGGAGAAAAAGCTCACTGGGAAGAAATAAACCGAAGCCTTGGATCCCGGTGTTTATCCCTATTCCTGAGGTGCCTACGCTGGGCACAAGACAAAAGGGCCTCCCCGAGGCTACTCTCTATCCGAGGGTCCCGGCGGGTGGGCCGGAACCAGAGGTGGCGGGCGGGGTGCAGAAGGCTCGGAGGGGACGCTGGGCATGCCCGGGCCCCGAGCGGGGTGGAGGTGGGGCTGCAGCCCCATATACAACGGGGAAGGGCGGGTCAGACAGCGAAATGGACGCCCCTGGACCAGCGGGGTAGTCTAACAGCCCCACGAAGGCAGCCTTACCGCCAGGGTCAGCCAACCGCCAGGTGCACTGCGCCTGCGCCTCCAGGGCGCGCCCGCACACTGCGGGCGAACCAGTGACGTCAGCACGCGACGATAGCAGCCAGGCCGACTTCCGGCGGAAGTGCGTGAGGCGAGGTGTGGGGGCGGGGTCCGCTCCTTGCGTGCTGGCTTGATGTGGGTGTCCGTCTGTGCTTGTGTGGGTTCCCCCAGACTTGTCTCATCTGACAGCTGGAAAGTCGAACTTTAGAGCGCTGTTGCAAGAAATCTTACAAAAAGACCGTCTCAGGCCTGGTACGGGCGAGAACATCAGTTTTGGGAAGCCGACCGAGCCGCCCAGCGGCCTGGGTCGAGCCCAGTCAGGGTCCGGCTCCCAGCCGGGCAGGGTCCCGGGCGGCCCAGGGCGGGCACACTTAGGGGCTCCTACGCTGTGTCTTTGTGGTGAACAGCGTTTGCTTTGCTTTCTGCCCACCACACCGTTGGGATCTGTCCGAACCGTTCCAGAGTCTGCTCCTGCTGTCTCTGAAGAGCTCTGAACATCCTCCCCCGGGGAGCAGTGACAATTGCTTGACGACAAACCTGGAGGATAAGAAGGAAGGCTGTTTAGTGATAGTTGAACCTGGGGTGAGAAGAGCTGCTTCCAAACATAGCTTTGAGAAGTCCCCTGTGGGCTGTTCCTTTGCTCTGAACGCCTCTGAACCTGCTGAGACCAGTCTATTCTTGATGCCTCTGAAAACCTGTCTGTAACTGAGCCAGGCCTATCCTCCCTTTTGAGAGGAAATGTCTGATCTCTGAACACTGGCCTTAAAGCTCTTCTTTTTTCCTGTCTTTGCTACCTACCCCAGTTCCTTGATTCCTTTTCTTTTTCCTTTTTAAAAAACTTACCAAACTGGCCACTTCCTCCTGATGTATTGTGTGCCAAGGCCTTTATGAACTTGTGGACACACAATTGAAAAACAAAAATCAGAAGACATGATGCCACCAGAGAAGACTGTGGCTGTGGACAGAGCCTCTTCACATATCCAGAGTGGGCTGGATTTCATGAGTGTCTCCAGCTGACTCATCACCCTGCTGGTTAATTCTGAGCTGGTGGTGAAGTATCTTGAGTTAGCTTTTTTTGCTCATAAATGCAGAACTTTATTTTTATCCCCATTCATTTTTCTCTGGATGGTTTCAGTTGAGACTAACTTTGAATTTCGGTTTGATCACCTATGATATTTTGTGCTAGGTTGCCTTTCTTTAATTTTTTGAAAATTTATGCAAGTAGTACAATGTTATGTTCTTGTAAAAAAGTCAAACTATACAAAACAAAACCAGAAATCTCCCTGACCACCACCCCTCTCCAATCCCAGTCCCTTGACAGAATTAATCACGTATTTAGTGTGTATCCTCCAAAACTCTTTTATAGATTTACATATATATTTATTCAACAAATATGTATTGAGTACCCAATGTATGCCAGGCACTATTCTAGGCACTGGGAACATAGCAATAAAACAAAAATCTCTGAACTTTGTAGTTTACATTATAGTCTATATATACAAACAGATAATTCATTGTTGTTTACAGAAATGGCATTATCTTAGACATAACACTTCTCCATCTTGCTTTTTTTTTTTCACTCAACAATCTGTCTTGGTGATCTTTCCACACCACTATGTATATATCTACCACATTGTATTTACTTCATTATCTACATTTTGTTACTAAGCTGAGCCATAACTCATCTGCCAGGGTCCCAAACCCCAGTGCCTACAGGGGCTATGCAGGTAACAAGTCAGTAAAGTGACAAAGTGGAGCAGGTGTGTTTGGTTGTAAGCAGAAGTAGCTATTTTCACAGACCAAAGAATTAACTTGAATTCCAGTGTTTTAAGACTATTTGAGAATCTATATTTTTATAACATAAATCTCCTAATTTTTTAATGTTGGCAACCAATTCAAGATTTAAAACACTGTTCAGGCTATGCACAACACACCTGCAGGACAAATTGAGCCCAAAGGCCACCAGTTTGCAACCTCTAATATAACTGTTCTATTACTAAATATTTGGGTTAATTTCAGTTTTTTGCTATTACAAACAATGTTGCAGTGGGAATACCTGCATGAGCTTCATTACACACAAGTAGCTGGACTTTTTCTAGGGCAGCTACAGGAAGTAGAATTTCTGGGCCGAAGAATGTGTAGGCATTTTTCATTTTAGTAAGTGCTACTAAATTGCTTTTCAGCTACAAATGTCTGAGAGACCCTGTTTCCAAACCCTTGTCAACATTTAATATATCAACTCCTTTAATATTTACTATTCTGATGGTGAAATGGCATTTTATTTGTTTGCTCAATAAACAGTTACATAGCACTTCCTGTGTTCCATGTACTGTCCTAAGCACTTTAAAATTTTTAAATATTTATCATAATCTATATAGTAACTCTATCTTATCTAATAATGAAAGTATTATCGTTATCATACCACTTTTATAGATGAGGAAACGGAGGCAAAGAGAAGTTAAATAATTTTCCGAGGGTCATAGAGCTGGAAGGTATTAGAGCCACGATTCAAACTCAGACCGTTGGGCTCAAGACTTAGTCAGTGTTCTTAATTACCGTGCTGGGCTGTCGTAATGACAACTGGCTCTAGTTATGTTGAACATCTTATGTGTTTATTGGCCAATTGACTTCCCTCTATTGTGAATTGCTGACAATTATCCTTTGCTGTTTTTATTTGAGTTGTTTACCATTTTCTTGTTGCCTTGCAGTACTTATTTACATATTTTCTGTACTTGTTAGGGTACAAGCTAAGCTGCTTCTCTTAGTTTAGGTTCACCCAAAAGCAAACCCCAAGACAAGGATTTGGTACAAGTAGTTTGTTTTTGGAGATGTTCTCAGGAAACATGGTGAGGGATTGGGGAAGTGAGAGAGAAGGTTGGAAAGCCAAGAAAGCAGATGTTGATGAGTAGGGGTGGGCATCTGGGGCTCAGTCCCAGGGGGAATCCTCTGAGAGGCTCCATAGAACATGCCTCGGAGTTGTTCCACTGAAGGGCAAAGCAGCTGGAGTCTTCACCCAACCACTCCAGGGGAGTAACTCCCTAGTCTTTCTGGCCTGCTCGCCCCTAGGCCAGGCCAGCCCCAAGTACAGAGAATGCCTGGGGCAGACTCAGGAAGCCACCAGCATGTAGAGGAACCCTCTGCAGGTGACCTCCACAGTGGGCTGTGGGGATATGGACAGGGCACCTGCAATGTCTGCT
The DNA here is from genome assembly GCF_020826845.1 of Diceros bicornis minor. Classification (NCBI taxonomy): domain Eukaryota; kingdom Metazoa; phylum Chordata; class Mammalia; order Perissodactyla; family Rhinocerotidae; genus Diceros; species Diceros bicornis. The sequence goes on along the minus strand of NC_080765.1, from coordinate 9,057,783 downwards.
ATGCTGTTGTAACAGAAAGGCCCCAGAATGCAATGGCTTTAATAGGAAAGAAGTTTCTTTCTTTCACATGCAATAGTCCAGAGGTAGGTGGACAGTGCAGGAGCGGTAGGCAGCTCTGCTCCAGGAGATCCACAAGATCACACAAGGACCCAGAGTCTTCCTATCTTGTTGCTCCACCTCTAGGCAAAACTTCCCAAACTTACTCTGTTCACAGTACCCATAAGTGACTTAGAAATTTTTTCACAGAGCTCCTAAGCTAAAAGAAATATCTGAAAATCCCATCTATTAAATAATTAGCTCTAAACAGCTTCATAAGTATTTATGTCCTAACAACTTAGTGCCCCCTGCACACCGTACGATTTACCAAACTTTAAAATCAGATTGGAAAGCACCCTTCTCATTTCCTGCTCCACATAGATATTCCAGTGTCACTTGCTTTCTAAATCCATCTCTGCAAAGATGCGACATCAGGAATTGAGCAATCTAATGCTGAAAATGCAAACTAGCTCAAGGTAGCATTTCATGTACTACACAGATGTTGCTTTGTTTCATCAAAATTTTAAGATATCCCACAGCACCCCTATGAGTTTGATGTGGCACCCCAGGGCACTTTGTGCACAGTTTGTCCTTACCCCAAGGTCACCACCTTCCAGCCCCTGAGAAAAGGGAAAGAAGGAAATGAAGAGCTGTTTCCTTTTAAGAATGGAACTTGAAATTTGCACTTAGCCTTTCCTGCTCAGATCCCATTGGCCGGAACTTAGTCATGTGGCCATACCTGGCTGCAAGGGGAGCTGGGAAATGTAGTGTTTGGCTATGCTGCCTTGTGTCCAGCTAGCACTTGGAAGCTTGTTTTTACTGAAAGGAAGAAATAGAGGGAAATTATTCTCTAATGTATTCTGGATATTAATCCTTTGTCTCTGATATAAATTCCAGATATTTTCTCCTATATGTCACATATCTGTTAACCTTGGTTATGGTGTCTTTGTCACACAGAGGTTTTAAATTCTGAAGTACTTATATTTATCAGCCTTTTCTTTTGTGGCTTTTGTTTTTGTATCTTATTTAACAAGGTATTCTTTACTCCAATATTACATGCACCAAAACAACAACACACACACATATACAAAAATATATTCTCCAATATTTCTTATAGTTGTTTTACATTTTTATCTCTAATTCATCCGGAACTTCTTCCTGTGATGACTGAGATCATTCAGAAGAGAAAGGAGACGTTTAAAGTGTGTAGCCAAGGCGCTAACTATTAAATTCTTAACTGCCTTCCAACACACATCCCTGCTTTTCATGACAATCTTCTGCACATATGTGGTGTAGTGAACACTGAGGTTTCCTACTCAACGTGTCTCCTATGCCTCTCTCTACATGCTCTTTGGTAGGATTGAACTATTCCCAGCTCTAGAGGTGGGTCCTAATTGGTCTCAGCCAATCAGAATAATTCTGTCCTCCTTATCACAATAATTTTACAAGACGAAATTCAACCAAGGCATGACCAGCCTCTGGAATGCGAGTGAGCCAATTAGAGTGAAGCTAGGATTCCTGTTCAATGAACCTGGGATTCCTTTCCCCCAGATGTACATAAAGATATTAAAGAGGATGCCTGTAGCTTCACATCTCTCACCTTGGGACTATGAATGAAGCCAGCTTGAGGATGAAGCCTACGCACTGGGGAGGGCAGATCTGAGAGAGGCACAGAGATATGAAGTCAGAGCCCTGAATGAACTGCGCCTGAAGCTTACTCCACCTCTGGACTTCCTACTCAATGAGCCAAAAGTCCCCCGTATTTTTTTAAACCATGTCGAGTTACCTTTTCTGTAACTTGCAACTGAAAATATCCTAATCCTAACAGAAACTTGTAGTCATTCAGCTCGTTTTCCCCCACCTCATATTTTTCTATTTAAACTCATTTTAAATTTTATGGAAATATATAAATAACAGCAAAGAAAAAAGACTATATTTTACTATCTTAACTGCTACTTTATTATTGTGTATTTCTATGAACATATGAATATGAATTTTATATCCATTTAAAAGGTTTACATAGCTGTAATCATAGTGCCTAGAAAATTTCAAATTTTGCTTCTTTTATTTAGTTTATCATAAGTATTTTTCCTCTATCTAGATAGTTTTAGTTATTAATCAGGGATGCAATATAATGAACTTAATATTACCTTACTGTTGTACATTTGTATTATTTCTTACTTTTTAATATTATAGATAGTTTTGCAAGTAACATATTCACACCTTTTGTTTTTCTAGGTTTAATTATTTTCTCACAGGGGCTGGCCCAGTGGCGCAAGCGTTAAGTGCGCGCGCTCCGCTGCCGCGGCCCGTGGTTTGCCGGTTGGGACCCCAGGTGCGCACTGATGCACTGCTTGTCAGGCCATGCTGTGGCTGCGTCCCATATAAAGTGGAGGAAGATGGGCATGGATGTTAGCCCAGGGCCAGTCTTCCTCAGCAAAAAGAGGAGGCTTGGCAACAGATGTTAGCTCAGGGCTGCTCTTCCTCACACACACACAAAAATAATAATTATTTTCTCAGGATAAATCTCTCAGTGGTCAGTCAGTTCCTGAAACTCATGTGTTTCTGGCATTTTATTCTTTCCCTCTGTTCTTCAAAACCTCAAAGCATGAACCTTGACACCTGTATTTTATAAATAGCATAGGAGAAAACACACTGTTTAAGCTGAAAACCAAAAGTTAATTCAAGTGTGATAGAAAAGATTATATCACCTGTGAAACATATAGCACAGAATCCCTCTTTGGAGCGTTCCTACACCCTCCTGTCAGCCCCTGAAACTGGACCTGTGGTATCAGTTTTTTACCTGCTGCAAGATCAGTTGACAGGATCAACCACCTTGTATACCACGATCCACTGTCCCCAAGGGAATGACTGAGGCAACACTGTGGAAATGGGATACAGGACATGATAGCTACCCTCGCAACAGGCAAATGGCACATGATACTTGTTTTCAATCAGTGATTTGTTGGTTAGGAGGAATTTTACAATGGAGGAAAAAAGAAGAAAAACTTTAAAAGGAACATAAAGTATTTTTGTCGGAGGGTGAGGATTGGGTCTGTATTTGCTTACTATTGTATTGGTAGCTACTATTCTAGTGCCTAACTGACAGTAGATGCTCAATAAAAGTGTGTTGAATGAACGAAAGAGAAAGGATGAATTACACCCAAAGGAAATCTGTATCCTGGATATCACCAAAACAAAAATTCCTCTGGCCAGTAGGTGGAGCCACAGCGTGTCACCATTAGCCAGCTTGGAGCACCATGAAGTTGTGGCCAGCTTACACTTCCAAATTTTCACCTGGCCTTTGTGACCTAGATTGCTGTCCCTTAAAGCAGCTCTGTTCAGCTACCACGTAAGAGGGGATTTGACAGAATCTCCCTCTCCTCATCACTTTTTTTTTCTGTGAGGAAGATCAACACTGAGCTAACATCTGCCAAGTCTCCTTTTTTTTTTTTTTTGCTGAGGAAGATTGGCCCTGAGCTAACATCCAGTGCCCATCTTCCTCCACTTTATATGGGACGCCGCCACAGCATGGCTTGACAAGTGGTGCGTCGGTGCGTGCCCGGGATCCGAACCGGCGAACCCTGGGCTGCCGCAGCAGAGCGCACCCACTTAACTGCTATGCCACCGGGCCAGCCCCTGCTCATCACTTCTGAACTGGTCTTAACCTGGGGCACTGCACAGCTCTCATCACCCCAAATGCTCCTTTGCTCTGGTCACCAAGACTGCCACTCACCATCAGCTGTTGTCTCTCTCGAACGAGAGTATAAGTATAGTTATACTAAAAGATTATCTGTTGTTTATCTGAAATTCAAATTTAACTGGGCGTCTTGTATTTTTATTTGCTGAATCTAGAGATCCTATTCCAGCCACCATCTTAATGCCTCTCAACAGAGCTTCTAGTTTTCTACACTAATTGAGACCAAGAATTAGTCTTGCAGTTGGAATCTGGTCATCCCTTGGCTAGCAGTGCTAAGCCAAAGGAGCATCCAGCCCTGGACATTGAGTTGGGGCTGAACTGTGCCAGGATGACCTCTGAGACGTTTTCAGAAAAGAGAAGCCACCTGACCACCAGAGAAAAGACAGACAAACAAGTGATCACAGGTGACTGATGGAGGACGGTCCATGCCCGCATATAACGTGCACATGATTTGTGCTGCACTTGTTTTATTTGTACGACACACAGAAAGAGGCTGGAGGAGGATGAGGGACGACGTTGTAAATGCTGTCTCAGAGCTGGGGGAAAAATGAATGGCAATTTCTGCTCAGTGTCCCAGAATCATGACTTCCTCATTAACACTCTTGACACCAAGTGGATCAGGACTGACACTGGGCTCTGTGAAGGGCAGACATGAATGTCACTGAGGAAGAAATTCAGAATGAAAATACTGGATGGGAAGTCACGTAGGAGTTACGAGTCTGAGCTCAGGAATCAGGCTTCCTGGCTTCCAGCCTGGGATCCATCCCCTCCAGCTGTATGGTTTTAGGCTAGGTACTTAATCTCTGTGAGTCTCAGTTTCCTCACCTGTAAAGTAAGGGGGAGAGAATCGACCTCAAAGGGTTGTCGTGAGGATTACTTGAGATAACGCAGGTAAAGCACATTCAACCCCTATTGGCCACAAATATCGTAGATGCAAAGTTAACAAATGTGATCAATACAGAAAAACAAAGTGGGAAGTATTTCTGGTAACAGAGGTTTGGAGTATCAGGGTTCTTTGTGTTGCAAGTAATTGTAAGCCCAACTCAAAGTGAATTAAACAACAAAGAAGACTTCTTGGCCTCTGCCACTGGAATGTCCAGAGATGGGGCAGGCTTCAGGAATGGTTTGAATCAGCAGCTCAATGGCATCGTCAAGGACAGCGATTCTTTTTGTCCCTCACTCTGCCACCCGAGTATCAGCTTCATCCCCAGACCACCTTTCCTCCTGGTGGTGAGATGGCTGCCAGCCTTCATGCTTCCACATTCACTTCCAATGAGGGGAAAGTGGGCAGGTTTACCCTGGCATTTCAAGTAGGAGTGCTGAGATTCACCCTGGCTGGCTTGAGTCATAGGCTCACTCCTGAACAAATGATGGTGCCAGAAGATGGAATGTGCCATTTGGTGAGTTAAATGAGGCCCCCTGCTGAAGCTGCAGGGAGGATCAAATTCTCCCAAATCACATGAGCTGCTCAGGGGAGAGGAAGATTCCAGACAGACCTGGGAAATATTAGAAAGGGGCATGAATGCTGGGTAGGCACTCAATAAGTGGGCCTCTGATACATTGTTATATCTGGACTGATGGGAGGAATATGTCAAAAATGCCCAAAAAAGTTCAGATTAAGCCCAGGATGAATGCAGGTGCAACAGTGAAAACACGGGATGCTCGGGGCATGGCAGGAGCTCGTGGTGGATGTCCTTCATTTCCCAGACTCAAAGGCAGATCTATTAATAAAATTCCTTCCTGGCAGCCATCTCCTGGTGTAGGTTCAAGGAAATGTGTATTCAAAGGAAGGGGGAGGAAATTTTAGCCGCAAAACTGCGGTCGCACAGTCCTGCAAGGTCACCCAGAATTGATGAGATTCCTTAGGAAGAGCAAGAGGGTGTAGGGAGAGAAGAGGCAGAGGCTCTGCGACATCACGGGGCTGGCAGAAAAAGAGGAGCTGGCAAAGAAGGCCAAGTTAGGATGGTCAACCTAACTCGGGGGGCAGGAAAGAGGGCCGCCGTGGAAGCCATAGAGAGGAACTGTTTGCTAATCTCCCCAGGCAGGCTCAAACAGGGAGGCCATGGTGAGGAGGCTGGAATGAGCGTCCCACAGACTCCATGAGATGTCCCTGGGGGAGTGAAGGGCCCACTATCCGGGCTCCAGTAATGACAATGGACTAGCCCACCAGGTTCTGATGGCCCCTCTGGGCCAGCAAGCCACCAGGGCAGCTCCTCCTCAGAGCCCGCTACAGCTGGCACATGGCGGGCCAGGAGCCCCATAATTACCAGGATTAGCAGCTTACAAGCTCTGCAGCCTGGAGGAGGGAGAGCTCTGAGCCTGCAGTGTCAGAAGTGGTTTTGAACCATTAGCCCGAAGCAAGGGGACCAGAGGGAGAGGCGTCTGGGGTACACAGAGTTTGTTGTTTGTCACACACACAAACACAGTGAGGTTGTTTGTTACAGCAGCTAGCATCAATCGCCCTGACTGTCCCACTCTGATGATGCTCCCAGGAGTGGAGTGGAGCCCCGAGAGGGGAGCGTGAGCAGCTGATAGGAGTTCACACAGCCCCACAGTCGGATGTGCCTAATGCAACCTCCTTTGTTTCCCCGTAACTGGACTCAGCTCAGCTCCCGTGACCCAGGTTCCAATGCGGCAGCGAGTCTGTTCCTCCAAGCCTCCCTCTTGAGTCTCCCCTGCTTGCCTACTGCTCAAACTCTTACTTCTCTTAAGTGTGACACGGGCTCTTAGGCCCAGTGCAAACAGTCCCACTCTGTGGTTTATGGTGTAAACCACAAGATTTTGCAGTATTTTTTTTCCCTTCCAAAATACCCAACTTGACACCAAAAGAATAGTTTGGCTTTCAGACCTTTCTCTTTCCAACAGACACACTAAAGTCTACTTAGGAGGGTGAAAGACAAAAAGGTGGCTCTTTTAAGGCTAAATCTCCCCCCACCCCAAGAGCCCATCTAAAGTTGCTATGAGGATCGGGGGAAGAACAATGGGTATAAGCCTGGTAAGGGCCACTTCTCACTCTGTCAGACTCTCTCCCCTACATTTATTTATATCACCCTGTCTTACTCCAGGAAGGACTGGAGATGGTTTACATAGACATGCAAAACAAGATAAAATAACTTTAAAGTGAGGAGAGAAGAAACAGACAAGGGGGAAATAAAAGTATGAGAGACAAGGTGCTCCCAGTGGGTTGATCTCACTTCTAACCTGGGACAGGGGCTGAGCAGAGGGTCGGGCCTGCCTCAACCTGGCATGACAGCTACTTTGTGCTTCACTATTGTATTGTTAACACTCCCTATGGCGTGCCAGTGGGATTTACAGTCCCCTTGCTGCTCATCATGCCACCCTCCTCTCCCCCAACAAGCCCCCTCCTTAATTCACACCAGATCCATGGTCAAGTAAGCCCCCAGCTTTTGCCCTCTTTACTGCTAAGCCAATTCTCCTATTATCTTGTTAGATTGAAATAATTGTTGCAACCAGCATCCCTGACTCTGGAGGCTGAGTCTCCACCCACCATCTTCCCCAACATCCCTACATTTGCAGGCTGGGTAGGAAATTAAGTGTCCCTTTCTGTGGTAGAGACAAGGCCAGGTGCTTGCCACGGGTCTTCCTCTTCCTGGGCACAAGGGAAGACTACATCTCCCAGGCTCCCTTGAAGTTTGTTCTGGGCATTGAAAAGTAGGCAGAAGAAATGTAGGTCACTTCTAGACCAAGCCCTTAAAACATTCTGGCACAATCCTCTGGCAATCTCTTCTCCTTCTGCAGTGACCTCTGGAGAAGTGACCACATATTTAAGACGTCAACATCACAAGATAGAAGGATCTAGAACTCTGCATCTTTTCCTGGAAGTAGCCCTCCCGTCAACCCAGGAGAGCCATCCAACCCATGCCACACTGTGATGTAGGCGAGCAATGAAATTTTATTAAGTTAAGCCACTGAGATTGGAGGTCGTTTTTTACAGTAGCTAGCATTAATCACTCTGACTAATACACTATCCAAGTTGTTGGTGAAACCCATAGCATGGCCCCACGCCAATCATCAAGCCTGCCCTCAAAATGCCATTACGTCATTGGTCAACTTCAGCTAGTAGGAATGGACCCCGTCCCACCACCCAGCAGGCAGTCACCTACTCCCCTGCCCTTGTCACCTGTGGTCTTGAGGTCGTAGTGCAGATATACTCAAACGCTTTGGGTAGGAGTGCATGACATGACTGTAAGATATTCACGCTCAGTTTGGACTGTGTCTCCTCAGTCCAGAGTGGCTCGATGAGTCAGGTAGACTTGGTGTGGAGAGAGGAAGACGCCTGCCTATTTTAAACTGATGTCTGGATTTTCCCAGTCGATCCCTGTCTGCTCTCCTTTGCCCTCTTTGGCCAAGGCCACTTACCCAGCTCTCAACACATCCTGAATGAAGAGCCTTTTAGCCATATTCTGATAATATTTCACTATGGCAGTGCATTAGTTTGCCAGGGCTGCTGTAACAAAATACCATAGACTGGGTGGCTTAGACAATTGAAATTTATTTTTTATCACAGTCTGGAGACTGGAAGCCTGAGATCGAGGTGTCAGCAGGGTTGATTTCTCCTGAAGCCTCTCTCCTTGGCTTGCGGATGGGCCCTTTCTCCCTGTGTCCTCACGTGGTCTTTCCTCTGTGCATGCACATCCCTGGTGTCTCTTTGTGTCCAAATTTCCTCTTCTTATGAGGACACCAGTCGTGTTGGATTAGGGCCCACCCTAACAGGCTCATTTTAGCTTAATCATCCCCTTTAAGGCCTTATCTCCAAATACAGTCACATTTTGAGGTACTGGGGGTTAGCACTCCAACATATGAACTCGAGGGGACACAATTCACCCATAATAAGCAGGATCCATTTTGTGGTGTTCACAGTCTTATTTCTGTGGATTATTTAAGGGGGAAAAAAGGCCTTTTCTCATGGAGAAGTCAGATCAACTACAAGATACTCTCTTAACAAAGCACCATGGTTAGGCTGGATGCTTTCTAGAGTTTGCTAGAAGAAAAAAATAGGACACAATCTATGTCACCTTGAGTTTGGTGATGAGCTTCTTGATACAACACCAAAAGCATAATCTCCCCCCCTCAGTTTAATTACTGGACTTTATTAAAATTAAAACCTTTGCTCTGTGAATAATACTGCTAAAAGAAGGAAAATATTAAGTTACCCACTGGGAGAAAATATTTGTAAATCACATATTGGATAAAAGACTTGTATCCAAAATACACACAAAGGGGCCGGTCCGGTGGCGCAAGCAGTTAAGTATGTGTGCTCTGCTGCGGCAGCCCGGGGTTCGCCGGTTCGGATCCCGGGCGCGCACCGACGCACTGCTTGGCAAGCCATGCTGTGGCGGCATCCCATATAAAGTGGAGGAAGATGGGCATGGATGTTAGCCCAGGGCCAGTCTTCTGCAGCAAAAAAAAAGGACGAGGATTGGCAAATGTTAGCACAGGGCTGATCTCCTCACAAAATACACACAAAAAATCCTGAAAACTCAAAAATTACAAAAAAAAAAAATTTAATGGGCAAATATATGAACAGACACCTCACCAAAGAAGATACACAGATGGCAAATAAGTATATGAAAAGATGCACAACATCATTTAACATCAGAAAAAAGCAAATTAAAACATCAATAAGATACCACTACATACCCATTAAGACTAAAATTCAAAATAACCTTTACAATGCCAATTGCCTACAAGGCTGTGGAGCAACAGGAACTCTCATGCATTGCTGGTGAAATGCAAAATGTTACAGCCACTTTGGAGACTGTTTGACAGGTTGACAAAGCTAAACCTCGTCTTACCATATGATATGGCAACTGTAATCCTAGATATTTACCCAACTGATTTGAAAATTATGTCTACACAAAGACCTGTATGTGAATGTTTACAGTAGATTTATTCATAATCGCCAAAAACTGGAAGCAACCAAGATGTCCTTCAATAGGTGAATGGATAAAGAAATTGTGGTACATCCATACAATGGAATGATGTACAAAGATAAAAACGAATGAGCTATTAAGACACAAATACATGAATGAATTTTAAATGTATATTGCTAAGTGAAAAAAAGCCAGCCTGAAAAGGCTATATACTGTATGATTCCATTTATATGACAATCTGGAAAAGGCAAAACTATAGAGAGAGTAAAGAGATCAGTGGTGGCCAGAGGACTGGGGGAGCAGAGAGGTTGAACAGATGAAGCATGGGGGATATTTTAGGGCCATGAAACTCTCTTATATGATATAGTAATGGTAGATACATGGCATTACGCATTTTTCATGTTAAAAAAACAAAATTCAACTGAGTAAATTTAAAGATCAAATTGGCTTTATTCAACGGTTCATGAATCAGGCAGCATTTCCTCTAGCAAATAGAAAGGAACTCTGAAGAGCTGTACAAAACAGGAGACTTTTATAGGCAGAAGGGGGCAGGGAAAAGGAACAAACAGATTACCTCATCTTTCTTTGGAGGATGGAAGGAGTCTATCAGTCAGATTACCTCACTACTGCTGACCAGGAAATTCCAGAAGGGCTGGTTAAATTCCTGGGAGAGGCTGAGACTGCAGCTAAGTCTTGGTTTGCTGATGTCGGGCTTAGCACAAGTGACTCCATTTGGGGCCTGTTGTTTCTTTCTTTCTTTTCTTTTCTTTTTTTTTTTGGTGAGGAAGATTAGCCCTGGACTAACATATGTTGCCAATCCTCCTCTTTTTTCCAAGGAAGGTTGGCCCTGGGCTAACACACATGCCCATCTTCCTCTACTTTATATGTGGGACACCTGCCACAGCATAGCTTGATAAGTGGTGCCTAGGTCCGCCCCCATGATCCAAACCCACGAACCCTAGGTTGCCAAAGCAGAGTGCTCAAACTTAACCACTACACCACTGGGCTAGCCCCTGTTGTTTCTTTTTTTTTTTTTTTGTGAGGAAGATCGGCCCTGAGCTAACATCTGCCGATCCTCCTCTTTTTGCTGAGGAAGACTGGTCCTGAGCTAACAACCGTGCCCATCTCCCTCCACTTTATATGGGATGCCGCCACAGCATGGCTTGACAAGCAGTGTGTCGGTGCGCGCCCGGGATCTGAACCAGCGAACCCTGGGCCGCCGCAGCAGAACGCGTGCACTTAACCACTTGTGCCACCGGGCCAGCCCCCACCCCATTGTTTCTTTTTTAACAGTCAAAATCTGTAGAACGTTAAAGCACAAAGATTGAACCTTAATGTATGCAAATTTAAAAGTTGGGGCATCCCAAGATGAGAGACAGACTACGATCAAAAAAAAATCTAACTGTATTTGTGTTACAAATGTGTGAAATAACCTCAATGAAGGAGATGAAGGGAAAAGATGCTGAGCTCAGTCAGCCCTGCTGACCTTCTATGACTAAAACCACATGTTTGTTTGCTCTGTCAGCTGAAAGGGCCTAGAAGCAACGACACCCCAGTGGCAATGAACACATTCAGTGCCCAGATCTTAGTTTCTATCATTCTGCAATAAAAGAAACCAGAGTTCCTTGGTGAAATGGCTGATTCCAGGACTAGGATGAGCCTGGACCATCTTAGAGTGCCAGAAAATAAGGCAGTGTGAAACACGCATATGCACACATACCACACACACACACAGCAACGGAGATTCATCAAAGGGACACAGGAGCTAACTGGAAGATCTTCCATTGAAACTCCATCGGAGTTCCAAAGATGCAACAATTTGAGCAAGAAAATAAATAACGTAGTATTGGATTATAAAGTGTAAAATAAATATCCATGAGTCCACACTGATATAAATAAATGATTGAATAAATAAATAGGGGAGAAGAGACATACCTCACATGCAGAAGAATTCCAAATAACTTACATAGAGCATAACTCCCTATCTTTAAGTGTAGGCTGTGCATAGTGACTTCCTTCCAACGAGGACAGTATGAAGGGGTGGAGGAAAGAATATTTGACAGTGGAGAAACCTGACAAACACTCCCTCAGTCAGGTGATCAAGATTAACAGCCTGCACATCACGTTGGTAGCATGTACCCTTGCTATGATGTGATGAGAATGGCATTTTGCCACTTTGGTCTTCCTCCCCAAAACCGATAACCAGTCTAACCATGAGAAAAATATCAGGCATACCCAATTGAGGAACTTTCTGTGAAACAGCTGACCAACACTCCTCAAAACTGCCGAGGCAAAAAAAAAAAAGAGTACTAAAGAACATATTTAATAAATCTGTTATGAGCTCTTTCCAAAAAAAAGAAAAAAGCTGTCAAGGTAATCAAAACCAAAGAAATTGCCTCAGACTGGAGGGGCCTAAGGAGACATGACAACAAGATGTGGTATCCTGGATGGGATCCTGGAACAGAAAAGAAACTGAATTCATTGACAATAATGGATCGAGATTAGTTCATTAATTGTGACAAACGTACCCTAGTAATGTAAGACATCAGCCACAGGGGACACTGGATGTGGGGTATATGGAAACTCTGTGTTAACTTTGAAAATTTTCTGTGAGTCTAAAACTACTCTAAAATGAAAAGGTTATTTTCTTAAAAATTATTTGAAACTTTTGGGAACACAATGGAATTGTCAGAGGAATAAAATGAAAGTGAATATAATAACCATCACAGCCCGCAGCAGGAACCAGCACTGCTGACATCTCGATTTGGACATCCCCCCTCCAGAACTGTGGAACAATAAATTTCTGGTCTTTAAGCCAAAAATCGTCGTCATCACCATCACAAAACAACGCTCACCGCGTGCCACGCTGGGGACCATCCTTGAGATTCCGTTAAGATTACCTAGGGCAGCCTTGGGGGAAGAATGCACTTCCTTCTGTTAGAGGGATGGGGCCTCAGTTTAGGATTTATTCATGTATTCGTTCATTCCATAAAGATCTTTTGAGCACCCACGACGTGCCAAGCACTGTTCTAGGTACTGCAGGTACAGCAACGAACAAAACAGAGAAAACTCTGCCTTCCTGGGGCTTGCGTTCTAATGGGTGGAGACAGACAATAAACAAGATGAATCAGACTGTGAGAAGTGCTATGGAGAACTAGAAAGCAGGGGAAGGGAGAGGAGGACTGCTGGGGAGAGCTCCTGGAACAGAAGGCAGGTGAACAGATTCTAAGGGGAGGTGGGAGGGGTGCATGCAGATATCTGGAGGAAAACAGTCTAGGCGGAGGAGGGAGCTCATGCAAAAGCTCTGAAGTGGGAACATGCCTGGCCTGTGCACGGAGGGAGCAAGCAAGGCGCAGTGCAGTAGGGGAAAAGTCAGAGAGGTGCAAGGGACCTGACGGGGTAGGGTCCCGCAGGCTATTGCGAGGACTTAAGCGATGGGGAGGATTTTGAGCAGAGGAGAGACATGATGTGACTTTCGATTTAACAGATCATTCTGGCTGCTGTGTTGACAATAGACTTTGCAGGGGGCAAGGGAAGACCAGTAAGGAGGCTGAGGAACCAGTCCAGGAGAGGGATGGTTGTGGCTTGGACCAGGGTGGTGACAGTGGAAGTGGAGAGAAGTGGGTGGGTTCTGGTTAGGATTTGAAAGTAGAAAGTGGATTCCATAGGGTTTGCTGACGTTTGAATTTGGGATGTAAAATGAAGAGAGGAGTCAAGGATGTCAGCCCTTCTCAGCAGCACCCGCCCAAGGGTCTCCAGGGGGTCCTTTTTCGGTTCCTGCAGACACACCCCACCACCCCCTGCAGGAAACTGCAACTGGCCTCCCTTGCTCCACCTGCTGGCATCCCCAGAGCTTGGCTCAACCTTCTGAGACGGGGTGGGAAATGCCCAGGATACATTTTGAGCCTATTGGCATATTCTGGGCAAAGCCTTAAAGAAGATGGAACCTAGAGGATGGAGAAAGGATCTAGGCTTGGAGTGCAGTGAGGTGCGTTCTTCTGTGGTCGATGGAAAGAGTGGACTTGAAGTCCCCTGAGGACTCAGAGAGAGGAGGGCAGAGACAGTCAAATACCACTTCAGCTGCTCATGAGCTCGTGTGACCCTGGGCAAGTCCCTTCATCTCTCTGAAGCTCTGTTTTCTCCTCTCTAAGTTGGGGCTAACAAGTCTGACTTTGTTGGGAGGGTTTTGACAATCAAATGAGATAACAAATATATGACAGTTGCCTGGCACACCACCGAGTCTGGCTCAGGATGCAGTATTTCTCCATCACCTATAAGTTACAGCTTCAGGAGTAATTCAAGTTTTAAAAATCAACTTTATTCATGTATAATTTATATATTATAAACTGCATACATTTAAGGTGTACAATTCAATGAGTTTTGACATGACTATCTCTGTAAAATTACCACCGCAATCAAAACGCAGAAATTTTCCATCATCTCGAGAGGTTTTCTCGTGCTTCTTTGCAATTCATCCTTCCCTCTACCTCGGCCCCAGAAATCACTGATCTGCTTCCTGACATTATAGATCAGTTTGCATGTTACAGAACTTAATATCAATGGAATCATTAGAGCCTTTGTGGTCACTGGCTTCTTTCACTTAGCATGATGCTTTTGCGGTTCATCCATATTGCTATGTGTATCAATAGTTCATTCCTTTTTGGTACTCAGCAGCATTCTATCGTATAGATGTACCACAATCGTTTATCCATTCGTCAATAGAAGGATATTTAGATTGTTTCCAGTTGTTGGCTGTTGTGAATAGTGCTGCTATAAACATTCATGACCAAGGCTTTGTGTGGACATAGATGCTTTCATTTCTCTTGGGTAAATACCTAGAAGTGGGATGGATGGGTCATGTGATAAGTGAATGTTTAGCTTTTTAAGATAATGGCTGTGCGATTTTACATTCCTGTCAGGAATGTCAGGTGACCATTTCTTACCATCTAGAGAAACACCAGTTTGTTAATGCAAGAAGACAAAACAGCATGCCAAGTAAAGTCATCCATGTGGCTGCCACGGCTCATGTCTAATTACCATGCAGCATAACAATTATGCAGCCTGCTAAGCATTTAGAGCTGTGCTCGAAGATGTGCTCTATTACAACATTGGTCACTCATCTACCATGCTCTGGGGACTCTCTGGTTCTCTCATGGTTATTTTTTTTTTCACTGGGGATATACTGTAAGCTCCCTAGCAGAGTTTATAATGTACGTGAGACTAGAGAACAATATAGACACATCTATCTCACACACAGGAACTTGGAGAGCACCTTTGGGTAATGCAAAGCCCGGAAAACATCCAGCTCAATCATGGTGACCTATTAAGAATATCTTCCAGGCTATCTGATCACCATCCCCCAAATCTCGAGAAGAGGATTTAAAAATAAACATTTAATTTTAGAATAGTTTTAGATTGGCAGAAAAGTTGCAAAGATAGTACAGAGCTCCCTCTTACCCCACACCCAATGTCCTCTATTTCTAACATCTCACATTACTAGGGTACGTTTGTCACAACTAACGAACTAATATGGATCCGTTATTGTTAGCTAATTCAGATTCCCTCAGTTGTTACCTAACGTCCTTTCTCTGTCCCAGGATCCCACACCACATCTAATCGTCAGGTCTCCGTAGGATCCTCCGATGTGTGACGGTCTCTCAGACTTTCCTTGTTTTTGATGACCTTGACAGTTTTGAAGAGTCAGGCATTTTCAGAATGTCCCTCGATTTGGGCTTGCCTGATGTTTTTCTCATGGTTAGACCAGTTATGGGTTTGGGGGAGGAAGGCCACAGAAGCAAAGTGACTTTCTCATCACATCAAATAAAGGGTACATGCTATGAACCTGATTTACCCCTGTTGCTGTTGACCCTGACCACCTGACAGACGTAGTGTTCATCAGGTTTCTCCACTATAAAGTTACTCTCTCCCCCACCCCTTCATACTGTCCCCTTTGGAAGGAAGTCACTATGCGTAGCCCACACTTACAGGTGGGGTGTTAACGCTCCACCTCCTTAAGGAGAAGTAGCTACGTAAATTATTTGGAATTCTCCTGCACGAGAGATTTGTCTCTTTCCTCCATTTATTTATTTAATAAATCATCTGTTTATATCAGTTTGGACTTGTGGATATTTATTTGATTGTACTTTGGGTCATAAGTCAATACTATGTTACTTACTGTTGCTCAGATTGTTCCAGCATCGGCCACGGGAAGCACTTTCAGTTGGCGCCTGTGTCCCTTTGACAAACCCCATCGTGTGTGTGTGTGTGTGTGTGTGTGTGTGTGTAGCACTTCCTTACTCTCTGGCACTAGAAGATGCTCCAGGCTCATCTAGTATATTTCCTGCCCCAGCCTTAGAATCAGTCATTTCTCCAAGGAGCCCAGGCTCCTTTTATTGGGGTGCGATATTAGAAATCAAGATCTGACGTTGGATGTGCTCGTTGCTGCTGGGATGTCCTTGCTTCCAGACCCTCTCAGCTGACAGAGCAAACAAATATAGTGCATATACCAACCTAAGTATATTCACATATCTATAGTATTCCTACGTGTATCCATCTGCAGCTCTAGTAAGCTAAACATAAGTTCACACTGATGTCCCCAACTCTAACCCAGTACCACATGGATCATTCTAGCTTTCCCCCTTTGCTTGTCTATAACTTCCCACTCCAACAGAGAGAAACCTGGCTCCCACAACCCATTTACTTAATGTTCAATTCCAGTATGCATGTAGAGTGTGATTTCAGAATTGTTAACCCGTACCTCCAGGGGAAACAACTTTACCAACTAGAGTACAGTGCTATGTGCAATTCCTTTTGCCTTTAGTTTTTTGTTGTTGTTGTTTTTAATCCCCTATCCCCTACGTTCATTGCAGCACTATTCACTATAACCAAGACGTGGAAGCAACCCAAGTGTCCATCGACTGATGAGTGGATAAAGAAGATGTAGTATATATCCATATATATAGTATACAATGGAATACTACTCAGCCATAAAAAAGACAAAATCGTGCCATTTGCAACAACATGGATGGAACTTAAGGGTATTATGTTAAGTGAGATAAGCCAGTCAGAGAAGGACAAACACCACATGATTTCACTCATATGTGGAAGATAAACAAACACATGGACAAAGAGAACAGATTAGTGGTTACCAGCAGGGAAGGGGTTGGGAGGTGGGCAAAAGGAGTAAAGGGGCACGTATATATGGTGACTGATAAATAATAATGTACACCTGAAACTTCACAATGTTATAAACTATTATGACCTCAATAAAATAACAATTAAAAAAAAAGAAAGTATATTTAAGGCAGTGATTAGGTTTTCGTTTTGTTTTGTTTTTTGCTCAGAATGATTCTCCCTGAGCTAACATCTGTTGCCAATCTTCCTCTTTTTTTTTTTCCTCCCCAAAGCCCCAGTACATAGTTGTATATTTTAGCTGTGAGTCCTTCTAGTTTTTCTAGGTGAGCCACTGCCACAGCGTGGCTACTGACAGACGAGTGGTGTGGTTTCGCGCCCAGAAACCAAACCTGGGCTGCCAAAGCAGAGTGCATCGAACTTGAACCACTAGGCCATCCGGGCTGGCTCTGCCTTTAGTTTTACAGACTCCACTCATTTCCAAAATTACTTAGGTCAGCAACTTTTCTCCCGTCCAAACCTTTTTTCCTGGCCTGGGTCTTCCCTTCTTCTGCCAATAAACCTGGCCTGTGGGGCTCCGGCAGTGGTATTCTCTGTGGGGACTGGATCCCATGCCCTAATGAGTCTCATTGGTCCCCTTTCCCATCACTGGACTGAGTGACACTCCCCACTCCAAAACAACCCAATTGAACCCTCTCAACCCACCTGCTAAGCTCTATGACCTCATGGGTGGATGAGGCCCGAGGCCCAGCTCCAGTCAGCCTTCACTCCTGCCTGAGGAGCCTTGCTCACCCCCTAGGACCACGCAACAGGGGCTGGCCACTCTGGGACCCGGCCAAGCTGTCCAGTCATCCTGCTGGTCTACCTGGTAACTGGGGCCTTCTCAGATTACTCAGAGGATCACTTTGCCTTAGAAACTCCAGCTGTCAGCTCGGGCGCGTCAGTAACCGATGACAAGGCCCTAAGCAGCAGAGGGCCAGCAGCAAGCAAGTGTCCCCAGGCATTCCACAAGCACTGTGCTCTGTCACAGCAGCCGCTGTAGTCACCAGTGAGGAAGGTAAGCAAACCTGGGGTGCTGGTGTCGCGGCACCTAATATTCTGGGATGGGGGGCCCTGGGACACCTCCCTCTCAGGCACTGAGATAGCCCATTCAGCCTTGTCAGGAGCCTGGGCTCCTGTTTCCAGGTGAAGGTGAGACAGGAGAGAGTGGCCCAGACTGGGAGCTCTGGGTGGTGGGTGGGAGAGGGCAGGGGTCGGTCTGCAGGGCTAGGGATGCACTGGAGGGCTTGACATGGTTCAAAAGCCCAGGGGAGTCCAATTGCTGGCACCTTCTTTTGGCCTGTGGCCTGTCCAGGTTGGCTGTAGAGGTGCTAGGAGTTGCCTGCTCTGGCCTCTGCCAGGCAGCCCTGCCACAGGTGTGCTGGTCAAATAGGTGTGCATGTGGAGGGGGAGCATGTGCCCTGGCCCCAAATTCAGCTTCCAGCCAGTCCCCCTTTGATGGTGGAGGAGCTGACTGCTTCTCTCATGGTACAAGCCCCTCCAAGATATGGTGATGTCCCCACCCCATCTGGGCCCAGTGGACCCAGGAGTCTGGTGCTGCCACCAAGTGACAGAAGAAGTGTCCCTGGGGCTCCATGCCCAGTGGTCAGCACCACTGCCTGGCAGAGGAGGACGAGGGCCCCTGGGGTGGGTCCAGGAGTTAGCCTGCCAGCCTCAGGGTGTGACAGCTTCCACCCAGTGTGAGGAGCTCTCACACCATGCCCTCTGGTGGCCAGGTGACACAGGTTCTCACCAGATGTCACTCAGGGACATTTCCTCTTAGTCCACAATGCTATGGAACCCTGGGTCTCCCCTCTACCCCAACTCCCCAGGTCCAAGAAGTGTTCCTCAGCCCTCCTGGGAGAGGCCAGTTCCTGGGAAAGGGAGCCAATTGGAGGATGACTCCTATGGGCGCCGGTCTCCAAGCATCTGATGAGGGCTGAGGGACACCCCAGACCAGGGCCTTCAAAATCCAGCCCTCTAAGGTTCTTCTAAGCCAGGGTCAGGTAGTCCTAAGAACTATGGACTCTTCCCAAGAAAACTAAGCCTTCACACCATATATTGCCTACAATTTCAGAGGCCATCCACGGACTCTTGTAAGGAATCCCTGCTCTAAACAGACATAGAAACACACACACAGACTGTTCCATCCAGAACTGTCATCCTCCCCTCGCCTCCAGCCCACACAATTGGCCTCTTTTAGAGGACAGAGGCACCTCCCCCACGAGCCTGTCCTAGAGCCAGGAGCCCAGAAACCCCAAATCAGCCACACCATGCTTCCCCAAGGAGGTCAAGGAGAGTGTTACAACTCAAAGGGCAAATACCCACAAAACTCAGTAGGAATTTGTGAGCTCGTCATTGGAAAGTTCTCTTGTCACATGGAAGTTGGTGAATTTCAGGCACAGCTGGATCCAGGAGTTCAGATAATATTGTAAGAACTGACCCTCCACATGGAGGCAGAGAGAAGTAGAGGCCCTTACTGGCACATGGCCTTTGAGCGGCATGCGGCCCTGCAAACAGGGCCACAAGGAAGCCCCTGTGCGGTCTCTCGCCCTCTCCAGCAGCACCGGCACTGCTGCCATGTCGGCCACCAACCAGGGCTGGCCTGAGGACTTCGGCTTCCGCCTGGGCGGCTCGGGCCCCTGCTTCGTCCTAGAGGTGGCCGAAGGGAGCAGCGCGCACGCGGGGGGGCTGCGGCCGGGGGACCAGATCCTGGAGGTGGAGGGGCTGGCGGTGGGGGGCCTGAGCCGCGAGCGCCTCGTGCGCCTGGCCCGGCGCTGCCCGCGTGTGCCACCCAGCCTGGGCGTGCTCCCGGGCCCCAACGGCGGCCCTGTTGCAGGATCCGGCCCCATGCCCCCGATCACGGCCCTGCGGCCCCTGCGCTCCGGCCGCGGCCTCTCGCTGGGCCGCGAGCTGCTTCGCCTGGCCGGCCGCAAGCGCCCCGTCGCCGTGCACCGAGAACGCAGGCGCAAGGCCCAGGAGTTCAGCCGCAAGGTAGGGCGCAGGGCGGAGAGGGACTCCTGTGGGCGGAGCATGGGCGGGGCTCGTACGGGCAGGACATTTGGGGGCGGGGTTTGTATGGGCGGGGCAGTCGGGGAGAGGCTCGCGTGGGCGGGGCAGTCGGGGCGGGGCACGTCGGGGCGGGTCTCATTTGGCTGAGACTCGAGCAGAGTATGGGAGCCGGAAAATAGCCTGGAGCCCAGACGCTTGCTTCTCTTTGCCTAGGGCTCAGGCCCCATGTGGATGCCAAGTCAAACATCCTAGAAATTCAGTATCTGCTTGGTGACTGGGACATTTGAGATCACAGACACCCTTCCTTGTCGTCCATGGAAGGGGCACTGCTCAGTCTTGCTCTTGGCAGGGCTTGGCCAGGGGATTTGGGTGGTTAGGGGGCTGGGAAGTCCTGCTGGAGTTTGGCTATTGCAGAAATGGCTCCCAGCCCGCTGCCCAGGTATCAGATCCCCACCTACCTGGCCTCCTCCAGCGCCCAAGCTTGCTCTAGTCCTCACTCCTTCTAAACTGACTCCCTTTCCAGAGCCTCACCTCCACCATGCACCCTGGCATGACCCTTGTCTGCACAAGACCCCAGCTTGAACCTTTCAGCCCCATGCCGCTGAGCAGGCCGGCCTCTGCGGCCAGGTACATGCAGTCACTCACATATACACACAGGATTCAGCTCTGACCTCCCTAGTTCACCAGTGTCCAGCTCTTCAAAAGATGTGACTTTCTGTCTATCCCTGGAATAGGCTCTGCTGTTATAACAAATATCAAACACCTCGGTGCCTTTGCACACACCACAGTTTGCAGACTTCTAGTTGTGTCCTCACATGGCTGAAGGGGCAAGGGAGCTCTCCGGGGTCTCTTTCACAAGGGCAGTAATCCCATTCATGAGGGCCCCTCTCTCATGACCTAATCACCTCCCAGAGGCCCTACCTCCTAATTCCATCATATTGGACATCAGGTTTTCAACATATGAATTTAGGGGGGACACAAACATTCAGACCATAACAACTAGTAGTGTCTGCTATAATCTCAGATGACCTGCTATGGAACCAAAGCCCTCTCCCAGACTCCATCCAATCCCTGGAGAGTCAGAAGGAGCATGGTCAGAGCCCTCAGAACAGCAGGGTGGACACGCAGACCTGGCCAGGAAGCAGGGCCAAGGTGACAACTAGCCAAGAGGGGAATGTGACCGGCTACCCAGGCCAGCTGTGGTGTATTTTCTGGCAAGGGAGAGTGGGAAGTGGTGGATTCTGGTTAGAGCTCACCAAACACCTCCAAAAGCTGAAAGCAAATCCCAAAAAAAGACTGCCTCAGGAAGATCAACGGCATAAGTGGAGCCCCGCTGTTGGTTTTCAACAATCAGCTCCCAGGTTCTCACCAGCACTCTCCCTGCCCCAGTTTTTCCTCCTTGAAGAATCGGATATTTAATAGAAAATCCATTAGTGTCCCATGATGGTGCCTCATGCTTCGATGTAGGTTGGGAGCATCTGGGTAATAGCTGACACCAAAACTGCACTGTGGCACAGGCCCCAGGAGGGAGCAACTATTTTTTCCTTTCTTACATAAAGCGTCTTTCCAGCTAGCCATGTTCTCCTTTGAGTCGAGGCTGCAGCTGACTTTGATTTCAGAACCACTGACCTTCCTCGGTGTGGTGGGTGCACGAGGAGGGGGTGCCTGATGCTGCTGCCTGCCCTACTCACCACGGGGGAAACAGAGGTCAGCAGGGGAACTGCAGGAAATGCACCGAGAGAACTGCCAGCCACTTGCGGCCTTTTGGTTTGGTTCCATAAACCTTCACTGAATGCCTAGTATGTGCCAGCCCCTGTGCTGGGGGCTGGACAGGAGTAAGACCTCAGGACTGGGTCCCAGGCCACCATATCTGATGGAGGAGACAGACAGTAACACGGACTGGTGGTGTGCATGCGCTAGGACTCAGACGTGCACAGAGAGTGGCCTCTGACTGGATGTCCTCCAAGCCCCCTGCTTCTATGGGGTCACCACCTCAGGAAAGCCTTTCTTAACCCCTTGGCGCAACCATCTAGGAAGCAGTTGGATACACAGTTCTGAAGTTCAGGAGGAAGCTCTGAGCTGAAGATCAAGATGTAGGAGTCACCATTTGGGGTCCTGGGCCGGAGCCCTGTCACGGAGTGCTGCAAGTAGGGGCGGACTGTAGTGGGTAAGGGCAGATGTATGGAAATAGCAAGAGTAGACAGCTCTGGGCCAGAAAAAATAAGAGGATGATTGGGTTGTGGGGTAAGGAGGACTTTATTTACTTATTTATTTATAGGTTGGGAAAGACTTGCACATTTCCATAGGCTGAAGGGAAGGAGGCAGTAGAGACACTGACATCCATGCATTTAGCAGTTATCAATCAGGGACCTAGGATGTGCAAGGACTGGGGAAACAGCTGTGAACAGGACAGGCAGGACAGGCAGTCTGCTCTCATGCGGCTGACATTCCTGTGGGGAAAGAGACAATGAGGAAGTGGACAAATCAATCAACAAGCTATTTCAGATAATGATCAGCAAAATGAAGAAATAAACAGGGGAGATGAGAGAGTGACGGGGGCCACATGGACAAGTTCAGTGATGAGGCCACATGGACAACCTCAGGAAAGGCTCCCCGAGGAGGTGACTTTCAAGACCTGAGAGCTGAGCGACAAGTAGGTGTCAGGATGAGAGGGTGGGGATGGGAGGTGGTGGGGTGTCTGTGGCCTGGTGGGTTGGCCTTGACCAGGAAGAGGGCTCTTCATCCTCTGAGAGTGGAGGTGGAGGGGAAGGAGGCAGTGTGTTAAGAAGTCTGGAGGCGGAGGGAAGGTGAAAGGGGAACAGCTCTGGTTCTGGCTGAAGTAGCACCTGCATGCCCCGAGAGAGATGCATGGCAAACTCACACCCTCACTCAGCCACCCAGCCTCCCCGCTCTGCTTCAGGGTCAGCTCAGGATGTCAGTGCCCGGAGACACCCCCAGACCCTCAACCAACAAGGAAGGCCTCTCCTGGAGTGTGGATAGACAACAGTTAACCACTGCATGAAAAAAGTCACGCCGGACACAAAAGCCTGCATATTGTATTATTCCATTCATATGAACTATCCAATATAAGCAAATCCATAGAGACAGAAAAGTAGATGAGTGGTTGCCCGGGGCTGGGGAAGAGGGGACTGGGGAGTGACTGCTTAATGGTTATGGGGTTTCTGTTCGGGGTGATGAAAATGTTCTGGAACTAGATAGTGGTGATGGTTACACAACAATCTGAATGTACTTAATGCCACTGAATTGTACACATTAAGATGCTTACAATGGTAAATTTTATCTTATGTGCATTCTTGCCACAGTAAAAAATAAAGGAAAAAAGGAACAACGATAATGTGCATTCCTTTCCCTGAGTGTATAAATCATATAAGCTCACGGTAGGAAAAAAAAGAAACCACTGAATTATTAAAAAAAAAAAAATCCAAATCACTATAAAACTTAATGCGTATTTCCTATGCACAAATGTATGTGTAATCATATATAATAAAAATATAATGCTGTGTATTCCATTTGATAACCTTCTTTTTACACTTGACTGTTTGTTACAAACACTTTCCCGTGTATTTTATAACAGCTTTATTGAGATCTAATTCACACGGCATACAATTGACTCATTTAAAGTGTACAATTCAATGATTTTTAGTATATTCACAGAGTTGTTCAACCATCACCACAGTCAATTTTAGAACATTTTAATCACCCCAAAAAGAAACCGCACACCCCTTAGGCATTACTCCCCATTTTATGGTTTTAAATAAAGATTGACAGCATCATTCTCACTGGCCAAATAGTATTACATTGCATCAAATCCAAAACATCATCCATTGCAAGATGCATCATTGTTTTATCTACTGCTAAGAAAGAAAAATCTGTGCCAATTAACCCATGACACATGCTTCCTCATCACCTTCTTGTCATTTAACTTAGTAGTTATTGAAAGAGGACTTGTAGACTTATTTGGACATATTTAATACCAGCCAATGCACACAACTCAGTGGAAGTAACAATTTGAACACCTATAACCAAATTCACATATGCACAGGAATTGCAGTTACCCATAAGACACATCCTGATCTCAGCAATGATAAAATATTAAAAAAATGCTCACCCTAGAATCAACGATATCCAGCATTGCAGAGTATGGAGTGAACGGCTACAAAACAACAGAAGTTGGCTCTGCTAACTTAGGCAGGAAAGGAATCTGTGGGAGGGACGGTTCACAGAATCAGCACTGGAGAACCAGGCTTAGAACCAAGAAAGAATTGGCAACCAGGAGTACAGCTGTCATAAAGCATTCTTCAGGAAGGGTCTGCTCAGAGTGTTCTAGGGGGCTCTGCCACTGCCCTGAACAAGCTCTGCTGTCCCCGCATCTCTGCATCGTTACTTCAAGAGCCAAAACCCTGGGCAGGAGCCCCCAACTGGCCAAAGCTACAAAGTAATCACCAGGGTCTTGCCTCCCACCTAGTTTGGGGTTTCCTCCCCTCTTGGCTGATAGCCAAGAAACTACAACTATCCTTCCAATGGATGTGCTACAATTATTTAGCCCATATTGTCAGATATTTACATTGCTTCCAACATCTCAGTATTATGAACAATGCAGAGGTGAGCCTCTTCACTCATATATCATCATGCACTCATTTCATGTGTCAGGACAAGTCTAGGATACATTCTGAGATGGAGATCACTGGGTAAAAGGATGGGCACCCTTTTAGGTTTTAGCCACACTTACCAAGCTGCCCTCCAGAAGCTTGGTGCCTATGCACATGCCCATTTCTGTCGGCCGCACAGACCCCTCTGAGTGGATGCACTTTGATTACTATCGGCTGAACACAAAGACGAAGAAAACAAAAGTCCTTAGGGAGCATTGAGGGACTCAAAATTCAGGGCTGGGTGTGCACTCCAGGGCTCTTTTGTGGAGCCAGAATGTTCTCTGTAGGATCTCTTGGCAAACAGTGTAGTGGAAGGGAGTATAGTATTCTAATAATAGTAACTAGCAATTATTGAGCGCCTGGTACATGTTTAAGCTCTTGCATTGATTCCTTTGGTTCTTATGATATTCACTACGAATATCGTAAGAATTCGTAACACAAGGGCTGTTTTGGGGTTTGATCCTGACCCCATGACCTTGGGCAAGTCACTTCCCCTCTATCAGCCTCAGTTTCCTTAGATGTAAAATGGAGATACTGACCATGCCCAGGTCACAGGGGTGCTGAGGTTTGAAATGGTGGGATTTGGGTAAAGAGCTCACAGCCAGGCTCAGGCAGTGCTCCCACGTCAGCTATCCTGCGGAGGGAAGGTGAGTGATTCCCTGGTGCCCTGCCCCGGGTCCCTTGTGGTCATTCACTAGACACTTCCTTGCAGGTGGACGAAATCTTGGGGGACCAGCCGGCTGCCAAGGAGCAGGTGTTCGCTGCACTGAAGCAGTTCGCGGCCGAGCAGCGGGTGGACAACCTGGTGTGGGCGCTCACCCTGGAGCTGCCCCGTGAGGCCCGTGGGCCACTTCTGGACAACCTCAGGTACCTCAGTTGGGGCGGGATGGGCAGGCAGAGCGTGTCTCGCTCAGGGGTGTCCACTCTCCCACCGCCACCTCAGGCACTATGCTGCGCGGACTGCTCCTGAACTGGACCCCAACACTCTGTCAGCCCTGGAACAGGGGTGGGCCAGTGACCCTGGGAAGGGCGGCTGTTGGCTCTGCCAGGTGCCAGGGCATCACTTTGGGTGAGAAGAAGAGGGCTGCTAACTGCTGGGCTGGGACAGGCTGCAGAGAGGACCCACCTCCTGATCTGAAGTCACAGCCTGCCCTGCTCTATCCCAAAACCCAGATCGTAGAAATCTTCAACGGGATACCGAGATACTCCTAGTCCTTATGGAGACGGAGCAATGGCACAATGTGAAGGCAAGGAAGCCTAAGGTTGTGCAGTGTCCACCCCAATACTCCCATCCGACTGACAGTGCGTGCTCTCTACCCTTTGACTATGCCACCTGTGTGCCAAGGATCTCACCAGGGCCCTGGAGGAACACTGTCTGGCTAAATCCCCCCAGTGCTATTATTATCCTCCTTTCACAGACGCAGACTGAGGCTCAGAGAGGTTAAGAGCCTGGCCCAAAGTCACACAGCAAATGAGAGGCAGTCACAAGAACAGGAGCCGGGTCAGCTGTGCACTTTCTGCTCTTCTGCTCAGCTTTGGACCCTCTAAGTTTATTCTTCAGAAAAAAAAATCTCCTGGTGGGTCCACACCTGAAATGGCTGGGGAATCTCCCAAACACCCCCCCTTTCCTGCCGGGGCGTCACTGCCCTGCACTGCACAGCTTCGGTCAAGCCCTCTCTGGGACTGAGTGATGCGTTCCCTGCAGATCCTGCGGGGCTTTCTCTCCCCTCCCTGCCTCCCCGGCCTGAGACTGCTCCCCATCTCGCCCCTCCCCCTTCCTGGGCTCAGCCCGCCCCCTCCCCTCGCTGCCATTCACCCCGAAGCCTGCCCCTCCCTCTGGGCCTGGCCAATGTCAGGGACTGGGCTGGCCACCCCCACTCCCCAACCCGGCGCAGCGTCTCGGCTCTGCCACCGAGCACAGAAGGCCATCGAAAGAGGCCACCATGAGCTGCCTGGGGTGAGTTAGGGGTCTGCCCCTTGAGGGGAAAATCCGGAGAGAAAAAAAGAAAAAGTTATTTCTGGAGCCAAATTTGCAGTGGAGATGCTGTGCTGGCGCTGAGGGCTCCCTGGGGAGGTGATGGATAGGCAGCCCCCCACCCCGCCCCTCTCCACCAGGGCCGGGCCAGGGGCGCGGGCGGCCGGGCTGTCCCCTGGGAAGTTGGCACGCGTGTCTCGAGGCTGCTAGCAGCTAGACTCAGCTGGAGGCCCTCTCGGTCCCCCTCATCTCCTGTCGGTGCTGCCCCGGCTTCCGCCCCGGCTTCCTTTGCCGGGCCAGC
Source organism: Diceros bicornis minor (assembly GCF_020826845.1). NCBI lineage: Eukaryota > Metazoa > Chordata > Mammalia > Perissodactyla > Rhinocerotidae > Diceros > Diceros bicornis. Next base: position 9,031,025 of record NC_080765.1, on the reverse strand, counting down.
CTGTCTGCCTCCCGGGACAGCCCCCACATCTGCCTTTCCCGTCTGCAGCTCGTCTCCAAGCGACCGGCAGCGGGTCAGGAAGAGCCAGAGTGGAGGAGGCACCCCTTTGGGCGTGCTCGATTTAGAGCCTGGAAAGGGCGAACCCCAGGCACTTGGGGATGCCCGGTCCCCGCAGCATCCCCGGGGCGCTGCTGGGGAGGATGAAACAGCAGCCTCTGTTGTCAGCGCGTGTCAAGTGCGCCAGGAAAATTGGGGAGGCTGCTGGAGGAGGGGGCGGCGCCCAGCTGGGCTCTGCAGGGAGAGGGGTACCCTGGCAGCCTGGCTGCAGCCCCCTGGCATCCCCTCACCTCCCCACCCCCACCCCCACGCTCCGGTGGTTCACGTGCTGGGTTCTAGGGATGCGGTGGTGATCCTCAGGCAGCACCTCCCCCGGAGAGCTCAGAGCAGGCATGGAGGAGTCACAGACACAGCTGTCTCTGATTCTGAGGGCTGAGTGCCAGCTGAGGGCTAGCTCAGCAGGGGGCAATCAGGGCAGGCTCCTCAGAGGAGGCAGAAGGTGGCAGGGCTGTGGCTCAGACAGTGACTGGTGGGGTCTGTTGGTGTGTCCAGTGGGGGTGGGAAGACAGTCTCCAGGGAAAGTTCATCGGGGCCAGGCATCTAGCCACAGAGGTGGACCCCTGAGTGCCAAGGTGAAGGCAGTGCCACCCAGACCCACGGGTACCCAACACTGGGTACCCAGCAATGCCCAGCTATGAACCACCCTGCCTGAGATGAGGGGCCAGGAAGAGCTACAGCTGCGGCCCTCGGCCCCCCCCCCCCCACTGAGGAGAGATAAGATTTAAATGAGAAGTTGAGCAGCCAAAGGGTTAGTGAACATATATTATGTATGTGTGCATGTGTGTGTGTGCATGTGTGTGTGTCTGCGCTTGTCTGTGTGCACTTGACAAGGCTGGAACCCACGAAAATCACTGTGTGGCCTCTGAGGGATGGTCCCAGTGGCCAAAACAGAAGGCTTGAGGAGAAAGAGGAAGAGGCAGTGAGACCATGAAGTTGTGCCATCTAGTACAGTAGCCATTAGCCAGGTGTTGCTATTTAAATTTACTAAATATTAAATAAAATTTAAAGTCAGCTTTCCAGTCTCACTAGCCACAGTTCAAGTGCTCAGTAGCCACATGTGGCTGGGACAGCACACATCGAGAACATGTGCATCACTGCAGAAAGTTCTCTTGGACAGCGCTGCCGTGGGGGGAGATTTGGGTCAGTGGCAACAATGAAAGCAAAGGGTCTCGTCTTCCTTCATGACCGGCAGTTAATCCTGAGGCTCAGAGCCTAATTTGGGTCTATCCCCAAAGGGATCCCCACTTGATGAAGTGGTAAAATGACTTTCTAATTAGGACAAGCCAGGCATTTTGGAAAGTGTGACGTGATTAGGAGGGAACAGGAGAGCAAAGTCAGTTTTGTGGTCTGCTGGTGTTTCAGGAAATATGCAAAACGGAGAGGGGCGGGGTGGGGGAATGGGGCGGCGCTGGGGAGGGAAGCAACGGAAGTGGTGGAGGAAGCTGGAATATGGAATCCCAACAGACCTAGCTTGAACCCCAAGTCCACTCACTAGCTGAGTGACCTTGAGCAGGTTAATTGACCCCTACAGTTTATCTGTAAAAAGGGGTTGGTAATCCCTACATGTTCCCAGCAGGATTCTTGGTAGGAAACCACATAAATGAACTCTGCCAACTGCAAGCCAAAAAGAGATTAGTTGAGAATCTAGAAGTAGGACGTGAGGGGTCATCTGCACTTCCTTCATCCTCCTCTGCTTTAATGACAAGTGTTGGGGACACCATAACACACAGATATTGGGAGAATTCTGTGACACTATGTAGGTGCAAGCGCCAGGCAGAGTATGTGCACAGTTAGTGTGGGTTTCCCCTCGGGAAGGTCTCTTTCTCAAGGTCCCTAGAGAGGTTTCTCAACCACGGCACTATTGACATTTTGGCCCCCATAATTCTCTGCTGTTGGGGACTGTCCTGTACGTTGTAGGATGTTTAGCAGCATCCTGGCCTCCACCCACTAGATGCCAGTAGCACACCCCCCTCCCACTTGTCATTTTGTGACAACCAAAACTGTCTCCAGACAATGCCAAATGTCCCCTGGGTGCAAAATCGCCCCAGTTGAGAGCTAATGCCCCAGAATGATCTGCCTTTGGTAGCACACTCCTGCTGGGCAGACACTTGAGCAAAGGCCAGCTGTTGCCTGACCCCTGCACCTCCCCACCCACCCCTGCTGCCTTGGGTCATCTGGCCAGATGCACCAGCTGCTGGCCCCTTTGGCGCCTTCACTGCACTCAGGGGACCTGGCCCCAAGGCAGTGTGTGCACTTCTGGCTTTGTCTGGATTTGAGCTTGAGCATTTGCTCTGTGCTCACATCTCCTCTGCCCACAGCGACGTGGACAGTCTCCATAGCCTTCGGGCAGGCCTGTTTCTGGATGCTGGGCCACTGCAGCTGGTACAAAACAACCAGAAATGGCTCTATTATGATGGAACGGCTGTGGCCCTGTGGATGTCAGGAAGCTGTGCTCACTGTGAGCGTTTTCAGACATTTCTCTCCCTGGCAGGGGGAGGACAAGGCCTGGGGAGGACCCAGCATGGTCACTGGCTCTGGCTTTCCGCTGCTGCTGCTGCCAGGGAGAAACGCAGCCCTGATTGATCACAGCAGGGGGGTGGCCTCATGGGTCCAAGAACATGGGGCTGAGGTGTTGGTTAGCATGGTCTGAACAGGGTACCAGAGACTGGCCGTCAGGTCTGCAAGGGCCGCCCTGTGACGGGCTGCAGGAACCCGCAGGCAGGACCATGTAGGATGTTCCTCCCAATGACTGAGACAGAGGCACAGTCCCTGGGATTTCCTGCCTCTGTGGTTCCAGCCTGTCTGGGGGGTGGCCACCCTCTGGCGAGGAGAGAGCCTTGTGCTGATGTCCCCCATTGAGGTTGCCCCTGAGAAGCCCTCTCCAGGATGCCCTGGGCTGGCTCCCCGGCATCTAACCACCCTTTCTGGCCTGTGGTCAGGACTCGGATCAGTGAGAAATGGCAATGGCCTGGGATCCCTGGGGTCTGCTCCTGCTCTGACTTCCGGGGAGTGGCAGGCCCAGAGTCAGAGGAAGAGTCCAGACCCCTTTCCTGTTCTCTCTCTCTCTTCCTCTTAGCTGTTCTTCCCCTCCTCTCTCCCAGTAGGACATGCCCATCTCAGGGAGGCCTTCTACTACCCCCCCCACGCACACACTCATCTGGGAGTTGCCCTGGTGTGGCTGCCCCCTCCTCACTTCCACTCACTCACCAGATCTCACACACTCTCCTTCCTTTGTGTTCTTAGAATCTAGCCATTTGTCCCATCCCTTCCCCGCTCCCTTCCCGGCATCACCTCTCCCCTGATGTACCAAAACCTCTGGGGGTCCCTCTACCTCCCCTTAAATGCTTAGACCCTCCCATGGCTCCCCACTGTTCTCAGAGTGCAGTCTCAGCTGGGGGTCCCTCTACCTCCCCTTAAATGCTTAGACCCTCCCATGGCTCCCCACTGTTCTCAGAGTGCAGTCTCAGCTGCCGAAGATGGCATTCAAGATCTCCCTCTCTAGCCTCTTCTCCGTTGGCGCTTCCCCCCGGGTAAGTAGGAGGACTGCCCCTCCCTGGCCCACTCTTGCTGAGCTCTGGAGGCCCAGCACCTCCGGAAAGCCTTCCCATGCTCTACAAAAGGCAGTCGGGGCTTTCTCGAACTGTCGGGTTCAGTTTCGCTGCAGCCAGACGTTGGGGGCTCGCCCCTGTGCGGGGCACTGGGGAGCCGCGGCCCAAAAGGTCGGAGGCGAGGCGCCTGGGGAGGGGCTAACGGAGGGGACCAAGAGAAGGCTGCATGACAGCCTTGAACCGCCCCCAGCTCCCCGGGAGCTAGCCGAAGTGTTCCCCGGCGGGGCGGGGCCCGGCGGGGCGGGGCCACCCGAGAAGGGGCGGGCGCGGGGCCGTGGGCCGGGCCGGCTCGGGAGGGGCCGCGCGCGCTCGTCCGGCAGAGGCGCGTGGAGTCGCCGCGCCGTTGTTCCGCTCGTGGGCTCCGCCATCCCCTGCTCGCCCGCACCTGCCGCGCCGCGGTCGCCGGCTCCAGATGGGGAAGGACCAGGGCTTCTCTCGGCACTTTCGGTAGTTTCCCCACCACGCCCCGCGCCCCCAGGAACTGTGCGCCCTGGGCGCCGCGGACCCGCCTCCGGCCGACCTGAAAAGGGGTGGGGCTGGGTCACTGAGGGGCTTCCCTGCCCTGGGTGGGCAACCACCGAGCGTGGCTGGGGCCCCGGGGCTGGGATGGTGGACATAACCGGAAGGGGACAAGGGGGCGAGTTCCCGGCTTTGGGCGCCCAGTCCCCCGCGTGGCCCTAGGGGTCGGGATGAGGGTCAAGGACCAAGGGCTGGGATTGAAAAGCCCTCTTTCCTTACTATGACTGGGCCGGCTGAGAGAACTGGACAGAGAGCTGAGGCAGGGAATTTGGTGGAGAGAGAGGACCCTCGGGCAGCCCCTGGTGGGAATCTGGAGATGGATTTAGACCTGACCCCCAGGCAGAGAGAACAGAACTGACCCTGAGTGCAACGTCATTATGTGGTCCCGGAAGAGTCCTATGGCCTCAGAGAAGCCTGTTGGCATAGCAGGGACCTGGGAGTCCTGGGGCAGCCACAGCCAGGTTGACAGGGTCAGAGGGGCAGTGGTCCCCTCAGTGGTCCATGAGGCCCCACTGCGCCTGGCTGGGCTGGGTTAGCAGACCCAGGGCTGGGCTGCCAGACAGAGCTGCATGGAGCCAGGAAGGGCGTCTGGCTCAGCCCTAAGGATGCCAAGCACGGAAAGGGCCACCCCATCTTCTCCCACCTGTGCAGTTGGTGACTTACCCTCATTCACACCCTGGGGAGGGGGGCGCAAGACTTTTGCTAATTGCTGCTGGGGGTGGAGCTGGGATGGTCACCTGGCCCCTGCCCAAGTTGGACCCAGGGGCTGGGGGTGAGGGGCTGATGCCTTCTGGAGCCTAGGGCTGGAGCCCAAAGTATGAAGTGGACAGTTTCCGGCTTGTCATCCCTCCCTTGCCTGAGCATGAGGCATGTGGTGGGTCCAGAAGGGTATGGGGAATGTGCAGGCCAGGCAGATGGAGGTGTCAGGCTCCGGAGACCTTGAGTGACCATCTGGGGAATGAGGCTGAGGCTCTAGATTTTCGGGAATCACTGCAGGTGGGCAAGGATGAGCATATCAGGCTAGGATGCTCCTGGCAGATTTGAGCAGGCCAGTCGTTCTGGCCTCATGGTCGCCTGGAGCAGAGCTCACTGGGGGGCAGGGCCCGATGCACCCCCCTCACCGAGGATCCATATCCCTTCCTTTCCACCAGGCAGCTTATTCTGCCTGCCTGGCCTTATTAATCCTACCCCCAGAGGTCAGGGGGAACTGAGTGGTGACCACTGGGCAGCATCAGAGGGGTTGAATTTCAGCTGGCTGCAAGGCCACTGCTCCCCTCCCCGCCTCCCCACCGTGCCGTTGGCGCTGGCTCCTAGTACAGAGAACAGGGAAGGGAGCCTTGGGATGCAGCCAGGGAGGCCTTGCTATCAACCAGAACTTCAGGGGCCCTCAGCAGAGCCCTGCCACAGTGCTGAGGCCCAGCGGCTGGGCTTCTATCCCAGCTGTGCCAAGGGCCAGCGGTGTAACCCTGAAAAGTTACAGATCCTCTGTGACCCTCTGCCAGATCCTCTGCCATGGACTGGGGAGTCCAACACGGTGATAACTGCTGCCATTACTCAGAGATATGGTTGGGCCACCGGCAGTAGACCCATTTACTGAGTCACTGAGTCCCTCCCATGTATCAAGCCCTGGCTGCTCACTGTGGCTCCAAGCTGAGCTACAGATTCAGCCCTCAGAGAGCTTCCAGCCTCACAGACCCACAGCTATCAAGGAATCATCCGGGGTGTGGACCTGGCACAGGGGACCATGCGAGCCCCCCTGCCTTTCAGTCACCCTCTTCCAGGGTGACTCCTTTGAAAGCAGGAACCACAGTGCCTTCAGCTTTGAAGCCCAGGGCCTGGCTGGCACAGATAGCAGGGACTTCCTAAAACATGTAGGACTAAACCCAAGGAAGGCCAATGTTGGGTGTTGAAGGGGGAGCTCAGTTTAGCTAAGGAAGCAGAGAGTGTACTGGACAGGGCCACAGCCTGAGAAAGCGTGGAGGTGGGACTGGACGTGGTGGTCCTGGCCCATCCCGAGTAGGCAGCTGTAGAGAGGGCTGGCCAGAGAAGCAGGAAGCCTGGGAGTGTCAGGAGGGTCTGGGGGAAGTCTGACTGGGTGGATTGTGGCTTCAGTTTTCTCCAGCAGAGTTGCCAGGAATCAGGCCGGGAGAGGGTGGGTGGTGGGGATCCCTGGCTGGGCCTTGGCCTGGTGCAAGAATATGAGATGAGTGGCGTGGGGGGAGGCCACAGATGGAGGATAGAGACAGGTGGAGGAACGGGACCGGCTTTGGGGGCACTCAGGCCTCCCAAGGGCAGAGTAATGGGGACGGTCGAAACGTATCTCTCTCGAGCGGGGCGCCATGGTCCTTGTGAGGCCTGGGCTGGTTGGGGTGCAAGTCTAGGCGCTGAGGGGGAGACTGGGGTGCGGGCTGCTGATTCCTCCGCCACCCCTGGGTAGGCGCGGGAGAGCCAAGGGCGGAGCCCACGAGGAGGCGCCTTTGGGCCGCAGTTTGCCGCGATCGGGACGCAGTCAGGGGGCGCACCCCGACTCTGCCGTCTTCGCCGACAGGATCTTCATCCCCAAGAAGCACCGGGCGCGCTTCGACGAAGTGGTGTCGCAGGGTCTGCTGGGCAAGCTGTGCCGCGCTCGGCGGGGGCAGGGCGCGCAGCGGCTGCGCCGGAGCCGCAGCGAGGAACGGCCCGAGCGCCTCCTGGTGTCCACGCGCGCCAGCGCCGCCCCGCGCCGCCCCGACGAGCCGCCCCCGCGCAAGGCCGCCTCGCTGCTGGGCGGGCGCGCCGGCCCGGGGGGCGCGCGCAGGTACCCCGGGCGTGCGGGCACGGCAGCGGACGCCTCCCGGTCGGTGGGCTCGGGGCTGGAGACCTGGACAGAGGACAGACGGAGGCGGGGCGTGGACGTCTCAGGGCTGGGGGCAGAAGAGGTTAAGGGGAGCGGGACACGGGACAACTCTCTCTCCTGCGCACCCAGCCCTCCTCTCCCCAGGGCAGGGCACGCTGCCCGCCTCCCACCCGGCCCCTTCTTTCTCCCCAGGACGGTCCGAGTCTACAAGGGCAACAAGAGCTTTGGCTTCACGCTGCGCGGCCATGGGCCTGTCTGGATCGAGTGTGTCCTTCCTGGTGAGGGGTGGGCGGTTGTCCAGGATGGGTTGGTGGTGAAGCCTGTTAGGCCGCTGCTCAATAACCCCCTCCCCCCTAGGTACCAACCTCATGAGCCTGTGTCCTCTGAGTGTCCAGAGCAGCAGATCCAAATCCTCCATCTGCCCCAGTTGGGGCAAACGCCCTCCAAGTTCAGGGTCACCTCTGAGCCAAGTGTGCCAAGTTCTCCATCCAAGCCTTTTCTATGTCCACAGGAAGGGCTGGGGGCACTTCCCAGGACACTGGGGCAGCCGGGACAAAGCTGGCGCCTACCCAGGCTGTCCCCCAAACAACATTCCCCGTGCCAAGTGTCCACTGTGAACTGGGCACTTGCTGGGCGGGCCAGGCTCATAGAGGCAGCAGGGCCTCAGGGCCTCTGCCCATTATCCAGCCCCCCCCTCCAACCCTCACTCCCCTCCTCCTCCCACGCAGCCTGCCCCTTCTTGCTCCTGGAATGGTGGCATCTTGACGAAGGCAGAGCGTTCTCAGTGCAGGAATTCCTCCTTCCCACCCCTCCAGTGGGAGTGAGGGGGTGGAGGGAAGAAACTCATTCCTTGCTGAGGCAGCCCACTCCATTGTAGCAGGTCTCCGTGGGGCAGAAATGTCTCCTGGTGCAGAATTGAACTCTCCCCTCCCTGTAACACCCCGCAGGGCTGGGTCACCTGCACCCATCCCCTGCCAGCACCTGAGCATGATGGTCCTGGAGACACACCCCCATAGGTGCCCCTGCCGGTGCTGAGTCCTGTCTACCCTTCTGCGTCTCACATCTCCAGTGCACGGATTTGTGATCCCTGGGAAAGTGCCTCAGTGCCTTTGCCTCATCGTTCCAGCCATGGGATCATTCTGAGACCTAATCCTGATGACGGACGTTGTCCAGTTCTTGGATTTGTGCATCACTAAACTGGAGTGACACACTATTGTAGGGGAAAGGCCCAAGGCTGCCCTCTAGGGAGCTTCCTTTAGAGATGATTACTCTCTCCTTTTGGGATGTGTCACTTCAACTGTGCTGCCATCACCACCCCGCCTCCCCACCTCTCCCACATGTGTAGCCAGAGATACCTGGCCTAGGGCCATGTTAGAATCCAGGAGTGCTATTCTCCCCAACCTGGCCTCCAGGCCGGCAACCCCACTCCTTCCTTGTCATCAGAAGCCAAATGGATGCTCCAATGGGAGCTTTTCCAGATGGGGAAACTGAGGCCTAGAGAGGCTTGGCAAATCAAGGACCAGAACCTAGGGTCTCCTGACTCCTGACCAATGATCTCTAATCCCCTGCCCCAACCCCTCTGCCCTCCCACCCCAGGCTGGCCCAAGCCTCCAGGCAGGCCCAGTTGGCTTCGTCACAACCATGACCCTCCCTCCCTGTTCAGTCCCCCCTCACCCTCAGGAAGTCTTCCCTGATCATTCCTCTTCCTTCCTGAAAATCCCCACAGCCTCAAGAGAGAACTTCTCACAACCTGAGAGCATATTTTATTTAGATATGTATCATTTCCCCCCACTTACTTCCAAATCCAATTTAGAGTGATGACTAGCAAAAGAGGCAGAAAGAGAAAAAAATCTATACCCACAGGAGCAAACTTCCCAGCACCCCCTTCCCCGGGTATTACGTACGGGGTTAGGTCTGACCTTCAAGGCCGTCAAGGCAAAGAGTGAAAATTAGCTGCTCCCATGAGTTTAAAATGCAGATTTTATTATTCAGGTATGGTGAGGCCAGCAGATCAGGGGATGACTGCCACGCAAAAGACAGTTTGTTACTCACAGTTCCCAAGAAGAGGGGGTACCCACGCCACACAGGGCCACGTGGGGAAGCACCAGGGTTGGTCAGGAGGCAGAGGGAGTGAGGGGAAAACCTGGACAAGAGCCTTTCTTGTGGTTTTTGCAGGAAGGAATGAGCAAGGCAGGGTGAGCCGGCTAAGTAGGTTTAGAATGGTTAGTTTGAATAAGTTCAGAGGGCTCTGGGGCAGAGGGGCTGTCCCTAGTTGTCTGGTGCCTGGCCCCGGGTGATGAGGGCAAGGGAACAGTGGCCCAGGGGGTGAGAGCCCCATAGTGGAGGAGGTTGGTTTGCGTGTGAAAGGCACGCTTGCAGACCTGTCATTTAGTCTCTCTAGGCAGTGGCTAACCCTGGGAGGGACAGTCCTTCCAGCGTCCGCAAGGCCCCAAGATGTCAGAGCATAAAAAACATGACTAATACACCATGTTTCCCAGCCTGAAGGAGGACACTGCCTCCCTCTAAGGAGATGCATTTTCTCCTGGTGACAAAGGCACAGAGGAATCTACGATGTGGGCCTTTATCTGCAGGGCCGAGGACAGTGTATGGAGTGGGGTCCTCAGCAGGTGGGCAGATGCTGCAGACACACTGCTCTCGAGACGTTCCTCATTTCTGCTCTTCTCCAACAGCTCAGGGCTGACTTTCTTGTGGTTTTTGCAGGAAGGAATGAGCCCCCAGCATTCCCACCCCTCCAGGGGATCACTTCCTGCTTAGAGCAGCGAGGGCAGAGAGGTGCTGGGTCTAATGTGAGGACTGCTGACCTGAATTTGGCTCTCCTCTGCCACCCATCCCATTTCCCACCTGTGAAACAGGAGAGTGGCATCAGGCTCGCAGAGCGAGGCTGGCGCTGCCCGGCTCACTAGCATGCCCTCTCTTCTTGCTTCCAGGGAGCCCGGCTGATAATGCTTCCCTCAAGTCGGGCGACCGGATTCTCTTCCTTAACGGACTGGACATGAGGTCAGAGGCTATTGGGGACATCAGAGCTTGGTGACGAACTGTCCCCCAAGATTTCTGCCTCTTGGGACACCCAGGCCATGGTCCTGGTCTCCTCTGACCAGTTGGTTCCCAGGGTCTGGTCCTCTTCCTGTGGAAACTGTTGAATCTATCCTCCCATCCTAGCCAGGATGTCAATTCATCCTTCCAATGAGAAAACACCCCAGCTCCACGTTGGGGACACAGAGTGGGGTAGACCCTCTGTGTCTTGCTCTTAAGGGGGAGCCCTTCCTAGGGGTGACGTGGGCATGACCCCTTCTGTACCCAGAAGTGTCCAGCTGGCCCTGGGTTTGAAGCTTCTTCTGTGAAGATTAATGAGCAGGAGAGGCAGGACCTTGGCTTCTGCTCCTGGCCCTGCTGTGGTCTAGCTGTGTGGCCTCTATGGACAGGACAGGGAGGTCTGGCGGGTGGCAGTGGACAGGGCTCATCCTGGTCAGGCCCTCCTGGGCCATCTCTTCTTGACAGGAACTGCTCCCATGACAAGGTGGTGTCCATGCTGCAGGGCAGTGGTGCAATGCCCACACTGGTGGTGGAGGAGGGCCTCGCCCCATTTGCCAGCGGTGAGACCCCCACTGCCACTTGGCTTCCTGCCATGTGTGGGATTTACACATCTGCAGAGGACTCTGCTTTTCCCCTAAACCTGCAGCCTCCCTCCTCAGGTGATGCCGTAGCACCCAATGAGGTGGCCTCAGGGACCCTGCCCGGGGCTTTCCCTCCATCCCTGTCCCCAGCTGCGGGCAGCACGTGTGCCTCCCAATGCGTGGTGCTCACCCCAGCTCAGGAGGCCCCCTGCCCCCAGCTGCCAGGGAAATTGCACCTGACCTGGGGACGCTGGGTCACCTGTGCCTCTCATGCCTGTGGCTCCGGCAGACTCTGATTCTTTGGATTCCCCCAACCCGTCGTCGGCACTCACCTCCCTCCAGTGGGTGGCGGAGATCCTGCCGTCCAGCATCCGGGTGCAGGGGAGGACTTTCAGCCAGCAGCTGGAGCACCTGCTCACACCTCCTGAGCGCTACGGGGTCTGCCGGGCCCTTGAGAGCTTCTTCCAACACAGGTGGCTGGGCCAGAGTGGTGGTGGGGACCTGCCCCGGGTGGGCCCCCAATCCTGTCCAGACTCACCATCTGGGTCTTCCTGCCTGAGCGTCCTCAGCCCCCTTTTCCTGGGGGAGGCTCAAAGGAGGCAGCAGTTGGAACCAGAGGCCCCAGGAAGGGGGGCAGTCGGGCTGCTCTACAACAAACCCTGACTCTGAAACCTCCTGGCCACGTGACCTAGGCGAGTGAAGCATAAGTGACCACCTGCAGCGTTGTTGGTGGGACCCTCATAAGACCCTTGCCTATGCTCCCTCGCCACCGGCCAGGCCCTGATTGGGGGGTGGTCTGGTGTCTTTGTTTTTGCACCATGGCAGCAACAGCAGGCTGTATTTATCACACTCCTTGGTCCATAGGGTCATTATCATGGTCTGTGCAAAGCCCCTCACTTGTTCATTCCTTTTTCTTTTTTTATTTAAACAGTTTTATTAAGATATAATTTACGTACCATACAATTCAGCCATTTAAGTGTACAATGCACTGGTTTGTATTATATTCGCAAATATGTGCAACCATCACCACACTCAATTGTAGAACATTTTCGTCACATCAAAAAGAAACCCGCACCCTTTCATATCACCCACCTCCCTTCTCTGCTGCGCCCAACCTTACACAACAGCTAATCTACTTTCTATAGATTTCCATAAATGTGGACGTTTATGTCTGGCTTTTTCCACTTAGCATAATATTTTCAAAGTTCACCCAAGTTATAGCATCTACTTCATTCCTTTTTTATGGCCCAATAATATTTCATTGTGTGGCTAGACCACAGTTTGCTTATCTGTTCACCAGTTGATGGACACTTGGGCTGCTTTCCCCTTTCCTTCCCTTTCAGTCTCCCTCCCTCTCCCATTTCCCTCCCTACGCCAAGTATCCCAATCTGATGAGCTTAATGGGCATCCTTCTGTTGAAAGGTGTCCTTGAAAAGTAGGCACTGCTATGTCCTGTGATGTATTTTTATTTTACATCATTGTGCTATATATTGCATTCCGCACCTGACTTTTTTTCACCAAGTGCTGTGTGTTTAGATCTGTCCACTTTGCTCTGTGTACATTTAATACATTGTTTATAACTGCAGCCAAACTCCCATGGATCACAGCCACCGTGTCTTACCTACTTAGCTTCCTGGTGATGGACACTGGGTCGCCTCCACAGTAACACTGTGACAAATTTTGTTGTGCTCATTTCCCTGTGGAGCTATGTACAGTTCATTTGACATTTATATCTAAGAGCAGAATTGCTGGATATTAAGATTTTTGTTTACTGAATTTGACTAGCTGGTGCTAAATTGCTTCCCAGAGCACTGTTTCCCACCGGCAGCACCTGGGCTCCCTCATTCCCATGTCCTCGCCAACATTTGGGACTATCCAGCTTTTTATTTTTGCTAGTCTTTTTTAGCCGTAAAGTGACATCTTGTTATTTTAATTTGGATTTTTAACTACTAATTATTTTAAACATCTTTTCATAACCTTATTAACTTTTTCTGTTTCCTTTTCTATAAATTACCTGTTCAGACCCTTGGTCCATTTTTGTTTTATTGAGGTTTTTGTCTTTGTTGATTTGCAGGAGATCCCTCTATATTTTAGATACTGAAACCTTATTGATTTTGGACATTGTAAATATCTTCTCCCATTTTTTACTTCTTTTATTACTTCTGTTATATCTAATATGAATGTGTCCAAGTTGTGCTTCTTTGAACAGACATCCTTGATTTTATATAATCAAATCCAATACATTTTGGGCCTCGTGGCTTTGGCTTTAAACTTTTGTTTAAGAAGTCCTTCCCTGCCTGTAGGTCAAAAGATATTCTCCTGTATTATTTTCTATTAATTTTGTAACTTTACCTTTCACACTTTGGTCTTTTATCCACCTAGATTTCATCTTTATGTGGTGTTATGTGAGGGTCCAGTTTTGTTTTGTCCACATAATGCAGAAATCAGCAAACTATTTCTATGAAGGGCCAGATAGTAAATATTTTGGGCTTTGCAGGCCATATAGTCTCTGCTGAAACTATCTAACTCTGCTGTGGTAGCCTGAAAACAGCCGTAGACAATATATAAACAAATTGGCACAGCCGTGTTCCAATAAAACTTTCTCTACAAAAACAGGTGGCAGGCCAGATTTTGGCCTACAGGCCATTGTTTGCCAATTCCTGATGTAGTGAGTCAGCCTTCCCAATACACTGTATGTATTTTAATCTTCACAACAGCTCTGTGTGGTAGATGTTATTTTTATCCCCATTTTACAGATGAGGAAAGTGAGGCACAGGGCAATTAAATAACTTGAGAAATGTCACTTGGCTGGTAAGTGGCAGAGGCGGGATTTGAATTGGGGTGGCCTGTCTCCACAGGCTGCCATTCTGCCCGCCTCTCTGTCTTGTGAGGGTGGGGACAGGGCCTGAGCCCAAATTCTGTGGCCTGGAAGTGCCCCCCCTTGTCCACCCACACCCCACCCCCTATGATGAGCCCCTTGCTCCTGCACCCTCCTGCAGGAACATCGACACTCTCATCGTTGATGTGTACCCTGTGCTGGACACACCTGCCAAGCAGGTCCTCTGGCAGTTCATCTACCAGCTGCTGACTTACGAGGAGCAGGAGCTCTGCCAGGAGAAGATTGCATGCTTCCTGGGCTACACGGCCATGATAGGTAAGCAGCCCCTCCCCTGCCCAGCCCACCAGGTGAAGAGCCACACACCTGTTCTCACCTGTGAGGTATTACAGCCAACCCGCCCCTCCAACATACAGATGTGCCCATGTGCCATGCAGATACATGTCCAACACACCCAGGCTGGTACCATGCCTGGGGTCTCTGGTTTCTCACCCACAAAATGGGGGTGAGCTCAGTGGCTATGCTTTGCACCCCGGAAAGTGTGACACAGATCAAGAAGTTCATGTGGTCACTGTTTACAGACCCGGATTGTGAGCACCCAGCCAGGTCACACCTGTCTGGTGGGCCCTGCTGCACACAGATACACACAAGGGCCTGCCAGACCACACGCAGCCTCAGCTTCCTGCTCCTGCCACCCATTACAGTGTGCATACGACACCATGAGCTTCATCATCTAGGCCCTGGGAATCGAAAGCGTGCCAAGCCTGTGTGTTTGTTCTAGGCACTCTGCAGCCGCTATTCACAGTCTGCAGATCTACGTGCTGGCCCCTGTGTGCCCACTGTCCCTACTCCTGGGGACCCACAGTTTGTTGGGAGAGGGGTGAGGGTTTTAGCAAGAAGCTCAGGGTGCAGGCTGGGCAGCAGATGTCCCACACATCTGCCTAGACCTGGAACCTTCCATTTCACCCTGCAAGCCCCTGTGGGCAGCAGTGACTGGGTGTTGAGACCTTGGAATCACAGGATCCTAAGCTCTTGTCATGAGAAGTGGCCCTGTGGGGTGGGCTGTGGCCATCTCCACCCGGCCTCCGACCTCAGGCCAGCACCACCCCTGTGCTCCCTCTGCTCCTGGCACCGGGTTTCTCACCTCAGGCTTCCCCTTGAGAGCTGTCCTGGAGCCAAGCAGGGCTGGGGGTCACAGATGGGTGCAGATGGCTGCTGCCCTCACCCTCCCTGTATCCCTGTGTTTGGAGGCTCCTTGTCTGGCTAAGAGGACAAGGCGCCTATCTCCCTGTCATGTCCCACAGCAGAGCCAGAGCCCGAGCTGGACCTGGAGCCCGAGCCGGAACCCGAGCCGGCGCCTGAGCCCCAGCCACGGAGTTCCCTCAGGGCCTCCTCCATGTGCCGCCGCAGCCTCCGGTCCCAGGGCCTGGAGGCCAGCCTCGGCTGTGGTAAGGCTATCGACCCAAAGCCTGGAGTGGGTGGGAGAGTGCCACCAGGGCTCAATTTTCCCACCTGCAAAGTGGGCTTGGTGAGATGAGAAATCCTTGGGAATGGGCTGAGTGGTGGCCCTCCTGGGGGCTGCAGGGCTTGCTGGTTTTCTCCAAGGCTCCGCGCTGGGTCGGGGCTGAGGCCTGAGCCTTAGAGCTCAGAAGCAGTCACTAGACCCCTCGCTGTGGCGGACTTGGCCCTCCTGATTCCCTGACAGGTCCCAGTGACTGCCCCGAGATGCCTCTTCCTCTGATCCCAGGCGAGCGCCAGGCTGGTGATGGCACATCCCTCCCCGAGACCCCCAACCCCAAGATGGTGAGACCCTCTCTCTACCCTCCTGGTGGTGTCAGTGGGGAGCTGGGAATGGGTGGCCCATGGGGCTGGGGCAGACCCCTGCCTCCCAGACCACCCAGGCCTGGCCTCTCAGACATGTTAGGACCATGTGGGGGAGGTGAGAGCAGGCTGGACCCACTCCTGCCTCCCCTCCCCACAGATGTCAGCCGTCTATGCGGAGCTTGAGTCCCGACTGAGCAGCAGCTTCAAAGGGAAGATGGGGACCACATCCAGATCCCGTGCCTCCCCACCAGTACCCAGCTCGGCAGGCACAGCAGGTGAGGGCTCAGCCAGCCCTGGCTCCTGAGGGCAGCACTGGCCTCTGTCCTCCTGGCTGGCTGGCTGGTGCTGCCCCCACCTCCAGGCATACACCTGGAGCCCCCTCTTTGCTCCATGGCCCCAGGACTGAGTTGTGGGAAACCCAAGCAGCCTCCATGGGGCCGTCAAGGTCAGGGTTGTCCTGGCCCCTTGTATGTCCCCCCTGATCCTTACTCCCACTGTGGATCTAGAAAAACAGACGGCTGCCCCAAAGGAGTCCCCAAGTTAGCATGGAGCTGTTGGATAAACTATTACGTGCACGTGTTGGTCTGTGAATGGCACAGCTGGGAAGATGGTTGCTCACAGGACACGCTTGATGGTTTCTCTGCAGTTCAGAAGGCAGGACCCCTGGGCAGTGCTCCTGTGAGCCAAGGGTGCTGGGTGTGGGAGGTGCCTCATGACCCTTGGACATCCCTGTGTCCCTTCCAAGATGAGCTGGAGTCTGGCCTGTCCTGGGGCTAAGCAGGGCTCCCCCTGCACTCTGGCCTTTGGTCACTCTCAGGGAAGAGCCTGTGGAGGCAGGGTCATACAAGGTCTTCCTGTGCAGGGTCCAGAGAGGGAAAAGGAGGTGCTCAGGGACACAGAGCCAGCCTGACCTGGGCCCCTCCCCTCCAGCCTGCACCTGGGCCCCAGGTACTGACCGAAGAGGGGTCCTCACGCTCCATCTCCCACCCCAGGGCCCAGGACCTCATCCAGCATCTCATGGCCCAGTGAGCAGCTCCTCTCTTCCCCCTGCTACTACCCACTGTGCTCAGGGGGCCCGGCCTCCCCCAGCAGCTCTGAGTCCCACCCCTACGCCAGCCTGGACAGCAGCAGGGCGCCATCCCCGCAGCCCAGCCCTGGGCCCATGCGCTCTGACAGCCCCCCCAGCCCGGACCCTGCCCGCCCACCTAGCCGCAGGAAGCTCTTCACCTTCTCCCGCCCCGTGCGAAGCCAGGATACTGACCGCTTCCTGGATGTGCTGAGTGAGCAGCTGGGCCCCCGGGTCACCATCGTGGATGATTTCCTGAGCCCCGAGAACGACTATGAGGAGGTGAGCAGGCAGGCAGACGTGGAGGGGGAGGGGGCCAAGTATGACATGGGGCTCTGTAGGGGAACAGTGTCCCCGGGCTCCTGCAAGAGGCCTGCTGCCCTTGGGATCTGCCCCAGGCTACCCCTCTCCCTGCCCTAGTCCATCCTAGAAACTCCCCCAGGCTACCCCACTCTTCCCCTGTCCACCTAGAATCTGTCCCAGGCTACCCCACTCCCTGCCCTAGTCCATCCTAAAAACTGCCCCAGGCTACCCCACTCTTCCCCTGTCTACCCTAGAATCTGCCCCAGGCTACCCCTCTCCCTGCCCTAGTCCACCCTAGAGTCTGTCCCAGGCTGCCTCACTCCCTGGCTCAAGCTATCTCATCCTTTGACTCAAGCTCTGAGACCACTTACCCAAGCCTACCCCATATACCCTGTCTCAGGTTACCCCGTTCCTTGTCCCAGGCTACCCTACACACTGTCAGGCCATCCCACCCACAGCCTCAGGCTAACCCACCAGACTATCCTATCCTTGTCCCCAGGCTATCCCAGCCCCTGCCCCAGGCTATCCCACTCTCCCTCACCTTGCCCCATGCTCCAGTCTCCCTGGGCCCAGCCTGGCCCTCCCCCTGCCTTGCTCTGCCCCCACCAGATGAGCTTCCACGATGACCAGGGCAGCTTTGTAACCAACGAGCGGAGCAGCGCCAGCGAATGCATCAGCAGCAGTGAGGAAGGCAGCTCCCTGACATACTCCTCCATCTCTGACCACATCCCCCCGCCCCCGCTCAGCCCCCCACCACCACCACCCCTGCCCTTCCACGACCCCAAGCCCAGCTCCCGCACCCCTGACGGTCCCCGGGGCCCCACTCAGGCACTGGCAAAGCCCCTCACCCAACTCAGCCACCCAGTCCCTCCACCACCCCCGCCGCCCCTGCCCCCACCTGTGCCCTGTGCACCCCCCATGCTGTCCCGGGGCCTGGGCCACCGCCGCAGCGAGACCAGCCATATGAGCGTCAAGCGCCTGCGGTGGGAGCAGGTGGAGAACTCGGAAGGCACCATCTGGGGTCAGGTAGGTGACCCGGGGCCCAGGGGTGCCCTGCACCAGGGGAGGGTAGTCTGGGGCAGCAGCATTGAAGACAAGACCCATCTCCAAGCCTCTTCCATCATCAGCTGGAATGTCCCCTCGTCCTCCCCACACTGAACAGAAGATGAATGGAGGCCCAGCCCAAGGACACGTCCACCCTTGGTAGTCGATGCACGCCTCGAAGCCCAGTCTGTGTCCCTAAGCCAGTGACACAATGGGGACCCCCAGGAATGGCACTAAAGGAACCTCACTCTTGAGATCTGACTTGTTCCCTTAGGCTCTTAGAGCCAAGAGAAGGACATCTGGTTAGAGAATCACGGGCCCTCAAACTGTTGGACAGTCTAGTATGAGCAGTTCATTCACAGGAGCCAAGACTGAAGGATTCTTAAAAGGGCAGCTGGTCCAAACCCCTGCACACTAGCCTCTACCTTTTCACTAGATGCTTGAATTTCTTCCCAAACAACACTGCCAATATATACTTGAACGCCTTCAGTGATGGGGAACTCACTATCTGTCCAGGCGTCCCTTTCCTCACTGGACAGTTTTAACCAGCCCTCCTTGTATTTCTCTGACATCTTGTCTCCCTAAGATTCCATGCCCTGCTTCCTGTCCTGTTTTTTGAAATCAGGCAGAGAAAATACTTTCTTATCCACACACCGACCAGCCTGTCAGATGAGCAAAGTTCACCTCATCCCTGTTCTTTAGGTCATTCCCTTAGAATGTGGTTTTTAGCCTCATAGTCCGGTGGCCATGTTTCTGTCAAAGGGCAGGTCTCAAACAGACCCCCCAATGGGACTTAACCAGCTCAGAGGAGAGAACACCATTCTCACCTCCTTTGAATTGGCCATCATACTCCTTTCAATACAGCCTGGGATCCCTTCAGCTTCTGGGGCTGCCCCATCTCAGTGCTTATGCCCACCATCATCCTCAACCCTAGTCCCTTCATCTTCTTGGGACCAATATCATGCCCTCACATGTAGCCACTCTCTGTTGGGGCATGCTTCTCATTTCTTCCCATTGCCATTTCCTGGGTCCTGGTTCTGTCTCCTGCCTTCCCAGCCAAGTTGGCGTCAGCCCATATCTCCAGGGAACCTTTTTATGTTGCTGATGAAAATGCTCAACAGGACAAAGCCACAAACAGGGACCTGCTGAGTCCCCTGGAGACCTCACTCCTACCAGCCTCAGCTGGGTCTTTAAGCCTTGCTCTGCAGAGTGGTCCTTCCACTGGTTACTGAAGGTGGACACAGGGACACAGGTCATGCATCTAGCCAAGTCCACATCTGTGCCAGGTCCCTGCCGTGTCACCATGTTATGAGACTTTGTTTCTGTGCCTGCCCTCCCTTTGGGATCTCCTTCTTGGCAACCACTCCATCCTCACTCCCTGTCCAAGCCGCATATGGCCCTTCCAGAATGTCACCTATCATCCAGACCATTCGTCACAGACACCTGTCCAGCTTTTAGCCCCTGGCATTTCCCTGCTTCCGTTCCCTCAGCATCAGGAACCTAGGGCAGCTCTGGTGAACTCACTCCCTGCAAAGGACACGTCAAAACAGGGCCAGACCCCTCGGCCACCTCCTTAAGCCCCTTGGTTGGCTCCAGGCCCTTACAGCCCCTTTATCCCCAGCCCCAGCACAACTTGCTGGCTTCTGCGTGCAGTGTTCCAGGTGTAAGTGTGATGTTGAGAGGAGCCAGCTCACCACCTGATAACTTGGATGATTTCGCTTCTCCTGCAGTCTCCTCCTGCCCCGGGGTTTATCCCGGGGGCTGATGGGGGCTCTCCCTCCTGGAGCTCCCAGGGCAGCCCTTAGAGGATGGGGGGTGGGGGACAGCGGTCCAGCTGCCAGCATTACTCCTCACTCTGACCTCCCCTCCATCCTCGCAGCTCGGGGAGGACTCTGACTATGACAAGTTGAGCGACATGGTGAAATACCTCGACCTGGAGCTCCACTTTGGTACCCAGAAACCTGCTAGTGAGTAGCTGAGGTCCCTGGGGAAATCCAGACACCAGATGCTCCATGACAGCCCAGGGCTTAGGGTCCCTGAGGTCTGCACTGAGTGCCATTTGTCCCTAAGTCATTTAACTTCTCAGAGCCTCAGTTTCCCCACCTCAAAATGGAGATAATAATAATAACTGGCATTTATTGCATGCCAACCAAATGCCGGACACCCTGGTTTCTAAATTAACCCTGTGACAACTCTGAGGTAGGAACTGTGATCACCACAACTTCCTGATGAGGAAGCACAGGGAGGCTGGGTAATGTGCTCAAAGTCACACAGCGAGAATAAGGTGGGCAGGAGGCATCCACAAATATCCCTTCCAGTCTCTCTCGCCCCTCGCCCCTCTCTGGGTATCTCCCTATATTGGGTGGAGCTCCAGGCAGCCAGGGATGTTGCATGTAGAAGGTGGTCCTGGGATGGAGGAGAGAGGCCGTGTCCATCCAGGAAGCATCTGAAAGGTCGAGAGGTGGTTGGGTCTCCTTACTCGGCCAGCTCAGTCCTAAGGCCCAGGGGAGAGAGGATGGGAGGAGGGACACATACCACGCCTGCTGAGTGTGTTAGACTGGATCCGAGAGTCCATGCGTAGCAGGCTGAGGAGTAAGGCGAGTGTGGACACCTGGAGCTGATTCAGTCAAGGCCATGGTCGGGGGCATCTGGGCTGTTGGGTGTGGCCACACCCCTGCTGGGCCCTCTGACACCCTCAGCCTAGCTTCCCCTCATTAAACCATCAGTTTCCCTTCCAGAGCCTGTGCCCGGGCCTGAGCCCTTCAGGAAGAAGGAGGTGGTGGAGATCCTCTCCCATAAGAAGGCCTACAACACCTGTGAGGGTCCAGGGAGTTCCAGGGGTTGTGGGAGGCAGGAGTCGGCCCTCCTGGGCCGCAGATCTTTGGATTTGCCCCGGTGGATGACAGAGATTAGCCCGCGGGGCCCCTGACACCTGCCGCCCGGCTGAGCGAAGGCCTCCTCCCAGGTCTCCCAGCCGGCCAGATCCCATCTGGGCGCAGATGCCGGCACTGGCTCCACCCCCATAGGCCCCGCCCCCTTGTTGGCCCCGCCCTCACCCTAATCGGCTCCCGGGTTCTGGCCTCCGCTCCAGCCAAATCCTCTACTCTCCCTCTCGCAGGCCCCTCCCTAATTCCTTGGCCCCACCCCCACAGGCCCCACTCAATTCTAGGTCTGTCTCCTCGAGAACCCCGCCCTCGCCCTTTAGTGGGTCGCAGGAGGGACCCTCTCCATCTCCGGGCCGGTTCCTGCCCCGCCTCGGTTCCTTGTCCCCCTCCCAGGCTCCACCGAGTAGCCCAGGGGAATCTCGAAGCCCCGCCCACTCCCGTCCGGGCCCCGCCCCCGGCTCACCTCGCGGCCCCGCCCGCAGCCATCCTGCTGGCGCACCTGAAGCTGAGCCCGGCCGAGCTGCGGCAGGTGCTCATGAGCATGGAGCCCCGGCGCCTGGAGCCCGCGCACCTGGCGCAGCTGCTGCTCTTCGCGCCCGACGCCGACGAGGAGCAGCGCTACCAGGCCTTCCGGGAGGCGCCCGGCCGCCTCAGCGAGCCCGACCAGTTCGTCCTGCAGGTACTGCGGCCATGACCCGGCCTGGCCGCCTCCATCCGGGCTCCGGCTATGTCCGGGGGCCGCGTGGGTCCCGCTCCCCTACCGCCACCGCGCTGACACCTCTGGGTCCCAGTTGTACACCTTTAATGGCCAGTTCCCACCCGAGGTCCAAGGTAGATGGGAAGGGTGCCCCCTAGAGGTTGTGCTTGTTTTTCCTAAGGGAATACGGGACCCAGCCAGCCAGCTGACCCTCGCCCGAAGCTGCGGCGGGGCAGTGGGTCTCCTGGGGGCGCGGAGGGCAATGGATGAATCCTGGCCCTGACTTCGTGGCAGATGCTGTCGGTTCCCGAATACAAGACCCGCCTGCGCAGCCTCCACTTCCAGGCCACCCTACAGGAGAAGACAGAGGAGATCCGGGGCAGCCTGGAGTGCTTGCGCCAGGCCTCCCTCGAGCTCAAGAATAGCCGGAAGCTCGCCAAGATCCTGGAGGTCAGGGCACACCCCCTGTCTGGTCACTGTACCTGCCGGTCTGCCCCTGGGGCTTTCTGGTCTGGAGACCCATCCTGATAGCAGGCCAGGGGGGTGGGGATGGGGTGAGGACCTGGACGGAACCTGCCCACCTTCCTCTCCACAGTTTGTGTTGGCCATGGGCAACTATCTCAACGATGGACAGCCCAAAACCAACAAGACCACAGGCTTCAAGATCAACTTCCTGACGGAGGTGAGAGGGCCAGTCTGCAGTAATCAGTTAGGTTGCTCTACCATCGATGCTGGGGAGGCCAGGCCTAACCCAAGTCATGGCAGAGGGAAGGAGAAAACAATGGCCAAGGAGGGCCCTTCCTCCAGGAGGAAGAGCTGGCTGCCTGCAGGCCAGGATGTAACTGCAGCAAAGGGGGGAGGGGGTGGCTTCTCCAAGCCAAGCTTTGAGGGAGGGCAGGGAGGGAAGGCTCCAGGAGGAAGGGGAGAGTCCCACCTGGTAGCTTCTGTGCCCTCAACACTACCACCACTGTCAGGCCAGTCCTACCCTCGAAAGATCTAGGATGAGAGAAAGGACAGCTCCAATACCCAGCCTTCCCCAGTGTTTCTGGGACTTTTCCCCAAGGTGCTTTTTGTTGTTTTAAAAAAGAGGAAGAAAAACTCCATTTGTAGATATGAATGGTTTAGGATGTCTGAGGCTCAGATGGGCCACAGATGATTCCAGAAAACCACAAGAGGGAAGATCTGAGAGCGATGCTCCCCACCTTCACTGGGGTTAGAGACTTTTGGGCTATATCTGCTGACAAGGGCAAACTTACAAGGACCGGAAAACCTGGGGGTCTCCCCTAGCTGGGGATCTCAAAGATCTGGGCCAGGGAACCTCCAGCTCATGCGGAGGGCTGAGGCATCCCACAGATAAAAGTTGCAGAGGAGGGAATACTAGCACTAAGTTTATGAACTTTGGAGTTGGAGAGAGTCAAGGGCCAGGAATGAATGCCACAGTCCAGGAGAAGAAGCAGGGCCGACAGTACCTGGGCCATGTGACCAGGAATCTGATGGGGTCTGTGAGGAGGACACATGTTGGGGGTCACTTGCAGCTGAACTCCACCAAGACAGTGGACGGGAAGTCCACCTTCCTGCACATCCTTGCCAAATCGCTGAGCCAGCACTTCCCCGAGCTCCTGGGCTTTGCTCAAGACCTGCCCACCGTGCCCCTGGCTGCCAAAGGTAGGCTGGGTGGATGGGTGGGAGGCACAGGCACTGCCATCTTGGGCTGGGAGGGCGGCCCCATGAGGCTTCTGTCCCCCTCCCTCCAGTGAACCAACGGGCCCTGGCCAGCGACCTGGCTGACCTCCACGGCACCATCAGTGAGATACAGGCTGCCTGCCAGAGCATGTCCCCCTCCAGCGAGGACAAGTTTGCTGTGGTCATGGCGGTATCCTCTGAGCAGCCTGTCCCAGTGCCCGAGTGGACCCTGGGATGGTCAGGTAGCTGGCTGTGGCTCCCGTGGCCACTGCAGACCTCGTGTCCTAGCAGAGATTCTGGGCAGAGGCTGCTGTGGGCCCAGGGGTGCTGGAAGAGGGTCCATCTTGGGTAGTTTAGAATCTAAGCACTTATGCCAAGTCTCTGTGTAACTGAGGAGGTGCTCTTTCAACTGTCCTAAAGCCACTGCCTTGCCCCATCTGTCCTCATGGGCAGAAAAGCACAGACCTAAGTCACAAGATACAAGGAGAGGCCTGTCAGGCCCTGGCCAGCCAAAGGCAGTCAGGAGAGGGGAACATTCCCACTGAGCACAGATAGTGACAAATGCTATAGAAACTAAAGAAAGAAAGAGTAAGCCTAGAGAGTGACAGGGAGCTACTATAAGTGGATGGTTGGGAAGGGGGGAGGGGGTTGGCATCTAAGCAGAGCCATCCGGAAAGAGAGCTGCCCTGCAGAGAGAGGAGCAAGTGAAAGGCCTGAGGCTGGACCGAAAGTGGCAGGTTTCAGGACCTGGAGGGCAGTGGGCAATGGGACCGGAGCCTCTGAAGAGGGCATGGTTCCTAACTGAGCAAAAGTTCTGGGGCAGACTGGAGTGGGGCAGCTAGGCTGCTGTCTTGGGTCACTGCCCCTGAACGTGGGAGCACCTAGCAGGCCGGCAGTTTCCTTAACAGAGGCCTACTAGTCCTTCCTGGAGACGGCTCAGCCCGTGCTACGGGCTCTGGACGGGCTGCAGCGCGAAGCCATGGAGGAGCTGGGCAAGGCGCTGGCCTTCTTCGGCGAGGATTCCAAAGCCACCACCTCCGAGGCCTTCTTCGGCATCTTTGCGGAGTTCATGAGCAAGTTCGAGGTGAGCCACGGGGGGAGACCTAAGGGGCCCATTAGGAGAAGTCGGGGCCACAGGTCAAATGTGGGGGGTCCTCCTGAAGGCTGGGTTGGGAAAGGGCCCCCAGTGAGTGATGCGCCCCCCCAACCGGGGCGGGCCGGTAGGTCTCGGCCGCTCTCTGGGGAGGGGAGATGAGGCAGGACGGGTGTGGGGGCTCTTGCGACCACTGACCAAGGCCCTGCGCACGCGCTCCTCCCTCCGCAGCGAGCGCTCAGCGACCTGCAGGCCGGGGAGGGCACGCGCAGCTCGGGCATGGTCTCGCCCCTGGCCTGGTGACGGCGGCGGCCGGAGCGCGGGGACAGACGCCCGAGGCCGCGACCCAGAGGGCGGCCCGGACGCCGCCGAGGTCCCGGACCGCGCCCGCCCCTGGCGCGCCTTCCGCGGGGCCCCCGGCCGCGCTCCGCCCCGCCGCGCCCGCGGCTCCAGCTACCTCAGCCGGGGAGCTCCGGCCGCCCGCGAAGGTGCGGGGCTGCGGCCTGGCCCCCTCCCGGCTGCGAGCGCTGGGGCGCGGGGCAGCGGACTCGCCGACTTCCCGGGGAGAGGGAACCGCGGCCACCTGGGCGCTCATGTGGTCACAGCGGGCCGCCCGTGCGCCCCCGGGCCCGGCCTTGCGCCCTAGCTCCGCCGGCTTCCTGCGCCTCCCCCGTCCCGCACCCCGGCCTTCAATCGAGTGCTGGCTGTGCGCCCTCAGGACGTCGGGGTCCCGGGGAGCGGGCGCTGCGACCGGCGGGGGACTGTGAAGTGGCCGCGGCCTCGGGGTAGCGTCTGCGTCCGCCCCTCGGCGGCGTGGCCAGAGCGTTCCCGGCCCCGAGGAAGGACGTCTGAACCGCCTTTCTGAGCCTGCTCCGAACGGGCCCTGGGGACGCCCTCGCGGAGCAAGGACCTTCCGGAGCACTGACCCGCCGAGAAGGAGACAGACGCCCTTGAACCAGCACACCAGTGGGCATAAGGCCAGGAGGTCCCTCACCCAGTCCGGGCCTCCTGGGGCTGTTCGGAAGAAAGCAGGCAGGAAGGAGAGCCCCAGGGACAGGGACCTGAGGGCGTGCGCCCCGAGCCTGGGTCTTGGAAGCTGCAAGAAACTGCAGTTGGCTACAGCCCAGTAGGGGGACAGGCAGGAGAGAAGCCCGGTGGAGATATAGGAAAGGATTAGGGAAACTCTCTCTGTCAGACTGCAGAATTGAGATTTTTATCCAGTGACAAACTTAAATCCAGTTTAGAAGTGGCCATTTTGAAGTGAGGAATCCGGGAGTGGGATGGGGGTCATCAAGGCGAGGGCAGAGAGAACGGAGAGATGTTTAGGTGGTGGATGGGTGGTGGTGATGTTCCCTGGAGCAAGTCAGGTGAGTAGAGGAGGCTAAGGGGGCGGATGACACAATCTGGGACATATTTGGGATTCCAGAGGCCGTTTTACCTGTGGGTGGAGCCCCTGGTGAAGACTGGGGATAGAGGAGGAGTTACCTGGATTCTGTGAGCAGGGGGTGCTGTGGGCAGCGGGGTGTGCTAACTTGTTTCATCCTTTCCATTCTCCAATTGGCAACTCTGGGCATCAGGCAACTGCAGTTATCTCTTTCCTTAACTTTCTTCCAGAGAAGTCTGAAATGGGCTTTAAACTCATCCCTTGGATTCTTTTTCTCCCACTACAATCGAATGGCTAATGTTGCTCCTGGGCAGTATTTGGGACCCATTCAGTCCTTCCTAGTCTCCCACAGACCCCTGTTTGAGGCCCAGTATATTCTTTCCTTGTTCCCCACTCGCAGCCACCATATAACACTGGCTAAACCAAAATGTATAATTCAGTGGGGAGGGGGGAATGTACCCAGATGTGGCTAATGGTGTACATTTCTCCCTAGCAGTTCAAGCTAGATAATTTCCATGAATTCTCAAAGACTGTGTCTCTGAAAAACATGTCAGAAGGTCATTAAAATCTCTGTGTGAGATCCGTAGACATTATAGACTCCACCAGGCTGTGAAGAGGCCATCCCCCAGCCCCGGGTAGCTCATATGTCATTTTCCTGCAAGTTAGCAACACATGCCCTCTGCAGGTAGATCCAGCCCCATGCCAGGGGGCACAGGTTGGCAAGCCAAGCACTAGCTAGGTTTTCTCCCTGTCATGCCTTGTAACTGTTATCTACTTGCCACACAATGCTGTGTAACAAAGTGTCTGAAAACTCAGTGGCTTAAAATGACAGCCACTACTGCTCATGAGTCTATGGGTTGCCTGGGCGGTTCTGACCTGTGCTGGGCTCAGTGGACTCACTCGGGTGTCTATAGTCTTCTGTGAGTCAGCTAAGCAGCTTTGCCAAAAATATAGGGCTCTCTCCCATGTCTGGGGCCTTGGCTGGGACAGCTGGGATGGCTTCATGTGGCCTCATCCCCCAGCCAAATAGCCAGGATGGTTCGCATTGGCAGAGGCAGGGGTCCAAGAGAATAAGCAGAGGCACAGAAGACCCCTTGAGGCCTAAGCTCAGAACTGACACAACATCCCTTCTGCCACATTCTATTGTCAAAGCAAGTGACAAGGCCAGCCCAGATTCTCGGGGAGGGGAAATAGTCTCCACTCTTGATGAGAGATGCTGCAAAACCACATTACAGAGGGTGTGGATTCAGAGTCAGGTGGAAAATCAGGGCCATTTTGCAATCGGTCTACAACATGCCCCCTTGGCCAGGCACCCTGGTGCTGATCCCAGCCTCCTTAAAATCCTCAGAGGCCCCCAGCGTGCTTGGACCCAGCACAGCTCTGATTACCCAACCTCATGTGTCCTTAAAGTGGCATCCTTTTCACTCTCACTTACCTAGTCACCCATGAGTTACCTGCCTCCTCTCCAGATACGCTCAGTCCAGTGGGCAGCCGTGGTGTCTGCCTGCCTGTCTCCTTTCTGTTGGCGAAAGCTCCCTGTTTTTCCTTGGGAAATTATCCCTCCCCTCCTCCCAGGCCCTGGAGTGGTGCTGATTGGATAAGGATGGTCTCATGACTGTCACTGGGTGGCTCAGAGTCCATTCAAGACTCAAGTTAGAGCTGTTTGGAAAGGGAGGCTCCCTTTCTTCTGGATGAATTGCTGAGTGTACAGAGGGTGGAAACCTGGAGGGAGCTGCCAGGACTACCATGTGGAGGGCACTTGCCTGGGTGTAAAGCCAATATAGGCAAGAAGAGAAGAGAAGACCACTCCATACATCTCTTCGTCCCTGGATCCAACCGTACCTGAAGCAGACATCTAGACTTGTCAGTTTCTGAGCCAACAAATTCCTCCTCCATTTGTAAATTTTTTAAATTTATTTTAATTTTTTGGCTTAGGCTGGTTTGAATGGGCTCCTGACACTTGTAACTTGAAGAAAGTTGACTAATACATCCATCAACAGATGGTTATAGATGTTCAGTCTTTTAACATTCTCAGTGAGCTCTCTTCATTCATAAATGCATTCACCACTACTTTTTTGACTGCCTACTATGTGCCAGGCATAATGCTGGGTGCAAACATCTTACGAGTCAGCCTCTCTGAGTTTGGTTTCCTAGGGTTATATTTTGTGATGATTCTACAACCGAGTCAGTATGGAGCCCTATACGTGAGCCAGTATGTGTGCACCATATCCTCCCACGTTCCTCACCAAATGACAGAGTGTGAATGCAAGCACTTATGCCCTGGGAATTTATTTCTGTCTCAATAATACTAACAAAACAACACAGCCTAGTTACACTCTGCCTTTCCTGATAACATCAGCTATTTACTAGGTAGTGTGCTCAATGTTTTCCATATTTCATTTCATTTTACTTTCACAACGCCCCTCTGAGGTGGGTTTGGTTATCTCATTTTTACAAATAAAAAGTCTGAAACTCAGGAAGGTTATATGACTTGCTGGATGGAAAACTCAGGTCTGTCTTACATCAATGCCCATCCTCTGAGTGAAAATGTCTTCTTTGTTTTGCTTAACATGATTACCTTTTTATATATCTATCAGCATTCCAAGGCCACAGATGCTGGTGACTTCAACATAAAGCCCTCACCTCTTTTCTCACCCCCTTCGGTTCCTCCCTATATTTGTCAGCTGAGGCTACCATAACAAAATACCACGGACTGAGTGGCTTAGACAACAGGAATTTATTCTCTCACAGTTCTGGAGGCTAGAAGTCCAAGATCAAGGTGTCAGCAGGTTTGGTTTCTGAAGGCTGCTCTCCTTGGTTTGCAGATGGCTGCCTTCTCGCTGTGTCCTCACATGGCCTTTTCTCTGTGCACACATCCCTGATGTCTCTTCCTCTTATAAGGACACTAATCCTACTGGATTAGGGGCCACCCTTATATCTCATTTAATCTTAATTACCTATTTAAAGACCCTACCTCCAAATGCAGTTGCATTCTGAGGTATTGGGGGTTAGGACTTTCACATATGAATTTGAGGAGGGGACACAATTCAGCCCATAACACTCCCTTATCAGGTGCCAAGGATATAATAGTCCTAGTTCCAAGGAAGCCTCAAAGATCTCTGGATTGAGCTGATGCTTTAAAGAGAAAGGGTTGAGCTGATGCTTTAAAGAGAAAGGACTCTATCAAGCAGGATTTTCTCACCACCTCCGTCTGCAAACCTCTGTGCACCTGCTCTCAACTTCATCCCAGGGTGTTCAGGCCTTGCCCTCAACTCCAATTCAGAGCTAATTCGCTGTGGTGTATTCCTGCCTCCCCAAGCTGCCAGGCATCTCAGTGCATCAGTGACCACAAGTCACTCTCCACTGCTTCTTTCCCTTTCACCTGTAAACATCGCTCCCCCTGCAGCCCGCTAAGAACAGTCTAGACCCCAGTGTCTGGTGCCCTCTCACCCTTCCCTTTAGAATCAAACCTCTCAGAGCTATTGTCCACACTCGCTGCTTCTGCATCTTCACCATTCACTCTACCCTCAGCACGCTGCCGTTGGCTTTCTCTCCCATCATCCCCCGAAACCTGCTATTGCCCCTGGCAGGAAGCCACTGCTTGTCCTTATCTTAATTGACCTTTATTGAAGCAGCCCTGGGCACTGTTTACCCTCCCTTGGCAAATTCTCACACACCCAGGCTTCAGCTACCAGGTGTCTACTTGCTGATAACCCTGTCATCAGCTTGATTTCCCACTGGCCCAGCTGCTTCTAGCCTTTGCACACAGCAAGTGTTCAATAATTGCCCGTTAAATCAAACCAAAATAACATCAAGTTGGGAGACTACCAAGTTGCTCAAGAAAATGACTGCCTCCTTTCTGTAAAATGGTTTGGCCATATGGATCCGAAGCCCTAAAACAAGGTTGCAAAGTAGAGTCTACAGAGGCCAGAGAAGCAACACAAACATATGAAGTGGGCGGGTGTAAGACAGTAAGGATACAGGCCAAGGATGCCGGGTAACTGACACGCAGGGACAGAGAGAGACAGTGGGAGGGCTGGGCACCAGGGAGCTGGAGAGTTGGTGCCCTGTCTGCAGGGGGGAACCTCCAATCCCCTCCAGCCTGTGGACTTCCATGTGCAAAGACAAGCCTTGTGATGCATGATCTTCAGCCTTGCTCAAAGGAAGTTGGACATCCCGATTTTTATTTAAAATGTCCTGATGAAATGTTGGCAACCAATTTAAAACTTTAAGGAAGATTATCAATTATGAGCCAAAGAAAACACTCCTGTGAACCAGATGGAGCCCAGCTGTGAGTTTGCAACCCTTGAAATAAAATATCTGTGCCATTTGATGCATTCATACTACTGTGGGGGATGGTGGGGTACCCCCTGAAAAGGGATGTGATTCATTTTTAAATTTTAGTGAGGGAGCTGTGCCTGGGGCTAGTTGGCAGTTCTGGTTTCTGGATGGAAAGACACTGATTACCTTATCCTGAAGATGCCCTTTGTTTTAGGAAATTCACCTGATGGGCACTTGAGTCACGGGAAGGCAGGTCCCATGCAGTGTTCTGGGGGAAAACTGTAAGATCATCGTGAAACCAAATGCTATTCCACAGACCAAGGGGTTAAGGGTCTGTTTGGTTGTACAAATGAGCTACATCTTCATCTTGATAGTGCCCTGAAAGCTAAGGAAAATATTTTCTCTAAAGAGAGTTTGACCGGATTCCTGATGTCCCCAGCGTTGAATGAACACAATGATTGTGTGTTCTTTGACCGTGTGGGGTGAGTGTGTGAGTTTCCACAGATGGAAATGGATGTCCCCATTGTTAAGCCTCCAGGGGCAGGAAGGACTTTAGGGTGTGGAAGGGAAGAGCTCTCTGGGATGGAGCTGGGGGCTCCTCCACTAGCAGGAGGTGAGCTGGACCCTGCTGGACCCTGAGAGCTATGGAGAGAGATGCCCTGATGTGCCATGAGAGCATCAACCTGAAGCACTGCCCTCCCCCACCACGTGACCTTAGTTTTGTTGGCAGGACTTGTAAGTGTTAGGAGGGAATTGGTCCGGGGAATGCAAACTGCTTGGGCAGAAGTGGGGCTCTGAGCATAGAAGCTGGGCTGCAGTGTCAGGCCACCACCAGAACAGATCTGCAGCACATGGCCACATCCCTCAGGGATCCCCCAGAAGCTCTTTGAGGAGGGGAACCCCGGGAGAAAGACTAGACTTCCTGCCAGTTTGAGCCAGAGCAGTCTTAGAATCATTGTGATTTAAGCACTAAAAAAAATCTGTGACATCGTTGTATACCCAAATCTGGTGAAATGGGTCTTATCAGTTACTAGGAGATTCACCCTCCAGAAATAATCTGAAATGCAAATAGACGTTGAGGCACATGGTTGTTCATCGTGGAGTTAGAAGCAACCAGGATGTCCCAAAATAGGGGATCGGTGAAACAAACTATGCAATAGTCATATGTTGGAATATAATACAGCAATTAAAATGTTGAAGAATCGTTGAGGTCATGGGAGAATGCTTATGATTTAATAAGTAAAAAAGAAAAACACAAAATTGGATGTAACAAGATGACCTTGGGTGAAACAAGACTTTTTGAACCCTCAATGAGGAGAGAATGAAGAAACAGGGCTGACTGGGGCAACCCAAGTTGCCCTGGACTGTTGCCGTCCACAGACACTGTCAATCACAACTGAGTAATGTAGATGCTGGGGAAGGTACTGATGCTGACTGCTCTGTGATCGTCTTTCTGGGAGATGGGTTTTCTCCTGATGGAAATATAAATCATACTATCAGTCATCTTGGAAAAATGTGAGTCTTGGGGCCTAAAGTAAAAAATCAGAGAGCAAGCTTTGGGCTGGACTGAAGATGACCATTCTTTCTGGCATGAATTCTGAGGCCAGAAGATGATGCCTGGAATGTTTTCAGTGGAGCCAGTAAGCCTGCCCTGGCCACGTGGAGTGCAGTGGAGCACTCTCTGGGTTGTCTGCATAGGACCCACCCATTGCCCCACCTCCCAATAAACCCAGTGGACCCTTAGCAGCCGTTTTCCACATGTGTCGTTGCCCACTTGGCTAGTTTGCTATACTTTGGACCCCTGGACTAAGCTGGGCCAATCAGAACCCCTCCCCAGAGAATTTTAAAGAAATTAGAGATTCTGGCCTCACTATGGCTGCTCTCTGGAACACAAGAGATGTAAACTTGCTAGGTGGGTCAGAGAAGCAGAGAAAACCAGTCTATAGAGAAAGAGAGAAGAGGGAGGTACATGCCATTTATCTGTTTTGCCATTTCTAAGTGTCTGTTATCAGCCATTAAATTTACTTCATGAGAAAATTATCCTCAGATTGTCAAGGGTCTTTAAGCAATGATTAATTTAATCCTAACTGGTGAAGAAATCTGCAGCAAGTTGTTCTCTTCAAATAATTTCATATTATTCAAAAGTGTGTGTACATATGTGTGTATTGAGGCATATACATACGTACGTATATGTACATACACACACAGAAAATAATTCGTAGTCCTTCCGAAAACATCACAGACTCAGATACATAATTGCAGAAATAAATCTCAGATATAACCTCATTCAGAGATTTACATTTTCACAGCAAACTTACATGCAAAAAGAAATGAGAAGAGACAACGAAGTACAATTTTATATCACTACATTACATAGCAAACTGAAATGTGTGTGGAAGGTTTTGGTGATGCTTACTTAAGACTGAAACTTTATCTCATAAGCTCGAGAAAAGTGTGAAAAGAGATTACAAATCTCTTAGGGATGACTATGTCAATATGAACCAACGTGCTACAATTTTTTACCAAAAAACAGTTCAGAAAGCCTACTCTATACCAAAAAAGATATACACGTACTATTCCCAAAATGAAGGCAGGGATGAAAAGAGGACTTTTTCAAAGTATTTGGATACTTTCAGAGTTTAACTTTGTATTGCCCTGATACAACATTGTTTTATGCATCTATTTTTAAGAATGACAAGCGGTCATGTGCGTGCTCTGAATCTTTGTCACTTAGAGAAAAAAAAAGAATAAGTGATAGGACCCCAGTCACATTGCTGAAATACACAGGTATATGCTGTATGTAAATATTTATACAATTTGGCAACTTCTTACTACAGTACACAAATCAATTTTTTTTTTGCAATGCTTGCCAATGAGTGGCCAAATTAGAAGCAACCAGCATGTCCAAAAACGGGATCAGTGAAATAAATTATGCTTGCCAATGAGTGGCCCAAAATATTAAGAGTGGGCTCAGATTTTTACACTTACCAATTGGTAGAAGTATGTGAGATATATAATACTTTCAGAAAACACATTACTTAGTTACCAAAACTATCTAAAGATCCAAAAATAAATGAGATTTACATCTGTATCATGAGTATAGAGCCCTTTCTCATTTGCTCAAGAAACTCATCCCAAAACCTCAATTAGCTTTTCCTTATACTAAGAACCAACTGATATTTCTGAAAGATGCTGTGTGAATGACACTAACTAATAAAATGCTGATTCAGAAGCTGAATTGCTGAGTCATAAGGGATTACTGGTATAGCAGACATTTTTTATTTTGTCAGTTTCTTCTCATGCTAAGTGCAAAACTCCATCCTGGGAAACAGGCCTATTGTCCCGAGACTAAGAGCTTCTGCCTAATGAAAGGCTGGCTGCTGAGTTCTTGTGTTTTGGGGAGGCTCCCAAAGTTTCCACCCCTACAGAATTCTCATCTTCACACCCTTCTGAATTATCATGCCCTTGGGATCATTTTCATTCTTCGTCAAGTATCTTTTTTATTTTAGAATTTTTTGTAGTGAGGGTCTCTTGGTAGTGAATTCTTTCAGTTTTTGTGTCTCAACATGTCTTTTTATCACCCATGTCTTTGAAAGATAGTTTTAGTGGGTATACAGTTATATTTTTTCATCAATTTGAAGATCTTATTCCACAAGTTTCTGACTTCCGTTTTTGGTCTTGAGAAGTCAGCTGTCAGTCTAATAATCATTCTGTTGTAAAAGGTAAGTGTATTAGTTTCCTAGGGCTACTGTAACAAATTACCACACACTAGATGGCTTAAATAACAGAAATGTATTCTCTCACCATTTGGAAGACTAGAGACTAAAATCAAGGTGTTTGCAGGGTTGAGTCCTTCTAGAGGCTCCGAGAGAGAATATGTTCTATGCCTCTCTCCTACCTTCTAGTGGTTACCAGCAATCCTTGGCACTCCTTGGTTTATGGATACACCACTCCATCCTCCACTAACACATAGTGTTTTCCCTGTGTATCTGTGTCTTCGTATGGTATTCTCTTTGTGTGTGTGTCTGCATCTCTGTTTTCTTTTCTAAGGACACCAGTCATTGGATTAGGACCCACCCTACTCCCATATGACCTCATCTTAACTAATTACATCTGCAAAGATCCTATTTTTAAATAAAGTCCCATTCCAAGGTTCCAGGTGGACGTGAATTTGTGAGGGATGAGGGAGTACTAGTCATCCTGATACAGTAGGTTATATGTATTTTCTCTGTGGTTGATTTCAAAGTTTTCTCTTTGCTCTTGACATTCTTCTGTGTCTAGGAAGAGATTTCACTTTCTTTATCTCACTTGGGATTCACTGGGAATCCTGAATCTGAAAATTGGGATATTTAATCAGTTTTGGAAAATTCTCAGTAATTATCTTTCTGAATATTTCTTCTTTCTCATTCTTTTCATTTTTTTCTTCCTTCTGAAACTTCAGTTAGACATTTTTGTTTTTCTTACTCTATTCTCTTTGTCTCTTAACCCTCTCTTTCAAATCTTCTCTTCCATGTTTTCTGTCTTTTTGCCTCATATTGCTACATTCTGTTTAATTTCTTCATCTCTAACTTCTAGTTCACTAATTCTTTCTTTATCTGTGTTTAATCTCTGTTTGACTTGCCTATTGAGTTTCTAATATCAATTATTATGGTTTTCATTTATAAAAGTTTTATTTGGTCCTTTTTTCAAATATGCCTGATCATTTTTGATAGTTTCTTGCTCCCCATTCTCATTTTTCCCTCCTTTTATCTATTTAAACACGTTAAACACTCTTATTTTATATTCTGTGTGTCTGTCAATTCTAATAACTGAAGTTTTTTGCAGGTCTGATGTTGCAGTTTCTCATTTCTGCTGCTTCTATCTCACAGTGGCTTTTTTCCTTGTGTTTTTTGTAATATGTTGTTGGAAACTCTTATTCTTAGAACCTTACTAAAGGGATAATTCTTTAAAGTCTGGGTTTAAAGTGCGTTTCTCTTGGGAGGTTTTTTTGGCCACCCAGGTACTATGAATTCCAGCCTCAAACTCATGTGAGGGTGGGGTTGTATTAAGAATTCTCAGGGGAGATTTTTTTCTTTTTGCTCTATTCACCCAGATCCAAGGCTAAGACAAGCCCCTCTCCCTCTGTGTGATTTCCCCCCTAGTTTATTTACTGAGGGTGTCACCTCTTGAGGGTTTTACTTTATGTGGGAGTCTCCAACACTATCCCTCTCCCATCTTGAACAGGGTTTTTCTCCTGTGTCTTTCTATACCACGAGCCACCAGCAGAAGCCCCCAGAGCCAGTTCTGTTTCCAGGGCTTCTTTTCATCTCCAGATTCCTGCCCTTTTGTCATTCTGGTTTTTGAAAATATCTTAGCTTTCTTACAGCTCAGTCATGTTATATAGGTCTCTCCCTGTATGCTGGTCTCCCCAGTAGGGTAGCCAGATTCCTCGTGGGGCATCTTAGGTCTCGAATAAGCATATTTCCAAAGAGAGAGGAAGCAGAAGCTGCCAGTCCCCTTAAAGGCCAGTCCCCAAGCCAGCACAGCATCACTTCTATTTCATTCTATGGGTTAAAATGAACCACAGGCCCAGCCCAGACTCGGAGCAGGAGAGGACTACACAAGCACATGCATACCAGGTGGTGTGGTCATTGGGGGCTACCACACATGATCACCCTCCCCAGTGCACTGCCAACGTTGAGGCTCTGGCCAGTCCTGGACTCCATCTGCTCCCTCCACTACAGCTGCCAGACAGTCCCCCTCCCCTCCCACTGGCTGAGCTGGGAGTGGAGAACAGAGCCTTCAGAGATCTCCAAATACCTTGCCAGACTCATAACTACTCAGCACACTATCATGAAGGAAAGAGATGAAGAACTCCCCTCTTTACCTCCCTTCCCCAGGTTTTGCTGCATCGAAGAAGCCTCAGAGCAAAATGTCTAGGACCTCAATCACAGACTCCAGTGGTACAGCTGTCTCAGGCCCTCGCCCCAGTTATTCCTGCCAGGATAACTAGGGGCAGGCTGTTCTAGTACCAAACACTCCCTCCTCCCTCTGCACGTACAGGGAGGCCCCTCGAGGGCTCACAAGATTGTCTTGAGCTGGGCTTCCATTGCTTCCCCCCAGCCTCCCCAAACAAATCTATATTTGCTGATGGCCCAGTTCAAGACAGTGTTCAAATCTCCCCATCCCACCCCACAATTGGCAAGACTCGGCAACTCCAGATCTCCCCTAGGAATTGGGGAGTCATTGTAGAGGGCTCCTCACTCAACACCACGTCTTTTCTGAGCTTCAGCTCTAGAGCATACAGTTCTCCATTAACTATGATTATCTCTAAGTTTTGGACTTACAGGTGATTTTTTTCCCTGTTATTTAAACCTTTTTATATTTTCAAATTTCCTATCATGAGCATGCATTCCTTTTTATTACAAAAAGGTTATAATAAAAGTTTAAGAAGTACCATGGAAAAATGGTGTTCAGAAAGAATTAATGATGAGGAAGAATGGTTATAATTTTCTAAATTATTTAAAAACAAGATCCAATTTTACATTTTATATATATGTGGTGTGTATAAAAAAAAAAAATGATGTTACAAAATACCCTTCACAGTCTATTTACCATGAAGTGAATGAAGCTTAAGCTCCAGGGCCCCTCACTTGCACAGGCCACTTCTAAGGCCCTGAGAGGGGCTCTAACAATGCATTCTACAGTCATATATTTCTGCAAATTTTGCGAAAGTGAGATATTTGAACCACAATTGGTTAGGATCACTGTCTCTACTCTGCCTTTCCCTCCCTTGCATTCTGAGTGTTAATGGAGAGGCCACGGGATTTTCCGTGGTCTGGCTACAGGGAAGTTGCATTGGGTATACATTCAGTTTAGGTTTAGTGGGATACAATTATGGGGTTCACAATCCTGTCCATGTACAGTTGTGAGACTGCTAGCTGTCCCCCTGTGTGCGTGGTTTCCAGGAATACCCGTGCCAACTCGCCTGGTGCAGGTGCAAGGCCAGAGGTCATATCACGACACAAATGTGTCCTAGAACACCCTGCACTGGAGGTGTCAAAGGCTGGGCTCTCTGGGCACAAACATTGAGATAGAGCCTGGGGTGCAAGAAGTTTGTTGGGGATTGATGCCTGGGAAAGGAAGGCAAATATCAGAAGTGCAAGAGAATAGCAGGAGGCTCCAAGCAGCTCACCTGGGCTCTGCACCCTCCCTGCACCACTACGTCCTCCTGATATTGGGGTCAATTTCCCCTGGGAAGACGGGGGGTGCTTCTCTTTGCCTGCCAGTCCCTAAGCACAAGAAGCCCCAAGTGCCCAGACAGCAGCCGTGGCTTACCGTCCCATCAGACTCTTTTGTGTCCCTTAGTGGAAGTGTCCCCCTTTGGGGACCAGGACTCTAGCCCTGCAGAGCCCAGAGTTGCAGCAGCAGAAGTGATGGGATATCACTTCTGAGGTTAGGTTACAAAAAGACTATGGCTTCTGCCTTGAGCATACTCGCTTGCCTACTTGCTTACTTGCTCTAAGGGAGGCCAGCTGCCATGTGATGAGCTGCTATATGGTGAGGCCCACGTGGCAAAGGACTGAGGTCTCCAGCCAACAGCCAGCAAGGGCCCAAGGCCTGCCGACAACCATGTTAGTGAGCTTTGAAGCAGATCATCCCCAGTCAAGCCTTGAGATGACCGCAGCCATGGTCAACACCTTGATTGCAGTCCTGTGAGAGCCCCTGAACCAGAGGCCCCCAGCTAAGCTGTGACCAGATTCCTAATCCACAGAAACCTTGAGACAATAAATGTTTGTTGTTTTAGGCTGCT
This sequence comes from Diceros bicornis minor, assembly GCF_020826845.1. Lineage (NCBI taxonomy): Eukaryota > Metazoa > Chordata > Mammalia > Perissodactyla > Rhinocerotidae > Diceros > Diceros bicornis. The sequence goes on along the minus strand of NC_080765.1, from coordinate 8,993,422 downwards.
AAGTTTTGGGGTAATTTATTACACAGCAACAGATAACTAATATATAGGGCCATTCCTGCTTCTACCCCTTGGTCGCCAGGTCCTTGCATTCTTCCTGTTGAGGACACAGTGCTATGCAGAGGTCTCTGATTTAGTGTGCACATTTTGTCCTGGGGGATGGCACCCCACTTTGCAGAGCATTGCTTTTTTGAGGAAGATTGGCCCTGAGCTAACATCTGTTGCCAATCTTCCTCCTTTTTTCCTTTTTTTTTTTTTTGTCCCCCCAAAGCCACAGTAGATAGTTGTATGTCATAGTTGTACATCCTTCTAGTTGCTGTATGTGGGACGCTGCCTCAGCATGGCTTGATGAGCGATCCACACCCAGAATCTGAACCTGCGAACCCTGGGCCGCCGAAGTAGAGCACAAGTACTTAACCGCTACGCCACCGGCCTGGCCCCAGGCAGAGCATTGCCTTTGAGCTGGCATTTCAGCCATGCCTTCCACAGGCTGTGCCATCACATTCGACCTAGGTGGCAGCTTCTGGTGGTATGGCATGTGATGTCACCATGATTCAAGGGGTCATGGGCCTGCTCCCCACCTCATTTCTGAAAAGTGGGTCCTCCAGTGGGTAGCAATATTATGTGGGATCCCATGCTGGTTGATCAAGCACTCAGTAAGCTCTCAGCTCGTGGTGTCAATAAGTCTCTGCAGCAGGAAAGTCTGGTGCTAGCTGACTGGCACCTTTGTCAGAGACCCATCCCTTTGGCCCCTGGGAACACTGTGTTCTTGAATCATCTCCATAGCTCCCTGTGGATGAGGCCCCTTGGCTGCCACACCAACCTTGCCAGTCTTTCTGATCATTGCAACCCCTTGGCGTTTGGCCTCTCTTGCAGGGTCCTTTCATTGCCATTCCTTTCCAAGAGCCAAGCTCTGTAACAGCTCCTCCTATCACTAGCCTGGCCAATGGAGGAGAGTCACCACCGAGCTTGTTAGTGTGCCCCTCTCACCACTTGTCCCTGTGGCAGAACTCTCAAAGTGCAGTCCCCAGGCCAGCAGTAAATTGTTGGGCTCCACCCAGACCTCTGAATCAGACACTGTGGATGGGGCCCAGCCATCTGTGTTTTAACAAGCCCTTGAAGTGCTTCTAATGCACACTCAAGTTTGAGAACAACTGAGTTAGTGCTGAAGGGGAGGAAGACTATCCTCTACTCACTCTGGGTCCTTTCTGGCTGGGCTACAAATTAAATTGACATGAGACCGAATAGCAGGAGAAAATCAAACAAAGCTTTATAACGTATACATGGGAGAAACTCAGAAAATAGAAACTGAGCAATGCATCATTCTGACTAAGTTGCTCACTTAAATATTTTTCATCTCAAGATGAGGAGGGTGTTGGGATAGTGGTTTGGGATTTCAGAGGGGAAGAAGACAATTCACATGGAAATGTAAAAGCAAATGTTTGTCAGACAACTCTTTACAGCGCCACCTATAGAGAATGTGGCTGGAGAGACAGAATTTTTGATGAGATTGGCTTATTGGTGCCTTTCTTGTTGCACCTGTTTTACATTATACTACAGCCATCATATGGTTGTGGCTCCTTCCTGGAATAGGCCTTCTATGTTAAATTCTTTAGCCAGTTTGGGAGGGGAAGGTCAAATGTCCTTCAGAGAAAATAATCAAGGTAAAGAGACATATTTTGAGGTGGCCGATTTTGATCTCCCACAGTGCCTTGGTGAAGGGTCTGTCCTCTGGACTCTCTCCTAGAACATAATCTTGTCTCTACTGTCTGCCATTCTAGCATTTTGACTTCATTTGCCAAAAGCCATCATTTTTCCAGGCTTCTGGGAGACATCCTAACAGTGAGTTCACACCATCTCCTGGAGTCCCAAGTCTAAAAAGTCTTCTCTATTCTAGTATTCCCACCCTTGATCAAGTGCCCTCAGAATCCAGTCCCTCCTCCTTTCCTGGATCCCTGCTCTGTGCATGGTCTTGCAGCTACATTGGAGCAGAGTCCCTTTTCTCTCTTATCAGGCTCAGCACATCCCTAGCGGGGTTATGTTGGATTTAACTCTAGTTACAGGCCTGGTGGCCTGGAGGGGAGGTAAGGACAGGTCCTGAGGGGAACACACATTGTGTGGTTGGGAGAGGCCTTTGCATGGGCTTCCAGGTCCAGGAGTGCTAGTTCCTGGGGCAGGGTGGAGAATGGGGCACTTTTGCAGGCTCAAAAGTTTCAGGGTAGTCTAGAGAGCCAAAAATTCTTGAGACCTCCACCCAAATATCTCCATCCCATGTATCAGGGTCCCAGGTTTTCCCAGCCAAGGCCCTGACCTTGACAAAACAGATTTGTCTTAATTGAGCATCTAAATTTCTTTCAAATTCAGCCCCAGGACTATGAAGGTTTGGGCTTGAGCCCTGAGTCTGCCCTCCCACTCTAGGGGCTGGGGGACTTCCTTGCATACAGCCAGAGAGGCCCATTGGTTTTCTAGCCTACCTTTCAAGGGTCTGTTATTTTCCCTGAGCTCTTCGTTGTCTTTCTATAGATATTGAGTATCAATGACACTTAGCAGCAGACAACCAATCCTGTTGTCCTTGTATCTACTATTTCCTCCATAAGGTTCAACTGACTGAACCTTACCCGCTAGTGCATTCTCTTCCACTGGTACACCCTCCCAGTCCACCATGAGTGAAAGTTTTCATAATTGGATCTCTAATTTCTGCCGGGCTGTTTGTGTTCCACACACCAATGGGGTCTCTATAGCCAGCTGGGCAGTGAGGGATCCAGCTCCAAAACCCCATCTAATCAGCCTTGTTCTTGAACCCCTCTCTGTTCTAACTGTCATGGGATGGGTTCTCCAGAAGCAGACACGGCTGAGACACTTTGGGGTGTGAGATGTTTATTAGGAATCTACACCTGTGGAAGGATGAAGAGGAAGCAGGATTAGAGAGATGGAGAAGTCAAATGGTGATGCAGACCCAACAAAGTCTTGGCCACATGATGGGGAGTTCTAGACTCAGTGTGATCCATTAGAGTCCCTCTTTACATCCCACTTCACTCAGTCACCAGAAGCAGATATGGGCTGCCCTATGAAAGGTGTGACCTTGGGTGAGGTGGCTCTCTGTAGCTGAGGCCAACCCTGAAGATGCTGACGATTGGATCCTGATTGCACTTCCCATAGCTGGGCAGCAAGCTCTTTCTCAAAACAAGATCTGGAGGGCATATCTCTGTGTCCAATGGGGAGAAACAAGATGGGCAGTGTACAGGGCCAAAAGTTAGTCTGCAAAAATCCTTCCAATCAGTAAAAGTATAAAATGGTAAGTGGAGAATCGGGTTCTCAACGATGCTCTGTCAGAATGGAAATTCTCTCCTGTGTGAATTGACTCAATAATCCAGTATATACAATTATGGATGCACAATTCACTTTTGTTTTTATGGAAACCCGGTGAAATAGAATGATCACAATTCCTCTGTACCCCTGTGTGAGGCACAAATTCTGGTAGAACTCAAACATCTCATGTGTCTTTGGATGAAGTTGCATGTTTTACGCATCACTCCTGTATTGGTTATCTGTGGATGGGTAACAAATTACCCCAAAACTTAGCACCTAAGAACAGCAAATATTTATTATCTCACAGTTTTGGAAGGCCAGGAATTTGGGAGCAGCTTAGTTAGGTGCCTCTGGTTCAGGAAATATCATGAGGTTGGGTAAATAAGAATCTAAAAAAATTAAAATTTCTGTGGTGCCAAAAGGGAAAGACACCTTCTCCCCACACACAAACACACCTTTTCTTTCAGCATTTCCTTTAGAAAACTTGTCATCTTAAATCCTGTGTCTGTCTCTTTCAGATGTTTATAAATCGTTTTAAAAGCTAACTAAGCTCCTTGCCAGTTTTGCATCCTAGGATGGTCTTTCTTGGGGGCCTTGGAGCCATCTCTTTGAAATATGAACACTGAAAAGGATGGCGCCTTGTCTCCCTGTCTCTGTGGGAGATTAGCCTATGTGCCCGGCTTCAAGTTATAACTTCCTGCTTGTTGAAAAGATATGAGAAGTTTTCTTTCTCCTTTTGGACAAAGACAAGTCACACGTATGTGATGGGTTGTATCTGGCTGGCTATATAAAAGGGTAAAATTCCTTTCTGTCTTTGACATCTCTTTAGTGGATTGCCTGTGATGCACATCACAGCTTCATTTGATGCTTACTCAATAAGAAAATGGTTTCATTCTTTTCTACATTTTGAGCAGAGGTTTTACTGGGTTGTCAGGAGATTTTATTTTATTTTATTTTATTTATTTTTATTTTTTAAGGAATATTAGCCCTGAGCTAACATCTGTTGCCAATCCTCCTCTTGTTTGCTGAGGAAGATTGGCCCTGGGCTAACATTGGTGCCCATCTTCCTCTAGTTTATATGGGATGCCACCACAACATGGCTTGATAAGTTGTGGGTAGGTCAGCACCTGGGATCTGAACCTGCAAACCCTGGGGTGCTGAAGTGGACCGCGCCAACTTTAACCACTACGCCACCAGGCAGGCCCCAGGAGATTTTATTTTTAATTATATTTCCCTTAATTATTCCCTTTAATTATATTTCTCCTCTTAACTGTAATTAACCGTTACAAATAAGACATCAGCCAAGGTTGCATTCATCTGAAAGCTTGACCAGGCTTGGAGTACTGCTTCCAAGATGATTTGCTCACATGGCTGTTGGCAGAAGGCACCAGTTCCTTGCTAGCTGTTCACAAGAAAACTCAGTTTCTTACCATATAAACCTATCCTATACAGCTCCTTGAGTGTCCTTATGGCCTGACAGCTGGCTTCCCCCAGAGTGAATGATCTGACAGAGAGAGAGCAAGAAAGAAGTAAGAATACCTTTTATGACCTAGTCTCAGAAGTGACATGACATTGTATCCACCATATTCTATTTGTTAGAAGTGAGTCATTAAGTCCAGCCAACATTCAAAGGGTGATGAATTAAGCTCCCCTCTTAAAGGAAGTGTCAAGAAATTTGTGGACATATTTCAAAACCACCAAAACCATGAACTACAACAAGAAGTACCAACAAGCTGGTTAATTCGTGTCACCAATTCAAAAAGTATCACATGTTAGTCCCTCCACAGAAAACTAGAAATGCCTTGAAATCTTGCAGCTTTTATATCAAATAACTTGATTGAGGTTTTCCCAGATGGGACAACAGTCTGAAAAATTTCCATGATATTACCAATAACAAGTTGAGAAGATGAAAGAAATGTTTCCAAACTATCAAAAAAAATTTTCAATCAACTATGCTGGAGAAAAGATCATTTTTCTATTTTTTCTATAGAAAATATTTCAAAATCATTGTTGGGGTGCGGGGTGGGTGAAATGGATGAAGGCAATCAAAAGATACAAACTTCCACTTATAAAATAAATAAGTCCTGGGAATGTAATGTACAGCATGGTGACTATAGTTAATAATACTGTATAGTATATTTGAAAGTTGCTAAGGGAGTAGATCTTAAAAGATCTCATTACAAGAAAAAAAATTGTAACTATGTGTGGTTATGGATGTTAACTAGACTTATTGTGGTGATCATTTCCCAGTATATACAGATATTGAATCATTATGTTGTACACCTGAAACTAATACAACATTATATGTCAATTATATCTCAATAAAAAAATAGAAAAAAAGTACAATGTTCTGCACTATTAAAGTTGTTAATCCCAACACAGACACACAAAAAAATCATTGTCATATGAAGAGGTGACCAAAGAGTATACAGTGAAAAAAATGTAGGAAAAAGAGTATTACAGAAGTGTGAAGGTAATTAATAAAAATATTGTGTTATTTTCAGGATTTTTGTGCTATTTGTGGTATCTGTCAGCAAGGTTGGCTTCATGAGTGAGCGACCAGTGCAGTTTTACAGGGATAGAAGAGCCCCACAATCAAGGCTTAATGTTCTGTGGTCACTGTCTTCAAATTCTTAATAATTTTATCTTCGAATTTGTGTTTTGAGTGTGAGGTCCGATGACACAATGGAGTGTGAAACAGAGACTTGGTCCTGCATGGTTCCACTCTTGCTGTCTCCTTGCCTCTTCAGGATGGGTTCTCGGCTGCCTGTGCCCCTGTGCCCTCTCTGCTCCTGCCCAGTGACCTCTGCCACCCTCCACTTAGGTGGGGGCCCGGGTATAGGTGTGGAGTGCTCTGTCAGAGTCAGAGTGGATCCGGTTGAACCTGTGTGCCCAATGGTCTCTCTGGGCAGGGCATGGCAGTGCCTGTCCCATCATTTGATGGTCAACTTGGCAGGGGCAAGCCTCTCGCCCATCCCTGATCCTGGTACCTAGCGTGTCCTGGCACCTTAAGGGTTGAGGTGGTGGCACATGGAAAGGGGAGAGGCCTCGCTGGACTTCTCTACCCCAGCAAAGTCAGCAGGTGGGATAGTGAACCAGCAGCCATGAGGCCCAAGCACATACTCCATCTGAGTCCAAGGCGGGCCCTGGCCCATGGGAGCAAAGCACTGGCCCATACAGTATCCCTATGCCCAAAGGCAGCCTGTACTGCGCCTGGGGGACCCCTTCTTCCAACTTTCCTGGGTCTGGCCTGTGTTCATCTTCTCTGGCCAGCTCCATGGACAAGTCATGAAATATGAATTGTGTACTTTCAGCGATTCCACATCCGTGTTTAAAAGCTCTGATATTAGCATTCAAAACTGACATTGTCCAATAAAAAGACAAATGGTAATATTCATGATCATAATTAAAATTTTTTTTTCTTAGAATGACATTAAATAGCAAACAGGAAACACTCCAAGTCGAGAGAGACTGCAAAAGAAGGGAAAAGCTTTATACTTTAGTACCTTTAATAGCACTTTTTTCCTGCTTTTGAACCGGGGAACCCGCGTTTTCATTTTGTACTGGGCCGCCCAAAATTATGCAGCAGAACCTGTTTGTCAGCGTCATTCTGTTAGCAATTTCTTGTAATTTATTTTCTTATCCTACAGAAATGTTCACTTTTCTACCTAATTTTGCACCGTTTCCCCAGAATAGTAAAATTTTCAGACCACCACATAAGCCGCATTCTCCCTGACACCCCCAAAGTCGACCTTATCTTAAGTGATGCCATCACGTATTAATTTCTTATTTTCCTCTCACACGTTTTCATACAGTAAGCCTGCAGAGCTCTTAAGATTAGTGGGAGAAAAAAAACCCTCACGAGGTACTGTCATTTCAAAAACTAAAGGAAATCGCTGGCACCCGAGGGGAAGCCGGAAACCCGGCAGGGGGAAGTTGGCGAGGAGTCGGGGTCCTCCGGAGCGTGGCCCAGACCCTGCGCTCTGGGCCCAGCCTGCGCTCGGGCGCGTCCCCTTTAAGGGGCGGGCCCCGGGGCGTGGCGTGGCGGCGGCCCGCTCTCCCAGACTGCCCCGCGCGCGCGCGGCGGCAGTTGGGCCACGTCCCTGGCCACGTCGCGCCCGCTCTCGCCATCTTCGCCGTTTCCTCTCAGGGGCCGCCGCCGCCGCCTGAGCCGCCGAGCCCCGGGGCCGCCGCGCCGAACGCCGCCGCCATGAACATCTTCCGGCTGACCGGGGACCTATCCCACCTGGCGGCCATCGTCATCCTGCTGCTGAAGATCTGGAAGACGCGCTCCTGCGCCGGTGAGCGGCAGGCGAGGCCCCAGGGAGGCTCGGGCGCGGGGCTGGGTGGCCCGGAGGAGCCACGGGCTGCGCTACGCTCACCCGCAGGCCTGCGCTGGCCCGACACACCCTCTCGGCCGGCCTGGCGGGCGGGCGGCCCCGGGGGGAGCCTGCGGGCTCTGGGGGTGGGCGATCAGGCCGGGGCGGGGTGTCGCGGCGCTGAGCCCCGCTCTGCGCTGGGTCCGTTCCAAACTTGAGCCGTCGGGGCGGAGGAGGCGCCAGCCGGACTGCGCGGGGCCCTGTTCTGTCTGAAAAGTTTCGGGGTGGGGGGTGCGTCTGGCAGGCGCGAGGAGCCTGCGAATCAATGGGACGGGCACGAGGAGGATGGGCAGGACCGCGGCCGGTTCGGCCTGACGTGGCAGCCAGGCCAGCCCGGGAGGTGGGGCGGACGCGGGGCGAGGTCACCCCGCTCCCCACCCTGCCCCTTCGAGGACTGGTTTTTAGTTTAGGGGGTCGGCTCAGGCCTGTCCCTAGAGTCCTGCGGCCTTCACCCGAGCTCTCGGGTCCAGGATCACCCCCGCCGAGGGAGGGGGTGGGGCAGGTCCCTAAGTGAATTTCTTGGGGGTAATCGGTGTTGCTTTGAGAAACAACCTAGTTTGTCAAACTCCGAGTGCCTAATAACGGGTTCTCTTAAACCTGCGGCGCTGGGTACCGCCGAGGTCTCCTGTGGTCTCCTGTAATTCCTCACTCCACGTCACCAGTGAGTTGGCGACTCTCTCCTCGGGAGTACACATTTCATGCACGCATTGCTGGGAGGCAGTGAGACAAATCTTTCCCAGATAATAGCTGTGAAGTTTTACATTTCATTAACCCTAAGAGCTTAAGAATGGCAAATGTTTACATGATTACTTAAAATGCAGTGCCCTCTTTAAACTTGTTTTTGATGCCATGGCCTCAGTGAAATGACTTTTGATGAATTCAAGAACTTAATTGTTGCAGAGGATGGAGTAAAAGATGGAGTCCTAAAGAACCTGGGTGGCAGAGATTCCATTTGCCTAATTGATTTCTAAAAGCTTCCACATCTAAAGTACACCACATCTTTGACTGCTGCCTTCAGGCCTCCCTAGAAGATAGCTGAGATCCAGGAAGTAAGCAAACACAAAGAAGACCTTTGAGCAATCAGAATGGATGTTACAAAGTCCATGTGCTGAAACCAGTGGGTCTGGCTTGGAGGTGATCTCTCATTTTATTCATAGTTCTGAGAGTGAGCTAAATGCCTCATATGGCTTGTCCTATGTTGTCCTTAAAATAACCTTACAAGGTGGGTGCTGTTGTCCCCATTGTGTGGAGGAGAGAACTGAGTCTAAGAGAGGCGAGGAAATTAGTGGTAGAGCCAGGATTGAAACACAGGCAACCAGTAACTCACAATTAAGGATTTTGAATAAATATCTATTTTGGCTTAAGTAATTTGGTTTAAATATTTGATGCCAGACATGTAGTTTAGATCATTTTTTGTTGCACTCAGAAAATGTTATTTTTTTTCCTGCTTTATTGAGATATAATTGACGTATAACATTATATTAGTTTCAGGTGTACAACATAATGATTTGATATATGTATATATTACGAAATGATTCCCACAGTAAATTTAGTTAACATCCATAGCCACACATAATTACAATTTTTTGCGTGTGTGTGATGAAAACTTTTAAGACCTACTCTCTTAGCAACTTTCAAATATACAATACAGTGTTGTTAAGTATAGGCCCCATGCTGTACATTACATCCCCAGGACTTATTTATCTTATAACTGGAAGTTTGTACCTTTTGCCCACCTTCACTCATTTCCCCCACCTAGAAAACGTTACTTTTAATCTTTATTTTTGCTCTAAAATCTTTGGTTGAGTCTCTTCATCATCTTTTCATATGTTTCTCAGAATCCCCTTCTCTGTCAAGTCATTAAGTGTTGGCATGCTGTTGCCTAAACGTGTATCTAAACTAAGATGTTGGGGAGAAGTTAATGCAACTCCAGATATAGAATTCTTAAGGGAACTTATGAGTAATAAAGAGAAAGTGAGAAGGTTTGCTATTTTGTTTGTTTGTTTTTTAATATTCACTATTTTCATTTGGGAGCTTTAAGAGGATTTAGGAAAATGTAAAGTACTTCAGCCAAAATAACAAAGAAGATAAATAGGTGACTTAAGTTCGTGTGTGTTTGCCAAGTATTCCTACCATTAGCTTGTAGTTATAGGGCAGTATTAAACTATTCTTGGTGTCAGAGTTAGGATCATTTTGGTTCTTATCTGTGAGATTTCCTGGCCTTTTAAAAATCAAAATCGCCAAGATCATTTATGCAAAATTAAATGCTAAATTTGACTAGCTGCTTTGTTTGTCCATCCTAAATTATAAAAGTAGTTTAGAGATTTTTGAAAGAGTAAGAATTTGATATGAGTTTCTCAAATAACTGGAATAGGAGACATGTACATTCAGGTTGTGTTTCTCACTTTGAAAATACTGGTTTGGGAGTTTGTTTTAGGATTTTGGCACCTGTTTTGAACATGCCTGCTGCTACAGAACCATGGGGCTTTTTTCCTTTAGGGTAAGGGATGAGACAGGTTAGTGAGGAAGCTGTTTTCCTGACCATCTTATTCAAGAACGGCTGCCTTAGAGGACTTGTTTTAAAGTGGGGGCAGGGGAGTTGATCTTGGATAGCTCTGTTTGAATTGGCATTCTCCTGTGTCTGTGATTATCAGTACAGAGGGGTGACAAAATGAAGTGTGAGTTTCTCATATTCTTGAACTATCGTTGCAGCTGGATCCACAGTACACTCAAGTTATCACCTTATTCTTATCCTAAACACTGACCTGGATAGCCTTGGGAGAATAAGCCTTGGTTTGTAGATGAAAAACTTCCTATCTACATTTTCTTGTAGGCTGTTAGTTAATAATAGTGCTGTATCTGTTGTGCTTAAATTACTAGTGGAGTCTTCCTGAGATCCATGACTCCCAGCCCTTCTCCCCTAGTCTCTCCCCTTCCCTTCTCCACTTCTCGCTCAGATTGTTGTTAGCTATTGTTATGTAGGTTGTAGACTTTTCATCCTACCAAACATGACAGGAATATACAGTGTCCCTACATTTCTCAGAAATGGACAGTTTAGGGCCGGCCCCATGGCTTAGTGGTTAAGTGCGTGTGCTCCGCTGCTGGCGGCCCGGGTTCAGAACCCCGGGCGCGCACTGACGCACCGCTTCTCCAGCCATGCTCAGGCTGTGTCCCACATACAGCAACTAGAAGGATGTGCAGCTATGACATACAACTATCTACTGGGGCTTTGGTGGGAAAAAAATAAATAAATAAAATTTAAAAAAAAAAGAAATGGACAGTTTATATTTTTGAAGCAAATGGAAAACACCTCATCTTCTGTTGTCATTGAGGACTTCAAGAAGCTTTAGCATCACATTCTCAGCAAGCTTTGTAGCAGCCGTCACCTCTGTTCTTTTGAGTGCCAGTCTCTTGAGTAATCATTGCTCTCAAACATTTATTGACCACCCACTATGTGCAAGGCATTGGGGACACAACTCAGAGCAGCAATTTGTAGCTATTAAAATTCCTGCTCTTGGGGCTGGCCTGGTGGCATAGTGGTTGGTTTCGTGCACTCCGCTTCAGCAGCCCGGGGTTTGCAGGTTTGGGTCCCTGGCACGGACCTGCAGGCTGCTCCTCAAGCCATGCTGTGGCCATGTCCCACGTACAAAGTAGAGGAAGGTGGGCACAGATATTAGCTCAGGGCTAATCTTCCTCAGCAAAAAGAGAAAAGTTGATAACAGATGTTACTCAGGGCCGATCCGCCTCACCGAAAAACAAAAATTTTTCTGTTCTCAAGAAAGCTGCGGTTTAGTTGAAATAATAAGACATATATAAAAAGATAAAAATACAGGGTATTAAACCATATAGGCAATAAATCCTATGGATGCGAAGTGGCAAGAAGGATTCCAGAGAAGGCTCCCTGACTTCCCAACAAGGAGTGTGTAAGACATCTATGAAGAAAAGTATAAAACTTTGCTGCTGGACATACAAGATGACCTGCATGTATGTTCATACCAGGGTCCTGAATAGGACCAGGCAGGCTGGTAGGAAGCAAGAGGATATGTCTCCCCAAATTAACTTATTAATTCAGAATATCATCAAAGTGAAAGGATAATAATCTGAGAAAAATAATCTGTAATATATCAAAGTGACAGAAGGTTAATATCCATAATAAAATACTCCTACAAATTTAAAAAAAAACCTGATAGAAAAATGGGCAAAGTGGCAGTTCACAGAAGAGTAACAGAAGGCCAGTTAAGCGTGAAAGAATGCCCAGCCTCACTAGTAGTTAGGAACTTGGATATTAAAACAGCAATGCATACCATCATTTGCCCTGGGTGGGAAAAAGTAAGAGGTTTACAACATCTAGTGTCGGCAGGGGTATGAAGTAAAGGGCACTCTCATCTGGTATTAGTGAATATGAAAATTGGCACAGCCTTTCCAGGGGAAATTGGACAATATATCAAAACTTAAAGTGTTCATATATTTTATCCTAGCAGTTCTAGAGAATCTGAACTACAGAAATTGTTATATATGTGAACAAATTATATATAGGTATAAAGGTGTTCATTGTACCTAAATAAGTACAAAACACTGTTTATAGATACAAAGATGTTCGTGCAGTATTTATAAGAACAAAAATTGTAAACAACCCAAATGTCCATTAAGGGAGTGATCGCACAGATGTTGGTACATTCACACTATGGAACACTGTTAAACAGCCCTTAACAAGAATGAGCTAGAAGTACTAACAGGGAAAGATAAATCTGAGATATTAAGTTAAAAAAGCAAATTGTAAAGCAAAAGATTGTATGACCCCATTTTAAGGGGCAAACATGTATATGCATACATATACAAACATACGTAGAGGGGGAGGCCCCGTTGCGTAGGGGTTAAGTTCTCGCGCTCAGTTGCTGGCAGCCCGGGTTCAGATCCTGGGCGCACACCGAGGCACCGCTTGTCAGGCCATGCTGTGGTGGCGTCCCGTGTAAAGTGGAGGAAGATAGTCACGGATGTTAGCCCAGGGCCAGTCTTCCTCAGCAAAAAGAGGAAGATTGGCATGGATGTTAAAACACACACACACACACACACACAGAAAGGGGCTTTAAAAAAGCCTGGAAAGTTGCACTTGAAATGGAGTTGGGAGGGGTGTTAAAAAAGTTCTTTTGCTGGGGCCGGCCCTGTGGCACAAGTGGTTAAGTGCTTGTGCACCGCTGTGGCAGCCTGGGGTTCGCCGGTTCGGATCCCGGGTGCGCACCGATGCACTGCTTGGCAAGTCATGCTGTGGCGGCGTCCCATATAAAGTGGAGGAAGATGGGCATGGATGTTAGCCAGGGCCAGTCTTCCTCAGCAAAAAAAAAAAAAAAAAAAAAAAGAGGAGGATTGCCAGATGTAGCTCAGGGCCGATCTTCCTCACAAAAAAAAAAAAGGTTCTTTGCTTTTTATTCCATATATTTTAGCCCAGTTGAAATTTTTAGTAAAATAGCATGGATTTCTTTCAAAACAAGAAAAAATGGCAAACAGGACATAGTAAGAGCTGTCATTTATCAAGCATTCACAGTGTGGCAGGTACAGTATAAAGCACTTTTTCTCTTCCCAACAGTCCCACAAAGTTGGCATAATTTGTCCCCATTTGACAGATGCAGAAAGTGAGGTTTAGGAGGAGTCAAGTATGTAATGGACCCAGGCTTACCCTGTGTGTTCAGAGGCTGAGCTTGAACCCAGACCCTCTGGCTCCAAAGCCTCTCTTTCCCTAAGTCATAAGAGCCATGTTAGGAGTCAGTTCCTGACTATAGGGCTGCTGGTTCCAGGGAAAGTTAATGGCCTTTAGGAGAGTATGCAGATCCTTTGAGACAACGGGTTGGAGCATGGTGCCAGGACCGTTGTTGAATGCCGCCATGCAGATTATTCTGGTGGTCTGACCTACAGTGCTTGGTTGCATCCTAGCTGTCACCAGGACAAAAATAATTCGTGGAAGGCTTTTCGGTTAGGTTGAGGGCTCTGTTCTGTAAACCAATGGGAATATAAGAAATGCAACTTTTAACCTGCAGCATAAGTTAAAGTAACGTGCACTGGAGTGTATAGTTGTGGGCTTTTATTAAACTTAACATGGCCCAGTGGAAAAAGACAGGAATGGTGTTCAATTTAATGATTGATCTCCATTTAGCAAGTTATACTCCATAATACGGATGTTTGGTGAGTTTGGAATTGGGATGGCCGTTTCAGAAACATTTAGAGTGAGTGTTCTTGAGAGCTTGTTACCGGGTAGCCTTGGCGTGCTTTGGTCTCAACACAGGGAGAAACTGACAGTGGGAGCCCCTGTGGCTTCATAGCACGTATTTCCCCTGGAAGGAGATTCCTGCCCCTGCCCCCTCTGTCTTCAGCTGGGATCCCTGCCTTCCTGTGAAGAGAAGACAGTTTTTCTGTTTTAAAAGAAAAAGCTGTTACTTGCTAATTAGGATCCCAGGCCAGGAAGAAAAGGGTAGAACTGTGTAAGCATCCTCAGATTTCCAGCACAGCGGTTCCTGCATGGTTTCTGCCCCACAGGACAAGCTCCAGGCCACACACTGCCTGTCCCTCTCTCCTCTGCCCCATGCTCTGTTCAGGGGCCTCTCCTACCCTCTGGCTGGCAGTAAATTAGGGCAGAGCCCAGAGCACATTGCCTATTTACAGTCATAGAGACATAGTATGACTTAGAAACTCTTTGGACTAAGTATTATCCAAAAATACCACAAAATGAGAATTTACCTGGTGACATGAAAGTAAAATGAATTCCATTTTCTTTTGTCCATTTGTTCATTCATTCCGCAGATATTTTCTTAGCCCTGCTGAGTGTCAGGCCCAGTACTCAGCACAGAGAATACAAAATGGAATAAGGCACGACCCCAGCCTTTGGAGATCTTGGTGCTGGTGGGGGGTTGGGGAGAGCGGAGACAGGCAACCAGATAATCCCAGTGTATTTTATAAGGACGGTAATAGGAGCTAGGGTAGCAGCTGGCATGAAGTAGTTCCCATTATGTACTTGCTGAATGAATAAACAGCACCGAGGGAGCGTGTCTTCAAGGATGACTTCCCAGAGGAAGTGATATGTGAGTTTTGAGTCTCAAAGGGGAGTGGTAAAAACGATATGATAGTCCCTGATTTTTAGTGTAGGAATGCTGAAAATGAGGACGAAATTTCAAATCTGCCTGGCTTCCAAAGTCCCGTTAGAATAAACCTTTTACCACAAAATTTGCCCATATATATCCTTTAATTTTTTGTTTAAAATATTGGAAGGAACCATATAGGAAATGAACTGGAAATTTATGTCTCAAGGCTCTAACAAACATCAAATGTGAACTGCCTGCTCCCTATCCTTTTTTCCCCGATCTTGTCTTTGCTCTCCCATGTTCTCTTATTTATGTCAATGGCAGCCTCACTGTCTCTCCTTTAGAACACTGATCTTTGATGGAAAAGAAAGGTTCCCCCTTACTGGGGAAAAGACTAAAAGGAGCAGACTTACTGTCTATAGCTCCACCTTTGGCCCTTGAAATTGGTTACTGTTGATGGATAGAGTCAACTTTTTCTTCAATTTCTATTTAGGTGTTTTTGTGAATAGGCTGGAACTGCAATTATTCATGCATAGAAATAACATTCTTATATTCAGGCTTCTGAACAAGCTGCAAAATTGTTTTCTAAAATATTGTTTGGGGCCGGCCCCGTGGCTTAGCAGTTAAGTGCATGCGCTCCACTACTGACGGCCCGGGTTCAGATCCCGAGCACGCACCGACACACCGCTTCTCCAGCCATGCTGAGGCCATGTCCCACATACAGCAACTAGAAGGATGTGCAACTATGACATACATCTATCTACTGGGACTTTAGGGGAAAAAAAGGAGGAGGATTGGCAATAGATGTTAGCTCAGAGCCGGTCTTCCTCAGCAAAAAGAGGAGGATTAGCATGGATGTTAGCTCAGGGCTGATCTTCCTCACAAAAAATGAAATAAAATAAAATAAATAAAATAAAATATTGTTTGTAAGATATCATTTAAAAACAATGTGATTTTCTTTTGTGTGTGTGTGTGTGTGTGTGTATGTGTGTGTGTGAGGGAGATCAGCCCTGAGCTAACATCCGATGCTGATCCTCCTCTTTTTTGCCAAGGAAGATTGGCTCTGAGCTAACATCTTTGCCCATATGGGACACCGCCACAGCATGGCATGACAAGCGGTGCATCGGTGCATGCCCAGGATCCGAACCCGCGAACCCTGGGCCGCCAAAGCAGAGCGCTTGCACATAACCGCTTGCACCACTGGGC
Organism: Diceros bicornis minor; assembly: GCF_020826845.1. NCBI lineage: Eukaryota > Metazoa > Chordata > Mammalia > Perissodactyla > Rhinocerotidae > Diceros > Diceros bicornis. The sequence goes on along the minus strand of NC_080765.1, from coordinate 8,977,461 downwards.
CGACCCCAACAATGTGATTTTCACATCCTGGAAGAGTATTACTAATGATTTGGGTGCAGTGATAGTTTTGCTAAATACGTGCTTACTTAAATGTCTAATAATGTGAAGTTTGCAGTGTAGATGAGGGTGGGTGAGTTTTGACAGCTAGTAAGATTCAGTTTCCTTAATGAATTTGCTCAGTCTCCAACATCTGAAACCCATAGTTCATGTCCTGTGTCACATAAATATTTGGTCAAATATAGGTATCAGAAAAGCTGAGTGCACACTGTGTGACCTTCTGGACTTCCCCAGCTGAGTCTCGATGTGCCACAGTAGTGCTCTGGAGGTGGTTTGGTGGTTGGAGGTAGAAACAGTTTAAAGCTGTTTAATAAAAAGACTGTTGCTTTGGAAAACTGACTGTACTAGCAGGTTCCCACCCTCTTGTTGCCTTAGCATCCAGGAACATTTTTATGTGAGTGTGAGGTTGGTTGTGTGATGAATCTAAGTGATGGAATTTTTAAAAATCTTAGTATGTCCAAGTAAATGCTGCCCTCACAAAAGAAGTCACTTTGGGAGGCCATCCCACTATTCCAGGGGGATTACTGCTCGTACTCTTACCTGAAGCAGTGTTCCTCGGTTGGTTCCTCATCTCCTAATCCAATTAGATTCCAACTCCATCCTTGAAATATTTGTCACCACGAGAGAGTGTTTTTTGTTTTTTTTTATGTGTGTGTGTGAGGAAGATCAGCGCTGAGCTAACATTCATGCCAATCCTCCTCTTTTTGTTGAGGAAGACTGGCCCTGAGCTAACATCCATGCCCATCTTCCTCCACTTTATGTGGGACCCCGCCTCAGCATGGCCTGACAAGCCGTGCGTTGGTGCTCACCCGGGATCCGAACCCCGGGCTGCCAGCAGCGGAGCGCGCACACTTAACCACTACGCCATGGGGCCAGCCCAAGAGAGATTGTTTTTAAATGGAAAGAAAGATGCTAAAAGTAAAGTTACAACACTAAATAACAGCAGACTTTTTAATTATTTATTTATTTATTTATTTTTTTCCCCCAAAGCCCCAGCAGATAGTTGTACGTCATAGCTGCACATCCCTCTAGCTGCTGCACGTGGGACGCGGCCCCAGCATGGCCGGAGAAGCAGTGCATCGGTGCGTGCCCGGGATCCGAACCCCGGGCCGCCAGCAGCGGAGCGCGCGCACTTAACCGCCAAGCCACGGCGCCGGCCCAAGAGAGATTGTTTTTAAGTGGAAAGAAAGATGCTAAAAGTAAAGTTACAACACTAAATAACAGCAGACTTTTTAAGTAAATTTATTCCTACCTACAGTAACATATTTGAGAAATACAATGTTCATTTGAACAATATACAATCCTGGTGTATTGGCCCTGGCATAATTAAGTCCCTTTCCTATAGTCACCCATCATAGTAAGGCAGAAAAGTACATGTGCCAAAGGAGCATGTTCAAGAATGTTAAGGAAAAGAAAGACTAAAACTGCTCTCATTTATTTAGAGTTATCCCAGACATCAGCCATTGACCCCTGGTGTCCCCCTTTCCATATCTGCACTTCCTATACAGTGTTATCTACAGGAATCATAAAGCTCTTTGAGGCTTTTCTCATACTTTCCTTTTGTTTCTTTAGGTATTTCTGGAAAAAGCCAGCTTCTGTTTGCACTGGTCTTCACAACTCGTTACCTGGATCTTTTTACTTCATTTATTTCATTATATAATACATCTATGAAGGTATGGTATAGCATCCAATGGAATGTATTTTGTCCATAATTCACAGACCTTTGGAAACTGTTAAATTTATGTCAGCTGTGTACTTAATGAAACATCTTTAAGAATAATGTCTAAATATGTTGTTCGTGACTTAAGCACTTTTAGACCACCTTGTACACATAACTGGGAATAGAGTTATCATTAAGCATATTTTTTCTGTTTCAGAGCTGTATCCATTTAATTAAAGGAGTTTGCATTTAAGAGTTTTTTTATCTTAAGTTCCTCCAGTTTCTAAAGCTCTTGATAACCTTATAAGAAGGAGGGGTAACTATTATGTTTTCAAGCAGTGGGAAATTATAGACTTCCTGGGAAACCCAGCAAGTCGGTTCAGAACAAGGAATGAAAGCCAGGGCTTCTCGCTGCAATGCCTTATTTTGCTGCTGTGTGAGGGACTATGTACAGGCATCTACTTCTTTTCTTTCTTGTCGCTAAGTTCGTGTTTCTTAAAGTTCTGCTGTGTGTGCCATCTTTATTATTTTTGCCATGCTTAAATAACATCTGTACCATAATTTACTTAACATGTTTTTTAAACCTTTTAACTCGATCTAAGCATTTGTATCTATGGCACCTTTGGTGTCCTTATATTTTTCCTAATTCACATTGAGACAAATGTTTAAATATTAAAATACATTACATATATTAAATTACATATATTAAAATACAAGATGTTAGGTGTGTACCACCTAACATCTTGCACAGCACTGGTGGTACACACTCCACACTTGGGGATGCCTCAGTTCTTTCACACAGTCATTGAATTCGTCCTTACTGAACACGCCAGGGTTAGGCACTTCCCTAGTGCTGAGGGCAGGGCAGAAAACAAGCAGAAGTCATGTCATGGCCTGGTGGGGCATAGTAGACCATTCATCCTGGTACTAAATGAAAGACTGCAGTTTGTGCTAGGTGCTGTGAAGGAAAAGTATGAGGGCTCTCAGGATGGGTAAAGGGTGTCTGATTTCTTCATTCATTCTTCAAATGCTTAGCCAGCATCTGTGTGCCAGCCACTGCTGTAAGCACTTGGTTATTGGTACACACAAGAAGTAATGTTTAAGCTAAAGCCATTGGTGTGGTGTTCAAAACAACTCCCCCCAACACGTTGTGTTCAAAAACATTTTTGTAAGCACAAGTCAAAGTAGACAAAGCAATATTTGAGCCTATGGTCTTTCCTAAAAAGCAAATTTGTTACCTGTAATCATTCCATTCTTCATTGCTAAGTGATAGGAGCCTAGTAATCAGGAAATAATTAGCTTAGTTGAAATTGGCTAGGTCCCTGCTTATTGTCCAGGCGAGTGAAAACTGCAGATATTAGAAGTGTGTGAGCAAGAATCCCCATCCCTTAACAAGGCAGTTGAGATTCTTGCTCTTAGGACCCTTGTAGTTGCTCATATGGCTTTACCATAATTAATTCTTTAATTCACTATTTTTGAACACCTATTTATTATTTATCACTAGAATAAGGAAGTGCAATGAAAGCCCTATATAATTGTCATCGTATACTTGATTATTACCTAATGATGGAGTCCTTGAAATAAGTCATAAGCATGTGCAGTTTAATATTTTTGATACATACTGCAAATTCCTTTAAAGGATAATTTCATAAATATCCACATGCCCATCTGCTGTGTATGAATGTGGACAGCATTACACACTCAAAGCTATAAAAGATGTTTTTACAATCTTTTCCAATTTAACAGTGAAAAAACAACACCTGAAACTGTCTTTACTGATTATAAGATTGCATAGATTATCTTTAATTCATTGGTAATATGTATTTCTATCATTTAAACTGCATGTACAAAACATTTGTCTGTTAGTCAATTGATGGTATCTTTGTAAGTGCAATTTGTGTGGTTTAGTCTGTAATTTTGATACTTTCCTTTTAATAAAATGGCTTTGTGCTGGGGTGTGGGGGGCGGGGAGGGAGAATTCCTCTCTCTCCCCCTCAGGATTCCTAGCTTTCAGAGGAATCCTTCTTGCTTGCTTGCTCGTGGTTTCTGATGTTCTGAAAATCAGAGGAGTGGTAGCCGAGGTTCATGAGCTCATAGCTTTTTCCGCACTGGTGAGAGGGGAAAAGCAGTTGTTGTCCCCAGCAGCTGCTGAAGCCTTTATGGATGTCATCTTGGCTGCCTATTGACTGGGTGCTGGGCAGGGACCCCTGGCTACTGTGTACCTTGGCTGGATGTACTGCTGGAGGAGACTCTGTGTATAGATGGATATTTTGTTTATGCATGTAGATTTTATGTTATTTTATTCATATACATGTATACATATATTTGTGTGTGGAGAGAACTCCTCTAACAGTATAAGATATTAATCTTTCTTGATTTTTGGCGGGGGGAGTACTTCTTTGGTGTGTGGGTATGACCAACAATTTTAATACCTTCTTGATTATTTATTTGCAAATACAACTTCGTGATGAAGTGCCAAGGACAGTTTAGTGTCTTTGTTTTGTTTTTAAGCATGTGAGAGCTTGATGATTGCTCTCATTTTCCTATTAAGTCATTTGCCCAAATGTTTTCCTAATTAAATTTCACAAGTTGGCTTTTCTAAGGAGAAGTAGTACCAGGCAGAGCAGCTGGTACCCAGTTGTCTGTATTCATAGGCTAAGCCTGCTGTTTGATTCTCGGGCCTAAAATTCTGCAGTCTGAAAATTGGTGTAATTTCAGACTAGCAGACTTTTCCTTTGGGTTGGATGAATATATGGTGCTTGACTTTTTGAATGTGAAAGAACGTATTTTGAATGTGAAAGAATGTATATCTTAGTTGTAAGCCTTTGAGCAGCTATACTGCTATGCGAACAAAAATCGCTCCCTTGTAGGCAGCAATGTTTTACAAATTATCGCTTACTTTTAGTTTTGCTTTTGTTATGTTACCAAACAAAATTTTATAGCAACAATCTGAATGTTCAGTGTTAAAGTAACACCATTTAAGTAAAAACCATCATTGCAAAGTTTAGCATGAGTTACATTGTTTATCTTTAGAAAAGCACTAAGAAACATCATCATTCTGGAAAGAAGTGGTTGGTTTTGAACTGCATTGAACGTTGCATTCATTTTTTTTCTTAAGCTGCTATCTAATAGTTTAAAATGAGATTAAAAATACATTCTTTGGCAGTTTCTTATAAAGTTAAACTTATGCTTAACATATGATCCAGCAATCCCACTCCTAGGTATTTACCCAAGAGAAATGAAAACTTATGTTCACATAAAAGCGTGTACACAAATGTTCGTAGCAGCTGTGTCCACTATCCCCCAAACTGGAAACAACCCACCTGTCCTTTAACTGGTGAGTGGATGAACAAACTACGGTACACCCATACAATGGATGCTACTCAGCAATACAGAGGAACCAGTTATTAATACACGCAACAACATGGTTGGATCTCAAATCATTATGCTAACGGGAAGAAGTTGGTCTTAAAAGATGACATACTGCATGATTTTATTTATATAGCATTTTTAAAAAGCCAAAACTGCAGGGACCAAGAACAGATCAGTGATCACCAGAGGTGAGGCCTGGAGGGAAGGCTCGACTACAGAGGGGCAGCATGAGGGAATTTTTTTTTTTTTTTTTTTTTTTGAGGAAGATCAGCCCTGAGCTAACATCTGATGCCAATCTTCCTCTTTTTGCTGAGAAAGACTGGCCCTGGGCTAACATCCGTGCCCATCTTCCTCCACTTTATATGGGATGCTGCCACAGCATGGCTTGACAAGCCGTGCGTCGGTGCACGCACAGGATCCGACCCCGCAAACCCCGGGCCACTGCAGTGGAGCGCGCGCACTTAACCGCTTGCGCCACCAGGCCAGCCCCAGCATTAGGGAATTTTTTGGGGTGTGATAGGACTGTTCTGTGTCTTGATTGTGGTGGTGGTGGTTATATGACTCATAGAACTATATGATGTAGAAAGCCAAGGGAATTGGAACAACTGAAAGGTATTGATGACCTGGTATCTTTTCCTTTGTTTTTAGCTTATCTACATTGCCTGCTCCTATGCCACAGTGTACCTGATCTACATGAAATTTAAGGCAACCTACGATGGAAATCACGATACCTTCCGAGTGGAGTTTCTGGTGGTCCCTGTGGGAGGCCTCTCATTTCTAGTCAATCATGATTTCTCTCCTCTTGAGGTTAGTTAAGAGGTTATTTAGTGGTCACTTCTGGTTCCCTAGGGAAATAGACCTGTTTGCAGATAAGTGGAGTTGTTCTCTTTTGTTTGTGTTTTTTTTTGTTTGGCAAGCTTCTGGTGCAACATACACTATTTGGTGTAAATAAATCATGGACGGGAATTAAGCCTCCAGGTATTTGAGTGTCTGCTGACAGGTTATTGCCTGACTCTCGTTTAGAATATAAACTTGGCTTCTGTGGTACCAAACACAGTGCCCTGCCTGTTTGAAGAATGTGGTCTTTGCCCCACTCTGACCCAACTTTTGTTTCCTCTTCATGTTGGGTGTCACACATTGATACTGTGGCTGTGAATCCCCTAAGCAGCGCTGCTATACTCCTCAACTTGAGGAAAAGTGGTTTGCGTGGTCCACCTGGCGCTGTGCGGTGCTGTGGCCTGCCTCTGAGTGCCTCATCCTTCCCTTAGCATCCTGGGGCTAAGTTACAGTTCTGCTCTTGGTCATCTGATGGTGCCGGGAGTGCCTGGGTTTTCAAACACTCCAGGACTACTTGCAAGTCCTTCTGTCGTCAGCGTGAATAAAGTACCACATGAGGCAGAGAGTTTGCATAATTACAACTCTAATTTCTTACCCTTTTGATTTAACCACACCAGAAAAGCCTAAAGAATAAGAAAAATAGTGAGAATATTTAGACAGTCTGGAAAGGAGACCAGTTGGTGAGGAAAAACAGCAGTGAGGGAGTGGAAAGACCCAGTTATCAGTGTTGTCAACCCTGGCAGAAAGCCGGGTTGATTCAGGACCCTAGATTCGGAATGGGAGAGGCTTATCCAGGAGAAAAATTATATATGTAGATTCACAGATTTTGTACAGGGCAGAATGAGATGTTGGAGATGCAAGGGAATGAAAATTCAAAGAGGTAGAGGTGTCCAGCTTACCCAGCTTGTCATTGTGAGTGTCCATGCCTCTTAAACGTAGCTTTAGTTTCTGTGACATATTATTAAACTGCTAAGCTGCTCTGTTCTGGGCTCAGAGGCCCAGATTCCCCACTCTTTTTGTGCTGCTCCCTAGTAGAGCAGGGGTATTTCCTGTGAACTCAGGGCGGGCACCAGATGCTGACTGAAGCTTGCTGTTTCTCTTACAGATTTTGTGGACCTTCTCCATCTACCTTGAATCAGTGGCTATCCTTCCACAGCTCTTCATGATCAGCAAGACCGGAGAGGCGGAGACCATCACCACCCACTACCTGTTCTTCCAGGGCCTCTACCGTGCTTTGTATCTCATCAACTGGATCTGGCGCTTCTACTTTGAGGGCTTCTTTGACCTCATTGCTGTGGTGGCCGGCGTTGTCCAGACCATTCTATACTGCGACTTCTTCTACTTGTACATTACAAAAGGTACGTTGGGCTGCGCCCTGCCTGCTTTGTTCCTAGAGCCATGTGTTCTTTTAGGAGCTCCCTGCCCAGCACGCTGTTAATCTGGCACTACTTATAAAGCAGAACTGGCTTCAGAAAACATTTCAGTGACTGTCAAATAAAATTCTGGGTCAGAGTTTGCAGTCTTTTTTTCTTTTGCTGTAGCTTTATTGTTTTTCTACAATGGCATGTTTTCATTATAAAAAATTCAATCAGAACTGATAATTCTGAAAACAATCACCTGAAATCCTACCACTCAGAGATATCATTGTTAATGTTTCAGTAAATGTAATTCCAGAGATGCGTATACATGCTATTTTATAATCTGCTTTTTTCCCCCACGCTCACATTTTTTCGTGTCAGTAAAGAGAAATCTTAGATGGTAATTAGTCTTTGGTTGGTGAACATGATGTAGTCTATACAGAAATCGAAATATAATGACGTGCACCTGAAATTTATATGATGTTACTGAGGTAACTGTTACCTCAATTAAAAAAAAAATCTACATAATTTTCAATAGCCACAGAGTATTTCATTATGTTATTACCATAATTTACTTACTCAGCCCCCTGTTCATAGGTATTACTGATTTGCTGCTATTAAAATCCAGTGCTAGGGCCGGCCCCGTGGCTTAGCAGTTAAGTGCGTGCGCTCCGCTGCTGGCGGCCCAGGTTCGGATCCCAGGCACGCACCGACGCACCGCTTCTCCGGCTACGTTGAGGCCGCGTCCCACATGCAGCGACTGGAGGGATGTGCAACTATGACATAAAACAATCTGCTGGGGCTTTGGGGGGAAAAAATAAATAAATAAAATCTTTAAAAAAAAAAATCCAGTGCTTACATCACCATCCTTCTATATGTATATTTTTGCATTTATATGAATATAGGACATGTGAACGTCACAAAAATCTGATGAAAGCTATGGTCCTTGCTCAGAAAAAAAATGCGTAGTTATGTAAATGCAAAGAAATTTATGCATATAGTTTTAGTGGATTCAGGAGCCCCTGAAATCCAACCACAGACTCCAGGCTAAGAATCCTTGCTTATAGAGTAAAATTCCTAATGGTAGAATTGCTAGGTGCAAGGGCATATGTACCTTATCTCTTTTTTAACATCCAAAATTTCATAGATCTCTGCACATCATAACAGTTATATTTTAAGATATGTTGATTAGGGGAGAAAGTCATGATAACAAAAAGCTGCTATGAATTTAGTGACAATTTCTTTTTTTTTCTTTTCTTTTTTTGTGAGAAAGATCAGTCCTGAGCTAACATCCATGCCAATCCTTTTCTTTTTTTTTGCTGAGGAAGACCAGCTCTGAGCTAACATCTATTGCCAATCCTCCTCCTTTTTTTTCCCCAAAGCCCCAGTAGATAGTTGTATGTCGTAGTTGCACATCCTTCTAGTTGCTGTATGTGGGGTGCGGCCTCAGCATGGCCGGAGAAGCGGTGCATTGGTGCGTGCCCGGGATCCGAACCTGGGCCGCCAGTAGTGGAGTGCGCGCACTTAACCGCTAAGCCACGGGGCAGGCCCATAGTGACAATTTCAGTTGAATTTGTATTTCTTAAACAGAATTGCTATGGCATCCAGGTAAATGAAGAAAATTCTCCAGTCTGTGTGTGCATGACATTTTCATACTTGAGAGGGCTTTGTTCATTGACACCAAAATCAAGTGCCTGTTGGTTGCCAAAAGCTTATTTCCTTATGCCTTACTATGTAGTATCTTGTATGACAGACTTCTAGGAATGGGAAGAAGGAAGCTGTAAGCTTGTCAATATCAATAACCTTTTGTTTTCTCTTCCTCTCTTTAACATTCTAGTACTCAAGGGAAAGAAGCTCAGTCTGCCAGCGTAAGTGCCAAAGACCATCACCAGCATCTGTCCTTCAGGGTGCTCGGACAGAATTCTTACCACAGCAAAGGCACAAGATGCTTGACACGGAAAATCAGAAACTTAACTCTTTTGTTGCAGATAGTCATCAGTGGCTCTGTAAGAACCCAGAGGAGAAGAACCAGAAGGTTTCTGTTTAATGCATCTTGCCTTATCTTTTTTATTACTATGTACAAAGATTTTTTTACACAAAGAAACTTAATGCTGTATTAATAAATTCAGTGTGTAGCTTCAATTGGGGTAGTTCCAAAAGTGAAGATTTTGTGAGGAGTAAGTGCAAACTTTTTGTTTTTAAATTCTTTGAAATTATTGATTCTTTGTGTCTACAATGAAATTGTACTCGACAGTTGGTAGATTATATATTCTTCCATCTATCAAACTTGCATTCCACTATATTTATTTTGCCAAAAGATGAGTTATATTTGTTTGAAATCTGAGACACTATGTTCAATCTGGTCTGTCTGTTTAAATTCTTCCCACCTGATGTGGAAATCCTTCCTTGGACATCACAACACTACATTTAAGGCTGGTAAGAATGACTTGCAAGTCTTACGGTTTTCATTACCAAAATTTTAAGATTCTGAATGTAGATGGAGTCTCATTTAAGAGTCACCAAAGGTGCCTGCCCTCCTCCCCTGCTAAGAAGTGTCAGTTTGAGACTATCTCAAGGGTGTCGAAGAACTCGGTGGGCAGGGGTTCTGGGCTGCTTGCCATCTGAGTGTGGGATGCGAGGGACAATAATGATTATTTTGGATCTACGACTCTGCTTCTGTGAGGAGTGGAACACAAGTAGTTACCTGTCACTTGAATTTTACAATTTCAAAAGATTACTACAACCATGTCCATGCTCAGATTCAAACAGTTTTTCATACCACTTTTGGGTAGTAAAATGATTTACTTTTTTTTTAATTGGCAGCACCAATTGCCATTCCTTATACTCTTAAATTTTTTTGTTTTTAGTTTTCTTTTCACTGAGCTCTTGCATGATTTATCTTGTGTTACCATCCTAAATAAACATTTTATTAAACGTAGAATAAATTGTCTTTTTTTAATGAATTAGGCTTTTGGAACATCCTATCAGGATGACTTTTTGGTTTTTCAGTTGGCAACAAAAGCTCTATATAGGGATGCAAACATTTGTTGTCCACTTAATAATCTCAAACTTTCTGTATTTTATGGGAAAATTGGAATTTTTCCTCCTGATCTTGCCATTATATTAATTTGCTACATTTTTTTTTGATTTATGCAAAGGCATATGACTTGGTTTTTATGTGATGCACCATAAATGTTAAAAGTGTTGAATACTAACAGTGCTTACTACAAGGAGGATGTAGTATTTTTGCTTGCAGCATTAAAATATCTTGTGGAGGAAGGGAGCTGGATGGGTTTTATCTAGTGTGTCTCTTAACATCTTTCTAAATTGGCAGTGTAACTGCATAACTTAACCTCCTGTCTTTATCTCTCATTTTGCTTCCCATCCTTGCCTCACGTTTTTGCTTTTGTGTATCAGAGTATCTTTCCTTCCAGCATCCTAGTCTTGTTTTAGTTTCTATTCTCATCCTCACTGGAAGATTCTGAGAGCATGGAAGAAGGGTGGGAAATCCCATTCTTAGTGGAGCAGACTGCTTGCTGCCCAAACTAGGGTTGGGGTTGGGGGCTAACACCTGTTTTTGTGCATGTAAATCAAACACAAGCTGGGATCATTCGTTGGAGAGCACAATGCATAGAAGAAGCAGCTGGGACCTCAGCACACCGCCTGATTTATGAAGTATCAATGCCTTCTTTACTCCTTCTGCCCAAGTAAAATTAAAATTGGTTAAGATGATACCACCACTTTGTGGCCAACCAGGATGACATCTTAATAAACAGGGCGCCTGAGTGGGAGTGCAGGGCTGGGGCAGCATCCTTGCACACGTTGGAAACAAAGGCCTGTATGACGCGTCTTCTGAAGCACTGTTTCAGAGTTACTTTCACTTCCTGAATAAAGGTTATCAGGTAATTAACATTTTTTATCGAGCTGTTTTATTTGTGTGAATTTTTTCTTTAATGTAAGCATGAGGAGAAGTAAAGCAAAGTTAACAAATTTGCCCACTAAGTGATAACTCTGAAAAGCTGCTGGCTGCTTACAGACACCAATCTGTTCCCTGTCCAGTTCAACCACAGCAGTGAATTACACTTCCTGCTTCCTTACAGTCTGGTTCAGGGAGGAGTAGGTAGAGAAATAGGTGGTGAAAAAAAGTTGCAGGTAGAAGACCTTGCAAGAAGATCCAGCCCAGCTTTTCCAAAGATGCCACCAGGCTGGACAGCTTCCTGGAAAGGTCAAGCAAAGGTTTCATTTCAACAGAAAGCATACGTGATTTGTGGGACACTGAGTAAAGAAAGTACAAGCTTTGGGGTCAGCCTTGTGTTAAGAGTCTTGTCCCCACACTCTAGCTCTGTGACCCCGGGGTTTAACATAAGCCTCGTTCCCCCGCAGTCACATGCAGAGACTTCTGCCACAGGATTTCTGTGAGGTGTAATTGAGCCCATGTCGTGACCCTCGAAACAGCTTGGTGCACATCAAGGGCTTAGCAGCGCCGACCCCCTTTGCACCTCCCTTTCTTTATGCTTAGCTTGGGGCAGCTGCCTTAAAAGCTGGCTGAGAACCATTCTGGCAGGAGTCCTTCTGGTCCATTTGATGACATTGGTCAGTTTTGCCTTTGTTGGGAGAGCAGTGCATTTACAGAAATTGACTGCCAGGTACCTTCCCAAACCACCCATCTGAGTGAGAGCTAATGAGGGCTGATTGGATTGGGGCTCCATGGGTGGTTTTTTTTTTTTTTTTAATGCGTGCTTCGCCCTCTAGTGGCTGAATGTGGAATTTCCAAGGAACCTGTGCTCTGCCCCGTCTGTGCCACATGGGCCCCCCACCACCAAAGGTTTAGTGTAGTATGGTCTTGTGTAGGTGTTGTGGGTGTTTCTCCAGTTCTGAAACAATTCCCTCTTTTATCCCTGCAATTTAAAAGCAAGTTTCAGCATAATATAGCACTAATCTTTTTAAACAATGACAAGGACTAGAATATAATACTCCAGATCTCGCCTCCTAGTGCCTTGGGCACTTAAAAAGTGTGAGTCTTCAGACAAACACTACACTACACTTGACTCCTCTACCAAAACAGAATGGGAATACAGAACCTATTTACTCATCTGATAAGGTTTCTAAGACAGTAAATGGTTCTGTAATAGGAAAACTGGTGTGCCCTGAAACTAAAAGTCATTTACTTCAAATTCTGAGAACGGAAGATCTCAGGACTAAAGAATGCTTAGAAAAACAACTATCAGACTTCCTGAAAGATCACCTGGCTAAAACTGGCCCCCCCCAATCCAACAGAGACAATAGCAACAAACATTAAATGCAAGGATATATGAATTTTACTTGGACATAGGGACTTAAAGAAAATTAAGCCCTGAAGGGAGAAATAGAGGAGGATATAAATCAACTGATTTGGAAAAATGAAAGACTAAAGGTCACAATTTCTCCAAGTTAATATGAAGATAAAATGAAATGCCAAGAAAGTCTCTGAATAATGCTTAACTGCAGTTTGCAAATAAATAATGAAATTAACCTGAAAGAATAAGCAGAGGAGGATATCAAAGATGTTTTTTTTCCCCAAAATTCCAGATGGAGCAATTATGGCAGGATGTTAGCCCTTGCTAAATCTGGATGGTGGGTCCTTAGGTGTCAGAATCTTATCTGTATTTGAAAATTATCATCACTTAAAAAAAAATCATGATTGGTCATCTTTTCAAGAGCTATGCTTTGACTAGATAGTTCATTTTGGAAACAACAAGAAATAGTTATTTTTAAAAATAGATCCTGGGGCCGGCCCTGTAGCCTAGTGCTTAAGTTCGGCACACTCTGCTTCAGCGGCCTGGGCCCAGTTTCTAAGTGCGGACCTACACCACTCATCAGTGGCCATGCTGTGGTGGCAACCCACGTACAAGATAGAGAAAGACTGGCACAAATGTTAGCTCAGGCAAATCTTCCTCAAGCAAAAAGAGGAAGATTGGCAACAGGTGTTAGCTCAGGGCCACTCTTCCTCACCAAAATACATAAAAAGATCCTTTTTAAAGATCTATTTCTTTTTTTGAGGAACTTAACCACTATGCCACCAGGCCAGCCCCTAAAGATCTATTTTTAAATAGCTTTTTTTTTTTTTTTTTTTTTTTTACTGAGGAAGATTTGCTCTGAGCTAACATCCCAGGCTGCCAAAGCAGAGCGCACAGAACTTAACCACTAAGGCCACTGGGGCTGGCCCTAAAATAGCTATTTTTAATAGCAGAACATTGAAAAATGTGTCTAAAATAAGGGAATGGATATGATTTGTATGTGTTGGGGAAAAGGGAGAATTCCTCCCCCCCTTTTCCCTAAGGTTCTTATGGCTGGCCAAATAATTAAAAAGGCAGGTTAGCAGGAGAAAAATCCAAGTTTAATAACACATATGCATGGGAGAAACTCAGGAAAAACACTAACTCAGCCATCTGCCCAAACCTGCCAGATTAAATATCTTCAGCTAAAGACAAGGAGGATGTTGGGATTTCAGAGGGGAGGGAGACAATTTACATGGAGATGTAAATGCAAATGTTTGTTAAGTTTTGCTGGGCCAAAAATGGGTTTGCTGGTGTCTTTCTATCACACCTATTTTACATTATACTACAGCTATCATATGGTATTAGCTCCTTCCTGGAACAGGCCTTCTATATTAAATTATTTTAGGCTGTTTGGGAGAAAGTGAAATATTCTCCCTGAGTCTTCTGAGCCTTTATTGTCTTCAGCTCGAAATAATCCTCATACCAGAGTAGTGCATCTTGCGGTGGCCTGCCCTGAACCCCATCATATGAGCTACCCATAGGATTGAATAATGTTTTAAAACAGATCTAGGGGCCGGCCCCGGTGCTTAGTGGTTAAGTTCCCGCACTCCGCTTCAGTGGCCTGGGGTTCTTGGGTTCAGATCCCTAGTGTGGACCTACACACGGGTTCAGATCCCTAGTGTGGACCTACACACCGCTCGTCAAGCGTACAAAATAGAGGAAGATTGGCACGGATGTTAGCTCAGGGCCAATCTTCCTCAAGCAAAAAGAGGAAGATTGGCAACAGATGTTAGCCCAGGGCCAATCTTCCTCACCAAAAAAATAAAATAGGTCTAATTCAACCAATGGAATAATGTTACATGGAAGTGGCAGAATATACTTATAGTGATGAGAACTGTACAAAATACTTGTTTAAAAAAATGTGTATCCTACGTCTTTGAAATACAGTTTTGTGGGTTGTTGTTATTGTCTGTAACAAGTTCAAAATATCTTCTTTACTTTTACTACCAAAAGTTGCTGTAGAGGAGCCGGCCCCGTGGCTTAGCGGTTAAGTGCGCGTGCTCCGCTACTGGCGGCCCAGGTTTGGATCCCGGGCGCGCACCGACGCACTGCTTCTCCAGCCATGCTGAGGCCACGTCCCACATACAGCAACTAGAAGGACGTGCAACTATGACATACAACTATCCACTGGAGCTTTGGGGAGAAAAAGGAGGAGGATTGGCAATAGATGTTAGTTAGCTCAGAGCCGGTCTTCCTCAGCAAAAAGAGGAGGATTGGCATGGATGTTAGCTCAGGGCTGATCTTCCTCACAAAAAAAAAGTTTATGTAGAAGCATTATCTTATTGCTAAGCCTTACAAATCCTGTTTTCAAAGGGCATCATTATATTTAAGAATATGTGTGATCACAGGCACAACCTTCTAACTTCTGAATCACCCTCTTTCACCTTAATTCCTACTCTTCCTCCAGATCTCATTTTAATATCTCCTTCAGGAAAGTCTTCCCTGACCTCTCCAATTAAGTCACTTCGAGTCACACCAAGTGCCCAATAAATATTATGATGAATGGTTCTCTTTTCTATTAAAACCTCATAACTTCCATATTTACAATTCCCTGTATCATTTTCACCACCATCAATACAATTTCAATATTATTTTTAACCCTGAAATTCTGCCCTTTAGAAGACCCCTGAAGGAACTTCAGACTTGGAAAATCTTGACATATAATGGGTTTATTCATTCATCAAGTATTTAATAAGTGCCTATAATGTGTCTATTATGTGCATAGCAGTGAACAAGTCTGACAAGGTGCCCACGCTCATGCAACTGACACTCCAAGGTGGGAGGAGAGAGGTAATAATCAGGATACAATGTTAGGGAGGGATTCGTGCTATGAAGGAAACTAACGCAGGGTAAGGGAATGGGAATAGATGGGTGGGCTATTTTAGATAAGGTGTCCAGGGAAGGCCTCTCTGAGGCAGTGACACTTGAGCTGAGGCCTGAATGAAGTGGGAGAGTGATATGAAAACACCTGTGGGAGGGGCATTCCTGGCAGAAGAAACAGAGAATTTAAAAGCCCTGAGGCGATGGTAGCTGTAATCTAGGTGTGATGGCAAGTCATCTTGGTCCAAGCCAAGGACAACAACCTAGTGATGGCATAACAACAAAATGTAAGGAGGCTAGGTCCTATCACCATAAAGCTCCCAGACCAGCCTGTATTGCTTATTCCCAGAGGGTTATGAGAGAGAAATACACTCATCTTGTTAAGAAAAAGAAACAAAAAAAAAACCCTGAGGCGAGAATGAGCTTGATGTATTTCAGGAGGAAAAAAAAGGCAGCAAGCAGTAGGGAGATGGAGGGAGAAAGTAATTAACTCGAACCGCGGGAGACAGATAAACACGCATTTACGGACTTGCGTGACTACCATGGAAAAGTCCTCTGCGGGGGAGTTGGAGTCTATTTTATGCAAAAATTGCAGCCTTGCAAGATCCTAAGCGGACGGGCCTACGTCTGACGGTTCAACAAGGTCACCCCGGCTGCTGTAGGGGGAGTGTCTTGTAGGGCAGAAACAGGGCCAGGCACGAGAAGAAGGGGGCTCGGACCAGGGTGGAGGAGAGTGGAGGTGCTGAGAAGCGGTCAGAACCTACGGCACTGGGTGACCGCCTGCTCGGGAGGCGGAGGGCAGATCAGGCTATTCCCCACGTTCCCAGCCCCAACATGCCGGGTGGTTTCAGACCCTGAACTCGAGAAGGGTCCTAATGCAGCACTCCTGACCGCGGGAGGCACCCAGGGGGCAACTTCGTCACAGACTTGGAGTCCCACAGACCTGGGATGAGCCCCACATCTGCCACCAACGGCCGTGGGTCTCTAGGCTGGATAATCCCACAGGGCCCGAATAGTCTTTATCTATAAAATGGGAATATTAGCAACATGGACTCCACACACGTGCAGACCTGGGAAAACACTGACCAGCGTCTTCCGTGTCAGCGTATCTGCGCAAGAGCAGAGGATCGAGCGGAGGTCTCACGGGGCTCAGCGCCCGTGCCCCGGACTCGGCCTCAGCGTGCGCATGCGCCGGGCTCCGCCCTCGCGTGCGCCTGCGCGGAGTCGCGGTCTGTTTGGTGGCGGAGCCCGGAGAGCGTCGGGCCCGGAGGGTAGACAGGCTCTCGGCGGTGTGGCCCCAGGCTGGGCGGCGGGGCCTTCGCCATGCCCGGGATGGTGCTCTTCAGCCGGCGCTGGGCCATCGCCAGCGACGACTTGGTCTTCCCCGGGTTCTTCGAGCTGTTCCTGCGAGTGCTGTGGTAAGGACACGGACTCTGCGGGCGGGCGGCCTGGGTCGAGGAGGGAGCGAAGGGCGAGCGTCCGCGAGTGATGACAGTGTCGCCAGGTGCCTGCGCGCCGACGCGGTGCCCTGTGTTCTCCATCTAGGCCTCTCCACCGCCCGAGGAGGTCTGCTGTTACTCTCCCCGTTTTAGAGGTGGCAGACTGAGGCCCAGGGCGGGTCGGCCGTGCCCAGGTCACACCAGGGGCCCGCGGCCGGACGTCCGCGCTGCGGCGCGGAGACCTGGCGCTGGGAGCCGCCGGGACTTCACTGCCCACCAAAGCCAGGGTCTCGGGAGGGGGAGGAGGGTGGGGAGGGGAGGTGTGTCTCCTTCCGCAGCCGGGTGCAGCCACTGACATCATTCGGGCTCTCTCCATGGAAACGCGCAGTATCTCGTATCTGCCCAGTGAAAGACGGGAAATAACACCCTTCAGGGCTGTTCTTGAGCCGGTGGTGGCTGGATTCCCTGAGGAGCAGACAGGTGTGGCGTATATGTTCTTGTCTTTCCAAGTGTGCAGTCGGTGGGAAGTGGAATTGGGTCCCTGAAGTCTGTTCCCAGAGGGTCTGAGCAAGGAATAATATCATTGTTATAAACAAATAGATTCTTGAGGGGAAAGGAATATAAAAACACGAAATGTTATGAGCTGCTTCTCAGTAGTTTTCAGAGTTTCATAGTTTTCAGGGCCAAGTCTTTCCGAGATCATTTCCCGTTGTTATTTCTAGACACAGTGTCGTAATATCAAAACTGACAAAAGCATAAAAAATTAATCCAATTCCATGTCTGCGCTTGAATTATTAATACAGAGTTCTTGCCAAATGGTGCTCGGCCCTCTGCTGAAATAGCTCTAGTCATGGGTCACTATTTCTTTGCATTGTTTGTTGCTGTTTTTCTTTGTTTTGCACTGAACTGTGAAATATATTTTTGAGTCCACAATGCTTGTCCTTTCAAGTGTCTCAGTGTTCACCGTGGAACATCTTGGCAGAGCTTGCTTGCCGCCCCCTTGTTTTTGTACTGCACACAGTATGTTACAGTGGGTGTTTATCAATTTCTTCTTAATCCACAGAAGAAAAATTCTCTTGTTAATAATTTAGTCAAGTATATAGTTTGTTGGTTTACCAGTTGGGTATTTCTGAGTCACCATGGGGCTGTTTTCCAGCAGCTCACATTCTGTTTGCTTGCTTATGGCTTTAAATGCCTCTCATGTATTACAGCAGGCATAGGATAAGAACAATTATGTACACATAGAAAGTATAAAGCTCATTTAAAAAAAAGCCATACTCTTAAGTTGACTTAGTGGATCTTTTATTGATGAAAATTATATTCCAAAGCAAGCCTCGCCTTGTTTTGGAAAATATTAACTCCTTTTATTTCTTTCTATTGTGTTTTATAAAGCAGCTCCTTGGGTTCCGTTTCTGACCCTCCCTATTTCTCCACAGGTGGATTGGCATCCTGTCTCTGTACCTCATGCACAGAGGGAAGCTGGACTGTGCTGGTGGAGTCCTGCTCAGCACTTACTTGATCGTTCTCTTGGTTCTCTTGGCACTTGTTATATGTACTCTGTCAGCCATCGTGCATGTCAGCATGAAAGGTAGAGTAGCCTTTTCTCTGAGATATAATTCACACACCATGCGATACACCACACGATTTAAAGTGTACAATTCAATGATTTTTAGTATATTCACAGAGTTGTGCAACCATTACCACAATTTTAGAACATTTTCATCACCCCAAAAGGAAATCCTGTACCTATTAGCAATAACTCATCGTTTCTCCCTAATTCTCTCAGCCCTAGGCATCCACTGATCTGCTTTCTGCCTATAGATTTGCCTATTCTGGACACCATATAGGTGGAATCATCCGCTGTGTGGCCTTTTGGTCTGGCTTCTTAAACTTAACATAAGGTTTTCAAGGTTCATACATGTTATAGCATGTATAGTACTTCATTACTTTTTATGGCTGAGTGATAATTACATTGAATGGATTACCACATTTTACTTATTCATTCCTCAGCTGGTGGACATTTGGCTTCTCTCCACTTTTTGGCTATTATAAACAATGCTGCTATGAACATTTGCATACATGTTTTTGTCTAGACATGTTTTCATTTCTCTTGGATATGTACATAGGGGTGGAATTGCTAGATCATTTGGTAACTCTATGTTTAACCTTCTGAGGAACTGCCAGATTGTTTTCCAAGCAGCTGTACTGTTTTTCTTTCCCACCAGCAGTTTATAAGGGTTCCAGTTTCTCCACATCCTCATCAACACTTGTTATTATCTGACTTTTTGATCATAGCCATCCTAGTGGATGTGAAATGGTATCTTATTGTGGTTTTGATTTTCATTTCCTTGATGACTAATGATATTGAGCATCCTTTCATATGCTTATTGGCCACTTGTATATTATTTTTGGAGAAATGTCTATTCAGATCCTTTGCCCAATTTTAAATCGAGTTATTTGTCCTTTTATTAATGAGTTGTAAGACTTACATCTGTTCCTTTTTTTTTTTTTTTTAATGAGGAAGATTAATCCTAAGCTAACATCCAATGCCAGTCCTCCCCTTTTTTTGCTGAGGAAGATTGGCCCTGGGCTAACATCCATGCCCATCTTCCTCTACTTTATATGGGATGCTGCTACAGCATGGCTTGACAAGCCGTGCATCGGTCCATACCCGGGATCCGAACCTGTGAACCCCAGGCCTCCGAAGTGGAGCATGCAAACTTAACCGCTACGCCACCGGCTGGCCTTTACATCTATTCTTAATGATAATTTTTTTCTACATGTACTGTTTTCTGCATACAGTCACTTAACTGGGAATGTCTCTGAAAATGTTGGAAACCTTCCTTATTTGATTGCTCTGGTTCGTAGGATGAGCTGAGCACTCTAGTGACTAATAAAGAAATGCATTAGTAAATAAAAACTCATCAGTCAAAGGCAGAGCTGTATGGCATGCCACCATCTAATGTGTTTCAGTGTTTTATCACTGCTTGAATCGGGATGTAGGAGGCATGCTTACAGATTGTAGATGATGATGGTGATAAAACTGGGAGGGCGTAGCTGATACATGGGTGACAAAATCAAGATCCTGACAGTTTGGAATGGTAGACTGGAACTTAAAAGATGATAGTTCACGGGGAGAAATATAGAGAGAAATGTTAGTGGCAAAGTGTTTCATGAGAAAAAAACCTTAGGGTTTTGATGACCAAGAAGCGTGGCATTTGCCTGCCTTCTATAGTAATATATAGAAAATAGAGCTCTGTGTATTTTAGTATACCTCTGAGAACATGAATGCATAGGGTCTGGTTCAAAGAAGGTCCCAGTTCGGTGGTCTGTGTCGGTCCCCAAGTCTGGATTGTCATTGGTGCTGGATGCTGAAGGAAAAGAGGGAACTGAATGTGGACAATGTGGCTTTAGCACTATGAAGTTATTAATGAAGTCAGAATTTCTGAAAGATGAAGGATTTAGATTGATGTCTTTTCAGATATAGCATTATCTAAATTATTTGCCCTTTTTGTTCATGTCACATTCTGGTTGGTATACCAAGTTTACAACTGTAATAGTGGGTTCAGATTTGAAGCAGTAAGTGTCAGCTTTCTTTTCCTTAAATGTTTTCTTTCAGATATTTTTGGTGGTGTCAGGGCACATTCTCACCCCGGTGATGGATGGCCATATTCACTCAGGCTTCTCCTCCTAGGCACTTGCACAGTGCCTGCACCATCACACACTTCTGGTCAGAGTTCAGAAAACATCTGTGGTTCATACAGGATGTTATGGGTGGATCGTCTATCCAGCAGCCTCCTCCAAACAGAACCCAGTTTTATTCAGGATGTTCCCCCATCCCTCATATACTAAGCATATGTGTCAGAGAAGCTGGCCCTCTGCCCACCTCAGGAATAATCCTCGTGTGTCAGTGATTGGTTCAGGAATGGACATGTGACCCAATTTGGGCCAGTGAAATTCAGGGATTTTGCTGGGAAATTCTGGGGAAGTCCTTCTTTGCTCCTCTAGGAAAGATCCAGAAGCAACATACTGTTTTCCTTTTGGATGGTGCTGTGCGTGGATGAGCTGCTGAGTTCCTGCTGTATCTCCACTCACAGCCAGGATGAGCTGACGTACAGAAGAGGGCAGGGCTGTGAGAAGCACAGGGAGCTCTGATGCCTGTCCTGGCTCTGTGCTTCCAGTCCCTAAAGTCAGTACAAGACCTTCCTGTTATTAAACTGGTTTGAGTTGGATTTTCTGTTACTTGTGGCTAGAGATAATCACAGCTGAACTGAAAACAGTATTTCATAAAAACATGTTAGTTTAAGTGCCAATTTATTACAAATAATTAGCATTGTATACTTTATTAAAAATGCTATGTAAATTTCAGTGACAAACCATAAAGAAAAAAAAAGACAGATGGGAAAAAATATAACTCATGAGACTTAGAGCCAATCTCCTTAATATATAAGGGCTTCTATGATAAATAAGAAAAAGACCAATAATCAGTAGAAAAATGGGCAAAGATCATGAACAGCAGAATAAATATATGACTTTTACATATATAAAAGACGTTCAGTTTCAATCACAGTAAGAAAAATTCAGTTAGATAATACATTGAGTTGGTGAGGCTGTGCAGAAACAGGCAGCTCATTTAGTTGGTGGGAATGTAAATTGGTTGAATCTCTTGGAAGCCCAGTTTGGCTCTGTGTGTGTGTGAGTGTGTATCAGTCAATTTTTTCTTATGTGTTTGCACGTGTGCAAAGAAGTACTAGTAGGGATGTTCATTGCAGTATTGTCTGTAGGTACGAAAGATTGGAAATGCCTGTCAATAGGCCACTGTTAGGTAAAGTGTAGTTCATTGATATGAAGGTCTACTGTGCATCTGTGAAACAGAATGAGAAATACTTTGTGAGGAGAAAAGGAGTGATTTCCAATATGCTAAGGTACAGGACATTGTATGTAGTTTGCTGCTTTTTTCTAAAGGGTATATATGTTACATATTTTGTTTATATGCAGACTCTGGGCGCCTACACAAGTTACTAGTTTAGTCTAGGAAGGTAACTGAAAGACTGAAGTTCAGCGTAGGGAGGAAGGCTTAATATTTACTTTATACCCTCTTGAACTATTTGAACTTATTGCCCTTTATGTACCTTACCTGCACAAAATCAGTGTTCTTTTACAAACTGTAAATTTTAGGTATGTTTTTTTTTCTTTTTATTTATTTATTTTTTTATTGTGGAATTTTGTTGTACGTAATTGTTTATCAGTCACCATATAAGTGCATCCCTCCACCCCTTGTGCCCACCCCCCATCCCCTAGCCCCTGGTAACCACCAAACAGTTCTGTCTGTCTGTGTGTTGGTTTACCTTCCACATATGAGTGAAATCATGCACTGTTTGTCTTTCTCTTTCTGGCTTATTTCACTTAACATAATACCCTCCAGGTCCATCCATGTCTTGGCTATAGTGAATAATGCTGCGATGAACATAGGGGTGTATAAGCCTCTTTGGATTGTTGATTTCAGGTTCGTTAGATAGATTCCCAGTAGTGGGATAGCTGGATCATAAGGTATTTCTATTTTTAATTTTTTGAGGAATCTCCATACTGTTTTCCATAGAGGCTGCACCAGTTTGCATTCCCACCAGCAGTGGATTAGGGTTCCCATTTCTCCACAGCCTCTCCAGCATTTGTTGTTTTTTGTCTTGGTGATTATAGCCATTCTAACGGGTGTAAGGTGATATCTTAGTGTGGTTTTGATTTGCATTTCCCTGATGACTAATGATGTTGAGCATCTTTCCATGTGCCTATTGGCCATCTGTATATCTTCTTTGGAGAAGTGTCTGTTCATTTCCTCTGCCCATTTTTTGATCGGGATTGTTTGGGTTTTTTTTGTTATTCAGTTGTGTGAGTTCTTTATATATTATGGAGATTAATCCCTTGTCAGATATATAGTTTGCAAATATTTTTTCCCAGCCGGTGGGTTCCCTATTCATTTTGATTCTGGTTTCATTTGCCTTATAGAGGCTCTTTAATCTGATGAAGTCCCACTTGTTTATTTTTTCTTTTGTTTCCCTTTTCTGTGTAGACGTGGAATTCAGAAAGATCCGTTTATGGCTGATGGCGAGTAGTGTACTACCTGTATTTTCCTCCAGGAGTTTTATAGTTTCAGGTCTTACCTTCAGGTCTTTGATCCATTTTGAGTTAATTTTTGTGTATGGGGAAAGAAGATGGTCTATTTTCCTTCTTTTGCATGTGGCTGTCCAGTTTTTCCAGCACCATTTATTGAAGAGACTTTCCTTTCTCCACTGTATGTCCTTAGCTCTTTTGTCAAAGATTAGCTGCCCATAGATATGAGGTTTTATTTCTGGACTTTCAATTCTGTTCCATTGATCTGTGTCTGTTTTTTTTTTTTTTTTTGCTGCAAAAAGCTTTATTGTTTCTATTTGGTCCACGGCTTGGGAGAGGGCTCCAGGGTGGTTAAAAAGCTACCTAGTGGCTGCAGGAAGAGGCTCAGGCAGAAGCTCTGACACCAAGGGGTTGCCAGAAGGGCCCCTCAAAGGCTGCTGGACTGCGGAGGCTCCTAGTCATGCCTGAGGGTGAGCCTATCCAAGAGATACTCGCCCAGCCCAGCCTGGGGGCCAGCGAGCCTGTGAATGTTGGTCAGGTGGTCACCCATCTTCTTGATGAGTTTCACTTCCTCCTCTAGGAAGTGGTTCTCCAGGAAGTCACAGAGATGGGGGTCTGAGTGGGCAGAACCCAGAGCTTGCAGATCCAAGAGGGCCTTGTTCAGATTCTTCTCCAGGGCCATGGCAGCTTCCATAGCCTGCAGGGTGTTGCCCCACTCATCCTGGGACGGCTTCTGCAAGTCCTGGAAGAGGGCGCGGCCGCCGCGCTGGTTTTGCATCTTCAAGAGACGCTCCGCGCCCTCGCCTCGCGCTTCTCCTCCGCCAACTTGCGGAAGAAGTGGCACTCGCCCTCTAGAGCCACATCATCGCGGTCGAAATAGAAGCCCAGAGAGAGGTAGGTGTACAAGGCCCGCAGATACATGTTGACCAGGCGGTTGACCGCGGCCTCCACTTTGGCAGAATAATTCTGACGAATCTGGGAACTCATGGTTGATGGCAGTAAGGAGCTGAGCTCAAAAAATCGGTGTTGGTTGGTCCTGCCGGAGGTAGAGGATGGCTGAGCTGGTCCGAAGGCTACGACTGGAAGAGAGGTTGGAAGGTGGTCGGAGGCTGGAAGAAGGGGGCGTCCCTGGGTCTGTTCAGTCCAAACACTGTTGAAGCAAGAGACAGATCTGGGGGACGCGGAGCGCGCTGCCTGTGTCTGTTTTTGTACCAGTACCATGCTGTTTTAATTATTATCGCTTTGTAGTATGTTTTGAAGTCAGGGATTGTGATTCCTCCAACCTTGTTCTTCTTTTTCAGGATTGCTTTAGCTATACGGGGTCTTTTGTTGCCCCATATGAATGTTAGTAATCTTTGTTCTATTTCTGTGAAGAATGTCCTTGGGATTCTGATTGGGATTGCATTGAATCTGTAGATTGCTTTAGGTAGTATGGACATTTTAACTATGTTTATTCTTCCAATCCAAGTGCATGGAATCTTTTTCCATTTCTTTATGTCATCACTGATTTCACTCAGTAGTGTCTTATAGTTTTCATTATATAGGTCTTTCACTTCCTTGGTTAAATTTATTCCTAGATATTTTATTCTGTTTATTGCAGTTGTAAATGGGATTGTCTTCTTCAGTTCTCTTTCTGTTAGTTCGTTGTTGGTATATAGAAATGCAACTGATTTCTGTAAGTTGATTTTGTACCCTGCCACTTGGCTGTAGTTGTTGATTATTTCTAATAGTTTTGCAATGGATTCTTTAGGGTTTTCTATATATAAGATCATGTCATCTGCAAACAGCAAGAGTTTCACTTCTTCCTTGCCTATTTGGATTCCTTTTCTTCCTGTTTCTTGCCTAATTGCTCTGGCCAGAACCTCCAGTACTGTGTTGAGTGGCGAGAGTGGGCACCCTTGTCTTGTCCCTGTTTTCAGAGGAATGGCTTTCAGTTTTTCCCCATTGAGTATGATGTTGGCTGTGGGTTTGTCATATATGGCCTTTATATGTTAGGGTACTTTCCTTCTATACTCATTTTGTTGAGAGTTTTTATCATAAATGATTGTTGGATCTTGTCAAAAGCCTTCTCTGCATCTATTGAGATGATCATATGGTTTTTATTCCTCCTTTTGTTAATGTGGTGTATCACATTGATTGATTTGCAGAGGTTGAACCATCCCTGTGTCCCTGGTATAAATCCCACTTGATCATGGTGTATGATCTTTTTCATGTATTGCTGTATTCGGTTTGCCAATATTTTGTTGAGGATTTTTGCATCTATGTTCATCAGGAATATTGGTCTGTAGTTTTCCTTCTTAGTATTGTCTTTGTCTGGCTTTGGTATCAGGGTGATGTTGGCCTCGTAGAATGTGTTGGGAAGTGTTCCATCTTCCTCTATTTTGTGGAATAGTTTGAGAAGGATAGGTATTAATTCTTCTTTGAATGTTTGGTAAAATTCTCCAGAGAAGCCATCTGGTCCTGGGCTTTTATTTTTTGAGAGGTTTTTGATTACTATTTCAATCTCTTTACTTGTGATTGGTTGATTCAGGTTCTCTATTTCTTCTTGATTCAGTTTTGGGAGGTTGTGTGAGTCTAGGAATTTATCCCTTTCTTCTAGATTGTCCAATTTGTTGGCATGTAGTTTTTCATAGTATTCTCTTATAATCTTTTGTATTTCTGTGGAATCTGTTGTAATTTCGCCTTTTTCATTTCTAATTTTATTTATTTGAGCTTTCTCTCTTTTTTTCTTGGTGAGTCTGGCTAAGGGTTTGTCAATTTTGTTTATCTTCTCGAAGAACCAGCTCTTTGTTTCATTGATCCTTTCTACTGTTTTTTAAATTTCAGTTTCATTTATTTCTGCTCTGATTTTTATTATTTCCCTCCTTCTGCTGACTTAGGTATGTTTTTTAATATCTGTTAACACATTGGTAAATTTTATTCTTGATACATGGATAACTTCCATTGCCGCTTTTGTTTCATAAGTCTTCTCAATAATTAATCTGTCATTTGAGCTGAGAAACCGTGTTTATTTAGCTTTTGGCTGATATACCTCTCTAAAAGAAACACTACAAGTTGTAGAGGGTGTATTTGGAACAAATAGAATTGAGTCATCTTTATCCACAAGACTGATGCTTCTTTTTCTTGGTCATCAATATAGTTACTTGGTGGGTCGGCCCTGTGGCTTAGCGGTTAAGTGCATGCGCTCCGCTGCTGGCGGCCCGGGTTCGGATCCCGGGTGTGCACCGATGCACCGCTTCTCCAGCCATGCTGAGGTCGCGTCCCACATGCATCAACTAGAAGGATGTGCAGCTATGACATACAACTATCTACTGGGGCTTTGGGGGAAAAAATAAATAAATAAAATTAAAAAATATATATATATATATATAGTTTAGTTTGGAAGAATCTTGATATTGTTGTGGTAGTTTCTAGTTTTGATTTGAGAACCTCCCTGGTCAAATCCTACTGTTCCTACCCTATGGGAGGTTTAATTAGGGAAGGTCCACCCTCATGACTGCCATGTTCTTTTTGCTTGTTTGTTTTGTGAGGAAGATCAGCCCTGAGCTAACATCCGATGCCAATCCTCCTCTTTTTTACTGAGGAACATTGGCCCTGGGCTAACATCCGTGCCCACCTTCCTCTACTTTATATGGGACGCTGCCACTGCATGGCGTGACAAGCGGTGCGTCGGTGTGCACCTGGGATCCGAACCCCAGGCCGCCACAGTGGAGCACATACACTTAACTGCTATGCCACCAGGCTGGCCCCATGACTGCCATGTTTTGATAGAAGAACACCCTCAACATCCAAGGTCTGCCTTTGCCATGTTTGGTTTTGATCATGGGACATCTCCTAGCATCTCCTCTGCATTTGTATCTCAAGAGTTCATTGCTCATCTCATACTGGAGAAGATTACAGTCATGTGCTGCGTAACGACATTTCAGTCAGTGGTTTGACAGTGGTCCCATAAGGTTAGTACCATATAGCCTAGGTGTGTAGTAGGCTGTACCATCTATGTTTGTGTAAATATACTCTGTGATGTTGGCACAATGAAGAAATTGCCTGATGATGCATTTCTCGGAATATCTCCCTGCCCAATGCATGACTGTACTGCAGTGCTAGAGGTGTTGAATCCAAAGATTCTGTGACATAGGCCTTCTTCTTGTTGCTCTTATGTAAATGGCTACGTCTGATGAAGGATCATAGGGTTACTTCACCAAGAAGTACATTACATTCAGGGACATACTCTGCTTGTCCTCGACATCAAGATGCCCACTGCAGCAGCCAGGTCCACACCAGCAACTCTATCTCGAGAAGCAAATAAATATCTAAATGGAATAAAAATGTTCTCCTTGGCAGGCATAACTATTCAAAGGAGACTTTTTCAGTATTTTATTTCTTTTCTGGAACCTTAATCAGAACTCCATTTCCTGCTTCCTTATTCATGTATTTATTTCATTCATGCAGTATCAGTCTGTGGGGTTTCAGGTCTTGGTGCTGCTGACAGCATTATTAGGGCGTTCCCTTATTTGGAATCCCAGCCATCCAGGAAACAGCTCTGTGTGTGTGTGCGTGGGCGCATGTGTGTGTGCATGCACGTGCAGATATTGTTTCCTGTTCCTTGGGTGATTGGCTGTTGTTATACAATAACAAGCTCCAAATACAGGACTGATTTTTTACAAACCTGCCCTCATTGTCCATCAGAGGGAGTGCTATTTCAGTTACCTTATAAAATTTTGTCTTTGAGCCAAAAATGAGGCCCGGTAGTATCTAATATTTTAAAATGTGACTCTAAGTAATTCATTCTAATGGAAAATAATTTTTGGAATTTAAAAGCTATTTCCTTACCATATCATTCTTTAGATCTTAGATTTTTTTCAATCATTGTTGTTTTTAATTATGTGGCATTTTTATGTTACTTAAATTAGTGTTTATCACAACTTTTTCCCAAAGGGAGGGAGTTGATTTTTTTTTTTTTTGGAGGAAGATTAGCCCTGAGCTAACGTCTGTTGCCAATCCTCCTCGTTTTTGCTGAGGAAGATTGGCCCTGGTCTAACATCCATGCCCATCTTCCTCTACTTTATGTGGGACGGTGCCACAGCATGGCTTGATAAGCGATGTGTAGGTGTGCACCTGGGATCTGAACCCGCAAACTGTGGGCTCTGGAGCAGAGCACAAGAACTTAACCACTACGCCACTGGGACGGCCCCGAGAGTTGATGTTTTATATCAAGAATTAAAGCCCACAGGCCTCTGTTGATACTTGGATGTGTTTTGCAAATGCAGTTAAAAATGTTGTGTCTAAATGTTAGGCTTCTTCAAGTGGTTGCACACATCAGAATTGTTCAGTTCCCAAAAGTGAGGACCATGGGGGCATTGGTGAGGCAGAGAGCCTGTGTCATGCAGACCTGGATTATATTTTAGAAAGTAGTTACTAAGGGGCCGGCCCCATGGCGTAGCGGTTAAGTGGGCGTGCTCTGCTACTGGTGGCCCAGGTTCGGATCCTGGGCGCGCACCGATGCATTGCTTGTTGGGCCACGCTGAGGCTGCGTCCCACATACAGCAACTAGAATGATGTGCAACTATGACATACAACTATCTCCTGGGGCTCTGGGGAAATAAAAGGAGGAGGATTGGCAATAGATGTTAGCTCAGGGCCGGTCTTCCTCAGCAAAAAGAGGAGGATTAGCATGGATGTTAGCTCAGGGCTGATCTTCCTCACCAAAAAAAAAAAAGAAAGTAGTTACTAAGCTCTCTGAGCCTCAGTTTCCTCATTTGTGAAATGGGATGGTGACTATCTCACAGTTGTCATGAGGGTGGAAGAATAATGGGTGTAAAGCGTTTCTGATGGTGCCTGGAACGATACAGGTCTCGAATAGATGGTGGAGCTTATTTTCCTGGCTGTTAGAACCTGGGTGACTGTGTGTCTCTGTTTTCCTGGGACTGTTCTGTTTTATGCCAGTTGTCCTAGCATAATTATTAATAGCACCTTTTGCTCTCAAAAGTATCCCAATTTGGACAATGATTGTATGGTCACCCTAGTTAGAATCCAGAAGTGTTTTTAAACCCTGATAAGTCTAAGAAATGAATCTGAGGCTTTTTGTCATGGTTCCCGTTCCTCACTTTGTCACTTGCTCTCAAACTTAGGCATTGATCACCAGTTACAAGTAGAAAAAGTCAGATGGTGGTGTGTGTACAGTACAAATACATGCTCTAATAGCTCTATTTTTGTAGAAAGGAAGCTCTTCATCTCTGAAGAGGCAAGTCATCAGCTTGAATATTTTCTGTATTTCAGGAACCATTTGTAATCCTGGACCACGGAAATCTATGTCTAAGCTGCTTTACATCCGCCTAGCGCTCTTTCTGCCAGAGATGGTCTGGGCTTCTCTAGGGGCCGCCTGGATAGCAGACGGTGTTCAGTGTGACAAGACAGTTGTGAATGGCATCATTGCAACCGTCGTTGTCAGGTGAGGTCTTTCGTCTTCTCTTTCAGTTTCTTGTCTCAAATGCACTTCTGAGTCCCTGCAGATAGCCCAATGTCATGCAGGCTTCCTAAAATAGTTAGAAATTGGGCCTTTTTGAGTAAATCATAAAAATTTAGAGACACTTGTTTATACTTGAGAAATAATTCATCTTCCATTATGCATTTGTTGATGTAGTTTTTTTTCTTACTGGTTCTCATTTTTCTGCATTCCTTCCCTTCTCTTATAAGAAAGAAGAAAACCTGACGACCAAAACAAGGGCAAAAACTAAAGGTAGGGTGAGAAGAAATCAGTGTCAGGAATTGCAACAGAGACTAGTATACTAGAATAAGGTTTTTGCATTTTCCAGGCTAAAAATCTTAGAAATCATCTAGTTGCATCCCCTTGTGTTATAAATAAGGAAACCGAGACTCATGCTGATGCTGCCTTTCTGAGTCTCACAGCCAGGGGCAGCAGAGTCCCTTCATAGAGGTTCATCTTCCCACTAGCACACACATTTGTGAATCCACAGTGCCTTGCACATCGTGGGCTGTCTAGAAATATTTAAACGTATGAATGAAAGACCTCTCAGAGTCTCCCACGGTACGGCAAAATTCTTTTGGTTTTACCGAGAAGAAGCCTGAGGCACTGAGGAGTAGCAAGGGCCTGGGTCATGGACAGGGGGGTGTGGAGAACAAGTTCTGGCTGCTTCTTTGCCCAGGCTGCAATTCTGCCTACTAGACAGCTCCTTTTCTCTTTTGTGGTCTTTACTTTTAGGGCTCTGATCTTTCAGGGGCCTGGGTTAGCCGTGGGCTCATAAGGAACTTTCTAGAAGACACAAGTGCTCATGTCAGCCACGTTCTGGGAGATCCCCATCTCCCTCAGTAACTAGAGCCACAGTTGTACAGATGCAAAAACTGAACCCACAGGAGGGAGCCTTTGGCTCCTGCATCTGGACGTAGGACCCACAGTCATCAGCCCTTTTCCTCTCTGTTTTGCAGTTGGATTATCATCGCCTCCACTGCGGTTACCATTATCGTTGTCTTTGACCCACTGGGGGGGAAAATAGCTCCGTATTCCTCAGCTGGTCCCAATCGCCTGGATAGTCATGAGTCGAGCCAGTTACTTAATGGCCTCAAGACAGCGGCTGCAAGTGTGTGGGAAGCCAGAATCAAGTTCTTGTGCTGTTGTATTGGGAAAGACGACCGTACTCGAGTTGCTTTTTCGAGTACGGCAGAGCTTTTCTCAACCTACTTTTCAGTAAGCTAAAGGGGTCTGGTTTGGTCTCTTTCTTCTGTTTAAGTAAATCTTATGTTAAGATGAGTACTCTGTATTTTGAGCCACTCCTCCTGTTCACATAAAATAACTTTTAAGAATTTGTAATCTGTGTGTGTGGTAGAATTGGGAGTGAATACCCTGCCTGGAGTGAGTACTCAAGTACTCTAGGGAGCGTTAACCAAGGGCTCTGCATTTTCAGACCCTGCCTTTCTAGTTGGTGCATCCTGGTGTTGACCCCTGTTCATTACACTGTTAAGATTTTGAATTCGTTTTTAAGAAACTAAATAATGGAACCTATACATTTTGGGAATAATTCACCGGTTGTCTTTTCATATCCAGCTGGTACTCAGCAGATACCAGGTACAGTCAGTGTCATGCATCCAAGGTAGTATCAGACCTTGGTTTCTTACTACTTTATAGATAGAAATGGCAGATTATTCTACTTTTGAAGAAATGTTTGAATAGATTATTGCAATCCAGAAAGTCATCATCATTCTAGAGTAATTTCTTCAGTGATTTGGAAATAATTTTTTTTTCCACATCCAATGTGTGTCTTTTCATATAATGTTCTCTGATAAACTGCTTATATTCAGTATTGAGACCAAGTAA
The DNA here is from genome assembly GCF_020826845.1 of Diceros bicornis minor. Classification (NCBI taxonomy): domain Eukaryota; kingdom Metazoa; phylum Chordata; class Mammalia; order Perissodactyla; family Rhinocerotidae; genus Diceros; species Diceros bicornis. The sequence goes on along the minus strand of NC_080765.1, from coordinate 8,946,163 downwards.
GGGAGAGGAGTTCTCTTGACATCTCCTGCCTGCCTGCTGGTCTGTCTCTCACCCCTCTGTGGTGTCTGAGTCTGCACTGGCCAGGGCTGGCCCTGTAGCCTAACATCAGGCTGTAGCAGCAGCCTCCATGTAGGGATTAGAGAAGTGTGTCCCCCTAGATAATTTTAAAGAAGTGCTTCAACTTAGTCTTCAGATAGTTGGAAGAAGGAAGAAGAGAATCTGGCTATTCTTGGAGGATGTCTTAACCTGCATCCTAGGCAGAACTGATGGCCCAGTGGCCAAGTGGCCAGTACCTGGTCCTTTCTTAGGGACCAGAAGTGCCTGGAGGTGGTTGAGGATTCCTGCCTGTTTCATATCCCTCCTGAAAGAGAAGGGTAAGTCTGCTCAAGAGACTCACTGTGTTGCTTTCCTCGTTTGAGGTTCTTTTTGAGGCTTGCTGTAGTCTGTGGGTCTAAATTCAGTCTCATAAATCTCTACCATGGACTCTTTCAGCAGAACCTTCACGGCATCTTGAGTGGTGAGAGTATAAACTTGGGCTAAAATCAGCCATTACTACAAAGATAGTGAATTTATCCATTTACTCCCCCTCTTGACAAAAGATGTGAAGTAGATTAAAGATAGCTAAGTCACTTGAAGTGAAATTTGAAAATAGAGATCAGCAAAATTTTTATGTTCTCCATTGGATTTGTCTGAGGGCAGGGTAGTAAAAAAACATTAAACTCACATATAGGAAAAGTCCTGAAAGAAAAATACTTTTTAAAATACTTTTTTTACATGTAACTGTATCTGTGTGTCTGTGCATGTGAACTATATAAACCTAGATTTTAAGGAACTCCTGGGCAATTCCTGCTGAGTTTCATGACAAGCTGTTGTGGTCTCCCATCCAGGACACAGATCTGGTGCCCAGTGACATCGCGGCGGGCCTCACTCTTCTCCATCAGCAGCAGGACAATATCAGGAATAACCAGGAGCCTGATGAAGTGATCAGCCATCCCCCAGAGCCCTCCCAGGTAAGCCCATGTTTCTGTTGGGTTGTACAGTTTTGACATTTACACTTATTTGTAAATATTCAAAAAAAAAAGAGAAAACTAGCCAGCAGCAGTTGCAGGAGCAGTTGGCTTAGAATCTGATTTTGACTATCTATTATATGTTTAAAGCAGCCTCTTTTAGGAAATAGGCTGTTGGAGTCTACACATCAAAAATTCCTTCGAGGGTAGGACTTGATTCTCCCTTGACGTGTTTGCTCTCTTCTTTGGGCCTGGGGAGCAGAAACAGTTCCACTTGGCTTGATGATAGTTTTCCTGCCACAGATTTTTATGCTTTTGAAAGGGAAAATTGCACATAGGTGTATGTGTTTGCACCTTATTCCAGCACCTAGTTCTTAGCAGCTCGTTTGTTGCAGTGGCGTGGAAGTCTGCTAGTCTTCACGTGCATCTAGCAGGAAGTCACCAGCTCATTTCACCAGGAGTCAGAGCAGTCATTAGGGATTTTTTTTGCCGTTAACTCCCACTGTTGGAGTTAGTTGCTGCATTCGTATAAAATGAGGGGTATTTAAGGACCAGTTTTCCCTATGGAAGTCCCCTGAGAGGTCTATTCAGTGAAGAAGGAAAGGGAAGAATCAGGAATGTGAATTCAAGTTTAAGATCTTAGTGTGTTCATCCTCTCCATAGGGTTCCCCTAAACAAAAAGGTTTTTTTCTTCTCTTACAGGAAGCTGATTTGGATGCAGAGTTAGAAAATTGCCATCATTATATGCAGTTTGCAGCAGCTGCTTATGGCTGGCCTCTCTACATTTATAGAAACCAATTTACAGGGCTGTGCAAGATTGGTGGTGACTGGTAGGTTGGCACCGTCTGAGGCCTCCCTCTTCCTTCTGGATGTCGCTTGCTATGATTCCCCATACTTTATTTTCTAAAAATAATCATATTTCCATTTTAAAAAAACTTTCTATTATGAAATATTTCAAAAACTGCAAGTGCAGTACTGATAACTCCCATACATCCTTTATCTAGAGTCCCCAGTTACAACTCATGTTTGTCCCGTGTGCTGTGTCCCTCCTCTGTATTTACGTATTTTTCCCCTGCACCACTGGAGATTTAGATGCAGGCATCCTGCCTCTTTATCTCTAATTACTTCAGTCTGTATTTCTGAAGAACAAGGACATTCTTTACATAACTACAGTACAGTTATAAAATTCGGGAAACTTATCCTTAATCTTTAGCTAATTTACACCTTGTATTCACATTTTTCCAGTTATTCCAATAATATCCTTCAGAGCAATTTTCCCTGCAATCCAGGATTACACATTGCGTTTAGTTGTCATGTCTCCTTAGTCTCCTTCAATTTGGAACAGTTCCTCAGTCATTTTTTGTCTTTCATGATACTGACATTTTGAAAAGAACAGTCCAGCTATTTTGTAGAATGGACCTCAGTTTACATTTGTCTGATGGTTTTTTCATGATTAGATTCAAATTATACCTTTCTGGCAGGAATGCTCCATGAGGAATGTTGTGTCTTTCTTAGTATATCATATCAGGAGACACGTGATGCCAGTTTGTCCCATTACTGGTGATGTTAGGGTCTCTCCCATCGTTGTTGATTTATTTTTTGAATGTAAAGCATTAACATGATTCCAGAAGTCAAAACTCTGGTAAGAAGTATACACAGTGGGCCGGCCCCGTGGCTCAGCGTTTAAGTGCACGCGCTCCGCTACTGGTGGCCCGGGTTTGGATCCTGGGCGCGCACCGACGCACCGTTTCTCCGGCCATGCTGAGGCTGCGTCCCACATACAGCAACTAGAAGGATGTGCAACTATGACATACAACTATCTACTGAGGCTTTGGGGGGGAAAAAAAAAGGAGGATTGGCAATAGATGTTAGCTCAGAGCCAGTCTTCCTCAGCAAAAAGAGGAGGATTAGCATGGATGTTAGCTCAGGACTGATCTTCCTCACAAAAAAAAAAAAAGTAGTATACACAGAAATTTATTTTATCTTTTAAAGGCCATTATACGTTAGCCAGGCTAAGTCCTGAAAGTCGTAAACTCTGGTCCTCACGTTTGCTGGGAAAATGGGACAGTGGGGGTTAATATGCCTTGGTCAGTGGCTCAGGTTGGCACAGTAACGCCTTTGCTCCCTGTTTTAGTTGCAGAAATAGGACAACAGAATATGACTTGGTTGGAGGTGATCAGCTCAGCTGTCATTTTGGCTCCATCCTGCAAACGACAGGGCTCCAGTACAGGGATTTCATTCACATAAGCTTTCATGACCAGGTAAAGTATGACAGTGGTTCCTCACTTCCTTGGGGTCCTGGAGTCTTTTGAGATTCTGATGCAAATTATACATTATTCCCCCAGTAAAATGTGTGTAGACACACACACTCACTCACCCCCAAAGTTTGCTTACTATTTCGGGGGGTTCACAAACCCCCTTGGAGCCCACACAAGTTTAACATAAGATGGAGCAAAAATCTTCATCAGTGATACTATACTGTGTTTTACGTGAGTCCATCTTTTGTTGAAGAATAATGAGTTGCCTTTGGTAGTAATCCCCCACAGGTGTGTGAAGTTAATTCATCCTTGTTTCTGGATCTGAGCTGGATCCATAATAGGGTGGTGCAGTGAGTCTCACACTTTGGAGGGTGTGGGAGTCACTGGGGAGGCTGGTGAAATACAGAAGCCAGCTCTGGCGTCTATGACCCGTCCTTGGTGTTGCTTCGTAGCTCTCCAGGTGATTCTCATGCACCAAAAGTTAAGAAACACTGGTGTAGTGCGGTGGTTCTCAAATTTGCCGCCTAATAGAATCTCCCGGGGAGCTTTTAAAACTCCCAAAGCCCAGGCCACATCCCAGATCGATTAAATCAGAGTCTCCGGCAGTGGGACTCCAGCTCAGGAGCTCTCCGGATGATTTCAACGTGCAGATGATTATGGGACCCACTAGTGTACTCCTCTCTAGCCCAGGGGCTCCCAAACGACTGCATTTTAGAATCACCTGGGGAGGTAAAAAAAACAAATCCAATGCCCAGGTCACACGCCATCCCAGTTAAATCAGAATGTCTAGGGTGAGACAGACGTGAGTATTGTTTTAATATCGTCAGTGAGTCTCGTGTACAGCAAAGAGCAGGAGCCCCTGAGCCTCTGCCCTTTCACTGAGTGGTAATGACAGAAAGAACTGATGTATTTTAAAGAAGATAGTTTTTCACAGAGGGTTTGTGACTATTCTGTGAGCTCTTTCAAGGAGGCCCCCCACAATATCATCGTGTGAAAGTTCCTCTCCTGTGGAAACCAGGGAAATGAAGTCGGCAGTCTTCTTTCCTGCTTGTTGCAAATACATAACGTTCACCATTCACAAATGGCCATCATCTTAGTATTGCTACCACTGATCGATTGCCTTCCAAGAGCCAGGTATTTTCTCAGTCTGCACACCAGCCGGAAGAGTCAGGGGCCATTATATCCTTTTTAAAGATGAGGAAACAGAGAGTAAGAGAACTTAGGACATATGCTTGAGATCAGAGTTCTTAACCCAGGTCTGCCTAACGCCAAACCCTCTCAGTGTTCTGTCAGGACTCTGGTCCAAAGGCAGGAGCCTGGAATTACAGCTGTAGCTGTGACTGTTCTAAATGATAGTGGATGCATCCAGGGCCCAAGGCACCTTCCCCCTGCTTGCACTTATACAGAGGAGGGGCTCTGCTCTTGCCCTTGAGATGGCCTCCCCGCCCCTGAGGGTAGCAGGGTGGTGGGAACCTGAAGAGAGTCTCTGGTGAACAGCACCTGTTGGTCTTGCCCAGAGGGATGACTTTTATTGATCACCACAGGACTGGAGTCATCCATTGCCTCTGGTGGTGCTGGGACTAAAATGAAGGAGATGGTTAGACTGTGTCCACCTACAACAGTGTAGTAGATGTTCTTGTGGGGGGTCAAAGAGGCTAGAAAGGAAAACAGAGGTGCTTTTTCATATGAATGAATGCGTGTTTTATGAAAGCCTTTCATTTACAGAGTATCAGAGTAGTTGTATGTCTAGTGAGGATGAGCAGAGAGGTAAGTCTATGCTCTCTCTCCCATCACGCAAGTCAGGTTTCTCAGTGTGGTCATAAGGTGCTGTATTGTTAGAGACACTGTGCTGGCCTAACTCTGTGTCAGTAGAGGCGTGTTCTTTTTATTTCGGCCTGATGCTTATTTCTGTCTCCCTCAGGTATATGAGCTTCCCTTTTTAGTGGCTCTGGATCACAGGAAAGAATCTGTTGTGGTAGCTGTGAGAGGAACCATGTCTCTCCAGGTGAGGAGCCTGACACGTCTGACCTGGGAATGGGGGTGGGGACCACGGGTGCTGTTAATCAACAAGCTGCAGATGCCAGGAGATCCTGCTTTGCGGGAACTGAGGAAGAAGCATTCGTTAGTTACAGCATTTGACACAGAGGAAAACGGTGGAGGTGGAGAATGAGGAAGTGAATCTAGGGTTGTGAAATACTCCCTTTGAAAAAATGGATGAAGTTGTTTCCTTTAACTGACAAATGTCAGAAATATAGCTGCCAGCAGGGTTGGCTCCCCAGCTCAAGGAGCTCCTAAAGGGGTTGCCTGCTTGACTGCCCTGATGTGTCTGGCCAGACCCCCAATCAGGGTGACTCTCCCCTCAAATCTTCTGTTCCAAAGCCAGAAAAGGATAGTAAGTGAAGTAGTGCTGTCAAAAGTCACACCGCTGTTGTCAGCTCCACCGTGAGTTCCTGCCAGTCAGCTTCCCTGCTCGGCTCTCTCTCTGCTGGTCCCCTCCTCCAGATGCTGTGAGAGCTGCTGTTTATCCATCTGATCCTTCTCTTGTCCTGCTCGTTCCTGTCTTCTTGGGCTCCTGGAGATACTGGACAACTTTCTTCTCTCCATTTCTGTCTCTGTCATGATTTTTGGTCTCTTCTTGGCCGTTCCTCAGTCTCATTTCCTGGTTCTTACTTCTCTGCTGACCCAGAAAATGTAATGAGACTCCAAAGTTCAAGCCCTTGATCCTCTTCTACTCTTTCTGACCAGTTCTGTGGGGCAGGGCTCGCACTCCTGGCTGTTGGCTGGGACCCCACACCTGCGTCTTCAAGGGGCACCTTGCTCGGCCCAGAGGCACCAAAGAAAGCAGACGCCTCGCCTCCTCCCAGACCTGCTCTTCTGCCTGGGCCCCCATTTCTAGTAATTATGCAGCATCCCCCGGTTGCCCACTAAAGAAACACTGGAGTTATCTTCAGTTTCTCTCCTCGCGTACTGCCCATTCTGTTGTGTGTGGAGTCCAGCCCTGGCCGCAGTCTCTCTCGCCATCTCCTCCATTCCCAGTGCCGTGACCCTAGTTCTGGCCTAGTCCTCTCTTTCCGGGGCCAGTGAAATAGTTTTCTCCCTACGTCCCTGTTTCTAGTCTCTCATCTTCCCAATCTGTCCTTTATAGTGTCCACGAAATACTCTTTCTAGAACATGGGTCAGATATTACCACTCCTTCTCAGAAGCTGGTATTCCAGTGGCTTCCCACTGCTTTTAATACAAAGTTCATATTTCTTGTCACAGCTCTATTGGTGCTTTAGGATCTGCCCCCAGCCTACCTTTCCAGTTCCCACCCTGCACACCAGTGGTTCCTAACCCTGGCAGCTTTGTGAAGAGTGTATGCGTGGAGCCCCTCCCCACAGTGGGTTGGCCTCACTGGGTCCTGGGGACACACCAGCCTCTCAGGCTCTACCCGAGGCCTCTCAGTGCGTCCAGAGCTGAGCACGTGTGTGCCTGGCCCGCCACCTGCTTCCCACACTCATAGATGCCTCTGCCTTGGGTCCTGCTGCTCCCTTGGGTAAGGATGCCCGCCTCTCCCCTCTGCTTCCCAAAAGTGAGCTTTTCCTTCGGGCTCTGGCTTAGGCATCACCTCCTCTAGGAAGCCTGCCCTGCCCTGCAGTGCTCACCCCTGTGCCTCGTTGATAGATCTCTTACCTTTCCTTAGGTTTAGCAAGCTGATGACTGTGAGCCCTGCTACAGGGCTCTGTGCTTTGTGGGTACTTCGAAGATGTGTACAGTGAGGGAAGGCAGAGGGTATGTCTTAGACATGTCCCGTGTTCTCCTCTCCAGGTTCACCCCTGGCCCAGAGCTGGTCATGCCAAGGGTTCCCCAGGAGCTACCTGCCCGCCTGGGTTTCTCTCCCGAGTTCAGGCATCACAGGTTCACGTCTCAGTAGTCTGACCCGGGAGACGGTGATATCCCTGCTGTCCCTCAGAGGGACCCACCCCCCCGCCTCAGACAGTGCACAGCTCATCCCAACTGACAGGCTCTTCTTCCAATGCACTTTCCATAGGACATCCTTACGGACCTGTCAGCGGAGAGTGAGACCCTCAACTTAGAGTGTGAAGCGCAAGACTGTTTGGCACACAAGGTAGAAGCCCTGGGGTTTGCGGTCTGGAATGTTGCGTAAAGGAGAAACTCAAAGGGGCCAGAATTTTCCCAACTCTGAATCTCTCCTATTAATGCTAACTGTGTAACAAATAGCTGCATATGCCAAGCAAGTGCTGTGCAGAGTAAGTGCCTTTCATTCTTACAGTGCAGATTCCTCTGACAGCCCTATGAGGTGGTTTTTGGTTTTGTCTTTTAAGAGAAAGAAGCAGGTTCAGAGCAATAGTGACTTGCCAGAAGCCACACAGTTATCGGAATAAGTGTCAGAATCGGCATTTGAACCCCAGTTGAACTCTTTTCTTCCCTTGTAATTAAAGTAATACATTCTCATGGTGAAGAAAAGCATTAGTACAGCACAGAGCAAACTAAACCTGTTTGGCAGACTAAACTTAGTACAGTACTAAGACCATCCTAATGCAGTGCCGACTCAGCCTCCCGCCCAGGACCCCTCCTGAGAGGCAACACTGTCAACACTTCCTGGCATGTCATTCCTCAAGTTTTCTCTGTAGATGTCACAATACCCAAGTTCTTGTTTCAGTGTTACTGTGCTGTGGGTGTGGTACGTAAGTTCCTCCTGAAGGACTAGAACACGGCCTGCCTAGAGCAGAGTTTTTTAAGTTTTAAATGTATCTAACATAATATTTATTATTTTAACCATTTATAAGTGTACAATTCAGTGGCATTAAATACATTCAGAATGCTGTGTACCCATCACCTCTATCTATACCCAAAACCTTTTCACTGTCCCAAACATAAACTCTGTACCGTTAAATACTAACTACCCACCCCCAGCACCTGGTAACCACCATTCTACTCTCTCTATGAATTTGCTTATTCTAGGTACCTCATATAAACAGAATCATACAGTATTTGTCTTTTTATGACTGGCTTATTTCACTTAGCATAATGTTTTCAGTATCCATCCATGTTGTGGCATGTGTCAGAATTTCCTTCCTTTTTAAGGCTGAATAATATTCCATTGTGTATATGTGCCACCTTTGGTTTATCCATTCATCCATTGATGAACATCTGAGTTGTGGCCACATTTTGGCTATTGTGAAGAATGTCGCTGTGAACATGAGTGTGCAGATATCTGTTCTATGCTTTCATTTCTTTTGGGTATATACCCAGAAGTGGGATGCTGGGTCTTATGGTATTTCTATGTTTAACTTTTTGAGGAACCACCAGACTGTTTTCCAACACAGCTGCACCATTTTACATTCCCACCAGCGATGTAGGAGGGTTCCCATTTCTCCACATCCTTGTCAACACTTCTTTTCTTTTATTATAGCCATCCTAGTGGATGTGAAGTGGTACCGCACTGTGGTTTTGATTTGCATTTCCCTGATGACTGATGAGGTTGCAGACCAGTGTTCTAACGTTTGAAGGAAAGTCTAGAATGATTCCCTCCAGAGGTTACAGCAGCTACTGGGTAGAAGGATGTCAGGGGTGGAGGGCAATGTGCTTGTGCTATTTTTATACACTTCATTTGTTTTTTTTAACCAAAACATGTATCACTTTTGTAGTAACCATTTTTTAAATAAAATGCTTAATTTTTATAAAAATACATGTTACAGCAAGAGTTTAACTGCTGGTGCTTGAACCGTCGTGTCCTGCGTGGACAGTTTTCAGTAGGGAGGCAGAGGAGAGGCTTTTGTCTGCCACTGGTTGGAAGCTTGACAGTCCTAGGAATATGAACTTGTTCCTTTCAACCTTTAACTGTTTTTTTATGCCTCAATTCACAAGAGTCCAGTTTAACTATTTTGGGTGCGTGTGGAGAAAAACAAAAATTTTATGCCTTATTATAGAGACACATCAACCAGCCAACCACAGAATACCTACAGAGTCCGGTGAGCTGGGTTGTGGTTCTGCTCTTAGAGGAATGTGTCCACCGTGTAAAGGCTTTCGGTGACCACAAGCTGCTACCCTTTAGGCCTGGCTCTGTTTATCAGCTGAGGCCTCCTCCAGCGCTGTTTCATTCAGTAACACTCTTACCTCCGGCCGGGAAGACAGCTCCTTGAGGCAAAAGGGCATAAACTGTTCTCTGCTCTTAGCTTTGGTTCTACCAAGTTTTGGCTCTGACACTGTGCACAGTAATTTGGAGTCCAAAGCCATGCAGCTGAAAGCGGTCTTAGCATTTCGTCTGTAGCGCATGAGCCAGGGAGACTTACAATCAGCAGCAGTTGTGGTCCATGTTCTGTTCGGCTCTGACTTCCCAGCACCGGACACCGGGTAGGTGGCTGATGTTGAAGGAAGTTGAGTGAATTGCATAGTTGTAGAGGGGTAAAGGGAAATTTGATGGTTTGTCAGGAAGTGCTGTCAGATTGTACCCTGAATGTTAAACCCATCAAACCTTCTTTTGGTTTTTCTTATATGAGGCCAGGTTCAGCATTCTGCTTGCAGAATTATAGAATCAGGAATTTGCAGTAGCTTTAGAGATGATCAGAACAGTCTGCCATCTTGAATGTCTCCTACTTCATCCTGTCAGAGGACAAGCCACACGAGGACAGGGCCAGACTGTCTTGTCTTGTCACGTAGGAAGCACTCTGAAAATATTTTTGATCAACAGGCTTTTCTCTCCTCTATTAGAACTGCTTAATTTTCAGGAAGTCTGTTTCATAGGACAGCTATATTTGTTAAGAAATTTTACATTTTATTTATTTTTTGAATTTAAAACCTGACCTCCCTAGAACTCACTTCTGATGGTCTTGGTTTTGCTTTTGCAGGAACAGTAGATGCTTAGTCAGGGTCACTGACTCAGAACTTTATGTTTTAACATCACTTGAAAAAATCAGTCATGTAAGGGGCTGGCCCCGTGGCTTAGTGGTTAAGTGCACGTGCTCTGCTACTGGCGGCCCAGGTTCAGATCCCGGGTGCTCACCGACGCACCGCTTGTCCAGCCATGCTGAGGCCATGTCCCACATACAGCAACTAGAAGGATGTGCAACTATGACATACAACTATGCACTGGGGCTTTGGCGGGGGGCGGGGGGAAGGAGGAGGATTGGCAATAGATATTAGCTCAGGGCCGGTCTTCCTCAGCAAAAAGAGGATGATTAGCATGGATGTTAGGGCTGATCTTCCTCACAAAGAAAAAAAAAAGATCAGTCATTTAAAATCTAAGTCTGTGGGTCAGCCCTGGTGGCCTAGTGGTTAAGGTCAGGGCACTCCGCTTCGGCGGTCTGGGTTCGGTTCCCCAGTGCAGACCTGCACTGCTCTGTTAGCAGCCATGTTGTGCTGGTGGCCCACATACTAAAAAATAGAGGAAGATTGGCATAGATGTTAGCTCAGGGCGAATCTTCCAACCGTGTGGACTGGGCTGAGAAGTAAATGTTGGTACATCCGTCCATACAGCAGAATACTGTGTAGCTGCAGAGAAAGCTGCAGAAGTGTATCTGTTGACATGGAACATCTGGGGCCGGCCCGGTGGCATAGTGGTTAAGTTCGCACACTCTGCTTTGGCAGCTGGGGGTTCACAGGTTTGGATCCCAGACGTGGAATGTCTGTTCTTGATGTCACCCCCCATTCGTGAGAATATTTATTGAGCGTGCTTCATGCTGCAGCATGGCACCAGATGCCAGGAACACAACAGGGAGCAATAGACGTGGCTGCTGATCCCGAGATGCTTATTACTATTTGAGGAGACAGAGAGTCACAAATAGGTGTACACAGTATAATCCTGTCATCTGTCATGATGGATCCTGCCTTGTCTCACAATCACTAGCCGCCTCCTTTGTCTGCATCTTTAGGGGATTTCTCAAGCTGCCAGATACCTTTACCGACGACTCATCAACGATGGGATTTTGAGCCAAGCGTTCAGCATTGCTCCTGTGAGATTTTTTAAATTTTTCTTTTCTTTCATTTTCTTTGTCATTAGCTGTTTGGTTTTTTAACCTTGACTCATTCTGCTTTTGTCCTCTAGGAGTACCAGCTTGTCATCGTGGGGCACAGCCTGGGGGCAGGCGCTGCAGCCCTGCTGGCCATCATGCTCAGACCCGCCCACCCACAGGTCAGGTGTTACGCCTTCTCCCCGCCCCGAGGGCTGCTGAGGTACTTCTTATTTCCATGCCTATAACAAGGTGCTACTTGCAAGTCATATGGTCAAGGCTAGTCTTTTACTTGTAGTTTAATTATAATTTCTCAGCCTCAGGAGAAGTTTGTTTCAATGCATTGTTTAGTTGAAGAAAGACTGAATAGCTTTTCATAGGTCTGTCTGACCATAGCTTTGATTTCCTAAATAATAGTGCTAAGATTCATTTTTTATAAGTTTGAAAAGTACATTTTTCTTTTCTGACTCAACATACTTAATCCTGGACTGTTCTATATAACCTTTTGCCCTGATTGTAAAAGAAATTTTTACTAAGATAAAAAAGAAGTAAAATAAATAAAAAGGAGAAAAAAATAAATCTGTAGCCATCTTAGAAATTTTGGAAAATATAAAAATGTAGAGATCAAAGGTCCTCTACACAGAAATCACCATTGTAACTACTTAGGCTTATTTTCTTCCACCTGTTTGTGTGTGTGGATATGTGTTTTACAAATTGAAGTAATAACCTATTTACATTATATCCTTAAATATTCTTTGAGAACGTGTTTTTTAAATAGCTGCTTAGTATCCTATCATCTGGTTACACCATTTTTACTTATTCCACTACTGATAGATATTTACATTCTTTCCATTTTTTCATTATTATAAGTAATTCTATCAGTATCTTTATACATAAATATTTGTGTACTTTAAAAATTTTTAAAGCTGTTTTTATATTAAAATATATATTTACACATATATAAAAAGACATGAGTGACTTTTTTAAATAACTGTATTTTTTTATTGTAAAACAAAGACAAAGCATACATTTTTGAGAATAAGCAAACGTCCATAAAACTTGGATGTATTTTGCTGTGTGAAAAAAGCCCATCACAAAAGACCTATTATATGATTCCATTTATATGACATTCTAGAAAAGACAAAACTGTAATGACAACAGATCAGCGGTTGCCTGGGGTTGGGGATGGGGTTGATTGCAAAGGGACACAGAGAGTTTTGGGGGTAATGGAAATGCTCTATATCTTCATTGTACTAGGTGGTAGTTAAACACTTAGATACATTTGTCAAAACTCATCGAATTGCACACTTAAAATGGGTGATTTTACTATATATAAATTATACTTCAATAAAGCTAATTTAAATACACACACACCTCTGCACCCACCCCCCATGTTGAGAAATAGAGCACTGTCGGTGCGTTAGAAATTCCCTGCACATCCTCTCCTGTGCTGCTTACAGATAAGCACTATGCTGATCTTTGTGAAAATTCTTCCCTTGCTTTAAAAAGAATAATTTTACCACCTGTATACATGGCTCTACATAATACAGTTTGGATTTGCATGATTTTGAATTTTATGTAAATGGAATTGTACTTTTTCCTGTGACTTTTGTTCCACATTATGTTTGATGCCTGTAAGATGTTACTCTGTCAGTTCTCATTATATTTCATCATATATCATTTATCTGTCAGAAATTATTTATCTGTTTGACTGGCGATGGACATTGGGTTGTTTCCAGTGTGGGGCTGTTACAAACGATGCTGTAATGAACTTTCTCTGAGACGTAGGTCTAGATGGGAATTACTAGATTGTGGAGTTTGCACACACTCAGCCTTCACTTTTTATGCCAGTGTTTTTGTTTTACAAAGTGGCTGTGCCAGTTTACGTTCTCAGCAGTGTGTGCGAGTTCACATTGCTCCACGTTCTCACCAGCACTTCATATTGTCAGATTTTTAAAATTTTGCCAATCCGGTGGCTGTGTAGTGATGCTTCATTGTGGTTTAATTTGGATTTTGATGATTACTAATGAAATTGAGTCTCTTTTCATATATTTATTGGCTACTGAGTTTCCACTTTTGTGAAAATCCTTTTGCCCCTTTTTGTATTGGGTTGTGCTTTTTCTCATTGATTCGCTTGTGTATTCCATCCGTCAGTTCTTTGTTGGTTGCAAGTATGTGTTGTAAATATGCTCACCACTCCTTGATGTGTCTGTCTTTTTACTTTCTTTGAGTGATGTCTTCAGTTCATCAGTTCTTAATTTTAACATTGACTAATTTGACATTCTTTTCATTTATGATTTTTGGGTTTTTGTTTCTTTTTTAAGAAATGTTTCTCTGTCCTAAGGATGTGGAGCTAGTCTCCTATATTGTCTTCTAACAGCCTTTTAGTCTGGCCTTTCACCTTTATTTAGGTCTTTAATCTTTGTTTAGTTGGCTTTTTTGTGTATAGTATGAGGTAAGGATCCAGTTTCATTTATCTCCCTCACACAAATAATGCATTGTCTTAGCATTATTTATGGAAAAGTCCATCCGTCCCCTACTACTTATATGCAGTACCACTTCTGTCATTTATGAAGTGTCCATCACGAGTCCATCTCTGCATTCTCGCCTTGCTTGCGTTGGTCTCATTGTCTGTCTCTGCTCTAGTACCACACTGGGTTAATTACCTTAGTTTGAAACTAAATGTTGGCATCACACAGGGCAAATCCCCATGCCTTTTGCTTTTTCAAGAGCTTCTTGGCTATTCTTAGCCCTTTGCACCTCCATGTAAATTTTAGAATCAGTTTTGCATGTTCCATAAACAAAAGGTTTGTTGGAATTGTGATTTCAACGGCGTTTATTTTCTAATTCAATTGGGAGGGAACAGACATCTTGATATTACAGCCATGTATTGCTTAATGATGGGGTATATGTTCAGAGAAATGCATTGTTAAATGATTTTGTCGTTGTGCAGACATCATAGAATATACTTACACAAACTGAGAGGGTATAGCCTACTATACACCTAGGCTCCATTATAATCTTATGGGACCCCCGTTGTATATGCAGTCCGTCATTGACCGAAACATTGTTATACAGCTCGTGACTGTATTGAGCTTCCAAGTCTCTGAACATAAAATCATTCTCCAAAATTCAGGTATTCTTTAATGTCTTCCAAGTTTTATAATTTTCTCCATAAAGTCTTATACATCTTTTGTTAGATTTATTCTTGGGCATTTTTTAGTCTTTCTCTGTTGGTGACATATATAAATTCCATATAATTTTGTATTTTGATTTTGTATCCAACAACCTTGTTAAATTTTCTCATTAATTATAATTAATTTGCAGATGCTTTTGGTTTTTTTAATGTATTTAATAATTTCATCTGTAAATGACAGGTTTATCTTCTTTCTGTCTGTCTGTCTTTTGGTGCTGATAGGACCACCGTTAAAATGTTCTCTGTGTCCCTTTGCAATCAGTCCCCTCCTCCTACCCCCAGGCAAACACTGATCTGCTTTTTGTCACTATAGTTTTTTCTTTTCTGGAATGTCATATAAATGGAATCATATGTAGTCTTTTGTGCTGTGCTGCTTTTACTCAGCAAGATGCATCCAGGTTACATGAGTGTTTGCTTTTTTTGTTCTTAATGGTCTCCTTTTTTATGTATCTTGCTTGAAGTTTATTAGATTCTTTTTTGTGTGTGTGTGAGGAGATCAGCCCTGTGCTAACATCTGCCAATCCTCCTCTTTTTGCTGAGGAAGACTGGCCCTGGGCTAACATCCATGCCCATCTTCCTCCACTTTATATGGGACGCCGCCACAGCATGGCTTGCCAAGCAGTGCATCGGTGTGCGCCTGGGATCCGAACCGGCGAACCCCAGGCCACCGCAGTGGAGCGCATGCACCTAACCGCTTGCGCCACCAGGCCAGCTCCTAGATTCTTGAACGTTGTTGTATTTTCACATATTGCCTCTGCTCTATTCTCTCACCCTTCTTTTGGGGGGACTCCATTAGACATACGTTATACCTTCTCACTCTACTTGCTGTCTAACCTCTCACTCATTTTCTGAATCTTTGTTTCAGTGTGCTACATTCTGAATATTTTCTTCAGATCCTTTTTCTATTTCATTAATTCTGTCTTCATCTGCTTATAATAATCTGTTAAACCGTTTTATTATAGAACATTCATACAAAAATTAAAAAATGCAAACAAAAATAGAATAGTATAATGAACCCCCATTTAATCAGCTTCAATAATTTATTAACATATGACTAATCTCATTTCATATACCCCACCCTACTTCCCACAGATCCCCGGAGCTGGATTACTTTGAAGCAAATCTGAGACATATCATTTCATCCTTAAATACCCTAGTATATCTCTAAAAGATAAGACATTTAAAAAACATTATTGAGGGGCCGGCCCGGTGGCGCAAGCGGTTAAGTGCGCGCGCTCCGCTGCGGCGGCCCGGGGTTCGCTGGTTCGGATCCCGGGCGCGCACCGACGCACTGCTTGGTAAGCCATGCTGTGGCGGCGTCCCATATAAAGTGGAGGAAGATAGGCACAGATGTTAGCCCAGGGCCGTCTTCCTCAGCAAAAAAAGAGGAGGATTGGCGGATGTTAGCTCAGGGCTGATCTCCTCACAAAAAAAAAAAAAAAAAAAAAAAAAACATTATTGAGCCAGCCCTGATGGACTAGTGGTTAAAGTTGGGTGTGCTCTGCTTTGGCGGCCTGGGTTTAGTTCCCAGGTGTGGAACCACACCACTTGTCTGTCAGTAGCCATGCCCTGGCAGTGGCTTACACAGAAGAACTAGAAGGACCTACAACTAGAATATACAACTACATGCTGGGGCTTTGGGGAGGAAAGAAAAAAAAAAGGAAGATTGGCAACAGATGTTAGCTCAGGGTGAATCTTTCCCAGCAAAAAAAAATAAAAGTTGTAAAAACCTTTATTAACAATTCCTTAATTCCAGTATTGATCACATTCTCCCAATTATCTCATAAATGTTTTACAGTTGATTTGTTTGAATTAAGATCCAAACAAGGTTCTTCACATTGGTGAATTCGTCTTGTAATTCTTTTAATATTAGATTTTTCCCTCCCTTCTTTATTTCTGAAACCAGGTTATTCGTTCTGGAGAAGCCACATTTTGGATTTTCCTTATTGTATACTCCTGGTGTCATTTAACATGTTACTCTGTCCCTTTAGTTGGTTCTGTTTCCTAGAAAATGGTAATTATGTCTAGACATTTGACCAGATTCAGGGTGGATTTTTTGAGAATACGTCACAGTAATGGTGTGTAATTCCCATTGCATCACATCAGGAGGCACATGTCTGCTTATCTCTCTCTGTGATGTTAGCAGCTAATGGTCAATACATATGTATTTATTAGAGGTTGCAAAATGGTGATATTCTACTTCTGTCATTTCTTCTACATTTATTAACTGAAAATTATGAAGAACTTTTCTTCAAGTATTTGGTTTCCTCTGAGGTATAGTTCACACTGGAAAAGCAGAATAAATGCATAAATGCTTGAATCTTTCCCTTTATTTAGCAGTGTTCAGAATAATGATTTGGTATTCTAGCAGTCTCCAGAGACAGATGTGAATTATTTTAAACTATAATTATAAACTCATGAGCTTAAACATCTTTGTATTTCAGTCCATTGCAGTTACTCTTTTGATGTTTACACTGTCCGATCTTCGGCCAGTGGGAGTCCCTTCAACTAGGCTTCTCATCCTGACACAACCCCAATCATCAGATAGTTTCTTGCTTTCTGGTACTACAAATCTTCTCAAGTGTTTTGCCCTGTTCTGTAACTGGAATCAACCATTTCTCCAAGGAGTATTGGTTTCTTTGAGTGCGAATTGGTGGGCACTAGGAGTGCTCATTACCACAGAGTAGGTCA
Source organism: Diceros bicornis minor (assembly GCF_020826845.1). Classification (NCBI taxonomy): domain Eukaryota; kingdom Metazoa; phylum Chordata; class Mammalia; order Perissodactyla; family Rhinocerotidae; genus Diceros; species Diceros bicornis. Next base: position 8,929,059 of record NC_080765.1, on the reverse strand, counting down.
CCATTTCTAGGCCTTTTCAGTGGAAGGAGGTAGGAAATGCTTTTGTTATTCCAAAGAGAAAATATACCCTTAATTCATTATTGATACTTCCAATTAAAGATGAGGGTTTTTACTTAAATTATTTGATTGTATACTTGGTTTTTACCAAAATTCTTTGTATCTTTTTCTCCTATGCTAAAAATTTTTGTTTCTGTCAACATTCACGTTATTTTTAATTTGCATTTCCCTCTCTGTGTGTGTGTATAAATGGATGTGTATAGATAGATATAGATAGATATAGATATAGATATGTATAGATAGATATAGGCTGAGGGATCGTAGTTTCAGAATGGTAGTACCAATGTTACCTGTAACAGTATGAGTACTGGAAGCACTTGGAGATTTCTTTGCAGTTTGTTTTGTTCTTAGTTTCTATTCCTACTAGAGATATACAGCCAAATTACTGTTGTTTTAAAGTCACTTGAAATAATTCTTCTGTTTGGTTAATACACTATTAGGTTCATTTGTTTCATTTGGCTTTTGATTTTAAGGATTGCTTTTGTTGGGGCCGGCCCCGTGGCTTAGCGGTTAAGTGCGTGTGCTCCGCTACTGGCGGCCCGGGTTCGGATCTTGGGCACGCACCGGCGCACCGCTTCTCCGGCCATGCTGAGGCCACGTCCCACATACAGCAACTAGAAGGATGTGCAACTATGACATAGAACTGTGCACTGGGGCTTTGGGGAAAAAAAAGGAGGAGGATTGGCAATAGGTGTTAGCTCAGAGCCAGTCTTCCTCAGCAAAAGAAAAAGGAGGAGGATTGGCATGGATGTTAGCTCAGGGCTGATCTTCCTCTCTCTCACACACACACACACACACACACAAGGATTGCTTTTGTTGTTATTTTGATTTAGTTGTGTTTCATATACAGGCATTTGTCACAAAACGATGTTTTGGTCAATGACAGACCACATAGATGATAGTGGTCCCATAAGATGAGTACCATATAGCCTAGGTGTGTAAGAGGCTATACCATGTAGGTTTGTGTAAGTGCACTCTATGATGTCTTCACAACAATGAAACAGCCTAAGGACGCATTTCTCAGAATGTATTCCCATCGTTAAGTGACACATGACTATATATAAAACAATAACATGGTTCCAAAGATAACTTGGCAAAGGACGGTACATTCAGAGAAATCTCCTTTCCATCCTTACTCCCTCAATAATGTCCTTTCTCTCCCCCCAGAGGTAGCCATTTTTAATAGTTTATGACTTATCTTTTCACTATTTTCACATATATTTGTATTCTTCCCCTCTGCTGAGATAAAGGCAGCAGACTCTACATGCTCCTCTGCATCTTGTTGTTGTGTTTACCTTGAACAGTGTGTCCTGTTCAAGTGTCACCCCGCAGCAGCACAGCTCACCCTCATCTCTTACAGCTGCAGAGGACTCATTACTCTGTGGATGTGCCACGCAGTTCTCTATAGATGGACATTTGGGTTGTTTCCAACCTCTGCTATTACAACAGAGTAATAGCAGAGGTTGGAAACCTCTGCTGGAAACCTCACTGGAGTAACAGCTCCAGTGAATAGTCTTTTGCATCTGTATTTTTACATTTTTGCCAGTACGCCTTTGTTAGATTCCTCCAAGTGCAGTTGCTGGGTCAAAGGATAAATGCATATGTTCCGTCTGCCATCTTGATCTGGTTTGAAATTTTAGCTGTGGATCGTCTCTGTTGGTCTGTGTTGTGGCTTTAATAAAATCTGGCCAGTGAGCTGCTCTAATTGAAGTCCCTCTGTTTTATTTCTCTTCCCCTTTAGAGGATAGAGAACAGAGTTTAATTCTATGAAAACTGATCTCGCACTGACCTGGCAAAGTTACTTATTTCTCTCTTTGAAGCCCTCTGTGGGCAATATAATCAGAAAACTTGATTAATTTTTTCTTTTTTTGAAATTTCAGCAAATCCCTTTATGAATACTCTAAGAACTTCATTGTGTCACTTGTCCTGGGCGATGATGTGATTCCCAGGTGAGTTGCTAGATGCTTTGTCTGGGGCTGGGGTAGCTGAAAAGACCAAGTCCTGAGCCTCAGTCTGATCTTTTGCTGTACAGGTTAAGTGTGACCAACTTGGAAGATTTGAAGAAGAGGATCCTACGCGTGATTGCTCACTGTAATAAGCCCAAGGTAACTTGGGGAGCCCTGTAAGAGGATCTGTAGGAGTTTGGGTCTCCTCACGAGCTTGTATGTGGCGTTGAGAGGATGTTTCTAAATTCAGAGCCTTTCAGCCCGGAGCATTTGACGCTGGTGCTGGAAGCTTTTTCCACCCTGTGTACAGACTTTCTTCTGGTGTTCTGTAGATGATGCCCAAGAAAGCAAATGGCTAAATCAAGTCCATGAAATGCCACAGTTAGAAAATACTGTGATAGAACCATCCCTGGTCTAGTTCAGTGATTTGCTCTCTGTCATACTTCTCAGCCCTGTCTTGTGACCAACAGTATTCTGATGCCTTTGGTCCCAAAGCTTAAAAGATAAGGCTGCCAAATACAGAGTTTGGAAGGTGTACTGGTATATCTAAACCGTGGAGTATTATGCAGTCTTTAAAAATGGTGACAAATTTATATTTACCAATAGAAAAAGGTATCCATGAGGTATTGAAAAGTTAAAAAAGGCAGACTTCAAAATGATTCTCAGAGGTACGATCTGAGGCAGGGGGAGGTGACAAGGAGTTTTGACCAAACAAAAATACACTGAAATCTGGTTTTATTTAGATGGGATTAGAGATGATTTTCACTTTTTAACCTCTTTGTTTTCTGACATTTGTTTTTGTTGCTAATCAGAGAACAAGTTTTTTTAATTTAATTTAATTTTTTAATTTTTTTTGTGAGGAAGATCAGCCCTGAGCTAACATCCATGCTAATCCTCTTTTTGCTAAGGAAGACCGGCCCTGAGCTGATATCTATTGCCAATCCTCCTCCTTTTTTTTCCCCCCAAAGCCCCAGTAGATAGTTGTATGTGATAGTGGCACATCCTTCTAGTTGCTGTATGTGGGACATGGCCTCAGCATGGCCAGAGAAGCGGTGCGTTGGTGCGCGCCTGGGATCTGAACCCGGGCCGCCAGTAGCGGAGCGCGCGCACTTAACTGCTAAGCCACAGGGCCGGCCCCAAGTTTTTTTAATTTTAAATAAACTTTCTCCTTATCAACTACCCCTCCTCAAAATTTTTAAAAATTAATATCTAATGTCTTTAAGGGAAGAATAAAACTGGTTTGCAAATTTGCTTGAAAAGAATTAAGGGTAATTTTTCCTCAAAATCAGCACGATTTGGTTTTTAAATATTGCTGCAAGTGTGATGGCTTCACTGCCCAAGAGGCACCTGAGTTTGGGCCGACTGATCTCCACACTCCTAAGATCCATGACTTAAAAACAAAACTGCTAGGCCTTTGTCTGAGCTCTGAGGGTCGCTGCCACCTAGCACTAGCTCACGGGTCCAAGGTCTCTGGTGGCAGTGAAAGCCTCAAGTCACAAGCACGCTGCCTTCTTGGGTCTCGCCCTTAGTACAAGATCTTGCTGCACGGATGCTGGTATGAGCTGTTTGGAGGGGATCCTGACAACTTTCCAACAGAGCTGGATGGGGGTGACCAGGGAGACCTGACACAGCCTCTTCTTGGGGAGCAGAGTCTGCTGACACACTGGTCCCCAGCGTACAGCTTCTCCAGCGACTCCCCCCTGGAGTCCCCCACCAAGTACCCCCCTCTGTACCCTCCCGGCAGGATCATCCACCTGGAAGAAGAGGGCCCTTCAGGGAGGTGAGTGTGGGCAGCGTGGGCCGGGGCCTGACGTGGCTCATTCCACTCACCATCAGTGGAAGAAAACGTGTGTGTGGAGGTTCAACTCCAAGTGATGCTTTGCTACTTCATCTTTTTTCTTTTTCAGATTTTGCTGCTGTTCTACTGCTCATTATAGAGCAAAGTGGTCACATGAATCAGAATTCAGCAAAATACTTATCGGCCCAAAGATGCTAACAGACCACATGCCAGACATCCTGATGAGAGCCTTGGACAGTGTGGTGTCCGACAGGGCCACCTGCATTTCCTGTCCGGCCGGAGGAAGCTCTCATGTGGACATGGTGTAACCAGGGCTCCTGGAGACTGCTCCAGGACAATGGACTCGTGCTGCTCTTAAACTGTTTGATTCCCATGATGCCAATACCTTGGATGTCCATCGCTAGGAATCTGATGGGTATGGAATTTGATGGTCTTCCAAATGAGAGTAATTTGAGAAATAATTTTGATCATAGTATTAGCAGAATCAGGAGTCAGGAGAGAGCACTGAGGTGATGGGACTCTAGAGACTGAGAATGAATATGTAAGGAAGCTTCAGGAAGGCCCTTTCCTGTTGGCCTGCTGATTCCTTGGCCATCTGAGAACTGCCCCAGGAAAGGGTCCTAATGGATCTGTAGACTCCCACCCCTCAGGCCACCTTTTCACTCTCAGGGTCTTAACACTGTTTAGCTGAGTCTGAACTTGGCACACAGGGGTGCAGTTTATTTTGCAAACTAGATTTTCCTGGCTACACAAACTCAGGACTCAGCTGGGAGGGTGCAGCCTGGGGTTTTCTCCTGGGTGGCACTAAGGGTCAGCCCTGAGCTCCGACTGGGAATCAAGATGAACCCGGGTCGGGGATGAGGAGAGACCTCTCCTCCTGCCCTCCCCGAGCAGCGGCAGTGCAGTTCCTTGTTTACACTGCTTCATCAACACCCAGTCGATTACTGAATTGTCATGTAATACTCTGGCTCCCGGAAGTCAACCAGGGGATTCAGAGGGAGTTAAAAAAATAAAGCACTTAAACATGTCATTAGTGTCTGTACAGTGCTATATTCTTCTGACTGGATGTTTTCAAGAAGATCTGTTTTACAGCAATCATGTTTTAAACCCTTTTTTCTGTCCAAACAACAAAAATGAAGCCCTCAGTTTTCTTGGAGCTCTGGCTAAAGACTGAAGACTGCACAGGCATCTGATTTCACCCCACCCCCAGCCCACTGAAGCCCCATAAAATGACAGGGGATTTCCTTAAAAAGCGTAAACCCACAAGGATGGGGGAAAAGAAGTGACAGGAACAGTGAGATGGCTAGAGGTAAATGGAATCCTAAGTGAAGTGGAGAAGGAAAGACAAGAACCAACCTGGTTTTCAACCCAGATTTCCCATGTATCTGACACGGGCATGAAGCAGACAGCTGGGGACTAGCTCAAATGAGGTGGTTTCCTGGGAAGCTGGAAGAAATCTGGCCCTTCATTTGCTGCAGGTGGCCGGGGCACTGGACACCAGCACTGTCGAGGGCACAGAAATGCCATTCCTCAGCTCCTTGAAGGAGAAGATTCTCCAGGGCAGTCTACTTCCAGAGACACCTCCCTCAGGGCCTCTCAGCTGTCACAGCCACACCACCTTAGCTCTGAAACGTGCAAGGGACCATTTAAAAACTTTGCTTGAAATGCCCTGGGGGCCGGCCCGGTGGCGCAAGCGGTTAAGTGCGTGCGCTCTGCTGCGGTGGCCCAGGGTTCCCCGGTTCGGATCCCAGGCGCGCACCGATGCACTGCTTGGCAAGGGATGCTGTGGTGGCGTCCCATATAAAGTGGAGGAAGATGGGCATGGATGTTAGCCCAGGGCCAGTCTTCCTCAGCAAAAAGAGGAGGATTGACATCAGATGTTAGCTTAGGGCTGATCTCCCAAAAAAAAAAATGCCCTGGTAATATCCAGTTGCTACAAGTTTTGTTTCTAAACACAAGTCCTATACTTGCCTAGTGGCAGCAAGGTAAGAGATCTCAGACATACTTGGAACAGCACTGCCCTGGTATAACCCACCTGTGTGCTCAGTTTCCAGTCTTCTTTTTTGGCTCTCAACCTTGAAGCTCAAGCCAAGGACTGCCAGACGTCTGAAGAGCAAGGCACCAGAAGAGACAGATGTGGGCAGAGCTTCAAACCACCCCAGCCACAGCTCGGGGACAGAGAGTGCTGCAACCACCAAACTGGTCCACCAGGCTGAGAAACGGTATATAGGGAATGAAAAAGAACATCTGGAAATTAAAGCATGAAAGATGAGATCAGAAGCGACTAGGCAGTGGATACCTGAGTAATGGGAGACGTGAGTTTCCAAGTAGAAAGGGCCCACTAAGCGTGGGGCACAAAGGATAAAGATAAACCCAGAACAAGGAAGACAAAGGGAAGAGCCCACAAGACTTTAAACGCAGCCCCATGTAATGGGAACGGCCTTCAGAAACCTGAAGGGAAGCTATTTCCAACCTGGAATTTTAGACCTAGCCAAAAAGTATCAAGGTAGAATAAAGTTATTTTCAAAGACACAAGGGTCAAAAACAGATTTCCCACACACTCCTCAGGAAGCTCTTGGAGAATCTGTTCATGAAGATGAGGAAGTAAATTAAAAAACAGAGTCAGGGGCCAGCCCAGTGGCGTAGTGGTTAAGTTCACACGCTTCAGCCGCCCGGGGTTTGCAGGTTTGGATTGTGGTGTGGACCTATGTGCTGCTTATCAAGCTGCGCTATGGCAGGCATCCCACGTATAAAGTAGAGGAAGATGGGCACAGATGTTAGCCCAGGACCACTCTTCCTCACCAAAAAAAAAAAAAAAAAAGGGGCCAGCCCTGGTGGCCTAGTGGTTAAGCTTGGCGTGCTCTGCTTCAGCAGCCTGGGTTTGGTTCCCAAGCACGGACCTACACCACTTATCAGCAGCCATGCTGTGGCAGCGGCTCACATACAAAAAGAGGAAGATTGGCAGCAGATGTTAGCTCAGGGTGACTCTTCCTCAGCAAAAAAAAAAGATGTAGTAAATAAAAGATCAACACATAAGAGAAATGGTAGGAGATTCTGAGACTTTAGGAAAATGAAAATTGATGAAACATAATACATCCAAACATCTTGAGATTTAGAGATGGAAGTTTACAAATTAACTACACAAAAAACTAAGCAAATAAAATATGAATTATCCCAAAAGAAACCAAAAGTCGTGCAGGAGAGGCAAAGTTCCTGTATTATATGGCTCAGCTGTATTTACATAGTAATAACTACAGACACTAAATAGCACCAATCAAAATGACTGAGGGGATGGGAAAGCTGGGGGCAGCTGGGGTGCAGATGGGAAGGAGAAAGCCCTCCTGTCTACCACAATGGGAGTATCAGTGGTAAGGGCTGAAACTGGAAAAGCCAACTGGCAATAAAAGCATGTGGTGTAGCCTGACTCCTGGGAGGAGAGCGAGCGAGGGGCTGGAGGCCGAATCGGTTGCCAGTGGCCATTGATTTCATCGATCATGCCAATGGAATGAAGCCTCCGTAAAAGACGCACGCACAGGCCGGGGATGCAGAGCCCCTGGGCTGGTGAATGGGGGAGATCTGGGCGAGTGGTGCACTCAGAGCACATGCAAGCTCTGCCCTCTCCCCATGCCTTGCCCTGCGTTTCTCTTCCACCTGGCTGTTCTGAGTTACATCCTTTTATAACAATCCGGTGAGCTAGTAAGTAAAAAAAAAAAAAGCAAGCATGCGGTTTAGATACGTGGAGACAAATGTAAAAAATGAGTTACAAGAACTAACTAGTTGCCCCTGGGGAGGGTGTGAAGGGGGAAGACTTGTTTTGGTAGCAAACCTTCAGAACTATTTGGTCTTTAAACTACATATTTATCTTTGGTAAAAAAAAAAACAACTCAAAAATAGTAATCTTCAAAGCAATAAAAAAGAATATTTAGAAAACTGATTCTAACATGAACTGTTTATAGTATAATTTCAGGCTCCAGAAAGGATCTGAAAGTCATATAGTCAGCCTCTGCTGCACAGGCTGCCAACTTGAGGCCCAACATCTGCATTTTCAGCCCAGAGCTCTGGCCCAAAATCCATGTGCATACACCCCCCACGGTGGCCATCACGTATGTTCTCACCAACATTCAACAGGTCCCAAACCAAACATCACTACCCACCCCCATTATATGCTGATTTATCCAGATTCTCTCCCTGGAGGGGCCGCTCCTTGTACCCCCCAGCATGAAAACATCCATTGAAAATGACTGTCTCCAACAACCCAGGAACCAGGAGGTTGTTCACCAAGGTCTCAAGAATTCAAGTATTACCAGTCATATGATTCAAGGATTTATTAAGTCATACATGCAAAACATACTGCTAATTGCATTAGCAAAAGATCAATGTAAAAACACTTCACAATTCTGCGACTGTCAATTTAAAAAATTTTGTTCTAGTGGTTGAGAGGTCCAACCTTGTATTCTTGCCAGTGGGTAAGTTGTACAGAACTTCGTTAGCACGAGCATGGGGTTTACAGAACCTCACAGACCCAAAGGAACATTGTTAGGCAGAGCAACACCAGGAAGCGCGTGTCCATGTGGGTGAGGCGAAGAGGAGGGTCAGTATGAGTCAAGGTACAGTGTTGGTGCTCTGGCAAGACAGTGATGTTAAGAAGGTTCATAGTTTAAGAATATCTAAAATATTTTAAAAACTGTAAAGCTGCAACACATGATTTTTACACCTAGTTACTAGAAAACTAAGGAAAGCATTTATTAGCTTTGAATAAAGTAAAATGAAAACAGGAATGCACTTTTACTAATCTACAAAAAAAGTTTCTAATGCATTATCAGAAAGATTTTATAATACAAGGAGGAATATTGCTCATTAAGAAGGGGTTCAATAAGAAAAGCACTTAACTAAGCAACTATGGGAATGACCACTTCAAAGTTGAATTAAATGCCCGATTTCAGGAGGGATGGCAGGTTTAAGAAAAAGGAAAAGCTTCAGAAAACACTTACTGATAATACCGACCTTTCTTCATCATCTACTGCATTTGACAGAAATTAACCTTTTAAAATTTTTACCCGTGACACTTTTATTCAGTTTAATTACGTGTACAATGTAGTGTAAATTAACCTCCACTTCGTTATTTTGTCAAAATACTGTCTTCATCCTTTGATCACATCAAGTGTTCCACACACACCACCCCAGTGCACCCACGGCTAGGGCAGAACACTTCATGAGGGAGCACGGGAGTCAGAGTTCTGTTCAAAATCTCAGCAAAGCTAACATACTAATTTTTTTTTTTAAATCTCACTACGAAATCAAAAAGATTGATCCAAAGAGTTGAGTTGTTACCCTCATTCCATTATGATACAGTACAATGTTAGGTAAGGAACATGGGTTGATAAATTACCGACACATTAAATGGCAACATTTCAGGAAGGAGGCTGAGCTTTGTCTCCCATCTGAAACTAGTTAGAAAGGGTCTGCTTTCCTAACTTCACAAGCTACAGTCTCCTTCAAGACGAAGGTCTTCAAACAGTTTAGTGCTTAGTGTTCTCAGCACAACAATGCAACTTTCACAAGGTATTTTGGCAACTCTTAATCTGAGCAAGAATAGGGGCTTTTGAAAAATAAGGCTTTAAGAAAGCTTGTCATTTTAGGGCTAAATTTTAATAGAATGTGCAAGTTTGAACTCTTACACTTGAAACAAACAAAACCTAAAAATTACTGATTGGTTCAAAATGGTTTTATGGAAAAACTAATCTGTAACAAAAACTTGGCATTGAGTGCAAAGGCTCCACCGTTTTTTTTGAGCAAAGCGTACAAAGGCTCAGGGGTGGGGACAGGGCGGGAGAGGGGCCCAGACGTTTACAGCAGCAGGCATTTTCTCTTCCTCTTCTTGACGGGAGGTGGGCAGAGAACCGCTCGGATAGCTTCATCAAACACTGTCTTGAGGCCTCGCTGTGTGAGAGCCGAGCACTCCAGGTATTTTACAGCACCTGCCAAGAAACAGCCTCTCAGAGCACGAACCTACTCTCTTCCGACCAGAACAAGAGCGAGAGGCAGCTCCCCCGCCCTGCCCCCTCTGCCAGCCCACTGGGCACAGCAGAGCAACTCCTACCCCTGCCTCCACCTTCCCGACTCTGACCTGAAGGCCCTGCTCTGCTGGTCCCCAAATTGGAGGAACACACTCTACTTCCCCAGACTAGACTCCAGTCTGTGTCACAAAATAAAAACGTGTGCAAAGCAGACATGACAAAGGCAGGATTTCATACCAATCTCCTTAGCCATGGCTAAACCCTGTGGGTAGGTGATGGGAGTCAGCTTCTTCTCCTTCAGTTTCTCAATCGTGTCTTTATCATCCCTAAGATCAAGTTTAGTCCCCACCAGGATGATGGGAGTGTTGGGACAATGGTGTCGCACTTCAGGATACCACTAGATGTGAAGAAAGGAATAAAGTTATGATGACACTCTCCTTTGTGAACTTCCTTCACCTAAATTATATCCACACGGGTGCCAAACTGTGTCACCACCCCACCTGAGTCACTGGGTCCCTACAGAGCCTTCATGCGCTCCAGCCTTGCTCACACCTTCCATTTACACCTTCCAGAACCACAGGACTACCTGTGGGTGTCTGATTAGCAAACCAGGACTCTCAAGATTAACCCTACAGAACAGGCTCTACTTGTCAGTAAGAGTGAGAGGGGAAGAGAAAGGAAAGGTCCCCCACAAAATACCACTTGTTTGGTAAAACAAGTTCTTAGGTTATCTCAGAAAATCCTTCATGTATTCAGGGATGAGAATACGTGAACTCTCGGGACCAAGGTCTCAGCTCTGCCACCATTACCCCACTGAACACATCCCTGATCACTACAACTGGAGGGCATCTTGCATGTGGCATTTACACTAAGAAATCTGTGAAAGATGCAAGAGTAGAAAGTAATGGTCAGGGGTCGGCCCGGTGGCGCAAGCGGTTAAGTGCACGCACTCCACTTCAGCGGCCCAGGGTTCACTGGTTCGGATCCCGGGCGCACACCGACACACTGCTTGGCAAGCCATGCTGTGGCGGCGTCCCATATAAAGTGGGGGAAGATGGACACGGATGTTAGCCCGGGGCCAGTCTTCCTCAGCAAAAAAAGAGGATTGGCAGATGTTAGCACAGGGCTGATCTTCCTCACCAAAAAAAAATAAGTAAGTAAGGGTCATTATTTTTATTAGGCCAACTCCCAAGTGCATGATTTTAACAAGGAATACACAGCACTTCCGAACCAGACCCTACAACTTTAGAATTCTACAAAGTCACATACTTAAAAATCTGATGATCTAAATAGAATTACTAAAACCAAGAACATTTCTATCTGTAAATGGTATTTTAATGTTTCTTTCTGAGAGTGACATTATGTAACAAAATATTTTTCTAAAAATCCTCACTTACCTTTGCACGGACATTTTCAAATGATGCAGGACTTACAAGAGAAAAGCAAATTAAGAACACATCCTATAAAAAGGAAACACAAGGAGACATTTAGAAAAGAGTCTTATAATGATGAATGCACTTTGGTTTCTAAATGCTGCTGGGTATTTATACTTCAATAGAAAAAGAAAAGAAATGGAAAAAAATAAACACATGCTGCTGGGACTGACTCATCGTACGAAGTGCATATACTGTGCCCCAGCAGCCTGTGTTGCAAGCTTGCACCCTGGACACACCCCTTCAGTTTCGTCGGACGGCTCCCAAACCAGAACCAGCACATGAAACAACCGGCTACTTGTGAGAAGAGGGGAGTGGAGGGCAAAATACGCTAGAAGTTCCTTGAGGCCACGGAGGCCTCTCTGCCATCACTGCCAACCCCCACTGGGAATCTAATGACCCATTACACAGAGACAAAATCAAGCGTCAAGGTCCTACTCCAATGTCTATAAAATTTGGTCTCAGTTTCTCAAAAGCAGAGTCAAGTTTAAAAACATTATCTACAAACAGCATGCTTTTCATCAAGCTCCCCATCCGCACGTTGAGTACAACGTGCCTCTTTAAGAACTGCCATTAGAGCCACTGGCAAAAAGTGGAGGTTCAAGTATTTGCTACATGAGCACGTTCCTCCCTGATGGAGGATGCTCTGGTGTGTTAAGTGGCATCTCCTCAGCTGTCAGAGCTTCTCAAATCCAAGCAGGGCCTCTGGAGAACTTGCACCCAGGGCAGCCGTGGCTAAAGTAGAGGTTCAATGGAAAAGTAGTGCAGAACAATTACCTGAACGAAATTTCTGGCTAAATGTAAGATATTTGGGTTTCTCCTCCTGTTCTGTATTGTGTAAAAAGTCAAACTTAAATATATATTTGTATTAAAAAATGCCCAAGAGTTTCTAAAGGTAGGTTTATAAAACAGTTTCCTGGAAAAACGCAATTATGCTACTTTGTGAAATGCACACAATTCCCAAGCTAACACTTTCAATCATCCAGCTGATAATCTTGTACCTGAAAGGGAAAGAAACATCCCACACAACAGCTTTTTATAAATGACATTTGAAAAATGCTAGCGCATGCACAAGCTTGTCCAAGAATCACCACGGCATTTTGGCACCTGAGCTGATTACAACATTTCAAAGCAGGGTGGGGTTAGCTCACCAGCACCGCACAGCCGTGCCCCAGACAGGCCCAGTGCACTGGACACCAAAGCACCAGGACACCAAAGCGGGAGAGAAGGCCCTGGCAGCCACAGTTAGTCCCGCTCCGCTCAAGCACACGGTATGCGGTGAGCTTCGAGGTGGAGCCTCGGTATTTCCATCCCCAACCAGCCTGGAGAGAAGTCCTTTCATAAAAGGCCCTCCTTTCACTTAGGAGGAGGGAGAAAGCAGTTGAGGACCTGCTTTCATTCAAGATAGTAGGTAAACTGTCACGCTCTTGTGAAAGCATATTTCATCAAGCAAAACCCTGATCTTGAGTGAATTAAATACAAAACACTCAAGGAACGTGAGGCTCCATAGGAAATCCTAGGAAAACTAAGTGAAACGAGAGAATAGATAAAGCTTGAAACTGAAGTCGATTGAAAGTTTTACATACGGCAATCGGCTTGTCTTTGCCCCTGGAGGTTATATCCTTACCATACGTTTCTCCAACCTAGTAATGCATGAGAACTGTGTTTGAGTTTAGTAAAAACTGAGGAAAATAAAAATCAATATAACCCGTTATTTATTCTCCATAGAATTTTCTCTCAACCCTCCCAAGGGATCTAAACATAGACGATGATCTAACAGGTCTAAGATGCCAAGTGCCACCGAAACACTCCATCAAGCTGGCCAAAGGCAGGCACCCTCTGAAGGTCAAGACGGTGAAGACAGAGGTCAGGCAAATACTGGGGAGGAGACAGGTGCTCCTTCTGCCCATGGCAGCACACGCAGAGGGTCCATTCCAGCAGAATGTACGACATGCCCGTGAAGCGCACAGCTTACGCTCAGAAGGGTCCTTCCCTTAACAAAGGCACGCATGTGTGCTATCACCGGCATCCCTTAGTGACAGGCACACTTCTCAAAGATCTCCATCCCAGTTCTCGGACACAAGGCCAGCTGAGGTCGCGGCCAACAGGATAAAGCACCTGTGTGTAAAACAGTCCTCTCGGATGGAAGGCTCACAGGAATGCCGCCAGGTGTGAGAGCTGTGAACACAAGTGTGCTGTGCAGAAAAGCTGGGCCTCTCTTCCCCCAAGTTCTGGGAGTGTGGTTTGAATTCAGGGACCCCATTACCGAAATGAACAGGGATGCTGCACTGAGACCTCCAACTCCCCGCCCCTGCAGATCTGGATGAGGCTGCCCAGAGTGACAGCACGTCCAGTGTTTATCACAACGCTCAGTTCACTCCTCTGTTGCAATAAAAATTGAAAGACTTGCTCTTCCAGCAACACAGAACCCTAGAAATCAGCACAGAACCCTGCAATTCTTTTAAGAGACAGACAAGAGAATCATTTTAATTTCATCTCACTCAAGCTTCTCTCATTTACAAGTCGAAGAGAATATTCAAGTTTCCATCACTATTCTGGTTTAATCTACAGGCTCTTTTCGAAGATCTGTCCTCCCAGGCCTTGACATGATGCCAAATCTTTATTGTGATCCAGGGACTCATGGGGATCAGTCACAAAAATGCCGCTTCAAAACATCCTCTAACCATACCTGTTCAACTCTCTTCAATTTTCAACATCTTTTTTGATGAAGAAACATGCTTTCCATCCCACGTTAACATTACGCCATCTGCCTGTTCCTTCCTCCTTCCTTTTTGTTCCCCCAGCCTAAATATAGCTTGAAGAAAACATTCTAGTGCTTCTGACACTGATCTTCTGGCATCAGTTCATTCCGAACTCTGCTTTCCCACCTGATGTCCCAGACGGAGGTGCTCAATCTTGGCTGGGGATCTCTATTTTTATGCCTGTCCTTGTCACACTCAGAGCACCTCAGTATGGCCACCTGTGGCGTGGCCATACTCATCCTTTCCTGAGCTGGAATGGGTCACAGGCCCATCTTTCCTCCTCTGGACTTGAACGCTACTTTCCTTAGATCGGCAGACTAAGATACACCAGACTCACATCGTGCCTTCGATGACTTTATTACTCCTGTATCACAAACCAGTTTTCCCTCTGGATCAGATGTCCAGCCAGAGCAGTTCTTACTGCTGCCCCCTGCCCCTCATCTGTCAACGGGACAACCCACAAAAAGACGAGTCTGCTTTTAGCTGAATGAGACTGGGCAGACATCTGCATGGCTGGAATCTACTACTCCCAAAAGCACTATCCTTTCTCCTTCTTTTGTTTTATTCTCTTCCAATGCTTTCCACCTGGTTTTTACTTTCAGGGTTGAATTTTTTTTTCCCCCTAAGGAAGATTCACCTTGAGGTAACATCTGTTGCCAGTCTTCCTCTATTTTGTATGTGAGCCACCACGACAGCATGGCCACCAACAGACGAGCGGTGTAGGTCTGCACCCAGGAACTGAACCCAGGCCGCTGAAGCGGAGCACGCCAAACTTAACCACCAAGCCACCAGGGCTGGCCCTTGAATATTTTTTAATACAGGCATTCTAAGCACTGGGAAAAGGACCAGGATACACAAACATGGCAGAGAAAAGCAGCTGCACATGTGTCATCAAAATGGAGCTGCTACAAAAACCAGTTGAGGAAAAAGAGAAAATCCCCCTGCCACCTGGGAGCTGCCTGGCGCTCACAACTCAGCCATGGCGTGTTCCTGCTGAATGGAACAATCTCCCAGAACACCAACACCAGACAAGGTCACTAAAATGAGACCAAAAGTAAAGAACTAAATAGAAGACCACTTCACAATCTTAAGTATAAACAAATATAAGTCACTGTGCAAACTGCAAAATCACCAAACATCCCTCTCACCCAGCCAATGAGAGTGTGTGACTACTTCTGTACCCATCACAGCTTTAGCCTCGCTTCATCCCCAACTTCTAGGTAAGAGTTATCAAAATACGCATAGAACTACCCTGCTTCCTGCCAGCATCCAATCCAGAACAAAGCCCCACTTCCGGAGCCCTCGCCCAAATCACCAACACAAGACCAAATCACACTCCACAGTCCCCCAGGGTGTGTCTCCCTGGTGGCAAAGTAACAAGTAACAAACCCAATTCTGTTTAACCACAGGTGTGTTCCCAGCGATTTTTGGCTGGAGGACACTGGTGCTGTAGGTTAGTCAACCTAACAAAACTTGAAGCCTTTTGAAAATCAAAATAGCCAAGCTAACCACCGTGGTTCCCTTCCTATCTAATGTCACAGTGGTCTCGTTCAGTACTTAAAAACCCTTCTCAAGTCAGAGCACACGCAGAAAATGAAAATACTGGCATGACACACTGGGGTCCTGGCTGACCTGAACACAGACAGGCCCAGGTTCTCCACAAAGAGGCTGGGCAGCATGGTTCTCTCGGAACACACAGGACTCAGGCCTTGTTATGACTTTCGCAAGTCACATATGTTCCCACTCACACCACTAAATCTTGGAACATGTAGGCAAACACAGGTAACTGGACACAATGCTAGACATTGGGCATGACCACTTTGCTGAATACACCTTGATTCTGAGCACGCCAACTGAAGATGAATATGCAGGACTTAGCAAACATTTTTAAAAGAGAACAGAAAGATAATTTACTAAAGAATAGAAAAGCCCTAAGGATTACCTAATTTAGAAAAATAAAAACTTGAAGGGCAATTTATACTGAAAATGATGAATACCTGCTAACTATCTTTTGGAGAATGAAGTAGAAACTAATGGTTTAAACAGATTTAACTTAGTGACACAGAGCTACCCAAGAGAGAAGAGCAGCAGCATTAAATGACTATAGGAAACATAACATCTCTTTTCAGGTCACAAAGACCTAAAAAGGGGTGAGATTTGGATAAGAAATTGTCCAACTGGCCCTTCGGGAGTGGGTCTGAGCACAGTCAGGGATGAGGCACATACACAGGCCTGCAGACCACAGAGCCAACAACTGGAGGCCATGTTCCATTTAGTACACAGTTTAGTGGTTTCCCCTTTGTCAACAAGGAACCAAGGTGCCAGTCTGTAACTTCCAAGGCCTGCTCCTCTTGGTAGGACAGCATGGCTCAAAGGAAGGAGACCTTTCAGGCTCCAGTATCTCAGCATTGGGGGCCTGCCCCTCAGTAGCCGAGATCACTTCCCTCAACTCCAAAGGAGTCCAGGTAGGCACGTCTTTAACCGCTGGTTGGGTGCTCTCCCTCTGCTCCTGACGACCCACTCACACCCTCTATGCTGGCACAGTGTGTTACAGAGTCCTGTGAGCTACCTGAGGGCAAGAACCACGCCTTACTCCCTTTTTGTGGTTCAAGCATCTGATAGGAAAACAGTCTACCGCCTTACACAGAAGGGACATAAAGAGTTGGGTTGCAAGCCTCGCACACTACAGCTTGATTCAAACTGCTACTTATCTATGTGTCCTTTAGCACACAAAGTGGGAATCTCGCCAAGTCACCTGTGACTTACTGTGAGTGACTCCCTCAGAGAAAAAGGCCGAGCCCCGCCCTGGGTCCCCTGAGTCATAGGAGGTGGTTCTCATTTCTCAGAAGTGACACCCCACCCTTCCAGATGTATCCAGTGGGTTGGAGACTCCTACTCTACCAAGCCAATATGTTGGCAAATCCATTTAAAATCTGGAATTACTAGCACCCACTAGGTACATAATAGTTTCCTAAACATACTAAAGAATTCAAACCATTTGGTGATTATAGCTGATTTTTGGATTTTTTGTGAGGAAGATCAGCCCTGAGCTAACATCCATGCCAATCCTCCTCTTTTTGCTGAGGAAGACTGGCCCTGGGCTAACATCCGTGCCTGTCTTCCTCCACTTTATATGGGATGCTGCCACAGCATGCCCTGACAAGTGGTGTGTCAGTGCGTGCCCGGGATCCAAACCTGCGAACCCTGGGCCGCCGCAGTGGAGGGTGCGCACTTAACCAATATGCCACTGGCAGGGCCCCACAGCAGATTTTTAATACTTAATCACAGTTCATTTTTAGCTAGAGATTAACTGAGAAACCACCCAAGGACAATCAGCAAAAATCTACAGCTCAGAGAAACGGTATCTGGCAATTTCTCCAGCAGGAAACAAATAGAAAAGACAACGACTGTTGCATGGAAAAGGCTGTATTCAAAAGTTTAAAACTATCATTAACTAAAAGGAAGTTCATTAGAAAATAAAAAAAACAAGAACTGGGTAGACTGGAACTAATTAGTTATTTTCACCCACAGTAACCCCCAAGACAAAGTGATGATTCAGTCAATCAAAGGGTCAAAGCCTGCCTTCTCTGGACGTCTCCTGTCCTGACTCTGGCCTCTCTGGCCATCCCAGCTTGCTGAGAGCTCGTATAGCAACTTGCACTCATGTGGGCTCAGCTCTGAACTGAGGAGCTCTCTGGATCTACCAGTACATCCACAGAAGAACGAGGAGAAATCCTAAGAGCAGCTACCCTGGAGTGTCTGCGCCATGCCAGGACTGGTTTTGTGCTTTTTCTGCTTGATGGTTATTAACTCATCTAATCCTACAAGGAAAGAGGTGAAGACCAGAGATGAAGAAAATTGCTAGGAAGACGGACAGCGCAATCTGAACCCAAGGAATTTGCTCAACTATCTCTTTAGTTACCTAAGTCTTCAAAGTAGTTTTAAAATACACTTTCAAAACGAAAACAAACATGTAACAAGATAAGCAAATAATACAAGTAAAACAATTGCTTATTAAAGAAAAGTGGCTTCTGATTATGTTTTCACCAACTACTGCTTTGGTAAGTAGAGCATTTCGTTGTCTGATATAGGAACAAAACTAATCTAAAAATTTTTCTGACTGGACACAGTGGACACATTTTTACAAAACTGAAACCTCAACCAACACTGAGAAGATTTAGGTACTAACACGATAGAAAATGAACAGGTATTTTATAGAAAAACAGCATTAAACCCATAAGATTAGTTACTAACTGGATTTAAAGAAACCTACTCGTAACTGCTTAATTTGATTCTATGGTACAGAACTGGCACAAAGCAAACTAATCTTGAAACTAATTGCTATTAAAACTGGTTTACAAAAACATAACAGTATCTGCTTCATACGGTTGTCCTAAAACTAAATGAAAGAATGTGAAATGCACAGCGTAGTATTCAATAACTGGTAATGCTCAAAAATAAAAACAAACAAACCAACAAACCCTGGTTTGCATCTAGGGGGACATTCACTACTGAACTAATTGAACTTTAATTGCTATTACTTGATATACCCAAAAGATGGCAATATAAGCAAATCCATAGGTGATATGCAATTAATTAAATATCCCGGAATTGTATATTCTAAAGGACAGGTTAAAAATCAGTCACGATCCTTACTGTTTGCGGGTAGGAGAGGGGACGTAATCTGTCATAATCTTCTTGTCCAGCTGTATCCCATAAGCCCAGATTCACCGGCTTTCCATCTACCATAACATTGGCAGAATAGTTGTCAAAGCTGTGGAATGGGGTAAAAATGGTTAGTCTTCAGCCTTGGAGCATAAGGCACAGATCCATTGCCCGAGTTGCTGTCCTAGCCGGGGTCCCAGGGAACGTGTGCTGAGAAGGCTGGGAGCACGCAGGAAGGCTGCAGGCCAGCAAACGCCTGGCCTGTGGGCATGAGGAGAAGCCTGTGAGCTAAGAGGTAGAGGGGAACCGGGGCTGGAGGGTAAGGGAAACAGTGCCTGAGAAACGCTGGACAAGCTGCTCAATTTAACAGAAACAAATTACGGGCAGCAACAAAAACATTTACCTTTAATAAACAGAATACTAAGATTTTTCTCTCATGGAAGAAATAAAGTATAAAACCAGTTCCTCTTTCAAATCCCACTTGTTGAGTTTTTCATGTACACATCTGACTCGTTTTCAACAAGGCGGCACCCCACAAGAGCTGCACTCTGCACTATTTCCAGAACACCCACCTGAGTGGAGGGTGACTTAGTCAAGTCTTGGTCACTCATGCCTGCAACCCAAGTGCAGTGGAAACACAAACAAACCAGATTTGAGAAGCGATCAGATCACGTAACGTTTTCAGAGTGTACCAGATTACACATATAATTAATTTGAAGCTGCTACACGTGAATTAGTTAACTATCAGCAGTAGCAGCCCTTTAGAAAAGCCTACGGGCTGACAGGGAAAATAAGGTTGACATTAAAATATGACTACAAGTACCCTTAGAGTAGTTTCATTAAAAAGAAAATCTGGCCTTGCAATGCACACCAGGGCAAGTACCAAACAGAACCCAATACATCAGCCTTTCAAATAAAATTCCAGACTTCATTTTTACATACTATTAAGACTAAAACTTAGGGTCTTATTACACAGTGACAGCAAAGTCAAGGTCAGAGTAACATTCCAATGGGGTTCATAGAATTTAATGACCAAACTAGCTTTCATAAAGAAAAGGTCTGATGTGTGGCAATTCTGCTTCTGTGAGAAAAGGATAGATTATTCAATAAATGGTACTGTGACTTTTTTCCCATGGGAAAAAAAATCAGGTGCCTGCCTCATACTGTACCAAAAAGTAAATTCTAAATGCATTAAAGATAAAAACTTTAACCACAAAAATCCTAGAAAAAATACTAGAGAATATTTTTGCATCACTGAAGTAGGAATGGTCTCCCTAAGTAAGACATAAAACTAAGGGAAGGGGAAGAGTGGCATATTTAGACAAAAATGTTAAACTTCTTTATGGCAGGGCCGGCCCTGTGGCTTAGCGGTTAAGTGCGCGTGCTCCGCTGCTGGCGGCCCGGGTTCAGATCCCGGGCACACGCCGACGTACCGCTTCTCCGGCCATGCTGAGGCCGTGTCCCACATACAGCAACTAGAAGGATGTGCAGCTATAACATACAACTATCTACTGAGGCTTTGGGGGAGAAACAATAAATAAATTAAAAAAAAAAAAAAAAACTTCTTTATGGCAGAAGACACCATAACAAAGTTCAAAGACAACTGAGAGACAGAAGGATTACCATTTCTTATATACAAAAGTTCCATCAGTAACAAAAACTTTCACTAGAAAAGTAAGCAAAGGATTTCAACAGGCAATTCACAGAAGACTACAAAAGGACAGTAAACATTCAAAAGATT
Organism: Diceros bicornis minor; assembly: GCF_020826845.1. Lineage (NCBI taxonomy): Eukaryota > Metazoa > Chordata > Mammalia > Perissodactyla > Rhinocerotidae > Diceros > Diceros bicornis. Next base: position 8,908,640 of record NC_080765.1, on the reverse strand, counting down.
TTAACCTCAGTGGTGATCAGAAATGCAAATGATGAGGTAACTTTTTCCAACTCATGTTAACCACAATACGTAATAAGGGGCCATTCTGGTCACAGCTGGTCACAGTGATAGTCTTTTGGACAGCAACTGGGTAGTATCTATTAAAAGTTAAAACACCCATTCCTTTTCGATTGGGCATAATTCCACTTCTAATAATCCATCACATGTGCACAGACATGGGCAACGACGTCTAACACAGACTATTTGTCATGCCCCCCCTCCCCAGGCCCTAAAGGACCAGGGGTTAAATCAGCTATAGTATTTCACAGTCATTAACAACTGTTATGATTTAGCTCTATCTGCACGCATAGGAAAGTCCTCACCATAAATTCAGGACAACATGGACAGTACGATTCCAGTGATACTAAAATGTGCTCACGACACTTCAGAGAACACCGAAGTGCGTGTGCTGTGCTGGGGGATCAAGCCCTGGGGGGACTGGAGTGTTCCCGCTCCACTGGGATGGCAGCCGTGAGGGGAGAGCTCACCACTCACCATGGCCAAGGGGCGCTGCGCTATGGGGCTCGGCTACACCGGGCTCCCTAGTAACCCCAGCATTAGAAAAGCACGTTTCCATCTTCACCCAATTCTGCTGCCCTCAGGGAATAAGCAGCTCAGTAGCCAACTCTGCCCTCCCACACACCCTGGTTTCCTCAGTTCCAAAGCCCCATACCTCAACAGTGACATGTAACCATCACATTACTTGCCAGAAAAGGCCAATTAAAACATAATGGAGTATTTCATGTTCCAGTTCCTTGATCTTTCACACAGAGCCCAGAGAGCCAAACTGATCTGAAACTCCGACATTAACCAGTCTCTATACTTCACAGTTGGTTAACTTTCTTGTTCCCTCAATGTCTAAAAATCAGTTAGGAAAGTGACGTGTTTCATCACTATGCACAAACTTTATATTAGATTCAGCATTTTTTAAAAGCCCAAATACCTTATGATTAGACTTCAGTGAATGTTTGAGAGGAAAATTAACCATATCTGTTCATACAAGGATTAAAAATGGCTTTATAAAGCAAAACAAAGGTCAAAGGAATCCGAAAAACATCACAGAAGTTCATTCTCGGTTGAACTTGAGATACTTACACAGTGGGGATGTATTCTCCAGGAAATGCATTGGTTGTGTAACTGATCAGTAGGCAGGTTTTACCTACAGCTCTAAAGAGAGAGAAAAAAACAGTGTAAGTTGCTTAGTCAACATGAATGTAATCCTTGCTTTCATCATCCTGTTAAAATAATTTACAGAAAAATCAAGGAGTATACACGAAGTACTTAGCATTACAGGAAACGATCAGTTCCTATAACCTTTTATTTAATGCTACACATACATTTTTATTCTGAACTTTAAACAAACTAGAATTTCTCACAAAGGCAGTCAGGAGCCTCCACCTTCTGTTTAGGTATGTGGTACAAGCCCTAATAGTCAAGAAATAGTTGTTAAATAAGCACAAGGTTCAAGAGGAACACTATTTTAAAACTGAAAGTCTCTTCTGTGAAAGTCTGTAGAAATCTTTCATCCAAGAATCTTCAATTCTATCCTCAAATTATTTTGATGAATACTAGGATGCAAACACAGCTTTCTTCTACAACTTCCACCTTGTTGATAAGTAATATATTTTGCTGCTTTTGAGTGGCAGCTCAAATTCCCCCACCTTCCTAAAGCCCTCCCTCTGGCAATCGGTAATGACTTCTCGTAACACAGTGCTTAGTCACTAACCACCACACAAGAGGTGCTCTCACTTGAATTCATCTGTATTCATTTGCCACCTCCCCAGCCCCATCCTCACACGCCACCATAAGCTTTTAGAGTGGCTATCATAATATATTCCAGACATATTAATTCATGGCTCAGGGATGCTGGAGTAAACTTCTCAAACAGCTGTAAAGATGAGAAAGTAAGAGAACCATGTAGAAATAAACACTCCAGAGACAGGAGGGGCTCCTGCACAACAGGTAGTGGGTACAGTCTGCCGTCAGGCAGAGGTCAGATTGATGGCTGAAAGTCTCCCAACCACTTGAAACTTTTTTCAAGAGAATATCACCTAAAAATTAAGAAGATCACTGCACCATTAGCCAAAAAACGGTCTCCAAATTTTACAACATTCACAGGGCGACTTCAGGGGCTTCTGAGAGCCCAGAGTCCCTGGCCTCCCAAGGGTTCACCAGATGCTCTCCTTACGTGAGCCCATCTCCCTGCTGTCCTCAGCTGGCTTAGCAAGGTCCTGATGATATACTGGAGTTCTGAGTTGTAAGATTTTGTTGTTCAATCTCAACTACTATGAATTAGAATTCACCATAAAGAAGTTAAGTGCTTTCCTTTTTTCCCTGCACTCTGAGCTTAAGGCCAAAACCTAAACAAGGACAGATTACACGCCCACCCAGCCTTGCCAATACTTGTTTCCCTCATAACATTACTAAAGGCTTAACAAAAGTTGGAACTCCCCACCCCAAAGACCTCACAGAGTCAAACATTACATCATCAGGAGGTAGCTTCCAACTCCTAAAGGCTTTCTAAACAAAAATGACTCACTGGCCGGACATTTTGTTAAAAGCTTAGAATGTCAAAATAAACCTGTAGGAGCAGGAGCCTAAGATGTGGAGTCATTACCCTGGATTTGAGACCTCTGGTCAACTCAACCACTTACCGGCTAGAATTTTTGGTAAGTTTCAACTTCCTTATGCCTCAGTTGTCTCAACTGTAAAATGGATGTAAAACTAGCAACTCCATCACAAAACTATTGTGAGCATTAATTCAAATTCGATCTATACCAACAAATTGTGTGCTATGCCAGGAAGTGTACTAGGTGCTAAAGATTGCAGTGAATGAGACCTCAAGGGATTTACGCAGTTATTGAACTAAAAAATGAAGAATGTAGTCATTACATAAAATTATAGATGTGATAGTGTTATTAGATACTCTGGAAATGTACAGCAAAGGGATCTAACCTAGTCTTGGGGCAGTTACAGGAGGCTGCAATATATGCTGAGACTTAGGAGGAGTGGGGACACAGATAGGGAAGAACATTCTAGGCAAAAGCAACAGCATAGGGGGAGGTCCAGACTAAAAGAAGCCCAGTACAACTGAAGAACAAAGAAATACGGGGGAAGTGGGAGAATAAAACCTGAAGGTGTCCTCTGTCTTGTTAAGGACATGGGATTTGATCCTCCTTGGGAAGTCACAGAAGGTTGTGAGTTGCCAAGAAACCAATGGATTTGCATTTTGAGAAGTCTCTGACTGCAGTATGGAAAGAGGACTGAGGAAGCTTGGAGGCAGGAAATCAAGGGAGCAGCCACTGCTGTGTTCCAGGAACCACCACGATGGTGTGCACCAAGGAGGCGGTTTCAGGGTGAAGAGAAGGGGATCATTTCAAGAGCTACCTAGATGTGAGGCAGAACAAGCATGGCGGGCCCTGCACTGGATGTGGTAGCTGAGGAAGAGAGTGGAGTCGAAGGCAATGAATAGTGAACCTCTTTTCAAAATTACAAACGTTGTTGTGTAAAAATGTTAACAGTTATTGCCTCTTAATGTCAAGAATAAGCAGCTACATAAAGGTTTTAACTGTTACGTTAAAATGTCAGAGTAGCACTTCCTTTAAGATCCTGTCCTAAGTCCCTTCAATATGTATGAGGAACAAACCCACTACTATAAATACAACCGTGTGTGTGTTTTTTAAAGTAAATACTATCTTTATTCTCATTTTACAGATAAGGAAACCGAGTTTCAGAGAGGTCATAACACTAGGTTGGATAGAAAGCCATGGAGGTGTGGAGAGAGGCGGAGGGACCTGGGTTAGGGACTCTGTGAAGTTCGGGTGAAGATTTTTTTAACTGTGAAATTTTTGTTGTACATTATTGTTTGTCAGTCACCATATAAATGCATCCCTTCTCCCCTTGTGCCCACCCCCCCGCCAACTGTGTTTTAAATGCTCTAAAATTTCTTTTCCTGAAACTTCGTCTTTATCTTTTGAAAGGCTTAACTGTAAAGGAATTCAAGGTACTGCCATAAGCTGATATTGACTGAAATTTTATTACCAATCATTATTTGCTATAAACCTGTGTTCTGTAAGAAATTAAATTTTAAAATTCTGACTTTTTAAATAAGTACATGTCCAACCTTTAACTCAAATATTTACTTAATTTTTTAAAACAGATAAAAAGAAAAAGAAAACGGTTACTTACCTCCCATTAGTATATTTACCCACTTCTTTTAAATATACTCCACAAATAAACACTAGAGGCCAAAATCAACATCAGCTCTAGGCAAAGTCACAGCTTTTCCCCACATGAAGAATGGAAGCCGTTTTTGGTCACAGCTCTAACTGACGCCGGGCAGAACTTCTAGAAGTTACTCTTTGCCTTGGAATTTCCAATTTTATATATTTAACTGCTCAGTTTAACCCCTTTTTAATCTTTGTAAGATGCTGTAACTCTAGAAAATGAACATGAGTCTACAGGAAGAACACTCGCGTGAGCACTTTTTTTTTAACCTACCTGTGCTTCTCCTGCTCTACCTTGTAGAAATAACCAAGACTAAAGCCAATAATTTATGTTCCTATTATATCCTTAATTTTTCCATTAGGAGAACTTAAAGGAAACTTTTCACTTAAAAATTTTTTGGTAAACTTCCGTGTTACTTCCTGAAATCTATAAACCAAAACTTAAAAGCACATATGATCAATCTGTCTGGAAACACTGGCAATTTTCTCATGTTAAAAAAGCAAGGGATGGGGCCAGCCCGGTGGCGCAAGTGGTTAGGTGCGCGCGCTCCGCTGCGGCAGCCCGGGGTTCGCTGGTTCGGATCCCGGGCGCGCACCGACGCACTGCTTGGCAAGCCATGCTGTGGCGGCGTCCCATATAAAGTGGAGGAAGATGGGCACAGATGTTAGCCCAGGGCCGTCTTCCTCAGCAAAAAAAGAGGAGGATTGGCGGATGTTAGCACAGGGCTGATCTCCTCACAAAAAATAAATAAATAAATAAATAAATAAATAAATAAATAAATAAATAAATAAATAAAGCAAGGGATCTAGGAAGCTCAAAAAGAAGAATCTTCTGCATTGCCCTTTTTTAAAAAAAATAAACTAATCTTGTAGGACAGAAAAACTTGATTTCTCCCATGACTATTGTAAACCAAAATAAGGAGCCTACATTGCTATATAAAAGTACCTACACATTGGGGCTGGCCACATGGCGTACTGGTTAAGTTTGGCATGCTCTGCTTCAGCAGCCTGGGTTCTCTTCCTAGGCACGGACCTACACCACTCACTGGCAGCCGTGCTATGGCAGCGACCCACACACAAAATAGAGGAAGACTGGCATAGATGTTAGCTCAGGGCGAATCTTCCTCAGCAAAATAAATAAATAAATAAAAGTACCTAGTTCTTAAGGACAAATTAATAGAATGTAGTAGAATATGGATTACAAGTATCAAATATATATTCATACTTATTGCATAAATGAACGACTCTGAATGAAAGTCCTCAATTCACACTGAGAAATGGGATTTGGAGACGTAACAGTAGGCCTTCAGTAAATGCATAACTATGCAGAGAATACCTTCAGAAAACGTATGAACTAACAGAGCAATTTAGTGCTACAAAAGCACAAAACCCAATCTGAAATTCTGATGTTCTGCCACGAACAGGGGACATCACAACCAACTTACAGAGAATGCCAGCCATTATCACCACTGGAGGCTTCAAAACATTCAGATTCTGTGTAGTTTCTAGAATACTCAAAGCTGAAGATGCTATCTATAATAGAGTTCTAATCTGAAGCAGCCATCACTCTAGATGGCCCTTCTAGAACCAAGCCTAACCCTGGGGTAGTTGATATTTGGGTCAGCTAAAGATAAAGAGCTCAGAAACAGGAATTTATATCTAACTGCATATCACCCCCATTCTCCTTCAAAATCAACTCCTCTATTAAATCCTCTTTAAATGTTCCCCAATAATGGGAAGATATGTGATAAAGCAAATAGAGCAAAATGCTGATTACAGAATCTAAGTGGTGGGTATATGGGTATTCACTGCACAATTCTTTCAACTTTCTGTATGTTTGAAATTTTTCATATTAAGATGTTGGAGGAGGGGCGGGCCCGGCGGCGCAACCGGTTGGGTGCGCGCGTTCCGCTGCGGCGGCCCCGGGGTTCGCCAGGCCCCGGGGTTCGCCAGTTCGGATCCCGGGCACACACCGACGCACCGTTTGTCAGGCCATGCTGTGGCGGCGTCCCACATAAAGTGGAGGAAGATGGGCATGGATGTTCGCCCAGGGCCAGTCTTCCTCAGCAAAAAGAGGAGGATCGGCAGATGTTAGCACAGGGCTGATCTCCTCACACAAAAAAAAAAGATGTTGGAGGAAAAATATTCCTTCTGATGACTTTGGTAACTGCCTCAGTAGCAGGATTCCTGATACAACACCTCCTTTCTAGGAAGGGTAAAATTATAAGATAGAGCTACCTGGTGATGCAGAGGTGAAAAAGTAGGAAGCACTAATACACTAGATGACTAACGCAAAAGACAGAACATTATAAAAGGTGGCTTTAAGGTTTCTAAAACTGCATTCCTGATAGTCCTCCACTGAACCCACTCCAAACTTTTACTGGGATTATCATTTAAAATTACAAAAAAAAAAAAAAAAAAGCATTATGTATAATTTTACCAACCAAGATCAGAGTCAAACACTAAACCTAAATTTGGAAGCCAGTGCAGAATTCAAACACCTTTACAACGGGTCAAAAATAGGGAACTCCATGCCACCAGACAAAAATATACAGGTAATTCATGAGGTGCTTAAACATTTATGGATCGTACCATCACTGATTGTTCAACGGGAAGTGGAGAGTAACTGGTGTACATTCCTATAAAGATGACATCATGGAAGGCATTTATCATGCTCAACCAAAAAAATTCCTGGAGAGCAACGTGTAAATTAGACATAGGGCTAGAGAGACCACTAGCCCAATCTGGAGTGAAATCAGGGAGCCTTCTAGTCAACCAAAATAACACTATTAATAATGATTGTTTATATGTGAGATGCTGTTTTACCTAAGTTAAACTGAAAGAAAAATCTTGGGGCAGAGGTTTCCCAAACAAAAGCGACAGTCCGTGTGTTCAGGAAGGACTAACAGAATTAGAATCAACAGAGAGATTAACAGAACAAAAAAGTATCAAATTTTATCTCATATTTCATACTCAATGCCAAATGATTTGCTATATAGCAAATAATGCATTAGAAGAATATAGGCTGAATGATCGTAGTTATAATATGGTTATGACATAGCTTTTAACCATAATTCTAAGAATATTTTTGAAATAAGGAAGCTTGCAATTTGTAGAACCTCAGTTTGCCTTCACTGCTTCAAGTGCCCTTAATTGCCTGAAAATCCACAACATTGACTTCTCCACCCCACAAAATTTAGACCCACACTTACAGCATTAACAATTTTTGAATAAAGAACATTCCAACTATGTCACCAGGAATATATCTTATTCGAGGGAAAGCAGAAAAATATTTTTGGCATGGAAAATTATGTATCTAGATTTTTCACTGAAGTATTGTTTGCTACATACCATCCCTTAAATAAAGTAATACAGCTTAAATTTTTTTTTGTAAAGGTACATTTCACTTCTAATATGGCTTAGCCCTAGTCAACGTCAGTGTCAAATATAGTATCAAAAAACTGACTGAATAGGCCAGGAACTGTGTTTCATGCCTAACACTCCCTTCACAGAGCCTAGCAGTGCCTCAGAGTAACAGAAACAGAAATAATGATACTGGCAGCTGGCACTTACTCAGCAGGGGCCAGGCACCTGTGAGGCACTTAACATCTAGCATCTTGTTTAATCCTCACAATGTCCCCTAGGGGCACCTCTCCTGGGGGCGATGAGCTATACCCTCAGGTTTTCCCCATAAGTGGTGAGGTGGGGATTTAAAGGAAGGATCCAGATCCCATAGTAGGCATTCAACAAGTATTTGACCAAACAAGCCAATACAAACAGTAGAGGTCCATAATCTGTAAGTACTATTAAATACACTAAATATATCCGTTGTGCTTATGTGTTAGTTATTTTAAAGTAAGAATATTACATACTGTGTGTGGTTAGATATTGAATTATCAGCAATTTGATTTTTTAAAAAACTAGTATTACTTCATATTCTAAGCATTATTGATTAAGCATTTTTAATTTTTAAAGGAAATTCAGATAATTTAAAATGTTCCTAAGACAAAGTGACGTGTTTAGCTAATTCATTATGCAAAAGGATCAAAAGTTCATTTAAACGACTTCACTGTTAAACCAGCTAATTAGACATTTTCCCCCACATCAAAGTAAAGCTGCCTTTTAAAAGGTTAAAAAAAAACCAAGTACCACACATATTCCTAAGTAGGTGAAACTAACAATTTTTAGTTATTTACATAGAACCATGAAGGGTTAATAATCCCTCACATTTGTCAGTCTGACAAATCCGACAGACCAGCATCTTTAATAAATAAGTTGTCTAACTGTCCTTCCTGCATCTGAATTAGTTAGAGAAACAATTTCAAACGTCTAACTTACAATGACCGAAAAAAGCTGAGAATTCACAAATTCACTGAGAGGCATAAAAGCACCATCAGTCCTAATGACAAGTTTGGGGACTATTAATCAAAAGGAACAGTGATGCCAGAACTCTTCCTTCGACTTTACAAGACTCAAAAAATGGACCAATTGCATTCTGAGTTTGATGAAACTGGTAGTAATTCCTGGAGCTTCCTTGTTAACGCCCAACTACTCGAGCAACGCTGAGACACACAATTTTGCTCGGATTACACTGAGATTCTTGTTTCTATGGGAGAAAAAAAGTGCATAAGACAAGTCTTGTCTTCCTCGAGGGCCTGTAACCACCACGGACAGGCATGAAAAGAAATGTCTTGAGTCACAGGGCAGCTCGGCTCCGGGAGCCTGTTCTGCTACATCCCATACCTAACCCATGAATCGAAAGGCAATTTCTTTCTTTTTTTTTCCTCAATGACCACACCACGTTCAGAGAACGTTCTCAATCACACCCAGCTTCTCGCAGTGAGAATCTTAGAAGTTTCTCCAGGGAAATAGCAAAAATGATCATTTAAAAAATCCTAAAAGTGGCGAAGCAGTACAAGTGGAAGACACCCCCCAGTAACTCAGTGAAGGGTCACCCAACCAGCCCGTGCAAATATTCGTCAAATATCACCGACCCGACCGGCGCCACCCTCGGACGCTCTCAGTGGGGCTCGAGAGGTTCATACAAAAACCAAGGAAGGGTCCTGATCCGTAACAAGGCGACGCTGCAAGCCCACTTAATCCACAGGCCGACGCGGGAGGGCGGCGGGGCGGCGCTGGGGGAGCTCGGCCTGGCCGGCGGTCAGCGGCGCGGGGAGCAGGCGGGAGGGTGGAGTTCACTTTTCCCTCCGGCCGCGACCGGTGGTGCCCTCCCCCACCGAAAAAAAAAAACCAGCGGGAACCAGGCCCGCGCCGCCCGAGCCCGGGGAGGGGTGGCGGCCTGCGCCCCCCGCCCCGCAGAGGCCCAGGCCCCACGCGAGCCCGTGGCGCGCGCCCGCCCGCCCGGCCCGACCCCCGGTCCTCCGGCCCCCGGCCCGGCCCCGCACTCACCCGTCTCCCACCACCACACACTTGATGGCCTGCATCTGGGCCGCTCGCTGGGCCGCGGCGGCGGCGGCCGGGCGCTGAGGCGAGAAGCGGCGGGCTCGGGGCGCGGCGGGCGGACGGGCGCGCGGCTGCGGGCGGCGGGGCGCGGGGTGCCGGGGCCGCGGTCCACGCCGCCTCGCCCTCCGCCGACGGGAAGCCGAAGCCCAGCAGCGGCCACCACCCAAAGCTGGGGAAAACTGCAGAGAAACAGGAAATGGCTGCTCCACTCACATCCGGCCTCCCCTCCCCCGCGCCGGCGCCGCCGCTCCCAGGCTCCGGGGCGGGGCCGCTCCCGCCCGCGCGGCTCCCGGGGTTCCTCTCGGCTTCGGGGACGCTCGGGAGCGCTCGGCTCCAGCCGCTGGGCGCGCCTCGGAGGGCGGCGGGGCGGGCCGGCCGCCATCTTTGCGCTCTGACAGACGCGGGCCCAGCCCGCCCCGGCCGGGCCTGGCGTCGGCCTTGGCAGGATCTCTGGGTTCCAGACACCCCGCTCCCCGCGTCCCCGACCAACTCCAGCCCGAGGCCATGCAAAGGGCGTTCACCTATATTTTTTATGTGAGAACCATAACTTATGTGATGACGAGGTCCTTCTAGAAAATTCGGAACCTAAAGCTATAAAAAAGAGAAGACCATACGCCATAGCATTATTCAGAGATAAGAGATGTTCATTCAGGAAAATTAATTGTCTTTACTGCGTTGAGCGTTTACATGTCCTGTTGCTTTGCGCCGAGTTCTGGAGATAATGTTTGTTCGCAGACCATTGAAATGCCGATATTTTGGTATATTTCCTCTCAGTTATTTCTTTATGTGCATAACAAACATGTTTTAAACAAAAGTAAGAAATCATGCTGAATCGTTACAACGTTTTTAATGGCTGCTTACTATTCGTTGCATTATGCACATGTACCTTAATTTAACCAATTCCTCTATTATTGGACAGTTGAATTGTCCCTATTTGAGAAGCAATGCTGGGATGAACAAGTTTATGCAAGAATCTTTATAGCTCTATTTCTTTAGACTACGTTTCCTACTGGGTTAATAGGCGTGAATGTTTCTAAAGCTTTTTATACGTGTTGCTGCATTGTCCTCCTGCAAGGTAATAACCAGTGCTCACTCCCATCAACTCTGTTAGCGAGTGGACCCTCCAGGGGAGTTGATTTCCCATGATGTTTTCATCTTGTAGGCCTTCTCTTCCTATAACGCGCTCTGTTGCTCAGTATTGTAACAATTTTCTGAAATCAGACCTTTTCCACACAAGTTTTTTTTTAAAAACATTTTTGTCTTGCAATTATTTCAAAATAAACATGTTCCCAGGGCAAAGGACACCTCCTTTTTGCTTTGTTCATAACGATCTCCCATAAAGAAGAGTTGAAATTTCAAGGATAGGAGAACAACAGTGTCCCCTTTGCTGATAGAAATTTCCAGTGACTCTATGACAAGCCTAAACTACTAAGTGTAGTTACTTTCATGTTTTTAGACCAGGAGCAAATAAAAGGGTGAGGCCTTGGGTCAATAATTTAATCCAACTGAACAAACATTTGAGTGCTGCTGTGGCGTAAGGGACTCATAGGAAATGAACGAGATGGGGACACAGTTGCCAGGATATCAGGCCCACTGTGCTCAGTGCTCTAAGTGGGGTACAAATATGGTGTTTACTAGAAGGCAAAAAACTATATTCATGATAATAAAAAAGCTTTCATCAAAGAGATTAGTTGAAAGATGGGTCTGGGTAGGATTTTTGGTGGGTCTTGATGGAGTAAGAAGAAAAGAGTTTTCCACAGAGAGAAGAAAGTCCTGGAAATTAGGGACTCAGGACCATCCTCAGGTGGGACGCAGAGGGAGCAAGCATTTGCCCTGCTCCAGGTCTAGAATCCAGACAGGTAATTGCAGGCTGGATTACAGACTGCCTTGAATGTGGACTTATTCTGATATGACATGAGTTTTTGAGCAAACACATGACACAACCATATTCAGATCATTATTTCTCTAGATTGATAAAATGAAAGTTCACCATACAAGAGGTTTGACTGTGACTATAAAATAACACAATTAATGTACAACCCACATATGAAAATCAGCTTTAATTTAAAACTGAGTTAACTTAAAGCTTCTCGAAAGTTGGCCTTGAGTGTCTATTTGTAATGTGCCCCATGGCAACACATGGTCCAAAAAAGTTAAGTTCAAATTAAAAAAGCAAATATTGAACTATGTGTGTTTCTGAATGTGCTACACAGTTATTTATCAAGTGCCTGCTATGTATGCAATCATATACCCTACTTAGGTCCTTCATTCAAGGTCGATCATTTATTTGGGTCCAAGTGTTGGAAATGTGAAAGGAACAAAACAGATCCCTGCCATCAGAGAACATACGTTCTAGTGGGGGAGATGCATAATAGGCAAATGAACATTTGATATTCATTCCCGGGTTAACATGATGGATTGGATGCAAGTATTTGATTTCACTTCTACCCAAAACCCCGCTAAAACTTCAGAAAAGGAATTTAAAAGACATAATCCTAGAACAGAAAGAACAGGGAAGGAGACAACAGAGGTTGGACACTGGAATGTGTGGACAGACTGGTTGTAACTGATGTAGCCACCTAGACTGGCAGTGGGAAAGCTGATCAGCACCAGATCTACCCCCAGAGAATCATCGGAGGGCTGGGAACTGGCAGCACCTGGCACCCATGGAAGGGGGGTGGAAAGGAGAGGAGGATAAGAAAGATGGGGTGAAAGCTGAGAAGCAGCAGCAGCAGGCAGTCTACATCACCTCCTGTCATGCCCCAGACGAGGTGGCCGCCTTCTCCTTCCCCTACAAAAGACTGGAGCTTCCTCTCTAGAGGGGGTAAACTAGTGGGTATTTGGATGCCTGGAAACCAAAGCAAAAATGAAGGGATTTAGTAGCCCTATGCTGAATCTTGACCCTCCCCAACCCTTTCCCTCATGGCTCCTGCTGACAGTGTCCCTGAGAATAGAAGGGTGGAGGGTCAGGGGCCTCTTCTCTAGGGAACCTGTCCAGCCCAGGAGGAAAGACCAAACACATGTCAACATGGGGAGGGGGCTCCAGGAAGCCTCCCACTCCTTCTGAGCTGCCCATTAACTCTTAGTTTCTCACCCTTGATCAGACAACCAAGGATTAAAAGATATATGAGGAAAAACTCCAGAATGGAAGCTAGAAATCAAAATAATCCAAATAGGGCCGGCCCCGTGGCTTAGTGGTTAAGTGCGTGCGCTCCGCTGCTGGCGGCCGGGGTTTGATCCCGGGCACGCACTGACGCACTGCTTCTCTGGCCATGCTGAGGCCGCGTCCCACATACAGCAACTAGAAGGATGTGCAGCTATGACCTACAACTATCTGCTGGGGCTTTGGGGGAAAAAATAAAGAAAGAAAATTAAAAAAAATAATAATAATAATCCAAATAAATAAATTTGGGGAAAACAAAAACAGGGCAAGGAGAAGGAAACCTAAAAAAAAAAAAGCTATCATTGTCTTCAGATAAGAGACTATAATTCATTCGTGAATAAGAAGGGAGTGCTGTTAAAAAAGGAACATCCAGATGATTAAAAAAAACAAAAACAAAAGCAAGCTAGCAAAAATGAAAAACTCAACAGAAAGATTGGAACATAGAAGGCCAGCCTGGTGGCATAGTGGTTAAGTTCCCACACTCCACTTCCGCGGCCCAGTGTTCACAGGTTCGAATCCTGGGCGCGGTCCGATGCATCATCAAGCCATGCTGTGGCAGCATCCCACATACAAAATAGAGGAAGGTGGGCACAGATGTTAGCTCAGAGCCAATCTTCCTCAGCAAAAAGAGGAAGACTGGCAACAGATGTTAGCTCAGGGCCAATCTCCCTCACCAAAAAAAAAAGAAAGGTTGGAACGCTGAGTTGAGGAAATCTCTCGGAAAACCTAAAAGACGTGGAGAGATAGAAAATAGGAAATGGTGAGAACACTAGAGAAGCCGCCCAGGAGGTCCAACCATCCCCATCATATCCTATAATAGAAAAGAAAGAACAAAGAAAAAGCAAAGGAGGAAAACATCCACAAAAACATTAAGGAAATTTCCCAGACCTGAAGGACAGGAGTTTACTGATGGAAAGTGCCAGCCCAGTGACTGAAAATAGACCCAACCAGAGTACATCATTGTGCAACTTCAGAACAATGGGGACAGATAATAGCCTACAAGCTTTCAAAGAGAAAACACAAGTCATAGGGAAACAGGAAATAGAATGGCTTCAAGTTTCCCAGCAGTTACACTGGTGGAGCCATGCCTTCAAGATTCCAAAGGAAAATAATTTTCAACCAAGAATTCTACTCATAGCCAAACTATTGATCAAGTGGGCGGGTAAAATAGGAACATTTTCAGACAAGTAAGTTCTCCAAAATTTTACCTCCCACACACCATATCCCAGGAAGCTACTGGAACAAGTGTTCTTCCAGTAGGAGGAAATAAACCAAAAGAAGCTATGAGAAGCAGAAACGGGAGATCTAGCACAGCAGAGATCTAACACCCTCCCCGCCAGGGATGGTGACTGTTGTATGACCAGCCCACTTTGGAGCAGGGAAACTTTGTGGCCATAAACCACACATGGTCTGTTTTCCTGGCCGCTTCCCCCAGGATGAGCAGCCGGGGATAGCGGAAGACAAACCAGCACTTTTGCTTACTAGCTCAGCTCTGATGACAGAGCAAGGATATAACAACAATGAGAAGGTGACAACAATGAGACAATAGAGAACTACTTGTTGATGGGAACGGCTACACTTTTTCTCTCCCCCCCACCCATTTTATTATAAAAATTTTCAAACACGCAGGAATGTTGAAATGAGTGTAAAGAGAACTGGGTATATATCCATCTAAATTCTACAATTAACTTTTTACTATACATGCTTTATCACATATCTGACCATTTATCCATTCAACAATTCATCTAATTTTATGCATTTCAAAAGAGGTTACAGAAATCAGTCTATTTCACCGTTAAACACTTCAGCATGCATATCATTAATTATATTTGCTTATAGTTTGCTTTTTTTTAGGTAAAAATTACATACAATGAAGTGCACAAATCTTAAGTTTGCCGTTCACTGAGTTTTGACAAATATATACACCTGTGTAATGCAAAACCCCTCAAGATGTAAAATGTTACCATCACCCCAGGAAATTCTCTCATGCCTTTTCCTAGTCAATCTCTGGCCCCACTCCCAAAGGCAACCTCTGTTGAGATCTTTTTCACAGGTTCCTTTTGCCTGTTCGAGAACTTCTTATAAAAGGAATCATACAGTATGTACTCTTTTGTGTCTGAATTCTTCCTTTCAGCATAATGCTTTTGAGATTCTTTTGTGTTGTTGTGTATATCAGTGTATATCAGAAATGTGTTCCTTTTTACCGCTGAGTAGTATTCCATGGTAGGATTTATCATAGTTCATCCATTTCCTGTTGATGGACTCCTAGGGTGTTTCCAATTTGGGCTATTATAAATAAAGCCAATAAGAAAATTTTTGTACAAATCTTTTCAGACATGCATTTTCACTTATCATGGGTAAGTACCTAGGAGTGGAATTGCCAGGTCATAAGGTAGGTATGTTTTATTTTTTTATTTGTATTTTTTTGAGGAAGATTGGCCCTGAGCTAACATCTCTTGCCAATCTTCCTCTTTTTTTTCTTTTTTCTCCCCAAAACCCCAGTACATAGTTGCATATCCTAGTTGTAGGTCCTACTAGTTCTTCTATGTGGGACGCCGCCTCAGCATGGTTTGATGAGCAGTGAGTAGGTCCGCGCCCAGGATCCAAACCAGCGCACCCCAGGCCACCGAAGCAGAACATGTGAACTTAACCGCTGCACCACTGCACCACCAGGGCCGGCCTGGTATGTTTTGTTTTATAAGAAAGTGTAAGAGCTTCTGAACACTTGAAGGTCCTGGGAAAGTGGCACAGCCGGAGAGGGCTTGGAAGCTCCATGCCCCTCCCCACATACCTTACCCTGTGCATCTCTTCCATCTGGATATTCATCTGAATCCTTTTCATATCCTTTTGTAATAGACTGGTAAACAAAAAGAACACTTCTTCTCTCCCATTTCATTCAGAAAGAACTCTCTTCAGTGCATTCAAATCTTCTCCCCTCAACAGCAGGGGATTTTCAGATACTGGGCACAGTCTAACCCTACTCCGGGATTGGGAGAGAGAAAACGCTATCCTCCTGTTTCAGCAGTAAAGGAGAAGTGAGTTGGTTGAGAACGACCTGCCTCCAGAACTAAAAGAAAGTAAAACTGGAAATGATACTGGAGATACAGCTGAAACTGGACCTGGTCCCAGTGGAAAAGGCCAGAAGAATTGGATCTCACCGTCCACTCCTCTGACAGAGGCACTGGAAGCTTCACTTAAGCACCCACCTGTCAGTTCTAATGGAAATACCTGGTACCTAGAAATTGTCACAACAGACTGGACCTCACCAACCTAACAAAGGTTGACTATACATGGACATTAGACAAGTCATAAAAATAATAATAATGATAATAGTTAAAAAAAGAAAGTGCGGAAAGTCCTTAAAAGGTTGGCTCAGTTCTGCATTATATGTGACCCTCGCCACTAGAAAGAGGGCTTAACATGCTTTGTCTCCAGGTGGTCTCCAGGACAGTAGCCTCTAGGGCCAAGGCTTGGGGGTGGTGGTGGGCAGTATCGTTCCTCCTCTGACAGGTAGGACGCCGGCTCTGCTTGGCCAGCAACTCCCCTGCGCCTGCAGCCCCTGGCACCAGGGACACTCCAGATTTGAAACAAGCTTTACAGTAACATGCTTTACACTCTCTTAGGTTGGGAATGGGAGAGAGACTCAGAGGACAATTTGTGTTATCTCAAGCCGGAAGTGAGGCACCAACACAGCCCCTCTCACCCCCACGGCTGGCTGCTCCTGTGGTGGAACCCAGGGAGTGGCCGAATCACACCAAACCCCTACTAACAGGAGTGGCTGAAGGGAAATAAATTAGCTTTGTGTCAAAACAAAAGGAACTGGAAGACTTTTTTCCAAATTGTCTCATTTCACCTTCCCATCAACAATGTATCCCCACCAATATTTGTTGTTAGCAGTCTTTTTTCTTTAAATCAGTCTTTTTAATTTTTAACCCACACTGGTGGGTCTCTAGTGGCATCTCTCTAATTTGCATTTTCCCTGGTGGCTAATGATTTGAACACTTCTGTGTGTGTGCTGTCACCACGCCTCTCATTTAACTAACAACTTGGCAAGAGCCTTCTGATACTTGTGGACTGTGATGCAGAAAAAAACCACAAATCTGCGCAAATAAGAAAAATTCTGGTATATTTGCATGCTTATCGATGTGTAGACGATCTCTGGAGAGAAGCAAGCAGCTGGTAACAGAGCTGGCTTTGGGGAGGGGCTGGGTATCTGGGGAAAGGGGTGTGAGGGAGACTTTTCACTGTTTGCCCTTTTGCTCCTTTCAGATTTTGTACTATGTGCGTGCATTACCTACTCAAATAGGAATAAAAATTAAACTCACTCTAATAGATTTCAAAAAGGAAATCAAAAAGATCTCCAGTGTGCGAACGTACTTTGCCATCTTGATGAAAAGAAGCAAAGCCCCAGGATACGATCCAGGTTCTTTCAATTAGGAGCACCCAGTGGCCCAAAGAAATGTCTGCCTTGTCTTCATCACACATGTCAGCCTTGCTGGTATTTTATGCTGGAAGCTTGGCACAGCGGAAAGAACACTGGGGGAAGAGCCCAGGAATGCCCCAGCTTCACCACCAGTGGGCTTGGTGGCTTTGCTAAGTCACCAAGACTTTTTTCTCATCTGCACAATAAGAATGCAACTTGTGCACTCAATTCTTTAGTCCACAATTCCAGCAAGGGCTCTAAACGTGAGCAGGAACAAGCCGGACCAATTACTCATTACTTTGTCATTGGATTTTTCTTTTTTATTTCTTAATTGTTTATTTATCAAGAGAAACTATTCCTTAGCCCATATATTCATGTTTCATAGCTCAGGAACACAGGTCAATGAGTGACAAACTTCTCTGGAACTCAACCCAAAGAAATTCTTTACATTCCAAAATCACTTTGCGCTCTGAAAGATACCAGCCTTCCTCATCTCCTCAAAATCTTTCACGGAATCACAATTTCTGTAGAAATCGGCATATGCCTTCTTTCTTGGTTCAGCCATAGCAAACTTATAGAAAGCTGCAACCCCCAGGAGATGCAATGAATGCTCCAACAATATAAAATCGCACACGCTTGGCCAGAAGGCCACGCATTTGAAGTTTCATCAGAGCGCTGGAAGGCATGGTGGTTATTCTCCTCAACACCAGCATCCTTCCTGCCTGATGGAGAAATGCTGGATTTTTTTTAAAATTAAAGATATATATGCACATTGTTAAAAGAGCAACGAGTACAGCAAAGCTTATCCTAAAGACCGCAGTCCCCTGCCCAACCTCTCCCTGGTCTCCCCACCTCCAAGTCTGCCCCTTTAAGGGGCAACCACTTTTTTAAAAAAAAATGGGAAATACAGCAAATTAAAGAAAAGGGTATTAAAGCTAAATGTACAATTTCGGGGTAACCACTTTGAACCGTATCTGTTTTCTTGCACTGATTTCCTCTATATTGCCAAATAACAAGCTGATGCCACTGTTTCTCGCTTGACCAACTGGCAACATCATCTCTTGGCTTTCTGCTGTGATAACTGGAGACAAATGAGGATTAGCTCACTGATGCCACCATTCCCCCCATTATTGTATATATCACTATTTTAGTTCTTCTCTTGGTTACCATTGAAACTTTAAAGAACATACTGTCCCTCTCTTCTTTGCTCTACCTACTCTCTCGGGATCCTCCTAGGTAAGATGAAGATAACTCCACAGGTTCACCTGGGCCAGCAGGGCCTGGGCCTGGGTAATCTGAGTGACCAAGGCAGCATCAGCCAACAGGCTTGTGCCTCTGACCCCAGGGCAAGCTGTCTGCTTGGTCCCCTGTCCTCCTGCAAATTCACCCATTTTGTCCCTGAAGTCTGGACAGGTAGAGGCCTGAAGGTGAGAGTCCTGCCCAGAATTCGGGCGGGAGAGAGGTTAGGATCATCTCACACCCTCCAGACCCCAAGCCAGCTGCTGCTTGCTTCTCTGTTTGCTAAGATTCCTAGGTGTGGTGCATCATACCAGCTGATCTCACCGGAAATGTCCAACAGAAATATAATGCAGGCGACACAGGAATGTAGTAGCAGCATTAAAAGAGTAAAAGGAAACAAATACAACTAATTTTAAACCACTTTATTGAGGTATGATTGACATACAAAGAGCTGTACATATTTAATGTATACAACTTGATGAGTTTGGAGTAATGCAATTAACTTTAATCATATATATATATATTTTGTGTGTGTGTGAGGAAGATTAGCCCTGAGCTAACATCCGATGCCGCTCATCCTCTTTTTGCTGAGGAAGACTGGCCCTGGGCTAACATCTGTGCCCGTCTTCCTCTACTTTATATGTGGGATGCCTGCCACAGCATGGCTTGATAAGTGGTGCATAGGTCTGTGCCTGGGATCCGAACCAGCGAACCCTGGGCTGCCAGAGTGGAGCACACAAACTTAACGGGCCAGCCCCAATCATATATTTTATTTAACTCAATATAGCCAAAATGTTATCATTTCAACGTGTAATAAATAGAAAAAATTATTGAGACATTTTACACTCTTTCTGGCGCTAAGTCTTTGAAATCTGGTGTGTATTTTACACTTATATCACATTTCAATTCAGGTGCTAAACGTTCATCAGAAATATTTGATCTGTATTTAGATTTTGTAAAATTTACTATCGAAAAAGTAGATTCCCATACCCAAGCTGTTCTAAATATACTTAAAGTTTTCCAATAACTGAACTGGAGTATCAGTTTTTAAATTTAAATTGAAGTAGGGGGCCAGCCCAGTGGCACAAGTGGTTAAGTGTGCGCCCTCTGCTTCGGTGGCTTGGGGTTCGCAGGTTCGGATCCCACGTGCACACTGACACACCACTTGTCAAGCCATGCTCTGGTGGCATCCCATATAAAGTGGAGGAAGATGGGCACGGGTGTTAGCTCAGGGCTAACCTTCCTCAGCAAAAAAAAAAAAGAGGAGGATTGGCATTGGATGTTAGAAGAGGGCTGATCTTCCTCACACACACACACACAAAATTTAAACTGAAGTAAATTTCAAAAGCTCAATAGCCAAATGCAGCTAGCATATTGGACAGTGTAGGTTTAATGGACGCAAAAGCTAGTGCTGCAGAGAGGCCCCTGCTTGGAGGGACCATCAGAAACGTCTATATGAAAGTCCCTTCTGTTTGGTTTTTTCCCATCATGAGGATGTTGTCGACCATCTTGCCTACTACATCACCTTTATGAGGGCTATCTTTTAACTCTTGGTAAAAGTGAAAGCTGTGCTTCCCCTGAAATATACATTATGTGTTGTATTTGTTTATATATATAATTTCAGATATACTGATAAATGCTATGAATAAAAATAAAGTAGTGCTCAGTACATTAGTCAGGGTTCTTTGGAGAAACATAACCAATAGGAGATACAGAGAGAGAGAGAGAAAGAGAGGGAGAGAGGAATTTATTATGAGGAATTGGCTTATGCAATTATGGAGGCTGGGAAGTCCCAGGATCTGCCATCTGCAAGTTGGAGACCCAAGAGAGCTGGTAGTTCCAGTCCAAGTCCAAAGGCCTGAGAACCAAAAGAGCTGACGGTGTAAGTTACAGTCAAAGTGCAGAAGACCAATGTCCCAGCTCAAAAACAGGCAGAGACAGCACATTCTCCCTTCCCCCACCTTTTGTTCTATTCAGGCCTCCAATGGATTGGGTGCTGCCAACCCACACTGGAGAGGGCCATCTGCTTTACTCAATCTACCTATTCAAATGTTAGTCTCATCCAGAAACACCCTCACAGACACACCTAGAATAATGTTAAACCAAATATCTGCGCACCCCATGGCTCAGTCAAGTTGACACGTAAAATTAACCATCACACTTACTATTATGGATATTGAAGGGGAATGTGTTATTATCATAATTAATAGTAATAATAACAATAATAATAACAAGGACAAAATCCAACTAACCACTGAACATATACTACTTACCAGGCACTGTATATGCTTTTTGTGTATTATTTCTAATTCTCAAAACAACTCCATTGGTGAGACAGTTAGTACTATTATACCCATTTCACAGATGAGGAAATTGAGCCATATTGACATTTAGTAACTTATGCAAGATCAGGTCTCTGGCAAATGGCATGGTTTCTTTTAAGTTTATTTTTATTTTTATTTATCTATTTATTTTGCTGCAGAAGATTCGCCCTGAGCTAACATCCTCTGCCAATCTTCCTCTTTTTGTTTGTGAGCCACCGCCATAGCTTGGTCACTGACAGACAAGTGGTCTGCCCAGGCTGCTGGAGAGGAGGGCGCCGAATCTAACCATTAGGCCAAAGTTAAAATGGCACTTTGAACCAAAATAGCTTGATGCCAGGGCCTACTGTCTTAGTCACGACATTAAGCTACTTCGTTTATTTATTCTTTTGTTATAAAATTTTAAAGAGCTGGTCCCTGTTCTCAAGGAGCTTCCAGTATAGTAAGGCCCTGAGTACTATCACAGAAAGGAACCATTTTTGGTTTGGAAGATAGAAGTGAGTATAAGGAGATGATTCAGACAAGTCTGCAGGAAGACATGGTATTTGGCCTGGATCTAAAAGAACAGATGTTGGTTGGGTTTCTGTAGTTGTGGTAGATTGTATTTTCCAAGTTGGCCACAAAAGATCTCTTATCCTATACACCCTTCCTACAAAGTGATAGTGACACTCCTCCCACTAAGAAACGAAATCTATGTTCCCTTCCCTTGAAGCTGGACAGGACTACAGTCTATGGCAGAAGTGGCAGCAGGGGTCTGCCTGAGACCTTCTGGAAGCTTGCTCTTGGAACCTATCACCATACTGTGAGGAAGTCCAAGCCACATGAAAAGGACACGTACAGGTGCTCAGAATGCCAGCCCCAGCTGAGGGCCCAGCTAATAGCCAGCATCAACTGCTAGACTCTGGAGTGAGGAAGTGTGATATAAAAAAATATATACTTGGACTTTGTCCCCAGTTCCTGGCACAGAGCTCCTACCACCCTTGGAATTTCGAGTGTCTTTTGTCACTCATAAGGAGAACTTTCGACCATACCTGAGTTTATGCTAATGAAGTGACTCGTGGCTGAGCCCACAGATAGCTTCAGGGTGGGGGCTGGGTGCTGGAAAAACCAACCACCAGATTAGACCGTTGGAACCTTCAGCACCCACCCCCAACCTCCAGAGCGGAGAGAGGGACTGGAGAGTGAGTTCAATCATGTGGCCAGTGATTTAATCAATCATGCCTGTGTGATGAAACCCCATATGAAAACCCCGAAACATTGGGGCTGGAGGAGATTCTGGGTTGGTAAACACATCGATGGGCTGGGAGGGTGGCATGCCCAGATTCCACGAGGAGAGAGCGTGGAGACTCTATGCCTTCCCCCACCTTGGACCTTGTCCTATTCAACTCTTTTTTTTTTAACCACTTTATTGAAGTATGATTGACATAGAAAAAGCTATACATATTTAGTGCATACACCTTGATGAGTTGGGAGTTAAGTACACACTCATGAAACTATCACCACCGTCTATGCATCAGCCTAAAAGTTTCCTCCTGTCCCCTTTACTTATTATTATTATTATTATTTTGTTATAAGAACACTTAACATAAGACCTGTGCTCTTAGCAAATGTTTAAGCATATAATACGATATTGTTAACTAAAGGCACTATACTGTACAGTAGATCCCTAGGACTTATTCATCTTGTATAACTGAAACTTTGTACCTCTAGCCCCCTCCCCTCAGCCCCTGGCAAACACCATTCCACTCTCTGCTTTTATGAGTTTGACTATTTTAGATTCCTCGTATAAGCAGTATCACGTAGTATGCGTCCTTCTGTGTCTGGCTTATTTCACTTAGCATGTTGTCCTCTAGGTTATCCCATGTTGTCGCAAATGGTGAGATTTCCTTCTTTTTTAAGGCTGAATAATATTAAGGCTAATTAATAAGGCTGAATAATACCCTTCTTTTTTAAGGCTGAATAATATTTAAGGCTGAATAATATTCAGCCTTAAACAACACTGTATCCTATTGGGCTCTTCATCTGGCTATTTATTTATATCCATTATAATAAACCAGTATTCATAAGTATAGTGGTTTCCTGAGTTCTGTGAGTCACTCTAGTGAATTATGGAAGCTGAACAGGGGTTGTGGGAACCCCCGAATTTATAGCCAGCCTGTCAGAATGGCCCCCAGGACTTGTGGCTGGCATCTGAAGTGGGGGCCGTCTTGTGGGACTGGGCCCTTAAACCCGTGGAGTCTGACGCTAACTCCGGCTAGTTAGTGTCAGAATTGAACTGAGCTGTAGGACTCCCAGTTGGCGTCAAGGAATTGCTGTGTTAGAAAATGTAGGAAGCCTTCAAGATGACAGCAGCCCTAGCTATCATCTGACCACAAAAACATAAGACCTCCCAAGTGAGAACCACTTAGCTGAGCCCACTCAACCCCCAGAACGGTGAGAGATGATCATAAAATGATTGTTGTTCTTTTAAGACACCAGGTTATGGGGCAATTTGTTATGGAACAATGATGACCGAGGAGTTTCAGGGATTCCAGGTAGGGACACTGGCAAAATCAGAGGTGAAAGAATGGGAAGGCAAAAGGACACAGTGGGAGAACATCACCAGCTGTGGTTCTTGGGTTGCAGGCAACAGAAAGCTACTCTGGATTAAGAAAAGAAAAAAGAAAGATATTAACAGAAAGAACACTGGTGAGCTCACAGAATCTAAGGAAAAAGTTGAGCAACCAGGACTCAGAAAAGACAGGATCCAGGGCTACTCTGGGGCTCTCAAGGATCTTCTGTTTTGGGGTGCTGACATCATAATAACTTAGACCCAGCTGCCTGAGGGTGCCAATCCACTCAGGCTTCCATTCCTTTTTTTTTTTTTTTTTTGATGAGGAAGATTAGCCCTGAGGTAACATCCAATGCCAATCTTCCTCTTTTTTTGCTGAGGAAGATTGGCCCTGGGCTAATATGTGTGTCCATCTTCCTCTCCTTTATATGGGACTCTGCCACAGCGTGGCTTGACAAACAGTGTGTTGGTGCGCGCCCGGGATCGGAACCTGCGAACCCAGGGCTGCTGAATTGGAGCATGTGCACTTAACCGCTAAGCCACCAGGCCGGCCCCAAGGCTTCCATTCCTGGCGAGGGGGATGGGGAATTCTGGTCAGTATGATTTGGTCACCTGCCGGCCTACTGGGGAAAAGGGAGGGACCCAGTAACTCACAGCCCACCAGAACCACAAGGAATAGGGTAGAGGAAGTCCCCCCAAAAGAATGGGAAGTTGTGGTTGGGCAGGCATAACCAATAGATAGCCACTGTATTCATTAGGATAAGGTTCAGTGTGAATGACAGAGAGCTAGAGTGACAACGGCTGAAACAAGATCCAAGTTTATTCCTCTCATGTGTAAAAAGCCAGAGGTAAGTAATTCAGGCTGGTATGTTCCTCTTATCCCTGAAGTCTCAGGGCCCAGCTCCTTCTTCCTGTAGCAGGCGGGAGCTCTAGCCTGCATATCTAAATTCCAAGCACAGGATGGAGAAACAGAGAAGAAAAGGAGCAGAGTGTTCGTCCAGTCTCTCTTCAGGATGATTCTGGGAAGCCACCACACTTCTTACATCCCATTGGCCAGAACTCAGTCACATGACCACACCAAGCTGCAGTGCAGGTTGGGAAATACAGGCCCTGCTACAAATCCTATTACCCCTCGGGAAGAGAAGACTGGAAACCCAGATGACAATTATGAGGTCCTGCCACATCTACCATGTGCCATCTGGCTGCCAGGTACTCACATGCACATATCTTTCCACACATTTAATATTTTTAAATGATCCCACCTATCACAATGTAACCATCATAATCCCACACTCAACCAAGAACACACTCACCTCATCATCAGGAGAGAAACCCAGAATCGGGTCCAGGTACTGCAGCAGCTCCAAGTCCAGGACCTCTGGGGAGTGTCCTCTTCCTTCAATCCCATCTCATTGTTTTGCAATCAAACAGAAGTTTAACCAGCACCAATTCACCTCATATATAATACTGAGGAAAAGGAGGAGGAAAGAGATGGGAATTTTAAATAATAATAATACGACACAGTATGCAAGGAAGCGCAGGTAGACACTATCTACAGTCCCCATTTCTATAGCCACAAGCCTGGAGCTGACATTTATCACTTCCCCTTTTCACTACCCTTTCTGAGATCCCCGTGCCTTTGGCTAGCATCAAAGTTAGTTAGTTAGTTAGGTTCTTTGCTCAAAACTTCATTCCTAAAAGGTCTGAGCCCTTGCTAGTCCTGCATCTTTTTAAACCTTTATTCTTGATGTATCAGTCATCTGTTGCTGGGTAATAAATGACTCCCAAACTTAAAGGCTTAAGATAATAAACAGCGAGCAGGGTTATGTAGAATGCGTAGCGGCCTGTGGAGCTGGGGGAGCCCCACAAGCACACACTCACAACACTACCGTGGGGGAGTATTAAATTTTCAAGCAGAGAGAAACACTAATAGATGATTCAATGTCTGCTTCTTTTGTCTTCAAATAGCATTCATAAAAAAGGCATCACAGGGACATTTATTTTGGTCAAAAATAAAAATTTGAAAGGAGACTATAGAGAACCACCATATCAATTCCTAAAAAGTAATTTATAATTTGCCTTATGCTTAGCTTTTCGTTAAGCTGTATAAAACTTAAGCAGGGACATGAAATAATTATATTTTGCAATTTATTTCATGACCGATAATATCGAGGAGAAGCATGTGAGTTTACCCAGATGACCCATGACTTTTTGAATGTCATGCGTTTGATTCTGACACATCCTGGGAGTGATCATTCACTCAGAAAATATTTATTGTGGGGCCAGCCTGGTGGCAGAGCGGTTAAGTGTGCGTGCTGCGCTGCGGCAGCCCAGGGTTCCGATCCAGACGCACACTGACGCACCTCTTGTCAAGCCACGCTGTGGCGGAGTCCCATATAAAGTAGAGGAAGATGGGCACGGATGATAGGACAGGGCCAGTCTTCCTCAGCAAAAAGAGGAGGGTTGGCAACAGATGTTAGCTCAGGGCTAATCTTCCTCACACACACAAAAAAATTTATTTTCCATCTGCTACATGTCATGAACATTATTAATTTTTTTTTATAAATTTTTTTTTTTTTAGATTTTTATTTATTTATTTTTTTCCCTCCAAAGCCCCAGTAGATAGTTGTATGTCATAGCTGCACATCCTTCTAGTTGCTGTATGTGGGACGTGGCCTCAGCATGGCCGGAGAAGTGGTGCATTGGTGCGCGCCCGGGATCCGAACCCAGGCCGCCAGCAGCAGAGCACACGCACTTAACCGCTAAGCCACGCGGCCGGCCCTGTCATGAACATTATTGATGTTGATGTTGATAATGATGAAAATCACTTTACAGCTAAGGAAAATTTTTGATATTTTGTAGCTTAACAGAAACACTTTATTTATTGTCTTTTGATTTTGTTTTTATTTAACTCTATTAAAGATACTTTCAAATATAGAGAAAAATAGAAGA
Source organism: Diceros bicornis minor (assembly GCF_020826845.1). Classification (NCBI taxonomy): domain Eukaryota; kingdom Metazoa; phylum Chordata; class Mammalia; order Perissodactyla; family Rhinocerotidae; genus Diceros; species Diceros bicornis. The sequence goes on along the minus strand of NC_080765.1, from coordinate 8,882,263 downwards.
GTAAAACGAACTCTCAGGTACCTACGGCCCAACTTCAATCATTATCAATATAAGGCCAGACTTGCCTAACCCATCTCTGCACCTTCACACTGGAGTACTTCAAAGCAAATTCCCTTCATTATGTGATTTTGTTCATAATTACTTCAGTATGAATCTCTAAGAAAGACTTAACAAAATGGCTATAATTACATTAGCACACCTAACAATAATTCTCTAATGTCAAAAATACCCAATTCATGGCAAAAGTTTCCAGATTATCTCAAAAGTAACTTTTTAAAACTTTTTTATTATGGAAAATACCAAATGTATGCAAAAGCAGACAGAATAGTAGAGTGAATCTCCATATATGCATCATCTGATTTAATGATTATGAATTTATGGGTAGTTTTGGGTCATCTATACTCACTCTCCTTCACTCTCATTATTTGGAAGGGAATTCCATACATTATACATTACATCTGTAAATATTTCAGTAGGCCTTTCTAAAAGATAAACTCTTGGGGCCAGCCCGGTGGTGCAAGCAATTAAGTGCGCGTGCTCCGCTGCGGCAGCCCGGGGTTCGCCGGTTTGGATCCCAGTGTGCACCGATGCACTGCTTGGCAAGCCATGCTGTGGTGGCGTCCCATATAAAGTAGAGGAAGATGGGCATGGATGTTAGCGCCGGGCCAGTCTTCCTCAGCAGATAAAGAGGAGGATTGGCAGATGTTAGCACAGGGCTGATCTCCTCACCAAAAAAAAAAAAAAAAGATAAACTCTTTTTACAAACTTAACCATAATTCCATTACCACACATTAAAAAATAATAATTCCTTAAGATTATCAAATTTTCCCAATTGTCTTCCCTCTCTTTTTTTTTTTTTTTACAGTTGACTGTTTTGAAATAAAGTCTATACATTGGATTTGGTAGATAAATCTCTTCAGTCTTTTTTAATTTATCAGTTCCCTTTCACTCTTTCTCTTTTGTTTTTTTAATTTTTTTTCATTTATTTATTTATTTTTTTTGTGAGGAAGATTAGCCCTGAGCTAACATCCATGCCAATCCTCCTCTTTTTGCTGAGGAAGATGGTCCTGGGCTAACATCCGTGCCCATCTTCCTCCACTTTATATGGGACGCCGCGACAGCATGGCCTGACAAGCGGTGCGTTGGTGCGCGCTCGGGATCCGAACTGGGGCCCCCAGCAGTGGAGCGCACACTTAACCACTACGCCACAGGGCCAGCCCCTCTTTCGTTTTTTAAGTATGTTTTTTTACATGTCACAATCTTGATTTTGCTGACTGCATCATTGTAGACATTTAATGTATTCCTCTAGTAATTAGATCTAGAGGCTTGATAGGTTCAGGTTCAATTTGTTTTCCAATAATATTGCATCAGGAGTCACATGTCTAGCTGTGTCTTTTTGCGACGTTAGTCATTGATGATCATTTCTTAGATTCATTAACTCATTAAGGCTGTAAAATGGTGATACTCTAATTCTGGCATTCCTGTTTTCCTTATTAGCTGGACCCATCTATGAAGAGAAACATACCCTTATCAACTACTTGCTTACCTTGAAGTACAGTTCATACAGGTAAAGTAGGATAAATGCTTCATTTTTTTTTTTTTGAGGACGATTGGCCCTGAGCTAACATCTGTTGGCAATCTTCCTCCTTTTCTTCCTTTTTTCTCCCCAAAACCCTGGTAGATAGTTGTATGTCATGGTTGTACATCCTTCTAGTTGCTCTATGTGGCACACCGCCTCAGCATGGCCCCATGAGCGGTGTGTAGGTCCACGCCCAGGATCCAAACCAGCAAACCCTGGGCCACCGAAGTGGAGTTCCCGAACCCAACCACTATGCCACCTGGCCGGCCCCAATGCTTCATTCTTTCCCTTTATTTACTAGTTTACAAAAATGAGTTCGTCTCGAAGCATTTTCCAAAGGTGACCAGTGAGACTGTTTTTGTTTGTTTGTTTGTTTTGTTATTGTGTACTGTATTGGGTTGAATTGTGTTCCAAAAAAGTTCATTTCTACCCAGAACCTCAGAATGTGACCTTGTTTGGAAATAGGGTCTTAGTAGGTGTAATTACTTAAGATGAGGTCATACTGGAGCAAGGTTGGCACTAAATTCAAAGAGGGGTGGGTGTCCTTACAAGAAGAGAGGACACACACAGGGAAGGTGGCCATGTGAAGACAGGCAGAGATTGGAGCGATGCAGCTACAAACCTAGGGTGCCAAGGATGGCCAGCAACCACTAGAGGCTGGAAAGTACAAAGAATTCTTCCTCAGAGCCTTCAGAGCGAACACGGCCCTGACAACACCTTAAGTTTGGACTCGTAGCCTCCGGAACTGTGAGAGAAAAAGTTTCTGTTGTTTTAAACCACTCAGTTTGTGTTAATTTATTACAGCAGCCCTAGGAGACTAATACAAGATCCATAATGAACTCAGGGATTTTCCCATATGTTGCATTCCATTGTGTTATTATCCTTATTGGTGCTTAAATTGTCCCATTTTTGGCCAGTGAGAACCTTTTCAAGTTGGTTCCTGAGTCTTTCTGACACAACTCTAGCAGTCTACGAGAACTTCCTTGCTGTCTGGTGCGACAGGAAGTTCCAGGCTCATCTTGTACATTGTCTGCCACAGATTGGGTATCTGCCTTTCAGTGGGAAATGGTATTTGGAGACTCCAATCTGGGCACTAGGGGTGCTCAGTGCTACTAGGTTGGTCACTATTCCTAAGCCTTTTCAGTAAAGAGAGCTGGGACACACACACACACACACACACACACACACATTCATATTTGTAAGATAAATAAATGCATATGAGTTCAAGTCAAACCTCCAATTCAAATTCAGGATAATAACGTTTTTATTTAACCTCATCAAGCTTATATAGGCAACTTTCTCCCACGCCAAAACTCCTTATTCTTAACACCAACATCATTTCTCATTACAATACAAACACACACATTTCAGAATAACAGTACTAACGCCACTACCAATATGATTGCTGAAAATAGTTCAGGAGTTTATTGCAGTTTTTGTGTGTTTTTTTTGTACAGTCAAATTACAGTTGTAATGTTTCCTGGAATAGTTCCTCTCTCTGTTATGCCACCAACTGGATATACAGGTTCATTTATTTCATTTTGCTTTTGGTTTTTAGGAATTTTTAAAAATTTTAATTTTGTTTTATAATTGTGTAAAATAGTTACATGGTTCCAAACTCAAATTCTACAAAATGAGGTATATTGAGACAAGTATAGCCTTTATCTCCCTCTTCTTTTTTTTTTTGGGGGGGTGGTAGGAAGATTGGCTCTGAGCTAACATCTGTTGCCAATCTTCCTCTTTTTGCTTGAGAAAGACTGGACCTGAGCTGACATCTGTGCCAATCTTCCTCCACTTTTGTATATGAGATGCCGCCACAGCATGGCTTGATGAGCGCTGTGTAGGTCTGTGCCCAGGATCCAAACCTGTGAACCCTGGGTCACTGAAGCAGAGTACACGAACTTAACCACCACGCCACCGGGCCAGCCCCTCTCCATATTCTTGACCCTATTCCCTCCCTCTCACTACAAGTAACCACTTTAAAACTAATTTAGGGTTTATCCTTTTATTTAAATAATAAACAAACAAAAGACCCAACAAAACCCACAAATATGTATGTGTATATATTTGTATCCGTCTCCCTTTCTTAGCTAAATAGTGGCATTCTATGGATATTTTTGTCCTCTTTAGTTTTTTTTACTTAGCATCAAGAATGACTCCATACTAGCACTATGTCAAGGACTCAGGTTGACCCTGATCTGTTGAAGTCATGTGTCAGGTGCCTGGAAAGAGCCCTTCAGTGGGAGACTAGAAGCTTGCATTTTCTTAAAATGGCGACTGAGCTCATGTGTTGAAATCCACCCCACCCTTCCAGGTCTCCACGGGAATGAGCAAAGGAATATAAATTATTTCTGGCTGACATTTTGGGTCATTTGTGTCCATCCTCTCTTCTAGCAGCATAACCAAGTTGTCTCATTCTTTTGGGTGCTTGCGTGCCATAGTTCAACATTATTAATTATAATGATTATTAATAGATCCCCTGAACTTGTATTCTGTCTAAGGACTCAAGGGATCTGAGTATGAAAGTAGCTACCACTTTCTGGGTCCCTTCTATCTGCCTAGGACTGTGCCGGATGCTGTGCACACCTGATCTCATTTATTTCTACAAATACCATAGGATGAGTGTCCTGATCCTCATTCTACAGAACCAGGTCACGGGGCACTGAGAAGTTACTGAACCTGGAACCCTGCTCCCCTGTGCTTTTCTCACCAGGTCGTGCTGAAAACAAAAAAGGCTTTACTATTTCCCTCACCTGAGACGCTGCTCTGAAGGCAGGAGGGAAAATTGTAGGCAAATCACCTGGATTCTGTTGATCGATTATGAATAAAATTATTTTCCTATTTGCCTTGGCCGCATTTCTCCTCCCTCCTCTCATAACTCTTTGTACTGCTATGAAAATACTTTTCACACTGACTTATAATTAGTTCTGTCTGTGTGTTTCTCAAATTATAATTAGCAGAATGTCTTCCCAGAGATGCCAGAAAATTGGGGCTGAGTTAAACATTAGGTCAGGAGGCTAGACTGATTTACCAGCGTCGTCTGTAGCTTGGAACTAGTTAACCTTGATATATATTTAAATCTCAAGTGTTGTTAGTGTTCCTGTGTGTTCTCCTTGGCCTCTCATTATGTCTAACTACAACAGGCTTCTTACCTTGCTCAGTTTAGTTTTGTGGTAATTTCGTTTGCCATTGTTTATGGCAACTGAATAGCTTGTTAAAAATGCCTCATTGCCTCAATGGCATTTAGAGACAAAGAAATGAGTAACCAAGGAGGAAATATATATATATATATATATATGTTACATCACCACAGCCCATCTGGTCTTTCAACATAATTCTAATAAACAGGACTGCCCAATTTTCCACCAGTGAAAATCTAAAAATAAATTTAGCTGATCTCCAAACCTGTTTACATATTGTCAGATTGATTTTGTTTCTTTTGGCACATCTTCCAGTGAAGATTCTAGCCTTTAAAATCTTCAAATTATTTTCCTAAATACTGTATAAAGAAGCGTTCATTTTGCTTTTTGGGGAGGATAGCTTGAAAAACAACGATAATTCAGTGGCATGTGTTCTGCAGTCCTTAAAGATAGCATCCACTGTGCACTGAAAGGAAAAAATAGCTTACAAAAAAAGGGAAGTGAGCTTTTTAACGTCAATGATAAATGTGGCAAAATGTAATGCTGCAAAAATAAGGGGAACTAAAGGTTTGTGGAAATGCTTTGAAAACTATTGTTTTAATAATAATAATAAAACTAGCCAAACGCTAAAAACCCTCAAATATCTATTTAAAATGGTCTTGGCCCAAAACACAATGGATTGTAAATATGGTAGTACTGAGTATCAAAACGTACGATTCTTTTTATACAGTAAACATTTAAGAAAAATGATTATACTAAATAATAGTCATAGTGGGGCTGGCCCGGTGGCGTGGTGGTTAAGTTGGCACGTTCTGCTTTGGCAGCCCCGGTTCGCCGGTTTGGATCCTGGGCGTGGACGTACTCACCGCTCATCAAGCCATGCTGAGGCAGTGTCTCACATAGAGAGGCTATAACTCTACAACTATGATACACAACTATGTACTGGGGCTTTGGGGAGAAAAAAGAAAAAAGAGGAAGATTGGCAACAGATGTTGGCACAGGGCCAATCTTCACACACAAAATAAAAATAATAGTCATAGTAACAATACTAGAAATGTCCTCTGCGATTTATAATCTTCTTATAGATAAATAAAATGAAGATTAAAAAATGATTTTGAGGGGCTGGCCTGGTGGCATAGTGGTTGAGTTCACACGCTCTTCGGCGACCTGGGGTTCGCGGGTTCGGATCCCGGGCACGGACAGATGCACCACTCGTCAAGCCATGCTGTGGCGGCTTCCTATGTAAAGTAGATGAACATGGGCACGGATGTTAGCCCAGGGCCAATCTTCCTCACCAAAAAGAGGAGGATTGGCATCAGATGTTAGCTAGACTTCCTCAAAAAAAAAAAAAAAAGATTTTGAATATGAATTCATTTTGGGGTAGAGAATTTTAAAATGATTATTGCAAATCCATTTTGGGGCAAAGGATTTTTACATTTAAATCCACTTTTACACAATTTTTTTTTGAGGAAGATTGGCCCTGCGCTAACATGTGTTGCCAATCTTCCTCTTTTTCTTTTTTCTCCCCAAAGCCCCAATATATAGTTGTGGATCATAGTTGTAGAGTTGTAGCTCGTCCATGTGGGATGCCGCCTCAGCATGGCCTGTGTGGGAGATCAAAATTTGGCCACCCTGAAATATATCTCTTTACCTTGATTGTTTTCTCTGAAGGACATTTCACCTCCCCCACTAACTGCCTAAAGAATGTGACATGGTGGCTCCTTCCTAGAACAGATCTTCTATCATGATGGCTGTAAGGATAATGTAAAATAGATGTTACAATGGGAGGGGCACCAAGCCCCTTTTATCAAAAAACTCTATCTCTCCCTGACCACATTATCTATAGATGACCCTGAAAAGAACTGTCCTCCTGCCCTCTGAAGTCCCAGGCCACTACCCACCCCCAACACGCTCCTCGCCTTTAGCTGCAATACTTAAGCAAGCAGCTTAGACAGAAGGACGAGTTGCTCATTTCTGAGCTTCTCCCATGTATACATGTTATTAAACTTGGTATTATTTTCTCCTGCTAACCTGTCTTGTTGATTATTTGGCCAGCCAGAAGAACCTTAAGGGAAAGGGCAGAGGGAGATTCTCCTTCTTCCCCCGACACCTGATAAGCGGTATGTCCTCGCCCAGGATCCAAACCGGTGAAGCCGGGCTCCTGAAGCAGAATGCGGCAACTGAACTGCTAGGCCACCCAGCGAACCCCTATTCTAATAATTTTTAAGTGTACAGTTCAGCGGCATTAAGTACATTCACATTGTTATGCGACCCTCCAATTCAAATTCACCCTTCATCTTTTCCTTTTGTTTTCATTCTCTTACCATTAGGGGGCAGACGGGGACAGCGCATCAGCCGCCCTCCGCGCGCCACCTCGTCCACGCATGCGCGTCTCACCTGGGGAAGGAGACAGAGGGCGGGGGCTAAGGGGGTGCGGCCAGGGCGCGCAGGCGCGGCGCGGGCATTGTGACGTCAGGCCGCGCGGCCAGGCTGGGAGAAGGCAGTGGCTCGGGGAGGCGCTTCCCCGAGCGTGACGTGCGGATTCTCCTCCCTGGGGCCCGCCCGCTCACCCACCGGCCTTGCCACCGCCTCACTCGCTCCCTTAGCGCGCCAAGCGCTGGCCGGCGGCCGGGGCGGAGGCCCGGGGGGACGCGGCGCCGAGAGGGCGGGCGGGCTTCGGAGCGCCGGGCGGCCCGGGTCCGCGGGCGGTCGGTGCGCGGCGGGCGGGCGGGCGGCGGGCGCCGGTCTATATGGCGGCGGCTCTGTCGGGCCTGGCTGTCCGGCTCTCGCGCTCGGCCGCCGCCCGCTCCTATGGGGTGTTCTGCAAGGGGCTGACCCGCACGCTGCTCATCTTCTTCGACCTTGCCTGGCGGCTCCGCATCAACTTCCCCTACCTCTACATCGTGGCTTCCATGATGCTCAACGTCCGCTTGCAGGTGGGTGAGCCGCGCCCGCCTGGCCCGTCTCCCCTGACCCTCCCCGCGCGCCGGTCTGCCCAGCGCGGCCCGGCGCACCTCGCCGAGGACGATGAAGATGCTGCCAGGCTGGATGCTGAGTGTATACCAAGCACCGTGCATTTCTCCTGCAACCCCACGGGAGAAAACCCCGCTGAGGTTATCGTTATCCCCGTTCTGCAAAGGATGCTGGTGGGAGGAGGGCGGGGTGGAGCGGCTTGCCTGGGGTAAGGGCCGATAGCTCGGGTGTGTGGTCCGCAGATAGGCGAGTGAATGCTGGTACGGGCTGGACAGGCCATGAAGAGGAAATTTTGAGCAGAAAATTACAAATTGTTGGGTTTGCAGGGTGGGTTTGTGATTGGCTTTATTAGTTCCCAAACTTTACGAAGCTTAAAAAAATATCCTTGATACTTAAAGTGGATTAATTGATCTTAGCTAATGTTCTGATAGATGTATCCTATTTATCCTGGCCAGGGGTGGAAGTGGGAAAATGAGGTGGAAGAGGGAGAGGTGCAAAAGGTTCAGAGGCCCGAAACAATTCAGATTTGAAATAATACACATACGCATTCGCACACGCCCAGTACCTTTGCTGGTGATCACCTTTGCTATAAATGATTGACATTTCTACATCCCTTGAATTACAGCTGTCTTTTTTTAGTAGAATGGAAAGTCATCAGATTGAGAATTATTCCTTTCCAAGTGTGTCATAGATGGCCAGGTGCCGAGCTTCTCTTGGATTCTGTTTACACATCTTGGAGTGCCTACTGTGTGCTGGGCACAGGCTCTGCGATGGAGGAGGGACGAGTCCCTGCCCTTGGGTGGCTTACAGTACTTGTGTTGCTCCCTGGTGTGCAAAATGAGGAAGCCTGAGCTGTAGGACTAGGCAGTGTTGAGACCATGTAGATGTTGTCCTTTTTTTTTCCTCCTCTGGTTTGTTATATCAGATTGGAATTGTCCCTATGCTTGGACCTTCAGGTTTTTGGTGCCCCTCCCTGGTCTTGGCAGGCCACATAAGGCTTAAAACCAACTGTTGATCAAAATTGTGTTAAGGTGAGTTGAGATGAACCTGCCTCTCTATTTCAAGGTCCAAATTGAGATACTTGTATGTGAGCAAGGGCTTGTGGCATGCTTAAGTGGTATCTGACTGAAAGAGTAGAAAGCGCAGCTGTCTTTCCAGCAGGTGGTATAAGTGAGTAAAGGGTGCTGGGTGTGGGGGCAGGGTAAACCAGAAAGCCTGTTGCCACTAGCCAGCTCTTGTTTGCGAGATCCGGTGAGTTCCAAGAGAAATTGGAAATCCTGATTTTTTAGATATCAACTCAAATTAAAAAAAAAATTTTGTGGCCAAAACAAAACGTATCTACAGGCTATATTTGACCCCAAGCTCCTACTTTGAGACCTCTTATCTATAGTTTTATTAATACTTTGCAGTCATTTATAAAATCACAAGGGTGACTGTAAGAGAAAACCTAGTACATAATGTTGAAAATTACCCTGTTTTGTACCATTAGAAAAATTGCCTTTCTCATATGTCTACTTACTGTAGTCTAAGCTACCATAATCACTCGCCTGGACTATTGCAGTAGCCTCCATCTATTTTCCCCGGGGTAGTTAGAGAAGTCTTTTAAAAACATAGATCATGTCATTCCTCACAAAAAAAAAAGAAAAACAAAACTCCTTCCCATAGCCCACAGAATGCAGTTCATGTGTTTTTACCCTGCAGAGCTGAGTTCTGCTCACCTAACCTCTCACCTGACTTGCTCCTTGCTTACCATTTCTCTCGGTTTCCTTTCTACTCTTTGTATGCACCAAGCCCCTTCCTGCCCCTGGGTATTTGCACGTGCTATTCTTGCCACCTTGAATGTTCTTCTTTGGGTCTTTGAATGCTGGTACATTCTTACACTTCTGTTCTCATTTCAGAGAGGACTTGTGATCAGCATATTGATATGATCTTGTGCCTGCTCTCTTCATTGCAAGAGTGCCGGATGCTTGTTTGTTTCATAAGCAATAAGGAATAAAGGACTCCATTTCTAATATGATGCTTAGAGTTTCCAAATCTCTCAGTTGTTTCTAGGGCTGTGAGATAATCTCTGGAAAGGTTATTCAAGTACAAATTTTATGTCAAGGAATCTGTTTTGTAATGATGGAGGGTAAGTGCATTTTGGAGGAGGGAAATTGGCTCTATGATAAAAGTGGTATGGGCAGTCAGGAGAGCCTAGACGCACCAATCCCAGACGCCCATAATGGGTGACTTGGTGGACTTGATGTCAAGTAATTGTCCAGCTCAGCAGGGCTTTAGAGATTGCGGGAGCTGAATGCTTCGGGCGTAGAGTGTAAGCTTTTTTAGTTCAGGGGTGAGCGGGGTGGGGGGAAGCGCAGACAAGGTGGTCACCGGCTGCTATAGGGGAGAGCTTTCTAAGAACCAGATGAAGATTTTGGGTTTGATCTTGAGCTTGATTAAGTGCAACAGTAGCCATTTCACATGCTGAGGGGCACCGGGGAGGGGGGGGAGTGGGGGTGTCTCTCTTCTTTACTGTAATAATTACATCTGCTACTTTAAACTCCCCTGCAGGTTTAGAGTTTCTGTTCATTTGTGAAAAATCACCAACTTACCTGATTTGAGCGTTTAATTATTCGGGCCTCTGGTAAAGGGAAGTGCAACAGGAAATAGAATCTGAGTAAAGGGGGACAGCCCAGCTCACTGCCTTCTTTTTATTCAGAACACTCTGTACACATCCTCTCCGTCTGTTTCGAGAGTAATAAGGAATAAAGGACTCCATTTCTCAAGTTTACTTAAAACCTCCAAGTCATTTGTTTGTAGGACAGGGAGACATTTTAAGGAGGTTGATACCTCTTTAATATGAAAGATGATTGAGAAAATAGGTGCAAAAGCACTTTGTAAACTCAGAAGGGTTGTGATTTAAGCATACTGTTTGCAAGCAAGCCTTAATCTTGAGTCGTTAACATCCTACTTACTTATACAGAATCTGAAATATAAGGCAGTAAGAAAAATGAGAATCCATACCAAATACCAAATGTAAAAGCAGGATAAAAAATTGTACTGACAACCTGCTATAATTTAACTAGTAATGCCTGCAACTTTTCAGTTATGTGGCCTGTGGGAAGAATCGAGTATCTTAGCCCCAGGTCACCTAGATTCTTATAACTATTCAAAGAGAAGCCCTAAAAAAGAACAGTCAGAGAAAAGAAGACGCCTTGTCCTCCTGCGCTATTGGCCACACCACCCTGTGCTGACCAGGCCTGAAAACCTTCCTTTGGCTCCTCCCTCTGTGAGGCCCCCTCCTCTTTTTTTTTTTTTTTTAATAATTTTATTTATTTATTTTTCCCCCAAAGCCCCAGTAGATAGTTGTATGTCACAGTTGCACATCCTTCCAGTTGCTGTATGTGGGACGTGGCCCCAGCATGGCCGGAGAAGTGGTGCGTCAGTGCACGCCCGGGATCCGAACCCGGGCCGCCAGCAGCGGAGTGCGCGCACTTAACTGCTAAGCCAGGGGCCGGCCCTGTTCGTTCTGTTTCTAACTGCTGTTTTGTAGTCTCCTCTTTCTGAATGGCTTTCTAAATCCACAGCTCCGTATGTTTCTATGTTTACCTATCACTTGACAATCTACATTCATTCATTCCAATCAGGTAGAAAGAGGTCGGGAATGCAGGGAGGGATGGGGAAGCTGGTTGCCGTTCTCAATAGAGCAGTCAGAGTGCACCTCATTGATTAGGTGCCATTTGAGCAAAACCTCGAAGGAGGTGAGGGCTGTAGCCTTGGAGATGTCTGAGCTAGAAGAGTATTTCGTTTTGTGCAGGGAAGGACCTACAGCTGGTGCAAGGCTAATGTGTTTAGAACAGCAGGAGGCTGGTTGGTGAGGATGGAGGCAGGAGATTCAGACCGAGAGGTTTAGGGGCAGCTCATGTGGTGTCTTGTAGACGTTGAAAGGACTTTGGCTTTGACTCTAATCGATTAAATGATCTTTCTTATGTCTGAACAATTTCAGAAGTAGTAATGATTCCAAGACCCTGGACCCAGGGTCAGTTCCAGCTTGAAATGAGTTTTATTCTGTTGCTTGATTTACATCAACCTCCTAGAAGAAAATTAGAGGAAATTATAGACTATTAAGAAAACGTTATAAAAGCTTATAAACTTTGTAAAAGCTTAATGGGCTAAGTAAAAAGCGTGCGCTCAGTTAAACTTAGGGGTTTGTTCTGGCTTCTGAGATAATGAACAAGAGTATACTTTGAGATGAATACCAAACATAGGAACACGAAAATACTCCAGCATCTTTGCTGTCTCTCGAGTGAATGCTTTAATCGTGGTTTTTCATATACTTTTGAAAAATTTTAAACCTATATAAAATTTGAAAGAATAGTACTGTGAATATCTATATCCTGGACTCAAGTTTTTTAAAAGTCTTACAAACAATCATATAACGATTCAAGCACATATTAAAGAGTATGAGTTAGATCTGTATGTGCTAATGTTAAAGATATTCACCGTATATAAAGAGAAGAAAAGCAAGTTTAAAAATCATCTATGTACTATTATCACATTTAGAAGGTTTTTCATAAATATGCTTGTCAATACCTGGGGGAGCATTCCAGGACCAGGGAGTAGCCCTAACTCAGGAGAGAGCCTAGGCATTGCTTCTTGGATGATCTGTGGAAAAGGAACAACGTTTCTTCACCTCCACAGACGGGGTTGCTTATAAACAACAAACATTTGTTTGTTACAGTTCTGGAGGTTGAGAAGTCCAAGATCAAGGTGCCAGCGTGGTCAGACTCCTATGAGGGCCCTCCTGGTTCATAGCCGGTGGCTTCTCTCTGTGTCCTCCCATGGTGGAAGGGGCTAGGCATCTCTGTGGGGTCTCTTTTATAAGAGCACTAATCTCATTCATGAAGGCTCCACCCTCATGACATAAACACTTCCCAAAGGCCTCACCTCCTAATACCATCATCTGTGGGGGTTAGGGTTTCAGCATATGAATTTTAGGGGGACACAAACATTCAGACTGTAGCACTTCCTGATAGCTTTGTAAGATCCAATAAAAATGAATTGATTTCACATGCAAAAGGATGAAGCTGGACCATTACACCATGTATAAAAATTAACTCAAAATGGATCAAAGACCTAACCGTAAGGGCTAAAACTATGAAGCTCTTAGAAGAAGACATAAGGGAAAATCTTAATTTGGCAATGATTTCTTGCTAAAACACAGGCAACAAAAGAAGAGGTAGATGAATTGGACTTCATCACCATTACAAACATGAAAATTCTTTTGCATCAAAGGACACTATCAAGAGACTGAAAAAGACAACTTACAGAATGGGAGAAAGTATTTGCAAATCATATATCTGATAAGGATTAATATCTAAACTCTTACAACTCAACCACAAAAAAACTAATCCAAAAATTGGCAAAGGACTTGAATAGACATTTCTCCAAAGAAGATATACAAATGGCCAGTAAACCCATGAAAAGATGGGCAACTGAGTGGAACATGTTTGTGGGCAGCCAGGCCACTTACTTCAGTGAGGACCTGACATGTCACCATGATGAGCTCTGAGCCCCAGCTCGGCCACTACAGCCTTGTGGCCCTGTGGGATGACCCAAGGAGGGGCTCCGGTGTCTAGGACCCCCTCTCCTGGCTCTGCCAGATGTGGACACAGCCCCCACTGTCCCCCTGCCCCTGGGCTCTCACGGACCCATCGGAGTCAGCTTTTCTCTGTGAGACTCGAAGCCTTCCCCACCCCGCCCCAGGGGCTCTCACAGGGTGTGTGACCACCCATTTCTCACTGGCAGGATCTCCCAGCCCAGACCCAGGGATCCCCATGCCAAGCTTAGCCTCTAAGAGTCTCCACCAACCGCCCCAGTTCCAAGTCGGAGCCTCGATCCACACAGACTGAGAAACACTCTCCCTGCCCAAACTGGGAGTGGCACTGCCCCCAGGACCCCTCCTCTCTGCCAGAAAGGCAATAAAATCCCGTGCTGGGGCAAAGAAAAAAAAAGTCATTAGGGAAATGCAAATCAAAACTACAATGAAATACCACCTCACACCCATTAAGATGGCTACTATAGAAAAGAAGGAAAAAAACATGTTGGTGAGGACGTGGAGTAATAAGGACCCTTGTGCACTGTTGGTGGGAATGTAAAATGGTGCATTTGCTGTGGAAAACGTTTGGTGAGTCCTCAAAAAGTTAAACACAGAGTTACCATTTGATTCAGCAATTCCACTTCTAGGTGCATACTCACAAGATTTGAAAGCAGGGACTCAGACACTTGTACTCCAATGTTCATAGCAGTGCTATTCACAATAGCCGAAAGGTAGACGCAACCCAAGTGTCCATCAACAGACGAGTGCGTAAACAGAATGTGCTATATACATACAATGGAATGTTATTCAGCTTTAAAAAGAACGGGCGGCCCGTGGCTTAAAAACCAAATCGTGCAGATTTTGAGGAAAAATTACCCTTAATTCTTTTCAAGCAAATCTGCAAACCAGTTTTACTCTTCACTTAAAGACATTAGATATTAATTTTTAAAAATTTTGAGGAGGGGTAGTTGATAAGGAGAAAGTTTATTTAAAATTAAAAAACTTGGGGCCTGTTCCGTGGCTTAGCGGTTAAGTGCATGTGCTCCGCTACTGGCAGCCCAGGTTCGGATCCCGGGCACGCACCGACGCACCGCTTCTCCAGCCATGCTGAGGCCGTGTCCCACATACAGCAGCTAGAAGGATGTGCAACTATGACATACAACTATCTACTGGGGCTTTGGGGAAAAAAAGGAGGAGGATTGGCAACAGATGTTAGCTCAGAGCCGGTCTTCCTCAGCAGAAAGAGGATTAGCATGGATGTTAGCTCAGGGCTGGTCTTCCTCACACACACACACACACACACACAAAAATAGGAATAAAGTTCTGATACCAGCTATAAGTTGAATAAACCTTGAGGACATTATGCTAAGTGAAATGTCAGACACAAAAGGGTACTTATAAGAGGTCCCTAGAGTAGTCAAATTCATAGAGATGGAAAGTGGGGTGGTGGGTGCCAGGGGTTGTGGAGAAGGAGGAATAGAGTTAGCGTTTAATGGGGACAGGGTTTCAGTTTAGGAAGATGAAAAAGTTGTGGAGATGGATGGTGGTGATGGTTGCATAGCATTGGGAATGTACTTAATGCCAGTGAACTGTACACTTAAAAAATGATTAAAATGGTAAATTTTGTTATGTATATTTTACTACAATTTAAAGAAAACCAAATTACTAGAAAAGAGATTATGCTCCTGGATGTTGTGGCAATGTTAAGTTGCCGTGAAAGTTTCTAAGTGCCTATTCTTCTCTCATATGATCCTAGGAACAAATTTCCTGGAGAGGGGAGGGCATGCAGGACAGTGGCTCGCACCTTTGTAAGGACTTTGGCTTGTACTCTGAGTGAGATGGGAAATATTTCACGGAGATGTGACCTAATCTGGTTTACTTTTTGAAAGGTTCATTTTTTAAAAAGCTTTATTTTGGGAATATTCAAATATACACAAAAATAGAATAGTATAATGAACCCCATGTATCCGTCACCCATTTTCAATAAGGATCAACTCTTTGCTAATCTTGTTTTATCTATTTCCCCCCAACCCTGCACTGTCTCCATCTCCCCACCCCACACTGGAGTATTTTATTTTATTTTATTTTATTTATTTATTTTTTAAACAGTTTTTTATTTATTTATTTTTTTCCCCCAAAGCCCCAGTAGACAGTTGTATGTCATAGTTGCACATCCTTCTAGTTGCTGTATGTGGGACGTGGCCTCAGCATGGCCGGAGAAGCAGTGCGATGGTGCGCGCCTGGGATCCGAACTCGGGCCACCAGCAGCGGAGCGCGCGCACTTAACCGCTAAGTCACGGGGCCGGCCCCCACACTGGAGTATTTTAAATAAATCCTAGCCAGAATGGATCACCTTTTTGGTTTTTTTTTTTTTTGCTTTTTCCTTTGAAATAATTTGACTTAGAGAAAAGTTGAAAAATAGTGCAGAAAGCTCCCATAGACCCTTCGCCCAGCTCCATCTAATGTTAACGTCTTACATGACTATAGTCCGGTTATCAAAGCTGAGGAATTAACATCAGTACAATGCTATTTGGAGTTCACCAGTTTTTCCCGCTAATGTTCTTTCTCACTTCTGGGACCCCACATTGCATTGCGTTGCCATGTCTCCTCAGCTCCCTCCAGTCTGTGACATTTCTTTGGTCTCTTCTTGTCTTTTGTGTCCATCAGTTGGACATTTGGGCTGTTTTCACTCTTCGGCTATTATGAATAATGCTGCTATGAACATTTTTGTAGAGGTTTTGTGTGGACATGTTTTCATTTCTCTTGGATATATACCTAGGAGTGGAATTGCTGGGTCATATGGTAACTCTGTGTTGAACCATTTTATTTTATTTTATTTTTTTTTGTGAGGAAGATCAGCCCTGAGCTAACATCCATGCTAATCCTCCTCTTTTTGCTGAGGAAGACCGGCCCTGAGCTAACATCTATTGCTGGTCCTCCTCCTTTTTTTCCCTCTTTCTCCCCAAGGCCCCAGTAGATAGTTGTACGTCATAGTTGCACATCCTTCTAGTTGCTGTATGTGGGACGCGGCCTCAGCATGGCTGGATAAGCGGTGCGTCGGTGCTCGCCCAGGATCTGAACCCAGGCCACCAGTAGTGGAGCACGCGCGCTTAACCGCTAAGCCACAGGGCCCTCATTTTTTACTTTTAAATATGATGCGTTTGGAGGTTATCCTGACATGGTGTGTGATATGGATCCAAACCAACCTTTCTCCAAACAGTACTGTGGTGAACAACCTTGTGCATGGGACATTTTTGTCCTTGTCTGTGTGTACACTAGAGAGTAAGTAAGCTTCAAGAAGACAGAGCCCTGTTTGTCTGCTTGGCATACCGTCCTGATACTAGCACCTGGCTTAGGGTAGGGGCTTAGTGAATGCCCACTGATTGAATCTGTAGCAAAAATCGTAGGAGTAGAATCCCGAATGAAAGGTTATACATTTGTAAATGGTTTTTGAAGTTATTGCCAACTTGCCCTCCACTGAGTTGTTGCACTGTATGCTTCCTCAGCAATGCCGGGGGTGCCTCTGGGTGCTCCCCATTCACTCTTTAGCCTTGCAGCCTTGGCCTCGGCCTCTGCCCCTCCACTGAAACGTGCGGGTCCATGTTTAGGCCACTTCCATGTTGCCATCCAGCAGTCACTTCTCTGTCCTCTGCTTTACAGAACCTCTCAGCAGCATTTTGTCATTTGTTCCCTAAAACACTCTTGATGGTGATAATGATGATTATAGCTGCTGTTTATTGGATGCCCATGAGATGCTGGAAGAAGGTGCTAGGTGCTGTCACACATTGAGTCCTCACAACATCCTGAGAAAAGAAGATTGCCAAGGCCCCTGAGCTGGGTCATAGCCTGGCCCTGGGACGTGGGAACGCCCCTTTGGCGTCCAGGTGGCAGAAGGAGGAAACAGGGTGGTGGCTAGCGAGAGCCGCACACCCGGCTTTTTAAGGGCAAGTGTGATTTGGACGTGTCGACTGATTAGTGACAGGAACTCAGTACTGTTAGTGTGTTTCCTGTGGTTATGATTCAGCCTAATGTAGAGATGACTGAGTCGTTCCTGTTTCTCATCCTCTAAGCTGTGTAGCAATTTGAGGAGTTTGTTTCAGCCATCTTCTCAGTCTGATCATTTTAGTCGTGAGCACAGCGATGTTAAGGTATGTTAATGTTCACATCTAAAAGCCCAGTGAAGCCGGGATGGTCTGGGATCGCGTTTGTGAACCGTCATAAGGCAGGACCCTGCTCCAAGCCCACTGTCGTCCTGACCTGGCCAAGCAGCCGCTGCTCATTTAGCTGTGTCTTCCCCTGGCCGCCTTTGGGAATAGCCTTGCCAGCTGGCTTTCAGAAGCATAGAGGCCAGGATATTTTTAGTTTACAGAGCAGTGGTATCCAGACTGGCAGGTTCCTGAGGCCATTAATAGCTCAGGCTGGGGAAGGTAAGGTGACAGCAGTCCAAGAGGGCAGCAGCTGCCTAACTGGGTCAGGCTTATTGTCATGCAGCAGGACGGCTGCCTCCAGCAGGCAGGGCTTTTGTGCAAGATGATTTCCCTCATCTGCACTGAGGATCATGGACAGACCCAGACAGTCTCCTCACCCCGTGCACATCACCCCCTCTGCCTCTGTGGTTCCATTTTCAATCTTTGTCATCTTTCGGGGGGGGGGAGGGGGGAGGAGGGGCGGGTGAGGGAGTAAGTTCAGGAATTTACTCCCAGTACTGCACTTTATTTTTCCTAAATCATACTGTCTTGAACATCAAAATAGACTCTTTCCCTCATTCTGGTGGTCTCAGTTTTGGTGGATAAATGTGTTTGCCATAATTTATGCTGCTTATTATTTTGTAGACTTAACACGGGGGTGGGAGATGATGAGATAGCTAGGGCCAAGGACAGTTAATTGTATAATTATGCATATTTTATTTGGTACAATATAGTGTACCTATATATGTAGTATAGTGAGAATAAACTACAAAAAATATTTCACAAATGACTACCTGTTCAGAAATTATTTGAAAGTTATTTCTGGCTCTCAAAATGTAAGTAATGTGGGTAACAGTCTAGCACCAGAAGAGGTGGCTAGCTGAGGGTTCAGAGCCAGAATGTTTCACTGACCTCCTGAAGTATTTTTGTTAAGAGAATAAAATACATAGTTTATTACCAAATTTACTAAAGAACTAGAAGATCTTTAGTAAACAGTTTATCATTATTAAATACACGATTACATTAATGGTACCTTATTTAAAATATTTTAATGCAATTCTAGAAATAATTCATTTTTCTGAACAGTACTAAGTCCTTGTACAAGGACATAGTAAAAGTGGTTAGAAACTAATTTTTCTGAGAGTTGGCTCATATTAAATGACCTGTTTTTCTTAAGAATTTTTTTAAAAACCTATTTTAATATGGGTTAAAAATATATTTAGGAATGCTTCCATTTCAGGAAAATGTTCATTCTTAGTACCTTTCATTCAAATCAATAAAATGTAAGATTTGGAATAATTTGGTTTGGAAAGTTAATTTGAGAGAACTGTCAAGAGAAGTTAATTAGATTTGACTTGGTGAACCTAGAAAGTATTTGTTTTGAGTTGTAGCTGGAATCAACACTTATAAGAATTGCACCTCTCAAAAGTTCTCAACACAAGAAAAAAGAAATTGTAACTATGTGTAGTGATGGATGTTGACTTATTGTGGTGATCATTTTGCAATATATAGAAATATCGAATCATGTTGTATACCTGAAACTAATGTTGTCAGTTATATCTCAATTTAAAAAAAAAGAATTGCACCTTACATTTGTTTATTGCTTTGTACTGTTCTGTTTTTATCAGTTGTTATGTAAAGTAATGGTCACACTTCTATCCATAAAAAGTTTTCTGCATGCCCCATAGATTATATCTATGTCTATATCTGTCCTTATTTATAAACTATATATTTTGCTCTACCAAAATATGGTATATATTATAAAACATAGAAAAAGTTAAAAGGGGGATGAGATAAAAATGAAGTAGGCAAAGATGTTCTGATATTTTCTCCCATGCTCCTTGAGGTAGAGTCACCCCGTTTTATCGACTGCTGGACTAGAAGATTGTGTGAAAGGTTTTACCTGTAGCTAACTTAGCTGTGCAAGAAGCTGTTGTGCTAACCGCCCTCTTTTTGGAGCACTCAATGCAGTTGGCGTCTATGACAGTGTTTTCCCGAGGTGCTTTGAGCCTTGCTTGGTGGCTCTGGTGGCCCCTCGCCTGTCTGGTCTTTAGGTCTTGGAGATTCTGGCCCTCTGTACCTTACCATCTTTCTGTCTTCTCTCTTGATGTCTTACACCAGAGCCATCATTTATCTACTTCCCCAAAGCTAGTGACTTCTGACTCTAGGTCCCCAGCTCTGACACCTCTCTTGAGCTAAAGACTTTATTAATCCGACTGTTTGCCGGAGTCCCACAGTCAAACTCCATATGTCCAACCTGCACTCCTCAACTTCCCCTAGACTTGCTCCTCCTCCCCATTTCCAGTTAATGACACTTTCATTACCCAGAATTGAAAGTGGGAAGAAACCTCACCTTCTTCGACATCTAGTCAGTCACTAACTTTAAAAAGATACTTCAATTTCTCTCTCTACTCTCACAGCCTTACTTCTTTTCCCTGCACTATTGGAATAGCTTCCTAATTGGTCTGTCTAATGTGATTCCTTTCCAGTCTAGCCACCACTCTGCAGCCAGAGTAATTAATCTAAACTGCAAATCTAGCCAGCATTTCCTGGCTGAAAATTCCTCATTAGCTCTTCATCACCTGCTGAATGAAGTCCAGGCTCCTTGTAACTGTGGCCTTGCCTCTTTATCAGCCCCTGATTGGCTCCACAGCCCATTCCTTAGCCCTCTTTGCCTTCTACTTCAGCGTCCAATAATACTTATTTGCTGTATTTTCTTCCCAGTGTACTCTCCTTAAATTTTTAAAAAATTTAACACACTTTTAGGGTCATATAGCTTACAGAGTCTCCTAGTTCCACAAGATTCCTTAAGAGAAACAGCAGTTTCCTGCCTCCCATTTCTCCATCGCCATAGCCAACTGCTTTCAGCTGTGGCTGGTTCTCTTGGCGTTGACTTCTCTGTCTAAATTCATGCTTGTGCTCTTGCTGCTTGACTTTCACTTGTAGGCTTTGTCTTTCTCTCACTGTGGAGGTGAGGTGTCAGCTGCCTCCTGTCCAGCTTCTGCCTCACGTACCCACATTTCCATCCCTCCTTCTTCCCAATAGAGTTACTGCATTTTAGACTGCTGTGCCTCCTTAGGCTAGCTTCTTCGGAAGATTACTGAATATGATTTATGTATTTATTTTCCATCTATTAATGTTCTGGGGGTATGGCTGTTTTTTAAAGGAACATGTGTCAGAGACTTTAACTCACAGTTAATGAGAGAACTAGTAAAATCTTATAATCAGTTTAAAGGAGAATTGAGACAACACACACACGTATGTAATCAGGAATGCTCAAGTGAATTTACAAATAGATGTAAATCTAGTCAATATCCATACATTTGCAATAATCAGTTGCATTCTTCTGGATAAAATTAATTTTCATTTCTTTGGACAAGAAATTGTTTGCCTTCCTCTTAAGTTTTCTGCAACTCGCAGAGTTGTAAAGCAGCTCAAAGACAAAGGCGCAGGGCCCTATAGAATTAGATAACCCAAAGGATGTGCTAGACAGCACACCCAGTAATCTCATTTTTTGTCCATTTCAAAGCTTTTCACGGTTTTTCTGACGTCTTCCCCATCTGGCACATAACAATGTCAAAGAAAGATTATTCTTGGTCACAGAAAAAGGCTGGTCTCATTAGGTTTGCAGGTGCAGCAAGAGTGCTAACCAGATGGGCCACCTTGGGTTTGCTCTTGCACAACTGCTGAGGTCACTAATCAGCTTCTGTCCAGAAGTTTTTATGCAGAATCTCGTTAAAACCCTCAATTATTTGCTAGTCTGAGAGTGGGGAACTAATTCCAAGAAACTTTCTCCATCATATTTTCACTTGCAGTAACCTATAAATTTGAGTGAATTCTTCTCTTATCGAGGCTCCAAAATTTGCTGAGGTTCCTGACCTGCCAGCGAGTGATCTTCCTTACCACCTGAAGGCTGGAATCTTGTCTGCCAGGACCCCTCCAGGCTGGTTTTCCTGGGAGGGCTTTGTAGACATTGGATCCATAAGTAAAGTTGACCTTGATTCTTTAAAAGTGACTTGTCATACTTGAGTCACTGAGAATCATTCTCAAATAGGACACTTCAGATAAGGCCTTGGTTGCATAATTGAGTCATCCAATTATATCCCATTAAAAGGAGGACAGATTTTTATTGAACCTACACAAATAACTATGTGGCTGTGAAAATACAAAGCCCAAGAGTGTACTTTTTTTAAGTATTTTTAGGAAACACTGCGTTAATAAAGTACTGTTCTTTTTGTTGTGGTGTCTAACTGGTAGGTTGTCATCCTGTTTTCTATGAAAATGTAGGAATCCTTGGTACCAGAGACTGTTAAAGAGATCTTTATGTTGTTAGAAAATATCTGATGTGTGTAGACTCTCTTAAGATTGTATCTTCATTATAACACTTTAATTTGATTATCTTTTTCAGGTTCACATTGAGATCCATTGAAGGGCTTCTGCTGATTGACAAAGGCGTGTCTTCAGGCTCACCACATCAGAGAACACACAGCATGAGAGATGGAAGAGGGGCTCTCGGCATCTGCCTCGCAAAAGTGACGGGAGAGGGAGAGGACATGGACAAACTATTACATAGACTTAAAAGAACACAGAAGGAGGGCCCTTGCCCATCAGACATACCTTACTGGTTGATTAAGCCTGCAGTTGATGTAAATGGAAATTCACAAAATGAGGAGTTATCATTGGAAATGAGAAATGATCTGAGTGAGTTCAACCTCTTGCTTCACAATGGCAACCAAGTGCTGCCATCTTTGAAAGAATCATTAAGGAGAAATTCAGCAGCGGCTCAGAGCAAGACTGTGGATCTGTTCTTTGCTCCTGTAGAAGAAGAGTGTTTTGCTGGGGTGTCCTGTGGTGTTGGGGAAGCTCTGGTGAGGGACTGGCTGGGAGGAGGGCCCAGGGCCACTGATGGCCACAGAGGATGGTGCCACAAAGGAGAGCCTTGGGAGTCAGGACTACTGTGCCGTCAAAAACAGTCAGAAATGGGGATTTCTGAGGATCAACCACCCAGTGCTTTTCTTGAGGGGCTAGGCCCTGAGTTGGAACCATCTTGCCTGCATTCCATCCTGTCTACACTGCTGCACGCACGTCCCGAGGTATTCCTGAATGATGAGACAACACGTTTTCCTTGGCCATTCAGAGCCCATGTTTTCAGAGCAAACAGTAGAATACAAGAAAATACTTTCAAGTGTAAAAAGTACCTCAAATGGTCTGCAGATAACACTGGGTTTACTGGCTCTACAAGCTTTCGAATTAGCAAAGCCATTATGCCATAGTTAAGGTACAAGCAGAACAATAAAAATAGTGAGGTTAATTTTAAAAATTGTCAGAATGATTTGTTTCACATTAAGTCTGGATGCAAACAGTGCAGCCATGAAATTCTTCTTTGGTTTGACCAGACAAACTTAAAAGAAGTGGAATTTAAACTCATGGAAAGCTGGTTGATGTGGAAGGGAATTTTTGAGAATGTTTTAAAATGTGCTTAAAAAGACATTCAGGATTGGGAAACCATTTCCTGGAAAACGTTAATGTATCCTATATAAATATCAGATTAGAACATAAAGATTTAACATAAAGTTCTTTATATATCTTCAACACCCATTCTAAAGGGCTACTGTCCCAGATACCGTCTCTTCAGACTGTGTCTGACCATCTAACGGAAGTGGATATTTGTAAAAGTCACCCCCTTGGTACTTGCTCTAAGCCTTGCTGAGTTGATGGTAAGCTGTTACCATTTCTGCATTTGGTAGAATAATTTTGGTCTGCAGCAAAATTGGATTTCTTTTCTCACATCCCTTACTTCCACTTGAAATGCAATTTAAATGGAGGCCCTACGGTGAAAGTTGCAATATTAAACTTAGTTTTAGAATAATCCTTTCTCAAAGTAGGAACCCTAGCACTGTTGCCTGGAGTAAAAATGAGCTTGAGACTTTAAGCTGTAGCTCAGTTATAGAGAGGCAAATCGAGTATTTCCCTCATAGAAAGTTTCCAGTTTATAGGAATTGAGGTAACTTTTACATTTAAGATTTTTCTGAGGAAACCCCTTTTGTTGTTGATAACTTTGGTAAACGTCACTTCAGAGCATAAGTTTTTAAGAAATCCCAAAGTAAGACTTAAAACAACCACTTTTTGGGTTATTGATTGCATATATGTGTGCTAAATTACTATGCTGTGTGCTATCTTAGTGTTTTGGGAAAATGAAAAATAAAATCTGTTCTTTAGCATAATAAATATTTTATGTGCGTAGTCTTGGTTCACCTTGTCTTTTTATTAATGCTGTCTTCCTAATATTTAAAAGTGTTTTAGCACGAGTCGAAATAGGTTGCTAATTTAGAAGATTGGAAGTAGAGCTTGAAAAGCAAAATGTAAAGCTAGGTGGAACGCAACTCTCACTTGCCTCCCAGGAGGTAATGAAATAGTGTGTTTTGATCCTTTAGGGTGGTGCTCATAGAGTCCCAGAGTAAGAGTCCTTGTGAAAGAACCATCGCCAGCCAGTCTAAAAGGACACTGTCCTGATTGGGCAATTAAAGCCCTGGTTAGTGGACACTCCATTTGGGGTCACTGACAGATTGTGAAATGAGATGAGGACACGTTTCAGTGTTTTAAAATGGGAACTGTTTTCTTGTCAAGCCCTTCTCCCCCAACCCTCTTTTTTTTTTTTTTTTTCTAAAAAACTAAGTCCTTTGGGATGGAACTTTCCATGACTCAACTGTTTTATTTCCTTTGTTTTGTAAATTGCAAGTATATATATTTTCAACCAATGGCAAAGAACAAATATGGAATTCCCTAATTAGCATCAAATGCTAAATTAATGTGAAATGTCTTCATGTGGTTATATTAGAATAAAGTGTGTGTTTTCTTATTTATTTATTTTTGTGTGTGTGTGTGTGTGTGTGAGAAAGATCAGCCCTGAGCTAACATCCGTGCTAATCCTCCTCTTTTTGCTGAGGAAGACCGGCTCTGAGCTAACATCTATTGCCAATCCTCCTCCTTTTTTGCTTCCCCAAAGCCCCAGTAGATAGTTGTATGTCATAGTTGCACATCCCTCTAGTTGCTGTATGTGGGACGCAGCCTCAGCATGGCCGGACAAGCGGTGCGTTGGTGCGCGCCTGGGATCCGAACCCGGGCCGCCAGTAGCAGAGCGCGCGCACTTAACCGCTAAGCCACGGGGCCGGCCCAAAGTGTGTGTTTTCTAAAAACAGCTTTGGGGAAAAGTTCACAGTAACTTTTCTTCACGTTAATTTCTTTTTTTTTTTTTTTAATTTCTTAATACACGTATACTTTGCTGCAGTTTTTCCCTCTGGTGCTGTATTGTGTCCAGTTCCTGTCTGAAGATAGCCTCTCCTGTGGAAAGTTCTAGGGTAGAGGTGATGATAAATGTACCGTATAAAGTTTCATGAATCGCAAAATAAGGCCTTGTATAAACATTTTTATTTTTGAGGCAATTAGTACACAAATGATATTCTTTAAGATAAATTTCCATGATTGAATTATAAAAGGGATCACTCATTTGAAATATTTTAGGTTGTATCATTATGGCAATGAAAACTAAGGGAAGCTTATTTTAAAAGGTCTAAGTTTATGTGCATTTTCTTCTTTTTGACTTTATGTATTCTGCTCTTAAGGATTAAACAGCACAATCATTTTAAATTTAGAAACTGTATGATACAAAATCTTGGACTTGGTTATTCACATTTGGAAGTCATAACTTCTTTTTTTTTAACATTGGAATGAATGTTAAGGTCTTAAAGTGATTATGCAAACCTATAGAGAATAAAAAATTAAACTCTTGTGTTTAAGTAGTTCATTCTTATATGACTATTGATTTTATAAATAGGAAGTAAGATGTGTGTTTTGGAGCTTGGTATAAATCCTTGTGTATTCTAAAATTCATATAGACCATTTACTATACTATAATTTCATACAGAATAAGAAATATGCTATAGAATTCTCTCCACTTTCCATAGATAACTTTTAAATTTTCCTTTTTAAACCTTCCAAGGAGAAGAAATAGAATTAACGGATCTCTTAATCTATGTGAACTCAGAGCTGGAAACTGTGCTCTTCAACACCAGCGAACGGTGGAAGCTTTGAAACACACCTCATCCATGTGATAATTTTTTTTTTTTTTTTGGTTTATAACATTGTAAAAATTTCTGGTGTACATCATTGTACTTCTATTTCTGCATAGATTACATCATGTTCACCACCAAAATACTAATTACAACCCATCACCATACACATGTACCGAATTATCCCTTTCACCCTCCTCCCTCCCCCCTTCCCCTCTGGTAACCACCAATCCAATCTCTGTCCCTATGTGTTTGTTTATTGTTGTTATTACCACGTGATAATATATTCCATGTAACTTTTTGAAATTAGAGGCCTAAGTAAGATTTAAAAGAATAGTTACTTCTATTTGGCTTCCCTTTGCTTCCAAAATGTCTTTTTTTCCAATTTTATTTTTATCAAAACTTGATTAATCAGATTAATTAAAAAGCATCTGGGGGCCTGCCTGGTGGCGTAGCAGTTAAGTTCTTGCGCTCCACTTCAGTGGCCCAGGGTTCTCAGGTTCGGATCCCAGGGGCTGACAGACACACAGCCGGATGCTGTGGCAGCGTCCCATATAAAGTAGAGGAAGATGGGAAGATGTTAGCTCAGGGCCGATCTTCCTCAGCAAAAAGAGGAGGATGGGCAACAGATGTTAGCTCAGGGCTAATCTTCCTCACACACAGACACAAAAAGCATCTGTGTACTTTCATTTGCATTTCAAAGTGCAAACTATTCATTGAGCCGTCTATTTGCACAACTGAAACTTGACTAGAAAAGATTGTTTGCAAAGGGGCTTGCTGCTTAGGAAAGGTAATCTTTGCAGGATAAACTTTTCTTTTTCCTGAGACAAATGATCCTGCTTTATTGAGGCAATAAGATAAGACCTTTTAACAGAAGGGTTTGGGTTGAGTGGGGAGAGTGTGTCAGCCCCGCTGCATCAGATGTGCACGTCATCATGTTCACACCACACGCCTGTTGGGTCTGAGGAGTCCTTGAGCAGCACTGTGTTTTCTTCTGGTCAGCAGATCAATTATTTAAGGAGAAAGAGCAGACGTGGCTTCAGTTTTGCTACGGTTTTATTTTGAGTAGATTCTTTATAGTTAATTTTTTTAATTGTTTAGGTACATAGCAATAAAAGGAATTTTTCTAGAGTAGCTTGCTTCACCACAGTATTAACAGAATAGAATTCTCCAATTAACTTTAAGATTTTTAGTTTTTTTAAGGCGGTGGACTTAACCTGTTTTCCCTTTCCCTGTCTGCCAACCAAGAGTTCTGTCTCTGCTCTCAGAAAACAAACGAGTCATGTGTTTGAAGATTCTAAAGTGGGCTCCGTTTTCTAATTCTTAAAGCTTCTGTTATACTTAAGTTTACAAGCACTCTTCACCGCGTCTTACATCTCCAAGATCACTTGGAGAAAGCAGTGTGTCTCTGTATGCTCCTTTGACCTCAGTTATTGCGTTAGTCAGAGTTCTCCAGAGAAACAGAACCAAAAGGATATATAGACTTAGATATAAATATATGAGATTTATTATAGGAATTGGCTTACACGATTATGGAGACCGAAAAGTCTCACCATCTGCCATCTGCAAGCTGGAGACCCAGGAAAGCCAGTGATGTAATTCATTCCTAGTCCAAGGCCTGAAAACTATGGGAGCCGATGGTGTAAGTCCCAAAGCCAAACAGCTGAAAACCAGGAGCGCCAGTATCCGAGCGCAGGAGAAGATGGATGTCTCAGCTCAAGCCAAGAGAGAGCCAATTCACCCTTTCTCCACCTTTCTGTTCTCTTCAGCCCTCAACTGATTGGATGATGCCCACCTGCATTGGTGAGGGTGATCTTTACTCAATCTACTGATTCAAGTGCTAATCTCTTCTGGAAACACTCTCCCAGACACACCCAGAAATAATGTTTTACCAGCTCTTTGGGCATCCCTTAGCCCAGTTAAGTTGACATAAAGTTGACCACGTTGCATAGCTGCCTCTTTTCAGCTGAGTTCTCAGATGCCTTGACAAATCGAGTTCTCTGTAGGACATCTGAGGGGATCTCATACCTAGGACACAGGTACATACGACTTGCAGAGTGGGGAAAGCACTGTTAATTGTCACTTCCCCCGACCCCCCAAAGCTAAGGACTCACACTTCATCAGAGAAACCTATTGTATGAGGGAGATCTGAGAAAAGAGAGGAATGGGCTTATTTTCCATGCAGGTACTTTGTCCTCTGTGTGGCAAGCCCAAACACACACCTGAATTCACTTAGAAATCGAGACTGCAGCAATAAGGGAGACAAACTCATTTTCCGGCCTTGTGGTGCCTTTGGGGGAGTAGGCTGAGCCGATTCCACCTCCCTGTGTCCAGCTGAGCGGCAGGCGGGGTTCATTGTTAGTGTTCACGTTTCCTACTCTACTGCATAAAATCAAGGTTTGGCAAATATGTGAATTTACAAACGTTTAAACATGTGGAGTGTCTGTTAAATCAGCTTCTCCTTTTTTCCTATGTTAGGGACTCTCTAACAAGAATGTCTTAACCAGACACCGCCCTTTGGTTCCATGTAAATACTGCGTATTTGGGTTGAACGTATTCAGTTTTCCAGTACTCCTCTTTATTCCCCGTGTTTGTCACACGTCTCCACAAAGGGTCCCGGAAGATCACAATCAGCCATTTTGTTTTTTAACATTTGCATTATTTAATATGGTGAATATTACACCAAAAATGACTTTATTTTTCTGTCAGCTTTCTGTAGGGAGCAATGAGTTTGTCTTTTGGCCACAAAAGTGGTAAAACACCAGGGCTGAGCCTTCAGACCTGAACTTGACGATGTGTGCATTTTTGCCCTTCACTACTCAGACTCATAACAGATGTTGTTTTTAAAAAAATTTTTTTAGATTCCACGTGTAAGTGAGATCATACAGCATTTGTCTTTCTCTGTCTGACATTTCATTTAGTACAGTGCCCTTGAGGTCCATCCATGTTGTGAAAAATCGCAGAATTTCCTTCTTGTTTATGGCTGAGTAATATTCCTGGGTGTGTGTGCGTGTGTGTGCGTGTGTGTGCGTGTGTGTGCGTGTGTGTGTGTGTGTGTGTGTATGTATACGGATGTCTTGGCTATTGTCAATAATGCTGCAGTGAATGTGGGAGTACAGATACCTCTTTGAGATAGTGTTGTCGTTTCCTTTGGATAAACACTCAGAAGTAGAGTAGCTGGATCACATAGTAGTTCTATTTTTAAATTTTTGAGGAATCTCCATACTGTTTTCCATAGTGGCTGCACCAATTTACAGTCCCACCAACAGTGCACAAGGATTCCCTTTCCTCCACATCCTCACCGGCATTTGTTATCTCTTGTCCTTTTGATGATGGCCATTCTAACAGGTGTGAGGTGATATGTCATTGTGGTTGTGATTTGCATTTCCCTGATGATTAGTAATGTTGAGCACCTCTTCATGTACCCGTTGGTCATTTGAACATCTTCTTTGGAAAAATGTCTATTTAGATCCTTTGAATCTAGGCAAATTTCAGTGGAACATTCTCCCCTCCCTCTGAAGGTGAACAACTGAAGCAAGCCCCAGTGGATGAGACACTACTGCCTGGACAGTCTGTATTTGAGTGTGTATTTAGGGAATCTCAGGGTAATTTATATAGCTGCCTAATTTAGGGATGGGTGAGGTGTGAAGCAAGCAACTCCTCCCAACAGGCTGTGCCTGTGAGGTTCAATTTTGCCACAAGAGGGAGCCACGTGTGCACTTAGGAAGCATCTTGCTCCAGGGCAGGACTTCTTTTTCTTCAGTTGTTTCGTTTATCCAAATTCTGAAGCCAAAATTAACGTAAAAATGCTGAACTTAGTTCAGTGTGGTTTGTTAAGTTCAGCGAGTGTGGTATATCAAACCTCACAAGATTTTAACTCTTTGGCTCAATACCCACAGATGGTGCTTTACAGCAAGAAGATAAATGTTAGAAAAATTAATTTGGTATTTTTGTTTCTATTTTTCATTTTGGGGAGTGACTTTCAGTATGAAGCCACATTTTCACACTGCATCAACAAGAATGGTAGTTTTATTCTGCGTAGGCTTGTCAGAGTGCTCACTTCTGCCCACAGTGGGCTTGTCCTGAGCCTGTTCCATGTTTGAGAGCCTCTTGGAGACCCTTAAAGGGAAATCTGTCCCATCAACCAGTCAGTTTTTCACTCCAGAAATCACAACTTTAGATTTCTTTGGTGGCTCATAGTGAAATGTTCTTAAAACGTCGGAATCCGTAAAATATTGGGAACTGCTGTTGTTCTGTGATGTCGATGAACCATTGCTTCTTCCAATGCATTTTCACAAAAGATCTATTGGAAGTTTTTTAAATGATAAATTGTGATAATAGAATATATATAAATAGCTTACAAACTATTTAGTTTCTTGGAAATGTTCTGAGTACCACTCAGGACTTATTAAAATAAAGAGGTTTGTTTGAATAAACTCCAGGCTTCCTCTTTGTTAGATATTTCCGTTTTAATCTCTTGGGGAAAAATTGCTGGGGTGTTGCTCCCTCTCTCCTGCTTGATTCAAACATGTAATCTTCAAAGCTCCTCAGATATATTTGGCAAGATCACAAAACCTGGCATGAGTTTCCTATATAAAACTCCTATCTTCATGTTATAAAGCTTACATCTTTATGCACTTGGTTCTCCCCTATATTTACTGTTCTCTTAAGATGGTTTAGAATGAGGATGTTTTGTTAAAAGAGAAACTAACAATAACGTCCTAGCTCCTAAGAACATTTCACCTGCCATCAGGCAATTGACCATTTTGATAGTTCATAGCAGCCATTCATTGAGCTCCCACTCCTGCAGTGTGAAGAGACAGTGACTCTGCCTGGTGGAACACTCAAATCTTCCCAACGATCCTGAAAAACAGTGCTTCTTACTTTAGGGCTGAGGACGCGGAGGCGAGGCTGTGTAGCTAGTAACTGGCAGAGCCACAATTGAAAGTTTGTTGACCACAGTTTGTTCTTCATGCTGTGTTGTGTTTTCCCTTGTCTCTTCCTTTCAAGATAGTCGTTCAACATCCAGCAAATACTTATTGGGCATCTACCGTGTACCAGGCATCCTAGTAGGTGTGGAGACAGTGCAGTAAATAACACCAGGCCGCCTGCTGTCACAGAGCCCAGTGGTTCAGATTGGTTCCTCGTTAAGTAGTGAAGTGAAAGGATTGAGGTACAGGGAGCCTGAATGGGGAAATGGAAAGATCTTCGCTGTTATGAAAGTACCGATAGTTGACATTTGACTTCCCGATTGGGAAAATGAGAAATGTTACATCAAACAATCAAAGTTTTGTCTAGAGAGGATGACATTGTTAACTTTTTGGTGTTGATGAGGTCTTCAAGGATGAAAGTCATACTATCTCCTTCATACTTGAATCTTCACTAACCTCAGGCTGTGTTGGTCACGTCAGCCTTAGACGTTTCCACCGATGGTCCAAGATTTAAACAAAAAGATGATCTTTAATGAATCTAAAATTATAGATTCAGTGTAAAAGTATACCTGACTATCTAAATACAGTAGCTACTAGCCACATCTGACTATTTACTTTTTTGTGTGTGTGTGTGAGTAAGACTGGCCCTGAGCTAACATCTCTTGCCAATCTTCCTCTATTTTGCTGAGGAAGACTGGCCCTGAGCTAACATCTGTGCCCATATTCCTCCATTTTGTACATGGGACGCTGCCACAGCATGGCTTGATGAGCGGTGCATCGGTCTGCGCCCAGGATTTGAACCTGCACACCCCGGGCCAGGGAAGCGGAGCACGTGCACTTAACCGTTACGCCACTGGGCCTGCCCAGACTACTTACATTTTAATTAAAATAAATAAAATTTAAAATTCAGTTCCTCACTCACACTGGGCGTCTTTGAAGTGCTCAGTAGCCACATACAGCCAGTGGCCATGGCATTGGACATTGCAGATAAACATTTCCATCAACTCAGAAAGTTCTATTGGACAGGCTATTGTAGATATACCTTGTGACAATTTTGCCTCTTCAGGATATGAAGATCTTTAATACATTAGTGTGTGTGATTTTTTACTTTTAATCTCCCATCAATATAAGACAAAAACACCATTCTCTTAAAGTGGGGAAAAGAGAGATCATGAGTTTACACATGATTTTCTGTAAGCTTTTGCTGTACAAAAAGGGATTGTCTTAGTCTCTCACTTTTTATCTTATTCACGAGTGTATGAGTCAAAGTTTTTCAGAGAAACAGAACCAACAGATGTGCATAGATATAAGAGGAGATTCGTTATGGGAATCAGCTCATGCAATTATGGAGGCTGAGATATGCCACAATATGCGGTCTGCAAGCTAGAGATCCAGGGAAGCCCGTGGTGTAACACTCTGAGACCAGATGCTGGGGAAGATGGATGTCCCAGCTCAAGAGGAAAGAGAGAAAATTCACTCTTCCTCGGCCTTTTTGTTCTGTTCAGGCCCTCAATGGATTGGATGATGCCCGCTCGCATTGGTGTGGGCAGATCTTTACTCAAACGATTGATTCAAATGCTAATCTGTTCTGGAAACACCCTCATGGACACACCCAGAAATAATGTTTTACCAGCTAACTGGGCATCCCTTAGCCCAGTTAAGTTGACACACAAAATAAACCATAACAAAGAGGCATTTCATAGTTCTCCTTGAATGAAAGATGTGAAAGTTTAGCACAGTGCCAGGTACACGGAAAGCCTTCTATGACAGAGAGTGGCATCCTCTCTGTCTTTATTTTATATGATATTGTATATTTTAAAATATATTTTAAAACATAGAACCTTTGGCGTCCCTTAGATAAATTCTAATCATTTTATTGTCCAATAGTAATTGGTTTTAAAGTCTCTTTCATGGGGCCGGCCCCGTGGCTTAGCGGTTAAGTGCGCGCACTCTGCTGCTAGTCGCCCGGGTTCGGATCCTGGGCACGCACTGATGCACCGCTTCTCTGGCCATGCTGAGGCCGAATCCCACATACAGCAACTAGAGGGATGTGCAACTATGACATACAACTATCTACTGGGGCTTTGGGGGGAAAAAAAATTATAAAGTCTCTTTCAATCTTGCACCTTTTGAAAAATTTCATCTTGTATTAGGCTGTCACCCAAGCCTGATTTTAGGAGAGGAGCATGTGCTACAATTTAGTGCACTCCAAAGGAAATACATACTCAGGTTTAGAGCTTGACCTTGGCTCTAGAAACGAGACAGTTCATCGGACTGGAGATGATTCATGAGAACATCCTGTACCACCCCCCTCTAGAGCCACTTGGGGCCTCGAAACGTGAGAGAGGACACCCTGCGGAATCGCGGCAGGGCCTGGAAGCATTTGTCCCCCTAGAACTGTGGGCTCACCAAGGGGCCTTTGAGCTCCCTCCAGCTTGAGGCTGGACTTGGCCTCCCCCTCGTCACCTCCAAAAATAGAATTTGGAACTTATTCCCCATGTGACATAATGCATCTCACAGTCACAGGCAGGAAGTGAATGCTTTCCTGCCAGGCCTGCAATGTCCCTGGGAGATGGGCTGGAAAGGACATTCCTTCGATGTCCTATTTCACAATAGAACATCAGTGCACTTATTTTAAGACTACTATCTTCAGTCTGAAAACACAGCATGCTCTTCAAAACTGTGCAGTGAAAGAAGTTAGATTGGCTAGATTTCAAGTATCCCGGTGTTTATGCTTCCTAAGCAATATATGGTCAAATATTAGTAAGGATGCCCTCCATCCACTTGAACTCTGTCCTGGGCTCCGTGGGGCTCATAAAAGTGGTGAGATCGTCTCATTAGGAAAACACACTCATATCCTTCAAACGATTAGAGCAGACAACAGAATTTGGCTCATCGGTCCCCACGTGTGATTGAGAATCATACAGACCTAAGCAGGCAGGCCATAGCTCGAAATGTTTGGTGATAGTAATTTTGGTTTTCCAGGATTTTCAGGAAGACTCAAACATCTTCACTTCATTGTGACTGCATGCCAGGCTCTAAGGATAAACAGGTGAGCAAGACAGAGTTGATCTCGTGCATCTATGGGTTGGGAAGGAAAGTGACACCCAAATCAGTCGCTAACGTGAGACTGTCTATAAGTGCTGAGGTATGTCCCGGGGGCTGGGGAGACATCGCAGAAGGTGTTGGAAGTGGCTCTCGGACACTCGTTTACTATGCTTCCAGCTCCTTGGATGGAGGCTTCTGTCACAGGAGCCCCATCTCAGCCCCAGCTAACTGGTTCAGAAAGGTTTGCTGAGGACCCACAGTGTGCCAGCCAGGCCCACACCAGGAGCTGCGGTTTGCAAGATCCATGTTTGAGAGGCTGTTCCTGGACTGCAAGAGCACGATTTCACCTACCCACCCTGGGCAGAAACCTGAGGGCCCCTTAACCTCTTGTCCTTCCAACCCATAGCATCCAAAGCCCCCAGTCTCAGAGGAATCCTGTAAGAGCGGAGACTAAAAGTTGGGTCCAGCCACGTGCTCTGACCAGTACCCGCTCTCCTCTCCCAGTGGCTCTTGCAGCCCTCACTGATTTGTTCAAGACCAAGTCCTCCCACCACAGCCCTCAGCAC
Source organism: Diceros bicornis minor (assembly GCF_020826845.1). Lineage (NCBI taxonomy): Eukaryota > Metazoa > Chordata > Mammalia > Perissodactyla > Rhinocerotidae > Diceros > Diceros bicornis. The sequence continues at coordinate 8,848,192 of NC_080765.1, read as the reverse complement.
TAGCGGCGGGCTCTTCCCTCCTTCTCGGTTCTTTGCCGAAGAAAGACCCTTATCACCATGACCCACTTGTTTATAACAAAGAAAATGTGAAAACAAACTGAGAACAAGAAATAAGAGTCAGATTTTGCTTAGCTGCTTGAAGTAATTTGTTGTAAGTTCTAATGTAAGCAAAACCCCAGTTACTTAAGATAATAAATGAGGAAAAACCAATTAATTGGATTTGCTATTAAGTGGGTGTATTGCTACCAAATTGGACAGCAAATTCCTGGGAACGATTAGAGTGAAGATGAAGGCTTCTTACACGGGGACGGGGACGGGGACTGTTCAGCGCTCCTGCTTCCCCTGCCTGGGGAGCTGCAGCCCTGACGCCCCCACCCCCACCCCAAAGGCTTCCCAGTCCCTGAGCCTGTCTGGCTCTGGGGGCACCCAGACCTCCCGTGGTCACAAGCCTGCCCCTGTTTCCCTACTTCCTTCCTTCCAGGTCTCTTGGGATCCAGTCTGCTTTCCCTTTCCCACCCATGCTGCTGGCACTGACTCTGATGTCTTGAGATTCCTCATCTTCAGATCGGGCACAGTCTCGTCATTTCCTCGTAATCCTCCCAAATATGAGTGCTCATCATATGAGATTTCACTGTCGTTACTCTGAAGAGAAAGAAGAACGTGAGACAGCAAGAAAGAGGAACGGGGGGATGGAGAGTGAGTGTTTAAGGCGGACGGACATTCAGTGTGAGATGATGAACAATTCTGGAGATGGATGGTGGTGACGGTTGCACAACGATGTGAATGTACTTAATACCCCCAAACTGTACACTTAAAAATGGTAAATTTTATGTGTATTTTACCACAATAAAAACTTTAAAAAAATTTTAAAAAGATAAATCACAAAGGTTCTGGGGTCTTGTGAGATCCAGCTAGATGAAGTGCCTGGTGGGCCAGGCTTTCTTTCTGATTTGGTTGTGGGAAGACCTTTGAGCCCTCTCTGTGTCTCTGTCACTCTCTTATTTCTGAGGGTGGAATGCCTCCAAACACTTCTCACCCTCTGTTTTCCCAGCTAGAGACTTTAACACGAAGAGAATTGTGTCTCCCCCAAATTCATATGTTGAAGCCCTAACCCCCAATGTGATATTTGGAGGTGGGCCCTCTGGGAGGTAATGAGGTTTAGATGAGGTCATGAGGGTGGGGCCCTCACGATAGGATTAGTATCTTTATAAGAAGAGGAAGACACTGGAGCACACTCTCTCTCTTTCTGCCATGTGAGGACACAGCAAGAAGGTGGGCTTCTGCAAGCCAGGAAGAGGGCCCTCACCAAGAATCGAATCTGCCGGCAACTTGATCATGCACTTCCCACCTCCAGAACTGTGAGAAATAAATGTCTGTTGTTTAAGCCACACAGTCTATGGTATTTTGTTAGAGCAGCCCTGGATGATGAAAACACCCTCGGACACAATGAGCATTTCACCTGTAGTGTTGTCTGCAGACCGGGGCCCTCGTTTTTGAGCCCTCTGCTTCTCAGAGGCAAGAGTGCCTGAAGGACCGTTTCGTACTTCCTAGAGAGTGTGCCACAGAAGGGCCAAGACTATCGCCTCTTACCTTGTTGCTGCAGGGGCCCATGGGGAGGATCATGGAGAAAACACAGTCACACACACAGACGTGGCCTTGAGTTTCGGCTGACCACTCACCAGCAGATGCTGACGTTGTTTTCTCGTCTGCAAAATCCAGACTAGACCACCTCCCTCCCAGACTTATTGCGAAGAGTAAGTGAGAGATTTGAGTGACATCCACATATGGATACCAGGCCCATTTAGTTTCTTTCCCTTCTCTAAGCTTGAGGGCCGAGACAACATTTTTAAGCTTATATGAGTGAAAAGCCACTCAGGGAGAGGAAACATTGACTAGTGAACTTGTTGGCTCCTTCGGTAAGAATGGGGAATAACAAACTAGTCAAATATATAATCAGCTTACGTGAAAAGATGCTCAACATCATTAGCCATCAGGGAATTGCAAGCCACACCCACTAGGATGGCTATAATAAAAAAGTCATAATAATAAGCGTTGGTGAGGATATAGGGAAAAGGAAACCCTCATATACTGCTGGTGGGAATGTAAAATGGTAAGATGCAGTGGAAAACAGTTTGGCAGTTCCTCAAGCAGTTAAAAACAGAGAGTTACCATATGGTCCAGCAGTTGCACTCCTAGATATATAAACCCAAGAGAATTGAAAACATATGTCTACACAAAAACTTGCAAATGACTGTTTGTAGCATCATTATTTATAATAGCCAAAAGTGGAAACAACTCCAATGTCCATCAACTGAGGAATGGATAAGCAAAACGTGGTGTATCTATATAATACAATATTATTTCTATTATATATTTCTATAAAAAAAAGGAATAAAGTACTGGTACCTGGTACAACCTGGATGAACCTCAAAAACGTTATGCTCAGTGAAAGAAGCCAGACACAAAAGGTCACGTATTGTATGATTCCACTCATATGAAGTGTCCAGAATAAGCAACTTGACAGATAAGCAATGAGACAGAAGTTAGAGAAGGCTGAGTTACAGCCAGATAAGCCATACTCAGTGGTTCTTAATAAGAAGTTGGGGGGGGTGGATAGCTGTACTGACCCCCAGGGGGCATTTGGAAATGTGGGTGTTATTTGGTTGACTTAATGACTGGCAAGTGCCATTGGCCTTTAGGAGGTGAGAGCCGGTGAAGCTACAGTCCTGCAATGCCTAGATCAGTCCTGCACACTAAGAATTGTCCCACCTAACAGTACCCCATTTTCTAACCCCTCCCCCCAACTGAAAACCTCTGCACAGGGGAGATTCTTGACATTAACTTTCATGTATTTCAGTGCTCTGGTATACAAGGCTTTAAAAAGCTGTTGCACTTTTGCAACCATAGGAATAAATTTCTGCATCAGCTTTTTTTTTCAGCTTTATTGAGGTGTAATTGATATATAAAATTATAAGCTATTTAAAGTGTACATTGTGATTATTTGATATACGTATATATTGTGAAAGGATTCCTCCCGTCTAGTTAATTAACACATTCATTACCATATATATGTATGGTGAGAACATTTAAGGCGATATTTTTTATTTTTTTTTTTGGTGAGAACATTTAAGTTCTACTCTCTTAACAAATCTCGATTATACAATACAGTGTTATTGACTATAGTCACCACATTTACATTACATCTTCAGACCTTATTCATCTTATAGTTGACAGTTTATAGTTTGTACCCTTTTACCAACCCTCTCCATATTTCCCCCAACCCCCAACCCCTGGCAACCACTTTTCTACTTTCTGTTTCTATGAGTTTGACTTTTTTTTTTTTTAGAGTCCACATATAAGTGATGACATGCAATATTTGTCTTTCTCTGTCTGGCTTATTTCACTTGGCACAATGCCCTCAAGTTCCATCCATGTCTCAAGTGACAAGATTTCGTCCTTTCTCACAGCTGAGTAATATTCCATTGTATGTATGTACCACATCTTCTGTATCCATTGATCCGTTGGTGGACACTTAGGTTGTTTCCGTATGTTGGCTATTGTGAATAACGCTGCAGTGAACACGGGAGGGCAGATACCTCTTCAATATCCTGTTTTCATTTCCTTTGGATAAATAACCAGAAGTGGGACTGCTGGATCCTATGGTAGTTCTATTGTTAACTTTTTGAGGACCCTCCATACTGTTTTCCATAGTGGCTGCAGGAATTTACATTCCCACCAATACTGCACAATGGTTCCCTTTTCTCCACATCCTTGCCAACACTTGTCATCTCTTGTCTTTTTGATGAAAGCCACTCTAACAGGTGTGCAATGATATCTCAGTGTGGTTTTGATTTGCATTTCCCTAATGATTAGCGATGCTGAGCACCTTTTCACATACCTGTTGGCCATCTGTGTGTCTTCTTTGGAAAAATGTCTATTCAGTTCTTCTGCCCAGTTTTAAATTGGATAGTTGTGTTTTTTCTATTGAGTTGTGTAAGTTCTTTATATCTTTTGAATATTAACCCCTTATCAGATGGATGGTTTACAAATACAGTCATGCTTCACTTAAAACGAGGATACGTTCTGAGAAACCTGTTAGGCGATTTTGTCCTTGTGCAAACATCATAGAGTGTACTTACGCACACCTAGATGGCATCGCCTACCACACCTAGGCTGGCCGGTACTAATCTTGTGAGACCGCCGTCATCTATGCGGTCCATTGCTGACCGAAACACCAGGATGCAGCACATGCGTGGATTTTCTCCCATTCTGTAGGTTGCCTTTTCATTTTGTTGATGGTTTCCTTTGCTGTGCAGAAGCTTTTTAGTTGGATGTGGTCCCACTTGTCTATTTTTGCTTTTGTTGCCTTTGCTTTTGGTTTCCTGCATCAGCTTTTGATCCTTGTACCAGATCAAACTAAGCCAAGAGCTGGTCTGTCCTCCAGCCCAGAGGTCCTCACTTCTTAAGGATCTTTGGCTCTGGTTTCTTCCATGGAGCCTCATCCAGGTTTTGTTATTTGTTTAGAGATAATTTTTAGCCAGCTGGACCAGTTTTGAGGTAAATCTTTTGGATACTTACGCAGCATTATTTTTTTTAACTGATCGTGACTATTTTCAACTGAGTATAAATTATAAGGCAGAAACATTTCCTTTTTAAGGCGCCGTTTCTCTGGCAGTTATAAAGACTAATCCAAAAGATTAGCAAAAATAGCCGCTTGTTAAATAGCTTGAATCTGGGAAATGCAGGCACTACCTCTGTTCAGTGAACCTCTTGGGGTGAGAGAAGGAAAAAGGAGAACAGAGGACTGCTATGGACATCTGTAAAGAGTGAATTCCTTACTAGGACCAAATTTATTATTTTTTTCTTAACCAGAAAGCTTACCTTCATCAGTGATAAGCAGCATATACCTGACCCAAAAATGCATCCCCCAAAATTTAAGTTTAAGACATAGTCTCCCAAGCTCTTTTGGGTCAACCTTGTACATTGGCTGGTTTAGCTCAGTGGGTTTGATTCATTTTTGCGTCTCTGGGAATCATCCAGTCCAAGGACTTCCCCACAGGTTTAGGGACGCAGGTCTCAGCTTCCCTCAACCCCACCTGCCCCAGGCCCAGGGTCAGGCTTTGTCTTCAAAGGTTGCAGATAAACAGAGTATTTCCCTTTGGAAAGTGCTTCAAGTTGCTTTTTAACTTAAAACACAAACACACCCTTGAAAAAGAATTATGCTAAGTGAAATAAGCCAAACACAAAAGGACAACTATTGTATGATTCCATTTATATGTGGTACCTGGAGTAGTCAAATTCATAGATACAGAAAGTAGTAGGGTAGGTGCCAGGGGGAATGGGGGTTATTGTTTAATGGAGACAGGGTTTCAGTTTGGGAAGATGAAAAAGTCCTGGAGATGGATGGTGGTGATGGTTGCATGCAACTGTGCAATTATACTTAAAGCCCCTGCACTGTTCACTTAAAAATGGTTAAAATGGTAAATTTTATGTTTCGTATATTTTGCCACAGTAAAAAAAAAAATCACACATACTCACCATTCACACACATGCACAACTGGCTATTGGGACCATGGGCAGGGGACTCAGTAGGAAGACTTGGAAATCATTCAGACCAGGGTTCGAATCCTGCCTCCACCACTTACTGCTGAGTGACCCTGGCAAGACACTTAACCTCTGACCCTCAGCTGTCCTCTTATAAAATCATGTTAATAATGTCTATGTTGCTAGGGCTATTGTGGAAGATCCTGTGTGCTAAAGCATGCAAAGTACTTTGACCTGTTCTCAGCACACGGTAGACACCCAACAAATAGTAGATACAGTTGGGAGTAGAGTCACTGTCTACGTGAGAGCTTAAATTTATTTAAATACTAGTTAGATAATAGTTTTAAAAGAATGGCTAGGAGCTGGCCCGGTGGCTTAGTGGTTAAGTTTGGCACGCTCTGCTTCAGTGGCCTGGATTTGCAGGTTCGGATCCCAGGTATGGACCTACACACCACTCATCGAGCCACGCTGTGGCAGTGACCCACATACAAAACAAAAGAAAGATTGGCATAGATGTTAGCTCAGGGCCAATCTTCCTCAGCAAAAAAGAAAAAAATAAAGAATGGCTAGCTCTAATAATGTTGGGAACTTTTTTTTAACTTCATAGCTTGCAGAAATTAGCCGGTTAAAATTAAGATTAAAAGCTGATTTTCAGCCTCGTGGTAGCTAATCCCAAGTGCAGCTGTGTCCTAAATACTATGTGTGTACTCTGGGGGCACCGGGAAGGGTTGTTTGATGGCTAAAGTTCAAATATGGATATTGGCATGATCATCGGCATTGGTGGTTAAAGAGAAAATACCGTGAGGGGAAGATTGATGACGAAAAGTCAAGGATGAGAATCAGAAATATGCGAAATAAGTATATTTTGTCTAGGAAGATTTAAAAGGTAAAAATAAAAAGCTTATGTAGTTGGTCAAACAACAATATCTGAGTGCTTTCTAGAGTAAGTGTGTGGGTTCTCACGTGGGGCTGCCTGGGTGCCTGGCCCAGCCCCAACCCTTCCCAGCCACGGCCAACCGTGGTGTTGAAGATCACGGACAACTCGTAAATGGGCCTGAAGAAGGTCTACTGAGTTTATTTGGACAGTAACTTTGAGGCCTGCTGAGAGACCTGAAAACTACTTAAACTGGCGCTTCTATTATTGGCCAAGTTATTAGTGTCCATGCTTTCTGCCTGCTGGAGTCTGGGTCCCTCACATTTCTCGATTTGACCAGCTACCTTAGCAAACAGAACTCAACTTTTAATAAACTGTCAGTTTGGTCAGTCTGTCACTATTTCAATTTTGCATTTCAAATAAAACTAAAAGTTGGAAGAAATTAATTTAAAGTGAACTTTGTCTCTTTAATGTCTGAGAGAATTATTTAATGCCTGATAGAATTATTTAGGGCTAAAGGTAAGTGTTTTAGTTTGGGAGGACTGAGGCACAAGCATATGCCTTCCTTAACAAATTGCTTTTTTTTTTGCCCACAAAGCATTTTTCCAAATGATCATGATACTCAGATTAGTTTACTTACCAAATTATTTTCCCTTACATTGTTGTTTAAAAAATTTTGTATTGAGGTGAAATTTACATAATATAAATTAACCATTTTCAAGTAAATAATTCAGTGGCATTTAGAACATCCACAATGTTGTGCAAACACCACTCCTATCTAGTTCCAAAACATTTTCATCATCCCAAAAGGAAACTTGTACCCATTAAGCACTTGCTCTCAATTCCTCCCTCCCCACTGGCAGCTGCCTACCTGCATTCTTTTTCTATGGTTTTACTTATTCTGGATATTTCATATAAATGGAATCATATAATATGTGACCTTTTGTGACTGGCTTCTTTCACTCAGCATGTTTTCAAGGTTTATCCATATTGCAGCATGTAGCAGTACTTCATTCTTTTTTACGGCTGAATAATATTCCATTGTATGGACATATCACAATTTCTTTATCATTCATCTGTTGGTGGACATCTGGGCTGTTTCCAGCCAGCCTGATGGGTCAGTTGGCCATTGGGACTATGCTGTCATGGCAGATATCAGCCAGAATGCCCCATCTTGCAGCATTTTCTTCTTTATGTGCCAGAACAGTTGTCATACATGAAATTCAAAGAATGAAAATGAATTTTGCTGAAGTTCCTAGATCTGGAGTTGGTAAATTATTACCCTTTGGGGACTTTTATTCTTCTAAGGTTCATTTTTATATTTGACATTTGGAAGACTTCATGCTCTTTTTAACATCAGGAAATTACATAAGGTTGTTGTCACATAGTCAACTCCCTAGTATTTTATTGTAAACCATGGAAGATATTTGTTTTATTTGGAGCTTTCTCCAACTTCAGTTGCATAAACTGTATGTACCAGTGGCACTCAAGCTAGCCTGGTCATAAGAATCACTGGAAATACTTAATTACAGTGCAGATGGCCAGGTCCTACCCCCAGATAGCCTGATTTAGAAAGGCTGGGTGGGGCCCAGGAATCTCCATCTTCTCATGCACCAAGGTGGTTTACCTAGACTTTGTGAAACAGTAGTATATACAGATGTCCTGAGTTATCTAATAAAAATCTATCAGATTGAATGATGGAACTTTTTTTGACATAACAAGTTGAAAGATATGTTTAAAATAATTCATTAAAGCCCCAAAGACTCCATTACCATAAAATATATGTTAAATGGAAATGGAAGAAATATTTTAAAATTTTTGATGACGGTAGATTTTGTTAATCAAGAGGAACTTTATATCGGCCCCCATATATATATATTTTTTGTGTGAGGAAGATCAGCCCTGAGCTAACATCCGTGCTAATCCTCCTCTTTTTGCTGAGGAAGACCGGCTCTGAGCTAACATCCATTGCCAATCCTCCTCCTTTTTTTTTCCTCAAAGCCCCAGTAGATAGTTGTATGTCATAGGTGCACATCCTTCTAGCTGCTGTATGTGGGATGCGGCCTCAGCATGGCTGGAGAAGCGGTGCGTCGGTGAGCACTTGGGATCCGAACCCAGGGCACCAGTAGCGGAGCGTGCGCACTTAACTGCTAAGCCATGGGGCCAGCCCCTGTTTTTTTAAACTTTATAAAAAGTCTACAGGGAGGTCCCCTATACCCTTCATCCAGTTTTGCCCAGTGATAACATCCTGTATAACTATAATACTATATATATATTACTATATATAACATACATATATTACATATAATATATGTATATAATACATGTATATTATATATTATATATGTTATCTATAATATATATATTACAATAACCAGGAAATTGACATTGATATAATCTACAGAGCTGATTCAGATTTTATCAGTTTTACTCGTGTGTGTGTGTGTGTGTGTGTATAGCTCTATGCAATTTTATCACATATGTAGATTTCTGTAAACACTATCACAATTAAAACACAGAACTGTTCCATCGCCACAAGGGTCCCTTGTGATATCACTTTCTAGCCACACCTACCCTTCTCTCCAACCCCCATCCCTAACCCTGGCAACCACTAGTCCTAATCTGTTTTCTATCTCTATAATGGAACATACAATGTGTAACTTTTTGAGATTGGCTTTTTTCATTCAGCATAATTCCCTGGAGATTCATCCAGGGAATTGCATTTGTATTAATTGTTGCATTGTATTAATAATTTATTCCTTTTACTGCTGCATAGTATTCCATGGTATAGCTATGCCACGTTTGGTTCACCTGTTCGAGGACATTTTTGTTGTTTCCATTTTGAGCTATTACAAACAGAGCTGCTATGAACATTCATGGACAGGTTTTTGTATGAATATAGATTTCCATTTCTCTGGGATAAATGCCCAGAAGTGCAATTGCTGTGTCTTATGGTACGTGCATATTTAGTTTTCTAAGAAACCACAAGACTATTTTCCAGAGTGGCTGCACCATTTTGTACGTTCCATCAGCAATGTACGTGTAATTCAGTTTCTCCACATCCTCGCCAGCATTTGATATTGTCACTATTTTAATTTTAGCCATTTTGATAGGTGTGTAGTGATATGTCATTGTGGCCTTAATTTGAATTTCCCTAATGGCTAATGATGTTGAACATCTTTCCATGTGCTTATTTGCCATCCACATACAGCGGTTCCCCCTTATCCTCAGTTTCATTTTCAGCAGTTTCAACTGCGGTCTGAAAATATTAAATGGAAAATTCCAGAAATAAACAATTCGTTAACTTTTAAACTGCAGGCTATTCTGAGTAGCACGGTGAAATCTCGTGCCATCCCGCTTTGTCTCGTCTGGGACGTGAATCATCCCTTTGCCCAGCGTTATCCACACTGTACAAGCTACCCGCCCGTTAGTCACTTAGTAGCCATCTCAGTTATCAGATCAACTGTCATGCTATCACAGAGCTTGTGTTCAAGGAACCCCTAGTGTACTTAATAACAGCCCCAAAGCACAACAGTAGTGATGCTGGCAATTCAGATATGCCAAAGAGGAGTTATTGTTGTTAATCTCTTAATTAATAATTTATAAATTAATTTATAAATTACACTTTATCATAAGTTTGTGTGTATAGGAAAATACAGTATATATAGGGTTCGGTACTATCCTCGGTTTCAGGCATCCACTGGGGATCTTGGAACGTATCCCTCACGGATAACGGCGGACCATTGTATCCTTTTCAGTGAAATATCTGTGCATGTCTTTTGCCCATTTTTAAATTAGACTTTTTGTTTGTTTGTTTTATTGTGTAGATTGTCTTTTACTGTTGAATTGCGAAAGATATTTGTGTATTCTAGATATTTCATTAAAAAAAGTCTTTATTGGCTTTTCTGATTGCAGAGGTAATACGTGTTCATTATTTTAAATTCCAGCACTTCGGAAATATATCACACAGAATGCGAAAGCTTTCTGTCATTCTAGCGCAGATCTAACCATATTAACTGATCATCAGGGGACTTCGTTCTTACGCATATGCTATAAACGTACTTACGTAAGTATTTTTTTTAACCCAAATGGGATGACATGAAACTGTTCTTTTTTTTGTAATAGGATCGTATTTTATTTTATTTGTTTTATTTTTTTTGTGAGGAAGATCAGCCCTGAGCTAACATCTGATGCCAATCCTCCTCTTTTTTTTTTTTTTTTCCCCAAGGAAGGTTGGCCCTGAGCTAACATCTGTGCCCATCTTCCTCCACTTTATATGGGACGCTGCCACAGCGTGGCTTTGACAAGCAGCGCGGCAGTGCGCGCCCGGAATCCGGCCGTGACCCTTGGGCTGCCGAAGCGGAGCGTGCACACTTAACTGCTTGCACCACCTGGCTGCCCCGACATGAAACTGTTCTAAACTTGCTTTTTTTCTTTCCATTTCATAATGTATCCTGGACATCTTTCCACATGGGTTGGTAGAGACCTACCTCATACTCTTTTCCTCTTGTATTTTATGTTTCATTTATGTTTGCTATTTATCACCCTAAAGCATACGGTTGTTCAGTGTCTTAGAAGCCAAGACAACTCCCAGGTTTAACTGAATGCATGCTTTTAACTGAGAAATTAGTTATGTGGACTAAAGGCCTCTTAAGTTTTTATCAAGTTTTCTTAATAGCCTGTAACCGTCCTCTCCCCCTGTTTTCCTCTAGGAGCCTCCGATCTGGTGTGAATTAAGCAGCAGGGAAAAACAGCTCCGGTATCAAGCTACCCTCAGCCCTGGGAACAGAGATTCGGGATCTTTTCTTTGCTACTTTGTGGAAATTGATCTGATGTTTTGCAGAAAACCTGCCTCTCCATGTGACTCAGATTAAAAGTCAAAGTCCCAGCTGTGCCTCCCAGGCCCTATGTCACCTGTGTCCTCTTCTTTCCTGACTCCTCTCTTCCGGAAGGCCAGGCGCACTGTGGGTTGCGAGTCTTTCCCTCCTTCTTTGAGCTGCCCCCCCCACCCCATGGCCCGCTCCCTCACCCGCTTCAAGTCTTTGCTTCTAGTCACCTTCTTAAAAAAAATAGATTACATACTATATTTCAATATGGTATATTTGTCAAGGTAGGTCAGTGGTATGATTTCCCAATTTGTGCATATTTCCAATAGAAAAATTTGGAAAATGTTTCAGCAATATAAGGCATAGCTCTTGAATATCCAGAACACTCATCTCCCTTTATTCTGGATAACAGAAGGATATACATTAAGTGATCTTCTTTGCACAAATATTTTCACCCCCAATAATTTATAACACAATTCTATCTCTAAAGAGCAGCTAAAATCCTCTTATCCATTGAGTCTGAATAGAGGTGTGAACGGGACTCTGACTGCCCTCATTAAAACGGTAATCTTGTTCACAAGGTTCCTTTCTCCACAGCCCTTATTATTATTATTTTTTAAATTGAGGTAAAATATACCTAACATGAAATTTACCATTTTAACCAGTTTTAAGTGTCCAGTTCAGTGGCATTAGGTACATTCACATTATTGTGCAGCCATCACCACCGTCCATCTCCGGACCTTTTTTGTCTTTCCAAACTGAAACTCTGTCCCCATTAAACACTAACCCCTCATCCTCCTCCCCCAGCTTCTGGCACCCACCCTTCTACTTTCTGTCTCTATTAACTTGACTACTCCAGGTACCTCATATAAGTGGAATCATACAATATTTGTCCTTTAGTGACTGGCTTATTTCACTTAATATAATGCCCTCAAGGTTCATCATGTGGTAGCATGTGTCAGAATTTCCTTCCTTTTTAAGGCTGAATAATATTCCATTGTATGGATAGACCACATTTTGTTTATCTATTCGTCTGTGATGGATACTTGGGTTGCTTCCACTTTTTGGCTCTTGTGAATAATGCCTTGTTGTCTTTTCACATCATGTAAAGCTGTGTTCATATGTTAGGATTATTGTCTGCTTTGATCATTGATGTATTTCATATGCTTAAAACAGAGCCTGGTGCATAGTAGGTGCTCCACAAATATTTGCTGAATGAATGAATGTGTTCCTCTTTGCCTGTTGCTGTTGTCTGAAGCAAGGCTGTTGGAGGGTTGTGTTCTATAGGCTCCCCAGCTGCCATCCGAGAGGTTCTAGGCTACATTTGGCCAGCACTTACCCAGGGCCTGTTTTCTGCTGGCACCGGGCCAGGCCTGTTCACACTCAATCATTTTATTCATTCATTCATTGAATGAATATTTATTCTGCTCCTACTACGTGCCAGGCCCTGGGCCAGACATGGGACACGTGGTGAGCAAAACCAGGTCCAGTCCCTGATTTTCTCAGCTCTACTTGGGGACACACAGAGACATCAGTCAAATAATCACACAGGCTTCTTGTTAAAGAGAGTTGTGGAAAGCCATTTCTCCTCTACTCTCTTCCCACTGGACAGTAGTGGCCCACTTGTTTTTTTACTGTTGAGTTTGGAAGTTTTTTATATGTTCTAGATACGAGTCGTTTGTCGGCTAGGTGATTTGCAAATAATTTCTCCCAGTCTGTGATTTGTCTTTTCATCCTCTTATCAGAGTCTTTCGCAGAACAAATGTTTTTAATTTTGAGATCCAATTTATCAATTTTTCCCTTTATGGATATGTGATGATTTTTGACATGAAATTTACGATTAGTGGCATTTAGTACATTCACAAATGTTGTGTAACCATCACTACTGTCTAGTTTCAGACATTTTCATCACCGTAGAAGGAAATCCCATACTCATTCCCTCCTTCCCACAGCCCCTGCTTTCCATCTCTATGGATTTGCGAACTCTGAACATTTTATAGATAAATGGAATCATACAACATGTGGCCTTTTGTGTCTGGTTTCTTTCACTTAGCATGATATTTTCAGATGATAGGTTTTTGGGGTCAGACTTGTGGCTCTGCAATGAGTCTGCATTCCTGTTGGGTCCTCCACAGCCTAACTCCCATCATCTCAAGTGCTTTCTGCTCCTACCTCTCTTCCTACCCCAATCGCCTATCACAGCCCAGTGCCTCATTCTCCATCACCTCCTGGAAACAGCCTGGTGTTCTCTGCACCTCAGTGCTCACTGCTTCCTCTCCCTCCTCCTCCATGTCCTCTTCCCAGCTTAGAGCTCCCATTCTGGCTCTCTGGCCACTTTTGGTCCAGATGTTTGCCTCTTTCCTGGGCAACTCTGCAGGGTTCTGACACTAGCCTCACCTAGTTGCCTCCCACTACCACAAGCAACCAGAAGATCCTGCTCTTTCTTCTATTCCCAGCTTTATCATCCAATGTGCTGTCTTTTTTTTTTTTTCTGGTGAGGAAGAGTGGCCCTGAGCAAACATCTGTTGCCAATCTTCCTCTTTTTGCTTGAGGAAGATTGTCCCTGAACTAACATCTGTGCCAATCTCCCTCTGCTTTGTATATGAGGCACCACCACAGCATGGCTTGATGAGTGGTACATAGGTCCACGCCGGGGATCCAAAACTGCAAACCCCAGGCCGCCAAAGTGGAGTGTGTGAACTTAACCACTACGCCATTGGGCTGGCCCCTGTCTTGACTTCTTTTCCCTTGTCAATCTTCAACAATCACTTACAGCTGGAGAATGGATAAGAAAATGGACTTCAGAGTCAGACCACCTGGGTTTGGGTCTTTCATTCGTTGGCCTAGTACATTTGGGCAAGCCACTCAACCTCATTAAGCCTTAGTTTTCTCATCTGTGTAATGAGATGATAACACCTGTGTCATGGTCACTGTGAGGATTAAATGAGGGTGGTAAATGTTCTTAGCCCAGTTACCAGCACTTGCTGCAAAGAAAATGGTTGAAGATTGCAGCAGATTGTATTTAACAAAGATGGCTGCAATATCTCCTGTCCCACATTCTCTTCTAGAAACTTGTTACCCCATCAAGAGATGGAGTGTAAATCTACCTCCAACCTTGAATTTAGGCAGATTTATGACTCACTTGTAACTAGTAGAATGTGACATAAATGACACTAAATGACTTTGAAGGCTGGGTCATAAAAGGCTATGCAGCTCTTGCCTTGTTGCTGGAACACTTATGCTTGGAGCCCTGAGTTGTCATCAGAGACCTACATGGGGCCACCATACTCTGAGGAAGACCAGACCACGTAAGGAGGCCATGTGTAGGTGTTCAGGCTGACAGCCCCAGCTGAGGTCCCAGCATCAATTACCAAACATATGAGTGGAGACGCCTCCAAATGATTCCAGCCCCAGCCATCAAGTTGCCCCCTGCCCCTCCTAGACTTTGAGTCTTCCCAGCTGAAGCCTCAGACCTCATGGGGCAGGGACAAGCCATCCTTGCTGTGCCCAGAGTTAATTCGTCACCGACAGAATCCATCGACATAATAAGATGGTTGTTTTATGCATCTAGGTGTGGGGCTGGTTTGTTATGCAATGATAAGGACGCTGTCTTGCCAATTCTATCCCCTACTATATCTGCATCTGGTCACTTCTCCCTGTCCATCTCCACTTCCACCATCTCAGCTTGGACCTTTATTTTTTACCTGCATCAAATTCCAAACTTGTCTTTCTGCCTCCTGTCTTGACTTTCCAAATCTTCCTTCCTCCACACTGATCTTTCTAAAATGCAAACACGGCCCAACCATCTTACCCAATCATTGCCCAGGTAATGACTCCCAGTCATCTATAATTAAAGCCTGGAGAGATTAATCACAACATTAAAAGATGCATAATTTAGGCAAATGTAACTCACTATAAGCAAGTATTTTACCTCACTTTATCCCAGCCCACTCCAACCCTGCCTGGAGAAAAAAAGATAAAGAACATGATAATGCTCAGAGCATTTGATATTTTTGGAAACAGAAAGTAGGTTCTTTACTTGGGAAACATGTAAGTATTCTGCATCCACTCATCCATGAAAAATTACATTAAAATCCTTTCAGGCCCTGAGAATTCCAGATATAAAGGTAAAAAATGATATATTCTTGAGTGAGTAATTTAATTGCATATGGAAAAATTAAATATAATTTAGTCCTACCTGCTTTTGAATCACGCAGTGGCTCTTAAGTGGGTCAACAACCCAGAACAAGGCTTTGGCCTGGGATGCTGGGTGAGTGAAGCCCAGGGGAGTAGACCCAGGCGTTCAGGGTGCTCTTCATAAACTTCTGCCCCTCGGGACTCACCAACCTAACATTTCCCCGAAATTCACCTTTTAAGTGTAGGCAAATGGAACATATAAAACGTTGTACTTGAAATGGGATGCTTGCTTTTTGGTAAATACGTTTTAAAGGCTGTTGCTCTTCAGAGGTGGTTTTTAACTGATCCTTTGCAACATGAGGCTCCATTAGGTGCCACTTCAAGTCGTAGCTGTTCCAGAAATTCAAATTGGGGGTTCTTCGTTCTTTGTTACTTACACAGTATGTGGCTAAGATCACATTAGAAAAATGTAGTAAAATTTCATAGTAAACTGAGCAAATAAAAAAAGCCTTTTCAAAGTGGGAAATGGAAATAACTTTTTAAAAATGGCTTTTGTGCATGACCTTTTAACCATGAAGTTTTGTCTTGAATATGGCTCCTTGCCACTTGTCATTTTTTAGAGCTAAGGTCTCTTGTAGAAAGCCTAAAATTCTTGTGCTGAAAGGCACTTCCTTCTGTTATTTTATCACCTTCCTGGTTTTGTCTAATCTCACCCAGATTACGGTCGTATTTCTTGGTCTTTTTAATGTGCGTATTAAAATTTCAAACAGAGTCTTTGTTCTGCTGTCTTGACTCTCTGTGCCCTCTTAGGCGTATTTTGGGACTCTTACAAAGAAGAATGTTTTGCTTTAAATATTCTTATGTCTTTAAACCTACTTTGTCATGTTCAACTTATAAATTTGCATGCATTCTGATGAGGTATTCTATTTAGAGAGTATTTTGTTTTAATTAAGCCCATCTTCAGAGACATTTGGTTTTGGCCAAGAATGTGCTTTCTCCCTTACAAATCAGTTATATTTATAACATTCATAAACTAAGTGATTAGCAAAGGCAAAATTTTAGCTGCACTCTGGCTGCGTCTTTTAAGTCCACGAGGAATTAAAGAGAAGAAGATCTGGCTAAGCCAAAACATGATGACAGATCAAGACACTATGAACACAGTTGGACTTTATTTTCAATAATCTTTTTCTTAAATGCTGGCTTTTAAAATTGTTTTATAGAGCAATTTCTCATTTCTGAAAAGAATGCAAAGGGTAGGTTGCTATATTTGTGAGCATTGGGATGTTTTATTTTTTAGCGCATGCCTGGTCTAACTGCAGAGAAAAGCTACAATGGAAACTCCAATTCTTCCTTTGTTCAATTAGGCTGCATTTAAAAACTAAACTTTTTATTTTCTTGAATATACATGCACATAATAGAATATATAAGAAAAACACAGAAAAATAGAGACAGGAAAATTCAACTCATCTATAGACCACGTATCAACAGGCAACCAATATTAGTATTTTGGTCTATTTTACTGGTAATATTTTATATATAACTTTTTTCTTCTTATCTGGTTAGGATCATATCATATATGTAATTTTTTTATCCTGCTTTTTTGTTGTGGTGAAATACACATAACATAAAATTTACCTTTTTTTTTTTGCTGAGGAATGAGTAAGGTTCACCCTGCAGTCACATCTGTTGCCAATCTCCCTCTTTTTTTGTTGCTTGAGGAAGATCAGCCCTGAGCTAACATCTGTGCCAATCTTCCTATATTTTTTGTATGTGGGATGCCACCACAGCATATCTGGTGAGTGATGTAGGTCCGTGCCTGGGATCCAGACCAGCGAACTTGGGCTGCTGAAGCAGAGCACGTGGAACTTTAACCACTTGGCCATGGGGCCGGCCCCCAAATTTACCACTTTTAAGTGTACAGTTCGGTGGCATTAAGTACATTCACATTGTTGTGCAGCCATCACCATTATCCATCTCCAGAAGGTTTTCATCTTCCCAAACTGAAACTCTGTACCTATTAAACAAGTCCCTCCTCTCTCCCAGCCCTTGGTACACACCATTCTACTTTCTGTCTCTATGAATTTGTTATCCTGCTTTTTTTAATTGAGGTATAAATGACATATATTAGTTTCAGGTGTACAACGTAATGATTCAATATTTGTATATGTTGTGAAATGATCACAATAAGTCTAGCTAATATCTATCACCATACATAATTACAAAACTTTTCTTTCTTTCTTTTTTGTTTTTTTGTGAGGAAGATCAGCCCTGAGCTAACATCCGTGCCAATCCTCCTCTTTTTGCTGAGGAAGACTGGCCCTGAGCTAAGATCTGGGCCGATCTTCCCCCACTTTACGTGGGACGCCTCCACAGCATGGCCTGACAAGCGGTGCATCGGTGCGCGCCCGGGATCCGAGCGCAGGCCGCCAGCAGGGGAGCGCGCGCACTTAACCGCTACACCACGGGCCGGCCCCAAAACTTTTTTTTCTTGTGATGAGAACTTTTAAGATCTGTTCTCTTAGCAACTTGCAAATATGAAATACGGTATTGTTAACTATAGTCAACATGCTGTACGTTATATCCCCGTAACTTATTTATTTTATAACTGGAAATTTATATCTTTTGACCCTCTTCACCCATTTCGCCCACTCCCTTTCCCTACCTCTAGCCACTACCAATCTGTTCTCTGTATCTATAACCTTGGGTTTTTGTTTTGTTTTTTAAATTTTGTTTTAGATTCCACATACAAGTGAGATCATATGGTATTTACCTTTCTCTGTCGGACTTATTTCACTTCTAATGCTGTCAAGTTCCATCCGTGTTGTTGCAAATGGCAAGATTTCCTTCTTTTTTATGGCTGAATAATACTCCATTGTATATATATACCACATTTTCTTTATCTATTCGTTTGTCATGGACACTTAGGTTTTTTCTATGTCTTGACTATTGTAAATAATGCTGCAATGAGCATGGAGGTACAGATATCTTTTCAAATTAGTGTTTTCATTTTCTTTGGATAAATACCCAGAAGTGGAATAGCTGGATCACATGGTAGTTCTATTTTTAATTTTGAGGAACCTCCATACTGTTTTTCATAGTGGCTGCACCAATTTACATTCCTACCAACAGTGCACAAGGATTCCCTTTTATCCACATTCTTGCCAACACTTGCTATCTCTTGTCTTTTTGATGATAACCATTCTAACAGGTGTGAGGTGATATCTCATTGTGGTTTTGATTTGCATTTCCCTGATGATTAGTGATTTCAAGCACCTTTTCATGTACTATCTGACTATCTGTATGTCTTCGGAAAAATGTCTATTCAGATCCTCTGCCCATTTTTTAATCGAATTGTTTGTTCTTTTGCTACTGAGTTGTATGAGTTCTTTATATATGTTGGATATTAGCCCCTTATCAGATATATGATTTGCAAATACTTTCTCTCACTCAGTAGACTGCCTTTTCATTTTGTCAATGGTATCCTGCTTTTCAAACAATATTATTTCACAAGTATTTTTCCCTATTATTAAGACCCCTTCTGACTGCATAATATTCCATTAGATGGATTTGTGTAATGACTTCCGGAACTGTCCTCCTACTGTCAGTGTTCTAGGCTTTTCCTACTTTTCCATAATAGATAGTGCTTTGGTTAGCATTTGGGACATAAAACATTATCTGTCCTTGTGTATTTTTCAGGATGAATTCCTAAGAGGGGAAATTACCGGGTGAAAGGTAATGACCATTTGAAAGCTTTTTAAAGATACTGTCAATGGACTCTTCCTGAAGGATTTTATCCATTCGCAGGCCTGGCATTTGTGCATATGACTGTCTACTTCACCACACCTTCCCCAGCTCAGGTAAATCTCTCTCTCTCTCTCTTTTTTCTTTTTTGTTAATTTAATTGCTGGTGAGGTTGAATTTATCATTATCACCTTTATTTTCTCATCCTTATTAATCATCATTATTTATCATCTCTTGTGAAGGGCTTGTTTGTATTCAGCTTATAACTTTGGGGGCAAAAATACAGTGAAAGCTAAGCCTACAGAGACATAGCTACTCTTAAAAATCATTCCACAGGGACACTGACTTTTTGGGGCATACTGTTGAGTTTCAAATGTGTAGATTGTGAGTCCTTCATGTCAGATTTCAAATCTCACGTAAGATTCTTCTGCTTTTTAGTAAATTGCTGAGCAGCCCTCCTTGGTGAGGTGGGAAGGGGCATCCAAAAGGAGCTGGGATGTGGGTCCTAAGCTGTGTGACTGTTGACAGCTAATCACCTCTCTGGGCCTCCCCGTCCATCCCAAGGGCTCCCCTGGTTCTAAAACCCCCGGGAGTAATAACATGCACTTAAAGTCTCACGGGTCACCTGGGCCCTAATCATGAAAGTGTTTAGCACACAGTAGGTGCACAGTAAATGCTAAGTTCCAGCCTGATGATTCCATTTTTGATAGTAACGTAAGCAGAACTTAAAGTAGTAAAATTTGTTATTCTCCCTTACAAATCGATTCTCAAGAGGGAAGTGGTGTATTCTTACAACTAGACTACCCATTTTATTGGTTCAAGAAGGTTGGTGAGGACCCTGGTTCCACATTTGAGCACTGAAATGTTCCCATCAGTGAACATCAGTGAACAGGAGTGGAATTTCTGGGTATATATGGTGTTTTTGAGAAGTTGCAACACAGACACAGCTCTCTTCTATTTTTTTTTTCAGCTAATACGTGCCAGGCACATAATGTAAATGATCTATAATCCTAAGAACAACTCTGAAAGGCAGGTATTATTGTCTCCCATTAATAAACCAAGAAGCTCAGGCTCAGGGAGTTCAATCACCTTCCTCCGAGGCACACCGCAGGTGAGCCGCAGTGACTTCTCTTCACTCTGGGTTGGGGACCGTGTACGTATTTGTAATGGAGGTGAAATTCACGTAACATAAAGTTAACCATTTTGAAGTGAACAATTCAGTGGCATTAGTGTATTCACAGTGTTGTGTCAACACCACTGCTATCTAGTTCCAAAACATTTTCATCGCCCCAAAAGGAAACCCTGTACCCAGTAAGCAATCACTCCCCATTCTTCCCTCCCTCCAGCATCTGGCAACTGCCAATCTGCATCCATCTCTGTGGATTTACCTATTCTAGATAGTTCATAGAAATGGAATCATACAATATGTGGTCTTTTGTGTCTGGCTTCTTTCACTTAGCATAATATTTTAAAGGCTTATCCGTGTAGCATATATCAACACTACACTCCTTTTTATGGCTGAGAAATATTCCACTATATACATATATTATTATATATAAATAATAATATATGTATTTTAATATTTTATTTATATTAATAATAAATAAATACTTATATAAATATATAACATATACATAATTATGTATATAATAATATATAATATATTAACATATCTGTTTTATCTATCTATCTATCTATCTTTCTACACACCACAATTTATTTATTCATTCATCCATTGATGGACATTTGGGCTGTTTCCATGTTTTTGCTATTGTGAATAATGCTGCTAAGAACATGTGTATACAAAGTAATTGTTTCAAGACTAGTTTTCAAGTCTTTTGGGTGTACCGTATTACCTAGGAGTGGAATTGCTGGGTCAAATGGTAATTCTCTGTTTAACTTTTTAAGGAACCATCAAACTGTTTTCACGACGGCTGCACCAGGTTACATTCCCACCAGCAAGGCACGAGGGTGCCAACTCCCCACATTCTCATATGGGGACCATATCCTGAAGCTGGGTGGGCCCTCTCTGATCCTTGGTCACAGCAGTTCATCCATGATTGCTTCCAATAACCTCCACTGCTATTTCCCTCCACAATTAAATGGAATGTTGGCTGAGGAGCAGCTGCTGTGATCTGGTAATGCCCTTCAATTCTGTTAACTTGAAAAGTCACACAATGTTCAGAGCTGGAAGGGACTTTGGAAGGAATATAGTTCAGACATAACTTCTCGTCTCTACTTGAATGCTTCCTGTGACGGGGCACTCACGATACCAAGGGATAGACAACTATATCATTGGCCAGCCAACTATCTCCTTTCTCTGGCACAGAAACCCATTTCTTTAGAAGTGGAGGTTCGGAGAAGGCTCCCTGGAGGAAGGGATGCCTAGGCTGCACTTGGAGGGTATTATATCGACTAGGGAAAGAAAGGCGGAGGGATGTTCCCAGCAGAGGAGAAGTCACAGCAACATTTTCTGACTTGGTCCCCTGCACATGGTGGCTGTCTCATCAGGGGCCTTGTCAGGCAGGTCCTTTGGTGGCTAACCCTGGAGGAGTTTCTGTCACCCCCACAGCCCCTCCCAGCTTCATCATCTGTCTGTTTCTGAAACATCCGGTGGCATTTCTTAGCCTGTGAGTCAGAGCTCCTTCATTACTCCTTGTCTTGGGTTTTCTAGGAGACACTGTGTTTTCAATCCTCCAGGACAGGCAAATGCAACGTCTATAATTAAATGTGTCTGTCATTAAATTCCACACCTTAATGAATAATTCTTACTGGGGTGCATGGAGTGCAATGTGAGGAAGTATTTACAGAATTCAGAATTCACAGAAACTCAGACCTGCCTGGTGGGATGGAAGTGAAAAAATCCTCTAGCGATTGAGCTGCAAATTGTGTCTTCGCCACAGAACTTCTCGTTGTGTCCTAAAACAGCATTTCTTGCTTCCAAGGAAGAATACCTGGGATTTAAACTGATAAATAAATCAACTAACTCTTAGTTGTCAGTGATGGCTGGGGACAAGGCTGATACAGAAATAAACAGGTAACACTCAAATTGCATTTTAGCTAATATCATAATTTCTTCCCCACTCAAATCTGTAAGCAGCAAAAAATTGGAAGCTGGTTCTTTTTTTCTTTCTATTTTTTTTTTTCTTCCAGCTCCACATTCCAGTGGAATGTGAATGATCCAAAGGCTGGGTATTTATTGCCAAGTAAGAAGGAACTATAGAAATGGTAGAAGATGCGCTTATAAGAGAAAAGTGGCTAGAAGTTAGATAGAGTGTGTTATATGTGCCGTTTTCAGGAAAACCGAAGTTCAATTTGCTTTCATGGGCAAACCCCCTCCCTGGCTCTGAAATTTCCCACCAGAAGGCAGGCTTATGCTGTTTCATCTTCAAAATCAACAACCAACCTGCTCCACCTCCTGGGGAGGACTCCGTGGGCAGGTTCCTTTGGTTCTGGTCATGGGAGATTCAGGTAAGGGCCAGGTAGTGGGAGAACTTTCAGGGAAAATATCTTTCCTCTGTCTTCCCTCTGTTTCCATGTTCTGGTTATTAATAATTAATTTTTCCTTTTAATAGAGCTTTTTTTTGTGTGTGTGTGAGGAAGATCGGCCCTGAGCTAACATCTGCCAATCCTCCTCTTTTTGCTGAGGAAGACTGGCCCTGGGCTAACATCCATGCCCATCTTCCCCCCCCCTTTATATGGGACGCCGCCACAGCATGGCCTGACATGCAGTGCGTTGGTGCGCGGCCGGGATCTGAACCGGCGAACCCAGGGGTGCCACAGCGGAGCGCGCGCACTTAACCGCCTGCAACACTGGGCCAGCCCCTAGTTTTTCCTTTTAATTCTCAGTACCCTGGCTGTGTTCTGGACCAGGCCAAAGCACACTTTGCTTTTTCATATTTCCTTTCATTCTAATCACAAAATCCCTCCAGGCTGAAGGTCCTTCTCAGAAACCTGGCAATTAGAAGAGGAAGCCAGTCTCCTCTGAACACTTCATTTGGAGCCTCGTCATAAATAATTAACCTGAAATTACGCTCAGGAAACAAATGGACGGGGTGCAATCGGTGATGCTGCATGGGAGCTTTCTCTCCGGGGTTTTTACCTCTTTCACAAAATCCAGGAAGCGGATACAGGCTTTTCCATTAGCAGGAATGAGCTGTCTGCTCTAGAACTCTTACGGAGGAAAGCACAGCGGGCACTTTCCTCGTGCACTTAAACTTGAGATTTGTTGATGAAGCGCTTGTCTGAGGCCCAGGACAGCATTTTCTCCTGCCAGGATCTCACGAGCCCCCTAAGGCTGCGGCTGTTCCGGCGCACGTTTGTTTTTGACCTCCTGCCAAGCCGGTCTTGTCCCTGAGGATGACAGTGGAGGGTGAAGGGTAGACTCAGACAGAGGTGTGGTCATCTCAACTCAAATTCAGTCCTTGGCTGAAACATCAGGGTGAAGAGGTGGCTGGGATGGATTCTTTTCTTTCTAATTGAGGTGAAATTCATATAACATAAAATTAGCCATTTTAGTCACAAAAAGGCAAATATTGTAGGATTCCACTTATATGAGGTGCCTAGAGTAGTTAAATTCAAACAGACAGAGTAGAATGGTGGTTTTTAAGGGCTGGAGGGAGGGGGAATGAAGAATTGTTTAATTGAGGAAAGAGTTTCAGTTTGGGAAGACGAAAAATTTCTGGAGACGGATGCTGGCATTACCACCATCATCACCACTTAAAACTGGTTAAAATGGTAAATTTTATATTAGGTATATTTTACTGAAAAAATATATATAACATTTTAGGCTATAATCACCAAGACAAAAAACAACAAATGTTGGAGAGGATGTGGAGAAACAGGAACCCTCATACACCGCTAGTGGGAATGCAAACTGGTGCAGCCTCTATGGAAAACAGTATGGAGATTCCTCAAAAAATTAAAAATAGAAATACCCTATGATTCAGCTATCCCACTACTGGGAATCTATCCAACGAACCTGAAATCAACAATCCAAAGAGGCTTATGCACCCGTATGTTCATTGCAGCATTAGTCACTATAGCCAAGAAGTGGAAGCAACCCAAGTGTCCCTCGACTGATGATTGGATCAAGAAGATATGGTATATATATACATATATATATATATATATATATACACACAATGGAATACTACTCAGCCATAAAAAAAGACAAAATCGTCCCATTTGCAACAACATGGATGGACCTGGAGGGTATTACGTTAAGTGAAATAAGCCAGAAAGAGAAAGACAAACACTGTATGATCTCATTCATATGTGGAATATAAACCAACACATGGACAGAGAAAACTGTATCGTGGTTACCAGGGGCGATGTGGGTAGTGGATGGGCACAAGGGGTGAAGGGAGGCATATATATGGTGATGCACAAACAAAAATGTACAACCCAAAATTTCACAATGTTATAAACTATTCAAACATCAATAAAAAATATATATATAACATTTTAATAAAACTAACCATTTTAAAGTGTATAGTTCAGTGGCATTTGTACATCTGCAAGGTTGTGCAACCATCACCTCTAACCAGTTCCAAAACATTTTCATCCCCCCAAGAGGAAACCTCACATCCAGTAAGCAGTCACTCCCCGTTCCACCATGCCCCTCTCCTCTGATCCCTGGCAGCCACCAATTTGCTTTCTGTCTCTGTGAATCTATTTATACTAGATATTTCATATAAATGGAATCATGCAATATATGGTGTTTGGTGTGCGGCTTCTTTCACAGAGCATAATGTTTTGGGGCTTCATCTACATTGTAGCGTCTCGGTGCTTCATTCCATTTTATGGCTGAGTAATATTCTGTCGTATGGATATGCCACTATTTGTTTATCCACTTATCTGTTGATGGACACTAGGGATGTTTCTACCTTTGGCTGTTGTGAGTCGTGCTGCTGTGAACATGTGTGTACAGGATGTGTGTGGGCACCTTTGCTGGAATTGTTTGGCTGCTTTTTGCTCTCAGTTTCTTTCTCTCCTTGTCAAGAAGGCTCAAAGCTGCCCTTCCTCAACCTGTGACTAGATTGGTCCTGCTGTGGCCTCCTGTGCTTCTTGGGGAACCTGCCGGGTGACATGTCTCAGAGGGTCACAGCATTCAGAGGCCACCCAACAATTAGGAAGCTGCCTAGTCATGCTTCCCGGGGGCAGGTGCTCGGGAATGTGGGCGGGCAATTCTGTCTGTCATTGGTTTTCTAGAAGCACCGCACAAGAGGAAATCACAGCCTCCAAGGGGCAGGTGCACTGAGAATCTATCTCCCTGAGTCACCTCTCGGCGAGCCTTACTTTCAAGTCTCGATATCCTGTCTCACCTCGACTTTAGTATGAAGAGGATGTGTCAGACATGAGGACACTGAGATGGGAGAGGAGGACAGTGCAACCGAAAGTCTGCCCCAGCGTGCCCCAGCCCGCTGACACCATGGGGGTCTCGGGGAATTGTGGCCTGCACACATCTGACACGAGTGAGGTTCCAGCAAAGAAAGTGATGGGCTTTTAGGCTCTGAGAGCATAAAAAATAATCAGCCACGGGGCCGGCCCGGCGGCATAGTGGTTAAGTTCACACGCTCTGCTTCTGTGGCCCAAGGTTTGCGGGTTTGGATCCTGGGTGCGGACTGACACACTGCTTGTCAAGCCATGCTATGGTGGCATCCCATATAAAGTAGAGGAAGATGGGCACAGATGTTAGCCCAGGGCCAATCTTCCTTATCAAAAAGAGGAGGATTGGAAACAGATGTTAGCTCAGGACTAAGCTTACTCACCAGAAAAAAAAAAGAAAAAAAAATTCAGCCATGGAGTTCCTTTGTTGTGCAATTCCCAAACCTTTTCCATTTATTGAGATGAAATTCACAAAACATGAAATTAATCATTTTAAAGTGAACAATTCCGTGGCATTTAGTACATTCACAATGTTGTGCAACCACCCCAAAAGGAAACAGTGTACCCGTTAAGCAGTCACCCCCCAACACAAACCCTTTGACTACGAGTCATTTGAAAATTCAACCCTAAATGTGAAGTCGGGCCCCTCCATCAGCACCTATGCTTCAGGCTAGGGGCTCAGAAAAGACGTGACAGAAGATTCGAAAAAAAGAGGAGGACAGGCAAGGACATCCAGTAGTGTCCAGGCAGCAGGCTGGGGATTCCCCGTGGATGTGCTATTCTCGGAGCAACTGGAATGTTTCCCCTTTTTTGTATTCCAGAGGCTGGAGGGTGTCTTGAAAGAACAGAGACAGTAGAGGCAGGACGACTGGCAGCTCCTCCAGTTTGTACCTGTGTGGTTGCGGGCCAGTTAATTTGTGTCTCTGAGACTCAGCTTCCCAGTCTCTAAGGAGAGCTAACAATATCCACCCGGTAGGCGGCTGGGACGGCTCCAGGGCAGGTTCGAGGGCACTTAGTACTGAGTCTGGCACATAGCAGATGCTTAAAAGTAGCTACTATAATGTCGTTGTACTTATTCAATGATGAAGATGGCGGTGATGGTGATGGTGGTGGCGAGGATGACGTTGGCGTTGTTGATGGAGGCGCCGAGAAAACCCATGCACCCTAGTTGCCTGTTCTTATCGTAAATCCAGGAGAGAAAAGGATGCAGGAAGGTAAAGAATGGAGAGATGTTTGGAGGAATTTGCTTCCACTCAGGAGAAGCCAAGAGAACTTGAAAGGCTTTTAAGAATTAGGACACTCTCTCACCCTGACTCACCTGTTCCGACAGGGTGTCTCCTCGCAAAGGTCCAGGAGGCCTCATTTCTTCTCTCCTTTGAACTCTGGAAGCTGTGGAGGAGGGTTTAAAAGACCGTGACTAAGCTCCCAGCCTGCTGACCTGCAGCCTTCTGCTGAGCAAGCAGGCGCCGCCAGGAGAATGTGCCCAGGGCATTGCATTTATGTGGCAGTACAAGAATGTGATTTTTTTTTTTCGTGAGGAAGATCAGCCCAGTGCCAACATCTGCCAATCTTCCTCTTTTTTTTTGCTGAGGAAGACTGGCCCTGGGCTAACATCCGTGCCCATCTTCCTCCACTTTATATGGGACGCCGCCACAGCATGGCTTGCCAAGCAGTGTGTCGGTGCACACCCGGGATTCAAACCGGCGAACCCTGGGCCCCCGCAGCGAGCGCGCGCACTTAACCGCTTGCGCTACCGGGCTGGCCCCAAGAATGTGATTTTTGTTCTCTGGTTTTCCAGCTCTTCTTTTACACACAGGAAAATGCTGCATGCTTGAGGGTGTGTCCCTATTTTCTTTGAGTGGAAGACAATTCTTGAGTTTCCAAATGGAATCTGGAATTCATTCTCCTTGTGAGGAAGCCACACTGACTTCCAGAGGATAGGGGAAGACTTCCTTCCTCCATGCATCCCTAGCAAGACTCCGCTTACTCAAGACCACCGAAAAGACAGAATCAAACGGTTTCAGTTTCCTAGAGCTGCAGTCACAAAGGACCAAGAACTGGGTGGCTTAAATACAACAGCGATTTATTCTATTACGGTTCTGGAGGCCAGAAGTCTGAAATCAAGGTGTCAGCAGGGCCGCACTGTGCCTCTCTTCCAGCTTCTGGTGGCGGCCAGCAATCCTTGGCTTTCCTTAGCTGGTCACTGCATCACTCCAGTCTCTGCCTCCATTGTCACGTGGCCGTCTTCCCTGTGTAT
Organism: Diceros bicornis minor; assembly: GCF_020826845.1. Lineage (NCBI taxonomy): Eukaryota > Metazoa > Chordata > Mammalia > Perissodactyla > Rhinocerotidae > Diceros > Diceros bicornis. The sequence goes on along the minus strand of NC_080765.1, from coordinate 8,820,423 downwards.
GTCCTCTGTTCTTCAAATAAGGACATCAGTCCCTGGATTTAGGGGTCCCCTAATCCAGTATGACTTCATCTTAACTAGTCACATCTGCAAAGACCCTTCTTCCAAATACGGTCACATTCTGAGGTTCTGGGTGGACATGAATTTGGGGGGGATGCTATTTAACTCAGTACACAAACAAAAACTCCAAATGGCAGCAATGATCCAAAAATCCCAAATGCACAAACCTGATACACTGAAGCACAGATTCAAAGCCAGACCACCTGTGTTCCCTCCCTTCTCCTCTGTTAAGCACAACTGCATTTTTTTTTTGAGGTTGAAACTTCCATAGCTCCCTGTGCCCCTTCCCAGGCGACACTACCCCACCCCCAGGTAGCCACTGTGCAGGTAGAGGTTTACTGGGGGCAGTGCAGTGAGGGAGCTGGAAGCAAAGGAACCTTCAGAGCTCAGACCTCACACCTGGGCAAGGACAGGGGAGGCAGGGCAAAGGGGAAAGGGCCTCCATCATGGGGCAGCTCTGAGAGTCTTGGCCAGCTTGACAGGGAGCCCTAGAAAAAGAGTGTCTGTGAGAAGAGCCCCAGATGCTCTTGTTCCAGACACAGGACTGTTCCCTCACCACAAAGTTCTCTCTCCTGCTACCCCTATATAGTCACACCTACTGTCCTCCCCTCAAATACCCCAATCCTTGGCACCACTAATCTGTTTGCCATTTTTATAATTTTGTTATTTTGAGAATGTTACACAAATGGAATCAACACTATGCGACCTTTTGAGATTGGATTTTTTCACTTGGCGTAATTTCCTTGCGATCCATCCAAGTTGTTGTATCAATAGCTCTTCCGTTTTGTTGCCGAGTAGTGTTCCATGGTCTGGAGGTACTATTTTGTTTAATCCTTGACCTGTTGTAGAACACTGGTTGTTTCTCGGTTTTGGCTATTACAAATAAAACTGCTATGAGTGTTGATGTCTGTGTATTTGTGTGGACATAAGTTTTCATTTCTCTGGGATAAATGCTCAGGAGTGCGATTGCTGGGTTGTTGGGTAAGTGTATGCTTAGTTTTTTTAAGAAACTGCCAAACTATTTCCCAGAGTGGTGACACTGTTTTACATTTCCACCAGCAATATATGAGAGATCCAGTTTCTTTGCGTCCTCACCAGCATTTGGTATTGTCACTATTTTATTCGAGCTGTTCTAACAGATGTCTAGTGGTATCTCATTGTGGTCTTAATTTGCATTTCCCTGATGGTTATTGATGTTGAACATCTTTTCGTCTGTTTGTTTGCCATCCACATATCCTCTTCAATGAAACATCTGTTTATATCTTTTGCCCATTTTCTAATTGAATTTTCTTCTTCCTACTGCTAAATTTTGAGAGTTCTTAAAAATTCTAGAAATGAGTGCTTTGTCAGATATGTGGTTTGCAAATATTGTCTGTAGCTCGTCTTTTCATCCTTTTCACAGGGTCTTTGACAGAGCAAAAGTTTTAAATTTTGATGAAGTTCAGTTTATTGATTTTTTTTCTTTTATGCCCTCATTCATAGGTCCTGAAGATTTTCTCATATGTTACCTTCTAAAAGTTTTATAATTTTACACTCAACATTAAATCTATGATCCAGTTTGAGTTAATAGTTATATAAGTTAATTTTTGTGAGATTTATGTTGAGATTCTTCTTTTTTGCCTATGAATATCCAATTACTCCAGCCCCATTAGTTGAAAAGACTATCCTTCCTCCATTGTATTGCTTTTACACTTTTGTCAAAAATCAGTTAGCTGTACTTGTGTGGGGCTATTCCTGGGTTCTCTATTCTGTTCCATTGATATATCTTTCCACAAACACCACATAGTCTTGATTACTATAGCTATATAATAAGTCTTGAAATTGGGTAAAGTAATTTCTCCCACTTTTTTTCCTTTTTCAAAATTGTTATAGCTATGCTAGTCCCTTTGTCTTTCTATATAAATTTTAGGATAATCTTGGCTATATCTACAAAAAATTTTGCTGGGTTTTTGATAGGAATCACTTTAAACCTGTATCTCAATTTGGGGAAAATTGATGTCTTTATTATACTGAAACTTCCAATCCATGAACATGGTATATCTCTCCATTTATTTTGATCTTCTTTGATTTCTTTCATCAGTATATTGTAGTTTTTGACATTCAAGTACTATACATATTTGTTAGATTTACAGTCAAGTATTTTTTTTTTTAAGTTGTGGCTTTATTTATTTATTTATTTATTTTGTGGGGGGGAGGAAGGTTGGCTCTGAGCTAACACCCATTGCCAATCCTCCTCTTTTTGCTAAGGAAGATTAGCTCTGAGCTAACATTTGTGCCCATCTTCCTCTATTTTGTATATGGGATGCCACCACAGCATGGCTTGACGAGTGGTGCATCAGTTTGCACCCAGGATTTGAAACTGTGAACCCTGGGCCGCCAAAGTGGAGCATACAAACTTAAGCACTACACCACCAGGCTGGCCCCTACACTCAATTATTTTTTTTGAGGGGTTGTACATTGCATTGTATTTTTAATTTTGGTTTCCATCTGTTTGTTGTTAGTATATAGAAATACAGTTGATTTTTATATCTTGGTCTTGTATCCTGTGACCTTGCTGAATTCACTTGTACCTTCTAGGAGATTTTTTATAGATTCCTTGGAATTTTCTATGTAGACAATCATGTCATCTGCAAATAGGAACACTTTTATGTTTTCCTTTGTCATCTGTATCCTTTTTATTTCTTTTCTTGCTTTATTGTGCTGGCTAGAACTTCCAGTACTATGATGAATGGTAGTGTGAGAGTGAAATCCTGACTTTGTTCCCAATCTTAGGGGAAAAGTATGAGTCTTTCAAAATTAAGTATATTAGCTGTAGGCTTTTTGTAGATTTTTTCTTTTTATCAAGTTGAGGAAGTACCCCTTTATGCCTAGTGTCTGAGAATTTTTAATCACAAATGGGTGTCGAATTTTGTCAAATGCTTTTTCTGCATCAATTGATGTGATCATGTAATTTTTCTTCTTAGCCTGTTAATATGGTAGATTATATCAATTGATTTGTGAATGTTGAACTAGTCTTGCATCCCTGGAATAGACGCCACTCAGTGCTGGTGTATAATTCTTTTTATAATTGCTGAATTATATTTGTTAATATTTTGTTAAGGATTTTTGTACCATGAGGGATATCATCTGAAATTTTCCTTTTTTGTACTGTCTTCATCTGGTTTTGGTAACAGGGTAATAATAGCTTATAAAATGAATTGAGGAGTGTTCCCTTCTCTTGTCTTTTTTGAAAGAGATTGTCTAGAATTGATGTTAATTCTTTAAACATTTGGTAGACTTCTCCAGTGATGCTTCTGGGCCTGGAGATTGTTTCGGAGGGAGTTTTTAAATTGTGAATTCAGTTTCCTTAATTGTTATAGGCTCTTCAAATTATTTCGTTTTGAGTGAGTGGTGATAGTTTTTACTTTTGGAGGAATTGGTCCATTTCATCTAAGTTGCCAAATTTATAGAGTGTAGAGTTGTTCATAGTATGCCCTTATTATCCTTTTAATGTCTGCAGGGACTGTTTTCATTCCTGATATTGGTAAATTTGTATTTTCTCTCTGTTTTTTGTCAGTCTTGCTAGAATTTTGTCAATTTTATTGATCTTTTCAAAGAATTAGCTTTTTTTTTTCTTTGTGAGGACGATCGGCCCTGAGCTAACATCTGCCAATCCTCCTCTTTTCTGTTGCTGAGGAAGACTGGCCGTGGGCTAACATCCATGCCCATCTTCCTCCACTTTATATGGGACACTGCCACAGCATGGCTTGCCAAGAGGTGCGTCGGTGCGCGCCCGGGATCTGAACCAGCGAACCCCGGGCCGCTGCAGCGGAGCACGCGCACTTAACCGCTTGTGCCACCGGGTCGGCCCCCAAAGAATTAGCTTTTAAAAATTAATTAAATAATTAATTTTATTGTGTTAAAATATATAAGAATAAGGTGTTGTTTCTCACTGCATTCAAGATTTTTTCCCTTTCCTCTATTTTTCTTTTCTTTTTTTTTTTTTGTGAAGAAGATCAGCCCTGAGCTAACATCCGTGGCCAATCCTCCTCTTTTTGCTGAGGAAGACTGGCCCTGGGCTAATATCCGTGCCCATCTTCCTCCACTTTATATGGGACGCTGCCACAGCATGGCTTGACAAGTGGTGCGTTGGTCTGCGCCTGGGATAGGCCACCTAAGCGGAGCGTGCACACTTAACTGCTACGCCACCGGGCTGGCCCCGCCTTTCCTCTATTTTTCTGTGATGTGTCTTGGTATGGACTTCTTTGGATTCATCTTGTTTGCGATTTGCTCAGCTTCTTGAATCTGCAGGTTTATGTCATTTGCCAAATATGGGAATTTTTCAGCCAATATTTCTTCAAATACTTTTTCAACTCTTCCCTCCTTCTCTTCCCTTTCCAGAGCTCTGATGACATAAAGGTTAGGTCTTTTGTTGTAGCCCCACAGGTCCCTGAGGTTCTGTTCATTTTTTACAGCCTACTTTCTCTCTGTTGTTCGGATTGGATCATTTCTGTTGCTCTGTCTTCAAGTTCACTGATTCGTTTCTCTGTCCCTTCCATTCTGCTGATTTTTTAGCAGAAAAAGCCCATCCATTGATTAAAAAAAATTTTTTGGTATGTTTTTCAGTTCTAAAGTTTCCATTTGATTCTTCTTTGTATCTTCTATTCCTTTGCCAAGATTTTTCTATTTCTTTGCTGAGACTTTCTACTTTTTCATTTGTTTCAAGCCTGTTTGTAATTGCTCACTGAACATTTTTTTAATGGCTGCTTCAAAATCTTATTCAGATAATTCTAACAGCTCTGTTATCTTGGTATTGGCATCTGTGTTGATTTTCTTTTCTCATTCAACCTGAGATTGTCCTGGTTCTTTGTGTGATGAATAATTTTCAATTGTATCTTGGACCTTTTGGTATTGTTACGAGACTCTGGGTCTTGGATAAATATTCTGTTTTTGCCTGCCTCCTCTGACACCTCCAGCAAAGGAAGGGGGATGCCTCCTCCTTACTACAGTGGAGTGGAAGTCCAGGTTCTCTGCTTGGCCTTTGTGGATATCCCGGGTTGGGGGAAAGGGCACCTCATTACTGCTGATGGGTATGGAAGGTCAGGCTCCCCCTAAGTCTCTGCTGATAATACCTTGGCTTGGAAGGGCTGGGGTGCTTCATTACTGCTCCCCACGTCTCCACTGACACCACAGGGGGCAGGTGGTGTTGTTACTGCTGGGGGTGGTCAAAGTCCTGACTCTCCCCTAGATCTCCTCCAACATGACCCCAGTGGGGAGGGAGAGGGAGCCTCATTACTGCCTGGCTGGAGCGAGCATATGGGTTCCCTACTTGGCCTTCTCTGATACCACTCTGGGAAAGGGGGCATAGGTTGGGGACACATCCTTTCAGCCTGAGGAGAAGGAGGAGGTCTAGAGTCCCCACTCAGCATTTTGCTGACATTGGTGGGGTGGGGCTGGCTGGAGTGGAGTCTTATTGTCTAAAAGTCCTCTGTCTTGCTAGACTGTGCCTTTTCTAATCCGTTGGCAAGAGACAGCAGGCTTTTGTTGGGACTTTTTTTTTCGTCTGCACCAGTTGGTATTTCTGGGTTTCTGGCTTCTCCAGCATCAAGTCTGGGATCTCTGAAGCAAAAAGAAAACTGGGGAACTCACCACCTTGTCATTCCTCAGGTCCGAGGTCCCCAGCCATTTGTCCTCTTCTCCTTTCAGAGAGTTCTTATGTTTGGTTCATATGTAATGTCCCCGGATTGTAGTTGTACTTAGCAGGAGCAATAGGAAAAAGTACGTCTAGTCCATCTTTCTGGAATCAGAAGTCTGTCTAAACTACGTTATTTTTAACAATGAAAGTGATCAGGATGTTCAGAATCTGCCCTATATATTGTTACAGGGAGGGAAAGAGAGATTTAACATTTTATCACTGGGCACTGTGATTGGAAGACATACAATCATTTCACGTTTTTATTCCAATGAATTAAGGGTACTCGATAGCGTGCTTACATATATGAAACCTCAGTTGATAAACTTTAATAACGTTTATTATACACTAAAAATTTATGTCTTAAAAAAAACAAACAGCAGATCTTTAAAAATTAAACTTGAATGATTAATCTATTATTGACAAAGACGTATTTGAGGAGGGTGTGCACATCAGACCCTTCCCCTTCCTCCCTTTTTTCCTAAGAAAAGGTACCTTGCCAGCTGCAAGGGGGTGTGGTGAAGGTTTCTGGGGCTGTTATAATCACTCTGGGTGCTGACGTCTGACATTAAAAGTCATCGAGTGCTGGCTCCTGCTGAATCCCCAGGGCCTGCATGGTGGAGGTGCTAAGAAACAGGTTGTTGAATGAATAAAATCAAAGAAGGGGCACAGAGTCCCTAGATTCCCTTATGGAAATGCACACGTGTGACTATGGGCCCAAGAACCCAGTTTTTTAGAGGACTCATGAGGTGTGAGGTGTGGGACAATTCATAAGCAGAAGGCATGGAGTGCGGCAGGGGCACGTTCCAGAAGACAGATTTGGAGGAAAAGACAGCAGCTGGAAGGTGGCAGTGAAAGTTGAGAGCCCTTACTGAAATTCAGCTTTGCTTACCAATCTTGTCACTCAGAGTCTTTCTGGCTTGTGAATGAGGAGGTGGAGAAACTTTGTACTTCTGTGCATAACAATGATGAGCAATGATTGAGCACTCACTGTGTGCCATGCACTGTTTGTGTATGATAGCATCTAGTTCTAGTTCTCAGAGTAACCGTATGGGGCACAGTTGTTGTTGGTCCCATTTCAGATGCAGAAACTAGGGCAAAGAGAGGTGAAGCAACTTGCCCAAGATCACACGGCCGAGAAAGGCAAGGGCCTGGACTGTCTGACTTTAGAGCCTGCATTATCCAGTTACCAGAGGTGGCGCTCTGATGCATCACGGCTGGGACCTAATGACCTCACTGGGTGTCATGTAGCCTCTTTACAAAAACAATGAATGACCATCACTCATGGCTAGCTTTCACCATCCTGCAAGTCAAATTGCAGAATCCCATTTGCTCAGGCACAGTTAGGCCCTCTGGATACACAGCACTCAGGGATGGGTGTTGTTCTGTCACTTGGCTGCTGGCTAGGAGCACACTTTCTATTCAGAGCCCCATGATCACAGACAAATGTTCCATGTCCTTATATTTGTCATTTTCACCCTTTTTCTTTTTAACTGCCTGTCCGATAGTACACTCTGACCCCAGCATGGATTTTCCTGATGACTTGAAGCTGCACACTGCAGACTCTGACCAACTTCTGAAGGGGACCTTTTTAAATTAAAAATTTTTTTTTTGTTTTTGTTTTTAGTAGGTCAGGGATGTACTATAAAAATGAAGAACTAGATAAAAATAACACAGCTTTTTATTACTCCAGAAGACAACTTGCATGCAATAACTCTTAATATTGATGTTGCTGTGAGTAGGTATAATGCCTTTCTTCCAAAGACAAATAGCTTGAAGTGGTGGCCAAATTATTTTTTCCAAGTTTACCACTAATGAGAAATTTGACCGCCTTTGTTCTTGCAAAAATGCAAGTTACTAATCAATCTAAAAGGAATTAAGCTGCCCTTGGTAATGTGAGGCCAGAGAACTGATGTCAATTTTGTGGATTTCAGGGGAGAGAACAGGACCAAGGAACGACTGAAAGAGGCGACGGAACGCTGTGAAGGACGTGATGTCTGGGCTTTTGAAAATTTAATGAGAATGTGACTGACGCTTGGACCCTTGTTGTTTGCCTGGGCAGAGTGGAGAATGCTAATCTGCACAAGATCATCTCTATTCCAATGAGATGTTTTCTTTCCTAGATGAAATTAGATTTCTGAAAACATTCCTTTCATTTTGTGACTGTGAGCCGACAGCAAGCTGGCTGCTGTATGCGCCTTCCTTGGACTGGACCAGACCCCTGAGCAGATGTAACGGATTAGTCGAGGTTCCCATCTGCTGATGGTCACTGCTGTCTCTGAATCTCTTGACTGGTCTCAGCGGAGACAGGAACTGCTCTGTGCAGGGTCTGGAAGCAGCCGCAGCTCAGGCAGCGTGCGCAGCCTCTTTCTGGCCGAGCATGAAGAAATGGGCCTTGGCTCTTGTGACCTTTGCACTGGAAGAGGACAATTCTGTCTGATTTCACAGACTTCCACTTGGAGGATGGAGATGAATGTACAGAAGAGAAGTCCTCTGACCTTTCCAGAACGTGCACATTCTTGATTTTTTTAACTATTTCTGCAATGGTCAAAGGGCTGATAAGTGGGTTTCAACATGTTTTCAAGATGTCTCTCTGGCTGGCCCGTGGCTTAGCGGTTAAGTGCGTGCGCTCCGCTGCTGGTGGCCCGGGTTCGGATCCCAGGTGCGCACTGACGCACCGCTTCTCCGGCCATGCTGAGGCCGCGTCCCACATACAGCAACTAGAAGGATGTGCAGCTATGACATACAACTATCTACTGGGGCTTTGGGGGGAAAATAAATAAATAAATAAAATCTTAAAAAAAAAAAAGATGTCTCCCACTTTTGATTGCCCTGTTTGTCTAGCAGCAATAACAAACACTGTTGCTTCCTCCCCTTTTTTGACATGGCCAGGCCCTGCAGTGCATCATGGAGACAGAATAAATACAGACTATAGCCTCGGTCTGAAGGAGTTTCAAGGCTGCAAAGCCAACACACAGGAAACAGCGCACACTGTGAGAAAGGCTATAAATAGGGCAGGACACCAAAATTTCAATTAAATAATTATTTGTATAATTATTTGCTTAATGGCTGCATTCCTTCTGGGCCATAAGTCCCTTGAGGACAGGGACTGAATCTATCTTTTTCATCATTGTATTCCCAGCACCTGGGACAGTGCTTGGACTACAGCAGGGGGCCTACATGCGTATTATCTGACCAAATGTTTCCAACAAGGTTTGGGGTTTAACACCTGTTATCTTGGAGCGATGTCTGCTGCATGAATTGTTTTTCTTACACATTCCTTAATGCTTTCGACATCTGAGCAAACCACACACAAGCTGGACATGAAGTGAGTGCCTATCTTCATGAATAACTAGGATACTTAATGTTTCTATATGTAGGGGCAACCTGCATATGAGCAGATCAGATAACTGCTATCTTGGTGAGATTTAAGAGATACTGGAAAGCAGCCCTTTTCAAAAAAATCTAATTTTTCCATTAGATATTAATTCCTTTGAGTAGTGAAGGTTTTGAAGTCTTCTAATTTCTCCATTCTAGTGCAGAGATGACACCCTAAGCTGTTATTCTCCCAACATTTTTGCAAGCTTTGTCAAAACGGAGGCCTAGGCTACGCTATGGGGAATAATATAATATTCTGCTTACAAATAAGTGGGCTATGCTTTATTCTGATGGAAATAAGCTTAGATGGAGATCAGAGAAGCAGTTTTCAGATTTAAACTTTGAAAGAAGGACCTATGGATCACATTCTAAGAAACCTAAAGAATTAGGAATTGACATTTAAAAGCATTTATAATTGAGAGTATCTCTGAGTTCAAAGCTCCACATATCACATTGTCAAGTTCAAAGTATGCTGTCATTTTTCTCAGTAACTATGCTGTTATCTCCTAGATAACCAAGCTGCCAGGAACAAGATCAGGAAGTCAAGTCTGTGGCTGGGACTCAAACACATCTCCTGACGACCAGACCCCTTTTTATTGCTTATGTCACATATGCTGCCAAACATCTTATCTGCACCCAGAAGTGTGCCCGGTGGCTTGAGAAGCCCCAGAATGCTGGGTGTTTAATTCTTGAGATTATTGGGAGATTGAACTCTTCAGAATCATCCCACAACCTTGAACAAAAAAGTGAAAACTGTCCACTTTGATAAATGATGGCAAAAGGATGCTTGAACTCAATGGGCCATTTGTAAATATAAAACAGTTGCTGGAAAATTATATTAGAGATGAATTATCTCCTCCATCACAATGTTTCCTTTTCTTTAACGCAATTTAGTTCAAGCAAAATAAACAGAAAGGCTTGGGAGGGGCCACATTCAATGCTTCGGGAGGAGTTACGGGAAGCAAGACGCGGAGTGAGACAGGAGATCCACAGATCTGGAGCAGGGGCAGCCTGAGGCCTTCTGCCCAGGAGGCCTGTGCTAAGGACCCTGGGTGTGCCCACGGGAAATTGAATTCAGAGCTCCTTCTGCAGCATAAATCCAGGGCAGCTGGCAGCTTTCCAACGGAGACCGGAAGGAAACTGCAAGAGCATCTGAGACCAGACGGGCCAACCCCTACAGACCCCTTTGAGGGTGCGCCCCAGGTGTGCCGGATTGGCATTCGGTTCCAACCCCATGACAACGTTCATTTATAAACATTACACTTTGTTAATTTTAAAGTGCACTCATCGTCAGGAAAGGAGAGCCTCCATTATACATCAGAAAGCTGAAAGGCTGGACTACTCCGAAATTTCTCGGGGCCGGAGGGGGAAGGCCTGACTTTTGAATACGTGCGTTTCTTGATCTTTCTTCCTCAGTGCACGTGCGAGGAGGACCCGTCGCCGCAGGGTTTTGTAGAGTGGGCATTCCCGTGCCCTCCCGGACCCCACGTCTGTCCCCAAGCTGATCGAAGGCGGGAGGCGGGGGCAGCGGTCGACGCGTGGTTTGCCCCCGACGGTCCGGTCTCCGCCTCACCAGGCTCCCGGCGCGCGGTCCGGGCGGGGCCCAGCGCGCCGTCAGCCCCTTCGCCCGGTCCGGGGGAGTTCCCGAGGGGTCCGGGGTGGGGGGTTCCCGCGGGCGGGGCCGCGCGGCCTCGGGCCCCGCCCACCGCGCCCGGGGGCGGGGTCTGGCGTCACGTGACGGCGGCGCTGAGCGGCGAGCGCCCCGCCCGGTCGGAGGAGGCCCGGGCCGCCACCCGGCCCGCGCGCTGCTGGAGCCGTCCGGCTGCCTGCGCGCTCCACACCGCGGCGCCCACCGCCCGCGGCCCCTCGCCCGCTGGCCCCGGACTCGCCGGCAGCGGGAGCGGCCTCAAGATGGACCAAGACGGCGGCGGCGGCGAGGGCGGCGGCGGTGAGTGCCGGAGGTGTGGCGGGCCGGGCTGGCGGCCTGGGGCGGGGGTCGCGGGCGCGCCAGACGGGAGCGGGCGGCCGGTCCGAGGTCGGGGGTCCCGGGTCCGCCTGACGAGACGGGGTCCGGGCAGCGCCGGTGCCGGCTGGCGAGCGCCGAGGCCCGCGCTCGGGGCCCGAGGTGGGGGTCTGGGGGCCCAGGGGAGGGTCCGGCGGGGTGGCCGCCGAGCCCGAGCGGGGCTCCGGGGCGAGGCTGGAGTCGCCCGCCGGCCGGGGCCCCCGGAGGCTCGGGCTGGGGCTCGGGGGTCGCTCTCCTGGGGCGGGGGACGTTCGGGGAGACCTTCCCTGCCTCTTGTCGCCAAGGGCGTCCACGCCCTCCGGAGCCCCACTGCGGGAGGGTGACCCTTTCGGCGTCCCTTCTCAGGTGGTGGGAAGCGGGGACTCCACGGGAAAGGTGGAGGGGAAAGTTTTGAATCGGGGATCCTCCGGGTCCAGGAGGGGCGGGTGGGGGAGAGGGTTGAAGATCTGACAGTTTTTTGGGTTCAGGTCAGGAGTAGTTAGGGAGGGTCTCTTAGATGAGGAGGGGGCAGCTAGAGCACACGCATTTCATGCACTAGGAAACGTTACAGAGTGAGCAAAAAAGCTAAGTCCGAGGAGCCGAGGGTCGGATAAGGAGCTGCAGCCTGCCCCAGCGGTGAGACCATAAACCCGGGCGTGGGGAGCAGCTTCCCGAGGGGGTCGTGTCTGCCTGACGCTCAGTGACCTCTTGCTGGAAGATTCGCATTTGTTGTCAGTGATTTAGTGGAATACAAATTACTGTTGTGTCATGCTGCGAACTGCACCTTTAAAACAGAATAACGTGTCTGTCTAGTGTCTGTGTGTGTAGTGGGTTGTTGGTTTGGAACACGAAGCGCAAATACCCCTGTTTTGCAGGAACACCCGGAGTTGAGGTTCTCTACTTTTGCTCAAGATCACCTTTATGCTGACAGACCAAATCATCAGAACCCCTTGTAATAAGGGAGCATTTTGAAAAAATCTTAATTACAGGCTGCTGAAGCAGCTGTCTGTAAGAATCAGCAGTATTGAACGCTTCAGGATGAAGTGGTTATCAAGGTGCCTTCTAGAATTTAAGTGCTGCTCAGGGGGAAATGTTTTTGCCCAAAGGAGCGGTGCTGTGGCAGTGGTGGGAAGTTGGCACAAGTCGTGGCATTTGGCGAGTTCAGTTCGCATAGTTAAAGCTAGGGGTGGCACTGTGGCACTGAGTGGGTGTGTTGTTTATGAAAGAAAGTGCTGTGCAAAGGAGTGCAGTTGCAAACCCTCCTACAGCCAGGCTGGCTGTCTGAAGAGTCCAAGTAATGGATTCTCTGTGGATGCGTGCTTCCTGCCCATCACAAGTTGGGTGACACCACAGGCATAGCAGTTTTTCGTTTTTAGAAAATAAAGGCAACGGTCATATTTAAACGTTTGACATTCGAGTCAAGGGAGCCAGCTGGCTTGGCGATTTAGTTTGGAAGGTGTTTCCGACTCTGAGTTTAGAAATGTAGAAGACTTGAAGGTAAAAAAACAAAACAAAAGCAAGTATAAAGATTAAAAAAAAAAAAAAGGAAGCCAACGTGCCTGAGCAATTTATAGATCTTAAGTACTATAATGAAGGATGATATTAAGTATCAAAAGTCTTAAAACTTTCTTTGGGCTGTTCATATCTCTTCTGGGGATACAATCTTGAAATTGAAAAAAATATCTCATGCATGAAGATGTGCTTTACATACTATAATAGAAAATTGGAAACAGCAGTGCCTAATAGGATGATGGTGAGGTAAATTATGGAAAGTTTATTGGGTGAATTATTTTACAACCATTAGCAGTAAGCAGTTGTTTTCTACACCATGGTCTAAACAGTGTGAAAACTGGTCATATGATGGATGTTTTATTTTGTTTTTATATTTTCCAAATTTTTGGAATGATGTGTATTACTTTTGAATTTGGGGGAAAAAACATTAAAAAATGTACCTTGCAGTAGGAAAGGGGTATGTTTGTTTTTAATGTGTCATTTAATTTACCTCACTGGAACAGTCAACAATGAACAGATTTATTGATTGCCGACTAAAATGCCCCACAGCATGTCGGTGCTGGAAAACAACTTTTAACCTTTATTGATATGGTTTATTAAAATCTTTCTTCTTTGCATCATGGAAGACACTTAAAAATATGTTTGGAATCTTAGAATCTCCAAATCTTAGAATAAGTATATTTTTGAATAAGTGAAAGTCTGTCTCAGGGTTATGAAATAAGAGTTATTATATAGTGATTATTGTATAAATTTGGTTTGCCTGAATTTAACTCTGGATTGTTGGGGGTTTTGAAGTTAACGTACTTCTTTACAGTTCTTTAGTTATTACTACTACCATTTACATTTCTAAAAAAAATGCTTTGGTTTAAAATCCGTGTTTTTAAAAATAGAGGTCAGCCCTTTGAAGGAGAATAATTTCAGTTGCTAGTCATTTGCCAGCCAATTGTAAAACATAAATTTTTTTGGGTATATTTTTAGAGTATAGTACGAAACTTTGAACTATGTATGAGGAAGTCAGTTTCAGCTTTTTTATAAGATATGGTAGACCATCTATTCAAACAGTAGTTATGGCAGAGGTGAAAGATAATTTAAAAGGTCTTTTTTGCTAATGTGTTGGTCGGGTTAAAAGACTTTAAAAACAATTCCTACATGCTATTTTTATAATTTAAATTTTTGTCCAGGGTATTATTATTTGTTCTTTCAATGCAAGATAAGGAGAGAGGATGGTGATATGAATGGTTGGAAGGCAGTTCTGAGGAGGAACAAGTGGGGGGTACAAGATTAGAAGAACACATTGTTACTTGTAATGTGTGCAGAGTGTAGTTAAGGTATTTTCAATTCCTTTGGGGCCTTGTTGCCTTTCAGGTTTTCTAGAACGGTTCTCGAGATATGTCTCTACTTGGCAGGTGACTTTTAGTTTGGCTCATTGCCACCATCTAATGCTCAGTTTGGGAATGTCTGATTGATGTTCTTGAATGGACCATCTGTGGCAGATGAGGTGAATAACTCGAACCTCCCTACCCACACCTCTCCCCCCCAATCATTGTAGATGAGGGTTAAGTCTGCTTCATGTGAAAAGATGCTCAGCCTCACTCAGTAAAATAGATATAAATTAAGGCCGGGTTGAGATCCCAGATTTCACCTGTCAGGCAAGGGATAACCACCACATTTGAAACCATCTGTGGGCGATAGGAGTGTAAATTAGTTACAGCTCTTAAGGAGGCAGCACCAGCCCATGTCCTGTTGGCTCAGATCCATTGCTCGCCCTTCCCCTGCGGAGGGACTCCCTACTGCAGGCAACATTTCCCAGACCTTTGGGTCAGCTGGCTTGGGGCCACGTTTGGCCAATGGGAGCGGCTGGTGGGAGATTGCACGGTAGGAGGAGGGGAGAAACCGGGTTATCTCCCCTCTTGTTCTGCCGCAGACAGCGTCTCTGGCAGTTGCCTGGTCTCCTTTTGCCTCCAGCCAAGCACCTGAGCTTTGGAAGTACCTCTCTGTTGATCCTCCAACTTAGAGGTGGTAGCAGCTTCTTGCTCTGGGTAGTCTTCCCGTTTCTCAGCTCTTCCATCATGTGTGTAACCAATTCTTTGCATTAAATTCCCTCTGTTTCAACTCCTTAGAGGGACTTCTATTTCTCTGGGCGAACCCTGACACAGGGGCCTTGGGCAGCAGCTTTTAAAATTACAAGTGTGTAAATCCTTTGACCCAGCAGTACCAGTTCTAGGAATCCAACCTGCAGATGTATGTGTACGTGTGTGAAATACCATAGGGACGAGATTATTCATTGCATTGTTTGTGTTAGTAAAAGATAGAATATAACTCGAGTGTCCATCAGCAGCAGACTCGTCAGATAAATTGAAATATACCCAGATGGTGAATGAAGTTGTGTAGTTGTAGAAAGGAAGCTCTTTATGAATTGATATGGAAACATCTCCAAAATACCTTACTCAGTTACAGAAGCAAAGTCTAGGAAAATGTGCATTTGTGCTACCATTTCTGTTTAAAAAAAAAAAGTACTTGCATATGTATGAAAATTCTCAGGAATGCTAAACAAGGAACTAATAACAATGGTTACCTGTTTGGGGAGGAGGATGGGAGCTGAGCAGATGGGGAATGTAGGTACAAAGGAAACTTTTGTCATACGCCTTTTTATTTTTTGAAATTAAAAACAGTTTGTCTATCTTCACTTATTCCAAAATAGGAAAACAGTTTCACAGAAAAATAGTATGCTGGTAGGAAGCATCTTTTTTGAGAGAGTTTTTATATATTAAAAAATAACGATTAGTGTAAAATGTAGGAAGTTATAAAATACATTACCTATTTTTTCAGTCTATGCATAGGGAATTAACCACTGTTCTTTGAAATGTTGAAAAAGTGATGTGATAGGTGCTTTTAGAGTATGCTTAGAGCATATTCTCTTCTAGAACATTTATTTCTTCAACAAGTATCGATACCATCCCTACCAGATGCCAGGTCCCGTGCTTGGTACAACAGTGAATAGTAGTGAGTAAGGTGGATGAACTTCCTGCATTCCTGGAGCTTTGTTGAGATGGGAGACAGACGAAAAAGGATATATAAAATAATTGCAGATTACGCTAAGTGTGCTGAAGGAAATCACGAAGGAGGTTGAGGGAGAGAGTTGGGGTGGGTGGGGTGTGGGGTGGTAGAGGTGTAGGTAGAGTCAGGGGGCCAGGGGAGGCCTCTTGGAGGAAATGTCCTTTCAGGTGCAACCTAAAGGGTTTGGTGGCCCACGTGGAGGGAGAGTTCCCTGAAGTTCCCACTGAAGGGGATGAGTACAGCCAGAGGATTGAAGGACGCTCTATGTGGCCTCGACAGAGCATAAACCGGGGCCATATCAGGCAGTTTCTGTAAGTAAGGAATTCACATTTTATTCTAAGTGCATAAAGCCAAAGAAGGATTTTAAACAGGGGAATGACGTTTGGCTTACGTTTCAATAATTTTGGCTAATTACATAATGCTCTCTGTGTCTGTTCTGTCCTGCGTGCCTTATGTATCTTAACCTATTTACTCTTCACAATAACCCTGTTAGCTACGTAACATTATCACTGTTTACAGATGGAAATGGAGAATGGAGGCATGGGGAAGCTGAATAACTTGCTCCACATTCACAGCAGTAAGTGGCGGAGCTGAGATTTGAACCCGGGCGTTTGGCTTCAGAGGCCGTATTCTGAACCATTGTACTCCCTGCCTTTTTTTTTTGTTTTTTTTTTTTTTTGGAGGAAGATTAACCCTGAGCTAACATCCATTGCCAATCCTCCTCTTTTTGCTGAGGAAGGTCGGCCCTGGGCTAACATCTGTGCCCATCTTCCTCTACTTTATATGGAACATCTGCCACAGCATGGCTTGACAAGCGGTGCGTCAGTCTGCGCCCGGGATCCGAACCTGTGAACCCCGGGCTGCCGAAGTGGAGTGTGTGAACTTAACCGCTATGCCACCGGGCCGGCCCCTCTGCCTTTTTAAGAAGAGTGTTCTTGGCTACTGAGTACAGAATGGATTGGAGGAGGGGAGAAGAGGACATGGGGACACCAGTGAGGGAGCTGTTGCAGGGGTTCAGGTGAGAGAGAGCGTGGCGGGTTAGGTGGCGGTGGTGAAAGTGAAGATATAAGACAAATCTATATAAAAACAGACAAGTACGGAAAACAATGAAACAAACACTCATGTTACCCTGACTCAGAATTAATATAATAGCTGTTAATGTTCTGTCATATTGTTTTAGGTCTATAAAAAAAATAATTAAAGCATTACAGATAAGTCTCGCCATATCCACATACGGCAGCAGCATTCTTCCCAGTTGCTCAGGGCAAAACTGTGGTGCCATCTTTCACTTCTTTTGCCTTCGCCTTCTAACTTTCTCCCTGCTGTCATCCTGTCTACACAGCAGCCAGAGTGATCCCCTTAAGACATAGATGATGTCACTCTCAAAGTCCACACTGTCCTCAGCTTACTCAGAATCCTATCCACAGCCTAACCATGGCCCACAGGGCCCTACAGTGTAGGGTCCATGTGCTCTAGGCCAGGGGGCTGCAAGCTTTTTCTATAAGAGGGCCAGAGAGTAAATATTTTTGGCCTTATACAGTCTCTGTCACAAATTCTTCTTTTTCATAACCCTTTAAAAACATGAAAACCCTTCTTACCTTGGGGGCTGTCCGTGGCCCCTGCTCTGGTCTCCTGCTCAGCACCCTTGTCACCATGCTGGTCTCCTTGCTATTCCATCAACTTGCCAAGCTCACCTCTGCCTTGGTGCCTTTGCCCTCTCTGTTCCCACAGTGGTTTCCCCTTAGAAGTCTCATGTCGTGCTTACTTCCTTCGTTGAGGGTTCGGTTCAGATGTCTCCTTACCACTGATGTCTTCCTTGACCAGCCTGTCTGACACAACACCCCATTGTCACTCTTTCCCCTTCCCCAGCTTTCTTTTTCTTCTTAGCACTTATCACTCCTTACGCATTATATATTGGTTCATTGTTTGTCTCTTCTCTCTTAGAATGGAAGTTCTATGAAAGCAGGAGTATTGTCTGCTTTTATCTACTGCTGTATCTCCAAGACCTGGACCACAGTGCATAGTAGTAAATATTTCAGTAAATATTTGTTAATACCGAATAAAGTTGAAGGCACTTCTGTCCAGCAGTTCCTGGTCCTGTTCCCCTCCTTCCCTTTGTATGTCCTAAACGAAACCATTATGAATTTGATGTGGATCCTCTGGTATAGTTTTCATGCTTTAGCAGATGTGTGTGTCCGTGGGTATATAGATCTTTTTGGTTTGTTTTAAAAACTTGTAAAAAAGGTATCATACTATATGTCATGTTCTGCAGCTTGCATTTGAGGTTATCCGTGTTATTCTATATAGACCCTGTTTATTTTTTAACTACTATAACATTTTATTTCTCTTGTCCTGTGTTGGATTTCTACATTGACTTTTCATTGTTGTTACAAACAATACTAAGGTGAACTCCTCAGGCTTGTCTCCTTGTACACGTGTGTGAAAATTTTTCTAGAATATATCTTTAGAACTGCAATTGTGGGTTGTAGGTATGCTTTTGGTTTCCCTAGATACTGACAGATTGCTTTCTCTTGAGGAGCATTCTAATCAGCTCTTGGCGTTTGTCAGACTTTTAAATGTTTGCCTGTCTCAGGAGTAAGAAATGGTGTATTGTTTTAATTTACATTGCTTTACTAGTGAGGAGACGTATTTTTGGAGAATTGAATAGGCATACCGACAGCTTGGAGGTTAGAGGTGAAGGAACTGCAGGGATCAAAGATGACTTCTAGGGCCGGCCCCGTGGCTTAGTGGTTAAGTGCGTGCGCTCCGCTGCTGGCGGCCCGGGTTCGATCCTAGGCGCACCGGCGCACCGCTTCCCTGGCCATGCTGAGGCCACATCCCACATACAGCAACTAGAAGGATGTGCAGCTATGACATACAACTATCTACTGGGGCTTTGGGGGGAAAAAAAAGATGACTTCTAGGTTTCTGGCTTGTGTGACTAAGTGGGTGGTGCTCCTGCTTAGTGAGAAGGGGAAGCCTTGGGAGGCAGGACTAGGAGAAAACCACTTGGAGGGTCCATTTGTTTTTTGTCGAAAATGTCATTGTTTTGCCCTCACTTTTGAAGGATATTTTCACTAGGTGTACTGTTGTAGGTTATCAAGTTAATTTCTTGCAGTGCTTCAACATGTCATTTCATTGCCTCCTGGCTTCCATGGCTTCTGTTGAGAAATCAGCAGGATCGGTCTTGTCCTTCTTTTAAGGTAGCCTGTCCTTTTCCCTCCTTTGCCTGCTTTTAAGATTTTTCTCTTTGCCTTTGGTTTTCAGCTGTGTTACTGTGGTGTGCCCAGATGTGATTTGCCTTCAATCTATCCTGCTTGGGATTGGTGGTGGTGGTGGTTCTTTTTGGTAGTGCTGTGACAGGACTTGCTCTTACTTTAGATTTGGAGAATTCTTGGTCACTGTCTCTTCACTCATTACTTTGTCTGCATTCCCTGTCTCTTCTTCTAAGACTCTAGTTACCTTTTCATTATGTCCTGTATGTCTCTGAGACTCTTTTCTGTGTTCTTCATTCTTTTTATCTCTCCATGCTTCACTCTATATATTTTCTTCTGACCTATATTCCGGTGTATTAATCTTCTCTTCAGCTCTATTTAATCTGCTATTAAATCCATCTATTGAGTTCTTAATTTCAGTTATTGTCTTTTTAGTTTTCTTGATTCTTTTTTTAGATTCTAACTTCCTGCTGAAAATTTTCATCTTATCAGTTAATTTCTTTATAGTATTAATCACAGTTATTGTAAAGTTTATGTCTGATAACGTCAACATTTGAGTATCCTGTGAGTATATTCTGTTACCCTTGGTTTTCAGTCATGTGATCTTGACTCTAGATATGCCTGTTAAGCTTTAAGTAGACAACGTGTATGAAACATTGTAGAGATAATTTGAGACTCTGGCTATCTTCCTCAAGAGAGGCTTCTGGCAGGCGGTTAAGGTAGGGAAATACCAGTTTAAAATTGTGAGGATTGGTCTACTTCTGGTTTACCCTTCTCCTGGAGTATAGCTCTTTGGTGGTCCCAGCTGAAAGCCTGGGGTGTTTACCAGGTCTCTTCTACTCAGCAGCCCCTGAACTCTAATTTTTGTCCCCCCAGTCTCCTAAGACTGCTGGAAATTCTGCTCACCTTCTCAGATTATCAACCACTTGTTTCTGCTTAGGTTCTTGTCCTCTCCGCTTCTGCTGTGAATTGGCAAATGTCTCAAGGAGAAAAGTGACTCAGACTATTAGACTCACCTCTCTGCACTTACCTCTCTGGGATCCTGGCCTCCTAAGTCCTCACTGCATTGGTAGCTCTCTAATACCTTCAAACAGTTGTTTCTTGTAATTTGTTCAGCTTTCTTAGTTGTTCTTGACAGAAGCGTTGGTCTGCAGAAAACTAGTCAGTTTTTACTGGAAGCAGAATTTTGGTATTTAAAATTGGACTTGTTCATGAGATACGCTGGTGGAGATGGTAGAAAGGCAGTCGACTACGTGAGTCTGCTGCTTAGAAGACCAGCCTGGGTAAGAGATAAACGTTGGGAAGACTTTAATTCATTTTTAATTCATGGGAATGGATGAATGAGATCCCTTAGGGGAGAGAGTTGAGAAAAATGCCCGGACTGAAGACAGCCCAGTAAAGAAGACCGGGAAAGGGTAACCAGTGAGGTTGAGGGAACCTTGAAGATTGTGTGGTATTGCAGAAATTGAATGCTCTTGAGAGGTGGACTAAAATGAGGATAGAGAAGTGTCTACTGGATTTGGTGACTTAAAAAAATAAAAAGGAAGTTTGTCATATTAATGAGAATAGAGGGAAAGCCAGAGTAGGGGCTTTCTGAGGAAAAGGCAACTAAACATTTCTCCACTAAATCCTTTTGATAGAGGACCCCCAACAGTAATTCATATCAGGTGAGTTAGAATAGTATTGCCATTTGCATGCACACACTTTTAGTATAAATAACTTTTGGAGTGATAGATTAGTTTTAAAATGTTATTGGTGATCTTTTAGGAAGCAGGTTTATCAATTTGTAATATAGGACTATTGAAACTTTTGAAGTGAAATGAAATGAAGAAACAGGTTTTATCAAAGTATCCTAAAAGCTGCTTAAGATATAATAAATATTTTGAAGTTGTGGGAAAATGAGTATATAATTTAAATGAGTGGAAAATACATGACTCTCCATCCTGGTTTTTGAAGTTAAACTTATAAACTTTTACTAGTTATTGTCGATTCCCCAATTGCCATGATAGAATAGACACGCAATTCTGTAGTGTTCTATAATTTGGCTGGAGACAAATCAAGAATTTATTTTGGATAAATCTTTATTATGTCAATATTAGAAAAGACTCACCTGAGTCAATTTAGTTGGCTAAGAAGATTTTGTAATTTACTTTCACAGAGCAAATTTGCTCTTTTAGCTGGCTTAGTTTTCAGTAAGTCACCAGGAGCACTGTTCAAATAGGAGAAAATAAGTTCCTACCTTGCATTCTCAACAGGGCTATTTTAAATGACTGTATTCTTCTCTTCTTTTTGAAAAACTTATTCCTGTACTTCAGAAATAAAAACAACAGTTTGCTCTAGAACTGGGCATTTTAGTGATGATTGAAAAGTATTTCCCAATATCTAGGTAATTAATTTTTTTTTCTGTTTTCATCCAGATGTTTGGCAATGTGTAGATACAGCCTTACTGCAGTTTTCTAATTCACTTTCATGGGAACATATAATATTCTCCGTTTATTTTGGACAGTGGAGTTTCCTTTTTCTGTGGACAGATACATATGAAACACATGCTCTTCGAGTGGAGTTTGTGGTCCTCTGAGAATTCTCTGAAGGAGGAAATGGGCTGACCTATTTGGTTGCTATGAAGTAAAAACAATCTTGTTTTCATTTTTTAGTGAACATCTGGGTTGCATTTATTATTTTACATTCTGGAAGTTCTTTAAAACCACAGTTTGATAATATGAGGATTCATTAAAGCAGTAGCTATTTAGCTGTTTCAATAGTTCATTTAAGTTCCGGGGTGGCTGATAGATTTTTTAAAATAGTAAATGTTTTTTTCCTTTCTATAAAATATAAATTTTATATAACAGCCCTTGATTTTAGACCATAAAATGGGATCTAGGTATTTTGGGGCAAGGGGGAAGGAATGGTCAACCGGCTTATTTCTCTGTTGCCCCTTGCCAGAAAGTTTGTGGCCATTGGTATGGCTGTATTTGACTCTCTGTAACAGACACTGTTGGTCCCTATCACAGTTCCATCCTCCCTGTCTTCCTTGTAAAGAATCCTGATTTGTTCAGGTATCTACCCATAGGGAAGGGAACTTGATCACAAGGGAGTAAATCTTAAGTGTGAAACCAGGCGAGGTAATCCCTTTTTCCTTATCATTGATTGGAGGAGGGATGTGAAACCCTAGTCTGGCCAATGAGCCACCTGTGAAGGGCAGTTTGCAGGGGGACTTCTTGGAAACGTTTCTTCCTTAGAAAAAGAAACAGTCCCTTTACTTATGGTGGACTTTTTAGGGCCTGGTTGGGTAGCCATCTTGCATTCATGATGTCCCTTAAGTCTGTCCAGTTCCAGGCCCACATGCTGAGGATGACCAGCTAGATCCTTGATGATGTGGTTGAATTGCTGAATTTCACCCACCCTGGATCCTCCCTGTCTCCACACTTCCTGTCATGTGGGACAGTAAATACCCTTCTTGTTTACATGGTTGAGTAGAGCTAGGAGCGCAGGCATCTCGCCTGATATTGGCCACAGCAGCAGGCAGGTTTCATTCTCTGACCCAGTGAGGATCTCATCCCCACAGAGTGCAAAGAGGAAGCCTCTTTTCTCTTCCATAGTATTCATTAAGCGTGTATATTTATCACTTTAAGAACTGAGCTAGGTTATATTTTCTTTTTGAGACTAACACCTTCTTCCACTTTTAGTAAAAGAAAATATATTTTCATATGCTTACAAATCCATTGGTTTCATTTGGCAAATCCCTTATGATTACATTTATTTTAACACAGAAATATTTTTAAAAATGCAGTAATCAAAAGTGGCAGGGGCTGGCCCCGTGGCGTAGTGGTTAAGTTTTCGTGCTCCGCTTCGGCGGCCCGGGGTTCGAAGGTTCGCATCCCGAGTGCAGACCAACGCACCGCTTATGAAGCCACGCTGTGGCAGGTGGCCCACATATAAAGTAGAGGAAGATGGGCACGGATGGTAGCCCAGGGCCAATCTTCTGAGCAAAAAGAGGAGGATTAGCAACAGATGTGGCTACTCTTCCTTGCCAAAAAAAAAAAAAAAAAGTGACAGACATTGGCCATTTAATATTCTTTTAGAAGACAGGACTTCCTTTTAGTTCTTAGTAGAGAGGAAATAAAATGCTCAAGAATGTCCTTTTCTAAGTTTCAGTAATTAGATTAAAATTTTTTTGAATTGAGACAGACAAATGAATTCATTTTTGTTTGTGTTAGAGTATGGGAAAATTGGAAGATTTTGGTGACTATTAAACGTTTGGCCGTTTCACACGATGAGGCCATATTTCCCGAGTGTGGGAGGACAGTGATCATGCAGGCTTTGATTCAGTGTATGACTGCACTTCTGAGAGCATGAACCATTTCAAGAATAAAATGATGCCTTTCATTGCCTTACGTAAAAAGACTCTTAATATTGGATAAGCGTCCTTCTAAAATGTTGTATTTTCTCGGGAATCACACATTATCTGCTGTGGATCCCCAAAGTAACATGTTTCTAAAACTTAGCTTTTTCTTTTAAAGTAGTGGTTAAGCTGTATACTAGTCAAATAGTTACTATGATGTTTTTATTTTTGCAAAAGAAAGTTAGATGCCTTCTCCCCTTCCTTCCTATGATCAGACTGGTCTTTTTACTCAAAATCTTGCTCATTAGACTCTTGCCTGGTGGCGTTCCCTACTGGTGGAGAGCAGAGTCCGAGTGCGTGTGGGTCCCACGCTCATTTGGCACCCCCACTCATTGTTCTGCCTCGCAGATGCCCAGTAATTTGGCTGGACACGCAGAACATGACTAATTTTTTTTTTTTCAATTTGGAGAGAACATAAGCTGAAATATTTCCCTGGATTTTGCTGTTATTAGTGCTTAAACATTTGGTTTTAGGATTTAAGTCTCTGTTACCTTCACAATGCCTCCACCCTCCTCCCCTTTTTTCCTCCACTGTAGGGGAGTCTGGGGCCTTCTCTCCTGCGTGGTTTGTTTTTTTTTTTTTTTTTTTTTTTTTTTGCTGAGGAAGATTAGCCCTGAGCTAACATCTGTGCTCATCTTCCTCTATTTTGTATATGGGCTGCTGCCACAGCATGGCTTGATGAGCGGTGCCTAAGTCCGAACCCGTGAACCCTGAGCCACTGAACCGGAGTGCTCGAACTTAACCACCACGCCACTGGACCAGATGGGGCCTTCTCATTTTGCCTGTCTTCCCGTCAAGTATTATGATCCTGGTGAAGAGGAGACTATCCTGCATGTAAAGCTAATAAAGACTATTTCAGAAGTGTTCTAGCTAGTTCTGCATTAGAAATTTTATCTCCCTTTTCCATGTCACCTGTAAAGATTTGAGGTAGAGTAAAAAAGAATTTCGCTCTGGAGAGAAAAATCTGTATCCTAGTCCTTCCAACCACCTTGAGATTTGGTGCAGGCCTGCCCAGGAGTTCTGAAGTCGGGGGCACGCCCTCAGGCCCACTGCCTGAGCCAGTGGTCGGTTGCTGGCCAGCTCCCTTCGGAGAGAACATGTAGAAGTTCTATAATCACATTAGCTTGGCGTGGGTGATTTTATCTTGGTTTTAGCAATCAAGAAAATAGATTGTGACTGGGAATTTCAGAAACAGATTTGACAGGAGAGCCATTTCCATTTCCTTAATTAAAGAGTTATAAAGTTATTGATGATCAGGGCCATTCCAACTTTCACTGGAGACATTGAAGGCCAAACTTGGATGGTAATACTAACCCGAACATGTTCCCCAAATGCTAGAGAGGGGAGTCAGTCTTTTAGGATAAGCCCTTAATGAGATTGTTTCTACATATTTTATTGAAGCTCTTTTTTCCTAATGTCCCTAAACATGTCCCTCCCTCCCTCCTTCTAGAGACTGTTATTTTCATCCATTCATTGGACTCTGGAACCATGGGATCATCACAGCACCATGGTGGGCAGCCTTTCTTGTTCTCCACCATGCTTCTTGGCTGACTTTGTTGGGATGGATCATGCCAGAGATAACCATGCAGCTATTCCTTCCCCAATAATCTTAGTCCTGTAAGATTGGAGAGACCCCTTCCTCCCGTGTGGTCTATGGGAATTAGGATTTCAGGATTTTTGCCTGCTTCTTGTATCAAGTCAGCCATTGAAGGATATTTCAGATAATTTCCCCAGTTCAAGGCAGGAAATCAACTGTAATGTTAACGGTTTGTTCTGAGAATTTGTATCTCTACTTTCTGCACACTTACACAAGCTTGTTCAAATGTTGAACTGATTGTTATTTGTCGTTGACATGTTTTTAAGTAAATCTATGCAGCTCTGGCATTTCTAGCCTTGAGTCTTTGTGTAAGTTACTTAAGCTCCTTAAGCTTCAAGCTTCTCATCTTTAAAACTAACATTAAAAGACCCACGTGAAATTGTTTAATGAAGAATTTATCAAAAATCCCAAACAATTAATAGGCATTTAAAACTGTTAGTCATCAACATATTAAGCCCCTGGCCCACATTTATATACTAAGCAGGGCAAATTGGAAGTACTGTTGTATTGGGGTTTAGGAATAACTGATGATTGGCAATATGATTACCGTATCTCTTCTCCTCTAACTTTGTATTTTGAAAATTTTCAAATCTACAGAAAAGTTGAAAAAATAGTGCAGTGAATACCCATTTATTTTGACCTAAATTCAGCAGTTGCTACTACCATTTTGCCACGTTTGCTTTATCTCCCTCTAATACATGCTATAATTTCTTTTTTGGCTGAATCATTTGAAACTAAGTTACATATATCATAACACTTTATCCCTAAATACTTTAGCCTTCATCTCCTAAGAACAGTCTCCTATTTGACCACAACCATTATCGTACTTAAGAAAACTAACAGTAATTCCATAATATCGTGTCACATGTAGTCCAAATTCTGCTTCCCCCATTTGCTCCCAAAATGTCTTTTATAGCTATTTTTCTTACCTATCTAGGCTCTACTCAACGTTTACACCTTGTATTTAGCTATGTCTCCTCAGTCTTTAAAAATTTTTTTTCTTGTTTTTTTGGTGACAGTGACTTTTTTGAAGAGTCCAGGCTAGTTGCCTAATATCATTATTTGCATCCTGTATAGTCTAGATTACATGTATAAGCAGAAGAGAGAAGTGCTTTGGTTTCTTTAATGCTCTTTTTTATTGTAAATATGTTAAAATCATCTACTTGATTCAATGTCAAAGTCACCTTATTTTTCTTGTTCTTTGGTAAATGTGGATTAGATTGGGAAGCAAAAGGAGTTACTAAACGGCTCAGATGTCAATGGAATATGTGCGTGGGTGGACTTGGAACAAATACACACAGTGGTTTGTTAGACCTACCCCCATATGGAGGTGATTAGTTATCTGGCTTAATGTAGTAAGGATTTTATTTTAATATTTGGCCATGGCTTTATAAAGAAATGAGCTTTAGAATTGGAAAATTTAGTAAGACAAACTATATTTACATAACACAAAAGAGATGCTTTTGCTGCCAGATCCTTGGATGAAGAACAAACCTTAAATCTCTCAGGAATGAGTCTTTTTCTTCTTCCCTCCCTCAGTGCTTTCCTATTGGCTTTAAAAATCTTTAAACTTCAGCTCAGCTGAGACTAGTACAGGATCCAGCTGTAACTTTTTTGTTGTTGTTAGTATATCCGGTGATGGTCATAGCGAACTCATTGTATGAAAATTCAATAAAGGAAAGGGCAGGGTGGGAAAAAAATGACACTCCATAAAAATATTCAAGAAACAGCAACAGGATCTAGGAGTCTCCCTTTCAGACGACTGATTTAGATTCCACCCTGAAGTACTCATTTTGTTTCTGACCCGTCAAGTAGGCGTTTAGTTTTCCCCATTTAATCACATTATGTATACAACCATGTAACCAGAGAATATACAGGAGGCTGGCATATTGTTTTCAGTGGGAGGCGGAAAATAGCAACTGTGAGAACGCAGAGGCCCAAACCCTCCTAATGTAAAATGGGGTGAGGGTTGTCAAAATATCATTCCCGTTCATATAGAGGCACAGCGATCTGTGAAAGGGAGCCGAGCTCTCCTTTCTTAGAGCTGTTCAGTAGTACTCATATTTATGCATTTACTAGAGAGCACATAAGTACAGAATCAGCAGTTCAGTCAAATTAAATTTCAAATTTACATGTCTGCTTCGATGTAATTACTATAAAACCTTCACATCTTTGATCAACTCTGTCTTTTGAGGACCAAGTACATATCATCACCCTGTAGCTGAAGATAGATTATGTGTTTCAAAATAGTTTTTGTGATAAATGTAATTATCATAAGACTAGTGATTTTCACATACTTATGTGTCTTGAGCATTTCGTTTTTCTTTTTTTATCTTAAGGAGGTCAGATTTCTCAGATTTCTTCTAATTGTAGCCAGACATCCTGTTTGGGAGCTATTGGAGACCAGGGCTGCCTGTGAAGAAATGCTGCAGTTCTGTAGTAGTCTTCTGAGTTGTTCTTTTTAGATTTGATTTTATGGACAGATTTCTTTGAAATCCCATACCCTATTTTTAGATGATCTCTTTACATTTCTGTGGTTCAGGGCATCAGTAATAAATATATTTATTATCCAGCACAAAAATATTGTTCACTGTCTTACAGCTGTTTAGACTTTATAGGAAAAATAAACCAGTGACACTTCAGTGGCTCTAATAAATGAGTACTACTAAAGGAATTTAAGAGAACTTGGTTCTCTTTCACAGCTCATTGTTATGTCTGTACCAGTATGAATGATATTTTGAAGAATCCTTGCCTGTTTTACACTAGAACAGTTAGTCTCCTGGGTTTTCACAAGTTACTATTTTCTGCCTCCTACTGAAAGAAACGTTTTTGTAACCCTTCCAGAAACTTCTTACTTATCTCCTCTACCTCTCTCCTCCATTTTTACTCACAGATTTCTTTAGTTTAAACTTAGGAATAGTCTGGAAGCTTCTCAGATTTATAAGTAATTGGTTTGCTGTTCTGTATAGTATCCGAGACCCTTATTCTCTTGAAGTAATGTTTGATCTACTACGCTATTAACAGGAGTGAGGGATTGTGAACCTGGAGTCTGACTTGGTAGTAAAGTACCTATTCTCTTTTTAAAAAAATTGAAGTATAATCACATAATAGTCACCTGCCTTGAAAGTATGCAATCCAGTGTTTTTTAGTATATTCATAAAGCTGTGCAACATTCACAATTCAGTGGTTTTTAATATATTCGTAACGTTGTGCAACCATCACCACTACCTAATTTTAGAACATTTTCATCGCCTCAAAATGAAACCCTGTCCCCATTAGCAGTCATTCCCCAGCCCCTGGCAACCACTAATCTACTTTCTGTCTCTGTGGATTTGCGGATTCTGGACATAGCATGTCAATGGAATCATATAATGTGTGGCCTTTTGTGTCTGGCTTCTTTCACTCCACAGGTTCCTCCATGTTGTAGCATGATTCAGTTTTCCAGGTTCATCCACGCTGTAGCATGATTCAGGATCTAGTACCTGTACTTCTCCTGTGAATGGAATTGAGACTTGGGTTGGTTTTAGCATGGGAAGTGGTTGGAGAGAGTTTGCTTGCCTCTGTCACACAGTCAGATCTGTGGTTTGTGTGCTGCCTTGAAGGTTTGCATATGTTTTCTTCCCATTGAGAAAGTGAAAGTTTATTTTCAACTTTATTGTTTGGAGAAAGACTGAACTGAATCCTTGCTGTCATAATCCCTTAGTTTATAATGTCATGCATAGATGCATCCAGAGAATCATGTTGTCTGTAGAAAATTTTTACTCTCTCTGAAAACCAATATATAATATATGGGTTTAAGAAACTGAATTTCCCGGGGAGCTGTGCTGAAATCTGTTAACAGAAGCATGAAGGATCTACTTCTCAGGGTTTCAGTGAGGCTTTGCCAGTATGATCCCCTTAGTGGACACGTGAGACCAAACTTGCATCCTCCACTTGCTCTGAAACCCCAGGAAATGGTAGGAAAGGAAGTGATGGGAACTTCCTAGCAGCAGAGACACTGGAAGAGACCTTTAGTAGAGAAGACCTTTGCAGACTTTTGGAAGAAACAAGAAATTGGAAACCTATAAACAGATAAAACAGAATGAAAATTGAGAGGAAGCAGGGAGGGCTCCGCTCAGAGCAGCAGCTGGTGAGTGTGGATGCCAGTGAGTGTGGATGGTGCTGCAAACTAGGAGAATTCCAAGTCCATGGGGCGGCCGCTGTGCCCAAGTATTCTCTCCTTCTGTTCTCTCCCTTCTTCTTGTTTTGAGCCAGACAATTGATAGTATTTTACCCTCTGGCAACTTCTTTACAAAGATTGGACTCAATGCCTGGGGACAGTTGGGGCTCCATGAGTAGGTACCAGCACCCAGAGTAAAGCTTTTTTCCTTCTGTCTTATGGGGGCTTTTCAGCCTAAAGCCTGTTTCCCTGACTTGTCATCCTCAAGTGAAGCCTGCCAGTGGGCAGGCTTGGCTCACGGAACAGAGGACCTATGAACCTTCCCATTCACGAGGGAAATCTAGTGAGAAAAGGTACCTAGGGCAACGCTAGAGGAAGACACAAAACTAGCCACAACTAGCTACATCTCGTTTTTAAATATGTACAGACAACAAGAACCTCCAGACGGATGGGAAAAAACCCACCAACATGAAAGAGAACATTTAATACAAAATTTCTATAGAAAGGATAGCTGACCCTAGAAGAAAGAGAATTCAGAAGATAGAAGAACACTTTAAAAAATGATCATTGGAGACTTGTAGGGAAGATATGACTTGAGCTGTAGCGTTTGTCTAACTTCCTACCTCGCCTCCTTCCTTGAATCACCAGCTCCTAATGGAAATGATTGAGGAAAAAAACTGGTGAAAAACTGAATCATGAGAGATGGGATCAGGGTGAAGACACATGGGGGGCTGACTCATTACTCTGTTTCCTGAGAACTGCGTGAACGGTTTCGAGAAATGTAAGAGGACATGCTATTGGCTCTACTAATTAGGGGGAGAAGAGGGTGAATGAGGCCTGGTGATACCAAGTGCCCACAGGGAGCTAGGGGTGGTTTTGTTCCTGTGCAGCAGCAATGTTCAGGAGCAGCTGAACTGGGAGGCCAGAGGACGCATGTGGTTTCAACTAGTAGGGCTTCTCCCTGCCTCTGCAGCCGCCCTCCCTCATGCAGTGGGCAGCACCCCATGTGTCTGGAGCGGAAGCCATGCCAGATGGAGAATTTTGTACAGAAACTAGATCAGAGAACCAACACGATAGATTCACAGAGAAGTAGACTTGCAGAGATGAAGTTCCCTTGAAGCTGGATCACCCATGAATGGGTGATGCAGTTTATATATGCATCAGCTCTCCAGCTTACAAACTTAAGAGCTGAAAAAACCACGAAACTCAGCAGCATCCTATGGAGAACCATTCTGTTTCGGGGGAGAATTGGGCCTGGATGTCATTGTTCAATAATAAATAAAAAGGAAAAAGCAACATGTTGCCAAAAGAAAATAAGGGTGGGGGGATATACTTTTTGAGGCAGAGGAAAAGTATAATTTTGAAAAAGATTAATTATAGAAATGAAGTAAATTTCAGGTTGAATCTGCTTTGTACTGTTTTTAATAAACTTGAAGAAAGACTCTGAAATAAGTGATTGAAAGATAAGGCAACAGGCCAAACTGAAAACTACTAGTTGGTTGAGAGGCAGATAAGGTGAAATGAATGAGCTGAGAGAAGAAAACTCTAATGATAGTAAATGCGTTTGGAGAAATTTAAACTCCACTAGGATCCATGAAGAGCTAAATTTACAATGTAGACAATTAAATTAGGGCTGTGATCTAAATAAGTGTTGTTCCTGAAGAAGCTACCAAAACAAATAGAACAGAAACAGTAATCAGAGATACAATGGAAAAAAGTATCTTTGAGCTGGAAAAAAACAAAAAACAAAAAAAACCGCTAACTGCTTCTGTATGTTGAAAGGGCTAATTTTGCTTAGATGAAACTAGTGGAAAGAGCAACTATATGCTGGTGAAATTTTTAAATTTCAAAGATAAAGAAAGTACCCTACAAACAGCCACTCAGGAGAGGGGGAAAAAAAGGCTACTACAATGAAGGAGAAGATCAGAATGGTTTTATACTTTTCTATAACATTGCCAGAAGACAGTGGAGCCAAGGCTAAGAGTATTGAGGGTAAAAGCTTGTCCCAAGAATTAAATAATCACGCTAATTGTTGTTAATTTGTGAGGGCAACAGAAGGATGTTCTCTAAAGAGACAGAGAAGGCAGTTCTGGCACGTTCCCTTCAGTGGGAGCTCACCCTGCCTTTGCACTTAAGAATTATGTGAGCCACTCCCTTCTAGCCTGCAAAGTTTCTGCTGAAAAGTCAGCTGATAGTCTCATGGGAGTTCCCTTGTACATAACTTGTTGCTTTTCTCTTGCTGCTTTTAAGATTCTCTCTTTATCTTTGATTTTTGACATTTTAATTAAAATGTGTCTTGGTGTGGACCTCTTTGGGTTTATCTTGTTTGGGACTCTCTGTGCTTCCTGGACCTAGATGTCTGTTTCCTTCCCTAGGTTAGGGAAGTTTTCAGCTATTATTTCTTCAAATAAGTTCTCTGCCCCTTTCTCTCTCTCTTCTCCTTCTAGGACCCCTATATTGTGAATGTTAAGTCACTTTAATGTTGTCCTAGAGGTCCCTTGAACTATCATCATTAATTTTTTTTTCTTTTTTCTGTTCAGCTTGGGTGATTTCCTCTACTCTCTCATCCAGATTCCTGATCCATTCTTCTGTATCATCTAATCTGCTGTTGATATCCTATAGTGAATTTTTGATTTCAGTTATTGTATTCTTCAGCTCTCACTGGTTCTTTTCTGTATTTTCTAACTCTTTGTTGAAGTTCTCACTGTGTTCATCCATTCTTCTCCTGAGTTCGGTGAGCATCCTTATTACCATTACTTTGAACTCTGTCAGGGAGATTGCTTATCTCTGTTTTGTTTTGTGGAATCTAAAAAAACAAAACATTAAAAAACAAAACAGAAACAGGCTCATAGATACAGAGAATAAATTGATTGTTTGCCAGAAGTGAGGGGGTGGGAGGAAGGGTGAAATAGATGAAGGGGATTAAGAGGTACAAACTTCCTGTCATAAAATAAGTAAGTCATGGAGATGTAATATACAGCATAGGGGATATAGTCAACAGTATTATAATAACTTTGTATGGTG
Organism: Diceros bicornis minor; assembly: GCF_020826845.1. Lineage (NCBI taxonomy): Eukaryota > Metazoa > Chordata > Mammalia > Perissodactyla > Rhinocerotidae > Diceros > Diceros bicornis. The sequence continues at coordinate 8,788,349 of NC_080765.1, read as the reverse complement.
ACAGATGGTTACTAGTCTTATCAGGGTGATCAATTCATAATGTATATAAATGTTGAATCACTATGTTGTACACCTGAAACTAATATAATATTGTATGTCAACTATACTTAAAAAGAATTATGTGAGCCAATACATTTCCTTATCCTTTAAGCCCATTTGAGCTTTTTTCTGCTACCTGTACCTGAAATTTTCCTGATGCACCATCTGTAAATTTTTCTTGGAAAAATAACTTTTTCAAAGATATATTGTCATCTATTAAAAGATTAATTGAAATAACTCAGGAATAGGAAAGTTGTGATAAAAAATAACTGATGTTGAATTGAAAATACTTAAACATAAATTTGAGTCTAAATAGTTATAAATTTGGTTACAAATCAAAATTCAAATGTAAATAATTCTTGAAAGAGAAGATAGGGAATGAAAAGAAAAGAACTCAGTTATTCAGTAACAATACCTGCAATAATGAATGTGGGTCCAAGGTGCGATAACAGAAGCTGAGAAGTAGGTGATGGGGGAGGCAGAGGAAGGTTGGGAGAAAGTAAAAGGCTTGCCTTTTCTTCTTACAAAGGGGGATATCGACTTTTATTTATTTATTTTTTTGTGAGGAGATCAGCCCTGTGCTAACATCTGCCAATCCTCCTCTTTTTTTTTTTTTGCCGAGGAAGACTGGCCATGGGCTAACATTGGTGCCCATCTTCCTCCACTTTATATGGGATGCCGCCACAGCATGGCTTGCCCAGCAGTGCGTCGGTGTGCACCTGGGACCCGAACCGGCGAACCCTGGGCCGCCGCAGCAGAGCATGCGCGCTTAACTGCTTGCACTACTGGGCCGGCCCTCGACTTTTATTTTTGACATTGATGATTACAAAAATATAGATAGCAGCGTGGTTTTTAAAAAGGTAATAATTTAAAGCTAACCACTGGAAAATTTAAAGTAGGATGTACACATTCCACATCACTAGAAGGAGAAAAACATAAAAAATAAATTTGATTGTGGGAAAAGGTCATGTCAGGTAAAAGTACCCTGGTCTCGTTTTGTGTTTTTCATTGGCTTTTAAAATTTATTTAGAGGATAATTACCTACTTTGGCCCACATTTTGGAAAATCTTTAAGAAGCAAATGCCTTTTTTGGGAGGAGATTGGTGGGAAATTGTCCATTTTGTGAAATGTATTTGTTTAGAAATTTACATCCTCTGTGACTCATCCCCATACTGTTGTGAGCTATTTTTGGACAGATCTTTATGAAGGTCTTAGACAGGCTTGGGGAAAGGGGTGGTGCTATGATTGGAGATGAAGTAAGGAGAGTCTGAAGGCATGGCAGTTGCTCTCTCTGGGCACGTTCTCTCAAAGGTGCGCCTTCCAAGGGTGGTGAAGACTGGGGTGAAAAGAAAGTAGAGAAAGCCATGTGAATTGCTTCATTGGAGCATCACTCAGCCCAGGAAGAGGCAGCTTTTGTGGAGCCTGAAACTCTTATAATTTGGAATATCCTCTTTAAGAAAAATAATACAAAATTGGGTACTAAAGTAAAAATTTATTTAGAATAAAAAAGTCACAACAACTTATAAGTTTATTTAGAAAAAAAGCTTAAAACCACAAACAAGTCAAAACCCAACAAAATTACACAGTTCTTTTCTTGGCACAAGTTATAATACTTTCTGCCTACATTTTTGGTTATCTGCTCTAGCTAATTGATAACCTTTTCACATGACAATAATTTTGTAACATATTTTACTGTAAAGAGAATAGAAAGATAATCCAGTCTTTCCTCTAGGATGATTGAATGGAAAAAAGTTTTCAATTGTTGATAATTTAGGAAAGTTTCTTTCAAGATTTTGGCCATCAGAGCTTTGTGTCTATGGTAATACAAGATTTGTTCTGATGTTTCGAAGCTTTCCAGTCTTCTTTCTTGCTGTTTTTGGATTTTACCAGGAAACTTCCTTCACACCATATTTGAATTTTCAAGTGATAAAACAGTCGGACAAAAATATACAAAATTATTCTGAAATAATTGCTCATACCAATCAACGCGCATACAATAGCATTCGAAATCCATTTAAAAATTGCCACTAAATTGTATTGAGTTACATAGTTTAATCATGACTTGTAGATGAGTAGGTTTAGGAATTTTGTCACCTGAAAACATGTCTCTTCAGGCTGTTTTGTCGCTTAGGTGGCAGTTGTGGGTGTCGTTTCATCTGTAAAGTCTGGAACTGCCTGCCTTCGTCAGGACGAGATGCATCAGATGCGCTCAGACACGATGGGCTGCCTCAAACATGCACCTTCAGCACGGACTTGCTACTTTAGGACTACAGGTTTAAAACCTATAACTGTAGGAATTCTCATAAATTCTGTTTTTTCACAAGAAAAAATTCTATTTTTTCTATTTAATACCCAAGGAGAAAAAAATATGCTGTATTTATAATATTACATGTTGCATCATCAAATATGTTCCTAAGAGGAGAGAATTTCCGTTTTGATCAGACTTCAACAAGAATCAAATCTTCTATTTAAGAATTTATGTATCTAATGATTAGAAAAATTTTCCACAGACTACCTTCTGACAATTCAAACCTTATTTCTCCTCCATTACCCTCATACTTCTGGTGTTGGGCACTGAAGGACATAGTCATATTAAAATACCACCTCTGACCATACACTGTTGCATCATCTCATCAAGTGAGTAGGTACAGAGGGCAGAGGAGTATTCCTGGAAGTCGTGTCCGATTGGGATGGCTGGCTGTAATTTAAAACACAGAAGTGGCTGAAAGCCGCATAAATATATCCCACTGAATCCAAACTAAATGTATCCCCAACTCAGCTTTCCCTTATGGATCCCCAAATGCCCACTGCTTTAAGTCATCACCTGCCAGGAGGAGAAGAGGAAAAGAGGGGGCAGGGGCAGGTGGAGTGGAAAAAGCCAGTTGTCTGAGCTTGCTGGTGGTTCTGGTGCAGACAGGTGACATGTGAACACATTGCTGGTCCATGAACTGCTGGATCCCGAAGCCTGCACTTCGTTAGCTTCCCAGTCACTGATTGCCACTGGTGGTCAGACCGCAGAGCCAGACCAGGCCAGTCCAGGTGCTGCCTTTTCAAAGCTGGCTCCTTCACGCACGGTGGCGATGCAGGCCCAGCCCTCCGGCTCTCTCCTTATCTCCTATGTCGCTTTGCTTTCTCATGTCTGGAGGTGAGAAACTCTCATCTTTGCTCTAGTTCCCTGTTAACCTTTCAGGCCAGACTTATGGCAGAGAGTTGCTGGCTTGGCGCTTTTGGGGGAGGAGAAGCGTTTTTTGAGCACCTAGAGTTAGGCACTGGGCTGGATTTGCAGACCTGAAGGGATGTGCCGAGGGCACAGAGATGGAAAGCAGTAGAAGCTGCATGGACTCAATATCTCTCACCTGGGCCTTTTTTGGTTCTTTTCTCTTGGGAACCCCAGTCCTCTAAAGCAGCTTCAGGACTGGGGCCCTTTGTCCCCTCTGGAATCAGCACAGGGCTGCCTCATGGAGCAGTAGGGTGAAGGAGGGTTTGGGAAGGAGTGGGCAGGATGGTGTTGATTTAGCATAACTGAGAACTTCTGTTAATCAAAGCTTCTTGCTCTGTTCTTGAGCTCACCTCCTTTGGACTGTGTTGGTTGGAAATATAAACAAGCCTGGGCCCTGAGTGGTTTTGTGTAGGAAAGTAGCTCTATTCCGTTCCCTTCCTCCCTCTGTAGAAAGGTGTGTTTATTGCTTTAGTGTGCACAAACATGAGCCTGTTCTCTCCCCTGGCCTATTATTTCTTAGAAATAATAATTTTTATTGGTTTCTTGTTTATCTTTACAGTGTTTATTTATGCAATTATAATAAAAATATAAATTCTCATCACTGCCTTCTCTTACACCTTTTTCATTTAATTTCCTGGAAGTGATTCCATATTGATACATAGAGCTCTTCCTCACCTTTTTTAACAGCTGCATAATATTCCACTGTGTGGATGTACCAGTTTATTTAACCAGCACCTTATTGATGGACACTTGGGTGCTTTCTAATTTTTTGATATGATGTTGCAGTGAATAGCCATGTGAATATGTGGGATTCCTGAGCCAAAAGGAAATGGATTTGAAATGTTGGTAGACATTACTAGACTTCCCTTCACACCCATTTACTATTTTTAACTCCTGCCAGGGAGACTGCCTGATCCCCACAGCCTCATCAGCCGAGAATGCTGGCCAACCTTTGTGTTTTTTTTTTTTTTTTTTTAATTTTTATTTATTTATTTTTTCCCCCAAAGCCCCAGTAGATAGTTGTATGTCATGGCTGCACATCCTTCTAGTTGCTGTATGTGGGACGCAGCCCCAGCATGGCGGGAGAAGCGGTGCGTCCGTGCGCGCCCGGGATCCAAACCGGGGCCGCCAGCAGCAGAGGGCGCGCACTTAACTGCTAAGCCACGGGACCGGCCCCAACCTTTGTGTTTTTGGCAGCCTGGTGGGTCAGAAATGGTGTCTTAGCTTTCATTTGCTTTCTCTCGTTATGTGCCCACTTATCTACTGGGTTATTAGTCTTTTTCTTTTCAACCCCTAGGAGGTCCTCTGAGGGGGATTAGTTCCTCTGGATTGCACATGGTATCTCCCAATTTGCCGTTTCTCTTTGGACTTTGCTTAAGACTTTTTGTTTGCTTGTTTTTTTTGTTTTTGCCATAAAGAAGATCTTATATGTTTATGTTTATCTGTTTATGAATATGCAAATTATTTGTTTTTTCTTTTGTGGCGTCTTAATTTTGAGTCGTACTTAGAAAGGACTTCCCCATTCCAAGATTATAAAAGAATTTGCCTGTGTTGTCTGTTTTATTTTATATTTTCCTTACCCACATTTAAACCTTTGAACTATTTGGAGTTTATCTTCATATATGGAGTGAGGTATAGATACAACTTTATGTTTTTTTCCAAAAGGCTATGTTGTCCCAACACCATTTGTTAAAAGTTCATCTTTACCTTGCTGCCTTTATCATATGCTAAATTTCTGTCTGATTTGAGTCTTTCTGGACTTAGTATTCTGTTCCATTGGTCTGTCTCTTCTTATGCCAGAACCTCATGGCTTTCCTTATGACGCCATGATGTTTTAGTGTAGGTTAGGGTTAGTCTCCTCTCCTTTCTCATTTTTCTTCCTTTTCAGAGTTTTCCTGGCTATTTTTGTTTGCTCGTCTTTCCTTATGACCTTTACAGTCTGCTTGTCTGCAACAGAAAATAAACAGCTGCTGCTTTAACTGAGATTGCATTAAATTTATAGATTACCCTGGAGAGTGTGACTTCTTTCTGACATTGCATCTTTCTTTTTTTTTTTTTAATAATTTTATTTATTTTTTTCCCCCAAAGCCCCAGTAGATAGTTGTATGTCATAGTTGCATATCCTTCTAGTTGCTGTATGTGGGACGCGGCCTCAGCATGGCCGGAGAAGCAGTGCGTCGGTGCGCGCCCAGCATCCGAACCCGGGCCGCCAGCAGCGGAGCGCGCGCACTTAACCACTAAGCCACGGGGCCGGCCCTCTGACATTGCATCTTTCTATCCAAGAATGTGGTATACCTTTTCGTTTGTTCAAGTCTGTTAATGTCATTCAAGAGTATATTAAAGTTTTTCTTCCATTTACATAAGTTTTGTTCATTTATTATTAAATTTATTTCTGGATATTTGATCTTTTATTGCTATTGTAAATGTATCCTTTTCCATTTTATCGTCTAACTGGTTATTTTTTGAATTTATGCAAGCTATTTATTTCTCCTTATTCGTTTTATATCTCGCTAGCTTACCAAATTATGGTTTTTGGAAACGTAGCTTTTCAGTTGGTTCTCTTGGATTTTCCACTTATACGGTCATTTCTTTGGCAAGTGATGATTTTATCTCCTCTTTTCCAGTTTTTATTCTTAGGATTTTAGTCTCTTGTCCAATTGTGTTGGCCCATGAGTTCTATTTTGAAAATGTTCATTTTGAGATGCTAGTGAGCCCCCCATATGGAGATGTAGGTTTGGAGCTTAGGAGGGAGATAATAGGGCAAAAATCAGATTTGGAAGTCATTGACTAAAAATAGTGGTTAAAATGCTGGGAGCATATATGTTTGCTAAAGGAGAAAGTGCAGTGGGGAAAGGGGACAGAGCTGAAGAGGGAACCTTCGTGCCTTGTGGGCGTGATGGGCAGAGACCACAGAGGAGAACGGGAAGGAAGGACTGGCTTCCTTTTTTTCCCCTTTCAAATAGACTTTATTTTTCAGAGCAGTTTTAGGTTCACAGCAAAATGGAGCAGAAAGTACAGATTTCCCATATACCCCCTGCCTTGCCCCTGCCCCTGCCCCACTATGGACATCCCTCACCAGAATGGTAAGCTTATTACCGTTGATGAACCTATAGTGGCACGTCAACATCACCCAAAGTCCACAGTTTACACTGGGCTTCACTCTTGGTGTTGTACATTCTGTGGGTCTGGACAAATGTGTAATGACGTGTATCCATCGTTATAGTATCATCCAGAGTTTCACTGAAGGGCTTTCTTTTTTTTTTTTTTTTCCTGTGAGGAGGACCAGCCCTGAGCTAACACCCAATGCCAATCCTCCCCTTTTTTGCTGACGAAGACTGGCCCTGGGCTAACATCTGTGCCCATCTTCCTCTACTTTATATGGGACGCCGCCACAGCATGGCTTGACAAGCGGTGTGTCAGTGCACGCCCGGATCCGAACTGGCGAACCCCCGGCCGCCGCAGCGGAGCGTGGACACTTAACCGCTTGCACCACCGGGCTGGCCCTGAAGGGCTTTCTTTAAATTTACTTTTGCTTACTCAGTATGCTTACCCATGTGTATGGGTTATTTACATGATACTTGAGTTTGTGTTTCTTGACTAAGCTTACTACCTAGTATACTAAGTATACTGCGTTCACTAGGCTTTATTGAACTTCATCTTGTTTATTAGCAGTCATTTCTTTAAGGTTTCAATATTTTTTCCTTGGCCCTTTTATTCTTTTTAAAAGAGAAGTAAAGAATTACCTTTAGTGGAAATTGTCTAAACAGTTACCTGTAGCGAGGAATTATGCTTGAATGGGAGCCTGAGGGTTTTCCTTTTGGTTACAAATGAAGCAATTAAATAGATATTAAGATTCATAGTGTTTTTCTGATTTTCGTGGATGTGAACTTAAAAAGCAATTCATTTCAAAAGAATACAACCAACTCTTAAAATATTAATAGTTCATTTGTATTCTGGTTGGAACAAGTTCTGTAGTCATTTTCCTAGGTTTGAATGATAACCAACCTCTAAGGAGACTTGATAAAGTATAAGGGTTGTCTAAGACATTTAAAATGTATTTTCTTCTAATGGAATGTTAGAATGAGTGAAAATCTTGGTATCTTTGCCCACAGCCGACTCTATACTCATTGCTTAACATCTCGACCAAACTGATTTGCAGGCCCGTATTCTGGTAATATAGGATGCATCTCTCGTGAGTGTTGCTGACTCTTACGTTCTCTCTTGGGTTTGCCATTCTTGTCATCCCTGGGAGTTTGCTCACTGTTGAGACTTTTTTGTAGGAAGAAAGTAAAGATACATTTATAAGAAGTCCAATTTCTGTGTACTGCTTGGACATAAATGGAACTGCCTAATTGGCAGGAAGTCTTGTGGGAATAAAAACTGTTTTTAAATAGAAATCAGAGAACAAGATAGGTGAAAGGTGGGTGGTGTTTCTTAGATGGTAACTAATTTGTTGTAGTAATTTGTTTTCTGAGCCCCTATCAGTGGGGACACAGTGGGAGCGTCAGTGGGGGCTAGGCAACTGCTGTGTGGAATTCTGTTGTACTTGTGCATCCGGTTTCTAGCAGGCCACACAGTTCTAGCCTAAACTCACGTGAAGGGTGAGGACAGTTTGTGCAGCACGCGCTGTCTGAGAGACTGAAGTGGTGCCTGCGGAAGCTGAGTGGTGGCCATTGTGCAGCTTCTGCACCACAGGTGACTCCTTTGATCAGCATTTTCTGAGCTGCTTCTCAACAAGTATTCCTCTGCTTTGAAATGAGCCTTCTCTGAGCTGTTGAGGGAAGAAACGTGGTTTACACCCACCCCCTCACCCCCGCCCCAAGTCAGAAGCTGGTCCAGGCCTGTTGACTAACTGACCTTGAGGCAACTGTTGTATTGATTGATTAAGCTGCCTTTCATATGAGTAGTTGTGGCTTTATTCATTTGGGTTAAAGAGAAGAGAGCGGGCCAGCCCCGTGGCGTAGCAGTTAAGTGGGTTAAGTGCGTGCGCTCCGCAGCTGGCACCCGGGTTCGGATCCCGGGTGCGCACCAATGCACCGCTTGTCAGGCCATGCTGTGGTGGCCTCCCATATAAAGTGGAGGAGGGTGGGCACAGATGTTAGCCCAGGGCCAGTCTTCCTCAGCAAAAAGAGGAGGATTGGCATGGATGTTAGCTCAGGGCTGATTTTTCCTCACCAAAAAAAAAAAAAAAAAAGAGAGCCTTCTGTTCTAGAACATTAATTGGGAAATTCGGAAATTTTGATAGTATCTTTGAAACAGTGCCTAGCAGGTGGGTATAAGTACACTGTCAGAAGAATGGAGGCTGAATGTTAATCGTAAGAAATGGTTATTTGCTGTTAATATATTCTCCAGAGTTTCTAAACCCCTTGTCTGTGTCTACATGGTGTAGTTTGTTAAGATTCCAAAGCTGTCTTCATGCTTGAGGATGGAATCCTAGAGTAGTCGGTTAGAAAAGAAAATCAAGTGGCCTGACAGCTCCCCCATAAGTACCAGGAAGTCAGGGTTGGCAGAGCTCTGAGTTGTGAGAGGGATATTCACGTGTGATTTCCTAAACTGGCTAGGCTGGTTTACTTTTTAAGCAACAGCCAATCCTATCTGTATAAGCATTTCAAAATTTCTTTAAATAGTGGTAGATTTGTATCTACTGACCTATGCTGATTTTCCTTAATAGTTTTGTATAATGGGAGACTTTATTCTTTTGGAAGTGTAGAGCTGTGGAGAGAACAGGAAACTCCATACTCGAATGGGATTTCTCTCTCTGGTGGCTTTATAATGTCCTTGATTTCCAGAGATGAAGAAACTATATAAATTAGCAGCAAGATACTACCAGCTCTTGTATGACTTGAGTGACATGTGGTATTGTATTTTTCATGTCAGTGTAAAATCTATTAAGTGACTACCATGTATAAGAAAGAACCTGTGGTACGTTTCTGAGAAGTATGAAGTTACATGAGACACAGTGGCTGCTCTCATGCAGCTTAGTGGGGAGGACGTGGAAATAACTAGTGAGATACAGAGCACAGGACATCAAGTGCTGAGTGGAAGTGAAAGCTACTCTGTAGGAGTCCTTAGGAAGAAATATCGTGGGAAAAATGGTAAGCGAGTCTTGAAGAATGAGTAGGTTGTCCCCAGGTGGGGAAGGGATGGTTAGGCATTCTGTGAGGACATACGTGCACATGGCAGAGAAGCATGATGTACTCAGGGAATGAGCATTCAGTGTGACTAGGGGTTTGATGGGAGATGAGGTTGGAAGCATGATTTAGGACCAGATAAGAGGCACTGAAATGGTGCATCAGAGGCTCATTCTTTTGCTGGGGAAGAACCATTGGTAACGAAATGACCTTCTTCACCAGCTTGGGCACACATCCCTTATTTTTTCAACAAATCACTCAAGTCCTCTCATTACTGATTATTAGAAAGTTCACTATCTCCTACAGATGAGTCTTCTTGATCTAGAAACTGTCCTATAGAACTTCAAGGATTCATTAAATCCAAAGGGGTTAGTCCAGCCATGTGCTAAGAGAACTGGAGGATCGTAGAGTTATAGCTCTGTTAGTTTGCACTCATGTACTCTGCTATTCTTCTCTAAGCACAGCTGCTTGGTGGAGTCACCGGGTCTCCAGGGGCTTTCAGTCTTAAGAACAAGTTGTGCTGAAACTAGCCCTCTCCATGAGCATCCAAGGCTTTGATGTTGAGTCTGAGTCACCCTCTTGTGGTGACATCCCCTTTGGGGATTTTGGTGTCCTCCCCTGCCAGCAGACCTCAGCTGGGCACACCCGGTGCTTCAGGTTCCCTTTGAACAAGAAGGAATGAGGGCCTCTCTCCTTTGCCTCCAAGAGGCTCCTTGGCCCAGATGCAGATTGGACTAGTGAATTTTGAATTATTGGGAAAGGCAAACCTGGGTGTGAACACAGAAGATACTTTGGTTCTTTTTCCAGGGCAGTGGGTGCCTACTTGTCTGATATTTGCACACCTAAGAGAGGGCTGACTCGCAGAAGTCTCCTTGTTAACAGGGATCTCCAGTGGCCTCTAGAACGTGTGAAGGTCTACCTCATAGGCTCCTGCTACACATGATAAATGTTACTGAATAGGGCTGTGTGGGTAAGGAGGTAACTTGATCAGCTCTGTGATTTAGAAAGTAAAGATTGTATTGTCTGTATAGTGAAAGTTGGATGTGTGATAAAGGTCTTGAAATAGGGTAGAAACTGGGACTACAGATGAAGAGACAGATTTACTGTCTTAAAGAAACAAAACAAAAACTAGTTACTTTGGATACTTTGACCTTGGATATAGGTCAAAGATAACATAAAGCTTGTCTAACTTGGTGTACAGAAAAGACTTGAATCAAGGCATGGATTAGGATAAACAGAATTTGTAGAGGACAAGATGATGAATTAATTTTTGGACACATTTATATATCTATAGGATATCCTAGTGAAGATGCCTGGCAGGCAATTGAATATACTGGAGTAACCATACCTAGGTGATAGTTCAAGTTGTGAAAGCATTGAGATACTCAAGGAAAGTGTAGAAGGTGTAGAATGAGGAGAGTGGGTGACTGAGGGATGAATTTTAGGGAGCAGCAGTATTTAAGGAGCTTGGGAAGAAGGAGGAATTCTGGGATGCCAGGAGACTGAGAGAGAACAGATGAGAGAAGAGCAGACGTAGCGGAGAGTGGTTTCGAGGGACCAAGGAGTAGAGCGCTGCAAGGAGGCGCAGTGTCACCGCCAAATACCACGGCTGACAGGCCGACACCTGACGCACCAGTCAGGGGTTTTGGTTGCAAATCACAGAAAGTGACTGGCTAATTTAAGTGTATGAGGAAATCATAGGAAAGATATGAGGGAAGCTGCGGAACCTACGGGAAGTCGAGAGAGACACACCTAGAAAACTGACTGCAGCCAAAGGAAGCTGGGCAGTCAGACCCACAGCCACAGCCAGGCCATACCAGCAGTCTGGTTTAGGTTGCCCCGTGGCTGCTGCTACAGCTGTCACCACTGGGCCCTGGGTGTTGCTGGCACTGGTAAAGTGATTTTTTTTTTTTTAAACACATACTTTATTTATTTTTTTAGGAAGATTGGCCCTGTGCTAACATCTGTTGTCGATCTTCCTCTTGTTCTTTTTTCTCTCCAAAGCCCAGTACATAGTCGTGTCTCATAGTTGTACCGTTGTAGCTCTTCTATGTGGGACGCTGCCCCAGCATGGCCTGATGAGCGGTGAGTAAGTCCTCACCCAGGATCTGAACTGGCGAACCTTGGGCCACCGAAGCGAAACGTGCAAACGTAACAGCTACACCACCCGGCCGGCCCAGTATGTCACGAGCAGGCTCACGACAGGAAGGCTTGAGGAGAGCAAGTGCCTGGCTCTTTTGCTTTTATGACGGCAGCTGGTCTTTCCTTAGAGGTCGTGAGGTTGGGCAGTCACTGGGCTCTTGGTGGTCTTAGCAGGAGCAGGGAATAGCAGTTGGGAGAAGAATAAATGGAGGGTGGGAAGCAGGAGTGCCAGGTAGCGGTTCCTGGTTGCCCTCTTGTTGGGAAACTGAAGCCTAGTGTCCCCAAGCTCCGCAGTCAGAACGGGGGCATGCTCAGTCCCTGGGTGCTTCCAGCTTCTCTTGCAGCCACGACTCCTAGGGCCTTCCTGACTCTGGCTGTTGTACTTCCAAGGTTGGAGAACTGATTTGCCTCCGGGTTTGTTTTCATAGTCAGAACTGTGCTCCTGTCTGGGTTGGGTTAAAGGGTGGTTGAGTTTATCCATGATTGGGTTTGGCTGTGGGTCTGGTGGAAGCTGTTGGAAAGGTGCATCTTTGGGCTGATTAGGAGGGAAGTGAAGCCTTAAGAGTCTGGTGTGACCAAGAGATGAGGAAGTTTAAAGACTGGAGTACAGATGGGGGCAAGAAAGCAGAGTGGGCAAATTGTTCTGGGTTATGGTCAGAAAAGAATTTTAGGGTTAGAGAATTTGGAAGAGGGCCTTGTTTTGAGGCTTTTGAGGACTGCGATGAGGTGTTCTCAGAGTTCGTGAATGGGGGAAATTGATTCCCATCTTAGGGTTATAGACTGTAAAACCAATACAGTCTCCTCCTTGGAAGGAGACCAATGGCTGCCTGTCCTGTAAAACAGAAACAAGGACAGACTGTGTCCATGTGGGAGCTGTGTCAGTTGAAGGGATTGGCCCAGAAGCAGAGACAGAGCTGTACCACTGGCCTCTGGTGGTCCGGCTCCATGGAGAGCCTGTCCCGAATGTGAAGATGCACATGCATGCAGCAAGCGTTAGCCGTGAACTCGGATGTCCGGGCAGCCTCCCTGTGGAGTGATGGGGGCATCAGACCAGGACCCTAATGCCCTTAAACTGCCATCTGAGCTCCTCCCTCCTGCGTGCCAACACAGCAATTTTCCATTGTAAATGGGCTCCCCACTTGGGAGATAATGAGATGATCATGTTAATTTCTAGGATTCTATTACCTGGGTTAGGTTTATATTTATCTCTGTGAATTGATCAGTTAGCATTGAGAGAATGCAGTCAACATATGCTCAAGAACTCATATTTGTTTGGCAGTTGTAATTTCTTATTGTAAATTGATAAATGTGTATGCTGATTTGAAACATAAATTTCTCGAGTGTGATTTGTGTATATGAGTATCTGAGAGATGGATCTGCTCCTAGGATATAAACAAATCCCTCAGGTGGTGAGCGCCTCTGGGTGAGGCTCCTTGGGAGACGGTGCTGGCCTTATCTCCCTGACAAATGCTGTCATGATGTCACATGAGCTGTGAGCAAGTTTCTAACTCCCTGCGGAGTCCTTTGTCTCTGTGCTCGCACTGAATAGTCTTCTGCCTCTGCTCTTCACCTGGCTAACTCCTACTCAACCTCTGGGTCACTGCGTAAACATCGCCTCCTCAGCCTTTCCTAAATTCCTAAAATCAATCTCAACTTTCTGTTCTCGCTTTTCCCTCATCGAACTTACTGGTGCTTTGTAATGGTGATAATGTGTGTATGTGGGAATGCTGTCGGCCCCTGCTGGACAGAAAGTGTAAGCTGGGCAGGGGCCTTGCTGTTTCGTTCACCATGCGTCGCCCCTGCTGCAGCGCACAGTGCCTGCTAGTGAGCAGGTACTACTAGAGAAGTATTTGATAAATGAAAGTCCAGGGTGTGGTTGGTACGGTTGAGAGGGGAAAAGCCTAGAGGACCCCACGGAACCATGAGGCTTAGGTATCTGCAGGGGAAAGTGGACACCCTGCCAGGAACGTTGTTCAAGGAGCTTCGTTTGTGGAACTGTGGCGTGGCACATGTTACCTGCCTAGCCACAAAGTAATTTCTTATTTCGAGATGGAAATAGCACTATTGATTTTTTTTTTTCTGATTGTAAAAGTACAAGCTCCTAAAAAATTTCAGAAAATTACAAAGAGGAGCATAACAATCATCTATAATTCTCCCATTACCACCATGTTGGTCTGTAAAACTTGGCTTTTCTGTGAGTGAATGTATATATTTTTCAAAACATGAATGGAATTCTATGTACTTACAGTTTCATACCCAGCTCTTTTCATTTAATTGCATTGTAGACATCCTTCGGTGTCAATGAGATCTATGGAGAGCTACATGGTCATTGGATGGCTGCGTGGTATTCTGTTGTTCGAATGCATGCCATGTCTCCTATTGTGAACACTTAGGTTACATCCATATAAATTGCACTGTGATGAACATTTTTCAAATTGTAATTTCAGTCCTCCAAGACACAGAACTCTCCTTAAGTCTGGTGGCTAATAGAGTAGAATGCAAATTGGGATTCCAAGTGTTTATTTTTGACTAGTTCTGTCTCTTTTGGGTTTGCATTAGTCATTTGATGCTCTTCGTAGATCCAAAAAAACTTCAAAAAAGTTCCCTTTTTTCCCCTTAATGGAATGGGAATAGGTATCTTTACCTTTAAGTGCCTGAGGTTCTACTTTAAGAAGGAGAAACTCCTGGAAAATTTCTAGGTGAAGGATGTTAATAGTAATATAATAATAACAGCAATAATACTAATGGTTACTATTTATTAATTGTCTCCTCTGTGCCAGATGTTGCGCTAAGCACTTTGCATTTGGAGTCTTAGCTCGTTTATAATTCTCACAACAGTCCTTGAGATAGGTACTCTAAGCCTTCTGGTACAGATGAGGAAACTGAGGCTTAACCAGAGTAAATAACTTGCACAGGCTTATAAGGACGGAGTTGAGCTGTGGACCGTGGTGGCCTGTTCCTGGGGTCTGCCTTGGCAACCATGCTGTCTCCGTTCTGCACACCTCTCTCAGGAAAATGAGTGCACTTGATAGTAGCAAGATACAGTTTCTGTAGAGAGTTAAAGAGACACTGCATTTTTAAAATTAGAAGCAGAAATGTATCATTTTTTTGAACATATTTAAAATTAAGATGTAATTGCTTTTATTTATTTGGCTGTAGATAATAGCCGATGAGAGAAGCAAGTCAAGTCAGGGTAGTTTGGTGCCCTGGCTGACTTGACTTGAACGACTGCATGTTTCCTCCTTGCATTTCCCTCTACACGTTCTTCGGCTAATTCAAGTTTTACCTTCTGTTCCTCTCTTTTATTCTATTGCTGGGCAGCTGTTCCACATCTGTTCCTCTCTGCCCTGAGAACGTGCAGTTGCTGTGTGTATACACAGTGGCTGGCTGTATCCTGTTTGTCTGGCTCCAGGAGCCTTCAGGATGAAGGGGCTCATATGGCACTGCACAGTGTCCTAGGTTTTCCTTGTCACTGCATCCCCAGTAACTCACTAGTTACCAATAAAAATGTCTAACAAAATTAAGTACTTTTTCCCATCACGGGAAAGATAAGACAGAGTGGAAGGAGGAAATCTCCTATAAAAAAAGAGTGGGTTTTACTTTCTTAAATACAGTGTTCTTGAGTGTGAGGGAATCCTTTTGTGGATCTGCACAGTGGGAGGGGTTGATAGGGAGAGTGGGAGGACACTCCTCAGAGGGGAAGGCAGCCTGGATTTCCAGAAGCTAAATGTTAAAGTTGAGCATGGTTTGGATGCAGATAAGAAGTTCTTTTGCCTCCTCTACTTGCTGTAAAACTGTTCATTTTTAATTTTTAAGGTCATCTGGGGGAAGTCTGTTTGCTACCAGCCTGGCTCTTTCAGTGTGGCCTGACCCCTGAATCGTACCCTCCCACACAACTTGAGAACTTGATTCTTGTTTCACAAAGACTTCTTTCCAACCCCCCCCCCCGAAATACTCCATATTTGGAGCTGAGTATTTTGAACAGAGCCTGGCTAGAGGGCATGTTAAGCGTATTCTTCTGTCCCATGGACATGGAAAAGTATGAGCTTTAAAGCAAATGTATATAAAAATGGAAATGCCCCTCTAAGCCAGGGACACTCTTGTCTTTCATGAATGTGCTGTACGGTGTGATGTTCTCTTTCACGTGCCTCTGCGACTGGAAAGAAGGCGATCAGCATGGTTTGAGATAATGAAAGGGAATGAAGAATCAAGAGAAGAGTTTCTCAGACCATTCTTCTGTGAGCCTTGGTTTAGCAGAGTTAAACACTTAAATAAGGATGTAAAATAAGGGGACGAGTCACCTTTTCACATTCATTATTAACAAATTTTCTAAATAGGAGAATCTGAGTCAGAATGAACCCGAGCAAGTATCTGGTTGTTGTTGAAATCTAATTCACCAACTACATTTTCTTGATTAAAGAAACAGACCCGATGCAAAGATCAGAGGCTCTTAAAGTACTCTCTAAAAAGCTAGAACTTTTGTAACCTGGTTCAGCTGAAGTTACTTTTTCACATTCACTCTGGAATTTTCTGCTTGAGGAATCATAAGAACATTTTCAAGAAAGTTTGTGAGGTATTGGCTTGGAAGATATACAAAGAATTTGATAGCCCGTTTGGGTGGAGAAATACGAATTTGCTACTTACTGAAAACTTAGTTGGTATAAATGCTTCCCTTTGGTTTCCTAACCAGAGCCCCAACCCAGGTTTTTCCAGCCTGGGAAAACCTGCCACGCCTTTTGCGTTGAGTAGCTGCCGTGAGAGTGGCATCCCCATTTGGGGCCTGTCTTTAGTGGGAATGCTTCCAAGGCTGATGTTGTAGGTTTCTGCCAGAGATCCTTCACTTATGTTACGAAATCTTCTATTCTTAGTTTGCTGCATTTTTTTTTTAATCAAGAAAGGCCGAATTTTATCAAATGCTATTTTTCCATCTAGTGCAATGGTCATATGTTTTTCATTATAAGCCTTTCTGTGCTATTTAACTTTTTTGGAAACCATTTGCACATAGTATATCCTCTGACTCGAGGCTGAGAACTCCTTTAAAACACTAATTTTGCAGCAGTTTTACTGTGTGTGTTTTTCCTTGAATTTGATGTCTCCTTCGATCTGTTCCTATCTGCTTTATTTTTTGGAGTGATTTCAGCATTTCTAGGCTGTTAGTGATTTATTCTTTTTTTAAAAAGCATCTCCTGTCATATCATAGGTTTAGATGAGAGGGAGAACACACCCATGTGCCAGATCTGCTCTCTTGAACCAGTCTCGGGACTTTCAAATGCAGCCTTCCTTGCCCAAGTTCTGCTTGGATAGGAACTGACAAGTTCTTGTAACCTTTGAGGTGTCCTATTGCTTTACTTTGAGATCCTGACTGCAAATCAGAGTTTGGAATTGCAATACAAAACCTGACAACTCGCGCTGAAATTTCAGGAGATAACTAAAAGGTTTGTAGGACCTCAGCCATGGAGTAGCTGGAGGAATCTCCGGCGTGGTTTTCAGCCCAGACTGCCGACCTCAACTTCCTTCCTGGACTGTGAAATGAAAACCACATGGATTTCACTTCGATTTGCCTGCTTTGCCCTAAAATAGCACTCCCCTACTTCCCCACCCCCATTTAACATTCAACTCCTCAAGTGTTCTACCTTTTAGTGTTTGTGAATGGGAAGTGAAATGCCAGATGTTGGACAGCTGTATTGAATCTGCTAAAGGGTGAGCTGTGGTCTAGGCTTCCCGGCAGGGAATGAGGAGGTGTCTGCACTACTTTCTAGGCGAGGCCATTGGGGAATATGTGTTTTGGTGTACGTGTGAGTGGTGGTGGGTATGGGAGGAACTCTGGATCTTTAGATGGGTACCTGTCCCACTCTTCCAGCTTAGAGCCAGTCACAGATACATTGCCCTTTTTAAAATACACCCTCTTTGCTGAGGTAGCGTTTGTCAGGCTAGTGACACAGGTTGACACCACTTAGTGATGAACATTTCAAGTTTTCCTTGTTTAGAGACAAAATTACCTTTTTAAAAAATATTTTCAGTGTAGACTTTCTCCACTTCTAATTTTTTGCAAGCTTCCTAGTAATATAGGCCATGTTTGGACAATGCTTATCCCATAGCTTGATCTTCACACCCAGAGTGATTTCTGTGAACGATTCATTGGATACGTGATAGTGAATATGTTGGACAGTATGACGTAAGTAATATTGCATCGTCTTGATTTATCTTATAATTCAGGCTTTATTAATATTAGACATTTTATTCAATAAATGATGAGCTAACCAATGGTTTAGGGTTTGTTTTGGGACCCACCATTGTATGCTGCATGTTCTAATTTTTCTGACTTCCATAGGAATACACAGAAAGTGAAAATAAAAACAGGCACATGATGGCAGAGTAGGGAACGAACCAAGGGTCCTGCATGCTAGGGTTCCAAAGCAAAAAGACTGACCAAAAACTTTTTTTTTCTAACAGCTTTATTGAGGTACAATTTATGTACCATAAAATTCACCCACTTTTAAAGTGTGCAATTCAATGACTTGTAGTAAATTTACAGAGTTGTGCAACCACTGTCCAATCAATTTTAGAACATTGTCATCACCCTGACAAGACCCCTCATTCCTGTTAGCAGTCAGTCCTTGCACCAACTCCAGACACTGCTAATCTGCTTTCTCTCTATATAGATTTGCCTTTTCTGAACATTTAATATAAATGGAATCATACAGTATGTGGTCTTTTGCATCTGGCTTCTTTCACTTAGCATAATGTTTTCAAGGTTCATCAGTGTTGTAGCAGATATCAGTAGTTCTTTTTTTTTTTTGCTGAATAATGTTTCATTGTATGGATATACCACAGCTTATTCCTCTATTCATCTGTTGATGGACATTTGCGTTGTTGTTTCCACCTTTTGTTTCTTGTACACAGTGCTCCTGCGAACATTTGTGTACAGTATTTGTTTGAATACCTGTTTTCAGTTCTTTTGGGTTTATACCTAGGTGTGGAATTGCTGGATGATATAGTAATTCTATGTTTAACTTTTTGAGAAACTGCTAGACTGGTTTCTAGAGCAGCTGAACCATTTTACATTCCCACCAGCAATCTATGAAGGTTCCAGTTTCTCCACATCCTTGCCAACGCTTGTTAGTATCCTTTAAAAAAAAATTATATATCTATCCTAGTGGATATGAAGTGCAGTCTCATATGACTAATGATGTTGAGCATCATTTTCATGTGCTTGTTAGGTGTTTGTATATTTTTGGAGAAATGTCTGTTCAGGTCTGTTGAAATTTTTAATTGCGTTGTTTCTTGTTGAGTTGTAAGAGTTCTTCATGTATTCTGGATACTAGATCCGTATCAGATGTATTATTTGCAAATATTTTCTCCCATTCTGTTAGGTTGTCTTTTCACTTTCTTGATAATGTCCTTTGCACAAGAGTTTTTAATTTTGATGAAGTCCAGTTTACCTCTTTTTTCTTTTGTTGCTTGTGCTTTTGGTGTCATATCTAAGAATACATTGCCAAATCAATGGTCATGAAGATTTACCCCTATTTTTCCTTCTAAGAGTTTCATGGTCGCTAGCTTTTAAATTTAGCTCATTGATCCATTTTGAGTTAATTTTTGTATATGCTATGAGATAGGGGTTCAACTTCAATTTTTTGCATGTGGATATCCAGTTCTCTCAGCACCATTTGTTGAAGAGACTATTCTTTCAAATAGTTTTTATACATGGTTCCGTTTTTAGGATCTATATTCTGTTCCATTGATCTTTTTACCTATTTTTGTGCTAGTACCACACTGTTGTTAGAGCTTCAGTACGATTCAGTATATACCTACTGACTCAAGCTTATCAATAGTATGCAGATCGTCTCTGTCTTTGCGTAAGAAGCAGAGTAGAAGCACAGACTACTCTTTCTAATAGATTGATT
Source organism: Diceros bicornis minor (assembly GCF_020826845.1). NCBI lineage: Eukaryota > Metazoa > Chordata > Mammalia > Perissodactyla > Rhinocerotidae > Diceros > Diceros bicornis. Next base: position 8,768,913 of record NC_080765.1, on the reverse strand, counting down.
ATATGAGGTGAAAAGAGATTGTGTGATAGTTCTGAAGGAATGTGGGTCAAAGGGGGTGGGATGGGAGAGATTTAAACATGTTTATAGATTGATGGAAAGAAGCTGGTAGGAAGAGAAAAGTTAAAGGTGAAAGAGAGAGCGTGTGACTTAGGGAGCAAGGTTTTGGAGGAGGAGAGGAATTAGTCAAGGGCATAGGCCTCTCTGTACTGAAAGATGCCTGACTCAGTACTGGCTGTTCACTCCTTGCGAAGGCTACAGTTACAGTACTACTGTAAAACAACATTCACACACTTTCGTTTTTGTAAACGAAGTGTGGAGGGCTTAAAAATTGGGTTAAAATTCAGGCATTTGGAATTAAGTGGATGCATGAAAGCTAGTCATTCTTTCTCTGTTAGATCTTGCTATTTAGATTAATTTTTGCATTAATGAGTTTAGTCTTTTCCCTTTGGGAGTGAGTTTTGATTTAAAATAAACTAAGAAGTATTGAGATTAAATTGTGACCTAAGAAATTTAGTTTTGATATAAAAGACGTGTCTTGGTCCTATGATATTTGAGATTTTTATTTTGTTTTTATTGATTACTGTGTATTTTCAGAGTTTTTAAAAAAGGGTAGAATGGTGTTTTATAAAGTGCTAGTTTATGTGGTCAAGAGGAGAAGTGATAGAGTGAGGTACTAATTGTAAGAAAGTGGCACTAAAAATGGACCAAGCCACGCTAGTGCAGCCTGGATTCCAAGCTGCCTATACCATCAAAGTCCATGTCATTAATATCATCCCATTAAACATTTTTTTAACTATATCTCTTTCTCTGTGTGTGTATGCATATGTCTATATTCTGGAAGGATCGACTGAAATATTGACTGTGGTTATCTGTGTGGTGAGGTTGTAGCTGCTTTTTCTTTTGCTTCTCATTCATTTTTTCTGCATGAGTGTGAATTTTTGCTTTTTGTGCAATAGAAAAATTTAAAAAATGAATAGGGTCGAGTTGTGAATCAACGAGAATTGTATGTATGGAAACAAAAGACAGTATTTGCATCATTCGCAGGTTTTGATGATTTGACTGCTGTAGTTATACACATTATCTATTCTTGCAAACCTGGAGAATTAATTTGTGTGTAAGTACCTAATCTCCATTTAAGTGGAGAAGTAGCGAAATATTCTTATTCACTTTTGCTTACTGCAAATAATGGAGAAAATTACTTGCCTATCAATAAAGGCTGCCAGCAAGTGTTTAGTTCATGTAAAATTTATTACTGACTCATTGACTGTTATGAACAGGCCAACCTGAGTGTCATGTGGAACTACTTTTTAAAATGTTCTTTTGTCATATTAGCTGTGTTGTCAAATAATAGTCATCACCCAAAAATGTGGAACATTTCTTTATTATAATGAATTATTGTAGTATAAATATAATGAACTGGTTTAGGTTAAGAGTCAGCACTTCCTGGTAACATTTGCTGGGCTGCGTCTTCCCTATATATTATTAACATGTTAATGAGCCCTCCAGGTGGTGGATATCATCACTGTGTCAGAGATGGAGATGAAGAGAGCCAGGCGCTGGCCTTGTGTAGTACAGAGATGATGGTTAGGCATTATCTGCTTGTTCCCATTGGGTGTCACAGTTTTAGAATGAGGAGCCCTGATGTTCACTCAGTGAAGATGGACTGTAACAGATCTGACTTGGAAAGTCTGGCTGGTGTTTCATTAGTACTCTGACTGATCCCTTCCCGTTCAGAGGCTGTGATGAGCGCCCTGGAGGGACCGCAGTTCTCTGCTCTTGAGCCAACGGCTCCTCAGTCCCCCTGCCAGTTCCCTGGGATGGCTCTCAGGACCCGTGTAACTAGAGATCAGTGGTATTGTACCACTTCCTTCTGTCTGGTCACCAGGATATAGAAAGCACCTTTTTTTCCCCTTAGGTGATATAAATTTTTTTTTTAAACTTTAAATTTCAAACTAATTATAGATTCACAGAAAGTTGCAAAGATGGTAGTAGTACAGAGGTCTCACTTGCCCTTCTCTCGTTGATTACATCTCATGTGACTGTAATACAATATCAAAATCAGGAAAGTGACATTGGTACAATGTGTGTGTATAGTTCTGTGTCATCTTATCACTCACGGAAAGTCATGTAACCACTACAGCATCAAGATACAGAACTGTTCCATCACCACCAAGATCTTGCTCTCCCTCCTGCTACCCCTCTATAGTCACACTTGCTGTCCTCCTTCCAACTATCCTTAACCCCAGGCAATAACTAATGTTTTTCATCTCTATAATTCTGTCATTTCAAGAGTGTTATATAAATGAAATCATACAGTATGTAACCTTTTGAGATTGGCACTTTTTTCACTCAGTATAATGCCCTTAAGATCCACCTGAGTTGTTGCATGTATCAGTAGTGCCTTCATTTTTATGGCTAGGTAATATTCCATGGTATGGATGTCCCATAGTTTGTTTATCCCTTCACCTGTTGTAGACCACTTTGGTTGTTTCCAGTTTTTGGATTTTATAAGTAAAACTGCTGTCAACATTTGTGTACAGGTTTAATTTCTCTGGGATACATGTCCAGGAGTGATACTGCTGAGTCATATGATAAGAATATGTTTAGTTTTGTAAGAAATTGCCAAACTGCTTTCCAGAGCCCTGTAACATTTTACATGCCCACCAGCAATGTGTGAGAGATCCAGATTCTCCACATCCTCACCAGCCTTTGGTATCATCGCTGTTTTTTTATTTTAGCTGTTTTGATAGATGTGTAGTGATATCTCATTGTGGTCTTGATTTGCATTTTTCAAATGACTAGTGATGTTGAGCGTCTTTTCCTGTGCTTGTTTGCCATCTGTAATCCTCTTCGATGGAATCTTTCTTCGTGTGTTGTGCCTATTTTCTAATTTTCTTTTTATTATTCAGTTTTGAGAGTCCTTTATAAATTCGAGATATGAGTCTTCTGTTAGATACATGGCTTACAAATATTTTCTCCAAGTTTGTAGCTAATCTTTTCGTTTTTTTAACAAGGTCTTTTGCAGAGCAAGATTTTTTATAAATTTTGATAAATTGAGGTTCAGTTTATTTTTTTTTCTTCTATGGTCAGTGCTTTTGGTGTCATGTCTAAGAACTCTTTACTAAGCCCTACCTCAAAGATTTTCTCTTCATTTTCTTCTAAAATTTCTACAGTTTTACATTTGACATTTAAATCTATGATCTGTTTTGAGTTACTTGTTATAAAAAGTGTGAAGTTTAGGTCAAGGTTCATTATTTTGTCCATGAATATCCGGTTGCTCCAGCACCATTTGTTGAAATGACTATCCTCTGTTGAATTGCTGTTGTACCTTTGTCAATAATCTGTTGGCTACACGAGTGTGGGCTCTTTGAGGTTCTGTATTCTGTTCCAGAGATCTGTATATCTTTCTCTCTGCTAATATCACACAGTCTTGATTAATACAGCTATATAAGTCTTGAAATCAGGGCAAGTGATTCTTCCAGCTTCAGTCTTTTTCAGAATTGTTCTAGCTATTCTAATTCCTTTAACTTGCCATATAAATTTTAGAGTAATCTTCACCATATATATCTACAAAAAATCTTGCTGGAATTTTGATAGGAATTACGTTAAACTTGTATATCAGTTTGGGGAGAATTGACATCTTTACAATGTGAGTCATCCAATCCGTGAACATGGTGTCTCTCTCCATTTATTTAGATTTTTTCTTTCTTTCATCAGTGTTTTGTAGTTTTCAGCATACAAGTCCTGTACATGTTTTGTTAGATTTACACCTGTTCTTTTTTTGTGTGTGTGTGATGGTGCTATTACATTTTTAATTTTGGTTTCCACATTTTCATTGCTAGTTTATAGAAACACAGTTGATTTTTATATGTTGATTTTGTATTCTGCAGTTTTTAAGTTTTGGGAGGTTTTTTGCTAGGTTCTTTGGGATTTTCTATGTAGACTGTCATGTAGTCTACAAATAAGGATACTTTTATTTCTTCCTTGAGATCTATATGCTCTTGATTTCTTTTTCTTATTTCACTGGCTGGAACTTCTAGTACTATGTTAAATAACAATGGGGAGAGCGAAATCTTTGCCATGTTCCCAATATTTGAGGCCTTTCACCTTTAAGTATGATGTTAGCTGTGGATTTTTTGTAGATATTCTTTATCGATTTGAGGAAGTGCCTCTCTATTCTTAGTGTCTGAGAGATTTTAGTCACAAATGAGTGTTGGATTTTTTTTCAATGCTTTTTGTGTATCACTTGGTATGATCATGTGATATTTCTTCTTTAGCCTGTTAATATGTTGGATTACATTGATTTTGGAATATTGAACCAGCTTTTTATCCCTGGAATAAACCCCACTTGGTTTTAATGTATAATTTTTTAAATACAGGTATACCTCAGAGATATTGAGGGTTTAGTTCCAGACAACTGCAATAAAGCAAATAGCGCAATAAAGTGAGTCACGTGAATTTTTTGGTTTCCCAGTGGATTTAATATTTACACATACTGTAGTTTGTTAAGTGTGCAGTAGCATTATGTCTAAAAAAACAAAGTACATACCTTAATTAAAAAATACTTTATTGCTAAAAAGTGCTAACCATCGTCTGAGCCCTCAGCGAGGCGTAATTTTTTGCTGGTGCAGGGTCTTGCCATCAGTGCAATATCTGCGAAGGGCCATAAAGTGAAGTGTGATAAGATGAGGTATACCTGTATATTGCTGAATTGTATTTGCTAATATTTTCTTAGGGACTTTTAAACCAATATTCATGAGATATTGGTTAGTAATTTCCTTTTTTTTGTACTATCTGTCTCATATTGGTGTTAAGGTAAATACTGGCTTCATAAAATGAATTAGGAAGTGTTACCTTCTCTTCTATTTTCTGGAAGAGATTATGTAGAATTAGTGTTAATTCTTCTTTAAATGTTTGGTAGAATTCTCCAATGAAACCATGTATACTTGGAGATTTCTTTTTTGGGAGTTTTAAAATATAAATTCTATTTCCTTAAATATTTTAAGCTCTTCAGATTATTTCATTTGGGTGAGTGGTAGCAGTTTTTGCTCTTTAAGGAATTGGTGAATTTCATCTTTGTATAGTTGTTTATAGTATTTCTTTGTCCTATTGATGTCTCCAGGGGCTGTACTGATAGCCTCTGTTTCATTCCTCATATTGGTAATTTATGTCTTATCTAATTTTATCTTGTTAGAAAGTTGTCAATTTTATCTATCTTTTTAAAGAACCAGCTTTTTGTTGCATTGATATTTCTCTATTGTTTTTCTGTTTTGTTGATTTCTGCCCTTTATTATTTCTTTCTTTCTGCTTGCTTTAGGTTTATTTTGCTCTTCTTTTTTAAGTTTTTTTTGAGATGGGAACTTAGATTATTGAATTGATACACTTCCTCTTTTCTAATATAAGTATTTTAGTGCTATAAATTTCCCTCTCAGCACTGCTTTAGTGATGCCCCACAAATTTCGATGTGTTATATTTTCATTTTCACTCAGTTCAATATATGTTTTTCATTTCTTTTGAGATTTCCTGTTTATCCCATGGATTAATTAGAAGTGTGTTTAGTTTCTCCGTATTTGGAGACTTTCCTATTTTCTTTCTGTTACTGATTTCTAGTTTGGTTCCATTGTGGTCAGAGAACATGCTGTGATGATTTCAGTCCTTTTCAATTTATTGAGGTTTGTTTTATGCATCAGGATATTGTCTATCTTCGTATTTATTTGTGTTAGTTTAATTTGTATTAGATTAGGTCCTGGATATCTTTGGGGAGCCTTTATTCAACCTACTAAAGATTCACATCTATCCCACATGCAACATACATTCATCCCATCCCAACATCCTCAAAAGTGTCAACCCATTACAGCATCAAATCAAAGTCGAAAATCTCATCTAAATATCATCATCTCAAAAGTCCTAGATCTCATCATCTCAGCCAGGTTTGGATGAGACTTGGGCTATGATCTATCCTGAGACAAAATTTTTCTCCACTTGTGGATCTGTAAAATTAGAAAACAAGTTATCTGTTCCCAAAATACCCAAAATACCATGATGGGACAGGCATAAGATAGCAGTTACAGACACTCCTGTTCCAGAAAGCAGAAGAATGAAAGCGAGGAGAGAAGGGAAGGAGGGAGGGAAGGTAGGGAGGAAGGAAGGAGGAGTCACGAGCAATTGCAAAATTCAACCAATCACGCTCCATTAGATTTAAAGGCCTGGGTGTAATCCTGTGTGGCTTGAGATTCCACCCTCTAGGCCCAACGCTTTGCCCTCAGAATCATCTTTCCTTTTTCTTGAGGGTAGCACATGTTTGCAGATGAGTAGTTTTATCAGCTTGTTTCCTGTCTGAAGGATATTGGGAATCTAACAGCTTTCTTTCATTTTGTCTTCGCTGTCTTTTTCATTCCAAGTTGGCAGTGTTTCTGGGTATAACATTCTCAAAAACCTGTGGAGCTCCTGTGTATTTCACAGGCATTCACTCCCTTAGACCAGAGGGTCCTCTGTACATCCGTCCTGCATAATTCCATCTCTGTTCCTGGCTTCTGCTGAGATGGTTGAAGGAATCCGTCAGTGACAGGCTTAATCTCTTCAAAGAGCCTTCTGTGTGAAGGATATTCTGTCCTTTTATTTCTTCCAAAGCACTAGCAAGACATTGGCCAACCACACCCTTGGCTTTCTCTTTAGAGCAGGCTTTCCTGACAGTGAATCTCCTAATTTTATCATCTTTTGCAATCTGAATAGTCTGAGAATTTCCCCAAATCATCAAGTTTTGATTTCTTTTTGCATAACAGTTTTTCTCTCAATTTATCTCTTTTCTCTTGCATTGTACTATAAGTAGCAAGAAGAAACCAGGCTACACCTGTTAGAGGTGCAGTTTGCTTGGAAATCACTTCAGTTAAATATCTAAGTTCATCACTTTCAAGTTCTGTTTTCCACACAATTGTAGGATATAATTCAGCTATGCTCTCTGTCAGTATATAAATAGTTTCAAAAAACATGTACCTCATTTCTTTCTGAGCCTTCACTGGTAGTATATTTAATGTCTATTTTTCTATCAACAGTGTGTTCATGACGATTTAGGTATTCTTCCAAGACAGTCAAGACTTTCTCTAGTATGCTGCTCACTTCCTGAGTCCTCAGTGGCAGAGTCTTTAACATCCACATTTCTCTTTAAGGCAATCTAGGCCTTTTCTGTCATTCAATTCAAAAGTCATTTTCACATTTTTAGGTATTTGTTACAGCAGGACCCTACTACCAGGAAGTCAGAAGTCTGAAATCAGTTTCACTGGGCCACATAAAAGTGTTGGCTGGGCTGTGCTCCCTCTGGAGGCTTAGGGGAGAATCCACTTTCTTGCCTTTTCCAACTTCTAGAGCTACATTCCTTGGCTAATGATTCCTTTCTCCATCTTCAAAGCCTAGCATCCTGCTTCAGTCGTCACATTGCTTCCTTCTATGTCAAATCTTTCTTGCCTCCCTCTTATAAGGACTCTTGTGATTATGTTTAGCCCTCCAATGCCCATAATCTAGGATAATTTCCCCATCTCAAGATCCTTAATCATATCTACAAAGTCCCTTTGACATACGAGGTAGCATTCACCAGTTATAAGGATTAGGACCGTGGATATCTTCGGGGACCATTATTCAACCTACTATAATGTTCTATGGGCTCTTGAAAAGAATGGGTATTGTGCTGTGCTGGGTGCAGTGTTCTATAATGTCAATTTATATTTTTTTGGTTGATGATTATTTTGAGTTCTATATCCTTGCTGATTTTTCTGTCTAATTGTTCTATTAATTGTTGAGAGAAGGGCATTGTAGTCTCCAACTATAATTTTTTATTTATCTCTCCTTTTAGTTCTGATGTTATTGGAGCCACATTTTTGCAGCTCTGTTGTTTGGTGCATAGACATTTAGGATTGCTATGTCTTCTTGATGGATTGACCGTTTTATGATTATATAATGTCTCTGGTAATTTTCTTTGCTGTGAAGTCTACTATATTTGGTGTTAATCTAGTCACTTCTGCTTTCTTTTGGATGATGTTTGCATGATATATCTTTTTCCTTTTCCCTTTCCTTTCACTTTCAGTCTACACATACTGTTGTATTTGAAGTGAATTTCTTATAGACAGCATGTAGTTGGGTCTTTTTTAAAAATCTGTTCTGCCAGTTTATGTCTTTTAATTGGTATATTTAGACCTTCTACATTTAAGGTGATTATTGATGTATTAGGGCTTAAGTCTGCCATTTCATTTTTTGTTTTCTGTTTGTTCTCTGTTGTTCATTTCTCTTTCCTGTGAGTTACTTGAACACTTTTTAGAATTCTTGTTTGACATATCCATATTATTTTTGAGTGTATCTCTTTGTATAGCTTTTTAGTAGTTGCTCTAGGTGTGTGTGTGTGTATGTGAATACATGTATATACATATGTTGTATATATAAAATATGTAATTAAATATTTATATAATTACAGTCTACTGGTCTACTGGTGTCATTATTTTACCAATTCAAATGAAATATAGAAACCTTACTGCCCTTTATGTCCCTTTCTCTCTTCAGTTTATAATACAATTTTCTTAAATAATTTTTTCTATATGCCTTAAGAAATACATCAGATAGTGTTCTAAGTTTTGTCTCAACTATAGTTTAGAAAACTCAGGAAGAGAAGGAAAGTTTATTGTAGTGAACCATATTTCTACTCTTTCTGTTTTTCTTCTTTCTTTTCTAATATTCCAAGATTTCTGTTATCATTTCCTTTCTGTTTAGAAAACTTTCTTTAGCTATTCTTTTAGGGCAGGTCTGCTGATGACAAATTCTCATAGTTTTCCTTCATCTTAGAATGTCTTATTTCTTCATTCCTAACAGATGATTTCTCCAGAGAAAATTCAGGGTTGACAGTTCTTTCCTTTCTTCACTTGAAAAATGTGTTACTTCCTTTGGCTGTTAGGTTTCTGATGAGAAATCCAGTCATTCGAATTGTTCTCTTATAGGTAGGGTGTCATTTTTTCTGGCTGACTTCAAACTTTTTTTCTTCAGAAGTGTATGTATGATGTATCTTAGCGTAGATCTCTCGGTTTATGTTGTTTGAGTTTGCTCTGCTTCTTCAATTTGTAGGTTTTTGTTTTTTGCCAAATTTGGGAAGTTTTCAGTTGTTTAAAAAAAAAAAAAAAAAAAAACTTTTCCAGCCTGTCCTCTTTGTCTTCATTTGTTTCAGGGAAATTCTCTGTACTGTTTTTGACTCGCCAGTAACCCTTTCAACTGTAGAGCACCCTCTGCTCTTGGTTCATCAGAGTTCAAGGAATAATCGAGAAGAAGAACTTTCTAGCCGAGCATGTCCCTCTGGGATTTTCTTTGTTGACTCAGGTGCCCCATCTTGGGAAGTGGTGTTCTAAATTTCTATCATTACTCTTTCAAAATAGTTGAGAAATAACAGGTATAATTCCTCTCAAAGGAAGAGGGGGTGTCTCATCCTATTTTCTTCACATGCAAAATAACTCTGTAGTTTTGTGTAGAGTGAGTTTTGTTTAAATTTTTGTCTTTTTTATTTTCCAAAAGAACCTTACTCTTTTGTGCAAAGGTGATCAAAATCAAGATAAGAAACTACTGTTGTCTCTACACTAATAGCATACACCTAAGGCAGCTCCTTGCCTATGGTGGTGAGGAAGCCCAGCATTTCACAAGTGACTGTTAGCAGTGGCCCACATTAGTCTTGTCAGTTTTTTTAAATAAGTGGTAATTTTATATTACTGTGGGAAATCTTGTCACTGTTATGCCGCCTTCAGGTTTGATAAGAAGGAAACAATAGATCTTATAGGTTCTACTTGTTTCTTCTTCTTCTTCTTCTTCTTTTTTTTTTTTTTGGTGAGGAAGATTGGCCCTGAGCTAACACCTGTTGCCAATCCTCATCTTTTTGCTTGAGGAAGATTGTCCCTGAGCTAACATCGGTGCCCATCTTCCTCTATTTTGTATATGGGTCGCTGCCACAGCATGACTTGATGAGTGGTGTAGGTCCGCACCCAGCATGCAAACCTGCAAACCTGGGCCACTGAAGCGGAGTGTGCCAAACTTAACCACTGCGCCACTGGGCCGGCCCCATCTACTTGTTTCTTGAACTAGCAAGTTATCCTTGCTCAATACTTGTTAATCTTTTATATTTTTTCCTATGATTTTGTTAGGTGTGCTCAATTTGTTTAGCTTCTAAGGTCACTCCTGGACTATAGCATGCCAGGAGGACCAAGGCCCAGTAGGTACCAGCTCACGGGGTTTCAGGGCTGAAAATACGTACTTCTCTTGAAGATTACCCCAGTTTGTATGGTTTTGAAGAGCCAGATATGGGGTAGGTTATTTAGGAATACCTGGTAATATTTGAGGAGAAAATAAGAGCAGTATTTTTTGTAAAGCATTCCTTATACAGAAAATTAAGGGAGAGGGTGATTAAAAATGGTTTAGAAATCTATAGAGTTCTCTAACAGTCAATAAGACTTTTAAAATTTAATTTTTTGTTTGAAATTTTCAAAAATTTTTTCAACATTTTATTATGAAAAGTTTCAAATATATTGAAAAGTTGAAGAATTATACAGTGACTATGCCTAAGCCTACCTCCTAGGTTCTACTGTTAACCATTTGTTATCTGTGCTTGATCACATATGTATCAGTTTATCCATCTCTCATCCATCAACCCATCTTATTTTTTAGGCATTTCAGAGTTGCAGATATCAGTACACTTCACTCCTTTGACCTGCTTTTTTCTTATGTATGTGGTCCAAGATGGGCCCTCCAAACACTTGGAATCAAAATACTTCTAAGAAGTGCTAGTCACTACTACACAGTGAGGGGAGTATGTCACTCTCTGTTCCTTCCTTGCATTCCATAAGCCTTCCTCAAAGACTGCCAAGAAGAGCTCCCGTGTCCAGACTCATGTATTTGGCTGTGCAGCTCTGAAAGAGTATGGAGCTGGGTCTCTGAGGCTGAGCAGGGAGACCATCCCAACAGAGTGATCTCTCCTCAGTGTTGGGCCACCATGATAAGTTCTTGCTTTGCTGGCCTCTGAGGAACAATGTTTCTTTTCTATTTGAGTGGAATCCTGAGTTAACTAAGGAATCTGAGAGAGGAGTAGACCAGACTGTGTACTCAGGGACCCAAAGAGAAGAACACAAAGACAGCGACATAGTCACACTTAGGAAACTGTACCTCCTAGACCATGGGTTCTCAAGGCCCCTGGGGTTAAGCGCCAAGGAGATTAGAATTTTTCTTGATTATTTATAGACAATGGCAAAAAAGGTGGGGACCCTCTACTAGAATTGAGGTTGTATTGCAAAGAGTAGAATCAGACTGCCTTATTGTGTTGTAGATCTTAGCATGCTAGGCGCCAATGTCATTAAAGCCCTCTTGACTTTAAAGTGATTTGACACAAAATTGTGGCAATCTTATTAAAATGCTGTTAGTGGTTCTTTTGACCCCCTCCCCAAACGCTGTTTTCTACACTACATGACAGTGGATGGTGGTGGGACATATTTTCAGGAATCCACTAAAACCATGAAAGTGTTTGTAAGAGCTCTTTTAATTGCAAAGAATTAACAAACAAATAAGCAAGTACCTCTCATCCCTTGAGCAATTTTTATGAAAAACCTGTGTCCTGAGTACTCTGATAATGCAGCAAATATTATTGAGCACCTACTCTGTGCTGATCACGATTTTTGGTGCTGAGAATTCAGTGATAAGACAGGCAAAAACCCTGTTCTTGGGAGTTTATATTCGCTTAGGAGGAGACATAAACTAAACAATGAATCATTGAGATGATAGTATTAATACATAGTGCTTCCATGCACAACAATCTGATGAAGTAATATTACCACTCCTATTAAAGATGAGAAAAGCGTGTGGAGAATTGGAACCCTTGTGCACTGTTGGTGGGAATGTAAAATGGTGCAGCTGCTGTGTAAAACGGTATAGAGGGTCTTCAAAAAATTAAAAATAGAACTACCATATGATCCAGCAATTCCATTTCTGGGTATATATTCAAAAGAATTGAAAACAGAGACTCAAACACATGTTTGCACACTCATGTTCATTGCGGCATTATTCACAATGGCCAAGAGGAAGAAGCAACCCAGATGCTCATCAACAGATGACTGGGTAAAGAAAATGTGATATATATACATAAAGAGAATATTATTTAACCTTAAAAAAGAAGGAAACTAGGCATGTTACAACATCAGTGAAACTTGAGGACAAGTGAAATAAACCAGTCACAAAAAAGGCAAATATTGTATAATTCTATTTATATGCAGTGTTTAGTCAAACTTATAGAAGCAGAACCTAGAATGGTGGTTGCCAGGGGCTGGGAGGGGGGAATGGGGAGCTGTTGTTTGGTGGGTCTAGAGTCCCAATTTTGCAAGATGAAAAGCTCTGGAGATCCATTGCACAATAGTGTGAATATACTTAACACTGTTGAATTGTACACTTAAAAATGATTAAGATGGGGCCAGCCTGGTGGCGTAGCAGTTAAGTGCACGCGCTCTACTGCGGCGGCCTGGGGTTCACAGGTTCAGAACCCCGGGCGCACACCGATGCGTTGCTTGTCAAGCCATGCTGTGGCAGTGTCCCATATAAAGTAGAGGAGGATTGGCGTTGGATGTTAGCTCAGGGCTAATCTTCCTCACAAAAGGAAAAAAAATGATTAAGATGGTAAATTTTATGTTGTGTTTTTTTTTAACCACAATTAAAAATAAAACAATTTTTTTTACATGCGAAAAGGGAATCACACAGTTCAGTATCACACAGCTAATGAAGTGGCAGAGCCATGAGCCAGGCCCAGCAGTGCGGCCCCAGAGCACATACATGTAGTCACTGTTCTGATTGCTTCCTGGTGCTGTTGATAATGCCGAGTGCTAAGAAAAAATAAAACAGTGATATCTTATAAAAGCGGTTGTGCAGGGGGCTGTGGATCCTCTCGACAGGGTGAGGACTAAGGCCACGTTTGAGCTGAGGAGAGGAAGGGAGCCAGCAGAGGGAACTGCAGGTGGCTGGAGTAAGCTGGGAGCTAGGGAGAGCTGTTCCTGCTCAGGGCCTGGTGGGGGGGAGGTGATTGGGGTCGGATCCGGGAGAGCGCTGTAGGCCCCGGTGAGGAGGCTGGATTTTTTCTGAGCACCACTGGGAGGCTACGTGTATTTTAAGCAGGGGAGAGGCATTTGATTTTAGTGAGTACTGCCAAAACTTCAGTTGGAAAGGCAATTGAGAAGAAATTCTAGAATATGTGTCCATTTTGTAATCAAACATCACGTTGAAGACTTAGCTGAGGATATCAGACTTCAAGTTTTATAAAAGATAAAATCATTGCGTCCGCCCCCCCGCTTTTTTTTTTTTTCTGTTTAAGCATATTTAAGTGTGTTGAATCTACTGCTGAAAGCAATTATACCCATCGTTTCTTTTTGAAAGATACATAGTTAAAGATGCTGTGGAAGAAGAAATGCTGCTGTCCTAAGGCTGGGACCACTACTTCAGGGGATGTCTGAGGTGTGTCAGAGTTCATCAGAGCCCGTGAAATGGATTAGAAAAAAAGGAAGGGCACATGCACTGAGAGTTTCTTTTGGGGACACCAGCTGCATGCTTACTGGCTGAAATTTCGTGCATTTTTTTTTAGCCAGAATTCACCTATGGCTACAGCAAATTGGTTATGAAAATGTTTTTATCTTCCAGCTTAATGAAGCTCTCAAGGGCAAAGTTTTTGAAGATAATTTAAATGGAAAGAATAAAGTGTAATCTTAAAATTTAGGTGACATTTTTCTGAGATCGTGATTGAAAATCTCATTTGAAATCTGGGAAGCAGCCTCTCTCACCTTCTGTCTGGTCTTCAAAAGGGCTTGTTGGAAGGTTGCGTTGATTCAGTTGCCAGAGATGACTTTCACAAAAGTTTTCAGAGAGCTATTTGGAAGCTTTGGATGTCATTATCTCTATTTTTAAAAATATTATTAATAGACTTTATTTTCTAGAACAGGTTTAGATTTACATTAAAAAAATTGAGCAGATAGTACAGAGTTCCCGTATGCCTTCCTCCATATCATGGTTTCCCTATTAACATCCTGCATTAGTGTGGTACATTTGTCATAATTGATGAACCAGTATGGCTAGGTTATTGTTATCTATAAAGTCCATAGTTTACCATAGGATTCACTCTTTGTGCTGTGTAGTTCTATGGGTTTTGACACATGCATAATGACATGTATCCACCATTACAGTACCATACAGGATAGATTCACTACCCTAAAAATCCCCTGTGCTCACCTATCTGTCCTTCTCCTTGTCCCCCTGAACCCCTGGCCACCATGATCCTTTTATTGTCTCTGGAGTTGTGCCTTTTCCAGAATGTCGTGTAGGTGGAGTCATACAGTGTGTAGCCTTTTCAGAATGGCTTCTTTTCACTTAGTGATATGCATTTAAGGTTCCTGCTTGTCTTTGCATGGCTTGACAGCTCATTTCCTTTTAGTGCTCAGTAATAATCCGTTGTCTGGATGGACCACAGTTTACTTATTCATTCACCTACTGAAGGACATCTTGATTGCTTCCAGTTTTTGGCGATCCTGAATAAAGCTGCTTTAAACATCTGTGTGCAGGTTTTTGTGTGGACATATGTTTTCAGCTCATTTGGGTGAATTCCTAGGAGTGTGATTGCTGGATCGTATTGTAAGACTATGTTTAGCTCTGTGAGGAACCGCCAACCTGTCTTCACACTGTTTTTATTCATGTGTATTTGTGAAGCTGTTCCCCCTCCACCCCCAACCACAACTTCTGGCTGTGAAAAAAATCAGTTAAACAGACTTGATGTCAGAAGTTGTTTGTTTTGCTCTTTCAGTTATCTAGGGCAGAAAATCTCAGTGTTCATTATTAATTTTTCATGATTGAGATAAAAATATATATCTTCAAGATCTTTAAATGCTTCTCGCTTTAATTTGTATTAAGATAAAATATTTATTTTGAGATTTCAGTAATATCCAAGAAGAGCATTAGATTTTGATGAGCTTTTTAACATAATAGTGTATATTATTATCCTATTTATGGGTGAGGAAACAGGTACAGAGAGGTTAGGTAAGTTGTGCAAGGTCACACAGCTAGTAAGTGGCAGAGACAAGCTTTGAGACAGGTAGGCTGCAGGATTCAGGCTTCTAATGACTATGTCATGTTACCTCTGTACTTAATATATTGCATTCATGATTTGAATTAAGGACTGACGTGTTCATGGCTACATTTTATCAGTGGTTCTCAAATTTCAGTGTTCAACAGAACCATTTGGGATGCCTGATAAAATGCAGAGGTTCTGACTTGATGGGCATGGTGTAGGGCCTATGAACCCTATTTTAACAAATACCTACAAGTGATGCTGATGGAGGATGCCTGTAGACTGTGTTGTAATAAACTGCAATAGAAAATGAGCTAGAATCAGTGATTCAGATGAAACACTTTTGATGTGGATTCCAGAGAGCTAGCAAAGTCCTTGGCTGTTCTCTGTAGTCTTGCTGGATGGAGCCAGGGAATAAAGTGCCCTTGACCACTGCCTTCAGTTAGATGTATGACTGTGGAAGTCCTGTCGCTCGGTGGTAGTTGGCTACATCACCAAACAGGAAGAGTGCCAGTTGTGGGTTGGCACATTGGTCGTCAAGAGGATGTTTATGTGAGTGTAAAAACAAAGCAGTTATTTTAAAAACTTGCAACGACTGCTCTAATTCTTATTGCTAATTTTATCTGTCATCTTTGTATTGTACAAAAAATTCTTATCATCGGATGACAGATGTGCATCCCTAAGGTGGAAGGAGACTTTGGAAGAGTAACAGCAGTTGTTTTCAAAGGTATCATCTTCTAGAACAGTTAGCAATGTTCTTTTATCTGCTCTGGAAACAACTTTGACTTAAGAAATGCTATTCCATTGTAAGGTAAGCATTCTTCATAGCTGGATGTCTTTGATTCTAAGGTGCTTGTTTTAACCTCACTGAAATTGGAATGCATTTTGCAGTTTGGCCTCTTAAAATTAGATCTGGTAGTCTAGTGGTTTTTCTTTCTTAACAGGGCATAAAATAATGGTGTACTTAATACTTGATGGATTTTAGATTTTCCGAAGTATGTTATTCTGTAGTTAGTAATTGCTCTAAAAAGAAAAAAAAAAAAAAATCCCCCTCGCCCGTGTCCCTTATAACGCTGCTGTGGCTTCTTGCCCCTTACTCTGTGGTCTGTATTTTAAAGCCATAGGACATAAGTGAGACAATCTTATGTTTGTTCCTGAAACCAGGTTGTCCTGAGGTCATCCTAAGTAGATTAGAAATGGTTCTGTTAGTGTGTGGCAGGTTCTTAACATGCTATTTCGGTGTCTTTTTCCGGAAATTCTTCCTTCTCTCTATCAAGTATTAAAAGGAATCACTTACCCAGAAGTAGACTTTAAGGGGCAATAAATACAACACCCAAATGTGAAGAGCACATAGAACTCAAGCTATTTTACATGTACGATATGCGTACACACACTAGTGTAGCTACCACCCAGATCAAAATATAGAACATTTGCAGTACCATAGAAGGCTCTCTTGTGCCTCTTTCCTTCAGTAGCCCCCGGCCCCCAGATTAACCACTCTTCTGATTTCTATCACCGCAAATTCATTTTGTCTGTTCTAGCCCTTTCCTATAAATGGAATCCTATGATATGTGGTCCTTTGTGGCTGGATTCTTTCACTTAGCATAATGTGTTCAAGCATGTATCATTAGTGCATTCTTTTTTAAGGCTGAATAATATTCGATTGTTTGGGTAGACCATGCTTTGCTTATCTGTTCGTCTTTTAATGGACATTTGGTTTGTTTCCACTTTTTGGCTGTTGTGAATAAAGCTGCTGTGAATGTTCATGTACCAGTTTTTGCATGGACATATGTTTTCAGTTCCCTTGGGTAAATACCTAGAAGAGGAATTGCTGGGTCATATGCAGACTCTGTGTTTAGCTTTTTGCGGAACTGCCAAACTGTTTTCCAGACCCACTTCACTTTATTGCATTTTTTAAGTGAATTTCTTTTCTGTATTATTTTCTTTCTCCTTTGGGTTTAAACTGTTATTTTTTCTAATTTTTTTAAGGTGAATGCTTAGCTTATCATTTTCCACTTGATTCTTTTCTAAAAGGAGCATTTTAAGTTGTGAATTTCCAAGTATCGTTATAGCTGTAGCTCACAAGTATTGCTGTGTAGTATTTTCATCATCATTCTCTTCTCAGAATGTTCTAATTTACGTTACATCATCTTTTTTTTTGGCCGAGAAAGATTCGCCCTGAGCTAACATCTATTGACAATCTTCCTCTTTTTTTTTTTCTTTTCTGCTTGGGAAAGATTAGTCCTGAGCTAACATGCTAACATCTGTGCCAGTCTTCCTCTGTTTTGTATGTGGGATGCCACCATAGTATGGCTGATGAGTGGAGTTAGGTCCACGACTGGGATCCGAACCTGGGTCGCCGAAGCGAGCGTGTGGAACTTGAACCACTTGGCCACAGGGCTGGCCCCTTACGATGTCTTCCTGACCAATGAGTTATTTAGAATTGTGTTTCTTAGTTTCCAAACAAATGGCTTTTTCTAGTCACTATTTTGGTATTGCTTTCTAACCTAATTGTTCTGTGATCAGAGAATGTGGTCTTGATGATACCAATTGTTTCACTGGGAGTTCCACACAAGAAATATGAAGCAGGCTGATTTTTGGAGCAGGAAAGGGTATGTGATACAGGGAATGGGTGCTTGCCATGGCCCTGGAATGGCCAGAGGAGCGGGCTCTGGCCTGGGTCTCCAGAATTGAGTCAGAGAGAAACCTCTCCGAGGTGAGCCCTGGAGCCATTGAGTTCCATGTGTGTCCCCAGCTAGCGCGGGGTCCATAAGTCCTAATCACAAAGCCACTGCTGCTGCAAAACCCTCTCGATTCCCAGGAAGCTAGAGAATGAGCACAAGGATGCTGTACCAGAAAATCCTCAACTTGCACATCCTTGCTGGCCAGCCAACCAGAAGGCAGGATGGGGGCCCTTGCCTCACTTTCCTCTTTGGAATCTTTTGCATTGCATCTCATTGGTAGAGCCTAGTTTATCTTTAGAAGCCTAACTGCATGAGAGCCTTTTGACCTCTGCTCTTACAGGAAGGTACCCACAGAGGCTGAGCAGAGCCAGTTTACTGTGTCTATCCCCCAGGCCTGTGAAATTGATTAAGACTTTTAATGGACCAGTGTGCAGTCAGTTTGCATAAATGTCCCATATGCCCTCAGAATGTCTGTTGCACAGTTGTTGGAATCAGTGATCTGATTGCAACTATGTCTCTGTCAATTATAAGATGCATCATCATTTTATGTTCCACTAAGAAAAAACAAAAGCTGCCAATTAAGCCAGACTTAATGATTTCTTCTCACTTAGAGTTTATTTATGCTGATTGAAAGAGTTCTTTAAACCTATTTAAACATGATTTTTTAATCGCCTTTACTATTTATTATGCATACATATAAAAAGTAAAATATGAGCAAAATACGTTTTGGGGTATTCCCAAAACTTGTTTACAATCACTCTTCTACTCAGAGTTCGTATTTGCGTTTTTCTGCGCAGTGTTCTCTTTGCCACCGAAAGCATGGGTAACAGAGCGTTTCTTAAAAGAGTGCTCCTTTATTATCTCCAGGTTTTTTCAAATTCTGCAGGTTTTTATGCTGAGACTTTCTTGATCTTACCAGAAGGTATCAATGAAAGGTTTGAAGCCATAACCAGGCTTGTATTCCTTCATCAGAGGTCCTTAAATTGTGTTTTTGACAGAAACATCAACGAGTAACTGTTCAGTTGTGCCTCTAGCAGTAATAAGCATATTCCCAGATAGGAAGGCAATGACCTATATATGTCACAACGGATTTCAGACGTAAAAATGTGGAAAAAATGTGCATCTTAAAATTGAGGAAGCATATTGTGTCCATTAGTTCAAGCTTGTTAATTGTGTCAGCCAAATCCATAGCTTTCCCTTTTTTTTTGCCTTTGATGGGAAAAGTCCATTTTTACATGTACTGCTCAATTTTTGCTTTATATATTTTGAAGCTATTTTGTTAGATGCATATAACTTCAGACTTGTTAATTGTGTGATTAGTTGAGCAATATGTCATTATCCAGTGACTCTATCTTTAGTCTCTTTTCCCCTGTTAATGTAGTGGGACAAACTTTCTTTTGGTAAGACTTTGTCTGATACATCACTCTCTACCCTTTTACCTTCAGTTGTTAGGGATTCTTAGATTTTAAACGTGCCTCTTGTAAAGAGCATTTAGTTGGGTTTTGTTGTTTTTCATTTTTTTATGTTCAGGTTTTTAAACTTGGTCCTTTTTTCCATGTATGTTCATTGTAAATGTATCAGTTATTTGACTGTGTAACAAAGTATTCCAGAGTAATTGGCTTGATTCAACACTGGTTTATTGTGTCTCACGATTCCATGTGTTGGCTGGTGGTTCATGGACTGCTCTTGTCTGGTCCACTCACGTGGATGCATTCAGCTGGCAGGTCAGCCAGGGCTGAGCTCCTCCCAGATGATCTCACTCACAATGTCTGGGGCCTTAGTGGAGGGGGCTGCAACAGCTGAGATGTCTGGGTCTCTCTCTGCATATGGTTTCTTTCCACAGTAGATTTCCTTCTCAAGGTTGCTGGCCCGGGCTTCTTCAGAGCACAGTGGTCTCAGGGTTCCAAGATAGTAGAGATGCAAGACATCTTGAGGCCTGGGCTCCGGATCTGCACAGTGTCACTTCTGCCACGTTCTCTAAGTCAGAGGAAGTCCCAAAGCCAGTCCGGATTCAGCAGTGGAAAATAGACTCCCCTTCTTGATCGGATGAACTGCAAAGTATTGTGGACTTGCTTTTTAGTCTACCACATGAAAATCAGTGTATTTGGATTTTTTTTCTACTTTCGTATTTTGCTTTTTCTATGTCTAATGGCTGTTCTTTTTTTTTCCCGATTTCAGCTTTATTGAGGTATAATTGACATATCTAACAATTTTTCTGTTTCTCTTTTGTTGTCTTTCTTTGAATTAATTATTTTTTTCCCCTTTCCCAGTTTGGGCATTTTGAACTCCATTCCCATTCTTTTCCTGCTTAGCCTAGAAATTTTTATATGCATTCTTAACTTGCCAAGTCTAAAGTTAATCATTTATGCCCTCTTCCTTAGAACTCTGAGAACTTTAGAGCAAATTATTTCTCTTCCCATTTACGTTCTAGTGTTGTTGGGTGTTTTAGTTCTATTTTTTTCTTCTATGAGACATTATTATTTTATATAGTCACTTTTCCTTTAGGTTTCCTTATGTAAATCTGTGCTCATCATTCCCTCCTGCATCTCACCCCTCCCATCTTGGCTCTTTTCTCTTGATTGAAGTTCATTCTTTCAGAATTTCCTGTAATGGTGGTGGGCTGGTGGCACACTGTTGAGTTTTTGTTTGTCTGAAAAGGGTATTTCACCTAATTCAAAGAAGGCTGGGCCAACAACGGGTGTCCTGGGACAGGTAAAGATGAGCACGATGGAGACTGAGGGGAAATGAGAAGGTGCTCAGGTGATGAGTGGTAGGTCCTGGGCACTTCCTATGTGTAGACACTCAGGCCTCCTCAGAGCTTCTCGCTCTTTCTTTCCACTGAGATACACTCTGTGCTTCCATGCGCCTGGCAGGAAGGCCACTACTTACTGCAGTGTAATCGTAGTACCTTAGTGATCTGGCCCCCAGTGTGGCTGACGTAGGACTGGCCCTGTTAGCCATCTGGACTCCGCTTTATCACCTCACTGAGGGCAAATAGTTCTTGAGTGGTGATGAGACCCAGAGACACAGCTACCGATGGACCACAGCCTTCTGTTTTGTTCTTTGTATAATCATATTACTTCAGTAGTAGCTAGGAACTCATGCTAATTTAACAGTTTAAATCACCGGTTTTTGCAGTGTTACGAGGTAGGTATTATTTCTGTTTGGGTTAAACCACAGCTCCTTGTACTGCATTCCCATTTAGTGAATTAGTGGGACCAGTGGCCAAGCTCATGCTTTGCCAGTGTCCTTTTTTTTTTTTTTGTGAGGAAGATTGGTCCTGAGCCAACATCTGCCAATCCTCCTCTTTTTGCCGAGGAAGACTGGCCCTGGGCTAACATCTGTGCCCATCTTCCTCCACTTTATATGGGACGCCGCCACAGCATGGCTTGACTAGCGGTGCGTCGGTGCGCACTCGGGATCTGAACCGGCGAACTCCGGGCCGCAGCAGCGGAGCGTGCGCACTTAACCGCTTGCGCCACCTGGCCAGTCCCTGCCAGTGTCCTAAGTGGCCTGTAGAAGTGGCCTGTCCCTGAACTGACCAAAACTCTAAAAAAAATACCATATCATAATAAAAATATTAATATTGATTATTAATAAAAGGGTAAGAGACATCAATTTCCATTAGGACTAGGTAGCCAAAAGTAAGCAGTTGTGTCATCTGCATGTAATTGTTTGAACTCGATTTTATCTCCTATTATCAAATTTTTGTGGAATGGGTAATTTGTTAAATTATCACTTTTGACATATAGTGACTAAAATATAGGGTTTCTGGCCACAGGTCGTATCTGTGGAACATTACAGCTTCTCCTAAGGGAAGATAGAACTGCTGATTAACTTTACGGAAGATTGTGTGTGTGTGTATGTAAAATTTGCAGGGGAGTCATTAGCATTTATAGCAGTAAACCAAATTGTAGCTTCTTGGTAGATTGGGCTCTGTCAGATAACTAGATTATTAATATAATTGGAAAATTAGAAAATACTTAAAGATACCATTTTTAAAAATTTTACTGTCGGGCCGGCCCCGTGGCTTAGCGGTTAAGTGTGCACGCTCCGCTACTGGCGGCCTGGGTTCATTTAATTCATTTTCTCTACTGTTTGGGATTCCATTGTATGAATATTCAACAACATATTTACCCATTCTACTCTGGACTGGCATTTAGGTTATTTCCTTTTCTCCCCCCCCCTTTATCTTTTACAAAATATACTTCTTTCACATTCTTATACATATCTTCTGATGCAGTGCTCAAAATTTTTCTAAAATATATACCTAGGAGTAAAATTGCTAGCTCATAGCTTATGCACATCTCTGATATTAATAGACAGCACCAAACTGTTTTCCAAGTGGCCGTGCCAGTTGATACTCCCAGCAGACTTCCTCCCTCCCTTCCCCACTCCTTTCCTTTGCACATTCTGGTGAGTTTGAAATACATGTATTTTTTGGGGGGGGGGTTTGTATTTATCAGTTAAGTATGTATTAGAGAGTCAGCTGGTTCTCCAAGGTATGTGGTGGGGAAAAAACAGCATTACCCTGCCTGCCCACAACATTTCTTGCTTTCTAAGGTGTAACCACTTTTACCTCTTTTAGCTTTCTTGTGTCTTTTTTGGTATCTGTTTTGCATGTTAGAGGTTTACGTCAGGTTTGAGGGTAAAGGACTAAAAGGCTTATTGGAAGCTCTGAGTGCATGAGGCGTTGTTGACTGCAGTTCTCTGTGGGGTGATCTAGGTGTACTGGTTGTTGGCGGAATCCCCCCTGCCTTGGTGAACTCTCCCACCCCCATATCAGTATCTTTAGATCTAAAGCTGATCGATTCTGCAGAGGGGACCCTCCCCACCTCTTGTCCAGGGCGGTGCAGGTGGGGGTAAAGGGCTGGTTGCTGGCAGCCCTGTGGGGAAGATGACTTGGTGGGGAGTGTCAGTACTGATTGCGTCCCTTGTCTTTGGTGTAGCACCCTTGCCCTCACATGCGTTGGGTGTCCCCTGGTCCCTCTACTTTCCTCTCTAGAGATAAACCAATCTTCTGTGGAGGAGGAGAGGAGATAAAGCGATCCAGGCGCTGTTCCACAGCCTTCATCAGTCCCCTTCATTAGCTCAGCCCCTTCTCAGCCTGCCTGCACAATCTCCTGGGCAGCCGTGCCTACGCCTTCTGAAGGGTTCTGTGGTGTCCGATGACTGCTTGGTCTGCCCACTATTGGCTGCAGAGTCATCCTTCTCACCTTGGTTAAGTCAGTTACTGCTGGTCCGGTCTCTTCCAGCTTCTGAAATGTGTTCTTATTTCCTCTTTTCCCATTACCTTTGTCCTACTGAGAAATTGCCTTACTATAGTTTTCGTGAAGTTTACTACAGGTTTAGAGGCGGTGTCTTATTGAGGTTGTAGTTTGCATTTTCCCAATTGTTAAAAGAGTTGACGTCTTTCCATATGCTCATTCATATTACTTTTTTGATCCCATGCCTGTTCAAGTCTTTTGCCCATTTTCTAAGCATTGTTTTTTATTTTTTCCTTATTTATAGGAGTTATATATTCTGGATACCAATCCTTTGACAGTTTCTGACTTAACGCTTCAGTTTATGTTGTGGGACTTTTGGTGAACAATGGTTCCTTATTTTAATATCGAATTTATTAATATTTTCCTTTGTGATTTACATTTTTCTGTCTTTTAAGAAACCATCTTTACTCTGAAATTATAAACACATTCTCCTGTATTTACTTCTAAAATTGTGTAGTGTTGTCCTCCACATTTAAGCCTTTATTCTACTTGGAGTTGATTGAAAATATGTATGATGATAAACAGGGATTCAATTTCATTTTTTTTTACATATAGATAACTGATAGAGCACATCCCATGTACTGAAGAGTCCAGCCTGTCTTTTTTGTGTGTGTGCGTGAGGAGGATTAGCCCTGAGCTAACATCTGTTGCCAATCCTCCTCTTTTTGCTGAGGAAGATTGGTCCTGGGCTAATATCGGTGCCCATCTTCCTCTACTTTTTTATATGGGACGCTGGCACAGCATGGCTTGAGAAGCAGCGCGTCAGTCCATGCCCAGGATCCGAACCTGTGAACCCTGGACCGCCAAAGCAGAGCGCTAGAACTTAACCACTACGCCACCGGGTCAGCCCCAAGTCCACCCTGTCTTTTTGAGCTGCAGTGTCAGCTCTTTGTAAATCAATTTTCTCTTGGTCTGTGGGTATTTTTCTGGCTACTGTCTCCTGGTTTATGGGTCAGTTTGTCTACAGCTACCCCATTATCACATTTTCTTAATTTGTGTGTAGGAGCTAGACATGTTCTCTTGCTGTTTACTCAGATTCTTAATCTTTTGTTTCTTTAAACAAATTAATGAAATAGAAATTAAACACACAATAGAGGACTATTAAACTCAAAAGCTATTTCTTTGAAAAGCTTAATGAAAGAAACCAATTCTAGCAAAATTAATCAAAGAAAAGAGAGAATATAGACATAGTAGCAATGGCAAATACTACAGAGATGAATCATTAATAAGAGGCTGTTGTGAACAACTCTGTGTCAATTAAAAAAAAACTCAACAAATATCCTTGTACTGGCCACCCTTCACCCACTACATTGAAACTCCCTGTATCCTTCTGGAATCTATTTCCTCCCACCCAACCTTCTCAGAAGGAACTTCTATCAAGAATTTGGTGTTTATCATTCCTGTGTGTTTGTTTATGCTCTGCTATACGTATATATACATCTGCAAACATTTACAAATCCACGTGCTCTATTTTCAGCCCTCTATGAAAGGTATCCTATACAGGCCGACCTCGGTGATACTGTGGTTCAGTTCCAGACCACCGCAGTGAAGCAAATACTGCAATGAAGCGAGTCACACTAATTTTTTGGTTTCCCAGTGCATATAAAAGTTACGTTTACGCTGTACTGTAGTCTATTTTTTTGTGTGTGTGTGAGAGGAAGATTAGCCCCGAGCTAACGTCTGTTGCCACTCCTCCTCTTTTTGCTGAGGAAGATTGGCCCTGGGCTAACATCCGTACCCATCTTCGTCTACTTTGTACGGGACTCCACCATAGCATGGCTTGACAAGCGGTGCATTGATGCGCACCCGGGATCCGAGCCCGTGAACCCTGGGCCACTGAAGTGGAGTGCGCGCACTTGACCACTGCACCACGGGGCTGGCCCCTGTACTGTGTAGTCTATTAAGTGTGTGATAGCACTATGTCTAAAAAGTACATACTTTAATATATAATATAAAATATAATAATGGAGAAGTTTGAAATATTATGAGAATTACCAAACTGTGACACAGAGACACAAGCTGAGCAAATGCTGTGGGAAAAATGGTGCCGGTAGACTTGCTCGATGCAGGGTTGCCACACACTTTCAGTTTGCGAAAAACAATATCTATGAAGCACAATAAAACAAAGTATGCCTGTACAGTGTAAGTCTTCAGTCTTTTATCATCTCTGTTTTATTTGTGAGGCTCATCTGTGTTGACAGACTCGGTTCAGCCATTGTTTTTAATTGTTTTGTGGGATTCTGTTTTATAAATATACCATAATTTATTCATTTTCTTATTGGATATTTAGATTTTCTTTTTTAAAAAAATTATTTTTTTGAGGTCACATTCGTTTATAACATTGTGTAAATTTCAGGTGTACATTATTATATTTCAGCTTCTATATAAACTGCATCGTGTTCACACCAAAAGTCTAGTTTCCATCCATCACCATACATACGTGCCCCTTTACCCCTTTCGCCCTTCCGCACCCCCTCCCCTCTAGTAACCGCCCATCTGTTCTCCTTATCTATGAGTTTATCTTCCAAATATGGGTGAAATCGTACAGTATTTGTCTTTCTCTGACATTTCGCTTACATAATACCCTCAAGGTCCATTCATGTTGTCACAAATGGCACGGTTTTGTCCTTTTTTATGGCTGAGTAGTATTCCATTGTATATATATTTATATCTATATATATACCACATCTTCTTTAGCCATTCATCATTGATTGGCACCTGGGTTGCTTCCAAGTCTTGGCTACTATGAGTAATGCTGCGATGAACATAGGGGTGCATATATCTTTTTGAATTAGCATTTTTGTGTTCTTTGGATAAATACCCAGAAACTGGATCATATGGTATTTCTATTTTTAATTTTTTGAGAAATCTCCATACTGTTTTTTTATTATAAATAATGTTGCTATGAATATCTTACATGTGGTCTATATGCTAGGGTTCCTTTGGGATAAATATCTATATAGAGAATTGCTGGCTTGGTCGTATGCCCATCTTCAACCTTACTAGATATTGCCAAATTGTTTTCCAGAGTAGTTGTTGTTTAATAGTTTTGATTTTTTTTCTTTCAGTGCCTGAAGACCTCTCATTAGAAGAGAGAGAAGAACTTTTAGACATTCGTCGAAGAAAAAAGGAACTTATTGATGACATTGAGGTAAAAAAAAATCTCCTTTAGTTTTTGCTTTTAGGTAAAATAATAAATAACTTCATGAAAATGTAAAAAATGGGTATCTAGTATGTGTATATCCGAATCACACGAAGAGACAGAGCGAAAGAGTTATCCAGGTTGGTAAAGCAGATATCACGCTTACCAGACATGCAGACACTGGGAGGGAAATGAAGACATCACAGAACTAGAGTCAGCAGTCAGTGACTCGTGACTCCAGAGTCAAAAAGGACGTGTTTAAACAACAGCAGCAGCCTACAAGCATATTGCTTTCTAAAATTGTATAACAAGACCCTGTTTCGTTTGCCAGTATCCCTCGCACCTAGAACATTGCCTGTCACGGTTTTGGCACTCAGGTATCTTTTGAATAAAGGAATAAACATATTGAGTTCTACCTGTGCACCCAGCACCTACTAGCTGGTGAGAGTAGAATGACAAATACAACACAGGCAGATAAACACTGTGCTTTCCGTGTTTGTGTACTCAGAGGACAGGGTGGAGGGGGTCCCACGGGAGAAGCAAAGAGTAGAGCCACAGTCTCAGAGTCAGAGTGTCTATAATTGTTGCAGAAATTATTCAGAAGACCAGCACTTTCTGCTACCATTTGGGGCTTCCTTGGGAAATCAACCCGACATGCAGCGCTTCTTTGAGAAGCTTCCCACTCATTGTCATGCCAAAATCAACGTGGCTTCGCAGGCCACTTGTGCAAGACCAAGCCTTGTCCAGACAATAGCTCCTTTCTAGGAGCTCACATTTTAAGTCTGAAGTTTCTTGGCACACAAAATAATAGGGTTCCGAATAAAAATTTCTTTGTATTTGAAAGATAATTTGTGGAGCTTTTTCTTCTAAGGTTGCCCTTCCTTCTTACCCTCCACCCTTCAGTAACCCAGAATGGGTGCTTTCGTTGAAGAAGCAGCATATATTTTAAGGTTAATGGTCCTATTTGGATGTTAATAAAAATAGTGCGTATGGAGTCTTATGTAGCTCTGAGGACCTCATTTTTGAGTTGAGACCGCCCCTAGGCCCAGAGAGGTTAAGAGGGTTGCCAGAGGTCTCTCAGTAAGTGACGGACCCACATGGAGGGACAGAGGAGTCCCAGTGCCGTAGGCACGTTCTGTTGTCACCTCCTGGGCTCTGTCCATGGTGCTTCATCTCATGCAATGTGGCCTCTGCATAGAAATCACCCTGAGACTGGTGGTTAGGGGACCTAATCAGTGTGTGTAAGCTTCCTCTTCTCCCCGGTCTTCCCAGGGCCGGAGGCGGCAGTGAAGGAGAGGACAGGTGAATGTGGGTGTGGTGATGGTCAGAGGCTGCAGCAAGTGAGCTGAAGACGCCTCGTGTCCTTCTGCTCTTCTTATCTTTTACACCTGTGACATTCTCCCAGTGTCCCTCGTGATTTTACACACACTCCAGAATCTCCCTAGGGAACTCCCGATCTCGTCCTGTTGAGAGGTGTTGGAATAAATAATTCTGTTTTCTCCTGAGCTGGGATGGTTCTGACTAGGCAGCTCTCTCTGTGTCAATAAAAGTATTGGTTTTCCATCCCTGTGATGTCCAGATGAGACCTCAGGCAAGCATGCACCTGGAAGGCTAAGATCTTCTGAGTCTAGGAGGAGGGAGTGAAGACTCCCACCCCCACCGTTCTTTCTTCTCTCTTGACAGAGACTGAAATATGAAATAGCTGAAGTGATGACAGAGATTGACAACCTAACATCTGTGGAGGAGAGGTAAACAATATGGCTACACCTTCAAGTCAGTTCCTCTCCTTTCTCCTCACCGCCAGCTGAACTCATAGAAACAGCGGTGACTACAGCAGGGGTGGGAGGGTGGGACAGGGAAGTGGGCGTCCTTTTTGGAGTTGTTTCCTCTTCTCTCCACCCCTCACTCCTTCGTGCTGTCCGTGGAGGAGTCGGTGTGCTGGTCTGGGGGCTGCTTCTCTCCCCTACTTTCTCTAGTTCATCGTCTGCCCTTGTAGTTCAGGAAGAGGCACAGGCACCTCAGCATTCACCTGTAGGAGGTAACCTTTCTGTGTAACAAGGAACTGTGCTTTTCCTAAATGGCCGTTTCTCATCATTAGCTGTTTGGAAAGAAGTTATCAAGTGTAGAAAAGATCCCCGGCAGCCGTCCAGCTGCTGCTCCCACCTTGGAGGACGGAGGGGTCTTGGGAGCCCCTGCTTTCTCCTTCATGCCTTGTCGTGGAGGGAACGTGCTGAGTGCCGTGGCCAGCGCTCTGTGGGAGACCACACACTCACCATGCGGTGCAAACAGCCGGTAACAATTTCTTAATTATTTCACACGCATAGCAAAACGACTCAGCGGAACAAGCAGATAGCTATGGGAAGGAAGAAATTCAATATGGATCCCAAAAAGGTAAGAGAACGTTTTCAGTTTTTTGGCCTGCAAGAGATTGGTTGACTGATTTTGATGGCTGTCTCCCTTTTGGACAAAGGTGGTCATATCACCTCATAAAAATACTGAAAGTTGATGTTAAATTTTTATCAAAAAAGGGGCTGCTAATGAATGGGGTGAAGCAAAAGTGTCCATTGAACTGGTCCTTGGACCAAAAGGCCTTTCTTTCCATGTGAAGTTCTGAGTGAGGACTAGCCTCACTGGAGCCACATGGACACATGTTCAGGGTCCTCAGTGAAGCCAGGCCCCACAGCCAGGGAGTTGCATGGTTCGTGGGGGCAGAGGGAGGGTGGAGTCCAGATGGGAAGTTTGTATATTTTATGGTCTAAGTGGGTTAAATGATTCAAGAAAAGGACTTGATTCCTTTCATTCACCTTAAAAAGAGGATGTCTGTATGAAAGACCCAGGAACTGTCCAAATTTAAGCCAATATCTTGGTCTTTCCTCAAGTTAGATTTTCTGGGAAAACACCCCAAAATAATGAAGCCTGCAACATGTAGCTGCTTGTTTTTGAGACTGAGCTAAAGGACCAAAAATCTATAAAGCTTTTTTGGAACATATGGTTCAGTTGTAAGATTCTTTTGGTTTTGAGAAAGAAGAGTGGACCTGAGTCGGCCACAAAGGCTTGTGGTCTAGGAGAGGAAAGACGTGTGTGTGGAGAGGTCGCCGTGGGCCTCCTCCCGGTTGACTTCCACCTGCAGAGCTGGTTTACTGCCTTCCTCGTTGGTCTTGAATTGGTATTCACGTCTAACATCTTTGTTTTTTTTGGCATTGAGCCTCTGTACTGGTTAATTATTTGTTCATTCAATAAATGTTTGTTGGTTAAGGAATTAGACTGTGCAATGTCTGAGATCTATAAACTTACATTTATAGGTGCAAGCACAGTTGCAAATATTATTTAAAGAAATACATACTATTATTCCCTATTCATAGTTTGCAAAGTTGGATTTTCTTCAGGTACAGCACCTCTGCAGCCAGGGGAGGGTCTTTGTTTAACTGGTGTCCTCTAGCCACTGTGAACATTTTCCTGTTGCTTCCTAATTCTCTGCTTATGGGGCATAAATCATCTCCAAATTGTCAGTGGGGATGATTTTGTGAATTTGGTAATGATTTCATATTTGGGGTTAGTAACAGTTGTTTTTTTTGAAGTTGAGCTTACCGAGTTGAATTATCAGCTGATTTAATAAGCATTGGGAACATCTCAGGAGAGAGATCATTTAACAAGTGGATGTTTTTAAAATAGGACGTTATGTTTTAAAGTGCAGCACAGGACAGCCACACCAATAAGTTCAAGGATAAATTCAAGTCTTGCTCATGAATCAGACACATAAATACTTATTTTTTGAAGTGGTGCTAGCACTCTGCCTCAGGTTTCAGTTTCATGAGCATGAACTTACCCTCAGTTCTTAGAAGGTCTTCTGTCAGGTTCTTTCCCGTCTTATTTCACATGTACTATGTGTTAGATTTACAATAATAAGGGCCAAGGAACTTGCCGGCCCAGTGTCCCGAGCAAGGAATCTGACTCTGAGACTCGTGCCGTAACCGCCGCACTGACTGAGCTCCTACAGGCGCTGGGGCTGGTTTGTGGGGAGCACTGAGTCAGCCTGGATGGCTCAGACCACTAGTTGGCCCTGTGGTGTCTGCCGACCACATCTTAGGAAGTGGGTATTTCATCTGCTTTGTCTGGGCTGCAGCAAATTGCTCTGCAGGCTTTGTTTTGCATTCCTCTTCACCTGAAAGTTTTTTTTAAATATTATTGGTTGCATTCAACAACTTATTTGTGATTATGTTGCTCAATAAAAGCAGATGGCACATTGTCTGCGTGTTTACTTTTGTTGGGAAAAATTATCAGAGTTCTCTGGTTTTATAGATTTGGTTATATTTAGACTTGTTTTAGTCAGTTCGGGCTGCCATAACAAAATACCATAGACTGGGAGGCTTAAACTACAGAAATTCATTTTCTCACGGTTCTGGAGGCTGGAAGTCCAAGATCAAGGTGCCAGCATGATCGTGCTCTGGTGAGGACTCTCTTCCTGGCTTGCAGATGGCCATCTTCTTGCTGTGTCCTCACACAGCAGAAAGAGCAAGCTCTCTGGTGTCTCTTATAAGGGCACTACTTCTATCAGACCAGGGCCCTGCCCCAATGACCTCACCTAGCCCTAATCACTTCCCAAAGGCCCCACCTCCTAATACCATCACACTGGGGGTCAGGGTTTCAACATACGAATTTTAGGGGGACACAGACCTTCAGTCCTTGATGGCACTGGATGATCTCACGTGCTTCAGACACGTTTCCAAATTATATTCCTCCCCATGCACCTGTTAAACCATGTGATGTTGTGAAACATGAGGCTATTTTCCGAATAAGTACATTCTTTCAGGCTAGTAGGAAATTCTTTAAGTCACAGAGTAATAACGTTTTGAGCAAGGAGCTTTGGTGTGTTCAGGTGTATTAGAGAGCCAGAAGTAGCACTTGGGTTTATAAATGAATAAGAAAGGTTGATTAGATCACGGAAGCTGAAAACACTCAGCAGCCTCTCCCTTTTATTCCAAATTTCCTAGAAATGCCTTTAAAAATATAACATATAAATCTATAACAAGCAGGAGGTCACTGAGAGGACTAGAAATTGAAGGATCCCTGAAAGACACAAGATAAATGGCAGCCCAAAGCACGTAGAAGAAAGAACTGCTCCAGGAAGAGAGAGCAGCGTCAGGGGCTCTGCACGCTCAGGGGCAGCAGGTGTGGGGCATCGACTGTGGGAGGGACATCTAGACTGTTCACCCTTGCTGAGCTTGCACTGAGCAGTGGTGTGTGCCCCCAAGTGGCAGAAGCAAGAGAGGGGCCACTTAGTCCATGAAAACAGGCTGCACTTTCGGTAGCTGTCATCACTAAGAAAGAGAAACACTCACTCCCAGAGACCAGCTACTGGCACACCCCACCTGGCTGCATTACCTGTTCCGCGGCCAGATCCCTGGAGGTGGCTGCAGTAAAAACCAGAAACAAATGGCATTCAGTTAGGCTACCAGAGAATCTTCAATACAATGAGGGACACCCAACCAGGAATCACCAAATGTACGAGGAAACCGACACTATGAAAGAGATGTGAAACTCGATGAGCATAAGAACACACACTGGAGGAAACAGACTTCACGGAAACAATAGAAGGAAACATTAAAAATAGGATATTTTTATATATTATAAATCTCATCAAAGAGATATGATGAATGTTGCTTATCCGTGATACAGAAACAGAGTTGTGAGAAAGATCCTTGGTGATGAAAAATAGTGTCATGGGAAAACCTGAGAGCTGGGCTGTGACAGAGGGGATGCTGTTGAATAGTGTCTTAGTGAGCTGGAGCGTGCAGTTGTATAGTGCTCTCCGTAGTCTGGCACAGAACTACAAGACCTAGAAGACAGGTCTAGCAGCTCAGATTTCACCTGATGGAAGTCCCAGAAAGAGAGAGAAGAAAATGGAGTGCAGGAAATATTTCAAAGAAATATTGGAATATTTCAGAACTAGGTTAAGATAGAATCCTGAGATTCAAAGGGCTCACCAAATGCCAAGCAGGATAAATTTTTAAAAGACTTATGCCTAGAGTAAAATACCAGAAACCTTGGGGATAAAGAGAAAGTCACTGAAGTTTCTAGGAAAGAAAGACTAGATTCTCTAAGAAGAAACAAGAGTCACAGTGAGTTTATTAACAACCGTGGATCAGAGACAACAGGGAAGCAGTGTTGTTCAAGGTGGGGAAAAATTATTTAAAACCTGGAATTCTGCCCTCAGGACTGTCACCCTTGAGAGGAGACAAGTGAAGACATTTTCAGACATGTGAAGACTCAAAAAATTCACCACCAAGACCTTCTCTGAGCTCTAGAAATTGAGTGGTTGGAGCAGTACCCTCTCAACAAGAAATGAATCCAAGGCAAGATGCAGGAAGAAGAAGGGAAAGATGCTCAAAGAAACCAGCAAAACTTGTAGTTAAGTCCAAGTGAGAGATTGATTAAAGAATATTTTTAAAATTAAAGCCCCAGGTTCTCTCAATATGTAAATAGCAAGGGGGAAAGGAAGGAGGGAAGTAAGTCGGGGAGGGTGTTCTAGGTGTTGATAGATGAATGTAAGTTTAAATATTTGTTAAAGTTTTAAGAGGAAGCACTAAGAATAGCAATAAAATAGGATTTCTAAATTGTTAGGAATACTTGAATAAAGAGAGCTTGATCAATTCCACAAAAGGCTGACGAAGTGTGAGAAATAGAACAAAATGGGATCAGGAATAAGTCCTAGCAATCAGTAAGCACCATAAATCTGATTGGGCTAAAGACTTGGAAGCAACCTAAGTGCCCATCAAGGGACAGATGGATAGAGAAGATGTGGTATATATACACAATGGAATACTACTCAGCCATAAGAAATGATGAAATCCAGCCATTTGTGACAACATGGATGGACATTGAGGGTATTATGCAAAGTGAAATAAGTCAGAGGGAGAAGGTCGAATACCGTATGATCTCCCTCATTAAGTAGTAGATAAAAACAACAACAAACAAACACATAGAGACAGAGATTGGATTAGTGGTTACCAGAGGAGAAGGGGGGAGGGAGGAGGGCGAAAGGGATAATTCAGCACACGTGTGTGGTGATGGGTTGTAATTAGTATTTGGGTGGTGAACATGATGTAATCTATGCAGAAATAGAAGTATAATGATGTACACCTGAAATTTTTACAATGTTATAAACCAATGTTACTGCAATAAACAAAAAATGAAAAAAAATCTGGGCTAAATTAAGCTCTGAAAAGACAGACACTTTCATATTAGGTTACAAACACAACAGGAAAATCCAGCTATATTCTGATCGAGACACATACTTAGAACAAATAACAGTATGAGGGAGCCCTGTCTTGGGCACTGAGAGTTTTAGCTGGAATATCATCTCTGAATTTGTAGAAATAACCTCCAGGTAAATAGATGACAAAATTCCCTGTTCTCTTACTAGCTTTGCCAACATGTATTTTGAAACCAGCTCAGAGCTATGTCAGAGGTACATTTTTGCTGCTATTAGGACTTCTCAGGAGACAGAGCACAGCTCATTGAGGCCAGGGCAGCCACTCTGCAGATTTTTATTCAGAGACTGTTGGCTGCTCTCTGTAGGTCCTTCAAGTGGGCATGAATTTTGACTGCCTTAAGCTCAGTGGCACTGTGATCAGTTAGCATTTTCAGCCACAGGTAACAGCAAATCCTGTAAAGACAGGTTACACAATGGGCTGTCTTCTCCCACAGCGGAGGTGGCTGCAGGGTGTCGAGTGGCTCCGAAGGGGCAGGACCGAGGCCCTGTGTTCATCCCCACCTTTCCTTCATACAGTGGCCACTGGGGCTCCAGTCATCACATGTGTGTTCGAGGCAGGAAGAGGAGGATGGAGCAGTGCCTGCTCGTAGGTCCCCTTTTATCGGGAAACCAGCAGCTTTCCCAGGTCCTCCCTACAGACTTCTGTTTGTCTGTTTGACCAGATCTGTGTCACAAGGTCACTTCTAGCTGCAAGGGAGACTGGGAAAATGATTCTTTAGTGAAGGATGGTGAGGGAAGAGGGTGCTTGGGAATGGGTATTGATTGGCCATCCGCGTACGACGTGTTCCTCTCAGACACAAAGCAGGTCCTCTTCCTGAGCCTGGGAAATTTGGCATTATTGTTACTTCTGCCTGTGTAATCTCTAGTAACCACTTACAGTGGTTTGCTCAGTAACCTGTTTGTCCTTTAACCTGTTAGAGTGCCAGGAGGAACTAATGGTTTGCTTTGCTTTGTTTTGATGGATACAGTGTAGTGTGGTGATGTGAGAATCAGGTCATGCTCTTGTATTATTTTTGCTGTGTCCAAACCAGTAAGATGGTTACACTAAATGTATTTCTGTCTTGGAAAAATGAGTCTGGGTGACCCTCCTAACCAGTGCCTCCTTTCTTATGTTCGTCTTCAGGGAATTCAGTTTCTAATAGAAAATGACCTTCTGCAGAGTTCCCCAGAAGACGTGGCCCAGTTCCTGTATAAAGGAGAAGGCCTAAATAAGACTGTCATTGGGGACTATCTGGGTGAGAGGTAAGTTGAAGGAGAATGAGCAGCCTGACCTGGGCCCACCCTCTACATCAGGGTCTGTCCCAGTTACTCAGCCGTGGGCTGTAGGGGTACACAGGCTGCTCCCCAGTAAGGAGTGAGCCCCGTGCAGTCACGTCCTCATCTGTGGACATGAGGAGAGAAGTGTGGGTATTCTGGGGCCGGGTGGGAGCTCTGCTTCCCTGGAATCCTGACGGAACTGAAATGCCACTGCCTTTCTCCTCGCCTTGGAACACATCTTCATCTTTTTTTGATGTTTTGCCCGGAAATATACCAGATTTGTCAGTGATTTTCTTTCCCCTGTTACTTGGGGGTATGAATAAAGGTGGAAAGTTAGTAATGTTTTAAATGGAGGGCAGCTGGTCAGATTCACTTTCCTGGCTAACTCCACTTAAAAGTCCACTTGCCCTGCTTAGCAGAGGGAGGGCAGGAATTCTATGGCAGCACGTCCCCTGAGTGAGCCAAAATTAACTTTGGGTTTTTAAACAAAAGCCCAACAGTTGCTCAACCAGGGTGGCCTCTGTTTCTAGCTTTTTATTAAAAATACTTGATCAAAAGTGAAAAGTGGTAGAAGACCTATACAATGAAAACTATAAGACATTATTGAAAGAAATCAATGATGACATAAAGAAATGGAACGACATCCCATGTACCTGGATCGGAAGAATAAACACAGTTAAAATGTCCATACTACCAAAGCAATCTATGGATTCAATGCAGTCCCAGTCAGAATCCCAATGACATTCTTCATGGAAATAGAACAAAGAATCCTAAAATTTGTATGAGGCAACAAAAGATCCCGAATAGCTAAAGCAATCCTGAGAAAAAAGAACAAAGCTGGAGGCATCACAATCCCTGACTTCGAAATATACTACAAAGATGGGGCCGGCCCCATGGCTTAGCGGTTAAGTGTGTGAGCTCCACTACTGGTGGCCTGGGTTCGGATCCTGGCCGTGCACCAATGCACCGCTTCTCCCGCCGTGCTGAGGCAGCATCCCACATACAGCAACTAGAAGGATGTGCAACTATGACATATAACTATCTACTGGGGCTTTGGGGGGGGAAAAAAAAGGAAGAGGATTGGCAATAGATGTTAGCTCAGAGCCAGTCTTCCTCAGCAAAAAGAGGAGGATTAGCATGGATGTTAGCTCAGGGCTGATCTTCCTCACACACACACACAAAAATATATATATATATACTACAAAGCTATAATAATCAAAACAACATGGTGCTGGTACAAAAATAGACATACAGATCAATGGAACAGAATTGAAAGCCCAGAAATAAAACCACACGTCTACGGACAGTTAATCTTCAACAAGGGAGCTAAGAACATACAATGGAGAAAGGAAAGTCTCTTCAATAAGTGGTGCTGGGAAAACTGGACAGCCACATGCAAAAGAATGAAAGTAGACCATTATCTTTTGCCGTACACAAAAATTAACTCAAAATGGATCAAAGACTTGAAGTTGAGACCTGAAACTATATAACTCCTAGAAGAAAATGTAGGCAGAATGCTCTTTGACATTGGTCTTAGAGGGATCTTTTTGAGTTCCATGTCTACTCGGATAAGGGAAACAAAAGAAAAAATAAACAAGTGGGACTTCATCAGACTAAAGAGCTTCTGGAAGGCAAAAGAAACCAGGATCACAATGAGAAGACGACCCACCAGCTGGGAGAAGATATTTACAAATCATATATCTGAGAAGAGGTTACTCTCCGTAATATATAAAGAACTCACACAACTGAACAACAAAAGAACCTGATTGAAAAAATAGGCAGAGGATATGAATAGACATTTTTCCAAGGAAGATATGCAGATGGCCAATAGGCACATGAAATCATCAGGGAAATGCAAATCGAAACTACACTAAGATATCACCTTACACCTGTGAGAATGGCTATAATCACCAAAACAAAAAATAACAAATGTTGGAGAGGATGTGGAGAAAAGGGAACCCTCCTTCACTGCTGTTGGGAATGCAAACTGGTGCAGCCTCTATGGAAAACAGTATGGAGATTCCTCAAAGAATTAAAAATAGAAATACCTTATATGATCCAGCTATCCCACTTCTGGGTATTTATCCAAAGAACTTAAAATCAACAATCCAAAGAGGCTTATGTACCCCTATGTTCATTGCAGCATTATTCACTATCGGCAAGAAGTGGAAGCAACCCAAGCATCCCTCGACAGATGGTTGGATCAAGAAGATGTGGTATATGTATACAATGGAATACTATTCAGCCATAAAAAGACAAAATTGCCCCATTTGCAACAACGTGGATAGACCTGGAGGGTATTATGTTAAGTGAAATAAGCCAGACAGAGAAAGACAAGCACTGTATGACTTCACTCATATGTAGAATATAAACTAACACATGGACAGAGAGAACAGTTTGGTGGTTACCAGGAGAAAGAGAGTTGGGGGGTCGGCACAAGGGGTGAAGGAGCATATTTAGTTGGTGACTGACAGATAATAATGTACACCTGGAATCGCACAATGTTATTATGACACCAAAAAAAAAAAAAAGTAAAAAGTGGGATACTGTCCACCTCATTCTATGAGGCCAGTACTACCTGATACCAAAACCATACAAAGACATCACAATAAAAGATGACTACAGACCAGTATCTCATGACTATAGAAGCAAAAATCCTCAACTAAATATTAGCAAATCAAATCCAGCAGTATATAAAAAGGATTATACACTAAGTGAGAGTTATCCCATGAATGCAAGGTTAGTTCAACATACAAAAATCAATTAAAGTAATATATATATCAGCAGAATAAAGAGCAAAATCCACATGATCATCCCAATAGATGCAGGAAAAGCATTTGACAAAATTCACTGCTTTATGATAAAAAATAAGAAACTAGGAAAAGAAGGGTACTTCCTCAACATGATGGGGGGCATCTGTGAAAAACCCACAAATTCTCTCTTGCTTTCCCCTTCAGATCAAAAACAAGACAAGGATGACTGCTCTCAGCACTGCTATTCAACATGGTGCCGGTAGTTCTAGCCAGGGTACTTAGGCAGGAAAATGAAATTAAAGGCATCCAGTTTGGAAAGGAAAAAGTAAAAATTTCAGTCACGTTGCAGGATGCAAGATCAATATACAAAATTCAGTATTCCTGTACAGTAGCAGTGTGCAAGCTGAAAAGGATATTAAGAAAACCAGTCCATTTACAATAGCATTGAAAATAATAAAATACTTACAAATAAATTTAACAAAAGAAGTACAAAATTTTTACTCTGAAAACTGTATGAAATATTGAAAAAAATGAAAAGACCTAATTAAATGGAGACATCCCATGTTTGTGAATTGGAATACTTAATATTGCGAAGATGGCAGTACCCTCCCTCCACAGTGATCTACAGATTTAACACCTGCCTTAGCAAAGTCCCAGCTAACTTCTTTGTAGGAGTTGACAAGCTCATCCTAAAATTCATTTAGAAATTCAAGGGCCCAGAATAGCCACAAGAATCTTGAAAAAAAAGACAAAGTTGGAGAACTGACTTCCCAATTACAAAACAGACTAAAGCTACACTAATCAAGATGGTGTGGTCCTGGCATAAGGATGACATATAGGTCGTGGAATAGAAGTGAGAATCCAGAAATAAACCCTCACATTTTTCTGTCAAATGATTTTTGACAAGCGTGCCAAGACAATTCAGTGGGGGAAAGAATAGTCTTTTCAACAGATGATGGTGGGACAACCATATATCCAC
Organism: Diceros bicornis minor; assembly: GCF_020826845.1. Lineage (NCBI taxonomy): Eukaryota > Metazoa > Chordata > Mammalia > Perissodactyla > Rhinocerotidae > Diceros > Diceros bicornis. Next base: position 8,730,455 of record NC_080765.1, on the reverse strand, counting down.
ATGCAAAAGAATGGCATTGGACCACTCACCATATACAAAAATTAAGATAGATCTAAGACTATAAAACACTTAGAAGAAAATATAGGGGTAAATGTTTGTGACCTTGGATTAGGCAAGGGTTTCTTAGATGTGACACCAAAAGCACGAATAGCAAAAGAAAAAAATAAGTAAATATCATCAAAATTCAAAACTTGTGTGCTTCAAAGGACATCATCAAGAAAGTGAAAAGACCACCCACAGAATAGGAGAATATATTTACAAGTCATGTATAAATCTGATAAGGACTTATGTCTAGAATACATAAAGAACTCTTACAACTCGATAATAAAAAGACATAATTATAAAATTGGACAAAGGATCTGAACAGACATTTCTTCAAAGAAAATACATAAATAAGCATATGATAAGGCCATAAGCACAATGGCCAATAAGCACATGGGAAGATGCTCAACATTGTTAGCCATCAGAGAAATGCAAATCAAAACCACGATGAGATACCACTTCACATCCGCTAGAATGGCTATGATAAAAAAAAAACAGATAATAAATGCTGGTGAGGTTCCAGAGAAATCAGAACCCTCATATGCTGCTGGTAGGATATAAAATGATACAGCCACTTTGGAAAGCAGTTGGCATTTCTTCAAAATACTAAACTTATCATGTGACCCAGTAATTCTACTCCTAGGTATATACCCAAGAGGAGTGAAAACAGATGTCTGTACAAAAGCATGTGCACAAGTGTTCAGAGCCACATTATTCATAATAGCGAAAAAAGTGGGGACAGCTCAAATGTCCATCAACTGAGTGGATAAATCAAATGTGGTGTGTTCATACAATGGGATATTATTGACAATAAGACGAAATGAAGTACTGATACATGCTACCACGTGGATTAAAACATTAAAAACGTGATAATAGAAGACAGTCAAAAAAGACCACATATTGTATTATTCCATTTATAGGAAATGCTCAGAATAGGCGAATTTATAGAGACAGAAAACAGAGAGTGTTTGCCTGAGGCTGAGGGGAATATGAGGATTGGGAGATGATGGTAAAAGGATGGGGGCTTTCTTTTTTGGGAAATGAAAATATTCTGAAATTGGTTGTGGTGATGGTCACACAAATCTGTGAATATACTAAAAACAAGTGAATTGTACACTTGAAATGGGTGAATTGTATGGGAATATGAATTATGTATTAACAAAGCTGATTTAAAAAAAAGAATTGAGCAGTGTCTTAGGAGTTGCGACACCTAGTCTAATAGGACGTGCCGTGAGGGCCAGAGTCTGCGTAATTCTCCATCATCCTCTGGCAGATGTGCGACTGTGGGGATGAACTACGACACTCGTATACTGCAGTCTGGCAGTTCATATAGTCAACCAAAACCGAGTGCCTGCAGATTTGGAGTTCCAAAAAACAGTAAGTTCCAAGTCTGTGCCAGGCACTGTTTTAGGCACTTGGGTGGTGTGGGTAAACAGGTGGATTTGTCCACTTGTGGACCTTCATTCTGCTGGAGCAATACAGACAATACATGATAAGCATAATAAATGAGAAAACCTATCGTGTGTTAGCAGGTGATCAGGGCTAAGGAGGAAAGGAAAAGTGGGAGAACATAAGGGGCACCGGGAGAGCTGGGAGGCTGGTTTGCAGCGATGGTAAGAGGCTGGTCAGGTTGTCTCACTGAGAAAGTGATGTTTGTGCCAGGATGTGAAGGGCAGGAGGGAGTGAGCCCCGCAGGTGTCTGGGGAAGAGCAGGTCAGGCCAGGGCCGGGGGTGGGGATGGAGTGGAGATGTGCTCAGGGGAACGATGGCCTCCGGGCTCATTGCTAGGAGGGAAATAAAGGGGCATTGGAAGGTTCGCATCAGGGGAAGGACGTGGTCTGATTCACCTTTAAAACAATCCCTCTGGAGTAGAATGTCAGGCGGTGGGGGTGAACAGGAGCGGAAGCAGCACGACCAGCAGGAGGCTTAGTGGGAACCAGAGACGAGCTGCCATCAGCAGAGCTGGGAGAGGGTGTGGGTGGAGCAGGTCTGAGGGGCTGGTCAGCTGGGACTGGTTGAGCTGAGGCTCCGCCCTGCGGGTGGGGCAGGTGGGACCAAAGCGTTTTGCTGGCTTGGGGTGTCCTTACTGTACCTCGAGACCAGGGCTATGGGAACGGCTTTGAGTTAAAAATCCAGTGAAGCCAGTTGTTGCTGTTGTATCGTTTCCCTTTTTGTTCTCATCTTTTACGTTTATGTAAAACTTTACACCTTTTACTGTGTTCTCACATGTAGTTGAGTTTTGAAAAGCTAATTATTAATGTGAGGTATCATTTCTCCTTCAAATCTTCCTTTCTGAGCCCAGTACTGCACTTTCTGGTTTATGACCCTGGGGGGTGTCTTCACCTCTCTGAGCTTCAGACTCCCACCTGTGACGTGGGAGTGATCTTAGCGCCTGCTTCACACTGTTTGAAGACTGAGAGAGAAGATGCAACAAGTACGTGGGGCAGGGCTTTACACTGAGCACGTGGTGCCCCAGCGTTGGCCTTGGTAGCTGGTGTTGGGCATCTTAGGGTGGTCTCCTTACCCTGATTCTTTTTTTTTTGCTGAGGAAGATCCACCTGGAGCTAACATCTGTTGCCAGTCTTTCTCTTTTTTTGCTTGAGGAAGATTAGCTCTGAGCCAACATCTGTGCTAGCCTTCCTCCACTCTATGTGGGTCACCGCCCCAGCATGGCTGACGAGTGGTGTAGGTCTGCACCCAGGATCCAAACCCGTGAACCCGCGCCGCCAAAGCGGAGCGTGCCGAACTTAACCACTACACCACAGGGCCGGCCCCCCCTTATCCTGATTCTTAATGGTTGTGAAGTAAACTCGTAATATCCTGCTGAGTCTTCTTTGCACTAAACCTAAAAACAAATGTACCATGAAAAATATCTTAAAGTCATATGAAATCAAAAACCACAAAAACTTGCTTTAGGAAATATCTTTCTTTCAATATGATTGAAATAATACGCAGTGGGCTGTAAACACATTTCCTTTCTTTCCTAGGGACGAATTTAATATTAAAGTTCTTCAGGCTTTCGTTGAGCTCCATGAGTTTGCCGACCTCAACCTTGTGCAGGCCTTGAGGTGAGTATTCCGTGCCGTGCTGTCAGAGAAGGAGGGCCGGCAGGGTCCTGGGGCCTGGGCAGGAGGGTTGCTGATCCACTCCAGGTGGCCGGGAGGGCCGCCTGCGTCTCGGGGATGCAGGCACTCCTCATTTCAGGCGGTCTCTCCAGAGCTGCACCCGGGACGGGGGCTCACGCTCGCCTCGTTGTGGCCGCTGGTTCTGCGTTCCCGTCACAGTTCCTTTGTTTTCCTTTATTTTTAATGACATTTGGCAGATGTATGCGTGCTTTCTTCCCACTTCTGCGGCGTGGTCTCAGTGCCGCCCAGGCACAGGCCCGCTTCCTGCCACATTTGGCCTCGAACAGCAACCATGTGGATGCCCAGCGTGTGCCAGGGAGGGTGTGGATTTCCTGCCATTGGAGGCCACCTCTAGTCCCAGTCTCATCTGGGAAAGCCAGGCATCACTGGGTGTCATGAGAGTGGACGGCTCTCGGACACCCTCATGCGGCCCTGAGTTAGGCCTGCCGCTGGAGCAGAGGGGCCGGTGCCGTCTCTCCAGACGTCCACTCAAGTCACCCTCCTGTACGCTCTCCTCTTCCTGCACCGCTGAGGATCCAGCTTCCTTCCCTGGTGTCCAGGCTGAGGCCTCAATGGCTGCGCCTCACGCCTGATCAGCGCTGGCTCTCCATCTGGTCTGGGTCCTGGAGGGGAGGAGCCCTGAGGCCACCGCCCAGCGGCTGTGGGGTCCCGGCTGTGAGCGAGCCCCTGCCTGCCCTGAGGCTGGGAAGCATGTGACCCACCATGTTGTTTGGTCCTGGTCTCGGCTCTGCCCTTCTAGGCTCTGCCCCGGCGTGAGCTCTTATTCCTTGTGGCCGTCCCTCAGCTGCGGACTGAGGTGGCGGTGGCGTTGCTGTCTGACCCTTGCGCCCGTGTGCTCAGAGCTGGCCTGGGCTGAACAGTGTGCTGACAGGTGTGACTCCTGCAGCTGGGATTCAGGAGTTTAGATTCAGTTTTTGAAAACGCTGCGTCACAGACAAGTGCAGGCCTGGTGTGTCGGGGTGCGTCTACAGTGCAGTCGTGGCAGCCAGGATGCTGTTTCTTTTAGCTGGTCAGTCTCTGGCCCAGAGCCACAGGGATTCCTGCCTAGCTCCTGCAGGTGTGGACATCCAGCTGGCCCTGCAGTGGACGGCTGAGGGCAGGTAGCTGCCCAGTGGATCCTCGGGCTCTGCTGCCCCACAGTTCCCTGTCATCCCTCTGGCGCCTGTCCTGTCCGATGGCCCACGTGGTGCTCGCCCCCGGGGAGTTACCCGGTCAGGTCGGGGGCCTCTCGACGACTGAGGCTTCACCTGCACCGACTGCACACCTGCTCTGTGCACGTGGTGTCCTCCCTGGGGCCGGGCATGTGAGGCTGGGGCCGTGGAAACACGCTCATTCCCTGGGTTCGTTTCTCTGCAGACAGTTCTTGTGGAGCTTCAGACTTCCCGGGGAGGCTCAGAAAATTGACCGCATGATGGAGGCGTTCGCATCACGCTACTGCCTGTGTAACCCCGGCGTCTTCCAGTCCACAGGTCAGTGACAGAGCTGCGGCCCCGGCCCCTCGTCAGAGCCCCAGGGTTTGTGTCGTGGACCTGCCTGCTCTGAGCCGGGATGGCAGCCAGGCCCCCTCTGCCCACTCAGGCATCCCCAGGGCCGTGCCACCCGCACGCATGGATCTGCCTCTTACATAGAAATTCTAGACCAGCTTCTCGGCTTCACAGGCCGAGTGCTCCCTGCCGCCCTCTGACCTCTTTCAGACACGTGCTACGTGCTGTCGTTCGCCATCATCATGCTCAACACCAGCCTCCACAACCACAACGTGCGGGACAAGCCCACGGCCGAGCGGTTCATCACCATGAACAGGGGCATCAATGAGGGAGGGGACCTCCCAGAGGAGCTGCTGAGGGTGAGCTGCTCCCGGCCCGCTTCCTGCTGTGTCCTAGCCTTCTCCCTCCTCCTCTCTGGCCCTTAACTTGTCCTTGGCGCTCAGGAGTGTCACATTCTGCCCATGACCTTGGGCAGTGCCCGTTCATTTATTTTAAAGTGTCTTTAGAGAGCCCCGTGGCCTCCCTGGTCCCGCTGGGCCTGATGCTGCTTTTCCACTTGGCAGGGAGGGAAGGACGGGTCGTCTCTCCTCAGTCGGCCGTCACTTTTCCTCCTCGCAGAACTTGTACGAGAGCATCAAGAACGAGCCGTTTAAGATCCCGGAGGACGACGGCAATGACCTGACGCACACCTTCTTCAACCCCGACCGCGAGGGCTGGCTCCTGAAGCTGGGTGAGTGGCGGCCGGCGGGGCGGGACCGCGCTCCTTGCCCCCAGCCCAGGGCACCAGCTCCCGCCCAGTGCCTTCCGCGCTCCTCCCAGCGAAGGCCCCTGACCAAAGGCGGGAACGTTACCAAGAATGCGAGAGGCCAAAATCCGCTCTCGGCGGCTGGCCACCCGTCCCAGACTCGCTGGCTGCTGCTTTGAATCGTGCCCTGTCTGAACGAGGCGATCCTGTCAGTGTCTGCGGCCGAGAAGGACGCCTGGGCTGCACGAACCTCCCAGAAAACTGCTCAGTTAGTGTCTAGATAAACCCAAGGCAGTTTTCGGTACAAAAAGCAGGTGCACTGGCCTCTGAGAACCTGCGTGCCTTTCTGTTGGTTTGGTGTGGCTGATTTTTGATGAGTGGTTTAAATGTGCCTTCTTATTGTTTCCCTTCTGCCTGTGGCTCCCACCTTTCTGTTCTGTGACGGGCTGTCCCTGCTTGTTCTGCGTTAGGAGGTACGTACCCAGTGGCTTCCTGCCCTTCCCCAGCTGCTCATTCCTCTCTCGGTTTCTCTCCTCCGTTGGTTCGTGTGAAGCTCTGATTTGTGGCTGCCATTCATCTGACCCATGTGGCTTTGGACTTGCTGGGGTTAGCGTCATGCAGGGTGCAGAGAATGCGACACCCACACTGCGTGGCTGGGCGAGGAGTGGCCAGAAGGCCAACCTTTCTGCTCCCGGGACCAGAGGCGCATGGGCGCATGGGAATGCTGTGTGGGAACAGGCTCGCTCCTCTGTCTGTAGGGGCAGCAGTGAGGTGGCTAATAGCCGGCTGCCTTCCTGCAGTCTCACCAGTCGCCCCTCATACTAACCCAGCTGCGCATGTTTATATCACCTGTGGAGCCAGTCCACACGCATTGTACAGGCTTCCAAGCCATTGACAATGAAGTAGAATAGCCTTTATGTTTTCTAGGCAATTCTAGGTATTGGTAGGGGTTTTTTGACTCTAGGGGGTTGGGATTTTTGCTTTACTGTGACATTAGAGCCTGTGAGATGTGACAGCTGTGTATCATCCAGGCACTTTGAGAACAGATTGTAAGACACTGAGGCCTATGAGAATTCTGGTGATTTTGTGTTTTTAATTGAGGGGAGGAGACACGGGCATGGTGACAGTGTAGCAGGTGTGGGGGTGTGCGCCACAGGTCTGCTGTTACAATTTGGGGTCTTGCTCTGTTTTTTTCTGGCTATGCTGAGGTTTGGGAGAGTTCTGGATCTTTGCCTAAAAACCCAGAACCATAGCCTTGGACTTGAGTACCTGAGTAACCCGGGAGATGACGTCACACCTGTGGTCCTGGGTGAGGGCAGAGGGTGCAGCCACAATACCAGCAGTTGCACGTGGGCCTTCCCGTTCCTGCATTGCCAGCAAGTGCCCCTCTCGGGACGGGGACAGCGCAGGCCCGCCTGGCAGCCAGTGGGGCTGCGGCTGGCTCTCAAGACAGAACAGAGTGAGGGAAATGAAGGTCCAGTGGCTTCTTTTCCAGCCTGTTTTCTGGCTGAGCAGATAAGTGGGCCTAGAAATCAGTGCACAGAGCACTCCTAGGAGCTGCAGAGCTGGCTGGCCCTGGTGAGGGCCTGAGTAGCCGAAGGCAGCTAGATGAGGCCTTGGCACGGGGGACAGCGGGGGGCCTTGGGTCTGTTCCTTCTGTGCTCCTACAGCTCCTGCACGTGTCTGTGTGAAGGGAGGTCCCAGTGCTGGTGTTCCCGTTGGCGGCCACAAAGCTAGTGATGCTGGTGCTGCTCAGACCTCGAGCCCGCTGGCCTGGTGATGACCGGGAGCTGCGGCCTGAGAGCCTCAGCAAGGCCGCCACTGCCTCTCGTGCCCAGCAGCCTCTGTATCCACTCTGTCCTCAGAGCTATTCCTGTGCGGAGCGTGGGTTCCCAGTGGGCTGCTGTCTTCAGGGCTCCCGCCCTGCCTGGCAGCACCGGCCCAGGTGCCCGGAGACCCTCTGCCCACAGTCCTCCTCCCAACAGTTTTGAGGATGGCTTGGCCACCAGAGACTGGGGATGTCAGTCTCTGAGGACAGGGAGGCAGGAAATCTGCTGGAAGTGGATGCTGAAGAGGCATTGTCGGCCCTGGGCGTGGTCCCTGCCCTCACCTCCGGGCACCCCCCTAGCACAGGACGGACACGGGCCTGGACACAGAGGCGCGTGGCTGGGGGCATGAGACAGGCGTAGAGAACAGAACATGTGCTCCACGCACCTGCTCAGATAGAAAAGGGAGTCGCAGTGTGACTTGCTTAGTTGTTTCTCATCGTAGATTTAGTCTTAGGGCAGGTGGCCCTTCCCAAGGCTTGGGTGCTTTGCGGGAGCGTAGGAGCGTTGGTGTCGCTTAATGGTCATCAGGGAAAACCTTACAATACAGCAGTCACTGAGTTTTGAGAACAAATCAGTTGTATTAAAAACAGATAGGAATGTGGGTCAGAGTTGAGCTGTCATGCATAAAAAAGTACATGTTGCAGGTGTGTGTGCGTGTACTCTTTGTGGGTGTGTTAGGTGTGTATGCAGGCATGTGCCTGGTAACAGCCATGAAAATAGCGGGAAATGTGCAAAGAGCACATGGAGAAGCCAGGCTCCTTTCTGCAGGCACGGAGGGGTGTGGGTGTGTCCCGTCTCCTGACGCTCAGCCAGAAGCACATGCATGAGCTGAGCCTCTCGGTCTCCCTGCAGCAGAACCTGCTGTGGCTCTGACACCAAGGGCCTGACCCCCTGGCCCTTGCTGGGCTCACCCGTGGAGCTGAAAGGGGACCCGGGGTGGACTCAGGGGCCTCAATCTAGATGCCCACAGCCCCTGGCCTGCAAGGCTCCCCTGGCCCCGAGACCTGGACCAGACTTGGGCTCCCCGAGATGTGCCCCTGAACTCGGGAGCTGTGGGCCAGGAGCCCAGGTGCAGAGCCGAGAGGCCTTCCTGGCAAAGCCACCTCTCATGGCAGCTGGCGATCCAGGGTTGGTGATAGGCATGGGGCCTGCGGGCGAGCAGAACACACAGGCAGCCACCCAGTGACAGGAACACCGAGGGAAGAGCAGGCGCTGGACAGACGGACACGCAGGGCTCCTGGGAAGACACTCTGAGAAATTGCTAGTGGAACTTAGTGGCGGGAAGGTGCTGGGAGGAGTGTCAAGGCTCAGGCCAGCGTGGTGGCTGAACGGAAGGGCCAGGGGGCCGGAGACGAGAGCCAGGAGGAGGCCTTGGAGGCCGTCTGAGGGGTTTGGCTCTTAGGCTGGGGGATTGGGAACCTTTGGGGGCTTCAGGCAGTGAGAGGTGGGATCAGTTTATTTTTTCAGAAGATGCCTCAGGCTGCTGTTTGGGGCAGCCGTGGGACTGGCGTGGGGCAGGAGGGCGTCCTGGCCCAGCACCAGGGCAGCTGGGGAAAGGCTGCAGTGGAGGGAGGCGGAGGGAGTTGTCAGTGACTCCTTCACAGTGGCTCGGGGCTGGGGGGACGTGCCTGGGGAGAATCAGCACTGTCCCCTCTCCCTGGAGGACTTGGGGACAAGGCAGAGTTGCCCCGAGGGTCTCCTGGGCCCCCTCCATGTGAACTTGGGCCTCCCTGTAATGCTTCAGTGGAGGTGGGGGAATGAAGCCCAGCTGAGACCAGGATCACCGTGTGCCCTGCGGGCTGCTGGTGCCTGGCCCTGTTCTGGGTCCTAAAGGGAACAAATAAGAGGTCCCGTCCAGTGGAGAGTAGAGGATTCCAGTGGAATGCTGAGAGAGCCCTGGTGAAGCTGCACACAGGGGTTTGGAGAGCAAGAGCCCAGCTCAGGGGTTAGAGATATGTCGGGGGGTGGGGATGTGGCTCCAGGCCCAGGAGCAGCTTGAGCAAAGGCCCTGGGGCACAAAGGCATGAGCTGGGGGGGGGGGTGGGCTAGGGTCTAGGGCCAAGGCGGGTGCAGCAGGAATCTTGGAGAAGCACATGGTCAGACCCTTCTGACAAGGGCTGGAAGTGAGGTGGGGGAGCCCAGGGGAAGTCAGGAAGAGGGGAGATGCGCCTGGACTTTCCTTCTCAGCATGCCGAGGCTCCTGGTTCGGGCTGCCTGAGGCTATCAAAAGGAGGAAGGATGGGGCCACCCGGGTGCTGTAGTGGTTAAGTTTGCATGCTCCACTTAGGCGGCCCAGGGGTCACAGGTTCGGATCCTGGGCGTGGACCGACGCACTGCTTGTCAAGCCATGCTGTGGCAGCATCCCACATATAAAGTGGAGAAAGATGGGCATGGATGTTAGCTCAGAGCTAATCTTCTTCAGCAAAAAGAGGAGGATTGGCAACAGATGTTAGCTCAGGGCTAATCTTCCTCACCAAGAAAGAAAAAAAGGAGGAAGCATCAGTGAGGCGGGGCGGGGGGGGGGGGTCCCAGAGGGGTCTCAGAGGGCCCATCCAGTGGTGCCAAATCCCAGCAGCTGGGGCTCCCTCCCTCCCTCCCCGAAGCCAGGTGTCTCCCCTGCCTGGATCTCTGCAAACATCAGAGGTCAGGGAACCCTCGTGCCTCAGCCCTGGGATGACCTGAGGGCCGACAAATGTCCCTTCATGTCCCCCTGTGACCCACTTGACCTTCCCTCATCCTGTCTCCACGCGTCTGTGTGGTGACGGGGTCTGTGACCCCTCAGCCCTGACGACACTCACCTGCTTACATGTTGCAGAGAAAGGTTGGCGAGTTCACCCCTGAATGTCACCACGGTCACCTTGGGGAGCCATGGGGCAAGGAGAGGCCTCTGACCTTGTGCCCTTGTGTTGCTTGACTCTGTTACCATGTGCATGTTTTTCTTTTTCTTTTTTTTTTTTTTCAAAAAAACTTCATGTCAGAAACACAGGGCTAGAAATTGAAGCCAGTTTGTCTCTGCTGAATATTTAAGGGTAAAAAGACTGTGTTCTGTCGTGAGAGGCGAGCAAATGCAGACAGGCTGTGTGTGTGTGTGTGTGTGTGTGTGTGTGTGTGTGTGTCCGTCCATGCGGGTCCCAGATCTTGTTAAGAGCTTAATTCAATCTAATAATTCCCTGGGCCAAGGAGTAATAGGTTTTGATGGATCCCAGGGCCGCCCAGAGTGCTCAGTAATGTGATAAGGGCGGCAGTAACGGGATTAAGTCCCAGGCAGACCGGAGCGCGCTGACTTCATCCTCCTGTCATTTCCATGTGGGGAGACTGAGCCCATTCATCACCACTAACTCTTCCAGGAAGCAGATTTGGGAAGCGACTGGGTTATCTAGCTGGCCGTGGAGAGGGCGCGGGGAGGCCTGGGGTCGGGGGTGGTGCATGCAGGGCCCCGCAGCCGTGCGCCCACGGGTCGCCAGGCAGCGAGAGGCCAGAGTGCCCAGGCCACGCGGCCTGCCCAGGGCTTTGCTGAGTGTTGGGTGGAAGGTTGGAATTTTCACGAGGAAGGAAACTTAAAGCGAAGCTTGGCGTTTCTAAAACTCCAGGAATTAGTGTAGGGCCGGGCCCCCGCCCTTCGGGGCTGCAGACCCCCGCCCGTCCCGCGCTGACCCTCGAGGCCTCTGCTTTCAGGGGGGCGCGTGAAGACCTGGAAGCGGCGGTGGTTCATCCTGACCGACAACTGCCTGTACTACTTCGAGTACACCACGGTGAGTGGGCGGGCGGCCGGCCGCGGGCGCCCTGCGGCCTCGAGCTGAGGGGGCGCCGTGGCTCTTCTCTCCTAGGACAAGGAGCCCAGGGGCATCATCCCGCTGGAGAACCTCAGCATCAGGGAGGTCGAGGACCCCCGGAAACCCGTAAGCCGGCTCTCCCTTGCAACTTCTCTCCTCCCAGCCGGCTTGGAGCCTCACTCGCTGGGGCCCCGGCGGGGAGTGACGGCCCCTCTCCCTGTCTCCACCAGAACTGCTTCGAGCTTTATAACCCCAGCCACAAAGGGCAGGTCATCAAAGCCTGTAAAACGGAGGCTGACGGCCGGGTGGTGGAGGGCAACCACGTGGTGTACCGGATCTCCGCGCCCAGCCCCGAGGAGAAGGAGGAGTGGATGAAGTCCATCAGGTGTGTGGAGGCTCAGAGCCCGGGCCTCCGGGTCCGTTGTCTGGGGACGGTGCAGTTAGACACTGAGAGAAGATGCGTGTCCACATGCGCGCGCCTGTGCTTGTGCCTGCGAGAACTGAGCCCGCTGCCTGCAGACACGCAGAGCCGCCCCTCTGCTCCTGCCGCCTCCCTTCCGGGGCGGGAGGGCCCACACGCCAACCTAACCCAGACTTTTTCTTTTTTTCCCCAGAGCGAGCATCAGTAGGGATCCTTTCTATGACATGTTGGCCACACGGAAAAGGAGGATTGCCAATAAAAAATAGAGCTTTCCTGGCCTGAACAGGTAAAAGAACCAAAACCCCACAGCAGAGAGGGACTGGGCCCTCCCCGGGACGCCCTGGACCCCGTGGGCGTCTCAGGAGGCAGTGCTCGCGCGGGCCACTGCTCTGGGGTCGCCCCGAGGCCGCAGGAGCGCGTCTGGGATGTCATCAGCCGGTGAGCGCCCGGAGCCCTCCCTCCTCGCCCAGCCGCCCGCCCGCCCACAGCAGATGTCCGCCGCCGCCCTCCTCGCAGTCGCCGCCCGGGAGTCTGACTCCGGGTCGGTTCCGCCGCAGGGAGCCTCACTCCCACCAGTGTGGTGCCACGTGTGCTCATCGTGGCGGTGCTGACCATTCTAGAAGCCGCCGATTTATAGCAAAGCAGGAAAGGAAAAGCTACCACTTTTTTATTCAGAGTTTTTTTCCTCAGATGTATACGATTATAGCTTTTATATGCCTTTTTATATTCTGAAATTATTATGAGAGATACTTTCTAACAGTAGTATTTTTAGAATGGCAGCTATAAGTTTAACTCCTGGACACAAGTATGTACTGTGCACTGAAAAAAATGCTATATATACACATGTATGCAGCGCCAGAGGCGGGCGGGCCGGGCCAGGGCACTTGCACGTGGCGGGGCAGGTGCTGTGTGGGGCCTTCCTGTAAGCGTGGGGCGCCCTCATGGCTCCTGGTGGAGCGAGGTGCCCCATGTCCGTGAGGGCGACACGCACTGGGCAGGGCCATGGCTCCAGGTGTCCAGGTCCCCGGGACCTCGCACCAGCTCAGACTTTGTGGCCCCACACATACTTTCTAAAAAGGCAAATCATTAAAATACAAATTATTGTTTTGGGTGTTTATCCTGTAATTGACTCCCAGCACAGGTAGTCTAGATGTTGAACCAGATGAAACTGCTAATATTTGACTGGTTTTGACCCCCCACAAACAGCAGTTTTATGGTTCAACTGAACACATGGTCCAGACTGGCTTTTGACCACTGTCTTCACTGTTTAAAACCTTTTGGCAAAATGAGCGCTTATTTTACTGACCTGATAATAATTTGACCAGATTTCTTAATGTAATGTATAGAAAGATATGTAATTAGAAATAATCTTATTCCGTGTTTTCAGAGATTTAATCTCCCATTGTGAGGAGGGAAAGAAAGCTCAATCTGTGGGAGGAAGATGGGTGGCACTTAGGATTTTCTGTAAATAGTTTAAAACCCCAAGTATCTGCTGGTGGTGGAACTTGTGAAGATCCACGACTGGGAGGTGGGCAGGTTGCCACTGGCTTACGGTCGGTGCTCAGTATGTTTGCTGAAGGGAGGCTGCCTCTCGGGCCAGCGCATCACAGACCCAGACCGAGGGGCACACGTGGGTGAGGCCGAGGGGCTCTGGGCTGGGACAAGACGCTGCTGTTCCTCAGGACAGGGCCAGGGGCAGGTGCCTTTCTTTTTATTGGGAGCTTGATTTCCGCTGCCAGGACCCCTGCATACAGCACATAGGACCCCCTCACCCACGTGGCTGTTCCCCCCGAGGTGCCTCCCCCTGCCCCATCTGCGAGCACACCCTGAGTTTGCACCCTGCAGAGGTCGTTAACTCCTCCTGTGCGAAATGCAAGTCTAGAAAGGAACACCTCAGCCTGTCGGCACTGCCGTGGAGACTTCCACAGAAGTTCCTGTTCCTATGCCTTGCCTTGATGCGGAGCCTGTGGGCTGTGGGCCCCTGGCCCCCTGCAGCTGACCTTGACGTAGCTTTAAGTCACACTAGACGGCGAAGGGCTCTGAGCCCATGACTCTCTGACATGCATCAAACTGATTTTTTTGGTTAATTCCCAAGCTTTTAGGCTTTGTTACTGTACCGATACCTCAAATTTGAAACTTTAGTTTTTGAGAAAGGCAAGTCGGCATTCTTGAAATGCGACTGGTATATATGCAACTCTGGCCTCCAGTCTTCCATGAAAACAGAGAAGCTGCCTGGACCACCAGACCACACACTGCTGACGCCGCCTCAAGCGGCCCCCAGCCAGGATGGCCCGCGGGCTGCTAGATCAGTATTTCACGTGGAAAAACCAGTCTCTGTCTCCTTTGTCTGACCCAGGGAGGACCCTGGGGATTCCGGGCTTTCTGTCTCTTGGGTTTGGCCTCAGGTGAGGTTGGGAGAAGCGAGCATCAGGGACACTGTAAGAATCTGTTTCTCTGGGCATCTGTGCAGGCGCCCACCTGGTGGCCGGTTCCCCAGGAATGATGCAGAAGGCCATGGTGCTTAGAATCTAACTTGCCATCAGTGTTACGTGCAATCATCTAATTCCGGGTTTCATTGTGATGACAGTATTAAGCTGACAGGCAGACAACTGTCACTCCTGCTAAGCCCTCAGGCAGGCCCGGTCCAGAAAACCCACCAGGTTCAGGGGCTGTGTGAGGCGGGCCTGTGGCCGCAGGCCTAGTGGCCTGAACCTCAACGGGTTCATGTTCATCCTTCCCCCCACCCCCATGTCTGCACTCAGTCCTTGAATCAGTCGTCCCAACTCTGGCCAAAGACAAGCTTTCTCCCAGAGACAAGGGACCAGAGGCAGTAAAGGGGTTGGTGGGTGGGAGGCGGCAGCTTCCACAGCCCCACCAGCCTGTTAACGTGAGGTGTAACTGGATGACCCTGGACCCAGACAAGCAACAGTGTCTTCAGGATCACAGAACATTTTTGAGCAGTTTAATGTGGTACCAAACTGAATCAAAATAGGAGCTATTTATAGATGAAGCAGCATTTAATGCTTCATAAAAAGCAATGCATACTTTTAAAGTTAAAGTGCATATATCTGCATAGATGTGCTTTGCCGAGAAGTTAGGTCTGTTCTAGACCAGAAACCACATGTTGTGATTTCTCCTTTTCTTATTTTTTCTTAGAAAACATTTCTATTTACAGTAAATAGTTAATATGTAAATAATGTACATATATATTGATTTCTGCAGTGTTTGTTATTCAATGTATATACTCCCACAACTTGCATGAAGAAACATCCTATATTGATATTTTGTTGTAAAGTAAATAGTAAAATTGGAGGGTGTATGGCTGTCAAATTGCAAATACTGTGTTCACTAAATAAAAATCAAACCCACTGTTAAGACTGTGTAAGACTTGGTTCTTTAAAATAGACTGTCAGGTCCAGCAACCCCCTCCGTGCTGTGTGCACGTCCAGGTGGGGGGAGAGCTGGAGGCTTGAGCTTCAGGGGTTTTAAGGCAGTGAATGCGACAGGAGGGAGGAAGTATGAAAGGTCTGTAAGCAGACAGGGAAAACAGCAGTAAAAAATAAGACACAAGATGTTTGATTTGCTGCCATTTATATACTATATAAATTTTACATGCTGTATATTTACAGTGGGGCAAGTGCTTTTTTAATCTTTAAAAAAACAAAGATCAAACTTTAGACATTTCTGAACAACACAAACTGTATAAACCATACAGATTATTCAGATACAAACTGTATTAAATACAGTTTTCCCCACTCCATCTCCTGATGCAGGACCAGTGAATTATAAGTGTATCACAGTTTGATAGCATATCCATATTAAAAATAAAATCACAGTATGATTTTGTCTGTAACTAGAAACTTTAAGGGACCAAGCTGACAACTCAGACTCCAATATCATAGTCAAGACGAGACACTGTATAAAAAAGTGTTATGTAATAAAAACATACTGTAGGCTTTACAAATAATGTTTGGATTATACATTCATAATGTAAATACTCATCATAACTGGTAAATTGATTGGAATAGTTCCACAAAGTTCAAAAACAGAACTTGTCTATAAAATACATCTTCAAATCTTGAATACAACTAAAATATGAAGCAAATTAGTTTCTAGTATCAGACATTACAGAAAACACACTGCTCTCAAAAGTCTCGCTGAGAGCTTGTGAATCTTTAAATAAGTCTTTAAATTAAATATACACACTGTCAGTTTGTACTTTTAGTAATTCCATGGTTTCCCGGTTGGTCTTGCACCGGCTGTCTAACTAACTTGGAGGAGCATTACATGGAATACGAGTGATCAACCTGAGTCTGTGATTAAGCAGCATTTGAGATGTTCTAGTCCAGGGCGTTATTTTCAATGTGGTTTATATACAAGGTATTTTACAATGGTCAGCAGTTGTAGAAAGTGTTCATCCATTTGGAATAAGGGTAATTAAGAAAAGGTAAAAACTAAAAAAAAAAGTTCTCCATGGTAAAATCTGTACAGTATTTACTAAAGAAGCACCACGCAGATTTGAACAAAGTTCTTTTCTATATTTATAATTTAAGCTGGGTTGGGGATGGCTTCTGTTGAACACGTTGAATCTGAAAGACAAGAGGCGGCAGGCGTTAGGCAGGAACTTGGGAGACAAAGGGCTCGGGGAGTCCCCAGCGGGCGGGGCCTCTCTTCAAAACACTAATGATTTATTCCTAGGTTCCCCAGGTCTTTGGGGAAGCTCTTCTTCCTTAGAACGCTGACCTTGCCTTCCTGAGTGGCAATAAGGGAACTGGGCAGTTCCGGACGCCGTGCAGAGGGAGCCGAAGGCAGCTCAGGGAGGAGGGCGCCATCTGCTGGGCGTGGGCCGTGCCCGCCAGACCCAGACTGCCGCTAATCCGTGGCAATCCTTCAATTCCCTTTCACTAAGGAAGAGTCTGATTTCTTAATTAGGTTTAGGTCTTTCCCTTGAGGGCACATTGATAAAGCATGTTAATTAACTGCAAATTAATCTTCTGTAGACAACTCGCTGAAATTCATTTAAAATCCCCTTCGCTGATTAGACGTTACACATTTGGACAAAACTCCCTTTCAAGAGCAAAATGGCTCCCTCTCCCCTTTACCTCAGCAAGTACAGAGCCCAAAACATGAATTACTGTCTCCTGGGGCCACTGAATGACATTCCAGTAGGAAATTACTTGATACTCAAGGTTCTGATCTGCTATAAAGCACCCAAACTTTATTCAACTAAAGCAAAGTCCTTTTCGTCTGCAGTGGGTGGTGCGAGGTCACACGCCTAGGTGATTTCTAGTCTGCCCATGCGACTCGGTGCTCCCGGCCGGGCGCTGTGCCAGCGGCTGAGTGTGCACAGTGTGGGGTGTGCTACCCCACGTTGCCGAAGCACAGGGGCCGGGAGGGGGTCTGAAGGCACAGAGATTCCGATTCCAGGGGCTCCTCCCAGGCCAGTTAGGTAGGTCTGGGCAAGGAAAAGGGCTTCTCCATCTCTCCATTTACCAAATGACTGTTGATTGGGGTGCTTTAAACTTTCCCTCATTTTCTTACAATGAGGGGAGGCAGGGGACAGAGTAAACAGCCCCCAGCGGAATTGAGGAGGAGAGGAGTCTCAGCACAGCTCCAGCACCCAGCCTGGAGGTCAGAGGGTCTGCCGCCCCTGCTCCCATAGTGCTGCCCGCGTGCCCTCAGTGCCACTACGATAATGAAACAGATAGGAAAACAGCTTACCATAACTAGTGAATTTTTTGTTTTGAGGCCAAGTTTTCAATCACCTAGAAAGCAAAGGTTAGGAAAGAGATTTTAATGATGGTTTTGCAAAATTGTTAGTGCCTATGCTGTGTGCTTGCATGAAGTGGTCACACTTAGAATCAGTTCTCAGTAGTTTACTGTCTGTCGCCTGAAATCACTGCTACACGAGGAGGAGCAAGGATATGCTGTCACGTAGCTACTTCTCCAAGGGCTTCACTGAAAGCAAGAGTTTGTGAGATGACCGAGGGCCGCTGGTCCCAGTGGAAAGCCGTACCCTCGGGGGCACAGTCCACTCTCGCCCCATCAAATGATCAGCATTTAACAGTAGAGAGAATGGACCTGAGGCCAAATAAATGGAGAGTTTAATGGAGCCAGAGAACAGGAGTGTCACAGGAAGAGGTAAGTGGTCAAGGTACAAGGACAGAGGACATGTGGCAGACAAAGGGTCTGTCCTCAGCCAGATGGCAGGGATGCTTGGCATCGAAGGCCAAGCAGGCGGCCCTTCCTGGGGAGGACAGGCACGTGGGCTCCTCAGCCCGCTCACAGCAGAAGTGCTGGCTGCACACCCGTCATGGGGTGCACTTGGATCAAGAACAGGAACACAGGGCCACTGCTCCACACAAAGCCTGACTGAGTCCCTGGAAACACGTGCCTGGGCCACCAAATGCCGCCTACCGAGGTTCGCACTCAACCTACTTTCCCCCCAGAGCCATCTCTTTGGGTGGGCTGCCACCCACTTGCACGGGTGGCCTCTGGCTGTGCTCCTTATGAGAGAGACCTGCAGCCTGAAGGGGAAGGAAGATTCTGGCAACATGTAGAATCCCCTGGGGCCCTGCCCAGTATGCACAACAGCCCCTCTCACTACTTCAGCCCAAGCACCAAGCAGAGGTCAGAAGGACTCAATCCTTACCAAAACCCCTTCTCCAAACTGCTGAAATGTTCATGGGAAGCCAACCTGAAAATGCATATACTGATTTCTTTAAAAACACACAGAGCAAATACCACTGCAGCTTCACCTTTTGCTGGCGGTGGCAGTTCTCCTCATCTGCTCCCTGCCACACCGAGTGCCCACAGCGCTTCCCCTCCGGGGGAACATTCTATCCCTCATGTTACCTGGTTCTCCCCTAACGCCAACTCTCTGTGGGGCCATCTGTCCCTCCTCAGTCAACAATCACACACTGACTGTGGGCCACCGGAGGGGAAGGGCCTGCCCCCATAACACACGACATCTCACCCAAACCCAAGACACAGTTGAGAACCAAAAGGCCTCTGTGCAACCAAGGTGACATGTCAGTCACGACATGGCACCTCAGGTGTCTAGGGCAGGGGTCGGCAAACTTTCTCCACGAAAGCCCAGATGACAAACATTTTCAGCTTTTCGGGCCATTCGGTCTCCTCGCAATGACTCGCTCTGCTGTGTGCACCAAAGCTGTGAGACGCTGTGTAAACGAGTAAGCTGGGCTGGGCTCCAGTGTAACTCTAGACACTGAAATTTCAACTTCACGTAATTTTCATGTGAAACGAAATGATGTTCTTTGGACTTTTCGAACCACTTAAAAATGTTAAAGCCATTCTTAACTGGCAGGCCGCACACAGACAGGCTGCAGTTTGCCAACCCCTGCTCTCAGTCCCTGGCTCCTACACTACACCCACGTCCAACAAGCGCAGCACTGCCCTCCAGAGCCAAAGGCCACTGAAGCAAGTAAGAGAGGAGAGGAGCTGCTTTAAGGGCAGTCGGAGAGTAGAAAGGGCTACGAAATTACAAGGGAAGATGGAGTTGTGCAAAGCAGCCAGGAATCCAAGCCAGCCCAGCCGGCAGAGGCCGACTCCTCAGGAGCCAAAGCCCCCAGCACAGATGCCGCAGAGGCATCGCTCGGCCAGGGGCCGCCGGCTGCTGTGCCGATGACCGAAGTCATCACACCGAGTTTCCGGTTATACTCAGAATGCTAGGTTTAAGGATTTAGGAGAGAGAGAATATACTGCAAAAATACTTCTATCAGAAATGGCTTAAAAACCAAAGTTCTGGTCCTTCATGAGACAAATACTCAGATACCCAGAGCCATAAGTTCCAGAGGGCTGATGACAGAGGTTCTGCTGGGCCCAGTTCCGTGTGACTCGGGTTTTCAGTAAATGCTAAGGGATCAGTGCTAAACATCCAGACCACGCAGCTGAGGCACGTCTCCGTCCAGGAGTCGAGGCCGAGGGAGCAGAGTGCCGGGGCTCGCAGGGACGGGCACCCTTTCACACCATCGGAGCTTTTCTTCCCCTGTGTTAATCCCCTCTTCCAACAAAAACAGTTCCTATGTTCTTAATTCCGAGTATCTCCTCTTACCCTGGCCACACTCAGACAGATGACACCTGTCATCCCTGCTTTCCATCCTGAAGTGTTTTGTTTTCTCACGGAAAGGTCCAACACCTTCCAGAGGCAGGCCATCGGTGAGGAGAAAGCCACTGTCAGTTCTCCGGAAATGGTCAACAGTCTCATAGCTGGCGGCCTTCCGTAAGTGTAGTTCTGAATCTTTAACAAAGTCCTCTGATTTCCTTGAGTGTCTCTTCTTTTTCTTCTTCTTTTTTTTGTGTCTGTGGAGGTCAGCATCAGAGTATGCTACTGAAAGATCTGAATCCTGCTGATGCCTGCAGAAGAAGCAGCCAGAATTCACATCACCAAACAAACACAAAGCCACCTCAAAGAGAACTGGTCCTTGGCTTTTATACCCACTACTGTGGACACTCATTATACAAACACAGGCAAAATTCTTATCTAATGAAAAATGTGTTTTTTGTTTTCATTATAATAATTTCTTAATTCCAGGGTCATAAATTCACCAACTTCAACCCACCATTGCCTTGAGCTTTGCTCAGGAGCTAAGGTATTGGCTAAAACACGAGAAGGGGGATTTTGCTAACTTTTCTTGAAACTAGGGGCTGAGGGAAAAAATATTTTTGCCAGGTGTTTCAGGCACACAGGAGGGAGGAGGTGAATGATTAGAATTCTTTTCCCTCAAGTAACCACTGTCTGTTTCCCTATGGCCTTTGGTAATCTCTTCCTCAGAGATGTCACATGCATACTATAAAATGTACAGTAATTCTGTTTGTGCTGATCCATCTCATCACGGATTAAGTCACTTTCAAGACAACCACCAACCAATTTAACTTTTTAGAAATACGAAAACAAATTTTCCAATTAGATTTCAAATTGAGAAATGGAGACAGAAAAACAGACAAAGGCAACAAATGATGTATCTCCAATCAAAGAGCAAAAGGACGGTGGCCTCCCATTTTCTGCCCACCTGGTAGTCACTGAATTCAAAGAAAGGCTTAACAGATATGAAAATAAACTACATCAGACAAATAAGAACATTAACACCAATCGTGAAGTCAAAGACTCCCAAGTTTTCATTTACAGAACATTGCACACTTACTCCTAGAAGTTACAAGGCATTAACTGCAAATGGCAATATAAAATTCTGAAAAATGAGGTTTTCAGGCATTTTACAATACCATGAAACAAGATATAGCTTAAAAGTAGAGATAAATTTTAGAAATCTGTAAAAATAGTGCAATCTCAAAACACATTTTTCAGAGATGAAAAATACAAATCAAACTAATAGGTTAGGGGAGAAATCCACACTGAGCTGACTGCTGACCATCTCCCACCACTGCCTGCACGCCCCACACCCTCACCTGGAATCTCGATCTCGGTGTTTGTCTTTGGATTTCTTTTTCTTCTTTGATTTTTTGTGCTTCTTCACTTTAGGCTCTCCTAAAGGATCCTGTGGTAAGCTTCTCCAGGCTTTCTTTCCTACGTGACTGTCAGGATTTTCTATACTATCATACCTCCGTTTCCGTGACTTGACATCGTCGTGTTCGTGAAACCGATCAGCGAGGTCACAGCTGTTGTCTTCGGCTACAAGTGCAACTTTCTCCTGGGCGTACTTCTCAGGGTACAGAGGAAGGGCGTGGGGTGGGCCTGTTCGCAGGTTGCTGAAATGGTGACGGCCCTTCTCTCTAGCAACCAACTCATACCCCTTCCTGCTTTTAGAGTAGTCTCTGTGCGGCCGGCTGGGGTACTGACCTGCCTTGTCATACTCTCGGTCACCATGGAAAGGCTTCCACTCCCACACCTCCCGTGCTGGATAGGGGGCGTACCTGTCGTGGTAATACCTGCATTTGTCCCATCTCATCTTCTCTAGGTAGTATTTCTCCCGGCCCCAGGAGTGTTCGCTTTCCGAATGGTGGTACCTGCTCCATTCCTGGTCTGACCCGCCTCTATTTCGAGAGTGGTGGTGGCTGTACCTGCCTAGGGAGCGGCGCTCACTGGGGCTGCCTCTCTCTCCGTGACAGGGGTGGTGCTGGCTCCCATTGCAGTGTTCTGGCCTGTGGCGGTCCTGCTTGGCCCGCTCTCTCACGTAGCAGTGCCGCCTTTTGTGATAATGGTCCTCGGTCTTGCTCCTATTTTCCCTCGCGCGCTCTCCACTGGAGGAGCGATCTCTGCGGTTGCGATAATGTCCTCGATCAACTTTTCTGAGGCCACTGATTTTTTCCTTAACTGGAGAATGATCCTGAACTTTTTGTGCAACCCTATTTTCTTCACATCTCTCACCGTTACTTTGTTCAGGACGCCCCTCCAAATGATTTTCTGTGATCTTGTCTAACTGAGGGGAGGGCAACTCCTCTGTAGACACCTCTGGGCTTTTGGAAGGGTCCTCCACGTCCATGCACTTGTCTCGACTGCTATAAACTACGAGTTCATGCTCACGGTCACCCTCGGAACGCGCTAGGGAACTCGGGCTCAACCTCCCCACTGTTTCCACGGTTGCCGAGTCCCGGGGACTCTCTAGTGACGTCCCTTTTACAGCCTGGGATGGTTTGCTCGGATCGTTTGTCAAATTCCCAGGCTCACATAGTTTAGAAAGTTGATCGTCCCCTACGGTACTCCTGCTGGCGTTACAGAGAGCATTGACATTGGGCAGAGACTCCTCAGGCTTTGCTGAAACGGTCTCTAAGACTTCTTCTTTGGTAGCTTTGACGCTGGAGTCCGAGAGCAGCAGAGCCTTCTGTAACTTGCTGCTGAGACTCGTGAGTGTCTGCAGCTTCTCACGGGCGTCTGGAGTGGGGCCGCCGGCCTCTGGGTCTGCCTCAGGACCCTCTGCAGGGCTCTCCTCCATCCTGGTTGTACTGCGGCCCCAGCAAAACAAAGAAACACACATCAGTCATCCGCTTGACTGCTGTATAGGGTTTTGTCAGTGCCTTACAGGGACAAACACTTCAAAACATCCCTTTACTAAATATTTTATGCCTTTAATCTATCTGGTTGAAACTCAATATTGGGCTTATCGTTTTTGGAAATTTCAAATTTTCTCTTTCTCTCATTAAAGAAAAACATAAAATTTTACATCAAGCCTACCTCCTACCCCATTTTTCAGTAACAATAATTCTGCAGTTCTAGGCTCCTCCTGTTTTCAGATATACTTCTAATTCTTCTTAATAACTAAGTCTTTTTTGAACTATCAAAAAAGTCACACGATGACTGGGGCTCTTACTTTTCCTCTGGATTCTTTTTCTCTGAATTTCTCCTGGAGCCTCAGAGGCAGAGTAGCTATCTCCAAACAGAGCCAACACTCCCTGAATTGCTTATCAACTGTGAGGAGTCGCCGAGGCGTTAGGAACCTTCTGCAGCACATGAACTCTGCCCCTGCCTGCCGCAGAGCTTTGGATGTGTTCTTGAGGTCAATGAAAGCTGCCAGGAAACAATAAAACCCTGGCGTGGCCCCTACTGTTCAGTGGGAAAATATCAGAGAACACATAAAGAGTCAACACAGACAAGTCACCCAGAGCACGCCAGTGAGTCTCACGCCAGCACGTAGAGCAGCACACGCTCGGGGCAATACCGCACGGCTTTGTTTATACAACTGTCTGTAAGAATCCTCACACATGCTACATTTGAGGACAAACTGAGCTGGACTAGGAAAGAAACAATAGGAAAGTCATTTTGCAAGTGACTGAGTCCTCAAGCTATTCCACCTTTAAGGTAAACGGGGAATGAGGGTTCTCTGCCTACCAGATGGCTCTATTCCGTTTTAATAATTAAGCCTTCCTGACAGTGGTTCTCAGCGAGGGCATGCCCACTGGCCAGGGGCCACTCTGAAGTGTGGGCTGCATTTCCGGGTTGTCACAATGATAGGGGAGCCCCACTAGCACTAGTGGGCAGGGGGCAAAGTAGGCAGTCTCACAAGACACGCAAGTGTCCCACATCCACGTCCTGCTGGGGAGAAACTCTGGTTATAATATTATTGGCCGTTTTCATGGACACTAGATTTTCCAGGAATACAACTACTAAGTAAATCTAGAGTTGGTCAGACTTCACCAAAAGTTGTCCACTATGAGGACATTACATCCCTTACGGCGAATCTGTGTGTGGTACTGAGCTCCCAACATCAGGCCACATTCTAAACTGTCACTTGCACAGCTGCAAGGCCCCGGCTGCATTATTGCGTCCTGCAGCAGTGCGGTCTTGTCTGGTTGTTTACAGACTGGAATACCACTGCATTATAAATTCCTTTCCTTTTATTCCCACTATATTACAGGTAGGTCAACATATTGATTTTTTTAAAAAAATTAAGTGTGAAGACAGATTGTCTTATCTGTGAATTTAATTTCAGAATTCTAGAGGGGGCATAACGAAATATTTGCTACTTGATAGAGTGCAGAACCCCTGCCCTATAACCTTAACATATCTTCATATATTTGTCATTAAGGGGATTAAACGAGACAGTGCTGTGTGTCAAATTCAGAAGTGTGCTAACAACATCCCTCCCCAGAGAGACAAGGCTATGCAGGAGAAGAAAATGCCAGCTTGAAGACATCAAGTTTTCATGGACTATCAGCCCCTAATAAATTTTTTCTTTATTTTTCTAAAAGGCAAATTAACAAATTCTATAGATCATTATTCACATCATTCCAGAATTCAAAAGGTTCATTATAAGACTTCCACAGAGAGAAAATAGCAACACATCCACAGGCACTACTGTGATTTCCTATCATGCAGTTTCATTTCCTCTAATTTATTATCTTACCTCGTTTCATCTGTCGAGCCTTTCACTTGGTTGCTAAGTTTGAAGGTCTCTAAGATTTTGTCTTCTGGGAGAGGTGGCAGAGCAGCAGGCACCAACTACAATAAAAAACGAAAATATTTCAACTCTAGTTGCCACTCCATGCCCCCTGAAATCCAGCCAAGTGAACTGCCATAACTGAGAGGCAAAGCAAAGCCCACCGCCCCCCAACCTCCCTGCCCTCCAGCCGGCACTCACTCACCTTTCCAAGTAGACCATTTGCCATAGAAAAGGGGTTTTCCGAGTGTAGAGCGGGCTGGACTTGGCAACTGGCACCATCAAATGACAGACCGTTTTCTTTCAGGTCGCTGTCTGTACTATTAGCACCATTTAGAGTAACAGGTTCTCGAAGCTCGTGCTGAGAGACCTCCTCATCTTCAGCATCCTGAGCAGAAGAGTGCAAGCTCTCGGTCGTACCCAGACCATTCTCCTTGCCTAGGCCCTTGGCCTCCTCGTCAGACTCTTCAGATGACTCGGCGCCATAGGGGACCAGGACACTTGAGTTCAGCTTGGACTTGCCGTTCATCACTGGCTTGGAACAGGACTCACTCGGGGTAATCTGCTTTGTTACTTTACTAGAAACCGACGCCGCAGATGCACTCGAGGTAGACTGTATTGTGGAAGAACTGGTAACGGTAGAGGAGGGAACAGGCTTGTTTGGGTTCTCCAAAGAATTGCTGTGAAGGTTAGGCTGAGACTGACCTTGGCGAACAGGTAACTTGTTGTGAATACTGATCGTGATTTTTTGTTTCTTGGGATGTTCTGGAATAACTGAGGACCTGTTAACTGACCAGTTTTGAACAGAAGTCGAAGCATTAACAGGACCAGCCCTGCTGACATTGGAATTTCCATTAGGACTCGACATGGAACTGCTCGGTGTTTCCTTCAATGGTCCAGTCCCATTTAAGTGAGGTGGGTTCTGAAAGTAAGAAGACCACATTCAGATGAGAGTTCCAGAAACAGTCACAGACACAGAATCCATTCTGGCTGTGGGTCCTTCTCATTTTGGTCATCTTTTTCTTTTTATGAATAACAAGTTTCACATATCTAGAAACATCTCTCCTCTCATCTGCTCCTGCCCACCATAAACCTCTCACAGGTCCCGGTTTTCTAGAAATTAATCAATAAATAGGGACAACTATTTTTGTCAGAGAACAACCCCTAGGCCAAATTCTTTCTGCTCTAATCTTACAGAAATGAACAGGCCCCTTTGGACACGGAGTCACATATGTTCTCCTTGGTTGAGTTTCTTGGGAGCCCATCGCTGTACAGGCAGAAGGAAGCACCAGCCAGCAGGGAATTACCACTGGCCAAGGGAGCTAGGGAGACGTTCATGGGGGCAGGCACAGAAGAGATGCTTCAGACAGCACTGGCTAAGCCATCCCCTCCCCCCATGATGTCTCTGACTCCAACTCAGGTCGTTATTTTGCTCCAGATTCCACCTACTGCTGCTATATCCCAAAGGGTGCAAACTGGTGGTCATGGGGGAAATCTGGTTCCTAGGTGAATTCTGTTTGGCCTTCACGATGTTTTCTTAAATATCTGAATTAGCTGCTATCTTAACATCGGAAGGTTTCATGTTAAAAAAAAAAAAAAGACTCGAAAAATCAATAGCAGCCGCCCCTCTGCACAGGGCATGTGCTCTCTAGCTGGCCAGTGTCCTGATGTCACTTGTAAGCAGAGCCCAACTCAGGAGCCTACTGCATGTCCCGCTCCCAAAGGCATTTGATTTGTGACTCCTGCTACAATCCAGCACTGTCCAATGTCCATAGTAAACAGTATGTAAATAGACAATTTGTTTGCTGATTCAAAACAAATTAAACTCACACTGAAAGGTCGTTAAGACACTACAGCACAGATGACAGGGATTATTCCAACATGTAGACAGGTTGTCTACCATCTCAACACGTAAGTCTAGCAAAAATTAGGCCTCCACTCTGTGAAGACTCGGAACATCACGGGACCCAGAGGACCCAGGCACCCCATCAATCCTCCCTGAGAAGCCCTGGTGGAGTGTGATCAGACCCAGCTGGATGGCAGACGGAAAACGCCACACTCCTGAAAGGGCTAAATGGACATAATTAAAGTGTTCTTTTTTGTAAAAGGGTCACTTTCTCAGAGTCCAGCATTAATCAAGAATCCCCAAATATTTAATCCACTAAGTGAATGGAAGTCCAAAGTGAGAATTCAAATCTTTAGCATGTAAATATACTTATACCCAGACTTTACTCTTGATCATTACATTCATACTCTGAGATTTTCTGTAGATTTGAAGTATTTTATAATAAATGGCTTGAATAAACTTTCTTGACAAGAAATTCAGTTGTATCTGAGGACGTGGCAACCACTGCAATGTTAGCTAGAGGGTTTGAATGATACATTAAAAAAAATTAACATAAAGATGATATTGCACCTATGGCATGTTACCTTTATCATGTGAGAAGGAAGCTGTGGTCCAATAAACCCTGACGTGGCCTGTTTGTTGTTGACAACTCGCTGACTGATGACTGGTCGGGGAGAGGACTGGCCGGGGCTGTGGGTGGAATGGGTAAGTTCACCTCCATTTTTCACATCATGGGACCTGGGGACAAAGAGTGATATTACTTAGGGTTATAAAGGACATATCCTTAGAAGAGATTCACTTATGACCCCTCAGACAGACTGATATGCTGCAATGTGCAGAGCTACACACAGGATCCCCTTTAGTTCCATGTCAGGTGCTCAGATAACGAGGGTAAATGGGCAAATGGTATTTTTTCCTGTGTATTCTGAGGATGGCACGATCTGAAAGCTATTTTTCTTTGCCGTCTGTTTATATTTTTCTAATTATAAGTGCATACTATTATAGAAAATTTATAATATCCAGAAAAGTTAGAAATAAACAAAAACACTGTGCTTCATCCCACTCCTTAGAGGCATGTACTACTCAGATTTAGTGGATTATCCCTCAGGCTTTAGCCTGTACTGATTTTTTCAATACCAGTGTGTTAAAATTTCGAACTGCTTTTCGTCATATATATTGAACACTTACTTTCTCGTATCACTAAAAAAAGCTTCATAAAAATCACTTTTAACAGCTGCATAATATTTCAACATATGGATATGCTACAATTTATATGATCATTCTGCTGCTGTTAGAAATTTTAGCATGTTCTTTAATTTTCAGCTATGACAAATGAATACCTTGGAGCACACATCAGATTTTTCTCAAAGCCATACATTTCCAGAAATGGGATTCGTGCATCAGAGTACGCGGCAGCAACAGGAGAGAAATGAGCAGGGGTGCTGGTGCTGGCCCAGGGAGGTGACTGGCTGCCTTTGCTCAGTGGTTGTGAGGTGACCACACCCAGGTACTCAGAGTTCCCTGCCTGAGGCCTCTACCCATGGCCTCCCCGGCCCCCAGGCCCACCCCATTTGCTGAAGCAGCAGAAGCCTGCCCTCCTCGGCTACCACCTTTCCTTCCTCTGCATGTTTCACTGTTAATCTGCCAAAGAGCTGGGACTAAATTACACTCATAATCCATACTCAAAAACTACCTTCCTTATTCTCCCAGCACAATTAAGCTGCTGTTTAAAAAAAAAAAACAAAAATCAATATTGAATTTAAATATGTTGATGAAATGAAGAGAAATGACATAACAGAAAATGTGAAAATCTGTTTTCCTGACAATACCTGATATAAAAGAGAACATAAGCTTGTTGACTGAGTACCGATCTAATATCACTGGTAGATACGATGGAGTCATTCATTTGATACCAGAGGCCATTGCTAGCCTGCAAAAAAGAGCCAATAAAAGAGAGATTAGATATCATTAGGTAAAGAAAACACCAACCAAAAGAAACATAAGAAAAATAGGCTTTCACATCTTAATTGTAAAGGTCCCACCTTTCTTCCCAAGAACGCCAGTGCTATCTTACAGTGTATTGTAAAAATAGTTATTAGCAAAATCTGCACAGCTTACTTTTATGTAGCAGAAGTAATGGCCAGCATGGCAATTAAAACCAGTGTGTACCAGTACTGCATACAAAACATAAATAATCGGTTCTCCATTTGGTTGAGACATGTATGGTCGAATATCAAGATACTCAGGATATTTCACATCCTAAACAGAAACAGAGAGAGTAAACATCATTTCTGAAGGCAGAGAGCATTCCACATATTCAGGTGTGGGTTATTTTGGTGCCACGTAGGGCAGGAGACCCCTAGGAAGAGACCCACAGATCACTACTCTTTCATGTTCTAGCAAAACCTAACATGTTGAACCACATTTCAAAAGACACAATTAACCTGGAGCATATCTGAATCTAAGTGTATGTAAAGCAGTCCCACGGTATTCTTTATTTCCTTTAAACAAATAAGGATCCACGGTAAGTGAATTCTTCGAATCCACCAAAGGAGATAGTAAAAGAATGACAACTCTGGACTTTAGTCATCACTCAGTTTTATTTTTTAATAATTCAGGGATGGATTGTTTATTTCTCTTGCATGCTACTGAATTTTTGGCCCCTTGCAATCTTTAGAAAGTGTGAAGAAAATGGGAAAATTTAGTGTACTGCCACTCAGAAAACACATAAACAAGAAAATGAACGTTGATGAAAGAATGGGCAGACCTAGCAGGGAAGTCCTCTCTGGATTTCAAGTGACACAAGCTCTCCATGCATCCGGATGCTCATTACCTTCACTGACTGTGAAGCCCAAATGCAGATAATAGTTACCAACTTGATCATCAGAAAGTCTACCCAACTAACAGAGAAAAAAACACACACACTCACACACAGACCAAACTCCTAGCTCAATTCTTCGATATTTTTTTTTTCCACTACCAAGTGCTGGAAGAACTCAGAAAATCAGGTAACACAACTGTTCACTTACATTGTTTATAACCCTTAAAAGCTACTGACACTTAAGCCTTGAAAGGTTCAACATAAAAGGTTACTAATAATATTATCTACGTACCTTAGCAATTTTTCCACCAGTAAAATTTGCAAAACGTTTCAGAGAAAGTGTAAGAACATTAGAAGATCTATGTATAGTGAATCTCTTTGAAGCTGGAACCATCTTTTTACACCTTGAAAAAAACAGAAACAAAGGATTAAGAAGATTAATATGTATTTTTTTGGTTTTTTAGTCTTTCTCTTGTTATTTCTCTGAAACACTCTAAATTAAGTTTCCAAAAGAAGGATACTAGATGAGAAACACCACCCCTTTTAACCAAAAGTGAAAATATTAAAATTTAAAATACAGAGGGAAATTGCTTGATTTGCATGAGAGAAAAAAGGAATAGAGGACAATTCTGAGATGTCAAGTAACAAAGGTCACTGACAGTTTTAAAACTAGATTAATAACAAGTTTCTCTCAATTCAAAACAAACCGAAAAACTAACAGATTTTCAGGCCGGTATAATTCTATGAAAACAAAGCCCTATCTAGATACGAAAGAAAGAAAAGTAAAGATCAGAAATGTCCATGGAGTTTGAAACAAAAGGAGAAATCTCTATGGTCTTGGGTAGAAGGGAGCCTTCCTCCCCACAAAATGAATATTCATTAGTAATGATTACCTGTATTATCTGACTATAAAATGAAAATCTACTTAAAACATATGAAACAGGGCTTTCTTAAGATAGGCTCTCTTGACTTCATAGGGAAATGCACTAATGAATAATCAAAATCAGAGGTTTCCAGCAGGTACTACCCCAAATCCTGGGAAACAACCATAAGAGAGAAAGATCCTTAAACTACTCTGGGAGAAAGTGACTCCCCACTTCATCCTGACCCTTTTACAACAGGAGAGTCAACGAAAAGGCTGCTCCACACAGATACGTCTTCCCACGCTGCACCTTCCTCCGCAGCAGCACTGCCATGTGGTGTATGGATGATGTTACCTCTCCCCTCCCACCAAACCTTCCCAGTAACGAGGCACCATGTCTCCCAAGGACACAGAGGTGCACATCTCTAAAGAGTGTAAACATCTAGACACTGCATACCCTGGCCCTTGGAAACTAGAGACCAGTGCTTTCCCAGACGGTATCAGAAGCTAGAGGGAATCTAGAGGGGTTATTCAGACACACTAAACTCTTTCAGGCCAAGCCTCCCTGCCTCCCACTACAGTAACCGGCACTATCCATCATACTTGCTGCACTTGTATGAGTTTTCTCCATCAAGCTGTTCTGGCTTCACAAACTGCTCCAATGCCTTGTTAACACTCTGAGCAGCCTGGGAAGAGAACAGCATCAACACCACATTACCACTCAAACCACTCACCGCCACTTGTTAGAAAAAAAGAAAAAAGAAGACTCAAAGGTATAAAAGCAAATGTGAATTTTTACGTAAAAAGAAAATTTTCTTTTATGATGATGTTCACTTTTATACATGTACACACCGAATGATTTCCCCTCCCATTGAAAAATGAGCAGATTAAAGACAACAAAAACATGTAGAGGTTGCTCACTGCAGCATTATTTAAAAATAGCATAGGGCCGGCCCGGTGGCGCAAGCGGTTAAGTGCGCGCGCTCCGCTGCGGCGGCCCGGGGTTCGCTGGTTCGGATCCCGGGCGCGCACCGACGCACTGCTTGGTAAGCCATGCTGTGGCGGCGTCCCATATAAAGTGGAGGAAGATAGGCACCGATGTTAGCCCAGGGCCGTCTTCCTCAGCAAAAAAAAGAGGAGGATTGGCGGATGTTAGCTCAGGGCTGATCTCCTCACAAAAAAAAAAAAAAAAAAAAAAAAATAGCATAAAACTGGACACAAACCAAATATCTTCCAGCAAGGAATCAGGCACGTAAACCGTGGTATATCCACTCTCTGGACTACCACACACTGCCAAAGCACACACACAGAGGTCCCCAAGCAGAATTAAATGAAAATAGCAAGTGGCCAAACAGACATAAGGTGTAAACCCATTTTTATAAACGGCAAATAATGTGTTCTGGAACAGTTTATGTCAAAAGTGTTAATGAGATTTCGGAGGAATGGGATCTTTTATGTATCTGCAATGTTTCTCATCTTCATCATAAGCATGTATTACACTTGCAATCAGAAAAACAGAAGCTTCAGAGCTGGTCTTCTTCAGCAAAAAGAGGAGGATTAGCATGGATGTTAGCTCAGGGCTGATCTTCCTCACAAAAAAACAAAAACAAAACAGAAGCTTAAGAAGAAAAAAGAGGAGTTTAGAAAATGAGAGAAGCAAAACAGTTTCTAAAGAATAACCACTATCTAAATTTGGCGAATATAGGCACTAGAATCTGGTTTTATTCAGATGTATTAAGTAAAAAGTCAAAGAATGATAAAAAAGATTAAGTGATGCCTACTACAAAGCTTAACTAATCACCTCTAAATAAAGTCTTAGCATATGAATTTTTTTTTTTTTGGTGAGGAAGATTAGCCCTGAGCTAACATCTGTTGCCAATCCTCCTCTTTTTGCTGAGGAAGATTGGCCCTGGGCTAACATCTGTGCCCATCTTCCTCTACTTTATACGTGGGACGCCTGCCACAGCACGGCTTGATAAGTGGTGCGCAGGTCCGCGCCCAAGACCCAAACCTGCAAACCCCAGGCCGCCAAAGCGGAGCTTGCGAACTTAACCATTACGCCACTGGGCCAGCCCCCACATATGAAATTTTTTAATTCATATTCTCCAACAAGTTTAGTGTAAATTATAAATGAACTCTAAGTACACAAAGTTATGTAAAGTATGATTGATTTTTTAAAACTCTACTACCACAATTATCAAGTTTACCTTTATCTCCAATGTTATATCGAGATACGGATCAAAAGTATCTGAGACACCTTTGCAATTTAAACATTTGACTGAAATAAAAACAAAATGCAAAGCATAAGCAAAGTGTAATCACTGTGGCAATACCAACTACTGAAATGACAGAACACAAAAATCCTATTTCAAAATAATAAATTAAAACAAGGTACATTTTCCTCCTATCAGATTGGGCAAAAATTTTTCATACTACACAATGTGAGTCAAAGTGTCATGAATTTGGCCCACATACACTGTTGGTTGGAATGTAAACTGGTATAACCTCTTGGAAGGACAATATGGCAGCATCAAAATTTAAAACACACCCTTTGATGCAGAAATTCTAAGAATTTATCCTAGATATATACACTTTTACATGGACATAAAGGCATGTGTACAAGGATGCTCAAAGAAGCACTGATGGTAATAACTACACTGAAAAAATTAGAAACAGCCTGAATATCCATTGATAGGGGACTAAAATAAATAGACTACTACTGCAACTGTGAAAGACTGGTGCTGAAATGTATAATTTCAGCTATATGTGCTGAAACGTAAAAAGATTTCTAATGTTAACAGAAAAATGAAACGGATATATCTAACATGCTCCTAGTCTGTTTATGCATAGGAAACTACTAGAAGGATGTACTACAAACTGGGCTGGGGGTTGCCTTTGAGGAACAGTGATGGAGTCTGGGCTGGAAGGGAGACATAGTGTTCATTATTAACCCTTTCCTACTGTTTGCCTTTCTTAAACCACATGCATCACTTTATCAACTTTTAAACAAAAGTTTACCTCTAGATCTCAGGTATCCTCCAAATATCTGACAAACGAGTGTGGTCGCCTGGGTGTGTCTATCTAATCTGAAAAACAGTCGAACAGTTATACGAGAGAGGAGTTCTACAAAAATTACCGAAGGTATGACCAGATTTTAAGAGCATGTATGTCTATAAAGGAACGAGAATTCAAACAGGAGAGCCACAAAATAAAAAGACATCAGTCTGTGCGGCAGCCAGAGAATAGTCTTGCCTGACCAGAACACAGTGAGGGTAGGGGAGAGAGGAAGAGAGGTAGGATAGTATTAGCAAGGGACTTTGAAATTAAGGCAAGAATTTGGCCCTGAAGCAAGGACCAATAGGAAGACACCCTTAGCAGGACTGTGACAGTGAGTGTGAGGACTGGCTGGTGACGGCAGGGAATGCAGAGCGTTTTCCTCTGTTCTGTAGTTGATCGCCATCCAGACGAAAGCCTGGCCAAGGCAGCGCTGGCGGCAGTGGGAACGGAATGGGAGATTTACCAGGTGTGTTAGGCAATAGCAAGTGGGTTAGAACTTGTTATCTAATTGTTTCTCCAATCTTCCTCTCAAGTCTGCACTTAGATTTAAAGGAAGAAACTGCAGGAACTGGTAACTGACCAGGGTGAGAAAGACGCAGGGAATAAATACAGATTTCAGAGGCTGGAGGTCAACAGAGAAAATGTCAGGCACAACTAGAAAGGAGAAGTGGTTAGTTTTAGATCTGCAGAGAGATGCTGATACTCAGAAATTAAATAATGGCAAGACAAATATTCATTTCCTGACATCTATAATTAAATCCAAATTATTATATTAAGCACATCTTTTAAAATGTTAACTATTTTAAAATAATGCGAGTCACTTGAGGAAGAGGCAGTGCAAAGTCAAAAGGTGAAGCAAACACAGTGCTCTGTACATTCATCGTAAAAGGCGAAACTGAATTCTGGTGAGCTGGTGATGCAGAGGGAAGAAATGACCCAAGCTTTGTCATACTGTACTCACTTATTGCTGCCGTTCAAGCATGCTTTTTGCATAGCATCAACGGTGTATTGAAGAAATTCATGGGCATCTTCTTGGTTTCCAAAGCGGAAGTGCCTAGCTATACCTAGAAAGTTGAAGGAAAGACAAAGCTTTATCTTCACATATAATATGCCCAAGATGTACCCTCCAAAAGTTATATCTGATGACAGTATGTTGGTTAGAAAATGTTTGATAATTGTTTTACAAGGAAACAGCACTAACACAAGCTACCCTGAGAACGGCTAGGACCATAATCTTTAGACCATGAAAAGCCCAGGTGGGCTAGAGTTTCTGCGAGCCCAGAGACTTGACTATCTTCAGCAAGTTAATAAAATTATACTTGAATAAATTCAACTTTGGCTGTACTGTCTCAGAAATTTGTTGAAAATGTTATGGTAGTGCACATACCTTAAATTTGATACTAGATCTCCCTAAGAGAATCCATGCAAAACATAAATGTCTGAACCTATCTAAATTCTAGCCCAATAACCTACAGAACATGTTACATTCTCAGTTGCACAGTAACATTTCAGCCCTGTTTCTAATTGACTAAACAGTTGCAATACAAAATTAATAATAAAAACAAAAGTATAAATAATATCACAATAAAATATATAATGTTTTATGTATGAATATATATATATATATTAGATTGAATCATATGAAATTGCCAATATTCCACCAGTTCTGACCTACAAAAATGGCAATTTCATGATTCAACTATATGTGTGTGTTTGTGGATGTATGTATACACAAACACACAGCAATGTCATTTTCTTAAAGACTAGGTTTAAAAACATTAATCATGTCTGCCGTATATACAGAATTAAACAAACAAAATCACCCCTGGCTAAAATCCTGCCAGGATCCAACAATGTTTAAAAAGTTTTTGCAGTGTCTCTTCTGGCCTGTTAATAGTGCCAAAGGCCAATATAACACCTTTTAATCTTCAGCAGCTTTTTAGGCAAAAGGATTATAGATTGTCACTGTATAATTATCCACCCCCGTAATTACCCAGCTAGATACTAGATTAAGAGTTAGGGTTTTTTTATTTGCATGCATTTTTTATTTCAACTCAGTTAACTAAGATGATGTAAAAGTTTATTGCAAAAAACACACAAAGTGCACAAAAGAATTTCATGTAACCGATCAGGATCATTACAACAGAAAGAAAATTTTAAAGTCATTTAGAATTTAAATAGAAAAAGTGAAATTTATCCACAAATTTGCTAAGTTATGAGTATAAATTTCTCTTTAAGAGTATAATTAACTTTATTTTGATAATTCCCATCACTATGTATAGTGTAATATTCATTCACTGAATTAAAACTAACTCAGAACTATTTAAAGAAACCTGTGGGACAATATTACAGGTAGTATTACTCAGCATGGAAATCCAAATATCTGGGAAAAAATTCATTGTAAAACTTATCAATGCTTTTATTAACAAACTGAATTAAAAAAATTTTTTAATTTGCTTATATTAAACTGAATACAGTCTCCTTTATTATATTGTCATCTTTTGCCTTAAGGTTTCAAAGTGTGTTTATATAGCAAATGTTTTACTAAAAATTGGTTAATAATTAAAGACATATCCATGTATGATAAAATGTTTGTTTTCTGTAACATAAGGGACTCATTTTTACCAGTTAGGCTATAAAGACCAATTAGCTAATAAATACTAATATAAACTACTGTAGATGATACTTACGCCGCATCTCATTAATGACAAACATTGGTTTAATAACATCCCCAGGATTACTGAGTGCCTGGGTAATATGTGCCTGCATTGTACACATCATACAAAATCCTTCAGCATGACCTGAAAGATAACAGATGATAATCCCCAAATTAGCAAAATATGACTCTATATACACATCAAGGGATATTATAAATAAAAGTTTTTTAAATGACTGAAAGTTATACAAATTTGAAACAGTAAATCTCAACAAACCCCAAACAGAAGAAACATGAAGAAAACTACACAAAGGACCACTCAGTCAGATTGCTTGAAACACTGATAAAAACATTATGTTTATAGGAACAAGGTAAAATTGACAACAGACTTCTTGTCAGAAACAACACAAGACAGAAGACAGTGGAGTGACATCTTTCAAGTATTAAAAATGTTAACATAGAATTCTATACCCCATGAAAACATCTTTCAAAACTAAGATGAGATTTCCAATTCTGGGAAGACAAAGTAGAAGTACTTTTCCCTATTCCTCCAGCTAAATACAACAAAAAACCTTGGACACTGTATATGAAACAAACACAAGAAGGGGCTGTGAAAGAGAGAGAAAAAAAGACAAGCTAGCAACTTCAGAACCCAAGGAATGACAGGGTGGTGAGTTCCCTGGATTTTCTTTGTGCCTCATATATTCCAGACTTGGAGCCGAAGAAGCCAGCAACCCAGAAACATTAAAAAATGGAGAGAACAAAGCCCCAAGGAAAGCCTGCTTTCTCTAGCCAGAGGACCAGGAAAGGGGCAGCCTAGCAAGACAGAAGATTTTAGACGATACTCACCCTACTCCAGCCAAACTCCACAGAAAAACTGTGGCCCCACCCCTACCCAGGCCGGCAAAGGCCAAGTGAGGACCCAAGACTTCCACTTGTCAGGCTGTAATGAGGCATCCCAACCCACCCACTGGGGTAGTGTTAGAGAAAATGGATTAGGAGCTGGAACTTGCATCCACACTGGGTGATAACAAAC
The DNA here is from genome assembly GCF_020826845.1 of Diceros bicornis minor. Taxonomy (NCBI): domain Eukaryota; kingdom Metazoa; phylum Chordata; class Mammalia; order Perissodactyla; family Rhinocerotidae; genus Diceros; species Diceros bicornis. The sequence continues at coordinate 8,693,886 of NC_080765.1, read as the reverse complement.
CACACCCCCATCCATGGTGTCAGTGAAGATCAAGTGAGGAGCCTGGACTTCCACTTCCACCCAGGATTAAAGAGACATCCCTCCAACTCCCCACTGGGTTAATGTTAGAATCAGGCCTTTCACCATCACCTAGTGGTAAAAAGCCACTCCCACTGCATATCAGTGGGAAATCACGTGAGGAGGAGGAAGCCCCACGCCCACCCAGCAGGAACGAGGAGCCCCAACCTTGGGTGTTAATAGAGACTGAGTAGGGAACCTGGACTTCTACCTCCACATAATATTGCTTCCTTTGCCAGAGTGGTATCAAAGAAAGTCAGCTAAAACAGTCATGAGAGATAAGATCCAGTGTCTTACAGCACAAAAACGTCCAGGTTTCAACTGAATATCACTTATCATATCAAGAACCAAGAATTTCTGAAACTGAGTGAAAAAAGACAATGAACAGATGTCAACACTGAGATGACAGAAATGTTAGAATTGTCTAACAGAGGTTTTAAAGCAGCCATGATAAAAATGCCTCAACAGGCAGTTACAAACACACTAGAAACAAATGAAAAATATAGAAATATTCAACAAAGAAAAAGAAGATATAAAGAACCAAAGGGAAATTTTGGAAATGAAAAATACAATAATTGAAATAAAAAGCAAAGTGGATGAGCTAAACAGAAGAATAGAGATGAAAGAGGAAACAATCAGTAAACAAGAAGACAGAACAACAGAAATTACCTACTCTGAACAACAGAGAGAAAACAGACTGGGGGAAAAAACTGAACAGAGCGTCAGGGACCTGTGGGATTCTAACAAAAGATCTAACACACATGTCATCAGAGTCCCAGAAGGCGGGGGGAGAGGGCTGGCTGAAAAAGTATTACAAGAAAGGAAGGCTGAAACTTTCCCAAATTTGGCAAAAGATAAAATTCTATAGATTCAAGAAGCTGAGCATAACCCAAACAGGAAAAAAACAAAGAAAACTTCTGAAAAGTAAAGACATAGAAAAAAATCTTAAAAGCAGCGAAGGAAAAACACCATCTTAACTATAGAAGAAAAACAATTTGAATGACAGTGGATTTCACATCAAAAACCATGGAGGGCAGAGGAAGTGGCCCAATAATTTTCAAGTGCTGAAAGAAAAGGACTGTCAACCCAGAATCCTATACCCAGTGAAAACGTTCTTCAGGAATGAAGACAAAATCAAGACATTCTCAGATGAAGCAAAACTAAGAGAATTTGTCGCCAGTAGCCTTACCCTAAAAGAATGACTAAAGAAGTTCTCTAAACAAAAAGGAAATGATTTTTTATTTTATTATTATTTTTTTTGGTGAGGAAGAGTAACCCTGAGCTAACATCTGTTGCCAATCATCCTGTTTCTGCTGAGGAAGATTGTCCCTGGGCTAACATCTGTGCCCATCTTCCTCTACTTTATACGTGGGACGCCTGCCACCGCATGGCCTGACAAGTGGTGTGTAGGTCTGCACCCAGGACCTGAACCTGTGAAACCCCAGGCCACCAAAGTAGAGCACGCGAATTTAACCATTACACCACTGGGCCAGCTCCAGGAAATGATTTTTTAAAGAAGGAACTCTGGAACATCAAAGAGGAAGAAAAAAACATGGTAATGAAAAATAAAGGCAAATACAATACACTTTCCTTCTCTTGAGTTTTCTAAATTATGTGAGACTTGAAACAAAAATTTTAACATTGTCTTATGTGGTTCTAAACGTATGTAGAGGAACTATTTAATTACATGATAACTAGGGGAGAGCAAAGGGAGGTAGGAGGTAAAGTTTCTACACTTCCCTTGAATTGGTAAAATGACAACACCAGTAAACTGTGATAAGTTATGTATATATAATGCAAACTTAGAGTAACCCCTAAAAATACTATATAAAGAGATACACTCAAAAACATTATAAACAAATCAAAATAGAATTCTAAAAAATATTCAAGTACCCCACAGGAAGGGAGGGATAAGAAAATAGAAATGAAAAACAGAGAATAGAAAACAAAATATATAATGGCAGACTAAAGCCCTAATATATCAATAATCATCTTAAGTGTAAATGTTCTAAATACACCAATTAAAAGACTCAGATTAACAAAGTAGATTTAAAAATATGACAACTATATGCTGTCTACAAAAAACTCACTTCAAATGTAATGATACAGGCAGGCAGAAAGAAAAACGATAGAAAAAGATATGTCATGCAAACATTAACCCAGAGAAAGCAAAAATGGCTATATTAATAGCAGATAAAGTAGACTTCAGAGAAAAGAAAGCTACCAGAGAAAGGGACATTATATAAAGAGTGAATACATCAAAAAGACATAGCAATCCTAAATGTGTCTGTACCAACAACGAAGCTCCAAAATACATGAATCAAACTCTGAAAACAGACACAGAGAAATCCACAATTAGACCTGGAAACCTCAACATCCTTCTGTCAACAACTGATTGAACAATTAGACAGAAAATCAGCAAGGATATAGAAGAACTCAACCATACCATCAGCCAAGGGATCTAATCAACATTTATAGAACACTCCACCCAACAGCAGAATACACATTCAAGTGCTCACAGAACATATACCCAGATATAGACCATATCCTGGGCCACAAAACAAACCCCCCAAATTTAAGAGAATTGAAATCATATAGAGTGTGTTTTCCAAACACAATACAATTGTATGAATTTGATACAGGAAAGCAGTTGACAGAAATCAATACTCATTCATGATAAAAAGTGGGAATCAGAAAAACAGAAATAAATTTCCTTGACTTGATAAAGAACATATACCAAAAAACCTACCACTAATATCAAACCGAATGCCTTTCCACTAAGATCAGAAACAAGACAAGGATGTCTGTTCTCATCACTCTTCAACATAGTGCTGGAAGTTCTAGCCAGTGAAATAAGGCAAGAAAAGGAAATAAAAGGCATATAGATCAGTAAGGAATAAGTAAAACTGACCCTATTTGCATATGACATGACTGTCTACGCAGAAAAATCCAAGGACTCTACAAAAAAAAAAAAGCCTAGAACTAATAAGTGAGTTCGTCAAGGTAACAGGACTTAAAATCAACATACAAAGTCAAACGTACCTTTATATACCAGCAATAAACACGTGGACACCAAAATTAAAAATAATGTGACTTACGGCCCTCAAAAAATAAAAGAATTAGGTATAAATCTAACAAAACAAGACAAAACATGCCAAAAACTATACAAAGCTGATTAAAGAAAGCAAAGAAGATCTAAATAAATGGAGAGACATACTACATCCAGAGATTGGAAATGTTAACACAGTAAAGATGTCAATTCCCCCAAATTGAGATACATGTTATAAAAGTCCTTTCAAGATTTTTGAAAAAACTTTCACAAAAAATCCAACAAGACTTTTTTTGTAGATATAGACAAGATTATTCCATAATTTATATGGAAAGACAGAGAAACTAGAATAGCTAAAATACTTTTGAAAAAGATTAAGTGGGTAAAATCACTCTGATATCAAGACTTATTACATAGATACAGGAATAAAGACTGCGTGGAGGGACAGACACATACCATAAGAGAACAATATAGGGAACCCAGAAATAGATCCACACAAATATGCCCAGTGATTTTTTACAAAGGTGCAAAAGCAATTCAATGGAAGAAAGATAGCCATTTCAACAAATGGTGCTGGAGCAAATGGACATCCACAGACAAAAAGAATAACCTCAACCTAAACCTCACACTACACAAAAATTAACTTAAAATGTATCATAGACCTAAATGTAAAATGTAAAACTATAAAACTTTTAGGAAAAAAACACTGGAGAAAATCTCCAGGATCAAGGGCTAGGCCAAGAGATCTTAACTTGACACTAAAAGCACAATTCATAAAAGGAAAAATTGAACTTCACCAAAATTAAAAACTTTTGTTCTATGAAAGACCCTGTTAAGGAGATGAAAAGACAAGCTTCAGACTAGGAGAAAATATTTGGAAACCACATATCTGACAAAGGCCTAGTATCTAGACTATATCAAGAACTCTCAAAACTCAACAGTATAAAAACAAAGAATGCAACAGAAAGTGAGCAAAAGATACAAAGAGACAGCTCACCAAAGAGGATGTACAGATGACAAATAAGCACATGGAAAGATGTTCAAGACTTTTAGGTATTAGGAAAATGCAAATTAAAACCACAAGGAGGGGCTGGCCCGGTGGCGCAATGGTTAAGTGCGCGCACTCCGCTGCGGCGGCCCGGGGGTTCACAGGTTCGGATCTTGGGCGTGCACCTATGCACCGCTTGTTAACCCATGCTGTGGCCGTGTCCCATATAAAGTAGAGGAAGATGGGCACGGATGTTAGCCCAGGGCCAGTCTTCCTCAAGAAAAAAGGGGACGATTGGCATCAGATGTTAGCTCAGGGCTAGTCCTCCTCACACAGAAAAAAATAAATAATAAAAATAAATAAAATAAAACCACAATGAGATATCAGTATGGCTAAAATGAAAAATAGTGACAACACCAAATACCAGCAAAAATGCGAGAAACTGGAACTCTCATACATTGCTGGTGGGAATGTAAAATGGTCAACCACTCTGGAAAATTGTTTGGCAGTTTCTTATAAAACCAAACATGCATCTACCATGCAATTGCAGTCCTGGGCATTTATCCCAGAGAAATAAAACTTATGTTCACACATATATTGTACACTCTAATGTTTACAGCAGCTCTACTTGTAATATCCCCAAACTGGAAATAACCCAGAATTCCTTTAATGAATGAGTGGTTAAACAAACTGTGGTATATCCATACCATGGAACATGACTTAGCAATAAAAAGGAACAAATGTGTGTTGTGTGTTTTAATACACAACAACCACCTGAATAAATCTTGATAATCATGCTGAGTGAAAAAGCCAATCCCAAAAGATTACATACTGCATATTCAATACATATAACATTCCTGAAATGACAAAATTATAGAAATGGAAAATAGACTAGTGGTTGCCAGGGGTTAAGGAGGAGGTAGGGGCACAAGAGAAGTGGGCTTAGCTATAAAAGGAAAAATGATGGATCTTGTAGTGATGGAAATGTTCTGTATCCTGACTGTATCAATGTCAATATCCTGGTTGAGATATTGAATTATTGTGTTACCATGGGGGGAAATCAGGTAAGGTACATGGGATGTCTCCGTGTTATTTCTTACAACTGCATGTGAATCTACAATTACCTCAATATAAAAAGTTTTTTTAAAAGGCAAAATAAAGACATTTCAGACAAAAAATAAAAAACAAATAAATACATAACTAGAACAAAAACCAAAAAGTTTTTGTTCATCGCCAGCAATAAGGGAAGTCTTTCAGGCATAAGGAAAAATACCAAAGAGAAATCTGGATCTACACAAGGGAATTAAAAGCAGTGGAAATGGTAAACGAGTAGGTAAATATAAAAGATTTTTAAAGAGACCTTAAACTATATAAAGCAAAACTTTTAAAATTTATTTAAAGCAAAAATAACACAACAATGTATTATATGGTTATAACAGGTAAAAATAAAATGTACAACAGCAAGAATGCCAGGAGAGGGAAGATGAAAGTATACTGTCATAAAGTTGTTGTGCTACACAAGAAGTGGAACATTATTTGAAGGTAAACTGATAAGTTAAAGATGTATGCTGTAAACCCTAAAGCAACCACTAAGAGAACAAAGTTATAGAAAATACGCCAATAAAGGAGATTACATAATATCAAAATTACTCAATCCAAAAGAAGGCAGAAAAAGATGAAAAGGGAACAAAGAATAAATGGGACAACAGAAAACAAATGGCAAGATAGTAAATTTAAGTCCAATCATAATAATAATCTTATTAGATAAAAATGATCTATATCCCATTAGACTGGATTAAAAAACAAGACCAAACTATAAGCTGTGTATAAGAAATCCACTTTAAATATAGATACAAATAGGTTAAAGGTAAAAAAGATGGAAAAAAGATACACCATGAAAACATTAATCATAAGAAAACTGGAATGGCTCTATCTCAGACAAAGTAGATTTCACAGTACAGCATATTATTTGGGACAACAGGGGTCATTTCATAAATGATAAATAGGTTAGTTCATCAAGAGGTCATAATAATCTTAGATGACAGAGCTTCAAAATACAGCCATACCTCATTTTATTGCGCTTTGCTTTATTGTGCTTCAGAGGTAGTGTGTTGTTTACAAATTGAAGGTTTGTGGCAACCCTGCATCTAGCAAGTCTATCAGTACCATTTTTCCAACAGCATTTGTTCACTTTGTGTCTCTGTGTCACATTTTGGTATTCTCACAGTATTTCAAACTTTTTCATTATTATTTTATTTGTTATGGTAATCTGTGATCAGCGATCTTTGACGTTACTATTGTAATTGTTTTGGGGTGCCACAAACTGTGTGCCTCTAAGACAGTAAACTTGATAAATGTTGTGTTTTGACTGCTCCATTGACTAGCCATTCCTGTCTCTCCTTCTCCTTGGGCCTCCCTATTCCCTGAGACACAAAATATTGAAACCACGCTGATTAATAACCCTACAATGGCCTGTAAGTGTTCAAATGAAAGGAAGAGTCACACATCTTTCATTTTAAATCAAAAGCTAGAAATGATTAGGCTTAGCGAGGAAGGCGTGCTGAAAGCCAAGACAGGCCAAAAGCTAGGCCTCTTGTGCCAATTAGCCAAGTTGCAAATGCAAAGGAAAAGTTCTTGAAGGAAATTAAAAGTGCTACTCCAATGAATACACAAACGATAAGAAAGCGAAATAGGCTTATTGCTTATATAGAGAAAGTTTTAGTGGCCTGGATAGAAGATCAAACCAGCCACAACATTCCCTTAAGCCAAAACCTAATTCAGAGCAAGGCCCTAACTCTCTTCAATTCTATGCAGTCTGAGAGAGGTGAGGAAGCTGCAGAAGAAAAGTTTGAAACTAGGAGAGGTTGGTTCATGAGGTTTAAGGAAAGAAGCCGTCTCCGTAACATAAAACTGCAAGATGAAGCAGCAAGTGCTGATATAGTAAGTGCAGCAAGTTATCCAGAAGATCTAGCTGAGATAATTAATGAAGGCGGCTACACTAAACAACTGATTTTCAAAGTAGACAAAACAGCCTTATATCGGATGAAGATGCCATCTAGGACTCTCGTAGCTAGAGAGGAGAAGTCAATGCCTGGCTTCAAAGATTCAAAGGACAGGTTGACTCTCCTGTTAAGAGCTAATGCAGCTGGTGATTTGAGTTGAAGCCCATGCTCATTTACCATTCTGAAAAGTCTAAGGTCCTTAAGAATTGTGCTAAATCTACTCTGCCTGTGCTCTATAAAGGGAACAACAAAGCCTGGATGACAGTACATTTCTTTACAACATGGTTTACTGAATATTTTAAGCTCACTGTTGAGACCTACTGCTCAGAAAAAAAGATTCCTTTCAAAACATTACTGCTTATTGACAATGCACCTGGTCACCCAAGAGCTCTGATGGAGATGTACAACAAGATTAACGTTTTCATGCCTGTTAACACAATATCCATCCTGCAGCCCATGGATCAAGGAGTTATTTCGACTTCCAAGTCTTACTATTTAAGAAATATATTTCGTAAGGCTATAGCTGCCATAGATGGTGATTCCTCTGATGGATCTAGGCACAGTAAATTGAAACCATCTGGAAAGGATTCACCATTTTAGATGCCATTAGGAACATTGTGATTCATGGAAAGAGGTCAAAATCAACATTAATAGGAGTTTGGAAACAATTGATTCTAACCCTCATGGATGACTTTGAGGCATTCAAGACTTCAGTGGAGGAAGCAACTTCCGATGTGGTGGACACAGCAAGAGAACTAGAATTAGAAGTGGAGCCTGAAGATGTGACTGAATTGCTGCAAACTTGTGATAAAACTTTAACAGATGAGGAATTGCTTCTTATGGATGAGCAAAGAAAATGGTTTCTTGTGATGGAATCTATTCCTGGTGAAGATGCTATGAAGACTGTTGAAATGACAACGAAAGATTCAGGATATTACATAAACTTTGTTGATAAAGCAGTGGCAAGGTTTGAGAGGACTGACTCCAATTTGGAAAGAATTCCACTGTGGGTAAAATGCTATCAAATGGCATCATGTGCTACAGAGAAATCATTTGTCAAAGGAAGAGTCAATTGATGTGGCAAACTTCACTATTGTCTTATTTTAAGAAATTGCCACAGCCACCCCAACCTTCAGCAACTACCACTCTGAGGAGCCATCAATGTCAAGCAAGACCCTCCACCAGCAAAAAGATTAGGACTCGCTGAAGGCTCAGGTGATGGTTAGCATTTTTTAGCAATAAAGTATTTTTTAATTAAGGTGGGTACTTTTTTTTAGATATGATGCACACTTAGACTACAGTATAAACATAACTTTTATATGCACTGGGAAACCAAAAAATTCATATAACTTGCTTTACTGTGATATTAGCTTTATTGTGGTGATCTGGAACTGAACCCACAATATCTCTGAGGTATGCCTACATATGAAGCAAAATTGATAGAACAGAAAGAAGAAACAGACAAATTCACAAATCTATTTGATTTCAACATCCCTGTCTCAAAATCTGATAGAAAAAGTAGACAGAAAAGCAGTAAGAACACAGAAGACAGCCTCAACATTATAAACTAAACATAATAAGTATTTATAGAAACTCCAACCAACACAGCAGAATATGCATCCTTATTAAGTATACATGGAACATTTAGCAAACTAGACCATGTCCTAGTGCATAAAACAAGTCTCAAGTTTAAAAGGATTCAAACAGGGCCGGCCCGGTGGCTTAGCGGTTAAGTGCGCGCGCTCCGCTGCTGGCGGCCTGGGTTCGGATCCCGGGCACGCACCGATGCACCGCTTCTCCGGCCATGCTGAGGCCGCGTCCCACATACGGCAACCAGAAAGATGTGCAGCTATGACATATAACTATCTACTGGGGCTTCGGGGGAAAAATAAATAAATAAAATTATAAAAAAATAATAATAATAATAATAAAAAAATAAAAGGATTCAAACAATAAAAAAATACATTCTCTGACCACAATGGAATTAAATTAGAAATCAATAACAGGACAATTTCTGGAAAGTCCTCAAACATTTGGCAACTAAACAACACATCTCTAAATAATCACAGGGCAATTAGAAAGTATTTCTAACTGAATAAAATTAATACATGACATCAAAATGTTTGGGATGCAACTAGAGCAGCACCTGAAGGGAAATTCATAGCATTAAACAGTTATGATGGAAAAGAAAAAAGGTCTTAAGTCAAATGACCTAAGCTTCCACCTTAAGAATACAACAATGAATTAATGAACATCAATAAAACAGAAAATAACAATGAAACCAAGAGCTAGTTCTTTGAGAAGATAAGATGAACAAACCTCTAGCCAGATTAATCAGGAGAAAAAGAGAGGAGACACAAATTAACATCAGGAATAAGAGAAATAAAATCACTACAGACCCTCAAGAAATTAAAAAGATAATAAGAAAACATTATGAACAATTTTATGCCAATACATTCAACAACTAAGACAAATTCCTTGCAAGACACAAACTAGCAAAGGTCCCCGATGAAAAAATAGATAACCTGAATAGGCCTATATCTATTAAAAAGATTAAATATGTAGTTAAAAACCTAACCATGAGAAAACTCCAAGGCCCAGATGGCATCACTGATGAAATTTACCAAACATTTAAGAAAGAAATAACACCAATTCTACACAACCTCTTCCAAGAAACACAAGAGAATACAGTAGTCTCTCTTTACCTGAGATTTCTCATTCCATAGTTTCAGTTACCCTCAGTCAACCATGGTCCAAAAATATTAAATGGAAAATTCCAGAAATAAACAATTTAAGTTTTAAACTGCAGGCCATTCTGAGCAGTATGATGAAATCGTGCGCCATCCCACTCCGTCCCACCCAGGACATGAATCACCCCTTTGTCCAGCATATCCACGCTGCATAAGCTACCTGCCCGTTAGTCACTTATGACATAGTCTTCCCAGTTATCAGATCAACTGTGGAGGTATCGCAGAGCTTGTTTAAAGTAACCCTTATTTTACGTAATAATGGTCCCAAAGCGCAAAAGGAGTGATGTTGGCAATTCAGATATGCCAGAGAGAAGCTATTGTTGTGAACCTCTTACTGTGTCTAATTTACAAATTAAACTTTATCACAGGTTAAGTATGAATAGGAAAAAACATAGCATATACAGGGTTCAGTACTATCAGTGGTTTCAGACATCTGCTGGAGGTCTTGGAATGTATCCCTTGCAGGTAAGGAGGGACTATTGCAAAACACATCCAAACATATTCCCTGATACCACCATTATTCTGATGCCAAAACCAGACAAAGGCATTATAAGAAAAGAAACTACAGAATAATATCCCTCATGAATATAAAATTTAAAAAATTTTCACAAATCCAATGATATATGTAAAAGATAATACATCATGACCAAGTGGGGCTCATCTCAGGAACGCAAGTTTGGCTTAACATTCAAGAACACTCAACATGGTAAAGGGAGTCTATAAAAAATCTACAGCCGACACAATACTTAAAAGCGAAAAACTACTTTTCCTCTCAGGTCAAGAAAGTGACATTGATATCTACTCTCACTATATCTATTCAACACTGTAATGGAGGTACTGGCCAGTGCATTACAGCAAGAAAAAAAAATAAAGAACCTGCAGACTGGAAATGAAGAACTAGAATTTTCCTTATTGACAGATCATATGATTGTCTCTATATAAAATCTTAAGGAATCTTTTTTAAAAAAACACTATTAAAATTAATAAGTGAGTTTAGTAAGGTTGCAAGACACAAGATCAACATCCAAAAATCAATTGTATTTCCATATGCTAGCAATAAACAATCAGAAACTGCAATTCAAAAAATATTACCACATTACCACTTATAACAGCTTTCAAAAATACAAAATAGGGATAAATCTGATTAAAAATGTACACATTATACTTGTATATTGAAAACTAAACAATATTGCTAAGAAAAATTAAAGATAATCTAAATAAATGGAGACGTATACCATGTTTGTGGGTCAGAAGACAACATTGTTTAGATGTCAATTCATCTCAAATTGATTTATGGATTCAACGCAACCCCAATCAAAGTCCCAGGAAGCTTTTTTTGTAGAAATTGACAAATAGAATCCAAAATTCATTTGGAGATGCAAAGGACCAAGAACAGCCAAAAAAACTTTGAAAACGTAGTTGTTCGAGGACTTACCTGACTTCAAAACTTTTACATATATAGTAATCAAGACAATGTGTTATGGTGTCAAGACAGACAGTGGATCAGTGTAACAGAATATAGAGTCCAGAAATAGATACATATATATATGGCCAATTGATTTTTGATAAAGTTGCAAAGACAATTTAGCGGAGAAAGGACTATCTTTTGAACAAATAGTGCTGGAACAATTGGATATGCATATTGAAAAACATGAACATCGATCCATTCTTCACACAACAAATAAAAATTAACTCAAAATAGACCATGGACCTAAATATAAAAGCTAAAACTACAAAACTTCTAGAAGAAAATATAAAGAAAATCTTTGTGACCTCTAGTTAGGCAAAGATTTCTTAATATAACACATAAAGCACAATTGATAAAAAGAAAAAATAATGAAGAGGAATTCTTCAAAACTAAAAACGTACTTTTCAAAAGACAGTGTAAAAAGAATATTTTCTCCAGACTGGGAGATAATATTTGTAAATTACATATCTGATAATGGACTTCTGTTCAGAATATATAAAGAACTCTCAATACTCGACAATAAGAAAACTACCCAATTTTAAATCAGACAAAAGATATGAACAGGCAAAGCAAATATATAGATGCAAATAACCATATGGAAAGATGTTCAATATCATTATTCATTAGGGAAGTGCAAATTAAAACTACAGTAAGATACAACTATACTACACACCTATTAGAATGGCTAAAATTGAAAAGACTGAGCACATCAACTATTAGGGGAGATATGGAGCCAATGGGTCTTTAATTCCTTGCTAGTGGGCATGTAAAATACCACAATTCCTTTGGGAATCAGTTTAGCAGTATCTTAAAATTAAGTGCACACACTACAGGACCAAGACATTTTACTCCTAGGTATTTACCTAAGACAAATGAAAACATGTCCTTACAAAGACTTGTTTACAAATGTTCATAGCAGCTTAATCTGTGATGGCCAAAAATGGCAAACAACCCAAAAGTCCATCGAGGTGAATGGAGAAACAAATTGTCGTACATCCATACAACGGAATACTACTCAGCAATAAAAACTAACTATCGATATATGCATCAACATGCAATAATGCTGAAATAATTGTGCTGAGTGAAAAAAGCCAGGCAATATAACAATAGATACTGTATAAATCCACTTATATGACATTCTAGAAAATATAAACTAATCAATAGTAGACAGAAAGCATATCAGTGATTGCCTGGGGTAGAGGGGATGAAGGACAGGAAGGGGTGGAAGGAAGTGACTTCAAAGGAGCACTAGGAAACTTTAGGGGGTCATGAATATGTTCATTACCTTAATTGTGGTGATAGTTTCATGGGTGTATACAAATGTCAAAAGGCATCAAATTGTACATCAAATATTTACAATTTACTGTTTATCAACTATATCTCAATAAAGCTGGGAAAGCCGAGAGAAAGACAGAAAACTACCAACAACATAAAAGATAGGCATCTAATTCTGGACACCCGGAGCCTCTGAATTTTTGTCTTGGTCCTCTCTCTCGCTGTCCAGGTGCCAGTGCTGGGTATTCATCCACACCCTACTTTCATTAAGTGCAAAAGTGACAGGAAAGCTTTCTGTGGGGAATGAATTATGGACTTGGAAAAGGAGAAAAATGAGAGCACACAGAACGTTCATTCTGTAACTTAAAACTCCTTGGCAGCAAGATATAAGGAGACTTTCCTTTGGTTTCTTTAAATTTTTCTGCACTTTCCAAATTCTTTACAAGCATTATTTTGCTCTTTTGGGAGGGGGGAGGAAACCATTTTAAAAGAACCAGTTTAAATTCTCCATTAAGTAAAGAACTATGCAAAAAGAAACCAAGGGGTTATCATCCTGATAATTAATGACTAGGACCTGAACATACACACAAATCTGAGCAGTAATGTAGATCAAAAAACAGGGAGATTTCATTTATAAAGGATGAAGGATATTTACAATAGATGTACAAGGTCAAAACGTCAAAAAACAGATATGTTCTAAATTCTGAATTTCGCTTGTCAACCACTGAGTTGGCTTTCACCTAATTAAAGACATAATATGTTTTAACTGATTTCCTGCCCCTTAGATTGAAAACTGAGCTCTCACATGCCAAAGGGAAAGTCCTGGATGAATTTCCAGGAGGTTGGGGGCAGTAACAAGAGGTTCCTCTCCACTAAGGCTTACAAGCCTGCAAGTGAATCAAGCCTCACAACCCAGGATGGATGCCAGCAGAGGCAGGATTTCTTAACCCTGTTTGTCCCAAGCTGGCGGCGGCAGACATTTACATCACCTTTTTTAGCAAGTGTAGAAAGCCAGCAGGGGGTTCAGAAATGCCAAATGCTGATAAAATATGTTTCTTTTTAAATAACTTCACAGGTCAAATTAGGTACAAAATGCTTTTTATGCAACCTGAATACAAATCTTAAGAGTCTTCCTATGTGGTTTTTAGAAGAATAAACCAACTTCTTAGTGACCATAGAACTCTTGGCTTAATTCTTCACTTTCATTTCAGAGAAAAAACATGAAAGTAGGTTAGCATACACCACAACACTACACACATAACGTAACAGAACACTTACATGTCTTGGAGTGTTCATGTGATAGCATGTAATTGGCGAGAGGCGGTGTGTAAGTTAAACACTGCAACGCTGCGTTGGCAAAACAGGTATTGCCCAAATTCTGGAGCCCAGCTCCAACTCTGTGAGTTTGTTGCCACTTAAGACAAATCTTCTCAGATGGGAAAAGAACTTTTTGAGGAGGAGCAATGCCATCACCTAGGGCTAGAAAAATGAACAACAAATATTTAAAAACAAAGCTTTGCAGGCCTCTGAAGCTAAATAAATGGCAACACATCAAACTTGAATCTGATCAAGATTCTAAATCTAATTATTGGCTAACCAGAAATACAGGGGAGAAAGGGACATTTTAAAAGACAGAAGCCAGGATGTGGGAAACTCTGAATGATTTAGTTTCTTCAATAAATAAATTGCAAGGACAAAAAGGATGAGGAATTACAGATTAAAAGAAACTTAGGGCCAGCCCCGTGGCATAGTGGTTAAGTTTGGCACAGTCCACTTCGGTGGCCTGGGTTCACAGGTTTGGATCCTGGGCGCAGACCTACACCACTCGTCAGCCATGCTGTGGTGGTGACCCACATACAAAAGAGAGGAAGATTGGCACAGATGTTAGCTCAGGGCTAACCTTCCACAGCAAAAAAAGAAAAAAAGAAACTTAAAAGACATCCACCAAATGCAAAGTGTAGACTTTGTTTGGATGTTGATTTCAACAGCCACCTGTTAAAAAAAAAAATTATAGGACAACCAGGGAAATTTGAACATTGACTAGATTTTTAATATAAAGATGTTTTGATTTTTAGAAAAGAATTATTCAGATATATGCACTAAAATATTTATAAATAAAATATGAAGTCTTGGATTTGCTTTAAAATGATGGAGGGGGAAAGGAGTATGTGGGTGGAGGTATAATTGGCCATGAGTTGATACATGTCAAAGTTGACTGATGGGTACATGCGAGTTCATTATTATTACTCTTTTATATGTACTTAACATTTTTCATAATAGAAAGCTTTAAAAATAAATAAACAACAACACAGTCAATAAAAAGTGCAGGATATGTCAATTCTCTATAGCATTTGCTATGGATGCTTATATTCAGTACCACCACCATCACTGTCATCTTCATCATCATCTCACTTACTGAGTCCTTACCAGCTGTCAGATAGATAGTCTCAATGCTGAGAGTTGGTAATGACACCCTCCTCATTTTACCAGGAAGGAAACAGGCTCTGTATTTAGGCTGTTGGGCATCACTATACACACTCATAAGTGTATTATACATGGTCTAAAAAGATTTTCATCTTTTTTTTTTTTTTTTTGCAGGGAAGATTTGCCCTGAGCTAACATTCGTTGCCAATCTTCCTCTTGCCCCAGTGCTTAGTTGTATATTCTAGCTGTAAGTCCTTCTAGTTCTTCTATGTGAGCCACTGCTGCAGCATGGCAACTGACAGACGAGTGGTGTAGTTCTGAGACCGGGAAGCAAACCCAGGCTGCCAAAGTGGTGAGAGCACTGAACTTTAACCACCAGGCCCTCAGGGCTGGCTTGATTTTTATCTATTTTTAAGACTTATAAACAAATTACTAATGAGAATTATGCTAACAGAACTCAGGTGAAGCTCAAAAAACAACTTATTTCGGAAAGTTCAAAATTACCCACAACAAGACTACTTTTTCAAAAGTGCCAGGTCCTCAGTGCTACCGTAGATCAAGACGCCCAGAGGATGGTTCTGTATTTTAATAGAGATATTAATGAGTATTTAAATATGCAAGGCCAGGCTTCAGCTTGATGGGGAATGGAGAGCAAAATTAGGGAAAGAGAAATGAGTCTGTAGAGTGGGACAAAGGCCCGGAAAAGGGCAAGGCAGGGCACTGTGAGCTAAGTCCTGAGGGAGAGAGAGGAGCCCAGCAAGGTGACAGGAGGCTAGAGTCTGTGAGAAGACGTCCGGTGGGAAAGTCTTGATGGTGAAGGTCTTTAAACCTCTATGCATAACATTCAACATTCAGTTAAACTATTTGTTTTGTGATATAAACTCCCCCCTTCAGCAATTCACACCACCCACTCCCACATCACAATATCACACTGATTAAGAGGACTCAGAACAATAAAAGGGCCAAATTATTCTAAGCCAAACAACGTTCTGAGTAGGAACTAATCAATTTTCTTTTCATTTCCAAGTTTCCAAATCCAAAAGTCTTAGAAGTACCAACTATAGTGTCAATGTCTTATTTATCTGGATGAGTTTTAACAAATGTAACTACATTTACATAGTTTCAACAAATGTAACATTTACATTATCTGTTTTCTTTCAAAGAGCTTTATTACTAGAGACGATTTTAACTGGCAAAAAAAAATCACCCAAAACAGTTGGGTTGAGCCCATTTGTTAAAGGCAACCATTTTTAAAAACATCTTCACATTCTTAAGACAGATATCTATTTAGTGAACTATAGTTAACTGACAAGTTAACGAAATGCTTGCCCATCTCAATTCTCACCAAGATAAAGTTTATCCTTCAAAAAAATTAGGAATAAAAGAAACTACAAATACCACAGTAACTAAAAATAATCTACCCTGTTATGATACATATGTTAATCATGAACAAGCAGCAACGGAAAATGAAGCCCATCAAATGACGTAACTCTGCTCGCCATTCAGGTGGCAATATGCCTTGCAAACTAAGCCCCTGTCTGAAAACTACCAAGCCATTGACAGCATTTATACAGGAGTTTCTTGGGGTGACTCTTAAAAAGTAGTACCTTGGTCCTTTTGTGGTGAAGGTTTTGATTTATCAGGTACAGATGAACTTGAATAAACTACAGCACCAGGTACTGGTCCTAAAGAAAGCGTGTGATTTGAAACATCATTTAAGGAAGACACAGCACCCCAGCTGGCAGAACCTGCATCCATGTCTCCAGGTGAGACCGCCTCAGAACTGCCAGGCTGATTCTGATAGGCTGATGGGTCTGAAGATTCAGAAGCTTTGTCAACTATGGTCATTGTTCAATTCTGCAAAAGACAAAAAGCATACATTCATTTCATAAGGTGGGAAAAGTAGTCCACTTATTCTACCATTAGATCCTGGAAAGTTATCTTAGCTATTTTTAATTATTCAAACAAATCACCCAAATAGAAAATCAACAGTATTTTTTAACCTTGTAATCATTTCCTTGGGACATTTAGCATTCTACTAATCTGAAGGTGTCAACAATTTTTAATCATAAAATCCTCAATGAAGTATTTGATTAGATCTTTTCATTCTATTCCATACCCCCTAAAAGTCTGATATTTCAGTTTATTATAATCAGGTACCTCAATTTCCAATTCTATGCATTTACCAAGTACCTGTATTTTTTCTTTCTATTGCTTAAAACTAGAACACGAAATGCACTAATACATTTGACTCAATTTTCAACTGATATATTAAGTCCTCATGGAAAAGTTGCAAATACATGAAGAGAAAATCTAGCTTTAATTTTGAGCTTGAAGTCCAAAATGACATTATTTGAAATACGTCTTTTAAAATATAGGAAGTCTCACCTTTGAAACACATTTTCCTGAAAAGGCTCATTTATTACTTAAATGAAGCCCATAAGACATTACTGACATTGAACTTGAACACAAATACACGTTATAAAAGTACTTAATAATTTACTCTCTGAATCCTATTTTAAAATCTTACGGTTACCACTAATTGAGCATTTTCTATGTGCTGAGCATTGTGTTAATCACAGAACATACACGAACTTACTCAATTTTCATAATGGATCTATAAGAGATTGGACAGAATCCACAAGGTCTATAAAATGGAGCAACTATAACCCAAACTAGTCAGCAACTGGGACTAAGCACCACGTACAACATTCCCGGCAGGGGTTCCTTCTGGCTACACTAACCTAGCCAACAGACTACCTTCAGGAATGTTTCCAAAATGGCCCACTGGCAACCACACGTAGTATGCTACCCCTCTGCAGATACCTTTCAGGTATGCCCCTGGCTGCCCCCAGCACAACATCCTAACACCTTGACTTGACAGTGCCTGACCTGGGAACCTCTTCACACATTTCCTGTGTTCCACTCCCACCTGCTCTCTCTGGAGTCTGCACATGCTATTCTTTTTTTACCTAACTCTCTTCCATCCTTCCATCTCTGGCCAGTTAACGCTTCCACTTCTCAGTTTAGAATTCATCTTTTCTGAGACGCTTTCCTTGACACCCCCTCCCACCAAGACAGGGTTAGAACCCCTCCTAGAAGCTCCTCTGGCACCCTTGTGCTAATTTCTATAGTAGCACTGCGCACCTACTCCACAGCAGTTTTACTTGCTGCTCTCCATCATGTTCTTATTTATATCTCCAGACCTGGCATAGGGAAAGCTTTCCATACATGTGTTGAACAAATGAATGAATCTTGGAGATAGGAAGCAACTCGTGTTTGCTTTTAGCACCAGCTTGTGCTGAGTGATTTATACGCAGTATCTCATTTAATCCTCAAAAAACTCTGCAGTAGGAATAACCTTTAAAATTTGTTTTAAAAAAATATGCAATACAGTAAAGTAAAAGGATAATAAACACCCACATACACAGCACCTTGACAAATGTTATGATGCACTGTCTGCTCACAATAAGGCTTTTTTTAAGTCTGAACTTTGTTGTAATTTGAAATTAAGACATGCTTATCACCCCCCAAAAAGTATAACCTTAAGAAATTTTTTGGACTCTTAAGTATAAATGGAAAAGTAGGTGTTAATTAGCTCTTAATAAAATAAGAAAAACTGAATTGAAATTTTAAATCAGCCTAAGACATAGGACCTTCATTCAGGAAGAAAGCTTGAACCTTATTATCCAAATAAAGTTTACACTTTCCTCATCTAACAGTCAAAAGAAATTATGCAACAGTGTGGAGGCAAGAGCAAGAAAACAAAAGAGCAGGAGGAAGGAGGAGGAGGAAAAGCAAGAAGAAGAAAGCCAAAGTAGAGTAATAAGGAAAAGGTAATCTAGCCTGATTTACAATAACATTAAATAGCAAAAACCTTGATTTTCCCGGGATAAACATCCCTTGAGGACAATCATTAACAAATAGCCAAATAAAACCATTTTATTTGCACCAATTGCCCTTTTGTTTGGGGGGGGAGGTTGCTTCTTAAATGAAAAAAATTAAGGAAAACATACAACCAGTCATCAATAACCATATAGCATTATAATTTTGTGAAAACAAACCAAAACCATGCATTGTCTTCATTTGTATGAATTCTTACCCTAAAACCATCAGGTATCAAACTAAATTCCATCTGCTACAGAGACAAAACCTTTCTAGAAAACAGTATTGTGTCGGACTTGGGATTCATACGGTTACAGGTTCTTTCCTCAGTAAAGCTTCTAAACATTACTATTATAACTCTCAGGACTTTTAAGCAACTACTTCAATGAAAAGTTAAAATTTCTCTCAACATCTGATGACGATACACAAAAAGTTACAAAAGCATGTTTGAAAAAAACCGAGTACATGAATCAAGGCTGGATGTGTCTAGAGGAATGAGACAAATTGACTTCACAAGTGTTTCCTTTGCTTTAAGTACAATCTTTTATTCAAAAGTCTTAAAATTCTCAGTCCCTTATATGTTATTTCTCCCTTGGTACTTCTACCAAATGCAAGAATGCATTATTCTTTTTTCATTTTTAAAAAGTATATCGCTATTCAAACACTGTGGCAGTCCACATACATTGAGGTAATAGTATCAATACCTGTAAAAAGAAACTGTTACACTCTGCTTCTTCATAAACAATGTAACCCACATTCCTGTAGCATTTCTATTTAAAGAGAAAAACACAAGCTTTAACACGACACAACCTTGGTTTTAATTATTTTTAAGTAAACAAAACGACTAGCCTTAAACCTTTATAAATCAGACATGGTAGACTTAATTCAATGACATAAAAAAAGAAAGTGAAACTGACCCTAAATAAAAACAATTAAGTGAAACTGATTATTCATACCTTCTGTGCACTTTGAGTAATAGTCAAAAGAGTAGAATTATGTTTAAAATATACAAGTCCTAAAATTTTTTGAGACGCTACAAAAATGTACGTACCGTCGTTACCTTGAAAAAGAGGCGTTAACTAAATAGTTTTTCAACTAGTTTTATTGTTATTTGTTATTTGAGTTATTTACTTTAAATGACCCACATGTTTTCCCATAAACAAGTAAGCCCTAAGGCCTCCCTGAATATAAAAGAGCTATTCAACAAAAGTAATCTCAACTGCATTCATTATAGCGAGGTTAAAGTCCCAGATTGTAAAACTTCTGTCCCGTCAAATTTTCATTTCAAACCGATCTCCCTCTCCCCCTAACCCCCTCCAGGTAAGTTAGCTCTTCCTGCCCGAAGCATAAAGACCGCGACCGGGGCACACGCGCTTTTGGGGACGCGCCGCGGGGGCCGGCCCTCCCCTCTCCTCCTCGCGAGGGTGCCCGCTCCGCCCGGCGGCCGGCGTGGGGAACTCGGACACTCGGCGGACGAGCCAGGTGGACGGCCCCGCGCGGGCTGACCGGCGCGGCGGGTGGGCCGCGGAGGGACGCCCGGGTGGGAAAGTTTGTCTCTTTAGGGGGTGGAGCGGGGGCGGGGAGGCGAGCCCGGGGCTTCGAGGGGCGCTCGGGGGCGGGAGGTGGCAGCCACGCGGGGGGCGGCGGGCGGCCCGGGGACGCCGGGCTCCTCGGCCGGCGGCCGGCACACGCCCACCCCGGCGGACCCGTGCCGGCCAGGCCGCCCGCAGCCGCCCGCCAGGCCGGGCCCACGGGCCGAGGGGGCGGGCAGGGGCCGGGTGGGGGTGGAGGGCAGTGTCCATGGCAACCAGGGGGGTCCGGCCTCCCCGCGCAGCCCCGCTCTCCCGGCGCCCGGCCGCCGCGGCCGCCGCCCCCTCCGCCCCCTCCCCAGCGGCCTGGCCCGGCCGGCAGTGGCGGCGCTGCCACCGGCGCGGCGGGGTCCCAGGCGGCCCGCGGCTACGGAGGGGGCGGCGGGAGAGGGGCCGCGCCAGCCCCCGGCGGGCCGCGCCGGCGGAGGGGCGGCCGGGCCAGCTGCGGCCCAGGCGAGCGAGGCGCTCCGCGGGCCCCACGCCGGCCAGCGGCGGGCGGGAGAGGCGGGAGCTTACCTGACCCGGCTCGGCGCTCGCTCCATCCCCCTCGGCCGCCGCCGCCGCCGCCGCCGCCGCACACAGCCCAGCCGCCCGGCGGGGGACAATGACGTGCCTCCATCCGGGCACCGCCGCCGCCGCCTCCGGGTCAGCGCCGCGCCCGCCGCGCCCCGCCGGGCCGCCAGGGGGCGCGCCAGGGCCGCGCCCGCACCCGCCGCCGCCCAGGGGCCGTCGCACAAGAGGCGCGGCACGCAGCTAACGGGCCAGGCGAGCGCGGGAGGGGCCGTCGCCAAAGCGCCGCGGGCGCAGGCTGGCGCGCGCGTCACTGGGGCGCCAGGGCGCCGCGGAAGGAGCGCGCTGATTGGCCGAGCTGACGGCGCGCGGCGCGGGCCGGGGAGGTCCTGCCCCGAGCCGTCGGCGGGAGCGGAGCGCGCCGCGTGGGGCGGCTGAAGCCCGAGGGGAGGCGGGAGGCCCGCGCAGTGGACAGCAGACGCGGGGCGCCTGGGTCCCCCAAACGTGAAGTACAAACCTTCGCGCGCTTCGCCACTGGACTGCGGCGCTCGTCCCTCGGCCTAGCGAGCCTGCATGTAAGGACGCCGGCCCCAGCGGAGCGCCAGCTCGCCATCTGACTGCACAACTGTGTGTGACGGGAAGCGGAGAATTTAAACCTGGCTCCAGAAAAGGCAGACCCCTGCCCATCCCATCCCGATTTCATCTCAGATCCGAGCATTCCACAGTCTTTGGGGCTGCTAGACCAGCTCTTGCTCCCGAGTGCCAGGTCCATACTTCCAGACACTTATTGGATGTCTCCATCGCGAGGTCGCACAGAGAACTAATTGATTCATCGTTGCATCTCCCCTCCACCACGACCCTGCTCCTCCCCGTTGGGTTCCCTGCTTTGATTAAGGACAAGGTACTCTCCTGCACTAACCTGAGTCCTCCCTCTGTCTCTCCCTCCTCACAAGGTCAAACCCCCAACAGTCACACCCACCCGGACCTACCCAGGGGCTTGATTCTGACTCTCCCCAGGCAACCTTTCTTCTCTCGCCACGCCCATTCCCACAGTCTTCTTTCTGGTGCTCTCCTAGTCTGTCCACTCCCACTCAGCTTCATACTGTGGCCAGGATTATCTTTCAAAAACACAGGTTAGATGTTGCTCCCCTCCTCAGAGCCTTCAGCCACTTTCTTGGCCCACAGAATAGACTCAACTCCTTTGCCTGATATTGAAGTCTCCAATTCTCTTTCCTCTTTTATGTGTCCCAGCCATAACAAACTTTTTCCTGCAAACACCCCACTGCTACATCTGCTTATAGAAATCCTACCCGTGCCTCTTCTTCCATGAAGCCCTACTTGAGTCCTCCATCAGAATCTTATTACTCCCCCTATAGATTGCACAAATCTTTTATGATAGCACTTATTTCACTATTATTATGGAAAGAAGCCACTGAAGTCATTACAATGTCAGTTGTGTGTTTGGAGCAGAACACTGAAGTACCTTGAGGAAACGAAAAAGGAAGAGGTGAATTCCAAACCTCCAAAATGCAGTGCCCACTTTCAGGATGAACACCACAACTTAATTCCTGATGAAGAATGGTTACGGAATTTCACCTTCACAGCCCTTACAACACTACTAAGATTTGCAAGAACAGAATAGCCATAGGGATGGACTCAGGAATTTTCTTGCCTTTTCCAAATGACTTCCAGATGATTAAATTCAGAATGAGAAGAATTAAAGATCCAAACCTTAAAATTCACCTGAGTTTTGTGGTACATATTTCAAAATTCTTCCCTTGGAAGTCACATTAGAAGTTTGGCTTCTAATTTCAATTTCCATTTTGCATTCTCTCGACAAACTGCCCCTGCAGTCAGCCTCTTAATACAGTTACCTGAGCACCTCGGATAGGAATAGAGATTTTTTTTAAAAACCATCCCTTAGCATTCCCTACCCAGAACAAGCTTGGGGGGGGGGGGTTGCAAAGCACAGCCCCCTGCACCTTCCTCCCTGCCTTGAAAGCAAACGTAGAGGGCCTTTTCCAATAAGTTTCAGTGCCGCTTATTACAGCAAACTGACGACATAAATGGAGAAGTTACAAAGGATATTAGGAAGTCCCTGCCTTCAAACAGCTGGGTCTTGGGCTGAGATAGGAAGCAAACTTGCCCCAGAAGCTCGTTTTCCTCCAGACCAGAGCTTAATCCAAAGTGAATGCTCTTTGGAGATTTCACTTTCCTTCTGTTCTTACAAGCTGTGTGACCTCCAGAGATGACTTAGCCAGTTGCCTTTACCAAAACTGTCTTTATGCTAGAGGCAAACCGACTCCAAGTGCTTCACCTCCCAGTCCCGGTGATAACATGATCAAAGAGCAAAAGATGTCAAAGAGGAACAAATCAGATTTCCCAAGGACCTCCAGACGCTCAGGGAGCCTGTAGTGGCGTTGTTAAGCCCTAACCAGATCCCCTTTGCTGGCTGACACACCCATCCATTCCCCTCCCAGCTGCTAGGAGTGTTAGCCACTAATAACCCACAGCCGCCCCCTTCTTCTGACAACTGTTCTTGGCTGAAGGGGAGTTGCCTCGTGGGGTGGTTAACCACACCTACCCCCTTACAGCCTACATCAACGGCTCACTGACGTAGAGGTTCAGAACGGCCTTGCCTCAAGTTGTGACCAGTCTTGGGTGTGTTTCATCCTCCAGTGGACTCCCAGTGGATCTCCCACTGAGACTACATCCTTGCTTAACCCCCTTCCCTTCTTTCATTCCCTTTCTCCCCAGAGCATTCCCTCAACATATCACATGCACCTGAATTCTGTCTCAAGCCCGGCTTCTAGGTAGCCTGGCTTAAGACAGTCGGCACCAGGAATGGTCCTGAGAAGCCGAGTCTAAGGATAGGATTCCAGGTGACAGGTGGGACACTGATAGCTGTGCAGTTGTGTAAGGCTCCCACCTGGCAGGAACAGGGATGGGAGGTGGGTAGAAGGGGATGCGTTGGCTTATTCAATCTCTCTGGTGTTTGAGGACATGGGGGAAATAGTAATTAAAAGAACTGTGAAATTGGGTGGCCACTGATGCTTTAAAGAGGGAAAATGGCTCCGGGCCGTCAGTCATCAATATAAAGCAAAGCATGCAAGCCAGAGAGCCTCCTTAGCAGGCTGCTGCAACCACTACCTGCAGTCAGAGGGCAGACAGTCCTGGCGACCAGGCTAAGGTTCATTTAAAAGGAGCAGAACTTTAGAAATGGTTGACTCCTCAGCCATGGTCAGTTTCTAACACCAAAGGCAGGGCTCTGATAAGGAAGAGGTGGGATAAGACTAAGGATGAGAATCTAACCACAGCAGAACTTCAGACTCCTCTGAAACCTTTGGGCCTGCAGAAGTGGCCCACTCCCACTCCCTAACCTGAAGACTATACACATGACGCAGGTACCCTACAAGACAATGCATTCTTCAGGATCTGCCTCCATAGCCCCCATGGCCACTAGACCAATCACTACAGTTAGGTCTCAGTTTGACCTGACTAGGTATGTGTTCTGCCTGCTTAGGGAGGAGTGGAATTATATGTTGAAGGAGCTGCAGGACCCGGTTAATATATAACAGCAGGAACTGGAAAGAAGCCTGAAAATGGATCCCAAGTGGGCTAGATCAAGGGGGAGGCGGGGATATGGGAGAGTTTGTAGATATGGGGCACTCTTCCATAACATAGATCTAACACTTTGGCAAGGGCCCTGAGTGGGCTGGCTCTGATACTCTGTATGGATGGTACTTTGCAAAAGAAATGAGCCCCATTAAATGAAGTCGAGATGCCATGACTTCCGTGGTAGACAGGGGAGGAAGGAATCAATAGGCTCAAGGAAGTGAATATGCTAGAACAGATGCTACCAGCTGACTGTATTCCGTGAGAGGACCTGGAAGACTTTCTGTTTATCAAGGCCATGGGAGGTGGGGGCACCACAAGCTTTGTTGAAAAACTCTCTGACACCACCAATGGTGCCTGTCATCTGTAGGCCAGGGCTGACAATAGGGGATGCTGTTACAGAACTGGGCTCTCTAGTGGCAAGAGGAGGTGATAGGATCCTAGAGTGACAGAGGCTGGGTGGCAGCACTTACCCATCAGAAGCAAAGGTGGGCATGATTGCTGTAATGGGCAGCAGGGTCAGAATGGCAGATAGGGGCACCTGACTTTCAGAGATCCATGGAGATGCTGATAGAACACTGGGCAAGATAGATGGGTAGTCAGCAAAGGCCTAATATATATAATCAAAGGATATATACGTATACATATAAAATCTGGAGCCAGCCCTGGTGGTCTAACGTTTAAGATTTGGCTCTCTCACCACCATAGCCCAGGTCCATTTCCCAGTCAGGGAACCATACCACTCATCTGTCGATTGTCATACTGTGTCATACTGTTGCTGTGATGCTGAAAGCTATGCTACTAGTATTTCAAATACCGGCAGGGTCACCCACGGTGGACAGGTTTCAGCGGATCTTCCAGACTAAGACCGACTAGGAAGAAGGAGGACCTGGCCACCCACTTCCAAAAAAATTGGCCATGAAAACCCTATGAAGAGCAGCGGAGCAGTGTCTGATACAGCACCAGAAGGTGAGAAGGTGGCGCAAAAAGACCCGTACACAGGGTTGCTAGGAGTCGGAATGGACTCAACAGCACTAACAACAACGAATAAAATCTGGTTGTGCAGAAGACTGAGGTCAGCTGTCCCAGTGAAAAGCCACAATCACCTGCCCAGTTTCCCCACCTGAGCTAGTTCTCAGTTCCAAAACACCCACTCAGTAAAAGAGAAGCCAGATCCATGGCAAGTGTACACAGTAGTGATTCTCCAAATCCTGGATATTTCCAGGCTATTGGTTACAGAGTCCAAGTTAATTCGGGCAGATTGGTACCTAAAGCACCCACAGCACTCCCTTTTTGCTAAGGGGGTAAGAATATATGGGGTCAAGTAATACATTAGTTCCTGACCCACATCCCTCAGTGGGTCCATTGGGCCCACAGTGGTCATTTCTATGGTTCCCAAATGTAATATCCAAATGGTCATCCTTGGCAGTTGGCAGACCCTCACATTGGTTCCTTGACTTGGAGAGTAAGAGCTATTGTAGTAGAGAAAACCATGTGGAAGCCCCGAAACTGCCCCCCCAGCCAAGAGAGTCACTCTTGGGGGGAATGGCAGAGAATAGTCCACCCTCAGAGTTGTAGAGGATGCAGCGCTTGTGGTCTCCATCATGTGCCCATTTAATTCACCAGTCTGGCCCCTGCAAAAACTGGGGGATCATGGAGGATGACAATGGACTACTGCAAACTTAACCATCAAGGACTCATCTAGCACCAGCTGAATTCCACCACTACCTACTCCATCCCTCGGAGTTCTTCTACACCCACAACAGAACGGAGTAGTACTTAGAATGTCTTAGTCAATCCTTGCTCTAAGCCCCTCTGAGCAAACATAAACAAGACCCTTTACCTCTTACAGATTTTACTCATAATCACTGTGAACAAATAAGAAATAATATAAACACCAAAAAGCATATTCAAAAGAAGTACCTACCATATTTTGCCACAAAAAGAAAGAAGGAAGGAAAGAAAAGAAAGAGAAAAGGAGTACCTACCTTTCACTGTTAGAGTGCTCAGGTGACACCCTCAACAGACTTGTCCCTGCAGCCTGGACTGAGACGCGGTCATCGTAGAGTGCTGTTTGGAGACAGACAGACTAGGTGTAAATTCCAGCTCTAGCTTTTATTTATTAGTTGAGTTCTTTGGGTCTTGCTTTGGACTCTTATGAAATGCAAGTCTTGTTTAATTTATCAAAGTCAACTTTATCCTAATGGATAATTAACACCCCTTCCTCCTAACCCAACATAAGACATTAAAGCCTGAAAGTTTTCAAGGAAGGATATATTTGATTTTCTGAGGACCACTGTCTCCTATGAAGGAAATCTGAGACCACAGCTCACCAAATCTTAGACCTGGTTTATTTTTAGGTGACAGATCTCAAGTCACTCCTTTATGTATTGCCAAAATATTAATTTAGAATCCAGAACAAGCCATGCATTGGAGATACTGTACCTACTTTCCAGAGACCATTTTGTTTGGAATATAGAACTATACATAATTAGCTACCCCACATTGTAATAATGTACCAAATGAGGAAGGTAAAGCTTAGGATGCAGTGGGAGGGTTTAACCCTGAAGTAGATGCCATTCAGGAAAAGTGTTACAAAAGTGGTAACACTTGAAATGGGCCCTTGAGGATTAAGTGGATTTTTTTTCCAGGCAAATAAGGGATAGGAAAAAGATGCCAGGATTTCAGGAGCAAATGCCATTTGGAAGCAAATAAAGTCTGTCCCATTTTTAGAACTCTTTTGCCCTTGGAAATATGCAAAAATGAAGACTAATAATACAGCTGATAACTAGAAGGTTTAGCATGTAGTTTCATAGTAGACTTGGGATTTCAAAGGAAAAATTCTGAGAGGTATAGATCTAACTTGCTGCTTGAGCCTATAAGGAAAAATAGCACTTCCTAGATTTAAATAATGGAAATTCGTACCTGTTCAATTCATGAACAAGAATGTATGCTATCCTAAACAATGATTAAACACGGTCCTGGAAGTTTGCCACCCCCCCACACCCCGGCAAAACAAGATATTTCTATCAGAATGGAGACAAACTTATCTACATCTACATATTACACACCTATTTGAAAAGAAGAGAAAATACATGAGATCCATTTCAGAGTTTTCAGGAAAGTGGCTGATTAAAAGATGAATATAAAAAAGTCAATCAAATGTGAATTTACTTAATGCCACAGAGCTATACATTAGCAAATGGTTAAAATGATAAATTTTATATATATTTTACCACAATAAAAAAGTTAATTGAAATATATGTACTAGCAACATCTAATTAGAAACATAATAAAAATAATCACAAAAGCTAAAACAAAATACTAAGGAATAAGTAATAAACTTGAACAATGTGCAGGACCTAAAACTCATGGCCAAGAGACCTAAAGAAAGACTTGCTGAATGAAGAGTTATACTTCAATTTGTAATGATTTTAAGTAAAAGTAACTGATCCCAAAAAGATTGTTTCCAGAACTTAATAAAATGCCTATACTATGAATATTAAAGTAAGTTTACAAATGCAATGCAGTTAGTCCTCAAAGGACTCCTGTGGCACTTAACTAAAATGATTTGAATGTTCATCTGGGCAATAAAGCCATTTGTTAATACACTCAACACTGAGCTGTAAATAGCTCCTTTCTCAACACTTATATTCATTCAGCAAATATCCACTTAGCATCTACTCTGGAAGTCAGGGAGAGAAAAATGATAAGTCTCAAACCATTCCTGCCCTCAATGAGCTTTGAGGATGTTCATACAAAGCAGGTAAGCAATTCATGACAATGTTCCAGGAGGGACGAGTGGGAGGAAACAACATAATGGCGTGGAGGGGGGCAGATAAGCAGGAGGGGAAGTTCACAGCAGGCTTCCCTGCAGAAGATGGAGCCCTGCAGACTGAGTGGCAATGAGCAAAGTGAAATGAGGACTGGGCCAACTCAGAGAGGAGAGACTCAGAGACAGAGACGGGTAGAGAAAACCAAGAGAGGGAAGGAGAACTTAATGTCTAATTCACCTTGATGAGTGTTTAAAAGAAACAATTCACAACTTCATGAGAAAAATATCTCAGCATAGAACTGAACAAAATAAAGAATGCCAAAGGAAGAGGCTACCACCAGGCTCAGAATTTCTCTGATCTGAAAAGTGACAATCAACGTCTGATAGTAGACTCAAGAATCAAGAGTTTACAAAAGATAATAATAGGACTTGTTAACAGTTAAATAGAAGTTATGTGCCAGACATTACTTCTAAAGATTTACATGTGTTAACTAGTTTAATTCTTGCAGCTACCACATGAGGTAGATACTATAAGCATTTCCATTTTACAGATGAGTTAATTGAGGCAAAGAGAGGTTAACTTATTGAAGATCTCATAAGCGAGTAAGTGGCAGAATCTATGTTCTTAAAGCTGTAAGCCAGCACTGTCCAGTAGAAATTTCTGCAGTGATGACAGTCCTGTACTAACATAGTAGCCACTAGTCACACAGCTATTGAGCACTTGAAATGTGGCTTGGTATACCTGAGGAACTAGATTTTTAATTTTATTTAATTTTAACTAATTTAAATTAAAATGTCCACGTGTGGCTACTGTATTGGACAGCACAGTTGTAAGTTATTCTGATTAGAGTATGCTCACTGTAGCATTGTTTATAATATTGAAAAATTAGAAACAACTTAAATTGGGGAATGGCTAAAATAGACTATGAAATATACACGAGGCCAATGTGAGGGGTGGAGAAATCTGGTAAGAATTACAAAATCTGGACATCAGGAAGGAAGGCCTGGGCAAAAACACATGGCATACAATATAGATCCACCCTTTCTGGGACCCCTGATTTTTTTCTGGGCCTCAGTCTACTCTTGTGGGCCCTGAATAAGCAGTTTATAGCAATGCTTTCCAATAAAAATAATATGTGAGTCATGTGTAATTTAAAATTTTCTAGTAGTCATATTTTCAAGTTTTTTAAAAAGTGAAATTAATTTTAGTAATATATTTGATTTAAGCCAATATACCCAAAATATTATCATTTAAACATGCAGCACTCACCACATTTCAGGTTGCTCAATAGCCACTTGTGGCTAGTGCCCATCATATTAGATAGCAAAGGTCTACAGAGTACAAATCATCAGTTAAAGAGAAGAAACTATTCTGAATCTACTAGTGGTCAAAAGTATATATATATCACAAGAAACTCCAAAACTCTTTAAGCATATCTTAAGCTGATATTTAATAACTCACTTTACAGAAATCCCTTAGAGATCCCTCCGTTGAAGACTATCATAATATTTACAGCACATACTTTTATTTCAGTGCTTTTTTTAAAAAAAAAAAAAGTATGGTAAAATACACACAACGTAAAATTTATCATTTTGACCATTTTAAAGTGTGTAATTCAGTGCCATTAAGTACATTCACAATGTTGTGCAACCATCAACACTATCTAGCTCCAGAACTTTTTCACTAAACCAAAATGGAAACCTCCTACACATTAAGCAGTCACTTCCCATTCGCCCCTCCCACCAGCCCCTGGCAATCATTAATCTGCTTTCTGCCTTTATGGATTTACCTATTCTAGGTATTTAATATAATTGGAATCACACAATATGAGGTCTTTTATGTCTGGCTTCTTTCACCTAGCATGTTTTCAAGATTCATCCACATTATAGGATGTATCAGTACTTCACTCCTTTTCATGACTGAATAATATTCCATTGTATGGATATACCACATTTTATTTATCCATACATCTGCTAATGGACATTTGAGTTATTGCTACATTTTGGATATTGTGAATAGAGCAGCTATGAACATTTGTGAACAAGTTGTTTTTTGTTTAAACACCTGTTTTCAGTTCTTCTGGGTATATACCTAGAAGTGGAATTGCTGGGTCATATGGTAATTCTATGTTTAACTTACTGAGGAACCATTCAACTGTCTTCCACAGTGACTGCACCATTTTACATTCCTACCAGCAATATATGAAGGTTCCAATTTCTCCACATCCTTGCCAACACGTGTGATTTTATTTTATGACTATCTTCCAGAATTTTGATAAGGTTGATTTTGACAGTTTTTGCCAGAATTTTCAGTGTTTCTGGGAGAGACGGCCCCTGGAGGTCCCTACTCAACCATTTTTGCTTACATCATTCTGAAGTGTTTTTTTAATGCCAATTTTTTGTCTGGGCATAATACATAAGTGGTGTTACGCATGGAAAATATGAGAAACATGGTCATTGGGGGTCCTCAAGGAGTTGAAAGAGCATTAATCGCCAGTCTCTTGGTTATTCTAACACTCCACTTTTCCCACTTTCTTGGAAAAATGGTGAAAACTATATATTAAGGTGACTTTGCATTGTTTTGTCATCTATACAGATGTTGAAATTGAGAGTGATCATTTCAACTGAGGAATAGGACGGCCAAGACGGAGTCAGGGACAACAGCCTCTGTGTGAACATAAGGGAATGATACGGAAGTCAGAAGACGAAGGCAGAGAAAAGGGCAGTGATGGATAACAGCACAAGCTTTCAAATGAGGGAAGAGAAATAGTTGTGAAAACATGTTTACCAAGCAGTAAATATTTAGCTGGCTGGCTGATCATACAAAGAAAGACATAACATCTTAAATTGAAAATAATCTCTATCTGTTCAGGAACAAAACCATAATGCATGTTATTACTATAACGATTACATATGATTTCTGTTTTTTGGACCAGTGTAAAAAACAAGAATAAAAATAAAATGAGAGAGAGAGAATCCATATAACCAATAGAAACCCAATTAGAGTATAAAAGGTTGGCTGATTGAAAAAGATACATATGGGGCCAGTCCCGGTGGACTAGTGGTTAAGTTCAGCACACTCTGCTTCAGCAGCCTGGGTTTCGTTCCCGGGCACAGACCCACACCACTCATCTGTCAGTGGCCATGCTGTGGTGGTGGCTCACATACAAAAAGAAGAAGATTGGCAACAGGTGTTAGCTTGGGGGGAATCTTCCTCAGGAAAAAAAAAAATCCTTAAAAAAATAAATAAAGGGGCTGGCCTGCTGGCGCAAGCGGTTAAGTGTGTGTGCTCTGCTGCGGCAGCCCGGAGTTCACTGGTTCGGATCCCAGGTGCGCACTGACGCACTGCTTGTCAAGCCATGCTGTGGCGGCGTCCCATGTAAAGTAGGGGAAGATGGGCATGGATGTTAGTCCAGGGCCAGTCTTCCTCAGCAAAAAGAGGAGGATTGGCAGATGTTAGCTCAGGGCTGATCTTCCTCATAAAAAAAATAAAATAAAATAAAACATAAATAAATAAAAAAGATATGTATGTAAAGTCAATTGATCTCCATGTATTAACAATAACAACTTAGAAAATGTTATAAGCAGTGACTCTCATCACAGTAGCTGAAACAAAATAGCAAATAATAAATAATCAACTGAAATAACTTGTAGGACTTAACTGAAGAACATGATCAAATATAACCGAGGGAGACTTGCTAAATGGGGAGTTATAGCTCAATATTGAATAGGTATCAGGTGTTCCCAAATTAGATTGCAACTGTGATGAAATTGATTCCAAAGGGATTCTTTCTGGAACATAATAAATTGCTTATAAGGTAAATATACAATATCTTTTAATTAAGTTACAAGTGTAGTGTAATGAATCCTAAGAGGATTCCTTCTGGAAATTAGTAAAAATGTTGTAAACGCTCTCTAGGCAATAAACACATTAAGTTATGAGTACAACTATGTACACTGGCCATCTCCCCCTCGAACAGTTCACTCTTTTGTTCATTCATCAATTTTCCATTGAGTGTCCACTGAGCATAAGAGAGTGTGTGTGATACAGAGAAAAATGACAAGTGAGAGACATAAACAGTGCTTGTACTAATGGGATTTCCACTATGTGTATTTGGGGAGGGGATTTGGAAGGAGGAAGAGGAATTGGCTTCAAAAAAGTAACATCTACAATAAAGTGTGCTAAATGCTTTGGGGGGTGGATACAAGTGCTATGGAAGTGCAGAGTCGGGGGCACTAACATAGTGGGGTAAAGGGAAAGCTGTGAGGGGAGTGTACGGGGTTGAATTGTGTCTCCCCAAAAAGATATGTTGGCGTCCTAACTCCCACTCCCTGAGAATGTGACCTTATTTGGAGATAGGGTCTTTATAGAGGTAATCAAGTTAAAATGAGGTCCTTAAAGTGAGTCTTAATCCAATGTCAGGTGTCCTTATAAAAAGAGGAAACTTGGACAGAGAAACACACACAGGGAGAACGCCATGTGAAGAGGAGGGCAGGGGTTGGAGTGATGCTTCTACAAGCCATGGAACACCAAAGATTGCCAACAAACCACCAGACGCTGGTAGAGAGGCATGGAACAGATTCTCCTTCAAGCCCTCAGAAAGAAGCAACCCTGCTGACACCTTGACCTTGGATTTCCAGCCTCCAGAACTGTGAGAAAATTCATTTCTGTTGTTTAAGCCTCCCCAGTTTGTGGTACTTTGCCATGGCAGCTCTAGCAAACTAAAAAAGGGAGGGAGGTAGTATGTTATGTATAAATGCGACAAGTCACATTTCATTACAGACCTAAGGGATAAATAACAGGAAGTCAGGTGAAGTGGGGCCTGGGGCAGAGGAGTGTTCTGAGCAGAAGGAACCAGAACTGCATTATTATCTTTTTTTTTTTATTTTCTGTATTTTATGATGTTTCGACATCTTAAAAAGCTTGTTCCCCAGGAGAGACTGTCCACCCCAGGATTAGCCAATTCTTAGAAATAGCAAAGGGCTCGATTAACCAATGCAAACCAATCCATCCCAAGTCTATAGACCCAGCCATCTCTTTATCTAACTCTTACACATGAGGCAATATTTCTTCTGCCCTAAATCATCCCAGGGCCAGGTACCAGGCAACTAGAGTCCACCCCTATAGCCCAAAGCCTGCTGGAATGATTCCAATTAGCCAATCCTAAGCTTACTCAGCCATACCTTGCCTTCCCCTTGGAAACCCCAATACGGGCTCTGGCTCCGGATTTCCCCTCACTCCTGTCTTCTGCCACCTCACCAAAACCTGATGCTTCCCTTGTGGCCTTGCATGGCACGTGGTGACCCCTTCTTTGGGACCTGTAAGTATTCCAAGTCTTGTTCTCATTTCCTCCTGTGGCTGCACCAACTTTACCATACCATACCCAACATTTACATTCTTGGGACACTGCAGGTTTCAAGGAGAGGGGCAGCGGGGAGAACTGGAGAGATGGGAAGCACAATGTCTAACTCAGCTCGATGAGTAATGAAGACACAAAATTACATACCTTCAAAAGAAATCCCTCTGCTTAAGGAGATTCTAATGGCGAAAAGACCAATGAGAAGACACTACTACCAGGATTAGAGTATCTGATCTGAGTGACGTCGGTCAGTGCTGGCAGGAAGAAGCAATCTCCTAGGAGTGAAGATGAAGGATCATCATTAAGAAAAGTTATCAACACCAGCTAACAGTTAAGAGGTTCCTATGCCCCAGGCACCTCTTTCAATGATTTAGATATGGTAACTCACTTACTATTTACAAGAAGACTATGAAGCAGTTACAATTACTATTTCTATTTCACAGATTAGAGGTTAAGTACGCTACGCACGATCTCACAATTAGTGTCAGAACATACATTCCTCAGCATTAAGATGTATGTGCACAGATTTACTGCAAGACCAGAAATGCAGGCTAGGGACAGGGTATTTTCTAGGCAGATGGGACATAAGGTAATAAATACATCAGGGTTAATAAAATAATATACTAATAATACTTGTTATTGTGATATTAGATGTCATGTACCTCTTCTATATGATCTATATGAATTACATGTTAGCTTGTTAATTACATTCAACAACACTATGAGGAAGGGAGAACTAGATTTCCATTGTACAGGTTCCAACAACTAAAAGGGAGTGGCTAAAAATAAAAGATCCACAGGCAAATAAATGGGGTGGGGGCCACTGGCATAAACAGGTGGCAATGGTGGTCAGGAGGGGGGCCTCATGGGCAATTATATTGCACATAGGTACAAACTGCCCTTGCTGGGGAATCTGAAAAATATTTTTCACCTGGGCCCTAACTCTATCACAGAAGCTCTGCACATGAGTAGTATTTAAAAAGCAGTAATGAAAAAGTCCTCAGAGTCCAATCGCTGCCTGATACAGCAAGGTGTAGAATAATACATACAACATGTAGTAAGAATCCAAAAACTGAAGTCCAAAATATTATATACTTTCTATAGGCCAAATATTATATACTTTCTTTTTGCATATAAGTGAATCGAAAAAGGTTTGGACAAAGTGAAAAGTGCTTAATTCTAGAAAGAAGAAAGAAGATGGGCTAGAGAATAATGGTCAAATGGAACTTGGCTCAGATGAAATGTTTTCATGTTTCCCAGATCAGTTTACCTATTCCTTGTGTAATACTATCAATAATAAAAATTCTGTTTGGCCAAAGATAGGATTTTGTTTTAGCTTTCACTCTATTCATCTAAACTAACCTCTAGAAGGCATACTTTGATTCTAGAAAAGAAATGCACATTTAGGCATTGGCAAGCATACCAAAGAAAATGCTTTGAGGTAATTACAAAGGACAATATACAAAAAATGATTTCAACTGTGGAAAATTTTAGAGGTTGGTTCTAGGATTCCTGGGCAGCAAATTTGATGTGTTAGCTCGTGGAGGAGCTATTTTATACAGCTTCTGGGAACACGGAGGTACTACATAATATGCAGTTCCTTTTCACAAATATGTCCTTACACTTTCATGTTAAGAATCTTATTAAAAGGAGTCATTCTGGACTTAT
This sequence comes from Diceros bicornis minor, assembly GCF_020826845.1. Lineage (NCBI taxonomy): Eukaryota > Metazoa > Chordata > Mammalia > Perissodactyla > Rhinocerotidae > Diceros > Diceros bicornis. Next base: position 8,658,471 of record NC_080765.1, on the reverse strand, counting down.
TAAAACGTTTTAAGTGCTCATTTGAGCAATAAATTCATTCACTCACACATTTAACTGCAGGGTCTTCCTTATGAGGCAGTGTGCACATCAGTGAGAGAAAAAATGGTGGATCAGTTAGGCATGAAGAATTCTAGGTGAGTTCTCAGGTGAGGAGTGGGAAGGGCGTATTAAGGAGACCTGAGAAAGGTGAGTAGCAAAGAGCCAGGTGAAATGGGGACTGGGGCAGGCAGTGTGGAACGCAGATGCGGGGGGTGAGGGTTCTGAGAGCCTAGTGGCTAACTCCGCTCAGAAAAATATCCCAGAGTGACGCTGGACAAAAGAGGAAGACCAAAGGAGAGATTCTTCCCCAGGCTCGGAGTTTCTCTGGTGTGAGAGATGTCCTTTAACGTCTGGCAGATGGAATCAAGCCTCTTGGGACAAAGCCGAAAATGTCAGCTTTAGCAAGACAAAATACTAACAAGGACTAAAAGCTACTGAAAGCTACAATGGACCAAGTACCTCTTCTATGTGTTTTATCTACCTGAACTCACTGATGATCCACAACCAGCATGAGAGCTCGGTACCATTAATAATTCCATTTTACAGTTAGGAAAATGAGGCAAGAGGTTAAGTAACTATGTTATGCATCAGTTCAAGTCTACCCTTGCTGGAGATCCCAAAATATTTCCAACTGATTCCTAACCTCTCCTGCAACAGCTCTGAATAAGCAGTTTGGGAGACACTATGAAGCAAGTGGAAAAAAATGAAGAGGAATGCACCTGCTTTAAGGTGGATAGTTCTCAAAGAGCCAGCAAAAAAAGCAAGTTGCAGAGTATGTAAAATAGAACACCGTAAGAGAATAAAAATACAAACCCCAAATAATCGTATGTATTTTCTGTGGGGACATGTGTGTATATAAATATATGTATATGTGTATACTGGAGTTATATGAATATATTTATTGGGGTTTGTGGGCATATAAATATATGAGTATATATAATATATACATGATACATATAATCGTATGTATATATTTATATGGATACATATAAGTACATATATTTTATATATTTACATATATATTTTATATGTTTACATATGTGTACACATGTATATATGTTTTTTATACATACACACACGTCCCCCCAGAAAATACATATTACTTGGAGTTTGTGTTTTTATTTTCTTACGCTATGTTACTTTACGTATTGATCTGCAACTTGCTTATATACAAATACATGTGTGTTACCGAATATAAAAATCAGGACACTCAACAGATAAACTGCTTACTTCTGGGGAGGGAAGAAAGAACGAGATTGAGTGTAATGGTCAGCCGGGACTCTAGGCCTTCTCCAGGACAGCGGAGAGTGCCGGCCGAGGGCTCAGGCCGAAGGCAACCCGACCTAACGAGCACCTAACCCGCCCCCGCCCCCCACACCCCTCGGGCCGCTGCCGGAGAACCGGCCCACCAGAGCGCGTGCGCCGGGGGTGCGCCCGCGCTGGACCAGCCCATCCTTCCTTCCCGGAAGGGGGAAGGGGCGGAGCCTGCGGCAGGCCCGCCCCCGACAGCGGCGCGGCGGGGGGCCCGGGGCGGGCCTTCCGCCTCGCGAGGAGCTGCTTCCGGATCCGGTGGCGATCGCGGTAGCTGCAGAGTGGCGGGCCGCTAGGCTGGCGGGCATTCTGGGCTGCGGCCCGCGCGCGGTCGGCGATGCTGGGGGGTAACTCTGGAGCGCGGGAGCGCGAGGCGGAGGGCGACGGGGCGGGGGCTGTGCCTGCGCCGCCTGCCGTCGACTTTCCGGCCGAGGGCTCGGATCCCAAGCGTGATGGCGAGGGACGGGGAGGGGCATCTAGGTAGAGGGAAAAGCTTGTGGACCAAGAGAAAGGTGTTGGAGAATGTGTGTCCAGCGCACCTCAGTTAACCGTTGAAAAGAGAAGCCACAACCGTCAGAAAATCATCTCACCTTAAAGCAGGAGACTTAAGGGATGTCAGAGGAAGATACTCCCACCAGGCTCGAAGTTACTCTGGTTTGGAAGATGACGCTCAGCGCACGGCAGCTAGAATCAAGTCTCCCAGGAGCCAAAACTAAAGGATCAGAGCTAACCAAAGAAAATAACGTCATTGGGTGACAGTTAGAGCCATAAATATGTCAGTTTATTTAATCCTCACTGCAGCCCTGTAAGGTTAGGTGATTCGGGAATCTTCTTTACAGAAAAACTGAGGCACAGGTTAAATAATTCTTAAAATCACAACTAGTAGTGGCGGAATTCACTGTAAACATTAAACTGGATACAGATGTTATTTTTCGAGTTCCTACTTCCCCTTCAGCTGGGGGAATGGCTAAATTATTGAAATATCCACATATGAAATACTATATTATATTAATATGGAAAGTTCTCAGGACATATTTTGGAGTGGAGAACAAATGCAAGTTGCAGAACAATACATATTTAGTAATTCTTGCAAAAACGCCCTCAAAACAGTACTGTTTTATCGTGGTACATATTTATCTTTAAATGAACAGAAAAAGAACTAGAATAATATACACTAAAATGACGACAGTGGATAGCAGAGGGAGGGGGAAATAGGAATTTACGGGAGTTATGGTAAAATAGAACTTTATCCTTATTCATGACCTATTTTGGGGGGTGCAGTCAGAAAAATGTATGTGTTCTTTAATAAAAATTAATTTTAAAATGACTAAAAATTACGCTTATCCTTTGAGTACCCACTTTGCTAAAAATGGCATTTTAGTAATTCGAGAGAGGAAACCCACCGTTAAAGGCTGAAGATTTGAGGGTTATGAGAATATGAACATAAAAATAAAACATTCTTAGGGAATCCCAAAGAGAACATTGAAAGTCATTTTAAACATTGCAGTAGTTCATAGTTTAGTCTCAGGGAGCTTAAAACAATGAATGTTTTATGCAAAATTATGTAAAAATCCTCTAGGTCTACATTACATAGCTCATTGGATAGAAACTGAGAGACCTTAGGTAATATTAAATACTGTTTCAAATATGCATCCTGATATTTTCAGTTGAAATATTTTATGCTGTAACTTTATAATAAACGGTGATTATTACTTATAAAGTTATTCATTTTTAATAACATTAACCATTCGCTGAAATCATTATAACTGACAATTTTGTAACCCTATATAAAAATTGTTACAAACAAACAAAAACTTAGTATATCTTGCATATTGCACTGGGGTTGAGGCCCCAAAACTGAAAGAGAGGTCCAGGGATTTAAATGGGATGATCCGCTCTACTTGACAGTAACCACTTGAAACTGCCATTTAAAATGTGTCAGTTGACCTAAGGAATATCAAGAAACGTTTTTGGTTTCAGGATCCCTTAGTTATTCACCTTATTTGGGAAAGTAAAGAGGAAAGCAGAAAGAGCTATGCTCACCTGAAAAGTCTCTTTTCATCTGGGACTTCCCATCACACGGTTGGCAAGATCCCACTAAGTAAGAGTTCTAATCTTGATGACATCACAAGTGTTGCTTGGTAGCCAGTCAGATCAACAGAAATTTCAAAGGTGTTGGCTTAGGCCATTCCTACCCTGATTAGATGCTTGAAATGGAGTTTAGCATATATATTAATTATTGCTGTGTAACAGATTACCCCCAAACAAGCATTTATTTTCTCCCACAGTTTGTAAGCATCAGGAATCTGAGAACAGCATAGCTTGGTGGTTCTGGCTCAGTCTTTCTTGAGGTTGCAGTCAGGCAGTTGTCCTGGGCTGCAGTCATTTCAAGGTTGTATTGGGGATGAAGAATCTGCTCTAAGTGTACTTCCGTGTTGTCGGCAGGCCTCAGTTTTTCATCACATGGGCCTTGCCATGAGGCTGCTCACAACATGGCAACTTGTTTCGCCCAGAGCAAGAAATGAAACAGGGAGAGCAAGATGAACTAATCTTGGAAGTCTCGTACCATCAATTCTTCATATGCTAAAGATCATACAAACCAACCTAGTACAATGTGAGAGGGAACTTGAAAAGGGATGGAGGATCAGGAAGCAGAGATCACTGGGGGCCATCTTAAAGGCTAGCTACCACTGTGTGGGACCATTTCCCAAAGTCTCACTCTCACTGATAATTACTAGATACCTACAGGGTGGCTAGAGCTATGGTAGAAATAAAAGAATTAGAGACTGTGGAATTAGAGACAAACTGGAGAAGATTGGATTCCAATGCTACATTTATAGAATTTCCTTAACATGAGTTGAAGAAGTACTCAGGGAAGATGATAAAATGTATACAACCACAGTTTTACACAGTATACTAAACACAGTATTAATTACCTTATATACTTAAATGTCTGTTTATTGATCCATCCAATTGAGACACTATCTTTTAACTCCCTACTATATAGATGAGAAATTTCTACTTCTTCCCATCTCATTACTTCCAAACATGTATGGATATACAACAAATTTTATCCTATTAAGGTTTATAGCACTTACCTTCTGTGGGATACCCATAATTAAGTATTCAGGTAACACGCTTATTAATAAAGGCAGCTAGTGGAGGCATCCTCTGATGTTGCTTATCTCTCCCCTGTAATTGGGAGAGCTGACTTTGAAGTCCATATGGATATTGATGCGAAGGCTTCACATTAGGGGGCTCAGCGATGGGAGAGGTAGAGGAGAGACTGGGGTACACATTTGTGCATACACAGATACACACAGAGACACACACACACACAGATATATACAGACACACCTATGCTGCCAACAAGAGGAAGCCCTACTCTGGGATGCCAACTAGCACTTCGAGAGTCCTCACCCCTGCCATGAAGAAATTTCCATCTCTTTAGAGAGTCTGTCTTTGCTTCACAATGAGGGGAAAGCTATACTGTACATGCAATATAGATGGAGAAGGTGGGTGAGGGCCATCAGGGCAGTCAATGGCCAACAGTTGTTCAGTCATTGAGATTTCTGTCCCGCTTCTTGTGTGACTCTCTGACCCTGCTCCAGAAGCTGTGACCTTAAGAACAATTTCCACTCTACTCTGACCCACTCTCATCAATGCTTAAGTTGTGGGTCTTACTTTTCTGTTCATTCATCATTGTGATCCCGTAGACTGTCTTGGGAGTAGCATAACGGGACACTGGCAGGGAAGGCTGGAGCAGCTCTTGAAAGGCCCTGTAGGCCATGCAGAAGAGTCTGAATTTTGTTCTAAGTGCATTAGAAAGGCTGATTGACCTATCACAAAGTCTAAATGGTCCTCCTGCTTCCACTCCTGCCTTCTTTCTTCTCTTCTGGCCTCTTTCTTTCTTTGAAACATACTAAATTCATTCCTAGCCCAGGGCCTTTGCACTTTCTTTCTGTCTGGCACATCTTTCCCCAGGTCTTAGCATTGATGATGCCTTCTCATAATTCAAGTGACAGTTCAAAAAAAGCCTCTTCAGGGTTTTCTCTGGTCATGAAATCTAATGTGCCTCCCCATTCCCTCCTTTACCCCACTCCCTTCCTATCTTAGTATCTCACTGTGATGGTTAATTTTATGTGTCACCTTGGTTGGGCCACGGTGCCCAGATATTAGGTCAAACATTAATCTGGATATTTCTATGAGTGTGTTTTTGGATGAGATTTAAATCAGTAGAATTTGAATAAAGCAGATTGTGCTCCATACTCTGAGTGGGCCTCATCCAATCAGTCGAAGGCCTGAACAGAACTAAAAGACTGACTTCCTCTGAGCAAGAAGGAATTCTGCCAGCAGGAGCCTTTGGACTTGAACCACAACATCAGCTTTCCCCTGGGTCTCCAGCCTGCTGGCCAACCCTGCAAATTTTGGACTTGCCAGCCTCCATAATCGTGTAAGCCAATTCCTTAAAATCTCTCCATATACACACATCCTCTTGGTTCTTTTTCCCTGGAGAACCATGACTAATACACAGATTTTGGCACTGGGAGTTGTTCTAGAGGGACAGAAACTTAAAGGTGAGTTTTCTGAGTTGGTTCTGGGGTTTCTGGAATTTGCTCTCTCATTGGATTACATTGAAAGACACCAGTGACTCTATTTCTAGTAGTAAAGAGAGCACTGATAGTCCATGGCATGAGGTGGCAATAGAGATACACAAAATATTACCATTGGGTACTCCTAATCAAACACTTTTCAGAAGCAAGGATCTGAGTGACTTTGTATACTATATCTGTGAAAATTTTTGTCAAATTAACAAGTATAATGAGATTGGTTGCTCCTAATGTCACTGGGTGAAGTGGGGAAAGAAAAGGATGAGCTTAGGGATTTGATTTCCCAGCTCAAGAGCCACATAAATGACCTGGAAGCTTCTGTGTTTTCCCTGAAAGAGACGCTTCTCTGCTGTAGCTGAGTCCTGAAATGGCTGAAAACCAAACCCAGAATCTTATTCTGCGAGTGACTGAATTACAATGCAAATTGAATTCCCAGCCTCCCAGGGTGTTTACTGTTAACACGGGTGGATTAATTGGGAAGGAATGGGATCCTGAAAGTTGGAATGGAAACATGAGTCCCTTAATGAAGCTGGGGACAATGAACCCCTAAATTCTGATGAGTCTTCTTTACTAGTAGAAGGATCCTCTCTACCCGCCATCTGAGGAGATTAACCCTGCATTGCTGAGGAAATGGTAATGATGGAAGCAGCAGCCTTGAAAGTCACTGTTGATTCTCCTCAGAACCCATCCCCTCTACCCATCTTTACTTCTGGACCTATAACTAGACTCAAGTCCCAGCAAGCCCCTAGAAGTGAATCACAGCACAGGCCCTTAGGATTTTGGAGCAAAGCTCTACTATCTTCTGCAGATAACTATTTTCCTTTTGAGAAACAGCTTCTGGCCTGCTACTGGGCCTTCATAGAGACTGAACGCTTAACTATCGGCCACCGTGTTACCATGTGACCTGAGCTGCTTATCATGAACTGGGTATTATTTGACCCAACAAGCCATATTTACCCAACAAGCTGTGCACAGAAACACTCCATCATCAAATGGAAGTGGTATGTAAGAGATGATGCCCAACCAGGCCCTGAGGCACAAGTAAGTTACATGAAGAAGTGGCCCAAATGCCCATGGTCCCCGTTCCTGCTACAGTACCTTCTCTCTCCAAGCCTGCGTTTGTGGCCCCGTGGGGAATTCCCAACGATCAGAGCATACACAGAGGAAGAGAAGACTCTGGCCTGGCTTACAGATGATTCTGCACAATATGCAGGCACCACCTGCAAGTGGACAGCTGCAGCACTACAGCCCTTTTCTGGGACATCCCTGAAGGATAGTGGTGAAGGGAAATCCTCCCAGTGAGCAGAACTTCGAGCAATGTATCTGGTGGTTCATTTTGCTTGGAAGGAGAAGTGGCCAGACATGTGATTATATACCAATTCATGAGATGTGGCTAATAGTTTGGCTGGTTGGTCAGGGACTTGGAAGGAATATGATTGGAAAATTGGTGACAAGGAAGTCTGGGGAAGAGGTGGGTGCACAGACCTCTCTAGATGAGTGAAAAATGTGAAGATATTTGTATCCCATGTAATGCTCACCAAAGGGTGATCTCAGCAGAGGATTTTAATAAAGTCAGTAGGATGACCTGTTCTGTGGATATCAGTCAGCCTTTTTTCCCAGCCACCCCTGTCATCACCCTGTGGGCTCATGAACAAAGTGGCCATAGTGGCAAAGGGAGAGGTTATGGATGAGCACAGTGATGTGGACTTCCACTCACCAACACTGTTGTGGCTTTGGCCACTGCTGAGTGCCCAATCTGCCAGCAGCAGAGACTCACACTGATATGGCACCATTCCCTGGGTGATCAGTCTGCTACCTGGTGGCAGGTTGATTACATTAGATCACTTCCATCATGGAAGGGGCAGCATTTTGTTCTGACTAGAATAGCCACGTACTCTGGGTACAGATTTGCCTTCCTGCATGCAATTATTCTGCCAAAACTACTATCTGTGGACTTACAAAACGCCACATCGACTGTCATGGTATTCCACACAGCATTGCTTCTGATCAAAGAACTCACTTTCCAGCAAATGAAGTGTAGCAATGGACCCATGCTCATGGAAGTCTCTGATCTTACCGTGTTCCCTACCTTCCTGAAGCAGCTGGCTTGAGAGAATGGTGGAGTGGCCTTTTGAAGACTCAGCTACAGTGCTGGCTAGGTGGAAATGCTGGTCTGCGGCAAGGTTTTCCAGAGAGCTGTTTATGCTCTCTGTTGGATGTTGGAGTCAACATCCAATATATGGTGCTGTTTCTCCCACATCTAGGATTCAAGGGTCCAGGAATCAAGAGGTGGAAATGGGAGTGGTACTACTCAGTATTACCCCTAGTGACTCACTAGCTTTTTTCTTCCTGTCCCTGTGATCTTATGCTCTACTGGCTTAGAGGTCTTAGTTCCAAAACGAGAAATTCTTCTACTAGGAGACATGACAATGATTCCATTGAACTGGAAGTTAAGACTGCCATATAGCCACTTTGGGCTCCTCGTGCCTCTGAATCAACAGGCAGAGAAAAGAGTTACTGTACTGGCTGGGGTGATTGATCCTGATTACCAAGGAGAAATTGGACTGGTGCTCCACAATGGAGGTAAGGATGACTTTGTCTGGAATAGAGATCCCTTAGAGTGTCTCTTAGTGTTATCATGCCCTATGATTAAAGTTGGTGGAAAACTACAACAACCCAGGTTAGGCAGGACTACGAATGGCCCAGATTCTTCAGGAATGGAGATTTGGGTCACTCCACCATGTAAAGAACCATGGCCAGCTGAGGTGCTTGTTGAGGGCAAAGGGAATATGGAAAGGGTAGTAGAAGAAGAGAGTTAATTATAAATACCAGCTACAACCTTGTGACCAGTTACAATAACAAGGACTATAATTGTCATGAGCATTTCTTCCTTATTTTGTTACATGTTTTCGTGTGTGTGTGTATGTGTGCATATTATCCATCTATCAAGTAACTTTATTCCTTCTTTTATCCCCTTATCATGTAACATAAGATGTTTGGACTTTATATCACAGTATTTAAGTATTGTTAAGTTTACATCATAGTGTTTAAGTCATGAGATATCAAAGAGAAGAGTAAACATCACCCAAGGACTTTTCATCCTCTTCTGGGGAAAGGGTTAGTGAAATTTTGTTTTTTTTGCAGGATAGTTGTATCACATCAGGCAAAAGTATGACCTTCTCATTGTTTTTATTTGGACCTTAAGTATGGTTTAATGAGATGCATATGGGTGGCAAGTTGATAAGCAAAGGACTTGTGATGGTTAATTTTATAAGTCAACTTGGCTGGGCCATGGTGCTTAGATATTTGATTAAACGTTATCCTGAACATTTTTGTGAGGGCATTTTTTTTTTACATTTTCAAATATATTTTTATTATGATTTTTTTTATTGAGGTAACATTGGTTTATAACATCATATAAATTTCAGGTGTACATCATTATATTTTGATTTCTGTGTAGATTACATCGTATTCACCACCCAAAGATTAATTACCATCCATCACCATACAGATGTGTGAATCACTCCTTTCACCCTCCTCTCTCCCCCCTTTCCCTCTGGTAACCACCAATCCAATCTCTGTCTCTATGTGTGTGTTTGTTGTTGTTTTTATCTTCTATTTATGAGTGAGATCATATGGTATTTGACTTTCTCCTGCTGGCTTATTTCGCTTAGCATAATACCTTCAAGATCCATCTGTGTCATCGCAAATGACAAGATTTCGTCTTTTTTATGGCTGAGTAGTATTCCATTGTGTATATATACCACATCTTCTTTATCCATTCATCCCTTGATGGGCACCTAGGTTGCTTCCAAGTCTTGGCTATTGTAAGTAATGCTGCAGTGAACATAGGGGTGCATATATATTTACACATTCGTGATTTCCTGTTCTTTGGATAAATACCCAGCAGTGGAATAGCTGGATTGTATGGTAGTTCTAGTCTTAATTTTTTGAGGAATCTCCATACCGTTTTCCCTAGTGGCTGCACCAGTTTGCACTGCCACCAGCGGTGTATGAGAGTTTCCTTTTCTGTGAGGGCATTTTTAAAAAGAGGTTAACATTTAAATCAGCGGACTTTGAGTATAGCAGATGGCACTTTATAATCTGAGTGGGCCTCACACAATCAGGTGAAGGCCTGAATAGAGAGCTGTCAAAAAGACTGACTTCCTCTGAGCAAGAAGGAATTCTGTCAGCAGAGGCCTTTGGACTTGAACTGCAATGTCAGCTCTTCCCCGCGTCTCCAGCCAGCTGGCCCATCCTGCAGATTTTGGACTTGCCAGCCTCCATAATCACGTGAGCCAATTCCATAAAATAAACCTGTATATATATACATCCCATTGGTTCTGCTTCTCTGGAAAGCCCTGACTAACACACTTACATTCTTGAAAAATAATAAAAAATATGAAATTCTTCAAACACATAAAAAGATATAAAGAGTAACGTAAACACTGGTGTTTCCACTCCCAGGTTTAACTGCTGACATTATACTATATTTGCTTGAGGTTTGCTTTTCTTAAAGAAATAATGATATACGTAGTTAAATTCCTATTTTTAACCCTTTCTGATCCCACTCTCCTCCCTCCCTCTCGAGGTAATCACTCTTTAAAAGTCAGATATCATTCCCATCCGTATTTCAATATTTTTACTATAAATGTATGTGTCCAAAAATAATATACATTTTTAGTATTTTTAAAATTTTTTACATATATGGCATCATACTTTACGAGGCTGAATTTAAGACAAATCTGCCTGGGTTTGTATGTGTGTGTGTGTGTGTGTGTATGTGTTTGCATGTGTTTGTTACTTTTTTTTCTCTACCTACTGCATGAAGTGCACTAATTTGACTAAGTGTCTTGAATCCAGCTGATTCATTCTAACTGTTCTATAGTATTTGTTTGCAATATGTAATACATTTGTTTATTTCCCCATTGAAGGATATTAGGCCATTTCCAAATTTGTTATTACAAACAATGTTGCAATAAATACCCTTATACATATATCCTAGGTCACATATAGGGGAGTCCAAAAGGAATCCAGTCCAGAAGGAATCTCTTTTTGAGGTTGTGAAAGTGTTCTAAAATCAGGTAGTGGTGATGGTTACACAACTCTGTGAATATACTAAAAACCACTGAATTGTACATTTTAGAAGAATGAATTTTATAGTATATAAATCATTTCAACAAAGCTGTTATAAAAGTATAGATAAGAATGAAAGGTGACGTGAAAAAAATCCTGACTGCACCAAATACAAGTTGTTTGACCTTGGGCAAGGCATTTGAAAAGTTCTCTTGGCCTCTGTGTTCTCATATATAAAATTGGGTAATTATAACATCTAGCTTGTAAATTTGTTATGAGGATTGCATGAGTTAATATTTGTAAAAGCATTTAGAACAGGGTGAGGGAGTGGGGCTGACACAGTGCTCAGTAAAGATTAGCAACTATTATTATTGCTATACAGCCTCCTGCAACTTTTCACTGTGTTCTCAATGTCCATAATAAGACATGTGGATCTAGTTGATTCAATCTAACTGTTCTGTAATATTCATTCGCATAAGTAATACATTTATTTATTTCCCTATTGAAGGATATTAGTCCATTTCCAAAGTTGTTATAACAATGTTGCAATGAATACCCTTGAACACATATCCTTGGGCATATATCGAGGTGTCCAAAGGGAACCAGGGGGAATTAATTACTGGATCTTGGGTATTTATGTACCGTTTGACTTTACTCCAGATCACTAAATAGCTCTTTAGCAACGTATGATAGTTCTTCTTTCTCTATATCCTCACCAACACTTGGTATGAAAAATTTAATTCTGCAAATATGATAGTTTGAAATGATATTTCATTGTTTGGTTTGCATTTACCTGTAACTGGTGAAATTTGTGCATCTTTTCCTATGTTTATTGGCCATTTGGGGTTCCTTTTCAGTTAACTGTATGTTTAATATTGCATGTTTATATGCTGTATCATGTTTCTATTTTTTTATTTTTTTATTAATTTGTGGGCAGCCTAGATATATTCTGGATATGGAATAAAGGTTGACTCTCACGTTTTAGGCTTGGACAAGTGTGTAGATCGAATGCTATTTAAACAGACGAAGAGGGATAGTGGAAAACAAGTTTTAGGAGGAATACCAAGACTTCACTTTCAGTCAAATTTGAGATGCTTTTGAGTCATCCAAGAGAACAAGTCTGTGCTGCAGAGATACATTTGGGAGTTGTCAGCTTATAGATGGTATGTAAAGTGATAGCAATGCACATGGTTATCTCCTGAGATAATTTGGAGTGACATGACAAGAGCCCTACAGAATTACACATTTGGAGAAGGAGGATCCAGAAAGGGATACCGAGATGGAGGACCAGTAAAATAGAGGAAAACTAGAATTGTGCTATATCATGGAAGGCAAGAGAGGAACGTGTTTCTTGTTTGTTTGTTTGTTTTTTTTTCCAATTTTTGTAATGGCTGCATGAGATTTCATTTCATGGATGTAGCCTAACTGCTCTTCTATTTGGAATTTGGATTTATTTCAGCGCTTTTTTTTTTTCCTTATCATAAACTACACTTTGATGAACTTTCTTATAGATTCATCTTTTTTCACTATTCTGATTATTTCCTTGGGATATGATCCTATATGTAGGTCAAAGAGTATGCCTATTTACAAGCTTTTACTATAAATTGCAAATCGTCTTCTAGACGGGTTACCTTCATTTATTTTCTAACCAGAATGAGTTTGCCTTTTTTCTCCATTCTGGTGGTGGTGGAAAAGTGGTGAGAACCAGATACTGCACAGCAACATTTTTTAATGGTTGCAAAGTGTGCCACTGTATGGATGTTCATCATTTATTTAGCCAAAATTTATTTTAGCTAAATCTTTTTGCTCGTTCTTAACCTGTTCCTTAGAATAAATTCCTCAAAGTGAAATTGATGAGTCAAAAGTATTTGCATTTTTAAAGCTGTGGATACATATAGACAAATCACCCTCCAGAAAGGCTGTGCTTTTCCCATCAGCAGGGCATGAAAAGGGGCATCCCTAACCTTTGGGAGTTATTTGGAGAACTACATCCTTAATTGCTTCTGTCAGGTTAAATGCATCCAGTGTGACTTTATATGGAAACGGTGCTCAAATAAAAGTTCTTAAACAATACCACCTTTGCACATCGCACTGGGGTTGAGGCCCAAAATCTGAAAGGCTTTTATTCCAGCTACATTATCTGATCTGTGATCTAAAAATTATTTCCAACATTAGGTTGGTGACGAAGTCATCAGACACATCTCCAGAGGGCAAAGGAGGATTTTTGATGCTAAGGGCTTCAAACAACAGTTGATCCAGTGTGGCCATGGGAGCACTTGGAAAAGGCTGCTTCAGGTTTGAAATCATTTCGGTTGAAAGCTCAGTCTCAGAACCAGCGGGATTTTTGTTAGATTGGATTCACTTTGGAACTTCCAGTTGGCATGTCCTGTTTTGTTGTGGTTTAACGGTTGACCAAAATAGGTTCAGTTTTCGTTGAGATGGGTCTTCTAGCTGCTTTTGATTTTTTTTTTCTGGAAAATAAAACGACAAATAGTGACTGTTGTATCCGCAAAAAGTAAACATTTGGATCAGAATCTCTGCAGACACCCAGTTCTTTCACTGGCAACCGAGTCCTGGCGTGAGATGTGAGCGCTGACTCATCTGCGGGTACTCAGGTCTCCAGGACAGCGGAGAGGCGCGGCCAGGGGAGCAGGCCGGGGTTGACCCGGGGTACAGCGCACCTAGCCCGATCCCTCCTCCCACGTCCCGCACCCTAAGCCTAGAGGCCCAGCGCCCGAGGGCCAGGCCACCAGGGCGCGTGCACCCACGCAGGACCAGCCCATCTTTCTCTCGCGGAAGGGGGAAGGGGCGGAGCCTGTGGCAGGCCCGCCCCAGACAGCGGCGCGCGGGGGGCCGGGGCGGGTCTTCCGCCAGGCGAGGAGCTATTTCCGGATCCGGTGGCGATCGGTGCAGGCGCCGAGTGAGGCGGCGCTGGACGGGTTGGCGGGCTTTTCTGCGCCCCGCGCGGACGGCGATGCTGGGGGGCGGCTTTGGAGCCCGGGAGCGCGAGGCGGAGGGCGACGGGGCGGGAGCTGTGCCTGCGCCGCCTGCCATCGACTTCCCGGCCGAGGGCTCGGACCCCAAGTATGACGGTGAGGGACGCGAATGCTGCGGCCGCTTCCCCCTCCCCCTCCCCCGTCCACCTTCACTGCTGGGTGGGCAGGGCAGCGGTGAGGTTTGCCTCGGGACCTGGGCAAGTTCAGTTGCATCCAGGCTTGCACCGGGGTGCAGTGCGGGGGGCGGCGGGCGAGCCGTCTGGGTAAGGTAAACATTTATGGAAACGAGTGTCAGCGACTCGCTCGTTTGTTTACGTTTCTCTTCCTTGGTTTCCTGTGCGCGAACTCAGGGCTTCAGACCTGCTAAGACTTCCTTCGGCTGCTTTCCAGATCTCAAGCCCTGTGGATTTGTCAGGCGAGAAGCATGAGCTTGTAAAGTCCTGGAATGGGACTTTGCAGGCCCTATGCGCTGAACAGTTTGGGTTAAGCGTTTTGATTTGTAGCTTCTCTTGTCTTGCTTCACTGATAGGGTAGCTAACGACTCCTTATAGTGAGGCAGTATGGAAATCGCCCTCTTCGGTTTAAAAAAGAAATGCCCCGATTTTCTCGAGCCTTTGGTTATCAGGAGATATGGCAGTCAAGTTACTCAGCATAAAGCGAGAGGTATTTAAAACATTAAACAGTGCGAAGTATACAATATTTTATTGGAAGTGCACTAGGCTCTTTAATTGCTACCAGTTGTTTTGGCAATTTTAAAAATTAAATTGTGCTATCAAGAATGAATACATTGAGTCAGGGAGGTTTTTACTGTATGATAGTTTGAATAGGATGATTACAGAGAATACACATTCAGTTGAAGCATGAAATAAGTATTAACATGTTGCAATGGATTTAAAGGTGCAGGATGGGCTGAAAAGGTTTTTCATTTATTCCTTAAGTTCTTCGATTTTCATCCCTAATACTACCTATAATCCTTGACCCTAAAGGGAGACAAAAGCGGACTGCGGTGGTAATTTATGTAGGCCATTAACAGAGGAAAGTTGGAAGATAACTATTTTTTAATGGACAAACTTACGTGTATAATATACATGTAAGGTGGTATATTATAGCAGCTTAGTAATACGTAAAGTGTTATGTCATAGGAAAAGTCCCAGCGACAAACACCCAAATCCGTCTTGTCTGTAACGTGGTGATAAGGTTTTCTGCAAACTAAAGATTATTCTTGAAGGGAGTGATCGAAGATAAGCTTTGAAAAATTTCCTTCCCCTAGGTTACTAATAATACTGTTGTGTTTACATACTGCCTTTTCTTTCAGAGGCGCAGAATGTCTAGACATAATTTATCTTTCTATATGAAAAGTAAGGTCTGTGAAAAATGTAGTTTCATTTTTAGTAGACATAAAAACAGAATAGTTAAATGATTTCTCAGAGGTTGTCAATATGATGTGAGGAGGTCACTCTGCCAGTTAATGGTAGAGTCAGAAAATTCAGAACGTACATGTGACTCTAAAACCTGTGTTCTTCAGCAGTCTATTGTGTAGGGATTCTCCTAGAGCCAACATCAGCCTTTGATCAAAGGTTCTGTGCGCTTTGTTTTTTTTTTCCTGTGGAACAGCCTGCATTAGAAGGAGGGCCAACAGTAAGCCTGTTGTGAGACTCATTAGTTTTTCTTCTTTCATCTGACATGGGTTTTTCATAATTTTTACCTCAGATTAATCCTCCAGGTTCCTCTCTCATTCACTAATGGACCACTTGGATCATGCTTTCCTGAGGAGATTGAATTAGGTGATCCCTTTCCTGTTTGTCTGCTCCTCTCCTGCTTGGCAGAAGTCTAGAACTGTAATTCACCTAGGGTCTGTATCTTATTTCTTACTCTTTTATAAGAGGACTTGACCTCATCTTTCCTTTTAGCCACTTTTCCTCTTCTACTCCTGACCAGAACTGTGAAATGGGAAACTTGCAGTTTCAGCCTTCATTTCCTCTCAGTGTCGCTCCTTCCTGTGTTTGAGTGTTTGTTGATTAGTCTTTTTAAAGCTGTCATTTTCTTGATTTATTAGATTCATTCGACTCCACTGACCAACCATTCTTTTTTGTTGTTTTTCTTATTAAAAACTAGAATTTTCTCGTGGGAAATTGGAAAGTATAAGAGTATAAAGAAGCAGAAAACCCTCCTAACCATAATCCCACCACTGTTAACAAATCAGTATATTAAAAAAATAAGATTTCACATTACAGAATATGTTGCAAATGTAGAAAAGCCTGAAGAAAATTTAAAAACCATAATCTCATCACCCAGAGGCTACTGTTTACATTTTGGCCTTGCTAGAGACAACTTATTTGATAAATTTTGTGTTTAAAATTATTTGTCAAAGGAATCATAATTGGATTAAAGATTTCTCTCTGATTTTTCCAAATAAGATAAAAATTTAGAGAAATCATTCACAAAAACTCAAGGAGTAAAGGAAAAAGAGGGGAAGGTCGCCTGTACTCACATCCCACATCCCGGAGAACTCACTGCTGACAGTGTGGCTCATTCATTTGCAAATGTTTGCTGAGAGCTGCTGTATGCCAGGTAGATGTCTAGATACCAAGGGTCAAACAGGGAGACTAAAACGGCATGTTCACTGTAATTTCATTCCTTTTACAAATTCTGTCAATATATCATTGAAAACAGAGGGGCAGAGGTTTTGTCTGTTTTGTTCTTTCCATTCTTTTTGTATGGATATATGGATATAGCTATAAAATAAATATATTTTAAAATTGTGATCCTAGTAGTATGATCAAATAAACATTTTATGTTCTGCTTTTTATTTATTTTTTTATGCTCTGCTTTTTAAATGTGATGTTGTATTAGTATTTTCCTGTGACAGATTAGCCTTTAAAAACATTGTTTCTTTTTTTTGAGGAAGATTGACCCAGAGCTAACATCTGTTGCCAATCTTCCTCTTTTTCTTTTTTTCCCCCAAAGCCCCAGTACCTAGATGTATATCCTAGTTGTAGGTCCTTCTAGTTCTTCTATGTGGGACGCCGTCTCAGCATGGCTTGATGAGCAGTGAGTAGGTCGGCACCCAGGATCCAAACCAGCGAACCCTGGGCCGCCAAACTGGAATGCGCGAACTTAATCACTGCGCCGCTGGGCTGGCCCCCTAAAAACATTGTTTTTAAATGTTTTTTTAAAATGGCTATCACATTCTGTACTATCATTTAGTCTTTGCACTATTGTTGGAAAATAGGTTTGTCTTTCTTTTACTATTAGAAATAATGAGTTTGACATCTATATACATAAATCTTTGTTAATATCTCATTATTTCTTTAGAATGGGTTCACGGAAGTAGGATTTGCTGGGTCAAAGAAATACGTTTCTAAAAAAATGTTTTGATGCATTTTGCTGAAATGATGACCAGAAAGGTTGTGTGAGTTTGTATGCAACTATCTCCAACATATGAAACTGTCTTTCTTGCCTCACTTTCATTAGTATTACTGTTTATAGCTTGCTTCTTTGACTTGATAATGAACTATTTTTGATTATCTGTCTATACAGCATCATTTGTAGCAGCTGTATAGTATTCTATGTATATAACTTATCAAATTTTCAATATTTTAAAGTGTTATGCTGACCATCTTGTACATATATATCTGTGGTGGTTTGTTTAATTATATCCTTGGTATATATTTCTAGAAGTAGAATTGTTGGGTAAAGGTTTGCACATTTTAAATTCTACAATGTGTTGCCAAAGGTTGCAAACACTTTTACCCCCTTGTATTTGAAAACGTCTACTTTTCTATGCCCTTAACAAATACCAGGTTTTAAATAGTTATGAATCTGAGGCAAACTCTGGTACTGTAGTTATTTTAAAATGTATGTCATTAGTTACTAGTTATGTTAAATCTATTTGAATTTTAATTATGCTTCATTTTCTTATGAGCTTGTAAGAGCTTTATATACATTTTATTATCTTTTCTTTTTCTTGTCATATTTAGTACACATACAGGTACTGTATCTGATTTTGTGATTCATATTTTAACTGTAAGATGTCTTTTCATAGAGAAGTTTTTACATGGCCACATTTTTCATTCTTTTTCTTTCCCATACTCAGACAGTAAGTATTCATTTAAAATGAAGAGCACATCTCCATACATGCAGGTCTTTTTTTGGCCACCTGTAGGTCAGAGAGGAAACTGGTGAATGAAGTCTGGATTTGAAAACTGGTTCTTCCACAACCGTTAGTGCTTTATAGAGGAGAGTGTAATAGAATAGTTGAAATGGGGAGGATTTTAGTAGGTGTAGGATGTATGGTCCCAGTTTCTGCAGGGCATTTCCAATTGAGTGGCTCATTCATTCCTCTGACAGCCCCTCTTACCGATTTTCACACTCATTGACACCTGCATCCTCCCTTTGCTAGTGTTTTTTTTTTTTTTTTTTAAGAGGTACACGGGGTACCCGGGGTGCTGTATGGATGGAGGGCGGGACCCAGGTCACGAAGGGGGTGTCCGTGGTCAGCTTCCACAGGCTGTGTCTTGCCCTTTTTTTTTTTTTAATAATTTTATTTATTTATTTATTTCCCCAAAGCCCCAGTAGATAGTTGTATGTCATAGTTGCACATCCTTCTAGTTGCTGTATGTGGGACACGGCCTCAGCATGGCCGGAGAAGTGGTGCGTCGGTGCGCACCCGGGATCCGGACCTGGACCGCCAGTAGCGGAGCGCGCGCGCTTAACCGCTAAGCCACGGGGCCAGCCCATTTGCTAGTGTTTTAAATCCTGGCCTGTTTCCTTCTTGATCTGTTCTTTCCTCCACATTTCTGCCACTTAGCTCCTTTACTAGGCTCATCCTAACTTCTCCTTGTTGACTGTTGTATCCCTCCTTCCAGGCTACCTATTACATGTTTCCAGAACAGTTTCCTCAAACATTTTTCCTTCATTGTGTTTTTGGCCTATTTAATAATATATTAAGTAAATGGAGAGTGAGAACTTATGACTTTCAGCTTTTAAGTGCCAACTCAACTGTCTGCTTGATCTTGTGTAGTGGAAACAGGATGGACTTGGGAGTCAGTCTGATCTGCCTGCTTGTAAGTTCCTTAACCTCTCTTCGAGATCAGAGTGTCCTCACCTGTAACATGAGAATGGTAACCCTTACCTGTTACTGTTTTGTGAGGATTAAATGAAATTGTGCATATTGAACACCTGGTGCATATGTAGCACACGCTCAGAGTAAAGTTTCCACCCTTCCTCCCTTTCCCTTTCTCCTCTACCAAACTTCTTTCTTTACACCTGGGCCTAGCCTGCCCTCTCGAAGGAAGGAAGCCATCCTGTTCCGCTTGCTTGCTTATTTGCTTGAATACTTATTTAATTTTACTTTTGCATACATCGTTACACATCACTACCAGAACTTTCTCCCCTCCCCCAATGGCATCTTCCTGCTAGTGCTCCAGCTTCCAGAATCCAGCTCAAAACTCAGTTCCGGAAATGAGATTAACCCCACTCAGCTTCACTACTGTTTCGTTTTTAATATCCAGGTTTCATAGTTTGTGGTTCATTAATTAGAATCTGCTGTTTTGTCATTATGGGATATGTTTACCATTTATTAAAAGTTTTTCCTTTTTTAATTTTTAGAATCTGATGTCCCAGCAGAGCTTCGGGTGTTCCGAGGACCCCTGCAACAGCCGGCTTTCCCTTTTGCTGTTGCGAACCAACTACTGCTTGTTTCTTTGCTGGAGCACTTGAGCCATGTGCATGAACCAAACCCACTTCGCTCAAGACAGGTGTTTAAATGTTAGTAAGAGGAAATGTTGCTAAATAAAACTTGTGAAAATACTACGTCGTTGAATGCTGCGGGTCTGAGAAGCAGCTAGTATATAAAAATTTGAAATAAGTATTAGTAGTTTACTAAATTAGTAGTTTACTAAATTAGTAGTTTTGTAAATTCATTTTTTATTTTCCTATAGGTAATTCCCTATGAGTATAATCACTGGGGACTCCAAAAGGTTAACAACCATAAAATTGTGTGTATTTAAGTAAATGAAAGATAGTTATTTTGCATTTATGGCATGATAATTCGTTTGATTTTTGAAGATCTGTTATGGTTTAGTCGATGAGTAGGTAAATGAAAATCACACATACTCATTCTGAACCAGTTCTTGACCAGAGCACTGGAACAGTTGTGTTTTGTGTTGTTGAAAAGGAAGCTGTTTTCCTCTACACACTGAATACTTCTGACACCAAATGTGAGGTATTTCCCCACACTGACCAGTTCTCTGACACCAGCTGGTTGTGCTACAATTCAGTTCAATTCAGTTCTGACACTCTGCCTGGGTTAGTGTCAGATCCCACAGGTTAAGGGCACAGTCCCACGAGACTGTCCTCATTTCAGATGCCAGTCGCAAGTAGTGGGTCCCCAGGATCCTCAGGTTACCCACACTTGTGTACGAGTTGGCTACAAATTGGAGGTTTCTACTACCCCCTCCTCGGGTTTGATAGTTTGCTATAATATCTCACAGTACTCAGGAGATGCTTACTTATGCTTATATAATAAAGGATATGAGAAAGGATACAGATGAATAGCCAGATGGAGAGGCACATAGGGTAGGGTCCAGAGCGCAGCAGCTTCTGCCCCTGTGGAGTTGAGGTGTACCACCCTCCTGGCACATGGACGTGTTCACCAACCCAGAAACTCTCTGAACCATATACTTTAGGGGTTATTATGGAGCCTTTATCACATTTGCACAGTTGATTGTTAACTCAGTCTCCAGCTTCTCCCCTCTCTGGAGGATGGGTGATAGAGCTGAAAGTTCTAAGCTTCTAATCATGGCTTGGTCTTTCTGATGACCAGCCCTCAAGCTATCTAGGGGACCCCAGCCACCATTCATCTCATTAGCATACAAAAAGACACTCTTATCACTGGAGATTTCAAGCATTTTAGAAGCTCTCGTGTGGGGAGTTGAGGTCAAAGAAGCAAATATTGGAACAAAAGATGCTCCTAGCCCCCCTATCACATAGGAAATTACAAGAGTTTTAGGAGCTGTATGTCAGGAACAAGAGACAAAGACCAAATATATTTCTTATTATACCACAGTTGTTGAAAATGTTTATTTTCATTCCTGCCATAGGTTACTTGTATGAGAAAGTTGAGCACAAAAGCGAGCAGAATTAGAGATTGTGGTGTTTCTGGTTCAACTCATTGACTGAGACCATTGTGGGCCTCTTTAATAGCTCTGACCCAGATTCTAAGGGTCTTTTCTACCAAAAATTCCAAGTCTTGTTTGGTGTTGGAAATCCTCAAACTCATGGATACCTTTATGTGATCTTAGAAGGTAATTTTAAGTTAAAGGTAAATTATCATTTTGATGAGCTTGTTGGGACATGAAAAATGGTAAATATTATTTGTATAGTGTACACTTATTATTTTCCTGAATATGTGGTGAGGAGATGTATTGTACAAAAGGGGGTGTTCTGTAGGTTCCAAAGCGTTGGTACCTGGGAATTGTTGTATTGGACTCATCATCAAGAAAGGCAGATTATAATGATTCTAATATAGTACTCTTGCTCCTAATTAAAGCAAATCTATGAATCTTGCTGATTTTAAGGTATTTTTGAATTCCTTATACACAGCCTTTTTAGATGAATGAACTTTTAAACAAGATATATTTAAATGTTTTTGGTGTGATTCAGTTAGTTGATAATCTAAGTGGAGAGTTTTCCGTATAGAAAGAATATTGTCTATGGTATTTATATTCCTTGAATGAGTAAAAGCCAAGCACTTTTGTAGAAACATCTTTTTCTGAGGAGCCTGGAATTGTGACTTCAGACTTGACTTTCTCCCTGGTGTTTGGTCTGTACACACACCTCATCTGTGCTCTTTGTATGTTGGCTCAAGATATTCCATAATCGAAAACAACAATTAATACTCACTTTTGTTGTCAGTTCTAATCATTTGCTTCTACTTCTGTCTTTATCATCTCAGCTTGTCTGTCAGCAAAGTGTAATGTGTTTGGATGTCAGAAGTCTACTATGTTTACTTTTTTTTCTCGCCTTTTTTTAAAATGGAACTTAGTACATTACTGACTGACCAGACAGGGTAAAGAAATGACTGTTCAGCATCAGCTCAGTAAGTATAGGTGTGCTGCTGATCACTGAGGGTAACACGTGTTCTCTTTTAGAGACTCAATCCCCAAGTTGTAATGTGTGCATACACATAACTTTTTTCTTATAGAGGGTTTTTTTTCTTCTGGAGGCTATTATTACTCTTTATTCTCTGTCTACTCTCTATAATTGCCATTATATTGATGGCTTTTCTGATAATAGTTTTTCCTGTTCTCTTTCTAGTACTTTGTCAGACCTTTATCAAAATGGGGCTGCTGTCTTCCTTCACTTGCAGCGATGAGTTTAGCTCACTGAGACTACATCACAACAGGGCCATCACCCATTTGATGAGGTCGGCTAAGGAGAGAGTTCGTCAGGTGAGCACTGCAGAGTGTACTTTGTGTGTGACAAAAACACTGTAATTTCAAGAGTATTTTAAAGCATTGTGAAATCCTGATTATACAACAGGTTTGTAAAAATTAGCCTTTAATTTGTTTATTCGACAAATGTTCATTGAGTGACTGCCATGCGTTAGGCTCTCTTGTAAATGCTGAGGTTCAAGCAGTGAACAAAAGAGACAAAAATCCCTGCTTTCGTGGAGCTTATGTTTTGATGAGGGGCAGTAAACAATAGAAAAGAAAACATCTATATAGGGTGTTAGATGGTGGTAAGTGTTAAAGAGAAATCTAAAGCAGAGAAGGGGCTTAGAAAATGGGTGAATTTTTTGTATAAGATTGCCAGGAGGGCCTCACTGAGACTGTCATGTAAGTCAGAAGCTGAAGTCGAGAGAATGAGGAGGAAAAGCATTCTAGGCAGAGGCACCGTAATTGCAAAGGCCCAGAGGTCGCAGTGTGTGTGGCATGTTTGGGAAGCTGATGGGCAGCCATTTGGCTGGAGTAAAGTAAGCAGGGGGACAGTATGGGAGAGGAGGGACAGGGAGGGCAGCAAGAGGGACAGACGGAGTAGGAGCTTGAGACTTTTAATACTTTTGGTTTTTACTCAGAGTTTAAGATGGGAAGCATTGCAGGATTTTGAGCAAAGGAGTGACTTAATCTGACTCAGATTTTCATGGGATCACACCAACTACTGTGTTGAGACTAGACTGAGGGGGGCAAGAGCAGAAGCAGGGAGACAGTTGCGGTCATACAGGCAAGAGGTGTTGGTGGCTTGGAATGGGTGGTAGCAGTGGAAACGTGAGAAGTGGTCAGTTTCTGCGTATATTTTGAAGGTAAAGAACATTATTTGCTGATGGAGCTCCTTGGTAAATTCTTAGCTTTGTCAGTACATAGCAGAGTACAGCTCTTTTAGTAGTGATCTTTTGGTTAAGAAAGAAATATTTTCAATTGTAAACTCTTAAGTAATAATGAAAAGGCCATTGGCTGTGAGTTTTTTTTCCCTAGTATTGTCTGAGCAATTGGGGCTATTAACATGATATCGAATTTTGATAGATTCCTTACTCCATGAAATTTTCAAAATACTTTTTAAAAATAACTTTTTGATTTTAGGATCCTTGTGAGGATAATTCTCATACTCAGATGATCAGGTATGTGTTAAATACGTTTTTTTTTTTTTTTTTTTTTTGTGAGGAGATCAGCCCTGTGCTAACATCCGCCAATCCTCCTCTTTTTTTTGCTGAGGAAGACGGCCCTGGGCTAACATCTGTGCCCATCTTCCTCCGCTTTATATGGGACGCCGCCACAGCATGGCTTGCCAAGCAGTGCGTCGGTGCGCGCCCGGGATCCGAACCAGCGAACCCCGGGCCGCCGCAGCGGAGCGCGCGCACTTACCCGCTTGCGCCACCGGGCCGGCCCCTTAAATACGTTTTTGATCATGCAAAGAGTAAACTATCCCAAAGAAATGAGAATTAAGAATTAATCATGAATTAGTCAGAAATTAGTATTGAGGTTAAAAAATAATGTACTTGGGGTAGTTTATGAAGATTAAAAACTTTGTTCTCAGTAATTAATTACTGCTCCAAGATTTGCTTTACTTCTTATTCCCTCCTCTCTGATCCCCTGTTGCCCATTCAGTGTGGATTCCATCAGCCTCACCCTTAATTCAGAGTACTGATATCCAGGTCTGTCAGGGGAAGACCGTTTCATTTTGGCTGTATGTAGGAAATGCTTTAAAATCTCACTGGTCTTGGGGCTGCCCTGGTGGTGTAGGGGTTAAGTTCACGTGCTGTGCTTTGGCAGCCTGGGGTTCGCAGGTTTGGATCCCAGGTGCGGACTGACGCACCACTTATCAAGCTATGCTGTGGTGGCGTCCCATATAAAGTAGAGGAAGATGGGCACAGATGTTAGCCCAGGGCTAATCTTCCTCACACACAGACACAAAAAAAACAAATCTCACTGGTCTGAATCATTAAGAAATATAAGTAAATTTATTACTGAGCTCAGCTGATCAACTGCTGCCTGTTAGTCATCCTTAGGATTCCTGCTTTAAATCTTTGATGGTAATTTCCAATTGGAATACTAATTACTGGTGAAATACTTAAATCAGATTCACGATCCCCTTGCTACCATTATTACACTCTCAATTTGCTTAGCAAATGCTTTCTTCATAGAGGATGAAAAGTTTCATTTGAGCGCATCCTTTCCAAATTCCCACAGTGTTGTGATGAACGAGTAGTATGGTGAGCATGAACTATCCCAGAACATTTTGATTCTCTCATGTTGTAATATTGATTGTTTGTATTTAACTTTCAGATCAAGGGAAGTAGCCTTTGAAGCACAAACGTCACGTTACTTAAATGAATTTGAAGAGCTCGCCGTCTTAGGAAAAGGTGGATATGGAAGAGTGTACAAGGTTGTTTTCCACACGTTCGTTTTGACCTGCTACTCAGATAAATGTATTTTGAGAAATTGGTTTCATTGTTAGTATTTAAAGTGCTCCAAGGAAAATTCCTAGAAATTGTAAATAAATACTTTTCATTAAGATTTGTCATTTACAAGGGAAGTGGCCAGGTTTTAATTTTTTCCTAACCGTGTTGGTGGTTTAGGTGGATTCTGGAAACTTTGAGTTTTTGTTCTATAGTTAATTTTTTCTTAAAAATGTATTACTGAAAAAAGTTGTGCTTTGTGTTTTGGGCCTTACATAGCCCTTTTCTAACATTCCCGTTTTCAGACCTGGAGCTTCTAGAAGTTGGACTCTTAATGTGGTTTGAAAATCTTCTCGTGTGGCTGACTAAGGCTGACTTTCCTGAATATAGTAGATAGAATGCATGTCTTTAGCTTAATTTTATCCCTTTGGCTAGTTTGAATTATCTAAGCTCAGGTTAAAAGAACTTTCTTGATTCAGCTGGAACTTAATGGCACAATATACTTTGTTTTTTCCTCTACTTTTTAGGTCAGGAATAAATTAGATGGTCAATATTATGCAATTAAAAAAATCCTGATCAAGGGTGCAACTAAAACAGATTGCATGA
Source organism: Diceros bicornis minor (assembly GCF_020826845.1). Classification (NCBI taxonomy): domain Eukaryota; kingdom Metazoa; phylum Chordata; class Mammalia; order Perissodactyla; family Rhinocerotidae; genus Diceros; species Diceros bicornis. The sequence continues at coordinate 8,632,936 of NC_080765.1, read as the reverse complement.
AGGTATGATTTTTAAAATTTATTTATTTTGAATAATTGAGTATTTAGGTCCTTTAGAAAGAGTTATATGTTTGTGTGTGTATATATTTGGCAAATAGGTGGTGTGGATTGTCAGTTTACTAATGTTTATTTGACTTAATTTTTTTTGAGGTATTTCAGATTGCCCGCATTTCAGGGTCATTGCTGGGGAAATTAATTTTTTAACTAAATTATTCATATACAATACAACATGTTATAAAAAAACATAAGCTCAGTTCAGGTCCCAGTCTTCTCCCTGACATGCTGTGTGGTCCTGGGCAAATGACCTAGTTCTCTAAGCCACTTCTGTCTCCCGCCCTTGAAATAGTGGTGACAACAATGGTTTTATTTACCTTCGAGGACTGGACTTTGTTGTAGAAATCAAATGAGAGAATGATTATAAATGAGCTATGAAAAGTATAAAGTGCTATATGCATGTAAGTTATTTAGTTGCTGTAACAATTGCCACTTGTCTCTCACAAAAATATCCCCATTATTTTAGTATAGTTTAGATTCCTTGTAGAGAGAGGTTTTTATTATTTTTCTCTGGAACAAGATAGTATTTGATACCATGAAAATTTAACAAATTTTCAGTGAAAGCCAGAATTAAGTGCGTTTCTTCTTTAGGTATTACGGGAAGTGAAGGTGCTGGCAGGTCTCCAGCATCCTAATATTGTAGGCTATCACACAGCTTGGATAGAACATGTTCACGTGGCTCAAACGCAAGGTAAGCAGTTTTTGATGATATAGTTGAAGGGCTGGCAAACTTGAGTCGGTGAGCCAGATCTGGCCCACCCGTTTTTATGCACCCCACAAGCTGAAAATGTTTTTTTTACATTTTTAAATAGTTAAAAGGAATCAAAAGAAGACTATTTTGTGAAAATTATATGTAATTCAAATTTCAGTGTCAAAGTTTATTAGGACAAAGGCTCATTCATATGTATTGTCTGTGGCTGCTTTTGCACTACAACAGCAGAGTTGAGTAGTTGCAGCAGAGTCCCACAGGGCCCGCAAACCCTAAAGTATTTACTGTCAGGTCCCCTACAGAAACTCTGCTGACCCCTGGTATAATTGAACAGCTCTGTTTCTGTAGTTCCTAAAATGTGCCAGTCATTGGAGTAAGCATGTTGTATTTTGCCAGAAGGTCGTGACATTTTAGACTTACAGTCTCATTTAATATTAATTGTATATTTTAGTTCTGCCTTTGACTATAAATTAGAAAACTGGGCTTCTTGAAGATTTTCTTTTGTTTTTGTTCAGCAGACAGGATTTCTATTCAGTTGCCGTCCCTGGAAGTGATCTCGGACCAGGAGGATGACAGGTATGTGACTCTTGTGTGCTTTTTGCACACAGGACATTACCTACTATCGCCTGCATTGAGTTGCCTTTGCTTTTTGCTACTAGGAGCTCAGGAGTGTTTTAGACTTTCTTTTTGCTTATTTTCATTACAAAATGTTAAATTATTTCCTTCTCTCAGATATTTTCTGTCAGTATTTTAAATAAATGTTGCTGCTAGACAGATTTGATGCCATTTTTTTCAGGAATTTACCAGTGAGATTCATACAGACTTGAAAGAACAGTTGAGTTACTCTTGATCTTTTTTTGCACTGATTTTTATCTTTACTGTTTTTTTCCTCCAGAGATCAATATGATGTTAAAAGTGATGAAAGTAACGGCTCATCCATTATCTTTGCCGAGTTCACTTCAGAAAAAGAAAAATCTTTTGGAGAATCTGGCATGGAAAATCAGAATAACAGATTGGTGAACTACACGACCAATTTATTCACAAGAGACGCCAGTGAATTTGAATCATCCAGTGAGCTCCAAGAAAATGGCTTGGCTGATTTGTCTTCCAGATCGATTGTAGAGCATCAGCTGCCAGCTAGGCATAATTCAGACTTAGAAGAGAATTTTGCATCCACTGAGGAATCTTCTGAAGAAAAGTTAACCTTGTTGGGGCAGACAGAGGTAGATTACTCTCCCACAACCTACTGATGTGATGTTTACCCGTAATAATCACATAAAGGACTGTGATTAGATATGGCCTTCCCTCTTCCTCAGCTGACTTCCCACCTTGCGCCCCTCCCTTTCTCTGCTTTTGCCCTGTGTTCAGTCTCTTCTACTTGCCATGTTCCCCCTTGACATTCGGCCTTTATATTTTGTCTTTCCTCCTTCACTTACTTGACTCCTACTAATCCTCTTCTGTCCTCTCTACCTGGGTCAGTTCCTCCTCTAGATATTCTCATATATGTACCCTGGATTTGGAAGCATCATTCACACTCTGTTTCTGATTAACGTTAGCATCATGCTATAAAAATATATTTATGCAGAAAGATTTTCTCTATTTTGGAACATGACTTTAGGAGAGGGTCCTGGTAGGATGACCAGGTTGGTTTTCAGCGTACTCTTGTTGAAGGTTACACTGATATGCTGATGAGACTGCCATGTACTCTCACCAGTATTGGGTATTAGTATTAAAAAAACGTGAACATTAACAGGGTCTATGCGTGATCTGTCATATTGAGATTATAAAAATATACCTTCTGTATATCCACACGCAGAATTAATTCTTCTTGTCTGGGAATATGTGGCTCCGTGCGTGTGTTTTTGTATGAAACATAGAACTTTGAACAGATTCACCTGAATACAAAGGAGCTGAGTTTGAGGGACTTTTAAGCAGAATTGCTTCATTTCTCTGTATTAAATTTGGAAAATTTTCCTGAATGCTGAAACGAATGGGCTATAGTAAGCTTAATTTTTGCTTACCTTTTCCTTGAACAAGTTCCTAGTTATGGACAATGTGAAGCCGGCCAAAGTGTGTATATACTTTGGGGCATACATAAAGTAGTGGAATATCATATAGCCATTCTTTGATACTTTATCTTAGCTGTAAAAACTGTTTCCATAACAATCAGACCAAACACTTTCAGGCCCAGTGGCTTGGTGTCACATTCAAGAGCTTCTGCCATTTGATGCCTGCCCAACTCCAGCCAGGCCTGCCCCTGCCCCCTTGGATTGTGACACACCATTTTAAGTATTGTTTTACTTGTCTGTCTCCCTCACTAGACTTTGGGCTTCTCAGACAGGCCTGTGTCTGTTGTCTCTGTCCTCAGCACTGAGTCCCGTGCTTGACCTAGAGGAGGCTAGTGAGTATTTATTGACTAAATGAAGAGTGTGAGAGAATCGTGCAGAGTCGGGAGCTGGCGATGTGTTGTCCCCTAGGTGCAGTACCACCTAATGCTGCACATCCAGATGCAGCTGTGTGAGCGCTCGCTGTGGGACTGGATAGCTGAGAGAAACGAGCGGGGCCGAGAGTGTGTGGACGAATCTGCTTGTAAGTACCATATGGGTCTGCAAGTCCGGGGCTGGCAAATAAAGACGGAGTTAGAGCTGCCTTCTGCCTCCAGCTGCTTTGGATTGGGGGGAAAAAATCACTTTTTTTAAACCAAAGGAACAATTATGCTTATTTCAACATTTTTCAAAAACAAATAGATATTTAGAAGTTAATTTTCTCTATGATAGATACATGGTTTGTTGATTTAAGCAGTAATATGCTAGAATTTACGTTAATGATTTTAGGTCTTGGAAAAACTCTTTTTTTTTTTTTTTATAATTTTATTTATTTTTTCCCCCAAAGCCCCAGCAGATAGCTGTATGTCATAGCTGCGCATCCTCCTAGTTTCTGTATGTGGGACACGGAAAAATTCTTTTAAGGAAAAATTTAAGTACATGTTTTATTTATTTATTTATTTATTTATTTATGAGGAAGACTAGCCCTGAGCTAACATCCAATGCCAATCCTCCTCTTTTTGCTGAGGAAGCTTGGCCCTGGGCTAACGTCCGTGCCCATCTTCCTCTACTTTATATGGGATGCTGCCACAGCATGGCTTGACAAGCGATGTGTCGGTGCGTACCCGGGATCCGAACCTGTGAACCCCAGGCTGCCAAAGCAGAGCGAGCGCACTTAACTGCTGCACCATCTGGCTGGCCTTTATTTTATTTTTTTAACTTCAAAATATAGTCTTCTTACAAAAAAAAAAAAACCCTTTAAAGAAACCTTTATTAGAAGGGTGTGTGGTGAGAAGTTTGTCTCCCTCAAGATCCAGATCTTCCTCCCTCCCCTGTAGTTATATATCCTCTAGAAATACTCTGTTAGGTTAATATTTTTAAATTATAACACTGATTCTCAACTTAGGCTGCATGTTGGAATCACCTAGGGAACTTTTAAAAAGATGTTGTCGATAAATAAGAATAACTTTACAGTGGAGAAACCTGACAAACACCACCTCAGCTAGTGATCAAGGACAACATCAACAGTGATAAGTCAGGCTGATGGTGTGTGCCCTCGATAAGATGTGATGAGAAAGACGCTGTATTTCTGTGGTCTTCCTCCCCGAAACCCGTAATCCCAGCCCTATCATGAGAAAAACATCAGGCAGATCCCAGTTGGGGGGCATTCTACAAAATACCTGACCAGTGCTTCTCAAAACTGTCAAGGTCATCGTAAACAGGAAAAGTCTGAGAAACTGTCACAGACCAGAGAAACCTCAAGAGACATGACAACTAAGTGTAATGTGGTATCCTGGGTGGAATCCTGGAACAGAAAAAGGACATTAGGTAAAAACCAGGGACATCTGAATGAACTGTGGACTCGTATCAGTATTGGTGCATTAATTGTGACAGATATACTGTGCTAAAGTAAGGTGTTAGTGACAGGGAAATCTGGGTGTGGGGTCAATGGGAACTGTCTGTACTGTTTGCTCAATTTTTCTGTAAATCTAATGTGGTTCTAAAAAATAAAGTCTTTTTTTTTTTTTTGGTGAGGAAGATCAGCCCTGAGCTAACATCCATGCTAATCCTCCTCTTTTTGCTGAGGAAGACCGGCTCTGAGCTAACATCTATTGCCAATCCTCCCCCTGCCTTTTTTGTCCCCCACCAAAGCCCCAGTAGACAGTTGTATGTCATAAGTGCACATCCTTCTAGTTGCTGTATGTGGGACGCGTCCTCAGCATGGCTGGATAAGCGGTGCGTTGGTGTGCGCCTGGGATCCGAACCCGGGCCACCAGTAGCAGAGCACGAGCACTTAACCGCTAAGCCACGGGGCCGGCCCTAAAGTCTGTTTTTTTAAAAAGGGTGTTGTCTGGGACCACACCAGTAATTTTTATATTGTTGGTCTAGGATAGAGTGTAGCCTTTGGTATCTTTTTTTAAAGTTCCCTTGTTGATTCCAATGTGTAGTCAAAGTTGAAATTCACTGTATTAGATTATCAAAATAGGGGATGCGAGTGACCTGTTTTTAGATAAAGACTGAACTAAATATTGATGAATTAATCATTTGCTTGTTACTTCTGATGACAGTATAGCCCTAAGTAGGTCCGTTAACCTATTCAGAATCTTAGACTAGCTTCCAACAGAGACAGGAACGGAACATCTCCCTCCAGCAGCTCCTCACGCCCCTTTGTTGACCATGTAATCAGGATGTGCTGGGCTTTGCTCAGTTGGGTTGTGGCAAGTAGTGTGTGGGGTATTTTCCGTGCCCTGTCAAGGTGTATCCTTTGCCTGCTGCACGGGCATTGTAGTGCTATGTGCCGACGTCTTTCTGAAAAGGAGGATGGTTTGTTACAGTCCTGCGGGCAGTTGCTCTTTAAACTTCCTTTTGGAAAAGAGTCCCTAATGAAGTGTGGGATGAGAACTCTGATTTATGCCATCTAGTACAAGAAAGCTATCAAAACAGTGAAGGCAAGATATGTATGATACTGCTAGCATGATGTATATTTTTCTTTAAAAAATATTTTAAAAAGTTTTATATTTTTAAATAAATTAAAATTTATATTTTATATTATTCCTTACCTCAATTATATTTTTACCTTAATCGTTCCCAGCAGTCCCGTGAGTGATAGACCTGGGTTGAATCCTGGCTCTAGTACTCACCAGCTGTAAGGTTTTGGGCAAGTCAGGGAACTGCTCGCAGTCTATTTCCTCACCTGTAAACTGTGGGTCGTCCCCATTTTGTGGGGCTGTTGGATTAAAGCAGAAGTCTAAAGGACGTAGCGTGAGTGAATGGGAACTGTTATCTCTGGATCAGGGCCCTGTGTGATGACTGAAGCTCTAAGTTGCCCATCATTGGGATGTGTTAGATAGGTTAAAATGAGAACCATGTTAAAGACAGACTGAAGAGATGTAGTTCTTCTGAATAGTTGTGAAAATTGAAAAGCCCTCCGTGCATTTCTACCTAGCCACGAGGTTGGTCACTTCATTGTGAGGGGGAGTCATACTGGAGGTGCTTGTAGTGGAGCCATTGTGTACACACATACACACACACACACACACACACACACACACACACACAGTTTTCTGTCTTCTCAAGTACTTGAGGTCCCTAAGTTATATGCTAGATAGTGTAAAAGGAGAGTGTGAAATAGGTTTGAGCTGTAGGCCCATTCAAGGAGGAGAAGGGAGCATGTAGTGTTCTTGTGCTTGAGGGTAAACAATAGGTTAATAATTTAAAATGATGAATAGAGAAGAGCTATTAAGTTTTTATTATATTACTAAACTTACTTGACTGGAAAACTCCAGATTTGTTTCTTCATCAATTTTTGTTTTAGTTCTACAAAACTTCTCCACTCTCTAAATTCGCATATTATGTCATCACATTAATAGGTAAATTAATTCATTTACTCTCCCCCGACCCCCTGCATATTTCATTTGTCAGTCATTTTTGAAAAATGCAGCATTCCAAATCTTCCAGGTGATGAAAGCTCACCCGTAGGGCTAATGTAATTTATCTTTTTTTATCTTATTCCATTATTTGTAATCATGTCTTTAGTCCACAGTGGGCCAGACACCGGATTTATTAGCATTAAACCCTAGGATGTCAAGGGTTGAAGGGAACTTAACCAACATCTAGTCTAGCCACTTGATGCCTGAGATTGTTCACAAAGTAATTAATACAGGGGCTCTGAGTGAAATGAGAGGTCCTCTCTTTCTGGTGACACGAAGTCTGTTGACTGTTGGGTGCTAGTTTGTGATGGCTTCTTTGCTAGTCGAGGAGCCCTCCCTGCTAATTTCTAGGTTTGAAACCATTTTGGAGTGTTAACTTTGTTGAAGATCTGAATGTTATATAGGTGTCAGATGTTAATGTATTTAGAACTACATTTAACATTTAGATGTTAATGTAATGAGTAAAAAAAAAATTAGAGAAATAAAACTATTTTTTTTACTTCAAGGTCCTTATATTATGGCCAGTGTTGCAACAAAAATTTTTCAAGAATTGGTGGAAGGTGTATTTTACATACATAACATGGGAATTGTCCACAGAGATCTTAAGGTAAGTGGGGGAGGCTAAATGCTTCTTATCAGAGTTGACTTGGTATCAGCTCATTGAATGAAATGGGATTATGTACTCTAGTTCATTTACTTAGGAGGTTATCATTACTTTTATGTAAGTCATCGTTCCATAGGTTGAGAATATGAAAACTTTAGATTGAGTTTAAAAGCAGTAATCTATGGACATTTGAAAATTCTCCGTGTTTTTCAAGTCGTAAGTGTGTTCTGAGTACTGATATAATTGATGATGCTAAGTGTATTTAATGCTGACAAAAATACTCATGTATTGGGCCGGCCCCGTGGCGTAGCGGTTAAGTACGTGCTCTCCGCTGCTGGCGGCCAGGGTTCAGATCCCCGGCGTGCACCAATGCACCACTTGTCAGGCCATGCTGTGGTGGCGTCCCATATAAAGTGGAGGAAGATGGGCACAGATGTTAGCCCAGGGCCAGTCTTTGTCAGCAAAAAGGGGGATTGGCATGGATGTTAGCTCAGGGCTGATCTTCCTCACCAAAAAAAATAAATAAATAAAATAAACACGTTGCCTCTCTTTAAAAAAACAAAAAAACAACAAAAAAAACTCGTGTATTATTTCAGCCATAGAGGTAAAATCTATTTTAATAATTGTCTATCTTAAAGGAAATTTAACATGGGAAATTTTTTTCTGATGTTTTAAATAATCCGTAATGACTATTCCGATTTTTATTCTGTAAAGACTATCAAGAAAGAGAAAATATATTTACTTCTTTGGCTGAGAGTTTTAAATTAATTTGCTTACTTTTTGGGCAAAAATTAAATCATGGAAAATGCATTTAAAAGAATATTTAGGAATAAAAAGTTAATATGCAAATCATTTTATTTTTTGAAAGAGGTTTAAGAACCAATAGTTTGTAAATTTGGGATGCATAAAGCGATGGGTTAAGTATTTTCTGGGTATATGTGTAGCCAGAAAATGGGGTTTGAGTTACTGAAATCCTATGGCACTGTGAAACTTCGAGATCTTACTTGAAGAGGTGAGCTAAGTCGTAATAACCATATACAGAATTCCATATCTTCCCTGGGAGAAGTTGCTTCAAGTGTTGTTTGTGTTTCTCACCATAAATATTTCTGATGTTTCTTTTACAGATATCCTCTAGGGATAAGAGTTTTTGAGATAACTTTATTAGGGTTTCCCTTAAGAGGTGGAATTGTGGGAGCATGAGTCCTGCAGGTAGAGTTCCTTGGTTATTGGTCAGTCTCAAAGGATAAGAGTGATAAAGTAGCCTGGCAAGAAGTGCTGTGTCTCTTGTATTGGAACTGCGCTGAAGATACATATATATTGGAGATTCCCCATTTCTTGTTAATATGTTAACGTTTGCTTCAAATTCGAGCAAGAGATTGATTATTGCCTCTCTGCCTCCAAAACATGCCTCGTGGATAGCGGTTTGACCTTCGTGGTCCTGGGCATTTACTTTGGCTCCGTGGATCAGCAGCAGGCGGATACAGCTCACTCCTGCAGCCAGCAGTCGGCCTGCTTTCCCTGATGCGGTGCACACCGCCAGCTTAAGGGCTGTGTTCCCCGTGGAAGAGACGGCACAGTTAACATTGGCTCCACAGGAAATTAGTGTTTCTATCATCTCCTTATTCAGTATATTTGCAGCCATGTGAAGGGGCGTCATGCTGGATTCATTAATAGCATTGACATGGGCGCCATTTTGGGCTAAAATGGAGAGGACTGGATAGTTACCATATATTATGCCCAGGTGGAGGGGTGAATGTTTCTGGCTGTTGTCTACTCGAGCATTCACCTGAGCTCCGTGTTCACACAGAATGTGGAGACACCTTATAGCGTTATTCTGAATATCTGTCAGGATCCTTTGGATTCTGTTCCCTGGTTCTGTCCACGTGGTAGAAGTGATTGGCCAGTGCAGGAGCATCAGGTGAAGTGTGGTGAGGCCTCTTGTATCCCTGGAATATAGGTATTGATCTCAGGTTACAGTCGATTCACAGTGGGAATGGCTCTACTTGAAGAGTTAGTGCTTTAGAAGGCAACGTTTATTTACAGTAATCACCCTTAATTACTTTAAAGAAGTGTTTGAAAATCTGCATTGCTGTTTCATTTCTCAGGATTTTATCACAGCAGGTTTGGGGGAACAGTGGTATGCATCACAGCATGGAGGGGCCCAGCTTCCTCTAGCAGCTTGTTTGGATGTTAATACTCCTGCTGGGACTATGGCCTCTTCAAGGCTCTATCTTGGTGATTTCTGCACGCCAGCACCTCACACAGTGCTGTGCTGAGTCAGCAGCCATTCAGTAAAATTGTGTGGACTTAAGTATGATCTGGTATTACCAGAGAAGTGAGCCATCAAGGGCCAGAACTCCTATTGACTCAGTGCTCAGTGGCTCTGCATCTGCTCCTCTACCTGACATTTTTACTCATGTGTGTAGGTAGAATGGAGGACAGGGGTTGAATCTGGAGACCCACAGTCACTCTGAAGTTAGTGAAGCCAGGTCATCTTCATATCCTGCTGTAGCCTAGGTGGAATGAGTGTTTGACAACTTGGCCCTCATCTACTCCTGTACTGAAATCTCTCAGGATTCCCTCTTTTATTTTGGCATAGAAAAGGGAAGGTTTATTATGAACGTCTGAGTGCTCCACTGAAGTTAGCAATGATTTCAGTTCACATATGTTCATTTAGTGTGAGGCCCTATGCTAGGGCTGTGGTGAGATAGTTGGTAGTCCTTACCTTTGCAGAGCTTACAGTTCAGGATGGAACACATTAAACTGTCTGAACAGCTGAGTAAATAAAATATTGCAAGTGGGCAGAGTTCTAGAGGGGTATGAAGGCCTCACCCAGGGATGGCCTGTGGTTTGAAGGGTGGGAAAGGGTGTTTGGAGGATCCCCTGAGCAGGATGGGGCAAGTTTGTGATGGCCCAGTTGTGGAAAGACTGAGAGGACCTGCAAAGCTGGGGTGGGGTGTGTGGTGCAGCCACAGGGGTGGGGAGGGTGAGAGCAAGACAGGTCAAGTGGGCTCTTCTGGAGTGTGGTAAGGATTTGGGGCTTAACTTTCTTTTAAGGTGGTGGGGGCAAGAAGTTATATTATTTTTATGCCGTGTGATTCTTCTATTCATTCAGGTAGTATGTATTGGGCACTTACTAAGTGTCAGGCCTTGGTTTAGGTGGTGAAGATACATTGATGAGCAAGATAAACTTCTCTTTTCATGAAGCGTACCTTCTAGTGGAGGGATAGAAACAAGAAAATCTGTTGCCTATTCATATTTTCTTATTTTTCATACCTAACTTAGGTCCTTAAACTCCCTGGGGGCAGTGACCAGGACTTAGGGCATTTTCCACACCACCACTGCTGAGTGCTTAATACTCAGGAGGCTCTGAGTGGGCTGACTGATTTGTGTTCCTGCGTTATTTCCAGTTTTTCAGAGTATCTCATCTAGTCAGTAAAGAAATGGGTTCATTCAAAACATGATAATTTGTAGTCCATAACCTGTGAAGAATGGATGAGTCCAGACATGACTGGAAAAAGGAACATCTAAATCATGTCTATCATTTAGAAATGGCGGCCTGTTGAGTTACCTTACCTGACTTCCGGGTCAGCGCCGTGTTCTAGCAAACAAAGCAAACTCTGGGCCTTGCGGTATTCGACAGCCAGGTGTATGGGGATGATGGACTGCATCTGCTTCAGGGGAGGAAACCAGAATACGTTACAAGTAGCCCTGTGTAGTTAGAAATAGTAATTGTGTTAGCTTGCCATTTCAAAGGAAATAAATGTGTTTAATATCTCATTGGTTCAGTATTTTTCTGGTATGTGCATTGAAATTTTCCTTTTCTTTTTGCCTGTTTTAAATGACCCCAAACCAGTGAATTTCGTATTATGAAATTGGTGTTTTACATAAATGCAAATTTATCAAGGCAGAAATAACTTAAAGCTTTGAAAGCTGATTGTTGTGAAGAGCTCATAGTGTAAAATTAATGGTAATTGCTGTTAAGTCACTTAGTCCTTAGATTAACCCACAGGGTGATTGACAAGTAGGTTTTGTGTTGTTTGAGGCTTTGCTAAAGTCTTAGTAGCAGTAGTAAAACCTGCCTTTTCAGGGATTCAAAGATAATGCAGCATATGTTCTATGATTAGCAGAGCTCTTTATGCCAGTTCTTAAAATATATATATAAGTAGTGGCTTTACAGCATGACTGCAAGATAAGGGAAGAGGGTGGGTAAAGGAGAGGGTGACTTTTTGAAAAAAAGTATAAGTAATACTTATACTATAAGTATATATATATTATATATATATATACACTTAAATATACTTTAAGTATATTACTTATAATATATATATATTTTATAAATATATATATTTTATATATATATAAATATATATATTTATATATATATTTATATATATATATAATGCAGTCCATCATCCCCATACACCTGGCTGTCGAATACCGCAAGGCCCAGAGTTTGCTTTGTTTGCTAGAACACGGCGCTGACCCGGAAGTCAGGTAAGGTAACTCAACAGGCCGCCATTTCTAAATGATAGACATGATTTAGATGTTCCTTTTTCCAGTCATGTCTGGACTCATCCATTCTTCACAGGTTATGGACTACAAATTATCATATATTTATAAAATATATATAAAATATATATATATATAAAAAAATATATATTTATAAAATATATATAAAATATATATATATAAAATATATATAAAATATATATATAAAATTAAGTATAAAGGTGATAATGATGCATAAAAATTTAGAAAATGAGGGGCCAGCCTGGTGGTGCAGTGGTTAAGTTCTCTCGCTCTGCTTCGGTGGCCCAGGGTTCGCAGGTTTGGATCCCGGGTGCAGACCCATGCACTGCTTGTCAAGCCATGCTGTGGCAGCGTCCCATATAAAGTAGAGGAAGATGGGCACGGATGTTAGCCCAGGGCCAATCTTCCTCAGCAAAAAGAGGAGGATTGGTATCCCACGTTAGCTCAGGGCTAATCTTCCTCACACACACACACACAAAAATTAGAAAATGAAAAAGTATATGTAAAAAAGGGAAAAAAAAATTCCATCACCTGGATGTAATCACCATTGGTTTATTTGAGAGGATGACATTAATGTTCCTCCAACCAAATGAGCTCAAAATGATTTCTCACATCAGTTTGTGTGTAATAACTGAAAGGGAGGCACTGCAGACTTAGAAGAACACTGCTCTGGGCCTGGAGTGTGCTTGAGATGTACTGTTGAGCCTTGGGCGTGGTAAGGGCAGTGAGGAGGTTTGATGAGTTCCCAAGAATTAGGTGGTGTTCCTTCCGAAGCATCCTGTCTTTTTACTAAAAGTGAGCTGAAAAGCAAGTACCTGGCTCAGAAGTGATCTGTAGCTGGAGGAGTTGGCCAGAATGGACATGGGCTGGTTGACGGGGTAGCTTCTTAGGAGTACCTGGATGGTGGTGCAGTCTTCTCTCATTATGGCTTCGTAGAGTTTCCTGTGAAGTGCTGCGCACGGGCCTTCTTCTGGTGACTCGGCACTTTCAGCAACCTGCTTATCGCTGCCTCTCCTGGTTATGTTTCCCATGAGAAAAACTTGAGAGTGAGGACTTAAGAGTTCAGGGGAAACTTGTTATGGAATTGGCCAGTTTCAGTCTCTTTATGATTCCTTCACTTCAGTTCTAGAACTATTCTAGAATTGTTGAGAATTGCATCTGTGAACATGATTAATTTTTATATCAGAGCCAAACTTTTTCATACTTTGTTTCTGTATCATATAGTGCCAAGTATAAGCGCAGTTTTTAGGACTTTCTACTCAATCACAAAAACATATCCAAATTATCTTATTTTTTTTCCCAAATTATCTTATTTTATACATAAGATTATTTCTGTTTTCTCTTCCTATTCAGCTATAGTTTAAAAAGCCCAACAAAGCTAAAAGAGGAATTTATACATTAAAATTATTACATTTAAAGTAAGAAAACCAAACTTTTAAGCTAAATATTTTTTAGTTTTTAGTGGACTCCCGCTACCTGCATAGGTGTACTTTTTCACTGGCATAGTAATAGTGCCACTGGGAGATGTTTAGGTCTGGTGGTTGCTTAAATAGAGCTAAATGTGTACTTTCATAGTGTGACCTGGTCTTTCCCAACCCTGGCTAACAGATAAGAATCATCTGGGAGCTTTTAAAAAATATCCAAGTTTCTTTACTAAAAAAAGAAAAATCAAAGTCTTTGACTTGTTGGAGAGGACAATAGTTTTTAAAAGCTTCTAGGGTGATTCTGACATCCAGTCAGGGTTGAAGATCATTTGTGTACAAGCGTGCTCTACATTAGTGGTTCTCAAACTTGGAATAGCCTGGGGACTTTTAATTATACTGATGTCTGCCTCCACCCCCCAGGAATTCCAAATTAAATTAGGTCTGGGGAATGGCTTGGACACTGAGATTTTTTAAAGCTCTCCCGGCAATTCTAATGTGTGGCTGAGTTTGAGAATCACTGCTATAACTTTTAATTTTTGAGGGGCTACCTGCTCTTGAGTTGAAAACTCTTAACAGTCCCCATGTTTTTACTATTTGTTTTAAGGACACCAAGGAATTGATTTGTTCTGTTTGTTTACAGCCCAGAAATATTTTTCTTCATGGCCCTGATCAGCAAGTGAAAATTGGAGACTTTGGTCTGGCCTGCACGGACATCATACAGAACACTGACTGGACCAATAGAAATGGGAAGAGTAAGTTTTCTTGGGTTGTTGGTTTTTTTTTTTTTGCATTAAAAAAATAGATATGGTTGAACATGTCAGTATTTAAAGAGAATTATAAAGAGTTAATAGCAAGGGTACAATAAAGATGAAAAGCAATTGTTGTTCCCTTGGGAGACACAGTGCCCCGCTCAGAGTCAGCGTTCTTTACTGTGGATGGTGTTGACACTGCAGTGTTTAATATTTGGCTTTTCAAATTGTAGGAACACCAACACATACTTCCAGAGTGGGTACTTGTTTGTATGCTTCACCCGAACAGTTAGAAGGATCCGAGTACGATGCCAAGGTAGCATTTATCACTTTTTACCCTTTTACTGGAGTTATTTTGAAGTCATAAGTAACAAAAAGTACAAAACATGCAGTGGAAGTCCCAATGCAGAGGTGTTTTTGGAGATAACTGAGAATGGTGGGTTCTCTGTTAAATCCAGCTGCCATAATAGGAAGCCTCAGTTTTCAATGGAATCTGACCGCATTTTTACTGTTTCTGAATCTCTGGGCATCACACCTTCTTATTGAAATGAGCTTTTTAAAATGTTACCTTCACTTCAGGAAGCTAGACTTCATAGAAGCCTGTTTGGAGCCTTTCATTCTTCTGTTTTCAAGCTTAGGTAAATAATGCCACAGGGAAGTGTGACACTTGAATTTTCAGTCCCTGTTGTTTCTTGAAGAAATGTTAAGATAAATCCTTTTCTCAAAAATAATGACCTACTAAATTTTCTTCTTTTTGATGAATCATTCAGCTTTTTAGTGATTGGGAAAGAGCTGCCACAAAAGACTGTGGCTGCTCCTAACATCCCGTCTAGTAAAGACTTTCCTAAAAAAAATATTTTTAGGAAATGGAGCACAGATTTTATGCGGAGTTTGTTAAACTTTACCAAGAGGGGTTAACTATGAGTGGAGGCAGAGATGAGAGCAGAGTAGGCCCAGGGACACTCTTGTGACCCCCCTGTAGCTGGCACCAGCTCACATGTGTGAGCTCCCCTCTCTCTCTCTCAGGCTGCACCAGGTGTGGATTTTCAAGGCGCCATGGAGACTGTTGTGTGGTAGTGACTGTGGGGATTGTCCCTGCCCCTCACCTGGCCGTCAGTCCTTTGTGCCCATGGATGCCTCTTTTTTGCTTTTTTTTTTTGGTGAGGAAGATCAGCGCTGAGCTAACATCCGTGATAATCCTCTTTTTGCTGAGGAAGACTGGCTCTGAGCTAACATATATTGCCAATCCTCCTCCTTTTTTTTTTTTTCCCCCCCAAAGCCCCAGTAGATAGTTGTGTGTCAAAGGTGCACATCCTTCTAGTTGCTGTTTGTGGGACTTGGCCTCAGCGTGGCCGGAGAAGCGGTGCGTCGGTGCGCGCCCGGGATCCGAACCCGTGCTGCCAGTAGCGGAGCGCGTGCACTTAACCGCTAAGCTGTGGGGCCGGCCCAGGATGCCTCTTTTTGGTATTAAAGAGATGGCGGTTGTGACAGTACCCGTCACCTCTCAGGGAAGACACTTGCCTTTATGAAGGATGAGCCAGCCTGCTGTTCCCTCTGTTGTAGGGACTGTAAATTGTGCTTTCTTAGAAATCCTCTTGTGTTTGAGAGGATGGTGCACTGAAATGGAGCTGCTATTCTCACTTTGTATTTCACTGCTAAATTACCTTTCCCCCACCTTTTTCTAGTCAGATATGTATAGCTTGGGTGTCATCCTGCTAGAGCTCTTTCAGCCATTTGGAACGGAAATGGAGCGAGCACAAGTTTTAACAGGTTTAAGAACTGGTCAGATACCTGAATCCCTCAGTAAAAGGTGTCCCGTACAAGCCAAGTATATCCAGCACTTAACTAGAAAGAACTCATCCCAGAGACCGTCTGCTGTTCAGCTGCTGCAAAGTGAACTTTTCCAAAATTCTGGAAACGTAAGTACATTGTTTTTAATGCTGGGGAAAATACGAAACTTAAAGTAGAATTTCTTTAAATTTTGAGTTGTGTTTCATGAAGAACAGTTGAGCTTAGAATAAGGTTTATGGAAACAAAATATTTAAATGCATTCTCAGAGTTCCCAGTAGCACACTTGTTTTCACAGTCCAAGTAAGCAAGATGACTGCTGCCAACTGTCTACTCTAAAAATTGTAATTACAGGCTTCAGTTTCTAGCCTCATCTTGCTATGGCAAAAGGTTTTATTTTTCCTTTCCAACTATGGTATATAACCTTTTATAAATTATTATAATGTACCTACTAGTAAAAAGGAACACATACCAAAGGGTAAAAGACAGTACTAATTCTCAGGGGGAGTTGGAGGGACGGTGCAGGGACCGCCTTAGCAAGTCTGTTAGCACTCAAGCGTATGATTCAGTCCCCTGATGTGGTGCTGCCCCAGGGCAGCCCGTTCCCTTCCTCCTTCCTGACACCTAGTTATAGTGCCAAGTATAGTCTCTAGTCTGCATATACTGGAAACATGATTCATCCATTCTGTTCTTCTAGAAACTTTCTAAGATTTAACAAAAGCTGGATTCAAAGATATATTCAGAGAGTCTCTAGTGCTTTGCTACTCAAAGTGTAGTCCTCCGACCAGCAGCATCAGTGTTACCTGGGAGCTTGTTAGAAGCACAGGATCTTGGGCTCTACCTGACATACTGAGTCAGAATATGCATTTTAACAAGATCCCCAAGTGATTTACATACAGTGTTTGAGCAGCATTGCTCAATGCAGTGGTTCTCCAAGTGTGGTTTCCAAACCAGCAGCATAAAATGACTGGGTACTTGATAAAATTCTCAGGCCCTTCCCTCTCCCCCCGACCTATTAAAGAGAAATTCTGGGGGAGAAGGGGCAGCCATGTGAGCTTTAACAAACCCTCAAAGTGATTCTGATGCACACTAGTTTGGGAACCACTTGTACTAACTGTTTAGTTGATTTATCTTCTATTTAAGGCTTATTAATTTTTAAGTAAAACAGTAAATTTTACTAGCATGAATGGTAAACAGGTGTAGTACTTTTCTCTTTTTGAGTCTTAGAAAATAGATGTATTTGAAAACGGCAAATTTATTTCCCTGTATGGAGTGAGTTTTCTAACTCCCAGTTAAGATAGCTATTAGAGACCATAGTTATTTGGTATTTATGATAGTTTTTTCCTATCTTGTAGAATTTTTTTATAAAATAGCCTCCACATAGCTATACAGATAAAATTTGTATATACAGGCAGCCCTTGCTTTGCACAGTAGTGCAGGACTGTAAAAATGACAGAGCTCAGACCATGCAAAGGGAGCTTAATAATCGATGGGAGAAGTTATGATTATTCCATGAACCTTTAAAAAATGTTTGTCAAAACATTAAAACTCTTATTGTCAGTTACAGAAGTATGTGGAAATGAAAAAAATTATAAAACTAGTATTTAGTGCAGTAGAATTGAGGATTAAAGTGTTTTAAGAGTAGTTTGACCAGTCTGCCTTCCTCTCGTTGTGTAACTTAGGCTACATTCAAAGACTGAAAAATAGCCATTTTAATGGAGCTTAAAATTTTCTCTCTTTACAGGTTAATCTCACTCTACAGATGAAGATACTAGAGCAAGAAAAAGAAATCGAAGAACTGAAGAAGCAGATACGCCTCCTCTCTCAGGACAGAGGGGTTAAGGATGACATGAAAGAGGGGGTGTGCCCCTCCAGCCTTAATTAGGCTCTATAAATGTGAAAGTGGACTTGAAAACTCTAAGCTGGTCAACTGGAATGTAAATTTTCAATCTTTATTAGGGTAAAGATGGTATAATACTTAGTTGTAATTAGTAAGCCTGTGTAAGACTTATTAAAGTGAAGTTGTACCCCCAAACTGCTTTTTCCTTAAGTAGGTCTTTTATAACCTAGCATCTTGAACCTAAGACTGCTCTAAACTAAACCTATTCTGCTCTTTCCATTCTCCTGTCCCGCAAGCTCCTATTCCTGGATTTCTTACTTTCACTGTCCATCCAGTTTCTGAAACTAAGCATTTAGACATCCTCCTCAGTTCTTTCTCCTTTGAACTCGGCCTGTTGACCAAGTCTAAGCATGCTCCCCACCCCATCACTGCCGACTACACACTAGCTGGACTGTTCCAGTTTTGACAGCTGCCAGTCTTCCTCACTCTGTCACACTGCTGCCCGAGTTAATTACTAGAGAGATAACTGATCAGTTCCCTCTGGCTCACAGCTTCTGCTGCCTCTGAGATAAAACTTCAACTTCTTGGCACAGTGTACATTATCCAGCCTATTTCTTTTCTCTTCACTTTCAACTTGGCATCATTGCAAAACTATGCCGTTTCAAAACTTTGTACTTCTTGCCCCCAAAATGATCCCAGAACAGCTCTGTTTCTGGCGTTCCTGCCCCCGCACTGTTCCCGTGCTGTGGTGACCTCTCCGTTACTCCGCCTCTCCACTCCCCGCCAGTCTACAGTCCTCAAAGGCAGCCCTGTGATATATGCATTTTTGTATCCCCGGAAGTGCCTGCCACAGAGCTGGCAGTTGTCATGGTATATTGCACACAATGTTGAATTTTAAATAAAAAGAAAACCAGAAATTATATGATGCTTTTATTGATAGTTGACAACTGGCCTAAATAAAGACTTTGATTTTAGTATGAGTTCTTTACCAACAACAGGCATGAAACAGCAGCACCACTCTTAAAACCTAAACCCTTTAAAAATCAGTTACTGAAATTCACTTAAGGAGCCTGAGGGCAGTGTTGAAAGGGGCCAGGTTTTCACAGGCCCTCATCCACTTCTGCACGTTGGCTGGCGCTGGCTCGCTGCAGCCTCCTGTCTGCTGGAGCACAGACCAGAGCACGACGTCAGCCACAGTGAGTTCATTCCCCACGAGCCAGGGGCTCTTCCCAAGAGCAGAGTTCATGGAGCGGAACACAGCGGCTTTTTCTTTACTGCCTCCCTCTTTGAGCTGAAGAATAGCAATATCTACCCAGCTATCTATGAGGGTTAAATTTACAGCATTATGCTTCTGGCCAAACAGAGAGAACAAGAACCGTGCAATGTTCCCTTCTCCTTCAATGGGACACATCGTTTGGACACTGAATTTCATTTGAGTCTTTGGCACTGAAAGGAAAAAAAACACCACGTGATGTCAACAAGAGAAGTACACCGTGGAAAGGGGGTTCACTAATAATCATGAACTCATGGCAAGGGAAAGTGTATTTTCAAGAAGAAAATCACATTTTTAGTCTGTCTCCAAAAGATGTAATACTCAAGAAAGTTTAAACTGTATGTTTAAAGAGTGCAAACTGTATGTTAAAGTAATCATTTCTGGTATCTGATTACGACAGTTTTCAAGCTAGACGGGTCCTCAGACCATCTACTCCAACCCCAGTGCCTAAGGATCTGGAGGATGAGGACTGGAAACCAGGAGTCCCACCTTCCAGGCCTGGGACTCCTCCTGCCCTCACAATCACTCTATTAATGTGTAGCTGAGGGCAGCTAAGGCCTTAGTGGACGAATGACATTAACTCACTTCCCTCTGTTTGAACATAACCAGGAGAGGCACACATCAGTGGGATCATGAATAAGTCATATCCTGCCATCCTTTTATGGCCGTTTGAAAAGATAACATCAATGCCTCTGTAATGACAGGTTTGGGAATGTGAGGGCAAGATGACTGTGACAGCCGTAACTCTGCTGCTCTGGCTGGGTAGACAGGATCCCCCCTAAAACTGTGCTCTCAGTCAGAGACCCTAACCTTCTTGGAGGAAGGAGGGTATTTTGGGTCAAGATTCATCTGTGCACATCTTCTGGAACTACCCCACAAGCTTTCTAGACTTTTGCATTGTCTGACCTAACAGACGGTAGCTGAAGAGTCTGTTATCTGTAGGACATCACTGTCCTAGCCCCTTGCTGCCTCTTACTAAAACCACGGTGCACGTTTCGTTCCATAGTGAACAGGTTTAACCCAGCCCTCTCTACTTACCGTTCTTCCAAATGAGAGTAAAACCCAGCTGATACTCATGACGGGGCTGCTTTTTAGTCTGCTCTCCAAAGCACCTGAGAAGGTTTTCTGGCACGCTCTTGACTGCAGAATGCGTGTGCACGGTGGACAGGACCCTGTAGTGGTCACAGAGCAGCTGGTGCAGCACGAGCAGGGAGAGGGGAGGGGAGGCAGGGTTCGCATTGATGACGATGTCTTTCAGTGCCCCGTAATCCTGGGGGAGCAGACCCAAACAGAACAAATAATAAAAACAGCAGTTTGTGTGTAACTGCACCAGGTGCTATTCTTAGATCTTAACCAGGCTCATTTAATTGAATCCTCAACTCCCACGGAGAAGGTGATGCTACTCTCACCTCACAGCCGTGTCCTGGGAGGTATGTCACTTATCCAAGGTCACCCCGCCCAGTAAGAGGAGGAGCTGGGATATGTGCCGATTCCAACCCCCGACCCCTGCACTGCTGGCTCCCGACAGATAAGTTGACTTTATTGCCAAATCAGTAAAATAACAGATTAGGAATGACACTTCTATTTGTCCCTAAGTTAAAAAACAAATTATACATGCAATTACTCCATTTACCAAATCTTTCTAACACCTGACAGGACATAGTTTCTATGTCAATTTGTTTTACTGAGTTATGTCTCAACGAAGAGTCCCTTGAAAAAGGGTCTTGGCTCGGGGCTGGCCCGGTGGTGTAACGGTTAAGCGCACACTTTCCACTTCGAGGGTTTGCAGGTTCAGATCCCGGGCGCGCACCGACGCACCGCTTGTCAAGCCACGCTGTGGCGGCGTCCCATATAAAGTAGAAGAAGATGGGCATGGATATTAGCCCAGGGCCAATCTTCCTCGGCAAAAAGAGGAGGATTCGCATTGGATGTTAGCTCAGGGCTAGTCTTCCTCACCAAAAAAAAAAGAGTCTTAGCTCAAATATCACTGGTGATGGGAGGTGGGGAGAGTCTAAAAACCTAGGTGTTAAGTGCCAAAATGTACTGCCTTTTTAGATGCAGACTTTATACATTCACTCTTAATAACAAATCAACTCATATAATACAACAAAGGCCAAATTCCTTGGCCTTCTGTACGCAGCCTGCCACAATCTGGCCTCTCGTCTTGCCACTGCTGACTGATGCCCTTCACACTGAGCTATAACGAATGCTCTGCAGTTCTCTGAACATGTTGTGTTACTTGATGCTGTGCCTATTGAGGTATGGAAATTCATCTTAAGTGCCTTCCCCTAAACTGGGAAGCCTTCCCAGCACCCTGAAACACACGGGCACAGCTGCGTGATCAACCAGATGGGCTCCCTAGGGGCCTGGCCGGGTCTCACTGGGTCCTGGATGCATGCAAACACGTACTGGACGATGAAGGAATATGTGGGTGCACAGGTACCGAGGTTACCAATACTGAGCCCTGGGAGAGACACTGCAATACTGCCTCCACTTTTTAGGTCTTCAAGTAGTACTATTTCTTTTTTTTTTTTTTTTTGGTGAGGTAGATTCGCCCTGAGCTAACATCCGTTGGCAATCTTCCTCTTTTTTTGCTTGAGGAAGATTATCCCTGAGCTCACATCTGTGCCAATCCTCCTCTATTTTGTCTATGGGATGCCGCCACAGCATAGCTGATGAGTGGAGTAGGTCCATGTCCGGGATCCGAACCAGCGAACCTGGGCCGCCTAAGCGTAGCATGTGGAACTTTAACCACTCAGCCACGGGGCCAGGCCCATAAGTTGTACTATTTCTATCATCAGTTCTAGAGGAGGGTATTAGCAGGGATTCTTGGGACAAACTCTTGCACCCTCAAAGAAATATGACTTTGTAATAAGACATTCTTCTTTGCATAACAGATTGGCCCCTAAATTAGATGAAGTCTGTAAACTGATCATTAAAGGTGGCTGATGCAACATAATTTCAACACAGCAAACTGAATTTAAGCAAAACACATTTGAAATATGAGACTGTGACTGGCTTTTAGCAATATATTTCAAAATTATTGGTGGAATTTTTGTGCCTGGGCAGGTAAAGCTCTGAAATTCAGGGTACTCTCAAAGAGTCAGGGTTGACTCTGCTGAACCTCTGAGAAGCACTGAGCAAACGAGCTAAGATCTGTTTCTCCAGGGCTCGGAGGCTGCTGGAAGGATGCCCAGCATTCTTGGGCCTGTGTCACACGCCACCTGGAATGGCGGGAAGTTGTAACTCTTGACTCCCTTCTCTGCCTATGGATCCTCCCTGGTCTTCACTGGGTCTGACAAGTCACGAAGCAACTTTAAAGCTTGCTTTGGCTTCACTCATAGCTCATGAATCTGTTCTGTGCAAAGGTACAATCATTTAGAGGAGAAAAAAGAACATGCTCTTTGCACTACCTTTGAAAACTAGAAAATCAAGGCTATAATCATGCTAGCAGTTTTCCGGCACTAATAACAACCTAGCATGCTGATGTTCTTTAGCTTTCCAAATGCACTTACCTTTCCAAGCACTGAATTTAAGTCCAGAGCATTGGTCGATAAAGCAGTGGGCTCGGCAGCTTGGATGATGTTGGTTACGTCCAAGTCCGCATCTGGCGTCTGAATCATCTTGGAGAGACCATCAACGGCAGCTTTCAATTCATACAGACGTTTTAAAATATCATCCTGGCGGGACTCAAGAGCTTGAAGAGATGGGTCAGACGACTCCTAAACAAACCAACAACAAAGTGTTCATTTCCACTAACAAAGGGGAGAATTATGTAAGATTTGTTCTTCCTCTGTTTAAATCTGATCACTTGTTTTCTACTTAGTTCCATGAATTCATCCAACTTCCCACCTTTTAAAAGAAGACATTAAGGGCCCACCCCGTGGCTTAGCGGTTAAGTGCACGCGCTCTGCTACTGGCGGCCCGGGTTCGGATCCCGGGCGTGCACCAACGCACCGCTTCTCTGGCCATGCTGAGGCCGCGTCCCACATGCAGCAACTAGAAGGATGTGCAACTATGACATACAACTATCTACTGGGGCTTTGGGGAAAAAAAAGGAGGAGGATTGGCAATAGATGTTAGCTCAGGGCCGGTCTTGCTCAGCAAAAAGAGGAGGATTAGCCTGGATGTTATCTCAGGGCTGATCTTCCTCAAAAAAATAAATAAATAAATAAAAATAAATAAATAAATATATTTTCAAAGAAGACATTAAAACGAAATAGAATCATCTCATTTTTCCCACAGTCCAACAGGTCCTACAAATCAATCCTCAAAAGCTTTAAAACAAATAAAAAATGGGACTGAAAGTCACTTTGAAATTGTATGAATCCTATTTAAGTAACTTAGTCTAAGAACAGAGAAGGATAGAAATGAACAAATTGTCGTTTAATTCTGAATATCAAACTAGTTCAAAATATGTTGCTTAAAAGTAGAAAAAGTTGGGGGGGCAATGAGAATGTAATCAATAATTTATACTAATAGAAGAGAAAAAGGAACACAGATAGATTAAAAAAAGGTGTCCTTTGGTTTGGAAGCATGTCCATGGGGTCAAATGATCAATTCCCCAAATCACTCTCAAGGCAGTACTGGCACTCTCATATCTTAGAATCATCTAGAACTTTTTCACTGCTGAAATGTATAACTTCATAAGTAGGGAATCCTTACATCCTTCATTCACTGAATCTTTGCATCTTTCTTGCCTAGTAGAGTGACTGGTACATAGTAAGTTACCGATAATACTATAATAATATAATATTTATATACTAAGTCTCAAATCTCTATGGACTCACTTTAAAAAGAAACCTCCCAATAAAGCACATACTACAACCTATTTCCAGACTCAGGAGCTCTTACAATAATCCATTTTGAGTTGAGAGCATAAAGAATACATAAAGCATTAGTAAAATGCTCATAACTAGACAGAAAAGTCAAGAATATGGCAATGACTTTGAATTTATTATAAATATGCACTCACGATACAATGTGAGTGTAGGAGTAGTACTTGTTCACATTTGTGTGCGGGTAAGTTTAAAGGTCTTGGGAACATCTGTTCCTCCCCTACTCACTCATAACATTGCCGTCTCACACAGATCCCATTCCTCACCCGGCGCTGTCAATTTTCTGGAATCCACTGGCTTCTAAGTGTGCCTCCACTGTCACTGCCCAAGTCCAAGACCCTATTATTCACCTGGCCTACTTCCACTGGTCACCTTGCACCCATTGTGGTCTACCCCCCCAATTCTCCATCCCTAGGATGGCAGCCAGAGACAAAACAAATGCAGATCCTGTCACCTGCTCCCCCTGGCTAACCTCTCAGGCTCTTAGGTTAAAAAGCAAAGCCCTTAACCCGGCTTGATAAATAGCTTGTATGACTGTCCTTGGCAGCCCCCTCTCACATATTTCTCCTCCTTGCTCTGCACTCTAGCCACACTGCCCTCTGGGTTCTTAAAACACACCAGGCCCCCACCTGCCACAGGATTTTTATTCATTCTGTTCCCTCTATCAGCAACACTCTTCCCTCTTCTCTTGTCTGGCTAAATCGTATTTACCCTAGAGCTGAATCACCACTTTCTCACCTCTCCTCCCCTGCTGCTCTTGTTTAAGATCAAACTGCAAAGAAATGTAAGATGACTGACTTCTGGATGGAGCAAAGAAGAATAAAGAGTTCAGTATGCCAATTACATAAGTAGGCGCTGACGGGAAATGAGTTTGAATGCAAGATTGGTGACAGGTAGGGCTACCACCTATGTTATATCCTCATGCTACTCCATGATAGTCCTCCCGAGTGATATTTCCAATCTCTTTAACCAGCCTGTATGTGTTCGTTGTTTGTGCACAACCTTGCTCATTTCTACAAATGGCAGTAGGGTCCCTGCCCAACCAGGGCCAAAGAATCACCTACCGGATTCAAAACCCCAGTCAACACGCACTGAAGAACGTCTGAAATGCGTACCACATATGTCACTGCATAGGCCAGGCGGCCTGTGACTAAGAGCGCCAGCACAGCTTGATCTAGCCCCTCTTGATCTGCAGAACGAGGAAATGCTCCAGCTCTGCTCTACCTATCATACCTGTCAACGCTGGCCTGTTGTTTTCCTTGCTCAGGCTGGACTGTGACTTGGCATACTGTGTCTATCCATTTATTTTATTTTATATGTATTTAGAAGCAGTGCATTCTTTGTGCTCTCATTTATCCTGGAAATGCTTGATTTCTAATTATCTGTCTATCCACATCATTGTCATCTGCTAGAGAAGTGGGACTGGGTGTCTTCTAAGATACAAGTTCACAGTTGAAAGCCCAAAGGAAGTTAGGCAGCAGACGTAAAAAAAAAAAAAAAAAACCAAAAAACAGAAAGAAAGGAGTTGGTCTCAAATGAGATGTGACACTATGCACTCCGGGTTTTCATTACGGTTCCATGGGACTGTCCAGTTGAGGGGCACTGGACCACACCTCCATAGGAGTCTCTAGTTGAAGGGGCACTGGACTATGCCTGCTATTTTTGTCTTAGCTCAGCAATGAGACAACAATTGTATCACTTGGTTTCAAACTAATCTAAGCACCTCTCTTCCAATCCAGGCAGAAAGCTGTTAAGACAAAGTGAAAGATAACATGCCATGGGAAAACAGACCACACAAGTTACCTACTCACTCATCTTCAGTCAGAATGGACAAAAGGTTTCTCCTGCTGGAATTCCTAAGATGTGTACGTGCAATATTAAAAAAGTGAAAGGCTTGAGCAGGTACTTTACAAAAGTGGCAATCAAAATGACCAATAAACATGAAGAGGTGCTCAACTGATTTAGAAGTCTGGGAAATCTAAAACTACATTAGGATACCAGTCTACACCCATCAGCTTTGGGGAGAGGGCGAGAGTCAGGAACTCTGATACACTGCTGGTGAGAGCATCAACAGTATAACCACTTTGAAAGCAATTTATCTAGAAAATTGAAGACAGACCTGCCCACTAAGCCAGCAATTCCATCGCTTAGTATATACCCTATGCCTACTCGTGTAAAAGAATATTCACTGCAGAATTATTCATACCAGCCTACAACGGAAAACCAGCCGACGTCCTGAGCAGAGGGATGGACAAACCCGTGGGGTACAGTCATGCGAAGGAACAGCAACACAGCGGAGAGAACGAAATACTTCGTTGATACACCAATAAATCGATTCTTAAAATCACGAAGCAGCAGCCAGACACAACAGAACTCGAAGTGCATGCTTCCACTGACATCAAGACTACATAGTTTAGGGATGCATACTCAGGTGGCAAAATAAGAGCGAAAAGCAGGATATAATGATCACGGAAGTCGGGACTTTTGGGGGGAGGATTACAAGCGAGGCGCTCACAACTTGTGTTAACCAGGGTGGTGGTGACCCTGGGGTTCGCTTTGTAATTCCTCAAAATATGCATTTACGTGTTATCCACTTTTCCGTGGGGAAAATTTCGTAACAAAAAAGTTTAAAAACCCATAAGCGAAAAACAAATAGATACAAGATGGATAGGTCTTTTAATTGATAAAAATAGGAACAGGCGGGCAGGTGAAGCCGGGAGAGGCGGCCAAGCCGGCCCCCACTCCTAGTCCGAGCCAGGGGTTCCCATGGCCCCAGCCTAGAGGGACCCGGATGCCTAGAGCCCTAACCCCACCGGCCGGGCCACAGCGCTTGCCCATTGGGAGGCCGGGCGGCGGGGCGCAGCCTTGGCGCCTGCGCACTTCGCGGGCAGAGGACGGGGTGGTGGCGGAGTGGGGCCGCGCGCTCTTACCTGCACGTGGCCCACGTCCCGCACGGGGCAGCTGGTCCTGCCGTGCACTTTGGGGAGCCGGTACATGCAGGAGGGAAGCTCTACCTGGAGAGATTCGCTGCCCCCGTGATAGGGCTTTACCTGATACATCGGCATCTTGGGAACCAAAGGAGGGAAGGTGGCGGGGCAGGAACAGGAACGTTCAGACACTGCCCAAGGCCACGACGGACTGCGACCCCAGCCTTTCCGTCCCAGCTGCAGGCGTTCCGGAAAGCGCAGTCCGTGTGCTCTAATTGGCCCTGGCCCTTTCGACGTCACCTCCTCGGCCTTTCACACAACCAATCAGCGAGAAGGAGAAATGGGAAGCTTTTACCGCCCCGTCCGGAAGGGGCGGGGCGCTGTGTTGGAAGCAGCCAATGGATGGCCAGGAGGCGGGGCCCCCGTGGGAGCGGAGGCGGAAAGCGTCCCGCAGTCCCAGAGGCGAGTCGGGCTGTGGATTCATGGAGGGAGCCGAGGGGCCCAGGTGAGCGGGGCTTGCAGTCTCCCCTCGCGGTCACCCCTCGCTAAGGCGCACGGCGTTCCAGAACCCTGGAAAGGAGGGAAGAGTGACCACGGCGCATGGCGAGCCCGCGGCACGGAGGCCTCGGAGTGGGCACCTCAGCGCTGCTCCGACCCGCAACCTTTTGGGTGCCCCTTGACGTCGGGGTCAGCGGGGGATTCTGCCCAGACGCCCCCACACGTCCTTGGACCTGAAGTCGGAGCATGAAGTCCCAGTAGACTGAATTCATTTCCTCTTTAACTGATTTCTCTCTTTTTTTAGGGGTGGCTTCAAGGCACATTCTAATTTGCGTTGCCGCACAGTTTTAAAAAATGCAGTACTTCTGTATCTCATTGAGTATGCGATTACTGGCTAGTAAGCTACACCGAATTCGGGGAAGCGAATCTTTGGCCAGCACTGTGGCGTTCAGTGTCAGATGAACACAAATTCGCTACGTTTAAATGTTTTATTTCCCACTCCCTAAAATAAATGTCAGAAGTAGCCTATGGTGTGTTGCCAAATAAACAAGTTTTTAGAGATACTTCTTTCCATTTTATGTGGTGTCATCTGCAGTTTTCACATTTAAGACAAAATTGAGTGAAAGTCTTTGCAAGGTAGAATGAAGTGTAAAGATGTTTGTTCCTTTATTTTACAAGGGTTTATTGAGGGTCTGCTATGTGTTAGATGGTGTGGGAAATACCCAAAGATTTTCCCAGAGATGCTCCTGTGTTCTATTATACCCAAGTCATCAATTAAACTGTTTACTAGAAATTGCTAAATTAATGAACATATGGAATACTTCTTAGGATGAGCAGGAGTTTGCCAGGCAGATGAGGAAGACGGGAGCAGTCTAGACAGACCTGTGTAGACAAGGTGCAGTGTCTAAAAGAGCTTGTGATGTTGAGGAAACAGTTGTTCACTGTGACTAGAATGTAAGGGAATTGGTGAAGAGAGGAGGATTGGAGAGAATGAGAAATAAGGTAGAGTGGGGTCCACTTATGACTAGATTTTAAACTTCATGTGACAGTGAGATGCTAGTAAGTTTTTAAGCCAAAAAATTATTTGACCAGATTTGTGATTTTGAAAATAACTCTGGTGGTAGCATGGAGGTTGGATTGGATTAGGGAGAAAGTGGAGAAAACCAGTTGAAAAACTCTTAAAGCAGGGGCAACAAGAACTTTGAGGCCTTTGTGAAGGCAGCACCTGACAGCCTGGTTTTGGGGTGGGGATTCAAAGGCAGCACAGAGTACTGTAGTTAGAAAATTGCTAACCAGTGTCTAAGATGGTTTTGATTTTTACATAAACACTGTATATCCCACTGTACTCTTAGTTTTTCAAATTGTGTAAGAAATACTGCTTTCACTTTTCCAGAAAGAAGATCTCATTGTTGCAAAAAGTTAATGACGCATAGCTTGAGGGATACATGTGTCTCCTCCATGTAGATCCCAGTATAATTAGATTTTAAATATCTATTACATTCGAAGTATCTAGTCACAAGGTTTTTTGACAGATGTTTAAGGATTGTAGAACAACATTTATATTTATCAAGATAGTAAATGGATGTGTTAATATAATGAACATGTTAGACCCATTAACTATTAACAGAGATGAATCATTTAAACACACAGTTAAAACCAGGATGAAAATGCATAATTGCATACTTGCTTTGTTTCTTGTAACTGGTTTCTTTAGTACAGAACTTGCTAAGGCCATCAGACCTATTGATCGGAAGTCAGTCCATCAGATTTGTTCTGGGCAGGTGGTCCTGAGTCTAAGCACTGCTGTGAAGGAGTTGGTGGAAAATAGTGTGGATGCCGGCGCCACTAATATTGGTAAGTTTGGGAGTTTTAAATTGTGAGAAATAATCAGTTTACACTATTTTATTCAAGAAACATTTGTTACTGTAATAAGACAATCAAGTGTTGGTATACTGAGAAATTATTATTTTTTAAACTTAAATTTAGCATCTATTATGTGCCTAGTACTTAGCTAGGTAGTAGTAATAATAATAGCAGTTAACTTTTATTGCGTTCTCGCTATGTGGCAGGCAGGCTTGGTGCTAAGAACTGTAAATGGGATACCTTATTTAATCTGCAGAATAACCGTGTGAGATAGGAATTATTATTATTGTTATTATTATCTCCATTTTACAAATGAGGAAGTTCAGGCACAGGGTATTTACTGTTTTTGAGATTATAAAGCTAGTAAAATACGATCCCAAGAAGTCTGATCCTAGAACCTGTTCTTTTTAATGACTATGTTAAAATTATCCTTTGAAAGAAAGAAAGAAAGAAAAAACTATTTTATCTGGGCCAGTAAAGAGCCAAGACGAACTTGACAAAGTAGCGTACAAAATGACAATAGTATGTTTAAATAAAAATAGTTATGACTCTTAGATTTGTATTATGCAAGTTATAAATACTGTCAATTATAAAGGCTTTTAGCATGGGTCAATTTGCAAAATAAATATTTTGAACTTTTTAGATCTAAGGCTTAAAGACTATGGGGTGGATCTCATTGAAGTTTCAGACAATGGATGTGGGGTAGAAGAAGAAAACTTTGAAGGCTTAAGTAAGTTGAATTTTTCTAATCCTGTTTTAAAATCTTTGGGCAAAATGTCTCAAAATTTTGAGTAATGCTGTCTTAAGAAACACAAAAACTGCTTTTTAAAATCAATTACTTTGGTAGGTATTGTGTATATTCATTGCTGTATCACTTGAGATATCTTTGGCCTTACTTTACACCTCTCTTTCAGCTCTGAAACATCACACTTCTAAGATTCAAGAGTTTGCTGACCTAACTCAGGTTGAAACTTTTGGCTTTCGGGGGGAAGCTCTGAGCTCACTTTGTGCACTGAGGTGATGCAATATTTTTATCCACTAACTTGACCCCTTATAAAATTCTCTCTGGAAAATTAAAAAGTATGATTAGAATCATTATTGTTTACACTTTTCCATCTGAATGTCTCAACTTCTAACTTCTGCATTCTGTTTTATCTTACTACCAATCTAAGTGGTAATATAAATGTAAGCAATGAAATGTAAGCAATGAATGAATGAATGAAATGAAGCAAATATTATTGTAAAAAAATTGTTACCTTTTTTTTTTTTTTTTTTTTTTTGCTGAGGAAGACTGGCCCTGGGCTAACATCCATGCCTATCTTCCTCCACTTTATATGGGACACCGCCACAGCATGGCTTGACAAGTGGTGTGTTGGTGCGCGCCTGGGATCCTAACGGCGAACCCCAGGCCGCCGCAGCGGAGTGCGTGCACTTAACTGCTTGTGCCACCCGGCTGGCCCAAATTGTTACCCTTTTTAAGCAGTAACTTCTCCATTTTAAAATAACACATAGATCATAAATTATTGATGCTATTGGTTTTAATTTATTTCAATGTTTAAGAAAAAATTTAACTGAAGCCCTTATTATACAACAGATTCTAAATTTTTGTAAATAATTTCTTATACATTTGAACTGTAATATCTTTTGAATCCTTTTTTAAAATTTTATTAGGACAATAGTAACATAACTGAGAAATAGATCTTTATTCATGAATATCTAAGTTTTGAGATCTTTTATTGTTTTGCAGTTTAACCAAAAAAACAAATATCAAAGCTTTTATCAAAACAAACCATTTGCAGAACTCTTTCACTATCTAGTAGGTGTCAAACCTTAGGTTTTATGATGATTCCCCACCCATTTAAAGCCTCTTGATGATCTCAGAGGGAATGTCATTTTTTTAGGAGAGTTTAGAGAGAACAGAAGTGAGAAAATGAGCCTGTGATGACCACCACCCATGAATCTCTAACTGACCATGCCTGCCTGGCATCTCTTACAGTGACGTGACTGTTTCTACCTGCCACGCATCTGCAAAGGTGGGAACTCGACTGGTGTTTGATCACAATGGGAAAATTGTCCAGAAAACCCCCTACCCACGGCCCAGAGGGACAACGGTCAGTGTCCAGCAGTTATTTTACACACTACCTGTGCGCCATAAGGAGTTTCAGAGGAATATTAAGAAGGTACAGTAATTTCAGAATCCCAGTTCCCAAGAACACTGACAGTGTAATGTGCAGATGGAGTTAGAGATCTCCTCGAGTGGTTTACTCTTCAGATTTTATTTATTTATTTTTTCCCCCAAAGCCCCAGCAGACAGTTGCATGTCATAGCTGCACATCCCTCTAGTTGCTGCATGTGGGACGCGGCCCCAGCATGGCCGGAGAAGCGGCGCGTCAGTGCACGCCCGGGATCCGAACCCGGGCCGCCAGCAGCGGAGCGCGTGCACTTAACCGCCAAGCCACCGGGCCGGCCCTAGAGTGGTTTACTCTTCAGTTGATTCTCTTCCCTTAAGTTTTTGAGAAGCGCTTGGTTTGCTTCTTCCCCTCAAAGACTTAACTTTAGGATAATTTATCCTTTCTTTTTCTTGAAAAGAATCATAAAATTGTGTTTATTAGGTGTCCTAACATGGGAAATGAGTCTTTTAAGAAATAACATTATTTTTGGATTCTATCTTAGTGTATATGTAATCATATATACTAATCTATATAGTGTATATATGTAATCATATATACTGTATATATACTATATGATTACAATTTCATAAAAACAAAGCAACTGGCCTAAATATGCATAGATAACAGGCTAGCAGAGTGGACACGTGACTGTTACCAGTGGTTATCCTTGCATGTGAGAGCATATCTACTTTTTGCTGTCTTCTTTGTGCTTTTCTGTTTTGTACATATATTTTTTATAATCAAAGAAGTTACTTAAACATATGCAGCTAAAAACTTTCTTTACTGTAAGGCAATTTGTGCTAGTTATAACTTTATTAAATTTTACAAAAATATATACTACAGAGAAAACTTTAAATATAATTTTTTCTTTTTTATTTAAAAAATAAAATTTTTGTACAGAGAAAATTTTTATTGTTATTTTTTGTATCTTATGGTAAAAAATTAATGTCTCAGAAAATGTAGGAATAAAAAACCTGTCCCTGCCAGAGATGACCATTGTTAACAGTTTGATGTGTCTTTCCAGACTCCTTTTAGTTTCATGTATTTATAAATCCTGGAAAAATTTCGAGATAATTGATGTAAGGAAATCAAGCAATACAGAATATGAAACATTTAAGTAGTATGGAATTATATGTGGTAGAAAGTTGATGTTGTCTCTGCCTACCTCCCAGAGTTTGGTTTGTAGCCTTCAGACTTTAAATGTATACACGTATATACAACCTTTATGCATATGTTTCTGTTTTCTTAACAATTAGGATCATATAACATGTACTATTCTATAACTTTTTATATAGTATATTCTAGATATCTTTTTTGGTCAATTTGTACTACCTTATTTTTTATCATTCCACCATTATATGGATCTACCATAATTAATTAGCTCCTTGTTGGTGGTTGCTTAGGTTGTTTCTAATTTCTCAAAATTACAAATTGTTTCATTTTTGTAATACATCTTCAATTGTTTGTGCCAGTCTTTCTGCAAGGATAAATGTCTAGAGGTGGGATTACAAGGTCAAAGAGAATGTACTTTTCAATTTTTATAGCAGCGGGCATGGACATTTTAGAATTGAGAGAAGTGTGACTGAGAACCAAAGCCTCTGAGTTCCCTTTTATACAATGTAGGGAGATGCGATTCATGGGGCCTTCTGTCAGGAATAATTCGCGTTATTTGTGAGATAAGAGAGTCTTGAATTAGATGTTATAACTTGAACCATGTAATTCTTGTAAGTCTAAAGTAACATTGAGTCTTGCATTTGTGTTTTTAAACAGGAGTATGCCAAAATGGTCCAGGTCTTACAGGCATACTGTATCATTTCAGCAGGCGTCCGTGTAAGTTGCACTAATCAGGTCGGACAAGCAAAGCGACAGCCTGTGCTGTGCACGAGTGGAAGCACCAGCATCAAGGAAAATATCGGATCAGTGTTTGGGCAGAAACAGGTAGTGGTGGCCAGTTGTTTAAAACATTTTATCGCTCTAGTGATTATGGCAGATTTCTATAGTCCTTTCCAACAGAATAGAGAATAAAATCCAAGAATTGATTTTTTTATTGGTACCTATCACAAAAATTAATGTTGAGAGCTGAAGGTGTTTTTATTTTATTCTTCCACAGAATGAAATAATCCATTTACTCTCCTGAATTTAACTCTTTCTCACATGACTAATTTTTGCTCATAGCTACCTCTGGTGCTTCATAAACACATTGCTTAGGACAGCTCTAAAATAGTTATGCAGATTCATTAGACTAGAGAATTTCTTTTAAGCATTGGCATCTGTACCCACTGGCATTTGCCAATAATAATCCCCCAACTATAAATGAATGTGGGCAATGTATTGATTTTGGATAAGTAGGAGCTCAAGTGTTTCATCTTTCTAATGAAAAAAAATCAAAATTACAGCACTGTAAAAAGCAGCTGTTGAGATTCTTTGTGTTTCCTTATGTTCTTAATGTGGATAGCTTGACTAGGAAGGAAAACACAAACCGTTCCATATCTTCCTTTCTGAACTTAGTCTATTCTCTCTTTATTAGGAAATAACTGTGGGTCTTGGTTTCTTCTAGTTGCAAAGCCTCATTCCTTTTGTCCAGCTGCCCCCTAGTGACTCCGTCTGTGAAGAGTACGGGCTGAGCTGTTCTGATGCTCTGCATAATCTGTTCTGGTAAGTAGATTCCTGCCAGGAAAATTGCAATCGAACATTTTTTCTTGAGCTTTTTGCTTTTTTGTTTTTTATTTTTAAAGATAGTGATTTCAAGGCTTATAGTTTCTTATGTCCACTATAAAACTGGGCAATATTACTGCTGAGACAGAGGATTTATATAAAGGACTCAGTTACTTAATTCAAACAATATTCTGGGTAACTGGTGCATTTTGGGGGGTTTCCGATGGAATTAGTCTTTATAGTAAAGGCTCTGTTTAGTGAACAGTTAGAATAACTCTTAAATTACTTTATGTATACTGTTTCTTTTTATTGGGATCTGGCAGAGAACAGTAGAGGCTGTGTTTCCTTTAATTCATGCCTGACCCACAGTCCAGTCCAGCATCATTACTTTTCGTGTAAGAAAAGTAGGCATTCTCTGTGAGTAGGATTGGCCCTCTGACGGTCCATGTTGCTTACCTTCCCTCCGCTTGCCCTTTGCTTATGCCTGAAATTGAAGATGGGGATTCATTTCTTTATGTTAAGGTATTGATCTTAGGGAAATGCAAATATCCCTGAGGTAGATCTCAGGTAGAATAAACACTTTACCTACACCTTAGTAGATATAAGTTTGCTAACCGAGAACAGATTTTAAAAGGGCAGGCAGTGTGGGCAGAGATCCTGATTACAGCATGAAGGTTCTGAGAATGTGAGTTTGAGGTGAGACCCACTCCTTCTGTGGAGCCCAAGGACTTCACAGGGGAAGTGAGAGGAGAGCTGAAGTGAACCAGTTTTGAACCCACTGCATTGCCTGTGGGGGATTTGTTGACGATATGAGCTTTAGAGCATTCTATAGGGTCTGTGTTTTTTTAATGATTCATCAGAATAGAGCACAGACACACGTTAACTGAAATATTAACATTATCAGCATGTCACCAGGTGTTAGGTTTTTATTTTTTACTTTAAGAATGTGCCATTTGATATGTGCTTCTAATCCTTTTCGTTCTGGAATCCTGCCCTTACTGTATTAACACTGAACAGTATCTCAGGTTTCATTTCTCACTGTACTCATGGTGTCGGAAGGAGTTCAACAGACAGACAATTTTTCTTTATCAATCGGCGGCCTTGTGACCCAGCAAAGGTATTTAACGTTTTTTTTGTATTAATTTTTTCTTTTTGTCTTTAACTTTTAATTTTATGATTTAGTAACTGTCTCTGGCACAGGCAATTTACGTGGAACTTGGGAGGTTGACTCAGAAACATGGCTTTAGATTATCTTATTTTAGACACTTAGAAAAGTCTACTATACGTTTGCTTCCATTATATTTGTGTGTGCATGTATATATGTACACATATTAGTAACCAATATATTTATCATCATAAAAATTATCACTGTTTGGGCTGGCCCAGTGGCATAGTGGTTAAGTTCAGCGCACTCTGCTTCGGCCGCCCAGGGTTTGTGGGTTCAGATCCTGGGCATGGACCTATACCACTCATCAAGTCATGCTGTGGCGGCGACCCACATACAAAATAGAGGAAGACTGGCACAGGTGTTAGCTCAGGGCCAATCTTCCTCACCAAAAATAAAAAAAAAAATTATCACTATTTGGACAAAGTAAACATTTCAAAACATTCACCATTATCTAGATTTTTCAGTATAGACTGACACACATCATATTCTTCTGTATTTTTTCTTCCTTCTCTTTATTTTCCAGGAAAATAAGGGCCCAAATTACTCTGCCTCAAACTTACACTGATCATCCTGGTATGGTTACAGGGTTTTTAGTGGTTCGGTTTTGACTGTGGATCTTCAGCCACATTGTACCTCAGTTACAGTTTCTGTTTTCCAGGGACACCTAAAAATTACTTCTGTCTACCGGATATGGTTCACCTTCTACATTTTTAACTGATATTGTGATTGGTGTGATTTTTATGGTTTATCTCTAATGCCATTTAATTAATCTCATTATAAAGTCATATAAATACATTTCTGTGTACATTGGAATGTGTTTTATGAGCATTTAAACTGCACCTACCTTTTACTGACATTTCTTCAGGAACATCTTTAGATTGGAAAAAAATTCAGTTTTAGGAGTCTATGATTAAAAATACCCCTTTGAGGGACACAAGGAAGCTCTTTTGGGTTGGGGATATATTCATTATCTTGATCGTGGGGATTGTTTCATGGGTGAATACATATGTCAAAACTTATCAAATTGTACACTTCATGTGCAGTTTATTGCAGGCCAGTTATACCTCAATAAAGCTGTTAAAAAATGTATCCCTTTGGTGGCTGGTGACAAGAGCACATTGTTAGAACACTAGGGGAAGGGAACATGTATTCTTTTCTAATCTTTGTTTTTTGTGTAGGTTTCCAGACTTGTGAATGAGGTGTATCACATGTATAATCGACATCAGTACCCATTTGTTGTGCTTAACATTTCTGTTGATTCAGGTAAGTTCTACTGAGGTTTCATTAAAATTGGTGACTTACTCCTAAAAGAATAAAATGAAATTATAAAGCTCTGATATGACTGGAAAGAGACTTTTGTAGTAACAATTAAATGGCAATGTATTTATTTTTATAGACTTTTTATTTCATAGATTTTTATTTTATTTTTTATACAGACTTTCCTGCTTTCTACTTGAAACTACATTCATTGTATTATTAGGAAAATGTAACTTTTTCATGTCAGCCAAGGGAGAAAGAAGACTAAAAGTTCTCCTTGATTTTGAAAATAATTCATTTCATATTTTTCTTCTGATTGTTAAAATTCTGGTTTCTTGTTATCCAATATTTTTTCTAGGTACTTAGAAATATCTGTGTGCATGGGCCGGCCCTGTGGCTTAGTGGTTAAGTGCGTGCGCTCCTTTGCTGGCAGCCCGGGTTCGGATCCCGGGCGCGCACCGACACACCGCTTCTCCGGCCATGTTGAGGCCGAGTCCCACATACAGCAACTAGAAGGATGTGCAGCTATGACATACAACTATCTACTGAGGCTTTGGGGGGGAAAATAAATAAATAAAGATCCTCATCAGTCTTTAAAAAAAAGAAATATCTATGTGCATACCTTAAAAAATATATAATGATATATATATCTATATTTGGGGTGAGAAAATAATTTTGGTTAATTTTTGTATCCTGTTCTTTTTCCGTAGATGTGAACATTTTCTGTTCCATGTCAGTAAAAATTATTTAGAAACATGATTGTAATAGCTGCATTCATTATATTCCAGTGTATGGATATACCTTAATTTTTAAACGTTTTTACTTTTTAGCTATTTAAGTTGTTTTCAGTTTTTGGAAATTTAAATACAGTTCTTATAATGTAATCATTATCTATATCTTTGATTATTTCCTTAAGGTAAATTCCTAGAAGTAGAATCACTGGGTCTGTGAATATGATCATGTTGTACCAATTTACACTTCTACCAACAATGTACTAGGTCTTATACTTTTTAACCATATTCAGTAGGTGATGAAATGATATATTATTTTAGTTTGCAGTTTTATTATACATTTTCATGTATTTATTTGCTCTTTTTCTTTTGCAATTTACCTATTCAAATACTTGCATATTTTGTCTGTTTAAAAAAGTTGTTCATCCTTTCCTTGTTTGTTTGAAGAAGTAATTTTGTAGTTTATGAATAATAATCTGGACACTGATGTTTTTAATAGTACCTTTGATGAGTCCAAGTGAATAAAATAGTAGATGGGGAAATTTCTCTTGTTAAAGGTGAATTTAAACATGATGAATATCTTTTCTCTTTTGCCTTAGAATGTGTTGATGTCAATGTTACTCCGGATAAAAGGCAGATTTTACTACAAGAGGAGAAGCTTCTGTTGGCAGTTTTAAAGACGTCTTTGATAGGAATGTTTGATGGTGATGTCAACAAACTTAATGTAAATCAGCAGCCACTGTTGGATGTTGAAGGTAAGAAAAATACAAGTATATGAACAGCTTCTAAAACTTATAGCCATTGTGATACCTTCCTTATTTTTTCTGTGGTAAAGTTTTTTTGACATGAAACAAAATCTCCTCTTTTAGACAGAGAGGATATGTCACTCTAGAAAGTATGTATCTGCAGATTTAAGGTAATCTGATTAAAAAGAGACATGAGCAACCACATTTAGCACACACACGAGTATGTTCTTACCAAGACTCAACTGTTTTTTTTTTAATAAACACTCCCTGATTGCTGCAAACTTTTTGTTAATGTCCAGGGTTCTGAAAAAGTTAATTTTGACAGTTTTTGTCAGTCTTCTCATTCTTTTTATGGAGGAGGGAAATTTTGGAGGCCCTCATTCTGCCATTTTCCCTCACATCGCCCCTGTGCCTTCTTCAGAGTGGCATGTTGAAATCAGGGCTGCCGCAAAGCTGGTTTGACATTTGTAATAATATGCACAATCATTATTTCACTACTTGGTCATAAATGATCAGCCATTTATTTAATAAGTTAGTTTTATTCTTTTTCATCCAAACCGGGTGCATCCAGGATATCTGGGAGAGGACCAGAGTTGAGCCCCAGCTGCCTTTCTTGGCAGAGGGAAGAGTGGGCCGTTATCCCCTCTGACAGCCAGATCCACTCCTTGGGGTGGATGCTCTCTTCTCTAGGCCAACCTGCCCTTGATCTCCATGTCTGTACGTGCAGAGATGCAGGAGTGGGTGCCCATCACTGTGTCCTCCAAGGGGAAAAAGATCAGAGAGCTGTTTGGTGGAAAGCTAAGGTGACAGATGAGTATGGGATGTGGCTTTGTAAACTGAGGGTACCAGGAGCCATAAGCCAGGGGTTTATGAAAGGGGCGAGATACAGAGTGGCTCTGTCCTAACATTTCCTAACACCCCAAGGGTGGGGACAGGTTGATTTGGAAGACAGTAGGCAGGCTCTCGTAGAGTGCCATGGTGGGCAGTTTTGATAATCAGAGGATGTGGTGGAGGCACAGAGCTCCCAAGGGGTGAGGTGGGGCTGCTGGGTGGTAGGAGAGGAGCACAGAAATGCTGACGTTACTGTGGCAGAGCCATTGACTTCTACGTGGTAGGTCCCATGTCTCTCCTGGCCCTTCTCTGTGTGGGATATTATGGATGTGTATGTGGGGGCAGGGAGTGGAGGATGGTGGGTAGCACACACATCTTTGTGGACTGGGCCAGTGGTGGCATCTCTGAATTCTCTCACGGACACTTTACCCAAGAGGCTACCCCATAAAGAGAAGCTGCTCACCATATCTGTGCATCTTGAAGCACAGTTGAACCAGTGCTCTTCTTTTAGCCATTTTATTGAACTGTAGCATTCACACAGAGACAAACATATCTTAAGTGTATGACTTATAAGTGTATCAGCCCGAGATCAAGAAAGAGCACCCACAGAACCAGCCTGTACCCCTTTTCATACAATGACCCCCAGTGGTAACCAATTTCCTGACTTCTAACACCATACATTTGTTTTATCTGTTTTTAATTTGAAGTTATCCAGTATGTACTTTTTGTGATTTGTTTCTTTCTCTCCATATTTTGTGAGATTCATCCAAGTCATGTGTAGCAAGTAACTGACTCATTCTTGTTGCTGTACAGTATTCCATTGTATTTTGAATACCACGATTTATTTGTGCACAATTGGCTTGTTTCCAGTTTGGGGCTGTGATGAATAAAGCTGTCGTGAAGATCCCCGTCCATGGCTTTGCACAGGTGGACATTTCTGATGGGGGTAGCAATGCTGAGTCACAGGCGTGTGTGATAGATTTAGGAGATGTTACTCCTAGGGAGTTTACAAAGTGGTTGTGCCAGTTGTAGTACCACCAGCAGTAGCTAGTATTCCATTTGATCATCATCCCTGTAATCATTTGTTGTTTGTTTAATTTTACCCATTCCCTGGGTATATAGTGGCATCATATTGTGGTTTAAATTATATCTCTTTATGATTAATGTAGAACAGTTTTCATAGGTTTTAATTAGCCATTTGAGTCTCTTTTTTTTGAAGTGCTTGTTCACATAAAAATATGCTCCTATTTCATTTCAGTACAATCCCTGATACTCTTCTCTGTTCATATCTACTCAGGTAATTTAATAAAAATGCATTCGGCAGAGATGGAAAAGCCTCTGCCAGAAGAGCAGGAGAATCGCGCTTCATTAAGGACCCGAGGAGAAGAGAAAAGGGCAGTGAGCATTTCCAGACTGAGAGAGGCCTTTTCTCTTCGTCACACAGGAGGGAACAAGTCTCAGGGCCTGAGGACTCCTGAAACGAGACGGATTTCTCCAAGACAGAAAAGAAGCGGACCGTTTCGTAGCGCTTCTGACTCCCTCTGCCTGCCGAAGCCCGTCTCTGGCATAGGCTCGTCCGGCCCCCAGGAAGAGGCAGTGAGCTCAGAAAAGGGCCCCTGTGACCGCACGGACAGAGTGGAGATGGAGAAGGACTCGGGGTATGGCAGCACTCCAGCTGGCTCAGAAGGAGGGTTCAGCACCCCAGAAATGGGCAGTCACTCCAGCAGTGACCGGGCAGCAAGCTCCCCTGAAGACAGGTTTTCACAAGAAAATGTGGAGTCTTGTGAGAAGGTACCTGAAACTGCCCATCGTTTTTCAGACGCGGAACGCCATTTAGACCAAGAAGAGGGTGGATATAAGTTTAGAGTTTTGCCTCAGCCAGCTCATCTTTCATCCTCAAACACAAAGCGTTTTAAAAAAGAAGAAACCCCTTTAAATTCTGACATCCCTCAAGAGGTGGTTAATACTCAGAACTTGTCAATGCCTCAGGTTGACGTGGCTGTTAAAATTGATAAGAAAATAGTGCCCCTTGACTTTTCTATGAGTTCTTTAGCTAAACGAATAAAGCGGTTACATCGCCAAGAACAGCCAAGAGACAGTGAACAGAATTATAGGAAGTTCAGGGCAAAGATTTGCCCTGGAGAAAATCAAGCCGCAGAAGATGAACTAAGAAAAGAGATAAGGTAAAGTTTTTTCTTGAGTGTTTTTGCTCATTTTAGTGAGTTGCTGTGAGTGAAGCAAAGGCCGATCCTTCCAGGCTCTGTTTTTGCTCCTCTGGGTGTCTTCTGCCCTGATGGCATCTCTTCTTCTGGCTCGGGGCTCTCGTGTGGCCCTGCCTTGGCACCACGGTCTGCTCCTTGGGCTCCTGCTTTTTGTCAAGATGGTCCTGCCTGGGGGTCTTCCCTGCCCCATAGACTTGAGGTATCCTAAATCGTCAGACCTGCCAGCAGTTCTCTCCCTTGCTCTCTCCCTTCTCAGGGCTCCCTCTCGCGGATTCTGATTTTGGAGTCAGTTGTGACTCCACGGATTGCTCATTGGCCTTACCAATACATCCTCGGTGATGTTGTTTTCCATTCACCAACTTCTTTTCGCTGCCTCTCACATCCATCAAATTAATTTTCTGTAAAGAACTCTTTCACTATGCCATTCTGCTGCCAGAAACCTTTCAAGAATTTTACCTTAGATTTTTTTAGCATATCCTGTCCATCAGTCCAAACTAATCAATGCCTTCTTGACCCCGATTGCATGCCTCTTCCTGAAGGTTTGCAGCCCACAGTGACTTCTCCCTGCATTGAATTCATGGCAGTTTTGGTGGACATTGCTATTTCCCATTTTTCATTTTAATGTGTATCAGGAAAAATTATAACATTGTCAGACCTGTGATTTCAAGAAGATTGCATAGCATAAGGCTAAGTAAAAAAGGGAGTCAATTTAAAGAAAAATATTAATAATACAGATAATAAAAACACTAGTTATCGCCACTTTCTTGGCAGTAATCATGTACAGCATTGGGACTTTTAAAATGATGAATTCTCTTGAAATATTTAACTTTTATCTTTTTCAACTTTGTACGTGTTTTGTCTCACCAGTTACTGAAATGCGCTATGTCCTGTCCACGGTGCAACTCAGTAATTATTTTGAAATTTATAGCACTTCTAGTTTGGACCACACAGTCTTTGTCTAATTTAGATGGTAAATTCTTCAAAAACGAGTATCGTATTATATATACATTGTGCCTAGCTTACATTGAGAAAGGTTTTCAGGAAGTATTTCCTTCAAAAAGTGTAATTAATGGAGACTAACTTCTCTGGATGTGATCTGGGAACTGTGGACTCTGAGGGACCCAGGGAGGAGAGCCAGGTTCCTTCAGACACACGTACACGCTCACACACACAATCATCGAAAGTATGTGGTTGATAGGGAGAGACATGTTAAGGTACCCCAAATTAAAGCCAGTTATCCTTTATCTTTGGATTCTTTTAGCCCTCTCAGTGAGTGAAATCAACTGTAATATTTGAAAATAGAGATTTTAACTAATTCAACCAACATTTATTGATCACCCGTTATCGTGGTTCATGAATTCTGGTACACGTAAGAATCACCTAGGGCGCTTATTAAAAAAGCAGAGCCTGTGGCCAGCATCCAGAGATTCTGCTTCGGCCCATCTGGTAGATCTTGGGTGTGGAGCCCAGGAATCTGCATTTTTGACAAGTGCCCCAGGTGGTCACTTTGAGAAACCCTGGTCTGCGGCGGGCCTGGCAGTGGCTTCTGGCTTTCAGTGCACGGCTGTCGGATTGGCTCTGCCCCTGTTCTGAGCTGTTGTTCTCACAAGGAGTGGTATGGTTTACTTTTTCCTGAGAAACACATTTGGAGCTAAAGATTAGGCAGTAATTGAAGATACTGAGGTAGTGTTTACCAGCTCCTATTTCTGTATTTTGAATTACAACTAAATACATCAAGTTGTAAAGTTTTGTTTCTTCTTCATTGTTTCTTTAAGGCAGATGCTCCTTTTTAGTTTATAGTGAGATTACCAGCCAAAGACACAGAAGACCTGGGTCTTCAGGTGGGCACAGGTTCTTCGCATAGGAGGTCTACCTGGGAACCAGTGTACTCAGACAGTTCCTGGGACAGCGTGGAATCAGAGCCAGGGAGTTGGTATTTTTGCCAGTTACCAGTTTGTTGCCTCTCAGCTCCAATTCCACCCTTCTTGGCTGTGCTTTGCCATCCTGGAGGCTAGACCATGTAAGCGTTTCTCCTGGTGTGCTGTTAGACTGTATCAGTAGGGGGCGCTAGAGGGACTCTGCAGGACAGCAGGAGCAGCCGCTTCTCTCCTTGCTTCGGGGGTATCGTTTTCTTTTGTAAGGCAGCCACCAGCAGCGTGCAGGAGGTCCAGCATTGCTCACTGGGATACTCTGGCAAACTTCTCTTCGTGCAGTGGGCTGCAGCCACGCCTGTTCCAACAAGGTCTGAAGCTCAGCCTTGGGGGGGAGGCGGTGCTCTTCCAAGAGTCCCCTCTTTGGACACGCTGCCTCAGCCCT
This sequence comes from Diceros bicornis minor, assembly GCF_020826845.1. Classification (NCBI taxonomy): domain Eukaryota; kingdom Metazoa; phylum Chordata; class Mammalia; order Perissodactyla; family Rhinocerotidae; genus Diceros; species Diceros bicornis. Next base: position 8,589,766 of record NC_080765.1, on the reverse strand, counting down.
GCAGGTGTGGCTGCTTTCTGCATTTGGTACTCCTGTATTTCTTAGCTTAGTAGTTAAGCTAAGTTGTCTCTTGATTGGACTGTGATGATATGGAATTAGTACCAGGAATGGTCCCACGAGACAGACCCTCAAAGGGGGGTTCTGGTATTGGTTTGGTCGTGACCTTGGACTTGAGCTCCCTGCCAATAGAAAATGGGAGGTTAGTAATCCCTGGCATGCAGAGGCATCACAGTTTGTCAGATTACCACCTGTGGTTGATTGTGATTCGGCACCAGTGAGCGCACGTGCCTTGGGAGCCCGAGTGGCTGCTGTGGTGAGGATGATTACAAGCACTGGGGTGTGGGCTGGACCTTCCTCAGTGCACTGGAGCACTGACAAGAAGAAGTGACAGTCTCAGGGCCTTTCATCCTCAGCTCAAGTCACCGTCGGAGAACCAGAGAGCTTCCACAGCGGCTCTAACAGAATCTCATTTCCTATAGGCACAGGGCTGATGCTGATGAAAATCAATTTTCACAAAATTTAATTGTGCGGGTTGCAGAATTACAATGTCAGTTTCTCATATGAAGGTTAGTGGTGGTGTCTGCCTCTAGTCTGGACTGACTTATATAGTCATTAATGGCATTAGATTTTGAATCCACCCAGCAAAGGACCCACTGGTGATCTTGGCAGATCTTAGAAGGATTGATACCCAGTTCTGGCAAAAAGGGACTCTGGACACTGTTGGTAGGAGTGTAAACTTTTACAGATCTCATCAATATTAAAAAACGTACATACATAATTCCACTTCTAGGGATTTATCATACAGAAATACTCCCACAAGAGAGCAGATTTTTGTACAGGAATGTTTGTTGCAGCTTTGTTTGTATTATTCAAAATGGACACAACTGAAATGTGCTTTATTAGAGAATTTGTTGGACAAATTATGGTACATCCATGTGATGAATTCCTAGATAGCCATTAAAAACAATGAAGTAGATCTGTATGTATGGGTCTGAAAAAATACCTAAGATGTGTTGTTAAGTGATGAGTAGAACAGTATGAAGAATTATGATCCCATTGTTGTTTTTTTAAAACAATTACTGTATAGACAAAGGTCTGGAAGGATAAATACCAAGTTGTTAATAGTAGTAACTATTGTCATTGGAGAGTTGGATGAATGAATGAATAACTAATCTTTAGAAAGTGGGATTATTAGGGCCTTTCTCTATTTATGTATTTTTTTATTACAGTGTTTTATAATCAGAAAAATAATCTTTTAAAATGTCTTATAATTAACATTTTCTACACGCAGTAAAACGATGTTTGCAGAAATGGAAATCATTGGTCAGTTTAACTTGGGATTTATAATAACCAAACTGGATGCCGATATCTTCATAGTGGACCAGCATGCTACGGATGAGAAATACAACTTTGAGATGCTGCAACAGCACACTGTTCTCCAGGGTCAAAGGCTCATAGCGTAAGTTCATTTTAGTGTTCAGAATTCTTTTTTTTTTTTTTTTTGTGAGGAGGACTAGCCCTGAGCTAACATCTGATGCCAATCCTCCCCTTTTTCCTTGAGGAATAGTGGCCCTGAGCTAACATCCGTGCCCATCTTCCTCTACTTTATATGGTACGCCACCACAGCATGGCTTACGAAGCGGTGCGTCGGTGCGCATCCGGGATCTGAACCTGCGAACCCCGGGCCGCCGAAGTGGAGCTCGCGCACTTAACCGTTTGTGCCACTGGGCCGGCCCCTAGTGTTCATATTTCTTGTTTCACCCCCCAAATTTAAAATCTAATAACTTGTGTGTGTGTATACATAACATGCCATAAGCATCCCTACAGCAGATTTTTATACCTTTTACATAATAATAATCATACCTGCCATTTAATGAGTGCCTGTTTTGTGCCAGGAATGTTGAAGCAATTTACATGTCTTAATTCATTTAACTCTCACAAACCTATGTGGTAGTTACTCTTACCATCAACATTTCACAGGTGGTAAAGCAGGCACACACAGAGAGGTTAAGTAACTTGCCCGAGGTCACACAACTGTGTTCTTTAAGTATCAAACCTTTTTAGCTATTAAAAAACGTGGATCACTGGTTGGCCAGAAAAATCCTTTCGATGGAGGGCAATTTATAGTATGTAGAGTTTCTATTTATAGCATGTAGAATTGATGTGTTCAGAAAGGCAGCACAGCCTGTGCGTCCGTCCTCAGCTGTAGCAGATGAATTCCAGTGATTCAATAGTCGCTGCAGAATTTGGTGTTTCTCTCTCCTTTGCCAAATTGAAGGTTTCTCTCTGACCACTTCATAAGGTGGTGTGATAGGATATCATTCAAACTAGAAGTCTTTTCTGAAGCAAAGCTATGAGAAGAGGGCATGGATTTTCATTTGGAAAGTTAAACTACCTAGAGAAGTAAACTCAGATCCCAACAGAAGTAGATCCTGGTGTGAAGAAATGCGCGGCTGAAACACTCAACTGGGAAACATACCTAGTTACTGAGTGCTCTGTTCCTTATGGAATGGTTTAATTATTTTTATTTTCAGTGGGAGTAAATGGTAATAGTAAAGACATTTAATAAGCTACTTTATAATAATGAAATTTTCCTGCCCCTCTTAGAGAGGTCTTTTACTTTTTAGCTATTTTGCATAAATAAGGTCTTGTTTGTGGCATTTCAAGTTGACCCAGATAATCCCAGGCCACTGTGGGTCCCAGGCAGACCATAGTCCAAGATGAAAGGATGAAGACCACAGTTCCACCCTATCCTCCCAGGCCCTGCCTACTCTGGCCCTGATGACCTCGTTCCTCAGCCCTCTTCCTTGCTCTCTATACTTGAGCCACTCTGGCCACCTTTCTTTTTCCCTTGACAGCCCCAATGACTTCCTACACGACTGCGCAGAAGAATGAAGTAGATCTTTATGTGTGGCTCTGGAACATCAGTGCTTCATCAGAGGGCCTTTGCACAGACTGTCATCTCTGCCTAGACCCTTGTCCCTGCACTCACCCCTCACCCCTATACCTGGTAACTGCCACTCACTCCCAGATCTCAGCTTAAGGATCACTTTCTCAGAGAAACCTTCCCTGACCCCCTCTCTCCAGGTCAAGTCTCACTTGCTCTGTGCTCGTCTGGCACTGGTGTCTCTTCTTCCTGATTCTCAGTGTAGTTTGTAATTATAGTTTATTTGTTTGACTGTTTGGTCAATGTCTTTCCTCCCCACTGGGCTATTATTCCATGAGGGCCGAGACCAGGTCGGTTTACGTGTCCTGCCTTTAGCAGTGTCTGTCTGAGCACTCGGTAAATCTGGGATAGCTGGATGAGTAGAAGGATAGATAAATAATGCAGGCAGAGGAAGGAGCAGGAAAGCAAAACAAATGCTCTTTATTCTGTTTTCAAAAGTCTGTAATGACCTAACCCAATTTTTCAAACTGTCTTTATTGTGAGGAGGAAAAATAGCATTTTTATGTTATCTTTAAGGAGAGGATTCAAAAAAAGACTGGGTCATTGGGGTGGGACAGCAGATTGAGGAAAAGCAAACTACTTTTGTAGTTACTTTAACTTCTAAAAAGAACCGAAAAAAAGAAAATTAAAGGGAAATCCTCAGAGAGCTTTGAGACAGGAAAGGCACATAGCTGAATAAAGTATTGTTATTCATGTTGCTTTTTGAGATGAATTCAAAGAATTGTGGTATTGTTTTAGTTTCATTTCTGCTTTATAGGTCAACATTTGACTTTAAGACGTGGTTTAAATCTCTTCTCTGTTTTTCAGACCTCAGACTCTCAACTTAACTGCTGTCAATGAAGCTGTTCTAATAGAAAATCTGGAAATATTCAGAAAGAATGGCTTTGATTTTGTTATCGATGAAGGCGGTAAGTTATTACTTAGGACTGTAGAATTGTGTCCTTTTAGAGCTGAGAACAATCTTTGAGGTCATGTTGATCAATATATTTTATAAGAGATGAAAACGGTTCCCCAAAAATGCATTTTGCACCTGCATTCTCTTTCAAATGTTCATTACAAGTAGCACTCAAATGAAATGCATTTTTCAAATCATGGATTTTTCTCCAAATTTTATTCTTTTAGCTCCAATCACTGAAAGGGCTAAATTGATTTCCTTGCCAACCAGTAAAAACTGGACCTTTGGACCTCAGGACATAGATGAACTGATCTTCATGCTGAGTGACAGCCCTGGGGTGATGTGCCGGCCTTCGAGAGTCAGGCAGATGTTTGCCTCCAGAGCCTGCCGAAAGTCTGTAAGTAGAGAAAGCTCGTCTGCCAGGACCTGGAGGGTCAGCCCCAGCTCGTGTTCCACGGAAGTTCTCAGTTCAGCTCCTGACCAGTGAGCGCTGTTAAATGTGGCCAAGATTGCCCTAGGTCATTGTACAGATAGAGCCACATTGCCCTCTGCCATGATAACATGGAAGCTCAACACGTCTGCGTTATCTTTGACCTCTGACCCATAATTATTGCTCTTTCTCTGCTTCCGTTAAGCAGTATCTCAGCGCACTTAGCTATTTATGCACACTGTTCATTTATGGACCTTATGGGTTTTAACAACACTGGTAGATAAAGATCTGTTGCTGCCAGGCCTGAAGGACACTGCACAAGATTACACAGAGTCCCTCAGTCAGCAAGCATTTTGCAGGCTGCGCTGTGATGCACTGCGCATTATTTCACTGCTGCCGCTCAGACTGGTGTGGAAAATGGTAGCAGTGGTTGGTGATTAGCCTGATGTCAGAGTGAAGTAAGTGAATCTGTATCACCCGGCCCGTAGGCAAGGCCAGGCTGCCACTCCTTCATTTATTCAACAGGTGTTCCTTGAGCCCCTGCTGTGTGGCTGTTCCAGGTGCTGGGGGCACAGAGGTAACAAGGCAGATGAGGTCCTTGCCCTCATGGGGCTTATAGTTTAGTGGGACAAAATAGATGTAAACAAAAATAATGACGACTTTGGATACCAGTAAGTTCAGTAAAGAAATTAAAACAGCATTGGGGTAGGGAGTGACCACAGAAAAATGAGGTGAAGAGCTGGGTGGGTGGTCAGGGAAAGGCTGTCTGAGAAGGGGACATCTGAGCTGACGCTTGGAAGTCGATATGGAGCCACTTGGGTAAGAACTTTCCAGATAGAAGAATGAGTGAGTGCAAAGACTCGAGGCGTCTGGTGAAGCCAGAGGCTGACCCGTGTGACTGGAGAGGGGACCAGGATGAGAGCAGAGCAGCATCCAGGGGACCCACGTAGGGTCTTGCGGATCTTGGTCAGAACCTGGGAGTTTGTGCTGCATGTGTCGGGAGCCGCTGAGGGCTGTAATGGTGGAGAACAGACTTAGAGGGTCCCATAACGAAATAAGGGGGGCAGGGAAGAGTAGCAGCTTTTTACATTGGGGGTGGGAGGGATCAGAGTTCTGTTAAGTTTGAGATCCCATTAGACTGAGTGGAGGTGTCTGAAAATAGCTGTATTAATGAATCTCAAGCTCAGGAGAAATGTCAGTGCTAGAGAGAAGAGTTTTGGTGGACTTTACAGCCATGGGATTGGATGAAATTACTCATGGGAAGAGTTTAATTAGAGCAGAGAAAAAGGCCCAGGATCTGACTTCCAGCCACAGGTATTTCTTTGATAAAGACCTCGTATTGATCTTCCAATCCGGGACTCGGTGAGTGAGAGTTAGAGCTGGGACTGGCCTGTGTCAGTAGCCAGGCGTTTTAAAATTCTATATCTTAATGTGACTCAAAGATCTTTGGAGCCCCAGGCTGCTCCTTCACTCCCCACCCTGGCAAGTCCACCATGCTGCAGCTCTTCATCCTCCAGTCAGCACACCCACTGACCGTTGTGGGCTTTCCTGAGGATCCTGTGCTCTGGGCCCTGCCTGCCCCTCCAGCCTCATCTGCCTCACTCCGCTCCGGACCACAGTCACACTGGTCTCCTTCTCACCTTGAGCCCTTTGTGCTTGCCGGTCTCTCTGCCTGGATCTCAGCCTCACACACCTGCTTCACATAGCTGCTCCCTCCCATCCTCCGGCCCTGAGCACCCCACTGAAGTAGCCTCTCCCAGGCGATACTTGTTTCTCTGTTAACTTGTCTCTTGTCTGTCTTCCTCCAATGTGGCTGAGCCCTGCTGGACATCTCGCCTCTATAGGACTGCCTGGCGCGTGGAAGAAAGGTGACAGATAGGTTCAGGCTTGTCACCTCTCACCATCTCTCCCTGTTCCTCAGGGTCTCAGTTTCTCTGTGCTTGCTGTGGGGTCTGCTGACGTCCACAAGTATGTCAGATGGTGATATGTGCTGTGGAGAAAAAGCAGGGTGAGGGCTCCGGGGGGCTAGACAAGGAGTGCTATTTCATTGAGAGGAAGGGAGAGGGAAAGTGAGACGTGCAGACTTCTGGGGAAAGAGTATCCCTGGCTGGGGGGATAGCCAGTACCAAGGTCCTGAGGCAGGTACTTGCTTTATGTACTTGCAAGAGAAGACAGGAGTCCCAGTGTGGCTGGGTGGGGGAGGGGGTGTGGGCACAGAGGCCAGTGAGGGCCAAGTCAAGTGATGCACTTGGGCTTTTATTCCTGAGAGGGGAGAGCTGTGAAGAGAAGCCACGTGATCTGTCATACCTTTAAAAGGAATCTCTGGCTGCTTTGTGGAGAACAGGTTGAAGGGGACAGGGGGAGGCAGGGAGACCTCTCAGGAGGCTGCCGCAGTGGCCGGGGTAGGAGTCAGGGCGGCTGGGATGGCGGTCGTGATGAAGCTGTGAGACTGTTGGATCCTGGACAGGTACAGTCAGGTCCCTAGTAGAGGTGTGCTGCTGTGAAGGAGCCAGGGGGGCCGGGTCTTACAAAAAGGTTGAGGGCTGAGATATTAGAAGGCAGCGTTCTTTGGGGGCAGATTTTTCAGGAACGTTGTTTTTGAGTTGTAATCTTGTCCAGTTTTGTTTAAGGGAAAAATGCTTCTGAAGTGTTGCTGTTCGAACCAAAAACCAGTAAGGCTTTCATTTAAACTGTTGTGTCTCATATTCAGGTGATGATTGGAACTGCTCTTAACACAAGTGAGATGAAGAAACTCATCACCCATATGGGTGAGATGGACCATCCCTGGAACTGCCCCCACGGAAGGCCGACCATGAGACACATTGCCAATCTGGATGTCATTTCTCAAACCTGACAACATTTCTCATTATATAGAACTATAGATTTTATTGCAGATTTTTCTGTTTTGAAAGACATGGTTTTAACCTTCTTTTTTTTGGTTTCAAAATTAACCTGCTACTTAAAAAAAGTACCAGATCCATTTAGAAATGATCTTGAGAACCTTTTTAAACCATGTGGAGCATTGCTTGAAAATTTTTTGTTCTGCATTTGAATGTGTGCATGCATGTGCGTGTGTACAGGCAAGAGCATGTTTTACAAAAATGGAGAGAGCACTTTGGAAGTGACCCAGGCCTCTGCTCTGGCCGGACATGTTTTAGGCTGCAACTCTCAGCCCTTAACGATGATTAAATTCTTAATGGTTTCATTTCATAAATTTAAAATTATGGCCCTTTTGGGTTAGTGGTTCTCAACCCTGATGCATGTGAAATTTAAAAAAAGGAATAATCTGGAAAACCCCAGGGGGATTCTCTGCCTGGCTGGAAGAAAACTGGGTGGGGCTGGGGTCACTATTTTTAGATGTCCCCCAGGACTGTCAGAGTGGCAAAGCACTGCTGTAGGCAAGGGGAAATAAAAGATTTTGATTTTTTTGTAACTTTAATGCTGTGATGTGGTTTCTTTGGGGTGGGGACTGCAGGACTTTCTCGTTACTGTTCCTGAATGGTACTGAAGATAGAACCTCTGTCTGTTGTCAAATAGTTTTTCATGGAATCTCGTCCCATTTGAACTCTGCCAGAAATGGAAGTAAAAATCCCCTCTGTGGAGTTCAAAGGGCAGTTGATGTACATCGACCAGTGTGGACCACCCCCCTCCTCTCGCCCTCCCTGCCGGGACCGTGGGCCTGTGGGAGACGGGGCTTCCATTTGCAACTTAGAATTCCTTAGATGTAACGATTCAATCAAATAATAATTATTGCCATTTGTGTCAAGCACTATGCTGGTGTGCCTGTCTGTAGGATTTCATTTGATATTCACAAGAACTGCAAGTTGGGAATTGTGGTAGGAAGCCCCCCAAAGATGGTGGCGTCCTAATCCCAGAACCCTTGGATATGTCACCTAAATGGCCAAGGGGGCTCTGCAGATGTGATTAAGGGGAGAGTGGTGAAATGGCCAGATATCCTGGATTGGCCGGGTGGGCCCAGTCTATCCCATGACTTCTTAAATGTGGGGAACCTTTCCCAGCTGGGCCAGAGAGATGCAACCTTGCTGATTTAGAAGATGGAGGAAGGCAGCCTCCAGAAGCTGGAAGAGGCAGGAGATGGATTCTGCCCTGGAGACTCCAGAAGGAACCAGCTCTGTTAGACTCCTAATTTACAGAACCACAGATGATAAGTTTGTGGTAATTGTTTACGGCAGCGATGGAAAACTAAAGCCTGAATTATTCCCGTTTTGGTGAAGTAAAGGCTGAGAGAGACCACGCGGCAATGAACAGAGCTGGGAAAGCCCAGGTCAGGGGCATCCGCCTCCAGATTTCCACATAGCCTTGTAGACCAGAAGGGCAGAGCACTGATGCTCAGCGGGCTTCTCGGATGCGCGCGGCGGTCCCTTTAAGGGTGGGCGGGGAGGGGCGTGGCCCGCGGTTGCCTGGAGACCGGCCGGACGCGCAGCCGGCCAGGCGCCACCTCCGCCCCCGCCCGGCTGAGCCGGCGGGGAGCTCGAGTGACGTGGGGGCCCCACGCCCCAGGCCAGTGGTCTTGCGTGCGCCGCCACGGACGTGACGGCCAGGCCTGCTCTTCCTCTGGCGAGCGGCCGCGGCCTCCTAGGACTCGAACAGGTGCGGGGTGAGCGAGGAGGTCCTTAGGAAGGGGCGGAAAGCGTGGGGCTCCCCGGGCCAGAGAATGCGCGCCCCTTTATGCTGCGTAAGGAAAGAATAAACAGTCACAATAATAATAATGCGGTCTCAAGCCAGGGAGAACAGAAAAAACACAAAAGTTAATGGGAAACACGCCAGGAGAAACGAAGTTTGCCTGATTTGTAGTTCAGATTTCACGGATAGAGGATCAGAAACCCTAGAGGAAAGGCCCGCCCGAGTTTAGAGGCAAGAGCAGCTGGGGGGCCGGGGCTGAACAGAGTAATGGATTTTGAAGCAAGAGAGAAGCAGGACCATGTTGGTGAGAGCAAAGCCGAGCGGTGGGGTGGGGCTGGCGGGTGGGGTGTCCAGAGGATGCCATCCAGGCAGAGGCGGGCGGGGGGTGCCCACTGTTTCCTCGGGGCACGTGAAGAGGTACTTGCCTTGCCTTCCACTCCAGGACTTATCTGTGCGTCCTGCTTGATGGACTGGGATGCTTCAAGTGGGGCTAATTTTTGGAGGGCCAAGAAGACTATGGCTTTGGAACCCTGCCCTTCAGCTCTGTGACCTCGGACAAATGATTAGCACACTCTTTCTTGTCTGCACAAGGAGGCAGTCAGTCAGGGGTAGTACTGACATAGGGAGTAGGCAGCCAGTGATTTTAAATTGGAAAACAGGAAAGTAACATAAAATAATCACTCCATTATTGATTGTGCACCGTGTCCCCTGCTTTAGGGATTTTGTGCATCATCTCATTTAATCCTTATAATGAGACGAGGTACTATTATTCCTATGTCATATCTGAAGCAGAAAGAGATTGAGTAACTTGCTCAAGAACACTCAGCTGGTAAGGAGCAATGCAGGAGCCTGAATCCAGCTCATGAGGACTTTTTCATGTACAGGATTACCCCTCTCACTGGAACACTATTTAAAAAGAAATGGTAGATGGTGTTCCAATTAGAAAAAATTTAGGAACAACCAATGCCATATTGAGATTGTATTATTTTTATAAAATTGGTGCCACTTGATACTTGTAATTAATTTTTCAAGCGTTAGGAGGAGAATGATAATGACATAGTGTTGTAAAGCTAAAAGTTTAACTACAAGTGAAACCTCCAAGTATTGAGAGACATAATTTTTATTTTTCAGATAAAACTCTTCAGTGCTTTGAAACAAACAGCTCTCAACCAAAGGAATCATTTGATACTGACATACACAAAGTAAACTTTAGGTTTTGTAAAGACAATGGTGAAAGAAAAGAAAAGAGCAGACAAAAAAGGGGATAAGTCTGCCCGCTCTTCTTCTGATTATCTAGAGTTTTCCAAACAAGATGGCAGCGCTGCTAGACAAGAAACGTCCCCCAGTGCTGTCCCACTGTTGGAAATGCAGCTCAATGAAGAGGGACCGAAAAAAGAGCCTGAACTTCAGCAGAATGAAGATGCCACTCAATATGAGGAGCCCATTCTGACCAAACTCATAGTTGAAAGGTGATTTTTTTAAGTTGAGGTCATAATAGTTTATAACATTGTGAAATTTCAGTTGTACGTTATTATTTGTCAGTCACCAAATAAATGTGCCCCTTCACCCTTTGTGCCCACCCCCCAAGTCTCTTCCCCCTGGTAACCACCAAACTGTTCTCTCTGTCCATATGTTAGTTTATCTTCCACATATGAGTGAAATGATATGGTGTTTGTCTTTCTCTGTCTGGCTTATTTCACTTAACATAATACCCTCCAGGTCCATCCATGTTGTTGCAAATGGGACAATTTTGTCTTCTTTTTATGGCTGAGTAGTATTCCATTGTATGTATATACCACATCTTCTTTATCCAATCATCAGTTGATGGGCATTTGGGTTGCTTCCACGTCTTGGATGTGGTGAATAATGCTGCAATGAACATAGGGGTGCATAAGTCTCTTTGAATTGTTGATTTCAAGTTCTTTGGATAAATATCCAGTAGTGGGATAGCTGGATCATGTGGTATTTCGATTTTTAATTTTTTGAGGAATCTCTGTACTATTTTCCATAGTGGCTGCACCAGTTTGCATTCCCACCAGCAGTGTATGAGGGTTCCCTTTTCTCCACAACCTCCCAACATTTGTTATTTTTTGTCTAGGTGATTATAGCCATTCTCACGGGTGTAAGGTGATATCTTAGTATAATTTTGATTTGCATTTCCCTGATGATTAGTGATGTTGAACTTTTCATGTACCTATTGGCCATCTGTATATCTTCTTTGGAAAAATTTCTGTTCATATCCTCTGCCCATTTTTTGATCGGGTTATTTGTTTTTTTGTTGTTCAGTTGTGTGAGTTCTTTATATATTATGGAGATTAACCCCTTGTTGGATATATTATTTGCAAATATTTTCTCCCAGCTGGTGGGTTGTCTTTTCGTTTTGATCCTGGTTTCCTTTGCCTTGCAGAAGCTCTTTAGTCTGATGAGGTCCCGCTTGTTTATTTTTTCTTTTGTTTCCCTTGTCCGAGTAGACATGGCATTCAAAAAGATCCCTCTAAGACCGATGTCAAAGAGTATACTGCCTATATTTTCTTCTAGGAGTTTTATAGTTTCAGGTCTTTGATCCATTTTGAAGTTAATTTTTGTGTATGGTGAAAGATAAGGGTCTCCTTTCATTCTTTTGCATGTGGCTGTCCAGTTTTCCCAGCACCATTTATTGAAGAGACTTTCTTTTTCCATTGTATGTTCTTAGCTCCTTTGTCGAAGATTAGCTGTCCGTAGACGTGTGGTTTTATTTCTGGGCTTTCAATTCTGTTCCACTGATCTGTGTGTCTGTTTTTGTACCAGTACCATGCTGTTTTAATTGCTATTGCTTTGTAGTACATTTTGAAGTCAGGGATTGTGATGCCTCCAGCTTTGTTCTTCTTTCTCAGGATTGCTTTAGCTATTCAGGGTCTTTTGTTGCCCCATATGAGTTTTAGGATTCACTGTCCTATTTCCATGAAGAATGTCGTTGAAATTCTCACTGGGATTGCATTGAATCTGTAGATTGCTTTAGGTAGTATGGAGATTTTAACTATATTTATTCTTCCAATCCACGTGCATGGGATATCTTTCCGTTTCTTTAAGTCATCTTCAACTTCTTTCAATAATGTTCCATAGTTTTCATTGCGTGGGTCTTTTGCCTCCTTGGCTGAATTTATTCCTGGATATTTTATTCTTTTGTTGCAATTGTGAATGGGTTTGTATCCTTGAGTTTTCTTTCTGTTAATTCGTTATTAAAGAAATGCAACTGATTTTTGTAAGTTGATTTTGTACCCTGCAACTTTGCTGTAGTTGTTGATTATTTCTAACAGTTTTTCGATAGGTTCTTTAGGGTTTTCTATATGTAAAATCATGTCGTCTGCAAACAGCGAGAGTTTCACTTCTTCATTGCCTATTTGGATTCCTTTTATTTCTTTTTCTTGCCTAATTGCTCTGGCCAAAACCTCCAGTACTGTGTTGAATAAGAGTCACGAGAATGGGCACCCTTGTCTTGTTCCTGTTCTCAGAGGCATGGCTTTCAGATTTTCCCCATTGAGTATGATGTTGGCTGAGGGTTTGTCATATATGGCCTTTATTACGATGAGGTACTTTCCTTCTATACCCATTTTGTTGAGAGTTTTTATTATAAATGGATCTTGGATCTTGTCAAATGCTTTCTCTGCATCTATTGAGATGCTTATGTGATTTTTATTCCTTATTTTGTTAATGTGGAGTATCACATTGATTGAGTTGCAGATATTGAACTGTCCCTGCATCCTTAGTATAAATCCCACTTGATCATGGTGTGTGATCTTTTTAATGTATTGCTGTATTCGATTTGCCAATATTTTGTTGTGGATTTTTGCATCAATATTCATCAGCGATATTGGCCTGTATTTTCCTTCTTTGTGTTGTCCTTGTCTGGTTTTGGTATCAGGGTGATGTTGGTCTCATAGAATGAGTTAGGAAGCGTTCCATATTCTTCAGTCTTTTGGAATAATTTGAGAAGGATAGGTATTAAATCTTCTTTGAATGTTTGGTAGAATTCCCCAGAGAAGCCATCTGGTCCTGGACTTTTATTTTTTGGGAGGTTTTTGATTCCTGTTTTAATCTCTTGTGATTGGTCTATTCAGATTCTCTGTTTCTTCTTGATTCAGTTTTGGGAGGTTGTATGAGTCTAAAACTTTATCCATTTCTTCTAGACTGTCCAATTTGTTGGCATATAGTTTTTCATAGTATTCTCTTACAATCCTTTGTATTTCTATGGTATCTGTTGTAATTTCTCCTCTTTCGTGTCTATTTGAGCCTTCTCTCTTTTTTTCTTAGTGAGTCTGGCTAAGGGTTTGTCAATTTTGTTTATCTTCTCAAAGAACCAGCTCTTTGTTTCATTGATCCCTTCTACTGTTTTTGTTTGTTTGTTTCAATTTTGTTTATTTCTGCTCTGATTTTTATTATTTCCCTTCCTTCTGCTGACTTTGGGCTTCATTTGTTCTTTTACTAATTCTGTTAGGTGTAGTTTAAGGTTTGATTATTTGAAATTTTTCTTATTTTTTGAGGTAGGCCTGTATTGCTATGAATTTCTCTCTTAGGACTGCTTTTGCTGCATCCCATATGAGTTGGTATGGTGCATTTTCATTTTCATTTGTCTCCAGATATTTTTTGATTTCTTGTTAATTTCTTCAATGATCCATTGGTTGTTCAGTAGCATGTTGTTTAATCTCCACATCTTTGTCACTTTCCCAGCTTTTTTCTTGTAGTTAATTTCTAGTTTCATAGCATTATGGTCAGAAAGGAGGCTTGATATTATTTCAATCTTCTTAAATTTATTGAGGCTTGCCTTGTTTCCCAACATGTGGCCTATCCTTGAGAATGTTCCACGTGCATTTGAGAAGAATGTGTATTTTGCTGTATTTGGATGGAGTGTTCTAAATATATCTATCAAGTCCATCTGGTCTAGTTTTTCCTTTAAATCCACTATTTCCTTGTTGACTTTCTGTTTGGATGATTTGTCCATTGATGTAAGTGGGGTGTTAAGGTTCAGTATTATTATTGTGTTGTTGTGGGGTTTTTTTTGTGAGGAAGATCAGCCCTGAGCTAACATCCATGCCAATCTTCCTCTTTTTGCTGAGAAAGACCCGCCCTGAGCTAACATCTATTGCCAATCCTCCTCTTTTTTTCCCTTTTTCTCCCCAAAACCCCAGTAGACAGTTGTATGTCATAGTTGCACATCCTTCTAGTTGCTGTATGTGGCATGCCGCCTTAGCGTGGCCATACAAGCGGTGTGTCGGTGTGCGCCCGGGATCCAAACCCAGGCCGCCAGTAGCGGAGCACGCGCACTTAACTGCTAAGCCACGGGGCCGGCCCCCGTGTTGTTGTTAATATCTCCTTTTACGTTTCTTTTTCTTTTTTTGTGTGTGAGGAAGATAAGCCCTGTGCTAACATCTGCCAATCCTCCTCTTTTTTTGCTGAGGAAGGCTGGCCCTGGGCTAACATCCTTGCCCATCTTCCTCCACTTTATATGGATGCCGCCACAACATGGCTTGCCAAATGGTGCGTCGGTGTGCGCCCGGGATCTGAACCGGCGAACCCCAGGCCGCCGCAGCAGAGTGTGCACACTTAACTGCTTGTGCCGCCAGGCCAGCCCCTCCTTTTAGGTTTCTTAATAGTTGCTTGATGTACTTTGGTGCTCTTGTGTTGGGTGCATAAGTGTTATGTCTTCTTGGTGGAGTGTCCCTTTTATCATTATATACTGCCCCTCTTTGTCTCTCATTTTTTTTTTTTTTTTTGTGAGGAACGTGGGCCCTGAGCTAACATCTGTTGCCAGTCTTCCTCTTTTTGTTTGAGGAAGATTGTCACTGAGCTGACATCTGTGCCAATCTTCCTCTATTTTGTATGTAGGATGCTGCCACAGCATGGCTTGGTGAGCAGTGTATAGGTCCGCACCAGGATCCAAACTTGCGAACCCCAGGCTGCCACAGCGCAGCATGCGAACTTAACCACTATGCCACCTGGCTGGCCCCTCTCATTGTTTTTTTTTTTTTTTATCTTGAAGTCTACTTTGTGTGATACAAGTATGGCAACACCTGGTTTGTTTTGTTTGTCATTAGCTTGGAGTATCATCTTCCATCCCTTCACTCTGAGCCTGTATTTGTCTTTAGAGCTGAGATGTGTTTCATGGAGGCAGCATATTGTTGGGTCTTGTTTTTTAATCCATCCCGCCACTCTGTCTTTTGATTGGAGAACTCAATCCATTTACATTTAGAGTGATATAGATATATGAGGGCTTAATACTGCCATTTTATTGCTTGTTTTCTGGTTCTTCTGCATTTCCTTGGTTTCTCGTCCCGTGTGTACTACCAGTTCAGTTTGGTAGTCCTCTATGATGGTTTTCCTAGTTTTCTCTTTATTTATTATTTGTGTCTCTGTTGTGATTATTAGTTTAGTGGTTACCATGAGGTTTGTATAAAAAATCTCATAAATGAGATAGTCCATTTTCTGATAGCCTCTTATTTCCTTAGACTAAGCCAATTCCATCCCTTTCTTCTTCCCCTTCTAAGTTACTATCATCACAACTTATTCCATCTTGTGTTGTGAGTTTGTGGTTGAAATGACAAGATTGTATTTATTTTTGGTGTTTTCCTTCCTTTTATCTTTAATGTTATAATTAAGTGTTTGCTAATCTGTTCTGATAGAGAGCTGCAATTTCCTGATTTTGTCTACCTATTTATCTCCTTCCTCAAGACTTTGTAACCTCTTTCTTTTTTTTTTTCAGGTATGAGAGCCTTCTTGAGCATTTCTTGTATGGGGGTCTTGTGGCGATGAACTCCCTTAGCTTTTGTTTATCTGGGAAAGTCTTTATTTCTCCATCATATCTGAAGGATATTAGAGTATTCTTAGCTCAAAGTTTTTGTCTTTCAGAATTTTGAATATATCATTCCACTCTCTCCTAGCCTGTAAGGTTTCAGCTGAGAGATCTGCTGAAAGCCTGATAGGGGTTCCTTTTTAAGTTGTTTTCTTCTGCCCAGTTGCCCTTAGTATTTTTTCTTTGAAAAGTCAATGACTTTTCAAAAGTCATTGACTTTTGCCAGCTTTACTACTATATGCCTTGGAGAAGATCTTTTCACATTGATATAGTTAGGAGTTCTGTTGGCTTCATGTTCTTGTAAGTCCAGTTCCTTCCCCAGGTTTGGGAGGTTCTCAGCTATTATTTCTTTGAACAAGCTTTCTCTTCCATTCTCCTTCTCTTCTCCCTCTGGAACCTATAATCCTTATGTTGCATTTCCTAATTGAGACGGATGTTTCTCACAGAATTTCTTCATTTCTTTTTAGTCTTAGTTCTCTCTCCTCCATCTGAAGCATTTCTATATTTCTATCCTCCAGACCACTGATTTTGTCCTCCATAATATCAGCTCTGTTATTCAGGGAGTCCAAATTTTTCTTTATCTCATCCATTGTGTTTTTCATCTCCAACATTTCTGATTGGTTTTTCTTTATAGTTTCAATCTCTTTTGTGAAGAAGTTCCTGATTTCATTGAACTGTCTATCTGTATTTTCTTGTAACTCATTGAGCTTTTTTATGATAGCTATTTTGAATTCTCTGTCATTTAGATTATAAATTTCTGTGCCTTCAGGATTGATTTCTGGATGCTTTCATTTTCCTTCTGATCTGGAGATTTAATATATTTTTTCATACTGTTTGACAGCACGGATTTGTGCCTCCACATGGTGATAGTATGTGGTCGCAGCTTCCATCTGCCGCCACTGGGTGGGGGTCAAGAGCAGTGTCTTCTGAGCCCACTGTGACCCCTGGCCTCTGTAACTGCTGCTCTTCTAAGGTATGCATGGGTGCTCTGGCCCACCGGCTGAGCTGAGCTTTTGTCTGTGTGATCCTGGCGTGTCCTTGCTCTGCCCTCAGTGTCTGCTCTCCTGGGGTGCTAGCTTGATGAAGACACCCCTGCAATAGTTTAGTCACCTCTATGTGGGGCTTTCCCATGGGCTGTGAGGGAACTTGGAGGGTGACGGTGTTCCCATGGAAGGTCGCCCCTCCCCTCTTCTCTCAGAGCCACGCATGGTCTGGAGCCCAGGGTCGCTGTCGCTGGGGAGAGAGAGAAGCTCTGCTTACCTCCTTCCACTTCCTCTGGGGGGTCCAGCATTTCCACCTTCAGATGTATGGCTGCGTGGGTCTCTCAGACATCTTTTGTGTTGGGTGAATGTCCTCTGTTGGTATATGAACGTCCTTTTCATTGTGTCTTAGTGGGGAGCGTCTAAGGGGAGAGCTCACTCCGCCATGATGCTGACATCACCCTCCTCCTGAAAGGTGATTTTAGTGGGCTGCATCTTCCGTGCTGCCTTTCCTACCATTTTTATGCTCTCTGTTCTCTTGGCAATCTCTTATTGTCACTTTACCTACTATCTCCCTAAATGACTGAAAATCTATGTCTTTAACACTGTTCTCTCTCCTAGAGTTTTAGGTTCAAATTTTTAACTCCCTACTGGACATCATCCACTGGACTTCAAACTCTCCATGTCCAAAAGCAGACACTGCAGGACTTGAAATAAGATCTGGATTTGTCTTAGCTCTGTGATATCAGCCTCATCACTGAACCTTTCTGAGCCTCAGGTTCTTAATTGGGGAAAATAAATGAGAATACACACTTTAGAAGGTTCCTCTGAATGTTGCTGTTTCTTTCCCAGCCATTGGCTTCTCCATTGGTCCCTATTTCTGTAGGGGCACCACCATTTTCCTACATCCGGGCTTGAAATTAGAGCACTATCCTCTGTGTTTCCTGCGTCTTCCGTATTTCCTTTCCCTCTAATCTTCTCTCATTAGTCCTTTTCTCTCTGCATAGACTCTTCCTTACCTCTTGACTGGGCTGTTGGACTCACATCCTAAAGATTTCCCTGCTTCTGGTCTGTCTCTCCAGGCCTCTTACATAGGTTTACCTCCTAATGCATGGCTCTGTTTACATCACCCCCGTATTAGTTATCTCTCTGTGTAACAAATCACACCAAAACATGACAATTAAATTAGTAAATATTATCTCACACAGTTTATGGGGGTCAGGAATCTGGGAGCAGCTTAGCTGGATGAGATTGGGTGAGGATCTCATGAGGTTCAGTCAATATGTCAACTGGGGCTGCTGTCATCTGAAGGCTTGACTGGGCTAGACAATTTCCTTTCAAAGTGGCTCACTGGCGTGGTTGTTGACAGGACGCCCTGCCTGTTTCCTCATCACAGGGACTCTCTCCACAGGGCTGCTTGAGTGTCCTCACAACATGGCAGCTGGCTTCCCCAGAGAGTGATCTGAGAGCAAGGGCAGAAGCCGCAGTGTCTTTTATGACCTAGTCTCAGATATCACCCTCTGTCATTTCTGCAACATCCTGGTGGTTATACAGACCAGCCGCATTCAGTGTGAGAGGGAACTTCACAGGGGTGTGAATACCCCGGGGTGAGAATCATTGGGAGCCATTTTGAGACTGGCTACCACATACCCCTTAAACGCTTAGTTTCTTTCCATTGTCCACAGAATAAAACACCTTTGCCTGATGCTCTGACCCCAGCCTGCCTCTCCCCTCCCAAACACAAGAGCCCAGTTATACTTCTTCCCACAATTCCATTTGTTTTTATCTTTGTTTCCAAGATTGCCCTTATTGGAATTTGTCCCTCATTTCTGAATGACCAAATTCCACTCTTCAAGGTCCAACCTTTTCCACTAATTCTTCCCAATAGGAAGTAACTTTCCTCAAAATTTCTTTTAACATACTTATTACTTTTTATAATGTACTACTATATACATTGTATATATTATTTTCTATTACATACATATATAATATGTATGAATTACTGTAATTTGTTTATCAGTCTCAACTTCTCTATCAGGCTGAAAATTCCTTCATAGCAGAGATTACCAACACCAGACCTTAGACCTAGCTGATGCTCAGTCAAGATTTCTAATTTGAATGGTGTCAACAGCCCTTTATTAATGAGCCACACTGTGCCAGCTCTGGATTGGGCACTATAGAAGGATATTAAAAAGTATGAAATATTGTCTGTATAGGCAGTGTGTAATTATGTTCTACCTTGTGCTGTTTTTATAGAAACTCAGAGCAGAGGGTCAGCAATATGTGCTGAGTTAGTTCGGGGAAAGTGGGGCCTCAGTTACCCTGACATGGGAACCAGGGGCATTGAATATCCTGACACAGAACGGGTTGGGATCCAGGCTGAGAGCACCTGGAAACTTGTAGGCATGTTTTGGGGGGGTGAGGGAAGGTGTCATTGATACGCCTGAATGGAGCTATTATGAACCCTTTTTAGAATCCTTTACATTTTCTTTATTCATTGTTTTTCATTAGTGAAGTACTATATACTCGTTGTGACACATGAAATAATGCAAAGATATCTTAAAGAAGAGTTAATCATCTCCCTCTACCATATTCCAGTTTCTCCCTCCTTGCCCCTTCCCATGAGTTACCACAATCTTTCATTAATTAGAAAAAAGTCTTTTGGGTTTTATAGGTAAATAATCACATAATCTTCAAATTAAGATAGTTTCCTAATTCTTCTTTTCAATATTTGTGCCAATTAGTTAAGTTTCTTGACTTTTTGCATTAACTAGAACCTCTAAAACAATGTTGAATAATTGCTGGTAAAAGCAGGCATCCCATTCATAATTTGTGATTTTAACAGAATTGATTTCAGTACTTCACGCTTAAAAATCGTATATGCTATTGATTTTTCCTAATAGTGTCTTATGTTTAAGTAGTTTCCTCATCTTATAACATTACTTAGAATTTTTAAAGAAACGATTGCTAAATTTTATCAAATACCTTTCTGGCATCTTGTCATAAACATATGGTTTTTCTTCGTTGATTTGCTGGTGTAATGAATTAACGTTTGCGGATATTCGAATGTTTAATCTTCCATGGAGTCTTGGAATAAGCCCAATTTGGTCATGGCAGTCACAGGTTCCTGTGTTTGTCACCTCTCTTCCCTCAGAGCCAAGAGAGGAGCCAGGTGACAGATCACACATGATCCACCCGGTGCTGAACTAAAAATCTGGGCACTGTTCCTGACACCTCCCTTCCCCAGAGCCAGCCCATCAGCACATATTCTGGCTATATGCCCACAATGTATCTTTTTTTTAAAAGAAATTACCCTAGTAAAATACATATAATATAAAATTTACAATTTTAACCATTTTAAGTGTACAATTCAGTGGCATTAAATACACTCATCATGTTGTGCAACCATCACCATTGTCCACTTCCAGAACTTTTTCATCATCCCGGACAGAAACTGTCCAGAATATACCATAACCTCCCATCTCTCTCCCCTTCCCCTGCTCCCTCCTGGCAGTTAGCTCTCTCCAGCAATCCGTTCTCCACACAGCAGCCAGCTGACGTGATCTTTTAAAGACGTAAATCTGATCTTGTCCAACTCGCCTCTTAACACCCTCTCCTGATTACTCCTGAAGCTTTGGATTTTGTTGCAAGGCTTCATCACTGCCCACCACGCCCAGTCCCCCTGGCCCCTGACTCCTTTCATCTTCCTGCCGACCCCTCTCTTTCTCTCTCTCTCTCTCTCTCTCTCTCTCTCTCTCTCTGTCTGTGTGCTCCAGCTGTGCTCCTCTCCTTTCTGTTTGCAGAATTTGTCAGGCTCTTTCCTGCCTTGGGGCCTTTGCACTTGCTGTGCCCTCTTCCTAGAATCCTCTTCCCAGGGTTCTTCTCATGGCTGTTTGTTTCATGTCCTTCAGGTCTTGGTACAACTCTTGTGTCCTCAGAGGGCCTCCCCCCTGACTGTCTGTGTGCAACAGCCTCTTCCTACTCACTCTCAGTCACATTCCGCATCATTTCTTTCACAAAAATTGAACACAATCTGGAAGTATTTTCTTCATTTGTTTCCTGTTTATCATCTGTCTCTCCTCAGTGAACTATAATCTACCCATGGCAGGAACTTTCCAGTCTTGTAAGGGGCAGGCACATAGTGGCCCTCAGGGCATGTTTATTGAGTGAATGAATGTGAAATGTTACTTGTACTTCTTTGTTGATGTTAGTTATGTATTTTAACCCACTGTCACTTAGGGTTACTTACATCCTTCATTACCTTGAGCTTTATTTCTCTGTAGCTATGAAGGGGAAAAAGTCCGTGGACTCTATGAGGGAGAAGGCTTTGCCGTCTTTCAAGGAGGCTGTACCTACCAGGTGAGTTACACACTTTGGGCATGGGTAGGGGGGAGGGTGTGGGGTGATAGTTTTAGATTTGCATCTTCAAAAATGTCCATGGGTTCTTCAAAAGAAATTGGAAGCACTTAATGCTGATTTTATTTTGAACCCTATTTACGTATTTTAAGGCAAAAACATGGCTCAGTACAATTGAAGAAGTCATTTTAGATGTTTTTCTTTTCCTGAGTTTGTTTATTGTACAAACAGCATTAAGGTTGCTGAAGTAAATAATAAAGAGTAAAATCCAAGTATCATCATCCTTTTGCCATAAATGTTTTCAATTTTCTATATTTCTTTTATTCCTTGAATGGATGTATCAGTATTTTTACATGGGTACATTAATTTTGTAGATAACATCTTGAATCTTTTTTCACTTATGAATAATTTTCTGTATTGCTATGTGGTTTCATAACTTAAAAATTTTTTTATTGTGGTAAAAGATACATAACATAAAATATACCATTTTGACCATTTGTGTACAGTTCAGTGGCACTAAGTATGCTTACCATGTTGTGCAACCGCATGGTATCCACTATCCATTTCCAGAACTTTTTCATCATCCCAGAGTCCGTACCCATTAAACTATAACTCCCCATTCCCTCCTCCATAATTATTATCTTAAATATTGCATAGTGTTCTAATTTACTATTCATAACTATGCCATGGTTGCTGTATACTTTTGGGGTGTTTTAATTTTTTGCCTTTATTAATAATGCCATAATGAAGGTATTTACTCATTCATTCATTCAGATTATCAAAGAAATATGTTGTTATTATAGGAGAATGGATTTTTGTTATAAGGCATGAATTTTAGTACCCTGACATTTTTCCCCTTGACGTACAACATATTCATTTTCCTGTGTCATAAAAACTCTTCAAAAATGCTCTTTATTATGACTGAATGAAATTCATTAAAATGACTGTCCCATCTGGCTTTTGCTCTAAGTTCTGGCATTTAAGGTGTTTTGTTACCCTGATCAGCGTCTTCTTTCCACTGTGGCGCCTTGCCCAGCACTGGTTGTGTTTAGTTCAAAACAACACCCAGTGCTTGGTTGCACAGAGTAAACCTCTCCCAGCAGCTGAGGATGCGGTGAGACAGGGTGCTGGTCTTCCTGCCCTCAGGTACGCGCTTACCTGGAAGCTCAAGCCTGGCCAGGCGGCCTTGCCCCTCTCACTGATGTGGGGCGCACACCCCTCCGTTTCTAGAGGATCTCCTCTCTACCCACTGCCAGCTACCTGCTTTGTAAGCTTTCCATATTTTCCTTAGACTCAAATTATTTTGATTAAAACTAATTACCAATTGGATCTCATTTAAATCGTGAGGGAGGCCAACCCAGCAGAATGACTCGGTGGCCCCAAGCCCCATGTCAGCCAGACTGGGGTTTGTCATGTGTTTAGATCCCATCCTCTAAAGATAGACAATAAAAACAAAGGGTTCATGAGTACACTTCCCCTCACTGTAGATGCGGTGTGATCTTTCTATTCTAGTTTGTGAAAATAAAAATGCTTTTATTGCCCACAGTTTTCCTGAGTGCCAGCCATGTCTCATGTGAGCCCGTGTTAACTTGGAATGATAATATCCCTTCTTGCCAGTGAAGTTAGGACAATGGTTCTCACAGTGGAACCGGCAGCATGAGTATCACCTGGGAATTTTTTTGAAATGCAAATACTTGGGCCCCAGCCCAGACCTGCTGATGACTCGGAATCCCAGGTGGGCCCAGCAATCTGTGTTTCACGCACCTCCCCCCCACCCACGTGATTCTTATACATAGCAGAGTTTGAGAATCACTAAGTTAGGGCACTGTTTACACAGACACTTGGTTCTCTTCTCCAGTGGGGTGTCGTTTTATCCTTGTTTCCTCTGATTGCATTTAGACATTCAGGAGTGTTAAGTTTTCAGTGACTAGTTCTTATATGTTAACAATAGACACTCTAAATGTAAATGAACTATACTGACACCTGTCTATTGTATACATTTATGTCCATGTCAGTATACACACACAGATACACACTGATAATTCCCAGGAAGGGAAAAGAGATAAAGTGTGAAATGCAGTATTGTGAAATGTAATAATTTCTGATACCCAGATAATAGTTTTAATCAGGTCTATCTAGTTTAAATAATTTTTAAAAATCCTTAAACTTTGAAATGCAAAACCAAAAGTATATGAATTCTTTTGAATTATAGAATTTTCCAATAGCTTAATTAGAAGAGGAAGACAGATTGAATTTACAGCTCATGTTTAACAACTGCACAGACTGCCTGGTATAAGTTTAACGGAACTGGATATTTTGGGGGCTCCTCCTCAGATCCTTTTTAGAACGAGATGGACACCAGTGTGGTGCCAGCTCAAAGGAGGGCTGTGCTGCCATTGCCGTGTAGATAACCAGATTCATGCGGCTAACAGGGGGCATGAGGCTCCATCCTGAGTACTGAAACCAGGGGCTGCAGTTGTCGTGTGAAATCAACAGCTGGTCCTCAGGGTTGTTGTTCTGTTTTGAAGGGAATGTTCTCAGAAGGATTCATGCATGGACAAGGGACTTACGTTTGGGCCGATGGAGTGAAATATGAGGTAAAGCATATAATATGCTATAGTTCTAAACTGTAACTATGGGATTTAATGGTCAGGTTCCCACAAATAAACATGCTACTTTCATAAAAGTAATTTAGCATATGGGTTAAAAACATCCACAG
Source organism: Diceros bicornis minor (assembly GCF_020826845.1). Taxonomy (NCBI): domain Eukaryota; kingdom Metazoa; phylum Chordata; class Mammalia; order Perissodactyla; family Rhinocerotidae; genus Diceros; species Diceros bicornis. The sequence continues at coordinate 8,565,969 of NC_080765.1, read as the reverse complement.
AACCAAAGAGTATAGGTGAAAAGTAACTTGTTACTGCATGGAACACTCTGGTAATTGTTGTTACCAGTTTCGTTTGTACATTCTAGAATATTCTATGTGTTCTGTGCGTGTACTGCACACATACCTGTACTTAGCTTCTCCTACTTTTTACAAACACAAATAGTTTGTTATATAGTCTCTTTTGTATCTTTATGTTTTAGAGATCAGACCATGTCCATTCATCCATCCAGATCTACCTATTTTCACTGGCCGCTGGTATTCCATTATGTGGGTTTCACTTGACCCATCTTGCTGGCTCGAGGGGAGTATGTGTTTTTAAATTGATTGCTAAAACGGAACTTCCCTCCAAGAAAGGGCACCAGTTTCAACTCCCACCCACAAAGTGTGCGAGTGCCTGAAGTGTTCTTCTAAAAATCACAATTGCAAAGCTGCTAATGTGATGTTGTTTATAAGTGGTAATGAAGATATTTAAAACAAATGCACATATTCAAATAGCAGCCAGGTGAGGGGAATAGAGGCAGGTTTGGGTCAGGTGGGCAGCTAATTGGAGCTGGACAGTGAGAGACAGAGGTTCAGGGAGCATAAGGGAAGGGTCACCTTCACTGTTAGGGCAGGGAGAGAACCTCTGAGGCCCGGGGGAGCCTGAGGATTGGGTCCCAACAGCGGTTTCGGGCCAACCTGAAACCGAAAAGGCAAAACTCCCTTTTCCCAAGCCACCCTGCCTTCTAGCCTGAGGTCTCCAGTTCCTCGTCTGTGGAAGCTCTCAGGTAGGGCTCATTCCTGCAGGCACAGGCTGCCCCCCGCCTCCCAGCCCAGTCAGGAGGGTGTCTGGGCAGGATTCAGGCTCTCACAGAAGCATCTTCAGGGAGGTCAGCTGGCTTCGGGGGATCTGGCCAGTGGTCAGGCCAGGCCGCACTGTCGTCTTTTCTCTGCTGACTGGCTGCCTCCAGTGACTTCACATTCCTGGAGGAGAACCCCATGGCTCTGGGCTGAGGTGTGTGGAACTGCGTGCTGCCCACTCATCCTGGTCCTGAGCAGAGCAGATTCTTTGGAAGGTGCCCACGGGGCAGGTGGTTGACTGACATGTCTGCAGAATATTTTGATGAATCACAGGCAGATAAAAGGATTTCCACCAGAATCCCCTGGAGTGAACACTGGAACCCAGTGAATTAGCCTTCTTCAAGGTGGGTTCCAAGAATCTAAAGTTCCCAAGGCCAAGATTGGAAGCCACCACTTTGCCATGTCACCTACTTCCTTCTTGGAGCTTAGACTACACACAGCCTTCCAGATATTTATTCTTTCTGAGCTTCTACCCAGTGGAGAGATCAGGTGAGAGGATGGGACGTGTAGAGAAGGAAGAGGGAAGGTGGGAGCTGGGGGCATATTCAGTTGTTTCAGTGGGAGAAGAGATTGGAATAGTATCTGTGGTCAAGGACACGTCTTAGCCCACAGGGTTAGGACCTCTCCGCTGCCTTCTATCTGTTACTCTTATGGTCATTTTGCCCTAGGGGGACTTTGTGAAGAACATCCCCATGAACCATGGCATGTACACGTGGCCGGATGGCAGCACCTATGAAGGGGAAGTGATAAACGGTGTGAGGAATGGATTTGGTATGTTCAAGTGCAGCACGCAGCCCCTGTCCTACATCGGCCACTGGTGCCACAGCAAGAGACACGGGAAGGTGGGTGAGGCAACCATGTGACTCCCTTCTGTGACTAGAATGTACAAACATGGAGGGTGGGAAATGGGGGGGCTGTTAAGGGTATATTCATCTTTTGTTTATTGAGGTGAAATTCACATCACATGGAATTAACCACTTCAGAGTAAACAATTTAGTGGCATTTTGTACATTCACAATATTGTGCAACCACCACCTCTATCCAGTCCTAAAACATTTTTATCACTCCAAAGTAAACCCCATACCCATTAGGTAATTAATTCCCATCCCCGCCCCACATCCCCACCAGTCTGCTCTCTGTCCCTATGGGTTGACCTATTCTGGACACTTCATATGAATAGACTCATACAATATGTGACCTTTTGTCTCTGACTTCTTTCACTCAGCATAATACTTCGAAGGTTGATTCATGTTGTAGGTACTTCATTACTTTTTATGGCTGAATAATATTCCATGGTGTGGCTATACCACATTTTGTTTATCCATTTATCAGTCAGTGGACATTTGGGCTGTTGCCATCTTTTGTCTCTCATGAATAGTGCTGCTATAAATACATGTGCACAGATTTATTTAAGTACTTGTTTTTAGTTCTTTTGGGTATATACCTAGGAATGGAATTGCTGGGTTCTATGGTAACTCAGTATTTAACATTTCAAAGAACCATCAAATTGTTTTTCACACAAGCTGTACCATTTTATATTTGCACCAGCAGCATAGGTTATATTCACTTTTAATTAAGATTGCTATTTTTGTAATTATTGTTTTGCATTTTATGGGATGATAAAATTCCCCAGCAATGTTTTTAGAAAATGTCAGGAGAGAAGAAAAAGTATAACATTATAATCATCACTGATTGAGCATTAACAGTGCCCTGTTAATGAAAGTGTCACTTGGGAGGGTGTTGTCACCAAGTCTGTAACCTTCCTGAAACCCATGACTGTGCAATATTCACATATGGTTTCTTAAATAACTGGGGATTCCTTTTATCTCTTAAAAATAATTTATAACTGCTTACTAGGATAAGATAAATGCCTTGGTTTGTTTTCAAACCCACAAGTAAATGGGTAGAGTCTGGTGCATGGTTTAGAGGCTCACAGAAATCAATGCCTCTGACTCAAACAGTGCTCTATGAAAAGGTGAGGTAGAGGAGAGAAGCAGATCTGTGACCAGCCCTAAGTAATCTTTGAGAATTCTGGCTATAGAAGGCTTTTTATCTGAACAGCACAGATATCCAGGCTCTTTGCACCATGCGATATACTCTCTTTTTCTGCAAGGGGAAGGCTCCTCAGGCCCTCGCTAAGATCTCCTTAGCCCTCTTACTTTACTCAGATGTAGACTGTTCTGTTGTGTCCTGGTTTTTCTTTCTTTTTTTTAAAGCACATAGCAGGTCAGTTCAGACATACCAGAGGGGTTGGGAATGGTGATTTCCAACAGAGGCACCTGTTTGGCTGCAAGAAGGAACAAGTTAGCTTGATAAAAAGGAAGAAGATAGAAAAACACACACACACACACACAAAGAGATAAGCCAGTGGATAAGCAAGCGATTTGAGGCCACTCAGCATAAATCCAAATACCTTGCAGGATGGCTAGTCCCTTAGAGGAGTTGTCAAAGGAAGGCTATGCTGTGTTCACTTATACTGGAGGCAGTAAGGTAAGTAAGATGATAAGTAAATGGATAAAACAAAAATGGTTTTGATACACAGAAGAGAGTGACCTCCAGTTATATGGAAGGTGTTACTCTTCACTTTAGGTGACAACAAAACAGAATTTCTTCAGGTATGTATATGACTAATGGTTACCAAATATACTGAATGTAATGAATGTAGTCAATCCCTGCCTCAACGTGGCACTCTGTATTAAGGAGTAATTGATTTGCAACACGATCTCCTTCTCACTTGGTGGATATTTTACCATTTTCTTGTTTGCAAAACAGAAACATAACACAGATTATATGCCTTGCCTAAGTGTGACATTGACTTCTGCATAGACTAAATTCTTTAAATGCATCTATATCTATCTTTACCTTTGAGAAGCATTTGTTTTATGAGGCTTGATTTTTAAAAATGATATTATTTGTTTTAGGGCTCCATTTATTACAATCAAGAGGGCACCTCTTGGTACGAGGGAGACTGGGTACACAGCATCAAAAAGGGCTGGGGCATAAGATGGTAGGTACCACTGCTGCCGTGTTTGGGGTGTGGGAGAAAGTGCTGGTGGGGCCAGATAATTCTCACTTAAGCTATTTAAAGGTAAGGTGCAGAAATTACAGAGAACACGTTTTCTATATAAGCAGGGTAGAATATTTAAATTAATCCTAATATTACCTCCATAGTGATGAAAATATTCTATGGAAAATTTAGAAAAGCCATATTAAATGATGTCTAATCATACTGTTTCACTTTATTATATGTAGAAACTGCCTTTCTTTGTTCTCTGTGTTAATCATGGATCTCTATTATTAGTTGTATGTTTTCTGAAGAATGTTGACACATTTGCTTGATTTTAGATTGAGCTGACAGCATCAAATATTTTAAGGATTAAAATATTTGGGGGCAAAATATTACTAATTATAGTACTATAGGGAATGATTTTTAAAAGATTTAAAAAATCCCTGCTCTTATCCACTTTGTCACCTTATTAAATGATCAGAAGTTTTAATAAAATGATTTATTCTACCCACTAAGGTGGTTGTTTTAAAGAGCTGGGTCTTTGAGAAGATAAACAAAATTGACAAACCCTTAGCCAGACTCACCAAGAAAAAAAGAGAGAAGGCTCAAATAAATAAAATTAGAAATGAAAAAGGAGAAATTACAACAGATACCACAGAAATACAAAAGATTATAAGAGAATACTATGAAAAACTATATGCCAACAAATTGGGCAATCTAGAAGAAATGGATAAATTCTTAGACTCATACAACCTCCCAAAAACTGAATCAAGAAGAAATAGAGAACCTGAATAGACCAATCACAAGTAAAGAGATTAAAACAGTAATCAAAAACCTCCCAAAAAATAAAAGCCCAGGACCAGATGGCTTCTCTGGAGAATTTTACCAAACATTCAAAGAAGACTTAATACCTATCCTTCTCAAACTATTCTAAAAAATAGAGGAAGATGGAACACTTCGCAACACATTCTATGAGGCCAACATCAATCACCCTGATACCAAAGCCAGGCAAAGGCAATACTAAGAAGGAAAACTACAGACCAATATCCCTGATGAACATAGATGCAAAAATCCTCAACAAAATATTGGCGAACTGAATACAGCAATACATTAAAAAGATCATACACCATGATCAAGTGGGATTTATACTAGGGACACAGGGATGGTTCAACTTCTGCAAATCAATCAATGTGATACACCACATTAACAAAACGAGGAATAAAAACCATATGATCATCTCAATAGATGCAGAGAAGGCTTTTGACAAGATCCAACATCCATTTATGGTAAATACTCTCAACAAAATGGGTATAGAAGGAAAGTACCTTAACATAATAAAGGCCATTTATGACAAACCGACAGCCAACATCATACTCAATGGGGAAAAACTGAAAGCATCCCTCTGAAAACGGACAAGACAAGGGTGCCCACTCTCGCCACTCTTATTCAACACAGTACTGGAGGCTCTGGCCAGAGCAATTAGGCAAGAAAAAGGAATAAAAGGAATCCAAATAGGCAATGAAGAAGTGAAACTCTCACTGTTTGCAGATGACATGATCTTACATATATAGAAAACCCTAAAGAATCCACTGGAAAACTATTAGAAGTAATTAACTACAGCCAAGTGGCAGGGTACAAAATCAACTTAGAGGAATCAGTTGCATTTCTATATACCAACAACGAACTAACAGAAAGAGAACTCAGGAAGACAATCCCATTTATAATTGCAACAAAAAGAATAAAATATCTAGGGGGCCGGCCCAGTGGCGCAAGTGGTTAAGTGCGTGCACTCTGCTGTGGCGGCCTGGGGTTTGTCGGTTCGGATCCCAGGCGTGCACCGACGCACTGCTTGGCAAGCCATGCTGTGGCAGTGTCCCATATAAAGCGGAGGAAGATGGGCATGGATGTTAGCCCAGGGCCAGTCTTCCTCAGCCCAGGGCCAGTCTTCCTCAGCAAAAAAAAGAGGAGGATTGGCAGATGTTAGCTCAGGGCCGATCATCCTCAAAAAAAAAAAAAAAAGAATGAAATATCTAGGAATAAATTTAACCAAGGAAGTGAAAGACCTATACAATGAAATCTATAAGACATTATTGAGTGAAATCAGTGATAACATAAAGAAATGGAAAAATATTCCATGCACTTGGATTGGAAGAACAAACATAGTTAAAATGTCCATACTACCTAAAGCAATCTACAGATTCAATGCAATCCCAATCAGAATCCCAAGGACATTCTTCACAGAAATAGAACAAAGAATACTAACATTCATATGGGGCAACAAAAGACCCCATATAGCTAAAGCAATCTGGAAAAAGAAGAACAAGGCTGGAGGCATCACAATCCCTGACTTCAAAACATACTACAAAGCGACAGTAATTAAAACAGCATGGTACTGGTACAAAAACAGACACACAGATCAATGGAACAGAATTGAAAGTCCAGAAATAAAACCTCGTATCTAGGGGCAGCTAATCTTTGACAAAGGAGCTAAGGACATACAGTGGAAAAAGGAAAGTCTCTTCAATAAATTGTGCTGGGAAAACTGGACAGCCACTTGCAAAAGAATGAAAGTAGACCATCTTCTTTCCCCATACACAAAAGTTAACTCAAAATGGATCAAAGACCTGAAGGTGAGACCTGAAACTATAAAACTCCTGGAGGAAAATATAGGCAGTACACTACTCATCATCAGCCATAAACAGATCTTTTTGAATTCCATGTCTACTTAGACAAGGGAAACAAAAGAAAAAATAAACAAGTGGGACTTCATCATATATATATATATATATATTTTTAGATTTTATTTATTTATTTTTCCCCCCAAAGCCCCAGTAGATAGTTGTATGTCATAGCTGCACATCCTTCCAGTTGCTGTATGTGGGACGCGGCCCCAGCATAGCCGGAGAAGCGGTGTGCGCCCGGGATCCAAACCCGGGCTGCCAGCAGCGGAGCACGTGCACTTAACCGCTAAGCCACGGGGCCGGCCCAAGACTTCATCATATTAAAGAGCTTCTACAAGGCAAATGAAACCAGGATCAAAATGAATAGGGAACGCACCAGCTGGGAAAAAATATTTGCAAACCATATATCTGACAAGGGATTAATCTCCATAATATATAAAGAATCACACAACTGAATAACAAAAAAACAACCTAATCAAAAAATGGGCAGAGGAAATTTTACCAGCCACATGCCTGCCCATTGAATTTAAATAAAGGGAAGATTGTATGGGCACAAGGGTTGGATTTCTTCAAAGGTGTTTAGGGAGAAAGTTTAAAAGAAAGTCTTAAAGGCAAATGTATATGAGATAACTGATTGTATTTAATTGTCTTTTTTTTTGTCCTAGTTACAAATCTGGAAATATATATGAAGGTCAGTGGGAAAACAATATGCGCCATGGGCAAGGCAGGATGAGATGGCTGACAACTAATGAAGAGTACACTGGTCGGTGGGAGAGGGGGGTCCAGGTACTGCGCCTGCTGGTTTTAGCAGAATATACTCAAGGGTGGACCTCCGCTGACCCTTAGCACATGAGTTATTTGGTATGGTATCGTATGATAATCTGAAATGCAAGCTCTGCTAAATTTAGGAACTCAAATTACGATTTACTGGTCTAAAGCAGCCTTTTTTAGTGCTGTTTTATTATTTGATGTTCTCTAAAGGTCTCACACACAAGCTAGGTTCTGCCATTGGCAAATCCATAATTCACATGACTGAGACTATTGTTTACACTTTAGAAGCTGTGTATTTCCTGCACAGGAAAGATAAGCTTTATATGATTAATTTTATATAGTTTATATAGCTAGGATTTTCTGATTATTTCTTGTTTATTAATCTGGTAATCAGGGACTTTGCTAAACTCACATAATAGTTCTAGTCACTTCTTTGTAGATTCTTTGGGATTCTTTTTTTCTTGGCTGAGGAAGATTCGCCCTAGCTAACATCTGTTGCCAATCTTCCTCTTTTTGCTTGAGGAAGATTTGCCCTAAGCTAACATCCATACCAATCTTCCTCTATTTTGTGTGTGGGTCCCCACCACAGCATGGCCGCTGACAAGTGGTGTAGGTCCCTGCCCAGGAACTGAACCCGGGCTGCCAAAGTGGAGCACCCTGAACTTAACCACTAGGCCATGGGGCTGGTTGGCCCCCTGGGATTTTTTATATAGACAGTCGTATTATCTGCAAATACAGTCAACTTTATATCTTTCGTTCTAATCTGTATGCCATTTTTGTCTCTTGCCTATTGCACTGGCTAAGACCTCCAGTGTGATATTGAATGGGAGTGGAGAGAGTGGACATCCTTGCATTGTTCCTGATCTTAATGGGAAAGAATTCAGTCTTTTATCAAGTGTGATGTCAGCTGTAGGTTTTTCATAGATGCCCTTTATCAGGTTGAGGAAGCTTTCTTTAATGTTTACTTTTCTTACAGTTTTTATCATGAATGGATGTTGAATTTTGTCTAATGCTTTTTCTGCCTCTAGTCAGATGATCGTGTAGTTTTTCTTCTCTAGTCTGTTGATATGTTGAATTACACTAATTGATTTTCAACTGTTGAACCAACTTTGCATTCCTGGGATAAACCTCACTTGGTTATCCTTTTTATATCTTGCTGGATTCAATTTCCTAATACTTTGTTGAGAATTTTTGTGTTCTTATTCATGAGGGATATTGATCTATAGTATTGTTTCCTTATGGTATCTTTGTCAGCTTTTAGTAATCAGGGTAATGTTGGCCTCACAAAATGAGTTGGGAAGTGTTTTTTGCTCTTCAATATTCTGGAAGAGTCTGTAAAATTGGTAGTATCTCTTCCTTAGCCATTTAGTTGAATCTGCCAGTGAAGCCTTCTGGGCCTGGAGTTGTCTTTGTGGGAAGATTAACTATAAACTAACTATAAAATCAATTTCTTTAGTAAATAATGTGCTGTTCAGCTTATCTATTTCTTCTTGAGTAAGCTTTGAAAGTTTGTGTTATTGAAGGAATTTGTCCATTTTATAGAAATTGTTAAATTTATTGACATAGAGTTGTTTACAATATTCCCTTATTATTCTTTTAATATATATGTAGGATCTTTAGTAATATTCCCTCTTTCTTCTGATATTAATTTGTGTTTTCTCTCTTTTTCCTTCATCAGTCTTGCTAGAGGTGTATCAATTTCATTAAAATTCTTAAAAAGCCCGTTTTAGTTTTATTTGCTTTCTCTGATGTTTTTCAGTTTTCAATTTGATTGATATCTGCTCTTTGTTATTACCTTCCTTCTGTATGCTTTGGGTTTAGTTTGCTCTTTTCCTAGAGTTGTAAGATGGAAGCTTTACTGATTTGAGACATTTCTTCTTTTCTAATATAAGCATTTATTACTATAATTTTTCCTCTTAGCACTGCTTTATCTGTATCCCACTAATTTTGATATATTATGTTTTAATTTTTGTTCAGTTTAAAAATATTTTCTAATTTCCCCATGGCTTCCTCTTTGGCCTATAAATTATTTTGAAGTATGTTGTTTAATTTCCAAATATTTGGGGATTTTTCTGGATATCTTTCTACTGTTTGATTTTTTTTTTTTTTTTTGGTTTTGTTTAATTCCACTGTGGTCAGAGAACGTACTTTGTATGACTGCATTTCTTTTAATTATGTTGAGGTTTATTTTAGGGCCCAGAATATGTCTATCTTGGTGAATGTCACATGTATTTCTGCTTTTGTTGAGTGGAGTGTTCTGTAGATGTCAATTAGATCAAGATGGTTGATAGTGTTGTTCGGGTCTTCTGTAGTATTGCTCATTATCTGTTTACTTTTTCTATCCATTTGTGAGAGAAAAGTGTTGAATTGTCCAAGTATAATTGTAGATTCGTCTATTTCTCCTTTCAGATCTATCAGTTTTTACTTCATATATTTTGAAACTCTAGTGTTAGGTATATATACATTTAGGATTGTTATATCTTGTTGGTGAATTGATCCTTTTTATCATTATGTAATGTCCCTCTTTAACCCTGGTATTTTTTTTTCCTCTGAAGTGTACTTTTTCTGATATGAATATAGCCACTCCAGCTTTCTTTTTTATTTTTAATTTTAATTGTGGAAAAATACACCTAACATAAAATTTACCATCTTCACCATTTTTAAGTGTACAGTTCAGTGTTGAGTACATTCACACTGTTGTGCAGCCATCACCACCAACTGTCCACAGAACTCTTTTCATCTTGAAAACTGAAACTCTGTCGCCATTAAACACTAACTCCCTATTCCATCTCCCCCAGCTCCTGGCAACCACCCTTCTACTTTCTGGCTCTATGAGTTTGACTATGTCAGGTACCTCATATAAGTGGAATCATATAATATTGTCCTATTGTGACTGACTTATTTCACTTAGCATAATGTCTTCAAGGTTCATCCATCTTATAGCATGTGTCAGAATTTCTTTCCTTTTAAAGGCTGAATTATATTCCGTGGTATGTTTATACCACGTTTTGTTCATCCATTCATTTTCAATGGACACCTGGGTTGCTTCCACCTTTTGGTTGTTGCGAATAACGCTGCTGTGAACATGGTGTACAGATATTTGTTCAATTGCCTGCTTTCAATTCTTTTTGGTGTATACCCAGAAGTTGCAGAATGTTATATATAGAATCATCCCATTGTTGAAAAAATTGTGTATGGGTTTATATGTCCATATAATATGTTGATTTAGCATGTATGATTGTTTGTGCCTGGGGAAAACAGACTGGAATTCTCAAACCCAAGTAGTAGTTACTTCTGGAAAGTGGGATTGAGGAGGGGGTATTTTTATCAATCTGTAAATAAAATTTAAAATCATAATTAAAATAATCAGTATCAAGCCAGGTGCTCTGTATACACTATCTTCAATCTTTACATCTATCCTGTAGGGTAGATGTTATTTCCATTTTACAGGTGAAATCCAGAGGGCTTAAATAATTTGCCTTAGGTCAAAAGGCTGGTTAGTAAATAGCTGAGCTGAGCTGAAACCCAAGTCTGTGTGACTCCAAAGTCTGTGTTCTTTGTCCCTTCAAATGAGCCATTGTATTTGATCCATACCTAATTTAAATGGATTCAGGTAAAAAGAGGAAGTATTTTGAACATTTCTTATGGAAATTTGCTTTCTTTTCAGAATGGCTTTGGGACACACACATGGTTTCTAAAGAGAATCCTCAAGTCCCAGTATCCTTTGAGAAATGAATACATAGGAGAGTTTGTAAATGGAGATCGCCATGGCCGTGGAAAGTTTTACTATGCCAGTGGAGCCGTGTATGAGGGAGAGTGGGTTTCCAATAAAAAACATGGCATGGTGAGTACAGACCTGTGAAGATTACATTTTAAAGATTATATAAAGCAGTTGAAATACGGTAGAAGGCATGTCATTCTCTGTCTAGTAAAGTGAATTATCCATTTTGCATAGGATAACTGTTTTGTTAAGATGATTACATGAGTTTTAAAATAATTTCCAACATATCATCAATTTCCTGTATATTTAGAGGTTATTTAATTAGTTTGTGTTACGTGCATGTGTGTGTGTTAAGGTGGTTTTGGTTGCAAGTAACAGAAAATCAAGCTTAATCTTCCATAAATGATAATAATATGGGCTTCAGGGTTGGTTTGATTCAGCAAGTTAGTGACATCAGAATTTCTCCTGTCTCTATCCATGATGTCTCCTACCATGTCTGCTTTACCCTTATGCTGCCTCTACCTCATGATTGCAGGATGGCTGCTGTGGTTCCAGGCTTCACATCCACATACCTCACTAAGTAGAAGGAGAGAAGCAACTCTCTCTTTTTTTTTTTTTAAAGACTTTTTGTGTGTGTGTGTGTGAGGAAGATCAGCCCTGAGCTAACATCCATGCTAATCCTCCTCTTTTTGCTGAGGAAGACCAGCTCTGAGCTAACATCTATTGCCAATCTTCCTCCTTTTTTTTTCCCCAAAGCCCCAGTAGATAGTTGTATGTCATGGTTGCACATCCTTCTAGTTGCTGTATGTGGGACGAGGCCTCAGCATGGCCGGAGAAGCGGTGGGTCGGTGTGTGCCCGGGATCCGAACCCGGGCCTCCAGTAGCGGGGCGCGTGCACTTAACCACTAAGCCACAGGGCCGGCCCGAGAAGCAACTCTCTTGCAAGAAATTTTCCACCAATGTCTTGAGTTTCATTGAGCTGAATTGGGTCATTTGCCCACCTCTGAATCAGACTGAGTATTGGCCTGGGTTTGACAAATATCAAGAGAGTCCCTATTCTGTGATGGGCACTCTGCTGGTCACTAGCGTAGTTTAATAAGACAAATTCTGTGACCTAGGGGTGCTTAAAGTTGGGGAGAGGTAGTGGGGCAGATGCAGTGAGAGGAGAGGAGAGGTGGAGAAGAGAAGGAGGATCAGGAGGAGGAGAATCAGGAGGAGGAAAGGATTTACACAGTGATGTGAGATGCCAGGAGCCTATGCATATTTTAAAAACAAACAAACAAACAAAACCCTCCAAACTTTTGAAAAAGATCTTGATGTACATTTACCAATGGTTTTCTAAGAAAACTTTTCCTAAACCTCAAAAAGTTATCTTTCTACCTACAGGGCCGATTAACGTTCAAGAACGGGCGTGTGTACGATGGCCTGTTTTCCAATGACCACATAGCCGAGTCTCCAAGTCTTGAAGCTGAATTGGCAAGTTACCTGGACCCATCTTCAGAATCTGCCCTCAGGAGCCAGCACCGCGGGCCTTTCATCAGTGCTGGTAGGGAGCTTTCGCCTGTCAGTTGAAAGCAAATTAATTTATATTATCCACGGTATCCACTCAGCAAAATACACCTAATGCTTCAGAAAACAGAAGTTAAAGTAAGCAACTACTTTCTTAGTAGGTTTTTTGAATACTCTTGTATCACAGTTCTATGGAAATCGTTTCGACATAACATTGAAAAATTTTAATGTTGCTTTTCAAAATTATCCCTCCTATTTGCTTCATTTGCTAGAAATTATCAGAAAGCTTGATGGCAGTGAAAGTAATTCAGTGTTAGGATCGAGCATTGAGCTGGATCTCAGTTTGTTGCTGAATATGTATCCTGAGAAGGACCAACCAGAAGAAAAGAAGCAGGTAAAAACCTTTTGTATTGTTATAAATTTATATTTTGGGCTTAAATATTCAGAGTCTCCACAGTTCTGGGAAAATGCAGTTGATGACTGCTGTCATGCATTGAGCGTCTTCTATATGCCTGATGGATGTTTTGTATATAGCATCTCATTTAGTTTGCAAGACAACCCTGTGAGTGAGTGGGCTTTATGAGAAAATGGAAATCCAGATAGAGGGACTCAGAGGATTACCCAGAGCCCATCAGGGTCAAGTCACGCTCACACCCAGATTGATCTGAAGGCCGCGGATGTGGCCACCCCGCTCTGCAGGACATTAATTCTGCTGTGCAATATTATGGGCTGCTGGGATTCAAAAGAACTTCAAACCCTTAGAAATCATTAGAAATCTGGAAATCCTTAGAGAGAGAAAAAATTGTGTGTAGCTGGACCTCATTTGATTAGCATCTGGCAAATCACAGCCACAAAATTACACTGTAGTATCATGGCCCTGCTTTGACTGGGGCTTGGTGTGATTCTTCTGAGAAACTGTTGTTGAAGATGTTGTTTGCGATAAGAGAACCATTGGCACCTCCAAATTGCAAGGCATCTTTGCCCCTTTCCCTTCCTTATCGCTGCCTCATCTGGTCCCCAGGTCTTCGGGCCTCAAAAGCGATGCCTCTCTTTGCCCCCATCCTCCCCTTTCTGTCTCCCAGCCAACACTGTGATTCAGGCTCCTAGTAGCTCTCGCTTCATCTGCTGCAAGACTCTGGTTAAAAATAGGAACCTTTATCACTCTCTCTAGTTACAGAAGCACTACACGATACTTGTAGGAAATTTAGAAAATACAGATAAGAAAAAGTAAAAGAGAATCTCCACCCAGACAAAATCTTGTGACCATCTTTTCAGTTTTGTTCTGTGTGAATGTATCTAGAAATGGAGCATTCTATTCATGTAATCTCTGTTTTCATGTAGTATTTAGTGATAGCTATTCAATGCCATTAAGTATTCTCCTATGATATCATTTTTAGATGAATGAATATGTATATTGATTTACCAAAAAAAGGGATCACATTGTTTATATTGCTTATATATATATATATATATATATATATATTTTGTTCTGTTTTGTTATATAGATATCATTCATTTTCCACTGTAGAGTTCTTTCTATGTCAAAACGTGGGTTTTTAAAAAATGATGTATTTAAAAATATTATCTGGACTGTTTTATAAAAGGAGCACATACTCTGACAAAAAACATTATAGAAATATATGACATAGAAAGTGAGATAATTCTGTAATTCCACACTTTAGGAATACCTTTAAAATGTTTCTATATAATACTATATAATATTTCATAATATGGACATATTACAACTTAGCAAATCTCTTTTTTTTCTTTTTCTTTTGAGACTATTTTAGACTTGTGAAGAGTTGCAGAAGTAATATAGTTTCCCTATACCTTTTACCCAGCTTCTCCTCATGTTGGCGTCTTATATAACCATGGTGCAATGACCAAATCAAGAAATTAACCTTGCTGCAACACTAAAACTAAGCTATAGACTTGACTTGAATTTCATGTTTTTCTCCTAATGCCCTTTTTCTCTTCCAGGATCCAAACCCGCATTGCATTTAGTCATCACATCTCTTTAAGCTCCTCCAATCTGTCACAGCTCCTCCATCTTTCTTTGTCTTTCATGACCTTGAGACTTTTGAAGAGTACTGGTCAGTCGTGTTGAAGAATGTCCCTCAGTTGGGTTTATCTGATGTTTTCTCGTGATTGTATGTATCTATTATTGGAATCATTTCGTCAAAATATGGGTGTCTTTTTTTTCGGCATGGGTTCTGGATGATTCTAGTTTCAGTAGGAACAAGCCCAAGCAAGCATGCAGCCTTCAAGCTACATTGTTACTCGTCCAAATGGTTGCCTTTGCTGTCAATTCCATGTTCCTGTTCTGGTATTCCGGGCCTTCCAGGATCTGACATCAACCCATCTTTCCAACCTGCCTCCATCAAGTCCCCTCCGTACCATGCACTCACAGGATAATAATGGCTAGTACGGGCATAGAGAGCACTTTGCTCTGGGCATGGTTTCAAATGCCTTTACTTCATTGAATCCTCCCAGCAGCCTCCGGGGCAGGAACTGTGGTTGTCTCACCTTGTACATGAGGGAGCTGGGGCAGAGAGGGGTGACCGCCTTGCTCCAGGTCACACAGCCCTACTGGCATTCTTGGACAACCCCACCCTGTCCACTCCCCGACCCCAGCCTCCACCTGGGGGGCCTGCTGCCTGTGCAGTCTTACTCATTTTTCCATTCTCTGAGGCTCAGTTGAAGTATAGTGTCCTCCAGGAAGCCTCTTCCTCGGAATCCGTCTCTCCTTCCTCCATGGCTCTGTTTTGCTAATGATATTTCCTTATTGTGTATATGTCCTGTGTTCTTTACTAGATTTTAAGCTTCATAAAGAAAATTCTGTGTTCTGCTCTAGAACGGTGCTTTAGATAGGGCAGGCTATACATGTTTATCCAATTGAATTGAATTATAGAAAGTAGGAGTTAATGCTGAGAGTGACAGATGCCTGATGCAGCGGCCCAGGTAGGACTTTTCTGTCTCTTTGGGGAGCCCAAATATTGTTCCTCACATTTTCTGAGTATTTGGGAGGGTGAGGCATGGGGTAACTGGTTTTGGAGAACAGGATACTGTACAGGCTGCAGGGTTGCATGTATGGGGAATTTGGGGCAGCATAAGACCATTGAGGGCCTGCAGAAAATAATACAAGGTGAATGGGACAGAGAGGGATATTAGTAAAGCATCAACATGAATATTGCTTATTTCAGCATTAAGTATAATGTTAGCTGTATGTTTTTATATATGTTGTTTATCAGGTTAAGGAATTCCTTTCTACTTCTAATTTGATGAGTGTGTTTATCATGAATGGATGTTAAATTTTGTCAAATGCATCAATTGATATGATCATGTGGTTTTTCTTCTTTAGTCTATCAAAATGCTGATTACGCTGATTGATTTTTCAAATGTTACACCAGCCTTGCAATCCCAGGATAAACCCCACTTGGTGTTGATGTATTATTCTTTTTATATGCTGCTGGATTCAGTTTGCTAATATTTTGTTGAGGATTTTTGTGTCTGTGTTCATGAGGGATATTGATCTGTAGACAAGAGAATTTTGTTGCTGCCATTCAGATAGAAAGCCATCACATAGCAGTGTGAAAGTAATTCCATTGTCCAGATAACAGCATTTTTTTTTTACTATTATTCAGAAATTGCATTTTATTGACCTGGGGATGGGTGAGAAGAATATAACATTTATTGAGCTCTTACAGTGGTAAAAGGTAAATGCTATAACTTTGCATGTGTTATCTCATTTAATTTAGAAAACAGCTGTTGTTTCTTTTACTTTTGTTTTCATAAGGTAAGATCAAAATATGTATGGTTTTCTCATTTCAGGTAGAATATGCTGTCTTAAGAAATATTACAGAATTAAGAAGAATCTATAGCTTTTATAGCAGCCTAGGCTGTGATCGCTCTCTGGATAACACCTTTCTGATGACAAAGCTTCACTTCTGGAGGTTTCTTAAAGATTGCAAATTTCATCACCATAAAATAACTCTTGCTGATATGGACCGGGTGTTAAGTAGTGAGTGTTCCAGGTCCTTCACATCTTTGCCTTTAAAGAAGAGTATAACATCATTTTGCTGTGAAACCAGTTAGGAAATGTTGAGAGAGTAAGGAAGGCCCAGAAATCAACATGTGGTCCTATTCTCAAGGTGCTTAAAATGTACTTGAAGAGACAGTCTCATGAAATAATAGCAACAGTAAAAGACTATCTATAGCAGGGGTCAGCAAAGTAGGGCCTGTGGGCCAAACCCGGCCCCTAGCCTGTTCTTGTAAAAAAAGTTTTATTGGAACACAGCCATGTCCATTTGTTTGTGTATTGTCTGTGGCTCCTTTTGCCGTACAACACCAGAACTGAGTGGTTGTGACAGAGACTGTCTGACCACAAAGCCTAACATATTTACTATCTGGGTCTTTACAAAGAAGTTTGTCTACCCCTGATCTAAAGTAAAAAAATGCTAAATTTTCAGGTCAGAAGCAGAGAGGATCAGGGAGGGCTTGGAATAGCCTAGAAAGGCTTTAGATAGTCTTGGGCTTGGTCTTGATTTCAAATTAGAAAGTTGATGCAATACATTTAACAACTTTAAAAGGTTTTACTCCTTTCAGCTGAATTCTGAGAGGCAGGACTGGAAGCCTGAAATTATCTACTTGAAAGATAAAATATTAGAACTAATACCCGTTTACTTCAAATTCAAGTGTTTGAAACAGACTTAGAATCCATTTAGAATTAGCAACATTAATAAAAACGTGGCTCAGACCACTTTGAGAAACACTGGGACAAAGTATCTTGTAAGTTTCTTGTAAAGTGACCAGATAAAGATCTTTTTTGTGGTACTTAATTTCTAGGTGGATGCGTATATACTGTTCAGAGTATTCTCTAGGGAAAAAAGTACTCCATCGTATTCAGTTCTTTGAATTGTGCACCAGGAATAAATAAGATAGAAGTTTCTAGAAAATACTAGGCATCCTCTCCAATTTTCTTGTTTTAGCCAATAATGACATACCAGTTGAAGAAATTCATTCTCCATTTACAACAATACTTTTGAGAACATTTTTGAATTATCTCCTGCAGTTGGCTTACCACATTCATCATAAAGAATACCAGTAAGTGCTACTTCCAGATCCCTGGGAGCGGGTGGGGCCAGAGCTAACCATTACAGTAGTGATAATGTTGTCCTCTTTTCTTCGACATTCATTATGATTTTTACGTACTCCTGAGATGAAGGACTAGAAACCAAAGTTTTCCGTAAATATTAACCACAAAACCGTAAGATACCAGATTAGAATTTGAAAATCCTTCAGGTCTGAGTCATATTTCTGTACTGCAAATTAGCTCTCAGGGTTTTATTTGGAAATAGTCACAATGAATTCTTCCTCAGGCCAGAATCTCTGTCTTTTCTCAGAGCAAAATTGATATCATATATATATTTTAAAACTTTTTATTTTGAAATAATTTTACATTTACAGAAGTATTGCCAAGTTAGTAGAGAAAGTTCATATATATATCCTTCCCCTAATGATAACATCTTACAGAGCCATGGTACACTTATCAAAATGAAGGCATTGACATTGCTACAATACCATTAACTAAATTACAGACTTTATTAGGATTTCCCAAGTTGCTCCGCTGTCCCTCTTCTGTTTCAGCATCCCATATTGCATTTAGTTGTCATATATCCTCAGTCCCCTACAACCTGTGATAGTTTCTCAGACTTTTATCTTGACACTTTTGAGGAATATTGCTCAGTTATTTTGTAAAATGTCCCTCGATTTTGGCTTGCTGATGTTTTCTCGTCGTTACACTGAGGTTATGAGTTTGAGGAAGAATATCGTGGAGGTGAACTGTCCTTCTCGTCACATCATATCAGGGGTATGTGACGTCATTCTGTCTTAATACTGGTGGTGATAACTTTGATCACTTGGTTAAAGTGGTGTCAGCCGGGATTCTCTACTGTAAACTTACTGTTTTTCCCTTTCTATACTCTAATTGTTAGAAGCAAGTTACTAAGTCCACCCCTCACTCAAGGAGAGGGGAATTAGGTTCCACCTCCTGGAGGGAGGAGTGATTATGATACCTTTTTAATCACAGAAATAGAAGCCCATCGCTCTTTTTGTGTTTTACAAAACTCATGAATGAGAACATTCGTCCAAATGCCGGCCGTGTAAAAGGTAAATACAAAACCAACAGGATTATATTTACCATTGTCTTTTCAAAATATCATTTTGTAATCATTTTTTGAATGTTTATTTTTCCATTATATTTTTAGGCAATTTATTCAGTGGGCAACAGCGGACGTTCTACTCAATGAATTACATCGATAAGTGCTGGGAGGTTTATACAGCGTACTGCAGACCAAATGCAGCTCCTCCCCATGAGCTTACAATGAAGACGAGACACTTCCTCTGGATGTTGAAAGTAACCACTCATGCTTGATATTGGTTTTATATTTATAGACATTTTAATTAAAGAAAGACAAAACATTCTAGCTATGATATGCAAACAGTGAAGTGAAGATCTGGGAGGGTTTTCATAGCCATTGAATGTTTACTGGGTCTCTTTTGGCGGAAGAGAGTCATTCCACTGGTCTGCGATAGTGGAAGGAACAGAAACAAAGGGAGTGCCTGCCCGATGTGCTTCCCAATTAGGGGAGAGGTACAGTCGGCAGCCTCTAATATCTCCTCTAATGCAGATCTTGCCATTTAAAGGAAGATGTCATTTTTAAAAATTGTTGTTCATCAAAAAAGTAATTTAAAAAAGTTATTAGTTTGGAAAATAGGACATCTAATTAATACAATATTCTCATACTATTGGTAGTTTTTGTGTCATGATACTTTTAATTTATACTTGTGGGAAGGTAAGTGATAAAACTTAAAGAATACTAATAGGGAATAGAATGATTTAAAAAATTTAACAGTGTTGTATATGTATGAATAACTAACAATAACCTAGTGTCTGACTGTAGGAAAAGTTTTTTAAAAGTATGTGACTTTTTTTGGATGGAGTATTATACAGCTGTTTATTTGTGCACTTTCTCCCGTTCTTCATGGCCCTTTATTTTTGAAGAAACGAGGTCGTTTGTCCCTGTAGATTGGTCAAACATCCAGTTTTGGCTGACCGATCCTCAGAGTTGATTAACATGTTCCTCTTTTGCCCATATTTCCATTAAAGTGGTAGTTAGAGTTAGAGGCTTGATTAGATTCAGGTTGTTTTTTTCTCCTGACAAATTCACAGGTGGTTCTGTGTACTTCCTGTTGCATCACATTAGGAATGCTCCCTTTTAGTGATGTTGAGGTTGACTGGTGGGTTCGTATGGTGTCAGCATGATCCTTCTAAGTTCCCCATAAACATTTCGCTAGTGGTTTGAGCAGCCCCTGGTGGTCATAGCTAACATCCATTATTTCATTAAGGGTCGCACAATAGAAATTTTCTAATTCTATCATTCCTTCTGCATTTATTAGCTGTAAATCCTATTTAAAGAACTTTACCTCATCAGCTATTTGATTACTCTGAAATACAGTTCATACAGGAAAGGAGGGATAAATGCTCGATTTTTTCCTTCTATTAATTTTCAGAATAATGAGTTGATGTCCTAGCAATTCTTTAAATGTGACTAATGAGCTTTTAAAATCATCATTTTTGGGGGCCGGCCTGGTGGCATAGTGGTTAAGTTCATGTGCTCCACTTTCACGGCCCGGGGTTTGCGGGTTAGGATCCCAGGTGCAGACCTACACACCGCTTGGCAAGCCATGCTGTGGTGGCGTCCCACATACAAAATAGAGGAAGATTGGCACAGATGTTAGCTCAGGGCCAATCTTCCTCACTAAAAAAAAAAAAAAAGACCAAGCTGCCAAACTAGTTTTCCAGAGTGGCTGGACCATTTTATATTCCCACCAGCAATATCTGCCAATATCTGTCTTTTAATTGGAATATTTAGACCATTTGCATTTAATATAATTATTGGTATGTTAGGTGTAAGTCTGCCATTTTATTTTTTGATTTTTGTCTGTACTCCCTGTTTTTAGTTTGTTTTCTTTTTCCTGCCTTCCTATGGGTTACTTGGACATTTTTTAGAGTTTCATTTTGATTTATCTAATAGTGTTTTTTTTGAGTATCTGTCTATATATAAACATATTAGACTTATCACAATCTAATGGTGTCATCATTTTACCAATTTGAGTGAAGTATAGAAACTTTACTTCCATTTACATCTCTTTACCTTCCACCATTTATAATATAATTGATATTTCCTCTATATACATTTAGAATCACATCAGTATTATAATTTTTGCTTCAACTGTCAAACATAATTTATAAAACTCAAGAATAAAAGGAAAGTATATTATATTTTCCCATATTTTTGCTTACCATGTTCTTTCTTCTTTCCTGAAGTTCTTAGATTCCTTATCATTTCCTTTCTATTTAGAGAACTTCCTGTTAAAGGCAGGTCTGCTAGCAACAAATTCTTAGTTTGCCTTCATCTGAGAATGTCTTGAATTCCCCTTCATTTCTGAAGGATATTTTCACTGGCTAGAGGATTCAAGTGCTTCTCTTTCAGCACTTGAAAAGTGCTGTGCCCCTTCCTTCTGGCCTCCATGGTTTCTGATGAGAAATTCTGTCATTTGAATTTTTCCCACTATAGGTAAGGCATTGATTTCCTCTCACGTCTTTCAAAAATCTTTCTTTGTCTTTAGTTTTCAGAAGTTTGACTATGATGTGTCTTGGCGTGAATTTCTTTGGGTTTATCCTATGTGAGATTCACTCAAATTCTTGGATCTGTAGTTTGTGTTTTTATCAAATTTGAGAATTTTTCAGCCATTATTTATTCATGTACTTTTTCAACCCCACCTTCTTTCTCCTCTCCTCCTGTGACTCTGATAACATGAATGTTAGATCTTTTGTTATAATGCCACAGGTCCCTGAGTCTCTGTTTAATTTGTTTTAGTCTATTGTCTCTCTGTTGTTCAGCTTGGACAGTTTCTATTATTCTATTTTCAAATTCACTGATTCTTTCTCCTGTCCCTTTCATTATGCTGTTGAGCCCATCCATTGAGTTTTTAATTATTATAGTCTTCAGTTCTAAAATTTCCATTTGATTCTTTATTTCTCGTATTTCTTTGCTCAGACTTTTGATATTTTTCATTTGTTTCAAGCAAGTTTGTAATTACTCATTGAAGCATTTTTATGATGTCTGTTTTAAAATCTTTGTCAGTTAATTCTGTCATCTCTGTCATCTTGGTGCTGGTGTCTATTGATTGCCTTTTTTCATTGGTTGCCAGTTTGAGATCTTCCTGGTTCTTGGCATGATGAGTCAGTGATTTTCTGTTGAAACCTGTACATTTGAGTATGTTATTTTATATTATGAGACTCTGAGTCTTATTTATTTATTTTTTATTGAGGTAACATTGGTTTATAACATTATATAAATTTCAGGTGTACATCATTATATTTTGATTTCTGCCTAGATTACATCGTGTTCACCACCCAAAGACTAATTACAATCCATCACCATACACATGTGCATATCACCCCTTTTGCCCTCCTCCCTCCCCCCTTCCCCTCTGGTAACCACCAATCCAATATCTGTCTCTATGTGTTTGTATATTGTTGTTTTATCTTCTATTTATGAGTGAGATCAGACGGTATTTGACTTTCTCCCCTTGAGTTATTTCACTTAGCATAATACTCTCAAGGTCCATTCATGTTGTCGCAAATGGCAAGATTTCATCTTTTTTATGGCTGAGTAGTATTCCATTGTGTGTATATACCACATCTTCTTTATCCATTCGTCCCTTAATGGGCACCAAGACATTCCAAGTCTTGGGTATTGTGAATAATGCCACAATGAACATAGGGGTGCATATATCTTTACGCATTTGTGTTTTCATGTTCTTTGGATAAATACCCAGCAATGGAATAGCTGGATTGTATGGCAGTTCTATTCTTAATTTTTTTTTTTTAATTTTATTTATTTTTTCCCCCAAAGCCCCAGTAGATAGTTGTATGTCACAGCTGCACTTCCTTCTAGTTGCTGTATGTGGGACGCGGCCTCAGCATGGCCGGACAAGCGGTGTGTCGGTGCATGCCCGGGATCCGAACCCGGGCCGCCAGCAGCAGAGCGCACGCACTTAACCGCTAAGCCACGGGGCCGGCCCTCTATTCTTAATTTTTTGAGGAATCTTCATACTATTTTCCATAGTGGCTGCACCACTTTGTACTCTCACCAGCAGTGTATGAAAGTTCCCTTTTCTCCACATCCTCTCCAATACTTGTTATTTCTTGTTAATTATAGCCATTCTGACAGGTGTAACGTGATAGATATCGCGTTGTAGTTTTGATTTGCCTTTCCCTAATAGTGATGTTGAACATCTTTTCATATGCCTGTTGGCCATCTGTATATCTTCTTTGGAAAAATGTTCAGATCTTTTGCCCATTTTTTAATTGGGTTGTTAGTTTTTTGTTGTTGTTGAGATGTATGAGTTCTTTATATATTTTGGATATTAGCCCCTTATCAGATATATGGTTTGCAAATATCTTCTCCCAATTGTTAGGTTGTCTTTTCTTTTTGTTGATGGTTTCCTTTGCTGTGCAGAAGCTTTTTAGTTTGATATAGTCCCATTTGTTTATATTTTCTATTGTTCCCCTTGTCTGATCAGACATGGTACTTGAAAATATGCTGCTAAGACCGATGTTGAAGAGTGTACTGCCTGTGTTTTCTTCTAGAATTTTTATGATTTCAGGTCTTACATTCAAGCCTTTAATCCATTTTGAGTTAATTTTTGTGTATGGTGTAAGATAATTGTCTACTTTCATTCTTTTGGATGTGGCTGTCCAGTTTTCCCAACACCATTTATTGAAGAGACTTTCCTTTCTCCATTGTATGTTCTCGGCTCCCTTGTCAAAAATTATCTGTCCACAGATGTGTAGGTTTATTTCTGGGCTCTCGATTCTGTTCCGTTGATCTGTGTGAGACTCTGGGTCTTATTTAAACTTCTGTTTTTACTAGCTTCTGATTAAATCCAATTTATCTATTTTTTCTTTTGTCACTTGTGCTTTTGGTGTTGTGTCTAAGAATCCGTTGCCAAATCCAAGGTCATGAAGATTAACCTCTATGTTTTCTTCTGAGTTTTATAGTTTTAGCTCTTACTTTTAGATCTTTGAAGCATTTTGAATTAATTTTTATATATGGTACGAGGTAGGAGTCTAACTTAATGCTTTTGCATTTGGACACCCAGTTGTCCCAGCACCATTTGTTGAAAAGACTCTTTTTTTCCCCCTATTGAATGGTCTTGGCATTCTTGTCAAAAATCAATTGACCATAAATGTATGAGTTTATTTCTGGACTCTCAGTTCTATTTCATTTATCTTTATATTTGTCCTTTTACCAGTACCACACTATCTTTTTTTTTTCTCTCTATTTATTTTTTATTTTTTAAAAAAATTTTTTGTTTATTGCAGTAACATTGGTTTATAACATTGTAAAATTTCAGGTGTACATCATTGTACTTCTATTTCTGCATAGATTACATCATGTTCACCACCAAAATACTAATTACAACCCATCACCACACACATGTACTGAATTATCCCTTTCACCCTCCTCCCTCCCCCCTTCCCCTCTGGTAACCACCAATCCAATCTCTGTCCCTATGTGTTTGTTTATTGTTGTTATTATCTACTACTTAATGAAGGAAATCATGCGGTATTTGACCTTCTCCCTCTGACTTATTTCACTTTGCATTATACCCTGAATGTCCATCCATGATGTCACAAATGGCTGGATTTCATCGTTTCTTACGGCTGAGTAGTATTCCATTGTGTATATATACCACAGCTTCTTTATCCATTCGTCCCTTGATGGGCACTTAGGTTGCTTCCAAGTCTTGGCTATTGTGAATAACGCTGCAATGAACACATGGGTGCATGTACCTTTACAAATTGGTGTTTTCAAGTTCTTTGGATAAATACCCAGCAGTGGGATGGCTGGATCATATGGTAGTTCTATCCTTGATTTTTTGAGGAATCTCCATACTGTTTTCCATAGTGGCTGCACCAGTTTGCACTCCCACCAGCAGTGTATGAGAGTTCCCTTCTCTCCACATCCTCTCCAACACATGTTGTTTCCTGTCTTGTTAATTATAGCCATTCTGACGGGCGTCAGGTGATATCTCATTGTAGTTTTGATTTGCATTTCCCTGATAGTTAATGATTTTGAACAACTTTTCATGTGTCTGTTGGCCATCTGTGTATCTTCTTTGGAGAAATGTCTGTTCGGGTCCTTTGCCCATTTTTTAATTGGGTTGGTAGTTTTTTTGTTGGTAAGATGCATGAGTTCTTTATATATTTTGGAGATTAAGCCCTTATCAGAAGTATGGTTTGCAAATATCTTCTCCCAATTGTTAGGTTGTCTTTTCGTTTTGTTGATGGTTTCCTTTGCTGTGCAGAAGCTTTTTAGTTTGATGTAGTCCCATTTGTTTGTTTTTTCTATTGTTTCTCTTGCCCGGTCAGACGTGGTGTTTGAGAAGATGTTGCTAAGACTGATGTCGAAGAGCGTACTGCCTATGCTTTCTTCTAGAAGTTTCACAGTTTCAGGTCTTACATTCAAGTCTTTAATCCATTTGGAGTTAATTTTTGTGTATGGTGTAAGATAAGGGTCTACTTTCATTTTTTTGCATATGGCTATCCAGTTTTCCCAACACCATTTGTTGAAGAGACTTTCTTTTCCCCATTGTATGTTCTTGGCTCCTTTGTCAAAGATTAGCTGTCCATAGATGTGTGGGTTTATTTCTGGGCTTTCGATTCTATTCCATTGATCTGTGTGTCTGTTTTTGTGCCAGTACCATGCTGTTTTGGTTACTACAGCTTTGTAGTATATTTTGAAATCAGGGAGTGTGATACCTCCAGCTTTGTTCTTTTTTCTCAGGATTCCTTTAGCTATTCGGGGTCTTTTGTTGTTCCATATAAATTTTAGGATTCTTTGTTCTATTTCTGTGAAAAATGTTGTTGGAACTTTGGTAGGGATTGCATTGAATCTATAGATGGCTTTAGGAAGTATGGACATTTTAACTATGTTAATTCTTCCAATCCAAGAGCACAGAATATCTTTCCATTTCTTTGTGTCTTCTTCAATTTCTTTCAGAAATGTTTTATAGTTTTCGGTGTACAGATCTTTCACCTCTTTGGTTAAGTTTATTCCTAGGTATTTTATTCTTTTGTTGCAATTGTAAATGGAATGGTATTCTTAATTTCTCTTTCTGCTACTTCGTTGTTAGTGTACAGAAATGCAACTGATTTTTGTATGTTGATTTTGTATCCTGCAACTTTACCATATTCGTTTATTACTTCTAAAAGTTTTCTGGTGGATTCTTTGGGGTTTTCTATATATAAAGTCATGTCACCTGCAAATAGTGACAGTTTCACTTCTTCCTTTCCAATTTGGATCCCTTTTATTTCTTTCTCTTGCCTGATTGCTCTGGCTAGGACTTCCAGTACTATGTTAAATAGGAGTGGTGACAGTGGGCATCCTTGTCTGGTTCCTGTTCTTAGAGGGATGGCTTTCAGTTTTTCACCATTGAGGATGATATTAGCTGTGGGTTTCTCATATATGATCTTTATTATGTTGAGGTACTTTCCTTCTATACCCATTTTATTCAGAGTTTTTATCATAAATGGATGCTGTATCTTGTCAAATGCTTTCTCTGCATCTATTGAGATGATCATGTGATTTTCTTCATTTTATTAATGTGGTGTATTACGTTGATTGATTTGCGAATGTTAAACCATCCCTGCATCCCTGGAATAAATCCCACTTGATCATGGTGTATAATCTTTTTAACGTATTGTTGTATGCGATTTGCTAGTATTTTATTGAGGATTTTTGCATCGATGTTCATCAGTGATATTGGCCTGTAATTTTCTTTTTTTTGTGTTGTCCTTGTCTGGTTTTGGTATCAGGGTAATGTCAGCTTCGTAGAATGAGTTAGGGAGCTTCCCCCCCTCCTCAATTTTTTGGAAGAGTTTGAGAAGGATAGGTATTAAGTCTTCTTTGAATGTTTGGTAGAATTCACCAGGGAAGCCGTCTGGTCCTGGACTTTTATTTTTGGGGAGGTTTGTGATTACTGTTTCGATCTCCTTACTGGTGATTGGTCTATTCAAATTCTCTACTTCTTCTTGATCCAGTTTTGGAAGGTTGTATGATTCTAAGAATTTATCCATTTCTTCCAGATTGTCGAACTGGTTGGCATATAGCTTTTCATAGTATTCTCTTGTAATCTTTTGTATTTCTGAGGTGTCTGTTGTAACCTCTCCTCTTTCATTTCTGATTTTACTTATTTGTGCCTTCTCTCTTTTTTTCTTGGTGAGTCTAGCTAAAGGTTTGTTAATTTTGTTGATCTTTTCAAAGAACCAGCTCTTGGTTTTATTAATTTTTTCTATTGTTTTTTTGGTCTCTATTTCATTTATTTCCTCTCTGATTTTTATTATTTCCCTTCTTCTACTGATTTTGGCCTTTGTTTGTTCTTCTTTTTCCAGTTCCTTCAGGTGCATTGTTAGATTGTTTATTTGAGATTTTTCTTGTTTGTTGAGATAGGCCTGTATCGCTATAAACTTCCCTCTTAGAACTGCTTTTGCTGTATCCCATAAATTCTGGCATGTCGTATTTTCATTTTCATTTGTCTCCAGGTATTTTTTGATTTCTTCTTTGATTTCTTCATTAACCCAGTCGTTGTTCAGTAGCATTTTCTTTAATCTCCACGTATTTGTGGCTTTTCTGATTTTCTTCCTATAGTTGATTTCTAGTTTCATACCGTTGTGGTCAGAAAAGATGCTTGGTATTATTTCAATCTTCTTAAATTTATGGAGACTTGTTTTGTGGCCTAATATGTGATCAATCCTGGAGAATGTTCCATGTGCCTTTGAAAAGAACGTGTATTCTTCGGTTTTTGGATGGAATGCTCTGTATATATCTACTAGGTCCATCTGTTGTAGTGTGTCGTTTAAGGCCAATGTTTCCTTATTGATCTTCTGTTTGGATGATCTATCCGTTGGTGTAAGTGGAGTGTTAAAGTCCCCTACTATTATTGTGTTACTGTCTATTTCTGTTTTTATGTCTGTTAATAATTGCTTTATATATTTAGGTGCACCTACATTGGGTGCGTAGATATTTACAAGTGTTATATCCTCTTGTTGGATTGTTCCCTTGATCATTATGTAATGCCCTTCTTTGTCTCTTTTTACAGTTTTTGTTTTAAAGTCTATTTTGTCTGATATGAGTACTGCTACCCCAGCTTTCTTTTCATTGCCATTTGCGTGTAGTATCTTTTTCCATCCCTTCACTTTCAGTTTGTGAGTGTCTTTAGGTCTGAAGTGTGTCTCTTGTATGCAGCATATATATGGGTCTTGTTTTTTTATCCAGTCAGCCACCCTATGCCTTTTAATTGGAGCATTTAGTCCATTGACGTTTAAAGTAGCTATTGATAAGTATGTACTTACTGCCATTTTTTAACTTTTTTTTTTTCTCAGTGTTTTAGTAGTCCTTCTCTGTTCCTTTCTTCTTCTATACAGAATTGATGGTCACTTTAGTTTGACCTCTGTCTGAAAGCTGTGCTCTTTAACTCCCCTCCTCCCTCATGTTTTTGATATCATATCTAACCTCTTTGTTGTGCATTTGTATCCATTACATTCTAATCATGGAAATAGATAATTTTTCCTATTTGTGGTCTTTTCTTTTCCCCTTAAATCAGTCCCTTTAACATTTCTTGTAGCACTGGTTTCTTGGTGACAAACTCCTTTAATTTTTGCTTATCTGGGAAAATTTTGATCTCTCCTTCCATTTTGAATGATAACCTTGCTGGGTAGAGTATTCTTGGCTGTAAGTTTTTTCCTTTTAGCACTTTAAATATATCGTGCCATTCTCTTCTAGCCTATAAGGTTTCTGCAGAGAAGTCAGCTGATAGCCTTATGGGGTTTCCTTTGTACGTAACTTGACATTCTCTTGCGGCTTTTAGGATTCTCTCTTTATCTTTAATTCTGGACATTTTGATTATGATGTGTCTTGGTGTGGACCTCTTTGGGTTTATCTTGTTTGGTGCTCTCTGTGCTTCCTGTACCTGGATGTCTGTTTCCTTCCTTAGGTTAGGGAAGTTTTCATCTATTATTTCTTGAAATAGATTCTCTGACCCCTTGTCTCGCTCTTCTCATTCCGGGACACCTATAACACGGATGTTAGTGCGCTTGATGTTGTCCCAGAGGTCCATTAGACTGTCCTCAGTCTTTTTAATTCTTTTCTCTTTTACCTGTTCACCTCGGGTAATTTCTTCTAGTCTTTCGTCCAGCTCACAGATCTTCTGTATCCTCTACTCTGCTTTTGAGTCCCTCTAATGAATTTTTCATTTCCAGTATTGTATTCTTCATTTCTGATTGGTTCTTTTTTATATCTTCCATTTCTTTGTTGACATTCTCACTGAGTTCATCTATTCTTCTCCCCAGATCAGTGAGCATCCTTAACACTCTTAGTTTGAACTCTCTGTCAGGTGGGTTGCTCATTTCTGTTTCACTTAGTTCCTTTTCTGGGGTTCTGTCCTGTTCCCTTACTTGGAATGTATTCTTTTGCCTCTTCATTTTGCCTCTTTCCCTGTGCTTGTGTCTACGTATTAGGTAGGTCAGCTACGTCTCCTGCTCTTGGATAGGTGACCTTATGTAAGTGATGGCTTAGGAGGCTTCCAGTGTGCTTCCCTCAGTTCTCAATGTTCCAGGGGTGACCCCTATGTGGGCTACGTGTATCCTTCTGCTGTGGCCTGTTTGCTCTCCCTGTAGGCGCCCAGGGAGGCTGAGTTATGCTCCTGGCCAGCTGTTGTAATGCTCAGCTCCTTGTAGTTGTTGTGGGCCCTTCAGTTTCTTTATCAGGTGTGGGGATCCCCAGCACAGTTGGCTGCAAGTTCTAATACCACATTTGTGTTGCAGTATTTCTTTTAAGTGAGTAGGCCCCCAGCGTGGCAGGTTGTTAGGCTCAGGGCCTTACAATTGCTGTAAGCCTCTAGCCTATTAGGTCTCTTGTCAGCTCTGTGAGGATTGCAGCTGGGTGGGGCTGGCCTCAGGCACAGGAGCACCCAATTGTTTCAGGTTTTGGAAGGTGGAGCAAACCTCCTATGTGGGTCTTTGAGAAGCACAAGTCTTCTGCAGCTGACAAACCCTGCCGCCCACAGGTCCACACACACAGTCAACACAGTCCTGCCCTGTGTGAGCACCCCAACCTCCCCAAGCGGACCCAGTCTCTCCACGGCGGGAGCCCCACACACTCTGCCACCGCCCCACACTCTCCACCCGCTCCTTGTGCACGCCCTGCCCTGCTAAAGTCAGCTCAGTTGCCAGGCTGCAGAGAATCCAGTCACCAATCTATGCAGGCCCACAAGTTGCCTGAGGGCTTGTTGTTGGGTGGGGCCAGTCTCTAGGGTGGGCTGCCTGCCCTGGCTGAGCTGGATTAAATCAGTGCTCTAGCGGGTGGGGCAAACCCTGGGCTAGCAGGCCCCAGGGAGAACTCCAATGGTGTCTGTGTCAGCACGCCCACACCAGGCCACAACAATGGCCGCCGCCAATGTCCCAGTCCCTGGAGAGGTCTCACCCCTCACCGAGATGCACTCAGGGCCTATTAGGTGAGTCTCTTGTCACCAAAGCACTGTACACCTTTCTTTCTGGTGATTTTAGGGTGCTTCCTGAAACAGGTGAGTTTGCGCGCGGGCCCTTTAAGAGCCAGTTTTAGTTTCTTTGTGAACCGAGTTTTCTGGGGGTGCTCCCCAGTGTTTTAGTAGCAGGCACAGTCAGATATTATGCTGCTGGTCTCGATTGTGCTGGGTCCACAATATGCCCACAGCGGGGGCGCTCCCCGGCTCAGGGCCCCGCGCCTCCAGGGAGGCTGCGTACCTGTGGGCTGCTCCCGGCGGCCGTGAAGCTGGCGGCTTGTGAAGGCGGCGCTTTTCCTCTCCAGAAGGGAGTCTCTGCCTCTTCCACCTCAGTTAGGATTGTCCGTTGTTGCAGGAGTTCCTCTCATCCAGTTTTCAGTTCTGTCTCAGGGGTAATTTTTCCACGAGTAGTTGTAAATTGGCTGTGTCCACGGGAGGAGGTGAGTTCCGAGTCTGCTTACGCCGCCATCTTGACTCTGAAATCATCACACTATCTTGATTACTGTTGCTTCCCCATCATTTTGATGTAAATTTTTTCCTTGCTGAAATATTTTACGATCTACTTTTATCCTTGTTCTGAAATTTCACAGTGATATGGCTTTGGTGTTGGTCTTTTTATGTTTATTATGTAAGCTTTCACATTGGAGACATATGTCCTTCAGTATTATGAAACATTCTTGAATTTTTCAGTATTTCCTGCCTTCCATATCTCCATCCTTTTTTTCTGGAACTTAGGTGTTGAACCTTCTGGACCAATTTTGTTTTATTTTAGTCTTTTCTCTCTGATAATCCATATCTTTGTCTTTTTTTGTTCTACTTTAGGAGAGATTTCCTGTTTTATCTTTTAACCATTCCACCAAATGTCTTATTTCTGCTATCATATTTCTAATTTCCAAAAGCTCTCTTCATTCTTTGTCCTTTTTTTAAGCATTCTGTTTTGTTTTTGTTTTTAAATGTGGATGTAATATCTCTCTTATCCCACTGAAGAAATGAATGATTTGGGGGAGGGGGGCTAAATGGACGGAATATTTTTTCTGCTCTTTACATCGCCTCTGTTCCCTCCTAGTCCTATTGTTATTATTTTTCCCGTTGGTTTTGTTCTCTAGCTTTTATATTAAGGCTTTCCCTATAAAGTGTGGTGAACCTTGGCTGTCCACCCATATATAGGATTGTGGCATCGTAAAGCTGATTGGAGGCTCTTTGTGAGTGAGCGGCGCTAGTCCAAGATTAGCTTTCACTGTGGAGTAACCAAGCCAGGAAACTGCCCCACTGCGCCCCTTTCCCCTCCAGCCAGCTGTCAGTATTGATAGGTCTCTTCTCTTGGTTGCTCAATTTTTCAGGAGAGGATTTCTCCTAACTCTTGCTTGGGGGTGGATATGAACCTGGTTTTCACAGCTCTTAGAACAGAGTGGAGGAAGGGTCGGTGTGGAGGGAGGGCCTTACCAAGATGGTCGTTCACTTAATCCTTGTTTTCAGCAGCACCGTGACTCTAGGGAAGCAAAGTGTTTTCTAGGCCAAATGTTCTCTGGTTCACTATCTGAGAGAGTAAACCTTCTGTTTTCAGCTTAGATGTGAAAGGGTCTTCGACTAGACTTTCAGCGCATCTTTTTGTGTTCAGCCCTACCCGTGGTGTTACTTTCAGAGATGCCTCTCCTCCCTGAGTTCCTACAGCATGACTTGCCTTGCCTCTTGACTCCCTGAGCTCACTGTTCCTCTGTTCTGCTAAGTCCACCAGTCCAGCACTTTCCCGCCTATAGAATTGTGTTGCTATCTCACATCAGGATCACCTACTTTCCCATTCTTTCTGTCCTGGGTTTATGACTCTTTTAAAAAAACCTTTACTGTTCTTTTCGAGGGACTAGGGAAGGAATAAAAAGGTAAATACCAATGTCAATCCAGAATGCTTTTCAAAATGATCAGTTTTTAAGATACTCATTTCTGGTACATTTTCTTAAAGTGTTGTATTGATATAAATTGACATTAAAAGTATATGGCTGTTTGTAATTAGAGGCTGTTATTATAGGCGGTTTGATTGGTTGTTTCTTTTACAGGACTTTAAAATGATAAATAAAGAATTAACAGCAACCAAATTTGTGGAGGTCATAGCAGAGGACAATCCTTTCATGCATGATGGAATTGACAGCAACTTTGAACTTGAGGTTTGTAAAGAGGTGTCACAAATGGTATAGACACAGTTCAGGCTGTTAGTTGTGCCTGGTGTACCAAGAACCAAGATTTGATTGAAAAGAATTCTAACCAAATACATGAAACTACATATATATATCTATCTCCTTGCTTATATTGGAAAACTAGAGATTAATAATAAAAAGGATATTTCGGATGTCAGGAAATAATGAACAAAGTCAGAAAAATATAAAACGACAATACTATCTCTTGGATAATTTATTCAGCAATTTAATACATGTGTATGTTTCTCTGGTATACGTGTCACACACCTGTCAAAGACACTGATTGACCTCCTCCTCCAATGAATTAGGTGTAAGTGTCTCCAGTTTTTAGCATTTCTTGCTGGAGGACTTAGGGCAAGTCAGCCTCCCTGGGACTCAGTCTTTTCACCTGTAAGTTGAAGTGGGGCAACTGGTTGAAGTCTCTCAGTTGTTAGTATTTGCTGATTCTGGGTGTACAATTGGCTTCCTTTAAGCTGTTCTCGCAATCTCTTGAGGGTGTCATCTCAGGGCGGGGAGCAGAGGCATATTCAGGCTCAGCGTGGAAAAAGCCGTGACCTGGACCCTGTGACTTCCATAAGCACAAGTTCACACATCCCAAGGCAAACCCGAAGCTCGAGTTAAATCCTCTGACTCTCTGCCTCCTCCACGCCTGCACCCACCCAGCGGAGCATGGCAGGAGAAAGGCAGGACGGACCCCACACCTGGTCGCATGTCCACATCTATGACCAGTACGGCCGTCCTGGAGTTACGCTACATTTTCCCAGTCTGCTTCCTTCTTCCTTCTCTTTCTTCAATTCGTAGTCCTTCCTCTCAATCCTCGCTAGCAGGCTCACCGAGTCGCTAGGAGGCTCACCGAGGAGAACACTGAAGCCACCCAAAGAGCACTTCCCATCCTCCCCCACTGCACCCCCTGGCCCAACCACGGCTGTTCCCGATGCTCACTCAGCATCCACTCGGTGCTGTGGCCTGTCTCCGCTCCCTTGCACTTGAGACCGTCAACACTGCCCTCCCTCATCGGAGCGGATTGCAGGCTTCCTCTCTGCTGGACACACGCACACGTGCTCTTATTTTCCCATCCTAAAAACAAACAACCAGAACAAAAATCCTCCTGACCCCACTTTTTCTGCCATCTTCCTTCTCCTCTCATTCTTGTTTTCAATTGAAATAAAATTCATATAACATAAAGTGACCCTTTTAAGCATTTTAAAAGGTACAATTCCATTCTGGCACAAAGAAACCAAGTACCTTCCAATTTTCCCCTCCACCCCAGCCCCTAATCTACTTTGTCTCTGTGGGTTTACCTATTCTAGATAGTTCATAAAAATGGAATAATCCCACATGTTGCCTTGTGTGCACTCCTCCTGCTCTTTTTTTAGAATATTATTTTGAAATGCTAAAAGATAGTTTGGTTTGTTTATTCTAAAATTTGGAAATTTTTTTTCTTTTCTCAACAAAACACCAAATGCTAAAGGAAATTAAGTGTTTTATCTTCCAAACTAGGTGATGATATTTACATAGTATATTTGTTGTTGTATATTTCTTCTTCTTCATTTTTTTGTGAGGAAGATCAGCCCTGAGCTAACATCCGTTGCCAATCCTCCTTTTTTTTTTTTTTTGCCGAGGAAGATCACCCCTAGGCTAACATCCGTGCCCATCTTGCTCTACTTTATATGGGACGCCTGCCACAGCATGGCTTGACAAGCTGTGCGTCGGTCTGCGCCCGGGATCCGAACCTGTGAACCCTGGGCCGCCAAAGCGGAGCGCGCGAACTTAACCGCTGCGCCCCTGGGCTGGCCCCTAATATTTCTTCTTTTTTAAAAAAGTTATTTTATTGACGTCGTATGGGTTTATAACATTGTGTAATTTCAGGTGTGCATTGTTATATATCAGTTTCTGTATAGACTGCTTTCTGCTCACCACCAATAAAAAAGTTCAGATTTTATACATCACCATACATATGTGCCCCTTTACCCCTTTCACCCACCCCACCACTCCCTTCCCCTCTGGTAACCACTAATCTGTTCTCCTTATCCATGTGTTAGTTTATCTTCCACATATAAGTGAAATCATACGGTATTTATCTTTCTCTGTCTGACTTATTTCACTTAGCATTGTACCCTTGAGGTCCATCCATGTTGTTGCAAATGGGGCAATTTTGTATTTTTTTATGACTGAGTAGTATTCCATTGTATATATATACACCACATCTTCTTTATCCATTCATCATTTGATGGGTGCTTGGGTTGCTTCTGCATCTTGGCTATGGTGAATAATGTTGCAGTGAACATAGGGGTTGCATAGATCTCTTTGTATTGTTGATTTCCTGTTCTTTGGATAAAAACCCAGTAGTGGGATAGCTGGATCATGTGGGATTTCTATTTTCTGTTTTTTGTGGGGCAGATTAGCCCTGAGCTAACACCTGTTGCCAATCCTCCTTTTTTTGCTGAAGAGAACTGGCCCTGGGCTAACATCCGTGCCTATCTTCCTCTACTTCATATGGGATGCTGCCACAGCATGGCTTGATAAGCAGTGCAGAGGTCTGTGCCTGGGATCTAAACCTGCGAACCCTGCGCCGCCCAAGCAGAGCATGTGAACTAACCACTACACCACTGGGCCGGCCCCCAGCTTTGTTCTTTTTTCTCAGGATTGCTTTGGCTGTTCGGGGTCTTTTGTTGTTCCATATAAATTTTAGGATTCTTCGTTCTACTTCCATGAAGAATGTCATTGGGATTCTGATTGGGATTGCATTGAATCTATAGATTGCTTTAGGTAATATGACCATTTTAACTATGTTTATTCTTCCAATCCATGAGCATGGAATATCTCTCCATTTCTTTATATCTTCTTCAGTTTCTTTCAATAATATCTTAGAGTTTTCAGTGTCTGGTCTTTCACCTCATTGCTTGATTTTATTCCTAGATATTTTATCTTTTTGTTGTTGATTATAAAATGGATTGTATTCTTGACTTCTCTTTCTGCTAGTTTTTTGTTAGTGTGTAGAAATGCAACTGATTTTTGAAAGTTGATTTTCTACCTTGCAACTTTGCTGAAGTTGTTGATTATTTCTAATAGTTTTCTGGTGGATTCTTTAGGGTTTTCTATATATAGAATCATGTCATCCACAAACAGTGAGAGTTTTACTTCTTCCTTTCCAATTTGGATACCTTTTATTTTTTTTTCTTGCCTAGTTGCTCTGGCCAAAACCTCCAGTACTATGTAAAATAGGGTTGGTGAGAGTGGGCACCCTTGTTATCAGAGGGATGAGAGATGACTTTCAGTTTTTCACCATTAAGTATGATGTTGACTGTGGGTTTGTCATATATGGCCTTTATTATGTTGAAGTACTTTCCTTCTATACCCATTTTATTGAGAGTTTTTATTATAAATGGGTCTTGGATCTTTCAGTTGCTTTCTCTGCATCTACTGAGATGATCCTGTGATTTTTATTCCTCATTTTGTTTATGTGGTGTATCACATTGATTGATTTGTGAATGTTGAACCATCCCTGTGTCCTTGGTATAAATCCCACTTGATCATGGTGTATGATCCTTTTAATTATTGCTGTATTCGATTTGCCAATATTTTGTTGAGGATTTCTGCATCTATGTTTATCAGTGATATTGGCCTATAATTTTCCTTCTTTGTGTTGTCCTTGTCTGGTTTTGGTATAAGGGTAATGTTGGCCTTGTAAAATGAGTTAGGAAGCATTCCATCTTCTTCAGTCTTTTGGAATCATTTGAGAAGGATAGGTATTAAATCTTCTTTGAATGTTTGGTAGAATTCTCCAGAGAAGCCATCTGGTCCTGGCCTTTTGTTTTGGGAGAGGTTTTGATTGCTGTTTCAATCTCTTTACCTGTGATTGGTCTATTCAGATTCTCTGTTTCTTCTTGATTCAGTTTTGGGAGGTTGTATGAGTCTAAGAATTTATTCATTTCTTCCAAGTTGTCCAATTTGTTGGCATGTAATTTTTCATAGTATTCTCTTATAATCTTTTGTATTTCTGTGGTATCTGTTGTAATTTCTCTTCTTTCATTTTTAATTTTATTTATTTGAGACTTCTTTTTTTCTTAGTAATTCTGGCTAAGGGTTTGTCAATTTTGTTTATCTTCTCAAATAACCAGCTCTTAGTTTTCATTGATCCTCTCTGTTTTTTTAGTCTCTATTTCATTTATTTCTGCTCTAATTTTTATTATTTCTCTCCTTCTGCTGACTTTGGGCTTTGTTTTTCTTTTTCTAGTTCTGTTAGGTGTAGTTTAAGATTCCTTATTTGAGATTTTTGTTGTTTGTTGAGGGGGGACTGTATTGCTATAACTTTCCCTCTTGGTACCACTTTTGCTGTATCCTGTAAGAGTTGGTATGTTGGTTTTCATTTTCATTTCTCTCCAGGTATTTTTTTATTTCTCTTTTGATTTCTTCATGGATCCAATGGTTGTTCTGTAGCATGTTGTTTAGTCTCCACATATTTGTGGCTTTCTCAGCCTTTTTCTTGTAGTTGATTTCTAGTTTCATAGCATTATGGTCAGAAAAGATGCTTGATGTGATTTCAGTCTTCTTAAATATATTGAGGCTTGTCTTGTTTCCCA
This sequence comes from Diceros bicornis minor, assembly GCF_020826845.1. Taxonomy (NCBI): domain Eukaryota; kingdom Metazoa; phylum Chordata; class Mammalia; order Perissodactyla; family Rhinocerotidae; genus Diceros; species Diceros bicornis. The sequence continues at coordinate 8,528,995 of NC_080765.1, read as the reverse complement.
GCATATGGTCTATCTTTGAGAATGTTCCATGTGCACTTGAGAAGAATGTGTGTTCTGCTGTTTTTGGATGGAATGTTCTATATATATCTGTTAAGTCCATCTGATCTCGTGTTTCATTTACGGCCACTGTTTCCTTTTGATTTTCTGTCTGGATGATCTATCCATTGATGTAAGTGGGGTATTGAGGTCCCCTACTATTGTGTTGCTGTCAATTTCTCCCTTTAAGTCTGTTAATAGTTGCTTTATATACTTTGGTGCTCCTGTGTTAGGTGCATATATATTCATAAGTGTCATGTCCTCTTGCTGGAATATCCCTTTTATCATTATATACTGCCCCTCTTTGTATCTCCTTGTCTTTTTTGTCTCGAAGTCTGCTTTGTCTATGGCAACACCTGCTTTCTTTTGCTTGCCATTTGCTTGGGAGTATCGTCTTCCATCCCTTCACTCTGAGCCTATGTTTGTCTTTAGGGCTGAGATGTGTTTCCTGGAGGCAGCATATTGTTGGGTCTTGTTTTTCAATCCATTTAGCCACTCTGTGTCTTTTGATTTGAGAATTCAATCCATTTACATTTAGAGTGATTATTGATATATGAAGGCTTAATACTGCATTTTATCTCGTTTTCCATTTGTTCTATATTTCCATTGTTTCTTTTCCCTTGTATTTCTGACTGCCAGTTCAGCTTGATGGTTTTCTGTGATGGTTTCCTCAGTATTTATGATTTGTGGGTCTGCTCTGATTTTTGTTTAGTGGTTACTGTAAGGTTTGTATAAAAGATCTCATAGATGAGATAGTTTATCTTCTGATAGCCTCTTATCTCCATTAGCCTAAGCAGGTTCCATCCCTTTCCTCTTCCCCTTCTGAGTTATTGTTGTCACAAACTCTTCTTTTCTGTATTGTGACTTTGTGACTAAACTGAAGTGTTTCTAGTTATTTTTGATGCTTTCCTTCCCTTTGTCTTTTATAGTTGTTTACTATTCTATTCTGATATAGAGCTGCAATTTTCTGATTCGATCTCTCTATCTCGTTGTTCAAGATTTTATAAACCTTTGCTTTTTAGTTTCAGACGGGTTCCTTTCAACGTTTCTTGTAAGGCAGGCCTAGTGGCGACGAACTTCCTCAGCTGTTGTTTATCTGGGAAAGCTTTTATTTCTCCATCATATCTGAAGGATAGTTTCACTGGATAGGGTATTCTTGGCTGATAGTTTTTCTCTTTCAGTATTTTGAATATATCATTCCATTCTCTCCTAGCCTGTAAGGTTTCTGCTGAGAAATCCGCTGAAAGCCTGATAGGGGCTCTTCTGTAGGTTATTTTCTTCGGCCTTCCTTCTCTTAATATTTTTTCTTTGTCATTTACTTTTGCCAGTTTTAATAGTATATGCCTTGGAGAAGGTCTTTTTGCATTGATGTATTTAGGTGTTCTGTTGGCTTCATGTTCTTTAAGTCTAGTTCCTTCCCCAGGTTTGGGAAGTTCTCAGCTATTATTTCTTTGAACAAGCTCTCTGCTCCTTTCTCCCTTTCTTCTCCCTCTGGAATACTTGTAATCCTTATTTTGCTTTTCCTGAGTCGGATATTTCTCAAAGAATTTCTTCATTTTTTAAAAATCTTAGTTCTCTCTCCTCCTCCACCGGAAGCATTTCTATATTTCTATCCTCTAAATCGCTAATTCTGTCCTCCATAACATTAGCTCTATTTTTTATGGTTTCTAGATTATTTTTTATCTCATTAAGTGTGTTCTTCATATCCAGAATTTCTTTGAGTTTTTTTTTAGAGTTTCGGTCTCTCTGGTGAAGAATTTCTTCTGCTCATTAATTTTATTCCTGAGTTCATTGAACTGTCTTTCTGAGTTTTCTTGTAACTCATTGAGTTTCTTTATGAGAACTATTTTGAATTCTCTTCATTTAGATTGTAAATTTCTGTGGTTTCAGGAATGATTTATGGAGACTTGCCATTTTCATTCTGCTCTGAACTGTCACTGTAGTTCTTCATGGTGTTTGATGGATTGATCCTTTGCCAGTGCATTTGTGGTAGTGTCAGGTCACAGATTCCACCTGCCACTACTGGGGGTGGGGGGCAGGAGCTGTGTTTTCTGACCCCACCCAGTCTGCCGGAATTTGTGCTGGGTAGGGTTCCTCTCTGTTTGCATGCTGGCCACAGCCGCTTGGCAGGTCGTGCACGCACATGCAGGGGGGGCCTCTGTGCTCCACCGGTGGATCACTCTGGTGTGGGACCACTGTGCTTGGCAGGGGACCGGTCAAGCTGGTGCGTTAGGTGGGAGGGGAGGGACACTTTCTTTTGCACATGGGCTGGCTCTGCACTTGTGGGTGGCTCAGCTGAGGTACTGCATATTCTGGGGGCTCCTTTGTAGGGGTGAGCTGCACTCCTCAGTGGGGAGCATTCCCATGGGCGGGGCCACTGTGGTACAGTGGGTGCTCCCATGGGCCGGGCTACCACTCTGAAAGCATTTGCGCAGGCCGGGCTGCCCCCGCTTCCTCTTACAGTCATGCTGGCTGCTGTGTGAGAACCCATGACCTAGATTGCTGCCACTGGGGAGGGGGTGGGGGAGGAGTCCGCTCATCTAGTTCCACTGCTTCCTGGGGATCCATTCCCCCCACCTTCAGATATATGGCTGCGTGGATCTGTCAGATGTCCTGTTGTGCTGTATAGGGAATCCTCTCTTGGTTAATGATTGTTTAGTTGTAACTTAGAGGGGAGAGACAAAGGGAAAAACTCACTCTGCCATGATGCTGCCATGCGCCTCCCGCTCTTTTTTGAACCCACTCCAGTCAGGCTCCCCAACCCATCCACCACTCAACTAAGACTATGTCCAGACCACCAGTGACCCCGACATTGATTCATCCAGTGGTGCCTTCTCGTTCCACCCTTCCGTGGCCTTGCAGGAGCATTTGAAAGACTTTATCCCTTCCACCTCAGACATATTCCTCCCACAGTGCCCTGACCCTGTGCGCCAGGTTTCTCTTCCCTCATTGCTGGTTCCTTTCCTGACTTCTTAGCTGATTCCTCCTCTTCTGCCAAGGAAGAATGTCCGGAATCATAATGTCCCAGTGACCTGGAGTCAGGCTTTGGGCCCCTTCTCCAGCTACATTCACCCTCGAGTCTCATAATCTTAAATACCACCTTTCTGAAGACAACCCCAAAATTTATATCTCCAACCCAAATCATGCTCTCAAACGCCAGACTTGTACACCCAATGGCCTGCTCTAAGTCTCCAGTTGGACTTCTAACCGCTCAAAATGTCACATGCCCCAAACTGAAGTTCTGACTTGCCCACCTTACTCTTCACATCTGTGCAAAGCTGATAGCGCTCCATCGTTCCGTTGCTTAGGCCCAAATCCTTGGAGTCATCTCGACTCCTGTTTCTCATACCACCATATTCAGATCTTGAGGAAATCCTGTTGGCTTCCTTCAAAATACATCCAGAATGCAGCCACCCTCACCACCTGCACTGCTACCACCCTGGCAGAGCCACCAGTCACTGTCACCTGGAAAGCTGCAGTGGCTCCTTACTCATCTCCCTTATTCTCCTACATGCTGCTCTCAGTTCAGCAGCCAGATCATATCATTCCCCTGCTCAAACCTCCCTGCGGGCTTCCATCTCTCTCAGAGTAGAGGCCCTCAAGACACTGATGGCGCCAGCGTGGCCGCCTCTCCGAGTGCATGTCTGACTACCGAGTTACACCTGCCTCTGTGCCATTCCCTGAATGCACGCATCACGCTCCTACCTCAGAACATTTGTACTTGCTATTTCCCCCACTGTTTTTGCTTAAATAATGGAAGCTTATTGTCTACAGTTCTGAAATCAAGGTGTTAGCAGAGTTGGTTCCTTCTGAGGGCTGTGAGAAAGGATTTCTTCTAGGGCTCTCTCCTTGGCTTGTAGACGGCCATCGTCTCCTCATGTCTCTTCAATTTGTCTTCCCTTCATGGGTCTGTCTCTGTGTCCAGCTTTCCCCCTTCTTATAAGGACAGCAGTCATATTTGATTAGGGCCTGCCCTAATGACCTCATTTTAACTTGATTATCTGTAAAGACCGTATCACCAAATAAGGTCACATTCTGAGGTACTGAGGGTTAGGACTCCAACTCTTTTTTTGGGAGACACAATTCAACCCATAACAGTGTTCCACTTGGCCCCCCCCAAAATTCATGCCTTTCCTGTGTACAAAATGCGTTCATCTTATCCTGCATCTCCGTAAGTCTTAGTTATTCCAGCATCAGCTCTGGTTCAGTGTCACGCCTGTCTCTGTGCTGTTCCCTGACACACTCGTCCTGCTCCCACCTCACCACACTTATATTTGCGGTTCCTTTCTGATCGCTGTTCCAAACTGTGAGAATAACTTCATCTTGAACAAAAGCTTTAGGCTGATTTTCTCAAGCTGGCAGGCAGAATTATAAGCTGGGACACGAACAGTAGGCTAGAGTTGCAAATCTAAGGCAAAGTCGTTATTCATCCGACATTTGCAGAACATTACAGTGTCAGGCGGTGTGGAGTCTCTTGAAACAGTTTGCTCTCTGCTGGGAGAGAAAGACGTAGGAACAGCATGAGCAGAACTGCCAATAAGAAAACAAACAAGACCCTTCTTTTTGTAGGCCACGCTTCTAAAGTGGACATTTAGTGTCACCTCAAGGCCAGTGACAACAGGTCCCTCGGTGGGGCAGGGACTCACTGGCATGTGCACTTATTTAAGATAACAAATCCCAGCTACTATTGATTAAACACTTAGGATGACAAGCCCTTCACACCAGGATCTCATCTGATGCTCATGACAAAGTACACAATACTAACCCCATTTTACAGATGAAGAAGCAAGCTCAGGGAGGTCCAGCAACTTGGTAAATAGCAGAGCCAGAATTCCAGCTTAGGACAGTGTGTTTCCGGAACCTGTATTCCTTGCACTGGGATACACGGTCTCTCCCTGTAGAGCTGAGAGATTTTGGGGCCTTTGCAAAGTGGGGGCTGGCGTATTGGTAGGAGGCTTTGAGGAACCTGGGGGTTGGTGAGTGGGTGTTAGGTGAGGTCATGGGAGGAGTCAGATTTGGGGCACAAGAGGCTAAAAATGTCCTGCCCTTGTACAAAGCAAATGTCTTATTTTACTGGCTAGACCCATCTTCAGGCAGGTCAGCAAATTGTTAGACCAGAGGACAGTGGGGCTGCGGGGATGCTGAGCAGACCCCTGGAAGCAGGCAGAGGCTGGCTTGGAGCTTTGGGTCAAATTAGTGGGCCTGTTCCAGCTCAGACTCAAAGGGCCCTGGCTTCAGAACCAACAGACGTGACAGGTGGGGTGATCACAGTCCGAGCAAGCCATCCCCACAGGCAGGTGCTCCCAACAGAGGCAGGCCTGTGTGTTGGGGGCACACGGACAGCAGGGAGGGGCGTGGTGGGCAAGTGGGTAATGCTTGTCACCTGGGTTTTACGGGTGCCACTTCTCTAGTTGTTCAGGAAAAAAGGAAACACATTTGAAAATGACTGTCCTCAATTAGCTAATATAAAATAAAAGGTTTCTATCAAAATAGAAAAATGTCTTATCATAATAGATCTTTTAAATGCTGTAGTTTTTATTGCAAACTGGTGTACACCCATGATGCTTCAGCACTGAATGAGTTGATGTTCTCTAGAGAATAGAAACGAACACCCGGATGAATCACTGGTCCACCTCAAGGTGTGTCAGAATGAATAAGACTCTTTATATTTTCTTATATTTCAGCTGGTTTTCCTGGAATTCTTTGAAGCTCTCTTAAGCTTTGCCTTAATCTCTGTTACTGATCAAATGACTACATTCTATTCAAATTTTCCAAGTGATGACTTGTCTGGAAGCAAACATGGAAGCACTTATGGTATAATAAATCAGGTAAGAAACAGTATCTTAGACTTTACAGAGCGAAGCATTGTTTTATTCTGAAATGGTTAAACCATCATCAAACCTATCTTGTGCTTTTGTAACCCTTCAGGAAATAATTTAGGACTTAACTAATTTAAGACTTCTTTTCAAGTTTTGAAAGGAGTATATTGTATTTTTTGTGTGTGTGTGTGAGGAAGGTCAGCCCTGAGCTAACATCTGCCAATCCTCCTCTTTTTTTTTTTGGCTGAGGAAGACTGGCCCTGGGCTAATATCCATGCCCATCTTCCTCCACGTTATGGGGGACGCCGCCACAGCATGGCCTGACAAGCAGTGCGTCGGTGCACGCCCGGGATCTGAACCGGCGAACGCCGGGCCGCCGCAGCAGAGCACACGTACTTAACCGCTTGTGCCACCGGGCCGGCCCTATATCCTATTTTTTCATTTGTAAGCTAGTGAAAGTGTATTTCCTGGTCATGACTCAGGAAGTAGACTCCTAGCCACAGTTGGGGAGATATGGTAATGAAGGTCAGAGTGTATACAAATACGCTGGGTGGACCACGAGGCTTAGAACATCTGAGATATTTTGTGACGAAATGTTTCATTGTATGATCTAGTGTTTACAAGAGTGGAAAGCCTGTCCCAGAGCCAAGAAGCCAAGGAATAGCTGCTGAGCGTGCATGAGATGCTAGATGGGTCCCTGAAGATGGGGCCTGCTCACGGGGCTGGACGCTAGGCTTCATGGCAAGACCCAGGTGGACCGGGGCAGTGGCGGCAGTTTACTGAAGGATCCAGCTGCTGGGTCAAACGGAGACAAACCCATTTTGGGGGTGGGTGGGTTCAGGCTAGTGCGCTTGGAGGATTTCTGATTTTTGAGTCGTTCATTTGCAGCCCCAAGGGAGAGTCTTTCCCCACAGCTGGGAGACTCTTTCAAGCTGCTCATACAAGGAGCCTTCTCACTGCCCATTTGTTGTCTAAGGACAGACTATTACCGTGAATCCCCAGGATGTGCCCTGGACTCCTCATATGCTGAGAGCTTCGCGTTCAACTTCAGCACCTCATTTTCCACCCCATCAGCCAGCTGTGCCTCCTTCAGGTTGAGGATATGACTGACGGCTTCTCCAGGTCATCTGGCAACCTGCTCACGGGCCACAGTCTGGGCCTGGGGCTCTGCTCTGAGGGAAATGAATGTCCACTTTAAATTCATCCATGATTTCGTGGATGGCATTGCCTTGGACTCTAGTAAGCGAGTGTGAACACTCTGGTCTAGGGAACATCCTCAGAAACCATGTGATCAAGTTCACTTCTAGTTTTCAATATGGCATTCCAAATTTCCATCAAGATAAACAAATCATATTATATCCATGCAATAGAGTATGACTCAGCAATGAAATAGCTCACGATACATGCAACAACAGAGATGAATCAAAATAATTATCCTGGGTGAAAGAAGCCAGATGAAAAAGGGTACATACTTTTGTGATTCCAATTATATAGAATCTTAGAAAGTGCATGGGGCTGGCCCCATGGCCTTGTGGTTGAGTTTGGCTCACTCCACTTTGGCGGCCCAGGTTTGGTTCCTGGGCACAGACCTACACCACTTGTTGGTGGCCATGTGGCAGTGACCCACATGCAAAATAGAGGAAGACTGGCACGGATGTTAGCTCAGGGCAAATCTTCCTCAGCAAAAAAAGAGAAAGATTGGCAACAGATGTTAGATCAGGGTGAATCTTCCTCAGCAGAAAAAAAAAAAAAACAAGAAAAAAAGAAAAAATCCTAGAAAGTGCAAAGTCGTCTGTAGTGACAGAAAGCAGATCATTGGTTGCCTGTGGATGGAGGAAGAGGAATGGATCACCAAGAGGCACAGGAGACTTTGGGGGTGGTGAGTGTGTTCACTGTCTTGACTGAGGTGATGGTTTCACAGGTGTAGATGTGTCCAAACTCAGCAAATGGTATACTTTATGTGTAGTTTATTGTAAGTCAGTTATACTTCATTAAAATCGTGTGTGTGTGTGTGTGTGAATCTCCATGGAAACCAGAAATCCTCTTATGTGGTTGTCTTTGCTTAGAACATCCAGAACAGGAGTCCAAGTGTGGCAACAAGCCAGGAATCTGACATGCAGTGTGGTAGCACCAAGTCATCTTCAAGCAAGTTGGGACTCTCGCTTGATATGAGCAAAATAAGGAAATCAGAGGTCTGTATTTACAACTCACCCCGTGAAAAGTGACGCGGCTGTGGTATCAGCACCATTGCGCACCGTCTGTGTGGTGAGCACTCTGCAGTGTCTAGGGATGTCGCAGGGGAGGAGAAGCCGGTCCCCTCCTGGCCTTGACCTTCTCGTGAGGAAAGGGAGATGGTAACAAGTGAACGACAGTAACAGCTACACTCATGGTGTTTTTCAGGTGCCAACCACGTCCTGGGTATTAGCTCACTGAATGCCCCGAACAACCTTTAGTACTGTCACTATGTCTAGGAGGGAACTGAAGCACAGAAGGGCTGAGGAACTTGCCCACAGTCATAGAGCTAGTAAGCAAGTGGAGCTGGGGGTTTGTCTGCGGGCAGTTTGACTCCAGAACTTGCACCCATTACCACACTGCTACACTTCTTGACACTTACGAAGTGTAAGCGATATGATGACAAGCAGGGCAGGCGGTGGAGACGGAGTGACAGGGTGGGTAGTAAGGGAAGGTCTTCTGGTGCAGTGACATTTGAGCACCTGGAGGAAGTGAGGAAGCAACCATCTAATTATCGGGAGGGAGACTGTCCTGTGCAGAGGCCCTGAGGTGGGAGCATGTTTGTGTTGTTGGAAGAGAAGTGTAGCAGCAAGTGTAGCCACGCCCGAGTGGCCCAGGAAGATGAACTGAGTGATGCAGGGAGCTAGACCAGGAGGGCGTCTGGCCGTGGTGAGGACCTGGGTTTTATTCTGAATGAGATGGGAGGCCCTCTGAGCAGAGAGGCCAATAAGCCCACCATGACTTCGCTGTTGACAAACCAGGAAGGAAGTGGTTGGAATTATCTGAAGGTATTTTAAAGGCTGTGGAGTTTGAGAGGGAAAGAGAAGGCAAAGGTGACTCTAAGATATTTGGCTTGAACAACTGGAAAAATAGAGTCACCACTTACTATGAAGGGGAAGACGAGGGTGGGTGGAGATGAGTTTTTGGGGCAAAATTAAGGGATTAGTTTTGGACACGTTAGGCTTAAGGTGCCTGATTAGACATCCAGGTGGTGAAAGCAGGTGGCATGGCCAGAGACACAAATCTGGAGTTCAGGGGTGAGACTGAAATGTGGGAGTAAACAGCGTGTGGATGGCAATCAAAGCCATTAATACATGCATGTGAGCACAGCTGCTTGTGTCTAACAAACACTTTCCCAACAGACCCACGGAAGAGTTTCAGATCTTTGGCTTCTTGGGGAGAGCCTTTCAGTAGATACAATAACCTGCAGGTTATAGTAGAAATATGCAGGTTAAAAGTAGTCAAATTTTATGCAGGTTAAAAATAGTGAAAATAGCTTAAAGAGAATGGCCTCATTAATAATTTTCTTATTATTTATCATGTAGGAAATTTGTTTTAGTCTATAATGTGCAGAAGTAATATTTTGCTTTATGATTTTTTTTACATAAAAGCCCAAGATCAAGAAGTCTCTAAGTGATAAAAGAATTTCAAAAATGAATTTTAAATCTGCAGGAAGAGGGCTAACCTTTTTCTTATCTCAAAATGGTGAGTATTTTAATTATAGAACTTTAATATTTACAAACTGTTGCTTATAAATGATATAAAGTTTATAAAAATGTACAACAACCTTTTTTTTTTTTTATAATTTTATTTATTTATTTTTCCCCCAAAGCCCCGGTAGATAGTTGTGTGTCATAGTTGCACATCCTTCTAGTTGCTGTATGTGGGACGCGGCCTCAGCATGGCCGGAGAAGCAGTGCGTTGGTATGTGCCACGGATCCAAACCCGGGCCGCCAGCAGCGGAGCGCGCGCACTTAACCGCTAAGCCACGGGGCCGGCCCCAACAACCTTCTTTTAAGTAAAATTAGGCTGGTGCTGCTGCTTCCAGTTCTGCTTCCAATTCTCCCCAACTTGGCTTGATGGAGTTCACTTTCAAGGCGTGATCTTACCAATTTTCTTTTTGTAATTTTTTCCCAGTTTTATTGAGATATAATTGACATATAGTGCTGTATAAGTTTAAGGTGTACAGCATAATGATTTGACTTACATATAGTGTGAAATGATTACCACAATACATTTGGTTAACATCCGTCATCTCACATAGATAAAAAAAAGAGAAAGAAAATAAATTTTTCTTTGTAATGAGACCTCTTAGGATTTACTCTCTTAACAACTTTCATATATATCATACAGCAGTGTTAGCTATAGACATTATCTTGTATATTACATCCCTAGTACTTACTTATCTGAGAACTGGAAGTTTATGCCTTTTGACTACATTCCTACGGTTCCCCCTCCTCCACTGCCTGCCTCTAGTAACTGCAAATCTGATCTCTTTTTCTATGAGTTTTTTTTTTTAAGAGACCACAAATAAGTGAGATCATACAGTATTTGTCTTTCCCTTTCTGACTTATTTCACTTAGTACTGTGCCCTCAAGGCCCATCTGTGTTGTCACAAATGGCAGGGTTTCCTCCTTTTTTATGGCTGAGTAGTATTCCATTGTGTGTGTGTGTGTGTGTGTGTGTGTGTGTGTACCACAACTTATTTATCCATTCATCCATCGACAGACACTTAGGTTGTTTCCATGTATGTCTTGGCTATTGTAAATAATGCTGCTATGAACATAGGGGTGCAGATATCTCTTTGATACAGTGTTTTCATTTCCTTTGGGTATATTCCCAGAAGTGGAATTGCTGGATCATATGGTGGTTCTATTTTTAATTTTTTGGGAAATCTCCATACTGTTTTCCACAGTGGCTGTACCAATTTACATTCCCACCAACAGTGCACAAGGGTTCCCTTTTCTCTGCATCCTTACAGAAACTTGTTATCTCTTGTTTTTTTGATAATAGTGATTCTAACAGACCAGAGGTGATACCTCACTGTGGTTTTGATTTGCATTTCCCTGTGATTAGTGATGTTGAGCATTTTTTCATGTACCTGTTAGCCATTTGTGTATCTTCTTTGTAAAAATGTCTATTCAGGTCCTTTGCCCATTTTTTATTTTTTTTTTATTTTTTTATTTTTTTTTTTTTATTTTTTTTTTTGTGAGGAGATCAGCCCTGAGCTAACATCCGCCAATCCTCCTCTTTTTTTTTTTTTTTTTGCTGAGGAAGACGGCCCTGGGCTAACATCTGTGCCTATCTTCCTCCACTTTATATGGGACGCCGCCACAGCATGGCTTACCAAGCAGTGCGTCGGTGCGCGCCCGGGATCCGAACCAGCGAACCCCAGGCCGCCGCAGCGGAGCGCGCGCACTTAACCGCTTGCGCCACCGTTTGCCCATTTTTTAATTGGCAATTTTTTTTTTCTATTGAGTTGTATGAGTTCTTTATATATTTTGAATATTAAACTCTTATCAGATATATGGTTTGCAGATATTTATTTTTTCCCATTCTGTAGGTTGTCTTTACTTTTGTTGGTGGTTTCTTTTGCTGTGCAGAAGCTTTTTAGTTTGATGTAGTCCCACTTGTTTGTTTTTGATTTTGTTGCTTGTGCTTTAGGTGTCGTATCCAAAAAATCCTTGCCCAGGCCCGTGTCAAGATGCTTTTTTCCTATGTTTTCTTCTAGGAGTTTTATGGTTTCTGGTCTTATATTTAAATCTTTAAACCATTTCAAGATAATTTTTGTGAATGATGTAAGATAGGGTTGAGTTTCATTCTTTCACATGTGAATATCCAGTTTTCCCAACACTATTGAAGAGACTGTGTTTTCTCCATTGAATATTCTTGGCTCCCTTGTCAAATATTAGTTGACTGTATATGCGTGGGTTTATTTCTGGGCCCTTGATTCTGTTCCATTGGCCTATGTGTCTGTTTTTATGCCAGTACTGTTTGGGTTACTGTTTGGGTTACTATAGCTTTCTAATATAGCTTGAAATCAGGAAGTGTGATGCTTCCCATTTTGTTCTTCTTTCTCAGGATTGCTTTGGCTATTCGAAGTCTTTTGTGGCTCCAAATAAATTTTAGAATTTTTCTGCTTCTGTAAAAAAAAATGCTATTGGAATCTTGATAGAGATTACATTGAATCTATGGATGGGTTTGGTAGTATTGACGTTTTAACAATGTTAAATCTTCGAATCCATGAACATGGGATACCTTTCCATTTATTTGTGTCTTCTTCAATTTCCTTGTAGTATTGAGTAGAGATCTTTCACTTCCTTGGTTAAATTTATTCCTAAATATTTTATTCTTTTTGAGGGTATTGTAAATGGGATGGTTTTCTTTATTTCTTTTTCAGATAATTCATGGTTAGTGTGTAGAAACACACTGATTTTTGTATGTTAATTTTGTATCCTGCAACTTTACTGAATTTGTTTATTAGATCTAACAATCTAACAATTGGATCTAACAATTTTGGTGGAGTCTTTAAGATTTTCTACATATAAAATCATGTGATGACATGAAAATAGAGGAAATTTTACTTCTTCCTTTCCAATTCTGATCACTTTTATTTCTTTTTCTTGCCTGATTGCTCTGGCTAGGACTTCCAGTACTATGTCGAATAGGGCTGGTGAGAGTGGGCACCCTTGTCTTGTTCCTGATCTTAGAGGAAGAGCTTTCAACCTTTCACCATTGACTATGATGGTAGCTGTGTGCTTGTCATATATGGCCTTTATTATGTTGAAGTATGTTCCCTCTATACTTACTTTGTTAAGGAGTTTTTAACATGAAGGGATGTTTAATTTTGTCAAATGCTTTTTCTGTATCTATTGAGATAATCATATGATTTTTTTCTTTCATTCTATCATTATGATGTATCACATTGATTGATTTGCATATGTTGAACCATCCTTGTATCCTAGGGATAAATCCCACTTCATCATGGTGAATGATCCTTTTAATGTGCTGCTGAATTTGGCTTGCTAGTATTTTATTGAGAATTTTTTCATCTATATTCATCAAGGATATTGGCCTATAGTTTTCTTTTCTGGTAGTGTCCTTTTATGGTTTAGGTATCAGGGTAATGCTAACCTTATACAATGAGTTTGGGAGTGTTCCCTCCTCTTCGATTTTTTGAAAGAGTTTGAGAAGGATTGGTATTAATTCTTCTTTAAATGTTTGGTAAATTTCCCAGTGAAACCCTCTAATCCTGAGCTTTTTATTTTGTTGGGAGATTTTTGATTATTGATTCAATCTCCTTACTGGTAATTGGTCTGTTCAGATTTTCCATTTCTTCCTGATTCAGTCTGGGTAGGTTGTATGCTTCTAAGAATTTTTCTGTTTCTTCTAGGTTGTCCAGTTTTGGGGTATATAGTTCATAGCAGCCTCTTATGACCCTTTGTATTTGTATGGTATTAGTTGTAGGGTCTCAGTTTTCATTTATAATTTTGTTGATTTGGGTCCTCTCTCTTTTTTCCTTGGTTAGTCTAGCTAAAGATTTGTTAATTTTGTTTATCTTCTCAAAGAATCAACTCTTTGTTTTGTTAATCTTTTTTATTGTTTTCCTGTTCTCTATTTCTGTTCTAATCTTTGTTATTTCTTTCCTTCTGCTAATTTTGGGTTCAGCTTGTTCTTCTTTTTCTAGTTCTTTAAGGCATAGAGTTAGGTTGTTTGAGATCTTTCTTGTTCCTTAATGTAGGTGTTTATTGCTTTGAAGTCCCTCTTAGAACTGCTTTTGATGCATCCCATACATTTTGGAATGTTGTGTTTCCATTTTTGTTTATCTCGAAATACTTTTTTATTTCCCCTTTAATTTCTCCTTTGATCCATTGGTTGCTCAGAGAGTGTTGTTTAATTTCTATGCATTCATGAATTTTCCAGTTTTCCTCCTGTTATTGATTTCTAGTTTCATACCATTCTGGTCAGAGAAGATACTTGGTCTGAATTTCAATCGTCTTAAAATTGCTAAAACTTGTTTTGTGGCCTAACATATGGTCTGTTCTAGAAAATGTTCCATGTGCACTTGAGAAGAATGTGTATTCTGCTGTTGTCAGATAGAATGTTCTGTATATCTCTGTAAGGTCCATTTGGTCTATAGTGTTGATTAAATCTGCTGCCTGTATTGATTCTCTGGATGATCTATCCATTGTTGAGAGTAGGATATTAAAAATCACCAACCATTATTGTAATGCTGTCTATTTCTCCCTTGTGCTCTGTTAGTTTTTGCTTTATAGACATAGATGCTCCAATGTTGGGTGCATACATATTTACAATTGTTATATCTTCTTGATGGATTCACCTCTTTATCATCATATAATGACATTCCTTGTCTCTTTTTACCATTTTTACTTTAAAGTCCATTTTGTCTGATATCAGTATATCTATCCCTGCTTTTTTTTTTTTTTTTTTTAGTTGCATTTGCTTGATATATCTTTTTCCATCCCTTCACTCTCAGTCTATGTGTGGCTTTAAGGCTAAAGTGAATTCTTGTAGGCAGTATATGGTTGGAACTTGCTTTTTTAAAATCCGTTCAGCCATTCTATGTGTTTTGCTTGGAGAATTTAATCCATTTATGTTTAAGGTAATTATTAATAGGTAAGGACTTACTATTGCCATTTTGGGTTAATTGTTTTCTGGCTGTTTTGTAAATCCATTGTTCCTTGTTTCTTATCCTTCTGTTTTTTTGTGTGTTTTGATGTCTTTTGGTATCAGTATGCTTTGACATCTTTATCATGTTCTTTTGTGTTATTACTACAGGTTTTTCCCTTGTGGTTACCACGAGGCTTACATAAAATATCTTAAAATTATAACAACCTATTTTAAACTGATAACAGCTTCAATAGAATTCTTAAATTTTACACTTATGTCTCCTCCTCATATTTTAGGTTACTGATGTTACTGTTTACTTATTTTTTATATTGTGTAACTAATAACAGATTATTGTAATTATGGTTATTTTTACTACTTTTTTTAACTTTTGAACTAGAGTTGTAAGTGAATTACACACCACCATTATCATATTATGGAATCTAACTTTGACTATGTATTTACCGTTCCCAGTGAGTTTTACACTACCTTCTTATGCTTTTATGACGTTAATTAGCATTCTTTTACTTCCACTCAAAGAATTCCCTTTAGCATTTCTTTTAAGGCAGGTCTAGTGGTGATGAACTCTGTTTTTGTTTGTTCTGGAAAGTCATTTCTGAAGAACAGCTTTGCTGGGTATAGAATTCTTGGTTGACAGTTTCTTTCTTTCAATATTTTAAATATATCATCCCATTCTCTCCTGGCCTGAAAAGTTCTGTTGAGAAATCTGCTGGTAGTCTTATGGGGGCTCCTTTGTCTATAACCTCTCTCTTTTCTCTTGCTGCTTTAAAAATTCTTTGTCTTTGGGGCCGGCCCAGTGGCACAAGCGGTTAAGTGCATGTGCTCCACTGCTGCGGCCCGGGATTCACCAGTTCAGATCCCAGGCGCGCACCGACGCACCGCTTGGGAAGCCATGCTGTGGCGGCGTCCCATATAAAGTGGAGGAATATGGGCATGGATGTTAGCGCAGGGCGTCTTCCTCAGCAAAAAGAGGAGGATTGGCAGATGTTAGCTCAGGGCCGATCTTCCTCACCAAAAAAAAAAAGAAAAAAAATTCTTTGTCTTTGACTTTTAACAATTTAATTATGTGTTTCAGTGTAGCCATATTTGGATTCAACCTATTTGGGGTCCTTTAGGCCTCATGGATCTGGATGTCCATTTCTCTTCCCAGATTTGGAAAGTTTTCTGCCATTATTGCTTTAAATATACTTTCTATCCCTTTCTCTTTCTCTTCTAGAATTCCCTTAATGTGGATGTTGTTTCTTTTGATTGTGCCCCATAAGTCCCATAGGCTTTTTTCACTCTTTTTCATTATTTTTTCTTTTTCTCCTCAGACTGGATAATTTCAAATGTCCTGTCTTCTAGGTCACAGATTCTTTCTTCTGTGTGGTTGAGTCTTCTTTTGAAGCTCTTTATTGAATTCTTCAGTTCAGTCATTGTATTTTTCGGCTCTAGGATTTCTGGGTTTTTTTTGTGTGTGTGTGGTTGGTTTCAGTTTCTTTGTTGAAGTTCTTGTTTTGTTCATGCATTATTTTCCTAATTTCGTTTAGGTGTCTGTGTGCTACTGTAGTTCACTAAATACTGTAGTTCACTAAACTTCTTTGAGAAGATTATTCTGAATTCTTTGTCTGACAGTTCATAGATCTCCATTTCTTTAGGCTCAGTTATTGGAGCTTTATTAGTTTCCTTTGGTGGTGTCATGTTTACCTGATTTTTCATGATCCTTGATTCCTTGTTTTGGTATCTGTGCATTTGAGTAAGTGGTCTCCTCTTCCAGACTTTACGGGTTAGCTTTAGAAGAGAGAGTTCTTCAAAATTCAGCTCACTTTGGGTTTCTGGATGTGTCTGCTGGTACTTCTGTGAGCAGGTGGGGCTTGTTATCAGGGTCTATTTTTGGGCAAGGCCACTGCCCAAGCTCTGAGATTGGGAAAGGGGGTGCTGCTGGCTGACAACAGTTGGATAGGACTGCTGGTTTGGTTCCCTGACCAAGCGAGCCTGTAGGATGGGCTTCATGGTTGCCTGGGTGTTCCCATCAGGTTTACCAGATGGTCGGCACTGGGTACTATATTCAGCATAGGTGGGGCTATGAATTAGCTTCCCTTCCCTGGTGGGGCAGCACGACAGGGTCCAGGGCTTGCATGGCTTGTTGTTTGGGGACTCAAATCAGGCAAAAGCGTGCATTGAATTCCCCGACCAGACGAGGTCACTCTGCAGATGGGGAAAGTCATGGGCTTGGCTCTCTGTTCAAGTGCCACTGTAGGCAGGGCTGTTGGGCTATGCAGCTTCCCGTGTGCTCTGCTTGGGCTCCCTGGTCAGGTAGGCTGAATGCTGTATTCAGCAATGGGGGAGGAGGGGCTACAAATTAGTTGCCCTGTCTGGACACAGAGGGGAAACCAGCTCCAAAGCCAGCAAGGCTCTTTGCTTGTGGCCTTGACTCAAGCTGACCCATGAACCAAGTTCCCTGGCCAAATAGGGCCACTGGCTTTGCTCTCCAGACTATCAGCTCTGCCTACTGGACTCTCTGCTCAAGTGTTGCTGGGCTATGCAGTTTTCTAGGTGTTCTGGCCAGACTTTCTAGTTGGGCAAGGCTATGAGTGAGCTCCCCTGCCTGGGTAGGATGGAAGGGCCAGCTCCAAGTAGCTTCTCAGGTTTTCTCAATCAGGAGCTACACTGAGCAGTGGAAGGGGCTATGAATTAGCTTACGTGCCTCCTCCATGCCTGGCACTGGCTTGCTCTGCTGACTATCAACTCTGCCTGCTGTTGTGGACTGTGCAGTTTCCAGGTGTTCTTGCTGGAGTGTTGCTGGACTGTGCAGTTTCCAGGTGTTCTTGCTAGCCTTTCTGGTCTGACAGGGCCAGGAGCTACATGGCAGTGGGCTGGGCTATGACTCAGCTCCCCTGCCTGGGCAGGAGGCAGACCAGGCTGTAGGGCTGACATGGCTCTTCATTTGAGAACCTGAATCAGGCAGACCTACACTTTGCCAAGTTCCCTGGTCTGACTGCACCACCAACTTGGTTCTGTAGATGAGAAAAGCTGCTGTTTGGGACTACTTGGTGCTGCAGGTAGGAAACTCAGTCTGCCAAGATCCCAGTGCTGATTGCTGCAAGCCCCTCCCTGCTTCTCTGTCACAGATTCCCAGGGCCCAGTGGTCAAGCCCTGCAGATTCTCTAGCAATTGCCAATGGGGCAGGACTGAAGTTGGGACTCCCAAGAAGTGAACCACAATGCTGGGGGAGCTGGATGTCCACCTTGGGCTCTCTTCTCCCACTGGAGGAACCATTGGCTCTAGGGAGACCTCTCTGCATGGTGCCACACCAACCTGGGGGAGGGGCAGTGTGGTCAGTGTGTAGCCGCTCCTCTTACCCTTCCAATGCGCTCTGTCTCGTTCTCTGCAGTGCAGGAGGGTGCTTCAGCCTCTAGGATTCTCTCAGTGGTGTCTTGTCCATGAATAGTTGTTTCTTCTTGTGAGGGGGAGTGAAGTTAGGAAAAACCCATGTTGCCATCTTGGTGATGTCACTTCTAAGGCATGATCTGATGGAGTTGAATCAATCTGTCAGGATAGCTGTACCTCCACCTGGGCCTCACATTGCCCATCTCTTG
This sequence comes from Diceros bicornis minor, assembly GCF_020826845.1. Taxonomy (NCBI): domain Eukaryota; kingdom Metazoa; phylum Chordata; class Mammalia; order Perissodactyla; family Rhinocerotidae; genus Diceros; species Diceros bicornis. Next base: position 8,510,901 of record NC_080765.1, on the reverse strand, counting down.
AGCCTGTTACTGTTGACTGTATCCTTATACAGTAGACTCGTCTCTCTCAAGAATCTCATTCACTTTTGGTTTTTAAAGATGCTCAAGTTAAAAACAACAATGAACAAACCCTTATTCAGTCCCTCATATTCCTCTTAATATAACTTCTCTATTCTTCTAAATAATTCTTAGAGAAAATCAAATTGCATTTTTTCAATAATACTTGGGAAATTGAAATAACTTAAACATTATCTATGAGACATAGTCAGAACTATAAGCAGAGAAAATTTATACAGCCATACCTCGTTTTACTGCAGTTCATTTTATTGCACCCCGCAGATACTGTGTTTTTTACAAATTGAAGGTTTGTGGCAACCCTGTGTCAAGTAAGTCTATTGGTGCCATTTTCCCAACAGCATTTGCTCATTTCGTGTCTCTGTGTCACCTTTTGGTAATTCTTGCAATATTTCAAACTTTTTCATTATTATTATATTTGTTATGGTGATCTGTGATCAGTGATCTTTGTTACTATTACAATTTGGGGCGCCATGAACCACACCCATATATGACGGTGAACTTAATCGATAAATGTTGTGTGTGTTCTGAGTGCTCCACTGACTGGCCATTCTTCAATCTCTCTCCTGCTTTTTGGGCATCGCTATTCCCTAAGACACAACAATATTGAAGTTAGGTCAATTAATAACCCTACAGTGGCCTCTAAGTGTTCAAGTGAAAGGAAGAGTCACACATCTCTCACTTTAAATCAAAAGCTGGTTCTTTAAGTAAAAAGATAATAAAAATGGACATCCTCAACCTAGTACAGCCAGAACAAAAGTGATAAAACACACGTATACTAACTAAGAAGGAAAAGTAAATAACCACAGATAAAATTTTTCTAAGTACAGTAATAAAATGCTATGTACACTTCTAAGCTAATAAATTTGAACAATTTGAAATTATTTTCTAGAAAGATGTAAATAATGAAAGTTGAGTCAAGAAAATGTAGAAAGCCTGATAGGTAAAATAAGTCAGACAGAGAAAGTCAAATACTGTATGATCTCACTCATAAATAGAAGATAAAAACAACAAAAAACAAACACATAGATACAGAGATTAGACTGATGGTTACCAGAGGGTAAGCGGGGAGGGAGGAGGGCAAAAGGAGTGACTGGGCACACGTCTATGGTGATGGATGGTAATTAGTCATTGGGTAGTGAACATGATGTAGTCTACACAGAAATGGAAATATAATGATGTACACCTGAAATTTATATAATGTTATACACCAGTGTTACCTCAATAAAATAAATAAATAAATAAATGAAAAGAAAATATAAGCCTGAATAATCATGGGAGAAAAAATACCAAAAAATTACTCCCCCTAATTTAATTTTTATGAGCAAGTTCTTTAAAAAATTTAAGGAAGCACTTATATAAGAATTATTATTATATTATTTTTTTGAAACTCCAAAGCGTAAAATAAGATAAAACCTTGCAGTTCATTTAACAAAATTAGCATAACCAAGATATGAAAACTTGATAAAGATAAAAAATGAAAATAATAGACCATTGTTTCTTAACTAGGAAAGAGAGAGTGACATGGAAACCACACAATGGGAATTCTGGGAAGATGGGGGTGGCCGTGGTATAGGTTTTTTCATCTTCCTACATTCCCCTATAAACACAGCACAATTAGGATAGCAAAACCCCAAACCCATAAACTGCATATACAACCATATTTTGTGAGAAGGTATCACCATGAAAGCCAAAATATGAGTAGAGAAGGACAAACCAACTGCTACAGAACCTGCATGGTATCAGAATGTAAAAGGGATGCAAAAGAAAGTAACAGACATAAAAGACAGAGAGAAGCAGTTGGGTATCTATAGACCTGAGAATATGAGAATTCAAAATTCCCAAGAACTCATGGGAAAGCATGGAAGGCCCATCTGAGAAGAGCAACTGAAACAGAGTGAGACTGTGTACACTCCAGTTTACTAATGATTACAGGGGCCAGAGGAAGGCTGAGGGGCTAGGGCAGTCGGGCCCTAGAAACTCTCGCAGCGAACAAACCAAAGCTCCTTCCAGGAAAACCTCCATACTGAGGAGAAAGCACTAGGAGTAGAATTCAAACTGAGAGGGATGAGACAGTAGGGGCAAAAGTTCCTCAAGGAGAGGAAATATGAGCTAGGGACTTTCTGTTTGACTTCAAGATATGAAGGCTACAGACTAACTCTTATGGCCGTTCGTGAACTCGAGGAACATGTTCTCACAAGCCCTTCCTAAAGAGTCTACCGGAGATGGGCTTTCAGACAACACAACCAAATGACCAGAATAATGCTGACCTAAGAACTGTGGCAAGGATTAAATAGGCCCCATTTCACCTCAAGAATAAGATCTTCCTGACTACTCTCTTAAAATAGCATTCCACCCTGTATCTGCCCCCTGACCCTGCCTTAGTTTCTCTTTTTTGCAGGTATCACTACTTGAAACTTAGTTATAACCACTGCTATATTCCCAGAGCCTAAACTGTGCTAAGCGTATTCTGGCGACTCTGTTTCATTCTTTTTTCTTTGATCTCCTCTGACTGGGTTTCAAAGTTCCTGTCTGTTAATGCACAGATTCTTTCTTCTGCTTGATCCATTCTGCTCTCTTGCATTTTTCATTTCACTCATTTTATTTTTCAGCTTCAGAATTTGTTTGGTTGTGATTTCTATCACCTCGTTAAACTTCTCATTTTGTTCATGTGTTGTTTTCCTGATTTCATTAAATTGTTTTTCTGTTTTCTTGCAGCTCACTGAGCTTCCTTAAAACAGCTATTTTGAACTCTTTCTTGGGTAAATTGCAGACCTCTGTGTCTTTGGGGCCGGTCACTGGAAGATTATTGTGATCTTTTGGTGGTGTCATGTTTCCTAGATTTTTCATGTTCCTTTAAGTCTTGCGTTGCTGTCTTTGCATTTGAAGTAGCAGTCACCTCCTCCTGTCTTTACTAACTCCCTTTCGGAGGGAGATACCTTCTTCAGCCCTGCTAGGGGTTCTGAGGCTTTCTCAGACTGTCTATGGACGCACCTGCTCCACATTTCTTGCTTCCTCTTATGGCAGAATTCTTAAGCTTGTATGCCGTCTCTTGATCCTGCAGTGTACCAGGGCAAGTGCTGACAGCTTCCTTTTTGCTTTTCCAAGATTGGTGCTAAAGCTCAAGTTTGTGGTCTCTCCCTGCCCCACAGATTTGGGCCAGCTTTCTGTGTGGGCTTACTAGCCATCTGCCAAAGCTCACTCTCACTGCCATCAGGAGCACACACAGGGAGCTGGCCACAGGGTGGAGGTATGTGTGGGTGAGGCACATGGAGTGCTAGGGGTGCCCATGGGTCAGTTGGTGGTAGTGATCTGCTTTCTCTCTCCATGGATTTGCCTTTTCTGGACATTTTCATATAAATGGAATCATATGTCTTTTGCATCTGGCTTCTTTCATTTATAATTATTTTGGGATTCATTCATGTTGTAGCATGTACTGTGCTCCTTTGTATTGCTGAGTAGTATTCCATTGTCTGGATATACCACATTTTATCCATTCATCAGTTGATGGACAGTTGAGTTGTTTCCACTTTTTGGCTATCATGAATAAGCAATGTAGGTGTGTAAGTCTTTGTGACTATGTTTTCATTTCTCTTGGATAGATACGTAGCAGTGGAATTGTTGTGTCATGTGCTAAGTGTGTGTTTAACTTTTAAAATAAATAGCCAAACTGTTTTCCTAATCGGCCACATCATTTTACATGCTATCAGTAACATATGAGGAGGTCTAGTTTCTCCATGTCTTCTCCAACACTTAGTAGTGTGTTTAAATTTTTTTAATTGGGCTGTTTGTCTCATTGAGACAAGCAAAAAAGAACTCATATAAGAGTTCTTGAGGCTGGCCTGGTGGCATAGTGGTTAAGTTTGTGTGCTCTGCTTTGGCAGCCTGGAGTTCGTGGGTTTGGATCCTGGGCGCGGACCTACACACCACTCATTAAGCCATGCTGTGGTGGTGACCCATGTATAAAATAGAAGAAGATTGGCACAGATGTTAGCTCAAGGACAATCTTCTTTGCCAAAAAAAAAAAGAGTTCTTTATGTATGCTGGATACAAGTCATCCTTTGTCTAATACGTTTTACTGATATTTTCTCCCAGTGTTTGACGTGTCTTTTTTATTTTATAACAGTATGTAAGGTAATAATTTGCTTTGGCAGACGTGGCCTGTGGGAACACCACAAGCTTACTACTGAGCGCTTACTCTCTGCCTGGCACTTAATGCTTACTTGTATTAATGCATCTAATCTTCACACCACCCCTGTGAGGTTCCCCTTTGGCAGATGATGAGGAAACGAGGGCACAGAGACATTAACTTGCCAATGTTACAGAGCTAGGAAGTGCCAGAGCTCAGCCTTGAGTCTAACCAATTTGGCTCAAGGCTGTGCTCTTACCTGCTACACTCTGCTGCTTAGCAGAGGCTGTGCAAGACCCTTGACGTGGTGCCCAGAAGCCTGGGACAGGGCCAGCAATCCCAGTGGGTTGGTCTTCGTCAGTTACTACCACACATCTCCAGGCCTAGGCCTGCCACAGGTTATCCTGATATTCTAGAACCTAAGAGTTCATGTGGGAAGTGCAGATGAAGGTTTCCCTCAGTCCTTGTATAATCTGGCAATGGTATCAAGGTTCTACCTATTAGTCCTCCACTCTGGGCCCTCCACGTGGCTCCTGGGGAGGGAGGATGGATTGTTCACAGAATCCTACCTTCCTGTACGTAGTACCTGCCCCCACACTCCTCCCCTAGCCTCACCATCATACAGTGGAGTCGCCCAAGCCATAGACATAGTCTAAAAATCATTGCTGTTTTGAAAGATCCCAGATCCTATTGATATGATAGAACTATCCAAAGTGTTATCTTCCCAGAATCAACTATTTTAAACACATTCCAAAGTGGGTATCTGTTGGCCTTAGCAGACATGAAGCAACTCCTTACCAGGTCAATAATTTTACGTACCTTCTTATTCAGAGTCAAAGTCCTCTTTTTATTTATTTATTTATTTAATTTATTTTTTATTTTTATTTTTTGCAGGTTTTTTTTATTGTGAAATTTTTGTTGTACGTTATTGGTTGTCAGTCACCACATAAGTGCATCCCTCCACCCCTTGTGCCACCTCCCCGAGCCCCTGGTAACCACCAAATACTTCTATCTGTCTGTATGTTGGTTTATGTTCCACATATGAGTGAAATCAAGCACTGTTTGTCTTTCTGTTTCTGGCTTATTTCACTCAACATAATACCCTCCAGGTCCATCCATGTTGTTGCAAATGGGACGATTTTGTCTTTTTTTATGGCTAAGCAGTATTCCATGGTATATATATACCACACCTTTATCCAATCATCAGTTGAGGGACACTTGAGTTGCTTCCATGTCTTGGCTATAGTGACTAATGCTGCGATGAACATAGGGGTGCATAAGCCTCTTTGGATTGTTGATTTCAGGTTCATTGGATAGATACCCAATAGTGGGATAGCTGGATCATAAGGTATTTCTATTTTTAATTTTTTGAGGACTCACCATACTGTTTTCCATAGAGGCTGCACCAGTTTGCATTCCCACCAGCAGTGGATTAGGGTTCCCATTTCTCCACAGCCTCTCCAGCATTTGTTGCTTTTTCTCTTGGTGATTATAGCCATTCTAACGGGTGTAAGGTGATATCTTAGTGTGGTTTTGATTTGCATTTCCCTGATGACTAGTGATGTTGAGCATCTTTTCATGTGCCTATTGGCCATCTGTATATCTTCTTTGGAGAAGTATCTATTCATTTCCTCTGCCCGTTTTTTGATTAGGTTATTTGTTTTTCTGTTATTCAGTTGTGTGAGTTCTTTATATATTATGGAGATTAACAAAATCCTCTTTTTAAAGGCAGTTTTCAATTAAGAAAATAATAAGAATGTATGCAAAAGCCAAGAGGTTTTTTTTTTCCCTGGAACATGGAAATATTATAAATTTTCTGAAATTTTAATTTTAGAAAACCAAAAGACAAGCTATTCAGAAAAAAATACAGGTACCAGGAGACTCAAAGGAAATGTTGACAATTGTAGCTATGGGCTGCTGACACCTGCCTGTCTCCGGAAATCACTGAAGTGTTCTGTGGTCACCTTGCCCCTCGCAGCCCATGGGCACAGCAGCCCCCTGACGGGGTGAGGACACAGCCCACGAGGGGAAGTGGCGGAGCTGGAGCGTGAGCGGAGACGCCACAGTTACTGCAGGATTGTGTTAACGTTCATTGTAATTAAACTTTCTTCCAGAGAAAAAAGAAAAATCCAAGGATGAACAAAAGGAAAAGCTCAACACGTGGATCAGTAATATGTACATCTTTTTTGTGAACACACTCTTCCAAGCACATAAACATGAAGAAACTCTCAAGGAGAAAGTAAAGGAAAATAGGTTATGTAATGCAGCGAAGGCCAAACAGCAGAAAATTGAAAATGAGGAACTGGAGGCGAGGTAACTTTATGAAACCTCTCAGCTCCTTCTCTCTGTCGTGAGCTCTTAGTTATCTTCCTTTCCTGTCTTCTGTAGCTGCCAGAAGTTTCTGGACCAAGTGCTTTCATTAAAAGTACATGACTTCTGGGACCGGCCCGGTGGTGCAGCGGTTAAGTGCGTGTGCTCTGCTTCGGCGGCCTGGGATTCGCCGGTTTGGATCCCGGGCGCACACCGATGCACCACTTGTCAAGCCATGCTGTGGCGGCGTCCCATATAAAGTGGAGGAAGATGGGCACGGATGTTAGCCCAGGGCCAGTCTTCCTCACCCAAAAGAGGAGGATTGGCAGATGTTAGCTCAGGGCTGATCTTCCTCACAAAAAAAAAAAAAAAAGAAAAGGTACACAACTTCTTAAGGGTGGCACGTCCCCATGAGGGCCTGGAAGAGTCCTGCCTGTGGGCTCATGGCGTCGTGTGTTTCACAGCTCGCACAAAGAGGCAATGTGGCATAGTGGCTGAAGGTCAGGCCACAGATCTAGACTGCCCAGGTTCAAATCCTAGCCCCACCACTTAACTCTTGGGTAACTTTGGGAAGGATCTGTCACTGTATGCCTCAGTTTCCTCATCTGTAAGATGGAGATAATACCCCATAGGACTGTTGTGAGGATTGAGTGAGCTAATGTTTGTAAAGTGTCTACAACAATGCCTGGCACATGGTGAGCACCCAGTAAATGCTGCACACTTACTTTTCTAGAACCACTATCCAAGCTTGGTTCTATGCAGACATATCGGTCCAGAGTGCAAACGCCTGCCCTTGGTAAAGTGCACCTCAAGGCTGTTAGTCTGTTGAAGAAATCATTAAACTATACCCAGGGAAAAGACTACAAGAGCCTTTTAAAAGGCCACTTACTACCTGCTAAGTTAGCTACAGAGAAAAGTGGTTCAAAGTCACTTTAGGTATACGGAAATTTCATCACAGACTGCCTAGAAATGCATCACTTTTTATTTCAGGCAAAGTGGTGACTATTTACATTTTTGTTTACAAAAACTTGAAATCCAGGTATGGAATACTTTACATCATATACAGCATAAAAACTGGTTTTGAAATTTCAAAGGAACAAAAGGGATACCTTCTTGTGTTTGCTTTTTGTGTTAGGCTGAATAGCTTGAGAAAGGAAGAGGCCAAAAGACAAGACTTTGAGGTCGACATCACTGTGATCAAGGAACCAGTGGATGCCCCATCCTCGAATTTCACGCCGAGCCTCCCGAAAGAGGACACAGTGGCGTCTCAATCAAGCAGGTCCATCACAAGTAAGAAAAAGAAAAAGTAGAGTTTGCTGGGTTTGTAAATGAGCCACAAGGACAAGTAGATGTAAAAAGAGCTTAGAGCTGAAGCACTGTAACCAATTTTCTGACCAATAAAATTGCTTGTGTTTTACTTCCTGTCTTAGTGTTTTTGAAATACCACTACCCACTGTGTTTCAGCTTCCTTATGTGGTTGGGCCACTGAAATGCCTGCATTTTAAAAACTGAGTTGAATGAAAATAAACACATATGGGTATTAAATGAGTGTGTATTCAGTATGTTTTTCAAAAAATCAAAGTATAGGATTGGTGCTTAAGTTTAGAATCTGATGAAACCAATCTGAAAGCCGTGGGGAATGGATGAAGTTATTTAAACATTGAACTGCCTCCTTTGGTGTTTGTAACCACCCTGTGTCCAAATCCTACCTGTCCTTCACAGGCCACCTCTTACAGGGCTCCTTCCCTGGCCCTTTCCTACCGATTCCCACAGCACTGCAAACAGCATCGCATGGACACAAGGCCAAATGACTACACAAGGGTGAGGACCAAGTGTGCAGTCGGTGGCTAAGTGAATACTTTAAGTCTCTCTCTGTTAGAAAAGGTAACAGCTAATAATCTGTGTTAAATTTAAGGGTAACCACTAAAAGCATAAAAATACAATCAATGGGGGCCGGCCTGGTGGCATAGTGGTTAAGTTTCTGTGTTCTGCTTTGGCAGCCCTGGGTTTGCAGGTTCGGATCCTGGGTGCAGACCTACACACTGCTTATCAAGCCATGCTGTGGCAGGCGTCCCACATATAAAGTGGAGGAAGATGGGCACAGATGTTAGCGCAGGGCCAATCTTCCTCAGCAAAAAAAAAAAAAAAGGAAAAGAAAAAAACAATCTATAGCTTCCAAACTAGCAGAAGGAGGGAAACTACCATCCACCATAAAGCTGGGAGAAGGGACAACAAAGAAAAAGGATGGAAAGAGAATAGACAAAAGATGGCGAGGCAACTGCAAATAGACCAGTCCTCACCAGTGTAAAGGGTTAGCTCCCTCAACACCCCCCAACACGCCCACCCCTGAGATAATTATATTGGATTAAAGAAACCAAATTCAGGGGCCAGCCTGCTGGCACAGCAGTTAAGTGCGTGCACTCGGCTGCAGCGGCCCAGGGTTTGCAGGTTCGGATCCCAGGCGTGCACCTACACACCGCTTGTTAAGCCAAGCTGTGGCCGTGTCCCATATAAAGTGGAGGAAGATGGGCACGGATGTTAGCCCAAGGCCAATCTTCCTCAAGAAAAAAAGGGGAAGATTGGCATCGGATGTTAGCTCAGGGCTAGTCCTCCTCACAAAAAAAAACAAAACCAAATTCAACGTTACTCTTTACAAGGGCAACATCTTAACAAAACCGTAGAGAATGGATGAAAATAAAGATATGGAAAAAGATGGATGAAGAAAATCTAATCAAGATGATTGGAATAGCACGCAATAGTAAAAACAGACAAAACAGAATTTAAAGCAAACATCTGCGTGATACAGATAAAAATAATAATAAAAGGACCAACAAGCAAAAAGATGCATTACTCATATGCATCTTCCATACTAGCTGTGCAAAAGCTGACAGGCTCACAGGGAAGAAAACTACAATCATGATGGAAGAACCAGATGAAGAAGACAAACATTTACTAAGGGCATAGAAAAGTTAAGCAACTAAATGAAAAAGTTCGAACTAACACATAGAGTTGGAAACCAGAACGCAACAGAGAATAAACAATGACAAAAACACACTACATTTTAGGTTGAAAAGTGCAACAATTTCAAATGATACAGCAGAGACCACAATTTAATTGCGCTGCAGTTAAGTCGGCAACGAACGCACACAATAAAGAAAGCCTCATATCATTGGTAACGAAAACACACAATCTCAAGTAACCCCTGGGTTGAGGAAATCATAATGGAAATTGTGAATTATGTAAGACTGGGTGACAATGACAATGCTTCAAAGTGATGAGAAGTCAGTTCCCCCTCTCCTCCCTCACTTGGCAGGCTCATGCAGGTTCAGTGAAGGGGACTGTGGAGAGCTCCCTTCAGGGCCAGGGTAGTACTGGTTTTTCCAGACCATGCCTGGCCAGTTTTCACCCAACCTCTGGGATGTCCAGACCACCAAAAGTTAGGTGAAGTTAAATCAAACTCAGTCCGGCTACGTCTCAGCTGTGAAGATGCATACAGAGTTGTGGCTACTCGGAGTTCTCTGTGACAAATGAAGAATACTCGCTGTTTAGACCACACTGGGGCACTTGCATTAAGTTCTTCGGATTATATGTGCTCTAAAAATTAGTACTCAAGAAAAAATCATGTCTAGCAATTACTTTGGGCAGATGCCTCAAAGTCACCATTTCAGGTCTAGTGACCAGGGAAGGGACCCCAACTCTGAGAAGCTCTAGAATATCCCCAAGGGTGAGCCAGGGACCCAGTGGCCAGTGTAGTCCACAAGTAAGCAACAGGAGAGAGACTCACTGCAAAACCAGAATTTTAAAAACTTTAACAATTTATTAGTCTTATTTTCCAGTAAAATATTCACATAATGTCAAAAGAATGTAATGACAGAGATGTAGCAGACTACCTTTAATTAATTCCACATAAATATTTAAAATCTAAAAACCTCAGGGGATCATCAGACTGAGTAGAAATTTGATTCTTCAAAGCAAGTATTGCTTTACTATTGTCATTAATCCAGTCAATAATATGACCAATAACCTGCAGTGGTAAACAAAATGCTTGCTCAGTTGTTTTTGAAAAGATGTTCTGGCGAGCCGTTATCAGTCAATCCAAGAAGAATATGTTATTGAACTGCGTTGCACAAAGTTTCTTTACCTCTTCTGCAAAAAGAACAGAAAACAGTAAGGAAGAGAGGTTTTCACTTAAAAGCTTATATGATATGTATTAGTACCTTAAATTCTTCTGGAATAACAGTGGGGATAAATAAATGTCTGCATTAATTTTGACCTTAAATCTCAGAAGCCTAGGTAAGAAATGTTAACAAATCGAGAGAAAGGGGAAAAAAAAGTCTAACGTGCCCATGAGACTTCAGTACTATTTGACACAGTGAAACACTGCTCCTTCGGGCCTGAGAAAGCTCAAACCCAGCACTCAAAGTGCCTACGACACCCATGGGTTAGGGCGCCAGGAGCGCAACTTCTAAAATCTTGAGAAATCTGATGCCACGACACAAAAACTCCAGCTGTAACCCTGAACTGTCGATCAAGTGCTCCAGAGGCATCATTACCTTGACTTTCCTCAATCCCCACTGTAATGAGACATGTACTTGATGATGTTTCTAATGCATACAACTATTCACACAAGTATTAATAAAAGAGAAAAATTTAATCTGCCCTAGAAGATAAACGTAGAAAAAAGAAACCTCACACCTAACTTTTGAGTTGGCACTTGGGGTGCACTCCCCCAACTGTCCCACTCCTTGCTCAGTTTCACGCAGAGCAGCGGAGGAGCCCGATGCAGTGAAGATGACACCACCCTTTCCTCCAGGGCCACAGAGCTGCCAGCATCAGTCAGAGCAGTTGTTCGGATCATGCCATGCAGCGGACCAGACTAACTGCTCTGGCTGGAAGACAGAAGGAAACTTCCACCTCATTATTCGGCACGTGTACAGACAGAGATGGCTGTAAATTGCCGTATGAACCTGGCAGCTCTGCATCAAAATGTGTGTTTTTATCACGGGAAATAAAAATGGACATTTTTAAACACAGTATATAAAGCCATGGGATTTTTTCTCCATTTGGCATTGTAGAAAATAATTTTCTTTTGGCCATTGTCAAGTTTCAGGAAAAATACAAGAAATTTTTTCACATACTTTTTCAAGGAACTAACCTATAGAAAAACATAGAATGGATCAAATGATGGTTTCCTTTAAGCAACAGAGGCATCTGCTTAAAACCTCCACAGTCATGATTTGTTCTATTCAGCATGTTTTTTAGTACACTGAAAAGGTAGCTTTTAAATATCAGTAGCATTAAAATTCTACTCAAATATCAAATCCTATTTACCATTTACTTCAATCAGGTTTGCGTTTTTTTGATTCAAAATAACATATAGCTCCCGCTGATCAGACTTCTTCCCAACAACCCAATAATCACTCATTGCTTTCACGATGATTTCTTCGTCTTCATCTACTCTGTAAGACAACAGTTTCAAAATACAATGGTTTATTACACATACGACTGGATTGTGAAAAACAAACATTCTAAAACAAGAAACAGGAAACTAGTCATTTGAAAAGTTCAGGGAATCATGTGCAAGTGACCAGTGACTTCTGGGCTCAATGACTCTTTGGAAGTGGCGCCCAGGAAGGTGGGCAAGCATGAGTCCCTCTGAAGGCGCTCTGGGTCACTTGGTTTTGAAGATGATTCCTTTAATGTCTCTCTTCTTACGAGAAAGGGGACACCTAGTTTGAGAAGTTGTTGGAATTACCTAGTAAAATCACTGTTGATATCACCCAGAATCTTCATTAAGTCCGGATGAACTGAAGTCAACGACACACTGGGTGTCTTCCTCATGTGAATTGTACTTTTCTCTGCTAAATTCATATGGTTGAAGTAGATAAACTTAAACTGGGGTTCTTTCTCAGACCTGTAAAAACACATCATTAAAATGGTAACATTCTGAAAGAATAATTATCCAAACTATACAACTACATCGTTAAAACTTTAAATCCACGTGGCTAAGGCCTTGTATTTTCAACGGCTGGGACTTCAAATCAAGAATCTCAGTTAGTTAAGATGTAACAGGCTCCTCATTTACTAGTAACTTATTTGATATCTGTGAGATATTCAATATGGATGAAATTTTCCATAGAGCTGAAGTTTATTTTTTAAAAATCAAAAATATTTAAACCATTTTGTGATGATTTTCTCAATAAAAGGATAACATTTTATAAATGGCAATCACTTGGTTATTTGCTGAAATTTTTAAAAAAATGCAAACTAGGGGCTGGCCCAGTGGCATAGTGGTTAAGTTTGCACGCTCCACTTCAGTAGCCTGGGGTTTGCAGGTTCAGATCCCGGACGTGGACCTATGCACGGCTTATCAAGCCAGGCTGTGGTAGGCGTCCCACATAAAATAGAGGAGGATGGGCACAGATGTTAGCTCAGGGACAATCTTCCTCAGCAAAAAGAGGAGGACTGGCAGCAGATGTTAGCTCAGGGCTAATCTTCCTCATCAAAAAAAAAAAGCAAACTAAATCAATGCAGGCCATTTATCTTCTAGTGGAGGGGTCAGCAAACTATGGCCTTGGCCAAATCTGGCCTTATTTTTCGAAGTAAAGTTTTACTGGAACACTGCCACACCCATATGTTTATGTATCGTCTATGGCTGCTTTCACACTTAAACGATAGTTGAGTAGTTGAAACATATTTAGCTCACAAAGACTGACCCCTGTTTTATCAAAGTAACATCTCATTTGTCTCACAGGGCTGGGGAATGAATGCATTCCATGTATTTAATCTGCCACAGAACTGAAGCTTACTACAATAAGTACAAAAGCTTTCATTCTCATAAATGGAGATCATTCTAAAACATTAGCCTTTTATGCTGCAGTATAATGAACATTTTAATTGGGATATATCTCTTTATTATTTTAAATGACTGGGCAATGCTACTACACTGCCTCCCAGGTCAGAATCGGATTCCTCAGGAAACCACCCAGACAGCTGGGCCACACAGCTCACAGGGTGCCTCCCCTCTCACCTCACACTGTGCCCTTAATTTACACTCTGGGGTCTGGGTGAGAGCCTGAGCAGCCCTGCAACTGGGGGACTCAGAAGCCTTCTCTGCTTACTTCAGGGTTAGCAGCCATGTTCTGGAGGGTGAGGGTGCCGGAAATCCGACCTCCGGATAAGTGGGTTACTACTGTAATACTTTACATCTAGGTAAAGAAAGAATGTGGATGATTTAGTTTCCAGGAAAATGAAAACAGAATTCTTACAAAACCAGAATTTGTTTTTAGTAGGCCCCTAAAACTAAGAAAAGCAAATATAACTATAAGAAAAACCATCTGGAAAGATGAAAATTTTAAAACATGTTTCCAAAGAGTTGTAAACTTAGTTGTCCAGGTAGACAAACATCTACCCAGCTTCAATCGGGCTTAAAGATCTGGCTGTTCTGTCTAACCCTAAAAGACTCTCTATGGCTTTCCTCTTTCCCTTATTTATAATATGTAAAATACTCTTCTAAGAAGATCAAAATTATTTCTTTCGTACACCCAGATGGAAATTCACAGTAGAAAGGTTCTTTAGGCAGTTAAGATGGGCAAATGAGGCTTCCTTCCACTCCACCTCCCACGAAGGACGACACAGACACAGAAAGAGAACACAGCTACTTGCAACGTGCTGTGCATGAAGGAAGAGAGGTCTGCTCGCATTAAGCAGAGCAAGGATAATTTTCATCCGACAAGCTTATTAGTTATCAAAATCAACATCTAACAGTGTGTTAGTCTGAAATCAGCAGCAGCCACATTTACCTGGTATCTTTTCCAAAGAGCTAATAAGTTTTAGCTCTTTTAAACACTAAAGCATTTTTTTCCAAACACAAAATCACACAAATTTCTGGCCTTCTTAAAAAAGAACATACTAAACAGTTAACTATGTCAATATAAAATACACTAAACACAGGAAAACGATACAGCATTCTTCTTGACGACTTGCTGTGAAGTTTGGTATCTAAAGCTCCGCAGCAAAATAATGATATCCTCGAAGAACGTGGAAGGGTGGGGTCTGTCTTAAGTGGTTACATTCTATGCTTTTCCAGTTTGTGTGTCCAGTAACTTTTTCAACAAGATTTTCTGTCAACTCTTTCTTTACATCCCTTTGCCCTTTTCTTCTACTATCAGCTGAAAACCCAGTAACTATGATCGGTTGAAAGGTCCCAAGGAGCCCTTCCTGAGCAAACAGCATCACTTTTACTGAGATGCCAGCGAGTTAAATGTTTAAGGACCAGCTGTGTGAAAACCTCTCCAAACTCCAAACGCATGTCAGGCAAGGTCACTAGGAGCGCTGAACTGATGGAGGCAATCAGCAGGTGTTCCAGAGCGCTAACTGCTCATAGAGTTTCACCTGTGACTTCACCGGCTGGCTGGGGACGCTGGGACCACCTGGTGATTTTCTCTTGTTCTATCCTTCGTTCCCAGATAGCTAAGGTTGCCAGATATATGGTTTCTAGATGAATGTGGCTACTGGCTATTCCTTACTTATCAAACTGAAGTAAAGGTAAAAACGAGATTCTGAATTGATCAATGTGGACATTGTGAAAGGAAAACTGGTCTTAATTTATGAGTTACATATTCAAGTTCTTTCTCCTTGGAAGGGCCTCTCTAGAGTAATTAGGACGTGAGCTTGGAATGGGCATGTCAACTCTGCCCTGGAGAGAAGACTTTCTTTGCCCTGCTCTACCATGACACCACCACTGGACTACAGCCAGGGCTAACTGATCCCTTCCCACTTTCTTCCTGTTCCCTGTGTCCACTCCCAGGTCCGATCACCACCAACCCTCACTGTTAACGGTTGCACTCTTCATTTCCTGTAGGCATCTCCACGTGGTCAATCTCTTAAGCAACTGCGTTGTTTTACAAATTTATTCAAAAAGACTAATAAAAAAAGATTATTTAAAAAATTGCTCACAGGAAAGTTTCCTTTTCTAATATCTTTCTACTTCCTGTTTCTCACACTTTTCCAATTTAGTATTAGAACTGGGTAATGCATAGAGATATGTGGAAGAAATAGAAACTAAAGTCTCAGATTCAGAAAACTATCAATTTGGGGAAAAAAGGCTTAAGTTAGAGCCCTTCCTCAAGCCCTTAAAAATTCTAGGTGAACTAAAGGTTTAAACACAAAAGATAAAAACATAAAAGCACCAGAGACAAAAATGGGATATTTTTATAATATTGGAGTCAAAAGCCCCAAGTATGACACTAAAGATAGAAATCTAAAGGAAATGGTTAATAAAACTATGTATAAATCCCAAACTTGTATATTCTAAAAAATAGTAAAACCAAAGTTAAAAGCATATGTGACATGACTAAAGGGTATCACATTAAGCGTACTGATGTAAAAGAAAAAAAGATAAAGCACTTCAACGAGAAGAGGCAAAGGACATGACGGGCAGTTTGTGGAAGAGACAGAAGTGCCAATAAACCGATGAAGAGATGCCCCACCTCAGTGTCACCTATCAGACTGTCAAAATACGGAAGGCATAGAGAAGGACTGCTGGTGGCACCGATGGGAGTCTTAAGATAGCCCAGCCTTGTGGGGGTTTAGCCACAGTGGGAATGTGCATTCCCTTTGCCTGAGAACTCAATTCTAGGGATTTCTAAGGGGACAATTAGATGTAAGTCCTATATTGTTCAACACAGAACTGTTTATAACACTAATAGCCATAACCAGACTACCCATTAAACGGGAGAATGATTAAGCAAAGAGAACACACATATCCAATTAAACACCATGAAGCCATTAAAGAGAATAAGGTGGATCCATAATTACTGGTTTAAACCGATGTTCATACCATATTTTTTTAAAAAGCCACCGATTTACAGCATGATATATTTTTTAAAACCCATGAGTAAGACACCACTTGTATATGTCACTGTTTACATATGTGTATAAGTCTGGAAAGACAGAAGCCAAATGAGATAAGATTTCCAATATTCATATTTCTGAATTTAAAAGTTAAGGGCATAAACTACTCTCAAGAAAGAAAAATCTAAAAATAATTGAATTATAAATCCTTGAGTAGAAAAAAAAGGAGGTGTCACATAAATTAACAGAAACTGAAGACCAAACAAACTTACTTCATGCCATTCTTTCAAGGGTTGACCTCAATTTCACAAGGAACATTAGAAGAGTTGCCGTTTATGACTACGGATTCAACACTAAACATTATGCCCTGAGCAGAGCCCTTTGCTTTCAAGTGGGGGTTGCACCTGAGAGAACAGGCCGGGCACAGAGGTACCAGAACTGGCATCTGGGATCAGGCTAATACAGCATCCTCCACTCCCTCAACAATGCCCTTGAGATGCTGCCACTGGGGTCTTCTTTCCTCCTTCAAGGCTGCCTCTAATTTCTCCGGGATACGAGTTTTGGAGGTCCCAGAACTGGTGTGTAAATGGTTTGCTTTGGGTCAGAAGGATTTCCAGCAGGAAAGTACATTACCTTCTGTACTCAAAAGCTTTTATCTTTAGTCAGTTGATATTTATGATTTGGCAAGCAATAGCTCCTTATATGTAAAATCTCAGATGCACCAAGAACCATCTTAAGGTCAACTACATTTCTAGAATTCCTCTTCTTGGGCATGCCCCTAAATTGTGTGGAGTTTATTTAACCATCAAGTTTTCCAGGTACTCTATCTTCCTGGAGGTCTAGTGATATTGTACAGTGGTTCTCTTAACAGACAAAAAACTGTCCTCTAGGAAAGACAGATGTGTACTAAAACATATATAGCAAAATGTTAACTGTAGACTCTAAGTGGGGGGATATTGTGTGAGCAATTTTTCCAACCTTCCTGTTTGAAAATTTTCCTAATAAAATATCAGAGAGAAAACTACTTTCTAATGAGAGGATAATTAATATCCAAGGCCCTCTCCTTTCTTCTGTAGAATCCCAAGGAGAGTTAACCTTATTAAATAGAAAATATTAAAGCAAAATAGAAGGTGCTTGACAGCAAGTGAACCTCTGGACATTCGTTGACAAGTTACTTGCAATTCCTCACATCTATGGAAAGCAGAGGCAGGACAGTTATCATGTCCAGTGATCTCCCCGGGGTTTGGGGATGCGGGTAATCACACTTTATCACTCTCCACTCATAACGTGCACGATCCCAAACAGACTTAACTCACTTATGCCTCCTTCAAGAAAGAAAATCTGGCAGTTTCACGGTGAAAAAGATTAAATGATTAAGCAGCACTGCCAAGATGTAAGTTGGTCAGGCACTTTCATTTCTTGGCCTTATCTTTTCTCACACCAAGTAAACTGTCAACACTGACAGTCCACACACACATACAAAACCCAAACGTACTTTCACCCAGAGCCTGTCTGTGACCTCTCTACAGGCTGGTGCTTATATAAGACCATATACATATAACATGATCACTACGAACACAAGATTATGTATCAATTCACGGCATTTTAGTAACTTCTCAAACAGATGGGAAGTCCACGTAAAGAGGGCTTTTATTTCTCAAAGTACTTTCCATCTAGTCACTTTATCTTACCAGTAATTTGATTTTAGATTGAGAAGAGAGTAGAAAGAAGTTCAATGACTTCTCAGTGTTCTTAGAACCAAGGTGAGCTTGACTTTGAGTCTCTTGACACTTGGCCTAGAGCCTTTCAAGGCACCAGACTCAATACCAATGCACCAATGGCTTACATCACAGCCAACTTCACCCTATACATTTCTGCACAAGAGGCAAAGTGCTTTCAGTCTACGCAAAGCAAAACCCTGCTGATTACTACTGCCAGGGTGAATTTCACAGTCTGGGCTGGCCAAGTGGGATGTTAAATGGTACTCACGAGGCCAGTGCACAGGCATAGCTAGCACACCTAACCCCATACGCTCATGCCACAATCAGGGGAGAGCTGAGGGAATGTATTAATACAAGACCCAGCCCCAACCATCAGTCTGGGGCAGAAACACTCAGGAACAGTTCCCCAGGAAGCTTTTAAGACAGGACTGAATAGCACATTTGTTCTCTGGATTCAGAGAAAACACAAATGTTAGTATCGTCCATATTCTTAAGTAAAAACCACTCTTATTCTTCCAAAACCAGTTATATGCTTGAAAGTAAACACGAAGCAAAGTACAAACCCAGATATTCTTTTGTTGATGTTAAATTGCTCACAAATGTCAGATGCCAGCACTGTGAGCTGGGGCCCAACAATGCTGTCCAGTCTTCGGCAAAAATCCAACGTAGGCTGTATAGAGGCTAACAAGTAATTTAAAAAATACCAGTAAGTGTTATAATACTTTGTGTTAAAAAGATCAATATTCATTTTACCGTCTTAACAACAGTATTCAAATTAAAACTTTACTGATCTGGGAAATAAAACAAATGATGGAACATCCCCTCCCCTCCCAAATAGAATAGAAACAGAAGAGTCAAAATTAGTTATATTTAAGATGAAAAAGAGTCAAAGACCTATCTCACTGTGAATGTTGATCTAAGCATGCCCTGTGGGTGGTAAATTGGTTGCCACCCCAAGGAGACCTCAGACGGTCAAATATTTACTCAACAAACACTACACAGCACTTGTGGGCCAGGTGCTCTTTGGTGCTTTACAAACATTACCTCATTTAATCCTCCAAGCCCCCTCTGAGATAGGTACTCCTGTTATCACTTCAGTCAGGGAGGCACACAAAGGTGCCCAGGTCCTACTGCTGACAAGCAGGAAAGCTAGGACTTTAAAAATATTAGAAATAGCTAGTTAAGACGGCAGAGCTCCCAGATGGGGAACCGCGCTTGATATAGCCTCTATGTTGCTTATGACAACATATTTGTCATTTAGGAATAGACACAGCCAATTGTAAAGAGAAAAGGCTGAACTCAGACACAGGTGTGTACCTACCGTCAATCATAAAGCACACAGCTGCACTCATGGCCTGGGAGGAGAAAAGAAACCAAAGATTACAAAATGCTACAAAAAAAAAAACTTAATAACGAAATGCAGTGACCCTGTTTGAATCTTGATTTGAACAAATCAACTTTATAAAGGTATTTTTTGGAGTAACTGGAGAAATCTGGGTAAGGACTGGACATGAGATGATGTTAAGGAAGTCCTGCTTATTTGGTCAGGTGTGATAACAGCACAGTGGGTATGTCAGAATAGACGCCCTCATTAGTTAAGAGATGCAAACCGAAGTATTTATGAGTGCAATGACATGACGATTTAAAATGCTCTAGCAAAAACATAAAACATGTAGAGAAGGCAGATGAAAGATTAGCATATTATTATTAATTAAGCTGTGTGATGGGTACCCGGGGATTCATTATTCTAGTCTATTTTTGTGTATGTTTGACAATTTCCATTAACACAGTTAAAAAAAACCCCAGGAAATTAATGTCACCTTGTCTCACTTTTTATTATAGCAAATATTAGTTATGACATTAGCAAGTAACAGTAACCTACAGCAACCAAGACCATAAATAAAAATAACCAAAAATGTTTATCAATGCAATGCATAGTGTTAAAAAGGGTCGCACAGAACATATAGCCTCATGATGAAAAAGCAACAGACTGCCTGCTCTGCGGCCCGTTCCCCAGGCGCCACTGTTAACCGTTTTAGATAACACAGTTACACCACTGTCACCTTTAGACAGCGTACTGACTCCCTACTCACGGCAGGAGGGACGTGACCCCTCATCTGCCTTCCTCCTCCACCCCCTGTAGTTCACAGCCCTCTAGTTCCTGCACTCGTCACCTCACAGCCCCAAATGGCTCATTTCTCAAGCTTCCAGTCCCAGGCACAAGCTCCTGAAGGGCTATTTTTTAAATGAGGACATTTACATTCCCACCTGTCCCTGCACCTCTCCCCACTTCCACCTCTCAACTCTATCAGCTCTAACTTTATTTCTACATGGTCACAGTTAATAATACCTAAACTATTTTGTAATGAAATCATAACTATACACAGGTTGCAAAATTGGTGGCTTACAAGCCAGTTCTATCCAAATTTTGTGTTTCTTTGTGTATAAAATAATTTTGACTTAGACACCAACTAATTTTATACCCAAAATCCCAATTTCCGGCCTCTCCTGAAATATCAGGACATCTGGGAGCTGGCTCTGCATTCCGAGGTACCACCTGGTGGACATGAACAGCGGCTGGCCTCCTTGGGACATGTGCACCTGTGTGTCACAGTCGGCACCACTCCATACTGAAGCCCGGTCCAGCTTGCTTCCCTTACGTCTACTGTCAGGCATGTGCATATGTGATCTGTCTACTCCCTTACCCACATACTGATGTCAGACATTATATCATTTAGTCCATACACATCTCAGTAGGTATCCATAAAAGACAAAGATCTTAGAAGCACTTCCAGAATGGTGGCAGGAGGGGCTCCACAGACTCTCCCCAGTGAAACACTGGAGTTCCCACCCCCTGCACCTCTTCCCTGGGCTGACTTGAATCTGTACCCTTTGCTGTAATAAGCTGTAACTATGAGAATAATGGCTTCTCTGAGGCCTTGTGATTCCTTCTAGTGAGCTACTAAACCTGAGGGTGGTCCTAGTGACCCCCTGAACTAGCAGTTGGTGTCAGAAATGAGGGTGGGTTTGGGTCTCGAACTTTGCAACTAGGAAACATGGAATTGTTAAATGGGTGAATTATATGGTATGTGAATTATATCTCAATAAAGTTGTTTAAAAAAAAGATAAGAACTCTTTAACATGACGCCATTATCACACCTAAAATTATATCCATAGGTTGACTCTAAAAATGGAAATCCAATAAACAACATAGTGTACAGGCTCATATTTCCTTCATTAAGAGTTCAAAGTCACTACTCCTGAGTCATTCAAAGGAGAATGATTTTAGCTTGATATAAAAATGGACTTTTTCCCTACTCCAATTACTGCTCTAAATTATGCCTCATTTTAGTTTGGTTCACTTTCAGACAAAATCTTTCTATATATTTTCCCTGAAATTCTCTCCTCTAGCCATTCTTTATTACATCCTACATTTAATCAAATCTCTCAATCACACTATTTTATGAAACATCTTTTTATTCTGGAGCCCTTGCACCCAGAACAGAGCCCTCCTTCTCTGTTCCATTATGGAAGTACTTGAGGGGATAATTCAGTCAGCACACCTTAGAAGCTCTATCTTCTCAAGCCTGCCTGTTACTGTTCTCATGGGTAAAAAAGACTGTTTTGGATTCCAAGATATTTTCTTTCTTGGTTTCCTCACTTATTCTACTGAGGTAAAACCTCATGCAACAACCTAAGGAAGGATGCACGGGGCAACTTTTTTGAGATTTTTCATGTTTAATACATCTTTCTTCTATCTCATCTGTGATTGATGGTTTGGCTTGGCAAAGAATTCTACACTGAAAATCATTTTCTCTCAGAATTTTGCAAGCCCTCCTTCGGGTGTAACCTAACATCTAGTGCTGGTAAGGAAACTGCTAACACCAGTTTTATTTACAGGTGACCTGGTTTTCCTTCCGGAAACTTCTAGGATCTTCTCTTTATATTTCTGAAATTGCCCATTTTGGAACGGGTGTGGGTGGGAGTGGGTCTTTTTTATTCATTGTGCCAGACATTCTGTGGGCTTTTTCAATCTAGAAAATGCGTTCCTCTTCAGCTAGACATTTTCTCATAATATTACTTTACTAGTTTCTTCTCCTCCACTTTCTGTTAATCAGATGTTAAAATTCCTGAACTGATCCTTTCTCTCATCTTTCCTCCACATTTTTATTTCTCGTCATTTTATCTTATATTCTAAGGCAGGGCAACTTATCTTTAACCCTTCTAATAAATTTCTAATGTGAAAAATTATAGCTTCGGGGGGAGCTGAGAGGTTATTGCTTATTGGGCACAGAATTTCTGTTTGAGGTGAAGAAAAGTTTTAGAAATAGATAGTAGTGATGGTTGTACAATATTGTGAATGTACTTAATGAACTGTACACTTAAAAATGGTTAAAATGGCAAATTTTATTCTACGTATCTTACCACAATAAAAAAATTCTTAAATTTATATTTTCAACTAACCTAAGTTTAATATAACCTTGACTCTTTCATGTCATCCTGTTTCAGTTTTAGATACACTTCTCTAATCTCTGTGGATACAAATTTTTAAAAGTTCTCTTCTGTTCCCAGAATCATTCTTGTTTCTCTCAGGACCTATAGTTTTGTTTTTCCAGTCATACTTAAGAGTGGAGAAAAGCTGACCGGAGAGGGAGGCTTCACTTCAAGTGCAGGATGAGGGCGGCGGTCATGCAGGCACGCAGTAACACCGGAGGCAGCAGGGCCTTATTCTCAGGTGCTGACACCCACATGAGCTCTCCCGATTGTTTACTTTCCTTAAAAGGACCCTCAGTTTTCACCCAGGGATAGGTGTTCAGCTGCCTGCCTGTGTGCAAGGAAGGGGAAAGGGGTGGTTGACTGGTTTACATACAACACCTCAGTAGAGAGGGTGCCTCAGTGCACTCTCACTCTTACAGCCTCCTTTCTATCTTCCAGGAGGATACAGAATTCCCTCATGCTCTGAAGTTCATCTCCTTCTCGTGCTCTTATGGCATCATTTCTAAGCCTTTATGAATTAAAATATAATTGTACTCTCGGGTGGGAAATAGGACAAGCGAATATGCTCAGCCTTTCTTGAACCAAAAACTGCCTTTAAAAAAACCAACCTAACAAAAATATATAGCCTTACAAGATATAGCCTGACAGAAACTATCCTCACAGAATTACAAAGTTCACTGCTTTAAAATCAGAGTGAAAGCAGAATTCGATGAAGTGTGGTGAGGCCCACATCCAGAGGTATCTAACTAACGGGCAACGCTGACCTTCAACGGCCTTTGACTTGCACACGCAGGACTTCAAATGTTTATGAGTCATATAGCCTTAGACAGTTTCTCTTTCACTAATAAACAAAACCATTTAAAAGGAGCTAAAAATAAGCCTCTATTCCAGAAGAGCACCCGTTTTGAGTTTTACAATAATCAGAACTTCCAACATCTGTTCCGAGAAACATTTAAGAGGTTTGCATACAAACTCATGTACACGTGCAAGAAAGATTACTTTAGTATTAATCTGTAACATGGCAGGGAAGAACAGTTGTTACCTTATAAACAATTAAATGGAGTGCTTCGTAAGTGTCATCTGTATTTATAAAAATTTTGGGAAATCGGCATTTTGCTTCTGGATCATTAAGGTTCAAAGGTCCAGTAAGAAATCTGAAAAGCAAGCACAGAGACAACCCAATTCAATTAGGTAAATTATAAACAGGAATATATAAACAGAGTACATTCCTACTTAATATGTATCCACGTTTTTGAAGCTAGACACTACTTAGAAAACATCAAATCAGAACATGATAAAATAATACTTTGAATCCATCGGAAATGACAGAATTTCCTTTGTTGATTATTGTCAATAAACTGGCACAAAGGTAATTCAGTGTTCATGATTTTATCTTTACCAAAAACAATTAAAAAATCCAATACTATATATCAAAGAACAGAAGTCCTACCTTCCATAGTGTTGAAGATTTCCTGGCATTTCTGCTCTTATTGGAGAATCCCTTCCCGCCAACTATAAACAAATTTAATGTTGAGAAATGACTTAATAGATTTTCTACTTTCAAAGCTTTGAAAAATAGCACTCTTTTCTACTAGCTGGCTCCATGTCATTTTTCTGTATCAATTTCTCACATCCCTCCCCACCAAAAAGAGGGAGAGGGGATTACAGAGGTACATAAAGAACTCACTGATTTTAATCAGGACTATCGTGACATAATTTCATCGTATCCTAAATTCCATACACTGATTTAGTTCCTCTTACAGCAGTAACTGAAATCTCCCATGTGGTTAGTACATGCTAGGCAATGGCATACATTACTCAATTTCACCTCACGGGACCCCCATGGGGAATACCCTCTTCCTATTTTCTAGGTGTGGAAACGGGCGTTCACAGAAGTTCACCAGCGTGCACAGCTCCTAAGCGGCAGGGCCAGGCATCAAACCCAAGCTTGTCTGACATCCAAGTCCCTGTCTTCAGCCATGGCATCGTGGCTCCCACAGCTGTGTATCTGCAGCACACTCCTAGTTTCTTTTGCTGAAGATATACTATTTCAACACGCATAGAAAATGAAAAAAAATCCAAATCCAAATCCAATAGTCATGTTAGCTAACACTCGTTACTCTTCTAAAAATTTCTGATGTTCTCCTAGTCTATATAAAATTTTAGCGCACAACGGCAAATTAAAGATTGGAAACGTAGTAAATGCAGTAGTAGAAATGCACAGCCAACTCTCAGATACGCAGTTTGTCCTGAGAGGGAAGACCTCACGCATCCACGTTCACATCACCATGTTGTATAACATAGGGCTTCCTATGTTATCAGCCTGGCTCTTTGGGCATATAATAAAGTACCAAATAGAATTTCCTGTTGTTGCAACAGCACTGTCACACGCAGGAAAGCCTCCTTAGTGATCCTTCTGCGCGTGTGGCTGTAAGCAGGTGCTTTAGCATCAGGCAGACCCTGAGATCAAGTCCTGGCTTGCCACTTACTAGCTGGGTGACTCTGGGCAAATCATTTAAGCCCCCTAAGCCTGGGTATCCTATCTGTAAGGTGGAGATAAGGTACCCAGCTCCTCGGATTGCTGTCAGGATGTCATGAGATAACGCATTTGCTGGGCACTTAGTCCAGTGTCTGGCATATAGTACATACTCCAGAAACGGTAGCCACTGTATTCAAACTACCTAGAAAGGAACTAAGCAGGGGACCAGGTCCTTATTAAAACCTTGCTTTTAATTTCTTATCAAACAGATGTTTCCTGTTGGTTCAAGTCATGGCCTTAAAAAATAGAGGGAGGAAGGGAGGGAGAGTACAAGACCGAGCGCACGTGTGCACCTGAGCCAAAGCCATGACTTGATGGGCTATGAATACTTTTCACTTCCAATCTAATTAAAGCCACAGAAGGATACAGTGGGGAGAATGCTGGGGTATTATTTACGGTTCTCTGCAGAAAACTGGGAAATTAAGTACCAGAGTAGAAAAGCCAGGCAGGCAATATAACATCTACTCCAAATTAGATCTCCTGGCTGTAGATGAAAAGCCCGTAGGATTAAGCATTGTTTTGCCAAAGATCCCTGACATTTTCAGAGTTCCTGGAACCCTACCTAAAAACCCAGTTTCTCCTCTACTCAATGAACTTCTCTCCTTAAAAACACACCTTTACTATTGCATTTGAATGTAACAAAATGAAGAAGAGCTGACATACCCGGTTTTCTGTGCTAAGTGATATACAACTAAGTAAATATCACTAAATATCACACTAGTAATGTAAAACATAGATCAAAACTGTCCCACTCACCATGTTACTCCACCCTTCTCCTCACCCCCCCAAACCTGTGGATGTGTGTGTATATACATTAACACATACATACACATATATATAGAAAGAGAGAGACATTAGTACCCAATCATACCTCAGGTTCGATATGCCTTGGAAATAGAGATGTGGTGAGGTATTTGTACAAAATTCTCATGTCATCTTGTTCTAATCCACTCCTGAAATATCAGAAAAGCATTGTGTTACAAGTTTGGGATTGGTCTTCTGTCTTTCCATTGCTCTCCAATAAAGGTCACCTTCTTTTTCTTCTACATTGTATCAAGAAGTCCTTCCCTTGACCCGGAAGTTCAAGAAGGGAATGAAAGAAACTTGGGTCTCAGCAACAGAACTTTATCCTGACCTGCTAAAGGCTACTACTGTGTAGTCTCGCATTTTCTATGCCATTTTAAATAAAAAGTCACAACAGATTGGATTTTCTGCTTGCATTCCATGCAGGATTCTTCAGGGAGCATTAACAATCACAACGCTCCAGTTCAGGCAGCCGATTTCTCTTTGCTTTCTGAGTTACAAGCTAATGCCACATTTCCTTCACTCAGCATACCCTGGAAAATACTGGGAGCTTGATCCTGCTGTGTCTCAGAAATGTAAGTGGATTTTAGTTCTCTGGATTTCAGTGTAGGCAAAAAGGAGGAAGAGAAAGAAACAAACTTTCAGGCCAACTGTCTAATGTGAAACGAGGCAAGAATAAGTAGCATGTGGAAAAGTTCTGAGAAACTAGCAGGTGTTGGACTCCACGTGAAATTAGTTTGTTAGGTAAAGATATAAACGGATGGTGAGTCTGTATCTGGTGTTTCTTCTGTTCAAGATAATTGAAAAACTCCTGTGGGGAAATCTGATGTTATATCAATCAAGCCTCTACGCACACTCCAGAGGCTCTCTCTCGTTTTCCCAGGGAAGCCAAATGTTAGAAAAAGTCTGACTTGTCTTGGCCAATAAACGCTGCCCACCTCCCTGCACTCTTCCCATTCTGTCTTACCTTCTCCTCTTCCTACACCACCTCTCTTCTTCTGAGGTTTGATTTTCATCACGTCTTCTCCAGAACTAAAACTGTAAGGGAGCCCTAAACCCTCAGGTAGGTTTGTTTTGTTTTCTGACAAGGAGAACCTTTAGTGCTTGTCCTATGACAACCCCAACTCTGAAACTATCTCACAGCCAACCGGCCAGATGTAATTTCCAAATCAAACACATCGAAAGTCACCCATTTTTCTCTTTTGCAGAATGGAGACAAGGGGAGAGAAAGAGAAAAACAAAAACCAAACCAGGTTCTGGATGTTAGCTTCTTTTTAAGACATAAATAAAAAGCACCAGTGCAGAGGGGTTGTTAACAATAAGTAGAAGACAGTACATAGACAATTATGTGCTGGGCAATTTCTTTTAGAGCTGCACTTCCAGTAACAATAGCTACAGGCACATCTGGCTACTGGACCACTGAAATGTGGCTAGTCAAAATGAGTGTAAAATAAACTGGATTTTTAAGATTTAGCACAAAAATAATAGCTCTTTAATATAAAATTTTTAATATTGTTTACATGTTGAAATATTTTAGATATATTGGGCTAAAAAATATATATGTTATTAATTTCACCAGTTTCTTTTCATCTTAACGCAGCTAGCAGAAAATTTAAAACACTATATGTGGCTTGCATTCCATTCTGCTTGGATGGTGCTGGTCTGGACCAGAGGAAAGTGAGCAGAAGCAGCCTCTAAAAGGAAACGGAAGACAATATTTCTTAACTGCTTACTCTGTGCACTGTGCACTGTGCTCAGGGCTTGGTTTTTTTATTTCACTTAAAATTTTATTTCACTTAAAATTTCACTTAAAATTTAAAAGTTAAATGCGCGCGCTCTGCTGCAGCAGCCCGGGGTTCGCCGGTTCGGATCCTGGGCACGCACCGACGCACTGCTTGCCAAGCCATGCTGTGGCGGCGTCCCATATAAAGTGGAGGAAGATGGGCATGGATGTTAGCCCAGGGCCAGTCTTCCTCAGCAAAAAGAGGAGGATTGGCGGACGTTAGCACAGGGCTGATCTTCCTCACAAAAAAAAAAAAAAAAGATTTAATGGTGGGCATTAAATACTTTAGTGTCAGTTTTCTGGATAGAAAATTTAAAAAGAAGAAAATTAAGTTGCAGCCAGCTGTTCAGAGCACAAAACACCAAGTAGGAGAGTCCCACTTTGCCTGTGGAGAGGCCTGCCCTGGTTGTAGGATCTCATCAGCTCTGACCATAGCAACCCTCTCTAGATCTGCCACCCCCGTTCCTGTTCCCGCTCCCCTACAAAAACAAATGAAGTAATACTGTGTTATAGTTATGTAAGATGTTACCGCTGTGGAAAAGTTCTTACAACTGCACGTCTATCTTCAATGATCTCAAAAGAAAAAGTTTCAAAAAAATCAAACAAGAGTTCCTTCTTTAGCACAAATAAACAAATACATAAAGCAAACAGAACGCTGCACTGACAGGTCCAAACGATTCAGGACTCTGATGTGGTTCACATCAAACAAGGGCCCACTCGGGCTCAGAAGTATACATGTTCTCAAAGTTTCTCAAATATAGTTATTTAATATGAATTTTTTTCTTTAAAAAAAAAACAATCAAAAACTTATCTTCAGCTTAAATCTTAACTGATTCATTTGTGTGTATAAAATGCTACTACTTTGTCAAGATTGATTTTTCTTTCTGTTTTATTTCTGTAACTCTGTGCCCCATTGTGACTTCACTGCCAAATGGACTTGCCCCATTTGCTCTAAGACCTCCACACCTGCTCCGAGTGCAACAGTGACTCGGACGCTGCAGGCCACACACAGCTGTGCTCAGAGGCTGTGCACGTCACTCTGGCACACCAACTGTTCCTGGCAGTGACATCAGGTTATCTGAGAACTTCTTTCAGCAGAAGCACTACCCAGAATAAGGTGATCACCATTTAAAGCAGAATCCTTCACATCAGGATCAGTTTAATCTATAACACAGATTATGTTACTATCATGTATTGTATGATACATGATACATACTATCATTTATCATACTCATGTATTGGATATAAAATAATTGGGGCCAGCCCCACTGGCCTAGTGGTTAAGTTTGGCATGCTTCGCTTCAGTGGCCTGGGTTCGGTTCCTGGGTGCAGACCTACACCACTCAACTGTCAGTGGCCATGCTGTGATGGCTCACATACAAAAAGAGGAAGGTTGGCAACAGATGTTAACTCAGGGCGAAACTTCCTCAACAACAACAAAAAAGTCAACTGACATCATCCTTCCAATAGTAGTCACGTCTAATCCTATCATTGCCACTGCAAAAACCAATCCATCCATTAAATGCAACACAGTCCAAAGAGAACTGTAAGATATTTTCTACTGACCATTTGCTTTGAGCTCACCATCAACATTTACTGAGTACACATAATGAACCAGGTTTTGGCCACATGCTGGGACAGACAGATGTTTCTACCCTCAATGAGATAATTTCAAAACAATACAGTAAATAATAACGATAAATATGGACTCTGTTCACGAAGTATAAAATACTTTCTTGGTATTTAAACATACTAGCTTTGTAACTAGCAATTGGCTTTCAAAATGTACTATTTTTCTTGAAGTTCCTTTTTGTCATGACTGCCTGGGACCAACCTTTCCCTGTCAGTATACTGGAGTGGAACCACAGAGCAGCTCTGTGCAGCCACTAGAGCCGTGCACTGCTCAACTCCAGGGGATGTCACTCACAAAGACAAAGATGCCAAGAGGATGCCCAGGAGCTGGGCAACAGGTAGCCCTGTGAGCCCAGGCTTCCAGAGCCCAACCCTGCCAGTCATGCCAGCTCCAGGCCCTCCCAGCACAAGCTGCTCATCTCGAGCAGGACCCTCTTGCTCTAGGCCTGTACCCTTTCTCACTCCCAGAGTTCACACCCACATAGGGCTTACGTCGTATCAGGCGATCAAAATCCGAGCTACCTTTCTCTGACAGGGGCACTAAGGCCTGGGACTATGCTGGATTCTGGCCCACCCCCCTTTATCTCCCTATTACCATGGCTGGGCGCAACCTTCCCAGCACCTCCCTGTAACTCCTGCCTACAGAGGCGGTGTTCCCTCCTCAGACCCGATGCTGCATAACTATCCTTCAACCTTTCATAGCAGCATTTAAGAATTTCATTCTGCTATCACAGCATGAACATCATAGAAAGCAACTAGAGCAGGGCCAGTTAATACAGCACAAAGTTGCCTGATAAACAATTTGTCACATAAAAAAGATACATTTTCATCTGGAATTTGTTACGTTGTTTTCATAGAAGAAAACAAATTCTACATGAAAACCCATCAACTTGTTTAATAAATGGATCCAAATTTCTTAGATTAGCCTGTTTCTCTTCCTAAAATGGAGCTACAAGATTTTGGCAGGGGACGGCATGGGTTCAGGGGACCATTATTGATTTTCTATTAGCTGAACTCAGGTTTCAGCACTGAAATATGGCCACACCCCTAATTTAAGGAAGAGGGGTATAGTAAACACAAACATACAAACTGAACACGTCTGAGCACCCGAGCAGCAGCTGGACCCCTTCCAGCCGGCCGCTCCCTCCCACACCTCAGCAGCTCGGTCTCAACGAGACCACTCTCAGCCCCAAGTAAACAGCCTGGATCCACACGCAGCTCAGGGCCACGTCCTCGATGCATCCTCACGCACATTCACAAGGCTTGTCTAGAGCTTAGTCTTAGGTAGTTGATAGCACTTAGTAATAATTTATCTTTTCTTTTTGAGTATCAATGCTTTTATCAAAGAAATTATGTTTTTGTTCCTACTACAGGACACAAACATAGTTTGATGACAGTGGGTAATGTCCTGGTTTTATAGCACTTTTAACTTCTTGAATATTTAAAAAATCTAGCTTTTTTAAAAGAAAATTATGCTTTCCACATTTACTATACTGTTTCTTTGAAGATGTTCTTGGAAAAACATCAAAATAAAAACAGGATTCCTAAACCTAACCTGATAGGAACATTTTCTCCACTTTTCACGGAACCAGTTTTCAACTCCCTTGCTTGGTAATTTTAACGGAAATAACCCTAGTTTTGGCTTAAATAATCACCACTTTATTTTGACAATATCTATAAAGATGCTTCCCACATTTCCCCCTTATTGTTAGTTCCAGTTTGACAACCTATCAATCTACTAATCGCTGCTTTTATTATCCTAAAAGATCTTCTTCTTTTACATGGCTAGTCTTACGATGTACCTACCAGATGAGTTGGTCGTTGTAGAGAAAGGCAGTGTATTTGACTACACTCAGGCTTTCCTCCATTCTATTAATAAAGGACTGGATTTTCAAATAAGTCATTTTATCCAATGGGAAGAAGCTGATTCCACCAAAAATGTCAAGCAGATCGCATGACTGCAAATGTAACGTTTGCAAATACTGCAGGAGAAAATAAGGCATAAAACTTATAATAGTACACTGAATACAGTACTCTTTGACAACTGAAAATAATTAATTTACAGTACAATTACATACTAGCAAATCGCACACTGACAAGACCAACAAATTGGCGAGCCACAGGTAAGTGGATTTGAAATCAGTACCAATTTCAAAATATAAAGTTCAAACATAACTCGTTAATGTTTATTCAGTGCTGTGTTTTTTCTTCTTGAAATATTTAATTCCTAATATTAATGCTCTTCAAATTCGATTAACCTCATTAGGGATCCATACAATATCATGGACAGACAGTGCCACCTTATACAAAAATCATGTGCAGAATGTTGATGGGCAGGAGAGTAATGAAGACAAGAACAAGAATCAGGAGACAGCATGAGAGTGAATAATTATGGTCATTAAAGTGAAGAAATAAACACAGAAAAATAATTCATAAAAACAAAATAATTCAAAAATAGATATCAAAGGTAGTTTAGGGAGAAAATAAATTGAGAATTATTCCTTTAAGATAAACTGAATTTTACCAGAGGTAGGGTGAGATATGCAAAATTCAATTTACTGTAAAAGAGAATGGCAATTATTTAGGGACATTCATTTACCACTTAGGAAAAATCACACTAATAACCACTAATGTGATAGCATCTGTGTCACAGCCAAAAACTTTTACTTGAGTCAATATGGATTATGCCTGTTTAGTAAACAGAATCAATCCATAAGAATGTGCAACTCAGGTAAAGAGTTTAAAGTTGCTAATTAACAATCCAGCATACAGTAAGTTCGCCTTTAAGTAAGCCCACACTGACAGATGCAGGTGGAACGGGACAAAGACAAAAGACGTCTCCCAGATGCTTTAAGGAGCTGTGCACAAATGGCAGGATGCTCTGATCCTATGAAACATTAGAAAGAGATTCACGAGTGCAAGTTTAATGAATTTCCTCACTTGTCCGATTTTGCCACAATATATCTTAGGTTCTTTGCCACTTTCAAGTTCTAGGTTTTTTGTATATGAGAAAGAAACTTGTCTGTATATTCCTAAAGGACTGTTTGAAGACCTAAAGGTCTGTACTAAGATTATAAATAAAATTCAAAGTACTTACCCGATGAAAGAATTTCTCTAATCTTTCTTTCAGGAGCTTGACACCTCCATCTTCCATGGCTCTCAGAAATGTACCATTAAAAAGCTAACGGTGTAAAAGATTTTTTAAAAATGTCAATTTCCTATGCCCTTCACTTTTGCAGTATAACAAGATCTTCTTTTCTTTTTAGATTAATTAATTCGGCTTATTTAATCCCACAGTTCCTTTTAAATATAGAAAATATTTACATGAGAAAGCTTGAGTTATAAAATAAGTCACAAAAATTTATATACTGTTAAGTGATATAATTTTTATGAAATTACCTAATTGTTCTGGATATTTTTCTTTTTTGTAACCTCAACTCATACCTAAGTTTCACTTTACATAAATAATATTATCAGACTTCTTAAATCATACAAACATCGGCAATAGGTATTTTTCTCAAGAACATGGACTCTCTTGTTTACCAATGGGGATATATTCCTAGTACAAGGCTGGGAATAGAGCAGGACTCAACACTCAGTGAAACAGCACATGCATAACCCTCAATACTGTCTATAAGGCCCCATTATTTCCTCCCCTAAAACAGACAGTCACCTTACAGTCATCTAAAGAATCAACAACTATCTTTAAACAACCCCTGTAAATAGGGGTAACTGGCTAGACTCAATTCAGAAAGAATGTCACGTTTACCTTGTACATGCTGTAGCACTGTTGCAGCACTGAACTATAAACCTTGTCCTACAAAAAACACAGACATAGCACAGATCTCAATTCAAGGGAAAAAAATGTCTACTGCACACCAATGGACAATGACTCTTGGCAAAACAATACGATGCTTATAAACTTGGTGCCACAACAGTTGTATGCTGAAAATAAAAGGTATTTAAATTCAATTATGAACCAGTAAGCCTAAAATTAGGAGGGTTTTAAACATAGCGATTAGTAGAAGGCATTAGTGAGACAGGGTACATATATATAAGATCGTGCTAATGTAAACAATAGACATAAAGCTTCACTATGTGTACCCTGAGAAACTTCTGCAAAAGTGACATAGCTTAAATTTGACCAGGTAAGTCATTCAACATATTGGGTAATAAACTTTTTTCCAAAAATAAGAAATAAAAAATGACATTACCAACAACTCCTCCTCTTGGTATTCAACAATTGGTTTTCCATCTTTACTTTGCTTTTCAATTATAGGATTCCGCACAACCTACAAAGTTTGATACACTGAAATTACACAATGAATCGATTACATATATTTTTAGTTTTCCCCTCAATTAAAAAACTTGAACATGTCACACCAAAAACACAACTTCTTATAACAGCCCCAAGAACAAATATATCAAATAGGAGTTTGATTTTAAAATTGCCACTAATTTGACTGTAATTTTACTTTGATGCAATAATCAGAAGACTTTGCTAAATTGCTAAAGTAAAGATCACCCAGAACTTTACTATACAAATTCAAACAGATGTACTGTGTATGTAAATACCATGACCATCCAGAAATTTTCTTCTGGTTCATTGAAGAACTGTCTATTCTTCTGTGTATGTAAAGATTTTGCAGGTTTTGATGGACTAAAGGTCCTAAAAAGGTAAAAAGAATATGTTGGGTACAATTCTCCATTCTAAGTTGTAAGAATCACTGAGCTCTGCAAAAGCACATTTAAAGGCATTACCTTGTAAACTGTACAATAGCTTCACATAATCCAACGTTTCTAATTTTTTCATTCTTTTCTACTTCATTTGGATAATAAAACAAAATTTTATTTTCCTCCTAAAGGACGAAGAAACAGAATCACAACATTAATATAAGCGTTTTTTCATCTCAGCCATTGAAAACGCTAAGTTTAATGTCAACCTCTCATGTCATACATGCTAACGGCAAAATAAAACAAAAACCCCTTTTAGAAAAAGGGGTAACGCCCACCAGCCTGAAAGGCAATTGTGCTATTCAGTAAGTCATGTCATCTGAAGTAGCACTCTGAAAACTCGATCTTTGGATTTCTCTCCTCCTGCTAATTTGTAATACACCAAAGCTCGTAAAAGATAAGCGTGTGCCTACGTATGTAGACATACGCCTCCCCACAAATTAAACCTAGCAAGTTCACGGGCATTTGGACTGACAGCCTTCAAAAGGACCGTGATTCGCTGCCAACAAAACCTCCGGACATCCTTTGAGGAAGTCATCGTCCCCACCTAAGAGACAAACAAAACCCTTGGAATTTATTAATTAATTAAATCGGAAAAAACTGTCCGAGGGTCCTCCAAGCCTGCATTATTTCAGGGCTACAGTCCACCACTCTTGTTCCATGCTTCTAGCCCGGGACTTCCAGTAAAAAAGGACATAAGCTCAATTTTAATCACCCAGGATTGATGCAAAGAGATCAGACTCAACCCGTGTGGAGTGACTAACTCGATGAACCTGCATTCAATCCATGGGCGACGATCCGCGACCTAAGCAGACCCTGCCTGCGTCGTCTGGCCCCCACCGTAGACCCTGGCCCCAGAGCACATCTGGCACAAAGCGGCCTCGGTAAATGTCGCTCGAAGAGGGCAGAGTGACAGGTGCTGCCTGGCGCTGGGCGGGCCGGGGCCGCCTCCCGGGCGCACCCCGCGTCTCCCCGGGCCCGCCGCCGGCCAGCCGCCCCCCGGCCCTCGGCCCCTCCTCGGCCGCCGGCCCCGCTCCGCGTACCTCTCCCTCGCGCGGCCCGAAGCGCGGGTTGTAGATGAAGAAGCTCAGCAGCGCCGGCGGGAACTGCTTCTCCTGGGCTGCCCCGGCCCCGGCCCCCGCCCCTGCCGCCGCTGCCGCCATCCCGGCCCGGCCCCCGCCTCGGGAGCCTCCCTCTGCCCGCCCAGAGACAGCCGCCGCGAGGAGACCGCACTTCCGCCTCGCTCGCGGTCGCCCCGGAAGTGGTCACCGCCGGCCCGGAAGAAGACTCTCCAGCTCCCCCGTCACCTTCTGGCGCACTGGTATGGGTTAATTCCCGTTTGTTCCTTGGGCAGGTGCTTCTTGTATAAGAAAGTTAAGGTGAATGTGAAATAGTTTTTGGTTGCTCCCAGATTTCTGCCCTGGCTAAAGGCGAGGGCTGCGTGTTGAAGGAAAATTTGAACGGGCATAGTTTTTTGAAGAAGGGAGTGGGAAGGTGCAGAAAGAACGCGTTTAGGGACGGACGTGCATTCAGCTGGGCGATTTGCCTACTTACATAATCTACAGGGGCCCACCGGGCATTTATGGGTTTTTTTGATGCCTGTCTGAGAGACCTCTCGTGACCGCTGATTCAAACTAGACCGACAGAGTTTGTGCCTTACCCCAGTTCATCTGGCTCCGGGGAGGAAGATTGCCCGAGATCTGAGGGCGCCCGCCTCGGCGAGGCGCAGCGTGTGTGGCCGAAACGGGACCAGAGCGTGGCGTTCTCCCCAGAGTGCCCAATCCCGGACGTGGGCGCGCAGGGCACCGCCCTTTCCTTCTTCTGGGATTCACTTGCCTTTGAGTCCTGTGGATTGTAACAGTTGGAACAGCTCCTTACTTCTGGTATTTGTAGATCAAGCCCTTGCAGCAGACTGCTTGGCCAAACTCAAGAAGACCTTGGTTTAGGTTGTCTCGTCTGTCACAGATTAAGTTTAGAAACAGGACCCCTTATCCAAGCTAGCAGAATGGACCTTCACGTTTAGGGAGGCGATGCCTTGGAATTTGGACGTGAGGCAAATCTGTACTTATCCTAGCTCTATCATTCACTAGGTGTGAGACTTTGGACCAATTACCTAGCCTTTCTCCAGTCTCTATCTCATGTTTGTAAAATCACTAATAGTAATTGCCTACTAGGAATTTCGCTTTAAGAATTAAATGGGACTATGAATTGTATGTGTAGTGCCCGCACTTTATTTGACAACTGATTACTATCATTACTCACTCTTGAAAGACTTTACCAACTAGCTTGCTGTAGTGTATGACTTTCTTCCATCAGAAAGACATGTTTTGGGGCAGCCCTGTGGCTTAGTGGTTAAGTGTGCGCGCTCTGCTACTGGCCGCCAGGTTTCGGATCCCTGGGCACGCACCGTCGCACCGCTTGTCCGGCCATGCTGAGGTGGGGTCCCACATACAGCGACTAGAAGGATGTGCAACTGTGACATAGAACTATCTACCAGGGCCTTGGGGAGAAAAAAGGAAAAAAAAAGGAGGAGGATTGGCAATAGATGTTAGCTCAGGTCCGGTCTTCCTCAGCAAAAAGAGGAGGATTGGCATGGATGTTAGCTCAGGGCTGATCTTCCTCACACACACACAAAAAAAAGACATGTTTTGACAGAGTAATAATTTTCAAAAACTGTTAAGGTAGCAGAATCCCCTCCCCCCTTTTATGTCCCAAAAGTCTATAGGGACTTCTAATAATATAAAATAGACACAGAGTTACCATGATTGAGTGAGAGCCCAAGTGGTAGGACTGAGGCCTAAGAGTACCTTCCTCTGGCCATTTCCAGGAACTACCCCCATCCTCATCTCCCTTGGGGACCCTAAAGCACCTGCACAGGACCCTGGGACTCCAGGGAGCATAGTTGGAAAACTCCAAGTTAAAGCAGTCTTTCCTCTGGCTCAGAGCACATGCTTCTGGAAGAGAAAGAGCCCAGGCTTTATTTCTGGTTTTGCCATTTACCAGTTGTATGATCTCTGACTCATCCGTTAACTTCTTTACCCTCAGTTTCCTCCTCTGTCAAATGAGATTAATACTTGCCTCACTGGGTTGTTACAAGTATTACATTAGATGATACAAAGAAAAGCACTTCCTAAAGTACAAAGTACTGTACAAATGTGGTGACATAACATTTTATAGTGTTAGTCAAGATTTCTCCCCAGCACACCTCTACTTCCTTATATACTTTGTCTCCTTTACCCCATTCAATCAGTTGCATTAATTGCTACAGGAGAAAGATGGTACAAAAACAAAACAAAACAAAGGAAAAACCTAGAAATAAAAATGCATTTAAGTTTCAAAAGCCCAGGCAGCAAGAAAACTTAGACATTGATGCATCCCCCTCTCCTAGCACAGTCCTAGGGTGTGCGTGGGTGTGACGTGGGCAGATTAATGATGATAGACACCTAGATATGTTTGGAGATCTCAGAGTAGAGAGGATGTGTTACTCTATCTGTCTTTACTGTGGAGCTAGGGGAGGTGGCAAGTCTTGCAGAGTTCCCCTCTGTGTCAAACACGATGCAGCAACAGTAGAGTAGCCATGACCACCTGAGCGTCTAGG
Source organism: Diceros bicornis minor (assembly GCF_020826845.1). Lineage (NCBI taxonomy): Eukaryota > Metazoa > Chordata > Mammalia > Perissodactyla > Rhinocerotidae > Diceros > Diceros bicornis. The sequence goes on along the minus strand of NC_080765.1, from coordinate 8,473,245 downwards.
CAGTAAGGGCTACTTGGTGCAGGAAGCAACCAGATGTTTTCCTTGTGTCCAGAAGTAATTCAGAGAAAACCAGACAGGACAAAGAGGAGGTAGCTGTGGCCTAGGTGGACCTCAAGACCACCAGACTAGCGAGTAATGAGGATGACTCAGTGGTTACTAGTATGGACTGAGCACCAGATGCTCCTTTCTCATGCAGGGCCTTGGTGCCTGCCCCCTCTCCCCAACATAGGGAAAGAGGGAAGGGGAGGAGGGAGAATTGCCTGACATAATCCTGAATTATGATTCTGTCACCCAGCATGATGGGGGTTCAAAACTAAGTTCAGTTATAGAAATAGCAAGTTAGATCATTGGCACAAAGAATTTGTGAACTCTGGGGGCCGGCCCGGTGGCGCAAGCAGTTAAGTGCGCGCGCTCCACTGTGGTGGCCTGGGGTTCGCTGGTTCGGATCCCAGGCGCACACCGATGCACCTCTTGGCAAGCCATGCTGTGGCGGCGTCCCATATAAAGTGGAGGAAGATGGGCACGGATGTTAGCCCAGGGCCAGTCTTCGTCAGCAGAAAAAAAGAGGAGGACTGGCAGATGTTAGGCCAGGGCTGATCTTCCTCACCAAAAAAAAAAAAAAAGAATTTGTGAACTCTGAAGGGAGGGACCAAGATGGTGACATAGGAGGCTCCTGGGCTTCCCCCACAAATGCACTGAATGTACAGCTACACATGGAGCAATTCCCTCTGAGAGAAATCCAGAAACTAGCTGAATGATCCTATACATCAGGTGAATGAGAAAATACTCATATCAAAGTGGGTAGGAAAGGCTGAGACAGACTTTTGCCATAAACCTCACTCCTGGCACAGCACCATACGATGGGGAGGGAATCCCCAACTCTTAGCTTCTCCCTGAGGAGTGAAGGGTTTGGACTGCACATCTAGCGCCCCAACTTTTAAGACGCTTACCTGAGGGCCAGGCCCCCAAAACACCTAGCTCTGAAAGCTCTGAAAATGGAGTTTGCATCCGCTAGACCTACAGGACTATAGCAAAGAAATAAGCAGCTCCTACTGGGCATGCAAGCATCTACCAGGGCTCCCCCACCAAGGCTCAGTGCAGAGGGAGCAGGCAAAGAGGCCTGCTGTCAATCTTTCCCTGGAAGGAATTTGACTGCATACTTTACAAGCTGCTGCCTGAGGTCTGGCTTCTAATTTAGCACACATCTAGGGGCTGGCTGTGATCCTACTTAAAGCCCCAAGGAGCTTTCTTTCTGGTTCATTCCAACAATAAAACCAAGTCACCAGTATCTCTCTGGAAGGAGCTTGTCCACACATACAGTACCCCAACATTTATAGTTGCCACCTCTGGGCCCCCAAATTACCTGGCTCTGCTAGCCAATGGGGCTTGCAATCATGAGTCCCACAGCACCATAGAAAATGGAAAGCAGTTTTTAAATAGGTGCAGGAGCACCCCCCCCAACCCCCTGTAGTGGCTATACACCTGGGCTCAGTGCAGAGGGAGCAGGCTCCTCTGATTGGACGAATTCCACTGTCCTGTCTTCAAGTTCACTTATCTCTACAGAATATCAATAAGGAAACTTTAGACTTAAACTATATGTTAGACTAGATGGCCCTAACAGACATATATAGAACATTCCATTCCACAGCAGCAGAAGTCCTAGTCTCATGAAACATTTCCCAGGATAGATCATATGTTAGACCATAAAACAAATCTTAATAAATTTAAGAAGATTGAAATCATATCAAGCATCTTTTCAAACCACAAACGGTATGAAACTAGAAATCAATTACAAGAAGAAAACTGGAAAATTCACAAATATGTGGATTAAAAAACATGGTCCTGAAGAGCCAATGGGTAAAAGAAGAAATAAAAAGGAAGATCAAGAAATATCTTGAGACAAGTGCAAATGGAAGCACAACATACCAAAACTTCTTGAATGCAACAAAAGCAGTTCCAAGAGGGAAGTTCATAGTGTTAAATACTTACATTAAAAAGAAAGAAAGATCTCCAACAAACAACCTAACTTTACACCTCAAGGAACTAGAAAAAAGCAAACTATGCCCAAATTTAGTAGAAGGAAGGAAATAACAAAGATCAGATTGGGAATAAATGAAATAGAGACTAAAAAGACAATAGAAAAGATAAATGAAACTAAGAGCTGGGTTTTTTTGAAAAGATAAACAAGACAGACAAACCTTTAGCTATACTAAGAAAAAAAGAAAGAAGACTCAAATAAAATCAGAAACAAAAGAGGAGACATTACAACTGATAATATAGAAATACTGAGGATCATAAGAAAATACTATGAACAATTATATACCAACAAATGAGATAATCTAGAAGAAATGGATAAGTTGCTAGAAGCATACAACCCACCAAGACTGAATCGTGAAGAAATAGAAAATCTGAACAGATCAATTGCTAGTAAGGACACTGAATCAAAAATCAAAACCTCTCAACAAACAAAAGTACAGGACCCGATGGCTTCACTGGTGAATTATGCCTAACATTCAAAGAAGAATTAATACCAATCCTTCTCAAACTCTTCCAAAAAATAGAAGAGGATGAAAAACTTCTAAACTCATTTTACAAAGCCGGAATTACCTTGATGCCAAGCCAGATGAAGGTATTACAAGAAAAGAAAGTTACAAGCCAATGTCCGTGATGAACATAGATTCAAAAATCCTCAACAAAATATTAGCAAACCAAGTTCAACAGTAAATTAAAAGGATCATACACTATCAAGTGGGATTTATTTCAGGGATGCAAGGCTGGTTCAACATATGCAAATCAATATATGTGATACACCACATTAACAAAATGAAGGATACAAATCATATAATCATCTCAATAGATGGAGAAAAAGCATTTGACAAAATTCAACATCGTTTCATGATAAAAACTCCTAAGAAACTGGGTATAGGAGGAATGTACCTGAACATAATATAGGCCATATATGACAAGCCCACAACTAACATCATCCTCAACAGTGAAAAACTGAAAGCTTTCCCTCTAAGATCAGTAACAAGATAAGGATGCCCACTCTAGCCACTTTTATTCAACGTAGTCCTAGAAGTCCTAGCGGGAGAAATTAGACAAGAAAAAGAAATGAGTCATCCAAGTCACAAAGGAAGAAGTAATGTTGTTTCTGTTTGCAGATGACATGGTCATATATATAGAAAACCCTAAAGACTATCAAAAACTTGTTAGAACTAATAAACAAATTCAGTAAAGTTGCAGGATACAATATCAATATACAAAAATCAGTTCTGTTTCTATATACTAACAATGAACTATCAGAGAAATTAAGAAAACAATTCCATTTACAATAGTATCAAAAACAATAAAATGCTTAGGAATAAATTTAACCAAGGAAGTGAAAATCTGTGCCCTGAAAAGTATAAAACATTGTTGAAAGAAATTGAAAAAGACACAAACAGCAGAAAAGATATTCTGCTTTCATGGATTGAAAGAAATAGAATTGTTAAAATGTCCAAACTAACCAAGGTGATCTACAGATTCAGTGCAATTGCTATCAAAATTCCAAAGGCATTATTCACAGATATAGAGAAAACAATCCTAAAATTCATATGGAACCACAAAAGACCCCAAATAGCCAAAAGCAATCTTGAAAAAGAAGAACAAAGCTGGAGGTATCACAATTCCTGATTTCAAACTATACTACAAAGTGATATTAATCAAAACAGTATGGTGTTGGTATAAAAACAGACACATAGATCAATGGAACAGAGTAGAAAGCCCAGAAATAAACCCATGCATATATCATCAGTTAATTTATGACAAAGGAGCCAAGAATAGACAATGCGGAAAGGGTAGTCTCTTCAGTAAATGGTGTTGGGAAAACTGGAAATCCACATGCAAAATAATGCAACTGGATCGCTATTTTACACCTTACACAAAAAGCAACTCAAAATGGATTAACGACTTGAATGTAAAAGCTGGAACAGTAAAACTCCTAGAAGAAAACAGGGGGTAAACTCCTTGACATTGGTGTTCGCAATGATTTTTTGGATTTGACACCAAAAGCAAAAGAAACAAAATAAAAAATAAACAAATGGGACTGCATTAAACTAAAAAGCTTCTGCACAGCAAAGGAAATCATCAACAAAAAGTCAACCTATGGAATGGGAGAAAATATTTGCAAACCGCATGTCTGAGAAGGGGTTAATATCCAAAATATCAAAGAACTCATACAGCTCAATAGAAAAAACACCCAACAAGTAACCCAATAAAAAAATTAGCAAAGGACCTGAATAGACATTTTTCCAAAGAAGACACACAGATGGCCAACAGGTACATAAAAAAATGCTCAATACTAGTAATCATCAGGGAAATGAAAATCAAAACCATGATGAGATATCACCTCACACCTGTTAGGTCTATTTTCAAAAAGACAAGAGATAACAAATGCTGGCCAGGATGTGGAGAAAAGGGAACTCTTGTACACTGTTGGTAGGACTGTAAATTGGTGCAGCCACTATGGAAAGCAGTATGGAAGTTCCTCAAAAAATTAAAAATAGAGCTCCTATATGATTCAGCAGTCTCATTTCTGGTTATATATCCAAAAGAAATGAAATCATTATCTAAAGAGATGTATGTACTCCCATGTTCATTGCAGCATTATTCACCATAGCCAAAGTATGAAAACAACTTAAGTGTCTGTCAACAGAAGAATGAATAAACAAAATATAGTATATATATACACACACAACAGAATATTATTCAGCCATGAGAAAGAAGGAAATCCTACCATTTGGGACAACATGGGTGAACCTGGAAAGCACTATGCTAAGTGAAATAAGCCAGAGAAAGACGAATACTGATGGTGTCACTTATATGTAGAAACTTAAAAAAAAAAAGTTGAACTCATAGAAACAGAGAGTAGAATGATGGTTGCCAGGGCCCGGGTGGTGGGAGAAATAAGAAGCTGGTAAAAGGTTACAAACTTTCAGTTATAAGATGAATAAGGTCTGAGGATCTCATATACAGCATGGTGACTATAGTTGGTAACTCTTAGCAAAGAGAGTAGAATTAAGTGTTTTCACCAAAAAAAAAAAAAGGTAAATATGTGAGGTGATGGATGTGTTTGTTAACTTGATGGTGGAATCCTTTCACAATGCATATGTATGTAAAATCACCACATTATACACTTTAAATATATTACAATTTTATATGTCAATTCTACCTCAATAAAACTGAAAAAAGAAAAAGAATTTGTGAACACAAAATTCCAAGGGAATGAGATGTATAACAGGCAAGTTTTTGGTAGAAGGGAGCACAGTTTCAGATAGAAAGTCATGGTTCCAGGGTGGGAGGTTCTGGAAATGTTCTCACGTAGTATGTCTGTCTTCCTGCTAACAAGAAAAGTGAGCTTCTAGATGGGAGGACTATTGGAGTCATCGTCTTGCTCCCATGGTCTAGCACAGTTCTCTGTAAGGACACAGTGTGTGTGTGTTGAATGGATGAATTCTGGAGGGAGGGAACAGGGAGAGTGGAGAAACGGACATTGGAGATTGACTCTCCTCCTTTAGAGCTCTGTCTGCTGCATGCCATGAGCTCAGGGGTCACAGGCTGATCTGACATTCTAGTGAGTTCTCTCCTCTCGATACCCAGCTGAGTACTGAGCTCCAGGAAGCTGCTGCGTCGAGGTTTGGGTGTGCTATACACCTCTGAGGCCGTCCATACATAAGGGCCACTTCATCCCGCTCTCTTGGCAGAAATAACAGACCCATGAGTCAAGTAACCAACGTTCTCTCTGTTGATTTAGAGCCTAGAGGCGCTGTGTCATTCAGAGGTGACTTTCATCCTGAGGGTGCATATCTCTCCTGCAGTTAAAATTGTCCTCCATCTCCATTTCCTCCTGTGATCACTTGTAAAGTCTCTTCAAAAACACGTGACTTTTTATTGACAAAATGAAAAATCTGAAGCAAATTGTGTAAGTTAGGGTTCAATCAGAGAACCAGGACCAGTAGAAAATGTATATGTATATATATTATATATAACTAATGTAATTTTTAGATGTTAATTACAGGTATTATGCAATTCTGTAATCATGTAATATGTACAGATATAGATCTATATAGATCTGTGTATATTACAGGTATTACGCACTTGTGAGAGCTGGTTCAACAGTCTCTGGAAGGCTATTGCCTTCATCCGATGCTGAAGCTGGACGTCTGCAGTGCGGGCAGGCAGGAAGGGAAGATGATTGTGAAGAGGGGGAGAGTAAGGACAAGCTGGAACCCGTGAGGATAGACTAGATCTCATGTCAGTCTCTCACTGCCCCCAACTCTGATGATGGCGGGTCCTCCGGGAAAAGCTGGTGTCCTTTGTCACAGAACACATGCCTGAAGCTGGAAGTTGAAGGAGGGCCGCACACCAAAGAGGGGAACCAGCGGATAAGCTACCTCCACACCCACCTCCAGAGCATAAATACTATGGCTGCTGCTTCACTCCCACTCTCCAAATCTCAGGCAAAGTAGCTCTTGTGGCCCTGACCGGACACCTACAGTCTAAGCAAGTTGACATATTACAAAGCCACTGGACAATAATGCCAAGTTTTCATAAAGCGAGGCAGTTGGTACGCAGGTGTTTGTTACGTGCCTGTGTATTCTCATTGTATGTTTGAAATAATTTACAATTTGAAAATAGTTTCAGATGTGAAGCCATTTACATTTGCTGTAGAACTCCTGAGAAAACAGTGTCAAAATCCACCCCCTACCAAAGAAAGTTGACTTTTTGAAACCAGTTAAAACATTATGTAAATAAGTAGCCTTTCCAGTGAATAAATTAACAGGCCGGGTGGAAACGATCCTGGCGATTCCAATTTCATCTGTCTTCTTAAGTGTTTGCAAAGTAATACCATACCTTAACATTAGCAGAAGAGATATAAGATAGGTTTTTGTTTGAAATTGGATTCCTAGGTACTCATTACGCAAAATTAAACTGCTGCCGTTACACAGAATTAACTATGTAGCTTGTAAACCTGAACAAATAGACAAGTATTTCACATCTTCACCATTTTGGTTTTTTTTGTGAAAACTTGTACATTTAAAAAAATTGTATGAATATTTCATAATGTGCAAATGCTGAAGCAAAATACTAAGTGTTTGAAGTATTTTAATAATTCTTATTGGTCTCAACAATTAAGCACAAAGCTGGCTTTGAGATCAAATTCTATTACATTATAAGCTACTCTACCAAACTATAAGCCAAAATTATAATTAAGAATAGTCCAAACTAAAGCCACTGTTGAGACCCTATTTTCTAAACAATTAGGAAAAATAACAGACACCGGGTTCTTCAGCTCTGTAAACTTTGATGCAATCTAGGCCCTCATTTCAAAGTCAAAATACATCATTCCACCACTGAGAACATGCTCTCTTGAAGCAGTTGATTGGATCAATTCTACCTGTCTTTTTTCATTTTCTCTAGTTACTGTGCTCCGCGGTTTAAAAAGCCTCCACTCTTCCCTCCTTGTTCTGTAATCCTACCAGCTGGAGATAACTTCTGTTAACATTTTGCTATATATGCCTTCACACTTTTTTCTGTGAGGCACATATTGAATAGGACCCATTTAAAAATGAATTGCTTTGTACAATATTTATATGATGACTAAACTTGGGTAATTTTTGAAAACATTTTTTTGTTTTCAAATTATACTTACCACCAAAGATTTGGAAATGCTAATATTTCTGCAAAATTTAAACTTAGAAAAATAACCAAAAAAATAAAAAGTGATAATTAACAAATATGTTCAAATGAGCAGAGTTGTTGTTACCTGCATTCAGAGGTAGAATACCCACTCCTCCCCCAAAAACACCCCAAATCCAAACAACATAATTAAAACTTGGTATGAGTAAAGACAAGATTATTGTGTTTCATTTAAGCATACCACCTGACACCTTTTGAGCGTTAAATACAGAGAGATGGCTCCTTTTGATTGCTAGTTATTATCTATTGATAGAGACACTGAAATTAAGTTCCTAAGACTGGGTTGGAAGAACAAAAAACTAATGTATTTGAAATGGGAGAAAATAATTTGAACTGTACTTTTGAAACAGTAGAATGAACAAAATTCACGAATAACCAACCATCATTCTATCTATGGAAAATTTTGTGGCAATTTATCATTTTGTATACATCTGTCCTCTAACCAATTTCCCCAAGACAGAACATCAGTACGACCCAATGCATATTGTCCTCTGGCTGCTCCTTATAACCCCTCCAGTGATTATTCCTATACAGATGCCCTGCTGAGTGACAGAAAAGACATAAGAGAATCCCACGATCTCTACCCAGATTGGGGTGGGGTTGCCTTTGCTGTTCCACTGGGGTCGTGGACTGCTTAGTCAATTCAAAGCTCGTAACCATTATTTTAAAAGCATCATCATTTACGTTGTTTCTCCGAGGCATATGGTGGCCTGAGCTCCGTGGAAAGTGGACTACAGGATCACTTTGAGTTATTTAGAGGGCCCCTTGAGAACTGTTGTTGGGATGAAGAATCTTTTGCTGGGAAGGGCTAGTGGAATGAATTGAAAATAACAGAAGGGTCAGAGTATCCATATATGGTGTGGAGGTGAAGGCAACATGTGGATTGTTTTAAGAATCAAGGCTCCTACGTTATCAGTATTGGCCAGGAAGGCCCTCTTGCTGTCTGTATTTCGAGGGATTTACAAATGTATCTGGGAGACATTTTCACACACCAAGGGAAGCTAGAGGTGGGGAGGAACTAGCCTGATTCCTGGCAGGAAGGGGGGTGAGGGGTGAGGAGAGAATGGGAGTACACGTGTGTGCAGGGAGAGGCGACAAGAGAGATGACTGTGAAATAACACGGTTCCATTCTTTGGCCCTCCTCGAAGAGTTCTTCATTTTCAAGCTGTATTTACACATTTTGACTTATTTGAAAATGACCTTTATGGGTTTTTTCCCTCAAGATTCTTCTTCAAATTGATACACTTTCAAATGTCTAATAATACATCCTTTAGCCTCATTCTAAAGCAGTGATGTTGAAATCACGTTTGTGCTTTTATTTTTTCTGACGCATATTAAAATAAACAACATGTTATTAAAATAAAAAATGTGGATCCCTGTTCCCCTAAAGTCATCTTGAGGTCTGCTCCTAGTACATGCCCCACACTTTGTGAAAAGCTGCTCTAACACAGTCCTCCAAAGAACAGGGGTTCAAAGTCGCTAAGCTACTTAGTGTGATGGAAGCAATCCCTGATAGGCCGAGACGTGTGAGCTTGGGTGTCGGGTAAAAAGTGTGAGCTTTTAAGCAGGCTCCCAGGAAAATGCCTCGCTTCCTCTCAGGAGTCCTCAAGCCCTGGGGTCAGCCGGAGAGGACAGCTTTAACCTGCCACCTGGAAACCAGCCTAATGAGAATTTCCTGGCTTGAGATTGCCCTACCCTAATGAAAACCCCGTAACAGGACCCTGAGGCTCGCCTCAAATGTTAAAGCAATTCTTTGTGTAATTGGCTCGGGTGGTATCAAATAAGAGCCAGGAAAATAGAGGCTGAGAAAAGGGGGTATGGCAGGAGGTTGGGTCAGAGCAGGCAAGTCTCTGATAGCTTGTTTATTTTTAGAAAAAAAGCTTGAAAATGGGTCTGTTTGTGCTCAACTAGCATAGCAAGTCTCCTTAGCTTTATAGCCACGGTAGCCTCATATTTTTTCTGTCTTGTACAAGTTGCTTTTACTTAAGTCTCCCTTATGGCAATCTAACATCCAGTGGCAGAAAACACATAAGCAAGAATGATCTTATGCTGGCGAAAATCTCTTCACATTCATTTCAGAAAATTCGCTGAAAAAATCCTAGCCTGACAATGCCATATATTTGTGCTTTTTTTTTCCCAACCTGTTTTCCCTGTTGTCTCGTGCACAACACGAGTGTGGCTCGCTTGGTGCTTGATAGGACCAGAAATCTTTCTAAAAGCCCTCGGTCCCCAAATTGCTCTTATTCCTCTACCTTGCTGGGAACAAAACACAGCCACACATGGTGAGATGGTGAGAAACGTGTCTTTATTGGATGATTTTTAAAGGCGTTGTCTGCTGAGGGCCTAACAGGGGGCATCAGGGCATACCCACCACCAAAAGGTCATCAATGACAGTCATCACCTCAAAAATAATGAGCAGATTGCAGAAGCATTTCGGGGGAAATTAATAAATAAATTAGGGGGAGGGTATAGAGTTTCCCATTCCTGGGGCTTTGGAGGCCTTCCAGCTGATTGTGTCTATCTCCATAGTCTGGGGTCTTTAAGAATGCACCATTTCCTGGAATTCTAGAACAGAAGAGGTGAGAGCAGAGTCATTGGAGATGGCTCAGTTCTTTACAAACATGCTATGGCCCATGAGAGTTTTGAAGAGGAAAGGAAACGCAGCAAATTGTCAGATGATGGGCATGGCCCCCTCAAAGGGCACAAAAGGAAGAAAAAATGTCACTGATTGCAGGTCCGTATAGTCCATAGTGCTTCATCTTCCTGCATAATCTAATTTAACAAATATCTTTAGCTTTGCAATAGAGCCCTTGTATTAGAACTTGTCAACCCAGTCATTTCTCTCTGACAATGAATGAATTTGGTATAGTGGCCCATCACAATCTGGGATCATTCAACTTTTTGTCTGGTCAATTTAAGACATAAATGGGAGGTTTTCTTCTATTCTGTAGCTACATTTTGCATATTTAGGAAACATTTAATAGAGTGGGACTTTGAACTAACTTTCTGTATTGAACTCTAACCCTACCCCCAAAAGTTTGTTACTAAAATAAAGATAATAATGTTAATAATAATAATAATAATGTGCGGGGCCGGCCCAGTGGCATAGTGGTTAAGTGCACGCGCTCCACTGCATAGGCCTGGGGTTTGCAGGTTCAGATCCCAGGTGTGCACTGGCGCACCGCTTGTCAAGCCATGCTGTGGTGGTAGCCCATATAAAGTAGAGGAAGATGGGCACGAATGTTAGCCCAGGGCCAATTTTCCTCAGCCAAAAAAAAAAAGGAGAAGGATTGGCATCAGATGTTAGCTCAGGGCTGATCTTCCTCACAGAAAAAAAAAATAATAATAATCACAGGGGCCGGCCCGGTGGTGTAGCGGTTAAGCGCGTGCACTCCGCTGTGGTGGCCCAGAGTTCGGATCCCGGGCGCACACCGACGCACTGCTTATCAAGCCATGCCGAGGCAACGTCCCGTGTAAAGTGGAGGAAGATGGGCACGGATGTTAGCCCAGGGCCAGTCTTCCTCAGCAAAAAGAGGAGGATTGGCAGATGTTAGCTCAGGACTGATCTTCCTCACATACACACACACACACAAAATAATAATAATAATAGTAATAGTAATAATAATAATAATAATAATAATAATGTGTAGATGCTACAGATTGGAATTGAAAACTAGGGATTCACCTTATGTTTATTAGCAAGCTTTGCCTATTTGGAAGTCTTTCATGGTTAGGTTTAAATAAACCAATCTTTCCTCACCTAAACTATTTTTCTGAGCTATTTATAGAAGCTACATTAACTCCAACGTAGTAAATTATAGTGGTATCATTTTGAATAGGTTTTTAAAATAAGGATCTGAAGTAGCAGTTTTTAATTTCAAATTAGTACCGCCATAAGGACCATACGTAAGCCCTTCTGAGTTGGCATGCACCAAGTAGCTAAAAGGCGTGTAAACAACATGACAAAATCAGGTGAAAATAATCCTACAGCCATGCAATTATGCTAAGATTGGCATATAGGGCTTTGCACACAGAAGACTCCATAAATGGTGGTTGATTTATTTGTTCTCTAGTATTGTCCATTTGATGGGCTAATGTCCAATAAAACGTATTTGGTTGAACCCTTGAAAGCTAAGAGGTTTTTCTGCTCAATTCAATAGCTGTGGTATGAGATGCACTTGAGAATTGCAATCCTTCCCTTAGTCAGAAGGGGTCAAATCCCAGTGGTGGAAATTCCTTACATATTTTCAAGGTGCATTAGGGTGTCTTGGCCTAGCTAGTTGCCCTAGGGGACTAGGTAGTTGCCAAATGGCCAGGCAACTAGCTAGTCCCCTAGTCAGGAGAAGGATATTTTCTGGTTCATATACAATCACCAGTGAGACCAGCTTCTATGGTGCATCCCCAGGCATCATGCCAGAGTCTTTACATACATCATTTGCACCCTTATTTTAGTCCCATTTTACAGATGAGAAGACTAAGGCTTAGCAAGGTTAAGAAAGAGGGATTTTGACCCATACGTATCTGATCTCACGGCCCAAGCCCCCCGGATGTTCCCTCAGCTAGTCTTTTATGCTATGTTACAGGTGCGAACATACCATCAGCCCCAATTTTTCCATCGCCATCGTTATCTGCAGCCGCCATCAAGGACTTGGTTTCTGACTCGGTCAGTTCTCTAGCACCACTCTCAAACTTCTGGAGGAAAAACCTACAGGATAACAAACATTGATGGGAATTTCCTGAAAGACCATACATCTCTGTGCTTACCTTTCTTTTTCTCTTGAAGCAAACCATTTGTTCCCAGCAATTGCGATAATAAGTCAAAGTTTTAGCAAGCAAAGGTTTCCTTCACTGTAGAAACTAATGGTGGGCAATTGGTTTTCAAAGGTTTATTCAGAGTTTTCTTGATAACTCCATTTGCCAAAGAAAAACCCTAAAACTAATGAATTTTTGCACCTACGGTTTTCGGTGCCCATATTTAGTGCTTCACGTGGATAGATGTGCAGCCAACTGACTCATGTTCTTCCCTTTCATGAGGCTCTGCCGAATACCCAGCATCAAGGCTGGCCACTGAAGAAATACTGAGCAAACAGGCCTCTACTGCACCCCAGCCCCACTAGCAATTTTGGGGGTGCCAGACAGACTTAGGACTAAGCTTACTTAAGCTCTTCTTCATCCAGGTATCCACTCTGGTCGTTGTCTATGAACCGAAAAACATCCTTCACCTGACTAGCCGACATCTTGGAGAGGCCCGATGTCTGGAAGAATTTTTGGGGTTCAAAAGTATCTGGGTCTGAAGAACAGAGAATGGGTTATTCTGACGCTCATTGGATCACAGTCTGTATTTGGGTCAAGGTGCTGAAAACATAGGTTATTAAAAGTACTTTTCATAATATCAATGAGCTGCAGAGATGCCCTATTCAAAAATTTTTTCAAAAGACAAAGAGGGATGTGACTGGTCCAAGATTTTGAGGCAGCCAAACCGGCTGGCTTTGTGATATCATCTCCCAGCCCCTTCCTCAGCGTTCCCTCTCCATTTGACTGTCCGTCTCCACTTCTCTTTTCTCCTCCCCTCTGTGCCTCCCCCTGCCCCTTTTATAGGTTCTGTATCCAAGACTCCAGCATCCCTAGTCTAATTGATGGGAGCAAATGCAATCATTGGATTCAAACAGCCTACATGGCATCTACTGATTTCTTTTTTCACTTTTACTAAGTTTCTTTTGCCTTACAGAAATGTAATCATATGCTCAGATCTCATATCCCTGTAACTTTAGTTTTTTAGCTAATAACAGTTTGATTCTGTGATCCCATGAATTTTCAGCAACGTCCACATTTTAATTTTCGTGGCTTTGCTGGAGGAGTGAATACATGAGAAATGCCCACCCCGCCTCATTTGCCCTTCACCTTGGCACTCCTGCAGGGCCGCCGCAATGTCGTCCGCACTGAGGACGTCTGTGATGCTCATTTTCCACCTGTTCACAGAATAAACGAGACATGGTCAAGGGCAAGCAGGAACGTGCACGTCTGGGGGACCACACCCTCCTAGGCCTCCTGAAACTGTGTCTTTGTCGAGAATTTTTAAAATGTGATAAGCGCCGTATTGTATTAAGTGATGGGACAGAATATCCAAATAAAAACCAAATACGGAAAAGATCCCAGCCCCCTTTGTTCTCAATGTCCCTCTCCTGAATATACTCCAAACATGAAATTAAAAAATGCAGACTAAAGAACAATCTGACTCTGTTTTCCTAGTAAAAAATTATATTTACACAATTGATCACTTACATAGACATCTACAAACCATCTGGAAGTAAACCATGTCACAAATGCAATAGCATTTTCATACACCAGCCAGGGAAATACAACGTTGCAAATTCCACGTGGGAAAGGATAGAGCTTGGGCTGCTTGCAGACCTTCTGTGGAACAGATGCTACCTGTCCTGAACGACGGGAATCAGAGACATGAAAAGCCCATCTACCAGAGATCAAAATCCTTCCAGGTATCAACTCCAAGAGAGAAGAGGAAACTGAGCACAGCATGCACAAGCCTAATGTGAACTCATGTAGGAAAGAACAGTCTGGGGTCTGGTAGGTCCACCAGCTACTCACCGTTTTAGATTTTCTCCCAAAAAGAATCCGGAAAAAGAGTAGAAGGAGCAAAAAACGGATGTGCTTCTGATGCCTGACTGACCAACCTTATATAGGATTGAAAAAGTGATAGTAAGCACCTCTTAGATTTCCTTTTTGAGGATCAAGTGGACGTAGCTCGAATGTCTTGCCTTACTAATTAAACCTCTTTTTTTTTTTTCAATTTATATCTCAAGGGAATGTGGGTGGGAACAGCCAATTTTTAAAAACACACTTCAAACAAACCTTAACAAAGTTTTCAATTCTGCAAACGAACCCTGCTGGCGAAGTGGGGAGAAAACACTAGAAGACCTGGTGAAGAGGAGACTGGCTGAAATGAGGTGAACACATATGGGGGTGCCCCGCAAACTGAAAAGGGCTCCCCAGATATAAGTGACTGCTGTTTGAGGCAGGTCTGTTGTCACCCTCTGAAACTGTGCATGTGTGAAGCCGACCTCAGTCCGGAGTGGACAGACTCAAAGTTAGTGTTGGATGGACACACAGGACTTGCCCAGCAAAGGGGTAGATGACTTTCCAAGAAAGTCTTGACTTTTATATTTCCCAGCTATATCTTAAATTGCACACACTAAAAAGGCAAAAAGGAGGAAAACAACCAACCGTTCCCAATTCCATAGCTAAAATTTGCAGAAAAAATACGCGGCCAGGACTTGAGACCTCAGGTTCAGCAAACATTTATTGAGTCTTTATACGGCCAGCACTGCACTAGACTACTTTTTTTTTAAATTGCGGTAGAAAACACACAATATAAAATTTACCGTCTTAACCATTTTTTGGGAGGTGTTCATAGGTGTTCAGGGGTGAGCAAGATTGGCCCTGAGCTAACAACTGTTGCCAATCTTCCTCTTTTTGCTTGAGGAAAATTGTCCCTGAGCTACCATCTGTACCCATCTTCCTCTATTTTTTGTATGTGGGACACCGTCACAGCACGGTTTGATAAGTGGTGTAGGTCCTCGCCTGGGATCCAAACCCGCGAACCCCGGGCCACCGAAGTGGAGCATGCGAACTTAACAACTACGCCACCGGGCCAGTCCCCATCTTAACCATTTTTAAGTGTACATATGGTATAGTAGTGCTAACTACATGCACATGATGTACAATAGGTCTCTAAAACTTTTTCATCTTGCAAAGCTGAACTCTATACCCAGGGAACAAGAACTCCCCATTCCTCCTCCCCTCAGCACTGGAAACCACCCTCTACTTTCTATCTCTAGGAGTTAAACTACTTTAGACACCTATTCTTAGTAGAATCTTGCAGTATTTGTCTTTTCGTGACTGGCTTATTTCACTTAGCATAATATCCTCAAGGTTCATCCATGAGGTAGCATATGACAGGATTTCCATCTCTTTTAAGACTGAATTCAAGACTTTTAAAAGTCAAAAACAAATCCAATGTTGCAATCAGAAATATTCAGTGGCTTAGAAGTAGACAGTTCAGGAACTCTAGAGAGGGGCCTCCAAGCGCTGGCTCCCGCTTCTTAGAAGACAAAGTCTTTCCCGCAACCTTGAAGGCCCAGTGTGATCTGGCCCCTGCGGACTGCTCCAGCCTCGTCTGACCATCCTTCCACCCTCCTTCCAAGCCAGGTCCCCTTCATACTGTTTTCTTTGCCTGGAACACTCTTCTCCTTCCTCTTGCGTTAGGTATCTCATATACAGCCTTTACATCTCTGCTCAAGCATCACTTCTTCCAGGAAGCCTTCCCTGACTCCTGGACTAGGTCAGACCCCCCACTTCACAGGCAATTGAACCTCTGTGCTTCTCTCTTATAGCAAAATCACAGCTGCAACACCCCACTTGCTGTGACTACTTGAATAGTGTCCCTCTGCCCAATGGACAGTAAGACCCATGATGGCAGGTTCAGGGACTGTGTTCGCTCATCTCCATATCCCCAGTGAGGACATAAACGAAGGCCAACCAGATGACAACAGGAAAAGGCTGTTTATTCAGAACCTCCTACAACAAGAGAGTCGGCCACTGTCACTTGTGTTGGCAGAGACTCAAAGGCAGACGGGAGCGGGAAAGCTTTAGAGTGAAAGAAGGGGAGGCTTCAGGTTGGCCCTGATGGGAGGTGTCAGCCTGGGGACACTGGAGGCGGGTTAACTAGAAGGGGGCATCCCATGTGGTTGCATAGGGGAGCATATTGGCTTTCTCTGGTTGGTCCGAAGTTGGAAGCAGGGACAAAAATTAGGGAAGCTGGCAGTTATTAATCAAGTCTTGGCTGTTTGTGGCCAACTGTTATCAGAGTTATTGTTTAGCGTCCTGGATTACTTGCTGGAGGTAGTGGTCTGACTTCCCACAAGTCTGACTTATAGATGGCAGGCTGGCTTCCTGGGCTGGTTGCTGCAGACAGTCGGTCAGAGTTCTGCTTTTACATACCGTCTGACCGTTGTCCATTTTTAGATTCAGCCTCTCACTAGCACCTTCCTTGTCACATTGTAACTATTCAATAAATACATTTGTGGAATGAATGAACTTGAACAAATCTCTTACCCTGAGCCTCAATGTCCGGTTTTAAAGTGGAGATGATAATACAACCTACTCTATAGGGTTATTGACAAGTAATCCACGCGAAGCACCTGGCATTGGGCCAGGCACACGGCAAATGAGCAATCAATGGTAGCATCATTATTGCTGTTATTTGCCTTCCAGCCTTTTTAAAACAAAGATATTCCAGGAAAAACTCATCTAAGGTGCTAGAAGGGGATAGTAGTTACCCTTGAGGGCAGGGTAACTACTACATAGTAAATGGGGGTGGGGAGGTCCTGGAGTGTTGATAGTGTTTTATTTCTTGCTCTGGGTGCTGGTTACATGGGAGCATTTACTTTATGAAAATTTACTGGGCACTTTCCTGTATGTGTGTTTTATTTCAACAGAAAGTTACTTAAAAAAATGGTTGCTATCCCCACAGGTTGAGCAGAGAAGGACGGAGGGTCCTGTCCTGTGATTTGGGCCTTGAGGTCTGGTGGGTGGCAGCTGTGGGATCAGGCATTGGCTGGCTGCAGCCTCTCTCTGTCCTCTGGGCTGAGTGATCCCAGGGCTTTGCAGGGCTTCCATCAGGCGAGACCCAGACACTCAGCTGTGGTCTCAGCTTCTTGTGTTCATAGCAGGGCTGTGACTAGAGAGGCTTAACTGGCATCACTAGGAGGCTGAGGGTAATTACCTCACAGCTGAGAAAGAGATGTCATCTTGACCCTGGAGGGGATCAGAATATGCCACCCAAAATATGCCACTTGAACTACTTGGGGCTGAAGGCAATAGAGAAACAACAAATGCAAGTAGAGTTCTCTGCTCTCCCCTTATCTGCCTAAAAGCAGGGCATAATGTCCCGCGAAAAAGGTGTCTTCCCTGCACCAGGAAGGGGAGAGCAACACGTATCACTGGAAACGGAGAGTTGACGCCAAGATGATTCTGCATAGACAGACCTTCCTAAAATAACCCTCATCTCCCATTAGTTCCCCCATATATTTCCTAGTCACTTCCCATGGTTTATCACCCCTAAAGGCCCAAAGCCCTTTCCTTTGTCTAATCATGTCTCACGATTTATTGCCCTTTGTTAAAATGGTATATAAGCTCCAAGTCTAGTCACTTCTTTGAGTTTCACTTCTTTCCTGTGAACTCTGATGCAAGTAAAATAAAATTGTACCTTTTCTCTTGTTAATCCATCTTTTGTCAGTTTAATTTACAGGCCCCAGTCACTGAATATAAGAAGGTAGAGGAAAAGCTTTTTCTGACAGCCTCTTCACAGAGAGGCCTCCCTGTCTACCCCATCAATCTCATCACGCTGTGTTTTTTTCTCCAGAGCACTTACCACAAACTGAAATTATCTGGTTTATTTCTTTGTTTGCTTGCTTATTGTCCATCTCCTCCCTAAAATGGATGCTCCTGTAAAGTAGGGAGTGTGTGTGTCTTGTTCACCCTCAACCCCCAACGCCTGGCATTTAATAGCACCAGAGGCTCCAGCAGTGGAGATGAGAGGCCCTGGCCTCATCAGGGAGACAGTGACCGGTCATAAGGAGGACGTGGTGGGAGTCTGAAGTCTTATGTAAACAATGGCCAGTATGGATAAAACCATCCCTGTGCTTTGTAGTTCCCCATCTATTCCAAGAGATTTTGTGTGAGATCCCTGAATCCGGCAACTTCCTAACACTGACCCAAAGTGAGGGGAAGTTTTTATAGGAACAGCAAGAGAGCCTGTTGTGGAAGACAGATTTCAAACTCCAAAGCAGGACTACTGCAAATCATTTGAGAACATTAAGAGCTGAGATTCTTAAATGTCAGTGATGAACTAGCAAGACCCCCAGGAAAGCAACTCTTGACTGATAAGTTAGAGAAGCTAAAAAAATCTGAATTTAAACATCTAGCTGATTCTTTATAAATGAGACATTTCTCTAGCAGAGGATTTCCTTTCCCATGCAAAGAGACTTAGCAATAATTTGTTAAAGAAATTCACACACGGGAGCCTAGAACAAGCTCGTTAGTGAGGCAAAGTAATGCTGTTTGCTAACAAAAACTAAAATGTCTTAGAGCTGAACGAAAAGGACGGTTTGCAGGTTTCACAACTAAATGAATAAGTGACAAAGGTATGGTAGGCCCCCCAAGCACACAGCCCTGTGTCGATAAGGGCTGACCTCCGCTGGATTTACAGTTTTTATTAAACATTGGACCGAATGCATCCCTTGTGATCTCCTATGGGTATGGCAACAAAATAAGGCTCATAACCCCCACCAGCCACATAATCTGTGGGACCCAGTATGAAATGAAAATGCAAGTCCCCTTGTTCACAAATTAAGAATTTCAGTATGGGGGCCAGCCCCGTGGCTTAGTGGTTGAGTGCGCGCGCTCCGCTACTGGCGGCCCGGGTTCAGATCCCGGGCACGCACCGGCGCACCGCTTCTCTGGCCATGCTGAGGCCGTGTCCCACATGCGGCAACTAGAAGGATGTGCAACTTTGGCATACAACTATCTACTGGGGCTTTGGGGAAGAAAAAAAGGAGGAGGATTGGCAATAGATGTTAGCTCAGAGCCGGTCTTCCTCAGCAAAAAGAGGAGGATTAGCACGGATGTTAGCTCAGGGCTGATCTTCCTCACAAAAGAAAAAAATTTCAGTATGTAGGTAGCAGAGCATTAAACCAAGCACGGGGCCATCCAAGCGCAGGGCCAATGGACTGTGCAGGGCGCTCACCCGCAAAGGCAGCCCTGCTCATGACTTATGCTTGTACAACATTGCCTGGTTTACCAATATTATGCCATTGTGTCATTTAGTCATTGCAACAACTCTGAAATATTATTACCCCCATGAGGAAAAGGGAGGTTATGAGATATGCCAGGTTGAATAGCTGTTTAAGTGGCAGGACCAGAACTCATCCTTGGAATCTTCCTTAGAGCCAACTAAAAAATTCCCAAGATAGTCAGTCTCCTGGACTTCCACAACGCCTTCTTCCCTTTAGAAAGAAAGAGGTTCAAGTTTGCCTTCAAGCCACTAGATAAGGAATAACAGACTCTCTGGTGTAAGTGAATCATCACCACAATCCTCCCCGTCACCTCGCCTTGCCTGGGAGAGGGTCACGGTACGTGGTCCTAAAGCAGGGGAGCTGGTGGTTGTTTGGGAAGTTGCGGGGAGTGGAGCATGTACCCACCTGTTCCCCTCAATAATTCACTTCAGATTCAGGGTCATGTGTGTGCTGGACCAGCTTCCTTAGGGGGAATTTCTAAGGGCAAGAGAGGATACTATAATTTAATTTAAGATATGATAACATTAGGATAGCTTGGCTTAAGCAGAACATGTATCTAGACTACCATGCACATCTATGATTACAAATACTAACACAGTACCTGGCTAGGCTGGGGCACATTCAGCAAATGAATGAACAAGCCATAAGCCTGGCTTATATGCAGTATTTCTGTGTGTGTGTGTGTGTATGTGTGTGTGTGTGTGTGTGTGTGTGTGGAAGTTAAATCATTTTGAAAGTATTATTAAAAACATAATACTGGTTCATTGTAGAAAATACAGATAAGCAAAAAAAAAAGACAGAAAAAGAAGAAGGAGAAAGAGAAGAGAGAAGAAGAAAAGAAAAATGAAATGTAACTCATCACTAGAGATCACTGATGCTAATATTTTTTAAATATTTTAAACAATAAAATGGGGTCATGATCTCAGTAGCCTACTTTTTCACTTAGTATATTGTGAACATTTGGGGCTGGCCCCGTGGCCTGGTGGTTCAAGTTCTGCATGCTCTGCTTTGGCAGCCCAGATTTGGGGGTTCAGATCCTGAGCACAGACCTACACCATTTGTCAGCCATGCTGTGGCAGGCACCCACATACAGAATAGAAGATTGGCACAGATGTTAGCTCAGGGCTAATCTTCCTCAAGCAAAAAAAACAGGAAGATTGGCAGCGGATGTTAGCTCACAGCAAATCTTCCTCAGCAAAGAAAATATATATATGTATATATATATATATATACACATAGTGAACATTTTCCCCTGTCAATAAGTATAAATCTATATACCATGATTTTTAATGACTATGTATAATTCTCCCGTATGGGGGTCTCTAATGTCATCAGTCCCCAATTATTGGACATCTGGGTTATTTTCATATCCTTATTATTACAAAGAGCAGTGGGACAAATATCCCTGTAGCTAAATCTTCGTGTCCATCCTTAGTTATTTTTTCTTTAAGGTACGTTCTCAGAAGTGTCTTGTAATATTCATCCATTCAACCAATATTTATTGAGTGCCTTCTATGTGCCAGACATTGTGCTAAGTGCCAGGTTTAAAACAATGAGAAATTGAGCAATTTCCTTAAGTTTCATCTGACATCATATTTAATGGTTGGTGTGGTCAGCGGAATTTCTAGGGATGTCCCTCAAGATCCTAATGCCTGGACCTGTGACTTAAAAACAAAACAAAAAAAAGAGCAAAAATATAACCACACTAATCACTAATGAATGCATACTTACAAAATGAGAAATTATTTTCAGGACCTTGTTGGCCATGTTAAGGGTTGGGTCTTAACCATAAGAACAAAAGCGATCCATTGAAAGAGTCTAAGGTGGGGAGTGACTCAATTCGATTTGCATTTTCAAAAGCTCCCTCTGGCTGCAGCATGGAGAAAGATTGGCAGAGGCCAGAGCCGGTGCTGGAGATCATTGAGGGAATTAGCACCGCGGGCCAGTGGGTAGTAGCAGAGATGAAGAGGAGTGGATGGATTTGAGAGCAATTAGAAGATTAAATGGACTGAATTTTGTCATGGCTTAGGGCATGAGGGATAGAGGTGTCAGGGGTGCCCCAAGATGGCTGGTGATGCCTTTCATGGGGACAGCGCACACAGGAAGGCAGCCTGGTTTGTGGGGTTGGCCTAGTTTGGTTAGGAGCAAGCTGAGTTTGAAGTGAACCACCCACGTGGAGATGTCTAGTTGAATGAATACATCTGGAGCTCAGAGGAGAGGTATAGGCAGGACATGCACATTTTCAAGTCATTCTTGAACAGCTGGCAATTGAAGCCATGGGTATGGCTCAGCCTGCCTGGGGACAGAGGGTAGAGTAAGCAGGGCTGAGGGCTCAGGCCTGAATCTTGAGGACCTCTTGGAAGAGGAGGATGAGCCTGAACAAAGATAAAGAGCTGCCAGAGAGGAGGAGAAATCTAGTAGAATGCTGTATGAGAGTGGTCCAGTGTTATGGGATGAATTGTGTACCTCCCCTCCACTTTCATATGTGGAAATTCTAAGGCCCAGGATCTCATAATGTGACTGTATCTGGAGATAGGGCCTTTAAAGAGGTAATTAAATTGAAATGAAGTCATTAGGGTGGGCCCTAATCCAATCTGACTGGTGTCCTTATAAGAAGAGGAGATCAGGACATACAGACGGACGTCAAGATCACACAGAGATGTGTACACACAGAGGAAAGACTGTGTGAAGACAAGGGAGAAGGTGGCTGTCTGCCAGCCAAGTATAGAGGCCTCAAGATAAACCAACCCTGCCGACACCTTGATCTTGGACTTCCAGCCTCCTGAAGTGTGAGACAATAGATTTCTGTTGTTTAAGCTACTCAATCTGTGGTATTTTGTTATGGCAGCCTGAGCAAACTAATATGCCCAGGGAGCAGCATAGAGTAGGCAGGGAGGCCCCTGCCCTGGCCCCATGCACTAGAAGTGCCACATATCACAAACACAAGCAGAAATGTATGAAAGAACACACGGGCCCTCCTGTCACTTGAGACCCAGCACGACCTGTAACTAAACATCCACTCTCGTGGCTGACACTGCTCAGGCCCCAGGGAGATGCTTCTTCACACCCCTTGCTCTACGTCCTCAAAACAAAAGATGACTGTGTTTGAAGATGTGTGGAGTGTGCCACTCCTGACCTCAGAGGTGGACAGAGAATGAGGGGAGGATTTGAGTAGTGGGAATTTTAGGAAAGAAAAAAAGACAAATTAAGTCATCAGATACTTTCTCTCAGATACGTTAAATATTCTAAATTCTCGTATAACTAAGTATTATTTCCCAGTAGTGCTGAATGTCTGTTTTCCTCCTTCTCTGGGTGTTTTAATTTGTGATTCCAGTGATATTCACAAATTAGCCCTTGTTAATCAACAATTGCGTGGTAGCTAAGGAGAATTTACAACATTAAACAACTCATGTCATTCTTGATTTGTGTACATGTAGGTCTAGAGGTAAAATGAGAGAAGTGTGGTATCAATTTTTACGTGGGCAACTGCTTGGGCATTGAATACTAGAATTGTGAATTGTTTTATTTCTGGAAAAATTTAATAAGGTTTAATGAAATTCAATGATTTTAAAACATTAAACACTTTAGCGTTACTTAAATAATTTTGATTAACAATTTTGATATTCATTAACTATACTTTTTATATTTTACCTTTTAATGTTAATAGCTGATTTTGAATACTTTAGAAGGAAAAACAATTTTGTGAAAACATAAAAATAATTTAGATTTAACAATTTTTTACTTTTAATATATGTTTTTGATGAAAATATATTCAAATGTCATATACTTGGAATACAACTGCATTTTATTTTTTAGTCCTTGAGATCATTGTTGAAGTAGAACATTAATTATATGAAAATTTTATTATAATATTATTTTTTTTGCTAAAAATAAGGGAATAAAAATAAATTCTATGGATTTAAAATATAACAATTTATGAATTATGTACATCTCTGTGTTATTACTCATCCAAACATTGCTGACCCACCAACATAACACTCAGACATGTAAAATAATAAAGGTTGGCCATCTTTTAAATTCTGCCTATTTCACTCATGCGGAAAGCCACACATGGCCCATACACTTATAACATAGGTTAAGAACTTGTATATTTCACTGCTCAGACCATTCCTGAAAGTCAGGTATTCATGCTCCCATTTTATAGATGAGGAGACTATGATAAATTTCAGAGATTAGATGGCTAGAATGTGCCTGCCCTTAGATTCGTACTGAAATCTTCCTAGAAGCTCTCCAGACCCCATACTTTTGGGATTTTTATGAGGTTTCATCACATAGGCACGATCGATTATTAGCTCCATTTCCAGTCCCTCTCCCCTCTCTGGAGAATGGGGGGTGGGGCTGAAAATGCCAAGCTTCTAATCATGGCTTGGTCTTTCTGGTGACCAGTCCCACTAAGAGTCGCTTCATTGGAACAAAAGACATTCCTATCACCCGGGAAATTCCAAAGATTTTAAAACTTTGTGTCAAGAATCAGAGTCCAAGACCAAATATTAGAACAAAAGATGCTCCTAGTGCTCTCACCACTTGGGAAATTACAAGGGTTTCAGGAGCTCTGTGCCAGGAACGGGGGGCAGAGACCAATATATGTACTTTCTATTATCTCACATGTACGTAGTGAGATTCCGGGGGCTCTGTGATGTATATACACTTATTTTATATTTATTACTTCTATACCAGTAATATTTGTTTAATTAGCCAATCAATTAATAATTTTTATTCCTAGTGCCAGGCACATAATAGGCACACCATAAAAATTTATGGAGTAAATGAATAAGAAAACTGGTGTTCTAAGAGCTTGGGTGAATTCCCCAAGGTCAGACAGCTAGAAAGGTCAGAGTGAGGGTGTGATCCCACGTCTTCTGATTGTCTATCTATTCAAGGCTATGTCTAGATAAGAATGTGAGAGCTCCTGAAGCCTTAGAACAATCTCCTAGATTTTGACCTGTCTGTGATGTCTGAGGTCTCTGGAACTTATGGATGACACTGCCCCTTCCCTGAAGTTTGTCCTATTCAATGTTTTTCCCAGGGGTCTGGTTCTTGGAGGGATTTCTTCCCAATTCAAGGAGCCCCTCAAAGCACAAGCATCCTAGGGAAGAGCAGACAGATAAGAGGAGGGTGCACCGGAGCAGGAAATGCTGTCCTCTCTCTTGATGTTGGGTTTAGTTGCGATTTCTCCTTAATTAACTCACTTAGTCTCCTTTAAACATTACCTCCAGCCCATCGGTAAGTTGAGACTGAGACGCTCACCTTTCTCGTTCATGAAAAAATCAGCCCTCTAAAGCATTTTGTTTCTTTTCTCCTCTAACATTTCATACATGCCTGAGCAGTTTTGGCCTCTCCCAATATTTCTTGCCCTGGGTCAAAATCAATAACTTGATCAAATAAACCACAGAGTTGGTCAGACAGCAAAAACTCCAAGGACAGACTTTTAGTGAAAAATGCTCAAGAACTTCTTGGTGAGAAGTCCTTGAACGAGGGAGCCCCGGGGGCGGCTCACCACTGCTGACACAGAATGTTCTGCAAGGGCAGTGGTGGCCGTAGAGGTTGTCTTTAACAGGATGGGAGAGAGGGCGTGTCTTGGGAATCCCAATTCTTCAGTGGAGGAAGCTGAGTAGAATAGCTGGGTCATGTGGTAGTTGCAACATTTTAAGACACCGCCAACCTGTTTTCCAAGGAATTAAATTAAATTAAATTAAATTCAGGAGGGGAAACATATTGAAAAGTACTGTATATACTAATGCCATATTTGTCAACACGGCACAGAATAGCTCCCTAAAGCTAGCCGTCCCACTCCTACTCCCTGGAGCACAAAGTTTCCCTGCGGCCCCAGGGCCCCAACCTGCAGGTGCAGAGCGGCAGCGAAGGAGACAGGAGGTGTGGAGGTGTGGAGAATGTGGGTGCTGGGCTGTGGCAGCCTGTGACCCACGGGGCAGAGAAGGCGGGTGTGGGGCAGAGGCAGCACCCAGAGTGCTCTCCTCCCAAGGCTGATGTTCTGCCTTCGGGAAGGAAGAGCCAGGACAGGGCGCTGGCTGACAGTGGACTCTCCCTGTCCCCTCCCTCCACAGGACTCCATCAGTCCCCTGTCCAACAACCCCTCCCCCACTCCTGCCATCTCTTACTTCCTGCTCAACCCTCCCCATCCCCACCTGAGTCATCCACATCTTACGGATGAAGGAACTGGGGGCTCGGAAGGGGCGAGCAGCTCTGGAGCACACCTCCAAACTTGGGTCCCAGCCCCATCGGCCTCCACGAAGATGCTGTGTCTGGGGCCTGGGGTGTGGGTGAGCTGGGTCTGAGCAGCTGAGCAGAGGAGGTTCCCAACGCTGGGACCACACAAGTGCACAGCGTGCACTCTGACCTCTGCCCTTCAGACCCCACCCAGTGCAGGAGACTTGGAGTTCCCAGCTGATAGGAAACAAGCGTGCAATGCTGCCTTTGCCTGAGGGAGGGCCTGTCCAGAGGTCCAGGTCCCACACAGTGTCCACCCCATGGCAGGCCTTCACCAAATGTCGCTCCTCACACCGCACCTCTTCCTGGTCCTCGCCAGCTGACGCCAACATTCATCACATTAACACCAGCTCTGAGCCACTGCCCCTGGGGTCCCAGTTACCTGAACTCCACCATCCTCCCCACTGGCTTCCAAAACCAGCAGCCCTTGAAAGGGCTCAGACACGGTCCAAGCCCCCTCAAGTTCACCTTCCCCACAGACCCAGCCTTCCTGATGGCTCTCTTCCCTTGAGAACCGGTTACTATGGGGCGTGTGCCTCAAGCACTTCCTTGGGCCACAGCCCCAGGCTCTGCACCTCACTTGGGTCTGAGCCACAGGCGGTCCCCAGTTGTTGGGGTTCGCACCTCACCTGAGATCCCACCCACAGTCCCTGGAGCTGAGGGGGCCCATGGCCAAGGAGGGGGCAAGCCTGGGATCTTGGCCTCCTCCCTCCCCGCCCCCCCAGTATCCAATTCATCACAGATTCTCAGCTCTACCTCTTGAAGGTGGCCCCCTCCCTCCGTGTCCATGGACATCTTCCAGTCTCCCCGACGCACCTGCGCCCACCTGTCTCCTGCTCCACCTCGCTCCATCCATCCACCCCGGCCCGAGAGCAGCCAGAGCGAATCCCACGTCTCTCCCCCAATCCTGCAGGGCTTTCGAGGCTCTGAGCACACAGCCCACCATCCTTGCCCCCGCTCTCCAGTCTCTCCCTGCCGCCCTCACCCCTCACCACCTCCCCCAGAGACAGGGAGTGCATCCCACCCCTCTGGCGTCTCTCCCCACTGGGCTTTCCCTGAGCATCTGCTCATCAAAGGCCAGCAGCAGACAGGAGCCTGGGGTGAGAAGCACCTGCTGCCGTGGCCCGAGTTTGGAGCCACGACATCAGAGTCCAAACCCAAGTTTGCCACAAACTGGCTGGGAGATCTCAGGCCAGAAATGGTCTCTGCCGAAATACCTGTGCGGACACTCTATTTCTGCTTTCCTTTCTATCAGAATGGTGTCCATCTCAGATGCCGGCTTTGAGTTTTGGAGGAGTCAATGTGGGTGAAAAGTGTTGACAGGGTGGGCAGGTTGTGCTCAGTGCCAGCTCTCTGTAGTTCCCTGACACTTTCTCAGAGCCATGGGGACCCCTGCCCACCTCACCGCTTTGTTCTGAGAGTCACCTTAGACACTTGCTCTGTCGAGACCCCACCAACTGGAGAATGTAACGACTCCTGTGGCCTGGTGCAGTGATGGTGACCCCAGACTGTACATCATAATCACCCAGTGACACTTCTTTAGCATTCCAACACATTTATTTAAAACTCACAAACATCACAAAGCTCACGTCACCTCCGCTGGAGGAGGTGACCCACATTCCGCCCCAGCTCCCCTTCTATGCCCTCCTGGGTGGGCGTGCGCGGGAACATCACCCCTTGGTACTCTGAAAACGTTGCCTGGAAGGCAAAAGCTTCCGGGAATCACCGCATTTCTCCATAGACGCTCTCCAGCTCACGGAGCTTGGCCTGCTGCTGACACCACCTCTCGGCTTGTCCTTGTCACACACACACACACACACACACACACACACACACCCCGCTCAAATCATGAGGACCGATCCTCAGGCTGGAGGAGCTCAGCCTAGGAGTCCTCTGTGCTCAGGGCCTGGGCCTCCTCCAGGACTTGCTCACAGTCCCACTCCTCATTCTGCTGTGTCCAGGGAGGCCTGGTCCTCTGGCAAGTTCTTTCAATCGTGTCCTTCTTGTGACGACAAGTTGACAAGCAGATGTTTCAGTTTTGATTTTCTTCTTTACACAGTTTTTGGGAATCCTTTAGCTCAGACACTTCTTTAGACAGATTTTTATTAATTTCACTGCTGGTGTTAAGAGCTGTTTGCATCAATTTCAGCTTTCCCTCAAAGTCTGTCAAGCCTTTCTCCGTAAGTTGGATTTGCCTCGGACAGCTTTTCCAACTTCTGGCTGTTTTCTTGTTCTAAAGCATGGCAGCCTTTGCTCCCTCTGAACAAGAGAACTCTCCAGAAGAAAAAGGCTCCGCAAGTGATATGCCACCAGGACATCAGGCTGAATTCAGTCCCAGGCCAAAGGTCTCCAGGCCATGGGCCCACCAGCCCCTCGGTGCAGTGGCCCCTCAGGGGGACTGTGCTCTGAATACCTCCAGGCACTGGCCATGACCCACGGCCTTCCCAGACAGCCTGACTTGGCCGCTCCACTAGAAGATGGATTTCCCCCTGGCCTCAGATGTCTCATGTCTGGGTCAAGATGCCCCACCTTTTTGCATTCAGGTTGGTCGTCCTGCCCTGGTTCCTGGCCTTCCATCTATTCTATAGATTGATTGAATTATGGTGTGAGGGGAGGGGCTGCTGGGACTAAATCTTCCCTTTCTGATGGTTCTGGCATCACCTGGGAGGCAGGGCCAGGGCCAGGGCCAGGGCCAAGGCTGTCAGGAGGTGATGGGAAGTTTCTGAGGCTGCTCTCCTCACTCCCTGCAACTTCTGGGCTCAGATTCTCAGAATGCAGCATGATGGTGGGGCGCACGATGACTGGTACGAGGTACTGCTCTTCCTCCAGGGGGCAGCCTCTTCCAGCCAGCACACCTGGACCTGGCAGAGGTGCTGACGGCCACAGGCAGACAAGGACTTGAGAACGACATGGGCAAATTTGGGACTAGACACCCGGTGTGTGATTGGGTGAGGTCTGGGAGGACAGGGAGTGGGGTGGGTGGCTGCCCTTTGCTGGGCTGTGTCGAGAGGCTTGCAGTTGACCGGGTGTCCAGAGGACTCCATCGCATCGTACTGAGCTGGGTAGGAGCGCTCCAGGTGGGCTTGGTGTCCTGGGGACTCGTTCGCCCTGAGCTGAGCTGAGTTGGGGGGCTCGCAGTTGGCAGGGTGTCCAGGGGACTCAGTCACTCTGTGCCGAACCGGGTTGTGATGCTGGAGTTCTAGAAGGGGCCCTCCCCAGCTGGATGAGGGTCCGTCATACTGTGATTTTCGATGCCTGACTTCCCCCTACCGAATGGGAAGGCACAGGTGAGGGTTCGTGAGGCACCAGGTGCGGGGACTCTCGGGACCGCAGAGAAGCGTGAAGGTGGACGTGAACAGGAAGGTGGAGCACAGACGCGGGCGAGAGGCCCGGGGCAGGGGGAGTGAGTGGGTGGCACGCTGTCGTCCGGGGTGCAGAATACGGCAGAGAACGTTGTGAACAGCAGGAGGAGCTGAAGCGAAGTGCCATCTCTCCCTTCAGGGAGGGCTTGGCAGGCACCTCAGCTTTTCTAACCACCTAGGCGCATCACAATGCCTCCTTGTGAGGTCACAGCCATGCCCCAGGCCAGTTGCCAGGTGGCTCTCACTTTGGCGCTCCTGACATCATTGCCCTGATGCTATCCCTCATCCTCTATGAGGCTGACTGGTGCCCACCTTGCCTCTTTCAGAGCCCAGCTCCTTCTCCCCCATCACGGGGCCTCATTTCACAGATGGAGCAACTGGGAGCGGGCGGTGACCCACCCACACCCGGCAGCCCTCCCAGCACTCCCAGGACATTTGGGGATCTGAGAGCCAGCAGTGGGTGAGCTGTTTATCACGTGGTGTGGGTCCTCCCTGGGCCTCCTCCCATCGCTGAAGCTCCACCCAGGGGTTTCCATGGTGACCCTAAGCATGCCTGGATTCTGACGCTACAACTGCTACCTTTGCTGCTGCAGCTTCTCCCATCTGATAGCTGGTTCTGAGGATGGGACTTCTGGGAAAGGGAGATCGAGAGCAGGGTGGGTGTGCTGCAGGTGGCCTGGGGCAAGGACAGAGGAGGTGAGACTCCAAGAAGAGGAAGGGTCCTCACTATGAGGGTCCAGGGCAACAGAGGGAGTAGGCTGCCCATCTGAGAACATGGAAGTACCCTTCCTAGACAGCACCCCACCACGCCTCCTATGCAGTTGTTGCCCCTTCCCCACCACTGTGGTCATCACTGAAGACTAGCCCTGCTCGCTGCTGGCGCCACTACACCCCTGTCGTCATTTTCAGTAACCTCTACATCCACAGTGACAATCCATTCTACACCTGGACTTCCAGTCCTTGGTCTCCCTGCCTCCTGTTGCTAACATTGTTGGTATTTTCCCCAGTAGTCATTTCTTTCTTCTACACTGAATATCTGTAATACTAATAAATAAAATGTAAATTGTTCTGGTCTCCTGATGCAATGGGCTCAGAGGAAGCAGGCCCATTCCCAGGGAATGAACCGTGACTGGAGGAAATCAATCCTGGTCCTCCCCTTCCTCTTTGCTAGGATTGGTTGTGGGTGAGGAGGGCATCTGACCCAGTTCTGGCCGATAGGGCCTGAGCAGATGCCTGCTATAGGAGGTGAGTGGTGTTTGGGAAAGTTTTCTCTCTTTAACTAAAGAAAGGCAGATGGTAGGAATCAGTCATTGCTCTCTGCCTTTGACCTGGTAGGGTGAATATGTGATGTTAGCATCTGTAGCAGCTAAAGTGAGACCGTGAGGAAAGAGGGAAAGAGACTCCCAGAGGAGCTGATGCAAGGCCCGCCCCTGCTGACAGGATGAATTCGTCAACCCTGGAGCCTCCTGACTCAGGACTCCTTGTTGGTGACATCATAGCCACCTGCACCAAAGCCACTTTGAGCAAGAAATCCTGTTACATGAAGCTAAAGGCACCCTAGCTGATCCAGAATAATCTAAATATCTTATCTAAATATTTCTTGTGCGGATTCCACTTTCTAACTACGAAAATTTGTATTTATCCTGATGTGACATCAGCCACTGTAGATCAAAGTCATATCTCATTCTCTTTGTGTCCTCCAATGTCCTACCATCTTCCTTACCTCGTAGTCAGTGCTAAACATGTATAATGAATAAAAATGTGTAACGAATGGTTTATAGTCTGCGCCACCAACAAAGCACATCCCTTCACCCAGGCCAATATCTTTATTACGGTAAAACAAAACAAAACAAGCAAAAAACAGAAAAAAAGATCAAGAAGCTGAAAGACTCAGTGTACTGCTTGTGGTCACTGCTGTGAAACGAGTCGGAGGACAAGTCTAGGCCTGGCCCAGAGGAGGGTGGACCCCCAAGATGAAGGGCCTGTGTTTCCCTCAATCCCTGCAGGGAGGGAACCTGCCTACAGACCAGGAATTCTACAAACCATCAGATAAGCTTGTCGTGGGATAAGCCAGTGAGGTGTTGGCACTTGTTGAGGCAGCTCCTGTCGTCTTAATGCACACACCCTCTCCTTCCTCTTCCTTACAGAGCCATGCATGCATCCTAAGAAGACTGATCTCTTGGCTCCCTGGAGCCCTGGTGTGGTCATGTGACTAAGTTTTGAGTAGAAGGGCTGTGTGGGATTTCTGAGGAGGATCTGGATGTGAGGCAGCAGCCTCTTTACCGCCATCTCTTCTTCCTCCTGCAGATGTGGAGGGCGCATGTGGTGGCCGGACCCCCTCAGGTGGCGCCTTGAGGATGGAAGCCATGGGAGGGTGATGGAGCAGAAAGATGGAGACAGGGCCCTAATCTTGGCATGAAGAATCCAGACTTCTTTACATGAGAGAGAAGAACTTCACTTACTTTTTTCCCAGTCATTGTGATGTTGGCGTTTTGTTGTAGGGAGATGCACTGATCCCCAACTATCCAGGGCTCCTTCCCCACTCCACAGCCCCCCAGGGCAGGGGTCTACCAGGCCTGCATCTCCCAATCAGCCGCTGCAGTCCCAGGTATGGGGCTCTCCACCTGCCCACTCGCACAACTTCTAAAGCCCCCTCCTCTTTGGCTGCAGCAACTTTTTTCCAGTTTCCAGAACTGGCCCAGCTCCTTCACACCCCTGGGCCTCTGCATGTGCTCCTCCCTCGCCCTGGAGTGTCGGCCACCTGGCTAGTCCTGCCCATCATCCACTCTTAGTCAGTTCCCCCAGGGTGCCTTTCTGGCCTCCTACTAGCTCAGACCCCCCTGACTTCTTCTTCACTGTCCTATCACCATTGTAATCATACATGTGTTTGTGGGTCTGTCTGATCAATGTCTCCCTTCCCCATGACCCTGAGCAACATGAAAGCAGGCAGCCCCGTTTGTGTTGCCCTCTGTATCCCCAGTCCCAAGCACGGTCCCAGCACATGGAAGGTCACACAAGCTGAGTCGTGGCCTCATGAGCCCTGTGTTTCTGCTTCTGTGGGGTCAGATGCTCCTTGTCAACACAGGTAGGGCTGAGCAGGGGCGTTGGCCTCAGTCAGAAGGCCCTAGCATGGACTTTCTCCCCAGCCCATCTCTTTCTGAACAATTTCAGACAGTGACCGCTGCAACCCTGAAAGTGGGCATGATGAGTGACCCAGCTCCCGGGGCCGTGGGGAGAACGCCATGAAAAGCCCATGAAAATGCTCAGCTCCCTGCCTGCCACAGGCCATCTTCTTGCCCACCACAGCCCCGAAGTGGACGCACAAGTAACTCTGGATTCCCTTTGCCCAAGTCATTTCTAGCTTGAGGACATTCTTCCCCTTTCCGTTCTTGGAGGTGGCTGATAAAAGAGGTCGCAGGAATCCGCCAGCCTGTCCAGAGTCCAGCAGGGGCTCGGAAGATGCACAGAAACTGCACCTTCCTGTCTGCTGACTAGAGACGCCCTTCCCCTCCTTGAGAAGACCCAGGCTGGAGATATTGTGGGGCTGGACTCCAGATGGGTGAGGTTGTCAGGGGAGGCTGCATGTGGGGCAATTAGGGTAGGTGCTGAGAGCTGGAGGTGGCAGCGATCACTGAGGGCCTATGGGGAGGATGACGAAGCAAGGAAGAAGTTCCCGAGTGGGACAGAACGTGCGCACAGTCTGAGCAGATGCAGACCCAGGGGAACCACGAGGGGTCTGAGCTCTGTGCCAGTTGGCTCGACCACAGCTAGGCAGTGGGTAGAGGAGACATCAGGGATTGGTAGGTGGTCTCTAGATGCTGCTGGCGTGGGTGGATCCTAGGAGAGAGACTTGGGGTCACTGGGCAGCACTGGAGGGGTTGAGGTGAGGGCCCTGGAATTCAGCTGGGATTGGCCAAAAGGCAGAAGAGGGGCAAACTCGAGGGCCAGTCATGCCAGGGCATAGGCAGGGCTCTCCTTGGTATTACAGGCCTTTCTGTGTCTGGCTCAGTAAAAACTCCTGCTGATCTTTCAAGCCTCAGTGCAGACAGCCCTCCTCCCTGCTCTCCCAATCCTGTACATTCCAAATATGTCAATGTGGTCCTCTATAGACCATTCAGGGCCTTGTGGGGTTGAGTCACCGCATTCTCTATGCTACCACCACTCTCTGGCTATGTGAGGAGAGGCATGGCCTCTCCATATGGCCATAATCTCCATTTTCCTTCAATCCTCCTCACCCTCCCACCCACCCAAGGGGAAAGTATCATAATCTCCATTGTCCACCAAACCCCCATGTGGTGGCATTGTAATAACCTACGTTTTGCATCAACCATTTCACCCTCCCAATTCCCCATGGGGAAGAGTTTGTCAGGTTCGCCGTTTTCCATCCAACTAACTTTATCCTTCCAACCAACTACAAAGAAGGCACTGTCAAATATGTAATCTAAGATCCCAAGAGAACTGCTCAGCACTTGGGCAACACACTCCTGTTCACTCAGAGAAAGAAAGTTCAGCAGGGAATGAGAGTTCCAGCTCCTCCATACCCTTACCAATACTAGGCATGGTCAGCCTTTTTAATTTGGGACTTTTTCATTGGTGTGCAGTGGCATCCTGTCATTGTTTTAATCTGCATTTCCCTAATGACTAATGATGTTAAGCATATTGTCATGTGCTTATGCTATGGACTGAATGTTTGCATCTTCTCCAAATTCATGCATTGAAACCTAATCCTCAATGTGATGGTATTTGGAGGTGGGGCCTTTGGGAGGTGATTAGGTCATGAAAGTGAAGCCCTCATGAACGGGATTAGTGTCCTTATAAAAGAGATCCCAGAGAGCTCCCTAGGCCTATTCTGCCATGTTGAGGACACAGCAAGAAGGCAGCCGTCTATGAACCAGGAAGCAGTTCCTCACCAGACACCTAATCTGCCGGGTGCCGTGATCTTGGACTTCCAGCCTCCAGAACTGTGAGAAATAAATGTCTGTTGTTTAAGCTACCCAGTCTATGGTATTCTGTTATAGCAGCCCAAGCGGACTAAGATAACTTATTTGCCATCCATATTGAGAATTAGTTTTAAAGATAGGATCAATAACACCATGTTTGTACGCTGGTGAGAAAGATTTATTAAGCACTGAAAAGCTGATGATGGAGGAGAGGGAGGGGGAGTAAGTGGAGTGATGTCCTTGAGCGAGCGAGAGGGTGTGGGGTCCAGTGCACACACAGAGGAGCTGGCTTAGATAAGACGTGGTTAGTTCATCTCATAGATGAGGCAAGAAGGCACAGGACGGGGGTTGCAGATGCTGTAGTGGGCAAATGGGATCTAGGGGGCAAAAAGCTCTCTTCTAGTTGTTTCTATTTTCTCAGTTAAGGAGGAAGCAAGGTCATCTGCTGAGAATGAAGATATGTGGGGGTTTGAGGAGTGAAAGAGTGATCTGAGGCAGTGAGAGAGAGAAAGGACTGGAGATGTACAGTATGGTTTCCAGGCAGGAATTTTTATTTCACGAGACATTTCAGAATTCAACGACCTGCAAAATGTCACGGGCGGTGTCTGTAGTTTGATACCACTGGATCTGACCTGGGATTCCCATTAACCAAATTTGGTGTCATCGTGACCCAGCCACCTGATCTAGTCATCTTGAGCCTCTTTGCAAGTCCTCCAGGTGGATTTTGGCCAGTGTCAGCACAACTGAGCAGTATGATTTGCAAATGCCTGAATTATTCATGTTTTTGACCTATTCTAAAGAGAACTTTGTCCAAAAGGCTAAATTATTAAGCACCTGGGTGCGATCTTGGAGGATGCTGTCTAGAAAAGCAGGACACAATTAATTTTGTTGCTGGTTTTGCTTCTTACGGGAGTTGAGCTTTTACTAATGATTCATAACGGCTCCCCAAGCGGCATTAACGCCATAGGACATAGAGGAGAAGGGAGAACCCTGACTAATTAGACGGAGAGAGTGCCGATCCCCAACCTGGCCTGCAAGCCAGCACTCTTTAGAACATCATGAAGATGGTTGATGGTGGCGACGCCATTCCCTTAGCTTGTGGGGCAAAGGTGATTTTTTAAAATAAACATGAATCACTTCTAGCAACAGAAGAAAATTAAATTCAGGAAATAAAACCTATTCAGCAGTGCCCTAGGAGCCCATGAGTGCTGTTCAGCGCTTGGGCAACACATGTCCTGTGCATTTAGGGAAAGTGAGTTTAGCTATACGTTTAAGTAAATAGATAGTGACAATCCTGAAATCCTTAGTTCTCTTATTCAGTTTTGGAACACAAAATGAAAAGCACATTGAGATGTGAGGCAAATATGCCCATCTTTTAAGAATGGTATTGTTGTCTATCTTTTGTTCTCCATTTGGTAAAGATTTTTTTTTTTTTAAAGATTTTATTTATTTATTTTTTCCCCCCAAAGCCCCAGTAGATAGTTGTATGTCATAGCTGCACATCCTTCTAGTTGCTGTATGTGGGACTCGGCCTCAGGATGGACGGAGAAGTGGTGCCTCGGTGCGCGCCCGGGATCCGAACCCGGGCCACCAGCATCGGAGCGCGCGCACTTAACCACCAAGCCACGGGGCCGGCCCCATTTGGTAAAGATTTTAATTGCTTCAGTCCCATAACTGCAGGGTAGTTTAAAGACTATCCATGAATATTAAATGTATTTGTGTAAAATTGCAGGGCTAAAATTTTCTGTATAATTAATCATAGGCTTTCCTTATTTATAGTCAAGAATTTCTAAGGGTGTTGGGTATTACTAAAAGAACTTGTCATATGCATACTGAAGCATTTACAGGTAAAATGACATTCTGTCTAGGATTTGATTTATTATCTAGCAAAAAAAAAGGGAGGGGAGTTGGGAACAGATGGAACATTACTAGAAAAACATGTACGGGTGATGGATACACGGCAGTTAGTTATATTATTGTCTCTACTTTTGTGTATATTTGGAAATTAACAAGATAAAATTTAAAAACACATTGTAAGATCCTCTTCTAAACTGAATTTAGAAATAAACAGGTTATACTTTCCTAGCTAAACTTAAACTTTCATGAATTTCCTCTTTCTTTGATCTCATGTTTCAGTAGTTCCTGACAGACCGAAACCAAGATGAAGCAGGGTCTCGAAGAGATATCTGTACACCCTTGTTCATAGCAGCATTATTCACAATAGGCAAGAGATGGAAGCAACCCGTGTCCATCCACAAATGAATTAATAAGAAAAATGTGGTATACACATACAATAGAATATTATGCAGCCTTGAAAAGGGAGGAAATTCTGACACATGCTACCACATAGATGAACCTTGAGGACATTATGCTAAGTGAAATAAGCCAGTCACAAAAAGACAAATACTGTATGATTCCACTTGTACGAGGTAGTTAGAGTAGTCAAAATCATACAGTCAGAAAGTAGATTGGTGGTTTCCAGGGGTTGGAGGGAGGGGAGACTGGGGAATTATTGTTTAATAGGTAAAGCGTTTCAGATTTACAAGATGAAGAGTTATGGGAATGGATGGTGGTGCTGCACAACAACGTGAATGTATTTACTACCACTGAACTGCACTTAAAAATGGTTAAGATGGTAAATTTTATGTTGTGTGTATGTTAACACAATAAAAAAAACCCAAGATGAGGACAAAATCATTATCCTACTTGATTAGCACAATGAATGGGAACCTAAGAGTTGTACTCTTCTTCGAGATATTTAACATTCATTCATTCAAAAGTATTCGTTGAGCATCAACTACGTGCCACACAGTTTTTTCTAGGTGATGGGGATACAGTGGGAAACAAAACAGACAAGGACCCTGCCTTCCTGGAGCTTAATGCTGGAAAGACAGACATTTAACCACTAAATATAGGAATAAATATGACAAATGACCCAAACGAAAAGAAGATGTTGGTAGGATAGAAACGACAGTTGGGCTTCAGAAATGGCTTCATTGAGGAGGTGTCATTTAACCTGAGATCTGAAAAATGTGTAGGGGGTTAGCCAGGCAAAGGTATTGGGATGGGAGAGTGTTGGGGTGTGGTGGACTTTGAGGGACTGGTCCAGACAGAAGGAACAGCATGTGTGAAGATCCTGAAGTGCATCTTATCCTAAGTGCAGTGGGAAATTCTGTCAGCTTTTTAAGTCTATTTTAAAAACCAGTCCAAAACGTAGTAGCTTCAAACAACAACTGTTTTATTTGCTAACAATTCTGTGGGCCTGCAATTTGGCCTGGGCTCAGCTGGGATGGCTCATCAATGTTCCATGTGGTGTCAGCAAGCACACTCACATCTGGGGCCTCAGCCAGGACTCCTGGGACAGCTAGAATGGCTGGGCCTCTCTTCCCAAATGGCCTCTCATTCTTAGGGAGGCTAAACTGCGATTCTTCACAGCACGGCAGTCTCCAGATTCCAAGAGGATGAGAGAGAAACTGTAAGACCTCTTGAGGCCCGGACTTGGAACTCATGCAGCATCGTTTCCACTGCATTTTGCTGGGCAAAGCAGGTCGTGAACTAATCCAGCCTCCACTGTTTATGTAGGAGGTACCAAGAATTTGTGGCCGTTTTTAATCTGCCTCAGAATTTAAAGATGTTTTACGCCTTTAAAGTTATTTTTATACCCATTATTATCTTTATTTCATTTTACATTCAAATATAACATCCATGCATACATGAAGCGCATAAATCATGTGCACAATTTAACGAAGTACTCACAAGGTGGTCACATCTATGTCACCTACCACCACGCCTATGCTCCCAATCCTCCTGGCCACTGCTCTCTCCCTCCTCCCAAAGATAACCACTGTCCTGCTGTCCAACATCATAGGTTAGTTTTTGAACTTCATGTAGGACATGTTTTTATGCATATGTACTTTTCTGTGTGTGGCTCCTGCCACTCAATACTATCCCTGTGAGATTTACCCACATCGTTTCATGTAGCAGCTGTTCATTATCTTCATCACTGTCCTAGTACTCCACAATATGTTCATTTATCCTATTGTTGATGCTTATTTGGGTTGTTTCTAGTTAGAATTATTACAAATGCTTCTGTGAACATCTTACACATATGTTTTGTTGCACATATGTACACATTTCTGTTAGGTATATACCTAGGAATGGAATTATAGAGTCATAGAATATGCCTGTGTACAACTTCAGTAGAAAATGTCAAAGTGTTTTCTGAAGTGATTGTACTAATTTGTACTACTACCAGTGGGGTATGAGAGTTCCATTTGCTTCACATTCTCACCAATCCTTGGAATTGTCAGTATTTTGAATTTTAGTCATTCTGCTGTGTGTGTAGTGTGTGTGTGTGTGTGTGTGTGTGTATTAGTATCTCATTGTGCTTTCAATTTGCATTTTCCTGATGACTAATGAGGTTGAATACCTTTTCAATGTTAATTAACCTTTTGGACAGCCTTTCTTCTTAAACGTCCATCCACGTTTCTTGGAAAGGCATAAGCAAAGGCTCCGAGTCATGAAATAGTGTGACGTGTATGGTGAACTACAAGAAATTTGGCTCTAGTGTAGAGGTTCTCCCCTGGGGAGATGTTATTCTCCAGGGGCCATTTGGGAATGTCTGGAGACATTTTAGTTTTCACAACTGGAGAGGGTGAGGTTACCGGCTTATGATAGGTGGATACTGCTGAGCATCCTACAACGCACACAACAGCTCCCACAGCAATTATTCAGCCCCAAATGCCAATAGTGCCAAGGCTGAGAACCCCTGGTCTCCTAGAAGCCCTCTGCACAATGACAGGGCTTGGGGGACTGGAAGGAGCACCAGTGGGCAGTAAACCTCAAGAATGACAGAGGATGGGGCCGGCCCCGTGGCTTAGCGGTTAAGTGTGCGCGCTCCGCTGCTGGCGGCCCGGGTTCGGATCCCGGGCGAGCACCGACGCACCGCTTCTCCGGCCATGCTGAGGCCGCGTCCCACATACAGCAACTAGAATGGATGTGCAACTACGACATACAACTATCTACCGGGGCTTTGGGGGAAAAATAAATAAATAAAATCTTAAAAAAAAAAAAAGAATGACAGAGGCTGAATTTCCTGCCTCCCTGATAGGATGGAGGGATTGGAGTCTACATTAGGTTGATCTACAAAAAAAGAAACGTGTCGTTTGCTGCACGTCTGAGTATGTGTACTGAGATTTAAACTCACTAAACTGGGCCGGCCCCGTGGCTTATTGGTTAAGCGCGTGTGCTCTGCTACTGGCAGCCCGGTTCGGATCCTGGGCGCGCACCAACGCACCGCTTGTCCGGCCATGCTGAGGCCGCGTCCCACACACAGCAACTAGAAGGATGTGCAGCTATGACATACAACTATCTACTGGGGCTTTGGGGGAAAAAAAAATAAATAAATAAAATTATTTAAAAAATTAAAAAAAAATAAACTCACTAAACTCCCAGTGATAACCACTAAAAACATTTGGGTATATTTCTTTGTAGCCTTTACCTCTACGTGTTGGATTTGTACTGTGTCAATTTAGCTACGCTGGGACTACGTTTCCTGGAATTCTATTCCCTGCATAGTTCCAGGTTAGCATGGGCAACAAGAGACGTTTTGCCTGAGATGTGGAAAGTGGAAGGAAGCTGCAGTTATCTCCTGTCTGCATGGGGAAAGTCGGTGCAGGGCGCGAGGGGATGTTGCAACTTGTTGCTTATGTGCTGGCTCACCATGTTGGCATGTGGCAGCAGAGGCACACAGAATCTCCAACTCTATCATCTATCAGCTCCTGCAGCTCCTCCAGTTCCTCCAGCTCCTCCAGCTCCTCCTTCAGATTCTCTGACTCTTGGACCAGGTGCCTGTTTAGCTCTACGATGAAGGGCACCAGCTTCTCCTGTAGGACACCCATATCACTGAAGTTGGAAGTTTGGAGGCAGTGAGAGTCTGACGTGGCTTCCAGTCATCCTCGCAGCTCCCAGTTTCTCTTTCTTCTCCCTGTTCATGTCACCTTCTCTTCCCAACTGGCTGCCCTGCTGACCTCTGGCTCCAGCACCAGACGCAGAAACAAAAGTCTCGCATATACCGTGTAACCAGCTCTCACAGTTGTGTAAGGTCAAATCTCTAAAACCAACGTACTATGTATTTAAATATATATTTTTTTAATTTACAAAATAGTTTTTGCATAATGCTTTTTCCACTTTACAATATCGGGTAGATATTATTCCATATTATTAAATACACTTGAAGACTATGCTTTTATTTTGCATGGCCCGTCATGGGACCAATTCCCTCACGTTGGACATTTAGATGACTTCTAGCTGCTGAGAGAAACAAAATCTTGGTGTCCATCCATAATTGTTTGGTTTTTCTCCTTACAGTATTTTTAAAATATTGCTCCTCTGCCTCTTGGCTTACACTGTTTCTGATAAGAAGGCTGATGGCAATCTTATCTTTGTTCCTCTGAACATAATGTGTCTCTTTTCTCTGGCGGCTTTTAAGATTTTCCCTTTATCGCTGGTTTTAAACAGTTTCATTATAGTGTACCTTGGTGTTGTCATTGTCTCCTCCTCTTCCTCCTCCTCCTTCTTCGTTTTCTTCCTCTTATTTTTTCTGGAGATATGTTGAGCTTCTTGGGCCTGTGAGTATTACATCAAATTTGGAAAATTTTTCTGCCATTATTTCTTCAAAATTTCCTTTCCTCTCCCCTCTTGCCTTTCTTCTGGAACTCTTATTATACATATACTAGGCCATTTGATATTGTCCAATAGCTCACTGATGTCAGTTCTTCTTTTTCTTTTCCAGAATTTTTCTCTCTGTGTTTTAGTCTGTATCTTTTCTATTGCTATGTTTTCCAGTTAATTACTCTTTGCTTTTACAGTGTCTAATCTGCTAATCCCACCTGGTGGGATTTTTCATCTTTAGAAGGTCAATTTGGATCTTTTGTATATCTTTCATGCTTCCTCTTAACATGCTCATATTTTCCTCTACCTTCTTGACCATATCAAATGTAGTTGTAGTAACTATTTTAATGTCTTGATCTATTAATTCTATCTGTATCATTTAACATGATTGATTTTTCTCCTATTATGGGATGTAATCCTTGCTTCTCTGCATGCCTGGTCATTTTTGATTGGATGCCAGATATTGTGAATTTTAGCTGGTTGGGTGCTGGATAATCTTCTATTTTAAAAAAATATATATTCTTGATCTTAGTTCTGGGACACAGTTAAGTTACTTGGAAATAGTCTGATCCTTTTGAGGCTTGCTTTTAAGCTTTGTTGGGCGGAACCAGAGCAATCTTTAGGGCCAGTTTTGCCCACCTTCTGAGCACTTGACTGGATGCTCCACGAATTATGTAGTTTTTCACTCTGCCTGCTGGGAACACAAACTATTCCAGCAATTTGTGGGCTTCTGCCTGCTTATTTCACTTTTTTTTTTTTTCTCCCTGCCGCCGGGTAGTTTCCTCACATATGTGCACTGATGATACTCAGCTGAAGACTCAAGAAGGCTCCTTTGAAATCTCCAGAACTGGCGCTCTCAGCATCCCCTCCTCTCTACCCTGAAAACTCTAGCTGCTTTGGCCTCCCCAGACTCTCAACTCAGGGCGATTGCCCGGCTCTGCCTGGGTTCCCCTCCTTGCACTGCTGCCTGGAAACTCTTTGCCTCATTTATGTCCCCTCTATCAGGGATTGTGGTCCTGTGCTGCCTGACATCTAGTGTCTAAGAACTGCTGTTTCAAATGTTTTGTCTAGTTTTGTAGGTGCTTAAGGCAAGAGGGTTAATCCAGTCCCTGTTTTTCCATCTTGGCCGGAAGTGGAGGAGGTCCCCACAATTTTTTTTAAATTGTAAGTTCTAGGAAGGGAAATTTTTGGCTAAAGACTATATAAAATATTAAGGCTTTTGATAGTAAAGTAAACATAAAATTTCTTTTAAAAATCTGAGTGTGTGTGCACCAGACTATTTATTTCTGGAGGATCTGAGTTCTCCAAACTCTTTGGTAATTCTCTGTTTATGAGCATAAATTTTGCAGCTGCCTGTAGATGTCACCTGAGGAAGACAAGTTATAGGGGACAGAAGTCCCAGAGTGAAAACCACAGCACCAGAGCAGAGGGCGAAAACCTAGTGGGACGCTCCGTGTCAAACAGGGAAGAGAGTGGTGATTTAAATCCAGAAAGTCAGTCCACAAAACCAAAATCTGTTAACAGGGATATAGTGAAACCCTTATTAAAACAAATATTATCACAAGCAACCAAATTAAACACAGTCCAGGTTAAGAGCAAATGAGGAAAGATCTGGTTATATTCAGGGATTTGGATCAGTTTAATCGAGGTCAAATTTTATCAATTCTTTTCAAATGCTGGGTCTTCGGCTGGAGCTCAAGTGTGGTTCTCATGAAAGGTCCTTTGTCTGTTCTCGTGAGCCGGATGTCATCAATATAACACACTTTTATTATTCCAGACGCTGAGGATCCAGTTTTGAGCAAGACACAAGATCCCCACTGCCATGACGCTGACCCTCCAGTGAAGGGGGACAATAAACAAATAAACAAGAAAGTAAACACACATGAAAATAAAGGCAGCGAGTGAGGGGTTCATCGTTACTGCCCTATGAGCCCATGCTCTGACGTCACCACACACCCATCACTAGGGAAGCAGTTTGGAGATTTAATAATATAAGTGTCTGAATCTCTTTTTGGCAAAACAGTGTGACATGTTTCCTGTTTAAGAGAATGAGTTTTTTTTCAATCTAAAAGCCAACCAACTCTAGCAGAGGGACACGTGGTGATCACTG
This sequence comes from Diceros bicornis minor, assembly GCF_020826845.1. Classification (NCBI taxonomy): domain Eukaryota; kingdom Metazoa; phylum Chordata; class Mammalia; order Perissodactyla; family Rhinocerotidae; genus Diceros; species Diceros bicornis. The sequence goes on along the minus strand of NC_080765.1, from coordinate 8,430,302 downwards.
CAGCCCTGTGTTTGGCGTGAACCACGGCTCTGCCGCGCAGGGGTGGCGGTTCCAGCCTCGTCCTCTGTAATATACTCGGGAGCAGGCACGTTTGAATACGTAGGCAGTGCCAAGCGACCCACAGATGACCTGGGCTCCAATCCCAACCCAGCTGTGTTTACAAGCTGTGTGATCTCACACGAGCCTCGTTGTCTCTCTGAGCCCAGCTTTCCTCAACTATAGTGGTAACAAGACCTGTCCCTAAGTGCAGCATGAGGTATTTATAAGGAATGCATGAAACAATGTACGCCAGGCAATTCTGTGCACGGTGTAGGTGTCCACGTTTATCTATATGTCTATGTAACTGTCTACTTACTCTCCTCTCTTGAGCACATGAACTGCTCTCTCTGAACGTCAGTTTTCTCATCTTTAAAGAGGGTTATAAGAAGTGTTCCCATAAATTCTGTACAGAGATCTGCTGTACAACATTGTGCTTGTAGTTAACAATACTGTATTGTACACTCACAAGTTTGTTAAGAGGGTAGATTTCATGTTAAGTGTTCTTACCACAATAATAATAGTATAAAAAAGTGTTTTCACCCGGGAAGCACCAGAAATAAACCCAATCAGTGGTGCCTGGCTGTCCTTGAAGTTCCCTAGACTCTTCTGGTCCCCAGTGGGAGACCCCCCACTCTTTCCTGGCTGCAGCAGGAGGACTGTTGACCCCCAGGGCCACTCCCTGTTTCCCCTCAGTGGCTCCTACTGCCCTCCAGCCACAGACTCCTCTTCCTGTCACTGCCTCCCAGGGCCAGCTGGGCCAGGAAGCCCAGGCTGCTCCCCCACCCAGGCCGGAGCTCTGCCCTCATGTGTGGTGAAGAATTAAACTTTTCCTTGCCTTCGGCTACTGGAAGATGATCTCGAGGCTCCTGGAAAGTCTTATCTGGTAGAATTGTCTTTGTTTTCTGGGGCTCTAGCCACTGGGCAGTCTAATGATGTTATTTATGGTGATTTATGCCAAAGAGAAACAGAGCTGTACATTTGTTACAGGCGGCAGGACAGATTTTATCCAGACTGTTGCAGGAGAGCCTTCCGTGTAAATTGAGCTCAACTCCAATCTGTGCAGAGGGGACTGGGTGTTTTAAAGGAAAAATGAGGGAGAAGAGGGGAGGGATGAGCAGGGGCTCAAGCAGAGTCAGGGGAGTGGAAATCGACAAAAAGCGGTTGGGGGGCTGTTTTACAAGAACTGTTAGGCAGAGAACGTGTTGGGCCAGGGTGCATCTCAAGAAGTAAGTTCTTTTGGCAGCCTTGAGCTTTCCCAGGCAGGAACTTAGTGGGGGGGGCCTCCGTCATCCCAGGGACATGGCCTGGAGCTGTTAGAAATCCGGTTAGTGTTTGCTCAAGTCTCTTAGTGTGGGGGGTGGCTGTAATTGTTTGCGACGAAGTTTGCAGTTCTCATAGGCCAAGGTTGAGTCCTAAGAACTCGAGAAGAGGGCTCAGAGGAGCCTGATTAAAGTTTAGTCAAGGAGAGTCTTTGTCAGGGCTTGGAGCCAGATGGCATCAGTTCCTCCCTCAGGAGGAAGCAGAGATCAGCACTCCTTCCAGGAGGGGATGGAGGGCAAAGCTCAGCCACCGGACAGTGTGTGATGGAGCCCCAATAAAAACCCTGGACACTGAAGCCCAGGTGAGCCTCCCCGGTTGGCAGTACTCCATGCGTGTTGTCACATGTCGTGGCCAGGAGGAGGTAACACTGTCCGTGACTCCACAGGGAGGGGACAGCAGAAGCTCCGCACACAAAACCCTCCTGGACCCTGCCGATGCACCAATTCCCTTGGCTAACTTGAATCTGTCTCCTTTGCTGTAATAAACCATAATCGTGAGTATAACAGCTTTCAGTGAGTTCTGTGAGTCCTTCTGGCAAATTACCAAACTCAAGGGTGGTTTTGGGGAGCCTCTCAAAGTTGTGATTGGCGTCAGAAGCGAGGGCACTCTCACGAGGACTGCTCCCTCTGACTTTGTATTTGGCTGACTCTCACAGTTGGCCTATACTCCTTGTGCCTCGATGGCTGGGCATCCCATCTTCGTGGGTGCTGGGGCATACAGTGGGGATGCGCACGTGTGAAGGCAGAACACTCTGGCAGGACGTGGGCCTGGGAGCACCGTCACTGCTGCCACGTCTTTAGGCTGGGGCCTGGTGACCACCTGACCACTCTGGATGCACATGCTGTTTCAAATTTTGGAGCACATTTGGCAACCACAAGCAATGACTGCTCCCTGCTGCCACATTCCGTGAGTCTTGCAGAAGGGATTCGGGGGTCATCCATCCTCCTGGTCTCCATCTTACCCACACAGGCCTCTCCTGAAGGCACAGATTCTGTGATGCCCACAGAGAAAGGCCCGGATGCTTCAAGCTGGGCCACTTTGTGGGGGCAGAGGCCTCGTTCTTCACATGGGGCCGCTCAGCTTCCAGACAGTTCTGCTGGCTCAGTGGCCTCTCATCCCTCACTCCATAATTCTCCACCATTTCATACTTCTCTATGCTTCATATACTCTCCCACTACATTCTCTTTCCAACGGATAAATCTGGAGTGAACTCTCAAGTCCATGCTAAAAAGAGGTTCATGAGAATAGGATGGGAGATTACAAGTAACGAATTCACATGATTTTTAAAAAACACCACACAATCTTTCCTTCATATGATGCCTTTTTGTCCATAAAGTCAGACGACATAGGGAAGAACACATAATGTCGTCAAGAACATCAATCTGTTACGAAGTAATGTTATCCATATTGCCAGATTTTATGGACACTCCATATTTTCTTTTTTTCCCTCTTTTAAAAATGAACTCCACAAGGAGAGTAAGGTATTTGCTTTCTTTATTCATTGTAATATCCATTGAACAAATGTTCAAACGTCTCAGAATTATTCAGAAAAGGACAAAAATACATAAATGCGAATAACTGAGATTCAGCCCGCGCACATGGAAATCAGTGATTTCAGATCTAAGGAAAGATAGTGAGCCAACCCTGACGAAGTACACGTTTGGCCAGGGTGTAAGTACGCCGCATATTTCAAATGACTGTCAGTGCAGACAGTAATCAGTCGTGCGTATGCATCGACCATCTGTGAATTGTAAAAGATTTTTAAAATGCTACATCTGGTTTTAAATATTAATAATTCATCGAGGTGGGTGGTGGCAATTAACCACACAAGTAGTAACACAAACATGTATTTCTGAAAACTGAAGCTTCACCGAAGTCCCCCTGAGTCTCAAAGGAGCCTCCACGAAGCACGGGAGCAGAAACGGCGTGAAGAGAGAGGGCTGCCACGAAGGGTTTCTTAAGGACTTGATTCCAACCAAGGTCATTAAGAGCCTACTGCATGGAAGGTCCTACGTGTGAGTTCTGTGGAGGGAGCCCCAAGGACTGGAAGACATGGTCCCTGCCCTCAAGCTGCTTAAAATATAATAGAAAGAGTTTCCATAAAAAAGAAATAACCGTTTACAAAGAAGACTGACTCACCAGTTCTCACAGACAAGTGCAAATGACATTGGTGAAGGCAGAGGAAGGTGTCAATAACCTGTGTTATTTCTTTGTTTATCCTCCTCCTCCTCCTCTTCCTGATCCTCATCATAGCAAACAAATAATTCCTACCACGTGTTATGGATTGAATTAAGTCCCCCCCTCCAAAAGATGCGTTGAAGTCCTAACCCCCTGTACCTCAGAATATGATCTTATTTGGAAATACAGTCTTCACAATGGTAATCAAGTCAAAATAAGGTCGTTGGAGTGGGCCCTAATCCAGTATGACTGATGTCCTTATAAAAGGGGGAAATTTGGACACAGGCCACAGGAAGAAGTCCATATGAAGATGAAGGCAGAGATTGGGGTGATGCTAGAAAATGCCGAAGATTGCCAGCAAAACACCAGAAGCAAGGAGGCCTGGAGTAGATTCTCCCTCACAGCCTTCAGAAGGAACCAACCTTACCGACACCTTGATCTCAGACTTCTGGCTTCCAGAACTGTAACACCATAAATGTAGGTTGTTAAACTGCCCAGTATGTGGTACTTTGTTACGGCAGCCCCAGTAAACTAATGCACCATGTGACAGGGACTGTTCCAAACCATTTGTGTGTATTAACTCATTTAATCATCACAACAATCCTCTGAGGTGAGTGCTATTATTATTGTCCCATTTTACAGATCAGGACACTAAGGCCTGGAGCAAGGTTCAGTGACTTGACTTGGGCCCTATGCTTGTAAGTGCTACACTGCATCTCAATTAGCCTTAGGGAGGAAATGAAGGCATTCCAGGGGAGAAGTGAGGAGCAAAGAAGAAGATGCATCTGATGTGGGTTATAGAAGGACAACAATTAGGGAGGACCTTTAAGTGTTAGTCAGTAAGATGTTATTTCAGTTGGGTGAGGCCCTGTACCGCTGTCCAAGGGCGACTATGTTCAGCCTTTGATTTACTTAAGTATTATTGCTCTGACCACTGTAACTTCAACCCAGAGGATGACTTCTTTCCCACCCTCTTCCTTGCACTCCAAGTGGGCTGTGATGGCCACCCTGTTGAGAGTAGAGCAGCTGAAGAGCTGTGAACAGTGGTCAATCCACTAACCACAGTAACGGTTGGAAAGATCTCTTCACGGAGAACGCCTAGTTTAGTCCTCTCAACAGAAGCCCAGAGCAATGAGGTGACTTGCTGAAAGCCTCCCATGATTGGCTGGTGCTCCAGGAAAGAGCTCATTTTACTGGGGCATGGATGACTCTTGAATGCCAGGAAAGGTAACAAGGACATGACTGGAAAAGCTGAGGAATAGGAGACTGTCTTCCCTCTAGGATCCACTTGAAAAGACAGACCTTTCATTTACATGAGAGATTTCTCAGCACACTTGTTTATACCAGGGGCCTGGTGGTTCTGAACGGCAGAGCAAGTATGTCTGCGGGAAATTTGACCCGGAGCTGAACTCTGGGGTAAGAGAGATTATATTACAGCTAGTAATATATCTTTTATCCTCATTCCTGCGTCCGTTTTATGTCCCAAACTTTGTTTTCCACTTCTGAGTTACGTTATCTTGGTGTATGCTATAAAACATTGTGAATCCATTTCCCAACACAGGTGAGCCAGCCATAAACATGGAAATAATTAAGCAAATCCATAGTAACTGCTTGGAGGTGGAGCCAGCACTAAGACGGCAAAACAACTCTTTCCACTCTGCCAGGCCACTGAATATTCCCATTTTATAGATGATAAACTAAGGCCCAGAGTGGCCGTTCAGTGTTTTGAATTATAACAACAACAGCTAACCGTGATCATCTGCTTCCTGTACAAAGGGGTAGGGTTCTGCGTGCTCCACGTGCATTAAGTTATGTAATCCTCCACAAAAGCATTATTCCTATTTTTCAGATGAGGAAACTGAGGCAGGTCACTTGACAGGAAGTAGTAGAGCCGGGATTGGAGTCAAAGCAGTCAGGCTCCGACGTCCAAACTCTTAAGCCTTTCAAGTGTCAGCAAAGAACACAGGAAAAGTCAATAGACCAGGTACGAGGGAACAGCATGGTGCCCTCCGCCAGGCTTTTCCACCCGTTGTCCCTCCATTGTCTCTGGCTTACCCTTTCCTTTATCCTTTTGTCTTTATTTGGGTACCCTCAAAAGCAGATCAGAGATGAGGATTTGGGTGCAAATAGTTTAGCTGGGAAGTGACCCCAGAAATCATGGCCAAGGAGTGGGGATGCTAGACCAGAGGGGAGGAAGGCCGGCAAAGGTGCAGAATGGATGAGCTACTGCTCTGGACAACTGGGCGTCCTGCTGGGATGTGCAGGACACAGCTCAGAATTGCCTCCCCCAGGGCTGAGGCGTGGGGCTGTTACCAAACCAAGTGGGCTCGCCTCCTGGTGAGTTAAATAAGACTCTACACTAGTGGAAGCTGTCTCACAAAGTAAAGTGTATTTGCAGCAAATAGGAGGCCACGAGGATTCATTTCCAAAGTCATGGCGTCCTCAAACAAAGGGACGCAGGAACTTTTATTTGGTTGGAGAATGAATATTCAAAAGGGAGAGGCTGGTATTCACTTGCACAGGCTCAGTTGGAGAACATGCTTCCACATAATAAGGCCTAAGCTCCTCCTGGAGAGATCTTTGCATTAAAAATAAGGCAAAGGTCATGGGCATAGCTCTTGTAGAGAGGCTTGGTCAGTTTCAGGATGGCTGGTGGTTACATCTCCTTAACATACAAAAGGAAAAGAAACAACTTGGAAAAACAGTTAATTGCTTCCAAACCCACCTTTGAGTTTCTGGGAGCACCTAGTCCGTGACAGGGAGGGGTGCCCCCCCAACTCCTGTCCCTAATTGGGTGAAGGGTGCTCAGCCTGGGACCATTACCTCCCAAGCATTTCTAGTCTGCCTGGCACATGGAATTGTCCATGGAAGTCACAAAAGTGACCCCTCGGAGTGGGGGACAGGGGGCAGGGTGAGGCACCAGCAGCATCTACTATGCCACCCCTTGGTCCTTTTCCATCCTTTCTTCCTCTCTGTGTTCTCCATTTAAATGTCTACAATGTGGAAGAGAAAAAAAATATGCATTGTCCTTCGTTAATAATAACAATATTTAGGGCCAGCCCCAGTGGCCTAGTGGTTAAGTTCCACATGCTCCACTTCGGTGGCCTGGGGTTCGGTTCCCAGGCGCAGACCTACACCGCTTGTCTGTCAGTGGCCACGCTGTGGTGGCCGTTCACATACAAAAAGAGGAAGATTGGCAGCGGATGTTAGCTCAGGGCAAATCTTCCTCAGCAAAATAAATAAATAATAATAATAACAACAACTATTTATTAAAGGGGTTCTTCTGAGCCTGGCACTCTGTGAAGTTCACACATTTAGTCTCCAGGCTACTCCATGAGTGACCTAGTGGCAGCTATTAACTCCATTGTTTCACAGATGGGGAAACTGAGGCTTGAGTGATTTACCCAAAGTTAGTAAATGATAGATCTGGGGCTTGATCTGAAGCCATCTGACCCTAGTCCACTTACCTTAGTTTTCTGGGGACAAGGGAGCTCAGAACCCGGTGGCCTGGCTGTCTCCAGGAGTGACAGATGGAAAAAATGTGACCCGCGGCTCACTCTTTTGGCCCCAGGGTCAAGAACAGGACAGAAACTGATACTTCAATAAAATGTTATTATTGTGTAAAGTAAACATAGTTGCCCTTTGCACGTGGTTCTCAATTGACTGGAGAGGGGGCGGGGAGCATGAGAATCTCACCGGAAACGTTTTTTTCTGGGTGAAGTGATCGTTTGCTGTTGTACATTTTAAAAGTTTGCAACAGATGTTAGCTCAGAGCCTGCCTTCCTCAGCAAAAAGAGGAGGATTAGCATGGATGTTAGCCCAGGGCTGATCTTCCTCACAAAAAAAAAAAAAATTGCCATCTTGTTGTAAATTAGGCTGAGAAGGAACATGTCAAGGCAAAAATATGAAAGACTGTAGTTGAAGCAGGCAAGACCAAGGATGTGTTTTTACAGACTTTGCAGAGTTCTTGGATCAAGCTATCAATCAACTTGGCGGCTGATTTTAAGAGGAGCTGGGAGGAGTCTGATTCCTTTAGTCAGAAATGCATTTGGGACCAGAGCCCAGTTCCCTGCTGCCCTGCAGAACTTCTCAATCATTTGTTCTCCACATTCAGAGGAGACCTCGCGCCCCAGGTCCTCATGGACCTCACTCATGGCTGGGAGGGCCTGATGGCTCTCAGGAGAGCAGGAATGGAAGGGAAGGTGGTGAATATGGAGAAGTTGTTCTATTCGTGTGACACTGGCCGCAGGCTGACCGCCAAGCCAGGGAGGAGGCCCCACAAGCCTGAGCTTCCCTGAGCCTGAGCCTGGGATGACGGGAGTGGATTCCTGCTCCGGGAGGGGAATGAGTGACACCTGTACCCACCCAGCCTCACCTAGAACACAAACTTCTCCTTGGGCCTGTATTAATTGTGCTGTTTATTTTTTGTATTTCCTGATGCTTTGACTTCTTGGGGCCGTGCTAATACTGGAAGGTCTGCCCCTCCCAGAGCTAGCCAATTGCTAGAGACAGTCAACACCGGGCCTGCAGCGCACCCTTCACACGCAAACCAACCAACCCGGAGCCACACCCCGACCCCCTCCTCCATGGGGCTCTCACACTCTGGGCCACTATCCCCCTGCCCTAATCACCCAGGGCCAGGTACCACACAACTGAGGAGAGACCCTCTGCCCCAGAGCCCACTGAAATTATTCAAACTAGCCAATCCTAAGCCTGTTCACCCTGCCTCGCCCGTTCCTTCCCATGGAAACTACAATAAAGGCTCCTGCCCACAGTTCCTCCTCCCTCTGCCTCCTGACTGACCCTGGTGCTTCCCGTGTGGCCAGTGTGGTATCATGTGCCACTTTCTCTTGGGATCTGTGAGTAACAAGCTGTCTTTTCAATGGTAATCATCCCCTATCTGTTGGCCTCACCACACCTGAATAATAGTAAAATTCCATTTTAAAACAGGGCCCAGCAGCAAAAGTCTTGCCCTTCCTCTGTGTCCAGGTCAAGGAAGGTTGAGGAGAGAGAAAGGAGAGAAAGGCTGGGTGTTTGACACTTGCTCAAGAAAGTGAAAGAGAAAATGAACGTTTTGGCTGGAAAAGCAAAGTTACTCAGAAAAGAGGGAGGTGGAGTGGCAGAAGGTCCAGAGGGCCGGGGCCAAGGCAGGAACATGATGTTGTCAAAATCCTGGTCAGTGCACGTCCACTCAGCAGCGGGAGGTGAGGCTGAGGCAGGGTGTGGATAAACGAGGAAGATTCCAGAGACAGAAGTGGGTGCAGGGAGGATGGCCCTGGGCAGGCTCAGGCCAGTTCTCTCCACAGGGAGAACCACATTATTCCCCTGTGGGGCCAGGGCAGGGACAGAGGGCCGGCAGAGAGCTGATTCTATCTTTTTTTTTTTAACTTTTTAAAAATTGTGGTAAAATACACATAACATAAAATTTACCATCTTGACCATTTTCAAGTGTCCAGCTCTGTGGCATTAAGTACATTCACATTGTTGTACAGCCATCACCACCATCCATTTCCAGAACATTTCCATCTTCCCAAACTGAAACTCTGTCCCCATTAAACACTCACTCCCCCTCCTGCTTCCCCAGCCCCTGGCAGCTACCCTTCTACTTTCTGTCTCTATGAATTTGACTCCTTTGGGTACCTCATGTAAGTGGAATCACACAGAATTTATCTTTTTGTGACTGGCTCATTTCATTGAGCATAATGTCCTCAAGGTTCATCCATGTTGGAGCATGTGTTAGAATTCTCTTCCTTTTTAAGGCTGAATACTGTTCCATTGTGTGGATGGACCACATTTCGTTTATCCATTCATCCGTTGACAGACACTGGGTTGCTTCCACCTTTTTGCTATGGCGAATAATGCTCTATGAACGTGGGTGTGCAAATATCTGTTGGAGACCTGCTTTCCTTTCCCTGGGGTGTATGCCCAGAAGTGGAATTGCCGGATCTGCTTTTGTTTTTGAAGTGGGTGAGTGGTGGGCCCGGGAGCCAGGCTGCCTCAGTGCTGGCACAGCACTGGGATGTGATGAGAAGTACTTTACTTCTCAGAATCTGGGTTTCCTCAACTGTGAAAAGGGATAATGATAATAATAGTGACAATCACAGGGTTGTTGTGAGAGATATTAAAAGCCACGCATTTTGTACATTGGACCGTGCCTGGTAGCTATCCAGCTTTCCATCCTTTTCCGGGTAAGATTCCTGAGAAAGGGGAGCATGCTTCATCGCGTCCACCAGGGGTCGCCGCTGCCCGGGGCGCTGGGTCCCGGCTGCCGGCTGCCGGCCTCCAGCCTCCATCAGCTCTCACCATTTTGCCCCTCCACTCTCCACTCTCCCCTCTCACCCAGTGCCTTTTTACCCTATGGTTCCATTTGTCTTCTCACCGCTTTACTTTAACCCAGGAACAAGAAGTTCACAAATTATCCAGGCCAGATCACCTTATCGGATTACCTGTGCCCCATCCCTCCCAGGGGGAAGTTCCGTCTGTAGGAATTGCAGGCCATCAGTTTGGCAGATTTATCTGGGCCAAATGATCTCCTGCTGCCGGTAATTACCCCGTCCTGTTTCCCTCTCCAGGGCTTTTATGAGAGTCAGGTGTGGTCACGTGTGGGCGGGCACCTCATAAACAGCCACAGTGAGTCTCAGGCCTGAGGAGAGTCCTTCCTGGTCGGAACAACCTTTGGGAGTAACTGCAGTTTCCGAGCAGGAAGGGAGCCTTTAAGTGTCCACGGGGCCTGAGCAGACGTGGCCCCCAGGAGAGAGGCCCATGGGCACCATGGCCAACTCTAAGGGGGGCAGCTGCTCCTGAAGCTCAGCCCACGGATGCTTGCCAGACTCAGTGTGGCCAGATATTGACTTTTCAAAAGAATCTGAAAATGCAGATTTTTTCCACACAAAATCTCGAACATCTTCAATATCAGCAGTTAATTACAGTTTTTTCTAACTATGTGGGCCAATCAAAACACTCTCCACGCTGGTTTTGGCCTGTGGGCGCCATTTTGCAGCCTCTGATGGAGTTTTCTTGGAGATGCTGCTCAGTGGCTGATGGTAAATAGCACATGACGTTGACCATGGGGATGACCTGGATTTTAAGCTGCCCAGGTGCTCTTTGGTGCTCACCTGCTCAGGGATGGACCAGGGCTCCTGGCTTCTCCTATGGGAGGTGGGAGGGGGGAGTCCCTTGACTGTTTCCTCTAGGACCCAATGAACCAGTAGTGTAGAGATGTGAAAAGCCCCGTTCATACCCCGTTTCCCTGAGCTCTCCAGCTTCACTCCTGCTCCTGGAAGACTTGTTGCCCGAGCAGCGAGAGACACTTGATAACCCAATTACAGCATCAGCACCCAGCTCTTCCAAATAAGGAGCATCATATTCCCCCTCTGTCGCCAGGATGGCATCTCTGGGTGCACAGAAGGAGGGCACTCCCAAACACCCCAAGAAACCTCAACTGCTAATTGCACACTGATGGTTCCACTATCCCGAGAAAGGTCAACTTCATGCTGCCCATGGATGGTGCAGATGGTCCCCAAGGAGGGCTTGTCATCGCAGCCTCATCAACAGGAGCCAGAGGCTGGGGCTGGGAGGAAAGAGTGTCCCTGCAGGTTGGGTTGGAAAGTCCTGATGCTCAGCTTTTCACACCTACCTAGTGGGTGTGATCACAGTTGCAGGATCGAAAATAGATGTGCCTGGCAGAGGGCCTGGCAGCACCTAAGGTGCTGAAATGGGATTTCACATGCCGGGCTGATGTCTGTGTGCAATAAGAAGCCAGACATTCTGCCCACCTCCCCCACCTTGTGTATCCAAGGGACGGGACATCTTGTGGAGGTCCCAGCTTGTCTTTGCTTCCCACCCCAAGCAGGTGGCTAGATTAAGCAGTCCTGAGGAGGTGACCCATTTCCCAAATTTGGGAAATGCTTGAGTGTAAAATGCTGAATGCAGCTCTCCCAGGCACATCTATTCCAATCTCCCTCCTCCAGGCTCAACTTCCATGGAATGAACGAAGTCAGGTTTTAACAAGGATGATACAGCCAAGGACAAAATAATGCTGGTTCTTAATCTCTGTAGCTCCCCAAAGAGCTGACTACACACACACAATCACACACACACACACTCCTCTTAAATCACTGCAGTTGAATTTTAGAAACAGAAATGCTTTAAACATCTGAGGTTTATCATAGCAACCTTTTTCATGATTCAGAAGTTTGATATCCAATCAAGAGAAAGCTACTTCTCTTGCCAATCCTGAGAAGTGAAACTAACCACAGATTTCCCGCCCATTTCATATCCACGATCTCATCTGCTTGTGGGAAGCAGCCTCTGTCTCCAGAGGAGGGAGAAGCACACAGTTTGTCACTGAAGTCTCTTTCTGCCGGCGAAGTTTGACCAACGTCACTTCTGGAGGGAAACTGAAGTTGTGATTTCTCTCTTCTCTTCTCCTCACCACAAAAACTCCAATATTATTTCTTCTCTTCTTTTTTCTAAGTTCTCAGCAAGAGGCTCTCTTCTCACTTCCCTCGCCCTGCAGTGGGCCTAGATTGGAGAGTTCACAAAGAATTATAATCATAGTCACAGCTGGTCTTCTTGGGTCCTATCCATGGACTAGGCACTGCACATGCCTTAGATCAGCACTGTCCAATAGAACCTTCTGCCACGATGGATGTGTTCTGTATCTGCTCTGTCCAATACAGTAGCCGCTAGCCACATGTGGTTATCGAGCCCTTGAAATGTGGCCTTGAAGTGCGACTGAAGTTTAATTTTAATACATTTACGTTTAAATAGCCGTATGTGGCTAGTGGCTATCATGTTGGGCAGCACAGCTTTAGACCCTTGAAGCAAGCTTGTAAGGGCTGGTATTATCCACCCATTTTACAGATAAAGAAACTAAGTATCAGAGGAATAAGTAACGTGCCCAGGGTCGCAGAACTAGCTCTAACCATGGTCCCAAGTCTGTGTGTTTGAAGGGAATATTGCTTGGGAAGTTTAATCCTCAACTCTCGACTCCCACCCCGCGGACCTGGCTTGAGTGTGCAAATAAAGGCATCTCTATGCATGCTTACCTTTGTTTAGTCTTTCCTTCCTTTTCCTCTCCTTCAAAAAAATGTCTTTTTCTGGTTATTGAGGAAATGTAGGTGCATTTGGGGGGAAATTATAGGAAACCATAAGAAGAAAAATAATTATCCATAATTCCTTCAACTAGATAAAACCACTATATGCAATTGTATCAAAAAGAATAAAATACCTAGGAATAAATTTAACCAAGGAAATGAAAGACCTGTACACTGTAAACTATGAGACGTTGATGAAAGAAATCGAAAAAGATAAAGTAAATGGCAAGATATTCTGTGCTTATGGAAGAATTAATATTGTTAAAATGTTCATACTACCCAAAGCAATGTACAGATTCAATGCAATCTCTATGAAAATTTCAATGGCATTTTTCACGGAAATAGAACCAACAATCCTAAAATTTGTATGGAACAACAAAAGACTCTGAATAGCCAAAGCAACCTTGAGAGAGAACAAAGCTGGAGGCATTACACTGCCTGATTTCAAACTATATTACAAAGATATAGTAATCAAAACAGAATGGTATTGGCATAAAAACAGACACATAGATCAGTGGAACATATCTATAATTTAAAGACATTTCCTACATTTGCCAAGTAGGTTTTTGGAAAGTTTATACTAATTTATACTCTCACCAGTGGTATATGAGAGTGTTTCCCCTGGCACCTTCATCAAATATTATCATTGCTTCTTTTGTTAAATTAATAGACAAAGCATGGTGTCTTATTGTTTTTACTCATGTTTTTTCTAGTGTGTGTGGCTGTATGTCTCATATGCCTATTCACTATATATATATATATATTTTATAACTTTCTTTCGTTATGTCGTAGTATTTTTCATCTTGAGATGTGTGATATCCTGACATAGTAAGGTTATTTAGGTTTTGTGGGTCATGCTTGTGGCAAACATTTCCCCAACTTGTTTGCCTTTTAATTTTTTATGATTTTTTTTACTAGTGTTTCATTACCAATTGCTGTTTTCCAAAATAGTTGATTCCACTGGTTTCAAGCTTAAAGTCTTTCCTCTTCTGTGGAGAGCTGGTAACTTGTGTTTTGGTCTCGGTTTTGCTGGCTGTAGTGTGCCTCATGCTTCTTGTAGGAAAAATCAAGTGCATTCCTTCACCCCAGCCTCTCTTTGTGGAGCCTGAGATGCATGAGGTCATTTGGTTTGGGGTTGAAGCCTAAGGAGGAGGAAGGAGTTTTATGCAGGGAAACTAGGAGCCAGAGGAGAGAGGAGAGAAGATAGGGTGAGTGGGTGAGCAGTGAGAGGGGGTGGCGTGGAAGAGCTGGTTGTGCGCACAGACAGAGGGAGGAGAGAGGGCGGGGAGCTGAAGGAGGCTGTTTATAGCAGCCCAGGTGACTGAGCGCCACATGGGCAGGAAAGGGACCTTTTACCCTCTTCATTCATTCATTTATGCATGCATACATGCATCCATCCACCCATCCATCCATCCTTCCATCCATCCATCCATCCATCCATCCATCCATCCATCCACCCATCCATCCATCCTTCCATCCATCCATCCTTCCATCCATCCATCCATCCACCCATCCATCCATCCACCCATCCATCCATCCTTCCACCCATCCATCCATCCACCCATCCATCCATCCTTCCACCCATCCATCCATCCACCCATCCATCCATCCTTCCACCCATCCATCCATCCTTCCATCCATCCACCCATCCATCCATCCATCCATCCATCCATCCATCCATCCATCCTTCCATCCATCCATCCATCCACCCATCTATCCGTCCCTCCATCCATCCATGTGACCATGCATCCATCTATGCATGCATGCATGCATCCATCCATCCATCCTTCCATCCTTCCATCCATGCATCCATGCATCCTTGCATCCATGCATCCATCCATCCATCCGCCCACCCACCCATCCATCTATTCATTCATGCATGAATTTATTCGTTCATGCATTTCTGCTTTCACTGATGGGGCAGGAGAAGGAGAAGAGGCCGAAGTACAGTGTGCTGGGAGGGGCCAGCAGCTCAAGCTGAGCCAGGTCTGGGTGGGTCTAGATCATCCTCACATGGGCAGCCATGGGACGGACAAAGCTCCACAGGGACTGAGCGACAGCAGGTGGTGTTCCAGAACATGGGCAGAGAGCACAGGACCTTCTGTACACACTGCAGAAGCAATCATGACAGTGAACAGCTAGGTTCTATTTTCAAACAAAATAGACAAAATATTGTGATGAGTGAAACTGAAATCCACTGCCCCATAACTTCAGTTCAAGCTCCTGCTCATGGGTGAAGCCTCCACAGACAGACATTCTCTCTCTCTCTCTTTTTTTTGTGAGGAAGATTAGCCCTGAGCTAACATCTGTTGCCAATCCTCCTCTTTTTGTTGAGCAAGATTGGCCCTGGGCTAACATCCGTGCCCATCTTCCTCTACTTTCTATGGGACGCTGCCACAGCATGGCTTGATAAGCGCTGCATCGGTCCACACTCAGGATCCGAACCCGTGAACCCTGGGCTGCCGAAGCAGAGCACGCGAACTTAACTGCTATGCCACTGGGCCGGCCCTCTTTTTTTTTTTTTTTAACTAACAAATGGGTTTTATTTGGCCTGCACAGTGTTAGATTACAAAGTATTTTTTAAACTTTTTGAATTCACTCACAACTAACTTCACCTAAAAATCAGGATTTCTAGTTCTTTTGAAGATCAAGCAATCCGACAACACTGGGCCTGCATTCCCCCTCCTCACTCCATTGTGTGGAACAGAGGAGCAGGTGCCCTCTGACATCCTCTTCTTGATACGGGGCACCTTAAGCAGCTACTCGCTCCACCACGCTTTTCATGACCTGTAATTTCCCGTTATTCCTGCTAAATGGTGTCAGGATCCTGGCTCCACTGCACACCTTGCTCATGTCTAACTTTAGTTTTGTCTTCATTTTTTTATTGTGGTAAAATATATATAACATAAAATTTACCATTTTCACCAATTTTAAGTGAACAGTTCTGTGTCATTAAGTACATTCACATTGTTGTGCAGCCGTCACCACCATCTATCTCCAGAATGTTTCCATCTTCCCAAACTGAAACTCTGTCCCCATTAAACACTAACCCCCCGTCCCCCTCCCCCAGCCCCTGGCACCCACCCTTCTACTTTTTGTCTCAATGAATTTGACTACTCTAGGAATCTCACATAAGTGGAATCATACAGTATTTGTCCCTCTGTGTCTGGCTTATTTTGCTTAGCACGATGTTTTGAAAGTTCATCCAGGTTAACTTTATTTTTTAACTATCTCGATGTTGAGTGAAATTTTTCTTTTCTAGCATTAAGTGGCAGTTCCCTGATGCTTTTTTGCTGCCTTCTTGTCCCAGCAGTCCAGGCAGATCAAACTCTCCGCTGGATCCCATGGACAAAGACACTGAGTCGCGGGAGGCCGGGCAGCCATGAGGATCAGCACGGAAAAAAGAGACACATCCATTTGCAGACTGCTTTGGGCTTTATTTTTTCACCTCCTAGCTTAGATACCACATTGTGAGTTGCCACAGTCACTCTTTGGCTCTGCCCCTGTCGGGACACGTGGCCGTGTCACCCCAAACGGCTACTTGGCCACCGGTCCAGATGGGGCAGTTAGCAGCATACGGTTTTTTGATTGATGCAACGAAACAGCAGGAAAGGGTGGAGAGATGAGCCCAGAAGTGTGAAGAGGACTTCGGAGACAAATGTAGAGGTCCTCCTTGGGTCAGAAGCTGGCTAAGCCTTTACCAGAGTTTGGAATTCTGACAAGAGACGAGAAGGATCAATACATCAAAGACACCATGGGGAGAAGAGCCGGCCACATCAAGTCATTACTGTGAAGCAAAGAAGAGTGGGGAGTAGCTGTGGTGACTCATGTTGCCGGTGCCCAAGAGAAAGCAGTGACAAGGCTGTGTGCCAGGGGGCTGTCACTCGGATGGGGACCCAGAGCCGCAGCTCCCAGCTCCCTGGGCCTGTGGCACTTCCCGCCTTCATAAGGGGTTTTCCTCTATGCTGAGAACCTCTGGGAGATTCCCAGGCAACAGACAAGGGCAGCTAGCGTCTTTGTGTGGAGTCTAAATCACGGAGCCTCAGAACAGGGTTAGATAGAGTTTAATTCCAGAAGGTTCTCCCGCATGAGGGAGGCCACGTCGATGGGGCCAGATCTGGGCTGTCTGTCTTTGGGCCCTGAGCCACCTCCAGCATGACTCCAGCATTGTGTCCCCACCATATCCAGGGCCCTAGTGGGGATGCCGGTGGTAGGGGTGGGAGGAGGGCAGGGGCTGTTGGCGTTTTATGTAATTTGATGTCGTATTTGGGTCCCTAGGTTACTGTCTCAGAACTGCAACTTGAGGGCTCTCCCCTGGCAGTCTGTCCCTGAAAATTCCCACTAAGACGAGCTTACTTGTCAGTCCCCAGGACACCTGCCTGGCCAGGGGGGCGTCCCAAGGCTCACAGCTCATCCGATGTGCACACATGGCGATTTCTCCCAAAAGGGTCAGAGAATTTTCCCACCAGACCATGAATACCCTCCGTGTCGTCCTGGGTCTCCCCTGGGGGTCGGGGGGGACACAAAGGGCAGGCGGGGGCGGTGGAGGACCCTATGTGCCGGGTCCACCCTGGACCAGGTGTGTGATGCCTACCCTCTCAATTTGTCCATTTCTCCACCTGCCCGTCCGCTCAAACCCCCAAGTTCTATTTCATGAGGACATGATGTTAAAGTTCTAGAGAGAAAAAAATGCTTCAGAAATGTTTGTATAATCTTCTCCAGGGAGTGGGGCCACAGATTAGGAAATAAATTACCATTGTCCCTCCTAGCCAGGATTCAGTCGCGTCCCTCCATGGGGGTGTGGCTAGTTCCAGCCCAGGGTGATAAATGAATGTTCGGGTCACTGGAGAGAGAAAAATGTCACAGACTTCATCTTTTCGAGTGTCGGGCTCACAGCTCTGTATCTTAACCAGAGCTGCACGTGAAAGCTTTCTGATAAAAACGTGATGTGTGTTGCATCATGGAATCCTCAAAACCTTTTGAGAGAGGCGCTACCATTATGCCCATTTTACAGGCGTGTACACTGAGGCAGGCTCAGAGACGCTGAATGACCTGTGCAGAGTTACGGTGGTTGTTAAAGGTAGAGTGAGGATGGGAACCCAGGGTTTCAGACCTCTGTTCTTCAACTGCTTCCAGGTTTGTAATATATTGGCACATCTCCATCTATATACGTCTATGTCATTTCCCTGACTGAACCCTCCCCACCCCCTTTCAATTCAAGATCTCTCTGTCCCTCCTCTGCCCAGGTCAGTCCAGGTCTTTGCCTCTGCCTCTGTGCTCCACACCAACGGTAGAAGCTGCTTGTGGGAAGGATGGATGCTGGGTTTCTTGAGCGTGAGGAGGAGGGCATGAGGGCTGGAGACTGCGGCTCATCGCAGTACTAACGGCCAGCATTGGCTCAGCACCCTCTGAATGGGCACTGAGAAAAGCACTTGATATTGTGAATTGATTAGATTGATTAAGTTATATAATTTGCCCCAGGTCCCGTAGCTGGCAAATAGGGGATCCGGGATTCAAACCTGGCAGCTGGATCCCAGGCCCTGTTCCTACCCTAAACCACGATCCACTGCCTCTCACATCCCCTATCTCAACTTAGGCCTCAGAGTGATTCAAGGAGGTAGGCATCATTCTCCCCTCTCTGCAGAGGGGCACCCCGAGTCTCACAGAGCTTGGGGAGAGCAGGGAGCCAAGCTCAGGGCCACTTTTTCCAAGCAGTAGAAATCCTCGGAATTTTAGAGCATCCTGGAGACCTCAAGGCTCACTCAGTGATCAACAGCTTCATCTTAAAGGAGGGGCCTCGAGGGTCAGTGAGGCCAAGGGAGGTGCTCAGGGTCACACGACCCCCCGAGGCCAGGGCCACTTGGAGAACTGGAATCTGTGGTGTTTTGTGCAAGGCACACATGGGCACCCCGGCCACGCAGGCATGCACGATTATATAGGAATGGAGAGTTCTGAGACTTAGTTCTCCTTCTGTAAAGGAGGCCTTGAGGGCCGGCCCCGTGGCTTAGCGGTTAAGTGCGTGTGCTTCGCTGCTGGCGGACCGGGTTCGGATCCCGGGCGTGCACCGATACACCGCTTCTCCGGCCATGCTGAGGCCGCATCCCACATACAGCAACTAGAAGGATGTGCAGCTATAACACACAACTATCTACTGGGGCTTTGGGGGAAAAAATAAATAAATAAATAAAATTAAAAAAAAAAAAGGAGGTCTTGATACAATCAGGTGAGACAGGGCTCAGGGAGGGGGAAGGAAGGTGAAAGATGGGAGGCACCTGGAACACACAGGGTATATTCCTGTGGCCCTGACTGGCACTGGGGGGCCTGAGGTTCAGGGGCCAGGTGCTAACTCATCTCATGCCCCAGCCAGAGTTCGTCAAACTAGGGCCTGATATCTCTCTGAGAGTGTTTAAAATTCTGTGTTTTTATATTTTTAACTTTTTTTTGCTTTTATAAAATATCATGTTTTATTTAGAATCGCCAATTGATGCCGTGCTAGGAAAGGTGAGCCTAACTCCTTTGTGTCTTTTTTTTGATGGATTTTTTTTATTGAGGTATAATTGACATACAACATTACATTAGTTTCAGGTGTACCACATAATGATTCCCTATTTGTATATATCGAGAAGTGATCACCACAATAAGTCTAGTTCACATCCGTCACCATCCTTTGTGTCTTTCCACTTCCCTCTCCCTTCTCCAGGATTTTTACTTGATAAAGTTTATTCCTTTTAATCTCCTTCTGCCACCATAATTTCCCTGGCTGGTTGTTTGTTTTTAATTGAGGTCCATAGATTTTGGTGAATTCTTTTCATACATGTACTACCCAGATCAAGATATAGAACATTTCCATCACCCCGGAAAGTTCCCTGGGGCCAGTTCCCAGTCTTTTAAACAATTATTTTAGCAGTTTAAACACCCAGCCTGTATTCTGATGAAACTTTGCAACTGATAGATTTTCACTGAATAAGAGTTTAGATTCCAAAGTCATTGCTTCTCAAACAGAGATCTGCGGAGACTTAAGAGTCTATGACTATATTCTCAGGGGTCCCAGCCAAGACTCTTTCTTTAAAAGGGTTCAAAGTTTACTCAGGATTGGGGAACCCGGGCCTGGACCTTCTCTCCCAACACACACAAGCCACTACCCCAGTGCAAGACTACTCAACCTCAGGAACATTG
Source organism: Diceros bicornis minor (assembly GCF_020826845.1). Lineage (NCBI taxonomy): Eukaryota > Metazoa > Chordata > Mammalia > Perissodactyla > Rhinocerotidae > Diceros > Diceros bicornis. Next base: position 8,410,491 of record NC_080765.1, on the reverse strand, counting down.
ACATTGGGGGGCAGAATCCTTCTTTATTGTGGGAGACCATCCTGTGTATTATAGGATGTTTAACAGCATCCCCAGCCTCTGCCCACCAGATGCCCATAGCACCCCCTCCTCCCAGTGTGACAACTACAAACGTCTCCAGACAGGGCACCATCACCCCTGGTTAAGAACCACAGCCCTACGTAGGCTTAGGTCTGGAGAAATTAAAGATCTCAAAATAAATCAAACCGGGGCTTCTAATGATTAAAAAAAACAGAAAATAAAAGAGAGGCTGGGTTTGGCAGGGATCACTGTGTACCACCAGAGGGATCCAGAAGGGCCTGGACAGGCAGGGCAGCTGGGTGTGAGAGGCACTCGAGGGCAGGTGCAAATGGGTGCGAGAGCTCTAGGAGGAGGGGGTCCCGGCTCACTCGCCGTCCACTCCCATCTTGCCATCTCCATTTGAATTGCCCGCCTTGAGGAGGTCTTTGGTCTCTTGCCAATCAGGACCCAGCAGAGCTGGAAAAGTTCTGCAGGAACCGTCTAGGGAACAGCACAGTTAGGGCACCTGGCCAGGGTGGCCGGGATAGAGGCTTGGATGAGGATGAGGGAGGCTTGGAAAAACACGTCCCCTGACCGAGAGTCTGGGACGCAGGAGGCTGTCCTCAAATCCCTGTAGGAGTCACAACTCCAGGGACCTTTAACTCCAGGCTTATCCTTCCCCCCACCCCCATCCCAGCGTGTTGGAGAACTCTTACTTAAGCTCTTCTTCCTCAATGAAGCTGTTCTTGTTCCGGTCTAGGACGGTAATGCTTTCCTGATGGGTCAGGGTTCTTGCTGGATAAGCCCACCTGGGAGAAGAAGGCTTTGTGGTTGAAGGTGCCAGGTTCTGAAAGATACGGAGACCCTTAAGGGTTATTTTTTCTTTTGGTTTTAACTTGAGATGTGGTCCCAATCTAAATCAGTGGCTCAAGCCCGGATCTGTCATCTCCATAAAAGTTCTTTATAGGTGGGTTGCAGATGTGTGTGTGTGTGTGTGTGTGTATGTGTGTGTGTGCGCGTGTTTATTGAGGTGAAATTCACATAACATAACATTATGTTATTTTTTATTTTTTGGTGAGGAAGAGTGTCCCTGAGCTAACATCTGTGCCAGTCTTCCTATATTTTGTATGTGGGTCACTGCCACAGCATGGCCTGATGAGCGGTGCATAGGTCTGCACCCGGGATCCAGCCCACGAACCCTGGGCTGCCAAAGTGGAGCAAGCGAACTTAACCACTACACCACCAGGCCAGCCCCAACATCAACCATTTTAAAGTGAACAATTCAGTGGTGTCAGGTACATTCACAATGTTGTGCAACCACCATCTATCCAGTTCCAGAGCATTTTTATCACCCAGAGGAAACCCCATACCAGTAAGCCAATTCTCTTCATTACCCCCTTCTCTCTCTCCCTGACAACCACCAATTTTCTTTCTCTCTCTATGGATTTGCCTATTCTGAATATTTCATATAAATGGAATTATACAATATTTGTCTTTTTGTGTTTGAGTTTTTTCACTTAGCATAATGTTTTCCAGGTTCATCCATGTTGTAGCATGTGTCAGTACTTTATTCCTTTTCATGGCCAAATAATATTCCATAATATGTATATACCACATTTTGTGTATCCATTCATCCCAATGGTGGGAATTTGAGTTGTTTCTACCTTTGAGCTATTGTGAATAATGCTGCTCTGAACATTTGTGTACAAGTATTAGTTTGAGTACCTGTTTTCCATTTTTTTGGTTATATACCTAGAAATGGAATTGCTGGGTCATATGGTAATTCTATGTTTAGCTTTTTAAGGAACCACCACACTGTTTTCCACAGAGGCTGCACTATTTTATGTTCCCACCAGCAATGCCCAAGTGTTTCTATTTCCTCATCCTCACCAACACATATTATTTCCATTTTTTAAATTATAGCCATCCTAGTGGGTGCCAAGAGATTTGGGTTTTTTAGGATGTATTTGGCATATATTCATTAAGGAAATCATATCCAATATCCTCTTCTAGAGGAGTAAAAGTATCCATGTCTAGAAGTAGTCATCACAAATAGCCTTTTTTATTTATATGCTATCTCTAGCCATGATTGGATGCTAATGAAAACCCAAAGCAATATTTCAGATTTATAGACCTGGCCACAGATAACAAAAGAATGCTCTCATTTCCTTCCCCAGAATATAAACTTTCTCTAATTCACAAAGAGGCCTCAGTTAAAGATGTCAAAATTAATAACAATAATATCTAGAATTTATTGAGTGCTTAACCACATGTCAGATACTGGGCATCCATTGTATGAAACAGCATCTATTTTTATCCTCATTTTGCAAACGAACTCCCTGAAGCTAAATGGCTATTCAATGGGAGTTAAATGGCCGTTCAGTGTCCTGGGGTTGGTAAATGGCTGAGCAGAGGCTGAACTTGGGCAGTCTGAGCTCAGGGCCTGTGCACTTAACCATGACCCCGAGCTGTCTCTCAAGGTAATCTGCTCCCTTACATCCCGGATGCTACAGGAGGAGCCATGGTCTCCATGCCCGGTGATGGCCCTGGGTAAACCCGGCCCCCTCTGAGCCTCAGTTTCCTCATCTGAAAGCAAGAGGATTGGACTGAGCAGCCTAAGGCACATCAGTCATGACCCCTAGGACCCTCCCCATTTGGGGAAGAGAGTAGACCCCCTCACCTTTGCAGCTGGACAGAGCAGTGTCAGCGTCCTTTGGGGAGACAATATGTTCGTGGCCATGGCTGGGCTGAGAAGTAACAAGCGAGAGTGAATCTCTTTGTCCTTGAGTCCCCAGGCTGCCTCTGCTAACACTTGAAACCATAACCAAGCCTGAGAGTTTCGGGTCTGGTGATGAGGGAGGTGTCCTCAGAAACAGGCACAGGAAGGAGAGGAGGAAAGCCCTGCATTTCAGGCCTGTCGCTGTGCTGGCCCATCTACACACATGCTCTGGAGACAGGAAATGCACTCTTGGTCGTCATCCCAGGAGCTGACTTGCACTGGCCCCCCACAGACTGAATCCAGCCCAACACCAAGTCTGGAATCCATACTTCCGGTTGGCAAATGCATTCTCGGTTTAATCAAGAAAAGTGGATCCTTGGACCTCGCTGCCACCACGCTGACCCAATGCTTTGGAAATAGGTGTCAGGTTCACTGCCACGGAGGATGGTAAGGAAAAGCCTGGTCATTATGACTCTTCAAAGGAAGCCAGAAATAGCCATGCTGGGAGGGGGGGTTCTGCCTGGGAACGGCAGGGGTCCCCCCAGAGGGCAGGTTTCAACACGGCCATTTTGTGGAACTCAGAGTTTATCTAATTAACAGCTCAGAGAACTTAGAAATCCCTTCGTGTGTGCGGCCAGGGCAAGTCCTCTTGTCTACTGTAAACTAATACATACCCCTGGAGGCAGGATGAGGCAGGCGGGAATCAATAAAAATAGGTGACTGGGAGGAAGGGTGGGGATCCTGGGTTAGCCTCATCCCTCTCGGGAGCTGCTACAGATAAGCCTTATGTGCGATGTTTCAAATTTTGATATGAAGAAGGTATTATGTGTAACATATGTATTAATTGGGTAATTAAATTTTAAGTTTTAAAAGGCCACTCAGTTGGAAACCACCATGGTTTTTCTCCTACAGTCCTTAGAGATGTCCTGATCGGCATGTTATTGTGTTCTCAAAGTATTGGTTTACTTTCGGGGTCTGTCTCCACTCATTACAATGTAACAGTAACAATATCATATAGAACTTACTCTGTGCCAGGCATTATTCTAAGTGCTTCGTAGGTAAATTAATTCATTTAAATGGCACCGCAACCCTTGGAGGGAATACTCTGTTCACATCCCCATCTTACAGATGTGGACACTGAGGCCCAGAGAGATGAAATGATTTGCCCAAGGTCAGGGGCCGGGAGTTAAACTCAGTCACAGACTCTAGAATCTGGCTCTTAACTACCAACCATGTTGTCACTGGGATCAGCCTGCTGGTCCTAAAGACAGATCTCGGAGCTTAGTGATCTTGCAAGGCGAGTTTGTTGATCTCCCCATGGGCACATGGTACTGAGGAGGGAAGGGAAGCAGTTGCATCTGTGCATGCTGCCGCTACAGGTGCTCTTCGTCTCATCTTATTGCCAGGGTCTGGCCTGAAAGAGGGTCCTGAGCCCATCAAGGAAGGGCCCCTCGAAGTGCTCAGGCCCACCCTGGCCTCAGTCCTCCAATTAGTCCCCACACTCTCAGGGACTTGACATCAGAAATCATTACCCCCGACGTTTCTGGCAGCACATACTTGGCCTTCAGGCTCCTCCTTGGGAAACGCAGTGGGATCCTCAGGCTTACTTTTGGGTGCTCCTGGGAGGGGCTCTACGGGTGTCTGGGAAGCAGGGTGCTGCCTCCAGCAGGATTTCCCATTGTATACGCCCTAAGCTGAGTCCATATATAGACCCCGGGCTTGGTGTTCAAATGGGGCCAGTGTCAGACAGAGTTGCCACATAATCGCCTCTTGGTATTTTTATCTTGAGAGAATGCATATGAGATTTGCAAACGAAACAGGTTAAGTGGCTAAATCTGGGGGAAGTGCTTGGCCAGATTGAATTTCTTATGATTTCAGCAGAATGTTTAAACTTCTCCTCAAGCCCCGAGCCAAGGGCAGAGACAAACGCTGGGCTGTGCCCTAGGACGCAGTGAGCCAAGCTGACCAGCTGGCGGCAGAGGGGGGCGGAGAGGCGCTGAAATGTGCTAACCTGTTCCTGCTGTCGCAGACAGCACCCGGGCCGAGGCCGCCTGGCCAGCGTCTGGGGAAGAAATTAATCCTGCACTTTGCGGTTCATGTTTTGTTTTGGGGCAAATGAACAGGAACAGTGTTGACTCCAGTGTTTGAAAGAGGAAAAGGGGGTGGTATTCCCTGGTTTGTTCCTTCCTTGTTGTCTGAGGGGGTTCTGTTTCCCAGGCACCTGGGTGTCTGCCCCTGAAGCTGCTGACCGACCCTTGGGTTGGCAGATTTCCAGACTTCCTCTGAATTTATGAAAGGGAATCTTGTGCTTAATTTTTCTTTAATTCAATAGTGTTTTTGTTTTTTTAATTTTTTCCTTTTCCTACTGTGTTAAATATGCATACCATAAAATTTACCATCTTAACCATTTTTAAGTGTACAGTTCAGTGGTATTAACTACATTCACATTGTTGTGCAGCCATCGACCCTTGTAACTCTTGTAAATCTGAAACACTGTCCCCATAACCTCCTCTTTTCCCCTCCTTCCAGTCCCTGGCACCCACCATTCTACTTTCTGTCTCCATGATTTTGACTACTCTAAGTAGCTCATATAGGTGGAATCATACAGTATTTGTCTTTTTGTGACTAGCTTATTTCACTGAGCATAATGCCCTCAAGGTTCATCTACGTTGGAGCATGTGTCAGAATTTCCTTCCTTTGTAAGGCTGAATACTATTCCATTGTATGTATGGACCATATTTTGCTTATCCATTCATCCATTGATGGACGCTTGGGTTGCTTCCATGTTTTAGCTATTGTGAATAATGCTGCTATGAACACGAGTGTACGAATACTTTTTTTTAAATGTGTTCAAATATCTTTCAAAGCAAATCAGTGAGAATGTTGGAACTATTTCAGTAAATAGAAGGCTTTTTTTTTTTTTTTAATTTCCCCCCCCAAAGCACCAGTAGATAGTTGTATGTCACAGCTGCACAGCCTTCTAGTTGCTGTATGTGGGACGCGGCCTCAGCATGGCCAGAGAAGCGGTGCGTTGGTGTGCGCCGGGAATCCAAACCTGGGCTGCCAGCAGCGGAGCACGCCCACTTAACCGCTAAGCCATGGGGCCGGCCCAAGTGTACAAATACTTCTTTGAGACCCTGCTTTCAATTCTTTTGGGTATATACCCAGAAGTGGAATTGCTGAATCATACGGTAATTCTATTTTTAATTTTTTGAGGAACCGTCATACTGTTTTCCATAGTGACTGCGCTATTTCATATTCTGGACAATAGTGCACTAGGGTTCTAATTTCTCCACATCCTTGCCAACACTTGCCGTTTTCCAGTTTTTTTGTTTTAATAAAGTAACCATCTAATGGGTGTGAAGTGGTATCTCATTGTGGTTTTGATTTGCGTTTCCCTAATGATCAGTGATGTTAAATATTTTTTCTTGTTGGACATTTGTATATCTTCTTTGCAGAAATGTCCATTCAAGTCCTTTGCCTTTTTTTTTTTTGGTGAGGAAGATTGGCCCTGAGCTAAAATCCATTGCCAATCTTCCTCTTTTTGCTAAGGAAGATTGGCCCTGAGCTAAAATCCATTGCCAATCTTCCTCTTTTTGCTAAGGAAGATTAGCCCTGAGCTAAAATCTGTGTCCATCTTCCTCTATTTTGTATGTGGGACGCCACCACATCATGGCTTGACGAGCAGTGCATAGGTCCGTACCCAGGATCTGAATCTGTGAACCCTGGGTCACCAAAGTGGAGTGTGTGAACTTAACCACTACGCCACCAGACTGGCCCCTCCTTTGCCCATTTTTAATCTGATTGTTTGGGGTTCTGTTGTTGAGTTGTAGGTGTTTTTTATATATTAAAGATATTAACCCCTCATCAGATAGGTGATTTGCAAATATTTCCCTCATTCCATGGGTTCCCTTTTCACTCTGTTGATAGTGTCCTTCGGTGCACAAAAGTTTTAAATTTTGAGGTAGTCCAATTTATCTATTTTTTCCTTTGTTGTCTGTGGTTTTGCTTAATTTTTAAAAAGCCATTTTCTGGGAAACCACTGTGTGTTTTCTCCTACAGTCCTTAGAAACGTCCTGTTATGTGTATCACTGTGTTCTCCTAGCAAAGTCCTCCTTCCAAGTGATTGCACAGATGCTGCCTTCAGTCCATCCTGGGAGATGATTTCTGTGGCCTGCACCTAAGAGGCTGCCTGTAGAGGTGGCAGTTCACCTACACTCCCCCAGTGACCCATGTCGATCCTAAAATGCCCCAGTTAATCACCGTTTGCGTTCAGGGCCCCTTGGAGAAAGGCAGCCTGTTCTGGGGTGATGGCGCTTGGATCCTTCAGGCATGAAGGCCCGGGAGATGGGCTTCCCATAGCTGGGCCTGCTCTCTCCACTAAAACCAACCCAGGAGAGACATTCAGAACCCCAGTATCACCCCAACTGGAGGCAGAGAAGGCTCCAGAAAAGGCCTGTTGATCCTGCTCTGCTAGCTCTCGCCTCTGGACTCATGGTTCTCCATGTGCATGTTCCCTCAGAAGACCTTGAAAACAGCTCATTTTGGTCAATCTTTTCCATTCTGGCACGAAGTCATTTTCTGCCGTAGACAGAATCTATTTTGAACTGCCTCTTTTTTGTCTACTAGCTACATACGTGTGGGTCTCCCGTGGGCTCCACATCAGAGATGCTTCATCCCCTCACTCGCTCTCAGAAACAGAGCCAGCCATGTGGGGAGAGCTAGCTGTTCTGAGGCACAGATGGTGCCTGCAGGGGAGAGGCGAGTGCTCTGGTTCTCCTCCACCCACACCGAGCCGTGGGAAGGAGGCCAGCTTCTCAGTCACCCTTCGAAATCAAAAAGCTGACCACAAAGGTCCTTTTAAAGCCGCTCACCGGAAGCCCTGGACCTCATAAACACATCCCGCAGTTGCTGTCCATTCCCTGGGCGGGGATTTTGGTGGTTTATAGACTGATATCTCTTTAAATTCAGATTTCTGTACGTGTATGCTCTCTGCTAAATTGATACCACTTAGTGATGCTGGTAGGTGGTCGGCTGATTTGGGGGGGAGGGCGGGTTTTGGGAGCAAAGGCAATGTGCTCTCTCTGGGTCTCTCCTGACCACCCAGGGAGGAGGTGAGGGCTAGGGGAGGGGGAGGGGGTGGGGGAGCTGGAGAGTCATGAGGACTCAGGCTCTGCTGTAAAGTCACCACGGCCATCTACCAGGGCCCACCACACTCCTAGGTGGCCCTGGGGTCCTGTCACTCCCCCACATTCTGCAATAACTACTTTAAACTCTCCTTTCTCTCCTCTAACTTCTGATCCCTGCCCCTCACCCACCCCCTACCCCTCAGCCAGTGGCCTCACCTACTTTACAAGGGTCCCGGAAGCCTTCAGCTAGAAACTCCAAATGCCCCTCTTGCAAACACACAGACTACCCTCACCTGCCCTCACCTGCACCACCCTCCCCTTTGTCCACTCTTCTGTCCCGGATCCTTCCCTCCTCTGCCCCTACCGTCTCTCTCTGTCCACTGGATCCTCTCTATCAACTTTTCAACAAAACAAAACACACAAAACCCTCCCAGGACTCCTGACCACCTTCTAGCTACCACCAGCTTTCTCTCCTCTCCCTTTTGTAGCCAACCCCCCCAAAACACGTCTCTAAACTCGCTGCCTCCCGTCTCCCGCTCTCTCTTGAGCCCCTCTTTCTGTCCCCCGCCTCCACTGAGGTCACCGATGATGACCTCCATGTCACTAGAGCCAGGGGCAATCTCAGTCCTCTTCTCACCTGTCCTCTTGGCAGGAGAGATGCTGGAAGGTCCTTTTCCGTCAGCTGGTGAAGTTGCCTCTGCCTCACTGGAGCTGCCTTCTTGGTCTCCTTTGCAGGCTCCTCCCCCTGCCCCAGGATGGGCGCTGTCCCCCCTCACTCTACACTATCTTCTTTGATATTCTCGTCCCACCCACGACACCAGTTACAGTTGATTCCCATTATTTGTGGTCGTTATGTTTTATAAAATCGTCACGGACACTGAATTAGTGAATACTGAACCATTGCTCCCAGGGGAAATATGAGGTTAAGTTCCCGCCAGCCTCTGATCACAATATTTTCATCAACCAATCAATACACAACCTCATTTTATATGTGTTTCTGTTTAAAGACACCTTACTTAATATATGTTGTTAATTCATTAATGTTGGACTCACCACCAACAGCGCTATGTTTCATGCCTGGATGAAGCTTATCGAATACACGTGTTTTCTCCTTAATGTACATCACAGCCTTCTTACACTTGGGAGCACTTCAGCACTATATTTGGGGCCATTTTAAACAGCCTAATCACCAACAAAATCACAAAAATGCAAAAAACATGGCACTAAATAGACCTTGAAAAGGACCCTTGTTCACAGAATGAGCTGAAAGAAAAAGGCAGAGCGCCGCCTTGTTTGACCACAGCCGGGACGCGGGCATCAGGAGACTTAAAATTTTCACTGCTGTGCCAATGTCTGTGAGTGACCACCAAAGGGCCACGAGTATCGATTTGAGGGTTACAGATCAAATGTAGCGGCTAGACGCATTCACAAATGCAGAATCTGTGAATAATGAGGATGGACGGGACTACTGAGGGGCCCGTGAGTCACAGGGTGATCTCCTCGGCTCAGGTCTTTCTTCTCAGACCTGGATGTTCCCTGCATGGCTGACACTGGGTGTCTCCTTGGAATTGCAAATTTCACATGTTCAAACCGTCCTCTTGAGCTTGTCCCCCCCAAACTGGCTCTGCTTCCAGTCCTGTCCCCTCCTTAGGGAATGGAACTTCTCTCCACCTTGTTACCAAGAATCATTGCCGACCCCCTCCCCCAACCCTTCATAGCCAATCCGTCACAGATCTGGGTGAATTTATATCCTTCCTCTCCACCACACGGCCTGGCCAGGTGAACCGCTGCCATCTCTCCTCTGGCCTTCTGCATGCAGGAGGCTCCTCATGGTCTTCTGGCATCTCTGATCTGCAGCTCCAACCCCACCTCCAGTATATTCCCCACCTCCACCACCACCACCACCATTACCAAGATCCTAAACCTGGCCTTTTCCACCCTTCATAGTCCCATCTGGCCTAACTCTCCAACCTCATCTCCCACCCCACATCACACCCCCTTGCCTTCTCCATTCCACCCACTTTGTCCTTTCATCTCCACCAGAGAACTTGCTGCCACAGGGCCTTTACACATGCTTATCTGTCTCCTGAAACTCTCTCCACAGGCACACACATGCACACTTGCACATGCACACACACATGGACACACATCACACATACGTACACACACGCTTGGTTAACTCCTACTTATTCCACAGACCTCAACACAATCCTCATTCTCAGGAAATCTTCCCTGATTTCATGACTGGGTCACCGCCTTCCCTATTGTATGGCATGTTCTCACAGATTTACATGAATTTATGGGATTATGGGATTAACATCTGTGTCCACCACTAGACTGGAAACTTCGTGAAGACCCAGCGCCCTGATAGTTCATGGTGCAAAGAGTTTGAGGGAGCACCAGAGCCTGAGCAGGAAGCTGTGCCCCAGTCTCTAGTATGCACTAGTGTATGCCCAGCATAGACTGAACGGCTGGCTGGCTGGCTGGGACCATTGGCTTGTATGCTTCCTTGTACGTGATCCTGATGTTTGAGATGGAGAGGCAGAGCTGAGCAGGAAGCTCAGGGGCTGGTTTCTGAAGACTGAGGGCTACCCTTTGTCCACATCATCAGCTTTGAATCTCTTCCCAACTTCAAAAAATTGTGGCCACCTCATGGGTAAAAAATAACGGTATCTAATTTGTATTTCTTTTAGATGAGAGAGATCGAGCATCTTTTCACGTATTCCTCCGCCATTTGTATTTCCTCTGCTGCTCACATCCTTTGCCTTTGTTTCTACTTGGTTATTTGAATCAAATAAAAAATATATTTGCTGGGGTGGCCCGGTGGCGTAGCAGTTAAGTGTGCACAGTCTGCTGCGGCAGCCCAGGGTTCGCAGGTTTGGATCCCGGGTACGCTTGACACACTGCTTGTCAAGCCATGTTGTGGTGGCATCCTATATAAAGCAGAGGAATATAGGCACGGATGTTAGCCCAGGGCCAGTCTTCCTCAGCAAAAAGAGGAGGATTGGCGACAGATCTTCCTCACACACACACAGAAAACATATTTCCAATAGCTCTTTGAAATTAAGGAACATAACCCTTGACCATCATGTGTAGCCAATATATTCTTCCATTTTTCTCTGGTCTTCCCATTGGTCTTAGTAGTTAAAAGACTTCTCATCAGGGAAAACCTGAAACCTACACAAAGTATGGAGAACATAATGACACCCACGGATCCACAGCAGAGCATAAGAAGGCCTGCTGTCTTGTACTGCACTACTTGGGTTTTGTTCATCCTTTTTATTCTCCAGAGTGTGACTTTTTGTGCAGTAAAGGATTGACCTTTCCCAAAAAGAGGTCTGTCCTTTGCCCTCAGCTCCAGAGAGGTGATCTCTAAGCTCTTGGAAGGTCCAGCCTGATAAGAGTGACTTTGTTTACCTAGGTACCTTGGGCCATGCCAGAAAGTCTAACAATATAATTTAAGGTGGGAGCTTTGGGCCACATGGTGTCAGCTCAACCTCTGAAGGGGCTGGAGACTAAAGGTCAGCCATGTGCAGAGTCAACCATGTCTATGTGATGGAGCCCCAATAAAGACGCTGGACACCAAGGCTCAGGGGGCTCCCTGATGGGCAATACTCCATGCATGTTGTCACATCATTGCTAGGATGTTAGCACTGTCCATGACTACAATGGGAGGGGACAACTCGAAGCTCTGTGTGTGGAACCCTCCAGGAGTCTGTCCCATGAGCCTCTGCCCTTGGCTGACCTTAATATATATCCTTTTGCTGTAATAAACCATAACCATGAGTATAATGGCTTTGCTGAGTTCTCTGAGGCCTTCTGGCAAATTACTGAACTTGAGGCTGGCCTTGGCGCCCCCTGAACTTGAACTTATCCTTGCGAAAGTTTGGCAGCATCTAGTGTGGCCCATGTAGGTACCTGTGTAACATGGTGTCTGCTCTCTTCTGCCTACATTTTGGGGTCCACCAATGGTCCCAGTCCTTCCCCAACTTTGGCTATTGGAGCTCCTGCTCACTCTCATAGGGTTCTTGGAGATCTTCTGGGATGTGGCCAGGGGGCAACTTCCCGTGCTGGTTTGAGATGCAAGCACAAAATCTTGATGCATCAAGTGCTCAGCTGGCCAGGCCACTCCTTAAAGTTGTGGATGCCTAAAAACAGGCCACATGTCCAAAAGCAGGAGAATGGCAAAATAAGTGATGGTACATCCACCAGATGGGATGTTACGCAGCTCTTAAAAATAACAACCACGAGGACTGCAGCAATGTCTAAAAAACGTCCACAACATTTAAAGTAAAACCAGCAGAATCCAACCTTGTATTTGTGCTGACTAGAACTATGCAAAAATACACCTGCAGGTGAACAAAGACTGGACAGAACATAGAAAAGTGTAGAGGTTGGTGTGGATGAGTTTTCTTGGTTTGGTCCTTTGTTGGTGGTCGTGCCATTGACATATATTGAGGGAGGGGACTGAGCACAGAGCCTCACAAGGAGAAACAGGGAGTGCCCTCCTGCCTCTATGCTGAAGGGCTGCCAGGGAGAAGGCCTGGGTCCTGCCTGCGGTGCTCTGCACTCATGGGGGCTGGGCTCCTTGGAGGGGTTATGCCCACCTGCTCACAGATCCACAGAAGCTCAGGGCAGCCATCTAGACCTTCGGTTCCCCCGGTGTGAAACAGGTCCCACCTAATTTCAAGACAGGTGTGATTGGGCTTTTTTGTTGGTGTTGTTTTTTATTATGGTAAAATATAACTAACATAAAATTTATCATTTTAGCCATTTTTTCAAGAGCACAGTTCAGTGGCATTAAGTACATCCTCATTGTTGTACAACCATCACCACCATCCATCTCCAGAACTTTTTCATCTTTCAAAACTGAAACTCTGTCCCCATTAAACAATAACTCCCCCTTCTCCCCTCCTCCCAGCCCCTGGCAACCACCATTCTACTTTCAGTCTCTATGATTTTGATTACTCTAAGTACCTCATGTAAGTGGAATCATACAATATTTGTCCTTTTGTGACTAGCTTATTTCACTTAGCACAATGTCCTCAGGTTCCATCCACATTGTAGCATGTGTCAGAATTTTCTTCCTTTTAAGGCTGAATAACATTTCATTGTATGGATATAGCACATTTTGTTTATCCATTCACCTGCGGTGGATATTTGTGTTGTTTCCTCTTTTAGCTATTGTAAATAATGCTACTATGAACATGGATGTACAAATATCTACTTGAGTCCCTGCTTTCAACTATTTTGGGCATATATCCAGAAGTGGAATTTCCAAGACAAGTAGAGTTTTTTCACATAGTTATGTATTCATTTAATATGTTGTTTTATTTATACAATAGATACTTAGTAACTACTATGTGCCAGATCTTGGGATACAGATCAATGAACAAAACCAAAATCCTGCTCTAAAGAGGAGAGACAGACAATAAACAAGAATCATAAGTGAATATACAGGATGTGAGATGATGGTAAGAATTACCGAGAAAAGAACAAGCAGAGCAGGGTGTGGGGTTGGGAAGTGCTGTTAAAGATACTAAAATATAAAGCTTTTTCCTTTCTTCTGAGACTCTCCTTTGACTCGTCAAGGTGTTTTTCATTTGCTACTTAATATCATTCCAAGTAAAGAAAACCCAAAAATCTACCTTCAGCTCACTGATGAGTAAGGAAGAATTGAGAGAAAAAGGAACTGTGGATGTCCCGATCTTTCCCCTTCCTTCTGTGCCATCATTTTAGGCATAGGTGGTCGGCTAACACAGGGAAGCAACAGGGTAAGGAAGGATATGATTGGATTCCTTGGTTGTTCACGTTTCTTAAACCACCACTGCCTTCTTTCTGCATTTGAAGCAAGTTATGGTTTGAATGGAAAGCATGGCATCTCCAGGCTGTCAGCATCCCCACTTACTAAGTCTCAAAGGTAATACACTCTCCTTATCCCAGCTCTGAATCTCACTGAACTCCCACACATCGTGGGTCCATTGGAACATCCAGAACGTTATTAAGCAAATGGTGTGGCAAACTACCAGGGACATGCTCTGTTGACTCTGCTGGGAGTGGGCACATTAAGAACTCAGTGAGGAAGGAGACTGAGATTGAGAGGGAGGTGACAGGAGGAGGTGACAAGGAGTATGGTCAAGGGCATTCATTCTGATAGCAATGTAAGCACTTAGAGAAAACTGGTGGCACTGGGGCAGGAGCCTATCCTGCTCCCCACAGGTCTGTAAGAAAGGAGAAGTTGCAAAACATATTTTTAAATGTCCACTGGGGATTCAATTCAAAGATCAGCCACCATTAGCAATGAGCCACCACTCTCCTCCCTGAGGAGCAGGCAAGAAGACATCAAGCTGAAAAATGGAAAGAGTGACAACACTAAGGATGGGTGAAGACCCGGGGAAATGGGAACTCACACCCTGCTGGGGAAAGTATAAACTGCCTCTTTCACTTACAGAGCAACTGGCAATCCCTGGTGACTGGAAGATGCTCCTACCTCACCAGAACTTGTGTTTCCAGACATATTCCAGAGAGAATCTCTTGCAGGGGGCATGGGGAGCAAGGTGAGAAGATGTTCATTGCAGTATTGTTTAGAATAGCAAAAAATTAGAAACAATATAAATGACCATATTTTTTAAAAATAAAAATGGATATATTAAAACAAAGGACTTCTATAAGGCATTTAAAATGAACACCTATCAAGAATAAATCTCAACAGCATGTTGGGTGAAAAAGAAATTGAAGACTATGCATGGTGCAAAATGTACATTTGAAAACACAAAAACCAATACTCTCCCTTATTTATGGCTACCTACCGAGGTAGTAAAAGTATAAAAGCACAGACAGGAAGGAGAAGGCCAACTTCAGAGTAGGGGTTGCCTCCAGGGAAAGGAGAATGGGATCCAGGAGGGATGCAAAGGGGATTTCTTAAAATAAAAATCGGAAACATGTAAAGCAAAAATGTTAACATGTTCTATATTCTGGGTGGAGGGTGCATGAGTGTTCATTTTACTCCCTATAGTTTTCTACATGTGTGAACAATTCTTTAATTTTTAAAAAGAAAAAAAGCAATGCTGAAAAGTCTCCCTTTCTGTTTTTCACTCCTCCTTAGCCTCCACCTTTTAAAGACAGGGAAACCGAGGCCTGGAGGTGGCGATCGGGAGACAAGACTGGGGGCAATGGGATGGGGAATGAAAACAGGCAGGTGGCAGACGGATGAGACCGGCCACCTCTCTCGCGTATCCAGTTTGGCTCCACCCTCGCCCATCTGTATCCATGGCAACCAGGGTCGTTGCGTAGCTGGGCCAGCCGGCAAGCCAGGCTCTCGGGCGCCACCTGGTGGCCTTTCTCGTGGCGAGGGGTCCCCAAGTGTGATTCAGAGGGGCCACCTTGATGAGTGCTCGTTAAATATAAAGAGCAGCGTTGTTCTGTCTCACCGGCTCCCTTGTAGCTGCGTCTGCTGTCCTTAGGGCAATGGCAATTCATTTCAGAAACTGCCATCAAGGGTTTGCAGGCGTCTCCTGACGTCCGCACCCCTCTGGGCATTTACAGGTGTGTGTCTTCATGGGGACCCCCAGAGCTCGCGGTTACAAATCACTTGGAGACCCCAAGAGAGGAGAAGGCTTTATAACATGCCAGGGTGGACTTCTATATGGGATATACTCATTCTTTTAAAAATGTGTTATAAATTTGTTTTACTCCAAAAGGAACACGAATTTGTAGAAAATGAGGAAAATCATCTCACCACCCACACATAACCAGAGCTAACATTTGCATCTTAATCCTTCCACTGTCGCTCTGCTCCATTCATTTTTGAGGGGTTGGTTTTCACAAAATTGGAAATTCACAGCCTCAGAGTGTGAATTTCCACCAGCTCTGGAGATAGGTAGACCTGGGTTACAAGCCCAGCTCCTCCGCCTAGGGCAAATGAATGAATGTCTCTACATCTCAGACTTCTAACCTATACAACGGGGATATTAAGAGCGCCTATCTCAGGGGGTCATTGGGAAATTTTCAGTGATGTAATCCACATAAAACACTCAGCACAGTGCCAAATACCTAGTGAGGAATAGAAGACCTCGGCCATCGCCAAAATTGCAGCAAAGTATAGCATGGTATAATTACAATATTCTGCAATCCGCTTTTTTCCCTTAATACAGCATGAGCATTTCTCCTATATCCTTAAATATTATCTAAGAATGTGATTCTTAATGATCACATGATATTTCAACATATGGATGTATCCAGTAGGTTATTTAATCAGTTCTCCACCTTTGGATTTGAAAGTTTCCTGATTTTTCCCATTTATAAACAATGCCACAGAGGATATTCCCTATTAGTTGTTTCCTTTATTGATGATTGATTCGCATTTATTTTCAGAAAGACCTTCCCCTCCCTCGGATCAGATAAACGTTCTACTCAATGTGTTTAGTTCCTGTATGGCTCCATATTTTTAATTGAATTCTTTAATCCATCTGGAGTGTATTTTGAAACCATAAAGTGAGAGCTAAGAAGTCTAATTATATTCTTTTTTTCTTTTGGTGAGGAAGATTGGCCCTGAGCTAGCTAACATCCATTGCCAATCTTCCTCTTTTTGCTGAGGAAGACTGGCCCTGGGCTAACATCCATGCCCATCTTCCTCCACTTTTTTATATGTGGAACTCCTGCCACAGCATGGGTTGATGAGCAGTGTGTCAGTCCGTGCCCAAGATCTGAACCTGCAATCCCCAGGCCGCCAAAGTGGAGTGCGCAAACTTAACCACTAGGCCACCGGGCTGGCCCCTCTAATTATATTCTTATTCACAATAGCCTAACCAATTGTCTCAGCATCATTTATCGAAGCAGCCAGTCTCTCCTCATCGATTTGCTAGAACACCTTTGTTAGATTCTAAATTCATCTCTGCACCTGGCCTCCTGGGCTCGTTGCTCCGGCTCCCACATACATGTGCCAAGGTTTGCTTGCAACTCTGTTGGCCACAAGGCGTCACTTTGTTGAGTCCTACGGAAGCTCAACCTTACAGCACTGGCCACACATGTCAAACAGGAGTAGCCAAGCCCCAGGCTCTTCTCCAGCCTGCATTGACTGTCTGTGCTGTCTTTTCCCTACCATGAAAAATCTTATATTCCTGTCAAGCCCAACACTCACCTCCTCCATGCTCAGCCACATCCCTCCCCAGTCATATCCATACTTGGAAATCTCTCAGCACTTATATATTCAGCCTCCTCAATGTGGCAGATTGTGTTTTCCAAGGATGGCCTCACCAATGTATGTATCCATCCTACGTGCTCTTCTTACAAAAATTGACTGACTTGCCTGCCCTGAGAAGTGGAGTCTGTGTGCCCTCCCCATGAGTCTGGACCTTGCGGCTGCCCCATCCAGTGGGCACAGCCAGAGTGATGCTATGTGACTTCTGGGACGAGGTCATAACAAGGAAACAGCTTCTGTTCGACATTCTCTCTCTCTCTTTCTCAGTGCTTGCCTTCAGAATCCAGCCGCCATTTTTTGAGGAAGCCTAGGCCACATGGAGAGGCCACGTGTAGGTGTTCCAGCCCACAGCCCCAGCTGATTTCAGCTGCTCTGGCCAGTATCAACTGCCAGACATGTGAGTGAGTAAGATGATTCCAGCCTCCAGAATTCAAACTGAGGACCCAGACCTTAAGAAGCAGAGATAATGAAGTGAGGGAAAGATGGGGAATTATTGTTTAATGGATACAGAGTTTCTGTTTGGGATGATGAAAAAGTTCTGGAAATAGATAGTGGAGATGGTTGCACAACATTGTGAGTGTACTTCATGCCACTGAACTGTACACTTAAAGTGCTTAAGATAAATTTTATGGTATGTATATTTTATCACAATAAAAAAATACCTTAAAAAATCCAAAAAACCAAAGAAAAGCCATTCCCACTTTGCCCTCTTGAGATTCCTGAGCCACAGAAATCACTTCCACTAAGTTTTGAGATAATTTGTTATGCGGCAATAGCTAACTAATACAGACATGATCTCCTGCCTTGCAGGAAACCCTAGGGAATATGTGCCTTTTCCAGAAATAAATGATAAACTTTCAGGGGAAAGCCTCTCCCCACAGCACAGGGGGTACCTGGTAAATGTTCACAGACTTGAATAGAAGATGCTGCAAGCTATAGACATGATCTTCAATTCCTTAATGGTGATTAAAGTTACATCCTCTATCAGAGACTTTACATAGTTCAGCCTGTTGTAAAAAAGAATCAAATTAACGATTACTGGGGCTTTCCTGTGTGCCAGGTACATCATAGTCATTATGGTTAAGTACGCGGGTTTTGGAATCAGGCATAGCTGGGTTCAAATTAAAGATGCCATACTTACCAGCAGCGTGGTCTTGGGCAAGTTACTTGCTCTCTCTGGGCCTCAGTTTCCTGAACTGTAACATGGGTATAACAGAACCTATTCCAAAGAGTTGTTGTGAGGATTAAGCGAGATAAATGTATAATGCATCATGAGCAAAAGCTTGGCACATACTCAGTGCTCAAGAAATGTTAACTCTGTCTCATTCACTCCTCATGGCAGCTCTACGTAATAGGTGCAGTCTTCTTATCTCCATTTTACTGATGGAGAAAGTGAAGCTTGGGGAAATTAGGAGACTTGCCTAGGAGTGCATGAGTAGGAGGGGTTAGAACCTAGGTTGGCCCTGTATTAGCTTGCTGGGGCTGCCATAATATAGCCACAGACTGGGTACTTAAATTACACAAAATTATTTTCTCACAGTTCTGGAGGTTAGAAGTCCAAGATTAAGGTGTCAGCAAGGTTGGTATCTCTTGAGGCCTCTCTCAGTGGCTTGCAGATGACCATCTTCTCCCCCCGTGTCCTCACATGGTCTTCCCTCTGTGCGTGTCTGTGTCCTACTCTCCTCTTCTTATAAGGACACCAGTCATAATTGATTGGGCCCCCCCCCACCTCATTTCTCTTAATCACCTCTTTAAAGACCCTATCTCCAAAAATAGTCCCATTCTGAGGTACTAGGGTTTAGGATTTCAACACATGAATTTGGGGAGGAAACAGTTCCACCCATAGCAGCCCCCTTCCTGATATGTTGGGGTTCTAATTCTGAAATAAGTGGAGGTGTAGGTTGGTGCTGGGACTTGGTTCCAGCATCTCCTGATTTTAGGGCTGCGTGTCTGGACCCAGAGAAAACACCCAGTTGGTGTGGTGCATTCAGGGAGAACAGTTTGTTCCATGTGAGGCTGGGCCGGCTGACTCCACAGCCACCTGCACAGCCCGCACAGAACTTTCTAGTCCTGACTAGAAAGTGCTAGTAAAACTTTATGGAGTGACGATTGCTTAGACAGGCCCGGGCTGGCAGCGCTCACCTCCACACAAAGACCCAGGAGAGGGGAAAAAATATCTGTTGGCTAAATGGAAAAGAACCAGCCTTCAATTAATGACTCCCTGGAGGCTGTGGGGGTGAGGATTGGTGGGGAGATGGCTAGACAGTAAAAATTTCCACCCACAGTGGCTGTGAAAATCTGCTGGGATATCCTGGAGCAGGGAGACAGACATTAAGTAAAACTAGACAAGCAAGATGGTTTCAAATGATGATAGGGGCCTTGAAGAACGTGAAACTGTGTGATGTGATCAGGAGGTGACAAAGAATGGTCAGGGAGGGCCTCTTTGAGGAGGTGGCATTTGAGCCAAAACCTGAAGGACAAGGAGGATTGAGTTATGGAAAGATCTAGAGCTGGGTTTCTCAACCTCAGCACTATGGACATTTGGGGCAGGATAATTCTTTGCTGTGGGGGCCGTCCTGTGCCTTGTGGGGTGGTGAGCAGCCTCCCTGGCCTCTACCCAGATGCCAGTAACACCTTCCCCAACTCCCCAAGTTGTAACAACCAAAAATGTCTCCAGACAGCACCAAATCCCTCCTGTGGACATCCACTGGTCCAGAGGAAGGGCATTCCCAGAAGAGGGAACAGTAAACGTGAGGGTCCTGAGATGGGAACAAGCTCAGCAGGTTTTCTGGGAACAGAAGTTTCCAGAAATAAAAATTTTCAAAGAAATGACAGTTCATGGGTGGAGTCTGGTGAGGGTAGATATGAGTAGAGAGGTGGGCAGGGGCCCAATGCTGTGGGAGGGAGGTTTTATTTACATTTATTCTGTAATTATACATTATAATATATTACATTATAATATACAAATATATTACATTTATTCTGAATGTCATGCGAAGACACTGGAGAGAAGGGGGATGGAATACGATCTGACCTGAAGGATCCCTCCAGCCACTGGGGTGGGTGGAGGCACAGGTTAGGGATGGCAAGGGTATTAGTTTCCTGTGGCTGCTGTGACAAATCACCACAAACTTGGTGGCTTAAAACAACAGAAATATGTTCTCTTATTCTGGAGGCCAGAAATCCAAAATCAAGGTGTCAGCCGGACCATGTTCCCTCTGAAGGCTCCAGGAGAACATCCTTCCTGCCTCTCCCAGCTTCTGGTGGCCCCAGGCATTGCTTAGCTTATGGCTGCATCACTCTAATCTCTGCTTCTGTCTTCACATGACCTTCTTCCCCATGCCTCTGTGTCCTCTCTTCTTCTTATAGGGACACCAATCATTGGATTTAGGGCCCACCCTAAATCCAGGATGATTTCAGCTCTAGATCCTTGACTACTGAGATCAGTAAAGACCCTATTTCCAAATAAGGTCACAGTATGAGGTTCCAGGTAGATGTGAATTTGGGGGAACACTACTGAACCCACCACAGCAAGCCAGGAGGAGGCTGAGTGGGCTGCTGCCATCTCCAGGCAAGAATTGATGAGGCCTGGGCCATAGGGCGCCAAGGAGATGGAGAGCCGCAGACAGGCAGGCACGTTCTGACGGGGCGTGCCGGCGTTTGGCACACAGGCCCAGGCTTTGTCTCCCATCACCTCCCCCCCTGCAGGAAGGAGTCAGCCCCGCACCGTGGACACCTTTCTCCTCCATCCTGCCCCTGGTGCTGTGCTGGGGACACCCCTCCTCTCCTCCAGTGCACTGAGACTCTCCTGTGCTCCGAAGTTTCTGAGAAAGCACAGTTGAGTCCCTGGCTCCTGCCTTCCTCCTAAAGCTCTCACGTGAACATTTTTCTTCAAGAACTGAGATTAGGAGCCTTTATCTCTGGGCCAAGGGAAAATAGAAGAATGTCCCTGGCATTCCTGTGCCTGCCGCCCTCGTCAGTGCAGGGCTGGGCTTGTTTTTCAGGTTTCGGTCAATGGAGGACTTTTGTTCTCTACAGAAACTAAACAAGGGCCCTGGGCCCCCTGTCCTGTTGGGGGATATTGGGCGTCACTGGCAAATGGGCCCAGGTGTTCTTGGTGTGCCCCTCCCCCACACCCAGAGCCTCAGCCCTCCTGGGATCGGGGTGTGACTGCTCGGGGAAGGAATGTTCCACCAGCAGGAAGCCTGGCTCCCACTCAAGGCCCCACTAGTGGTGAGAATTAGGGCGTCAGTGGATGGCGGCCGCGTGCAGGCAGGCCGGGGGGTGAAGAGGTGAAAGTGACACTGAGAGGTCCAGGTGGGGGTGGAGAGGGGAGTGGGCAGGGACAGGAGGAGGGGCGCGTCCCCAACAGCACACTGGAATGGATGTTTGTGTCACCTATTAGCCCACGAGTACGTGCGTCCTGCCGGGACTTGCTGGCGCTAAGTGGAGGGCACGAGGCCGCCGGGAGTTGACGCTCACAGCCCGAGTTCTTGGCGCAGACACTGACAGTAACTGAGCTGCTTGCCCGTGCCACCTTGCCCTTCTGCGACGCTCATGGCACTGTGTGGGGACAGGTGTGTTTACTGCCTGTGACTCCCACTGGGACTGAACACACAGACCGACAAAGGCCGGACGCTGGTGACAGTAGAACTCTGACCCGCACCCTGCAGCAGCCAGCCTGGGACCAGCCACAACGGCTGCAGCAACTGGCCAGCAACTGCCAGCCTCCCCAGGCCCACAGCCTCCACTTTCCTCTACTGTAAAGCAACAAGGAGGCATCTTCTCTGCCTCTTGGTTGATATCCTGGTGGTCACACCTCTTCCATGCAGCCCAAGAGGGTTTTTTTCCCTTTCTTTTTATTGAGATGAAATTCACATAACAAAAACTTAACCATTTTAAAGCGAACAATTCAGTGGCATTTAGCACATTCACAATGTTGCACGACCACCACCTCAATCTATTTCCAAAACATTTTCATCACCCCCAAAAGGATCCCCTGTACCCATTAAGCAGTTGCTCCCTCTCCCCCTCCCTCAGCCCCTGGCACGCACCAGTTCACCCACGTGTTTTGAGGGATGCGCCCTCCTTCCCTGTCTCGCAGGCTGGCTTGTGTGGCCCACACTAAACAGAATCATCCCAGCCTCTGGCTGTTGCTCCAGGGGCTCACTGGGCTAAGTGTATAAGACGCCGATTGGATTATTTTTTAACACTCCTCTTCTCTATAAGACAAAATTGTTTTCAGTAATAATTATGTAAAACTGATTATTTTCTAGATTTGTTCTTCAGTTTTAAAACAACAATTTTGGAAAGAAGACTACAGTTCTATTTTTAAAGACATAATTCAAATTCAGCAAAATATTTCGCATATGAACTGAAAGTTACACTTGATAAAAACATCACACCTCGCAGTTCACACTTTGTTTCACTAGTTTTTTTTGTTTTCGGAGGGGTTTTTTTTGCTGAGGAAGATTCGCTCTGGGCTAACATCTGTTGCCAGTCTTCCTCTTTTTGTATGTGAGCCGCCGCCACAGCATGGCCACTGACAAACGAGTGGTGTAGCTCCACACCCAGGAACTGAACTTGGGCCGCCAAAGTGGAGCACGCCAAGCTTAACCACTAGGCCACTGGGGCTGGCCTGCACTGTTTTAAATTTTAAACCCAAATGAAAACTCACCAGGTGGTCATGTGAGAGGTCAGAACTGAAGAAACTCAAGTTCTGTGTCTGTCTTCACAGTCACTGTCCCCGGAATATGTAGTTGTACCACAGAGGTGAGAGAGACAAACTGTCCCCAAAGTCAGTTCCAACAACACTGAACCATTACCGAGTGGGCCCGTGCATGGCGGGGCCCAGCTGCATGACGGGGAGCTAGATCTCTGAATTAGCTTCCACGTAGAGTGCAATGCTAATTAAAGTTGAGAAATAAAAATGTGCACATTTGGATTTACATATATATTGTTAAAACCCAACACTAACTGCAGCATTGCCTAAGACTTAAACCAACAGTAATTTTTTTTTCGAAGAGGAATATTTTATCACTGACGTTGTTTAGAATTGCTGGCACGAAGTGATAATAAAAAGCAGACGAATGTTGGGTCGAGTTTCTTATTGTTACTTAATCCTCAACAGATAATGCACCTCTTCCTGCCTGCACTTGGGGTGGTCTGTTCCCCCTGTCCTGTCCTTTGTATGCCACTGGCTGGGAACTCCTTGGAGAAAGACTCTGGGAGCAGCCTTCCCAGCCCCTCACTGGACATGGGGAGGAAGGCTGCAGCCCTGGTAGTTGTTGGTTGTCTTTGTGCCTATTGAGAATAGCCTACACTTTGCAAAGGAGAGGGAAAAGACAGAGAGAAATGCCGAGCCCCTGAATCAAACCAACACTGAAGCAGGCATGAATCACTTCTGAATATACATACAGACCAACAATGGCCAGACCATATATTAAAATAGAACTCTGACCCACAACGTCTGCGGCAACCAGCCCAGAGCCATCAGAACCTGATCAGCAACTGCTAGCATCCCTACTTATTGGCCCCCTCTGCTTTCCAGCTCAGGACCCACCAGAGGAGCCAAACATGCTTCCCTAACCAATCACATAGGATGCCCCACCTCCAGCTTCCCCAGGCTGACAGCCTCCAATGAGAGCACACCTGAAGCCTCTCCTTTTTTCACTCTAAAGCTTTCCCACTCCCCTGCCTGCCTTTGAGTCTCTGCCAAACACAAGTGATGGTGGCTGGCCCCCTTGCTCTAGCAAGCGCTGAACGAATAGCCCCTGTTTGTTCTCACTTGGGTGGTCTTCATGTATCTCCACAGAGCCCCATTATTTGTTTTTTTTTTTTTTTCTTTTGTGAGGAGGCCCAGCCCTGAGCTAACATCCAATGCCAATCCTCCTCGTTTTTTTGCTGAGGAAGACTGGCCCTGGGCTAACATCCGTGCCTATCTTCCTCTACTTTATATGGGACGCCGCCAGAGCATGGCTTGACAAGTGGTGCGTCGGTGCGCGCCCGGGATCCGAACCGGCGAACCCCGGGCCCCACAGCGGAGCACGCGCACTTAACCACTTGTGCCACCAGGCCAGCCCAGAGCCCTGTTATTTGTTTTAGCTATTTGAATGTGGTTTATGTTACTTGCATCTTAATTGAAATAACTCTTCTCAGCTTCTCCCGCAACAAAGAAGGGGTAATTATGTCCACTTCGCAGGCTGGTTCCAGAGGCCTTGGTAGCTGGCCTATCAGGATGTTTTCTACCGAAAGGAAAAGAAAATCTGAACCCAAGTTGAGTTAAATCATAAGGACATTTGTTATCTCACAGTCTGGAGGGAGGGGTGGGTGTTTCCAGCCGTTCAACAGTGTCAGCAGGGCCAGCGTGTTGGCTGGACCTCAGAAGGCCACCTGAGTGGTTTCAAGATGGCTGATGCTCTTTGGGTGTTATATCCAAACACATAACTTCCGCAGATATTCTCTCTTTTCTTCTGAATGTCCCTTAGGAGCAAGACATCTCATTGAACAGAATTATACCACATGGCCACACCTGAGCCAGTCACTAGCAAGGGCGCTGGAATTATTACGAGTGGTGGAGACCAATCAGAATCCACTCCCTGGAGTTGGGGCGGGGGTTGGGGCTCCCCTCTTGCTCTGGCCCTCTGCAATCAGATGAATACTTGAATAAAAAGTAGGATCTGCCAGGAAGGAGGACTAGGGTGGGGGTGGATGGTGGGGAGCAAGTGTCACACCTGGGCAGTGTTTGTTTCTGATCCTTAATTAAGAGAAGGTGCTATGCCCCAGGCTTCCTTGGACAGGCTCCCATTGGGTGTGGACACGGATGCTCTCACAAGGGCCTGCTCTCCTCCCTGAGTCATTTATCACGGGAGAGAGCCTCATCCAACACATCACTGGGCCTGCCTTCACTTTGAAAAGGAGAGTCATTGGGAAGGCAGGATGCGAAGTCTGGGGTCCCCAAGACAATTTTCACTTCTGGCATCAAGTGCACAGTTCAGAGGTCCACAAGACCACCCTCAGTTTTGATAAATTAGCCAGAAGGACTCACAGAACTCACTGAGAGCTGTCATACTTAAGGTTATAGTTTATTACAGCAGAGGATACAGATTAAAATCAGCCGACGGAGGAGACGCAGAGGGCAGAGTCCAGGAGGATTCCACATGCGGAGCTTCCAATTGTCCCCTCCCAGTGGAGTCATAGGCAGTGCTAACATCTCCCAGCAACATGTGACAACCAAGCACGGAAGCCCCACCAGCCTTAGTGTCCAGAGTTTTTACTGGGGCTCCATCACATAGACATGGTTGACTCCCCAGGTGGCTGACCTCAGTTTCCAGCCCCTCCAGAAGTCAAACTGATACTGCGTGGCCCAAAGCGCCCACCCTAAGTCACATTGTTAGACTGTCTGGCGTGGCCCAAGGCCCCCAGGTAAACACTCACTCTTATCAGGCAGAACATTCCAAGGCTTAGAGTTCACCTCCCAGGAGCTGAGGGCAAAGGCCACGTGTCTCTTCAGGTAAGGTCAACTCTTTCACTACACACAGACTATTTAGCTAAAAGCTGTCTTTGGAGACCTTGAAATCACCACCGCCTTTCAGGGAAGCCAAGAAGGGGTGAGGGAAGTCAGGCCCAAAAAGCTCAAATTGATCCCCCAGAAACATCTGGGGGACTAGTGGGCATCATACTCATGGTCCTCTCATCCTTTGAGCTTGGCCTAGGTGACTCCCTGGCCATCTTGATTAGGAGACCTTCCCAGACAAGAGTGTTTGGTGGTTAATTAAAAAACAAAAGGAAGTGGGCAGGCCCGGTGGCGTAGTGGCTAAGTTCGCACACTCCACTTTGGCCGCCTAGGGTTCACAAGTTTGAATCTTGGGTGCGGACTGACGCACTGCTCATTAAGCCATGCTGTGGCAGTGTCCTACATACAAAATAGAGGAAGACAGGCACAGATGTTAGCTCAGGACCCATCTTCCTCAGTAAAAAGAGGAAGATTGGCAACAGATGTTAGCTCAGGGCCAATTTTCTTCAGCAAAAAGAGGAAGATTGGCAAAAGATGTTAGCTCAAGGCAATCTTTCTCACCACAAAAACAAAAGGAAGAAATTTAGGGGGAAGGGGGATCTCATCTCTGGGCCCAAGTGTTTAAGAGAATGGCAAGTGCAGAAACGGATGTGGGCACCTCTCCCTGGTTAATTGTGGTTTTTGTCTCTAAGGGGGAAAGTTCATTTTTGCTGTAATTAGGTGAAAATTCTGCTGCAATTGTGTCAGTAATTGCTGTGCTCACACCAAAAGGTAGGACTGAGTGGGTAGCCCCGGGAACTCAAGCCCATGGCCCTGCCAGCTTCTTGTAGGAGGGAGGCCACAGTCTCCTCTTATCTCAGGTGCCTGGGGCTCAGTATTCATATCTGAGGATCTGACAGCTGTCTGGATGTTTAAACACAGGTGCCGGGAGTTCTTGTGATTGTGATTTTCACTCTTTCTTGAACACAGTTCAAGCTAGGTGAACACAGTTTATGCATTTAGTCCTTACAATGATCCAAAGAGATAGGTCCCTGTTTACAGATGAGGAAACTGAGGCTCATGGAAGTAAAGTGACAGACCCAAAGTCTCACAGCTAGCAGTGACAGAGCTCAGTTTGCACTGAATGAAGTTTGGGGTAGTTGAAATTCCCTGAAACACAGGTCTTGATCACCAGCATTTCTCTCATTATAGATGCATAATGGTGTCTTCACTCAAACTTTCAGGTAGAAAACCGTGCGTGCAAGTGAAGGGCTCTGCAGGCCAGCCAAAGAGTTTCCTAAAACATGTGAGCCACCACATGCTACACACACTTCAGCTCAAAACTGTGTGTTTTAAATATCAATAGAAAATGTGTGGTATAGTAAGGCCAGCAGATCAGGAGATGATTGCCATTGAAAAAATAGTTTGTTACTTATAGTTCCCAAGAGGAGGGGACACACCACTCCGTGCAGGGCCACATGGGGAAGCACCAGGGCCAGTCGGGATGCAGAGGGTGGGAGGGGAAAACATGAGCAGGAGCCTTTACCGTGGTTTCTGCAGGAAGGAATGGGCGAGGCAGGGTGAGTGGCTTAGATTGGCTAGTTTGGATCATTTCAGTGGGCTCTGGGGCATAGGGGTTATCTCTAGTTGTGTGGTACCCAGCCCTGGATGATGAGGGCAGGTGGATAATGGCCCAGAGTGTGAGAGCCCCATAGAGGAAGAGGTTGAGGTGTGACCTCTGGATTGGTTGGTTTACATATGAAATCGAGTTGTTTGCTATGTCTAGGAATTAGCTAACTCGGGGAGGGGCCATCCTTCTAGGGTCAGCAAAGCCCCAGATGTGAAAGGGGCTTTGAACACAGAAACTAAAGATGTGGTTGATACACTGTGCAAGAGCTTTTCACCCTCCTTTCATCACAAGTAAACCCTAGACCACAAGGACAAGCAGGATTTCAGCAGACTGAAAGGGAAGTGGGAAGGGATTTGCAAGCAGAGGAAATGGTGTGAGCAAATACAGCAGGCAGGGAGGTGCGGGCATGTGCCACAGCAGTCTGAAAAGGCCCGGAAGGTCAGATGGTCCAGGGCACCACCTCTTCCTTTTCACACCAACCCCTCTGCATCTATCAGATTCCACATCACGGGGGGGGACTGTACCCCACAATGCTTCTCACACCTGAGCCTTTGCCTCATCTCCGCTGCTCAGCCCAAGTCCGGGCCACTGTCAGCTCCCACCTGGAGGAACACAACAGCCTTCTGGTGGTTTCCCCACCTCCCCCAGTCCTCTCTCCCTCCCACCATTTTCGTAAAACATCAATCTGACTTGTTTCTTCTCTGTTCAAAACCTTGAGTGGAGCTGGATATTTGAAGATATTAAGGAATTGTTAATTATTTGGTGGGATGGTGGCATTGTGGATTTTTTAAAATTGAAATGTGCTCCTTCAGATGTTACCTCAGCAAAAATCTTACTCAAGCAAAAAGAGGAAGATTGGCAACAAATATTAGCTCAGGGCCAATCTTCCTCACCAAAAAAAACAAAAAAAGTGCTCCTTTATCTTTTGGACATGCACAATGAAATATTTGCGAATGAAATAGTACGATGTCTGGAATTTGCTTCATAATAACAAGGGGGGGAAAAGGAGCAGGTGGAGGTGACACCAGATTGCCCTTGAGTTGAAGGTTTGCTGATGCTGGTGACGGGTATAGGGGGGCTGTCTTTATTCTCCTCCATCTATGTTTGTCTGAAATGTCCCCAGCAAAAAGGTAAATGAAAAAACCCTTCAGGGTTCCCTAACAGCGACTGGACCTGGCCTTCCCTAACCTTGTGACCCGGCCTCTGCTCTCCTCTCAGGTCCCTCCAGCTCCACCTCCTCTGGGCTCTAATACGCACCCTGAAACACACCCCAGCCTCTCACACTTGCCACTGGTCTTCCCCTTTAAAGAGAACACAGTTTTCTCCTAAAGACAAAGCCCACAATTAAACTCCTCTCTTTTGCCCCATATCCCCATGCTGGCTTGCTGCCTCCGTGGCTCTGTGCATTTACCTCCTTTAGCACCCAAATCACATTGTATTTCTAACACCTGTTTCCTTATCTCTCTTATTCATTCATTCACTCATTCATTCATTCAGTCAATCAATATTTATTGAACATTTAATCCAGCCATTGGGGATACAGTGCGGATTGTGCCTGTTTAACCCAGCCCGGGGCCTGCCATGTGACAGCCCAGGGCTGACATGGGGAGTTTGCTCCCCACTGGGAACTCTTTCAAGGACTCATAGATATCTGAACAGCAGGAACACAAAGGCAAATGATGGGCGTTGCTTGCCTGCGAGTGAACGAGTGCAGAGGTATATGTTCAAAGTGTCCAGAACATCCTTTCACACAAACCAACGACCCACGTTGGGCCTCACTGTGAACTGAGGGAAAGTCGTCTCTCTAAGAGTCCCTGAACAGGGTCATTTGTTCCCTCCCTCCATGCAGCTCTGGCAGAGAATTAGAACTCCCAGGGGGCAGCCAATCTTGAAGCAATGAAGGAGAATCCTGCAGACGCCATATCAAACCCTCGAGATATGGGACATAAAACCTCTGAATACTGCCTGTCTCAGATGCTCTACCATCCCAGACTTATTTTTTTAAAACTACAAACTCAAGTGAATTTCAGAGGGAAAAAAAAACCCTACGCATGTTAAACCCCACAGTCTCTTTGAATGATCTTTTGATCTTTCTTGAGGTCTTGTACACAGTTGTAATCAGTAGGTACAGATTTTTTTTTTCTTTTTCTTAGCCTGTTTTTTACTGCAGAGAATCAGTGTAGTGTAGCAGGTCAGCTTAAAGACTGTGGAACCAGACTGCCTGGGTGTGAATCTCAGCCCTTTGCCTGCTGTGTGACCCTGGGCAAGCTACTTAATCTCTGTGGCTCCGTTTCCTCATCTGTAAAATCAAGTTGGTGACAGTATCTACCTTGCTGGGTTGATGTGACGATTAAGTGAGTTAATACGTGTGCAACATATAGAACAGGCACTGGTCCATGGCTACACAAGCCAGAAGCTCAGAGGCCACGCTTCATGTCTCCCTTTTGCCCCCCTCCGTAGCCAGTTGATGACCACATCCTGTGGATTATCCCTCGGAAGTCTTGCTCCAACACCCTTATTTCTCTTCCTCTCTACCCTCATCACCCCAGTTGATCACCTCCCTGCTGAATGACCCCAGTGCTCTCTCTCCTACCGGGTTTCCCCTCCTTTCTCTGTCCGCATAGCTTTCCAAGATAGAGATTTTGGTTCCTTTGGATAAACACCCAGAAGCGGAATTGCTGGACATACGGTTGTTCCATTTTTAATTTGGGGGGGAACCCCCAGACTGTTTTCCATAGTGATTGCACCAATTTACAATCCCACCAACAGTGCACAAAGGTTCCCTTTTCTCCACATCCTCACCAACACTTATCTCTTGTCTTGTTGATAATAGCCATTCTAACGGGCGTGAGGTGATATCTCATTGTGGTTTTGATTTGCATTTCCCTGATGATTAGTGATGTTGAGCATCTTTTCATGTGCCTGTTGGCCATATGTATGTCTTCTTTAGAAAAATGTTTATTCAGATCCTCTGCCTGTTTTTTAATTGGATTGTGTTTTTGCTATTGAGTTGTATGAGTTCTTCATGTATTTTGGATATGAACCCCTTATCAGATGTATGACTTGCAAATATTTTCTCCCATTCCATAGGTTGCCTTTTCATTTTGTTGATGGTTTTCTTTGCTGTACAGAAGGTTTTTAGCTTCATATAGTTCAATATTCTTTTGATAAAGGCCCTCAATATTTGTCTATCCTCCCCCTCACCTCACACCAGCTCCCCCAGGCTCTCGGCACCTGTCTCCAGGGCCTTCTTCTCATTTTCTGGGTGTGTCAGGATCTCTTCCCCCACAGGACCTTTGTAAGTGCTACCTGGCGAGCTCTCCCATGCTCTTCTCTTTCTGTGCTTGTTACAGTGGCAATTTCACACTTGTTGGTGTTATTATTTTATTGGCACCTGTATCAGGGCTCTTTTGGTAACAGAAAGCCAAAAACAAGCTAAATTAAGCAAAAAGCACAGATCTTGTGTCATTAACTGAACTAGAGGCCACTGGGCATTTTCCACAAGTGGAAGTCCTTCCCATGTGGTTCTTGTTTTCGCCAAGCCTTGTACAATAAGGCACTCCCAAACTGAAAAAATCGTGAAGAAAATTATACAAAGGAAGCAAAGGGAGTGAGAAAAGTGATGACAATGGGAGAGAAGGTATTAAACACACAGCAAATGTATGTTAACAACCACATTGTTTTGTGATCTGGAAGTGATGTTTTAAAAATTTTTACATCCTGACATGCTGGTTTGTGATTCCACATAGGAGATTTTGTATGACAAACTGAGTATTTTCACTTCTACCTCAAGTCACGTTCATTTTCAGCCTCCCACCTCCTAGCCCAGGAGTCAGCAAACTTTTTCTTAAAGGGTCAGATCCTAAATATTTTAAGCTTTGAGGATCAGATGACTGCAGCTACTCACATCTGCAGCTGCAGCACAAAAGTAGCCAAAGACTCTGAATGAACAAATGGGTGTGGCTGTTCAATACAGCCTCACTTTCAGATCCTGAAATTGGAATTTTATATAATTTTCACGTGTCATGAAATATTACTCTTCTTTTGATTTTTTTCAACCATTAAAAAATGTGAATCACTATGGAAAATAGTATAGAGTTTCCTCAAAAAATTAAAAATAGAGCTACCACGTGATCCAGCAATTCCACTTCTGAGTATATATCCAAGGGAAATGAAAACAGGATCTCAAAGAGATATCTGCAGTCGCACGTTTATTGCAGCATTATTTACAATAGCTGAGATATGGAAACACCTCAGTGTCCATCAATGGATGAATGGATAAAGAAGATGTGGTGTATATATACAATGGAATATTATTCGGCCGTGAGAAAGAAGGAAATCCTGCCATTTGTGACAACATGGGTGGACCTTGAGGACATTAGGCTAAATGAGATAAGTCAGACAGAGAAAGACAAATGCTGTATGATCTCACATGTGGAATCTAAAAAAGCTGAACTTGTGAAAACAGAGTAGAATGGTGTTACAAGGGGCAAGGAGACAGGGGGATTGAGGAGATGTTGTTTAAGGGTACAAACTTGCAACTAGTAGCTAAATAAGTCCTGGAGATCTAAGGCACAGTATAGTGATTATAGTCAACACTGTGTTATAAACATCAAAGTCGCTGAGAGACTAGATCTGAATTGTTCTCACCACAAAATAGAAATGATAATTATGTGATGTGATAGAGGTGTTAGCTAATGCTAAAGTGGTAATCATATTGCAGTATGTAAATGTATCAAATCAACACACCTATTTACACAATGTTAAACTTACACAATGTTACATGTCAATTATACCTCAATTAAAAAAGTGTGAAAACCAGTCTTTCTTGTGGACCACACAAAAAATGGACGAGGGACCAGATTTGACGCAGGTCATAGTTTGCTGACTTCTGTTCTAGGCTGATCTGTGAGGTTTTATTGCCCCAGGGAAGGATATGCCAGAAACAGAACAAGGCACTCATTGTCTCAAAACTGACTGCTTTTAGGAGTCTATCGCAAGTCAATAGTGTTGAAATCCAAGCCTGGTCAGGAAGGAAGGCAATTTGCTAATTTCCTTTAGCTTCTATTAACATATACAAGACTGGTGACTCTATCATTTTACCTAAGCGCTAGACAAGAGGGGAAGTGTCCCCTTCTGGCGGATGGAGAACGGTGGGAGGAGAGAAGGACTGAAGCAGGAGGGAGCAGGTGATGAGACTCATGTGTTCTGACCTAGTTTTTCCAAATCCAAGCCCCTAAAAGCTACAGCTAAGGGGAACCCAGCTAATGTGGAAACCTGCACTAGAGAAAAAGTGGGCTGCCCTTTGCTCCTGTGGGGTTGGGACAGGGAGCAGAACACACTCCTGACACAAGAACAACAGGTGTGAGCAGTGGTGTGTTGGAGCTGGCTCGTACCAGTCAGCTGATGTCACAAATCGGCCACAGGGTGGGTATTTACACTGTGGACATCAGCAAATGCTGAAAATCAGGTTTTTTTATTTTCCGGAGAGCCTGTTGTTAAACTTTTACCAGCACACCCCTAGATGACTCTCATAAATGTTATGTTGAGTGAAAGAAGCTACATACAATTGTACATCTATAATTCCACTTACACGAAAGTTCCAGAACAGGCAAAATGCATCTCTAGCGACAGAAGTCAGAGTAGTGGTTACCTGGGTGCAGGGAGTTGACTGGGAAGGGCCACAAAGGAGCCTGGCCAAGCGCTGGATATGTTCTGTAGCTATGCTGTCCAGTACGCAGCCATTAGCCACACGTGGGTATTACATTTAAATGTAAAATTCAGTTCCTCGGTATAGCAATTCCTCAAAAAATCAAACACAGAATTACTTTATGATCCAGCAATTCCATTTACAAATATATACCCAACAGTGAATGGAGGGGCTCAAACAGATATTTGCTCACTCCTGTTCCTAGCAGCTTTATTCACAATAGCTAAAAGGTGGAAACAACCCAAATGTCCATCATGGATGAACGGATAAACAAAATGTGGTCCATCCATACAATGGAATATTATTCAGTCCTAAAAAGGAAGGAAATTCTGACACATGCTACAATGTGGACTAACCTTAAGGACATTATGCTAAGCCAAAGAAGCCAGTCACAAAAGGACAAATGTATGATTCCACTTATATGAGGTACCTAGAGTAGTCAAATTTATAGAGATAGAGAGTAGAAAGGTGGTTGCCAGGGGCTGCGGGGAGGGAGGAATGGGAAGCTAGTGTTTAACAGGGACAGAGTTTTAGTTTGGGAAGATGAAAAGCTTTTGGAGATGGATGGTGGTGCTTACACAACAATGTGAATGTACTTAATGCCACTGAACTGGACACTTAAAAATGATTAAAATGGTAAATTTTATGTAATGTGTATTCTACCACAATTTAAAAAAATCCATTTCTCAGTCACAGCAGCCACATTTCAAATGCCCAACATGTGGCCAGTGGCTGCCATATTGGACCACGAAGATATAGAATATTTCTATCATCTCAGAAAGTTCTATTGGCCAGCCCTTATGTCAGGATGTAGTTGAGGAGGGGCTGAACCAGTGGTTCCTCCTCACTGATCTCATCACCACGGATGAGCCATGAAGACAAAGGGAATGAGCTGCACATCTGCCCATGGGGCCTGATGCTGAGGGAGCAGTGCCCTCTTGGGTTTTCCTATCATTCTCCTGGATAGTTTGAGCATGAACTGGACTTGATCACGCAAGCAGAGCCCCAAGCCCTGTTCTCACCTTTAGCAGACAAAGGAGACATGTGATCTCACCCACCTTTACAGAGACTATAGCAAGTCCGTCTCCCTCCATATGGCTTCAACCTTATTCTCCCTCATAGTGGGGTCTTTGCTCCCTTGAAATATGCCCTCAATACATACACTGGGGTTCCTTGAGGACAGAGGCTGCATCTCACCTATTTTTCTACATTCTGTAGCACCTAGTACAATGTCTGGCACAGAGCAGCCATTTGATAATTTTTGTTTTTAATTTAAAAAACTTGTCTATGTGCCAGGATTCCTGCCACAAAGGCTGAGATGGCTTATAAAAGGAAATTACGCAATAAAATAATGACAACTCAAGACGAAGAAATCAGGGCCAATTAAATGAAAAAGAAGTGACAGCTAGGGACAAAAGAAGTCGAAAGGCAAGTCAAAGGCTAACACAGTTGCTCTAGGCAAGCCTCTTTTCTGGCTCAGAGCTTCCTGGCAGGCAAAGCGAAAAGGGAGACACTGTCAGTCGAGTCCTTCTTATCATCAGGGAAAGAAACTTATCTACTCCAGATATCTCCCCTTTGCCACATCAGATCTACTCTCAACCTTCTCTGGGCCATTCTCTGTCCCAGGAAGTGGAGCTGTATAGAGGATACCAACAGATTCCTGTGCCCTCCATCTTCTAGCTGGGTTCGTCCCATGTAGAGCTCTAGCATGAGATCAGAGGGAGAGAGGAGAATGAGGTTGGACTATTTATCTCCCCTGCCACCCCTGGTTCCTTATTCCAAAGTCAAGTTGCCTTGGGCTGGCTGTTCCCCCAACTGGAGGTCCTCTCTTGTACCTAGCTCTCCCTCCCCCTGGGTTCTGTAGACCTTCCTTCCCCACTCCTTCCAGCCAGGGGTGATAACAACTTGGCTGCTGTTATCCACACCTTGGTAAGTTCTGTTGTAAATAAACCCTCTCCAAATCATCCTATTTTGAATGTGTCCTCTGGATCCTGATGGAACCTCGACGGATACAATATCCACTTCTCAGGGGAAGCAAGTGCTTTTGGCCCTAAATTCAAAAATAAATGTTTTCTTTGGAGTGTGATATAGGGGATAGGGAATAATGGGGGGGGGGTGTGAACGATGTCCCCACAGCAAAGGCAAAAGTGGCAATGAATTTCAATAGACTGTTTCCTTCAATGAGACAAGAACGTCTCCTTCATTCATTCAACAAATAATTATTGAGCACCTACTTGTGCCAGGCACTGTTCTAGACACTGGGAATTACACTAGTGAACAAAACACAACCCAGCGAAGTCAGTACCGTGTCCCAGTATGTGGACTTTCGAGCAGTGGTTCTCAAACTTCAGCATCAGATCCCCCTGGAAGTCTGGTTAGGACACAGATTGCTGACCTCAACCCCAGTTTCTGTGTCAAGAAGTCCAGGCTGGGACCTGAGAATGTGCATTTCTAACTAGTCCCCAGCTGATGCTAATGCCTCTGGTCTGGGGACCACACTGCCTTCTGATGCCCAGATCCCAAGGGTGGCACATAGAAGGCCTCTTGGGATGATGACGTCCTTTAAGCTCTATTAGTAATACATCTTCACCTCGACTTTTCTAGGCCATCTGGGGCTGTGTTATGCAGCCAGGTGTCAGGATGCTAAAACTCACTGCTCTTAGTTAACCGGACCTTGGTCAGAAGGAACCAGGGGGACATCCATTTATGAAAACAGAGGCACCCATTCCAGGACTCTGGCTAGCATGGGAGAGCTGAGGGATAAAACCTAAACCTACTAAGTGTCTGAGTACCCTCTTTGTGTTCCCTCACTGTGGCAGAGACTGCTATCTGTCCACCATCTCTGTTGTTCCTTTCTTCCCTACTAAATGAAAGCCCCAATTCTTAGCTAGCTACATGGGTACCTAGAATAAAGCCTACCTTTCCCAGCCTCTCTTGCAGCTAGGTATGGCCATATGTCTTAAGTTCTGACCGATGAGGTTTTTTTTTTAATTGGGATATAATTCACATACAGGAAAATTCACCCTTTTAGAGGGAATTTCAGTGGTTTTCAATATAATACACAAAGTTATGGAACCATCACCACTATCAAATTCCAGAATGGGTTTTAAGCTTCAAGGAACTTTCTTTTAAAGATAGATGTTACAAACTCTTTGCCCCTTTTTCTTTGCCCTTTCTTCCATTTTGTAATCTGGAATGTGAATACGATGGCTGGTATTCCAGCTGCCATCTTGGACCATGAGGATGGGGCCACACCCTAGGGATGGCAGAGTGGGAAGTTGGAAGGAGCCAGGATTCTTGAGGCTTTTGTGCTGCCAAGACGTTCACCTGGACTTTTAAGTGAGAAAGGAATAAATGTTTGTCTTAAGGCTCTCTTACTTGGGGGTTGCCGATATTCACAGCTGAACCTAATTCTAACTGATAACCAATAGTCTGATAAATCAGTCTGGGTTCTTAGTTGCAACCACGGAAACAAATTGTAACTGGTTTGAGCGGAAAAAGGGTTGTACTGGAGGATATTGGGTAACTCAACAGAATCTCCAGGAGGGCTGGAGAACCTGGCTTAGAGTCTACACAGTCAGGAACAAGCCCCCAGCACACTGCAGAACAGGTTTAGTGGAGATACCACTGTCAGAAGCAAACAGCAACCCCCTTGATTCCCTCAAGACACTACGTGCAGTTTGGGCCACCCTCCTTCAAAATGGACATGCCAGTACCTGCTCTTGTTTCTAGCCTCTGGCTGAGCACCTATGCATCCGACTGGTGGAATACAGACACATGGCAGGAACCTATCTTCAAAGGAGGCTGGGAAAATGATCACCACCCTCCCACGGGCCCTGAAGCCAGAAAGAATGATAAATGGCCACTACAGCCGTCTCTGGAATTCCGCCAGAACTTGCCCAGCCAGAATCTCAGATGGCTGTTTGTTGAACGGAGTGGTTTATGTCTGCGTGGAGGAGATCTCTGATGGACAGTGGCTTATCTCTGGGACTTAATCAGCCATACCTTTTAATGTTTTGTATTGCCTGTCACTTTGGATGTCGTGAGTCTGTGTGGTGCCTCTTGAAATTCCCTGCCCATCCTGAGAAGCATATGTGTATGCAGCAACCTGGTCATGGGAGCAAGGAGCTCCTGACTCAGCAGAAAATTCTCCCTACAACTCCTCCTCCATAATTGTGGACTCCTTTTTCTTTATCCCTGAGAGAATCAGGGCCCAAGCTTCATGACCAGGACAGAGAAACTATCTTACTGCAAGACTTGGACTCAATGCAGATTCTTCATCCAGAAAGACAGCTTTGGGCTCCATGCTTCTGAAGACCCTTCCGGCTCAAATTGATGCTCTCAGCTTCGTTGCTGCTGTGTTTTCTAAACTTCCTGGGCTTCGTCCAGGATGCAGGTGCTATTGACAACAAGGCTCGACCAGAGGACTTTCCAACTGGCCTCATTTCCATTTCTATTAAAATGTCTCCTTGCTCAGCAATTCCACTTCTGGATATACACCCAAAAGAATTGAAAGCAGGGACAGTGGCAGATACTCGCAGGCCTATGTTCCTAGCAGCATTATTCACAATAGCCAAAGGGTAGAAACAACCCAAATGACCATCTACAGATGAATGGATAAACAAAATGTGGTATATCCATGCAATGGAATATTATTCAGCCTTAAAAAGGAAGGAAATTCTGACACCTGCTACAAAACGGATGAACCTTGAGCACATTATGCTAAGTGAAACAAGCCAGTCACAAAAGGACAAATACTGTGTGATTCCATTTATATGAGGTTCCTAGAGTAGTCAGATTCATAGAGACAGAAAGTAGAATGGTGGTTGCCAGGGGCTGGTGGGAGGGGGAATGGGGAGTTATTCTTTAATAAGTATAGCATCTCAGTTTGGGAAGACGAAAAGGTTCTGGAGATGGATGGTGATGATGGTTGTATAACAACGTTGATGTAATTAATGCCAGTGAACTGTATATTTAAAAATGGTTAAAGTGGTACATTTTATGTTATGTATATATTTTACCATATTGATAATTTGAAAATGTCTACTTGCTCAGAGTCCAGTGTCTTCAAAGGCTCTCTCAACTGGATCTTATTAGCAGGACGAAAGCCAAGTAACATATTGCTAAAACATCCCATCAGTTGAATCAGTTCATTGATAATGGTAATCAATATAGAGGAAAACAACCAGCCAACCCTTCGCCATTCTTATATAAAGCAGCCAGTGTGTGTTGATGGCCTGGAGACCTGGACCCCCTGAGCAATCAAACTTGACCTGTGGAAAGGTGCCGGCTCCGCTTAGACATTCCAAAATCGCATAGGATGTCTTTCCCCAAACAAGCCAGCTAACGGCTCCAGCTTCCTTCAGAACATAGACACATGCACACCCAGATTTGAAAAAAGACACAACAAATAGAATTTCATCTCTGTGCATCAGAAACAATGCAGAATAGCAAAATGGAAAAGCTATCCACGATCGCCAGACAGCAACAATCTTTCAAGTAAAATTTAAAGAGAATACATGGAGTGTAGCCAACCATCCCCACCAAAAATAAAACACTCCACTTCCCTCAGCTGATTCAATTATCTCTCTAAAAAAGGGCTTTTTTTTTTAACACCTCCCAGCAGGCAGCAGATTCAGCAAGTTGGTGAGGATCACAGTGCATAATCAAGTGCCCGGAGCCCCAGGTGTGAGAGAAAACACGGACCGGCTCGGCCAGGAACGGCGGCACCCCAGCGCCGTGAACATAAATGTTCAGAAATAGATATTATCGCTTTGGTGCCATCTGGGATATTTTCCGCAATGTAAAGCATTTTAAGAAAATTCTCCGTGATTCTCTAATTGTGAAGCTATGCTGATGACCAAGTCTCTGTCCTTGACTTGGTATTGTTCTGAGTTGAGTCTTTAAAACTCCACCAGCTTAGAAATAAAAATAAACACACAAAGGAAAAAATCCTCCCTTTTCCCTATAAAATAATTCAGGCTTATTATAGAAAAGTGAGAAAACACACAAATCCACCCCCACCACCACCAAAAAAAAAAAGGAAGAAAGAAAGAAAAAAAAAAAAAGAGAGAGAAAGAAGAAACACCCATAGTCCTACAGTTCAAAGATAACCACGTTAGTATTCTAATGTTTTGGTGATTTCCTTCTAGTCCTTATGAATATTCATGAATATGAATATGAATGTGGGATCATGCTGCCTCCTTTTACTTAACATGGCAAATTGGCATTTTCCCTTTTTAACATGGTCACTGCAGTCTGGTCACATTTGCGTGATCCCCTTTCCTGCCTTTGAAGACCTTTTGGCCTCTATCCTCTGGCTGGAATATCTCTCTGGCTTTATACTTCTCTTTCTCATCCAGCCTTACCTCCATGTGATTTTCCACTATTTACGCCTCCCCATTAGAGTTTCTGCGCTTGGCGCCTGTGCAGGGCCATCAAGCCCTTCTGGGGACCCAGCAGCCAGCCCCGCTGGACCCCAGCTCCCTGACCAGGCCTCTCACCAGCCGGGGAGCCTCTGCTGACAGTCGCCACTCACCACCAGCTCTCCCACCAGCCTTAGTTTAAATGGCTCACGAGGCCCCGGTGTCTTTTCCTTGAAATGTTTTTCTGAAGGGTAAAGGAGTCTGCAATTGGTTTTCCCTGTAAAAATCATTAGCTTACACAGTTTCCATTCCTTAGCCATCGCAATAAGAAGAAAGTCATGGATGGTTGTTCTCAAGGAATCTGGGGTGTGGTCTTACTCAACCATGTAAACACGGCACAAGCAGACGAGGTTGGAGGTTGTTTCTAGGGATGCCCAGAGATGTCCCACACACTGTGCCTGACACCCCCCCAAGGACAAGAAAGTCCCCATTCTCCAGCCAAAGAGCTAGTTGAGGTGTTTTGTCTTCTCAAGACCGAGGACAGACTTGGTGTGTTGGTCCCTGATGCCCAGGCCCCCTCTGCCCTGTCCTTCCTCGAGCTTTCTGCCAACCCACCTGGACTGGGACAAGCCTTACCTGTTCACAGGCAGCAGTGTCACCTATCAAGAGGAGAGGTGAGACAGAACTGATCTCCCCCAAGAGAAAACAGGTGTGAGGAGGGAAACTACGGCCACGGGCCCAAGTGAAGTTGGTGAAGGAAGGTCAGCCTCCTTATGAGCCCTTCCTTCCTGCTGCCAATCAAATACTGCCCTACACCCTGTCATCCTCGGGAAAAACAAAGACGCCCCAATTCCTGCATCTGTAAAATGGGCACAGCTCCAACTCTAGAGAGTTATTCTGGGGAGTATGTAGTAACACATCGGAAATGCCTGCATGTCACCTGGGACAGTGCATGTCTGAGCATCCTGAGCAGAGTCTGGAATTGTGTGTGGCTTGTCCCTGAAAATCTGAGAGAGGGACAAGCACACACTCTCCTAGAAGAGCAATGGTTTACAGTTACAACCCGGATGTGCAAGGGGCAGTGAAAAGGCCCATTTCTAATAAAATCTGGTGGTTAAAAAAATAGGCACACTTCCCTCTGCTATTAAATAATAAATCCATTGAGCATTAGAGAAGGAACCGCACATTCCAGCCAAGCCTGTTGGCAGATGATGCAACAGCTTCAGGCACAAACAGGTGGGGAGAAGGGAGGTGCAGGAAGTCACCAGGGTCTTCCTGACTTGGGCCCCAGCGTCTGGGGTTGGGGTGAGAGGGTGCTGCTGGGGAGGCACAGACTCCTGCTGGGCACTGAGCCCAGAAAGGAGCCACAGGCAGGATCAGGCACCAACCACAAGCAGAGGACCATGGTTTGTCTGGGTGACCTTGACCTCAGGTTCTGGGCAGTTGGGTTCTAGAGGCATCACTTCCTCACTCATTGTCTTTGGGGTCACATGAAGCGTTTGTTTCCCTGTCATTTGCGGGCAGACAGAAAAAAAGGGAAGCCCCTCTTCCCAGCTGCCCCTTGTTGGGACACCTCAGGCATCTTGGATGGGGCAGGGTGGCATTGCACAAGGAGGTGGAAAGACCCAGGCAGACATTGTGGAACAGCCTCCCCTAGGATTCCCTCTGCTTCGAAGTTTCCAGGTCTTGCTTCCTGAAATCCCCTTCTGGCCCAGCACCAGGAAGGGCCAGAGGATGGCACTGGTTGGGCTGACTGGTCTGGGCGAGCCAACAGGCGCCTGCCCGGCCTGCCCAGCTACCCCTGGCCCATGTGCCAGCCCTGCCCTGGTGAAACTCCTCCCCACCCTCGGCCTGCCCCAGCTGGCCCAGCAGGAACTGACGCAGGAGGCTATCCCTGTACATCAGCCTTGGTTCTTTGGGCTTGGGGCAAGGGTCGCATGACTGACAGGAGGCTGAGCCCGTGGGGCTTTCCAAAGCAGTCTGGGCTCTCTTTGTCCTAGAATGCCCCCTCCCCAAGAGCAGGGACCTCATCTTCTTGTTCACTCTAGTGCTTGGAACACTGTCTGATGCATCACAGCCACCTTCTATGTGTGTGGAAATCATTGTCGAATGATTGGTGAGGAGCGGATGTGACTAGAACATGTGCTGTGCCCTAGAGAAGTCCCCGGTCCACAGAAACCCACCATCAGAACACAGAGCAAGGAGCTCTACCGCAGCAGAGGGCTGCTGGAGGCAGGGAGAGGGAGTAAGGGGGGAATCAGGAGAGGGTCTGGAGAATGGACTGAGCTTGCACCAACCAGCAGGAAGGAAGTGCCTTCTAGATGGAAGGAACAGCAGATGTAAAGGCTCAGAGGTGAGAGGTTTGGTTGAGGGAAAGAGAGGCAGGGTAGGAAGAGAGGCTGACGGAGGCTGAGGAAGGGCTGTTGGCCCAGGCCAGTGGGATGCCTTGGGTGGACAAGGAAACTCTGGACACCTTTAAGAAGAGGAGTGAGGGCCAGCCCTGGTGGCCTGGTGGTTAAGTTTAGCGTGTTCCACTTCAGTGGCCCAGGTTCAGTTCCTGGGTGTGGACCTACACCACTTGTCTATCAGTGGCCATGCTGTGGCAGCAGCTCACATACAAAATAGAGGAAGATTGGCAACAGATGTTAGCTCAGGGCGGATCTTCCTCAGCCAAAAATAAAACGAGTGACATACACCTTTTTTTTTTTTTTTTTTTGAGGAAGATCCGCCCTGAGCTAACATCCATGCCAATCCTCCTCTTCTTGCTGAGGAAGACCGGCCCTGGGCTAACATCTGTGCCCATCTTCCTCCACTTTATATGGGACACCGCCACAGCATGGCCTGACAAGTAGTGCATGGTTGGCACACCCAGGATCCGAACCCAGGCTGCCAGCAGCGGAGTGCGCGCACTTAACCACTACGCCACAGGGCCAGCCCTGACATACACCTTTGTCTAGGAAGATGACACTGCGGAAGGTGGACTGGGGCAGAGGGGAGGGAGGGAGAGTGACACAGCAACCCGAGGGTCATCTCCAGAGAGCAGCCTGGGGACACAGCTGGGCAGTGGTGGTCAGATGGGGGCGGAGTGGACGTGGGAGAGATGTAGAAGGAGTCAACGTGTGTCTGGCTGAGTGAGGGTAAGAAAGCTAATCCTGCACCAGATTTTCCTGAAAAAGCTGCCAGGAGGAAGTGGATGCCACCACCTAGCGCCTGCCTCTGACTGGCTCATGCTGCAGATGGCGAGAGGGGGCATCAGCCGGACACGAGAGCATCAGCCCGCCTGGGTCCTGGCACAGGAACCTGCAGCCTCTCACCAGTGGCTGACCGAGATCCCACTGGTGCCTGGCGCCTTCTAGCAGTGGGGATGCAGCTGGGAACTCAACAGGCAGGGTTCCCCTCATCAGACTTCCATTCTAATGGAGGGCGACAGGCCGTAAACCGACGAGCAGACGTACGTGATAGAGTCAGAGAGTGAACAGTGCTCTGAGGGATAATGACGTTGAGTAGGGTTCAGATGGTGACGGGGATGGATGGCCAGGGTGGGCCCTCTGAAGGTATCTGGGACCTAAAGGAGCCGACAAGCAGAGATGTGGCGGAGGAGCATTCCAGGCAAAGGGAATAGCCAATGCAGGGGGCCCAGAGGAGGGAGCTGCGTGGTGTGTTTGAGGAGGGTCCAGGAGCCTAACTCCAGGTGAAAGGCACACACAGAGGGGATGAAATGCTGCTGCAGGAAAGTGTCACTGTGTGAAGTGTGCATGTTTGCCCTGAGTCAGAAATGGAAATGAAGCCCCCCACCCCACTCCCTGGGGGAGAAATGGGAGGAATCCGGGCTGACCCTGCCATCCTCCCATGTCATCCCCAAATCCCCACCTTCTACACCAGACTCTTCCCTTTCGCCATCAAAACTTACCTGTCCAGGTACCTGTCTACCAATGACAGCCTCCACTTTGACACATCAGAGATGAAACATTAAAACCCATGCTCCTTCCTCCATCTGGAACTCCACCTCTCTCCTCCCTTTATTAAACTACCTCCTGCTCATCCTTGGGATTGCTGCTCAAGCATCACCTCCTCAGAGAAGCCTTCCCTGATCCTCAGGATGTATGCATATATGCTCTTTGCAACCTCACACCATCACAACAGTGCATTCACAATTAATTGTGTGAACGGCTCTGTGCTTTCCTCCGCAACTAGAGCACAAGTGCCAGGAGGGCAAGGACTACATCTGTCTTGTCTGTCATGGCATCTCCAGTGTCCAGCATGGTGACAGATGCTTGATGAATGCCTGAGGGCCTGGTTCAGGAGCAGCCCCTGCGGCGCTGGCTGCACCCACAAGAAGGAGTGGCCACGGGTCTTTGCAGAAGATGGAAGTAGCTGAGAGTTAGTTTCAAGGATCTTCTGATCCTCCAAGAGCCTGTGCAGGGTCAGGAAGTGGTTCGAGAGCAGTGGCCGGCCACAGAAGAGCTAGGGTCTTGGGCTCATGGCATAAGTAGCCACTGAGAGGGCTGGGCAGCGGGGAGGTCACCAGGCCCCACCTTGGGAACTGTGTGCTAGGATGACATAGCTGCCAGCACCACCACAGACCTGGGAGGATGCCCATGCTCTGGC
Source organism: Diceros bicornis minor (assembly GCF_020826845.1). Classification (NCBI taxonomy): domain Eukaryota; kingdom Metazoa; phylum Chordata; class Mammalia; order Perissodactyla; family Rhinocerotidae; genus Diceros; species Diceros bicornis. The sequence continues at coordinate 8,366,619 of NC_080765.1, read as the reverse complement.
TGCTCAGGCCCCAGAGGGCATGTCAGGCCCCTAGTCTCCATAGTGGGAGGCGACCTTCCTACTACCAAGATTCATATCATGGGGCTTTTTCAATCCAGGAAGGAATTCAGCTGCTGGGCAGGTCAAAGAAAAAATGCAACTGTTCATCCCCGGAGGAGAGTCTCTCTATCTCCACGCACACATTAATGTTATTGAGCAACTATTGCCTTGAGGGTAGTACTTGTTTCCCCACCTCCACCCTTCCCCCATCCCCACCAGAAGGCAACCCTCTAATAGGGCCTCATACCTGAGGGGCGCACATGGGGCAAATTGGCCCACACCTCCTATTCACAAAAGGCCTTCCATGAACAGTTTCACATTATTCAATGTTGATTTTGAAACTTAGCAAGGACCTTGGGGCCAGGCTGCCTGAGTTTGGAGCCTGCCTCTGCCACGTGACCTTGGCCAAAGTCCTTAAGCTCTCTGTTTCTCAGTTTCCTCATCTATAAAATGGGAACAATAGCTTAAGCCAGTCACAAAAAGCCACATATTGTATAATTTCATTTACAGGAAATGTCCAGACCAGGTAAATCCATAGAGACAGAAGTAGATTAGTGGTTGCTAGGGGCTGGGGGGAGAGGGGGAATAGGCAGTGACTGCTAATGGTTACAGGGTTTCTTCTAGGGATGATGAAAATATTCTAAAATTAGGTAAAGTTTAAAGAGTTGTCACTTATAAAGTGCTTAGAGCAGTGCCTGACACATAGAAAGTGATTTGTAAGTCATTGTTAAATAAAACTCTCCAAATGGAGGCTGATGATCTTGGAAAAAATCTGTTCATAATGTGATTTTAAAGTGGTATCCCATTCCTGAATCTTTCTGTCTGTTGTGTACTTTTCACAAATCATATAATTATCTTGTGGATAACATTGTTACATTGCATTATAAGTTATGTATATTAAGTGTTAATTTGTTAGACTTAAACTTTAGCATATATTTGAGCCTTGCTTCAGCATTGCTTGTTTCTATTCAGTCATTTGTTTTTACCATACTAGGTGTCCACCCCCCCCATAAATGGGTGGTGGCTCAGGGCTCTGAAAGGTGAAGGCACCTGGTGAGCTGTCCTTGACTCAGACAGCTTTAGACAGAGGATGTGGACGGCAACAAAAGGTGAGGCCTTCACACAAAGGCATTTAGGAGAGTCGGGGATGAGGTATGTGGCCCTCGTTTGACTGGCTGAGAATCAGGGAGAGTCTGACTTTTAATCTGCATGATCTCCTTATTTGCCTAAAGCTGGATTGAAGTAATGCAACCACAAAAGGATTCAAGTCAGCAAGGGGCAATCATAAAGACCCTATGGAGGGGACGCTACAGCAAGACGAGAGTGTGTGTAACAAACGGCTCTCTGGGAGGAAAAGAGCCCGGATTAGTGCTGTTTGCCAATTTCCACATGTAAATACTCACACCATGGCTTATTTCAAGCTATGGACATAATGCCACTGAAGTCGGAGTTGGGAAGAGATGTGCAGTAGTGCAGTATTATCTAGTATTTCTGCTATACAGCTACAATAGATGTAAATAACCTCAAAACATAGATCACAGTAAAATGTAGTAAAAATAATCAGGACCCGATGACTCTTTAGTATTTATAATCTTCATTTTTTTTTAATTAAGGTTTTGTGTTTTTTTTGAGGAAGATTGGCCCTGAGCTAACATCTGTTGCCAATCTTCCTCCTTTTTTCTTTTTTTCTCCCCAAAGCCCCCGTAGATAGTTGTATGTTATAGTTGTATATCCTTCTAGTTGCCCTATGTGGAACACTGCCTCAGCATGGCTTGATGAGTGGTGTGTAGGTCCAGGCCCAGGATCCGAACCAGCAAACCCCAGGCCGCCACAGCGGAGCACACGAACTTAACTGCTAGGCCACGGGGCTGGCCCCTAACCTTCATTCTTTAATAACAATTTTGAGATATAATTCACAAACCATAAAATTCACTCCTTTAGAAGAGTTTTAGTATATTCATAGAGTTGTGCAACTATCACCGTTATTTAATTTTAGAATATTTTCAACACTCTCAAAAGAAACCCTGTACCTATTAGCAGTCACTCCCCATTTCTTCCCACCACCCCCTTGGCCCTAGACAACCACTAACCTACTTTCTGTCTCTACGGATTTGCTTATTCTGGACATTTCCAAAAATGGAATCATATAATATATGACCTTTTGTGACTGGCTTCTTTCACTTAGCACTATGTTTTCAAGGTTCATCCATGTGGTAGCATGTATCAATACTTTATTCCTTTTCATTGCTGAATAACATTCCACTACAAGGATATACCATATTTTGTTAATCCATTCCTCAGTTGGTAAGAATTTGGGGTGTTTCCACCTTTTGGCTATTATGAATAACGCTGCTATGAACACTGGTGGGCAAGGTTTTATGTGGACATAGGTCTTCAGTTATGTTAGCTATATATCTAGGAGTAGAATTGTTGGATCATATGGTAACTCTATGTTCAACATTTTGAGGAACTGTCAGACTATTTTCCAAAGTGGCTGCACCATTTTACATTCCCATCAGCAGTGTACGGGGATTCCAATTTCTAGACAGTCTCACCAACACTTATGATTATCTGTCTTTTTGATTAGAGCCATCTTAGTGTGTACGAAGTGGTGTTGATTTGCATTTCCTCGATACCTAATGATGTTGAGCATCTTTTCATTTGTTTATTGTCCATTTTGCATATCTCTGGAGAAACGTCTATTCATATCTTTTGCCCACTTTTTAATTGGATTCTCTCTCTTCTTATCATTGAATTATAAGGGTTCTTTATATTTTATGGCTACAAGTACCTTATCAGACATATGCTTCAAACATATTTTCTCCCCTTCTGTGGGTTGTCTTTTCACTTCCTTGATGATATTCTTTGAAGCACAAAGTTTTTCATTTTGATGAAGCCCAATTTGTCTTTTTTTTTTTGGTCACTTGTGCTTTTGGTGTACAAAGCTACAAAACTATTGCCAAGGTCATGAAGATTTATGCCTATGTTTTCTTCTAAGAGTTTTATAGTTTTAACTCTTACATTTAGGTCTTTGATCCATTTTGAGTCAAAATGTATATGGTGTGAGGGGTTCATCTCCATTCTTTCCACGTGGATTGTCCCAGCACTATTTGTTGAGAAACTAATATTTCCCATTGAATTGTCTAGGCACCCTTGTTGAATATCAGTTGACTGTAAATATTTAGGTTTATTTATAAATTCTCAATTATATTGTTTGTTGTATATGTCTATTCTTACGCCAGTATCACATTGTTTTGATTACTGTAGCTTTGTAATCAGAAAGTGTAAGTCCTTCAACTTTGTTCTTTTTTCCAAGATTGTTTTGACTATTTGGGGTCCCTTGACTTTCCATATGAATGTTAGGATCAGCTTCTCAGCTGGAATTTGAGGGGGATTGCTTTGAATCTGTAGATCAATTGGGGAGTATTGCTTTATTAACAATATTAAATCTTCTGATCCATGAACATGGGATGTCTTTCCATTTATTCAGGTCTTCTTTAATGTCTTTCAACCAACCTTTAATTATTTAGACATGATTGCCTTTAGTTCTTTGAACATATTTAGCTGATTTATTTATAATTTTTGTTTTTTTGTTTTAAAATTTCATAGGTTTTTATTTATTTATAAATTTTGTTTATTAAAGCCACCTTCTCAGCTTCCTCAGGGAAAGTTTTTACTTACTGCTTTTTTATCCTGTGTATGGAGCAGACTTTCCTATTTCTTTGCATGTCTTGCAATTGTTTTTTTGAAAACTGGACATTTTAAATCATATAGTGTGGCAACTCTGGAAACCAGTTTTCCCTGATATCGCCCTTCCCCAAGACTTATTTTGTTGTTGCTGTTGGTTGCTGCTGCCACCACTCATTTGCTTAGTGACTTTCCTGGACTAATTCTGTGAAGCCTGCATTTTTAATTGTGTGTGGCCACTGAAGTCTCTGTTCAGCTAGCTTAATGGTCAGCTAATAATTGTACAGAGATTTCTTTAAATCCTTTGAACCAATGTGTCTCCCCAGTTTTGCTAAGAGTCTCTGTACGTGTCTTGAGGCATGCCTTCAATGCTCCACAGTTTAAAATTCTGCCCCAGGGGGCCGGCCCCATGGTGTGGTTGTTAAGTTCACTGCTCTGCTTCGGCAGCCTGGGTTCATGGGTTCAGATCCTGGGCGCAGACCTACACCACTTATGAACCATGCTGTGGCGGCAACCCACATACAAAGTAGAGGAAGATTGGCACAGATGTTAGCTCAGGGCTAATCTTCCTCAAGCAACAAAAGAGGAAGATTGGCAACAGTTCTTAGCTCAGGGTGACTCTTCCTCAGAGAAAATAAATAAAAAAATAAATTCCAGGGGCCGGCCCCGTGGCGTAGTGGTTAAGTGTGCACACTCTGCTGCTGGCAGCCCAGGTTCGCATCCCAGGCGCACACCGATGCACTGCTTGTCAGGCCATGCTGTGGCGGCATCCCATATAAAGTGGAGGTAGGTGGGCACAGATGTTAGCCCACAGCCAGTCTTCCTTGGCAAAAAAAAGAGAAGGATTGGCATGGATGTTAGCTCAGGGCTGATCTTCCTCCTCCAAAAAACAAAAAATTCTGCCCCAGCCTTCACTTCCTGCTTGTACAGAGCTTCAACATCAGCCAGGGATGAGCGATTTGGGGCTTCTCATGTCTTTCCTGGGCCTGTGCACAGCCCTGTACCCCATGGTACAGAAAACCAGCCCATGCGCATGGTTTTCTAGATTTCCAGGAATACGTTGGAGCTTTTCAAAGCCCCCACTGACACATCATTCCCTAAATTTTTCTTTTAAGTTTTCAATCAGCCAACTGATATCATTGGCTCAGGAAGCTGCCATGTTAAACAATTGCCACTGATTATTTTCAACAAACTGGGGATATGTTAACACTAAGACGGTGTTGAGTCATGTCAAATAAAGACAAATCTTGTGAATGGTGCCTTTCTAGGGAGCTGCCTGACAGGTCAAAGTGCAAGTTCTCTGGAGATGTAGCTTTAGGGGGAGCACCAAACCTGTTCTGTCGCCTCCACTGGCTGCTAGGCTGCTCATTTTCACAGCTATTGTGGTTGCGAGGCTGCTGGTTTTCAAGGCTACCATGGAGATAGGGAAAGAAGAATGAGAATACAGCAAGTGAAAATGCCACAAAGCTCACAGTACTTACTGAGATTCAGCCATTTTTCTTTACTAAATGCTCCTTGTGTTGTTGCAAACCTTTGGCTAATTTCTAGAGTTCTGAAGAAGTTGATTTTGGCAATTTTTGCCAGTGTTCTCATTGTTTTCCTTTCTGGAAATGTTTCTCCTTATCACCTTTGTTTTTAATATAATTCATTTAATTGCAAGTTTATATAAATTAATTTTAAACAATGGTTTTGTCTAACAACTGGCATGCAAAATTCCTGAAGATTTAACAATTGGCTTTCATGAGCTGGTACCAGCTGGCTCCAGTATACCACTGACAGGACCCTCATGGATGCAGCAATTTGATCCAACTCAGCCCTGCAAACATTTAGAGTACCCAGTGGGTACCAGACCTTCAAAGATGCATGCTCACCCAGTACTAAACTGACTCCACATCCCTCAGCATCCAGCCCTCAGCCAGAGCTTGCTGGCAGGACAGACAATGCCAGTAGCATTGTTCAAGTGATGGCTTGGCATGGAAGAAAAATTGAAAAAGGCTGAGCACAGGTGAGAATGGCTATAGGAACACTGAAAGATATTGCTTCTAATCTTAGGGATCTAATCCCAAATTGTGCCAAAGGCTGTTTTCTGATTCCTAGGTGAAACTAAAGAAAGGAAACAGGTTTTCATTTGTCTTATAAATTCTCTAACTAGAAGTCTTCAAGGGAAGCACTGGGCAAAGGTGTGAGTGGTGAGGTGGGTGGTAGTTTAAATGTTTCCATTAGACACCCCCTGAGGAATGTGTACCTTAACCCCTGCTCTGTGAAGTGGAAAAAAAAGTTTCTTAAAACTTTTGGGCTTGCTCAAATAATAACGAAACCTGCTTTGCGTTTGTGGTCTGATGTGTTGTTGTTGGGGTGCACTTTAATTATGATTAATAACCACAAAGATTATGAGGCAGGGCCTTGGTTGGGCTGACACTGCTGCAAACACAGTGACTCCTCCCGGTACACAGCGTGAGCATTCTCTGGCTTCCTCAAACTCAGAGTCTGGAGCTTCCTGATAGAAGTAGAACACAAGGAGGTGATTGTCTCTTTTTTAGACCTTTGCCTTCCTTCCCTTTCCCACATAGAGATCAGCAGACAGCCATGGATGCTTTAACTCAGCATTTCACATTCCAGCTATGTGTTTACTTAGGTGTTTATTGGCTTGCCTTAATCATTCAACAAATATTCCCTGGGCATCGTCTGTGTGTCCAGCACTGGGTTAGCACCGCAGAGAGCTGGCTTTTAGCATGGACATTTGAGGAATTTCGAGAACTGGGGAGGCACCCCTGTGGCCAGTTGGTAGAGCCGCATCTGATAAGATTCAAATCAGTTCCTCTCACACCCAAACTGGACTACAAATGAGTTCTCCAGAAAAGCCAGCATTTTCCCAACCTCCAGGTCTCTGATCACTATGTTACTCCCACCTGGAAAGTGTTTTCTACCCCTTCTACAGGACTATGGTCTCTTCTCACCTGTTGGCTGCGCATTGATTCTGGTGGGGAGGGGTCAGCACCTGGGAGCTGCTCTTCCCTGGCACGCAGGACCAGGACCAGGCACCATTCCTTTAGAGAATGCCTCCTCGGAGTCAGACCCTGCGCCAACCCCTGGGGACCCTCAGCTGGCACGGGCACAGTTCCTGTCCTCACGAAGGCTTACAGTCACAGGAACAATAAAAGATGGCAGCTAGGGCAGCTGTCTGTCCAAGGCCCGGGCGGGGCACTAGGGGATGCTAGTTATTTCTCCTGGGGTTGGGAGGGGCCTTCTTAAATGACGTCATCCTTCAGGTGAGTCTTGACAGAGGAAAGGAAGTGTGCCAGGTGGCCAAGACAGAACAGGAAGGGCACACTTGGCCAAGAGAGCATCTAGAGCTCAGGAGCTGAGTCAATGGGTGCGAGGGGAGAGACATTCTATTCTTGCTGAATTGAAATAAAAAGCCCAAAGCTCCTTGATGGCTGATAGGCTGTGGAGGTCAACCTAAGGAGAAGAGCCTAAAACGCCTATGACAAGTAAAAAAGGCAGAACACAAAACAGGCCTATTTTTACACGTTTTAAAATACTGAGAAGAAAATTCAGGATGGATTCTGGATGCCTTTTATTGTCTTCCTTATACTTCCCTGTATTTTTAAATTTAAAATAATTGTCGGCATTACCTGCTGCCCACGCACTCCTCCGTCTGCAGGGGGCGCACCCTTCCTCTGACAGGGTGATGGGCGGGGCCACTCGAGCCGGTGTGGAACTGACTATTGGCTGGCTGGGCTGTCTATCACGGCGTCCCGCCCCCCGCCCTACGTCACATGACGCAGCCCATCATGGCGACGGGAGCGCGGCTGCCCCGGCCTGCGGCTCCGCAGGGTAGCTGCCGTTGTTGCTGTTGAGAGGCGGCGGCGGCGCAGGCGGCGGGCGGGAAGGATGGTGTTTCTGTGGCCAGAGCGGCGGGTGCGGATCAGGAGCCGGGCTGAGGTTTGGCCGAAGCGACGTGTGCTCAGGAGCAGCCGGCGCGCGTGCCGCTGAGGCAGCTGAGGGAGGCAGGACCGACGGACGGACGGACGGACGGAAGGCGACCTGAGAGCCGGCCTCGGGGCCGCGCTGTGAGCGAGATGCCGGGGCCGCCGGCGTTGCTGTTGTTGCTACTACTCCTGGCTGCCGGCAGTGCCGGGGCCGCGCCACTTCCGCAAACAGGTGCAGGTGAGCGGGCCCACGGCGGGGACGGGGCTGCGGAGCCGCTGCGACGGGGGTGGCTGGGAGGAGGCGGCAGGCCCGGTCCGGCCTCGGCGCCGAGGAATCGGAGGGCCTGCCGGGGGGGGGGAGGCCCGGGGAAGCGAGCGCTTAGGAAGGTTTCTGCCGCAGGGGCGTGTTGGGGGGTGGGGGGGTGCTGCCTCTCGAGGGCCGAAGCGGGGGCGAGGCGAGGCGGTTGGGGATGGGGAGGGCGGCGACCAGGGTGGCACGACCGACCCCTCGCGGGGTAAGCTGCGGTACCGGCTCTGGACCTGTTGCGTGAAGGTCGTCAGCCTGCATCCCTTCTTGGCAGTTCTGCTTCCCTTTCCAGATGTCACCTGCCTGCTGTGCGTTTCTCACATCTTATAATAAGAACCGTTGTTTAGCCCTAATCAGACTCAAATGCAATGACTTGGAGAGCTGTGCGGAGTTTCCTTCGCTCCCTGCAACTTGTTCTGAAGTTGTAAATTGATTTTAGACGCTGTGCTTTTTTTTCGCATTGAATCTGTGGGAATGAGAAGGAAACGACTATAAATATTTCTATTTTGGGAAGCCAGTGATTAGAGCAGCAGCCTTTGAATAACTATTGACAAAATGGCCCAACGGTGATTGAAGTTTCTATTTTAGCTACATCAGTGTGTGATTTTCTTTTTTTCTCCCCATTTTCTCGACGTCATTTTCATTTGTGGTTTATTTTCCTAGATAAAACTTCAACCCAGGAAAGCATCCCAAGTTGGGTCATTTTTTTTGAAGGGAAAAAAAAATCTAGGCTAATTTGCCATTGTCATCTGCTGCTTATCTTTGAAATGGGGGGACACTGAAATTTCATAGATTGATGGAATTTTCGAGGTGGAAGAGACGTTAAAAAAAGTGGAGTCTAAATTCTTCGTTTTGCAGTTGAAGACACTGAGACCCTGGGGTCAAATGACCTACCTAAAGTGACAGAGCTAACTTGTAGGTGGAGCCACAACTAAAACACTGGTCTTAATTCTGGTAGTTGTGCGATTTTTCTACTTCACCACTTCAAGTCTTGTAACTGTTTAGGAATACTCTTGAGGTCAAGAGTTATTTTAGAATGATGTTAATTGGATACAGAATGTGGAAGTTACTGTCCCCAGTAGGAACATATTTTGCAAACACATCTACAATGAAAACTATATATAATTGTTTTCAGAGCTACACCAGGTTATGTCACTGAGCACCCTTTAGTTGAGTATTACAGTTATCATTGTAATATATAATGTATTGCTAAATTTCTGCCACTGCCTTAGATTAAATATGTGTAAGGTGAATTCTGTTTTCTGATCTGATAGAAAAGAAGAGTGAATATTATTAGAAATGTATAGGCAGCCCAGGTAAGAGTCACAGAAAGTACCTGGGAAGTTATAAAAGACTATATGGAAATGTGTTGATATTGATGTTGAAAGATACTGGTGGTGAAATTGAAAATTAGCGCTAGAGAAGGGTAGTGGATAAAGAGAATTTATGTGAAACAGATTCAAGAAGTTTCCAGATGACTTTGCACTTAATAGCATTTTTATGTTTTGAAAAGCAGGTTCTGTGTGGGAACCTATGGAAATGTGTCTGCCTGTAAACCTCTTAACATATTTTTAATTCCATTCTTTTACTGTTTTATGGAGGTATGAATCATAAAATCTAAATTTTTTTTGGTGTGTTATAAAACAAAGCAATCAGGAAAATTAATCCGTAAATAGAAATATCAAATCGTGACATAAATAAAGCATAAGGAAATATTTGGTAATTTTATAGCAGCTTTTGCAGATTTTCCCTTCATGTTCTGTTGCTTGGAGACTGTATGGTTAGACATGTAGCATATGTAGACAGGTACCTAGGGTTAAATTCTGTGGAAAAGACACACAATCACACGTAGATTTGGGGGTTTGTCTTTCTATCCAAAAGAGATGATAAATCCTGGTAACTGAGGTATATTCTTGACCAAGATGTACTAGACCAGGAAGAATAAAGAAACTTTTAAGCTAATCCTGATAAGTGATCTCACTGGTTAAGAAAGAGGAACTTTTCTTGACATGTATGGTAGATAAACGAGTGGTTAAATATTGAAAACATAGTAATTCTCAAGCTTTTGATTACTGGGGGCCTGTACTCTATATGAAGGTAGGGCTGGCCATTTTCAAATCAATGCTAGACCCATTGCGTAGAGACTTTTGCCTCCTTGGCCTTATTCTTTCTACTTAAAGTTCAAACTGGTTAATACTGCCTTGGAGAAAGCATGGCTTATCAAAAATAGGTTGGAAAAAAATACTTGAATTTTATCCTTTGCCAGCCCATTTGCATGGGGAAACAAGTGAGGCAGTTAATTAAAATTCAGCATTTAAATTGAAGTTCATTTTCCAAGGTTTCTGTGTCATCCAAAATCATTTCTAGGTTCAGAAGTTGGAAAAGATGTTTATCCATTCAATCATAATGAAGCTTTGTAAATATGTGGATTGCCTTTGCCCATCAGGCAAGAAAGCATTTCTTGGTTGAACTTTATTTCAGGCCTCTCTTTATGGCTCTGGGAGCCCCTTCCATCCTCTCTGGGAGCCCCCTTTCCCTGAGAATCTGTATTTCTGCGGGGGCCTCTATGACATAGACTGAGATCCTGAGATCCTCACTAGGAAGCTTACGTAAAGGGAGAAAGTCCACTGTTTTCATGCACAGTTAAATTGCCAAACTAAGGTTACAGTTAAGAAATTCTTTTCTCCAGATGGTAGTTATCAGATCGTTCTTCTCTTGAAAAACATGTATGTTGTACCTTTTGTAAGATTCTCAGGATTCACATCATAAAGATCTTGTACTTGTATGTGTGAAGGCATTCCTCTAAATCTACAGTTTGTTATTAATATTAGGATAGTGGTTAGGCAAGGAAACTCACTTCTATTGTTCTGTGCTATATTAGGTCACAGAGTACAGAGGAAGCTTGTTAGCAGTTCCAGATAAAGGACCTCACGGAAGTCCGTGAAGCCGATGGGACTCAGCTACTGATTAAACAGCAGCTTGTGAAACCGAGGCTCTCGTTTTAGATTAAACAAACAGTCTTGTATCTTGAAAAAGATTTCTGAAGTAAGGGAAGTGCTTTCTAAAGTGTGAATTTTTCTGTTTGTTTTAGCAGCCTCTGAGAAATAAAAATTATTTTCAACAGGCTTTCCGTATACATTATTTCAGGATTTATGGCTATAAGTCTTGAGATTTGATCTAGGTTGGGAAGGCTGTAATTGCCTTCAGTTGGAGATATTTTTGGGTTAACTAAATATGCTCATTTGCACAGTCATAGGAAGTCTGTCTAGCAGTTTTGTAGCTGATCAGCATTGAAGTTATCAAATCCCTACATATTTGCTGATATCAATGTGCTGTCTGTTCATGCAATTCTATTGAAATTTAGAGAGTTCTTGGGCCCTCTGTGTCCACTGTGGGCTGTACCTACACCCCGCTCATCAAACCATGCTGTGGTGGCATCCCACATACAAAATAGAGGAAGACTGGCCCTGATGTTAGCTCAGGGCCGATCTTCCTCACCAGAAAATAAAAGAATCTAACTTTTCAGTCTATTGGGAATAAAAGGCACAAGCCAATCACAGGAGGAGCAGGTGTTATAGACAGAACTTGGACTTTGGAGTCAGTCTGGGTGTGAGGCCTTCTTCTGTCACTTCAATAGCTTTAAGACCTTGGGCCAGTTACTTGACCTCTTCTAGCTTCTTAGAACTCACCTATTAAAGAAGGATGATGATAATATTTACCTAAGGGTCGTTAGGAGGGTGAGGCAGTGTCACAGTGGTGTGTCATGGTGGTATGCCACGGCTGCTACAGTTTAGGCACTGGGCAAGGTAGAGTTCTTCATTGCTTCGGATTTCTTGGTAAATTTGGTGGGTTATCATAGAATTGGCTAATGGTGGGTGGTATGGCCTCAGAGAAGGAACTCAAAGTGGTAACTGCTTGTCATGAAATTCATAGAACTTACTGGATTTAAAAAAAATCTGTTACTCAAAATAACTTGTTATATGATGGGTGAAGAAGAGATCCTTTAGAAAGAAATCTGGCGTATTTAAGTATGATATATAGAATGATATTGTTACTTCTTGAAATTCACAGTGTTGGGGAATTATGCTAGAAATTTTAGAGATGATCTGGATTAGTCCGCTTTTATGTAATAAACCTGTTTTTAAACGTCAGGGTGACTAAAGCTCTTGTATGTGAACAATTGCTTGTTTTAATTTACTTAAAGGAATCACGAGCGATCTAAGTTGAGTTGATCCCAAACAAAATTGTATACTTCCTCAAGGCATCGTGAAGGCAGCCAGTTAACCCCGGCTGTGGTAGAACCAGCACGGGCTGAGGCTTCCCCTTAGAAACTGTCATTTGGAGAGATGAGTATGACTGACTTGCCTTCTCTCTCTTTTAAAATAATGTATTTTTGCAGTCTTGTAGCTGTGCTTTATTCTTTTTTTGTGTGTGTGTGAGGAAGATCAGCCCTGTGCTAAAATCTGCCAATCCTCCTCTTTTTTTTTTTTTGCTGAGGAAGACCGGCCCATCTTCCTCCACTTTATATGGGACACCGCCACAGCATGGCTTGCCAAGCGGTGCGTCGGCACATGCCGGGATCCGAACCAGCGAACCCCGGGCCACTGCAGCGGATCGCGCGCACCCAACCGCTTGCGCCACCGGGCCAGCCCCGTGTGCTTTATTCTTTAAGAATTTTTTACTTATTACTCAGACACGAGAAGAGGAATATTATAGAAAGGAGAAGCTGGACAAACATTCCTGGTCTAAAACAGACTGCTACATCTGGGGGCGTTTTTAGATTTGATTCTCAACTTCTCTGTGAAACTTCATATGAAGACACTGTCAGAGAAAGCTGAGGAAGTATGGTAAAATCACTGTGTTGAAGCAAAATATTGAAGTGAAGTATTTTTAAATTGTAGCAAGTGACTAATTTGGAACCATGCTTTGGCTTTACAGTTATTTGCCACAAAGAACAGGCAAATAACCTCAGTATTTCAAAAAAGTTTTTTTGCAAAGGTTAGCACAGTGCAGAGATTCCAAATTTCATTTGACTTTGTTGTGATTCAAGTGGGAAAAATGAGAACTCTTGGTGCCAAACGTCCCAGGTGCCTGAAAGCATAACACACCGAGTGCCTTTCATTGTCCCTGTCCCATCTGGGTCTAGGCCAGTGCTCTGCCATTTCTCCCCCGGCCTATGGAAGAGTGACAGGGTACTCTTTGGCTTTCCTGGAGCTTTAGAGGGTTGGTGGTAAACTTACATTTTGTTTTTGATGGTTTGGCCGATTTTGCATTTTACTATATGTTTGTTTTAAAAGGCTTGTATTACCATCACGTCAAATAGATGTGCCAAGACCATGTGATGTGATGTGGCTGGGGTAGCCCCTGGCCTCCAGCATCTGACGCCAGTTTGGGAAGCATTGGTCAAGGGAGGTCATTGCAGCTGGATTTCTGCTATAGTCCATCTGTCTTCCCTGCCCCCACTCTCCACCTTTCATGGCACTTTCTTAAGAGCTAAATTGATCTCCTTATAGTTCGCACAATATGCTGTGCAAATTCCCATCTTCTGGCTCTTCATATGTTCTCTCTGTTTGTAATTGCCTGACTTTTCCTTGCATCTCTTAGTGCTGTATCTTTTTCTTTCCTTTTTTTTTTAAACCTTTTTGCAGCTGCAACTTCCCTACTAAGACCGTTCTTCTTACCCAGACCTTGGAAATTCCTACCCCTAATGAACTTCTAGAGTGTTTACTTGTGGAACAAGATGTTCCATGGGGCGCAGGATGAAAACATTGGAACTTATGTTTTTATTTATTTTCATTTCATCTTTTAAAAATGTTGACTTTCATGACTTTTTTAAGGTATAGAATATATTGGTACACCAACCTATTTTTATGGTTTATAAATAAGTAAAATTATGTGAAATGGAAGGACTATAAAGAAAATTTACTTATGGGCTATGTGATCAAAAAGGTTTGGATTCATTGTACTAGACTACTGTTTGCACTTAGCAAACACAACTTGTTTCTTTAAGTCCTGTCTCTTCACCTGGATTGCAAGGGCTATGTCTTATATCCTTGGTATTTCTAGTGTTTACGTGGTACCTCATGCTCAGAGTTTGTGGGTGGGGATGATAAAGATGGTACTGGAGAGCTAAGTTCACCCAACCAGAGTCTGTGTGTTAAAAGGAGACAGTATAAGCTTAGAGCCTCTCATTCTCCTGCAAACTTTACTTTTCATCTAGCCACAGTCCTTTGCCTGGAATGAGGCCATTTCTAGTTGTTTTATTTTTAATAATAAACTTTTTCTTTTAGAACAATTTCAGATTTACAGAAAAGTTGTGAAGATAGTACAAAGAGTTCCTGTATATCCTTCACCCAGTTTTCCCTGTTGTTACCATCTTACATTAGCTGAGTACATTCGTCATGACTGGAGGCCAGTACTAATACGACAGTATTGCTAACTAAAGCCTATACTTTATTCAGATTTCTTTAGTGTTTCCCTAATGTCCTTTTTCTGTCCCAGGACACCACGTTACATTTAGTTGTCATGGCTCCTTAGGCTCCTCCAGTCTGTTGTTTTTGTTGTTCTTGTTCTTGTTTTTGATGATCTTGACAGTTTTGAGGACCACTCGTCAGGTATTTTGTAGAATATCCCTCAACTGGCGTTTATTTGATGTTTTTCTCATGATTAGATGGTGGTGTATGTTTTTGGGAGGAAGACCACAGGGTTAAAGTGCCATTCTCATCAATTCATTTCAAGGGTACGTGCTTTCAACGTGGCTGGTCACTTGGTCGCGTGGCTCAGGTACTGTTTGTCAGCTTTCCCCACTGTGCGGTTACTTTCTTTTCCCTTCTTCACACTGTAGTGTGCACAGCCCACACTTACGTGGTGTTGACTTATGCTCCGCCTCCTTGAGGAACAAGTATATAAATGATTTGGAATTCTTCTGTATGGGAAATTTAATTATTCTCCCCCATTTATTTCCTTATTCAGTTATTTATATCAATATTGACACATGGATATGAACTTTTCACTTTGAGTTATAATCGAACACTATGTTATTTGGTCTTGAAATTGTACCAGCTTTGGCCATTGGGAACTCTTTCGGTTGGCTCCTGTGTCCCGTTGACGTGTTCTCATCTTTTTTTTTTTTTTTTTTTTAGCACTTCCTTACTTTCTGGTACTACAAGAGGCTATAGGCTCATTTTGTGTATTCCCTGCTCCAGCCCTGGAATCAGCCTCTTCTTCAGGCTGGTTCCTTTTGTTGGAGAATGATATTAGAAACCAAGATCAGGGCACTGGATTTGCTTGCTGCTACTGGGACATTTATAATAGAGTTTTGATCCTCTGCTTCCTATATCTAATCCAGGTGTTGGGAAAAAGAGAGAGAGAGAGTGAGAGATTTTGGAGGGACAGAGGACCTCTTAGAGACAGATGACTTGGAAGGACCCTGCCCATGTTTTTTCTCCATGTCACTTGAACACCTACTAACCAACTAATAACACCACCATAAACAATCTATATCCCATGTTTGTGATATGATGATATTGGTAGGAAGTTATTTTTATTTTTAGAAGAATAGATTTTGAAAGACAGATTTGATTTACTCTCTCCAAGAGCAGCCTATTTTCTAAGAATATGAGGGAAACTTCTTGGGCTTAAGAATTTAGTTAGAATTATTTTAGGAGGTCTATCTCTTGAAGAGGATGGGGGGGAGTGGGAGAGGCGATATACTTGTTTTGATCTGTTTACGGAGCTTTTCTTTTCTTTTTTCTTTTCATTTTTTATTATGGAAAATTTCAAACATACACAAAAGTAAAGTAAATAATATAGTGAACCCTCATGTACCCATCAACAATTTTTGATTTTACGGTGAATCTTGTTCACATGTATCCTTCCTGCTGGCCTGGCCCCAATTGTTTTGATGTAAATCCCAGCCACAATATCAGTTCAGCTGAAGATGTTTCGGGAAAAAGTAAAGATGTTTTTATAAAACAGGATCACTTGCGAGACCTGAAACTATAAAACTCATAGAAGAAAATGTAGGCACCACACTATTTGACATTGGTTATAAAGGAATCTTTTCGGATGACATGCCTACCCAGACTAGGGAAACTAAAGAAAAAATAAACAAGTGGGACTTTATCAGATTAAAGAGCTTCTATAAGACAAATGAAACCAGAATCAAGATGAACAGACAACCCACCAGCTGGGAGAGAATATTTGTAAAACATACATCTGACAAGGGGTTGATCTCCATAATATATAAAGAGCTCACACAACTGAACAACAAAAAAGCAAACAACCCTATCAAAAAATGGGCAGAGGAAATGAACAGACGCTTCTCCAAAGAAGATATACAGATGGCCAATAGGCACATGAAAAGATGTTCAACATCACTAAGCATCAGGGAAATGCAAATCAAAACAATAGTAAGATACCACCTCACGCCTGTTAGAATGGCTATAATCACCAAGACAAAAACAACAAGTGTTGGAGAGGATGTGGAGAAACAGGAACCCTCATACACAGCTGGCGGGAATGCAAACTGGTGCAGCCTCTATGGAAAACGGTATGGAGATTCCTCAAAGACTTAAAAATAGAGATGCCCTATGACCCAGCCATCCCATTACTGGGAATCTATCCAACACACCTGAAATCAACAATCCAAAGAGGCTTATGCACCCCTATGTTCATTGCAGCATTATTCACCATAGCCAAGAAGTGGAAGCAACCTAAGTGTCCCTCGACTGACGATTGGATTAAGAAAATGTGGTATATATATACAATGGAATACTACTCAGCCATAAAAAAAGACAAAATCGTCCCATTTGCAACAACATGGATGGGCCTGGAGCGTATTATGTTAAGTGAAATAAGCCAGAAAGAGAAAGACAAACACTGTATGATCTCACTCATATGTGGAAGATAAACCAACTCATGGACAGAGAAAACTGTACTGTGGTTACCAGGGGCAGTGGGGGTGGGGGGTGGGCACAAGGGGTGAAGGGAGTCATATATATGGTGATGGACAAATGAAAATGCACAACCCAAAATTTCACAATGTTAAAAACCATTAAAACATCAATTTAAAAAAAAAAAAACAGGATCACTTGCATCAAGATCATCTAGGTATTTGCAGAAATGCAGATTTTGGGGCCCCAAACCAAATCTGAATCAGAGGTTGGCCTGAATCTGCATTTATAATACTTTTCTGGTGATTTCTCTGCCCCCACAACACAAATATTTTATCTTCTACTGGAGACAAAATAATATCAGTTATTTAATAGAAACTGTTGACTTGTGTAACTAGTGAGACTCAAGGAAGGAAGAACAATTTAAAATTTAAAAATTAATATCAACACACAAAATCTGAAGAGATCTCTACTCCTGACCACCATACGTGAGTACTGTTCTGAAGAATCTTCTTGGGAAAAGTACGTATGTTATAAGCACAAAGGAATTTAAACACTCCAGGGCAGAACACAGTTAGCTCTAAATATTTTTTTTTTTTTTAACTTCAGCCCCTTCTCTGGAAGTCAATATAAATAATAGCCTCTTTACATTTTATAAATATCCTGTATAAATAATCAGTAAAAACTGTGAGCTGGTAGCCTGGCAGTCGGATGCCGGCACTGGGAGCTGAGAACCTCATGGTTGTAGACATGCCAGCCTGGACTGCTAGGGTCCTGCCCACTGCAGTGCAGATGAGCAAGGAAGCTAAGCTGGAGCAGGTCTGACACAGTGATGCTCTTGATGCCCCCAGTAATAGACGGCACACTACAGTGTGAGAGCCCCTCCTTCTTGACCTGTACAGTAACTTGCAGGGTTATTTCTTTCCAGTATAATATCATGTCATTAACATCTTGCTTTAAAAAAGTTTATTTTTCTAAGCTAGTTTATTTTGGAATAGCCTGGGATTTGTAGCTTGTTTCGTGTTTTTCAATAGCTATTTTTTTTTTAGCTAGTTTATATATTTCAATATATTTGCTGTGCTTGTATTAATAAGTACAAAATATTCTTATGATGAGCTAAAGAAAGTATTTATCTCTGGAACTGCTACATTAGAATGATTATATAATCAGTTGGGTTTGATTAAGAACATCATAGGCTCATATACTAGTATAGATAATTCAGGACTCTCTTTTTTATTTTTTTGCCGAGAAGGATTCGTCCTGAGCTAACATCTGTGCTAATCTTCCTCTATTTAGTATGTGGGTCGCTGCCACAGCATGGCCGCCAACGAGTAGTGTAGGTCTAAGCCTGGGAACCGAACCTGGGCTGCCGAAGTGGAGTGTGCCAAACTTAATCACTGGGCCACGGGGCCGGCCCCCAGGACTCTGTTTTTTTTGGCAACATGTGTATGCCTTGGACAGAAGAAAAGAATTTAGTTATAAGCATCTATGATAGTGATTTTTGAGAGAGAAGTTGCTCTTATCCCAAAATAAAACCACAATAATTTAATTTTTTAAAGCTCATGTGTTTGGTTTTTTTTTTTCTCCTTGAGGTCCGTGTTCAAAGTCTGTCTGGAAAATGTCTTTTTCCCTTTTTTGCTATACTGAACAGGAGACTTGAGTTTGACTTGGTATAATTGCAGCCTTTAATTATAGGAAGTCAATCTCTAAGACATCTTGGACTTAGAAGATAGAGGAGGATGAGTTTGCAATCATTTTGCACATTTAAAATATCTACTTTAACCAACTAGTAATTGTAAAATTTTGTAGTGTCAGCTTTTTATTGCAACACCGAAGTGTGATTATTGGTTGCCTCTCAGATTAGCCTCCAAGTTTAAGTTTAAAGTATTTTTCACACTGAAATTCTTCCTCAGAACTCTCAATAAATTCAACCTGTGCTCCTTTCAGAAGGAGAACCAAGTCCTTCCTGGTTCTCCCGGCAGTGTGCCTCTGTGGAATGGTTCTGTGTCAGCAGCAACTGTTACCTTCCAAGGATGCAGCCTGCCAGTTGCAGCACAGAGCCCTACTTGACTCTGACTTCAGACTATTATTAAAGCGCAGCCCCTGATTGCTAGTGAGGCACTGAAAAATAACAAACTTACCAAAATAGTCCCCTGGGAACACTCCACCAGAGGCCTGCTGCCAGGGTGCAATCCAGAAATCTGTAATTTCACTTTGTTTTCTTTAAGAAAAAATTAACTTGAATAAAAAATCTGATTACCAATATTAACCCTATAGGCACTTGGTAGACTCATAAAATTTTGGAATTTTAAAACCTTGGATATAGAACTTAGAGCTGACCTGCCAGTTGACAGGTGAAGGAACTGAGGCCCAGAGAAGTGAAGTAGCAGATTCAATCCCACACTGCCAGACAGCGGCAGATCTAGTTTTAGAATGAGGGATCCTCACATCCAGCACCCCCCACCGCAGTTCACCAAGTCATGGCCTCGGACTGTCAAGAATGCTTTTATCAGTGTGATGCACACATGCGTCACAATTCCAGTCATTTCTCCCCTGAATATTTATTTCTGTTGACGATCGGAAAGTACTGAGATGAAATTTAAACGTAGTTGTCATATAGTTGGTTCTCAAAGTATTAAAGATAATTCCTTATTGAAAATTAGGAAGCTAAAATGCTAACTTACATAATTAGGCTCAAGAAACCACATTCATACTTTAACTTTTTGTAGTTTGTAAGAATAACAATTTAGTTTCCATCTGTGAAATGAAGTTGCACTGTTTAATTACAGGTCATAAAAAATATTTCTGACTTTTAAAAAATGTAACCATAAACTTGTAAACATTCACTTACAAACGTGAGAAATACTTTAAACACCATTGATTTATATGCTTTTGTGGAGATATGGACCCTTTTAAGAATCTGCTGGATGCTATGGATCCAAAAAATAATGCTCATTAGCAGATATTTTGTGTATATTTTCAAGATTCACAGACAGGTATTAAGAAACTGAAGTGGAGTTGTAGACAATATCATTTTTCTCTTCTTTTTCTCAGTCCTTTAAGACTACCTCTTGATTTATGCCATTAGTTGCATCCTTTCTCAGCTCTAGCTTCCTTCGAGGGCATAATCATCAGCAGCACTCCTTCTCTTTCATCTTCTGTGTTTTCTCCTGGACCCTTTTTCTCAGTTAATATATAGTAGATAACAACTGAATGTATACAGTAGTCCCCTCTTATCCACGAGGGGTACATTCCAAGACCCCTAGCGGATGCCTGAAACCCTGGATAGTACCGAACCCTATATGTACTGTGTTTTTTCCTATACATACCTGCCTATGATAAAGTTTAATTTATCAGTTAGGCACAGTAAGAGATTAACAACAATGACTAATAATAAAGTAGAACAGTTGTAACAAGATACTATAATGAAAGTTGTGTGAATGTGGTCTCTCTCTGTCGAAATATATTATTGTTCTGTATTCAGCTTTCTTGTGATGTGAGATGGTACAGTGCCTTCATGGTGGATGAAGTGAGCTGAGTGATGTAGACATGGTGACGTAGCATCCCGGGTGGGTCAGGGCAGGACAGCTGGAGATTTCATCACGCTGCTCAGAATGGCGGGCAGTTTAAACTTATGAGTTATTTCTGGAATTTTCCATTTATTTTCAGACCGTGGCTGACTGAGGATAACTGAAACTGTGGAAAGTGAAACTGCGGTTGGGGGGGACTACTGTATATTTTTCCACAGAGCTTTATTCTACTTTTGAATAACTTTGTATATAAATTCTCAGGAATAGTAAAATAAAAAAAAAAAAAGAACCGTTTTTATGGTTCTTTTGCTGCTTAATCGCCGTATTTCTTTCCATGACTCTGTGTAAAATGCTTTCCTCCTTTGCCTTCCAGGCAGCATGTGCCCTTATGTCTCCATCTGCCTCTACAGCATCCTCTTTCCTGTTTGGCTGCTTCTTTGTCCCATCCCTTAAGTGTTCTTTGCCATCTCCTTGATCTTCTTTTCTTTTTCCTTTCCTCTTCTCCTTTTCTCTATTTTGTAAATCATAATTTTTGTCAAATAATGCATGTAGATAGTTTAAAAAGTGAAAGTTTTCCAGGGCTTGTAATGATAATAGCAAGCCCCTGTCCCATCCCATCCCATCCCATCCCATCCTTTCCCTACTGTCTGCTCCCCAGGGTCATCATCTGGCAGTTCTTTTAGCCAGACTGCCAGATAACATGCTTGAACCACTATTTCTTGGTTTAAGTAGATACTGAATTTCTACTACGGAAGAAGAGAATTTGTGTACTTGCACACATACGTACACATACTCTTCCCTTTCTCAGCATAGTTATTTACACTTTTTGGTTAAATCACTGTTCAGCATTTATATTTTTATGAGTACAGATACTATTCACAGCTGACCCTATAGTGTTTTTGTTGATTAAATTTCTTTCACATCTTTTGTTTTCCCTAGACTTGCCCTTTGTTATCGTTTCCTTAGTTTTTCGTGAAATGTATCAGTAATTCATCCCATGCTCCTCAGCAGGAGTTTAAATCTCCTCTGGGTCTGTTTGACTGGGCTGCCTGGAGCCTGCTGTGCCCTATTCCAGACTTGGAATGGTGGCTCTCCGGCTGCCTTCCAGTGTTTTGTTGTGAGGTCTGAGGCCATCTGATTTCCTTTCCTGTGTGGCTTCTTTTCCTCTCTGGATGGAAGCTTTTAAGACTTTATCTGTAAATTCTGAAAAGTTGCAAAACTATACCTTGATGAGTCTTTTTCCATCCATC
Source organism: Diceros bicornis minor (assembly GCF_020826845.1). Classification (NCBI taxonomy): domain Eukaryota; kingdom Metazoa; phylum Chordata; class Mammalia; order Perissodactyla; family Rhinocerotidae; genus Diceros; species Diceros bicornis. The sequence continues at coordinate 8,344,980 of NC_080765.1, read as the reverse complement.
CCATTCATTAAGATGGATACTCAGTGGGCCTTTTGAATCTAGAAAGTTGTGTCCTTTAGGTCTGGAAAAATTTCATACACGCGTATTTTTTTGAAGAATTACCTCCTCTTCCTTTTCTTTGTTCTTTCCTTCCAGAACTTCTGTTAGTTGAATGTTGGACTTCTTGGAATGAGCTTCTATTCTCCTTTTGTTCATCTTTTTATCTCTCTGTTCTACATGAGACCTTTTATTTTTTCTGCTACGTTTTTATGTCCAGGAGTTTCCCCCCACACATACACATACACCCTTTTAAAATAGCATCTTTCTTCTCAGAGTGTAATATCGCCTCTTATTTCTGAGGATATTAATTATAGTTGTTTTGTTTAAGGTTTTTTTTTAAATGTCTGCAGTGTCTGCTTTTTTCAAGTCCCTTTTTGTCTGTTTAGGTTGGTCACTACCTTTTACCTTTTTTAAGGTGGGTTTTCTCAAATGTCAGGCAATCCTTGAAAGTCTGCCCATGTTTAAGAGTGAGGGACAGTGATGGGAGGTGTCCTGCTTGACCCTTTCCCCTCACACTCCATGTCACACCTGTCACCAAGTCATGGGCACTGCCCTCTCTCACCCCCTCCGCTGTCATGGAGTGTAGGCGTCTGCACCCTGGCATCACCACGTAGGAGCTTTGTGACCTTGGAAAAGCACCTTTATCTCTCCATTGCTCAGTTTCTTCATTTTAAAATGGGGCTAATAATAGTACCTACCTCAGAAGGTTGTTGTGGGGTTAGATGAGTTTAGAATAGTGCCTGGCACATAGCAAGCACCATTTAAGTGTTAGCTATTTTTATTACCACCTGGGCCAAACCGCCATCGTTTCTTGTGTGAATTATTGCAATATCAGAAATGTATTCCCTGATTGCTCCGTGTAAAATAACCTCTCCATCCCCTGCTTTATTTTTTCACTTTGCTTATCAACATCTGACTTACCATGCATTTATTTATTTGCTTATTGTCTGTCTCCCTGCACAAGAATGTAAGCTGTGAGTGCAGGCACTTTGTTCAATTCTGGATTTCCAGAAGCTATGGCAGTGCCTGTCCTATAGAAGATGCTTAGTAAACATTGCTGAATGAATGAATGTTTTGGCTCGGACTTGTTGACTGGCGGCTTCACAGTAGGGTGATGGAGCAGCCATTTCAATAAGAGACACCCTCCCCCATAGCTCTTTAATTATCTATAGGTCTTTTATTTTGGGCTGGATACCTGAGTGTCTGGAAGCACCTAGTTATATTGGGTTAAATTGTCATTGGGTTTATTTTTTTGTATAATATAAACACATATCAGTGGAGCATTATCAGATAGGACACCCTAGTAAATCTTGTCTTTAGGCTATAGAACCTTGTCAATGTCAGTGTTGTAAGCAGTTTCTAGCTTAGTTATGAAGATAGTACTTAAAAAATAAAACTTAATTATGGAGACATTTGAACAGACACAAAAGTGGACAGAAGAGTATAATGAATTCTCTATTCCCCTCCCCTCAGTCCCAGCCATCCCTATGGCCAGTCCAGCTGCATCCATACCACTATCTACTTCCTCTCTGAGGAGGGACCTTTTTTTTTTTTTTTTTTTTTTGTGAGGAGATCAGCCCTGAGCTAACATCCGCCAATCCTCCTCTTTCTTTTTTGCTGAGGAAGACGGCCCTGGGCTAACATCGGTGCCCATCCTCCTCCACTTTATATGGGACGCCGCCACAGCATGGCTTACCAAGCAGTGCGTCGGTGCGCGCCCGGGATCCGAACCAGCGAACCCCGGGCCGCCGCAGCGGAGCGCGCACATTTAACCACTTGCGCCACCGGGCCCGGCCCCTGAGGAGGGACCTTTTAAGGACACATCCCCTAAGAATATGTTTCAGTTATATTAGCAAAAATTTAAGTTATAAATTAGAAAGCTAGAAAAGTTCTGAGATCATAGACTCTGTCAAGGTGTTGTAGGAAATTTTAAAGAGAAAAAGGTAGACATGTTTTTATAAGATATTTAGGGTCTACTCTACCTGAGAAGTAAGGAACACAGATTTAGGTCATCTCTCCTATCTTATTGGCCCTGTTGTGCAGAAATTGTATTGGTTAAGTGTTGTGAATCCAATACTGCCATTGCTTTACCTGCACATTTCTGCGGATTTCAGTGGGAAGTTGTATGGAGGACAGAATGTCCTTTCCCCTAGACAGTAGTGGTACACAGAAGTGACCAGCCATGAGGTAAGAAGCCCTGGAAAACTGGACATGAGTTTCTTCTTCTGGGACCAGATGCCGCCTGTTCCTGAGCTAGCTTCCTGGACTACAGGAAGATCCTGATTCAGAGCTGGTACAAACATCTGAGCACTGTGATTACTCCACAACTTAACTATGCCATCAGCTGAATTAAGATTCTAGTTCATAAAATATTATCCCTGCTATCATTTTCCCGGCCTGTGGGGGCACAGTAGTCTGACAGAAGTCGTCTAAACGTGACATTCTTTTGGCCAAACTGTGACACCTTAGGTTAGCTCTTCTATGGTAATATCCATCCTAGTAAGTGTTTTTAAAATCGGAATGAAATGAACCTTTAATAACAGAAGGAAGGCTCAGAGAAACAGCAGCTTTGTATAAAATGTTCTCATTCACAGGTATTCTCAGTCAGCACTCAAATTATATAACCTTTCTGCAAGTATGAGAGAACAGTTGGGTTGGCTGACCTTGAAAATCATTTTTGAACAAGAACACTTTAGTGTCTGTGATTAGCACACAGTGAAGTTTGTTTTTCTAGGCTGTTGGTATTCTGGCTTAGGGGTCTTTGTGAATCTCTGATTCATCAGCTAGATCATCAATGCACTATTTACTGTTCTGTGTGGTTGGGTATATTCAGTGCTATGCTTCATTTTCCTTTTCTAATATTAGAATACATTAGGGAGATTCTAGATTATTTAATGTTATTATAAATAGCTATATTGTTACATGAAGAGGCAAGGAAAATATTTAGTGACTTAAGATTCTGTGTACAGGAAACCTTTATAATAGATGAGTTTGTAGATTTGAGATGTTAATAAAAATGTGTGATCTGCAATGATTGTCTAAATTTTTTTCCCCAAGTAGTAGAATGATGATTCATTTTACTAGGTGCCTGGGATGTAAAGTTACTTGTCAGGGTGTTGGAAAAGGAAGATGGACTTATTGGTCCTACCTTTAAAAAAAAAAAAAAAAAGCCAAACTGTATATTTTAGAAGTAGACTATGTCAAGATCAGTTTGGAAGATTGCTGGTCCTTAGCTTCCCTGAGTTCTATCAAGTTTTCTTTGTCTAGTCAGCCCAGTGTCCGCCAATTTTAACTGTTGAGTAGACGCGTAAATCTCTCTTGTGAGTTTCCTGAGGCGAGAGAGTAGAGAGAACAGAAAACAGAAAAGTTACATACGTATCTGACACTTGCTTTAGCAGTTGTACAGTCCGTGCCCGTTGCTGAACCACTGCATTCTGGAAAGCCAAAGAGGAGGGCAGCATGTACTCGTCCCTGGTGCAGCAAGGATGGATCCCCTATCAGAGGGGACGGTGTTCCTAAGTTAATAAATTTATAGTGTTATGAGCTGAATTGAGTCCCTTTCCAACACCCCCCCCCATTACCTCAGAAAGTGACTGCATTTGGAAATGAGGCCTTTAAAGAAATGAATATGTTAAAATGAGGCCATTAACTCTTTAGTTGCTAATCTAGTATGACTGGTGTGCTTATAAAAGGAGGAAATTTGAACACACATCAGGGATGTGCACACAGAGGAAAGACCATGTAAGGACACAGCAAGAAGATGACCGTCTGCAAGCCAAGGAGAGAGGCCTCAGAAGGAAGCAACCCTGCTGACACCTTGATCTTGGTCTTCCAGCCTCCAGAACTGTGAGACAATAGACTTCTGTTGTGTAAGCCACCCAGCGTGTGGTATTCTGTTATGGCAGCCCTAGCAGACTCTTAGACAGTGTTCAGACTAAAACAAATTTATAGTCACATCTTAGAAGCCATCTGTTAAGATTTCTTTTTTTTTTATAATTTTATTTATTTATTTATTTATTTTCCCCCCAAGCCCCAGTAGATAGTTGTGTGTTATAGCTGCACATCCTTCTAGTTGCTGTATGTGGGACGCGGCCTCAGCATGGCCGGAGAAGCGGTGTGTCGGTGCGCGCCCGGGATCCGAACCCGGGCCGCCAGCAGCGGAGCGCGTGCACTTAACCGCTAAGCCACGGGGCTGGCCCTTCTTTTTTTTTTTAACCAGTGTTGGAGTGGAGGCCCAGGGGACTTGGCCAACCAGCAGTAGAGCCCCGCTCATGTGGGAGCTCATGGGCTGGGCTTTCTCCTCCGCCCAGCACCACCTAGGGCTCCCATGGAGGAGAGGGTGCCTTTGGATTCCTTCTTCGCTGGAGTGGAACTACTATGACAGCTTCCAGTGAAATCAGACTATGTGGAGAACATGGTGTGAGTGAATAAATAACTCGTTATCACAGGAGAACATAAGTTGGGGGAAATCCACTTTTTAATAAAACTTATTTTCTGAAGAAAATAACTTAATAGTTATACTGCTAAACATGAGTTGCAAAATGGGTAAATAAAGAATGTTTGTGGTAGTTTTTTGAGATGTGGGGAATAAGTGACAAACTATTAACGGTGAGGAGGAAGAGAACCACCCCAATACAGTGTATGTTAGGGTATGATTAGTAATGGAAGGAAAATCTTTGCCAAGTAAGAGCATGAAGTTATTGAAGAAATGCTACTTTTATGATCTTATTTGTTTGACCCTGAAAACATAAATTTATTCTGTTAACCAGTAGATTAATTATGGATTTCTCTCTCTTACTTATCTCCCCTTCCTTGCTTGAGCTTCTTAGTTGCTGTCTCTCAGTCTTGCTCTTTCCCTCCCCCCGTCCCCACTTCTGACTGAATGCCAGGCACTGTGCCAAGCCCTGGGAGTCATTGGTGGAGTATGCAGGGCTGGTCCCTGACCCCATTTAGCTTGCGGTCCAGGGGGGAAGACATATGGGCATTTAAAATACATGGTTTGATAAACTCTACGATGGGGAAATATGGGAGCATTGGGGGTCCAAAGGCAGGGACTCTAACCTGTGGGATGGTTTCCAGGTTGAGATCTGAATAGTGAGGATGAATTAGTGGAGGGGGTGTATCAACAGGAGAGTTTGCTGATAGGGAAGAATATAAACTTGAAGACCTGGAAGGACTGAGAGAGGTTCGTTGTAGCTCACAGTAGAGAGTTGGAGAGGAATGTTGAGAGTCGAGGGTGGAGAGGTGAATGGTAGCCAGCTGACGAAGGATACCGTAAGCCTTGTTAAGGAGTTTGGACGTTAGGCTAAAGATGATGGGAAGCCCCTGGTACAAAATTCAAGAAATCAAAAAAGATACATAGCACCTCCCCACTTTGTCCCCCAGCCACTCAATTTCCCTCCCTTTAGGTGACCACTGTTACCCAGTGGTAGCATTATGTACGTACGTACACACTGTTCTGACCTGTTCTGTTTTTGGTTTTTTCTCATTTTCATTTAAACATATGTCCTAGAGATGGGTTGAATTGTGTCCCCCCAAAATTCATATGTTGAAGTCCTAACCTCTAATACTTCAGATTGTGACCTCATTTGGAGATAGGGTCTTTACAGAGGTAATCAAGTTGAAATGAGGTCATTAGGGTGGACCCTAATCCAACATGACTGTGTCCTTATAAAAAGGGGAAATTTGGACACAGAGATAAGCATAGAGGGAAGACGATGTGAAAAGACAGGGAGAAGACAGCCATCTACCAGAAGCAAGGAGAGAGGCCTGGAACAGACCCTCCCCTCACAGCCCTCAGAAAGAACCAACCCTGCTAACACCTTGATCATGGACTTGTGGCCTCTAAAAGTGTTTAAGCTACCTAGTTTGTGGACTTTGTTACAGCAGCTCTAGCAAACTAATGCATACCTAGAGTAGGCATGAATATGGATTGTAAATTGTTATAGCTACTTTTTTTCTATTTAAACTTTTTATTTAATGAATGTGAAGAAATTATTTAATAAATGGAAAATTTCAATCTTACAAACATGTATAACACTAGAGAGATACTGTTATGAATTCCCATGTCCCTTTCACCCAGCTTGAATCAGCTCATGGCCGTCTTTTTTCATACTACTCCCATCACTTTCTCTACCCCTGTACTATTTTGAAGCAAATGCCAGACTTTGTTAAATAGGTCACTGTCTCTGAAAGATAAGGACTACTTTTAAAAACATAACTACATTACCATTATTACTCCTAGGAGAAATGAATCATACTTGCTTAATATGGTCAATTATCAGTGTTCAGATATCCAGTTGTCTCAAATGTCATAATTTTTTTTGAGTTTGAATCGTGATTCAAATAAGACCCATATGTTGCAATTGGTTGGTATGTCTTTTTAAATCCTTTTAATTCTTTCTCCATCTCTCTCTCTCTCCTTGTAATTCATCAGGTTTTTCTCCCTAGTTTTCATAGCCTGTATTTTGCTGATTACAGTCTTGTGGTGGTATTTAATATGTTCCACTGTTCTCTTTATTTCCTGCAGATTGATATTTAGATCTAGAGGTTTGGTCAGATACAGGTTTGGTATGTTGTTATTGTTGGATTGTTCGTTTTAGGCATACTTATTTAGTAGGTGGTGGTGTGTTTTTCTCTCAGGAGGCACGTAATATCTGGTTGTCTGCCTTTTTGTGTTATTAGCTATTGATGTAAATGTCACGCATCACGAAATATTATTCTTTGGGTTTTTTTAAAACAATTATTTAAGTAATAATAATGTAAATAATGTAAACATTATTCTTAGCTTGCAGGCCATACCAAAATTAACAGTGGGGGCCGGCCCTGTGGCTTAGCGGTTAAGTGCGCACGCTCCGCTGCTGGCGGCCGGGGTTCGGATCCCGGGCGCGCACTGACGCACCGCTTCTCCGGCCATGCTGAGGCCGCGTCCCACATACAGCAACTAGAAGGATGTGCAGCTATGACATACAACTATCTACTGGGGCTTTGGGGGAAAAATAAATAAATTAAAAAAATTAAAAAAAAATTAAAAAAAAAAACAAAAAACAAAATTAACAGTGGGAGGACTTTGCCCACAGGCATAGTTTTCTACTCCCTGTTCTTGGGTATATCTGCTTGTGACATATTAGGAAATATCTGTTTGATCTTTGTCCCTTCTCCTGGTACAGAGCTCCTAAAACCCTTGGAATTTCCTGTGTGATAGGAGCATCTCTTGTTATTGGTAACAAGCCCCTTTCAACCATACCTGAATTTATGCTAATAAAGTGACCCTTGGGGGGGGGGGCTCCTAAATAGCTTCAGGATGGGGGCAAGTGGCCAGAGGAACCAATCATGTGATTAGAGGTTGCGAACTTTCAGCTCTACCCCGGGTAACCAGATAGTAAATGCATATAAGAAATTTCTCTGTATAAAAGTAGATCAGTGGGGTCGGCCTGGTGGCGCAGCGGTTAAGTGCGTGCACTCCGCTTTCGTGGCCCGGGGTTTGCAGGTTTGGATCCTGGGCATGCACCGACCCACTGCTTGTCAATCCATGCTGTGGCGGGTCCCATATAAAGTAGAGGAAGATGGGCACAGATGTTAGCCCAGGGCCAATCTTCCTCAGCAAAAAAGAGGAGGATTGGCATCGGATGTTAGCTCAGGGCTGATCTTCCTCACACACACACAAAAAAAGTAGATCAGCTTGTAAATGAAGGAATGACAAAATTAGAAGGTCAGCATTTTGCAATCTCTAATGGCTCTAGACATTGGTCATCATTTCTTTTTATCTGTGGACCTTTAAAATTTTTTATTTAACCCAAAAATGGATTCACAGGTAACTCTTTGGTTAATTGCATATGTGTTCAAGTTCTAATCAAGGTTCTAGGCGGGGATTTGTAATGGCTGAATTAATAATCAGGCAGTACTCCTGACTTACTCTGGGTCATTACTGAGAAATTACGTTCTCCAAATTACCTGTCTGTAACACAGATAATATGTACCTACCTCTTAGAGTTTCTCAAGTTTTCTGCTTATTAAATCAAGTGCTAGATATCTATTAAAATGGTTAGAAAACTGTAAAATGAAAGCTCACAGAATGTGCTTTAGAGATGCCAAGAATTTTGTAATCGGTGTCTTGGGGAGGCATACTAAGTGCCCCAGACCTCTAATTACCCTTGTTCTCAGTTTGTACTCGGTAAAGCTGCCTAAAGGTGTGGAGATACTCATGTCATTGTGCGTGTTTTTCTTTAGTAGATGATTGGTTGAATTATGCATTTCTGAATGCTGTAGATTGAGAATGTTAAAGGAAAGCTGTCTTTCTTCATAGTTTCCTAACAGTTGCAATCAGGAATCTTCCAGCTCGGTTTGTAGTTTGACACTGGGGTGTGGGGATTTTAGTTGTAGTTCCTCATATCTAGAATTTACTTCCTCTCTGTGGTTTGTGCAGACCCATCTCACCTTCCAGCCTATGCTGGGTTGGTTTGATTTCTTCATTTTATGGATGTTTTTCCTTCTGATCAAAAGAAAAATACAGTAAATAAGATAGTTTTAAAAATGGTAAAACTGTTAAAATTTTTACTTGAGTCTACCTAGTAAATTTCTTAGGTAGTAATTTATAAAGTCCTTTCAATGGCGCTGGTAGACATTGAAGTTGAGTAGACCAGGTGTACATTGAGGAAATCTGAGTGTGGGAGAGCACATGCCCCTGCAGTGTCTTTAACAGAAATAAGTACATTATCAAGGTAGGGCAAAACTCGGCATAACTAGTTATTTTTAACACGGATATGACTTTTCATGCCTACCTAATGACTCACAGAAGAGAGTGTTATGAATCAGATTATTGAGCTGGCCTTCAGGCAGTTCTGATCAAATTTTACATTAAATATGTGATGATAAAAAATTATGAGTGAAAAGAGACGAAAAAATAATTTAATATCCACTTTGTGGAATTTGGTCGAGAGCCCCAGAAGTAGAAACAGTCTTAATTAACAATGATAGACTTCTGTTCAAAGTACTAAGGTTAGGCTGTTTTCAAATGTTAAAAGTTAACCTCACTGAGGCAGAACAATGTAGTATCAAGGGAATCACGAGGGATTTATGCTGAGCACCCCTGAACCCAGAGTCTGGCCCTGCTGCTTTCCTACTTTCTGTTCTTGGGCATGTCAGTGTCCTCATCTGTGACCTGGAGCTGGTTGAATTCCCTCAGAGGTGTTGTGATGATTGAATGAGATAATACTGTATTTTATCAAATTGCAGATATGATCATGACACACTCTTATTTTTGTGCTGTTAGGAAGAAATGCTGCCAATTAAAACCAACTTTCTGGGCTGGCCCCGTGGCTTGGTGGTTGGGTGCGCGCGCTCTGCTGCTGGCGGCCCGGGGTTCGGATCCCGGGCGCGCACTGCCGCGCTGCTTCTCTGGCCATGCTGGGGTCGCGTCCCGCGTACGGCGGCTGGAAGGATGTGCAACTATGACATGCAGCTGTCTACTGGGGCTTTGGGGGAAAAATAAAAATAAAATTAAAACCAACTTTCTTTTGAGTGTAAGTTGCACTTGAAATTTAGGGATGTTAAAATGCAGTGGACTGGGGCGAGCCCGGTGGCATAGCGGTTAAGTGCACACGCTCCGCTTCGGCGGCCCGGGGTTCGGACCCTGGGTGCACATTGACGCACCGCTTGTCAAGCCATGCTGTGGCGGCATCCCATTTAAAAAAGTGGAGGAAGATGGGCACAGAAGTTAGCCCAGGGCCAATCTTCCTCAGCAAAAAGAGGAGGATTGGTGACAAATGTTAGCTCAGGGCTGATCTTTCTCACACACACAAAAAAAAAACCTCAGTGGACAAACTGCATCTTAAAAAATCAATAAAATACAGTGTATATGAAAGTGCTTTGCTATATATGATATATAATATATGTATATTATATGAGTCAGGGGAGTGAAGCAAAGTTATAAGAATAAATACCAGTAGGTAATGCATAGGCCAAGCTGGATGAGAGAATAGCTAGCTGCAAGGAAGAATGAAGAAAGTGATCATTCTGGGTCTTCATTCAGAGAAAATGGACTCAGTGGCTCACGGCTCCTTACTTAGTTGAGTTTTCCAAGTGTACACAAGTGTCCCTGGTTAGAGAATGCTTCCTCTCAGTAACAGTTGACTTCCCTCTGGATTGGCTTCTGAGAGGAATCACCAATTACTTTCCGTGTTCAATGTATGGATTTTTCTGTTTTAGATTTTGTTGGTTTAGAACTTGCAGATTCTTGACAACCCTTTGTTAACTATATTATTTTTAAGAAACACAGCCTTAAGGAGAAGGCTTCAGCCAGAGTCCAGCCCCACTTGTACCAAAGCGTGTTTCAGCATTGCTTTTTCACAAATAGACCTTTTGTTATTAAAAAGGAACTAAGTCCTGTTTTCAGTTGATTTTAGACTTCTGTGCGCTTCACTGAAGCTGTTTCATACTCAAGAATGTGTTGTGCTCACATAGGAGTTTGGGGTTTTGTTTTCTGTAAGTACTATAGTTTCACTTAAGAAAAACGGTGACATCGTTCATTAATTTGTCTCCATGTCTTCTGCTTGGTGCATTTGAACACATAATTAGTCATAGATGAGGATTTTTAGGAAAAGTTTATTTCTAACCTAATTGTGGTAGTCTTTTTGCAATATATACATATATCGGATCATCACGTTGTGCACCTTAAACTTACATTGTGTTATATGTCAATTATATCGCCATGAAGCTGGGAGGATAAAAAGAAAAGTGTATTTCTTAGTAAAACATCTGTAGGTGAGACTTCATAGTTTGCCCTAACAAAGAAAAGTTTCAATATAGCGCTGGTTGAATAAGATGTTTTCCAGAAACTAAGTCTTTGCCAAAAGTAAGATGTAAAAATCTTTATGCTATAGACGGCTTACAAAGTTTTTCTGTAAAGGGCCAGATAGTGAAAGATTTTAGTCTTTGTGGCTCACATGCAGTATGTGTTGCAAATTCTTTTTGTTTTTGTTTTTATTTAAAAACTCTTTAGGGGCCGGCCTAAAAGTGCGTGTGCTCTGCTACTGGCAGCCCGGTTTGGATCCTGGGCGCACACCGACGCACCGCTCGTCCGGCCATGCTGAGGCGGTGTCCCACATACAGCAACTAGAAGGATGTGCAGCTGTGACATACAACTATGGGGAGGGGCTTTGGGGAGAAAAAGGGGGGAAAAAAAAAGGAGGAGGATTGGCAATAGATGTTAGCTCAGGGCCGGTCTTCCTCAGCAAAAAAAAAAAAAGAGGAGGATTGGCATGGATGTTAGCTCAGGGCTGATCTTCCTCACACACACACAAAAAAAGCCCTTTAAAGATGTAAAAACCATTCTTAGCTGTTGTGTTGGGGGGGGTCCCCAAGGCTCTAGTAGAAACACTCCTTATCGTGACCAAGGCTCCTTGGAGAAGTGGCTGATTCTAAAGCTGGAGAAGAGAAAATGCAAGAGGAGCCTGGAGCTTCCTGTAGTGCCAGAAAGTGAGGAAGTATTGGAGGAAAAACGGAAAGGAGGGAGCATGTCCAAAGGCCCCAGGAGTCAACTTGAAAGAGCTCCCAGGGGCCAAAACTGGAACAGTTTGAGCCACAACATCATGGTAATATTGGATTATAACCCAAAGAATAGAAAATAAATATCTGTGAGTCTATAACTATATAAATGACTGAATAAATAAGTGAGGGAGAAGGGAGAAATCTTCTTTACAGAAGAATTCCAAATAATAGATGTAGAAGGAATGAGGGGAATAAAAAATCACCGTTAGAACATCACGGTATTAATTGCTGCGGGCAAGACGCACTGACAGATGCGAAAATTGGTGTGCAAAACTCTAAGGAGACACAGGATATTTGCATAGCCTCAAAGTGTCTCCCCCAATTATTAATTACTGTAGTACTTTTTACATATGTCTAGAAATTCTATAATATTCCTCCCTCCAGGGAGTACAGCTTACTTTCCTTTCCTGTGAGTGTGCAGTGGACTTTGTGACTCGCTTTTAAAGAGTAGAGTATGTAAAGGGAAAATGGTAACTTTGCGGTGGTGAAACCTGGCCAAAGCCCCATGACCACGTGACCAAGGTTCACATCATCAAGAACGAGGGGTGCCAACCTCATGTGCCCCTGGTATGATGCAACAGGAAGGGCGGGTCACTACTGTGGCATTCTGGATTCTTCCCAAATGTCTATAGCCTCAGTCCAATCATGAGAAAACATCAGGCAACTCAAATTGAGGGAAATTCTACAGAATAACTGACCCCTACTCTTCAAAAGTGTCAGTTATGAAACACTAGGAAAGACTGAGAAACGTCAGAGATGGGAGGAGACTAAGAGGGCATGATGATTAAATGCAATGTTGTTAGCCTGGATTGACTCCTGGAAAAGAAAAAGGACATTAGTGGAAAAACTGGTAAAATCTGAATAAAGTCTGAAATTCTGTAGCACTGTACCAATGTTGTTATCTTAGTTTTGATAAATTTACCATGGTAACATAAAATGTTATGTTAGTAGAAGCTGCGTGAAGAGTATATGAGGACTCTCTGTGTTGTTTCTGGAACTCTTCTGTAAATCTAAGATTGTTTCAAAATAAAAAGTTTAAAAAAACCCAACTACTTATCCTGGGTTAGTCATCAGCTTTATTTTGAGCACTTAAGCATCATTTTATTATCTCTTGGTCCCATTTATATCTGGTGGAAAATAAATTGGTTCACTTCTATAAAGATGATTTTGAAATGTCTGTGTTTTTAATAGTGTTTATCTCTCTTTCCAGGGGAGGCACCTGCTGCAGAAGTTTCCTCATCCTTTGTGATCCTATCTGTGTGCAGTTTAATGACATTAATAGTGTTAATTGCCAACTGTGTATCCTGCTGTAAGGACCCAGAAATAGACTTTAAGGTGAGCACAGACAGTAGGAACATTTAAAATCATCTTCTGATACATTTATCAATAGAATGGCTGTATATCACAGTCCCTTGGGAGCAGGGGACTTTTTTGGCAAACTTTTTCTGTAAGGGCCAGATGGTAAATATTTATGCCATTGTAAATAGTAAACACTGTGGACCATACAGTCTCTGTCACAGCTACTCAACTCTCAACTCTACCATTGTGTTACTACGTCAGCCATAGACAATATGTAAACAAGTGGCCGTGTTCCAGTAAAACTTTATTTACAAAAATAGGTGGTTCAGATTGGTCCACCAACTGTAGTTTGCTGACCCTACCTTAGAGCATCATTGACAATAACCACTTGTCTGTTTTAATTTATTTTGCTAAGTGAGGAATAAAGCATGATGATGGAATTCACCTGCAATAAGGCCTAGATGGAAGGGCAGGCTGGTTTTGATTTTTTTCCAAACTTTTGTGCACTAACGAATTTATGGTTGTTAAGATTATTGAGGCAGGGGCCGACCCCGTGGCGTAGTGGTTAAGTGCATGGGCTCCGCTGCTGGTGGCCCAGGTTTGGATCCCGGGTGCGCACTGACGCACCTCTTGTCAGGCCATGCTGTGGCGGCGTCCCACATAAAGTGGAGGAAGATCAGCACAGGTGTTAGCTCAGGGCCAGTCTTCCTCAGCAAAAAGAGGAGGATTGGCATGGATGTTAGCTCCGGGCTGATCTTGTGCACACCCACTGAAAAAAAAGATTATTGAGACAAAGGGATCCCCCAGTGTGTTTTGTATATGAGGAAGAACATCTTTCAGTTTACCTCTAAACCCTTGAGTTCCCTAAGGGGGAGAAAAAAGAATGCTGCCTAAATGGGGGGTCAGGGGGGCAGGGGCTAGTAACATAGAAAGGCTGGCATTGTAGCTGCAGATGGGTAGAATCTGCCAGAAACCAGCTGGGATGTCCTGCTCTAGAACTTACTCCATGCCTATTGGCATTTATTAGGGCTCAATGAATACTTGTTGAAAAGAAATACATATGAAAGGGAAAAAAAAGGAATGCATGCGTGCGGAGAGATAGTCCTGAATGTAGGGCCTCTGCTAGCTGTCCTGAGGGCCACGGGTTCAAATTGGGAAAAAGAGAAAGCTGTCTTCTAGCTAAAATCTTTTTAGTGGGCACATGAACCGTATCTCTAGAGCCTCCCACCTGGTTGTTTCATGTGTTCTCTTGACCTTGAGTCTAGTGGCAGCTCTGAGGAGATAAGGACATGTGCTGTTCTTTTGGCCCAACACGAGCATGATAAACCTGGAAGGTTGAGAACAGAGGGAGACTGGAAGAAAAGACTCACTAGCACAGGTCATCTTCTTTAGAAGATTTTACCCCAAACGTGAAGGGCTTTATTCATGACATCAGCTCCTAGGCCCTAGAACCACTACACACACTTCTGTGGGAAATGAATGACAGCACCACATGAGGACACAGTGGCAGGCAGGGAATCCGTGTCCCTTGACTGTCAGTCTTGCTGAGGGACTTTGCACAGACACCTGGCCATTTGGGGACAGAGATAAAGTCTGATTAGTGTTGCTGAAACTGAAATCTTGTCTCTCTCCCGCGTGTTATGATACCTCATTCCTGCCTTGGCTTGTTCTAATCTGCCTGAATCTCAGTATTGACCCAGGGAGTTTATTTTGATGCAGATTCAAGGAGTCTGTAGTTTTATCAAACTGCCCCAGGAACCACACTGTACAGAGGATCCTGTGCACAGTTTTCAGTATGCAAACTGTGTAATCGAAGAGGAATATCACCATTTGTAATTTGTGGGTTTCCTCTAGATTTATAACTGTGCAGTTTTAGAGATGAGTGGTCCCATCTTGCAGACCAGGCAGCTAGAGTCTGGAAAATAAGTGACTTGCCCAGGTGCATCCAGATAGCCACTGGCATAACTTAGAAGTCACTCAGTCTTCTCTCACAGCCTCATTTTTTAAAAATTGTGCTGTATTACCCCTCTGAATCTTGAGACTCATCTGCTGCCTAATATCATGCTGCTGCCAAACTTTTGAGTGGCACTATTTTTAAGTTAGAAGTGATGGATAAAGTCTTTTTAGCTTTTTTTTTTTTTTTTTTTTTGTGAGGAAGATCACCCCGAGCTAACATCCATGCCAGTCCTCCTCTTTTTGCTGAGGAAGACTGGCCCTGAGCTAACATTTATTGCCAAGCCTCCTCCTTTTTTTTTTTTTTCCCTTTTTCTCCCCAAAGCCCCAGTAGATAGTTGTATGTCATAGCTGCACATCCTTCTAGTTGCTGTGTGTGGGACACGGCCTCAGCATGGCCGGACAAGTGGTGCGTCGGTGCGCGCCCGGGATCCGAACCTCGGGCCGCCAGTAGCGGAGCGTGCCCACTTAGCTGCTCAGCCACGGGGCCGGCCCCTGGATCAAGCATTCTTAAAGGAGAGAACCTTTAGGAATGTCCAAAGAGAAAATTGAACAGAGCTCTTCTGTTTAGAGGTGCCCTTACAGGTTGAAGTTCAGCTGCCTCATTCTTCCTGCTCCCCACTCCCCTGTTGCAAATAGCAATAACGTCCTAATGCATTTGACAACATATATGACATATGTGAGAGTAATGTCCTCTCACATGCATGTGAAAACATAAATGTATCCGAAAAATCTACCCTTACAACTTTTAGTTTCTTCCTTATATGGGGGGCTACAGGGGAAGTGGTAGAAAACGAAAATGAAAAGAAGGATGTTCTATAGAGGAATGAAAAACAGTCTTGTTCTCTGTTGTATTATCAGCTTCTATCATGGTGCCTGGTGGGATAACACTCGTTAATTAACGAGCGAATGAATGACCCTGCTAATCATCTGTATCTATGTTAATGCATCTTTTTTTTTTTCCCCCTTTTCTCCCCAAAGCCCCAGTAGATAGTTGTATGTCATTGTTGCACATCCTTCTAGTTGCTGTATGTGGGATGCCGCCTCAGCATGGCCGGACAAGCGGTGCGTTGGTGCGCGCCCGCGATCCGAACCTGGGCCACCAGTAGCGGAGCGCGCGCACTTAACCACTAAGCCACGGGGCTGGCCCCATCTGTATCTATGTTAAATTAACATGGACCAGGAGGTAGACCCAGGCCACTGGAATGATGATAGGAAGAGTCAGGTTAGCTTTCTGCTGAACGAAGTCACTTAAAAGGTTTCCACAGCTTTATTGGTGCAGCCTCAATTTTAAAGTTGCCATCTTTAGAAGACCAGATGTCCTTAGAATGTTAATTGCACTTAACGTGCTACATAGTTTTATACTAACCTCCGTGGTTCAGATCTTGATTTTTCTACCCAGTTGAGTAATTTTTCCATTGTTACTCTTTCCAGAGAAATAGGACTCACTTAAAAATATCTTTTCTGGGCGGGCCACGTGGCTTAGCGGTTAAGTGCGCTCGCTCTGCTACTGGTGGCCCGGGTTCGGATCCTGGGCGCGCCCCGAAGCACTGCTTCTCCGGCCATGCTGAGGCCATGTCCCACATACAGCAACTATAAGGATGTGCAGCTATGACATACAACTATCTACTGGGGCTTTGGGGAAAAAAAAGAAGGAGGATTGGCAATAGATGTTAGCTCAGGGCTGATCTTCCTCACAAAAAAAAAAAAATCTTTTCTGAGTCTTTTAACTGTCCTTATTGAAATGTATATACAATTTAAAAATAAATTTGTTTTGATTCAATATGCAAAGAGATTTGTGAAAGTGAATAATAATAAAAAAGAAAAGCTTAAACTATAGTAACTTAAAAGTCAAATTTTGAACCTAGAAGAGTATGTCCATTTTAAGTTCCTTGGTCATTTTAGAAAATTTTGCATTTAACTTCCGGCTATTGGTTTAAAAAGTTACATAAAATATGTATAATTTATTTTCAAATCTTATTTATTCTGCTATTTGGAGTTGGAGAACATATGCTTTTTACTTGAAGTAAGTACAAATTGGAAAAAAAATTATGGCAGCATATTCCAAATGAGTGAATGAATGTTCATATCTTAACTGTTAGCAGATGTTTTTAATATTTGCTCTCAAGCTGATTTATATTAGATATAACATTGCTCTTCTCTGTTAGGAATTTGAAGATAATTTTGATGATGAGATAGATTTCACACCACCAGCAGAAGATACTCCCTCTGTTCAATCCCCAGCAGAAGTTTTCACACTTTCAGTACCAAATATTTCACTACCAGCTCCATCACAATTCCAGCCTTCTGTAGGTAAGACCTTATGTCCTAATGTCGTTTTCATGAATTATTTCTGAGAAGTGAGAATGGGAACCTTGCTGCTAATTATAAAATAATTGGACTGCCTGTCTCCTCTGCTTGCTTATTTCTGTTCCTTCTGCTTCCTGGTGAAGCTGAATTCTAGTGCTCAGGCCCACTGCATACCTGCAAAAGGTGAGTCCTTTTCTTTTGGACCTTGGATCTGGTGTAAGAATAAACTAGTCTCCTCGATTCATTGAAATGAAACTCGCAGACAGAGCTCCTGGCCTGTATTTTGGTAGACAAGCCTCTTTCCTAGTTCTTGACACTGCTTGTCTTGCTGAGTAGGATCCTGCCGTCTTCTAGTGGGACGTCCTGTGTTTGGGGAGGAAGGGTGTATTTGGATATATTAATTGGATTGATTTTTCATCCTAAGATAGAGGTTTGATTAAATATCAATTGATTTTTTGTTATGGAATAGAATATGACTGGCAGTTGAAGAATTAGGGAGCTCTAAGACTGCCAAGAGAAGACTGTTTAAGTGTTTCTGGGTGCCAGTCCTGCCTTTTGTGGTACTGCGCCCACAGTGGTGTACGTTTAGGGGAGTATAAACCAAGCAGTTGATATACTGCTGTGGGCATGCATGACTGAAAGAAAAAGTAAGATAAAACATGACGCAACTGGTGCATTTCATATAAGATATTTGTAAAGTTAGGTATATATAACATTTGTGGATTTTGCAGTATTGAAAAAAATAACATGTAGTATTTAGCTTTAATTTCTGTAAATAATAATAATACCCTTACTTCAACCAAAATAGTGAAGTGTAAAAGGAGTCTAACATATCCCTGGAATAACTCAAGTATACTCATCTCTAACTAGAAATATTGTATCTTATATTTGCTTACTTGATAATATACTTGAGTTTATACTTTAGGGAAGTCCTGAGAGGTATCTCCAGGGCTTTTGCAGGCCTGGAGTCCAACACTCATGAATTTATTTCAAGTAGTAGAGTCCTAACTCAGATCAGTTTAAGGAGAACAGGGAATTTTCTGATACATGGAAGTAGGGGTTAAGCTGACCATAGATACAGCTAGAGCCAGGGACTTGAACACCGTCAGCACTACATGTTCATTCTGCATTTTCTCTTCTCTTTGCATGCTGGCTCAATCTTGCAGATGGGCTTCTTTCCTGAGTAGGGAGCCTGGCCGCTGCAAACTCTAGGTTCATATCCTTGTAGCGTTACAACCAGACAGAAAAAGAGCTTCTCTCTCCTCTGGCCAGAAAGAAAACCCTTGGAGAGGCATTCTGGTTGGCTTCACCTGAGTCGGATGATGTGGACTCCTCACCATGGGTAGGAGGGCAGGGGCAGCTAAGAGCCTGACAGCTTCTCTTCAAGATAAAGTGGGGATGGTACCCGAGCATAGTAGGTGTGGGCACGACAGAAATGATAGTGACCTGGGCAGCCATCCTAATTGTGTTTATACACCTCTTTTTCTGTTTTTATGAAGCCCCCTAGTCTAAATTCCCTCTTAATAGGAAGAAATCACTTTAAATTTCTCTGCATAGAATAGTCACAGAATATTTTTATTGTCTTGGGATATAAGAGGCCTTTCCAAGCTTGACACCAAACATAGAAACCATAAAGGAAAATATTGCCAAATTTGATTTGTAAAGTGAAATATTCTGTATGGAAAAAGACACCATAAACAAATTTGACAAAGTAGCAAAAATATTTGTCAACTACAAAAAAATGTTAAAAAAAAACACTGTTGTATATAAAAATTTCAAACAAATGTGTAAGAAAAAGAGTAACACTCCAATAGAAAAAAAAAAGCCAAAGATATGAAAGGAGAAATTCATGAAAAGAAATTCAAATGGCTAATAAAAATAGGAACCTCATTATTAATTAAAGAAATACAGACTTAAAATGATAACATAAATAAAGATGGAAAGAAATGGCAGTGTGTAGTGACTGGTGAGGGAGTGTGTGTGGGTAACAGGAATTCTCATACACTCAGTGTCAGTGGAACTATAAATTGATAAAGATGTTCTTTCTGGAGGGCAGTCTGACAGTATGTATCAAAATGTGACTTGTGTTTACCACATCCAGCAATTCCAGTAATTTTAGTAATTTATCTTTAGGAACTAATTGGGTAAATGTACAGATATATACCTACATAGGAATTTATTGCAGCATTGTTTGCCAGTGTAAAATGGAAACAGGTTAAATGTCAGTATGTAACTTGTTAAATTATGGTTCAGTCCACACAGTGGAGTATTATGTGGTCCTATAAAAGGATGAAGGTGAACGATATCTGATATGAAAGATATTTGTGACGTATTGAGTGAAAAAGGTACGCCACATTGAAAAGCAAGTCTAGGAGAAGCTCTACCAGTTTCATTTTTTCTCTTTTTAAAATGTATTTTATTTTTTGAATAGATAATATAGTTACATGGTTCAAAAATCAAAACATAGAAAGGTGTATATAGTAAGAAGTCTCCCTCTAATCTTTGAATCTGACTTCAGCTCCCACCCCCACCTTCCCTAGGTAACTACTCTTCTTGGTTTCTTATATATCCCTCCAGAGTTTCTTGATGCAGATATTCCCTTCTCCCTTTTTTTAACTCAAAAGTGGCATGGTATAAATATATTATTCTGCATCTTGCTTTTTTCACTTACCAGTATGCTTTAGAGACCTTTCCATATGAATAAAAAGAGCTTATTTATTCTTGCTTACAGATTCATACTATTTAAATTGTATGGACTTAGCACAATGTATTTCCCAGTCTCCTATTGGTGGATATTTGAGTTGTTTCTAGTCAAAGCTTGTACCTGTGTTGGTTTGCACATTGTTGTGCTATTATACTTGTAGAATAAATTTTTGAAAGTGGGTCACAGAGTACATGCGTTTATTATTTTGATGGATATTGCCAACTTACCCTCCACAGGAGTTGTGCCAATTTATAATCCTGACAGTTGAGTGTCAAATGGTATATTCTGTTGCTCTTGCAGCTAAATTGGTATCGATTCAAACTAGATTGTTATAAATTTGGAATGATAACTGTAATCTCCAAGGTAACCACTAAGAAAATAGCTGGTAAATATACAGAAAAGAAAATGAAGAGGAAATCAAAATGATATACTAAAAATAGTAATCAAATACAAACAATCAAAACAAAATTTTTTGATGAACAGAGTTCCTAATTTTAATATAGCCAAATTTAACTGTCTTTTTTTAGAGTTAGAGCTTTTTGTGTCTTAAGAAATCCTTACCACAAAATATAATGATATACACCTGAAATTTATATAATGTTACAAACCAATGTTACCTCAGTAAAAAAAAAGAGGGGCCAGGCTGGTGGCATAGTGGTTAAGTTTGCACGCTCTGCTTCTGCGGGCCAGGGTTTGCAGGTTCGGATCCTGGGCATGGACCAATGCACTGCTTATCAAGCCATGCTGTGGCAGGCATCCCACATATAAAATAGAGGAAGATGGGCACAGATGTTAGCTCAGTGCCAGTCTTCCTCAGCAAAAAGAGGAGGATTGGCAACAGATGTTAGCTCGGGGCTAGTCTTCCTCACCAAAAAAAAAAAGAGAGAGAGAAATCCTTTCCTATTCTGTGATCAAAATGATATTTAATTACTTTTTTCCCAAGGTTTTAAGGTCTTGCTTTGACATTTAAATTAATTTAAATCCATAACCCATCCTGAGTTGATTTTGAGTATGGTGTTAGGAGGGAATCCATGAGTTTTCTTTGTAGATTACTATATTTTTTTCAGCTTCATTCACTGATTGATCCTTCCTTCCTTCCCTCTCTGCGTTTTAGTTCCATACGTGTGTGGATCTGTTCTAGGCTTTCTGTTCTGTTTCATTAGTTATCAATTCCTTGTCCCACTACCACACTGTCTTAATTATAACAACTTCATAATAATATATGATTTGCACATGTTTTCTCCCATTCTGTAGGTTGTCTTTTCACTCTTTTGATAATGTCCTTTGATACACAAAAGTTTTTAATTTTGATGAAGTCCAGTTTATCTATTTTTTTCTTTTGTTGCCTGTGCTGGTAGTGTCATATTTAAGAAACCATTGTCAAATCCAAGGTCATGAGGGTTTGCTCCTCTATCATCTTCTATGACTCTTACAGTTTTAGCTTTTAAATTTAGGTCTTTGAGGGCTGGCCCAGTGGCATAGTGGCTAAGTTTGTGCGCACCACTTTGGTGGCCTGGGGTTCGCAGGTTCGGATCTTGAGTGTGGACTGACACGCCGCTTGTCAAGCCATGCTGTGGCAGCGTCCCATATAAAGTAGAGGAAGATGGGCACAGATGTTAGTCCAGGGCCAATCTTCCTCAGCAAAAAAAAAAAGAAAGAAAGAAAGAAAATTTAGGTCTTTGACCCATTAATTTTTGTATATGGTATGAGGTAAGGGTCCAAGTTCATTCTTTTACAGGTGGATAGCTAGTTGTCCCAGCAACAGTGTTTGAAGAGACTGTTCTTTTCCCCATTAAATTGTCTTGGCACCCTTGTTAAAAATCAATTGACCATATTTCTTTGGGTTGATTTCTGGACTCTCAAGTATATTCCATTGATCTATATGTTTATCCTTATGCCAGTACCACACTGTTTTGATTGTTGTAACTTTGTGGTAAGTTTTGAAATTGAGAAGTATGAGTCTTCCAACTTTGTTTTTCTTTTTCAAGGTTGTTTTGGCTATTCAGAGGCCCTTGCAATTCCATATGAATTTTAGGATCAGTTTTTCCATTTCTGCAAAACAGGCCATTGGGATTGTGTGTGTGTGTGTATGTACCATTTTGATTCCCTTCTCATTCCCTTTTGTGTATATTTTTTAGGTGTTTTCTTAGTGATTACAATGGGGATTACAGTTATCTTAAATTTATAACAATTGAGTTTGGATTGATACTGACTTAGCTTCAATAGCATCCAGAAACTCTTCTCCTGTATACAACTCAGTTCCTTTGCTTTATGTTGTCACAAATTACAGCTTTATATGTTGTGTGCCCATTAACATAGGTTTATAATTTTTTGTGTATTTATCTTTTAAATCATGTAGGAAATAAAAAGAGGAACTACACACCAAAAATAGAATAATACTGGCTTTTATATTTACCTGTGTAGTTCCCTTTACCAGAGATCTTTATTTTTTCATATGGCTTCCAGTTACTGTTTAGTGTCCTCTTGTTTTAGCCTGAAGGACTCTGTTTAACATTTGTGAGGCAGGTGTATTGGAAGCAAACTCCCTAAACTTTTGTTTATGTGGGAATGTCTTAATGTCTCCTTCATTTTTGCAATAGTTTTGCCAGGTGTAGAATTCTTGGTTTACGGTCCTTTTCTTTTAGCACCTTGTCTGTCATCCCACTGCCTTCTGGCCTCCATGGTTTCTGATGAGAAATTGGTGTATGTGATGAGTTGCTCTCTCTTGTTGCTTTCAAGATTCTCTATCTTTGATAGTTTGATTATAATGTGTGTTGGTGTGGATCTCTTTGAGAATATCTTACTTCGACTTTGTTGAACTTCTTGGATGTGTAGATCCATGTCTTTTATCAGATTTGGGACCTTTTTTGCCATTATATCTTCAAATATTCTTCCTGTTCCCTTTTCTCTCTTCTCTTCTGGGACTTTCATTATGTGTGTGTTGGTCTACTTGTTGGTATCCCACAAGTCCCTTAGACTTTGTTCATTAATTTTTTCATTCTTTTTTCTTTCTGCTCCTCAGACTGGATAATTTCATTTGACCTGACCTGAAGTTCATTGCTTATTCTTCGCTCAAATCTGTTGTTAAACCCTTGCTGTGAATTTTTTATTTTGGTATTGTACTTTTCAGCTACAAGATTCTGTTTGGCTTCTTTTTTTTTTTTTTTTTTGTGAGGAAGATCAGCCCTGTGCTAACATCTTTTTTTCTCCTCTTCTTCTTTTTTTTTTTTTTTTTTGCTGAGGAAGACTGGCCCTGGGCTTACATCCCTGCCCATCTTCCTCCACTTTATATGGGATGCCGCCACAGCATGGCTTGCCAAGTGGTGTGTTGGTGCGCGCCCGGAATCTGAACTGGCGAACCATCATGGGCCGCCACAGTGGAGCGCACGAGCTTAACCACTTGTGCCACCGGGCCAGCCCCCTATTTGGCTTCTTTTAATAATTTTTATCTCTTTATTGATCTTCTCTATTTATTGGGAAATCATGTCCATGATTTCCTTTAGCCCTTTCAGCCTGTTTAAGAGAGTTAATTTCAAGTCTTGTCTAGGAGGGCCAATGTCTGTGTTTTCTCAGGGACACTTTCTTTTAAATTCCTTTTATATGTGTGAATGGACCATACTTTCTTATTTCTTTGCATGTTTTGTAATTTTTTGTTGAAAACTGGATATTTTGAATAATATGATGTGCAAAAAAGAAGAGAAAGAAAGCAACAAAAAGTGCTCTGGGTCCTTGTAGATGATTGGCTTTGTGTTGGGGCACTCCTCACCCATTTACTGCTTTGCCTTAGCCTTCACTTCCTGCTTGTGCTGAGCATAAAGACCAGCCAAAGGTGAAAGCTTATCTTCTTCTCAAGTCTTTTCTGAGCATGTGTCCTTCCCTGAGCGTGCATGTGGCTCTCTAGGTTCCCTCATATATGCAATAGCTTTTCAAAGCCCCTATTCCCCCCAAAAATCTCACTTCCCAGCACTTCCCTCAAAGCTTTCAGCATGTCTACTGTTTGCCTCAATTGTTATTTTTTGCCCCAGGTGGTAGTGCCTTGTTCATTTGCCTTTCACTGTTTTCAAGGAACATGTAGCTGGTCTGTCCTGATAGAGTTCTGAGTTAGTGAAACAAAGGGAAGCCACTTGTGTAGTCCTTCAGGGAAACCCCAGTCAGGTCAAAAGAAACACAGTTTCTTAAAAATAAGGCTCCCTCTGGAACTGGTACCCATACTAGAACATGGGTCATCTTTAAGACTGCTGCTGTGCTGCGGGAGGGGGTGGGGCCAGGGTAAATTAAAAGCCACAGAATAATTCTACCCTGTTTCAGTGGCGTTTCTCCTGGTTCACTTCGGTTGCTGTAAACCTTTGACTATCTTCCGTAGTTCTGATAAGGTGGGTACTGACAGTTTTTGACAAGATTTTCAGTGTTTCTAGGGAGAGACAGTCCCCAGATGGCTTTACTCCATAAAACTAAAGACCAAGTACAGGCCAATGGATTAGTGATTAATGGTTATAGTAGAATAGTTGGATCAGAAGAAATAGTTTAAGGTATTGAAGAATCAGGGTAGGATACTCATTGAAAAATCTTGTCAGTTTTAAAACTTGAAATTGTTTGGCATTATTAGTTTGAAAGAGATGTTTTATGTAGTTCTACCTTTATTAGCACAAGCATTAAATTTATGTTAGTGCTTGTACTTTGTAGGTTATATATTTAATATTTATTTTATTTCAGTTAAATACTTATATTTAGTTTTTAATGTTCTTTTTCCTACAGAAGGTTTGAAGTCTCAAGTTGCCCGCCACAGTCTAAACTATATACAGGAAATTGGAAATGGCTGGTTTGGAAAGGTAAAATGTTGTTCACTTTCAATTTTTTCCCTCCCAGCTCTACTGTTTAGAATTTAAAGCTAATTAAGAATTGTATTGCGTGACATTCTACATTCTCTCTAGACATTATAGTACCAATTGAGTTTCCCCATTGCCCCCTGAAACCACATGGGAATGTGAGCTTCAACATTCCTGATGTGTAAGTTTTTCCAAGAAAGTCTTTTATTTATATGTCAAAGGCTTTTCTGATGGTTGGCATAAGAACAGTAAGAAGGGAAAAGAGACCAGAATTTTAGAAGCTTTTTATGCTCCTCAAGTTAAATTATTTGTTTTTTTCTCCTTCTCCCCCTGTCCCCTTAGTTTTTTTCCCCCTTCTCCTTATGGCACTTAAACCACTTTAGAATTGTAGATAGATAGTCTTATTATAATAGGAACTGTTCTCTATTCCTCATAGCCTGTCGAGTGACCTATAGTAATGGCGCTTTGTGGATCTTTTTACCGCAGATTGTTCAGAGGAATGATCTTAGTATAACAACTATGTCCATGATATAGCAGTCATTCTCTGTAGAAGATTCCTGAGTGGTGATTGCATCATAAGCAGGGCAGTCAAGATGGGAAGATGTATTTGCTCTGTAATCAACCATCTTATGTTTCTTCTCTTTCTGTTCAGAGTGTCTGTCAGTCCTGTGTCTATGATGTCATCCAAACTTTATTAGTTACCAAATCTTCTAAGCCATTTAGCAAAACCTGTTATGTGTCAGACGTTGTTCTTGGTGCTGGGGGACCGATGTGGAGGAAGAGGGGTAAAGTCCTGGCCTATGGAGTGCTGGGAGTGTAGCAGCAAGCAGAATAGATCCCTGGCCTGACAAAGCTTAGATTTCTAGTGGGGGGCAGTGATCAGACAGTGAACAGTCAGTAGTAGGAGACAGGCTCAGAGAGGTGTGGAGGTGCCAGGTGATGTAAGATATTGTATGCGTTTAGACTTTGACTTTACTCAGAGTGAGGTGAGAAAGTACTCCAGAGTCTGAGATGAGTGATGTAATCTGGCTTACCTTTTAAAAGGCTCACTCTGGCAGTTATGTTGTGGAGGGCCCAGGGGAAAGCAGGGAAGTTGGTTAGGAGGCTGCTGCAGTCCTACGGGGAGAGATGCAGGCAGGCTTGGACCTGGATGGTAGCTTGGGGTGCTGAGAAGTGGTGTGACCCGAGATGGAGTTTCAAATAAGAGCATATAGGACTAGGGATGGATCAGAGATGGAGTCTGAGAAGGAGGGGAGTCAAGGGTGACTGCTTATGGCCTGAGTGATGGGAAGAATGGAGTTACTGTCAACTGAAATGGGAAAGACTAAGGAGAAGCAGGCGTGGAGAAGGGAGTCAGTCAGGAGTTCACTTTTGGATGCATCCAAATGAAGATACCAAGGAGGGGGTTAGAAAGTAAATCTGGAGTTCGAGAGAGGGTTCAGGCCAGAGATATAAATTTGGTAGAACTCAGTTTATAGATGGTATTTAAAGGTGTGAGACTAGATGAAATGACCAAGAATGTGAGCCTAGAGAAGAGGGAGAGGCACAAGGACTGAGCCCTGAGGCTCTGCAGTGTGGAGAGGTCAGCGGAATCAGGGAGACCCAGTGAAGGAAACAGAAGAATCAGCCAGTGAGTAGGAAGGGATGTGGGAGAGAGGAGTTTTTTGCAAGTCAGTGAAGGAGGAGTTCCAAGAAGGTGAATTATAGTAAATGCTGCTGACAAATTGAGTAAGGTGAAGACTGGGAGGATTAGGATCTGGCAACATGAGGTCCACAGTATCCTCAAAAGAGGCTATTTAGGGGTCACATCCTCATGTGGAGTGGGTTCAAGGGAGAAAGTGGAGACAGCACGTTTAGACAACTCTGTTGAAGAGTTTTACTCTGAAAGGGAGCAGAGAAATGAAGTACAAGCTGTTTGGGACCATGCAAGGTCCGAGGGAGGGTTTTTTGATTTGCTTTGTTTTTTTTTTATAGGATGTGCAGCTATTTTAGCGTGTTTATATGAGGAGTAGGAACTGATAATGCAAGAGATGGAGGGGGGTAATTGTAGGAGGGATCCATAGCACATTTGTAGGACTTGGTCTTAGGAGCAGAGACAGTTTCTCCCTTGAAATGAGAGCTAAAGCAGAGGGAGTGGATACAGGTACAGGTGGATTTGGTGTTAAAATGAGGAAGTTCAATTCTGATTGTTTTATTCAGTGAATAAGAGGCCAGTTTGAAAGAGAGTAGCAAAAAAATGTGTTGGAAGTTTGAATAGGAGGAGAAGGTATGAAAGAGTCCTTTGGGAAAGTATATTAACTAGGGCAAAGGGATGATGGGCAGTGCTGAGGGCGCTCACCGATTTAAAATGAGACCAGTCATCATGATTGTGTGTTTTTGTATACTTTTGGTGCTTTTTATTGTAGGCAGCTAGTTGAATTTAAGCAACACTGGGGTTTGGCTAAGCTAAGCTATCTCAGCAAGAGGGGTAAGGGGATGATAATAGTGAAGGATCATGGGGTCTGAGTTGTCAGGGAGAGGAGTGAAGCCCTGGGCTAGGGGCAGGATTGTGGAAAAGAGGTACCATTAATAGATTTAGAGGGCAAGTCGTGCACTTGTTGGATTAGACTCTTGAAGTGAGCTGGAAGTCAAAGGACTGGTAGAGAAGAAGTTAAAATTCAAGGGTCTGGACATAATATAATCATTAGCTAGGTCTAAACCCGTGGAAATGTTTCCTGAGATGGGGTCATAGAAAAGCTTATTGGAAGTGAGGTCAAAGAATTGAGAGGTCTGGGTGTTGAATGAATTGTCTCTGCAGATATTGAACATCAGGAATGATAACAGTAGTGGCGGAGAGAGAGACAACGAGCCAGATTATTGTATTAGGCTATTAATTCTTCTTTCCCTTTTTTGAAATTGATATCTTATGAGTGTTAGGCTAATGCACAAGCTGGTTATATAAAACAAAGAATATGACATACTTAATTATCAAAATTTCTTGTTCTGTTCATTTTTCTACCTTTATATTCCTAATAAACACATTAAATTTTGTTCAAGTTCTTACTCTCTATTTTTAGGACATTATTAGTCTATTTTATAAAAATATGAAAAACTATCTTAAAAGGAAGCCTTTTGGTTTTGATCATTCTCAAGTTAAATAAAGACTTTTACTTTATCGTTTTCATCTTAAATATTGTATTTTTGAATGCTTTTGCATTGTCCTATATTATGTTTAATATTTCACTGATAGCTTGTTCTTATTTTCATTCTCATTTTGTGTTCTGTTAATTTCAGTGGAATATGTTTTCCTTATGTTTTGACTGAAGTTTTAGTATAAGATAAAGGCCTGGAATAATTGGAATGCCATGGATTTTTAAAGTTATAAAGCAATGATAGTTTGTTTATATGTTGGCTTTTGGTCAATTTACTATTTCATATGTGAAGGAGACAAAGTAACAAAACTCAGTTGAAGTGTTTTTGGGAAACATTTGAGTTATGTTTGAACTGAACTTATAAATTACTTTTCTGTAATGTCATTGGTAATTTCCATGGAAGCGTAATACATTTTAAGTAAATAGAAAAAATACGTATAAATATATGACTGTTGTAAATATCTGATGAACGATTTAAAACTGAAGGAGAATATTTTAGTTTTCCAAGCTTTTTGTGAGATAGTATTTAAAATAATAGAAGGCTATCTGTTTTTTGCTTAATTTATTTTCCTGTATCCCATTTCCTGATAAGTGAGACATACTTCTTTATACCATTTTGGTGGAAGTGAAATGAAAAACTGTTCTTTGGTTTTAGGTCCTCCTTGGAGAGATTTACACAGGCACTAGTGTAGCGAGAGTAGTAGTGAAGGAGTTAAAAGCAAGTGCAAGCCCAAAGGAACAAGATACTTTTTTGAAAAATGGAGAACCTTACTAGTAAGTAAACCTTAATACATGTTCTGTAAACAGTCTGTGGTCTGTTGAAAATCAGGTGTTTAAAACTTCTTTGGAGTTTCCTCTTGCAAAATATACAATTAAAATAAGATCCAGAGTCTCATAACGTAAGACCCCAAATGTCCAGGTTTCAATCAAAATCACTCATCGTTCCAAGAACCTAGAGAACTCAACTTGAATAAGAAAGGACAACAGCTACCAACGCCAAGATGACAGAGATGTTAGAGTTATCTGACAAGGATTTTAAAGCAGCCATCATAAAAATGCTTCAATGAGCAATTAAATTACAGCGCCCTTGAAACAAATGAAAAAATACATTCTCGGCAAAGAAATAGAAGACATAAAGAAGAACTAAATGGAAATTTTAGAACTGAAAAATGTAATAACTGAAATAAAAAACCAGTGGTTGAGCTCAGCAGCAGAATGGAGAGGACAGAGGAAAGAATCGGTGAAGTTGAAGATAGAACAATAGATATTGCCCAATTTGAGCAACAAAGGGAAAATAGACTTAAAATGAATAGAGCCTCAGGGACATGGGGGACTGTAACAAAAGATCTTAACCTTGTGTCACAGTCATCCTAGAATGAAAGGAGATTAGAAGGTGGGCCTGAAAAAGGATTCAAAGAAATATTAGCCAAAATTTTCCCAAATTTGGGAAAGACAGATTCAAGAAGTTGAGAAAATCTCAAACAGGATAAACCCAAAGAAATCCATGCCAAGACACATCATAGTCAAACTCGTGAAAATTAAAGACTTGAATAAAAAATCTTAAAAGCAGGGAGAGAGAAACAACATCTTACCTATAGGGGGGTTATGTTAGAAAAGAGGAAAAGTCTCAGATCAATAATCTAAGCTCATAGTTTAAGAAACTAGAACAAGAAGAGGAAAATGGGCTCAAAGCACGCAGAAGGAAGTAAATATTTAAAGATAGCAGAAATCAGTAAAATTGAAAACAGGAAAACAATAGATAAAATCAATGACACATAACGCTGGCTCTTTGGAAAGATAATAAAGTTGATAATCCTCTAGCAAGACCGACAAAGAATAAAAGAAAGAAAATCCAGGTTACTAATATCAGGAGTGAAACAGGGATATCACTGTAGACCCTGAAGACATCAAAAGGATAGTAAGGGACAAACAACTCAACATATTTGACAACTTAGGTGAAATGAACCAATTCCTCAAAAGGCACAAACACCACAACTCACTCAATATGAAATAGATTATTTGAGTAACCTATAAGTATTAAAGAAATGGAATTTGCTGCTAAAAAACTCTCAAAAAGAATCCCCAGGCTTAGACAGTTTCACTGGAGAATTCTACAAAATGTTTAAACATGAATTAATACCAATTCTACACAATATTGTCGAGAAAATAAAAGAGGAGGGAACACTTCACAACTCATTTTATGAAGCCAGTATTACCCTGCTACCAAAATCTGACAAAGTTCAAAAAAGGAAACTGTTGACCTATGTATCTGTCATGAATATTGATGGAAAAATGCTTACCAAAATATTAGCAAATAGAATTCAGCAGTATAGGGGGCCGGCCCCGTGGCGTAGCGGTTAAGTGCGGGTGCTTCGCTGCTGGCTGCCCGGGTTTGGATCCCGGGCGCACACCTATGCACTGCTTGTCAGGCCATGCTGTGGCGGCATCCCATATAAAGTGGAGGAAGATGGGCACAGATGTTAGCCCAGGGCCAGTCTTCCTCAGCAAAAAGAGGAGGATTGGCATGGATGTTAGCTCAGGGCTGATCTTCCTCACAAAAAAAAAAAAGAATTCACCAATATATGAAAAGTTATGTATCATAACCAATTGGAGATTATACCAGGGATGCTAGTCTGGTTCAGTATTTGAAAATCGATCAGTGTAATCCCCCGTATTAACTGGGTAAAGAAGAAATATCACGTGATCATATGAGTTGATGGAGAAAAACATTTGACAAAGCTCCACAGTAATTCATGATAAAAACTCCTTGAAAACTAGAATTAGAGGGGAGCTTCCTCCACTTGATAAAGAATATCTACAAAAACCTACATCTAGCATCATACTTAATGGTGAAAGACTGAATACTTTTACCCCTAAGATCAAGACAAAGCACAGATGTTTGCTCTCATCACTGCTATTCAACATAGTCTTGCAAGTTCTAGCTAGCTGAATAAGGCAAGAAAAGGAAACAAAAGGCATATAGATCAGAAAGGAAGAAATAAGTGTCTCTCTTTGTGGATGACATGATGCTTTATGTAGAAAATCCCAAGGAATCTACAAAAAAATCCCCTAGAATGAATAAATGAATTCAGCAAAGTTGCAGGGTACATGATCAACATACAAAAGTCAATTTTATTTCTATATACTAGCAATGAACTTGTGGAAACCAAAATGTAAAATAACATTTACACTCGCTCAAAAGCAAAAAAGAAATACGTTAAGTACATGTATAGGACTTGTATGCTGAAAACTACAAAACACTGATGAGAGAAATCAAGACTGAAATAAATGAAGAGACATACGATATTCATGAATTGGAAAGCTCATAAAGATGTCAGTTCTTCCCTATCAAATTCCTGTACTTCATATCGGAATCCCAGCAAAGTTTTTAAAACCTTTTTACAAGATTATTCTAAAGTTATATGTAAAGGCAAAGGAACTAGAATCGCCAAAACAGTTATGAAAAATAAGAATCAAGTTGGAGGAATCCCTCTACCCAATTTCAAGACCTCTTATGTAGCTATAGTAATCAAGACTCTGTTATTGGCAGAGAGATAGACACAGAAACCACTGGAACAGCATAGAGAACCTAGAAATAGCCTCATACAAGTATGGCCACCTGATTTTTGACAAAGGTGCAAAAGCAGTTCAATAGAGGAAGGATGGCTTTTTCAAAAAATGGTGCTGGAGCAGTTGGATATTTGTTGGGGAAAAAGATCCTTGACCTAAACCTCTTGTCTTAATACACAAATTAACTCTATGGATCATAGATTTAAAAGTAAAATATAAATCTATAAAACTTTTAGAATAAAACACAGGAGAAAATCTGGGGGCCTAGGGCTCAGTGAAGAATTTGTAGACCTGACAGCAAAAGCATGATCCATTTTTCAAAATGGATGAATTGGTATCGTCAAAGTTAATAATTTTTACTCTGCTGAAAGACCCTGGCAAGAGAATGAAAAGACAAGCTATGGACTGGGAGAAAATATTAGCAAACCACATATCTGACACAGGACTCATATCTAGAATGTATAAAGAATTCTCAGAACTCAACAGTAAAAAAACAAAAACAATCCAGGAGACATTTCACCAAAGAGGATATATGGATAGCAAATGACCATGTGAGAAGATATTCAGCATCACTAACCACTAGAGTGAGTAATTAAGATCTTGATGAGATATCACTTCACAAGTATTAGAAAAGCTAAAATAAAATAGTGACAATACCAAATGCTGGTGAGGATGTGGAGAAACTGGATCTCTCTCATACGTTGCTGGTGGGAATGTAAAATGTTACAGCTACTTTGGAAAATAGTTTGGCAGTTGTTAAAAAACTGAACATACACTCACCATATGTATTAGGGTTCTCCAGAGGAGCGGAACCAATAGAATCTGTAAGGTAGATAGAGAGATTAGATAGATAATTTATTTTAAGGAATTGGTTCAGACAGTTATGGAGACTGGCAAGTCCAGAATCTGCAGGGTAGGCCAGCAGGCTGGAGACCTAGGGAAGAGGCAGTGTTACACTTCAAGTCAAGGCCATCTGCTGGCAGAATTCCTTCTTCACTGGGCGGGGGTTAGTCTTTGTTCTATTAAGATCTTCAACTGATTGGATGGGGCCTACCCATGTTATGGAGCACAATCTGCTTTGCTAAAAGTCCACTGATTAAATGATTATCTCATTCAAAAACACCCTCACAGAAACATCCAGAATAATGTTTAACCAAATATCTGGGCACTATGGCCCAGCCAAGTTGACACAAAGTTAATCATCACATCCTATAACTCAGCTATTGCACTGGGCATTTATCTCAGAGAAGTGAAAACTTATTTCCACACAAAAACCCTTACAAGATTGTTCATAGCAGCTTTATTTGTAATAGCCCAAAACTGGAAAAACAGATGTCCCTCAATAGGTGAATGGCTAAACAAACTGGTACATCCGTAACATGGAATACTTCTCAGCAATAAAAAGGAATGAACTCTTGATAAAAGCAACAACTTGGATAATCTCAAAGGCATTTTGTTGAGTGAAAAAAATCAATCTCAAAAGGCCACATACTGTATGATTCCATTTACATAATATTCTCAAAATGAGAACATTATAGAAATGAAAAAACAGATTCGTAGTTGCCAGGGCTTAAGGATGGTGGGAGAGGGGGGCAAGGAGGTGAGTGTGACTATAAAGGGAGAGCATGGGGAAGATCTCCATGGTGATGAAGCAGTTGTTTCTGTTGAGGTGGTAGTTGCACACATCTACACATGTGATAACAGGACATAGAAGTTTACACACACGGTATGCTAGTGTCCGGTCCCTGGTTTTGGTATTGCAGTGTAATTGTGTCTCATCTAACCAGTGGGGGAGACTGGGTGAAGGGAACATGGGACCTCTTTGTACTATCTTTGCGACTTACCATTAATTCATAATTGCTTCAAAATAAAAAGTTTTTTAAAAAACTATTTTGGCATATTCTTTTTTTTTCCAACTTCATTTTGGACAAAATATTTTCCAAAAAGAGTTTACATATACAGTCAACCTCCATATCTGAGAGTTCCACATCCTTGGATTCAATCAACCAGGGATCAGAAGGCATACAATGGTTGCATCTGTACTGAACATGTACAGACTTTTTTTTCTTGTCATTATTCCCTAAACCATACAGTATAACAACTATTTACATAGCATTAGGTATTATAACTGATCTAGAGATGATTTAAAGTACATGGGAGGATGTGCGTGGGTTATATGCAAAAACTATGCCATTTTATGTAAATGACTTGAGCATTTGTGGATTTTGGTATCAGTGGGGGTCCTGGAAGCAATCCGCTGTGGATACTGAGGGATGACTGTACTGTGGAAGTTTATGGAAACAGTATATAAACTAGATAGCCTGAGGAGTAACTGAGTTATTTAATGTATGGATTGAAGTGCTTATTGAATTTGTAACTATATAGTCTGCCTTCTTTTAAATGCTGCTTCAAAATGATATCTATAAATTTAAGTTACTAAAGTTAAAGATTCTTGTGTTAGGAGTTCTGTTTTAATTTATGAGAATGTTAGCATGATAGGCTTTGCATTATTTAATCATTATATAACTCAGAAGATATCTGTTAAGTATAATCTTAATGTGCTCTTTTCAGTTTATCATATTTAAATCATTATGAATATTAAAATTTGGATTACTGTTTGAACAGTCTTACTAGCATGCTCCCAGATGAACAATACTATGACTTTTATTTTTACCAGTATTCTTCAGCATCCAAATATTCTTCAGTGTGTTGGACAATGTGTGGAAGCAATTCCCTATCTTCTGGTGTTTGAGTTCTGTGACTTGGTAAGTTTTTAGTAGAAATTCAAGATCAAGCATTCAAAAGGTTATACTCAAGTGTTTTTGACTGAAATGCTGGATGAGAGACTACTTTCACTTCTGTCCCCCATTTTAAGAACTTTGTGATGTATTAGTTTATTACCTTTGATAATAGTATTAGCTGACACACAAGTGTTGTTTTATACTCCATCCTTATGGTAAGCTATTTGCATGCGTTACCACATTTAGTCACATTTGTCCTCACTTCACATATGATTAAAATAAGGCTCAAGGAGATTAAGAAAATGTTGTATATTCAAGTATGTGGCAGAGCCAGAGCTTGGATCTAGATTTGTCCTTCCTGAGAGCTTGAGGTCTTAACTTCAACTAGGCATTTTGAAACACTTTTCCCCACTGAGGGAGCTCAAGAATCTCCTTACCTAGTGAGTACCCACGACCTTTCACTTTTTGGAAATAGTGAGTGTATGCAACATTTATATTTTTAAATAATTAGATGATTTATTTTCTTAACCTAAAATTAATAGCCTCAGCATGATAGTATTGCTTACTGAGATTTATAGTTGGAAAGATTGTTCTTTGTGCTGGTTTTATGAATAATAATTTTTATGTGAAAATTTTCTGTAAACATCTTTTTTTTTAGCTAGGTTTTGATTGATTTCTTGGCATTGTCTCAGTTTTCAGAACATTAAAACTGCCTTGACTCTGCACAAGAAAGTGGGAGTACACCAAAATAAATCCCCAATTAATTCAGAGAATATTTTCAGCTGGTAAATTTGAAAGAGAGCAGTAAACATTGTGATTTTTTGTTTTAATTCCTAAATGTGATTTGAATGTTACTCTCATTGGCAGAGGTAGTTAATTTCAAAGAAAAATTATTAATAAACTCAATATGTTAGCTTTCACTGGGTTATATTGTAGTAACCCACCAAATCTCAGTGGCTAATAAGAGCAAAGTGGTTCTCACTCATCTTCCATGTTGGCTCTGGATCAGCTGCAGCTCTGTTCCAGGCTATGTTCATCTTCACCCTAGGATCAATATTTTTTTGTGTGTCTGTAGATACTGGAGGGAAAAAAATGTATTCTGATGTTCTATACAGTGTATCTATAGGTCTTTTGGGTCAAGTTTATGAGGTTGTTCAAATCTATATCCCTCTGATTGGGAGGGTGGGGATAGAGGGGGCCCAAGTCAGTTTTCTATCAGTTATTGAGGGACATATTAAAATCTCCTTCTCTGATTATGGATTTTCCCTATAATTGTAGTTGGTTATTTGCTTTATACATTTTGATACCCTGTTGTGTCAGGGATACAGATTTAGAATTGATAGAACTTCCTGTAATTTGAACCTTTTATCATTATGAAGGGGATTTCTTTAAGATTAAAAGCATTATTGAGGATAAAGTCTGTTTTTGCTGATGTTAATATAGTTGCACCAGCTTTCTTTTGGTTAGAATTTGCCTGGCTTATCTCTGTCAGTCCTTTTCTCTGGTTTACATCTCTTGTAAATAGCTTATTGTTAAAATTGTTTTAATCTGTCAGTCGCTTAACGTGGAACATGCAGTCCATTCACGTTTATTGTATCTATGGGATATTTGGAATTTTATGTACCTACCTGTTTCAGTTTTTCTTTTTTGCTTTTTTCCTAGCCTTCTTTTTGACTCTTGATTTTTTTTTTTTTTTTTTTTTCTTATTTCAATTTTCCCTATCTGTTAGTTTGGATTTTAGATACTGTTTCTTAATTTTGTGTATGATTACACTAGAAGTTACAACATGCATACTTAATTTAACAAAGTCTAAAATTAATCGCTATTTTATCCTTCCTCCAAAAAAGCTGAGGCCCCATGGAGCTCTTTCTCCATGTAAGGAAAACTGGAATTAAACCTGCTTCTCCGCCGTCCCACGTTTTCTTCCATCATGGAGGCTGCTTATTTATTGAACACTTCTGTAGAAAAGGCAGCATGCTGCACTCAAGGGATACAGAGAGAAATATGGTCATTGTCCTCCAGGTCTCCTAGTTAGAGGGAGCAGACATGATAATTGCCATTTAGCCTGATAAATTATTTAATGGAGGCCTGGGAACTAAGAAGAAGGGGTTCTCAGTGATGTTTCTGATAGTTGTATTACATGTTATATTTTGTTTTGATTATCTAAGCATTATCAGAGTTATAATATTTATGGTCCTAGATTATTATAATATGAAAAGAGCTCCTTTTAGTCTAGCTCTGTGTGACCAATATGATAGGTGATTCCTGTGCTGACGCAGAATTTGGGGAAAAAAGACCACAAAGATGCATTTTTATGTGGTGAGACAAGTCTACTTCTCAGAGTTCTGTTTTTCTGAGACAGTTAATGGTGCCCTTTTTGGGCTCCTAAGCTCCTGATATTGGTTATAAATAACAACCAAAACACTCTTCATGAGTGAACATAACAGATACACAGCAGGAATCAGCATCTACTTGAATATCACATTTCCCGGCTCATCAAGGTGGTTTATAAAACTGTCTCATATATTTCGGCATTTTCCTGTTCTTCACCCTCCTGGTCCATTCCTGAAAATTTTATTAGACAATGTTGTTTTTCCTAGAATGATAAAAGACTCTGGATGCTCAGCTTAATGTTTTCTTCTGAACGGGTTCAGGTGATGGGGTTAGTTTTAGTGCTATTCTAATTTATTTTTTGATGAAACTGCCTGTTCTTTTTGGGATTAGTAGTTTAAACTATTTTATAAAGAAACACTAAAACATTGCAAAATATATGAATAACTCCTTTTCAGTTACCATAAATGACCCAGTATTGACGAGATTCTAGAGAATTCTTTGTGTCTTTGTCGTTGTTTTTGTGTAAATATAATTTTCATGTAAATATAATAAATACATATGTTTTTTAACTCAACATTCTTCTCGTAAAATTTTTCCCCAGTACTTTTAGATCTCAGATGTAAATGCATATTCTCTAAGTGCTGAGACTAAGTATTCAAAGCATATTAATTTACCTAAATTTGTGGTGGCTTTCATATTTTGGGGTGAAGATTATGCATACAATGCTCCAGAATTAACAAATGTGACTTCTTGAAACACATATTTTATACAACTCTCC
This sequence comes from Diceros bicornis minor, assembly GCF_020826845.1. NCBI lineage: Eukaryota > Metazoa > Chordata > Mammalia > Perissodactyla > Rhinocerotidae > Diceros > Diceros bicornis. The sequence goes on along the minus strand of NC_080765.1, from coordinate 8,307,748 downwards.
TAAGTTATATTGGGGGAATGTTCACTCCTGAAGGCTGAACATCTGGAAAGAGCCCTTGTCCCTACCAAAAGCTTTCACTGGCAGTGTAGAGCTAAGAGCTATTTTTTTTTTTTTTTTTTTTTTTTTTGTGAGGAGATCAGCCCTGAGCTAACATCTGCCAATCCTCCTCCTTTTTTTTTTTTTTTTTTTGCTGAGGAAGACGGCCCTGGGCTAACATCGGTGCCTATCTTCCTCCACTTTATATGGGACGCCGCCACAGCATGGCTTACCAAGCAGTGCATCGGTGCGCGCCCGGGATCCGAACCAGCGAACCCTGGGCCGCCGCAGCGGAGCGCGCGCACTTAACCGCTTGCGCCACCGGGCCGGCCCCAGTAAGAGCTATTTTTAATTTAAGTGCACCACCCAGTGGTACATTGATCAATAATAAAATTTTAAAAATAATAATTGTTCCTCAAAAGATTAAAATAGAATTACCATATGATCCAGTAATTTCACTTCTAGGTACATATATCCCAAATAATTGAAAGTAGGATCTCAAAGAGATATTTGTGTGTTCATGTTCATAGCAGCATTATTCACGATAGCCAAGAGGTAGAAGCAACCCAAGTGCCCATCAACAGATGAATAAATAAACAAAATTGGGCATATCCATACAAGGCAATATTATTCAGGCTTAAAAAGGAAGGAAATTCTGAAATTCTGACACATGCTACAATATGGATGCACCTTGAGGTAAAACAAGCCAAGTCACAAAAAGATGAATACTGTATGATTCCACTTAGTATGAGGTATCTAAAGTAGTCAGACTCCTAGAGGCAGAAAGTAGAATGGTGGTTGCTAGGGACTCTGGGGAGGGGGCAATGGGGAGTTATTGTTTAGTGGGTACAGAGTTTCAGTTTGCGATGATGAAAAAAAGAATTCTGTTGGATGGATGGTGGGGATGGCTGTACAACAATGTGAATGTACTTAATGCCACTGCACCGTACACTTAGAAGTGGTTATGGCAATAATTTCACGTTATGAGTTTTTTTGCCACAATTTAAAAGAAAAACATTGATATTAACCTACTATTATTTAAGGTACTGTACCAGGTGTTACCTATACTAGGAGGAGGCTAGTATGCCCTTGGGAAATCGGTTGGTCAGTGCTTGGAATGGTGAGTCTCGTATCAAAGTAAAGGCGTTAACCCAGGGCTCCTTCCACCTTGCCCAGTAGCGAGAGGTTGTATTTGTCTCCTTGGGCTGTTTCATGCTCATCAGTTCTGGGCCCTTGTAGACTTTAGAGGGAACAGGCTCTCCAGCAGCACGGGTTGGGGCCCCAACAGGGTCACCAGCTCTGAAGTCCTGTTCTCTGGGCTCGGTATATGAGAGACGACGTGGCAGGAGCTGTCAGGTAGCGTCATCCCAGTGAACCAGAGGGGCACCCACCTGCAGGGACTGCAGAGACGTCCCCATGACACACCAAGGCCTGACTTCGACACTGAGCCCCGCTCCCAGCCTGAATGCCCCAGAACCCTCCCAGAAATAGGCCGGCCTGAGCAGGGGGTGTCATACAAGGCAAAACTGCCCACTGGCCAACATCCAAAGGACAGAGAGAGTGCTAGCCCAGGCATGGTAATAAGCAGCTGCAGCCACAGTGAAAGGAACCACTATCTTCACATGTTCTTAGTAGGTCAGGAGCTATTGAATGAACATTGGCCTTTTCACTCATCACCAGACAGTGATGATTCTCAGCGATAGTATCTTTTAAGTAGAAAGGAAAGAATATTTTTGCATTTAAGTAGTTCCTTGTAAGATGGAATTACCAGTCTGTTTTTGAAAAGCACTTTATCTTGTAATTTTTATGAAAGAAAATGAAAACTCTTCTGAGTGAGTTTGGTAGCTGGACTACAGACACCAATTTGTCATGCTGATGGTGCAGTGTTTATGAAAGGAGCGATTTCTGCAGGGTGTTGTATATGACTTGTTGCCATAGGAAGTGCACAGTGCTCTCACATGAATATGGAAGCCATGAGATTGGTTTTTTGGTTGAGGATCACTCATTCACCGAAAATGTATCCAGCACCTGTTAAGTCCAAAGAGCTGTGTGCAGTGCCCTAGGGAATACAGAGGTGAGTCACCCCAATCTTGTGCAGCCCCCTAGGGAATACAGAGGTGAGTCACCCAATCCTGTCTCTTCTGCCTGTAAAGCTAGGCAGGCCTGCCTTCAGATGCTCGGTCTGCCACTTACCGATGTATCACCTTGGAAAGTTATCTAACCTCTTTAAGCCTCAGTTTAGATATCTGTAAAATGGGGATAATACTGCCTCCCCTGACCATTAATAAGATGATGAATGTAAATTGCCGAGCACATAGTAAGTGCTCAGGAAATGTGTAGTTATTTTTATTTGTAGTTACTTAAATTAATTGATCATACTTAATTATTAAGTAAAGGTTTGAGTCGTGCATATGGAAGTATAGCGGTTTTAACTAGGATCATTGGGGAAGGCTTCGCAAAGGAAGTGCTGTTTGATCTGAGTGTGAAACAGTGGGTGGATCGACTTTCTTTAGGCAGAAAAGGATAGCAGGAACAGCATGAGCCAGGCAGGGAAGCTCCACAGTGTGTGCATGAGGGGAGCAACACGTGATCTGACGGGGTGTGGAGACTGGAGGGGGATGGGGTGCGATGTTAGGAGAAGCAGGTTGGCGTCTGCTGGGAAAGATCAGTTGGAAGGGTGAAAAGCAGAGAGACAAACCCCACTTGAGAGGCTAGACTGCAAGCTGAGATGATAAGAATGTAGGTTAAATTTTGCTCCATCTTAATCTTTGTTAAAGAGTCAACATCTGACTCTGTCACCTGACTCGGAATTAAGAGATGATAATTTTCTCTGCAAGGGAGCATTCTTGATGTGGTGTACAGATTTCTTTTATGATATTCAGCCAGTAAAGCAGTGAGTGAATTTCTGAAAGGAGTTAGCAGTGACCAAGTGAGAACGAGAAGGAAGTCTACCTGGTATTTTTCAATGTGCAGCATATTCCTCTGTGGGATTTGCTTTCTTCAGTCTCATGAAGAGTCACTGACGCTTAGAATCATGGGCTCTTAGAGCTGAAGGAACCTTGGCCGCTGCCCACCAAGGGGAGTGAGGAGGGGAAAGCTCCAGTCTGTCTGTGCCAGGACTTGTGTTGGGCGTTGGATATTTGCTACTCATTTAATGAGTCTTCTCAAAAACCCTGTGAGATGGGGGGCAGTAGCTTCATTTTACAGATTAGCAACTGCGGCTGAGGGAGAATGAAGGGACTCATCGAAGAATCAAACCCAGGTCTGTCTGACTTCAGGACCATGCTTTCAATTCTTCCTTTATTGGTCTGGTTAATTGACTTGACTGGGGTCATATAATACTAATAGCAAAGTAGGGATTTTAACTGATGACTTAATTTTATTCTTGTACTTATACCAGGTGGTTTAATGCTTGTACATATTTTTCCCTCCAGTGGGAAGCCTCCATTTTAGAATTGGCCTTTTGTTCAGAAAATGCCTAGTTAATGGACATGTCTTATTTATGAATGTATTCATTAAGTAAGCCCATGCACCAGGGACCCTTCTAGGTGCTGGGCATACGAAGATGAATGACATATCCTTGCCCCTAAGGAGCTCATGTAGAAAAGAGAGGACATGGAGTTGCTGTGGAACAGAGGTGCGTGTGGACAGTGTCCCTGACTCAGAGCCAACAGAGGGGATGTTTGCGCTGAACAACGACACTGTGTGATCAGGCTTGACAATGAGGGCGTGGGGCGACTGGGTGGGGAGGTTACATTCCCAGTCCTGAGCCCTGCTGGTGGCCTCTCCCTTCCCCATGCCTGGCGCCTGCCGTCTTTGTGAAAATAGATGCTGGACTTGGTGACAGGTTGAATGTGGGAGTCTAGAGACAGAGCAAACTCAAGAATGAGGTCTTCAGGTTTGGACTGATCCACTGGGAAAACAGTGATGCCATTTCCCAAGATGGAGCAGATGTTGGCGTTTTGCAGCAGACATGTTAGATTTGAGTTCTTAGGGCATCCAGGGAAGTATGTCAAGTCAGCAGTTGGACAGATGCATCTGGAGTTCAGGAGCTGGAGGGGTCTGAGCCAAAGGAATGTATTTGAGAGATGATTTTTAAAGCCATGGGGTAGATAGAATCATCTGGGAATGAGTGTCCACAATGAGGAAGACCAAGGATGGAGACCCAGGGCGTGCCAGCGCTTACAGATCAGTAAGAGGAGGAAAGTCCAGCATGGGGGCCTGAGAAAGGAGTGGCCAGTGAGATCGGAAGAAAGCCAGGAGACTGGCAAAGAAGAAAGGAATGGGTCCATCACTTGGTTATTCTGGTGAGATGCGGACCTGGTGGACAAGAGGGAAATGGGATGGTAGCAGGAGAGGAGTGTGGAGGCAGAGGGAGGCTTGTGTGGTTCTGTGTTGGGTTTGCCTGGGAGGTATTTGAGCATTAGAGCAGAGGGAAGGGATGGGCTCATGAAGAGACTGAGCTTAGAAAGGCACCAGGATGACTAATCCATAATAACAGAAGACGATGTGTAAGGGTATGGATATAGACAGGTGGGAGCTTGAGTGGTGGTGAGAAAAAATGAACACAGTCTGAGAACTTGTGGGTTAAGAAATGGCCTCGGATTGGAGGGGGAGGATGTGACTGGGACCAGGTACCCAGGGGCTTCAGCTCAATGCCGATGTTTTATTTCATCAGCAGGTGCTGAGTATGTGTCTGTTTATGCCATTCTTTCATCCTTTCGTTCAAATTTTGTTTAAGAATCATAAATTTTCCCCCCAAATCATCATATTAAACGTGTGACTAATTTTTCAGTTATAAAGCTATTTACTTGTTTTTACATTGTATTGAAATTAATTCATTGTTCTCAGTGTCCTACAAAAAAATGGGTAAAGCCCTCCTGGCAGTTTATGTTGAAATTTAAGAGGACACGTGTGAGTAACCCGTGTAAAGGTCTTCGAATGACTCATTCCAAGAAGTCATTCCAAGTTGCTGTTCTGTTAGCTGAGTTCTTAGTACAGTATAGCACTTTGCTGCCATCTAGTGTCATAAATTTTTCTTTTTTGGAAGAGTTTTGGGGAGAATCGGAGAAATTTTTAAAACTTGGATAAGGAAACTTTATTTTAATTTAGAATACATTGCTGTTCTTAGTGTTTTTTTCTTTAAATAATGGACCAAAGTAATAATTCCTGTCTACTCATGAAGCACCATCAAAATGTAAATAAACCAAATATGTAAATACAGCCTGGTTTGGATAGAATGAATCAATTTTTAGTACTTATTTAATAGAAACATTTTTTATTGTAATTAAAGATTTTATGCTGATTTTTCTTTTAAATGGTGGTACCAGGAGAGCTCTGAGGATCTTTCTAGAACATAGAACTAACCTTAGATTCTACACAATCCATCACAAGTCTCATCCATGAGTAGCAGTGATCAGACCCCTTAGTAATCATTGATGTTAACTCCTCACCCCAGGTTAGAGATATGTTTGCCTAGCTTGTGCTAACTTTATCTCCCCCATTTGGGGTGGGGAGAGGCTTTTAGTTTTTGCCAACCTAGAAACATTAGGAGTGTTAACATTCTTAAGCAAAATTTCCTTCTGTTTATTATATTTTATCTTCTAGTGAAATTTGGGGAGTGGAATATTGTGGAGAGAAGATATTTTAAGAACAATGAGTTGTAACGAATATACTTGAGATAACCTTGAAAAACAACTACACCCTCTCTGCCATTCCTGCCTCCATGGCCAGAGTCACTTGTGAAGTGTTCCTTTGCCAGCAGCTTCTGTTTGTTTTGAGAATTGGCCAGATACAGCACAGCATAATCCTACTTTTGTGAGGATAATTTTTTCCTTAGATGGATGTTGCAGGAAAGAGGTTAGACAAAGGAATTTAAGTTGCCATTTCATTGGTAGGATAAATAAACTTCAGCTATTTATTTTCATATTTAGTTTCTATTTGGATTATCTTACGAAAATCGCATTAGCCTGTAGGCCTGGAGCTCTTGGCTAAAATTTTTCTGGGTTAATGTAGTTGTCATTCAAATCTGTCTTTATTCCCAGCACTCCCACACTGGATGGAGTTTAGCCTGGTGGAGGTGGGAAGGGGCATGTGTTTTTAAAAGAAAAAACGGTGTCTATTTCTCCTCTGGAGCAGCTTGTAATTGCGGTGGGAACGAAGGAGAAAGCACCATGTTTGGAAAGAAATAAGAGGAGAGGGATGTGAGTGGGCATCCACGTTGATCCTGAGGGGACAAAACTGCCTCCCTGGCAGAGCAGTTTCATGAAGTTTGGGAGAATCCTACAAATCCACGTGCTTGGCTTTACGTTATTTTACATTCATTTTTATAAAACAAATCAATTTGATCTGCATACTCAGTTCACTCACTAAATAGAATTTTCTTGACAAGTTGGTAAACTGGAAAGTAGAAGCGCAGTCCCACCATTAATTAGCTCTGTGGCCTTGGGCAAGTTTCTTAACCTCCCTGAGCCTCCATTCCACATCTGGAAAGTATTTCAAATAATAAGAATTATTGGAGGTAACAAATATAAAAACTCCTAGTACAGTGCCTGGCACCCTGCTCAAAAGCTCAGATGGTAATGGTTATTAATATCAACATTATCATTCATATAAAGATCATTGAAACTGGGAGTGAAAACAAATTTAGATTCTTGGAGTGGGCCTAGAAGTTACATTAGAATGTACTTAGTATTTAATGTCCGCCAATGTCGGTAAAGGAATATTGTGTTTTAAGGTTTTATTCTGGGAGGGATTTGATAAATTGTCTATCTTCAGTAACAGTTATAAGAAATGTATTATATTCTTTAGTTGGTCAAGGAAGATTTCCTTCCTCAGGAATCTTTTCTTGACTCAGATATAAAGAAAACTGAAAGCTATTGGCTTGCTTTCTAAATTTTAACTGATTATATAAAGCTTTAATTTGGAATTAAATCACATCAATAAATATTTAATCATATGGTTGAATGTAGAAGATTTTATTTCCTCAAAAGTGTATTCCCCAAAACAGACATACTGTAAACCCCCCAAAACATGCAGTCCTAAATTAAAGTCACGGGAAAAAGACAGGGTAGCATTGAGAAGTCAGGCAGTAGTACCTGGGGAGCTCAGCATGTAAATGCGTGTGCGTCGGATGTCTTAATGTGAATTTGTTCATTTTCCTGCCCATGCTGCTATCCTTTGAATAGGCTTATTAACTTTGAATTTTTCTGGAGTGACTGGAATGTTCTTTCTCGCAGTGGTCTCTGGCCAACACAGGGCCCTGGGGAAGCTGGCAGAGACCTGAAGCGGTTGTTACCAGCACTGAACGTACTTGTCCCTCCTTTCCACGCATTTTTCTCTCCCTTGCTCGTGAGTGCTTGGCCGTAGCCTTCATGACAAAATGCTCTCTGACCGCGTGTCTCCTAGGATCTTTAAAGGCGGTGCGGGTGGCACCATTTTTTTTACTCTCCATGTTGTCTCTTAGTTACCTGGAAATTTCTATACTTCTGCCGTATTTTAAATTGTGCATTGTTGCAAAATTACCTTTTTTGTTTTTTTTTTACTGTTTTGTTTGTTTATATAACAAAGATAAACTAATGTTTAATTTCGTTAGAATGATCCTAAAAAGATAGTATTTTATTTTACCTTTGAAATATTTTTCTGTATTTTCTATACCTTTGAAAGATTTGGTTGGAATTACTTTTTGTTCGGTTGGAGATTCTTTATTAAGCTCAAATCTAAGTAATTTCTAATAAATACTTTCAATAATTAATGTCGGTTAAGGCACATATTTAGTTGCCAGTTTGTTCACCTAGTCTTTTGAAACTAAACTGTTCTAACGTTTGCAGGGCGATCTAAAATCTTACCTGCGCAATGAGCAAGAGCACGTGCGGGGGGATTCGCAGACCATGTTGCTGCAGAGGATGGCGTGTGAGATTGCTGCGGGGCTGGCCGCCATGCACAAGCTGCACTTCCTGCACAGGTGGGTCCGTCCACTCAGAGTGTGTCTCCGGCATTGCCGAGGTTTCGGCCCCAAGAGGCGGTGCAGTTTGTGAAAAGGCTCTACAGAGCTTAAGGAGGACAGGCTGTAGAGTCACCTCTCAGGTCTATAAAGTAGAAGCTGTCCTATGCTTTCCAGTGTCAGAATAAGTGTGGAGGTGGGCTTCATTTAAACTAATACTGGGGAACAGCGTGTCTTAGGACAGCCTAAAGTCTAGAAATTATTTCCAGATTTTCAAAGAATGTTAAAATTGTACATTGGTCAGAGTTGAGAGTAAACAGTCCCAGTCTACCTCCTGACGTCTTGTTGCGTCCTTTTCCTGTCAGCTTTAGGCTCTGATTCTAATTGCTAGGTTTCACCGTGTGTCTCAATTCACAGTCCTGAGAGGAAGAGAGGATCTGATAAGCCAACATCATCTTTTCGTATAAGATCAGAGATTGGTTTCTGGCCAGCTCTGAGGGGCCTGCCGTGGCCGGGGTGTGGGTGGTCAGTGGTTGTTAGAACACATTTCTGTCGAAACCTTTCTGGTCCTGCTTGAATAGCCACAGCTCTTTGGAGCACATTCTATTTTATTCAGATCATTGATGTCATTTTCATAATTAAAACAACAAAGAGCTTTGAGTCTGTCGGAGATGATGGTTCTGTGAACCCAAAAAGAGATTTTTGCTTATTCTCCTCTAGCCTTTGAGCTCTGATTTATGTTTAAAATACAGTCATGTGTCACTTGATGACGAGGATACATTCTGAGAAATGTGTTGTTAGACGACTTTGTTGTTGTGTGAACATTAGGGAGTATACTTACACAAACCGAGATAGTATAGCCTACTGCACACCTTGTCTGTATGGTACTCTCCTTGCGGGACTACCGTCGTACACGTGGTCCATGATGGACTGAAACGTCATTATGCGGTGCATGACTGTATATTTAAAATAATTTCTCAGGTCTCCAGGGAAACCAGGCAGTGTCTCTCTAGTTGAGTTTAGTTAAATCACTTCACTCTTAACAATCCAAAGACCTGGAAAGGAATGCCTGTGTGTATTGACTTAAAGGGATGTCTATGAAGTGTTATATTTTTTTAAAAAACAGGTTGCACAGGAATATATTTAGAGGATGACTCCATTTTTTAAAATAAGAGAACAGTTGGTTGTATTTGTGGAGGGGGGTGTGTGTGTGTGTGTGTGTGTGTGTGTGAAAAGACATGGAAAAGTACCTATCAAATTCTCAACATTACTTCAGGGTGGGGACGAAGGAAAATTATTAACATTTTTCTTACACATCTGTATCTTGTTTGACTTGTGTAGTGAGCAAATAATTCAGATAAAGTGCTTTTTAAAAGACCCAAAAGATTATGGGTTTCTTCAGGCCCAAGGCAGAATCCCTTAGACGAAACTTCAGAATATAAAGATCTATTTGTTTTATAATGGAGAAATCTTATATTTCATTTTTAATCTCTTCTACCAGGTAATACACAGCATATTTGTATTGTTAAATCTTTTGTAAAGCATAGATGATTATTACCTAATGCTTGGTTTAAGAATTCCTAGATTTTGAAGAATGGAGCATTTAAAAAGAGTATCGCATCAGAATCAACAACATAAAGTTATCAAAGACAGCTAGGGTTTGTGTTTAAAGCCCACCTACATTTCTACTATTGTATTGTAAAAATTGGCAAAGATACCAGAGTAAATGTTATATTCCTGTGAGTTTCTTCAGGTGAAAGTTTTACTTAATTTAGAATCTTGTGTACTTTAGAGCAAATAAAGATGATAAATTAAATCACATGGTTTGGATTTTATTCAGGTGCAAACACTCAAGGTAAAGAAAATTCTTGAAACCATCGACAACTGTTTCATTTTGTTTTAAAAAGTAGCCATATTTTATGTAAAATTTCCATTTGGGGCAAAATTTTGTGCTTTAAGTTATTTTTTTGTTGGTAGCACTCTGTATAGCATATTTTTAAGTTGGAATTTAGAATATTTATTGACTGACTTAAAGTCAGACTGTGTTGATTGAAAATAGAACAGGCCACATGTCCAACTAAAAGCTGTTAGCTGTGTTTAGAAACTAATCTAGTAAAATACCCCCAATTAAATTTTATTTTTACTGATTGTTTAAGAAGAAACTTATGCCTGCATAAGTCTTCTTAGGTAGCCTGCATTTCTGAAGTCGAACACGTGACATTCGTGAAGGCCATGTAAACAGCAGAAGCTGCCAGTGTTTTACACTCCACACCACTGGCCCTGCTGGCCAAGAGCCTGGTACTTCCTGTCCCCTGCCTGTCAGTCCTCCTGAGCAGCTCCAGGGAGAGGCCCCCAGGTCGCTGTCGTGAGCTAAGTGCAGTGAGCTTCCAGCAGGCGGCGTGGGTCTCTCGATGGCTCATGTTGCTGGAGACCTGTGTGACGGTGGCTTCGAGGAGTACCCAGGTGACAATTGTGCACGAAGGATCCTCTGTCGGATTTGCCCAGTTTTAAAGTTACTTTCTGCTGAGAAACACTGAGGTTACTAAGTTATCCAGCCTTCAGAGTGTGGGTATCCAGTGTTATAGGAGCATGATAAATAAACACTAGTGTTAGGTGCCATTCTACATTATTTTTTTCTTAAAATGTACTACAGGTATCCACGTTGGTAAAGCTTAGAAAGTCTCGTTACTAATTGGCTTGGTGCTGCACCTGTAGCTTGAGTGTTTCTTTCAGTCGGTGAATTATTAGGGGTTTTCATTAATTTGTGTGCATGTAAAAATGTTTAGGTCATATTCTTAAAAATTCCTTCTAATGTTTTTCTATTTTATTTTATTTTTTTGTGAGGAAGATCGACCCTGAGCTAACATCTGCCAGTCCTCCTCTTTTTGCTGGGGAAGACTGGCCCTGGGCTAACATCCGTGCCCATCTTCCTCCACTTTATATGGGACGCCGCCACAGCATGGCTTGCCAAGTGGTGCATTGGTGCACGCCCAGGATCCAAACCGGCGAATCCCCGGCCGCCGCAGCGGAGCGCACGCACTTAACCGCTTGCGCCACTGGGCCGGCCCCATGTTTTTCTATTTTAAAGATTGGTCTTTAAGGAATAAATTTTATTTATGGCAATAAATATGATTGCTTCAGTTCCTTTGCTTGGTAATTTTAAAGCCACAGATAGCGCCTGACACATAGTGGTATTAAATGAAAAAAAGACCCTATAACTCTTAACATCATTTGTCTTTCATGAAAAAACCTAAGGATTTTCCTTAAACAGCCTTTGGAATCAGTCTTGATGTAGAAGTCTACAAGCACGCTGTAAGTGTTTGGGAAATGAAAGAGTGAGCAGTCGTAGTCCCAGTTACTCACCTTCTCTAGCCTCACATTCTTCACTAGTAAAATCTTGATAATAGAGCAGAATTCTTAAGATTAATGTGTGGATTCGGTGAAATCCTAAAGCTCGTATTATAGTGTCTGGCCCGGTACAAACAGGGGAAGAAGAAGCAGGAGAAATAATGATTATCATGAATGAGAATCTTGTCTTACTTTTCGAGTTTTTAGTTTTCTTGCATTTTTTGGATTTGTTTTAATACTAAGTTAAAGACAATGTAAACTTTATTGAGTAAATGTTCACCAAGCTTCTGCAGTCTGCAAAGTTGAGTGCTAGATGAGGTGAGGGATATAGAAATGTATTTAAAATCAGCAACAGCCACGGTTCTTGCTCATTAATACTCTAGCAGGAGAGTTGAAACGTGCATTCACCTTAGGAAGAATGATTACTATGTTCCAAGCATTTGCAAAACATTCTATAAATACTTATTTTATCCTCAAGACAGCCTTAAGAGCCATGAGGCAGGTGCCGTTATTAACCCCGTTTTACAGAGCAGGATACTGATGGTCAGAGTGGTGAGCAAATTAGTGTCCTAGCCACTAACTTGATGAGCAGTTTGAACTCAGGCCATCTGACTCTTGAGCCTGTACTCTCACCTTCTGTATTGTTCTATTATATCATAATGAGCGCTGTCATTTGAGATACACACACCATGTGTGGTCCCTTATACAGGAGGAGAAGTTACTTTTGTCTGCGGGGAATCAAGGAAGTGGCATTTTAGTTATCCTTGAAGAACAAGCGTAAGTTGGAGAATGGAGATTAAGAAATTGCTAGAGAAGGGAGTAGCAAGCATATGTTTAGGGTGAAAGAGAAGAAAAGGAGGTGTAGGGCAGTATCAAACAGTCTAGTTTAACTGGAACAGAAGATGCATGAAGAGAAATAGTGGAAGATAAGAATAGCAAGGTAGCCTGAAGCCAAATTAGAGAGGGCCTTGAGTGCCGGGATAAGGCCTTTGGATTTTATTTTGTAGGCAGTGGAGTGGCATAACAAGAACTCTGTCCATGCACATGTGTGTGTGCTTAATCACTTTTGCAGTACAGTTTAGGATAGTTTGGAAAGAGAAGACACTACTGACAAGAAAACCAAATAGGAGTTTATATAGGGTAGGTGTCCATGCAAGTTCTTTATTTCCCCTTCTACATGGAAAATCTGTTGAAGGCAGGGATTGGGTCCTCTTTACCTTTGTATCGCCCATGATGTATTTCACATAGAAGTGAGGAAAGGCAGCAAGGGAAAGGAACAAATTTAAATGTAGTAGAAACCCAAAAAGAAATGGAAGACTTCAGTAGATCAGGTAGCTCAACTGGAAAGGTGATTAAAGAGCTTTCACTAAAAAAAGCACCAGGTCCAGAGGGTTTCATGGTTGACTTCAATCTAACCTTTAAAGACAGGTGACACCAATGTACTTAAACTCGTCCAGGCCATAAAGGAGATTGAAATTTTTATAACTCACTTTATGAATCCAACATAACTTTAATAGCAAAAGATGGCATAAAAAAGAATATTATATTTTCTTTTTATATTATATTTTCTACTGTACTACTACTACTTTCTATCTTTCTTTTTATATTATATTTTATATTATATTTCTATATTTTGTACAAAATTATATTTTCTACACCACTGGCCGGTGGTGTAGTGGTTGAGTTTGTGTGCACTGCTTCGGTGACCCAGGATTTGCGGATTTAAATCCTGGGCACAGACCTATGCACCACTCATCAAGCCATGCTGTGGCAGCATCCCACATAGAAAATAGAGGAAGATGGGCACAGATGTTAGCTAAGGGCTGATCTTCCTCACCAAACAAAAAGAAAAGAAAAGAAAATTATAGATGATTCTCGTTAATGAATATAGACACAAATATTAGCAAATTGCATCCAGTAGTATGTGGAAAAAACAAGACGACTTCTAGGAGTAAAAGGGTAGTTTTATATCATAAAATATATTTATATGATTTATTACATTGCAACAAAATAAAAGAGGAAAAAAATACATTGTCAATAGATTACTGAAACATCATTAGTATAATTCAGCAGCCATTCCCTATTTAAATCTCTGATAGGAAACAAAGGAAATAACTGAAATATGATAAGGACTGTTTATCAAAACTCAATGGCAGGGCCGGCCCCGTGGCTTAGCGGTTAAGTACGCGCACTCCGCTGCTGGCGGCCCGGGTTCGGATCCCGGGTGCGCACCGACGCACTGCTTCTCCGGCCATGCTGAGGCTGTGTCCTGCATACAGCAACTAGAAGGATTTGCGGCTATGACATACAACTGTCTACTGGGGCTTTGGGGGAAAAATAAATAAATAAAAATTAAAAAAAAAATCTCAATGGCAGTTATCATTCTAAGTGGCAAAGTAATAAAGCATTTTCAATTAAAATCAGAAACCAGAGAGATGCCTACAGTTTCCATTATTTTTCAACATTTCTTTGGTATACTAGTGAATACAAACACAGACTAAATTTATTTTTAAATTATCAGTTTAAAAATAATAGTTAAAATTTACTGAATGCTTTCTATGTGCCAGGTGTTGTTTCTGAGTGCTTTACGGATATTAACTTATTTCATCTTTGTGCCAGTTCTAAGAGGTAGATGCTGTTCCCACCATGTGACAGATGGGGAAACGCAGGCACAGAGAAACAAACTAACTTGCTCAGGGTCATGCAGCTGGAACGTGGAAAAACTGGGATTCAAAACCAAGACCTGTGGGCTCCAGAGCTCACTCACTTAGCCACTAAGCTGCACTCAACAGTCATTGGAAAAGAAGAGAAGATCACCCTTCTTTACTGGTGCCATGATGTTATATGTCGAGAAAAACCAAGATACTAGTTTCTATAAAAAATAAAATTAATAAGAGCATTTATTGTGGCTTGCTATAAGACAAACATACTAAAGTCAGTAGTTTTGCCCTGTACTGGGTATAAGAATCTAGAAATGAGGGTGAAAAAAACCATTCCATTCTCAACAATGCCACAAGTATAAATTATTTGGGAATAAATTATGTGAGAAAGACACAGGACTACGTAAAGAAAGCTATGAAATCTTATCAGAGGACATAAAACATGGTACATCCTTCCATTTGTTCACATATTATTTTATTTTGTGTTAAAGACAACATGAAAATGTCAATTAACTCAAAATTAATTAGTAAACTTAATACAATTCCAATTAGAATCCTCACAGGATTTTTTTGTGGGAGAGTGGTGGATGACACTATCTTTAGCTACATATGAAAGAACAAATGTCTAGAAGAGCCATTAAAGTATGAAAAAAAATGAATTGTTGGGGCAGTAAGGAAAGCTTGCTTTACCAGATATCAGAATACACAATAAGCCACTGTAATAAAAATCAATATGGTTTTGGCAGAGAAACAGATTAATAGAAGTACACAGGACCTAGAGAAAGTGAATATCTGACAAAAGTGATATTTCAGATCAGTGGGGAAAGGATGGCTTATTTATTAAATGCTGACAAAATTAGGTATCTATTTGGAAAAAGAATTGGACCTCTACGTCATGCATTATGTACCGATAAAGATAAGAGAACTAAATATGTTATTGGCAAAATCCTAGAAGACTGTATGTTTAACTCAGGGTTGAGTAAGGCCTTCTTAATCGAGATAGGAAACCTAGGAGTTATAAAATAAAAGGGGGATATAGTTGACTATGACATCAAAATTAAATACTTTTATATAGCAACAGACACCACAAACCAAGTCAGTAGCACCAGAGCTGTGAAGATGCATCTGCAGTGCAGATAGCAGCCAAAGGGCTGATATTATTATACAGAGAGTTCTTACAAAGTGACAAGAAAATGATGACCCAGTAGAAAAAGAGGCAAAGATATAAACACACCAACAAACATGAAAAGATGTTCTAATTCAGAAGTAGTTAGAGACATGCAAATTAAAGTAACTTGAAACTCAAGATTGAAAGGAACTGCTGCATCTATTGCTGATAGGAATGTGGTGCAAGTTTGTGTCGTATATTGCGTGTATACGTCATATATTGCATATAAATTATTACAGATTTTGAAAAGCCCTTGGGCAGTAGTTATATAATTAAAAATGCACGTTCCCTCTAACCCCATTCCTAGACTCAATCCCATAGGAAGTAGAAGAACTGGAATTTAAGAATGTGTGTTAGAAGTGTCTATTGCAGCATTGTTTGAAATGATGGCAAAAAAGAAAAAAGAGACCAAGTTTATGTTCATTATGGGGGACTAGAATAAATTTAAGTACATCTACACTGTGGAATATTACACGACTATTGTAAAGAAAGATTTAGAGCTGCTGTACTAGATAACTTGGAGGGATGTCCACGTAGTGATACTGTTGAATAAGAAATAAAGATGCAGGTAAGTAGGGATAATATTGAATGTTTGTAAGGCAATTGCTCCTTAATCCCGTTATTTGTATGTGTACTTGAACTATGTCTGTAAGTATGAAAAAAAATATAGAAAGATTATACCTACCAATTTGTTAGTACGTATTAATGGGTGGACAGGGAAGGAGGAATGATGGGCAGGGAAGGAGGAAAACATTTAAAAAAATATTTTTTTTAAAGGCTGCACTTGAGGAAGACTCAGAAGAAGCCTAGCATTCATATAACCCAGTTTATGCAAAATGTGTTTGTGCACGAGAGGGTTAGGAAGGACAAAGCTCTAGACTTGTGGGGCTGTCTGTGTGTGTCGTCAGGGAAGAGAAGTGTGCTGCAGACTGAGTGTGTGTGATGTAGTGAAAAGAACCGTTGAGGTGAGTGTCTTCAGATGTCAGTCCACCTTGTTTTGGAATTATAACCCTTGGTTTAAAATCATTTGTTGTAGGTAAAGTATTAAAGGTTCCATTTTTCTAGATGACCTTAGCCTCATGGGGAAAATTAATGGGGATTTATGGTAAAGTGCTAGCTGTGTTTTTAAACCAGCTGGTTTGTGACTGGTGGAAGTGTGCACACATGAAACATGCTGGCCGTCTTTGATCCTGATCTGCTGCTGCCTTCTAGTCTGGGCTTGGATCTGGGGGCTTGTGTGATAGGTAGTATGGCCCCACCCCAGGCCTACTGGGTTGTCACAGCCCTCCAAGTGATTCTGAGGCACAGGCAAGTACCAGGATCAGAACCCTGGGCTGTCCGCTGTCCAGTACCTGAAAACTGCTTCCTGGTATATTTTGTCCAGTTTTATAGTTGTTTACCGTGGAAAAATAAGCCAGAAGTTGAGACCCATGTAGGCCTGAAAGTCCAACTCAGTGTCACCTCTTGCCCAGTCCTGGAGGAAACTCAGAACTAAAGGCTTTATCTCCATTTTATCACCAGCCCTCAAAACTCAGGCCCTCAGTGGTGGATCACATTGTAGCCAGAGGCATTTTCCTCAGGGTCTACCCAGAATCTCACAGTGGAGGTATTCTCTGTGTACCCAAAGCCGGGCAGGGGCCTTTACTAAGCAGAGGCTTAGTAAAGGTAGTGTGCTCAGCTAGCAAGGACTGACCTAATAAACGGGCGAAAGCTGTCAAAACTCTAAGTCGCCTCTTTGTGCCTTATCAGAATCCTTTGGCTTTAATCTTCTACTTGTACTTGTTTGAGCTACATCCCATCTTCGAGTGATAAGTGGCAGAGTCTCTTCAGAACCTGTGTAATGATTTTGATTTTGAACCTTCGTGGCTGCCAAAGGCAGAGTGGTGTGGTGCACACAGCGAGACTTTGGGATTGAGGTTGTTAATTCGCCTCTCATCAGCTTTACCAGTTTAAGCCACCTTACTTAATCCTTCTGAGCCTCTTTCTTCTATAAGATGGGGATAATCTTTACCCTGGAGTGCTGTTGTCAGGATTACATAAGGTAACATATGCCAAGCCCTAGAAGAACGTCAGTAACTTTCAGTTATTTTGCTTTCTGTTATTTTGCTCGCCGTTTGTTACTCTTTTTATCAGGAATTCAGGTTACTTGGGAAAGCATCAGTAGGTAACATAAACAGAGGTGTGGATGATTTTGCAAATGGCTCCAGTCACACTGAGCTGTCTCCATTAGAGCAGTCCTTCTGGAAATGGGTAAGCTCTAGTTCTCGTGTGAGTTGAGAACAAGTGCTGATGCTTCCTTGTGAGTTAGCGTGGGGAACTCTTGAAATCTGTGGGCCCCCACTTCCTATGTCCATCAGCCCCACTCACATGACTGTGTCCCACACAGTCCCTGACAGCTGAGGTGACAGCAAGTGCTGCCAGCCCAGGAGAACCGAGCCAAGGCCTTTAGAGAGCCTTTCAAGGCTGGATCACTTGGCAGCCTCGCCACTAGACCTGTTTTTCAACTTGGAGGAAGAATATCCTGGACATGTTTGTATTTCCTGACCAAAACCAGCCATTGACGTCAAGAGTTACCTCTGTTGTTAAGAAGTTATACCTTTGTGTTTTTCTGTTCTTTAGCTTTACATGTTATTGAGCTTCAGAGAATATTTATTTTTACCAGTTTTGAATCAAATATCATCATCTTCTTGAATTTGGATAACACTTTAATGTTTTGAAATATATTCTATCTATATATATATATTTTTAATTTTATCTTTATAAAAACCTTGTGAGTTAGCCCTTACAGGTGCATCTCTATTTTTTTGTGAGGTAAGTGAGGCTCTAATATGTGAAGTGACTTGCCCAAAGTCACACAGTTCTTAAGTGGAGCCAAAAAGTTCCAGGTCTTCTGACTTTGTCCAATGCTTTTTCTATTGTGCTGTGGTGACTGGGTTGTATGGGGTGGAGGTGGGGAGCAGGTTTAGAAGAAATTCCTCCAGTCACTGGTTTTCAGGTAATGAGAAGTGTTTCTCCTTTTCCTGAGAATATCAGTTGAACTGTATTAGAGTTTATAATGCCTTTTACAGTAAGAGCCAAAGGGCTTTTGCGTATATAACTTTTCATCTTTTATCTAACCTTCCCATCTGATGTGTCTAAAGACCTGCATTGAACGTGGGTAAGGAGAGGAGAGGAGGGAGGAAGCCAGGCAGTCCAGGAGTTAGTTGTACAAATGGCCTGAGTGGAAGGTGCCAAGTGCCCTGAAGGTGCCCCAGCCAGCCTCAGGCCTGCAGGTGACACACACCTGCCCCTGTTGGAACGCCGGCACCCAGCTTTTCATTCTGGCCTTAGGAGGGAGATGTTGGGAAGGTTGAGAAGGATCCATATATAGAGACTCTAGAAATACTCATCAGTGGTGCTCAGTAACAGAACTTCTGTTGGCAAAACCCACAACACTGTCCGCTGCAGCCATCGGTCCAGTGGATAAAACTGCCTGACTTAAAGCATTTTCATTTTTGTGCCCTCAAATGGCATATTGCTCTCCCCTCCCTTCCTCCCTTTATTCCAAAAGATAGGGACCGATTCTCTTCTTAAGGTTGGAAGTTTCTGTATTGTTTGTAACAGTGGAGTCGCGTGTCCCGAAGTTTTTCCCAGCCACCTCCACAGGCCTGAAGGCTTCTGGATAGAGCTCTGTGAAGATCACCACTTGTAAACAGAGAGAATGTAGAGAGAAATTTAATATAACTAACTGGAATTTCAGATCAGCACATGTTTGTTGAGGAGTAGCCATATGCATGGTATAGTTCTCTGATTGGTAATTTATTGTCGTTGATAGTTATTGATGGTGACAGGATGAAAATACTACTGAACGATGTCTTGCCAGCTTTGTGACCCTAGCAAAGTTACTTCAATTCTCTGTGCCTCAGTTTCCTGTTCTATAAATGGGGAAAATAATAGTACCCAACTCAAAAGTTTGTTGTGAAGATTAAAGGGGTTAATATATGTAGTGTGCTTAGAGAAACGCCTTGCGTAAAGTAAGTGCTTTGTAAATATTAGCCATTATTATGTAATTGAATCAATGTTATGTACTAGGCTGTCACTGAATCATATCAGCGTTAGCTGTCGCTGTCGTCATTATATTTCAGACATGTGAGCTTTGGAAATTAAAATCTTTGAAAATAAGAATTTAAGAATTAGTTTTAAGTTTTTGGTCTTCTACAGTCATATAAACAAAAACATTTTATATTTTGGACTATAGAAATTCAGTTTTTGATAACTTTTATTTATGATTTAAAACTATAAATTAGGTTTCCTTTTCTATTTTAATTTAGTGGCATTTTAATTCCTATGCCAATTGAGGATTAAAGAGATTCTAAGGGCTAAGGCCAAAATCCAAAAAATTTAATTTGTTGTCTACGTGGGAAGTTCCTTTAGCAAAAGTGGTGTTTACTTTTCAAATTATGTTTTTGAAAATTAACTTGTTCTTAAATAAACAACATAAGTACATTGGTTTAAGTAAGTCTTGAAAATATGCTCTTTACCTCCCTTGTGGGGAGGTGGAATTTGAAAGAGATGAGAGTAATTTGGAAAGGACCGCCTTATAATGCTTGTGTAGCTTTGAAAAAGGAGTTGAAAAGCAAACATTTTTAATAATGTAGATTATTTTTGGATGCTCGAAGCTGTACCTTTATTAATCTTTACTTGTAATAGACTACTACTAGACTATTACTCAAGTAATACAAGTTATTGTAAAATAAAATATTCAGACAGTTTAGCCAAAAGTATTTAGAATTCTTTCTTGGTCACTTAAACAAGCCATAAATCTGGTATTAATACAGAACAGGGTACAGATGTGGTCAGTATTGAACCTTAGCCAGCATAGTTACTTGCAAAAACATCTGATCATCTCCATTGTTTAAGTAATGAAGGATATGATATATAATCTTTTTTCTGTGAAAAAGAATTTTAAAACATTAATTAAGCAGGGAGTTCAGTATACTACTCTGATTTCTTGAGAAATTCGTTTTTCTATAGCAATTTCATGTCACATTGTCCTGGTTGCAGACGCTCCTTATTCCCATGTTCACTTCACCCTTTCTGTTTTCAGTGATTTAGCCCTGCGGAATTGTTTTCTGACCTCGGACTTAAATGTGAAAGTGGGAGATTATGGGATAGGATTCAGCAGGTACAAGGTAAGCCAACGGTTTAAGGGTCTCTCCTTAATCTGATTTAATTTCATAGGTGGTAATATCACAAAACAATGCTCCGTTTGTGAAAGAGGGGATAGGAATCTTGGTCGTGTTACCATTTGGAGAGGGGTTCCTTCCAGTCATTTTAATGGTAGTGTTGGCTTCTGATGTGTAGCTTCTGATGTCTAAATCTGTGGCTTTGTGCCTGAGGTTTTGTGACAGCTTTCCAAATGCTTTGTTTAAAAAGACTTATACACAGTGTAATTGATATAGTTTGATGGTGCGTAATAAATTTTAGTATGGACACATGGGCAACAATTATTACCACTTGTATAATAAAAATACGTGTCACATAAATATTTCTGTTATGTGTTCAGTAAAATTTCGGCTCATGTTCAGTAAGCTTGGGATTTGGATTTTTAAACTCTGTCATAAATATATCCCCAAAGAAAATTAGAAGTTGATGAAGTTTTCATTTGTGTGTGTTTGTGTAGCCCAGCTGAGATAACATGATGTGAGGCAGAGAATGCGATTGTGCTGGCTCCATGCTGTCAGGGACCTCGGATAAGCCACTTGACCTCCACTTTCTAAGCAGCAACATGAGGATAATATCTGTTCTGTCTTAGGGAGTTCTGGTGAGGACCAAAGGGATCATATCTCACAGTACTTTGTAACTAAAAAATATTATGCAAATATAAGTTGGTTATTTGTTTACATAATAGCTCTCTTGTCTTGAGTGCTTGCTGTATACCAAGCACTATGACGTACTTGACTGCATGATCTCATTTAATCCTCACTGTAAGGAGAGGTAGGTATTGTATCATCCTCATTTTACAGATAAAGAAAAAGGCTTAGTCTATTTGTTGCTTGCCCAGAGTCACATAGCTGGTAAATGGTTGAACGTGGACTTACAACCCAGTCTGTCAGATTCTAAAGCCTGCACTCTTATTCGTTAGCCAGCACCACTCCCCTATTTGGGGTGTAAGGCCCAGCATATTTTAAAAGATGTTTTGCTCAGAGTCTGTGTTCTGTGCATCAGACACGGCGTACCTTCCTTTTCCAGGAAGGATGACTGAGTGAGCGTTCATGGCTCAGAGACCAGCTCATGAAGCCCAGGAGGCTTCGGAGAAACCCTCACCCACCTTCTGCCCAGAAAGTCTCTCGTCATGCCCACTTCTTTTTCTGATATGTCTTTTGGGTTAAGTATGTGTGTTCTGAGAATGACCTGAAATTAAATCATTGAGCTCACTAAAAGTGTAATAGAATTCAAAATTCTGTATGCTTTCTAATAAAACAGGAGGATTATATTGAAACAGACGATAAAAAAATTTTCCCTCTGCGATGGACTGCACCAGAATTAGTAACCAGCTTTCAAGACAGACTGCTAACTGCAGATCAAACTAAGTATAGTAATATCTGGTATGTATAGATTTACTGTTCTGTTAGGCTTTTGTGTAGCCAAGTCCTACCTTCTTTCTCCTTGAGAACTTTCATAAGGGAAAGTAATTGAATAAGATGTAGGAACACAAGAGTGCCTGATGGTATGAAAAAGACAATTTATTGACATCATAGCAATTATCACAATTGCGATGATATAATTAACTTTTCTCTTACCCATTTGACAGTAATAAGCTCCGTAAAAACGAGAACCAAGTCTGTTTTCTGTGCCTGACACAGGGCCTGGCATATAATAGAGGTTTAATTGATATTTATTGAAGTGAATGAAAAAACAGAAAGAAGTTTGGACTATTATGTAATACTGTGATTTATAGGAGGTCAATTTAATGGAAATTGAAAAGATGTGTCTAAGTTTTTGACTAACAATTTTTATTTTAGCTTTCTTATTTTATACCTACATTTTTTATGTTATTGTCCTGCTTTTTCTGTTTTCTTTTTCTCTTCTTGCCTTCTTTTGGATTGATTTTTTTTTAACTGTTTTTTTCCTCTTAGTTTTGGAGCTGTATTCTCTATTCCTGTACTTTTGTTGGTTACCGTAGAAATTATACCATGTATACTTCACTTACCTCAGTCTAATATTAGTTTGTCTTGGCCTTTCTGATCAATACAAGGACCTTAGAATACTTTAACTCAGTTTAACTATACACCACACACACATGCAATTATATGTTTTTGTTGGGTGTTTAAATTTTTCTTTTTAACCGCACAAGACCTTGTTATTGTTTTTTTAGCATCATTGTTTCTTTAGGTTTATCCACGTAATCAAATCACTTTGTTCTTTCTCCTGTTTTTTTTGTAATCTCAGACCTTCCGTCTGGGATCATTCTCCTTTTGCCTGAAGTATGTCCTTCAGAATTTCCTTGAGTGAAGGTCTGCTGGTAACAGACTCTCAGTTTTTTGTAGGTTTGAGCATACTTTTATTTTGTCCTCATTCTTGAAATACGTTTTTGCTTGATGACAGTTATTTTCTCTCAGCATATTGAAGATATTCTACTGTCTTCTGGCTTCCATTGTTGCTATTGAGAAGTCAGCTGTAAGTCTACCTAAGCTCTTTGAAGGTAATGTGACTTTTTCCCTCTGGCTGCTTTTAAACTCTTCTCTTTGTCTTTTGTTTTT
This sequence comes from Diceros bicornis minor, assembly GCF_020826845.1. Lineage (NCBI taxonomy): Eukaryota > Metazoa > Chordata > Mammalia > Perissodactyla > Rhinocerotidae > Diceros > Diceros bicornis. Next base: position 8,284,852 of record NC_080765.1, on the reverse strand, counting down.
TGTAGTTTCACTATGATGTGTATGGGTGTGGATTTCTTATGTTTTTATGCTTGGGATTTATTCGGCTTTTCAAATCTGTAGGTTGGTGTTGTTCTTAGCTCTTACCCTTCAAATATTGCCTCTGCTCCATTTTCTCTCCTTTTGAAAGCCTAGTGAGACATGTGTTATGCCTTTTTGCTCTGTGTTCTGCCTCTTAATCTCTCTTTTATATATTCCATCTCTGACTTTCTGTGCCACATTCTAGATAATTTTTCAGACCTAGGCTCCAGCCACTAATTCTCTCTTTTTAAAATTCTCTCTTCATGGGCCGGCCCCGTGGCTTGGTGGTTAAGTGCGCGTGCTCCGATGCTGGTGGCCCGGGTTCGGATCCCAGGCGCGCACCGAGGCACCACTTCTCCGTCCATCCTGAGGCCGTGTCCCACATGCAGCAACTGGAAGGATGTGCGGCTATGACATGCAACTATCTACTGGGGCTTTGGGGGGAAAAAATAAATAAAAATAAAATCTTTAAAAAAAAAAAAATTCTCTCTTCAGCTCTGTCTATTCTTCTGTTAAATCTCTCTATTAAGTTTTATAGTTCAGTTATTGATTTTTCAGTTTTGGGAGGTCTATTTCATTTTTAAAAGTTTGTCCCTGTGCTTTTAATAATTGGATTCTGATCTGCATCAGATAATTCCAGTATCTGAAGTCTTTGTGGATTTGATCTTGCTGGTTCTTGATGGTTACTTGTTTCCTTGGGGACCTTTTCGTGGTAAAGATTTTGGAAACCTAGAATCGCAGTACATTATTCCAGAGAGGATCTACACTTGCTATTGGGTACCTGGGTGTCCTGCCATAAGGTCACTATACAAGTCCAGGGCTTTGTTTTTCAACTTGAGATTTTTTGGACCATTTTTTGGAGTGGTCCAAAAAAATCTATGAATTTAGGCTGCAAATCGAAGTAAGGGCCAGCTCTGTGGTTATGACTTCTTAGGGACTACCCTCCCTATCGCTTACACATACACACACACACACACACTCGTACTCTCACGCTCATACAAACACTCACTCACAGCACCTCAGTGCCAAGACAGCATGCCTTTCAGGCTCCTGAAGGTCGGTAGGGGCAGGTTTATTCCCACTATGAGGAGGTCTCCCTGTGAGACCCTTTACCTTGGGCAGGCCTAGGCTTTGGCCTGTCCACCACCACCATCACCCCCATCAAGTCTTGTAAACCTAAATCACAGAAACCCAAGTTCTGTGCTTCAGCAAATGCTCCAGGGCAAAGGTGGTTTTAGTGTTCTACTTAGTTCTTGAAGTTCTAGATTTTGTCCTGGCAATTCCTTATCTTATCTGCTCTTCAGTGCCTTTAAGAAGATGTGTTTTATGCTTTATCCATATTTTTAATGTTCTTAGCAGGGGGATTTCCCTGAAAACTTAGCCTGCATTCCCAGATGCAGAGCCTGCCCCTTGTTTCTGACAGTTTGGGAAGTGTGTGGTGGCAGGGCTGGCAGCAGTGCCAGCTCCCACCACAGGCAGGGGCCACACTGCCCCATGCCAGGGGTGAACAAGAGGGAATTCTGTCAGAGAGTTTGGTGGAAGAGGGGACAAGAGCTACAGGACATTTTTCCTCCCAGAAGAAATAGGCTTGGAGGTACTCAGGGAGGCACAAGCCAGTGTGAGGGGAAGAGTTGAATACACAGGAGAAAGAGGAGGTGATTGGTGGTGAGTATACCGGAGGAGACTGGAGGGACAGAATAGAGAGCTCCAGGGCAGGGACTGACCTTGAGCAGGAGACGCATCCCATCTTTCTCTGTGGCCTGTCTGAGGAGATAAGGAAGGGATGCTCCAGAAATGTGTTAGATGTGGTGGGGTGGGGAGTGCAGAAAGTCAGTGCTTCCTGTTCTCTGAAAAACAAAGTGAGACAGGGCTGGGGAGGGGTCTGGTTTGGGAGTGGGCCTTGTTGGGGGAGGGTAGGGGAGTGAAATCAGGGCTTTGAAGAAGTTGAGCCAGGTAGAGTTATGTACCCAAGGTTAAGCTTTGTGGTGGTAACACTCATTTTGCTGCGAATCATACACCACCTTTGTGGTCTTTAATATTTCATGTGAATTTCTTACTGTTCTCAGTTAAGTTGTAAGGTCCCTCAAGTGGTTGACAGTTTCTTAAACTTCTTTTGTATCCAAAACAGCCCTTTGCCCCTAGCAGTTCTCTGCCCAGGAGAAAGCACTTCTTACCTGAATTGGACTGGGAAATTTGAGTCCCTTTGTTTTCTTTGATAGAAGTGATCTCTCAACTTAGATACTGAATATGCTGATTTTTTCACTGATTTTTGAAATTAGCATAAGAGAATTTAGCTTGTAAGTTATATTGTATTATACAATGTCAAATAATAAATTTTTTGTGTGTATGAGGAAGATCAGCCCTGAGTTAACATCCGATGCCAATCCTCTTTTTGCTGAGGAAGATTGGCCCTGGGCTAACATCCGTGCCCATCTTCCTCTACTTTATGTGGGACACCGCCACAGCGTGGCTTGACAAGCAGTGCGTTGGTGCACGCCCAGGATCCGAACCTGCGAACCCTGGGCTGCCGCCAAAGCAGAGTGCGCACACTTAACCACTGTGCCACCAGGCCAGCCCCCTCGAATAATAAACTTCTATTTATTCAATATAGTTTATTAATCAAATAAGCATTCTGGTGGGTATCGATCAAAGTCATGTAAACCATCAGTACCCAAACTGGCTGGATGTCAGGATCACTGACATTTTCTTTTCTTTTCTTTTCTTTTCTTTTTTTTTGTGAGGAAGATTGGCCCTAAGCTAATCATGATCACATTTTTTTGTGTGTGTGAGGGAGATCAGCCCTGAGCTAAAATCTGTTGCCGATCTTCCTCTTTTTGCTTGAGGAAGAGTGGAAGATTGTCCATGAGCTAACATCTGTGCCAGTCTTCCTCTATTTTTTGTGTGTGGGATGCCACCACAGCGTGGCTTGATGAGCAGTGTGTAGGTCCACGCCTGGGATCTGAACCTGCAAACCCCAGGCTGCCGAAGTAGATGCTGAAGCAGAGCGTGAGAACTTAACCACTATGCCACCAGGCTGGCCCCACTAGAGAGCTTTTTAAAAATACAGTTTCCTAGGCCACACCTACATCTACCAACTTAGAGTCCTTGGGGTGGGTCCCAAATACCAGCGTGTTAGTTTAAAGCTTCCAGACAACGTAGATGATCAGCCAGATTTGGGAGCCATTTGCAGTAAATAGGAGACTAATACATGACAGAAGGCTCACAGTAAGTGGTGAGAAAGAAACGCAGAGGTGGTGTCGAGGAGGTGAAGAGTTAGTGTTCATCTGACTTGAGCAGCAGAGGCCATTTCCATGGGGACAGATCAGTGGGACAGGTCCGGAGAAGGGGTATTCCTTCCTGTGGGAACGGCTGCATACTGGAAGCATTGAGAGGCTCGGCAGGTGGCCTCTCTGGCACCCACATTAGCTGGCAGAGTAATGGAGAGAAGTCCCGTCATAATGGCAACAAAACCTGAACTACTTAGGAATAACTACAACAAGAAACATATGGGTCCCACAGGGAAGAGATTATTTGTTCATGGAAAGATTTCTTTTAGATATTTTCTGGTGTTTATTGCTATTGTGAATGGGATTGGTTTTCCACCAAGAAACTCAGAATTCAAGATATTTATCTTGTACCAGTCATTTTGCTGAACTCTTAAAACATTCTAATGATCTTTCAAATAATTTCTTGAGTTTTTAAGTTGACGATCGTATTACTTCCTCTCTATAATTATGCCTTTTATCTCTGTTTCATATTTTTTTGCATTGCCAGGTCTTCTAGAGAATTCAGTAGTAAATATGAGGAGGTATTCTTGTTGTGTTCTTCATTATAAGGGAAATGCCTCTTTTTTAAAATCATGTTAAAGAGCTATCTTTAATAACCTTTTCAGTACACACCTTGTCCTTAAAATTACTAATGACTGTACAGATAGAAGTGTTGGTGTGAGAAAATTTGACGTCTAAAGGGAGAAAGACATAACCATTTCTTTTTTCCGTAGGTCCCTGGGTGTGACGCTCTGGGAGCTTTTTGATAATGCTGCTCAGCCTTATTCCAACCTTTCCAACTTAGATGTTCTCAGCCAGGTCATTCGAGAGAGACACACAAAGCTCCCAAAGCCCCAGCTGGAGCAGCCTTATTCTGATCGATGGTGGGTGACTCCAGGTTTTGTTTGGTCATTTTCACAAGATAAGGAAATCCTGTTTTCATGGGCGTTAGTAGTTGTATATTCTCTATTCTTAAACAATGGATGTGATGAAAAGCAATCATTGGTATATCGTTCATGACTGATTTTAGAATTAACATCTGTTTTTAAAATGTGAGGTTATTTTTGAAATATGTTTAGAACAAGCAGGAATTTATATATTACATGCAATAAGAAAAAATATGAAGTCTGAACTAATTAGAAAAGTCGATATTAAGGGAGTTCCCTATCATGGAACTGTTTTAAAATGAGGGTGTTTATATAAGTGATATCTAATATGTGAGAAAAGAAATAGTATAAAAATGATAATATTTAAATTGTCTATTGAAACTAATTTGTATAATGTATGTTGAAATTTACAAAACAAACGTACTTCATTTACAGATTTACAGATTTACTTTTTATGAGTCCTCAGACCAGTTCTTACTCCATTTCCAACTCGGATCAGGTTCACCTCCCTTTAGACCTTTATCTGCACCTCCACATGCCCATCTGGCATTACCTCTGAAGCTTGGGACTCCTGCATGTAGGCACTGCTCAGGTCCCCAAGTTGCTAGAACTATTTTACCCACAATAACTTGACATTTACTCTGTAAACTTTGTGCTTTGAAGTTGTCTTTGTCTTCGCTTCTGCTCATGGCTACAGTTTAAGCTGTTGGCTATATTCATCCAAACCTTTGAAGACCCAGCTCCTGGTTGGGCTTCATTCTCTACTTTTTTCCCTCTACCGTCAGCTCCTTTTCTGAGCTAAGGAAACTACATGCTGCAGAAGATTGTAGTGTTACTTTTTATCAGGGGACTAGTCAGAGATTAGTTATAACAGTATTTGTCTGTGTGAATTCTCACAAAATAAAGTGAGTGAATCTAAAAATGTGAGACAAGTGCATTCTTTACTACATAGAATACGTGTGGCATTTAAGAGAAGAGCATGTTAAAACTGTTTCTAAATTCAGTGGATAGGTCACTAGATAAATACCAGAAGAACAAATGACAAAAGAGTTGCAGTGATATTGTGGAATGTCCTGAGAACACAAAAATTAGTCAGCCAAATTTTATATTTCTTCATTTCCTCTCTCACCGTGATTTCACCGTGAACTGAACTCCTTCGTGTGGTCGGCAGTGATTAAAGTATAGAAACTTTTGAGGTGTTGAGTCTTAGGGGTCCTTGTAAAGTCTTTTCTTATTTTAAAACGATTCATTAACAATCCATTAATTACCTCTCTTGCCTCACTCAGGTATGAAGTTTTACAGTTCTGCTGGCTGTCACCAGACAAGAGACCAGCGGCTGAAGATGTGCATAGACTGCTCACCTACCTGCGGATGCAAAGCCAAAGGGACTCAGAAGTCGACTTTGAACAACAGTGGAATGCTCTTAAACCAAATACAAATAGCAGAGACGCTTCAAATAATGCTGCATTCCCAATTCTTGACCATTTTACCAGGGAGCGGCTTGGTCGTGAAATGGAGGAAGTCCTCACCGTGACTGAAACCAGCCAGGGCCTGAGCTTCGAGTATGTCTGGGAGGCAGCTAAGCATGATCACTTTGACGAGCGCAGTCGGGGCCACCCGGATGAAGCCTTGTCCTACACAAGCATCTTCTTTCCAGTTGAAGTTTTTGAGAATTCACTTTCAGATCCTGGGCCCGGGAAACAAGATGACAGTGGCCAGCGTGTCCCTGTTAGAGCCCCCGGAGTGGTTCCCGTTTTTGATGCCCACAACCTTTCTGTTGGAAGCGACTATTACATCCAATTAGAAGAAAAAAGTGGGAGCAACTTGGAGCTTGATTACCCACCTGCACTGCTTACCACTGAAATGGATAATCCTGAAAGAAGAGGTGACGAGGCATCCCAGTTTCTGACACTGAGGAATCTTGAATTTGAGGAGTCCAGTACAGATGAGGATTTCTTCCAAAGCAGTACAGACCCCAAAGACTCCAGCATACCTGAGGACGCACATGTTACCACGGGCCCTGAGAGCCCTTTCAACAATATATTTAATGATCTTGACAAATCAGAGGATTTGCCCAGTCACCAAAAAATATTTGACTTAATGGAACTAAATGGAGTTCAGACTGACTTTAAGCCAACCACTTTACGTTCCACTTTGGATGACCCCAAAGAGTCAGTAGTAACATGCCACTTTGAGAAGGAAAAGCCCCATAAGCTTTTTGACTATGAGCCTCTTGGCTTATCAGAAAACCTTATGCACCAAGATAATTTTGATCCGCTGAATATTCAAGAATTATCAGAAAACTTTTTATTTCTTCAAGAGAAAAACTTACTAAAAGACTCATTGTCTAGCAAAGAACATATAAATGATCTTCAAATAGAACTTAAAAATGCCGGTTTTACTGAAACTATATTAGAAACTCCACATAGAAACTCTTTAGATACTGAGCTTAAGTTTGCTGAAAATAAACCAGGCTTTTCTCTGTTGCAGGAGAACATGAGTGCAAAGGGGAAAGATGCAGGTGTCATGCCCGTGGACAACACTTCAAACCTCTCATTGCAGTCTTCCCCGGAAGTGCAGGTACCTCCTACCTCACTTGAAACAGAAGGAACACCTCATAGTGTACCTCCAGATACGTTCCCAAAGCAGGGAGAAACCAAACCCACGTGTTTAGATGTCAGTATCCATGAAGACTTTCTCTGCCAAGAACTCAGTCCAGACTCTGTGACTGTCCCCGTTGAAACTCCCTTGACTGATGCCAGGACATCAGTTGGTGATAGGTCCCATGACTTGACTCACCAAAATGAGGAGGCCTTGAGACTACCCAAAAGTGACTCGGTTCTTGTTGACGACGTTTTTGCCAGTAAGGTGAGTATAGGGAGTAGTCTTCCAGAATTGAGACAGAACTTACAAAATCAACTGCTTTCTGAAGACCATCATAGTCATAGTCTGCTGGAGAAAAACTTGGAGGCTGTGGAGACTTTGAACCAGCTGAATTATAAAAATGCTACAAAAGACATGGGCTTGGTGTCTGCCTTTTCCTCGGATTCTACCAGTCAAGACAGCCTTTTAGAAGATAGCTTGTCAACACCCATTCCAACATCAGAACAGTCTGTGGAGACCCCAGACTCTCTGGATTCGGTGGATGTCCATGAAGTTTTACTGGGTTCTTTAGGCTCTCACACACCTCAGAAACTCTTGCCCCCTGATAAGCCTGCAGACAGTGGCTACGAGACAGAGAACTTGGAGTCCCCTGAATGGACTCTGCACCCTGCTCCCGATGGCACCTCAGCCTCTGAGGCGACCACAGCAGGCGACAGCGGTCGTGGCGGGTTGCCTCCCAACCCTGTCATCGTCATCTCAGACACAGCTGATGGCCACAGAGGGACAGAAGTGACCTCGCAGACTTTTACACCTGGTTCCCAGAGCTCACACAGAGACTCTGCCTACTTCTCAGATAATGATTCTGAGCCTGATAAGAAGTCAGAGGGGGTCCCAGGAACCTCAGTGTTGGCCTTGGCAATCGTAGCAGATCAGCCCTTGCCTGAGCCAGTCATCCCAGAGCAAAGTCCTGGCGACAAGGACAGTTGCCTGGAAACCAAAAATAGACAGCCAGACCAAAGTTGTCTATCTGCTTTGCAAAAGTCCAGTCACCTGGAATCAAGAGAAACGTCAGAACCAGCACTGACTGACATTTCCAAACAAATGCATCCTGAGGACGAGGCTGGCAGTCCCCTGAGTCTGTTGAACTCAGAGCTGAGCAGTGGTGATGACTTTGAGGCCCACGAAGAGCAGCCCTGCACGCTTGCCTCCGCTGGAACCAACACTAACGAACTCCTTGCGTTTGCAAGTTCCACCCTCCGCTCCAGCAGCCCATCGGCCTTGATGGTGGATAAGTCCTCGGGCAGCCACTCCGAGAGCCCCAAGCTGAAGGAGCCAGATATCGAAGGGAAATACTTGGGGAAACTTGGTGTGTCGGGGCTGCTCGACCTCTCCGAGGATGGAATCGATGCAGACGAGGAGGACGAAAACAGTGACGACTCTGACGAGGACCTGCGAGCATTCAACCTGCACAGCCTCAGCTCCGAGTCGGAAGATGAAACCGAGCACCCCGTCCCTGTGATCCTCAGCAACGAGGATGGGAGGCACTTGCGGAGCCTGTTGAAACCCTCGGCTGCTGTTGCCATTGACCAGCTACCAGATGACTGGAAGAAAGAAAAGAAGGCGGTGACGTTTTTTGATGATGTCACAGTCTATCTGTTTGACCAGGTATCTGTTACCTCCAAATCGTCATATTAGAGAATTCCGAAATGCATTAGCAAATTGAGTGTGCTCTGTTTTTCTGATTGCTTTGAAGCCACGGATTGTTTTGTGATTACTCAAAAGAAGGAATTCGGGGTTGGTTATAGTTACAGTTCCAAAAATATGCAGAGATGCGCTTTGCAGAGTGAATTCCTTTTAAGTTAAGGGAAGGAGACCTGGGTGCTTTTCCTTGGTCTCCGCAGAGTCCTATTGAAATTAGTTACCCTTTACAGACCAAATTTTTATAATCTGACAATTGGCAGTAATACCCAGCGTGCAGGTACAAACTGCAACAGTCCGTGGCTCACACGTAGCACTGGAGACACCAACCAGTGGCAGTATCTGTGCAGTGGGGACCAGGACAGTGATGACAGAGTCTGTGGCCCTGCTGCTGGAGTGGGCCCCTGCCCTGCCCTCCTCCCCCGCTGTGGAGCAGGCTGCCTGCTGCACACCGCTCATTCGGCTCACACTTTCAGCTTCTTTAAAAATGAAGCAGCCTATAATTCAATATTTTTAATTAAAGATTTTTTTTAAAATTTTGTTTGAAATGTAGTCTGTTGGCTAGTCTTTGTAGCCCTTGAATTTGCTTCTTGAATCAGCTGGCTTTTAAGTGAAGCTCAGTTACAGACATGTCTGACTGAGATCCCTTCCCATTCCAGAAGGTGTCTCCTTAAAGCTGCTTGCGCTCGCTTTGTATTGGTCCTCGGACCCGAGACCTTGGTGTCTCAGCCTCTTGGTCAGCATCATGCCTCTTGGCTCTGCTCTTCAGACTCTGCCCACACCTGCAGAGATCCTAGGTGCTACTCTGCCTCCTCCCTCCGGGCTGGGTCTTCTCTCGATTGCTTGTTACTGTGTGCTTTGTTGTTTCTGTGTGTTCTGTTTTTGTGATGTTGCTCAAAAAATCATTAAACCACCACATTTGAACTACAGCACATGTTGGGGGGAGGGCAGAGGTGGGTAGGTGTTTGAAAAAAAAGAAAAAGTTAGACTCCTGGACTCAACCACAATTTATTAAATCTGTGAGAGAGGCCAGGAGGCTTACACACACCCCAGCTTCAGAAATTGTAAGCTCAGGGAGCCTAGGAAACGAGTATGCCATTCTCTACTGAGAGTGGGAGAGAAGGGATCATCTGGCCCCAGGTGTTGTGTTTTGTTATCAGTACATTCCAATTCAGATATCCCTTTCTTCACTGTCTCTGTGAACTTGAATTGTAGTCACATTTCACCACTGACTGGGGCGATCTGTAAGTGGGACAGAAGTGGAAACTGTGTTCTGTGAGCAGTGTGGGAGGGGGGCTAGGGAAGCTGTCTGGGGGTCTTGTTGGAGCAGTGAGATGGATACAAGTCAGTGGAAGGCAGGGGGCCGGCCCCGTGGCTTAGCGGTTAAGTGCGCGGGCTCCGCTGCTGGCGGCCTGGGTTTGGATCCTGGGCGCACACCGACGCACCGCTTCTCCGGCCATGCTGAGGCGGCGTCCCACATACAGCAACTAGAAGGATGTGCAACTGTGACATACAACTATCTACTGGGGCCTTGGGGAGAAAAAGGGAAAAAAAAGAGGAGGATTGGCAATAGATGTTAGCTCAGGGCCGGTCTTCCTCAGCAAAAAAAGAGGAGGATTGGCATGGATGTTAGCTCAGGGCTGATCTTCCTCACACACAAAAAAAAAGTCTGTGGAAGGCAGTGTGTGGAGGAAGCTCCCTGGGCTACAATGGAGCTGGACCCAGGTGGAGGTCTTTATAGGGGTGTTATGTTTTACTGGCTTCAGAAGACAGGACAGGATTGCAAAAGATGAAGACTTAGAAAGGGCATGCTGGCTATGGGTATGGAGACACAGGAACCAAATGTAAGTCACTCTTAACAGAGGTGAGATTTGAGAAGGGGGTTAGAGAAAGTCGGAAAGTGGGTGCAGGCCCCAATAAAATCCTGAAAGTCATTCTGATGATCTACAGGTGCTTTTCTCCTGCATCCCATGCAGTTTGCCTAGAGCAACAGCTGCCAGCCGTCTCAGACTATGATTGATAGATTGTTTCCTGCTCTGACTTTGCAGCTTAATGAGCTGGTTTTGAAGTAGTTTAGTGTTTAAGCCAAGTATCTTAACTCCAGACTTTTAACTGAGTGTTCATGGGTTGTGGCAGCATTGTGTCTTGGTTATTTCTCTATTTGTTAGTTCAATAGATGCTTAGCGCACACTCACTATATGTAAAGCAACGTTCCTGTGAAATCATGGCCCGGCAAGTTAGCGGTCTGGGTGCCGGCACCTTAGGCACAGGCTCTCGTTTAGCTTCCCCATGCAGGAGTGGTTGTCACCCATCTTCATGGAGAAGACCCTGAGGCTCAGCAAAGTTGGCACCTTGTGCAGGAGTACAGCCCGGGTCTCCTGGCTCCAGCACCCAGCTTTTCACCGCTGAGCCCAGCAGCCTCCCACATGGGCCCTTAAACGTGCCTGGCGGGTGTCAGACTCTCAGCTCACGTGTGGTCCTTCCTGGACGCACAGTATTCTCGAGGCCAAAACAGTGGATGAGGACACTTATTTGCAGTTAACATGACACATGGTTGCCTTCCAGCCTGATCAGATGGTTGCAGGACAAACAAGCTTTGAGCTCAGTCCAGTTCATCTCAGCCCTGGTCATTCCCTGTCAGGACAGGGCCAGGGCTCAGCAGTGTGGCCTTGGAGCCATGCAGAGTGGCGCTCAGGCCCATGCCATGAGGCTACCTCCCGGGTCACAGTCTTAGAGCCAGGGGACCCCAGAGCTTGTGAGGAATAAATGTGCCTAGGCTTCACTGAGGTGGACCTCCTGTCCCTGGGCAGATGAGTGGCAAGAGGTGGCCTCTACCTGGGCTCCTGTGTGCTGCTTTTTTCTTTTCTTTTTAGTTCATTTCCATTTACAAGGATATTTTCCTGAAAGAATATAAAATGAGCATAAGGCAAAAATACTTTCTTGGGCAAGATTTTTTTTTTCAATTTGAAGAACAAAAAACACTCAAGAAAACTAAACTTGTCTGTAGTTCCTACTGCTTAAAATCTTACACACACACACACACACACACACACACACACACACACGAAACTAAGGGCTCATTTCCCCATCCCTATCCCCACCACAGTCATGATACAAAACACTTCCATCACCCCACAGAGTTCCTCAGTCTCCTTTGTTGTCAGTCCCCTCCCCCTGGCAACCACTGTTCTGCTTTCTGTCCCTGTAGTTTTGCCTTTTCTAGAATTCATATAAGTGGTGGGATCATACAGTGTGTAGTCTTACATGTCTGGAGTCTCGCTCAGCATAATGCTTTTGAGGTGCATCCATATTTCATGTTTTCATTACTGAGTAGCATTCCACTATGTGGATGTGTTACATTTTGTTTATTCACTCATCTGTTGGCCAGCATTTACACCAGTTGTTTTTAGTATTTTTTAATTTTATTTTTTAAATTAACAGTAAAATTGACCCTTTCTTGGTGTACAGTTCTATAAATTTTAACGTTTATGTAACCATTCCCACAATTGTGATGCAGAACAGTTCCCTCACCCCAGAAAACGCCCTGTGCCTCCCTCCTAGTCCCCCCACCCCCCACCCCTGATCCCTAGCAACACTGATGTGGTCTCAGTCATTCTGGGTTTGTCTTTTCGAGAATATCAGATAAATGGACTCACACAGCATATAACCTTTTGAGGCTGGCTTTTTTCGCTCAGCATGTAATTCCTTTGAGATCCATCCAAGTTGTCGCATGTACCAGTAGTTCCTTCCTTTTTATCACTGAACAGTATTCCATGGTATGGATGAAAAAGTTTGTTTAACCATTCACTCATTGAAGAACATTTTGGTTTTTCCACTTTGGGGCTATTACAGATAAAGCTGCTTTGAACAATTGTGTACAGGTTTTTGTGTGGACACAAATTTTTATTTTTCTGGGGAAAGTGCCCAGGACTGTGATTACTGGGTTGTGTGTTAAGTATGTGTTTAGTTTTTAAAGAAAATGACAAACTGTTTTCCAGAGTGGCTGTACCATTTTACATTCCCACCAGCAAGGTAATGAGAAATCCAGTTTGTCTGCATCCTTGCCAGCATTTGGTGTTGTCATTATTTTTTATTTTAGCTTTTCTGATAGGTGTGAAGTGATACCTCATTTCCCTATTGGCTAGTGATATGTTTGCACGTCTTTTCATGTCTTTATTTGCCACCCGTATGTCCTCTTCAGTGAAATGTCTCTTCTTTGGCCGATTTTCTAACTGGATTCTCTGTGTTTTTACCTTTGAGTTTTGAGAGTTCTTTATAAATTCTAGATATGAATCTTTCATCAGATATATGGTTTGGAAATATTTCTCCCAGTCTGTAGGTTGTCTTTCACAAAACAAAAGTTTTGAATTTTGATGGATTCCAGTTCATCGATTTTTTTCTTTTATGGATCATGCTTTTGGTGTCATGTGTAAGAGCTCTTCACTAAGCCCTAGATCCCAAATATTTTCTTTAAAAGTTTTATGTTCTTCATTTAGATCTTTTATACATTTTGAGTTAATTTTTGTGTAAGTTTTAGCTTGGGCTTCATTTATTTTGCATTTGGTTGTATATCCAGTTGTTCCAGCACACTGTTGAAAAGACTATCCCCTATCCATTGAATTGCCTTTGTACCTTTGTCAGAAATTATAGGGCTGTATTTGTATGGGTCTATTTCTGGGCTTTTTGTTCTGTTTCATTGATCTGTGTATTTACTCCTTTGCCAATACCTCACTCTTGGAGATTACCATAGCTTTATAGTAAGTCTTAAAATTGGGGAGTGTGATTCCTCATCTTTTTTCTTCCTTTTCAAAATTGTTTTGGCTTTCATAGTTCCTTTAATTTTCTGTATAAGTTTTAGAATCATCTTGTCTGTATCTACAAAAAAAATCCTACTGGGATTTTGATGGGAATTGCATAAAATCTATAGATTAATTTGGGGATAATTGACATCTTTACTATGTTGAGTCTTCCAATTCATGAACTTGGTATGTCTCTCCATTTATTTAGTTCTTCTTTGTGTTTTGTAGTTTTCAGCTTACAGATCCTCTACGTGCTTTGTTAGGTTTGTACATATTTCATTTCTTGAGAAGCTATTATGTTGGAAAAGCTAATTTTGAAATTTTGGTTTCCATTTGTTCCTTACCAGTATATAAAATGCGATTGATTTTTGTGTGTTGACCTGTACACTTTCTTTAGTTCTAGGAGTTTGTTGGTTTTGTTTTTTGCAAATTCCTTGTGATTTTGTACGCAAACAATCATATTGTCTGCAAGTAGGGACAGGTTTATTTCTTCCTTTCCAATCTATATCTCTTTTATTTCTTTTTCTTACCTTATTGCACTAGCTAGGACTTCCAATACAGTGTTGAATAGGAGTAGTAAGAGGAGACATTCTGGCTTTGAACATGATCTTAGAAGAAAAACATTCAGTCTTTGACCATTGATTATGATGTAGGGTTTTTTTTGTAGACGCTATTTATCAAGTTAAGAAAGTTTTCTTGTGTTCTTAGTTTGAGAGAGTTTTTAATCCTGAATGAGTGTTGAATTTTGTCAAATGCATTTTATACATCAGTTAATAGGAACATGTGGTTCTTCTTCTGTTAATATGTTAATATGGTAGATTACATTGATTTTCAGATATTGAATCGGCCTTGCCTTCCTGGAATAAAGCCCACTTGGTTGTGAGATTTTATTGTTACATGTTGCTAGATTTGATGCGCTGATTTGTTGTTGAGGATTTTTGTGCCTGTATTCATGAGGTATGCTGTTCTGTAGTTTTGGGGGTGTTTGGCTAATTTGAGTTTTTCTGTTTTTGGCACTGACTTTGGCTTTGGTATCAAGGTAACGCTGGTCTCATAATAAGTTGGGAAGTATTTCCTCCTCTTTTTGGAAGAGACTGTGTAGATTATTGATCTTTTCAAAGAACTGCTTTTGGTTTCGTGGATTTTTTTTTCCTTGGTTGTTTTCTTTTCAATTTTATTGATTTCTGCCTTGTCTTTATCATTTCTTTCCTTCTGCTTGCTTTGGATTTATTTTGCTCTTTTTCGAGACTCTTAAGGTAGAAGCTTAGGTTTTGAGACCTTTCTTCTTTCTAGTATTAGCATTTAATGCTGTAAATTTCCTTCTATGTACTACTTTAGCTGTATCCCACAAATTTTAATGTGTTGTATTTTCATTCAGTTCAAAATATTTTCTAATTTTCCTTGAGACTTCCTCTTTGACCCATGATTATTTATAAATATATTGTTTAATTTCCAAGGGTTGGAGATTTTCTTGTTTCTTTCTATTGTTGATTTCTATTCTAATTCCATTATGGCCAGAGGATATATTTTGTATGGTTTCAGTTCCTTTAAACTTGTTAAGATTTGTTTTACAGCCAGGATTTCGTCTGTTTTGGTGAATGTTCCATGTACACCTGAAAGAATGTGTATTTTGCTTTTGGTGGGTGGATTGTTCTCTAAATGTTAGTGTTTTCTGTTACTTGTTGGAACATTTTTATGTTAGTCTTTCTCAGATAATTCCAACATCTCTGTTATAGTGGCATTGACCTCTGTTGATTGGCTTTTCCCCATGAATTGAGGTTTTTCTGATTCTGTGTATGCTGAGTAATTTTAGACTGTGTCGTTAATATGTTATACAATGCTGTGTGTTTTGTTTAGATCCTATGGAGAATGTTGATATTTTTGTCTTAGCGGGCATTGACCTGGTTGGGTTCAGGTCACAAGTTCCAGCCAGTCTTCTGTGGGTTGGGGTTCCCCTTTCCAGCCTTTGCTGTACTGTTTGAACCTGTCCAGTGCATGTGCCACCCGCTGGCCAGACTGGACCGTGGCAGTGGTCTCCCCCACAGTTCAGTTCTCAAAGCTTCGGTGTGCTGTTCAGAGTCTACCATGCACAGCCCAGAGGTAAGCCGAGAGCTCATTAACAGCTTTGTGGGGTCGCTTTCCTGAGCTTCTCCCACTCCCTGCTGTTCCTGGTACTTTCCAATGTCTTCAGCCTTCCCTTTTCAGTCCTCCAGCCAGAAAGCTGGGACTTTCGTTAGCACACTACGCTGCATGCTTCCTGTATCTGTGCAGGACAGAAAGGGAAAAAGCAGTGGGGATTCTCCTCACTGTCTTGGGATCACAGCTCTTCCAGGTGAGAGGAAGTTTACCACGCTCAGAATTCTAGGCACCTGCCGCCCTGGGATCTTGGGGCTGGGGTTGAGAGAACAGAGGAGAAAAAAGAAAAAAATCTGGAATTTCCTACCCTCTCTCTGAGCATCAGACCCCCTTCCTGCTTCTAGAACCAGAATCAAAGGGCTTCTGGAGCTCTCTCTGTCCACGCCAGTGCCCACTTTGGATTTCGGGCTATGTTGAGTCCAGGCCAGGAGCTATGAGGGGGTGGGGGCGGGCAGCACATTCACTGCTGGTTTTGTGTACTTTGAATTCCAGTGTTCTTCCCCAACCTGCCTGCTACTGTTTGCTTCTCAGAGGCCTCAGAGAGCTGCTTCGTGCATTCTGCCCAGGTTCACAGCTGCACTCAGTGGGAGAGACAGGGCTCTGTGTTCCTGTTCCACCTTCCCCAGACCAGAACCACCCTGCTTGAAGATGAACATTTCATAGCTGATCAGTCAGCTGCACTGCGGCCTGTGATGCATACCCCAGTGGGTTCCTGTGAGCAGGCGTTTGCTGATGGGAGTTTCTGTTTGGCTTTTCAGGAGACCCCAACCAAAGAGCTGGGACGCTGCGGAGGAGAGGCACATGGCCCTGAGTTGAGCAGCCCGGCACCTTCGTCAGATTCCCCCTACCTGAGCAGGTGTATCAATTCCGAAAGTTCAACTGACGAAGAAGGTATTTCACTTCAATGATGGGTTTAAAAAGAAACTAAAAAGCGTGCATTGTGCATAGTGTAAACTTTTTGAGGATAACGTCACATATTGCCTTAAATGATCCCCTTGTGACA
This sequence comes from Diceros bicornis minor, assembly GCF_020826845.1. Classification (NCBI taxonomy): domain Eukaryota; kingdom Metazoa; phylum Chordata; class Mammalia; order Perissodactyla; family Rhinocerotidae; genus Diceros; species Diceros bicornis. The sequence continues at coordinate 8,268,420 of NC_080765.1, read as the reverse complement.
CACAGGGAGCAGCTCTGCCATCTGTCAGGCCCAAGTCGGTGTTTGTTGATCTGCAGAGCACACCTGTATGTTTGCACTCTCCTCTCTATTCTTTATCATGAAATGATAAAAGGAGAATTATTTTTTATTTTTTACTTGTAGGTGGAGGCTTTGAATGGGACGATGACTTCTCCCCAGACCCTTTTATGTCAAAGACAACAAGTAACCTTCTTAGTTCCAAGCCTTCTCTTCAGACATCAAAGTACTTTTCTCCTCCACCGCCACCCCGGAGTGTGGAGCAGAGCTGGCCCCACGCATCACCATATTCCAGATTCTCCATCTCTCCTGCCAACATCGCCAGCTTTTCTCTCACACACCTGACTGACTCGGACATCGAGCAAGGAGGTGAGAGGGTGTGTGCTGAGGGTGGTGTCAGCCTGGGAGACCTTCCCCACTGGACTTGAGTGCATGTTTATCTGCTTTCCTGGTATTTGCTGAGAAGATTATAAAAAATTCCTTACAAAACTCGCACAGTCTTGACAGTGTGCTTTCGGGGCCACATCCCCCACTTTTAGGCCTCTGTCCCTCCAGCCCCCTCTGCCCTGCTGGGCTGGGTGGCCCAGGTGGAGGCAGGTGAGCAGCGTGGCGGCGTGGCATGGGTCTAGAACTTGCCACGAGTGTGCGCCACCTTCTTTTCTCCTTTTTTCCCCTTTTGCTATTAGCACCCCTCATCTCTGCTTCCCCCAGAGAGAAGCAGCTCTTGAGAAAGCGTATGCTCTTAAGAACACCTGGCCTGTGATTTGGGATTGAGCCCAAATGCCCTCTGGCTCTTTCCCGGGAATGTTGATTTTGCCATTAAGTCTTGGTCTTCGTGTGATACCAGAAGGCCTGGGTGGGAAGTAATGGGCAGGGCACATTTGAAGTAGTATTATCTGAACATGTGGATCCTTTTTTTCCCCATAACTAGATTGGAAGATAAATGTTAATGGGTACAGTTTTTGATTTGAAGTTTGCAGATCAAATAATAACTATGAAATATAAAGAGCTTTTATTTGTGTTTGTGCTATGTTTAATTGTGCCGATTAGATAATGCCATTACCTAACGATCTGTCAGAGGGCAGATGTGTGGAGATCAGCTGATTTTCTCCTGTGCCCTAAACATTGACATTGACCCAGTGTGTGAGCTGCGCAGATGTGTTTGCGAGAGAGTCTGGCAGGTGCGACTGTTACAGGAAGAAAATATGCGGCCGGGGCAGGTGGTGGAGAGCCACACTTCTAGCTTCAGTTCCCTTTTCTGCAGTGCAGATCAGAAGCTGTCCAGACTATTTTTATCTGTGATGGTCATTTTAAAAACCCAGCTTTGCTTGCTCTCTCCTAAATAGGAAGCAGCGAAGATGGAGAAAAAGATTAGGTGGCTGCTGACGCACTCTCGGGTCCCAGGCTGCTCCCCCAGGGCGGGGTTCCTGTGCTGCCAGCGAGCATCGACATCCACTCCACATCTGCTGAAACAGGACAGGGAGAAAGACTCAGGAGGCGAAAGGGAGCCGGTGCTGGGCTCTGTGCTCCCAGCCCACGGCGGGAAGCCTGGCTGTGGAGGCGTGGTCTCATCTAGCGCAGTGTGCTGCCCTCGCAGCTGCGCCCTGCGGCCGCTCTCACCCACTGCAAGTGCTCGTGCTCTGGTGGTCCTTGGGGAGCGCCGACCCTGCTCCGGTCTGTGGGGAACTGTAGGCTCGGGTTGTTTCTGGTTTCCACGTGGGGTGTTCTCTGCGTCCATACCTGTGCATCCCGTCTGTGCACGGGCCCGGAGGACGCATGATGGGAATTGGCACCAGTGAGCCATATTTATTATTTTTAAAGAAATCACTAATTGCTTTCTGTAATTGCACTGTGGATAAATGTTCTAAGAGTCCCTGATATTGTACAGAATCTTAAATTATTCAAGGAAAATAAGGCAGGTCAAGCTGGTGCTATCCACTAGTTTGATTTTTTTTTTTGTTTTATAGTTTGCTCTGCATGGTACTTGTAAAGCTTAAATATTTTGAGCATTACGCTGTCTTTAGAATTGTTGGAATTGTACATATGGTACTCTTTCGTACGTGATAGATGATTCTGAATGTTAGTGTTTTATGTTCTTATAGGAAATATTTTTGATGAGTCCAAAAAGACTGCTCTGTTTTGTTGATTGAATGAAACATTTTTGTCTCTTCTCCATAAGGTGGTTTCCCTGCTGCAAATGAGGCTTCCCTGAGGAGCTGAAGGGTCTTGCAGCCCATCTATATCATCCTCCCACCCGCCCCCCAATTTTTTCAGGCCCTTTTGGTAAAAATCAACAGGTGGTGCATCCCAGAACTCAGCTGCTAGTTAGGATGTCCAGGTCTCCCAACCCCTCTCCCTGGGAAGCCAAGCGGCTTCCTCCCTGCTGCGTTCTCATGTGGCAGGTTGAGTGATCTGCAAACAGAGTGTGGCCCCCGGGTCACTTCCCCTCAAAGCCGGCTCTTCTGCATGATTTTAGAAGCGCAGACTGCTATGGCTTCAGTGTCCTTGTGACTCCTCCTGTCGGGAAGGTGGAGAACTCCGAGGAAGAAGCTGCTCCACAGAGGGCTCTGGTAGCCAAGGGCAGTTTGAGTTCATTCTTCTGTATGCTTCAGCTGTACAGAAGAGCTGAAGTTACCTGCAGAGGTAACTTCTGATAACCTGCAGAGCTGAAGTTACCCCTCAGAACCACTTTGAGTCATATCACGTCCAGGTGTGGCTAGTCTCTGTAACCAAGGACGTACACTACATCCCTACATCTGTGAGGAGGGACAAGGGACAATGGCGAAGCCTCTGCAGCTGGCACATCCTCCCGGTCGGGACCTTGAGTGGCCCCGAGTAGCCATCGCATCCAAACACTTGCCCAGGGCTCATCTGTGCTCACCCTTCCCTCCTGCATTAAGCACCAAGTTCTCCCCTTGCTTTGAAAGGGACCGAGCGTATGCAGTGAAACCTCATAATGTTGGCTGGAATCGGGTGTTCATAATAAAAAAGCTGACCTCATTCTGCAGTTCTTGAGTTCTGCTTTGATGTCAGGAAGTTTCCAGGAGCTAGAGCAGCGGAGCGGCGCTGTGCTGAGGGAGGCCCAGTGTGTCATCAGGAAGCCGTGTGCACCAGGTAGGGCCTCAGGTCTGCAGTCCCCACGTGCTGGCCTCTCGCCCCAGGTGTTTTCCGGTGCTGATACGCCTTCCTGACTCCAGCTGAACACTAGGACGACTCCAGGCCAGGGCTGGGGCCGCGTGATGTAAGTCACAGGCACCAGGTCCTAGTGTGAGGTGCAAATGTGTATCCTGGCTAGAGTTTATATAGTAACTTATGACCTTTCTTATCAATTCTGGTTCACCCCACTTACTTTTTACACTAGCAATAACTTTCCAGAGCAAGAAAATGAGAATGGAGAAAGAGCCCCTTTTACCCTCTACTCGGGGTGAGCGAGGAGCACTGCCGGAGAACACTGCCAGAGCGCGCTGGACCTCGTGATGGGCATGTTGAACACAAAAGTGAACAGCGCGTGAGGTGATTTTGCCAAAATTGTGATAACTCCGAATTTCTTGCTATGGAGACTTCCTGAATTTTCTGAATTTTTCATCTAACTACCAGTCTTGGTTGAGAGAAATGAAAGGCAGTTATACTGTTTTTTTCACATTATAGGTTTAAGGAGTTCAGATTTAATGACTAAAATCAAGCAAATCCATAGAATATATAGTCTTCTTATACAGCCTGGGATAAATTTATTGATATTTTGGGGCTGTACATTTTTCACTATGATTAAGGAGATTTTAACAACGTAATTCCCATTTTAATTTATTTTGTCTATATCACTGTCATAATTGCCAAAAAAAGCATTTTATACATTGAGTTGCGGGGGGTGAGTTGGGGTAGTAGATATTATTGTGATGATGCATGGTAGGGAAGATTTTATATTTATAATAAACATGTGAGGTAACATGTTCTTTTGAAATCTCAAGCAATACACAGGAAATAAATTATGTAGATTAAAATTTTCAGCCTATTTTTAAAATGTCAGCATGTGCTTTGCTGTTTGTTTTTTTTACTCAGTCAGTTATCAGTGCTGGGTTTTCAAACCATACTTGTTCTAATAAGTTATGCAGTGAAATAAGTCAGTGGAATTCTCTAGATAGTATGGGTGAGGTTTATAATACCTGGTTCACAATATTTCTTGGCCTCTTTGGAATCTGTCAGATTTTAATTAGTCTTACTTTGGTGGAATTTACGTATTTTAAATCCTGTAATAGAAATAATCAAACCTTCATTTCCTTCCTAGCTAGATGTTAATTTGTGTTATCAAATGACCCTGTGATTAGCCAGAAAGAGAAATGTAGAAAAAGTGCTCCCCAAATCCTTGTGAACAGACTGTGCGCCTGGGCGAGAAGCCGTTCGTCTTAGGGGGAGGAAGCTCAGTGGAGTTGCATTGCAAACAGAGCTTTCATTCTGTGTTTAAATGTGCAGGTGATTGTTCCTATAGAAATGGGTTATCTAAGAAAAGTCTTTGTATGTCTTGCTGCCCTAAAACTCCTTTCAAAACCTCTTCCTTTTGTTAGTATTTTCCATGGGGTATTTGTGGGGTTGATGACTTACTGCATGTCTGTCCTGAGGGCCTGGGAGCAAGGGAGGCAGCTGCTGGCTTTACTCTGCTCAGCCCATCACCTGAAGATTCCAGAAGTGAACCAAGTGTTAGGCTCCAGATGTTGGGCGTCTGTCATAGGGGCTTCAGAATGTTAGCCTTAAGAGAAGTAGCCTTAAATAAGACTGCGTGCACACAGTTACTTCAGATGTAAATCCCCAAAACAATATTCCTACGTAGTAATGAGGTCGGCTCCAGTTTTGGCTATTAAAAAGAAAACTCTCTTTAGTATATAAAATTCTTACAGATGTGTTGACAGTATTGATCACCAACAACCTGTTATTTAAACGGCTCGAACACGTTTAACTGTTCGAGTCGGAACAGGCGCAGCTAGAGCTCCGGTAGGTGATGGAGCGGTGTGTGCACCCGCTCTCTAATTCCGTCCGCAGATGAGGACCCCAGGGGCGGCCACCCCTAAGAGGTGTCCCTGTTGTGCTTTAACACAGTCGGAAGAGGTTCACGGCGATATAAAAGTTAATGAACTTTCAGTTTAAATTGTGTACATTTTTAAACTGTAAGATTTTTACTGTATATTGATGCATAGTGTGATTCAATAAATTGCTTGTAATTTAAAAACTATTTAATATTCAAAATAAATATAGTTATATATTTATAAACTCTGTTGCTGAGTTTATTTCGTGTTTTTTCCACTGTGCAGGGCCTGGGGTGGGTGGCCAGGCACTGCCCTCCCGTGGGTGCCTGCAGCCTGCGGCCCCTAGGTCGCTCACTGCCCTGGTCTCTAGACATTGGATGCCCTTTTCCATGACAGATGTAAATCCCCACACTTCTGAGAACACAAAGGGTTGGAGAAGCACTGGAAAATGAAACTTCTATGTAGTGCTTGTGCTGCCTTAAATGTATCTAATTGGAAGCCTTGGCACTAACTGATGAATTTCAGAAGCATTGTAGTTTCTGAGGTCCAGCCTCTAACGAGCTCTAAGCCGGGAGGCTAATCAACTCAAAACCAGACTTTCTATGGCCCGCATGGACCTGGGCGTCCCCCATGGCCCGTCCTTGTTCCCCCGTCCCAGCTGCCGAGAGCACGGTAACAGCCTCCTAACCCGAGGCCTCGCCCCACCTCTTATACCCCCTCCGTTGTGACCTCAGCGAGTAGGTGGAGGAGACCTGTGAACCCCCATCTGGAGACCTGACACAGGCAGCCAGTGGTGGTGTGGAGGAAATTGGAGGACAGCCTGAGCCTGGTCCTGCGGACACAGGTGGGTGGGAGCGCCGGCAGTTGTGCGACCGCGGGAACTCACTGCACGCAGCTGCCCCCATCAACTCTGAAACCTCTGCGCCAGCTGCTGCTTTCAACACCTTTTAATGCACCTGCAAAAGGTGGGGAAACTGAGGCAGGGAGGCGAGTAAGTAAAGCAAGTGGGTGGCAGCCGGTGTTGAGCGCAAACTGTCTGCCTCCCGCCCCTGGAGACCTCCTAAAACCCATGACCAGTTATTTCCCGGTGACCTGCACGCAGGCGGCCCACCAGGTGCCCCGCGGGCCAGGGCTCCGCCCACTCGCGCCTGGACCGGCGCGGGCGGGCGCCGTGGTGGGGGCGTCCCAGAGCCCCCGGTGCTGCAGGGTCCGCCCGAAACTTGGGGTGAGGGCGCGGGGGTACCTGGGCTACTGCTCTTCAGGGGTGTGGCCGCAGCCCGTTTGAGAAACCAGTATTATCGCAAAACAGCTTTTCCATGAATTCTTCTGACTTGGGCTCTGTGTTCTGAGCCTTAACCCCAAGGCCAGGTGCGGCGGCCAGATGCGGTCTCGGGGCTTCCCCTGCGCCGACCGGCTCTCAGAGAGGCCTCGGTCTCCCAACCCGCGGAACGGGCTCGGGGACGGGGCTCCGCAGTTGCGGAGGCGGCACCGGGCGGAGAGTGGGCCGAGCCCGACCCCTCGCCTGCAGGTGCGCCCCCGCCCCCCGCTGCTGCGGGGCGGGGGACACACAGACAGGGGCCCCGCCCCGGCCACGCCCCGCGGGCTTATTTACATGCTGCCGCGGCCCCGCCCGGGGCGGCTAAAGCGACGTGTCCTTGTCCTCCGTGGGTAGCCCTGGCCCCTGCGGCCGCGGATCGCCAGGTAACGGGGGTGGGGGGGGTCCGGGTGGGGCCGCTGGGAGAGGACCCAGGGGCAGGACCCAGTGGGTCTGGGGAGAAAACTGGGTGGGGATCCGAGCCTGGAGCCCTGGCCGGGCCATCCGTGTGGTGGGTCTGGGGGCTCTTGCAGGCTCTAGCCACTGTAGACCGCTGACCTCCGACAGCTGCCCCACATCCACAGCGGTTCTGGCCCCAGTGTTGTCCCTGCGTGTGTGACGTCCAGCCGGGCAGGACCGTCAGTGTGGTGGCCGGACTCCGTGCCTGGCAAACAGGAGGCAGTGCAGCCTCAGGAAGAGGGGCCTTCCTGAGCTAGGATGGGGCCCCATCTCTGGTGGTCTGTGGGAAGTGTCAAAGGCCACCTAAACTCAGGAGGTGTTTGGGAGGTAGTGAGGGGCATGGGGCCAGAGAAACGTCCAGGGTCAGGGCACATCACCCAGGGGGAGAGGGGGCTATCAGATCAGGGAAAGGTCTGAGGGGTCAGTGTGAGGTCGAACAGGGGCATGGGGAGTGGGGAATCAGCTCAGGGATGCGTGTGTCAATGGGAAGGACTCTGGGGCCACTGTGCACCAAGTGGTCAGCTGCCAGTGGGCAGCAAAGAGGCTGCCGGGGACAGCTGCCCTGAGTGTCCACCAGCCTGCCGAGTGACCGCGGGGTGGTCTGTGTTCTGGATTTCAGCTCCAAGGGCCTCCCCTCAGAGCCACCACCGCCTGGGACAACCAGCCTGGAGCCATGAAGACCAAGAACCGGCCCCCCAGGCGCCGGGTGCCAGCGCAGGACACAGATGCCACCCCAGGGGAGCAGACCCCCGACAGGCCCCAGCCGGGCTCTGGGCCGGAGCTGACCAAGGGTCTGCGGAGCAGGACTGCACGGGCGCAGGGGGCGCGGGCTGAGGGCGGGCGCAGGCGGCCGGGGTCCTCGGGGCCGGGTGGCCGGCGGGAGAGCAGCATCCAGCGGCGGCTGGAGAGCAACGAGCGGGAGCGGCAGCGCATGCACAAGCTGAACAACGCCTTCCAGGCGCTGCGCGAGGTCATCCCGCACGTGCGCGCCGACAAGAAGCTCTCCAAGATCGAGACGCTCACGCTGGCCAAGAACTACATCAAGTCGCTGACCGCCACCATCCTGACCATGTCCAGCGGCTGCCTTCCGGGCCTGGATGGGCCGGGCCCCAAGCTCTACCAGCACTACCAGCAGCAGCAGGCAGCGGGGGGCGCGCTCGGTGCCGCTGAGGCCCAGCCCGAGAGCCACTTGCAGAAGTACTCCACGCAGATCCACAGCTTCCGAGAGGGCTCCTAGCACCCCGGCCTGGGGGTCAGCGGCGGCCTGGCCCTGGTCGCTCCGTGCCGGGAGCCCCAGACCGGTGGAGACACCCATGCAGACCTGGCCCCAGCGGCCCCATCTTCCCTGAACTCTCCACCGCCTCTCTGGAGCCCCGCCTGGCCCCCAGGAGACAAGAGCAGTGCAGGAGGCCCAGCCTCCACAGAGGCCCAGGCCCTGCTTTGTAATTGACTAGGCAGGAGTTGACAGGCCTTGTACCTAAATTCTCTTCACTCCCGACTCCCTCCGGAGGCAAGGGGAGATTCCAGGAGAAGGTTTTCTTTGGTAAGTTTCCCCAGTTACTGCTGAGGCCCAGACCCAGGAAGGGACTTCCTCCAACCTGCATAGGAGCCTCCTTGTTTGTGGTAGACTGAGGCACGGAGCAAGCAAAGCCCACAGCCACTCGGGGAGTGTGGCTGAGCTGAGATGGTTGGAGCCTCTAGTTCTGCATCTGTCAGTTAGAAACCCTAGTTAGATTATCTCACATTAATTCTAAAGGGACCTTGTCAGGGAGAGGCCTTGTCCGGGAGAGGGGATCTTTTCCTCCCTTCTGCCTAGTGGGGGTTCCTGACTGTGGAGAGTCTGAGCAGGGTCCGAGGTCTGTGGTCTGGTGCTGAGGGGGCTGGAGACAGGGCTGGGCTGATGGGGCGGGAGGGGCTGCTAGACCCTGTTTCCCCTGAGTGGCCAGGGGTCTCCAGGCCAGCCCTGGCCCTGCGGGGAGAGGGTCTGTCCCCAGGTCTCTCTTGGGGTCCCACCCAAATTTGCTGCTGCTTGTCATATTTATCACTGACATGGGTGGCCACATAACTGGCAGAGGGTGGTCTGACAGGACTTTGGGATGTTCTTGGGTCCTGGTTGGAGTTGGGGGCCCTACGGGGCTCTCTATGGGGAGGAGGCTGGGGTGGCAAGAGCTCCCCTCCCCCACCTGGCGGTGCTACTTAAAGACGGGACTGGGCAGCTTGGCAGGTCCCTGCCGCCTCGGGCCAAGCTTCCGTCTGTGGCATTCCTGCCCCGCTGCCTCCAACAGGCTTGGTGACTTTGCTCTCAGCCCCCGCTGGCCTCTCCCCTCCCTCATCCCTCTGCCCAAAGCCGAAATGGGGAGGGGACAGGGTCCTTGGCAGCCTTGGGCAGGAACCCCAGTGACGGGCTGTGGAGAGGGTGGAGTTGGCCTGGCATGTGGGGCCAGGTCCTCCATGCCCACACCTGTCCCAGAGACCCTTGGAGGCCAGGCCCCTCCTGGGGCGCTGTGGGTGAGGGCTGAGCCAGGCGGAGAGTGGGGCTGCCACAGCCCAGGGCCCTCCCCAATTCGTGGCCTCACCCTCTCTACCCTGGTAGTTCCTGGCCACAGCCTCTTAACGCATGGCCAGGCTTGGCATCAGCTCTGGCCACCTCGAGGGCAGCAGGTGGCACTCCTCAGAACAGTCATTAGCTGCCGGTCAGACACTGGCCGGGCCTCCCCAGGCCCCAATGCCAGGCCCTCTGGAAGGTGGCCCCAGGAGGTCCCGGCCTCATTGCCCCAGCTGTCCTTCAGCACGGCTCAGGTAGGGGCCCCGGCACTCCCGGCCTGCTCCTCAGGTGGCCACTCTGGAAGGTCAGTGGGCAGGGCAAGCCACTAACTCCGAGCTCAGGACAGATGGGCCCCATACATCCTCTACTGTGGGTCACCACCTTGCGGGACGATGGCCTTCGCGGCTCTGTCTGTCCCAAATTGGCTCCTGCACCCCTTTTGCTTCCCAGAGGGTGACCTGGGCCCAGACGTCCAGTCCTTCTTCACCTGCGGCTGGAGGGCATCTGCGCACCCCATGGCCACATCATGAAGGATCCTTAAAGGTCCCACTCCTGCGTTGGGGTATTAAATATAGGGCAGGGGAGGGGGAGGGGACAGGTCTGGGGACAGACTGGCGAGGCTGCTCCCTCAACCCTCGTCTTGGACCCTGAAGTCAGAAACCCACGTACTTTGAGCCCGGGCCGCCTGGCCCCGCCGGGGGCCACTGACCCTCCTGCACGCCAGCCCTGAGTGAGCTCTGGAGGCGGCGATCCCCATTGACTCAGCAGAGAAACCAGAACTGCGACTTTTCTGTCTGGGGAAAACTTCCTGGAACTGAATGGCCAGTGCACCAGCTGTAATTGTGGTGAAAATGTTTCTTAAATGACCCAAATTTGCTTTTATTTTTCCTAATGGCCCCTTCAAAGTACTAATGAAACTGATGTTGTGTCATAAAACAAAAATAAACGATTTCACGGCAATTGCTGCTTTTGCCCCATGCGTTTGAGCACAGGAACTGTGCATTTTAATCATAATGTAGCAATAAAAATATCACGTCATTTACACTCTGGCGTAAGTTTTTATTGAATGAAGCGTCCGAAGAATCGAGATGTTCAGTGATGCTGAGCAGGTAAACAGTTGGTGCTCAGCGGTGAGGACACGGTCGCCCTGGAGAAAGGGCATGTGAAACCAGCCTCAGACAGTGAGTCACAGCAGAACGACAGGCCGACAGGTCGCTGCCATAGAAGAAACCCATAATGCCCATTCGGAGAAAACCTGCCGATGAGGCATAAACAGACAGGAGGGCGTCGCCCCGCTCTGCACCCAGACTCACACCTCCTGCTCCTGCCTCCAGAACACGCGGCAAACGCCGGGACCACCAGCTGCCTCAAAGCCCCGCGGGAGGGGACCTCACAGGAGACCTCCTTAGGGTCAGCTTCTGGGTGACAAACACCACACAGCAAAACGGGATCAAATGCAGAGCGGTCCCCTCCCGACAGGAATGCTGGGAGAGCTGGAGAGTTTGTTGTCTCAGGAGGAGCAGAGACGGACTTGGGCTCTGATGCCCGCCGGAGCCAAGTGTGTGGCTGTAGGAAGCCAACTCCAGACTGCGCCAAATGGGGCCACGAGGAATAAACGCAGCGGAGAAGCTGCCCCTTGGGCGGAGGGGTGGGGGGGGGGCGGCGCCTGGGAGGTCCTTCCCACTGACCTGGCTGGGCTTGCCCGGAGGGGTGGACGTGGCCTCCACACCCCTCTCATCTCCACTCCCTCCCTCCCCACTGCAACATGATCAGCTGTAAAAGGAGCCCCCACCCCCCAACCAGGTCAGGGGAAGGGCTGGCTGAGGGCTGATGACCGTGATTCTGTATTGAACACCTTCTCCCAGCCACAGGCGGCCCCTCCATCCTTCGTCCACCCCAGGAGGGCCTGTGTCCACCAGGGGAAGAAGATGCCTCCCTCCAGCGTTTATTCCCACCCTGTCAACTCCTTCCTTAACTTCTGAAATTAAACCCTATTTGTGAGTCCCGCTCTGAGAAATGATCACAGCATGGGGCAATGCAGCCCTGAGCCCCACAGCCATTTTTCTTTGAGAGGCAGGAGGCAGGGCCCTGATGCTGTTTGGGGATGCCCGGGGCCCCGATGCTGTTTGGGGATGCCCGGGGCTCAGTGGGCTCCGCTTCCCCAGGGGGGACATTCCTGGAAGGCTCCAGGGTCCAGGTTCCCATGCTGCAGAGGCGGGAGGCAGAGGGGGAAGGGGCCCGCGCCCCACACTCCATGTCACAGACCAGGGACACGTGCGGGGGCATCCATAAAGCTTCACATTTCGGGGCTTTCTCAGCTAGTGCCTCCAAGGTGGCCATGACCTCAGGCCAGGTTCCCTCTTGAGTCTCGAGGATCCACATTTCAGCACGAGAAGCCTCACGTATCAGCCCTGATCCTTCAAACCGGGCACCACTCCTGCTTCCAGGGGAGGAGAGGCAGCCTCAGCAGCAGATGGGGCCGAGGGAGAGACCCTGCAGGGAACCCGCCACCTGTGCAGGCCTGCTGGGGAGACCCTGCTCCCAGCTCCGCTCGCCGGCTGTCTCCTGGGATGCGCTCCTGGGGGCCCTGGTGGCATTGGCCCGGACAGAGATGTGATCCCAGCCCCCCTGGAAGAAGAGAGCTACGTCACCCGGGGCCACTGGGGGTCAAGGGGCAGAGGCTATCCTTCCAGACACCGGAGCTCAAGACCTTCTAGAAGCTCTGCCTGGGGCCTCCCACACACCCTGATGGGAACCACCCCAGGGACCCAGAGCATGCACAGTGTGACCACGCAGCCCCAGCCAGCAGATCCGCCCTGCTCACCCCGATGCCGTAGTCCCAGCCCTGCCCCTTGGGCTCGTGGGGCTGCACGCCCGTGCGGTGACACACGGTTCCCCGGCTCAGGCTGTGGCTCCCCTGGACTTTGTTGGCGATAATCCAGACCTGGAACACAGACCCATTCAAGACTCGGCCCCCAGCAGCGGTGGGACCATGGGGACGGCAGCGGGGAGACCAGAGCGGGAACCCGGAGCCCCCCAGGTTCCTGACCCCAGAGTGAGTGTGCACCCTCTGTCCCTGCCCCCCCACCCAGGGCACCCAGACCTGGTCCAGGGGCCCCACGGACACGTGGCGCACGTTGTTGGACATGTGCTCCCAGCTGGAGCCCTGCGGGTAGCTGGGCGTGACCCCCTGGCGATACCACAGGTTCCCTGGGGAGAGAAGGGTGCGCGTTGTGAGGCCCCAGAACATCGCGACCCACTTCGGGTATGCAAAGCCAGGGGTGGTCTGACCACACTCCTCTGCGTCCCCACACTTCCCGGGGCTCTCGCTGACCCACAGCCAGAGAGAAGCTGGGCCAGAGCCAGCTCGGCCTTCCCGCGCCCCACTCCACCTGAGCTGCACAATCGTCCCGCTGTGCTGGGCTGGCATCGTCGTCCTCTTTCTACGCATGAGAAACTGAGGACAAGGAATTATTTGAACAAATAAAGAGAGTGGGCCTGGACCAAAAGACCTGGGTTCCAGGCCCAATTCTGCCCTTTCCTCGCCCTGCTCATCTGTGACAGCGACAGAACAGGAAAGGGAACTGGCCAGAGCCCTGGCCCAGGTGGCACGGGGGCAGGGAGGACCCAGCGCCAAGCGGGCGACCTCCAGCAGCCCCAAACTACCATGGGGCTCCTGTGTCACAGGCCTGGGTGGCACCTTCTAGAAGACGCTCCCAGTGTAGGCCCCGCAGGGCAGTGTCACCCCGGCCTTGGTACTGTGCCCTATGCCCCAGGCCCAGGCAGGCTGACCACCTGGGGCCAGCTGGTGCCTCCCACCCTGGGTAACTTGGGGGAGGGAACCTGTTCAGAGGCTGACTGCGGGGTGGCGCCCTCTCATGGTGGCTTATAAAGGTCTCATGTCAGGGACCTGGGAGCTGAGGAGGGTCTCATCCCATGGGGGTGCTCAGGGAACCCCTAGCCTCCCCTGGTGACCACCAAGGACCAGAAACGACTTGCCGTTTGCGTCCAAGGCGTAGACGGACGTCTGCCCCACGGACACCTGCTTCAGCCTCTGTCTGGGTGGGGATGGGATGTGGTACCAAGAGTCACCTGTGATGGGGGGCAGGCTCAGGCAGCAGCTGGGAAACACCAAACCTGGGGCCCCAGCGCTCGGGGAGCACGGGGCCTCCTCTGCAGCTCACAGGGTGGGGGCGGGTGTGGCCTCCAGAGCAGCCAGACCACACATGTGTGACAGGGCCTGGTGTGAGCTGAGGGCCAAGCAGAGCTGACCTGGCACAGGGCTCTCTGGAGGCTGTGGCAGGTGTCAGATGGTGGGGCTGGATGGGCTGATCTCACAAACTGGGACATGAAGGTGCCGAGCCCGGCATATGGTAGAGATCCAGCCTTGGGGCTGCTGTGCGAACCCACTGCCTGAGCCCTGTGGCCCTGTGTGGGGGGCAGCGATGCACCAGCCACCACTCATGCGTCTGTCCGGCCTCCCCTATGCCGGACACCATCTAGACAGCCAGTCAAGAACAAGCCAGCATGGCCTGTACTCCTGGAGGTAGCCAGAACAGTCACTGTGGAGTGGGCCGCGCAGGGCCACCCCAGGAGGGCCTGGGCAGGCTTGTCCCCTGAAGGGCAGGATGTGCAAAGTGCCCAACACCAGCGATGCCCTGGGCAGGAGGCCGACAACAGTGAAGGGCAGCTGTGAGGGGTTCCCCATCATGGAGTGGTGACTGCCCCCACTGTGAGTCCCAGCAGGAGGGGAACGTGGCCTATAGGGGGGATCCCGGCTTGGCCCCCAGCGCCTGGTCCACAGGTAACATTCAGTAAATGCTTGTTGAGCTGAACTGAAAATTCAGAGACCTGTCAGCCAGCTTTCCCTGGAAGCAGAAGCACATGCAACCTCACTCTGACCAGCCCCATGTTCCCTGTCACAGCTTGGTGGCCCCGGGTAGGGGTCCTCCTGGAGGGGCAGCACTCACCAGCTGGATGGGAGGGGGACACGGAGCCCCGGTAGAAGGCAGAGCCGTCCCTCGCCACAGCCCACACCTGGTAGCAGGCCCCAATGGAGATGGAGGCAAAGGGCTGGTCGGTGCCCACGTGCAGCCAAGAGGAGCCCTAGAGACGGGTGAGAAGGGACACTGAGGGCGGCCCGGCCCGGTCTCTGCCACTCCCACCCACAAGTCCCAGGAGCTGGCAGCTCTTCACGCCAACCTCATCCTCAGCTCCAACTGCCCACAGAGCCCAGTGACCCCCTCGGGCCACAGGCGGTGTCCACCAGCCCCAGGGACCATCCTGGGCAGGCCCAGGGACACCTGAGCTCCCTGACTCCACAGCCAACAGTCTTATTTGGGAAGAATCCCAAAGAGGGGATTCAACCCCAAGAGGGTCCAAGGGCTGGCAGGGCGGGCAGGCCTGGCGGTCCCCAGAGGAGGCAGGAATGAGGGTGCTCACCGCGGGGTTGAGCTCGGACACACCCAGGCGGCAGAGCACGTCCCCTTTGTCACTGATGGCCCAGAGCGCAATGCTGTGCCCATTCCCACTGGCGCCCGGGCTCTCGGGGATGATGGACACGTCCCCGAGGGCGATGGGGGCCACCTCCAGCCAGGGCCCGCTGGTCACCAGCTTGCATTTTCTGAATTGGGGGAAGAGAACACAACCTGGGCACCCCGATGCTACTGCGAGCCTCGGCCCAGCTCACCGCCCAGAGCCACCTGCTCTAGCTGCGCAGGAGGCTGGGAAGCAAGAGCTAAGACGACCTCGCCCCAGAGGCCACCCTTCTCCCCACGGCAGCCTCGGCCGGGTCCCAGGGAGTGCTGGGGCCAGGACCCTGAAAATACTCAGGTGGGCACTGCTTCCCCAACATGGGCGGGAATAAGTGCCTGGAGAGGTGACTCTGCCCTCGGCGCCCTGCCCTGCCCCAGCCAGGCCTGCTCACAAACAGAGCCTGCCAGTGACATTTCTCTTATTTGTTCTTGAAAACAAACGCCTCAGAAACAGGAGAGCATTGGGAGCCTGCGGGCATTTCCTGGGCTGACATTTACTTTGATTCTGTTTTCCCTTCCTACCCCTCCTCCCCTTCCTTCTACTGGGACTGAGGTCACAGGTCGGGAGGTCTGGCCCTGGAGGAACCAGCAGGATGGACAAGGCCACACCCCCCAGCTCCCTCCTGGCTCCCGTCTTTACCTGGCCCAGCACCTTCTCCTGACAAAATCCTTCATGGTTTTGTACCCATGGTATGAGCTGCAAGAGGAAGAAGCTGAATTCAAGACCACTCTGTGGAAGTTTCTGGAAAGTGACATACATCCTTTTTCCACCCCTTACAGGGTACAGAGCCCCACTGTAAGCCACGGAGTGGGCTCAAAGGGCAGCAGGCATCACAGGACACCATTCTCCTCCTTTAGATGCCTCCTGCCCGGCCAGGGTCTCTGTGGGGTCAGGGCCTCCCTGGGGCGGGGGTCGCCGTGGGGTCCAGGCCTCCCTGGAGCGAAGGTCTCCCTGGGTTGGGGTCTCCCAGAACCCTCGCTCGGCACAGCAAGAACACCACCAGGTGCTGAGGGAGCCATGGTGTCATCCCTGAGCCCACCCACTGAAGCCAGGTGTGCCAGGTGTGCTGGCCTGAACTCACCTGGGCCCCTCCACACCTCCCCAGCTGGCTGAGGTGGGCATGTAAGCATCTGCTCCTCGGCCACACCTGGGTGTTTGGGGGGACCAGAGCTACCCAGGGCTGGGGGGCAGGGGGGCAAGAGGCTGGGGGGCAGGGGGGCAGCCTGGCAGAATGGTGAGGCCACCAGTGCTGGGGAGGACAGGGCCTGGCTGGGCCACAAGCCCAGGGCCTGATGCTTGGGGTCCTACCCCAGGAGGCCCCCTCCCTAGGCAGAGAGAGAGATGCTTACGCAGGGAAGTCACTGGCGTACTGCCACCCTTCCTGGTCAGTGCCCCCAGGAACGCTGAAGTCCACAGACCAGTCAGAAACCTGCGGGAGGGGCGGGTCAGTACAGGCAGACTCCCCACCCCCGCCTCTGCTCACCCCACAGCCCGGCGCTCACCCAGGTCCACTGCAGGGACGGGGGCTTCGTGCCGGCCTTGGTGCACTCCTGCAGCCCCGTGGCATCACTCCACATGTACCGGTCGGTGGGCAGACCCCTGCAGCAGGACAACAGGGGTGGAGTGACCCGAGAGACAGGCGAGAGCGGCCCGTCCCGCCCAGGCACCCAGGACATCCGCATCTCTGAGGGGGTGTGGGGCAAAAACAGAATCGCCCCAAGGCGGGGACAGCAACTGTGGTGATCCCGCGTCACAGGCGGCCTGGGCTACAACCCAGCCAGGCCATCCACGGAGGGCTGTGGTGCGTGCGGTCTGGGAGCCCATCTCTCTTTCCTTTGTGTTCTGGGTGACCCCCCCAATTGTGTCCCCCCAAACAATGTTGAAGCCCTATCCCCAGTACCTGTGAGTGTGACCTTATTTGGAAATAGGGTTTTGCAGATGATCAAATGAGATGAGATCATTAAGGTGGGCCCTAATTCAACATGACAGTGTCCTTATAGAAAGGAGACATTTGGACCCAAGTTTCCCAAATTGGAAGACGATGTAAAGACACAGGGAGAACACCATGTGAAGACTGGTGTGATGTTGCCACAAGCCAAGGAATGCCTGAAGCTACCAGAAGCCAGGAGAAAGGCCCGCTGACTCATACACTTGCAGAGCAACCAGCAGCACACGGGTAACGCTGGGCAGGCGGCCGTGAGGCTGCGGTACCAGGAGCCTGGCCCTTGGTTTGGACTCTCTATATGGCCCAGGGAGCACGGAGCTGCCCTGCTCCTCTTCCCCAGGACTGAGGAGGGAGGGAGGGGAGACGCAGGCAAGTCAGCGTGCCGTGTGGACGCTACACATAGCCGATGTGGAGGTTTCCAGGACCTATTCAGTGACGTGTATCAACTGCCTCAGAAGAGCTCGAACCTTGATTTACTGGGGGTGAACAGAGAAACTCACAAATATTTACACACAAGAAAATCCTTTAAACTGTTCTCACAACAGTGAAAGGTCACAGTCTACACGGCCAAGACTGAGTCAGGGTTAGGTCAACCAGATCCCTCCCTGCTATCGGATTTGAGGCCATCCCAGACCACCTTTATGTGCAGGGTTTTGTCCCCCACACTCAGGCACACGGACACACACAGAGGGCGGGCCGGAGGAAACAGACCAGAATGCGAGTAATGGTTACTGCCTCTGGTTGGTGCGTTTACGGTTTGTTCTCACATTATTCGGTATTTCTTCCTTTCACCAATTTTGAAAAAACAGGAGGGGAATCAATTGCATTTCTGTAGACAGCCACACACAGCTAAAAAATGAAATAAATAAGCTTGAATGTGCCATTAACAATAGTATCAAAAAATATGAAATACCATCTAATAAAAGACATCAAGATTCCTATATAAAAAGTTACAAAACCTTATTAAGAAGAAATTAAAGAAGCCCTACATAAATGGAGGTGTAAACTATGCCCACATTGTGGAGACAGGATTTGTGACATAACTTTTCTACCCAAATTCATGTAGAGATCCAAGGCCATCCTGACCAAGACTGCAACGGTTTTGGGGGACTGTGACAAGCTGCTTCTAAAATTCATCTGGAAATGATCGGAGAACAGCCGAAACGCTGTTGAAGAAGCCGAGATGGTTTGTTCTGTCAGCTTTGAATGCTTCCCATAAGGGGACAGTGGTTGGAACAGTGTGGGGTTAGTGCAAGGTACCCAATGGCTCAAGAGAGAGGAGGGCTCGGGAATGGAGCATTGCCTGCATGGACACTGAGTTAAGACAAAGGTGGCCATTGTGATGCAAGGGGGAAGGTCAGTCCTTTCAATAAATGGTGTGGGTCACTGGATATTCAAACAACGACACCTGACCTCCAGCCCACACTCTACACCCGACAGTTTGGGGGTGGGGAGGTGGGGCTCTAGACCTAAATGGACGAGGCAGAGAAATAAAGCTTTTAGAACAGGATCCACAAACTATGTGACCTGTGGACCCAACCAGGCTCGCTGCCTATTTCGGCACACCCTACAAACTAAGGGTAGTTTTTACATTTTTAAATGGTTGAAAAAATCCAAAGAAGAATAGTGCTTCATGACATGTGAAAATCATATGCCATTCAAATTTGTGTCCAGATATAAATCCTACTGGGACACATGGACGCTCAATCGTTGACAAAGCAACAACTGCAGAGCGAGCAGTTGTGAGAGACCGTGTGGCCCACAAAGCCTACAACATTTACTATCTGCTCCTTTATAGAAAAAGTTTGCTGACTGCTGTTCTAGAAGATAGGAGACTGTATTCATTACTTTGGTGTTCATGAGATTTCTTAAGAGGATTTTTTTGTGTGTATGAGGAAGATCAGCCCTGAGCTAACATCTGATGCCAATCCTCCTCTTTTTGCCGAGGAAGATTGGCCCTGAGCTAACATCTATGCCCATCTTCCTCTACTTTATACGGGATGCTGCCACAGCATGGTTTGACAAGCAGTGCGTTGGTGCACGCCCAGGATCCAAACCTGCAAACCCCGGGGCCGCCGAAGCGGAGAGCATGCACTTAACCACTGCACCACCGGGCCGGCCAGAAGAGGATTTTTTAAAGGCCCAATTTTACGTAAAAAAAAAAAAAAGGATCGATCAACTGGACTACATTTAACAATCAAAAGTCACCACTAAGAAGGTGGGAAGGCAAACCACAGAACGGAAGTAACTGACAGAGGGCTCCCATCCTGAATGCGCACAGAACACTGACAAAGCAAGAAAAAGAGGATCTAACCAAAACATGGGACAAGGACTCAAAGGGGCATTCCACAAATGAGGGTATCAGAGTGCCAGTCAATGCAGGAAGGTGCTCTGCCTCGTTAGTCATCAGGAAACAGAAACTTAAAACAGGAGATGCTAGCCACGCTTGAGTGTGGCTAAAATAAAAGAAACCGGCAAAGATGTGTTGGTAAAGTGTGAACTGGTACATCCACCGTGGAAAACTGGCTCTTCCGACACCAGCTGGGTGAGCTGAATACGACTCTGACGCTAACCCCCGGAGTCAGCACAGACCCCACAGTCAAAGCGCATGGTCCCCAGCAAGACCGCCCCGCTTCAGACACCAGCCACACTTTGTGGGTCCCCAGGCCACCTGCACTTCTGACTGACTGGCTACAAATTGGGGGGATCCCACTACCTCCTCAGGTTTGATAATTTGCTAGAATGACTCACAGAACTCAGAAAGTGCTATACTTATGATCAGAGTTTTATCATAAAGGACATGAAACAGGACCAGTCGAAAGAAGAGACCCCCAGGGCTGAGTCTGGGGGGGCCCAAACGGAGCGCCTGGATGATGCTAGAGTTTGAGCACCACTGGCCAAAAGTCCTGCAGCGGGTTTTAAAGGCTAAGAAATTCCACAACCTGCTTATTTTCTAAAAGTACAAAAACCCCACGACAAGAGCAATGAGAAATACGTGTCTATGCTGAGTGGGAGAGAAATAAAAAGCCACATACAATCTAGATTTTATATAGCGTCTCCCCTTCTGCCAAAACAAACATATTGACTGTCTTGTCCAAAAGTCTCACATTTGGAGGATTAAAATAATTTTGCTGGAGGCCATGATGTTCTCAGTAGCTTAAATTAAGCAAAACTTCAAAAAACAAAGTAACCACCACTGCCCCCACCCCAAAAAGCAAGCAAAACTATAACAGTGTTAGAAGTCGGGATGGCGGTTCTTGGTGAGGAGGGAGGGGTGACAAAAGGGAAGGGGCACCAGAGGCGGTGGGGGGCTGGCAAGGCTCTGTTTCTTGTCCTGGGGGGTGGCTACACTGGTGTTCGATTTGTGATAACTCAATGATTGATATCCGTCTATGCACAGACAGATCGTTGAATATATGCATACACATACATTCACGCTTTGTGCTCTTAGGCATGTAATACCACTCAATAAGTGCGTTTTTAAAATATGCATCACACGTAAAGATTCAAGGAAAAAACTATCTGTAACCAGAAGATCCAGTTAGTTCCACGTCAGGGGCCGGATGCCAGCTCTCACGCTACACTGGACGTGGCCCTCCAGTCTTGTCAAGACGGTGGCCTGGGCCGGGCGCCGGGCTGCTCACCTGCTGCTGTAGCCTGTGACGGGGTTCCAGCGCTGGTTCTCGTAGATGTAGACGGACTTCACGTCTGACTGTGTGTAGATGTTACTGGTGCTGCTGGCCAGGCCTGTGGGGAGAGGAAGCTGCCGGGACCCAGGCCGCGCCTGCCTGCTCGGGACTCGGGCTTCTGTCTGAAGCTCCGAAGTCCGCAGAGAATGGGCAGGGAGGGCGGGCGGAGAGGGTCGGCTGAGAGGGCTTCACAGGCCTGCTGAGCTCATCTCTTGGGGCTGCCCTGCTTCAGTTGCCTCCTCTGTGATTATTCTGGGGTTGCACAACCGGGATGAGAAGAACCTGCTGCCCACTAAACCTCCCCTCTACACCACCAGCTCCGCCACCTCACACTCTGTTCTTGGCTACATCTCGTCCTCCCTTGCCGTCTGGGCACTGGGCAGGTGTGAGGCCCGCCCAGTTCTCTCCTTACTAACAAAGGTACCTTGGACCATTCACATAACCCCCATGAGCCCCAATTTCCTCATTTGTAAGATGGGGACAAAAATAATTCCCACCTCACAAATGGGGAAGCTGTTAGGCCTGTGCAGATGTGTGTTCCTGTGGTCTTAGTGGACCCACAGTTGTACAGGATTAACCGCCCCCCACTGTGGGGTGTGTGGACTGTGGCATGTCCCATTTCAGTGTTTGTTTCTGCCTCCATTTACAGTAGGGGAGAGACAGGGACTCTACCTCCCAGAACTCAGGGATCCCACAGGGGTTCAGCAAGCTCTCATCCCCTATGGCATGACCCACCTAAAGAGGGCTTGGAATTGAGGCCTGGGAATCAGGAGACTGGGGTCCTAGAGTGCCCCAATGTGCCCTGAGGGCTCATCTGTGAAATGAGGGGCTGGACATGCTGGAGGCCCCTGGCAGCTGCCTTTCTAGAACCTTCACGGCCCCAGCTCAGCCATGGGTGCCCAGGAAGGCAGGTCGGAGACGAGGCCTGGTCTCCAGGCTCTCTCGCCTCATGGGTTGGCCCTGGGACTGTTCCCTGTGGATGCCGGCAGTGGCGAAGGTCACCTGTCAGCCAGCTGTCAACCAAGAGTCAACACTGGGACAGCGGCTCCAGCATGGGGCAGGGAAGCCAGAAGCATTAGAGGAGGGACTGGCCCGGGAAGGCATGGGCAGGACTCGGGAAGCCGGTCCTGCCAGCCATGGTGCATGGGCCACCCTCACCTTGGAAGCAGCCTCCGCCGTAGCCGCCCGTGTAGACCCAGGCCGTGTGGTCGTAGCCGATGCCCCACACCACGCCCCGGCTGTTGGCCTCCACCACCCGCAGGTGGCCTCCCATTTGCCGCCAGAACCTGGGAGGACGGGAGAGAGGGCAGGGAGGAATGCACCCAAGCAGGGCTTTCCAGCCTTCGACCCCCTTTGGCCCTTGGCCTCCAGGGACGCCCTACGTTACTCGTCTTCAGTCACCAAACAACAGCCTTTACTAAGGATGCCGGAAACTGCTGGACTTCCCATCGGGTATTAATCAGAGCTGAAGTGAGCCAAGAGTCGGCACAGGAGATGAGCAGGCCCCCTGCGGGGCGGCGGGGGGAGCGCTTCGGGAGCCGCTGATGCCCGGAGCTATGCAGATGGGGGACGAGGTCAGCAGCCCATGTTCCCTTTGCCCCTTGGGGTCTGGGACGGGCACGCCACGGCATGGAGGAAGACGAGCCACAACATGGGCCAGCAGACTGAAAGGACGTCACAACACGCTGCACGGTCACAGTGTGGCCTCCTGGCCAGGCAGAGTGCAGGGAGCAGCTGCCACCTGGGTCACGCTCCTGCGGGCTGAGGCCCTGCCACTGTCACCAGAGGTCGTCTGACTTGTCTGACTGGACACCAGGCACACAGGGCCTCAAAGAGTGGACAAACACATCAATTTTCCCCTCCTGAGCAGGGCCTCCTGGTCTCACCTACATCCGCCTGGTCCTCACGGGCTCTGGGTGACCTTCTGGGAGCAGCCTCAGGATAGAATGGGGAGCACTGTGTCCCCTGCTGGGTCCCCCTCTGCTTCCTCACCCAAAATGCCAGATGCCCCGGGATTCTGCTGACACTGCTCCTCATGGGCAGCCTCACTCCATCTTGTGGTTTTAAATGCCGCCTACAGAGCCATCCCTCCCTCTTCCCCCAACACACAGCAGCTGCTTGACAGCGCCAACCTGCCCGGAGCCCAGACAGGTTTCTCGTCCCCGCTTGGGGTCCTCACGCAGGCCCAGGAAGACTCAGGGCCTGGGAACCAGTCAGTCAAGCCTGTGGCTGGCCAGCGGGAAGTGAGGCCCTGTGTGGTCCTGTTGCGGCCTTCCCTTCTGAACCACATCTCTGGGTGCTTGGAGAGGGTGGCAGGCCCCAGCCCCGTCCTGAGCGCAGCCGACTCACATCTGGTCGCAGGGTAGCAGGTGTGCGGGGTCCTCCAGGTCGGGGCTGGGCTCACTCACGAAGACGTCTCCCTTGCAGGTGACGGACCAGATGGCCTGTGGGGAGGGGCGTCCATGGATCTTCCGGCTCTCACAGCAAGACAAGCTGAGCAGGGCGAGCTGGCGTGGGGAGACAGTCACTGCTGGGAAGGGGGTGGGTGGCAGGCTGAGGCTGGGTCGCCCCAAGACCACTGCCCCTTGACCCCTGGCCTCTGGGGACCACTGCCCACTCACCCAGTCGTTCATGTCCTGCTCAGTGGCGGCAGCCAGACGCACAGGCCACCTCTGCCGGGTCCTCTCGGGGGTATAGAGGGCGAAGGAGTGCTTGGCCTCATTGAGCACGGGGACCAGCGCTGTCACCTCGTTGAGGAACACGTGGATGTACTGTGCACAGAGGGCGGACGGCAGGGCTGTCCCCGGTGACAGAGCAAGACCCACGGGGCTGGGGACAAGGCCGGCCTCTGGGGGGAGCCCCACCATGGTGGATGGACAGGGACGGCCTGGGTCACCCCCAATTCCACAGAGCTGGTCCTTGGGGTCCCCCAAGGAGTATGGGTTTCAGTGGTGGTCTCTGGGGCCAAGCATGTTCCAGTATGGAAGCCTAGTTCATGAGCAGATGCCTTAGTTACATCTTAAAGAAATGCTTTCTGATGTTGACAAGGGCACTTTCGAGTCAGACTGACTGGGTTCTGACACCAGCCCTGTCACATGCTGGCCGTGGGGAGGGGTGAGTGGCTTTATGTCCCTGAGCCTGACTTCCCATCTGAAACGTGAGCCTGTCCGCAGCTGCTCGGAGTGGGGAGATGGCTCTCGGGGGCTGGCACACACCTGCCCGCCACTGGCAGGGACTGCTGCCACCAGGGGCCAGCACCTGTAGATGCCAGACGCCGGTCCCCAACCGGCACCTTGGGGCTGGTGTCCCAGGCCCAGTCCTGTGCCCCTCCAGCTCTGCACCCCCTCAAGTACCCCTCAGGTACCCCTTCTCCTGTGCAGCCCCCGGGCATCGCCCTCCCCTGCACCCCCCTCCCCCGGGCACCTCCCTGCCATGGGACCCCCGCTGCACCTTCTTCTCCTCGTGGACCACGTAGTAGATGAAGAGGATGCTGTCCCGGGCCCCGTCGTGCCCCGTGAACTGCTCCAGCGCCACGCGGACGTCCAGCCACTTGTGGGGCTTCCAGTTGCACCACCACTGCAGGGTCCCCGTCTTCACCCACACCGACTGTGGCACGGGCCCGCAAGGGCAGAGGAGAAGAATCACAGCCAGGCCCCTGGGCTCCCAGACTCCGGCCCTGTGTGCGCCCAGTTCCCAGCCCCCCGACCCCTGGTCCCTTCACCGCCTCGCCGGGGGCTCCTGCCTGGCACTCCCAGCTCCCCCTCTTTACCCTAATGACAAAAGTGATGCTATCGGACACCTGACAGGTGCCAGGCCCCAAGCCAGTGTCGCCTACAAATAACCTCCTCATTCTTAAACAGCCTGTGGGATCGGAGCTGTTACCTCATGTTCTGGATGGGGAAACTGAGGCTCGGGGAGCTTCTGTGACTGGCCCAGTATCACACAGTGAGTCAGTGGCAAAGCTGGGATGCACACCCGGCCTGCCTGTCCCTGGAGGCCCAACTCTTAGCTGCTGGCGAGATGCTTCTGCACCACCAGCCGAGACGCAGCCAGGTCCTCTGAGTGACACTAGCCACGTGCTTCATGTAACTTCTGACTGTGGGCCTCTGGCAAATGGGCTCTGCCTGATGGGATCCAAGATGGCCCTCAACCCTGTCCTCCCTCGTCTCAATAAAACACGACACTGTCTGGCATGAGGGGTTCCCTTGGGCTGGGAGAGGATGACGTGATTCCCCCCCACCGCCTCCTGCTGAGGTTGCTGTGTCTTCGGGTCCCCAGGGCCTACACTGTGCCTGGAACGCAGTGGGGCCTGAACAGAGTTCTTTAGTGCAGATGAATAAATGAATGGACTCATTTATCCTTGAATCTACAAGGGCCCGGAAGGGACGGCTTCACATCCAAGATGGACGGACAGAGGGATGGACGCATCCATCTATCTGTTCCTCCCACTTCACCTCAGGGCTGGTATACAGCAGGCACTCGATGAATGCCCGCCGAAAAAAACTGCGTGCAGGGGCTGCCCACCTGCTCCACGGCCTGCTCGTAGTGTCGGAAGTTCTCCAGCTCCCGCTTGGTCCTTTCTGTGAGCTGCTGGAAGATCTGCTTCCTCCAGGCGGCGGTCTGGGCCGGCGTGATGGACAGGGAGAGCGTCTGCACTGAGGCGGACAGGCCTGCGGGCCAGCCGGAGCCTCAGGGCCAGGCGCCTGGCCAGCCCACAGCTGGGCAGCAGGCCAGGGCTGTTTTTTTTTGGTTTTTTTGTGAGGAAGACTGGCCCTGGGCTAACATCCGTGCCCATCTTCCTCTACTTTATATGGGACACCGCCACAGCATGGCCTGACAAGCGGTGCATCGGTGCGCGCCCGGGATCCGAACCAGCGCTGCCAGCAGCGGAGCGCGCACTTAACCGCTACCCCATGGGGCCGGCCCCAGGGCTCTTTGTTTTTTAATCAGCCCTTTCTTGCTAGAAAGCCATAATCTCTGTAAAATGCCCCATGAGTTCCCTGCCACCGTTCACCCTGATAGGAAAGTTGATGTCCCCCCAGTTCAGCCCAGAATGGCCACCACTGCTGGGACAGGGAGAGGGGACGGGGCGCCAGGCCAGTGCCCTTCCTTATGACAGCACCGGCTGGTCTCGGAAGGCTGCAGACAGACTGGCTAAGCACAGGGGGCACGTTCAGACAGGACAGTGGGCCTGCTCCGCCTCCCTCAGGATCACCCTGTGGGGTGCTGGGCCTGCCGACACCCCCCTTACCCGAATGCACGGAGAACCACTTGAGCACAGAGTGGGCCTCCACGGCGCAGCCTCCTCCTGACACCCAGGCCCATAGGGGGCGGTCGTCGGCACTGCAGGGCTCCTCCAAGCCCAGGGGGAGGACCTCCAGTGAGGAGAGGCCGGTGGTCTCAGGAAAGCCTGCAGCCGAGTAGCTGGGCGCTTTCTTGGGCTCCTTCAAGTCAATATTGGTCCAGGGCAGCTCAGCTGGGGTGGAGGCCGGGCCAGGGCGAGGCTCAGGCCTGGGGGTCTGAGTGGCCGGGCTGGCGACCTCCACAGTATGCTCTGCAGTCCTGCTGGTGCCTGGGCCAGATGCGAAGCTGTCCTTGGGGTTCCTGGGACAGTCCAGAGACTCTGCAGGGACAGGCGGGTCAGGCCCCGGTCTCTCGGCGTCCGAGGAAGCATCTGTGTCGCTTGGCACACAGGACTCGCCACTGCCCCTCACCTCGTCACCAAAGAAGCAGCCAGCGCTGGGAACAAAGGGGGCAGACCTGTGACTCCCTTGAGGGAGGAACATGCCCTGCAGTGGGCAGGCTGGCTCTTCTGCTCCACCACTGACTACCTGTGCGACCCTGGGCAAGTCACAGCCTCTCTGTGCAGCACACCAGAGACCCTGCTTCCCGGGGAGCTGGGACGCCTAGGCACTGAGAGCAGTCCTGACGCCCAGGCCGCACCCCAGAGCAATTGTACCAATATATCAGGGGTAGAGATCTGGCAATAGTATTATTTTTTTATTGCGGCAAAATACACGTGACGTAAAATTTACCATTTTAAATCATACAGTGCAGTGGCATTAAGTATATTCACAATATTGTGTAATTACCACCACTACGTAGTTCCAGAACCTTCTCATCACCCCAAATGGAAACCCATTAAGGGCTCACTCTCCATCCTCCTCTTTCCCCTCAACCTCCTGGCAACCACTAATTTGCTTTCTGTCTCTGTGGATTTGCCCAATCTGGACACTTGAGATAAATGCCATCATACAACATGTGACTTTTGTGACTGGCCTCTTTCACTTAGTATGATGATGTCAAGGTTCACCCATGTTGTGGCACGTATCAGTACGTCATTCCTTTTTCCTGCTGAATAATATTCCATTGTGTGGCTATACCACATTTTATTAATCCATTCATCCACTGATGGACATATGAGTTGTGTCCACCTTTTGGCTGTTATGAATAATGCTTTTATAAACATGTGCAAGTTTTTGTTTGAGCACCTGTTTTTAATTCTTTGGGGTATGTATCTAGCAGTGAAATAGTTGAATCATATATTTAACTTCTTGAGAAACTGCCAGACTATTTTCCAAAGTGGCTGCACCATTTCACATTCACAGCAGGGTATGAGTTCCAATTTCTCCACATCTTGTCTGGAGTGGTATCTCTTTTGGTTTTGCTTTGCATGTTCCTAATGACTAATGGTGGATGAAAAGATGAGCATCTTTTCGTGTGCATGTTGGCCATTTGCTTATCTACTTTGGAGAAACATCTATTCAAGTCCTTTGCCCTTTTTAAATTGTGTTGTCTTTTTGCTGTCAAGTGGTAAGAGTTCTTTATATATTCTAGATCCTAAGCCCTTGTCAAATATATGATTTGCAAATATTTCCTCCCATTCTTTGGGTTGTCTTTTCACTTTCCTGATAGTGTCCTTTGATGCACAAAAGTTTTCATTTTGATGAAGTCCAATTTACCTATTTTTGCTTTTGTTTCTTGTGCTTTTGGTGTCATATTTAAGAAGTCATTGCCAAATCCAAGGTAATGAAGATTTGGCACCAGTAGCTTCCAAAGCTTCTCAGCTGATTCCAATGTGCTGTTCAGTTTGAGAACTACCAGCTAAGGAGACTAAACCCTCAGGTCACTGTGGGCACACCCTGCCTGGCCCCTGGCCCTCTGGGCCGGCAGTGCAACAGTATGGTGACCACCAAGCTGCAGGAGCAAAGGGATGTGGATTAGGGTCTGGGGAGGGCCCAAGCTGCAGACGGGAATGCGGTCAGCCGCAGAACACCGAGCCAAGGCTCCGTGAGCTACGTGACTGGGCAGGTGAGCACTGCGGGCATTCCACTGGCAGAGCTGAGGCGTCTCCAGCTCAGATGCTAAGTCACCTGCCTGCACTCTAACAGCCAGTGGGCAGAGCTGAGACTCCTCTGTCCATACTCTCTAGACCCACAGATCTGAAGGCATTGTCCCCAGAACTGCAGCAGCACACACTTGGGACCTTGCAAGAAATGCAAAACTTTGGCCCCCACCTTGATCTATGAATCAGAAGCTCTGGGGGTGGGTCCTGGAGATCTGACAGAACAAGCCCCCCGGACGATTCTGGTGCACGCCCAAGTTTGAGGTCCAGCTCTAGACTAGAGACGCTCTACCTTCTTCCGTGCCTTCCTTTGACAGAGGGGCCTAAGCATCCACCCTGCAAAGAAGCCTTTTCTCTCCCAGACCTCGAGACTTCAGAACCAACAGGCCAGCCTTGCTCAGGGACGACCCCCAGCTCTAACATGGATGGACATTGCAGCCTCACTCACCTGTCACCTCCCACCCACACCCTCGGGCCGAGCCAGGACACCAGGCACAGGAAGGAGAAGACCCCACAGACTGTGGCTCTGGTGGGTCACAACCTGCTTTTCTCCTGCCTGGGATGAGGCCCAATGCCCCGAAGGAGAGGCTGGACACTGCCCACCGAGGCCTCCAACAGCCCTTCCCAACCCAACGCCTCCATGCCCTGCCACCCCTGGATCACCTGAGGAGACTCAACGAGCTGCCAGAGTGCGACCGGTCACACTCTCGGCTGGCGACGATGGCCTTCCACGTCTTCCCACTGAGCTCACTCGGGGTGACGCCCTGACGGAAGTACACGGCCCGATCCTCACAGCCGATGCCCCAGACCTGGAACAGAGAGAGGTGCTGCTGGGTGGGAGGCCGGTGCAGACCGGGGGCTCCCTTCCCTTTAGGGTGCATGGGGGTAGGACGGGGTCGGGGAGAGTACCCCAAGGCTGGAGGACACGTCTGCAAAGGCAGGCAGGAGTCCCCGCATATGTGCAGTGAGATGCATGCGTGCACATGTGTGTTAGGGCTGGGAAGGTCAATGGGGTAGACACGAGTGGGTGCAGAAGTCAAATGCAGGAAGGAGAGTCCAGAGGGGGCTGGGGGAGGGCACGGCACCAAGCCCAGGAGAGCAGGGACCCTGTCCTGCCTCCCCGACCTCAGGCAGACCCAGGACTGTGGGGCGACAGGGTCCGGAGGAAGTGGTGGTCCGGTGGGCGCTGAGCCGGGACACAAAGTCTACCCATGTCCCCTTCTTCCACGTAGCCTCTGGTGGGAAGGAAGCTGCTCCCCAAGTGAACCCAGAGGATGGTCCTGGTCTTTTTAAAGATACAAAATAACCTCCTTGAGTCTGACCCCATTCTCTGTGGGAAAGGTGGCCGGGCAGGTCCCCTCCCCTCTGCCTTTGGGCACTGAGGAAGGCAGGTGTGCTGGGCAGCTGGAGGGCCCAGGGTCTGCAGAGACGTGGCCCCAGGTAGCCTTGCTGGGAGGGCTGTGGCGCCTCCATCACTTGGCCCTGGCAGGCTGGCCTCCATGCTCAGGTCCCGCGTGTACCACCTTGTGCCTGTTCACCCACCCCTGACCGCTGCATGTCCAGGTCACCAGGGCAGGTGGGAGAGGGTGTTGGGGCACAGAAAAGGCCAGCAGCCCCCTGGGAACAGCTTCTATCGTAGTGCGACGGGTGGAGGTGTCACCTTCACACTTTGAGTCTTAAAAGTAACCAAAGCTCATTACCCACGGGAAGGAGGCTACACTGGACGGACTCTACAAGTGATGCTTAAGAGACACCGCGTCTACAAAGTTGGGAAGATCCATTTCACCCTTCACTTGGTGATCTGATTTTGCCCAAATATTTCTCAACAAAACTCTTCCAGTCTCCAGGATGCATGTCCCTCTCCCAGACCTCTGCTCACTGCCACTGCTCTGATGGCCCTTGGGGGAGTGACCTGGGACAGGCAGGGTCTGGAGACCCAGGCGGAACCAGCCCCCTGGGTGCCCTCACAGGCTGGGAGTGTGCGGAGGCGCTGGGACCCTGCCTGCGCCGGCATCATGGGCATGCCCGGTGGGAAGGGACAGCGGGAAGCGTCAGGAGCTCCCATCCTGAGACCTCCACTCTCTCTGAGCTGCCACCCCACCCCCGGGAACCCAGGCTCAGAACTACGTGCACACCTGGTCGTTCAGCCCCACGTTCACCATCATCATTTCTCCAACCATCTCGATCCAGCTGGTGCCACAGGGATTGTGAGAGTTGACGCCTCTGCGGAACCACACCTGCAACAGTCAGAGATAAATATACCTCCCTGGAGGGCCACTGCAATGGAGGGTTTTTTTTTTAAGGCTCAGAAAGAACAAACGAATAATTCAATCCTTTGGTTCACAACACAAATGAGCACGGCACATCATTTAGAAAGGAAACGCTCATCCACGTCCCTTTTCCCAGACCCCTGCCGCATCTCCCTCTGGGCTTGGCACCGTCCCACAGGGCTGAGGGTCACCTGCCCCCAGCCATTCCTGTCCTGGTGGCTTCTCATCCATTTTCTGGCTGAGGGCATTGCCCCTTCAGGAGACAAGGCTGCCTGAATCTTTCTAGAACCCTCTCCACCAGTTCAGCACCTCTTGGCACGAGGCGGTAGCAGCAGGTGTCAGCTGTTTCACTGCAGACAGTTAGAGCGGGGAGGGGGTCATGGGCGGTGGTTGGGGGGGCAGGACACATACTGCATCTCAAATCTAGAAGCTGACCTGTGAGTCTAACCAGTGGCATCCTACCCGCCATGGATCTCTGTGCAATCCCCACCTTAGCTCACGCTTGACGCTAGGACAATGTCATTTTGTCCAATCAAGTTTGTCTCTATGTAAGATAACGGCCTTAATGATGTTATTTAGGAAAACCATTTTTATAAGCTCATTATTAGAATAAATAACATATTTTGGGTCTATTCTTAGTGCTTTATGAAATACTTTTTTCACGTCAACTTGTAAAAATACACACAATTCAACCAAATTTCCCTCAAGCCCACCTGTGTCTCTGAGGCTCACCTGGTGGTCCACTCCACCCCCGCCCTGGCCCCCGCTGCGCTCCCCCACGACCGTCCTTACCCACCCTGGGTGGTGGCCTGGGCAAGGCCCCATCAGCTCTCAGACCCTTAGAGGATGGTGTGCTGTTAGTACTTACGTTGTTTAACCACAATTCCTGAGGTGGAACGGGGCGGTGGGGGCGGGGGGTGACCGGTTGAACGAGAAAATCCTCAAATCTCCTTTATAAAAATTTCTAGAATGTTTAAAATGTCTCCTTAACCCAAAGAAAATTTGCACAAATATTTTTCTGAAGACTGAGCAAATTGCTCATATGAATACAATTTTCTGCTCATTTAATCCATTGCTCTGAGAGGGCCTTAGGAGTTGTGGTCTCTGGGAAGTGGGGTGTTTGGGGACCCATGGGGGGACAATCGATCTGTATTTTCTCAGGTTAGGGGGTGGCCTGAGGCCTGGGGACCTCCAGCACTGAAGACAGACTCACATGTGTGGGTGATCCCTCCCCCTGGATGCTACGGGATGCCCTTGATGTAAGGTTGAAAGAGATCATGGAAGCAAACTGAAATCAACTTATTTTATTGGACTTGCCTCCAATAAAGTAAAAATGAAAAACGCTGGCCAGGAGCAAAGGGAGGCATTCAGTTAGCCGAGGGTTTCAGAAAATTAGCTTCTGATTATTTGAAATGTCATGGCCTACTGAGTGACAAATAAACTTGTTCTACCCTTGGGATGGGGACGCGGGTGAGGGGGAATTCTGCAGGCACCAAACATCTTGGAGATTACCAGTGACGTCAACAACAGAAAATGCACTGTGCTTGGCTGATGCCAGATTGTTCTACAGGGTTTGGACCACACTCACAGGAACAAAAAACCACACAACCCTCAACAATAAACGGAGCCCCAGGCCCAGCCCCCAGCGACCCCGTCTTACTTTCCGGTCCTTGGTGATGGCCCAGACCACGCCAACTCCCACTGCGACGTGCATGATCCCGTTTTCAGATGTGGGAGGCTCCACTACGGACCAGGAACTTCCTACTCAGCCCCAGAAGGAAGTGCAGGCAGCCCCCATCAGCAAGAGCCCTGGGGAGAAGCTGGGCGTCCCCCACCTCTCCCAGTACGGGTGCAGGGCTGCCCCAGAATGCCCACCTTTGGGATTGTTCCTGTTGATTCCTTCCCGGACCAAGGCCTGCCCTTCCCAGAGCGTGACCCACAGGAGGTCGTGGGGCCCACAGCTGATCTGGACTGCCTCCCCTGGGGTGTCCATGAGGGACCACGAGGAGCCTTCAGGGTTGGGGTGGCTGACATCCTCTCTGTACCACACCTGGGAGGTGACAGAAACCACAGGGAGGGTCAGGCGGGGTTAGGCCAGGGCTCCGTGGCTGAGCCAGCTGCCCAAGCTTGGCTGCATTTGCATCACAGCAGCACAGGCCAAGCATGGAGTCTCAGGGGGACCGGGGACCAGGATGCCTTGACTGTCTGGAACTCACTCACCCTGACTGCCAGATTAGATGACCCCCGCCCCTGCTAAAAAACGCAAACCCTTTCGGCCTTCCTAGGGGACAGACCCGTGCCCTCATCTGCTTGTGAGAACACCTCCCCACCCAGCCACGTGCCCCTGTGAGAACGCCAGCCTCAGCCCAGGTATCCTCCGCCCCCTAGTGGCGGCATGCTCTCAGGACACTCGTCTCTAGGGGAAGTCAGGGTCCCCAGCGATTAAATGGGAAAACCCCCAAATCCCTTTCATAGTAATGTCTAAAACATCCACTTCTTTTTCCCCTTAATGTGAAGAAAATGAGCATTATCAAATATTTAAGACTGTGCCACCTGCTTGTATCATCCAAACTGGCTCATTTCATCTGGTGGAGGCTGCACATTGCCGTGTGGTCCAGGAGGGCTGGGGACCCCCTCCTGGGAGCTGTCTCCACACTGGGAACTACGGCCTCCCAACCCTGCCACCTCGCCCTCACAGCTCGCACTGCAGAACCAGGCCTAGGCAGCCTCCCTCTGCTACCTGCTGGTTTGGGGGCCCAGCTGTCTCCCCAGCTCCTCCCGGCGCCCAGGGTCCTAGTCACACCTTTTATGGGTCATAGGAGTGGTGCAGGGCAGCAGTGCCCCACAGCTGGCATGTGGTGACCACAAACACTGCTCTGGCACCCCTGTTCTCCCCTCTCTGTCTCCAGGTGGGCATGGCCCCTCTGTGGGGGCTCTGTCCCGGGCCAGCTCCCCACCACCCTTTAGCATGGCTCAGAGAAAACAGCTGTGGGTTGACCTAAGCCCAGGCCAAACAGGACCCTGGAAGTAAGGCTGACAAAAACCCACTGTGGGGGGCTGACCCAGTGGCGTAGTGGTTAAGTTCGCGCGCTCTGCTTCAGTGGCACGGGGTTCGCAGGTTCGGACCCCAGGCATGGACCCACACATTGCTTATCAAGCCATGCTGTGGCGGTGTCCCAGATATAAAGTAGAGGAAGATGGGCACGGATGTTAGCCCAAGGCCAATCTTCCTCAGCAAAAAGAAGAGGATTGGCAACAGGTGTTAGCTCAGGGCTAATCTTCCTCTCACACACACACAAAAAACCCCACTGTGACTCTTCCAAGTCATCAAGTACACTCCAAAACCATGCCTAAAGAGTTGGAGCACCTGCATGCAGGACCAGCTCTGTCACTGCTGCCCCCAGGGGTTGGTTTCATTCCTTTGCTTAGTTCACAAACTCCCTGAGAGAAGGATCTCCTCTTCTCTCTAAACCACCACCCACACACCCATCCATCCATATACCCACCCATCTACCCTTCTATCCACCAATCCATCCATCCATCCACATACCCACCCATCCATCCACCCCTTTATCCACCCACCCATCCATCCACTTATCTATCCATCCATCCATCCATCTACCACCCACCCACCCACCCACCACTCATCCACCTATCCATCCATCCACCCACCTACCCACCCACCCATCCACAATACTCCCAGAGACTGCTGTGTGGGAGGCACCACAAGGGAGTAGGCAGAAAGCTCAGAATCTATCTGAGGAGACAATATTGGTGGCAGCTGAGCCCACGGTGGGCACTGATCAGTGCTCCAGGGGCTCAGAGGAGGGACAGGCCAGGACCAGGCAGGGAGTTAGGGGTCAGAGGCTTCTGGGAGGAGCAGAACCCAGCAGGTCCACAGGAGAGCAGGATTCACAGGAGGGGGGATTGTGGGAGCCCAGTAACATGCTGCCTGCTCGGGGAAGCCCCAGCTGTGGGGACAGGAGGTGAGGAGGTCTCAGGGGCAGTCTTCCTTCTTCCTCCACCTCTGGGAGGACACCAAAAGGTCAGCTTCTCTCCCACCACACTCCTGCCTGTGGCCAACCCCCCTCAGCCACCTCCCACCCAAGGCATAGGGGGACATGGCCTTACCTTTCCCTGCAGAGACACAGCCCACACGGACAGGCGGCCCACAGGCTCGTCCGTGATCTCCCACCCTCCCACGGAGAGGTCATTGAAGGGGTCAGGCAGTTGCTTGGGGTCATCCTTTGAAGGGATCTGAAACAAGGAGGTGGGAGGCAGTGGCAGTCAGGACCTGTGGGCACCTGGGCCAGTAAACGGCACTGCTCCCCTCCTGGGGGGCACCTGGCCACGCACCCACCTCTAACATCTCCTCTCCAAGCCCTCAGCATGCTGCCTTCCATTCTCCAGCTCAGCGCACCACTGCCTGACCTCCTCACATCAGGAGAGAGGGCATCCGGCCCTAAGTCCCCTCTGCCCTGTCCTTCCTCTATCAGCCACCAGGCCTGGGCTGTTGTCCCTGAGTGGTCACTGCTGCTCCAGGATGGAAGGCAGATGTATGTGCAAGGACTTGGCTCTGCGCTCTGCAGTGACCTGACTGCTGTGACTCCATCCCCGTCTAGAAGGGGGCGATCACAGAACACGGCCCTGTGGTGTAAGCCCTGCGTGACCGGCCATCATCTTGCTCTTTGGGCTGCTCTCAGCCTGAAGGGCAGGCAGGCTGGGCTGGCAGCCCCATCTCATGGCACTGACCCTCCGGAGAGGTCTGGTGAGAGCCCGAGGCCTTCCTCTCGTTCAAGGCTATGTAGGATCCCAGTCCAGGCCTCGCGTCCCTAAGTTGGGAGGATTCTCTGGGTCATGGGAATGATACAAGAGCCAGAGTGGCATCCACGAGGAGGGGATGGAAGTGCACAGACTGAGCCTCAATCTGGGACAGGGCAGCCTGAGACCCAGCTCAGGACAAGTTCTGTGCTGTCCCGGCTCCCCACGTGGCCATCTCCCAAATGAAGGGACACACAGTGCCATGGTGTTCCCGGGACAGGAGACAACTCAAAGCCAAGGTCTCAGGGTAGGTGTGGTGAGGAGGGGAGGGTGAGGGTCCATGTGACCCTCCCAACAGCGGGACTGCCCTCTGGGCCCTGCCCCGCCCCAAGGCCACAGGCAGCCTGACCTTGGCCCAGGAGTCCCGGGATTTGTATCTCCTATACCGGATCCACCTCCGCCGCCGCACGCAAGAATTCCACTTCTTGTCTCTCGTGTAGGTGGCTGGGAAGTCCATGGCATAAGTCCACCCCTGAAATACCAAGGGGGGCTCTGTGAGGCTCTCGGGGAAGAAAGAGCTGAGGAAGCGGGGGAGCAGGCCGGAAGAGAGGGAAGGAGACAGCAGCATGCCCAGGGCACCATCCCCTCCAATCCCGGGCGGCAAGCGGGGGGCAGCAGGGCACAGGCGGAGGTCAGCAGCCACAGGGCGCTGGGCACAGCACGGGGGGCGGGGGATGGGCTGAGCAGAGCCCAAGGCACTCCCTCCCCACGGAGGAGCCACAGAGGGAATGGAGTTCACCTACCCCTTTCTCGGTGGGTTCCCCTCCAAAATTCTCATCCACGTACCAGTCCGACTCCCACTCCCAGTGCAGTGAGGGCAGTGCCACCCCATCCAGTGGCCGGTGCTGGAGCCCACTCACGTCACTCCACAGCCAGCGGTCACTCGGCAGGAGCTTCTCACAGAAGCCACCCACGGGGTTCCAGCGCTGAGGGCCGGAGGCAGAGACGGGCCTTAGGCCTGCAGCTGGCATGGGGCAGCCAGGGCCTCCTGGGGGCCAGCGGGACCCTGCCAGCAGGCCCTCCTGCTCATCCCCAGGATGGGAAGCCAGCAGAGGGCCTGCCTGGAACTCAGGGATCAGCAACCCCCACGGCTCTTCATCACGAGCCAGCACATCCACCCGGCCCCAAAGGGCCGGCCACAGTGCCCCACGGGGCAGGCAGTGGGGGTCACAGCCCCGTCCTGGGCTCCTGGAAAATGCCTGGAGCCCATCCTTGTGCAGACCTGGCAAGCCTGCCTTGGTAAGGACACAACAGGGGCTCTGGCCCCAAAGACCCTGGGATGCTACCCAACTCAGGTTTTAAGCAGAATGAAGGAAACAAATGCGGGAATTGGCCAGGCGTCTGGGGTGTGGGGGCTTTATCTCCCAGCAAACCAACCAACTCAGCAGCCCAATCACACGGGATCCCACCTGATTCTCGTAGGCCTCCTCCCGGCGGCGGATGGGGACGTCACTGGCGCAAACGTACACATAGACCTGGTTGTCGCAGGCGATGCCCCAGCAGCACTGCGTGGCCGCGCTGACCCGCTTGAACTCCAGCTGGGTGTCCTTGCAGAGCTCCCAGTACTGCCCAGCCGTGGAGAGCGTGTACACCCTCCCAAAGAGATCCACCGCCCACAGCGCCGAGTCGGGCATGGCGGCGGCAGCTGCGGGACAATCAGCGGCAGGAGGGCCAGGGTTAGTGACCGCAGTCCCAGGCTCCCAGTCTGGGGCCCTTTTTCATCTTTCCCTTTCCTTTCTTCTCATTAGGGGGACTTTCTTCAAACACAAAAAAGTACAGAGAAAAAAATGTAACGTCCGAGTATCTACCTCCCCAAATTTAATGAATATTATTATTCAGTCATCTTTCCTGTCAAAAGAACAAATGAAAAGTTATAGATTTAGCTGAATCCCAAACATACACACATCTTGCTGCCCACGTGACCTTCCTGTATGGGTTTGGTGGGGTCATCCACATGGGCCTGGCACCCCAGCCAGAGTCTTGTGTGGTCCTGTGGGAGCCCTGAGCCTGGGGATATGAGGGTCCTATCTTCACTCTCCTTGTGTGACCACCTCCCTCTTCTCCCCAGTCCCTCTCCCCTGCCATTCTCCCCTCCTGTTCTTTTTCTCTCTGTCTTCCTTTCTGCTATGTAGGGGATGGGCATGGAGACTGATAAGCTCTACTAGTGACTCTCCCTCCCAGACCTCCTCGGGCTGCTCCTTGGGGAGTATCTCCTGGAGCCCTGGCTTCTGGATGGGACAAGCCTCCTGCTGCGGTAGGGCCACATGGCCAGACCCAGGGCAGCAAAACAGAGCAGCTGGACAAGGGCAGCGGAGGAATCGCAGTGAGGAGCTCTGCC
This sequence comes from Diceros bicornis minor, assembly GCF_020826845.1. Lineage (NCBI taxonomy): Eukaryota > Metazoa > Chordata > Mammalia > Perissodactyla > Rhinocerotidae > Diceros > Diceros bicornis. The sequence continues at coordinate 8,231,128 of NC_080765.1, read as the reverse complement.
TGACAGGGCGGCTCCCACATCCAAGACCAAACACTGCCCTAGGGCCAGGATGGAGGGAAGATCCTGAAGGTGAGGACACCGCCAGTCTGGTTTGGAAACTGGAGCTACCAAGAGACAGACAAAGTCTGGGCACCTGGAAGTTGGGGCCCTGCTGTTCCACTCCTGCAGCATGCCAGAGGCACGTGGGTACTTCACAAAGCGTGGAGACTGGAGTGAGAACATGGATGAAATGCGTCTGAAAACAGGAGCATCTGCCATGGGCAAATAGGCTCTTTCAAAACAAAGTGTGTCTCACAAACACCAAGAAGAAAGAGCGCAGGCTGGAAAGGAAGTGACTGAAGGATAAGGAACAGGAAGAAGAGAAGTGGAAGGAACAGGGGCCAAGCATTGGGAAACATCCAGGACAGGAAGAAAGACAGCAGGAGGGAGCCTGACCAGCAGAGGGGAGCAAGCCCCAGGGGGGCCTGCCACAGAACCTCGGAACACCAAGGCCCAGTCAACCACACGAGAATTCAGAACACGGGCCGTCTGAAGCCATTGAAAACTGGGATCTGCGTCCAGTGCCTGAGCTGGAGCCCCTGGAAGAGCTGTGGCAACCCCCAGACACCCCTTTGCTCCTCCCTGGTCAGGGCTGAGTGTCCACTATCCCCCTCTGGCATCTATACTGTGACTAACAGTGCCCAGAGCCACCGCAGACCCAGATTGTTGGAATTCGGGGCCTGGCCCCATCACTTTCTAGCACCACCAAAGGCTGACTAACCTCTCCGTGACTTGATTTCTTAACCTATAAAAGATAGAAAGGACTACTGACATACTTATGTAGTTGTTGTGAGAATTAAATGAGATAATACAGGAACAGAGCTTATAATAAAGTGCTTGGTACCCAGCAAGAACTCAATGAGTGTTACTGATGTCATTTTACTATTTGGTCTGTGGTAACCACAAACTACCACTTATCTTCTATCTCTTAGAAAAAAAAAATCAAGTCCCTTTCTGTTCAGCCTGAGTCTTCAGTCTCTTCATTTCCTCGGCACCTAACAGCGTTCTGTACATAGTGGGTGTTTAACCAAACTTTACAGACGATCACTACTACCTACATCCACCATACACCAGCTCCCTGAGCTGAGATGGAAATACTGCTCCAGGGAAGCCAAATGTCGTCAATTACTTAGGGTTAGAAGTAAGGTAGAATAGGTAGATAGGTGCGTGATAAAGCAAGTATAGTAAAAATCTAGGTGGTGGGTATGTGAGTGTTTACTGTATAATTCTTTCAACTTGGCTGTATGTTTGAAAATCCTCATCATAAATTGCTGAGGAAAAGTAAGGTTTTTTTTGGGGGGGGGGATGTTGTTTCCTACAGTGTCACGTTAATATAAATCCGATCTTCAAAGACAGCTCTCAGCTCAGTTTACCATATAAGCAGCCAGTTAAGTCAGGCTGTCTGCAGGCTGAGCTCAATGAATAGTGACTTTGACTTGTATGTGATACACTTTCCTTCAGAGAAATGACTAAGCAGTAATTTCTATTTCTATTTCTATTTCTATTTCTATCTCTAGCTGCCTGAAGCTTCCAGGCAGCTAAGAAAAGACTCTACTGCAGAGGAAGGATGAGGTTGGGGTTATGTTTGCAAAGTCCCTTCAGAGTGACTGGGCACCAGTCATTTCCTAGCTAAAGATGATACAGGGTGAACATCCTTGTTCGGCCACACTTCCTTTCCACCTCTGCCAGAATGCTGCTGCAACTCGTCACATGCCACCTCCCAGCTCTGAGGTGATCAGGTAACCTGTCCAGGGACACCGGGTCACTGGGTCGGAGGACTCTTGAGAGGAGGGTTGGAGTGTTAAGCCCATGATTCTAGGATCCTAGGATTTCTTGTTTTGTAGGGGAGAAGGGATGGAGGGAACATCTTCCAAGAAAGCAACCTTCCATTCACCAAGAACTTCTGCACAATGAATTCCAGTTGGACTTTCAGTCATTGCGCTAAGAAGTCCTGCTCACCACCCTCAGAACCATCTGCCTTTCTGCATGGGCTTATTAAGTGATCCCTTCAGAAACCAAAAGGTCCCCAAGGGAAGGTGGGGATGGGAATGTGGTAGAGAGAGCAACACAGTCCCAAGGGAGCTCCTGAAGCATTTACTTCCTAGAGTCTGCCTTAGGACTCCTTCCTGAAAGGTTTCCTGCTGGTTTGTTTTTCTATTACACCCTGTCACTCCCACCACCTGTGCAAACAGAGAGAGCCCTGGCTACTAAGGTCGCTTACTGCCTGCCTATCGCAGCAGCTGTTGAAAGGCGACATCAGGCTCCAAAGAGGTGGGAGAAAACAGCCGGACATGCAGGGTAGTTGAGTCCTTCCTGAAGAGCAGGAGGTGCCCTGAGCGGCCAGCCCTTAATTTGAACCCCCTGCCCTGCATCATCGCGGGCGGGTCAGCCTAGTTTCATTCTGGTTCCGTGCACTTGGGCGACAGGTGGGCCCCCTGCGCTGCCACCAGGAGCATAGTCGGCGCCGGGCCCTGACCATCTGCCCGCGCTAATCCCACGACAAGCAGATTTGCTCCCATCGCTGCCCAGAGGAGGGACAGAAGGGCTCCTCGCAGCTCGATCCTCTAAACCCGCCAGGCTCCAGCAGCCCGTTTCCCAAATCACTCCAGAGCAAAGGCTGGGGTGGGGGCGTCACCTGACGCTGCGTTCCACAGGGACGGGGGCGGCGCTCCACCAGGTGCTCAGGAAAGAGCACGAGTACAACCCCCCCCGCCCTGCCCTGAGTGTCAGGGCAAACGCAGCCGCCGGGGAAGGAGGCGCCGCTGCCTTCTGCCGCCCCAACCTGTCCAGAGGGACGGTCCCACGGCCCGGGCCCGCCGCTGCACTCACCTGGGCAGGCGCTGGGCGGGCGGGGTCGCGGCGATGCCCCTCGGCGGCGGGGGAAAGCGAGCCGGCCCTCCCCCGCCGGCGGGGTGAGCAGGCGGGCAGGAAGCGGCAGCCAGGCCCGTGCCCATTGGCCGGCCTCGCAGTGACGCGAAGGCCGGGCGCGCACGATAGGCTGAGACGCGTCGCGTCACGGACCGGCCTCGGGGTCGTGCGCCCGCCCACTTCCGGGGTCGCGTCGCTGTCAGTGCTGTGGCGGTCCGCTGGGGCGGGCTTCTCGCGCGTTGCCGGGAACGAAGCCGGCCGGCAGACGGTCTGCCGCCCCTCAGGATCGCCCACCGCCCCTCAGGACCCGGCCCGGCACTCCTCAGGACCCTGCTCGTCATCCCCCGGGACCCGGCCCGCCGCCCCTCAGGACCCTGCTCGTGGTCCCCAGGACCCGGCCCGCCGCCCCCCCAGGACCTGTCCGCCGGAGCAGGCGGTGTGTTCTCGGGGCCGCAGGCGAGGAGAGGGGGCGGGTCGGGAGAGTGCCTGGCTGCGTGGCGCTGCAGTGACCGGAGGGAGGAGAGCCGGCCTGTGGGCGCTCGGCCTGGGACATCCAGACAGGTGTCTGGGTGGTTTCCTTCTAACTGAAACGTCGCCCTTGAGCACACAAACTTAAAGCCTTAACCTTCTTTGGAGAAATCCTTGAAACGTGTAATTTTGTGAATACAGCATGGTGTGGTAGCAATAACAGGTCACTGTTTTGTTCAGACTCTTGTGTGGCCAGTGACAGACAAGCTAATTCAAGGTGGCTAATATGTGAGTGCTCACTGAGTGCCCGGCACTGATGTAAGTGCTGTACATGCACCCTCTCATTTCATCACCTGACAACCCAGAGGTAGGTGGTGGTGTTATTCCAAAGTTAGGATGGAGAAAGAAAAACAAAAAAGGCTGTGATTGATGAAAGGCCAGGCACAGCTGGGCATAGAGGCTGAAACAATGTCACTTGGACCTAGTTTCCCTCCCTTGGTTCTTGCTCCTTTCTGAGGATGCGGACTGGCTTTTCCCTGATCATGATGGCTGGAGAAGCCCCGGAGGGGTGGACTCCAACGGGAGAAAAGGCAGAAGCCTCTGATTCACCCTGGATGGCTTTGTGGAGTCGTGTGTAACCTTGACCCTAGCTTGTGCATGAGGGAATGGCATTTGTGGACTGGCTTAGTCTGGAGATGTGGGTTGTTATGGACTATATGTTTATGTCCCCCCAAAATTCATACATGGAAACTCTAATCCCCAATGGGATGGTATTTGGAGATGGGGTCTTTGGGAGGTAATTACGTCATGAAGGTAGAGCCTTCATGAAAAGAGTAGTGCCCTTATGAAAAGAGACACAAGAGAGCTCATGCCCCCTCCCCTTCCGAGGATACAGTGAGAGAGTAGCTGTCTGCAGGCCAGGAAGCAGCCTTCACCAGACCCAGATCTGCTGGTGCTTTGAGCTTGGACTTCCAGCTTCCAGAACTGTGAGAAATAAAATGTTTGTTTTTTAAGCCACCTAGTCTACGGTATTTTTGTTACAGCAGCCCAAGCCGACTAAGATGCACAGCATGAGGGCTCAGCTAGTCAAAGGAGATGGTTCCTCAGAGGAAAATTTGGGTACTGTTAGCAGGAGGATGAGTGGCTGCTAGACTGCAGAAACATTAGTCTGGAAGCAGGGAGAACTGGATTCTGTTCTGTCTGTGACCCCTTGCAGCCTTTTCTCCTCTCTGGCCTCAGTTTCCACGTTAAAAAAAGGCATTGAATTAGGAGCTGTCCATGATCCTTGCAGTGTTTATATGCTGTGACAGAGTTCAATACCAGTTTTCCTGAATTCAGGGTCTGACACAGTGGGCCTTCTGGGGACCCATGTTCCTCCTTTCCCCCAGCCCCCCTCCCCCAGTCCTTTCAGCCTTTGCAGAGCTGACTCTTTTCAATTGCTGACAAGAGGTCTGCGTTTTTCTGCCCTCACCACAATTGATAATTCTCATTCCCGTTTCTGCTTTTTTATTTTATTATGTATTTATTTATTGGTGAGGAACGTTGTCCTTGAGCTAACATCTGTGCCCATCCTCCTCTATTTTGTATGTGGGTTGCCGCCAGGGCATGGCTTGATGAGTGTTGTATGTCTGTGCCTGGGATCCAAACCCACAAACCCAGGCTGCCAAAGTGGAGCGTGCCGAACTTAACCATTATGCCACCTGGCTGGCCCTCTGCTTTTTTATTTTAACCTTCATTTCTTATTTCGTCTCCTTTCTAGCCTTGTCACTTCTCTCCTGGGCCAGACACAGTGGGTTCAAATCCCAGCTCCATCACTTACTATGTGAGTCACTCAGCCTCTGAGCCTGTGTCCTCATCTGTAAAATGGGAATATCACCACCACCTGCCTCTTTGGGTTGGAGGGTGGATGAAGCGAGAAGGTGCATGAAAAGCACTTACAACAGTGCCTGGCATCTAGCGAGCACTCACATATTCCTAGTGTTATTATTATACTCTCTGTGTGTTCAGGTTTGGGACACTTGGCCATTTGCATCACTGCTTAGTGAGAGTTCCAGAAACACTTCAGAAACAACACTGGGTTCAGTACCATTCCAAATGATTGATAGAGGGCTGCTTTCAGGATGACGGACATTACTGTATATATTTCTGCTATTCGGGACAGGGAGGGATGGCTGGTCTGATGCCAGGCTGGGCTGGCTAAACTCCCTGAACGGTTGCCCATCAGCTACAGGAGAGAGCTCAGGCTCTTTCCAATGGCTTTTCCCCACCTGTCTCCACCTTCCTTGGTAGCCATGGTAGCCTCGTTTCTCCTCAAGCTCCCGTGAACCTTTAAGCTTCAGCGTCGGCAGAACTCACTACTACAGGCCCTCCCCAACTCCATCAGACCTCTAGGCTTCCCCCACACAGCCCCCACTATCCCACATGTCCTACCCACCTTCCTTCTTCCATTGTCTGTTCTCATTCAGCCTTAAGTCTCACATCAAAGGGATCAAAGCTCAACTCTTACTGAACCCAAGGGAAAGTAGACCTGGGTTATCATGCCTTCATACTTTGTACATTCTCCATTCTAAGCCCTCACGTATTGTACTGTAATTGTTTGTTTTCTCATCTCCCTGACCACAAGGTGAGATATTCAGGGGAGTGACTTTCTTACTCATATTGGAATTTCCAGGGCTTAATAATTGCCTAACACATAATAGGTACTCAATTTTTATTAAAGGAATGAATATTCCTCCCTTAGTCCCCCAGATAATGGGTAAGTCATGCATTGAAAAGTGTTGGAAGAGCCTGAGCAAAAAGGGCAGAGAGATTAGCAGAACTGGCCTGCACACATCTCTCTCCCTCTCTCCGTTTCATCCCCCACCTCTACCAGCAACATATGTGGCTGCCTTGGCCCTCTCCTAACACTGCTTCCAGTAGGCTCTCCGTGTCCTAAACAGAGGGGATTAAGTTGTCCCTAAGCTCTTTCTGATGGCATGTCTCTTTGTTAACCACTGTTTGATTTTTCAGTGGAAACTGTTATTTGCTGGGAGTAAACGCTTAATCACATGTGGTTCATGGTATTTTTACTTTTAATTCTACTTACGGTCACGCCTCGCTCTGTAAAGCTCCTGAGCCTGGTACTCCTAAGGCGGGACCCTGGACAGCCTTGCTTCTTGGCTTCAGCTCCCGCTTCTCACCACTCAGCCAGTAGTGCCCAGCTCCCGGGGTAACCCACACTGTACCCAGCCACTTCCTTTACACTCTACTAATTAAATTAATTTCAACATTTGTTTTTCCTTGTGATATTTAAGGTGCTAGATGAAGCAGCCAAAACTGTGGTGTTTCCCCCATCTCTGGCAGAGGAAAACTTGCAGAAACTGTCTGTAGAAAAGTGCAACTGGAAGTTCATGTGCACGTCCAGATTCACATATGGAGATACAGGCAACAATGCCTTTAAGTGAAGAAGTGATGTTTTTCTTTCTAAGAGAAAACTCCAAAACCTAAAACAAACAGACAAACAAACAATGGGCTTAACTTGGAAGCCAGTGATAGTCACTGTCCCAGCTGTCGATCTCTGCTGGTCACACAGTATGCAAACATGGCCAAGTCAAGCGTTCATTGGACACACATTTTTGGAGTGTTTCCTGTGTGTTAGGTTCTGTGCTAGCACTGTGGGGGATTCAAATTGGCCAAGAGACCTTTTCACTTGGAGCTGAAAAGGTCCAATGGGGGAGAGAGAAATACTTTAGAAGGCAGGAAAGACTGTAACCTATAGGGGTTTACTTGAATTGTGTATATAAAGGTGGTTAATTACAGGTTAAAGGGGAAAAACTGAGAAGGTTAATGATAAAGTACAAGGAGCCAGCCCTGGTGGTCTAGAGGTTAAGATTCAGTACTTTTACTGCTACAGCTCGGTGTTTGTTTCCCAGTCAGGGAACCACACCACCCATCTGTTGGTTGTCATACTGTGGTGACTGTGTGTTGCTGTGGTGCTGAAAGCTATGCCACCGGTATTTCAAATACCAGCAGGGTCACTTGTGGTGGACAAGTTTCAGCAGAGCTTCCAGAATAAGACAGACTAGGAAGAAGCACCTGGCCACCCACTTCCCAAAAAATTGGCCATGAAAACCCTATGAATAGCAGTGGAGCATTGTCTGATACAGCACCAGAAGGTGAAAAGATGGCACAAAAAGACTGGGCAGGGTTCCATTGTGCTGTCCACAGGGTCACTAGGAGTCAGAATTGACTCGACAGCACTAACAACAACAAAGTACAAGCGTCAGCAGTAGACAAAAAAAAGCCAGGTTAATCTGCTTAACACACACTAAGCTCCAGGAAGCGAACTGAAACTTGAACTTTCAGTCTCGGACATGTATGTACCAGTAGGCATGGGGTCTCTGTATTTATCTAGTTGGAAGCTTCTCAGGCAGGACCCACCTTCCACTTGCCTTATGCATTACTCTGTACTGCACCACATGACAGCACTGGTTGACAGTTGTTTGGGGAGCTTCTAATGGCAGTAAACTTGCACAGTACGTTCAAAACCAAACCATAATCTGACTTGTACCTGCATATAAAAGGACATCCTGTTTGACTCCAGCAATATAATTTGTCAAACACACCAATTGTACGTAAACTGTGTTTCATTGTGTTTTACAATCATTTACACAAATGGAGTTTATTATTAACCTACTCCAGAGTGATGTTTTCTATCCCAAACCCCATCACCTCTCTTTCTAGCACAGAAATGGGGCTCTGCTGACTGCCGCCACAGGTAGGATCTGCCCTGGGTAGGGACTGATGACGCAGTTCCTGGCCTCGGCTCTGCTGAGCTCCCCACAGCTCTCCAGGCAGGCAGGGCACCGAGGAGGGATGCCACCCGGTGAGTAGGTGTGAAAGCCGGGCCCAGACCTGGCCCTTCCGTGACATTCTGTTGTGCTTCTCCACACCTCTCCAAAAGCCAGTAATCTGCAATGGCCAGAGTTAGAATTAACAAAGAAGTGCTGCTAACTTCTTCCAAGGAGAAAAGCTTAAGGAAATGTAACAGACACTTTTAAGAGTAAAAGGGATGCTAACTGGAAGAGATGCTAGGAGAAGAGGCATAAACCTAGACATATGCCACTCTAATTACAGATCTAAACGTGAAAGACAAAAACGAACCTTCTTGAAGATAATATCCTAAAGATTTGAGATAAGGAAGGATTTCTACAAAAAAAAAGAAAAGAAAAGAAAAAAAAGAAATGTAAAAAGCACCAACCTTAAAGGAAAAGATTGGTACATTCCACTACTTTAAAACCTGAGAACTTCTCTTTATCAAGACACCATTAAGAGTAAAAACGCAAGCCACAGAGCAGGAAAAGATCTTTGCAACAGGCATAACCAACAAAGGGCTAAGGATCCAGAATATAAAAGAACTCTTGCCTATCAGTAAGAAAAAGATGAACATCTAAATTGAAAAAAAGGCAAAGGACTTGAACAGACACTTAAGAAAAAAGAAGAAAAACAAATCGCCAATAAACTTATAAAAAAATACTCAACCTCGGGGCCGGCCCTGTGGCTTAGCAGTTGAGTGCACGCGCTCCGCTACTGGCGGCCCGGGTTCGGATCCCGGGTGCGCACGGACGCACCGCTTCTCCGGCCATGCTGAGGCCACATCCCACATACAGCAACTAGAAGGATGTGCAACTATGACATACAGCTATCTACTGGGGCTTATGGGGGAAAAAGGGGAAAAAAAAAGGAGGAGGATTGGCAATAGATGTTAGCTCAGGGCCAGTCTTCCTCAGCAAAAAGAGGAGGATTGGCATGGATGTTAGCTCAGGGTTGATCTTCCTCATAAAAAAAAAAAAAAAAAAAAAAACCTCAACCTCAGCAGTAAGCAAGGGAATGTAAATTACACCTGCCACCCGGATAGGCTAAGTGGAAGTATAAGGGGTGCCATGACTGGAGAAATCAGTCTGACGGTATCTAGTGAAGCTGAAGATAGGCCTACCCTGTGGTCAACAATGCCTTAGATAATATACACACCAGGAACATGCGCAAGGACATTCTCAGCAGCATTGTAATAGCCCCAAGTGTCCATCAGCAGTGGAATGGATAAGCAAATGTGGTATAGTCAGACAATGGAATATTATTGGTAACAAAAAACAAATGAAGTACAACTAAATGCAACAACATGGATGAATCTTGAACATATGCTGAGTAAAAAAAGCCAGACCCAAAAGAGTATATATGGCCCCTTTTATATGCGAAGTTCAAAAAGAGGCAAGAACTCAATTACAATGTTGGAGGATGTACGTTTAGCGGCAAAAGTATGAAGACAAGTGATTACTATAATGTTACCATAACAACCAGGATGTGGATGCCTTTGGGCACCAAAGGGACATACTGAGGCTTTGGGATTGCTGACAATGTTCTAGTTCTTGACCTGAGTGGTGGTTCCATAAGTTTTGCTTTATAATAATTCACAACATTTATGCCTTATACACTTTTCTCTGTGTATTTTACAATTTAAAAAGGTTTTTAAAAAAGACATGGTAACAGCAACTCTTCTAGTTTTACATGAATGGGATAACAGCAGTGACAGAATCACACATGATTTTTTTAAATGCCATATCTCGAACAATCCAGAAAAAAGACAAGATGATGTGCCCTGGAAATCTGTTCGAGGGCAGAGAGAGGGCCCTGGGATGGTGGTGACACCAATGTCGAAGATAAAGAGAAGTTGGAGTAAAGTCATTTCCAGAAAAGTGAGAGTGAAAAACATTTTCTAAAGGTAATATTTTATACAAGATGTGAATTGAAATATGTACATGTAACCAAATTAATAAATATAAGTAGACATTCATTTCATTTTCATTCTCAAATAGTTGAGACCAAGTTGACCACATCTTTGGCGGGAGCTTCTCTTGGGGAGAGAGGAGTGCCCTCCATGTTGGGGCAGCCCCAGTAGCTGATAGCCAGCCCCCTTTGACAGTGCTAAGGTACAGGGAGATAAAGTAATTTGCCAACGTTCACACAGCTAGTCAGAACTGTGGAGTTGCAAACCAAAACATGCAAGGGAATCCATGGCATGGTGTTGTGTAGCTCATAGAATCAACAGAAGGCTGGAAGGCCAGGTTCAGAAAACAGGCAGCTGCTGAGGCACCTGAGAGCCAGAACCACAGCTCAGGTCTTGCCATAGCAACAGCCTGGTCAGGATGTGGGCATTGATGCTGTTGAGCATCGCCCCATTGCCACCATCTCCAGTCAGCTCTGGACCCTGGATGCTGGGCGCTGCTGCCACAGGTAGAACGTGTTCCAATCTGTCTGTCCTTTTTGTCACTCACTGCAGTCCTGGAGTCCTAGCCTCCAGTTGACCAACACCCAACACCGAGTCCTTTACCCATGCCTTAGGGACCAGGGGTTTGAGAGAGCAAGGATCTCACCTTTTAGGGTCCCTACCAAGACTCCCCGATTTCCCAGGCAACAGAAGGGAGTTCACACACTGAACAGTCAAAAGTCCAGTGCTTGTTCCTTAGAGCCAGTCACTGGCAGGGCTGGGACTATATGAATTTCTGCTGTCCCTTCTGTCTTGCTTTGGACCTGGGGGCTGAGATGGGTGGTGAACACCAGTAACCGGTAGCAGTGCCCTCACCCCGTTGCATAGTTGCTGCCGTCAGATCCCTCAGCAACAGAAAGCTTGCCCTGCCGTGCTGGAACCTCCTGGGTCACCCCACACAAGAAAAGTCCCAATAGCAGCTCTTCGATTACTTTCAAGCCAATAAACAGCGGGCTGAGGATGGTACGGGTGCAAGGAGCACAAAAAGAAATACTCCAGGCGCCTGTTGTTAAAGAGCTCGTGGTCTAATCTCAAAAACATCAGCTGGATCTTACTTTAATGTAACATTTTTAAAATTCCTGAATTCCTCTTTCTGGGCCCCCATTGTATTTCCGAGTATATGTTTTAGGGGTGAAGTGCCCCATGTGAGATCTCTTTTCCCAGTTTATTTATTTATTTTTAGTGAATTTTTTTGTGTGTGTGTGAGGAAGATCAGCCCTGAGCTAATATCCGTGCCAATCCTCCTCTTTTTGCTCAGGAAGACTGGCCCTGTGCTAACATCTATTGCCAATTCTCCTCCTTTTTTTTCCCTTTTTCTCCCTGAAGCCCCAGTAGACAGTTGTATGTCATAGTTGCACATCCTTCTAGTTGCTGTATGTGGGACGTGGCCTCAGCACGGCCAGACAAGCAGTGCGTCAGTGCGTGCCTGGGATCCGAACCGGGGCTGCTGGTAGCGGAGCGCGTTCACGTAACCACTAAGCCACCGGGCCGGCCCCTCTTTCCCCAATTTATATTTTACAGTTATTGTCAGTCCTCTTTCTCCCTAAATGATAAAGATCGTCAATTAAAGGAAGCTTTAGGTGTGTGAATTACGGGATTTTTGACAAGCTACTTCTCTGCCTGGTATAGTTCCTTAGGCATTGTAAGTACTCGATAAGTGCTGGGGAATGACTGGAGATGGGGCAGGTAGTGGAAGGGATTTTGAGAAAGTAGCTCAAAATAGGGGGGCAGGGAGGGAGGGGTTGGGGGGGAGAGAAAGAATTTACTTTAGGTTTGGAGAGGCTTCCATAGGCAGCTGAAGAAAAGTATGTCTACTGATCCAAAGGAAGTCAAGTTAAGTAAAACTTCATCAAGGAAATATCTCCAGAAAGCAAAAAGGGCTGGGGAAGGGACCAGGGCAGCATGGGATCCCTGACCAGGGCCCCTGTACCACGGAGAAGGAAGGTAAGCTGGCCCTGAAACCATGCGAGAGTACCTTCTGTCCTGGGGAGAAAGGAGTCAGTTGGATGACCCTGTGCGTCACCTTGGCAGCTGTAAAAGCCCAGTGAGGTCAAGTCCTCACTTGACCACGGATGACCCTGGGGTGTGGGAGGTCCCACGGCTGGTGAGGAGGCAGCTGGGATTCAACCTGCAGGCCATCGGCCCCAGAGCCTGGGCTCTTACCCCGACTCTACTGCCTCTCTGAGCAGTTTTAGGATTGCTCTGACGAGGCGACGTTTCAGCAGAGGCCTGAATATAGTAAAGGAGCAACGACACGGGTCTCTTGGGAAGAGTGAAGTGGACAGAGGGAAGGAGGAGTGCAAAGGCCTGGGACCAGCCTGGAGGCCCGGGTGGCTGGAGCCGGGGGACGTGAGGCTGAGTGGTGGATGAGCTCAGAGAGCCCCGAGGGAGAAGGCCTCTGGGGCTGTGGCAAAGCCAGGAGTCATAACGAAACTCCTGAGAGAGGCGTTTCTATGAAGCGCACACGAGGGTAGTCGTAAGAGCAGAAGAAGGATGAGTAATACACTGTGTTTAATTTTCACTGATTTCATTAAGTAAGTGTGGTAGACAGACCCAACGGTGGCCCCCGTGATCTCTGTCCCCGGTATAATCCCCTCCCTTGATTGTGGACTCACCTGTGACTTCCTTCTAGCTAGTGGAATAGTGCAAAGATGAAGGGATTTTGTAGATGTAATTAAGGTCCCAAATCAGTTGATTTTGAGTTAATTGAAAGGGAGATTATCCCTGGTGAGCTTGGTTTCGTTAAGTAAAGGCCCTTTTAAGAGGGACTTGGTCTGTTCTGAGGCTGGAAACTCTCCTGCTGACCTTGCAGAAGCAAACAGCCATGTTGGGGAGGGCCACGTGGCAGGGGACTTGGGGCAGCCTCTAGGATCTGAGGGCAGCCAACAGCCAGCAAGAAGCTGCAAGGAAATGAATCCTGCCAACAACTTGAACGGGGCCAGCAGCGGATTCTTCTCCGCTGCTACTTCCAGATGAGAACGACTCACACCTTGATTGCAGCCTATGAGACCCTGAAGAAGACCAGCTAAGCCATGCCCAGACTCCTGACCCCCGGAAACCGTGAGGTAATCCATGTGTGCTGTTCAAAGCTGCTAACTCAGTGGTATTTGTCATGCAGCCTGGAAAACTAATGCAGTAGGCAATTGCTAACCTGTGGGTGTGTTGTTTTTCCCCTGATGATAAAGTGATGCTGCATACTTGTCTCTGTCTGTGTAAGAAGAAACAGGGAAATGCTTGGGACCAAGGAACAAAGCCAGGGGCCCCAGAAAAAGCAGGAACTGGCAGCACAGTGGTTACTCGTGAGAACCAGGAGGTGCCCGCCCCAGCGCTCACACACAAAAGCCAGGTAAAGGGCGGGTTCACCAATGTGTTCCCAGATGGATGATACATTACCCAAATGTCCTAAAGAGAAGTCATAACCACAAAGCTTCCACCCTCCATTTCTTGGTGATGGAATTTCTCGATGGCCTTGCCAATTTTTATACAATACCAGTATGGCAAACATAAATTTTTAACAATACTAACAGGTCAAGTCACTATTTCATAATGACAGGACTAGGTTATTCAATCATAAAAACCCAAAGATAGGTTATGTCATACTACCAAGCAAGACTTGAATAAGGCAGAATTTTAGGGAAGACACATGTTGCGAAGAACCAAAACCCATGTGAAGGGTTTGAGCTTTCCAAGTCTGATTGATGCAGCAAATGACATTTACTTATAAAAAGCAACTTGAATCGGATGACCGGTGGCCTGCTCTGAATTGCCTCGGGAAGAATGATCTAGATCTAGCCCCAGCCAAGGATCAGTCCATCAACAACCACAATGCCTTAACTCAGCTGGTTAGAGATAATCTTCTTTTTCTCTAGGGCATTCAACTCTGGAAAAATATCAAAATAAATATAGCTGTAATCCAAAAAAGGTATTTTATTTTATTTTTTTTGTGAGGAAGATTAGCCTTGAGCTAACATCTGTCACCAATCCTCCTCTTTTATTTATTTATTTATTTTTGGTGAGGAAGATCAGCCCTGAGCTAACATCTGCCAATCCTCCTCTTTTTGCTAAGGAAGACTGGCCCTGGGCTAACATCCATGCCCATCTTCCTCTACTTTATATGGGACGCTGCCACAACATGGCTTGACAAGTGGTGCGTCGGTGCGCGCCCAGGATCCGAACCGGCGAACCCCGGGGTGCCGCAGCAGAGTGTGCCGCACCCAACCACTTGTGCCACCGGGCCGGCCCCTTCCTCCACTTCATATGGGACGCCACCACAGCCTGGCTGGAGAAGCAGTGCGTCGGTGTGCGCCCGGGTTCCGAACCAGGTCCACCAGCAGTGGAGCGCGTGCACTTAACCACTAAGCCACGGGGCCGGCCCCAAAAAAGATATTTAAAAAAAAAATTAAAGGAAATAATGAAGACGTTGGTTAAATCCATGATGTTGATGTTTAGGGTAAGAAATTGGTTTTGTAATCATTACATTAGCATATGCTTGATTTGCTGTCTAAGGTGTTTGCAATATTCAAGAGACTCAACCATGCCATATTTATAACTGCAAGTTAAACTGCTTAAGAGAATTACTTCAACATATTTGTAATCGTTCTTTAGGCATGCGAAAAAAAGATTTGTAAAATTTGGTTCATTAGACATAAGAGATGAAATTAAGCATTAAACAAAGTACAGGGAGTGGGGACGTCCTCTCCGTGCCAGACGCTCAGGGACAGTTAGGAACCGAATCAATAAGGGAAAGGGATCTGGGTTCCAGAACCTGAGTGGAGGGCCTGGCCTTCCAACGAGCAGGGACATGTGTTGTAATAAGACAGAGGACAGAGATCATGGGCATCTTGATGGAGGTGCCAAGCTCTCCAAGGGAAAAAGCAAATCACATAACAAGACCTAAGAGTGTGATCCTACGTGGGGAAAAGTCAACCCAGTAAATTATATATCCATGTAACTGATGGGAAAAGATGACAAGATCTACTCTAACCCCTTCACCGTGATCCCTGTGGGGAGGGGCGGGGGGACTGTCCTGCTTTCCCTAATGTAAATGCTTGATGTGCAGATGCTGTGTGCACAGGCCCCAGGCAGCGCACCGCTGACTGATGCTTACTCAGTGTCACACACTGCCTTGTTTACCGCCCACAAAAATCCGATGAAGGAGGTGCAATTATTGCCCCATTTTACAGATGAGGAAACTGAGTCACAAGTGGGCTCCTAGTTAGTAGGTCAAGGAAGTGGAGGACTGGAACCCAGACAGCCTGACCTCCTGGAGCTCGTGTGCTTAGTCAGAAAGCTGGGCAGCTGGCAAGGTAGGGAGGGCTCTCCAGCCAGGGAGGAGGCCACGCCCGAAAACAATATAAATACCAATGAACTAAGGTTCCCATGAAAATGTGCCAAGTGAGCAATGCGGGAACTCAGAGGAGGAAGGAAAGACTGGCCTGTGTGGAAGGTCAGAGCTTGCATGATACACTACAGCGCTGGATTTCATACTGTGGGCAGTGCAGAGCCATTGGAGGGTTTAAGCAGGGAGAGCTGTTAAGCACGGCTGAGCGCGGCAGTTCTTAAGGATGATTCTTCTGATAGTTGGTGCAAGGGACACACAGAGGCTGGGAGACCCTAGGGAGGCTTGTAGGTGACACAGGCCAGGACCAGCCATCACAAGATGGAAAAGACAACTGTGTCGTCTTTAAAAGAAAGACCACACAATTACACCTCAATACGGCTGTTTTTAAGAAAGGGGCCAGACTCCAGGTCCTGGTTCCTATACGTAGAAATAGAGGAAGGGGATATGTTTTCACTGAAGGGGCTTCTCCGAAACTAAAGAGGACTGACATTGCTTTATGGATAGCATCAAAGACCGAAAATTATTCTACAATATTCAGTTTTGCTGATTGTAATGCTGTGAACTTTAGGTAACAGCTCAGATTTGAAAACAGCTTCCTCAGGCAATGTGGTATGCGGTATGCAGTTAGGATCTCTTCCACATTTCACACCTATTTTTTTTTTTTTTTTTTGCTGAGGAAGATTCGCCCTGAGCTAACATCTGTGCCACTCTTCCTCTATTTTGTACGTGGGTCGCCGCCACGACACAGCTGCCGACAAGTGGTGTCGATCCACACCCAGGAACTGAAGCCAGGCTGCCGAAGCAGAGCGCACCGAACTTAACTACCAGGTCACCAGGCCGGCCCCTGTAATTTTTAACCTGCAGCAGCCAGGCTGAGCACTGACAGTCCATGAACACAGGACACGTCCTGGAGACAGTGGACCCTGCTGGGCTCCTCCCACCCGCCCTTGCTTTTCTGGATCCTGACACCAGCTTTAGGCGCAGCCCTGGGCATTCCCTTTCTCCTGGCAGAGGCGTAGACCACATTTCCATTTTCTTAGGTCTACTTTGGAACCGCAAAAGGGACTTATCCTAGGAAAGAAAGGGAAATGACCCACAAAAACAAATCAATGAAGGATGGTCTCATTTGAGGGGGGCCTGGATCTTGGGATTTAGGAGGCCGTTCTTGCCTCCTCATGGCTACAACTCTCACCCCACCTGTCTCTGCCGATACTTTCTAGGGACACAGGAAGAAGCCTGACACTTGGCCTTTGTCTCTGGTGCCAGTCACATTTTGTCCTCACCTGGCTGGCTGTACAGTCCTGACCTCTCATAAGTTGTGTTTTAATCAAGGATCCCCGTGGCAGTGGTATTAAACGGGCTTCTCCCCAAACCGCCCTGGCTCCCAGAGGCGAAATCTGGTCGGTGGCGCTGTGAGCCTCTTCCTAGAGGCAGGACTCCAGGCTCAGAACCTGAGAATCTTGGTGGCAGGACAGGATTGTGAGGCTGCATTCTGTCCCCTGCGGAGGCCCAGCCCTGCCCAGTTCCTCCCCAGCCTCCCTGCCAAGCGATGGCTCCTCCCCTGTGGTCTTCTCCTTCATCACTCCTTCATGCCGGCCACTGCCCGTCTTCTGCTGGAGCGTAAGGGGGCCTTTCCCAGCCCTGTCCTCAGGCTCCCTCCCACGGCCCAGGGGCATCTCACTGAAGTCGGCCATGTCCACAGTGCAAGCGGCAGGTAGGAGCCCCCGAACAGGGCCAGGGAGGGAGGGTGGGGTGGGCCTGGCCGCAGGAGAGGATGGAGGGAAGAGGAGAAGGGCCCTCCTGCAGCAGAGGTGGCCTCTCTTCTTCCTGAGGACCCCTGCCCACTGCAGTCCTCCAAGCCCCCTGGGTTCTCAAAGCCGAGGCCCCATGATGATACCACCTCAAAGCCTGGGTTTTCTCTGCTCCCCTCTGGCCTGCAGGAGAACTGAGCTCTGGGTGTTGCTGGCAAAATAGAACAATAGCTGAGAGAAGAAGACTGAGACCCTTACAGGCCCTGTGGGCCTCACAAAATCACAATCTGGGGGTCGTCACAGAAGTCCCTTACTGACCTGAGGAAGCGACCTCTCCATCTCAACTTGAGAGTGGTCATTTGCTTTTCCCTAACCAAAGAAGATGCCCAGTTGTCACCAAATTCAGTGCTCTGGTAAATGGTAACAAGTTCACCTCCGTTTCCCTCCCCCATCACACATTAAACAGTGGTGACAGATTTCAGAGGGAAATCCCACCTGTAAATTTGAATTAACCTTCACTGACAGAAGGTAGAACAGTTTCCGAGGTGCATCATTTCCCCTGAATGATACTCCAAAGTCACAAACCACCACTGAGTGAGATCCCAAAGAGCGTTCATCATCTTTATGGGCATCTTCTCTCCTATCTGGGCATTCTTGATTTTTTAAAACCAGAAATGGCCTTCTGGAATGATCCAGATCTATTTCTAGCCTGAGGGGGGATGCACTTCATGGTCTGTGGGCCAGGGCTCAATTCTGGAGGCGGAAGGATCTAGATTTGAATCCTCACTTATGATAAGTGGCTCCAGAAAATGATTGTGGGCAAGTGACCTTGAGTCCAATTAAACAGTTATGGAGCACCCACTGTATTCTGGGCACTGGGGATACAAAGATAGGACACTCTCCTGACCAACAAGGGGTTCAGTGGACCTGACTCAGAGGGGAGACAGGCCCTTTCCTCATCTGTAAATGGGGGTAAAGGTATCTGAGTATGATGGCCCTGATATGAAGTATGAATCATGACACAGTGCCCAACACACAACAGGAGCCTGACAAGTCCCTTTTAGAAATGGCGAGTCTGTCATTCTGGAAGGTCATGAGGTATAAACGTCCCCACAGAAGAAACACTGTTATAATGCTGAAAGGATGTTTGAAGTCTTAGAGTAAGAAAGGCTGGCTCACCGAGGTAAGCGACTTGCTGAAGTCATGCAGGGAGTTTGTAGAACAGTCCAGATGGGAGCCAGGTGTTCCAACCACAGCCCACTTCCTCCACGTGCCTCCCTCAACATCCAAATTTGGCTGAAGTTCTCTTGGACTCCCCCTGCCCCCAGTCAAGAAGTCTTGGGAAAGCACCCCATTCTGTTATTCTGAATATGGCAGAGATACAAGGCATTAATTTTGCGGGTGGTTGCCGCAAACGTGTTGACATCCATGTTCTAGCCTATTACTAGTCTAGACACATCAGTGACATCTGTTAATACTGCGCTGCTTTTCAGGGGTGTTAAGTACAGCTGCCTGCAAACTTATTTAGCTAGAAACTTGCCATCCGGAATTGACTCTTTGTTCTTGTGAGAATTGCTAGAAAATGTTGACGTAAAGAGATGCTTTCTATACATGAGTAAGTGTGGTCTACCAAGCAGAATTCTGTAGTGTGGACCACCTCTTAGAGAATGAATGGCATCGTGTGGATTTAAATATAGCAATAAATATATTACCTGTGATAAAGTTTACTGTGTGACTCAGCATGAAATAGTCGTCTGTCGTGTAGAAACGTATGTGCTTAATTTATAAAATATTTAGAAATATGTGCCTAATAGAATTGTAAGGCTTACCATAAAACTTAAAACTCAGTGTTTATCTAAGATAAACATTTAGCAAATATTCAGCACATATTTGGCGAGGGCCTTCTCTGAGCCATACACTTGTAATTGGTTACAGCCTTGGGTTTTGAAATATTTGCTTCCTTTTTTTTTTGCCACAATCCCAACCATGTGAGATACTAGCTTCTTGAATGTGCAAGAAGCTCATGTGATGGGCTATCAGCACTTCTCAAAGCCGCCAGAAAGGGCATGAGCCTTGTTTTGGTTTCCTCTGGCTACATCTGAGGAGAGTCCTTGGTGACTGGCAAGGTCTGGAGGACAGCAGCACCTCCCCCCGACCCCCCCCGGCAGGAGCCAGCACATCCACTTCCCAACCAGGTCCCCTGCTGAGTGCTCCCAGCGACAACATGTACACATAGTAGTTAAAATCATATTACTCACTTTTATGGAAATGGCAATACTGAAAATTTTTTTGAACATACACACGATATAAAAGTGGGTTAGGAGTAGGATTTCAGCTATCTGAAAAAAATGCACAGCAGAAGGCATGTTCCAAGTCTTCTTCAATAAGAATGTATTTCTGGAGCTGGCCCGGTTAAGTGCTCGCACTCCGCTGCGGCAGCCTGGGGTTCGCCGGTTCAGATCCCGGGTGCGCACCGACGCACCACTTGGCAAGCCATGCTGTGGCGGCGTCCCATATAAAGTAGAGGAAGATGGGCACGGATGTTAGCCCAGGGCCAGTCTTCCTCAGCAACAGAAAAGAGGAGGATTGGCAGATGTTAGCTCAGGGCCGATCTTCCACAAAAAAAAAAAAAGAAGAATGTATTTCTGTTAAATTGGCAAACAGTGGCTGGCTTTCCTTGTGCACTTTCCAGCAGGCAGGGGCCTGTGATGGCCAGGGTCATGTGTGCTGGATCTGGGATCTGAAGATCCACCTTTCCTGGCTGGGAGACCTGGGAGAAGTTACAGGCCCTCTCCGTACCTCGGTTTCCTCATCGAGCCTACTCCAGGGGGATGTCAATGCCTACTCCAGGGCATGGCCCTGAGGATGAACTGAGATAGAGAGTATGTTGTGGGTGAGATTATTTCCAGGCTCACTTCGAAATCGGCATCACTAACCTCAGGTCAGCTCTTAAGGCTGGCCAGCAGTCAGATCCTGACTCTCTAGCCTGCTCAAGTGCCCATTCTGCTCTGTGACTTGCACACCTTTCTCTTCTCTCCTCAAACCCAGCACTCCCTCTTGTATCCTCCGTCTCAGCTGCTGGCCTGGCTTCCTGTTCATACAGAAACAGAGGCAGTCAGGAGAGAGCGCCCCTCTCCGTCCACCCACCCACGTGCACAGACGCCCTTGTGCCCCACCTCCTCTCTTCCTGTGGGTGACTCATCTGGGATCCCAGCAGGGGCTGCCCCGTCCCGAGTTGGACCCCATCTCCTTTCTCCCGCATCCTCTCTCTTCTGGATCTGATTGTTCCACCAATTTATAAACATGCTGTTCCTTTCCCTCCCCTTAAAACACAAGCTGGTCCTTCTGGCCTCCTCAGGGTTGACTCTCCGACCTCCCTCCCGACTCCGCTCACTTTCTCCACGCGCCCACTCTGAACACTGCTATAAAATCACACACCGCCGCACCGTCTTGCCCGCCTCACTCCCTATGCCCTTGACCCTGCTCATTCCCCGTTGCACTTACCCCTTCCTAACGCCGCCTCCACCGCATCCAAGTGTGGGCTCCGCAAGGCAAGATGTCACTAGTTTCATTGCATCCCAGGCAGAATATGTGCTCCATCAACACTCATCAGGAGGTGAAGGGCTGTCAGCCACTGAGATTGTTTCAGACCTTTTATCAGAAGGCTAAAGCATCACAGATGCCTGTGCGCATGTGCCTGCCTTTGGTTAGGTGTCTTCCAGATATGCACGCACCAAGTCAGCCTGTACGAGCTCAGCCTCTCCACCCTCCCCTCCAGACGTCTTCTGATCCACATTCAGGCTTGACACCACCATCACCTGAGCCAGAAACCTGAGCATCCTGAGTCTTCCATGTCCACCCAGGACACCCAGGGGGTCATCAAGTCTTAACGGGCTCTCAACTTCTCTCACGCCTTTCCTTGCCTCTCCGTCTCCACAGCTATCCCTTGCTCCTTGATCCCCCTGCCTCCTGTACCCTTTATACTGCTGCCAAAGCCATTTTTCTAATATGCAAATCTGATGCTCCTACTGCCGTGCTTAAGCCTTGTGCAGTTCTGCAATAAGCTCTTAATAACAAGCTTAATAAGCTCTTTGATCCCACCTCAATATCTGGGCCCTGCCTCCCCTGGCCAGCCCCACCCCTGCCTCGTGGAGACCCTCCCAGGGCTCCAGCCACACCACGTCACTTAGTGTCTTGGCATATAGTGGGCTGCTGCGTGCTATTCGAGACCCACATTCATTCTGCCTGGATTGCTTGTCCTCTGGTTCCTCAGGCCAAGTCACTGCTGGTCTTCCAGGTGGGGCTACCTCTCTGGCACTCTGGGGGCACCCAGGACTCATTGGTACCTCTAACCCTCTTACTGTGCAAACCTAGCTCCACTGCTCTTTTTTTTTTTTTTTTGTGAGGATGATCAGCCGTGGCCTAACATCCATGCCAATCCTCCTCTTTTTTGCTGAGGAAGACTGGCCCTGGGCTAACATCTGTGCCCATCTTCCTCTACTTTATACGGAATGCCGCCACAGCATGGCTTGACAAGCGGTGCGTTGGTGCGCGCCCGGGATCCGAACCTGTGAACCCCAGGCCACCCACCGAAGCCGAGCGCGCACACTTAACCGATGCACCACCGGTTGGGACCTCCACTGCCATTTTGAGTTTACTCTCTGGCTCCCTAGCAGACGGCTCCTTTCTTGTGTCCCCTGCCCATCATCTTTGTCCCCCCAGGGCTTGCATGGCAGAACCTGGGATAGCGGTCACACTGGGCTCGCTGCATGAATGAAAGGCAGGACCTGCTTTGTGTCTGTGAGCAATGTCCATCAAAGTGATGCTGGGAAATCCCCAAGCCACACCCTATCATTCACAAATATGGATTTCCAAGCTAGGGGCACTGCTTGGGTGGAAATCAATTATTGGAAGAGAAGGGAGCCAGAGGCTAAGGATTTTGTGGAGTTGGATTAGCAAACACAGTCATGTGAGGAAGGGAAAATTAACCATGAAATTGAAGGGACATCTCTGCCAATTTACGGTTAGTCTGGTAGGAAAGGCCACCACCGAGCTAGCTGATGCTGCTCGTTGGCAGTTTGCAAGGCAGGGAAGGACGGGAGGCCCCATATGGGTGTCCACGGCTACCCAGGGGTTAGGAGGCCTGACCCTGCCCACTTCTCACTGCATAATAAGGCATGGGGTTGCACCCCAGTTTTCCCTGGCAGGGGCTTTCACTTTCAGCTGCTCTCACATCATGGTTCATCTCTCACAGCCGCCCCCCGGGAGCGCAGGGCCTCCCCACCAAAGGCCAGGAGCTCTGCTGGCCCTGAAGTCCCTGGCCACCCTCAGCCAGTCTCCATTTTTCTCTTTTTTTTTGCTGAGGAAGTTTCACCCTGAGCTAACATCTGTTGCCAATCTTCCTCTTTTTTTCATACGTGAGCTGCTGCCACAGCATGGCCACTGACGAGGGGTGTAGGTCTGCGCCCCAGATTTGAACCCGGGCCACTGAAGTGGAGCACGCAGAACTTAACCACTAGGCCAGGAGGGCTGGCCCCAGTCTCCATTCTTGACCTGGCTCTCTCCCTAATACTGGCCAGGCCCTTACCTGGTCAGCCCCTCCTTCCTCTCTTGCCCGCCCTGCCCCCAGGATTGTTGGGACCATGAGCAGTAGAGGAGATAAAAGACAGATAGATGGGAGTGGGCATTGAGGAGCTAAACTTGTGATAAAGAAATATGATGGTCTCTTATGAAAAGCTAAAAATAAGGTGGGGTCTGAGAGGAGCTGCAGTCCCTGAGCTAGGTCAAACTGCAGTCACATGAAAAACGACTGGAAACAGCAGGCGCTGGAAGGGTGCACGGGACCACCAAACGTAAGGAGCCTTAAGCTTGCAAGTCTTTCTTTTCCCAGTGGGATTACAGATCCATTAAGCACTGGCTCGTGACAGTGAAAATGCGTCAGTGGGGAGCCTAACAGAGGAGTCTTTGAGGTCAATGTTCCGTCACTCCCCTCTTCTGAGCCTCAGTCTGCGGGCCGTAAATGGCGAAAATAAGTACCTCCTAAGTCGCTGTGAGGGTTAGAAACCGAGGCACAACGGTGGGTCAGTGTCTGTCACGCAGTGGGTGCTCAATACTTAGGGTTTCGTCCCCAACGTAGGAGTTATTTGTACTCAGTGGCCACAGCCCCTATAAATTACCTAATTTGTCAAGTAACCCCCGAGGGAATGCACACCAGCTGAGCGCGAGCGGGCACGGTTCAGATGACGCCCCGCTCCTTCCTGCAGGTGTCTGCGCCTCCACTGGCGCCGGCCGCCGCCCTGGTGGGGATCCCGGGGCGCTCAGAACTCGGAGTCCCCGGCCCCTCTGCCCAAGGGCGGTGACAACCAGGAGGCGGCCTGGGGACTCGCCCCGCCAGGACCCCCCTCCAGGCCGACCCTGCCCCCGGCCCCTGCCCTCCCCCGTGGAGGGTGGGCACCCGCCCTACGATCCCCGCCGGCTAAGGGTCTCCGCTTTCAGAGATGGGTGGGACAGGCCCTGGGGCTGGGAGGACTGGGTCCGAGAGCCATAAAGGTCACGACCCCAATGCGGCGTCTCCTCGCGGCCGGAGGTACGGAGGCGCGCGGGGTCACGGCCAACAAGTGGCCGGCGGGGGGCGGGCGCGGCCCCTTTAAGACGCCGGCGGCCCCGCCCCGCGCCGCCCCCCCGCGGGCGCGGCGCCACGTGACCGATCTTGTGACTGGCGGGGGAGGCGCGGGGGGAAGCCCGCGGCGCCCGCCTCCGACAGGGGCCCAGCCCCGCTGCTGCCGCCGCCGCCGCCGCTGCCGCCGCCGCTCGCTAGGAGCGGGCCCCGCCGCCGGCCGTCCCCGGGCGTCCCCGCGAGGCCGAGCCCGAGCCAGCCGGAGCCGAGCGGGAGCCGAGCGGGAGCCGGGCCGGGCGCGGGGGGCGCCGCCCGCCATGGACCACAAGCCCCTGCTGCAGGAGCGGCCGCCCGCCTACAACCTGGAGGCCGGCCAGGGCGACTTCGCGTGCGGCCCGCACGGCTACGGCGCCATCCCCGCCGCGCCCCCGCCGCCGCCCTACCCCTACCTCGTCACAGGTGGGCGGGGGGCGGCCCGGGGGGCTGGGGGCCGGGGGAGAGGGCGCAGGCCGAGCGGGCGGGGCGCCGGGTCCGTGGCCCCGGGAGCAAACTTCGGGTCGAGTCCCGTGGCGATCCTTAACCCCGAAACCAAGTTCTCCGGACGCAGCCGCGGCGGGGGGCTCGCCGAGGGGCAGACCCGGGGCCGGGAACGCGGGGCCCGGGGGGAGGGCTGCGGGGAACCTCCTGCACCGGGAACCTGTCGTCGGGCCCCCGAGTCTGGGCGCTGCCCGAGGGCCCTCCGCTTACCTAGGGGTCGCGCGCCCCAGGCCCTCCTTTCCCGGGCAGCGACACAACCGCTTTTCAGGTTAACTTTATGAACCAGGTGCTATCTGCAAGTTAGCACCTAATAAGGCCCGTAGTAGGCACTTAGTGAAGGCACCTGTCGTCTTGATTTTAGAAAGGACCCGAGTTTTTGTGGGAGGGGAGGAGGGAGGGCAGGAGTAGTCCTCACATTCCTCCCTCCCCTCCTCCAGTTTTCCTCCCTGCCCCTTCTGATGTGCCTTCCTGCCCACAGGGATACCCACACACCACCCCAGGGTCTACAACATCCACAGTCGAAATGTCACCCGGTACCCTGCCAATTCCATCGTTGTCGTTGGAGGCTGCCCAGTTTGCAGGTATGTCACAGGCCTAGGGGCTGGGCCCCCCAGAAGCCTCTAAGAACACACATACCCAGAAGCTCATAAGACAATGTTGGGGGAGTGGGTCAGGCTTGACTTGGGACAAGCTGCTGATCTGCAGTGTGGGAGAGAGTGGCTTCACCCGTCCTAGGCTCTGAGCCTGTTTTGTGGGGCAAGCAGGGTGGGTTATGTTTCCTGGGGACTTGAGTGCTTTTTTGGTCACTGAGTCCAGGTGAGTGGGATGCAGAAATGTTCACTGTTGGGCTGACAGCCTCTAGTCCCCGCTTCTGGGATTTCTGGGATTTCAAGGTTGGTTGTTGTTGGTGGTGGAAGGTTGAAAGGGCAGTTTGAGGTGCATGGGCAGGAGAGCCCTGATCCAGATGGCCAGTGTGTTCTATGAGCTTGAGGTCCAGGAGGCCAGGGGAGCAACGGCTGTAAGGCCTGCTTCGTGCCCAGCAGGGCCATTAGCTGTATGAGGACGGAAACGCCGTGGTTCTTTGGAGTAGGAGGGATTTTTCGTATCTTCAAAAGGGAGCCTCCAGAATCTTCTGATGACTGTTTTTATTGGGCCTGAGATGCAGCTAGCTAGACTTTTGTTCTTTGTGGGTCCTGAGGATTCAAATTGAGATAAGACTTGGTTTCTGCCCTTGGTGGATTCGAGTGCTCACACAGTTTAGAAAGAGCAGACTTGGCAAAGACCAAGTTTTCAGCGTCTAGGAGGAGGAAGTTGCAGTCTCCGAGATGAAATTGAGAAACTCTGGTTTACACTTAGACTTAATTTCAAAAGTGTATCTGGAAGGGCTGGGGTGGACCAAAAGGAAGTTAAGGATTTCAGAGTCACAGGGGGCAACGGTGTGGGAGACAAGGGCCTGGGAAGAGGGAGGGCATCCTGGAGATGGAGGAAGGAGGCCGGACCCCCGGAGCCCACCTTGGGCCTAGTAAAGGGGGGCGTGGGCCAGGGAGAGCCCGGGGGCTGCGCGCCAGTCAGGGGATCCCCATTTGCAAACCCCCAAATAGGTGTCTCTTCTCACACAGCTGGTGAAACATTGGCCTTTGGAGAACGTGAAGGGGGTGAGTGGAGAGGGCTGACAACCGGCCTTTTCTGAAGGCTGCTCTCCATGCAGCCCCTGGGGGCGGCAGAGCTGTGGGGGTTTGAAGGCAGTTGGTGGGCTTGGAGAAGAGGGGGCATGGACTGGCAGTCTGGCCACATGCTGCAGTGTGGGGCAGGGGTCAAAGTTTGGTCCCAGGTGGAGAGAGCCACTGGGAATCTTTCTGGGAAGTTGCACGAGGAAGTGGGTGGCGGGAAAGCCGCTGTATTTTGCTCTGTGGCTGGTCCTGGGTGCTCAGAGCCCTGCTGGGTGCACGGCCCTTCTGTCCCCACTCAGCTCAGCTGGAGGAGTTCAAGGGCCTGTTTTTTGTGGGAGAAGTCTTTGAGTGATCTCCCGAGTGTAAGGGGGGTGTCAGGCTGTGCCCAGCCTGCTGGAGGAGGTGGGTTCAGATCCTGGCCCTGCCAGCTACTAGCTGGGCCTGTTTCCCTATCTGGGAAATGGGGGTGTCTGATGGGATGGTCTGTGAGGCTCTTGACCAGCAGCAAGGCTGTGTGGCCAGCAGAGGCCGAGGTGTCCTGAGGGCTGCGGACTTCCGGGTCCCTGACCATGCTGCCGGGTGGGGAGCGTTTTCCTGATACCTCTCTTTCCCTAGGGTGGGAGCTGTGTCATTTCGGAGGCCTGTGGCTTCTGCTAACCGGGGCCCCACGGCCCCAGTCATACAGAATCTGGATCAAGGTCAGGCTGTGCTCTGCTCTTTTGGGGAGGGGCTTGGGGCTGTCTGAAGGCTGAGGGGTGGGGCGCCTGCATTTGGGAAGAGGCTTCTTCTTTTATGCTGGGATCCCTGTTCTCATTGCCTCTGGGTGGTGGGTGGCAGGCAGTGAGGGGTGGGTGCTCTGAGAACAAGTTTGGGGGACTGAATTGGGACCAAACACTCTGACTCCGTCTGCGGCATGTCCTCCCATGGTCCCTTTTGTGTGTGGGTTGAGAAGGACGGATGCCAGCAGTAAGGGCCCTCCTAGCACTTGGGTTCTTCATACACGAGTGTTCCCTGGAGAGCGGGCGGCCTTGGCTGCATGAGGCCTTTCTCTGCCTTCTCAGCGTGTGGGGTGTGGGGCACGGCTCCCAGGCAGCAGGCTGGGTGGTGGGCAGGGGAGATAGGCAGCAGGAAGGAGGGAGAGGCTGGGCGCTTCCCGAGGAAGCGCTGCTGTGGTTTGGGGAGTGGGTGCGTGGTCCCTGGGGCGGCTCCTCTCTGGGGAGAGTGGAGAGGTTTCCCCCGGGGCACAGTCCAGTGTGGCCACCGTCTGGTGTTGTAGGGTTGGGAGACAGGCCGCTTCTCACATGACCACACTTCTTCCCTTTCCATCCAGCCCGCCAGGCTCTGTCCCCTTCCCTCCCCGGTGGCTTGGCAGGAATTTGCAAAAGTCACACTTCTGTGATTCCCTCTGAGGCCTGGTGTTAAGAGGCCTGTGTCACTTGTCACTTTGCCATTGTCTGAGCCTTCCCTTAAGCAGCCTGACTCCATCTTCCCTTTTTAGCCAACTACAGGAGCCTTTCTTTCAACCCCGGCAGATGAGTGAGCGTGTTTCTCATCTCACTCCTGCGGCCTCTTTGGACTAAGCAACACCTTGGCCAGATGGGGCTTCCGCCAGGCCCCCTGTCTTCCCTGGGGTGTGGGCTGTGTCTAGGTGCAGGACAGGGTGCAGCACCTTGGCTCTGGGAGCTCAGGCCTGCCGGGGTCCCCCTGGGCTGCAGTGGGGCGGCCTGTTGAGAAGGCGCCCTGGGCAGCACAGGTCAGAGGCTGGAAGGTGAGTAAAGCGGCATGCACAGGGCTCCCCACCAGTGCTGGCTGGGATCAGTGGGTATTTGCTTTTGGGGGTGACCAGAGACGCAGGAGGAAATCCAGGAACGGTGGGTCTTGGAGGCCAAGAGAGAGGCTCAAGGAAGAGCTGTCAAGGCAGATGCTGCCCAGAGATCAGGGCAGTAAGGTCCAGGATGTGGCCCTGGGTGGTCAGTGTGGAGGCTGCTGGTGACCCTGGGAGAGCCCTTGCAGGTGGAGGCAGGCTGCGAGGCTGTGACCTAGGGCACAGGGTGACAAGGTGGAGTGTATGGAGGGGTCATGAGAAGGGGCCTGTGACAGAGCCTTGGGCTTCTGGACAGTGGGCCGCGGGCGGGCAGTGGAGGGGCTGCTCCCTGTCGTCGGGGTGTGAGCTCCTCCCGCCGTCCGTGACCTTGAAGCTGGGGCTCCAGCCTTGCCTTGGGGAGGTGCATGTGCCTGGGCTGGCTAGAAAACAGGCCGCCAGGATGGGCCCTGCCCACGTTCCCAGCCTGTGGGCTCCCTGGCTTGAGTGGGGAGCAGCAGACAGATGAGCCGAGACTCGTGCCCTGGGCTGCACTGGGCAGAGTGTGCAGACCGTGGGGACCCAGGGCCAGCTGTCACCTGCTGGCTCTCCAGGGAGCCCTTGTGGCCTCTTCCAGTCCAGCTGTTGCACGACTGAGCCTGGCTGGTCCAGAGTGAGTCTCAGGCAGGTCTTGCCGCCTTGTGGGCCTCCCGGAGTCCCTGATCTCTGGCTCAGTTCCGCTGCAGGCAGAGTCGTACCCTGGTGTCTGCAGGGGTTGGGTGTGACAGAAGACCTTCAGACACCTGCACTCGCCAGGACTGTCTTCTGCTCAGGGAGGCTCGAGGCTACCTGGTCATCAGGCTTGTGCAGAACTGCCCCTGGAATGGCTGACGGCCCTGTGGAGGTCCTGAGAACTGCCCCTGACAAGGCAGCTCCCCCGCCCCCATGGGAGGCCTGTTTGAAGTGGAGACCCTGGGACAACCGGAGGCCAGGCAGATGCACCGCCCAAGGGGGTGAGGTATGACCTGCTCACTGAAGGGGGCTGGCTGGGTGCTTTGGGGCCACCTGGAGGAACCTCTGCTCCCTTTTCCTGAAGAGGCTTGTCCTTCCAGTGAGTGCTGGTCTGGGGGTTGCTCCCAGGGCTGGATCCTACTTGAGGCCAGCCTGTGCTCAGCAGAAGTGAGTAATTAGGGATGAGCCAAGAGGTTTGCTGGAGTGTGTGGCACTAACTGCCCCTCGGGGGGTGGGGTGGCACTCAGAGGGCGGCTCCCTCACTTCTGGGTGAGGTCTGGATTGTTCCCGGCCGCCCCGCTTGTTGCCTGAACAAGGTTCTCCAGCTTCTGAGAAGGGGACAGTGATGGTACATGGGCGGGGTTTCTGTGAGGAATACAGGAGGTGGCAAGGATGCGATTCTTACTGGTTGGGTACCGGCCTTGGGGTGCTCTCGGGACGTGTGGGCTGCAGGGCCTCCATCATCTCGCTCATCCTGGAGCCCCTCCCAGGCCGGCTCCCTGGACAGACAGATGTCAGTGGAATCGTGTGGCCACTTTCTCCATAAGGTTGGAGTCAGGAGTTAAAGAAGCGTTTTCAGAATTAGTCAGTTCTCTGATTTCTCCAGCTTCTATATCCTTCCCTGACCCCCATCCCCCATGACCTATTGCTCAAGAATGGGGGAGGGGCCTTCCAACCACAGCTAGGGCGACTTGCTTAGTAGTTTGGATTCTGAGCCATTTGATAAATATTGAAACTTGTCCTGAACTGATTGGGGCTGTTCAGGAGGTTTGGAGAGGAAGAGAGTGTGAGGCTGTTTGGGAGAGGCTGCCAGGAGGGCAGGGACCCTCACAGGGACGGGTCTGCTCTGCAGCCTGTGGGGTGTTGCTGCATCAGGATTGGTCTAGAGACAAGACTGTATTTCTCAATTTAGAAGATTTTTGGGTTTTAAAAAGCTGTAAATTAGGGGCCGGCCCAGTGGCGTAGTGGTTAAATTTGCACGCGCTCCACTTCGGTGGCCTGGGTTTCGCAGGTTCAGATGCCAGGCGTGGACCGATGCACCACTTGTCAAGCCATGCTGTGGCGGCGTCCCATATAAAGTAGAGGAAGATGGGCACAGATGGTGGCCCAAGGCCGACCTTCCTCAGCAAAAAGAGGAGGATCGGTGGCGGATGTTAGGACTGGTCTTCCTCACAAAACCTGTAAATTATGCCAGTATTGCTTTTGAGGTCTGGGGCAGTGCTCCCGGTTCAGACATTAATATTTCTACAGCAAGACACAAATAATTCACAGTAAGTGGATAAATTAAGACTATAAATGGCCACACATCAGGTCACGTGTGGCTGCCACGTGAGTTTGCTACAAACTTATAAAAACGTTCTGCTGTCAGAGCTTTTTGGTATTGGGAATTGTGGGTAAGAGCTGTAGACTCTTGGGGTGGCAGGTGTGGCACCTGAGGACTGACTGACCCCCTGCTCAGTGGCTCCTGCTGACCGGGCAGATGCCGTTTTCCTGTCCCTCATCCCCAGAAGCAGTGTACTGGGTCAGGTGGCTGCTCTCAGCGGCAGGTGGTCAGGATCTGGATTCTGCTCAGCTCCCTCACGCCCTCCCTCTTCCTGGAGACACAGTGGCCTGGCCTGGCTGTCTTTTTAAGAGCAGAGAGAGCCCCTGGGGGCTCCACTCTGGGTGGGCAGGGCTGGGGAGGGGGCCTAGAGGTCTGGCAGGTATCAACCCTGTGCTCCTGACTCAGGGTGGCCCAGGCTGCTGGGTTTGGGGAATGAGGGGGGTTTGTTCCTTGTGCCTGGGACGCCGAGGTGGGCCGGGTCAGCCTGTGTTGCCCATTGCTCTGCCTACCTTTTAAGTTCCCAGAGCAACTCCAGAGGCTGAGAACACGTGGTGGTGGGCTGAGATGCCAGGCCTCCTGAGGCTGGTCTGGCCACTGCTGGGAATCTCAGTGCTCAGGTGGGGCCAGTCTCCTGGCCTCATGGCATTGAGGGCCCGGATGAGAGAGTAACCAGTGCTCCTGGGCTTCCACTGGCTTTAGCAGTGTAGACCAGGGTTTTGGGGTCTACTTGGAGAATTAGGGAAGAGGCAGGTGGGGGCTGCTGCCCTTTGACATTTGACCCCAGAGGATAGCAGCAACCCACAGACGGGACGATTCATGTGGACAGGTACACTGGGCAACATAGGGGAAGCCTCTGTCTCCAGGCGTCTCCACTGCAGGGAGACTGCACCACTGGAGGGCTTCTCCAGTGGGGGTGCTGGGTGCTCCTGTGCATCCCTCCAGGGCACTGGGGACAGCAGGGCAGGACTGCCCTGGCCCCAGCCTCCTCCTGGGTATCTCCTGAAGTCTTTGAGCAGACACACTGGGATCTAGGCTCTGTCTCTTTTTTTTTTTTGTGAGGAAGATCAGCCCTGAGCTAACATCCATGCCAATCCTCCTCTTTTTGCCGAGGAAGACTGGCCCTGGGCTAACATCCGTGCCCATCTTCCTCCACTTTATATGGGATGCCTGCCACAGCATGGCCTCAGAAGCAATGCGTTGGTGTGCGCCCAGGATCCGAACCTGGGCCCCCAGCAGCGGAGTGCACGCACTTAACCACTATGCCACAGGGTCGGCACCTAGGCTCTGTCTCTTAACAGCTTTGATCCTTAAGTGAAATATTATGGAGTGTCCAGCCTGGGTAGGTGCTCAGCCAGGCAGTCACTGTCCTCAGACCTCATTGGTCCCTGGAGGGGATGCTGGGCGAGGTACCCTGATAACTCCTTTAGAGAGTGGGCTTCTCCTTTAGAAGGTTCTCAGCTAGGGCAGGTGAGTCAGCTGTGGGGGGGTGTGGTTCACTTTTGCCCTCTGCGTTTTTCTTGGACATTCTAACTGAACATGCAGACCGATGTGGTTCTTAGGATTGTAGCTGTGGGTAGAACGTTGGCGTAGACCCGGGAGGAAGCAGGAGAGTGGAGCCTGGGTAGTGACATAGCACCCGTCCAAGGCCACCTCCAGCTGCTCTGGAAGTGGCCTGATGAGCATCAGTAGTTGTAGGAGCTATTGGGCCATGACCATGGACAGAGCAGGGATGTTCCCAGCCCAGAGCAGCCTGTCATGTCCACCTGTGTGTGGGGACACAGCTGGTGGCTTGGGGCCTTCCTGAAGCTGCCACCCCCTACTTAGGCAGCATGGCCTCAGATGCTTTTTCAGCTGGGGCAGGGGCAGCCACAGGGGAGGGCTGAGGAACAGCATGACCTGACCACCTTTGTGGGACTTTAGAGGGGGACTCCTGTTGCAGGACTTTTGTGGAAGTCTGTACAAGAAATGGTAACTCTGCTGACAGCAGTTCAGGCCTCCTGATTAGCTCTCCCTTCCACGGGGCCTCGCTTGTGCCTGCTCCAGCCAGTCAGCACGCATGCAGAAAGGGCAGTGTCAGTGAGTCTGGGAAACGCCGGGTGAAACAGAGTTCAACAGGTGTCCTCACTGCAGGACTTCTCAGGACCTTTCCCCCAGTAACGTGCACTGTGACTCCAGGAGGGGAAGAGAGGCAGTTTACCCGAATTGACCCAAGAATCCCCCTTTCTGTTTTCTGCAGGGCTTCTCAGGGGGACTGGTGTTTCAGGATGAGCACCCTTGGGAAATGCTGCTCGAATGTACTGTCCTTGTAGATGTGTTTTGAGTGGGAGAGAGGTGGGCACTGAGTCTTTTTCTTTAAGCAGTTGAGAACCCGACTTCCTCTTGGTCTCGTTCATATTTTCACGATCCCCAGTGAAGCAGGGAGCAGGTCCCGCTCCCATTCCCATAGCCTGGCCTGGTGCCCACTCCAGCCGGATCCAGCTCCGGTCAGTGCGCGGGCGCTGGCCTGGTGGTTGGGACGGCCGCGAGCAGTAGCGTCCTCGTGGGCTGTGACTTTCTGAGAAGGGGCGGCAGCAGCAGCTTTGGCGTTTTGAGTTGAGGGAGCCCTCTGTGTTTCGGCGCTTCACCTTGACACTTGTGTGCTCTCTTGTTTATTAAGCTGAACCTTTCTTTCCACACAGGGTGGCAGAACGAGGAGCAGCTGCTTCCAGAACACTGTGGGCATAAAGGATCCTTAGCAGTATTTGAAGGCAGGGGCGTGGACAAAGTGGCTTCAGAAAGACTGAGGAAGCTGGGATGAACCTGGGGGGGTATGGGGATGGGGTTCTGGGGGTCAGTGACGTGTTCTCTGCTCTAGCACCTCGAAGGCAAGATCACTGAGCGCTTTCCTTGTTTCAAGCAGCGGGCCAGGCCCTCCTGCTGAGTGTTCTGCCCCTCCCCCGCCTCCTGCCCAGCCCTTTGCAGTCACCTCCTGGAGACCTTCCCTGAACGCCCTACTCTTCTCTCCCATTTCTTCCTTCTCAGTCCTCAGCGGTGGGTTTGGCACATTTGTTCTGGCAAAGTGCCTTGCCTGCCACACGCCCTCAGCTCACAGCGTGGTGGATGAGGGCTGGAGGTGTCCCAGGCACCCCAGCCACCTGGGAGGGACTTGTTCCGGCTGGCTTTCCTTGGCTTCTGGGTTGGTTTGGTGGGAGTGAAGCATTTCTCATTAGGGCTGAGCTGCCTACTGGGGTTCTCATTTTTTTAATTTACTTTTTTGGTAAGGAAGAGTGACCCTGAGCTAACGTCTGTGCTCATCTTCCTTATTTTGTATGTGGGATGCCTGCCACAGCATGGCTTGATGAGTGGTGTGTAGGTCTATACTCGGGATCCGAACCCACAAACCCCGGGCCGCCAGAGTGGAGCTTGCAAACTGAACCACTACGCCACTGGGCCGGCCCCGGGGTTCTCATTTTAATTTCAGCTCTGTGTCCAGAACTTTCCAGAAGTAGCCTAAGGAACAGTGGCAGAGCTGAGCACATGGCTCCTACTTCTTATCTGGGGGCCTTTTAAAAATGACCTTTGAATCTGAGTGGTGACTATACTCATTGGCATATGAATTGGGTGATGTCCCCGATATTATATATTATGCACATTGAAGGTAAACTTGACTTTTTTCCCCCGAAGAGGAAGCTTTGAGATGAAATTTCTTGAGATTAATGGCCTTCTAGACATTTGTGTGAACATAAGTGATTTTAGTCTTTCACTAAAATCTCTCTTGTGCCTCCCTCCCCCCAAACAATAAAAATCACAAATAATAAAAATCAAACAAAGTTCTGAACTATTACTTTTTTGGAATTTCTCTCTAGGGAGTGGAAAAATCAATCTAAAACTTTTCAACATTGGGAAGAGATACCCTAAAATGATCTGGTTTTCTTGGTCCTCTTGTTTCCAGAGATGCAAGAATTTTTATAGAAATTAGCATTTGCTTCTTGTTCTTCCTTTTCTAAGAGAACACATGTGGCAGATTATAAGGCAACTGAATGTTCTTGCCTTTATATGTAAGTGATACTTTTCAAGTAAGTTTTCTTCTTCCCCTCTTCACACATTCTGCATAGTGACTGCAGCAGTAGCTTGCCTTCGCTTCGGTAAGGGGGCACATGCAGACAGTTCTGGTGGCTCTCAAGGCTGATGTGTTTGTTGCTGGAGGGGTGAAGACTGCCTTTGCCGGGGTCCCGTGTAATGTCAGCTGTCAGTCTGTCCTGGTGTGTGAGGGTGGGGCCTTCCCAGATGTGGAGGGGACTCTGGGTCAGGGTCTGAGGGGACATCAAGCCTCAGGCTCCGCAGAGGGCCCTAACCCTAGTGCCCCGCTCTCTCTCTCTCCGCAGAGTCGGGGTTTTGGAGGACTCCTTCACCTTCCTGGGCATCTTCTTGGCCATCGTCTTGTTCCCCTTTGGGTTCATCTGCTGTTTTGCCTTGAGGAAGCGAAGATGCCCCAACTGTGGAGCAAACTTTACTTAAAGGGAACAACACACCTGGCTTTCCTACATCCAGCTATCTTTTTCTAATGTAAATGTCGTGTACAATAGCTTTATTTGATTAAGCTTCAGGACTGTTTTGTAAAGTGAGGCGGGATAGATTTGGCATGTGCTAGCCAAGGTTTCACGGGCACAGGGGTCACAGAGTGTGGACATGCAGCAACACTGCTTCCAAGGTTAATGACAACTCAATAAAGCACTGCTTTTATTTTTTGCAGTCTTCAGTTTGAGAAAGGTGAGAAATACTGTTTTAAATAAATGAGATTCATACCATTGTTTACCTGGTTCTGCTTATTCAGTGTTTGTACACTGCCACTGATATATACAAAATGGAGAAGAGAATAACATACCCATCGCCCAGCTTCAGCATTCTCCAGTCATGGCCAATCTTGATTTTCTGTTATTCCTCAGTAGGCATTTACAGCTCAAGAAAATGTGCTTGTTTTCAAGTTCTCTTTTATTATTATAATGAAACATAATACCTTGACATTTACAGAGCATACACTTCAGTGCCAAGGACCTAAGGCAAGCCCTCCCATCCTGTGTGAGGCAGGTAAGTGACCACTGCAGTCCATTCTGTGAAGGTGTGGACTGGGGTTGGGTGAGCCAAGTGGGTCTGCAAATTGCATCTAAAAATCCCAGGACCTATGATATCTGTGTAACAAAGCCAGAAGATCCCAGAGTGGAGCTCTAGAGGCCAAGGCCAGGGCCAGGGCATGACACTCCCACCCCCGTATTAACACACTTCCAAAATCGACACCTCATTCCCTCTCCATTGTTGAAAATAATGGGCTGCCGTGAACTCGACTCTTACTTAGATGGTGAGAGGAGCAATGGGCCACTTAACTAAATTTGATTGTGTTTTCTTTGCTGGCTGGAGCATCTTAAGACAGGTGTGCTGCTTGACAACTGCAGTTAGCATGATTCATTCAGTCCTGGGGGAGCCCTCACAAGGTCCTGCATTGTCAGCCCTCGGTGGGGTCCCCTGGTTTGGTGAGCCATCCAGGAGGACAGGACCAAGAACCTAAAGCATCACACACTTAAACTGGTTTACCTGCATTTGACCTTGACCAGTTTCAAGCTTATAGAAAACTCATATTTATGGTGAGACCAAAGGACCTGTGATAAGTAACAAGCGCCCTTTCCCTGCCTACACACAGTGCATGGCCTAGGTGTGAATTTTAATCATGATTCTCCACTCCTCCAAAACAGAGCCTCATCCCTGACAGCCAGAGACAAACTTGGCCACTTGCTCAGAGTTCCTCCCACAGAAGCCCAGGTTCCCAGAGTGTGACGGCGGGTCTCAGCTGAAATGCAGACCTTCCCCCTCCCAGGCTCACAGAGGTCCTCCTGGCTTTATAAGCACTGATTGCCGGTCAGTACCTCATTCAAAAGTGGAGAAACCTGGACCCCAAGAGGTTTCAGAGTAAATTAGTGAGGGAGGCAGCTTTGGTCAACTGGCTTATCGAGAACACCCAGGTTACCACATACGTGGAGTCCTCAGATGCACTCAGATGGATTACCCTATGAACCAGGCCCACATGCAGCATGGCCTGGTGTGTTTTCCTTGGACAGTCCAGTTGGTAACTCGGAACTACCAAATTTGGTAGCTTCTGGGAATTCTTCAAGTACTAAATACTATGGCTGTGAACAGGGATGGGCAAAATGTCTTAGCACTCTAAAGCTATGTCTAAATTGTGGGAAAGTTGGCGATTTCTCCACCTAAATTTCTATTAATTTGGTAGCTCTACATTTGATTAAACAAAAATTTAAAAAATTTTAAATTAAAAAATAAAATTTTATACAATATTCTCATAATTTATATTGCTTAAAATTATGATTTGCATGCTAAGATGCAAATTTACACAATATTTTCTAGATATACATCATAATGCTACTTAAGAGCACATGCTTTGTAAAATAAAACTGTGGTCTCTTTTGCATTCAGGTACAGAAAGCCAGTCATGAAAGCATAAACTATCCCTTATTCTGGCTATTAAAAAAATAATCACAGAATATTAAAAAAAAAGATACAATAAGGATTGGAACCAAATTTACTGTTTTTTGAACAGAATAGGAAGAAACTATTTTAAATGATTGAGTTGGTCACTAAACTATTACTCATTTATCTTCTTAAAGACAGAAATGTGTAAACCCAACCATGTTAAATTGAGAAAATGCATTGATTTGCTCAAGTAGAATACGTTTAAAATCAGACACCCTCTGGTAACGCGTTACGACAGTTACAGCACATCTCACACAATATATACCTAACATTTTGCAAGTGAGAACTTAGCATTAGAGGAACCAGAAGGATTCCTTGGCCACCTTCTCATCGAATGATTGGTGCTGATCGATCATTTGTCACTGTCGGTCGGAGTTTCACAGTAGCAAAGGGGTTTTCTCCACTGTGGGGGAGAGAGAAAAATGGCTGTAGAAATAGTACAAGATGGGAATTTGATTTTAAAAGAGCTAATAACTGTTGTTCTTACTCTGTAAATTATGTAGCCTATATAAATTCCAGACACCATTTTCTGAATATTCAAGTTTCCCTCTGTGGCATATCTCTCCATGCCACCCATTATAGAACTATCCACACTTTTAAACATTTTTGACATAGGAGAGCCCAACTCTGTCCTGTATGGGGGGGTGGGTTATGTGAGAGAGCCATCTAGGGCAGGGTCTGGATTAAACTGCCAGATGCAGTGTGTGACCAGGAGACCTCCCTTCTGGATCCAGGCAGATGCTGGGCAGACCCTTAGGGCCCTACTCCCCGGAGGACTGTGATGAGAACAACGGGCTGCATTCTTCTCTGACCCTACAGGCCCGAGGCCTTTCTCAGGATTGGGCCTCCTGGGCTGTACACTAAGGCAGGCCCTTCTGGGGGAGGCTACAGGCCACTCACCAGCAGGGAAGGGCAACTTCCAGCTCAGAAGGGATTTATGGAGTAAGTTAGACATACCTGAGAAATGGAGGCTTTGCAGTCCCATTTGCATCCTTCTGTGAGAAAAATAAAGATCAAGTTTATGGAAGGCTCATGAAATTGGGGCATTTTTAGTAAGACCTGAAGGTAAAGACATTTAAGTTTAAAGCATAAGGGACTGTTTAAAGCTACACATGTTTAAAAGTGCCCTGTCGTCTCCATTCACTGGAGACTCTCTAGATATCTATCTAAATTCACTTGAAAGCGGAAGGACAAGAACAGAAAACATTCTGAAAGGCAGGGAGGGAGCCTCCCAAGAGCTGGGACATCTCAGACTTGGAGGGAGAACGTGGGGCCACCTGTTCCTCACCCATCACCTTTCAGGCGCAAGAGGCAGGTGGCTTTCTGGGTGCCCAGGCCTGAATGATGCCGTGAAAAAGCAGTAAAAATAAAACCTTGCTGGGTTTTGGTGCCCACAGACTGGTGCCATCTGCTAGCCAGAGATCTTGTAGCAAGTTCCATAAAGTGAGGAAAAGAGAAGATGGAACAGTGCAAACACTCTGCCTTCAGGAACTGCCAGAGCCTGGCAGCCCTCGTGGAGCCCTGGGCCTCCACTTCCCAGGGACTCGGGGGTCTCCCAGGGTGGCCAGGGACCAGGTGTGTGTGTGTGTCGTCTTTCCCTCATTCCAGGAAGCTTGCTGCAGGCTTTACGAATCTGCTTTAAATCTGCTCTGGCTGTTCTAAGAAGTCACTGGCCTGAGGTTTGGGGCTAATTCTCAGATGGCTGCCCAGGAGAGGGCAGTGTAATGCTGTCTGACCAATGGGCTGCCAGACCAGACCTGACTGTCCTGCAAGTTCCCAGGACTCCCCTTGGTCTCAGGGCGCACAGACCTCTGAAGGCTGACTAGGTGGCTCCTCTCACTTCCAATTGCCAGCCCCAGGGGCTGAAGGCCACGCCTGGAGGTGGAGGCCCAGGCCAGGGCTCCTTTGGGACAGCCACGACTGGGTGTTGGACGTATAGACTCGCAAGGCAGAAGGCAGGCTGCGCGCACCAAGGCTGACTTCAGACCTGCCCCTGCTGTCTCTGGGCCTCTGGGGACCTCACACCTTGACCTTGAACCCTGGGGCCAGCAGGCCAGCAAGATCATCCTAATGGGGAGCCCCAGCACCAGAAGGCAGTCTCCAGTCAGCCCGGTGCCCAGATTCAGTATCTACTTTTCATTACTTAACGCACAAAGGAGCTGCCCTGCTTGGTACATCCTAATAGGGCTTTAAATGGTTGCAAAATAGTTTCTTCCTACAGGGCATGCTGAGCTTCTTCAGCAGACTTCAGAGTAAGTCATTTCTGGGTAACGTTCATATTACATGATGATTAATGACTAATTTATGATATATTTTAAAAATATATCAGGATGCCTGTCATGCAGTCCCACTTAGAGTGCCAGTATTAATGTATCACCTAGAGCAGAAGGCCCAGAGTGAGAGCCCCCAGGGCTGGGGAGGCACCAGAGTCCACACTATGAAAAGGCCTCCTGTGGCCCACAGGTTAGGAGGAAGGGCAGCTGAGTCCTCGCAGCCTGGAAAGTGCACTTCCTGCCAAGTCAGACTCCCTGGGTGCGGCCTCCACGGGGCATTGCTTCAGCCCCAGAGGCACACCCAGCCCTGTTCCTCCTCCACACTCACTGGAAACCACCTTCTTTCTGCCTTGCCTTGGGACAAACATTCCACATCTCCCTCCCATCTGTATCCTCAAGTTTGAGGAAAGCTCTCTCTGCATCCTGAACTGGAAACAAGAAACACAACCCCACCTGGGAGTACCCCCAACTGTCCTCAAGGCAAAAAACCTCAGAGCTTGCTCCCAGAGGGCCTCCCGGGCCCCGACTGATCCAACTGGACTTTAGAAGGAGGTTAGCCACGTTTTAACAAGCTGTGTCAGCTGGGTGCTTAGCCCACAACATTTGAGAGAAACAAAAACAGTGGACGAGGTGCATCACAGTCCATCTTTGAAAGTAAAGTGGCAAGAAGTAACCTGTGTTGTGAGGTAGGAGGGCAAAAATAACTCTTAAGAAGACAGCTTGAAGCCATTTAGTATTGGAACAAACTTGGGTCCTGGTGTGCACCTCGCATCCCGGCAAGCCCACTCCCAGTTGGTTCAAGCCATGCACACGGGCACCAAGACTCCTGCCAGGATGCTTAGCGCAGCCCTGTCATAACAGGCCAAACTGCAAACACCCAAATGGACAACAGCCTTCTATCCAGACGGCAGAGCACTACACAGCAACGGAACGCCACAGGAGGGCATGCTGCTTGGTTCTGTTCATGTGAGGGCCAGGCCAGACGGGCCATCTCAGTGTGGGAAGTTGGCACAGTCTGGACTGTGAGAAGGGACAGTACGGAGAGGGACTTCTGAGGGGCTGGTAATGTTCTAGTTCTTGGTCTGGTGCTGGTTATACATAGTTATTTTGCACAGCGTCATTGTGCACTTCTCAATATATGGTATTCTTCATTGTTTACTTAAAAAAATAAGACTTTTCCAGAAAAGTTTCCCCTTTAACACACCTCCTATTGAGCCCATTGCTATTGTCTCAGCTGACCACCGTCCCCAAACCTGCCCCTCTTCTCATGCTCTCTTTCCGCTCAGTGAAGAACATCTTCAGGCCAGAGCGGCACTGCCTTCATTGAACCAGTGAGCCAAGCTGCACATTCTATTCAAAGCGTCTTCAGAATCTCCCCACCTCAGACCTTAGTGCACAGCCCCATCCCTCTCACTAGTGGCCACCTCCAAAAGTTCCAACCTGAGCTTGTCCCCCTGCTGTTTCCCTCAGGCTGTGCCTGAGGGTCTCCTTGTCTCTGCACTCCCTGATCCCATCTTTCCCTCCTCCACCATCTGGCAAATGCTGCCTCGTGCTGCAGGATCACCAAGGTCTCTGGAGGCCTTGATCCTCTATGTTCCTAGGCCTAACCTGTCTCGGTAGGGCTCCCACAGGCCCAGGGGCCTTGCCTCACAGGCCTCAGCAGGCTGTGAACCTCTTGTCTCTCCCCTCAGTACCCGTACAGTGCAGGGCACATGGCATGTACTCAGAACACCTCTGTGGAACTAAGCTGCCCAAAGTCCCACAGCCAGTTTGCAGAAAAACTGATCCCTACACGTCATGGGCTTTGCTCTGCCCATGGAACTCAGTACAGTTCCCCATCTTAATGCTTTTCCTCAGACTTTACAATGCATGACTCTGAGGCACTGGTCCCTCTGGCTGGGCCAGTGCCCGTGGCCTGCAGGTACAGCCTGTTGCATGTTCTGTGTCCCCTCTTGACAGCCAGCATGGTGCTGGTCCAGAGTGTACTCAACAAGACAGGAGATCATCAAGGCATAAAACCAGGCACTGATAGGGGCCCAGGCATGTCATTAGGAGAGTGGAACAGGCTGCCCACGAAACAAGGGCAGTGAAGGCTTTGGGTCTGGACAGCACGACAGCCCACAACCAGCTGAGTGTGGCCAAGCAGGAATAGGCAGAGTGGGGACATCTTGTGACAACCCATCCTATCCCACCTTCCAAAACCCCAAAAATCCACGTCCACGTGGAGTGGGCATTTGCTGACTGCCATGAGGTGTCTGCCCCACCTCCCCCCCCTTCCCTGCTATACCAGGTTTCTGCTTGGGTGTCCACCACATGCCCATGCTCCTTGAAGGGGACTACTTGGTCCCAGCTTACGGGTGGTCCTGGTCAGGTTAGACCACCCAGCATAGCCCATTACCTTGGCTGGAGGCAGATACTCAGAGATGGGCAAGGGGCCTCTGTGGCCAGTCAGTGTAAGGCAGGGTCCTGCTGAGAATCCAGAGCGGGCAGCCCTTTGCTGTCGGCCTGCGCCTTTTGAAATGGAGCCCACGCACAGAAGGTCAGGCTGGTGATGAGAGAAGGGCCCTGGGGGCGTCCTTGGCGCCTCCTCTCTGGACTGCTGCTTCCACAAAACAGAATGTCCCTTCTCGGAAACCAGCTAGAGTTCAGCTCTGTGTTACCTGCAGTATCAGCAGCCTTGACACTTGTTTTAAATGTTAACATCTAATGCCACTCCTCAGCTGTGGGTTGGACTTGTCTCCCAATTCACAACCTCTGATCTAGTTCAACCTCTGTTTTCTTAAAGTGGGAACACCAAAGCCCAGACACAGAAAAGCCAACTGCTCTGGGTGACAGGGCTCTTCTGAAACCAAGGTGCCCACTTTGTGGAGTGGAGAGCAGATGTAAACAAAGCCGCTCGTGGGGCCTGCGCTAAGGTAGCACTTCTGGCTCTTAGAGGTCAGCAAACGTGCTTTGAAACGAAAGTGTGTGTGTTAGAGGGCTTAGTTTTTCAATAGCTTTTAAAAGTCTAGTTATCTGATTATTTAAAGACTCTGCTGCAACTATAGTCGAGAACAGCCTGACCTCACAGGCCTTCCAGCTTCAGTCCCAGCGACCACTCTCCTGAGCTGAGGGAGAAGACTGCATCTCAGATCTGAGGTGCCACGTCACAGGGCAGCCACAGGAACTGTCTAGGTTAGTGGGTTTAGAAACATTCTACTCTATGGCGGGTGGTCCCCAGACTTGAGAATTTAGTGTTCTTAAGCCTAAGTATCCGGTGTTTAGACAAAACTCTACGTGTAACTGATAGTAACTGACAGTTTTTTGTAAAAACTAAGTATAACAGTGTTACGGTGCTTTGCCAGCTGCTGTGGATCCCAGTGGTTGGCTGAGATAGAACATACTTTCCCCCAACATCATTAGCTGATTTAAACATTTTAGTTTAGGAAAGATAAATTATCGTCAGTCCAGTTGGGCGGAAGAACC
This sequence comes from Diceros bicornis minor, assembly GCF_020826845.1. NCBI lineage: Eukaryota > Metazoa > Chordata > Mammalia > Perissodactyla > Rhinocerotidae > Diceros > Diceros bicornis. Next base: position 8,188,643 of record NC_080765.1, on the reverse strand, counting down.
TTTAAGATACAAAATTCCAGAACTGCGTCCCCGGCCCTTGAGAGCTCCCGCACAGGCCTGTCATGGTATGTGCTTCTCGACCACTGCGTTCTGGATCAAGTTTTTAAGTGGAACATTCTTCTACTTGTGTGATCCATACTTGACTATCCAATATGGTAGCTACTAGCCATATATGACTATTTACATTAAAATTAAATACAAATTTAAAATTAAAAATTCGATTCCTTAGTTGCACCATCCACTTTCCAAGTGCTCAGCTGTTCCCTATGCCCAGCGGCTGTTGTGCTGGGCAGCACAGTTCCAGAATATTTCTGTCTGATCCTTAAACTCTCTGGTTTCATTTATTGAAGCACTTCTTGTCTTTCCTGGCTCCCTGACACACAGATGATTAGATCCTCTGCCTCCTGCTGCTATTCCAAGAGGCTACCATGACTAGGCAGCCTATTGAAAACAGGCATTTTCACCTGCTCCTGAGGTTATTTCTTTGGAGCAGAACCGGTTCTTCTGTCCTCCGAGCTGCAGCGGGCCTGCTTGTTTCACGGTTGTGTTCTTGGAACTCCTGATTTGATTTGGCAGTGATGAAGTGTACTAGCTTGTCTGATAGAACAGTGTCAGCAGAGGAGGCATATGAGGTGTATATTGGTGACAGAGTTGTGGTTTTTTTCTTTTGCAGTTTGCATAGGATCTTGAAGTATTACTTCAAAAGATGTTCGTGATAAAAATGGAATATAAATCAGTCATTTAACCTCTGCATCTGTGAAGCACCCTGTATTTATTTTTGGGTTATTACCCTCTTCATTCCAAGACTAGATGTACTTTATTGTTTTATAGATAAGGAAAAGTGAACGTCCTGAAGAGGGTGATCAGGGGTGGGAGCCCCTGAAATCATGGCCAGCAGTGCCTCGTTCAGGGAGGCTCTCAACTCTTGTGGCCCTTGCTAATTTTTAAAAGCCAATTAATATTTTCTTGTTATTAACTAATTATTAACTGGTGTTTTCCATTATCCTCCAGATCAGAAAAACAATATAGCAGCCAGCACACGGATGACAATGGTATTTGTCTTATCAGTAGAGTGTTCTGATGGAGGGACACCGATAAGCTGCTAGTAGACATTTTAGAATTGTGTTTCTCAATCTGCTGTGGGACCTTAGAAAGCTGCTGTTATCTTTCTGTTTCCCCTTTTCTCTATCTCACAAGGCCCCACAATCCATTTGCCTCCTGGGATGTTAGAAAGCTGGGCCGATACCCAGGAGACACGGTGAGAATGAGAAGGGCTCGGAGGCGCTGTTCATGGGCGGCACCGTTCTCATCACAGGCCAGCAGCTCATCAGAGCCCAGGCAGCAGCGCTGGAGGCTCGTCCGGCGCTCATAAATGCTTTTAACGTGATGTGAGAAAATGCTAAGATCCTACTGTGTGTGGGCACTGGGGAGGGAGGGTAAAAATACCTATCTATATAGCTAAAATACTTACCTTTAACTATCTCAAAAGAAATATAATGGAATGTTAACAGTAGTTATCTTGGAAGTGAAATTATAGAAAATTAAGATTTTTCTTTTAAATATTTATTCTGTTTTCCAAATTTCCTACCAAAATAAAAATTCTCTGGGTTGTTTTTATAAGCAGAAAAAGTGTTATTTTAAAAAGTTTTTAAAATAAGATGTAATGATTAGATCTTTAATTTTTACAAAGGGGCCCTGACTAAACTTGGGCTTTGCTCTTTAGCCAAAACCTGTAGGTGTGACTGCAAGGTAGATTAAAAGGAAACCTCATTTCAGCATATGTTTAATGTACCCAGCAAATGGCAGCATTTGAGGTGAAAAAAAAAAAATTAAAACATTTATCTGTTTACTTAAAGTAGCATGGGATTGATATTTCTGTCTCAAGAGTGGGATAATTTATCAATTTGACTATTTGTAGAATTTTAGACAAAATTTTCATCATAAAGCCATTTCTTTCTATGTTTAATATAGTAGTCAAATCATAAAATATATAAATACCCCCATGAAAGACAACTTTTATCTGTTTTTTATCAAAAGTTGGAAAAGGGGTCTCTCAAATTGTAGGTACTTTAAAAAAACCGTAAGTAACTTCATCTTTAATAAATACAATCATACTTATAGGACCCTAATTATTTTTAATTATTTAGAACCTCCAAAACAACTGTATTTTTTTCCTAGTAGTTAAATGTGTAACTTAATTTCAAAAAGAATGTTTTCCTTTTTAATGCTAGCATTTTAAAGACGTGGAGCTCAAAATTACCTAAATTATCAAAAAAAAAAAGGGCTCCAAAATATGTAAACATGAGTAAACCAGACCTGCTCCCACGCTTAAGACAGAACAGTGGTTTCTCCCATGTAGGCTACACCAGTTATCACTAGCTCTGTCATTTCTTACCTCTTTTAACTCTTGTCGCCCCTTCCCATCTCTATTAAACTGGACTCCTACTGTCCTCTCCCTGGATGACTGCACAGCCTCCCGCCCCATCTCCTGGCTCCAGCGCAGACCCTCAGAGCTGCCTGCAGATACTGCCCAGGAGGATGGAAGAAGGACAACATGCAGCCCAGATGCCCAGTGTGCTTCACTCCCGGCCTGTCTATCCCACCGTTTCTCCAGCTGCTGCCCCAGACCACACCCAGCCATTGCAGTTCCCAGAACGCATGTCTAGAAGGCCTTGTGTTTTGTCAGAGCTCTTCCTTCAGAACTTGGTTCAAATGCTTGCCTCCAAGAGGCCGCCTCTGATGCTTCCCAAGAACCCAAGCCCTTCCCTCCTCCTCTCTCAGCCTTTCACCCCGTGCACCTTTTTACACAGCCCAATAAACACATCGTCCACTGGACTCAACTCCTAGGTTGGTCTTATTCCTCTTTCTGTCCCCAGGGCCTAGCGCAGGACCATAGTAAGCTCGTCAATAAATGCTCAATGGATGAATTCCAATGTGAGGTCTCATCTGATCCATAGATCCCTTCTACACAGCATACCTTCATATGCCATTTGATCGTGTTTAAAAAAGAAGTTTGGTTGGTCACAGTAGTCTGATGCCATAGAAATATTAGTTGCCAAAGTTTAAATGTGACCTCACTGTAGGTATCAACTCTATACCTGTTTGAAGTGCTAAATATGCCTTTTTATGGAAACTATCCATAAAAAGTTGTCATTAAGAGTTCATCAACATTCATTATTTTAACACTTGCAAAATCAATGACAACTGAAGTCACCATTGGAACTCATACAAGGAGGGCATTTTCATTAGATATTTGGGGTTTTTAAATGTTATATGAAACCAAAAATTAAAGGCTACCAAAATGAAAGACTAAAAAAAGCCTTCTAGCCTGCAAGACAGAAATAGGGGGCCTGACCAGGGTATAGTCGTCCCTCAGTATCCACAGGGGATTGGTTCCAGGACCCCTGCAGATACCAAAATCCACGGATACTCAAGTCCCTTAGTCAGCCCTCCATCTGTGGTTCTGCATCCTCGGATTCAACCAACAGAGGATTGTGAACATACTACACGATCCAAGAATGTGGAGGGCCAACTATATCAGGGTAATGCTGGCCTCACAGAATCAGTTAGGAAGTGTTCCCTCCTCTTGGATTTTTTGCAAAAGTTTGAGGAAGATTGGTATTAGTTCTTTAAATGTTTGGTAGAATTCACCAGTGAAGCCATCAGGTCGAGGCTTTGTTGGCAGACTTTAGATTACTGATTTGGTGGAGATGGTATATGGTGGGGAGAAGGGCTTCCGGTGTGGAGCTCTGCCTGGAGGCAGCCCTGCGCAGGATGGACTGGGAGCATGCAGGATGTGAGCCAAGAGTGTGAGATGAGGACTCCTGCACCCGGGGTCAAAGTGGGAAGGGCAGTGGCTCCACATGGGCTTGCCACGGAGGAGGTGGCCACAGAGCACCAGGTCACCCTCCTGGAGCAGCCCCACTCTAGCCCTTGAGAGAAAGTTGTGAGCTTAAAGCTCCGCTGCTCATGGCAGTGGCAGCGAATAAAAAAGTGGGGCACTCTTTGCAACCTTCAGTTTACTAGGCAGTCTCAGCACTTTTCAAGGCAGCCTCCATGCCATGACCGTCTGTTACCATCCAGCCAACAAAGAGGTTAAAATATAAAGTTAGATCTCATTTAAACTGCCAAATGCTAAATAATGAATATCATTATTGACAATATTGATATTTAAAAACAAGATTTTTCGATTTATCCAATTCATTGTAGTAAGAATAGCATCAATGCTTTCTTCATCCAGCTTTATCCACATGGTAAAAATACTGAAAATTGAAATGTTATTTTCTAAAATCAGTGACTCTCTGTGTTGGGTAAAATGTCAGTGTTTTCATTTATAATTCCAGTGCTAACTATGATTTTTGGGCAAGATTCTTTTACCTTAAAAGGCATTATACAAGCTTAATACAGTAAGGGAGCTAGGCAGTCATTATCAATGGCTGCTAATATCACACAATGAGAGACACCAGACGTGTGCCTCCAGATGGACTAGCCACGGCCACTGATGAAATGCTCTAGCAAAAACAAGAAAGGCAAACAAACAAAACAATGATACAGACTGACCGAGGCTGGAAATGAGAAAGGGGAATGCAGAAAGGGACGCCATGTGGATGTAATCAGCAAAATACAGACTGAGGACACCCAGGACCAGTAACCTGGTTCTTCTCCAGATAAATTACAACGAGGAGAGGCAGGGGAGACCTGCAGATACAAAAAGTCTCGTCATGAGACTTAGTGACCAACTACAATGTATGGTGCTGACCTGGATCCAGATCCAAACTACACTGTCAAGAAATTTTTAATGAAACAATCAGAAATTTGAAGTGACCAGTTTATGCTATTCAGGAGTTATTGTCAATTGTGAAATACATAATAATTATATTGTGGTCATGTTAAAAAAAAAGGACATTTAAGGTATTTACAGATGAAATGATGTCAGTCTGGCATTAGCTTTAAATTGATTTGGGAGTGGTTGGGGGAAAGACGAAACGAGATTGGTAAATGAATTGATAATTTGATAATTGTTAAAGCTGGCAGTGGGGGGACTGGGTCATTAGATTATTCTGTCTTCTTTTATGTATGTTTGAATTTTTCTGTAAGAAAAAGTTGAAAATTAAACAAAAATAGGAGGAGGCACTATAAACTGACAGGTCACAACTGGAACAATGTACCTTGTGTGCCTAGATCCTGTTTTGTGACATGCAGTTGTAAGTTTTTTTTCAGCAAAAGGATTTTTTATACTTTTAGAAACTCCTTAAGATCATTTCCAAATAGTCTGAATATTGTTTTTAAATGTACTAGGGCCTTTAAAAAAATTGCATTTGATAACCTTGCCCTTCCAAGCAATTTCTCCAGTTTTTGACATCTACCCCCATGCTGACAGAACTGAAAGCCTCCATTTTCAACAGCCTCGTGTCATTCTTTTGAAAATAATTTTTGGAGTTAGACAGTCAGTAATTTGGAATGATAAAGGTGCAAACAATATATCATGCAGCATGCTTATCTAAGAAGAAAAGCCAGACAAAGACATTTTTGAATAAGATTTCAAAACCTTGCATTTCTTGGACCAAAACATGCCGTTGCAGCCTATGATGAGGCAGGCATGTTTGAACACACCTTCAGGCTCACACTAAAACACAGGGCACATTTTTAGGAGAGTTCCCATTTCATGAAATCCAGAGACTTTGCCCATGCAGCATTCACAGCTGAACAAAGGCCACCAGTAGTGGTGACGGTGGGGGCAGAGCTGTGGAGCCACACATTCCATGAGAAGCAGGGAGATGGCTTCCACATGCACTACAGAAAGGACCACACAATAACAGAGAGAGAATTAAAAAATAAAGAGTAAAAGTGGCGCAGGCTTATTGCACCAACTGTGCATGGACTACCAATAGTGCCCTGAGGATGTTTCTGGGAGGGAGGTGGTAGCAGCACAGGCTGGCAGGCTTTGGTGCCGCCGGGCCCTTCTGCAGCCTTGGGCACGAAGCTCAGCTGCACAGCCCGCAAAACTCCAGCCCACTCTCTGACCCTCACCTCCTAGGCTCCACCCCCTTCTCTGAACTCGGGCAACTCTGGCCTCGCGGGGACTGCCAGCTCCTTCCCCACTCTCCTTCATCCCATTCATGTCCCTGCTTGCCTCCTTGCCCAGCTTGGATTCTAGGGTCTGGAACACCACAATCTCACCCTGACAAACACCCATAACTCCCTCCTCCTCTCCCAGCACCACCAGCCTGGTAACGCCCAACTATTTAATTACTTCTTGTCTGAACTGGAGCAGTTGTATTTTGCTGAAAAACAACCATATTGACTGGTTTCATTTTAAACCATGACCCCAAATTGTAAAATAGGCATTCGGCATTACCCTGTATTCCTACTACTCTTCTACAGCATGCTCCCATTCTCACTCTTCAAAACACCTATTCCACAGATTCTCTTTTTTCAGACTTGCTCACCACCACTTTGCCCATCCCCTTCTGCTGCTGATCTTACCTCACCACTGAGAAAATAGGCATCGTCAAACACGAACTCCCTAGTCTGCCTGCCCGGCTGCACCTATGCCCATGCCCTTGGCCTTCTCACTTGCTACACTGGACCTGTGTCCCTGCTCCTGGCCAGGGCTGGCTCCTCCACATGTGCACATCTTGCCTTCTCAATCTTTTCCCTTTTCTCCATCTTTTCCTCCTTCCCTACTGTCACATAGAGAATACTGTAATACAATCTATACTGGAAAAAAAGATAAGGAGAATAAGAACCCCATCTCGACTCTCTGTCATCTTGGAATCATCGCCTTTGTTCTCTGTTCCTTGAGAATGTCAAGCATGCGCCTGCCCCAGGGGTTTTAAACTTTCTGCTCCTTCTGTCTTGGAAGCTCCTCCCCTTGACCCCTGCACAGTGGGCTCCTTGCCATTCAGGTCTCAGCTTAGATGTCACCTCCTCAGAGAAGCCATCTGCTGTAGATACTGTCATGTGCCACCCAGATCCCCTACAGGACTGAGGGACTGATTCCGGGCTGCAGGGAGTGCTGCTGGCAGACGGTCCTCAGTTGTCTGTACCCTTCAGGAATCGCCCTGGCTAAAGATCTCGCCCCCTGGATGATAGCTTATAAAGACCTGGCTCCTTCATCCCAAATCCAGACAGTTCCAAAGGCTGTCTCAGCTATGGAGCTCTTGATGGGAGTGGAGGAGGCACCACAGTCCAGCTTCTCCCTCTTCCCAGTGCTGCTCCCTTCCTTTCACTTCCATAGGTGTGAATCCCAGGTGCTCCCTAATAAGCACCCTGCATGCTAATCTCAGACTCTCTTTCCCAGCAAACCCAACCTGTGCCAGCCATTTAGGTTGTCCACCCCTCTATCACCTCACCTTGTCTTAATTCTCTGCATAGTTCCCATCATCGATATTTTTGTTTATTTTTTATTGTCTGCTTCCTATTACTAGAACATAAGTTCCAACAGAGCCAGGAACTGGTCTTGTTCATCTTTATATCTCTAGAGCCTACACCAGGGCCTGGCACTCAGCAGACACAGCTGGTGAAGGAACGAATGGAGTGACTCTCGGAGCCTGCGTCCTCTACTGTCTTTCTTACAGAGTGGTGAGGAGTAATGATAACGTACATAATGTCGGCATAGCACCCGGTACAAAACTTTCTGAAGATGTAAAGATTAAATTACCACTTTTCACCTTAAGCCTTCCTTCAGAAAACAGTATGAAAATTGAAGAAAATGCAGGAAAAGGTGATTAAATGACTAAAGGATGCAGCCATGACTAAAGGCAAAGAAAGATTAAGACTTGATACAGTCTGGCAAACTATGAGATTTACGTGTGTAAATTCTCATTTACAGATAAAATAAAAACAAAAGGAGGACTGAAGTTAAGGAAATTGAAAGGCTGTACGACAGAGAAGGGAATCTAGAGGAGCCAGGAGAAAGAGCTGCCCCCGCCCAAGGGACACCACCTTTCCTACTGCAGCGGGAATAACAACCCACACCTCCAGATATCGCCGGTCAGGATTTGGGTACACAGGACATTATGCTGCAGCTCTACTCACAGGAGATGTGGTTTCTGGTTTAGACACTGGTGCTTTAAAGGTGGAAGTATTTTTAGAAACATCTACGTTCTTATCTGCAGCCGCTCCCATGGACAAACATTCCAAGTAATCAGGTGGGGGGATGACAACACTGCTTTTCTCAGATAAGTCCACCGTGCTGACGCTTCTTACTGGTGCTGGGCTAACAACCAAAAATCAGAGAATACAAGTTAGACAAGATCCTGCCATCTGAATCCCAAACATCCTCAAGATCCTATGGCCAGAACCACAATAGATTAATAATCAAAAAGGATGAGGGAGGAGAAGATTACAGCACACACACACTTTATATATATAAAACACTAATGTTTTTACTGGTTTATAACTGTACACTCAAAAGAAATTCTTTAAAAGACATGACAAAAGAAAAGGAGAGGAAAACTAGCTTAAGTAGGGGCTGGCTCTTGATTAAGATCAATAAGAAAATGAGGACTACAGCAAAAGCCTTGGCAAAAGCATTGAGCACTTCATATTTAAAAAAACCCAAAAAACCTCAGAATTTTAACATCCTAAAAATGGTACTTAATTTTATTTCTTGGCCCAGTGGCAGTTTAGCTATTCTGCTAGGGATGAAGATACATAGATGACACTGAGCAAGTATAATGGAAGGAGTTGGGGGGCATCAAGTGTGGTTCAAAGGTCTGCCGGGACAGCTGGATGGGTCAGGAGGGGTTCTTTGAGATGGGAAACACTGAGCATGAGGTGGTTCAGGGTAAAGATGATGAAGTCAGTTTGGGTATGTCATTCTGAGGACCTATGGGATAGCCAACCAGAAGTGCCTAAAACACATAAATATTTACGTCTGGGCCCGGGAAAGATCTTCCTGAATTCTAGTCTTGGCTCCACCACTTATAGCTGTGTGTCCTCGAGCAAGTTATTAAACCTTTTTGTGCCTCAGTTTCCTCAATTTCAAAGTGGGGACCTACCTCATAAGGTTGTTGTGAGAATTAAATGATCTAATCAATGTAAGGCACTTTGGACAGTTTGTAAGTGATGATGATGATGATGATGATGATCATCATCATCATCATCATCTAGATCGGAACACAGATTTTGGGGTTGTCAGTATGGAGGTACTAACTGAAGCCCAACAGTGTAATTCAAGCCATGGGAGTAGACAAGATGGCCCAGGAAGTACAGAAAAGGAAAAAGGACTGAGGACAGATCCTGAGGAACTCCTATGTTTAAGCAGTGGGCAGAAGAGAGGCCTGAAAGGGATGGCTGGTGAGGTGCAAGGAAAATAAACAGAGTGCAAGGTCAAGAAACCAAGGCAGGAGAACATTTCAGAAAATGTATTCACCAATGTTAAACGCTGCTAAGTGGGTGGTGGGGGATGGTGAGAGTGGTTCCAGAGGGCTGACAGACCAGGGCAAAAAGCAGGGTCTAGGGGTGTCTCTTCACGGCAGACAGTGAGTAAAGCCCACAGACAAGAGAAATCACAAAAGAAATAACCATGGAGTAGCAATTTCCCTTTCTTACTATTCCACATGATCTGAGGTTTCCACATATCCAGATATAATTTTGATACACCTGAAAACATTAGGCCAAAGGCAAGTTTTCTGTCACGGGGAAATCTGAGCCACAGTCAAGTCCTACCTTGGCGTAGGCACATTCACTGTCTCCTTTGCATTTTCTTCCAGCAACTTTGTATATGATGATGGGAACCAACCTCTCCTACAGGTGAAGAATGAGGAAAAAAGACCTGTTTGTGGTATCAGCAGTAGACAAGTGAACAATAAACTAAGGAGTGACTCAATGACAACTCAGAGGCAGACTATCCATTTCACCATATTACACAACACATATTTTATTTACAGCATTAATTTGATTTGGATTCCCCTTTTGTCTTTTTTTCCATATTGGTTTAATTTAATAGCCGAATAATCTAACACAGAAAACTGATTTAACCTACTTATAGTAAGGCTTGTACACATACTCATGGTTGAAATGGTGATGCTGGCATTTAAACTATTTACGTGCTAAATCTTTTTTTTTTTTTTTTGTGAGGAAGATCAGCCCTGAACTAACATCCGTGCTAATCCTCCTCTTTTTGCTGAGGAAGACCGGCCCTGAGCTAACATCTATCACCAATCCTCCTCATTTTTCTCCCCAAAGCCCCAGTAGATAGTTGTACGTCGTAGTTGCACATCCTTCTAGTTGCTGTATGTGAGACGCGGCCTCAGCATGGCTGGAGAAGCGGTGCGTCAGTGCGCGCCCGGGATCCGAACCCCGGCCGCCAGTAGCAGAGCGCGTGCACTTAACCGCTAAGCCACGGGGCCGGCCCTACGTGCTAAATCTTAAAGTATATCCTATATGCACAATATCCTTGAGAAATCCGAAATCACATTTAAAAAAAAGAAAAAAAGACTATTTACACCTACTTTCAGAGGTGACTTCATCTGATCTAATAATCTATTCATGCATTAAATTTATCTATATATGCACATACATACAGAAAATAGCCTGGGACAGAATAACTCCAGTTAACTAAACTAGAACTATAATTAAATTATGAACTTTGGCTGAAATGCTAATATGTCCACAAAGACAACTTGCTGCTAAAGGGAGAGACAGTAGCTCTTTTCAGCGCTGGGCCGTTACAACTCCTATATGAACGGCATCCACTCTGGGACTTACACTTTGGTGTTGTCATGTTCCCCATAAAGCCAGCCATCTTTCTCCTCAGAGATGAGCAGTGTGATGACATCTCCTTGTGCGAAGCTAAGTAAGGTCTTGTTAGTGCCAGCGGTATGTGGAAAAATAGTTTTTACTTTCTGCTTTTTCATCATGTTCAGTCCAGTTGCAACAGAAACTGATCGCGGTAAACTGGGATCATCTGAAGAATCTGTTAAAAATGAATATAGCAGTGATGGCTTTTCAAAGAACGATAATCAGGCAAGTTCAAATGAGGAAACCCCAGAAAACCACCCATTCCCATCTTGCCAGCACACTCATTCTACTGAAACTCCAATCATGTTATATTTCCACACCTTTATCTTTGCCTAGATGGACAGAGACTGCATGAAACAGAGGCAGAACCATGGCCCAAGGTCTCTCAGGGGAGGATCCCTGTGGCTAAAGGCCCCCTTCTAGACCGAGGATAAAGCAGTGTACGCCAAGCTTCACCTGTGCTCCCGCACTCTGATTCAATCAGGACAGCTCTGTCAGAGAGGCAAACTGCGCCACCACCAAGTGGTCTGATGCCTTTCCTTTCCCTGTTCTCCCAATATGGATCACAAAGGCAGTGTGAGGCATTAACTCAAACCCAACTGCCCACGACGTGGGCCTCAAAGAACAGGAGAGAACTGGAAAGGTGCCATTCTTGCCACCCTGGCTGCTCAACCTTTCATCCATGAACATGGTAAGGATATGGTGAGGATGAGTGCGTTTATTGAGCCCTCCCTGAGGGCCAGTCCATGCTCTCCATGCTTCACAGCTTCTGAGGAGGGCGCTGTTATCATCCACAGTGACTTGCCTGGAATCACAGCTAGCACGTGGCAGAACCAGGAACCAGATGCAGGCGTCCTGGCTTCACAGCCTGTATTGCACTATGAGAAGCACCTCGCTGCGCATTTTATGTCTCAATTCAAATGCAGGCTACTTATCACTCCAAAAAAAAAAACTGGAAGGAAGACTTTTTTTTCTTTTTAGATATTTTTTTCCACTCAAATTTTGCTAGCTTAGTATTTATTTTAAAATAATGCAAGATCTCTTTCTGCTTTATTCTCGCAAATTCTTACTAATTTATAAACTATAAACTTTGCTATCTCCTTAACACTCTACTCTCTAATTACCTCAGTAGTATTGAATCCACCAGCAATTTTCATTTAGCTTTTACCAACAAAAATCAAAGAATCATCTGAATGACTGGGTTGCACACAGCATTATATATTTTAACTTTATATTATATAAAACATATAGTCCTTCCTTCAAAGGCAAATGACTACAGCCTATTATCTTCCCAGTTGCCATTCTGCAAGTCTCATCTCTTCCCCAACAGCTGCAAATGCTATGGACTCTCTCCAGCACACAGCTTGATTGCCATGACTTTCATACCGAAGGGGCCTGTGAGACACCCCACACAGAGACAGGGGTCAGGCACCACAGTATTCTCGAGAGTCCTGGGTGCCAAAGACTCTGTGTAGGCAGAGTGGGGCCTAACCAAAACCTCCTGAAATGTCTGCAAACAATAACCGGTCCCAGTGTATTGAAATAAAATCAATAGAGTTAAGAAATTCAAGCAGTTAGAACTTAAGTCTCCAGAAAGCAAGAAGAGCTCTGTTGGCGATGATGAGAAACACTGATTATAATTCAAACTAAGCCTACTGGTAGGATTAATAACCACAATTTTACCATGTGAACTTTTAGTTTGTTTTATTGAAAAAAATTTTATTACAATTGCCACCAAATATGGAACACAGTGTGAGGATCTGTACAGTATATCCCATTTATTTTTTTTGTGAGGAAGATCAGCCCTGTGCTAACATCTGCCAATCCTCCTCTTTTTTTTTTTTTTCCCTGAGGAAGACTGGCCCTGGGCTAACATCCATGCCCACCTTCCTCCACTTTATATGGGACGCTGCCACAGCATGGCTTGCCAAGCAGTGCGTTGGTGTGCGCCCGGGATCCGAACTGGCAAACCCTGGGCCACCGCAGCGGAGCGCGTGCACTTAACCGCTTGCGCCACCGGGCCGGCCCCCCCATTTATTTTCAAATATAACACCTTTCAATAGTACGTTTGCTCTATGTAGACATTAATCAGTATATAGAATTAGTATGTATCAAAGAAATGTGTCACTTATAAAATGTCTTATGGTCTTATAATAAACCCAGACCCTTAATTTGCTCTGAAGTGTATGTTCCTCCAAGCCAATGTTGACGTGTGCTACCACATTTGTTTACTTCTACCTCATGATACATTTATCCAAAATATTTAGTTAAAAAATTTAAAAAGGTATTTTAAAAGAAATCAAACTAAATATCTTACCTGTTGAATTATTTATCCTTTCTGAATTCTGTGCAACTGTTGCTGGGTTATTAAACATATCAATCAAAGGACTGGTATATGCTTTGCCTGAAGGAGCTGGTGGGGGCATCTTTGGCGAATATTTAGAAAGGGTATCATAATCTTTCCCAACCTGTGAAAAATTCTTTATTAGTTTAATATTAGTATAACACAGCAAAGGAATTATAGATTCCTAGGCTTTTTTGTATTAAATTCCACTTTCTTCCCAAAGTTCTCTTAGTTGTAGGGCAATGCCCCATTCTGAATTATTTCAAGAATATTGCATTCTTTTTTTCATATTTGTCTTCATTTTTTTTAAAGCAGTTACTCCCCCTTTTCCCCCAACCCCTGGCAACCACTGATCTCCTTTCTGTCTCTGTAGATTTTAGGCTCCCTCTTAAGTGCTACTTGGCTTTAGGATTCTACCTTTAAAAATTTTTTTCCACAGAATTTTGAGTGCATTGCTCCATTAATTTCTAACATCTCGTTTTGCTAACAAGAAATCTTGTATCAACAGAATTCTTTTTTCTTTGTAAGTAATCTACTTTTTCCCTCCCTGGAGGTTTTCAGAATTTCTCTTTATCCCTATCGTTCTGCAATCTGTTGAGGTTTTGGTCTTATCCATTCATCCAGGATCACTCTGGCTGCCGTGTTCAAGACCAGGCAGAAGATGACTGCAGTAATCCCTGCAGGGCCCACAGTCAGGGCAGTGGAGGGGTGAGAAGTGGCTGGACTTGGGACATGCTTTGAAGGTGGAAACAATAGCTATGCCCATGGACTGACTGTGGCACGAGAGAGAAAGAGAGGAGTTAATGTTTTGCGTCTGAGCTACGGGAAGGATAAAGTTGCCATTTACTGGATAGGGAAGACTATGAGAAGCAGGTTTAGAGTGAAAAAATCAGTTATTTGGTTTTGGACAAGTTAAATTTGAGATCCCCATTAAACATCGGGGTGGCGATGTTGAGTAGGCAGCTGGATATATCTCTCATGTCTCAAACTGTCTAACATTATGTTTATCTTCTTTCTTTTTTTAAAAAATCCTCTGTTTTTGCACTGTTTTGGGAGAGTTCTTTGGCTCAATTTTCCAAGCAGTTCCATTCTGCTAATGAGCTCATCTATTGTTCTTGTATTGTGGTTTTTTTGTTTTGTTTTGAGGGTGGAGGGGGAAATGAAAAACAAAAACTTGTATTTTAGAAAAATTTCAAACAGGTACAAAAGTAGAAAGAACAGCACAATAAAATCTCCATGTACCCAACACCTAGCTTCAACAATGATCAATTCACGACCTATCTTGTTTCATGTATGCTCCATCCATTTTCCCCCATGCCTGGATTATTCTGAAGCAAATCCCAGACATATCATTTTAACTATAAATAATAATCCAATTTTAAATTTCCAAGATCTCTAGTTGATTCTTCTCTGTGGATGTAATATCCTTTCATCTCTTTCTAAGGATTTCTTCTCTGTTCTATTGGCTCTGTCGCCTTCCAACACTGGTCATTTCAGTTTTTTACTTAAGCGTGTCTTTTTATGATATTGGTTTTCCTCACCTGTTTAGTGATTGCTGGTTGTCTGTCCATCTTTGTATTGTATGGCAGTCCCTATCCTTTTCTACTGTACACAATAGTCTGTATTTTGCCTGTTCTCATTGTCACAGACTAAGATGGTGATGTGCAGGAGAGGCAAGACACCCTTCCAGGCGTGTGCCCTCCCTCTTCAGTCCAAACATGCTGTTTTGGCTAGCAGACAAAAGCCCCTGCTGCCCGTTGTTCAGCACGAGTGGAACAAGGGGAAGGGACTGACCAGCCTAGATGGTCTGAATCAGTCCCCCAAGCAGCTACGTATGGAAATGTCCCAGGTTCTCTCCTACTTCTTGTATCCAGTGGCTCTGAGCTTGCTGCTCCACCCTCTGCAGAAATCTTGCCCTGCACGTCCTTGGGGCTGAGGTTTACTTCTATTTTGATTCTCCATAGACTGATCTTTCAGAGACTCTTTCAGTGTTTCTGGTCCATTGACAGCACCTTCTCTTATTTTCCCCCAGTATTATGGATCTCTTCTGTAGGTTGTTGGCTGGTCTTTAATATCTTGGCTGTCATTTCAGAGGGTTTTAGATGGAGAGGTAGGGTGGACTCATGTGTTCAGACTACCTGCTGGATCCAAGTTTCCACATGTGTTTGTGAAAATAAAGCCCAGGTTCAAAGAACAGCAAACTACAATGCTCGAATTCATTACCTTGAATACTCTGGTGACTGTTTTTTTCTGAAGTGCTTTATATTGTGATGAATGGGATCAGAGTTTTGTTAATGTATTTTCTAAGACACCTATACTTCCTTCACTGGGAATAAATGTATAAAGTTGGAATCATTAAAATTAAAACAGTAACAATAAAATTTCCAAAACAAAGATAAAAGGCTAAACATAGTATGAAACATTTGCACAGCTAATCCTGAATCAGAAGGTAAGGGATGCAAGTGAGAAGAGGTAGGCCCTAGAAGTAATAGAGGAGGACCTGAGATTTCCACTGACAAAGGCGGCCTTGGTCCTTTGTGCAAATTTGGCCCAAATCATATTAGTAAATCCACAAGTGAAATGTCGAAGAGATACCCAGTTCCTACCACGTTGCGTCTCTCGATCATTGGTGAAGGCTGAGGCGTTCCGGATATTGGGGTAGAGATTGGGGTCTTTATTTCTTCTATCATATTCATGATTTTCTCTGGTACTTTGGTGGCATCACCACAGGTTTCCTGCCACCTAGGCAGTTTGGAATTAAGCAATTCTGCAGACTATAAATCCAAAAGAAACAGAACTGAAGACAAACGTGTATTGTTCAAAGAGCTAACAAAAATTACATCAAATAGTATCACTGATAGCATATTACTGGCTAACCACCAGAAGTGTGGGAGCTTTACATTAAATTCAGCAAGTAGTTTAAAAGCATCTGTTTTTTTTTTTTTTTTTTTTGGTGAGGAAGATTAGCCCTGAGCTGACATCTGTTGCCAATCTTCTTCTTTCTGCTGAGGAAGATTGGCCCTGGGCTAACATTTGTGCCCATCTTCCTCTACTTTATATGTGGGAAGCCTGCCACAGCATGGCTTGATTAGCAGTGCGTAGATCCATGCCTGGGATCCAAACCTGCGAACCCCGGGCTGCGGAAGTGGAGCGCACGAACTTAACCACTACATCACCAGGCCAGCACCCAAAGCATCTGCTTTTTGAGCATCTGCTGTGTGTTATTTGCTGAGAAGGATTTAGGCTCTTGTTCTTCAGGAATTTACCCTCTCCTTCAATGTGACTACAGAGTTTAAGACTAATACAAGGATTGTAAATGATTAAAGCATAAGTTCAAAAACTAAAAGGGAAGAGTTGAGCAACCTGGTTTAATCCCCATTGTTTTCCCAGTGGCCTCAGAAATGCCAATCACTGCTTTCTTCCTCCCACTCTTTCTACAAGAAGCACCTCCAACACAGGTACTAGGACTCTTTGACCCCAGGGGAACCGAATTTACACGTTAGAGGAGTGAATCAGATCTGTCCTGAGAAGTTCATCTATGAGACAGAGGGACTGCAGGCAGAGAATGGTGGGCTCTTCGGAGTCAGGGGCGGTGCAGAGGGACACCGTGGCCATGGGCTGACTGGGGCTCTGGAGCAAGCAGACTATGGGGCTTTGCAGAGAAGCTGGACTGCAGAGCAGAGAAACAGAATGACAGAGATGAGACCCCACAGCCCCAGAGGCAGAGGCATCTGTCCCTGGCTCCCACAAGCCTCGCTCTGCTTCTTACTACTGGACTCCTCCCTGAAGCCTTTCAGTGAACCCCTTTTTCCAGAGCAGGAATCTGATTGGAAAAGGGAAGTAGTGGACCTTTCTTGAAGCTATTTTCATAGTAACCACCTCCCCCCCCTTTTTTTTTTTTTTTACCTAGACTCTATGTTCATCAGGACTGGGCTAAGGGTGTTGTAAATCCCAAGGAAGGGGAAAGCCCTTCCCCCAAACCACCAGTGTCCCCTGCCTGTAACCCTGACACACCAATTGCCTGGGCATGTTTCATCCAAGGAGCCACTGAAAGGACTGGGATGCTTTAGCTGGGATAAGGGAAGGCACAAAAGTGGTTTTCAGAGAGTTGAAGAGACTTTTGGTATAGAAAGAAGTAGATTTGGTTTATGCTACAAAGCATAACTGGGACCCAAGGTTAAGTGTAAGAAAGACTCTGCCAACAACTAGAGCTCTCTGGAAATAGGTCAGGTTGCCTCATGACACAGCGAGTACCTCATTGCTGGCAGGGTGTCACCATAGGAAGAGAGCTTCAAGGTCACTTCTGTCTCTCTCCAGCCTATGACTCTGCCCCAGCAGGATGCCCTCACCATGAAAATGGACACTGCTGAAACTAGTAGAGATACACTGTTGACAAAAGTGACCATCTAATACAGCAATTCTTTCCTTTCTTATAACAACTGTAGATCTTAGGTAATAGACTTGGTAGCTGAATATTCCTTAAAGTTGCAAACCTTTATAGAACATGTAACATATGACATATGCATACATACAAGGCCAAGTTTTTTTTTTTCCCTGAAAAACAGAGGAAGTTGCCTTATATTTACACTCTTACAAAGCTTCTATCATAGAGCACTCTCTAAATTCCTTTATTATGAACAACAATGAATATTTGACTTCAATTAGTGCTAGTTTTGGATGCTTACATAGGCCCAACAGAATTCATAATTAAAAAAAAAAGAGGAAAGGAAATTTAACACATGTTTTGTAATGATTCCTGGAGGTATAACCTTACAACTGCATGTGCTGGAAGGAAGGCAGTAAAGTCAATCATTCAGTTGATGAGATCATGAAGAAACACCTTGAAGAGGAAGGAAAAGGTAACCACAACCAAGTGTCCTGATGCTGTGAATGGGGTCTGTGGCCGGGGATAGAATTTCCAGTGACATCACTATACATGGACCCCCACGGTGAATATCTCACACCACCCAGGTAGGGTGGATCCAGGGCCCACTGGGACTCACCCCCTGGCTCTGGTGAAGATACTGATGCTGAGGATGCATCAAAAAGAGTCTGAGAAAAGCTGATTTATAGCTGAGAGAAGGAAATAAGTGCCATTTCTCAATTATTAAGAATTAGTTTATGAAAGATTTTAAATATGGATGTATGACTAAATTAATATTACAAGCAGATATTTGACCATTTCATCTAAATTTCTAAAAGTTTACATATTCAAATTGGCCAAAAACTATCTTTGGAATCTTCTCATTGGCAAAATAAGCCCATTGCTTTATACTGGGGCACGTATGGAAGGTCAAGCAGTTCAAAGGCATTTAAATATGAAATAAAATTATTAATACATGCAACACAATTTGCCGTCACACCTACCTGTAAATGATAATGATGTATGTGATTTGCAAAGCTACAGTGTTTGTCAACCAGAAAGCAGAAGCGCCTTTTCTCTTCAAGTAGAGCTTCTTTGCAACCATCCGCAATAAATTTTTGGATTTCATTTTGGCGAGAAGTAACAGTTTCTACATACTAGGAAAATAAATAATAATTATACAATCAAATAGCTACACAGCCTGACATTTATCTTCTGCCATCTTTATACTTGGTTTATTTTGATAATGGAGTAAATACTAAATGCAGATAAACATTAGACAACATAACAAAGTTGTAACCTGACCGGAGCAGATATCATCATTCTCATTAAGATCCCTGACTCATGTGTAGAGAAGCTGCCAAAAGCCTTACATTCCACTGGGCAATTTGCACAAAATATTACTTTGTACTCCAGGGATATGATTGTGTTCTATTGGAAAATCAAGGGCTTTGGAAACAGAAAGTTCAAGTTCAAACCCCAGTTCTAAGTGTCAACCATGTGACTTAACCTAAGCCTCATTTTCCCCATCTGTAAAATGGGGATAGTAATGCTAATCATGGAGACTCCCTTACCCTCCCTGAGTCTGGAGAAAATGCCAATCTTTTTAGGAGGCCGCAGACTAATTATTCTTAACTCTGGAAAACTCTGCAGCCTTCAGCTCAGACTAAGTCAAAATGCTTATTTTTAACTTCAACAGCAGCACAACAGTGAGTGGATAAAGTGGTTGACTGAGGTAAATAAGCTTCCCCCGTAAACTGTACAAATCATCAACAACAAAATAAAATAGTGCTGAAAAGTTCACCTCAATTTCTTTGTGTTCATATTTGAGTGCATTTCGTCCTCCTTGACTTTTCCTTCTGATCTTCTTCAATTCAGCTTGAGATTTCTCCAAAGAATCTAATTTATTCCTGTGTTCTGTTTGGTATCTTTTGAGAGTTGCCTGTAAGTTAAATGTCGTGCTTATTTTGCTGCAGCCCAGTGCAAACTGTCAGGCGGTTATTTTGTCCACTGGGCATGGCTGGCCGAGGCCATGGCTCTGCACACCCCCACACCTCATACTGCCCCCTCCCTTCAACTTGAACATTCGTGGCTTTGTCTGTCCTAAAGTTTCCTGTTTATATGAGGGGCCCTTGACCAGAAGGGCAGCTCTCTAAGGGCAGCAATGTCTTCTTTCTCTCCCAAAAGTTTTTGGACACTGGGCGGTCAGTAAGTGCTTTGGTGAATAAATAAATAATATTAAATCACGTGTTCCTGACTCTTTTATGACTTGTGATTTCAAGAAACAGAACGTGGGGCCCCATGGTGTAGCAGTTAAGTGCATCCGTTCCACTGCTGGCGGCCTGGGTTTGGATCCCGGCCGTGCTCGGACGCACCGCTTGTCAGGCCATGCTGTGGTGGCGTCCCAGATAAAGTGGAGGAAGATGGGCACGGATGTTAGCTCAGGGCCGACCTTCCTCACGAAAAAGAAAAAAGAAACAAAATGAACAAGTGCAATCACTTCTGGTTATTTTGGGTGCCGTGTAGCAGAGTGTTTAAGAACACAGGGTCTGTGGCCGGCCCCGTGGCTTAGCGGTTAAGTGCTCGTGCTCCGCTACTAGTGGCCCGGGTTCGGATCCCGGGTGCGCACTGACCCACCTCTTGTCCGGTAATGCTGAGGTGGCGTCCCACATACAGCAAGTAGAAGGATGTGCAACTATGACGTACAACTATCTACTGGGGCTTTGGGGGAAAAAAAAGGAGGAGGATTGGCAATAGATGCTAGCTCAGAGCCGGTCTTGCCCAGCAAAAAGAGGAGGATTGGCACGGATGTTAGCTCAGGGCTGATCTTCCTCACAAAAAAAAAGAAAAAAAAGAACATAGGGTCTGCAGCCTAACAGACCTGGGGTTAGAAGTTTGGCTTTATCCTTCATTTCCTGAATGATCTCAGCAATTACTTTATTTCTCTAAAATCCATGTTTTCCTTCTAATCTGTACAGTGAAGATAGTAAAAGCACCTACGTTATGGAGTTTCTGTAGGGATAAAAATCAGATAACGTATGGAAAGTGCTTGGCATTACATGCACCTCAGCAGTCGTAGGTGGTCCTTGGCCTTCCTCTAAGGTACACAGAACATGTGCACGCATGGGCAGCAGGATGATTTGGGGGTAATCCATACTGCTTACAGCCACAAGGGGGTCTTGGGGAGAGGAAAGGGGACTTTGCGTGGCAACAAAAGCAACTCCTCTACAGCAGAAAGGGGAGATGGAGGGAGCCCTATGTACTGGGGCTGGAGGGCCACGTGGAAGGAGAAACTGCTAGAATTGACAATAGTGGGTGACAGGTAAGAGACACCCCGCAGGGGCAGTCTCTGATAATCGGCCCTGGGACTCCCAGGGGGCCCAGAGGGTGTTCTCCCATGGACATCATATATCCTGCGGAGCTGGTTTTCGAAAGCAACAGCTGCATTAATACAGACACAGGTGTCATCCACATATGTGTGCTCTTTGAAAACAATGCTTTCCAGAAGCAGTATGATTCCTTGCAATATCTCTTCTATGCTTTTTAATAAAGATCCCAAGTGTTAGTGAAAACGTGTCCACTCAGCCCAAGGGGACCTTGTCCGATTTATGCGTCTGTGTATATACTCAACACCAAGTTCCCTCTATATTTGTGGCTGCTGAGTAAACAGTGGGGGAAAGTTCTCCTCGGGCTCAGAGGTCAGGCAAGTGCAGCCCCCCAGAAAGCCGGGCCCCTGTGTCCCCTGCCTGTCTCCATCCATGGAGGAGGAGCAAAACCATGTACTCACATTCATGTATTTTACATCAAGTTCTGTCTTTTTCTCCAGTTCATATATAATCTCTTTATGGAATTTTTTGAACTGTTAACAAAAGGAAATAAAAAATTCATACCAGATTTGAGACTTTAAGCAAAATAAATTTTAAAAATAAATACATTTTGTAAATATAAAAACAGTTCACCTACATTTTCATCAAGACTCTCATTGAGTTTCTTGTGGGTACTTGAAATCTCTATGAGAACACGGCCTGTGAACAAAACCAGATATGTTAGGGGGAAAAGGCATTGCGTAGTTTTTGTAAAGATATTAGGGAAAGTAAAATAGTAGAGTGAAGTACATCCATCGCTGCCCTCCAGAGCCTGGGAGCATCGGGCATCACCATGGTGGGGGTGGCTTCCAGAGGGACACAGCTGATAGCAAACTTACTTCATCAATAGAATGCCAACTTTGTCTTCACATTCACATTGTTCTTTCTATATTTAGTCATTCCCTAAGCCGAATCCTATTTACCTGGTTTAATTTTGAGATTCTCTTACAAAAGATTACCTTGGTCATTACAGTAACTAACTATCGGAACAAATGACTTATTTTTAGCTAATCTCCAGGTTAATCTGATGATCTGTCAGACATAAAAGATAAAGGTTATTTTATTTTTCTCATACGAGTTCTTATATCGTTCTGGAAGATATTAACACCATGGGAAACTGCAGCAGGAACAGTGCTCTGTCTTGTGTCTCCTGGGACTACACCAATTCTCTGAAACAAGTACAGTCACACGACAGAAAAGAATGCTCCAGGTCAAAAGAGCCTTACTCCAAAAAGCAGCAACAAGACCACTTGATTTGCAAAGCACATCTCTGGCAGTTCATGGCAGTGAGCTGCATCTCTGCTACTAAACTCTGATAAAGGCGCCAAGAGCCTCTCTCTGCCAACTTATCTAGAGCAACCAAATGGGTCTATACCTAAGAACTGGGAGAGAGACAGAATCATTTGGAACAACCACTAAACCATACCAAACAACAACAAAAGGTGCTGGGTGGATTATCCTACAGTTCAGATAAAAAGGAATTCCTTGGGCAAACTGAAAGGCTGTAGCTGAGGGAGAGTTAAAATTAAGACTGTGGTAGAACATGGGGAAAGAGAAAAAGAATACAGACAAGAACCCGACCTCAGCTATCACCTCTGTATGAATGATTCTACTATGCCCTACTCTCAAAACATTTTAAGACATCTGACTCTCAAACTGCCAGCCTAGTCTTTCCCCTCATCTTCAGACTCAGAAACTCAACCCCTTCCTGAACACATCTACCTGGATGTCCCATTAGGTACCTCATATTCAACATGTCTATAAGTGAACTCACCCCGTGTTTTCTAATCCCAGCTCTTGGCTGCCAGCCAGGCAGTCATGAGGGATCAACACCTCCCTACATGTCATACCCAATGACAAAGACTCATTCCTTTGTGCATGTGCTGCCATGACGTGGGCCCCCTCTAGGATGGAACCAAGCCCCTTACTTATCCTGCTTCCTTGGGCAACAAATATGCCAGCCCTTCCCTGCCCAGGAGAGAAGGGATGTGGGAATGACACGTGAAGTCTATGTTCACCCAATAATCTGTTCCGATAGAGGTGGGGGAGGAGTCTCTCCAGTCCCCCCCCTGCAACACACATTCAAACCTGCCAGATGGACCTCTTAGGAGGCCCCCTCCCATTTCAAGCTCTTATCATTTTTCTTTACTCCCAGCTTGTTCTCTTCTGGATCTTCTTCCTCACAGGTGCCAGGGATCTTTCCAAATGCAAATGTAACATGTCACCCCCCACCCCCTGTGGTGTCCCAGATAAACCAACTCCTCAGCATGAAGCCCATCATGAACAATGCTGCTTAAAATAACCATGGCGGGTGGTGGGGCAGAGAATCCCCTGTAAGGATATAACCTTACAAGTTTATAGGCATATAACCTATAAGTCCCTAAGCACTGTGTGATTCTAGGAAGCTATAACAGAAAAGACTCCTGGATAAACATGAGAGCGAGGGCAGACACATCCCCAGCACTCATGATTCCACCATGCCAGGTTATCAAGGTACCCACTTTATATCCTTAATGACCTTGACTTCTTTTATCCCATAAGTGAGTTCTCCTCAAGCTCAACATGAAACAAGCCCGAGTTCTTCATAAAGGAAGGCTTTAGATGACCAAGAATATAATTATATTAATATGTCATTTCAGATAGTGAAATAATCTGAGTCACCTTCACATCTGTTTTAAACCCATAAATAACTCCTGGTTGGAGATGAACAACAAACAAGAAAGAAAGCC
This sequence comes from Diceros bicornis minor, assembly GCF_020826845.1. Lineage (NCBI taxonomy): Eukaryota > Metazoa > Chordata > Mammalia > Perissodactyla > Rhinocerotidae > Diceros > Diceros bicornis. Next base: position 8,165,093 of record NC_080765.1, on the reverse strand, counting down.
ACGTCAATTATTTGAAAATCAAGCACTCTATTCTTGGCAAGTCAAATCTACTTAAAAAAAAATTTCTAAAAATAATTTTGCTTAAATCATTTAGAGTGATTCAGGCTAGAAGCAAGGCATTCACATCTTTTTTTCATACTGTCGTGAATGTTATTTCTATAACCTTATACGGTAGTCCCCCTTGTCCACGGTTTCAGTTACCTGCAGTCAACTGTAGGGAGGAAGCATGTGATCCTCCTTCTGACTTATCACTAGAAGGTCAACGGTAGCCTAATGCTACGTTACAATGCCTATGTCATTCAGCTCACTTCATCTCATCACGCAGGAATTTTATCATCTCACATCGTCACAAGAAAAAGAAAGGTGAGCATAATACAATAAGATATTTTGACAAAGAGAGACCACATTCACATAACTTTTATTATAGTATATTATAATTGTTCTATTTTATTATTAGTTATTGTTGTTAATCTCTTAGTGTGCCTAATTTATAAATTAAACTTTATCATAAGTATGTATATATAGGGTTCAGTACTATCTGCAGTTTCAGGCATCCACTGGGGGTCTTGCAACGTATTCCCCATGGATAAGAGGGGACTACTAAATAATGTAGATCTCCGAGAATCGTGTTGCCAAAACAAAAGTACGTGCTAGTGCAGGCATTCTGTGAACACCGGCACTGCTGAACTTGGTGCTCTGGCGTGGAGGGCCCCAGCCACACTGCACACTCCCTCATCATTCTCACCCCTCCTGCCCACGGTTTCTCCCTGTGGGCAGCTCCGTGGAAAGGCTCAGTGAAACAGCCCATTCACTCTGTGGGCAGGAATGGAACACCTGACCTCATCCTTGTTATTCCTGTCCCTCACAGTGCATGGAATTTAAATGCCAACCTCATAGCAGCAGCCACTAACTCCTCAGTCATAAAAAAGGATTAAAAAACATCTTTACTGTGATTATACAAGCTGCCAAAAGTGTATCTTGAAACAGGAAATGGCAGCAGCCTTTATGTTCAATCTACAGAAGTGTATTCTTAAATATATGTAGCAAGTGTTATTTTATGTGTGAAATATGGTATCACACACGTTTGTTTACTCTTAGCCCTGTAACCTTTTTCATACATTACATTTGAGAAGAAAAAAATTTCTGAAAAAAGAGGGTGGAGTCAAGAAAGCACAGCCCAGATTCTAATGGAGCAGAACTAACTACACGCCCAAAAGGGAATCAACATATTGATCCCAGAAATCACAGCACTGTATGCACTGGATCAACCATTTCCTTTTTTCCCTTTTAGGTTTTGAGTCAACGTTTCGGGAAGAAACTCATAGTAAGTACAGTACTGTGACTCAGTCCAAATAAATTATATTCTTAAATGGCAATATTAAAGGGATTTAAATATATACATATTTCAAAATCATAAAGTTAACATAACTAAAAGTCAATGTCTACCATCAATTTTTCCCTAAAATTCATCCAAATTATAGCTAATAGTGGTATCACTCTAATTTTAGGAACTATGAACAAATATGTCCAACATTTTGGATAATATCATATAAAGATATACATTTAGCCAATAGGCAGTAGGGACTTAAAAAATTAAATAAAAATTAAAGAGTATTACTGGTATGAACATGTAGAAAGTTTTTGTTTGAAATATAGATTAGTTATTGGACCATTAATATATTTTCAACTAGATAATTCTTCATCAATTCACAGTATAAATACAGAGGAACTTGATGGAGACTACTAATGGATCTGAATAGCACAGAACACACAGAACATTTGCTGAACATGTAGGCATAAATATTTTTCACTTATATTTTATCATGGATAATCAGAACACACTTATTATTTCCAGAGAGCACAGAGCAATGACTAAGTCACATACTTCCTCTATGTTACTTCAGGTGGAATCAGACAATAAAAAGGGTAGAAGGCAACCTACTACTGGCCTAAAGTTGTACTGTATGGGTTAAAATAAAGCTAACCAAAAATGTCACGGAAAAAAGGATATACTTTTTCTGACAGTTTTCCAAATATCAAATGTGATGAGCAGAAAATATAATGTTAGTAAAAGCAAATTAAACACAGATGGGATATGTTAAATACACAAGTATGTACTCTCAAGTTTAGAGTCACCAGCACTGAATTAGTACAAAGGCAGATTATGTCGTGAACATGTAACTCAACTTGAAAGGGCTTGCCAGCATCTAAGAATAGCTCTCAGTGGCGGCCCACTCTCAGTCCCCAGATGCGGTCAAAAGTGCTCTCCTCTGATCAGTGTCAATATTGTACAAGTAAACAATGTGCATGTGGAGATAATGCCAAGTGAGTGATAGAGTGAGCATTTCATTCAACATTCCTCCAAAAATCTAGCTTCTGACTTAGCCAACTATAGTACCACAGTTCTAATTAATGTCTTGCATGGAGACTATAATTATTCCACCACTGATCATGATTTATCCCATCTTATGAAAACAAATGGGACAAACAGAAGTTATATAATAGAATTATACAGTGTTCCAAAGTTCTTTCATTGTCTGAGATGAAAGTAAAAGTGCCAAGTAACATTTGACTTTGACAAGAAAAAATGTATTTTGAAATCTCTAGGGTAGCCACTAAAAGAATTAAGTGCATATAACTAGCAAGCTAATAGGGAAAAAAATAGTCAAAAAGAGGACTAGAGAAGAAACGAACATAGGACAGAGAGTAGAAAGCAAAAAGTAATTACAATGAATGTAAATGGGCTATATAGTCAATAATTAAAAGACGAAGATTGGTAGAGGAAGATGGGCATGGATGTTAGCCCAGGGCCAGCCTTCCTCAGCAAAAAAAGAGGAGGATTGGCAGATGTTAGCACAGGGCTGATCTTCCTTACAAAAGAAAAAAAAAAAAAAGACGAAGATTGTTAGCATTATAAAAGCAACAACATCCAACTATATTCTGCTTACAAGAGACATACCTTAAATACAGTGATACAGAAAGGTTGAGAGCAAAAGGATGGAATAAGACATATGGCAAACACTAACCAAAAGAAAGCTGATGTAGGTATATTAAAACCAAACAACAAAATAGACAAAGTAGTCAAAGAAGGCAAGAAGCATTATTAGACATAAAGCCATCATTTCATAACGGCAAAATGTTCAATTCATCTGGAAGATAGAAAATTTTTGTATCTGTATGCATCTATTAACATGGTCTCAACATATTTAAGCCAAAATCAAATTATAAAAGAAATACATAAATCAAAAAAATCCCTGTAAGAGACCTTAATGCACCTCTTAGTAGGCTGATAGAACAGGCAGACAAAATAGCAGTACAGATATAGATGACCTGAATAATATGATAAATAAACTTGATCTAGCAGACATATAAAGAATACTATATAATACATATAAAGAATTCTCTCTCTCTATATATATATATATACACGCACACACTGTATATATAAAAAATATATATCCAAGAACTTCATTTTTTAAAGCAAACACAGAATATTAAAAGCGGACCAATAGAAAGCCTCATTATATTTCAAAGGACTGAAATCATGCTGAGTATGTTCTTTAACCACAGCACAATTAAGCTAGAACCTTAACAAAAAGGTAACTTAGAAAACCTCCAGGGGGCTGGCCTGGTGGCATAGTAGTTAAGTTTGCACACTTTGCTTTGGCGGCCCAGAGTTTGCAGGTTTGAATCCCAGGCATGGACCTATGCACTGCTCATCAAGCCATGCTGTGGTGGTGTCCTACATACAAAAATAAAGTAAGATGAGCACAGGTGTTAGCTCAGGGCTAATCTTCCTCAGCAAAAAGAGGAAGATTGGCAACAGATATTAGCTCAGGGCCAATCTTCCTCACCAAAACAAAAATAAAATAAAATACAAAGAAAATGTCCACATATTAGAAACAAAGAAACAGACTTCTAAATAACCTATACGTCAAAGAAGAAATCACAATGAAAGTTAAAACTATCTTGAAATGAAATGAAATGATAAAGAAAATACAGCATATAAAAACATGTAAGATGCAACTAAAGCTGTGGTTAGAGGAAATTTATAGCCTTAAAATGCATATATTACGGGGCGGCCCGGTGGCTTAGCGGTTAAGTGCACGCGCTCCGCTACTGGCGGCCCGGGTTCGGATCCCGGGCGCGCACCGACGCACCGCTTCTCCGGCCATGCTGAGGCCGCGTCCCACATGCAGCAACTAGAAGGATGTGCAACTGTGACATACAACTATCTACTGGGGCTTTGGGGGGAAAAAAGGAGGAGGATTGGCAATAGATGTTAGCTCAGAGCCGGTCTTCCTCAGCAAAAAGAGGAGGGTTAGCATGGATGTTAGCTCAGGGCTGATCTTCCTCACAAAAAAAACAAAAATAAAAAAAAAATAAAGCACAAAAAGCAAAACTTTAAAAAAAAATGCATATATTAGAAAAGAATGTGTGAAAATCAATGCTCTAAGCACCTATTTCAAGAATTTGATAGACATAACAACATGGATGAATTTCAAATACATTATGCTAAATGAAAGAAGCCAGATGAAAAAAGCTAATACTGTATTATTCTGTTTATAAAACATTCCAGAAAAGGCAAAACTGACAGTTCTGATAAACAAATCTGCCTATCCTAGGACCCAGCAATGCTACTCCTAGATATACTCCCAAGAGAAATGAGTGTATTTGTTCACCAACAGACATGCACAAGAATGTTCACAGCAGTTTTATTCACAATATCTCCAAGTGAGAAACAACCCAAACATCTATCAACGTTAGAATGGATAAACTATGGAATATTCACACAATGGAGCAGGGAGACCCAAAATCTATGTCAATTCCTCTCAAATCCCTGGCTAACAACTAAACTGCACAAGTACAGAGTAAGACACAAGAAATGCAGCTAAGGCAACAGCTGGAGGCCTGGAGAGCTTAGCAGAGATTCTCAGCAGATACACAGTATTGGGGATGAGAGTCTGGAATTCCAGTCTCACAAAGTTCCAAAGGCTTGGTAAACACCACAGGCTTCCCACTGAAATTGAGAAGGGCCATACCTTAGGAATAAGGACTAAGTCACAGGACTGAGGGCTATGCCCTAGAACTAAGGGTAAAACCAAAATACATCCACCAAAAAAAAGTCTAGAACTAAGCCTCCACAAAATCAGGGTGATCCATCAGTAATTTAACTGCTAGAACAAAACTCCACACTCTTAAGAGGAAGATAACAGAATCCAGAGTCTCTACAACATTTTACCACAATGTCCAGAATGGGGGGAAAAAAATCAGTAGACATGGTGAGTGGTAAAACTACAAACTCTAAACTCTTTTTAGTAGGGTCATTTTTTGGGGGGGGGGTTCCAAAATACGTTTTATAGTTCTAAAAGTAATATTTAAGTTTACTTATAACTTTATTATATAAATTTATAACCTAAGATTATTATAAATTTATAAAATTTCTAATAATTCCAAAATTATTTTAGCTGTAACAAGATTGAGAAAATGTGTAAATATGTTGATGTTATTGGGAGCCAAGGTTCTTACACACTTCCAAAATATGTAAATGTCTGTGCATATGCTTATTTGTATATATATGTGTATATATGCATATATATGTATATACACATCTATTTGTGTGTGTGTATGTATACAGTATATACTATATCCATGTATATATTTCCTAGCTCTGTTTGCTGAAAGGACCAAGACAACACCTCAATAGCAATGAGAATACGTGGTATCCAAATCTTGGTTTCTAATATCATTCTTCACTAAAACGAACTAACACTCCTCAGAAAAATAGCTGCTGATTCCACAACTGAGGCACAGAAGGGACAAGATGAGCCTGGAACATACTGTTATGCAAAAAAGTAAAGAAGTGCATACGAGTGAATGAATGAATGAGTCAGCTTGAAGGAGCTCCTACTGGGCATATATGGGACATTTTGAGCACCAAAATAATTAAAGACAGTAATAAATTATAAATCATTGAAAAAATCTTGGACTCCATGAGCCCATAGCAATAATAAATAGATAAATAAAAAAAGAAAGAAATGGGGGACAGGGGAGGGCTCCTGCTAAAAGTAGAACACCAAGTGCCAATAGGTAAATACGGAGGGAGTGTTAGATTTGGAAAATCATCACTTTGCAACCATCACAATAAAAACTGGTTCAGGTAAAAATCATTAATAGATACTAAATCTAGGGTACATATGTTGATGAGGAATAAGATATGTGCGCAGTCTGCAAGTGTTTCCCAACAGATAGCTTATTAGTAGCAACAGAAAAAAATAGTAACTGTTAACAGTGGAGAAATCAGACAGCACCTTCACTGGAGAATCAAAATTAATGTCACAAATGAGAGGCAGATGAACACTGTGTGCCCATATCTGATACTCTGAGGACACAAAGTGACTTAGATAGCATTCCAGCCAATAATGTATAACCTGAATCTCATCATGAAGACTTGGCATTTAAGAGTTATGATCTTGTGTTCCTGACTATTCATCCCCTTTTAGGGTTTCTGATAAAGGTTTATCTCATACCAATTCTTTATTGCAGTATTAAATTTATTTAGTTATTTATTGTTAAGAAGAATAAAATTATTTCATCCTCCTCTAGTGGTTAATCCAATGCTGGTTGATGGAGGTAAGAGAGAGAGTAAGAGGTGTGTTGACAGGAGAAATAATATCAATGTTCTACTTATTTAATAGCAAGATCTCTAGCAACCTCAATCTTAGAAAATAGTAGAAATGGCCACAGATCTGAAAGTGAAAAGTCCTCTGAGCCAGACAAAAGTTGTAGCCACAAATGTAAACATTTTTCCCCCTTGGAGAGGAATGGAATCCCTTTTAGACACAGAACAAATAAAACTTACTTTTATATATAAAACTAGAATGGGCTGCCCAAAGGACATCGGTTTTTCAGAATAAAAGGCCAGCAGCTCCTGCTGATCTCTCAGTGATAGAACACAAGGTCTTCAGGAAGAAGAGCTCATGAAGAAGGGGAAAGGCTGGTCAAGGAGGCTGAAAAAGAGCGGGTACTGTGAAAGCTAAAAGATTGGAAGCATCTTCAGAAAGTGGGGGGCTCTGGACCATCATCACCCACAGAGAGCTCAAGGGACATAAAGACTGGGCAAAAGTCAAAGCATCTACAGGAAGATGCAATGGCGCCAGACAGGCCTCTCAATGCTGTGCACACCTGGGAAGTTACTTAACCTCTCTCTAGGTAATCGCACAGAGCCTCGGTTTTCTCATCTGCATAGTGGTAACAAGAATACAGGCTTGGGTGAGTATAATGCTTTCCTGTGCTCTGAAGAGAAATACTGGCTGGTAAGGTGTGTGTTTGTCTAGACAAAAGTAGGAAATTAGTTCAATAATGCATTATATACACCAACAAAATAAGCCCACACACTCCTCAACACGCTATTTTCTGGGTGAGTACTCATTTTCTGGAAATAAAGTTCACATACTAGGCTGTCAACTTGTAACTAGTCACCATGTTTGTTTTATTCTTTTTTTGTTCCTTACATACATATATCTATGTATTCTTTAATACACTTTAGTATGCTTAAAATGTTTTGGAATACTTCTTAAAATTTACCAAAAAAGGGAAATAGACACCTACCTCTCCTAAACTCAGCTCAGCATGCCTCTCATGTTTCTTCCCCCATTCCCAGGGACCCCAGAGGAACAACTGGCAATCTCTTATTATCAAAAAGAACACAGAGTATACTCTACTTTTCTCTACCTCACAGCCTTTTACAGTATTAAACAGAATACTTAGCACCTCAGTTTTAAGTATTGACAATTCTCCTGTAGTTAAACCATATCAGGATTGATCCATTAGAGAACAGACACATCTGGCCACTTTAGGTCAGAAACCAACTGCAAGGGTACTTCCAGTTTCTGCTCCAACATGTAAAGAGCTTGGAAGTCATCACTTCCTTACTCACAACAAGAAACAAGCTAAACAAACTGAAAAAACAAGAACTCTTCTTAGATTCACCAGAGAATTAAGTTCACAGGTAAAGATCTGCCTTGAAAACTAGAGTCAGGCTAATGCAGATAAATCATAGTTTACCGGGACCAGAAACTGATGCTCACTGTGGACTAGCTTGACAGTTAAAAACTCCAGGGGGCTCCGTCTCAGGAGGCCCCCACACTTTCATGACTTGTACCTCTAAGAGCCCCCCCATCAGATTCTTATTGTGAAGAATGGAGAAAATCTCCCTGGGGCTTCTGGCATGGGGAGGGGGAAAGTAACCATTTTGAAATCAGCCCAGCATTGTTCTGTTCTGTGTAAGGACAACCCTCAAGAGAACCTACTTTATTAAAGCCTTATCTGACCTGAGGAAGATAATTAGCTAACTCCAGCCCTGTCTCAAGTAAGGGGGGTGGGGAAGGCTAAGAAACTCTTCTGAAGGTCATATCCCAGGTACTGTAGCCCACCAAAAAACAAAAATACCCCCAAAAAACAAAAAATGGAGATTTAAACATAAGATTAAGAATGGCCCCCCTCCCCTATACTTTACCACCACATCACATTACCACCACATCACATTACACACCACATCAGCAGGGCTCCAGGATAATAACAGATTACATCTGAGACTCCATTTAGAAGGATTTTTAAAGAAAACCCAAAGACAACAGGATAGACAAAAACAAGGACACCAGAGGAAAACTGAAGTTCTTCAGAGAGAAAATCATGTAGGTCAGAAACCTGGATCTACATAAAGAAATGAAGAGCATTAAAGAAAGAAAAAATGAAGGTAATCAAAACTTTTATTTTTTATTAATTGATAGAATAGATAATTGTTTATTCAAAATAATAACAGCAACAATGTATCGAGTGGCTATAGCTTATGGATAAGTGAAATGAATGACAATAGTGCTACAGAGGATGGGAGGGAGGAATGGGTAATACTATCATAAAGTATCTGTGCTACTCATGAAGTGGTATAGCGGTATTTAAAAATGGACTTAGATTAGCTGTAAACATTTACTACAAACCTTAGGGAAACCATTAAAAACATTTTTTTAAAGAAGTATAATTGCTATGCTAAAAGAAGAGAGAAAATGGAACATAAAAATGCTCCATTAGAACCAGAAGATTTTTTAAAAAGAAACAAGTGCAAAGAATAGAAAACAGTTACAAATATGCTGATATTAATTGAATTACATCACTAATCACTTTAAATATAAATGGTCTAAATGTACCAGTTAAAAGACAGAGACAGACAGAGTGGATAATAAAACAAGACCCGAGTATACGTTGTTTATGAGAAACCCACTTTTAAAATATAAAGATGTATATATATCAGAAGTAAAGGGATGAATAAAATATACCACGCTAACAGTAACCAAAAGAAAGGTGAAGTAGCTATAGCAATTTCATAAAAAGCAGACTTCAAGGCAAGGAAAATTATCAAGGATAAACAGAGGCATTACACTATAATAAAGGAATCAATTCTCCAAGAAGACAAAATAATCCTTAATGTGTATGTGCCCAATCAGAGAGTTGAAATACATGGGGCAAAAACTGATAGAACAGCAAGGACAAATAGGTAATCCACTGTAATAGCTGGAGATTTCAATAGCCCTCTATCAGTAATTGACAGATCCAGCCAGCAGAATAATAGTAGGATAGCTGACCTCAACAGCACCATCAATCAACTGGATCTAAATGACAGAATACTTCATCCAACAACAGCAGAATACATACTCTAAAGCACACACAGAACTTTTGCCAAGACAGACCACACTTTCCCTCCCCAAAGCCCCAGTACATGGTTGTATAACCTAGTTGTAAGTTGTTCTAGTTCTTCTACATGAGCCACCACCACAGCACAGCAACTGACAGATGGGTGGTGTGGTTCTGCGACTGGGAAGCAAACCCAGGCTGCTGAGGCAGTGAGTGCTGAACATTAACGACTAGTCCATCAGGGCTGGCTCTGGACCAAATTCTTGAAAGAAACAATCTATCAACACTCACACAAGGAGAAAAAGATAATCTGAATAGGGCTGTGTCTACTGAAGGAACTGAATCAACAATTAATAACCTTCCAAACACAGAAAGCACTGGGCCCAGATGGTTTCACAGGTGAATTCTACCAAATATTTAAGAAAGACATGATAACAATTCTCTACAATCACTTCCAGGAAATAGAAGCAAAGGGAACACTTCCTAACTTATTCTATGAGGCCAGCAGTACCTTAATATCAAAACCAGATAAAGATATTGCAAGAAAGGAAAACTACGAACTAGTACCTCTCATGAACAGAGATGCAAAAATCCTCAACAAGGTATTAGCAAATCAAATCCAACAATGTATAAAAAGAATTATACACCATGACCAGTGGGATTTATTCTATGTATGCAAGGCTGGTTCCACATATGAAAATCAGTTAATGTAATCTATCATATCAACATGCTAAAGAAGAAAGAAAATCACATGATTATGTTAGTGGATGCAGATAAAGCATTTGACAAAATCCAACACCCATTCATGGTAAAAACTCTTAGTGAACCAGGAATAGAGGGGAACTTGCTCAACTTGAACATCTACAAAAAACCTACAGCTAACATCATACTTAATGGTGAGAAATGAGATGCTTTCCCCCTTAGACTGAAATGAGGCAAAGTTGTCCTCTCTCTATTCAACATCCTGGAAGTTCTAAATGCAATAAGACAAGAAAAGGAAGCAAAAGGTATACAGATTGGGAAGGAAGGAATAATTGCTGTTGTTTGTAAATAACATGATTGTCTATGTAGAAAATCCCAAAGAATTGAGAAAAACATTCCTAGAACTACTAAATAATTATAGCAAGGTTGCAGGATACAAGGTTAATATACAAAAATCAATAGCTTTCAATATACCAGCAATGAAGAAATGGAATTTTAAATTAAAATCACAATACAATTTATACTAGCACCAAACAAAAAATGAAGTGCTTAGGAATAAATCTAACAAAATATGTACAAGATCTATATGAGGAAAACAATAAAACTCTGATGAAAGAAACCAAAGAAGATCTAAATAAATGGAGAGATATTCCATGTTCATGGATAAGAAGACAATATGGTTAAGATGTCAATTCTATCCAACTTGATCTATAGATTCAATGCAATTGCAATTAAAATCCCAGCGAATTATCTTGTGAGTATCAACAAAGTGATTCTAAAGTTCATATGGAAAGCAAAAGATCCAAAATAGCCAGTAGAATATTGAAGAAGAACCAAGTCAGAGGACTGACGCTACCTGACTCCAAGACCTACTATAAAGCTACAATGATCAATACATCTGTTATTGGTGAGAGAATGTACTAATAGATCAATGGGACAGAAAAGAGAGCCCAGAAAGAGACCTACACAAGACAGTCAACTGATCTTTGACAAAGAAACAAAGTCAATTCAATGGAGAAAGGATAGTTCTTTCAACAAATGGTGCTGAACAACTGGACATCCACCTGCAAAAAAATGAATCTAGACACTGACCTTATACCTTTCACAAAAATGGATCACAGACCTAAATGTAAAATGCAAAACTATAAAACTTTTAGAAGATAACATGAGAGAAAATCTACATGACTCTGGTTTAGTAATGAATTTTTTGATATAACACCAAAAGCGTGATCCATGAAAGAAAAAATGATGGTAGACTTCACTAAAATTAAAAACTTCTGGTCTTCAAAGGACAATGTTAAGAAAATGAAAAGATAAGCCACAGACTGGGAGAAAATATTTGCAACATATATATCTGATAAAGACTTGTATCCAAAATATATAAAGAACTCTTAAAACTCAACAATAAGATAACAAACAACTCAAAATATGAGTAAAAGATCTGAACAGACACCTCACCAGCATATGAAAAGATGCTCCACATCATATGCCATTAGGGAACTGCAAATTAAAACAACGGGATACCACTACACACCTATCAGAATGGCTAAAATCCAAAAAATTGACAGCACCAAATGCTGGTCAGGAGGTGGAGCAAGAGGAACTTTCATTCATTGCTGGTGGGCATGCAAAATAGTACAGCTACTTTGCACGACATCTGGCAGTTTCTTACAAAGGTAAATAGTCTTACCATTTGCTCCAATAATCGTGCTCCTAGGTATTTACCCAAATGACTTGAAATTTTATGTCCACAGAAAAACCTGTACATGAATGTTTAAGGCAGCTTTATTCATATTGCCAAAACCTGGAAGCAACCAAGATGAATGGATAAACAAATTATGGTACATCAGTACAAGTGAATGTTATTCAGGGATAAAAAAGAAACGATCTACTAAGCCACAGAAAGTAATGAAGGAAGCTTAAATGCATACTGCATAGGGAAAGAAGCCAGTGTGTAAAGGCCAATTCCAATTAAATGACATTCTGGAAAAAGCAAAACTACAGAGACAGCAAAAAGATCAGTGGTTGCCAAGGGTGTGTGTGTGTGGGAATGGATACTGTAATGGTAGATATATGTCATTAAACATGTGTCAAAACTCATAAAACACAAAGAATGAACCCTGATGTAAACTATGGACTTTAGTTGATAATAATGTATCGATATTGGTTCATCATTGGTAACAAATGTATCACACCAATGCAAGATGTTAAAAATAGGGGAAACTGTGAGTGCGGGGGAGAGGAGCGTGTGGGAACTCTGGGTAAGATCTGCTCAATTTTCTATAAACCTAAAACTGCTCTAAAAAAATAAAATCTATTAATTAAAAACAAATAAACGAAAAACCACGCAGTAGCCATCTGGAACTAGCAGTAATTAGGAACCAGCCCCTGCTTGGAGGAAAACACAAGCAGTGTCTGAATGCTTCTAGAAGTTATGCATAGATAAGTACTCGATCTTCTGATTCTCAGTTAGCTGTGTGCCCTCAGTGCCTGCTGGCACACAACAGGCCTTCAAAGTCTGGTCAATAAATAAATATATTGAACAAATGAATGAAAGGGTGATTACAGTGAAAAAGAACGTCAAGTACAATGAGAGCAGGAAAAGAAAACTCTAGCAAAAGCTTGACCCATCAAAAGGTGGCATCTGTAGTATTTGATTATATTGCTAATACATATTTATTACAGAAATTCCTACAGGAAAAGTGACTTTTGTTGAACCCGAATGCCTGGTCCCAAAGTTGTACTCTCCTTTTTTTCCTCCACTGAAACAACTGTTTTTAGATGAAGACAGGCTTCTGTTGTGGAGTGTGAGTGCATGGCATCCATCCACATGACCCAGAGCCCCAGCAGACCGAGCCCTCTTAGGCAGAGCTGGCACCTACGCAGAGCTGTTTCCATCCTCAGAGCCTCCAGAAGAAAATTCCTGGCAGCTTTTGTTTCCTATCACCAAGGGTTAGTAACACTGAGGTCCGGCCTCAGAAGATCCTAAGCCACAAACAAGATAATTTTTTTAAAACAAAACAAGGGACATTTTTGTTTATAAAATTTTCATTTTGCCAAACAAGAAGCTACAACACCAGACTATGTGGATTTAGTGCTGGACACCTGAGAACCCAAGCTGTGAGGATTACGTGTCTTAACAAGGGAAATGTGCCAAGAGCAAGACACAGACACTCAGTGTTAGATTCTTTCCAGCTTCCCTATTTCTGGTAAAAAGTGGGAAAGGAAGCGAGAGATGATGCAGAAAGGAGGAAGTTGGCATAAACCAATTATTTTGGAAATTTGGCAATAAAAGAAAAGTGAAATAAGAAAGTAGAGACAGCAACATTAAACAATGTGTTCTTTAAGAAAGGGGACGACTTAATAAAGGTTTGAAGGAAGAATAAATGGAAACCAATAAACCCTGTATGATTGACATAAGTTCTTAATTTATATATAAGAAATGTTCTAAAATTAAAATATTACTGTTGTCTTTGCAACAGGACTTAAATCTCAATGGGAATTATCATTAGATAACATTCTGGGTATTTTAAAATTAAGTCTTTCCAGTGCAGTATAGAGCAAATGCAAGCCTAGAATATCAGAGATCTAGTCTTTCAACATCTAAGGTAAGACCAAGTAGAGATGTCCTCTCTGAAATTATAACCAAATATTACATCAAGGAGGGGGGAGATTCAGGGCTTAGGTGATAATTCTGTCATTATGATTGATAGATTGATTCAGGAAGCAAATTAAATGTTTATTACCCACTTCATTTTTTATTAGTAATTAAACTATTTTAGCCTACCTGCTGTACATAAGTACTGTCAAGTTAAATAAAGAACAGGATTTGCAATGAAGAGAAAATATTTCTCAAGTTGGATTTTGATGTATTACTCTTATTTTAGCTAAAAGGACATGTTAACTTATTTAAGTGTATCAATTATATATCACACAGAAATAATTTATTAATTTTGCATCCATATACAGATTACAAAGTGATTGTTTTCTTTACATCTTAATGTAAAATGAAGCATTAAAAGACTAGAAGTTTTCTACTAGCTATTGTATCAAGTGAAGTAAGTTAACATTAATTATTCATCTTCCTTTTTCATTGATTAGCAGATTAAGGCTAAAATATAACCACTTTAATACTAACAATAATGAAAGCAGGTGTATTATCAATAATGAATGAAGCTGACAACTAGTTATTCCTTATGGTATCACTAATTACCTGTCGGCATTTTCATTCAAGCTTAAAAAATGCTACATCTGAAATTTTTTAAAGTTCTTTAAAAATATTAAAACAGGACCCCAAAACACAAAGATAAGGACAATACATGGTAGAGAAGGCACTAAGAGAGTTTCAGTTCAATATTACTTAGTAAAAATGATCTTAAAAATTTTAAGTGAAGAATTTTTTCAAGAGAACTAAGGTTTTTGTTGTTTTGTTTAAAAGCAACCACTTCTAACTGAACAAGTTTAAAAACACAAAATAAAACATGGCTACTGCTCCCAACTCTCAGATGGAAAGCCATTTATTCCTTTGATCTAGGATCACACAGGCCATATAGATGTTCGGTGGCCCTATTATGATGTGAATTTAAGGAAGATCCACAAAACCTAGCATCCATTTAATTATATCTGTTACTCCACACTGACAACTGAAACACAGAACAAGAACAAACAGAATTAACTCCGTGCTTTTGCAGTTCAAACCTTGTCCTCACCTTCTTCTACCTTAGAGAGACGACAAACACCAGCTCACAACTGTAAGATCCTCAAAGACAGCAATACTTGCAGGTATCAAGTCCCTCCCTTGTGCCAAGCGCTGTGCTAACTGCCTCACAGCAATGGCCTCATTTAGTCCACACAACCTAAGAGGGAGCACTGCTATTACTCCCACTGCACAGAGGAGGAAGCTGAGGCTTTGAGAGGTTAGATGAGTTTCTCAAGGTTACACAAGTACTAAAGGCAGTAGAGCCAGAATTTGAATCCACATCTGATCCTGAGCCTGTGCTCTGAACTACTCTGTGTCCTCATTCAAATATGTGAAGAGAAATCTCGTAGAAAAAGAATTAGATTTTCTCTACCAGGTACCCAAGGATGGAATGATGCTCAGTATATGTGAATTACAGGGAAAGGAATGTCTACTCAACATCAGCCAGAACACTTTAACTTTTAGTGCTGTTTTAAAGTGGAACAGGCTACCTCTAGGAGGCTGGGCAGTATCACAGAAGCACAACGGGTGAGGGCTGGCCTGGCCACCTAAAGCCATTTCAGCTCAGACTGGGTCGTGCAGGAAATAAAACCAAAGTGGTGGGACTGAGTTTCCAAGGCCACCCTTGAAAATCAGCACCCCCCTCCCCAACCCGTCATGGCCCAAACACACACACAGAGGCCCTACCTCTGAGTCAAACAGAGTGGTCAATGGCTACCTGCTTGATGCAACTAAACTTCTGAAACAATGCTTCTAAAAAATGCTTTAGGAAAGAAACTAGGGAGGCATAAAAAGATGATCATCCATTACAACAGCAGGGATCCCCACTGCCTGCTGTACAACTCACACTGGAGAAGGGGTGCTCAGAAAAGGGAAGGGCTGGGCTGCTGCCCTGATTGGCACGTTCCTGCTGCTGTGAAGCTTTGTGGGGGGTGGGGAGGGCTGGGCATAGGAGGCCTCCATGGGTCCCACTTCTGTCCTGCCTCCTTGCATTCACCTGTAAGATGGACATGTAAATAAACAGCCTCTCATAGGACCTGGTGAGAATCAAATGAGAAAACAGAAGTGAAGCATCTGACACTCTGCGATCCTCAGTAATTGTTGGTTTCCGACTGAGGGAAGCCACAGGGCATCGAGTGTTAAGTATCAATATCGTTGGGCAAGCAAAATGGGGCCCATCTTGTTCACAGGGATATAGAACTACACGTTCACACAATGAACTCCGGACTCACATTTCCAGTTGTCTCCTCGACATTACCACTTGGTCTAACAGGCATCCCAAACCTTACACATCGAAAAGCAAACCCTGACTCCCGCATCCACCCCACCCCCTTCTTCCCACTTGACTTCCAATCCACAGCAAAACCCATTGCCTCTCCTTTCTCCTTTCTCCCAGTCCAAGCCATCGTTCTTTCTCACCTATACTGCTACAACAGCCTGCAATCAGTCTCCCTGTTCCCACCCTTCTACAGTCTGTTCTTCACAGAAGCCAGGAAGACCCTTTTAAAATATAAGTCAAACCATGTCCTTCCTGAGTTCAAAATCTTCAGAGGCTCCCCATCCCGACCTCATGTTAGAAGGAAACGTTCTTACCATGACCCACAAGGCCCTATGCGACCTGGGCCCACCCTATGCCTGCTCTCCCTCCAGACATCCGCCCACCCTCCCACCCTCCCATCCTTAACAGCACCTCAACCTGACTGGCTTCCACACTGTGACCAAGCTCACAAGGCCTCCACTGGAATGGTCTCCCCAGACATCTCCCTGCGGAGCTCCCTCCCGACTGCAGGTCCCCAAGCACTCTACCTAAACTCGCCCCCTCCGTCCCTTTTCTCCATCACTCAGTGGCCCCTCACCTTTTTACTACTTGGCATATTAGACCTGTCTGTCTGTTTACCACCCACTGGACTGTAAGTTCCTCAAGAGCGGGGATTTTTATGGACTGATTTATCCCTAGTAACTAGAGCACTGCCAACCAGATAGCAGGTGCTCATTTGAATAAGCATATTGTGATTTAAATGAGAAAAGAAAACTACTGTAATCCTTTGATTACTGAATATTTGGTTTTATATGTTTTTCAGAATACCATAGAATGACTTTTGTTTTTCAGTTAAGGGACAATTTTTCACAAGAGCAAAGAAGAAACAAACCCTATCCAATGCCCACCTTCCTCCCTAGCACAGGGACTCCACCTCCGTACCGAGAGGAAAATGCAAAGATGTGAAATGCAGGCAGCCATATAAAAGGATGAGGGAACGGATTACTTATGAATGCAAAGAAATATGTGTGGAATGTTAAATTAAAAAAAGCAGTGCACAAAACAGTTTATATAGCCACAGGTTTTAATTAAGTAAAAACAGACATTTTAAAAAAGATAGAAACTGTGTTTATTAGGTTCATTTTTCAGTAAAGGTATTAATTTTTTAAAAACGAAGTATATTTTAATACTCATAAAATGCAAGTGTAGTTCTAAACTTCTTGGAGGACTCATAAGTTATTTTAAAATATTAATATGAAGTGGGAAGTTGGACAGGATTGAATAGAGAATAAAAGTGAGGTAAGATTAAAATATTTAATCATATATATGCACAGAGAAAAAAGAAACTTTAGTATGTCACAAATTTCTATTGTTAGAAAATTGGAAGCTGCTGACCAGCAGCCATGGCTTTGAGTTATAAATACCTGACTCATATATATATATAGCAGCTTCACTGCACTCAAGGGTTACAGGAATAGACTTATTCTGGACTCTAACTTGCAATTTAATTTGCCTCTTTAGTCACCTCGTAATTTTTTTTAAATTTTTTTAAATTTATTTATTTTTCCCCCCAAAGCCCCAGTAGATAGTTGTGTGTCATAGCTGCACATCCTTCTAGTTGCTGTATGTGGGACGCGGCCTCAGCATGGCCGGAGAAGCGGTGCGTCGGTGCGCGCCCGGGATCCGAACCTGGGCTGCCAGCAGCGGAGCGTGCGCACTTAACCGCTGAGCCACGGGGCTGGCCCTATCACCTCATAATTTTTATTTTATCTTTGAACCCATGCTCCTAAAATATTAGTCAGCTTTTAATAACTCAAAACCTTTTAGTCCTAATAATACTAATTCTTACTTCAATTTGAAATGAGACTCAAACACAGATTCTGTAGCCTAGCACTCAAAATAACAAGGCTCCAATTTTAATTTGTGCCCATTATCTCCCACAATCCTCACTATGAATCCTAAATCCCAGATGAACTGAAATATCCTGTCCCCTCCATGTGTTCCCTCCACCAGAAACCACCACCCTTTCCACCTCCGATGCTGACCATCAGGATATTACAGCATGTCCTGACACTAAGTTTCCCTCCACCCCCCCCATCCCCACGCAGATCTCTTCCTGTGAATTTCTGTAGCCTTTGTACCTTTTACTCTTGCACTCGGTCCTGTACTAAAGCTATGTATGTATATATTTTCATGATCTCCCTTACTATGTTGTTGGTATCTTGAATGTGGGGACCAAGTTTATTAATGATGTAAATGGTTTCAAGACAGCCTAGAGAAATCTGATTCATAGAGTTAGAATGCAAGAGCCCAATATCGTTATCTGATACACTCATTTAGTCTATCAACCAACAGTGCTAAGCTCATCCTAGAGTATATCTACTTCTCACATCCTTGCCTTACCAAAAGTTTCCCTGAGTGCGGCAGGGATGGCACATTTGCTGTAACCGCTGCCGCCACCTCCTCCAGAACCTCCCTATAGCAGACACTGCTAAAAGATCATCAGGACACCTCTCTCAGCCTCAGAATCCTTCTTGAGATATTATTGCAAGCACAGCTGTTCATAGCTCCTTTGCAGGTTTTACAGAAGGACTTGTCCCAAGGCCGTTTTCTATACTGAACCAAATTCTGGCTTCCTATGTCTTCCCTCCACTGGATTTAAGGAACAATACACAAGCGATCTAAATCCTTCTGTCACATGCCGAGTCTTCCAGATTTTGAAGACTACTTTCATAATTTGTTCCTGCATAGAAATCCAACTTTTGTTGGGTCCTCTTTAAGGAATAAAAGATTACAAATTCAAAATTAAGCACCGGGTTTTAAAAGAGTTGGTGAAACTGAGGGGCCCTAGAGCTCAAGCTCCATGAGTTTGTGGGAAATCCTCCACTATCCACAGAATCAACAGATTTAAACCCCGGCTTCACTGATAACTAGTGGTGTAAAGTTAGACAACTTACTTAACCTAAGTTTCCATTTTCTTGCCCATAAAATGGGAATAATATCTCCTATCTCAGAGGACTGTTGTGAGACCTAAATGAGACTCCTGAATTTTATATTTCCATTAATACCAACAAAATTCACTTACCGTGTTATTCATACTAAGTTGGGGCCAATCAAAACTCTGCATGGGGTTACAGTGAGGTTAGGAGGTGGCACATGGGACGTGGGACATGCTGTAAAGCACAGAGCAAACTGTCTACAAGATTTCTGACCAACCAGGGTCCTAACTCAGGTTTTCAGATTTCTCCTCTGGTGAAAAGCTGAGGAGAATAAGGTCAGGATTAGATATTAATAACATTGCTGCTGGGCTGCCTGCATTTTCTAGGGGGCTGGGAAATGTGTACAACTAGCCTCTTGGATTATTACAATGTCTGTTATATTGTTTTTCATATGAATTAATTAGGATATCCCATATTGGGAACTTTTCAGAAGTGGAATACTTACTTTTTTTTGTTGTTGTTTTGTGATAGCATACACATAACATAAATTTACCAATAGTGACATTTAGCACATTCACAATGTTGTATAACCATCACGACTATCCAGTTCAAAAACATTTCACCACCCAAAAAGGAAACCCTGTACCCATTAAGCAATCATTCCTCATTCTCTCCTCCCTCTAGCCCCTGGGAACCACCAATCTGCTTTCTGTCTCTTATGGATTTGCTGACTATGGAAATTTCATATAAATGGGATCATACAATACGTGGCCTTTTTATCTGGATTCTTTATCTTAGCATGTTTTCAAAGTTCATCCATGTTGTAGCATGTATCAGTACTTCATTCTTTTTTATGACTGCATAATATTTCATTGTACAGATATACTATATTTTGTTTTTCCATTCATCAGCTGCTGGACATTTAGGTTGTTTCCACCTTTTGGCTATTGTGAATTGTGCTGCTAAGATTTTGTGTGGGCATATATTTCATTCCTCTTGAGTATGTATCTAAGGAGTGGAATTACTGGGTCATATGGTAACTCTATGTTTAAATTTTGAGGAACTGGCAGACTCTTTTCCAACGCAGCTGCTCCATTTTACATTCCTACCAGCAATGTATGAGGGTTCCAATTTCTCTGCATCTTTGCCAACACTTGTTATTGTCTGTCCTTTTAATTATAGTCACTCTGTTGGGTATGAATTGGTATCTCACCGTGGTTATGATTTGCATTTCCCTAATGGCTAATAATACTGAGCATCTTTTCATGTGCTTGCTGGCATCCTTACTTTTAATAATTTTGTTAAGTCATCTGGAACAGGAAAGAGTACCTGAGGAAGTACATTTACTCCCAAATGGCTGAAGACCAAAAACTTTCAGAATGGCAGTCAAGATTATCCTGTCAATTATAGCTCAGCAGATAAAAAGCTGTGTTCAACAGCGATCCATCATATAGTCTGATGGTTAGTCCCATGTGCACTAACAAGGAATCTACCTAATCCCCCACTAAGGCTGTCACTCTCCACCATGGCATCATGGTATCCTTGGGAATGTGTCTGGCAGGGTCAAGCCAGGCCTCACTCATGTCATGATTCTAACTACACGTGTCTTAGGCATGTCCCTCTTTTATTTAGTTGTCTTCCTTCTTCATCCTGGCACAAGGGCCACACCTCTTGGCTGTTTCCTGTGCATCTGACCAGAGGCACTCTTTCCTGGCATGCTTCAAAGTCCCTCCCCCTCCTCTCTTTGTCTGTTAGAACTGAGAGGTTTTGTTTCTGACACATAGTTTCAGGCCTAGCACAGCGCCATGAACAGAGTAAGACATCTGCGTGCACCTGTAAGAGGATGTGATTAGCTCTCATGAACAATGACCCTGTTAGTGGTGGGGCAGAGTCCCCTGGGTCCCCCGAGTCACCAAGACCTGTGCAGGTGCTGTAGCCCCCTGACCAGCTGTTCTTTGGCTATAGCTGAGAGCGTGAGAATAAGGACTCCTACACTCTCTCCATCCTGAGTTGGAGATATCCCTCAAGGAGAAAAAGACCAATTTGAATAATTGTGAAAACTAGGTTTAAACAAGATAATTTTCTCTTCACACACTTCAAAATTCAAAGATTTGAGAGAATGGGCAACTATAATAAAGTGTATTGAAAAATAGGCAATGATGTTTCACATTTACATTCAGGATGTGCCCATATGCAATCAGGAAGCATTAAATATTAAATTGACTAATCTTGATTTCACAACTTAGCTTTTACATCTGTAGTTTTTACTCATTATAGTACATCATTTGCACATATAGTTACTTTAAAGCTGAGAGAAGAAATGCTTTCCTTATAACAACTTTCATAACAAAGTACAATTTATAATACAGGACATCCTCTGAAAGTTTTAGGAATTTATACATACTTATACCGATATGCCTATATGATATATGGACTTATATGGTATGTGCTTCAATAGACTTTATAAATTATAATTTATAAATTATAAGCCTTTCTCTACAATTACTATACTATAGCTACAATTACTATAGCTAAGGTCTTTCTTGCTCCAAAAGGGAAAAGAGGTGTTAAGTGAGCAATTGCCACCTGAAAATTGAGATGACAAAAGTCACTTGCAAAGTCCAAAGGCATTTATCACATGTACAATTCCAGGAATCTTTTTCCACGTCCCAAAGTGAAATTAAACAATAAAACAGTTGGAATAAGTGGTCATGTTATAAATGCTCCTAAGTACAAAATTCAAAATCTTGATTATATCTGATGAAAACACAAAATACAGACTCATATATGTTGAATCAGTTTCAGACTATATGATGGTTTGCCCTTTAACACAGCCTTTTATCTGGTGAGCTATAACGGACAGGATAATCTTGACTGCCATAAAATAAAAGCATGTCAGAAAAAGCACATCTTTTTGATATATAGAAAATTAAATTGGCATGACAGGCCACATAGCTGGCTGACTGCCTGGGATCAAATTAACTAGCCATTAACCAGCTGGGTGACCTTGGCAAATTACTTACTCTCTTTGAACCCCAGTTTTCTCATCTGTAAAATGGAAATAATAACAATAGCATATTTCAGACGGCTATCACAAGTATAGGAGTTAATATTTGTAAGGTGCTTATGTTAGGCAAATAAAATAAAATTCTCTATTGATTGTTTCCTATTTTTGTGGGAAGGATCTAAATCTCTTTAAAGTAAGCCTTACCTGCAACTAAAAGATAAGTGATTTCAGTCAATAACTGCTTTGGCTCAACTTAGTTCTCTCATTGACTCTGGATGAATTCTTTTATTTTATCTATGTCTTAGGAAAATATTTGCAATATTTTTGTGACTTTATAACATTTAAAAAAAATATTTCAGACATTTTTTTTCTGCTCTTATTTTTAAAACCTAAGACTGTCAGGTTGGATTTTTATTATAAACAAGACAAAACTGTAATGAATATATATATTTTAATTGCATGATCTATAAACATTCTATCAATAACAAAAGAAAACCTATGATTTTCTAGGTTCCCTGGTGGAGAGGAGATAAAATCTTCTGTTTTATGCCCAATTTAAGAAACTGGCCCTGATAATTTAATAAATGATTCAAAATAATGTAATAGCTGACTAAAGTGGAACAAAATAACATAGTCTAAATTTATGTAATGGTGAGGTGAAAGGACCACAAAGCAATTTGTAAACTCCCCCAAAAAAGTCTCCTGTTATTTCTTGAGAAATAAATGAGAACAAGCTTTATTTTTCTATGCTTTAAAGATGAAAAAACTGGTTCAAAGTTTCTTTTAAATATTTTGCCAAAATACTTTCCCCTGATCATTTCTGCTTTCCCTTTCTACCTTTTCAATATTTTCTAAGTTTTGAAAAATAAACGTTGCTTGATTTAGGGACAACACTGGAAGTTTTACCCAAATTTTGATTTCCTCTTTTAAATGAGTACTGTTCCTTGAGTCAAACTGTGTACATGTGATAAAGATTTGTGTGTGCAACTACAGGTACACACCCTGACAACCTGAGTCACATGAATTATTATTCATATGACACATTATTTGACAATTAAACACAGTGGATTAAAATATTTTACCAGCCAAATCCTGACTACAGAGCTCTGGTTTTGGCTTTTCTTTTGTTTGTTCATTCCTTCCAACAAGGCAACGTGGTTATGCTCTTGGCTTCTTAGACCACTGTGGTTGTTAGGATCATGCTGTTAACGTATGTTAAACCCAAGCACTTAGATATCAGGTGGTAAGGAACTGCTTTTTCTTAGGAGAAAAGGATATCGGATCCCTCCCACCATCACTCAGTCCTCACATTTAAGCAACTGTATGACACTAAAGGTCAGGGTAAGGGCGTGTAAGGGGCCAGGTCATAAATAGCTTAGGCCTTGCGGGCCAAACTTCTCTGTTGCAACCACCCAACTCTGCAGTTGTAGCCTGAAAGCAGTCAGACAGCACGTGAACAAATGGGCACGGCCACAGTCCAGTAACACTATTCACAAACAGGCGCTGGCCAGCCCCTTGGCTCTAGTTTGCTCACCCCTGCAGTTAAGGTACAACTGATAAAAGGTGGCGCTTTAGCAAAACGAATTTGAAAGACACTGCGAAATATATGCTAATTCTTATTGTATCTTCAAGTGGCTGAGAGCATGTAGCAGAAAAATGATTAGAATTTGGTATTTCTCTTGAATCATTAATATTTTTCTACCACTTTCAATTATAGTTAAAAAAAAAAGCAATGACACATTTTCTGAATATTCTCTATAATAGGAGAACAGACTCTATTCATAAGAGACCATTTATTTTCAAGAGAAAAGGATCAGGAAATGACTTTTTTGGGGAAGGATATGTATCTGGCAGATTTATAGAAAATTGAAATCTGCCATTATTTCTTAAGTTTCAGATAATTAGAATAACTTACAAGTTCTGGATACTTACATTAAAGTATTTTCCATAAAGTCTGAGTCACCCCCCCCAAAACTTGCAGAATACCTTTGTTCATAGGGATACAACAGAAAATAAAGGGCCATTTCTATTGCCCTGCAAATTCTAAAAATTTTACAAGAATTTTATCAAATGATAAGTTATCTTACATCAACTATTTTTATTTTCTAAGAAGTAAACTATATAATTGAAATCAGGGAAGCTCCACCATTGCTTGGCATTTATCCTTTTCATTTCTTGGTGACTTCCAATGGCAAAACTTTTACACCCTCCATAGATGATCCCAACATGGAACAGAACATAAAATGACAATAAAACCCTTGTGGAAAGAACCCTTCATGAATGAGAATCAAGTGGCACAAAAATAGCATCAACAGAATTAGACCCTCAAGAACTTCAAACAATGGAACTACTGCATAGATGATAAAAGGAATCAAAACATAAAAACAAAACTTTATTAATAACAAAGTTAATCTGCAAACTCAATAATAAACAGACAACTCAATTAAAAATGGGCAAAGGATCTGAATAGATGTTTCTCCAAAGAAGATATGCAATGGCTAGTAAGAACAGGAAAAGAGGCCGGCCCCGTGGCTTAGCGGTTAAGTGCGTGCGCTCGGATGCAGGCTGCCCGGGTTCGGATCCCGGGCGCACACAGACGCACCGCTTCTCCGGCCATGCTGAGGCCGCGTCCCACATACAGCAACTAGAAGAATGTGCAACTATGACATACAACTATCTACTGGGGCTTTGGGGAAAAAAAAATAAATAAAAAAAAATTAAAAAAAAAAAAAAAAGAACAGGAAAAGATGCTCAACATCATTAGTCACTAAGGAAATGTAAATTAAAACCAAAATGAGATACTACTTCACACTCACTAGGATGGCTATAATCAAAGACAGACAATAACAAGCATTGACAAGGATGTAGAGAAATTGGAACCCTCATACACAGCTGGTGGGAATGTAAAATGGTGCACTCGGGCCGGCCCCATGGCTTAGCGGTTAAGTGCGCGAGCTCCGCTGCTGGCAGCCTGGGTTCGGATCCCTGGTGCGCACTGACGCACCGCTTCTCTGGCCATGCTAAGGCCGCGTCCCACATACAGCAACAAGAAGGATGTGCAGCTATGTCATACAACTATCTACTGGGGCTTTGGGGGGAAATAAAATAAATAAATAAAATCTCTAAAAATAAATAAATAAATAAATAAATAAATAAATAAATAAATAAAATGGTGCACTCACTTTGAAAGACAGCCTGGCAGTTCCTCAAAAGGTTAAATTTAGAGTTATCATATGAGCCAGCAATTCCACTCCTAAGTATATGCCCAAGAGAAAGAACAACATATGTACACAGAAAATTTGTAAACGAATGTTCATAGCAGCATTATTTTGAATAGCTAAAAGGTGGAAACAATGCAAATGTCCACCAACTGATAAAATGGATAAACAAAATGTGGTATATCTGTACAATGGAATATCATCCATCCATACAAAGAAAGGAAGTACTGATACAATCTACAATGTGAATGAACCTTGAAATCATTATGCTAAGTGAAAGAAACCAGTCACAAAAGATCATATATTGTATGATTCCATTTATATGAAATGTCCAGCATAACCAAATCTATAGAGACAAATAGATTAATGGTTGCATATGGCTGGAGTTGGGGATGAATGGGAAGTGACAGCTAATGGATATGAGATTTCTTTTTGGGGTGATGAAAATATTTTAAAGTTGATAGGGATGATAATATAAAACTTGGTGAATATACTAAAAACCACTTAACTGTACACTTTAAATGGGTGAATTGTATTGTATGTTAATTTTATCTCAATAAAGCTATTATAAAAATAAGGTAAATTGATTTGCAGATTTCAAAAGAACTAAATAAAACTTATAGTAATGAAAAAGTCACTAAAATAGAAAACTCAATGGAATCAAACAATTAGAAAATAAAAATTTAAAAATACCATTTACAATAGGACAAAAAAACACCATAAATATCTAAGAATGCATGTATAAAAATTTCCAAGGCTTCTACAATGAAAAACACAAAATGGGGCCAACAGAAATTAAAGTAATCCTAAATAAATAAAAAGATATACCATCTTCATGGATTAGAAGATTCAGTATTGTTAAGATATCAACTCTCCCTAAATCTAACTATAGATTCAATCTATATTGAATAGTCAAAATCCTAGGAGATTGTTTTAGTGGAAATTGACAAGCTGATTCTAAAATATATGTAAATGCAAAAGTCCTACAATAACCAAGACAATCTTGAATAAGAAGTACTACTAGATATCAAGATTTATTATAAAGTTACAGTAATTAAGACAGTGTGGGGCCGGCCCCATGGCTTAGCGGTTAAGTGTGTGCGCTCCGCTGCTGGTGGCCTGGGTTTGGATCCCAGGCACGCACCAACGCACCGCTTCTCCGGCCATGCTGAGGCCGCATCCCACATACAGCAACTAGAAGGATGTGCAGCTATGACATACAACTATCTACTGGGGCTTTGAGGGAAAAAAATAAATAAATAAAATTATAAAAAAAAAAAAAAAAGACAGTGTGGGGCTGGCCCCATGGCTTAGTGGTTAAGTGCGCACGCTCTGCTGCTGGCAGCCCGGGTTCGGATCCCGGGCGCGCACCGACGCACCGCTTCTCCGGCCATGCTGAGGCCGTGTCCCACATACAGCAACTAGAAGGATATGCATCTATGACATACAACTATCTACTGGGGCTTTGGGGGGAAAATAAATAAATAGAATTATAAAAAAAAAATTAAAATTAAAGACAGTGTGGTATTGGTGCAAGGACTGCAAATAGAACACACAGACAGCAAAGTGTGTAGCTGTGTTGCCTCCTTGTTTCCCAGTGATAAACCCATGGGACATGTTACAAAAATGGTTAATAGAAAGAGAATAGTGCAGCAAAGAAATGAAAAATAGTAACAACGAATGCAAATAAAGTTATAGAAGAAATAGTTGCCTGTGGGAATGTCAACACTGCCACCATTTGAGGGACTCTGGATGTGCAGCCACAAGAACTTAGTGAAGCCCAAACTTAACATAATTGAGCAAAGTGGTTGATATGAAAAGAGGTTTCAGAGAAAGTGATGCCAGCAAAAAAAAAAAACCTTCACATTCAAGGAACTCTCAACAACTCACAACATTGAAATCACAAAGGACAAAATGTCGGAAGCTGATCCAAACTTAGAAAGGAGCATGACAATTTGTGAAAGCATAGAAAAGATACTTATTCCATATCTCAAGTTATACAAGAAGGCGACAAGTGCCGTTGAAAGTACTCAAGTTTTCTACAAATAAATAAAAATGCTTTAATTATCAGTGTTTCTAATACTTTAAATTACTGTGTACTAAATAAATGTTTTACTTTTTTTTTCATTTCCCTATACATTTATAACTGGCAATAAGAGAGTTTTTAATGTTTTTGACAAAAATTTTTAAAGGTCATGGGACCATCATAGTTTTCCCCATTGATAATTAAGATGGCTTTATATAGCTTTAACTTGCATGGTCATTTTTATGGTCCTGCACTGCCATGCAAAACGAGGACTGCCTGTATTTAAATTAATGAGTTAACTGTACCATTTCAGAAATTAGAAAAAGAATAACAGTAATCCCAAAGATAGAAGAAAGAAAATAAGGTAAGAGTAGAGATTAATGAAATAGAAAACAAAAATACAACAGAGAGAATTGAAAAACTGGTTCATGAATAATCAAGGAAAATGTATAGTCTTACAAACTTACATTACCTACTTTACAGAAGAGAATAATGTCAATGAAAAAATTGGTACTGTTTTTTGACTTCTCAAATATTTGTGAATATATGAAGTGGCAACAGAGAGGCATTTTTCTGGTCTTTGAAACTTTAGCATCTACAAGGCACATTATCTCATCTCATCTTCAAACAACGCTTGTCATCATCTCCTTTAGGCATGCCAACCAGCCCATAAAGGTGAAATGCTACCCAAGGTTGCACAACAAGTTGAAAGCAGCAACATAACCATGTGAACTTTACTGACCACCTCTCGGGCGTCCAGCAGCATGCTACCTGCCAGAGTCTCAGGGGAAAATAAAACTTGGCCTTGCCTCCCTGCCCTGGGTCACAGGATCTTTCCTGCGCTCCAGCTGTGACCCAGGCAGCACCAATGTCGTCTACATCCTCTCGTAGGGGTCACCACCTCCACAACTCTTGCTCTGTCTTGCTTAGCTGCAGAGCAGGTGGCTAGGGACACAGGACCCAATGTGGTTGCCCAGGAAGGTTATCTCTCACCACCATGCAGAAGGAGGTGACCAAGTTTACCCTTAGGGCCTATCAGCCTCCCCAAGGAAACACCACCAGGTTAGTGCCCACCCTGCAGACTACACAGGAAAAATCTATCCATGGGGCTCATGAGGATGAGATGAGGCAATGTAAGAAGTATCTGGCACACAGCAGGCACTTAATGAGACCCGAGTTTCTGTACAAAGTACAGCAGTACAAAAGTCAAGCAATACTTACAAGTCATACACGTATGTTACTTCTCTGTAATTTCCATCATCCTTAACCCCGTAAAACCTGGAGTTTACAGTCAGGACACTAGTGAAACCACCATTTCCAAGGGGACCAGTGACCTTTAATTACCACACCTGCCAGCCCCTCCCTAGTCTTCAGCTGCTCTGACAATAATGATTCCCTCTCATCTCCCTCTTGAAAAGGTCTCCATTGTGGGGTTCCCCTTTTCTTCCTTTTCAGTGACCCCTTCTTGGCTGGTTCTTTCCTTTTCCCTTTTCCTCAGTAGAGTGCAGAGGTGAAGAACTCAGATTCTAAAGTCAGACCAGCTACTAACTGTGATCTAGGGTACACACTTCACCTCTGGGTCCTACTTATAAAAGAGATAGTAAAAGTACCTACACCCAACTCACAGGACTGTTGTGAGAACTAAATGAAATAACATCAGGTACTGGGCCCTGTGCCTGGCAGGGAGCAAGCACTCAATGTTTGTTATTAGGCACACTATTTAAGAACATACTCACTGGAAGAGAAGACTGGAAAGAAATACAGCAATGATAGAGTGGTTGTATTCGAGTGGCAAAATTATGGGTGACATTTTTTCATTTTCTTTAATCCCCCAGTTTTCAAAAATGAGGCTGTAAGACCATGCAGATCTATCAGCAGAGAGGAAGATGAGAGGAGAAAAGAAAGGAGAGACAGGGAAAAAGCACCAGAGAGTTCATGATTATAAGATACCCAAAGGTCGGAAAAGAAAAACAAAAGGGTGGAAAGCAACAAAAACTACTCCCCATCCCTAATTCTTCCTCTGTGCTTGGAGTCCCACTTCCCAAAAAGGAATAAATTGGGAAGGATGGCTGTGGTCTCCTGGAGAAACAACAATCATAAAGTCTGAAGTATACACGATAGTCAAACCACACAACCCATGTGGGAGAAAAACATTATTCCAATCAGAGAGACATGCAAAACACAGAAGCACTCTGCAGTGCAAGGCACAGCTGAAGCGAGCACATTTGTATAAGTCCTTGCCTTTCATTGAAAGTCTTTGAAACAAGACCTTTGATACCAGAGCTGCTTGACGTGGTGGTGTCATAGGGTGTTTTCCTAACAACTATACCCTCTCCCCGTCAGATGTATTCCTTGGCTAACCATGCTGGGGAAACCTCTCTGACTGCTGGGCCATGGGACATGAGAGGATATATGCTGGAGCTCCTGGGAATAGGTTTCCTCCTTTGTAAAGGACATACCTGAGAAGAAATTCTCCTTCCTGCTTTTGGATATAATGGAAGGAGGGAAGATACGATGATTAAGACTAGCAATGGTAGCTGTCTTGGTACAATGGGGAGTTGGGCTTGAGGATGAGAAGAAAGAGAGAAGGAACCTGAGTCCTTAGTAATGATTAACTAACCAGGAACTTGCTACTCCTGGGCTTCTTATGTGGCATAATAAACATCCTTATTGCTTAAACCACTATTAGTTGGGGATTTTGATACTTTTGGGCAAAAGCATCTTAAATTATTCACATAGCATTAGGTGAGCTGACGCTAAAAGAGGGATATCTAAGTGGAAACACCTTTAGAGCTAGAAATCAGAAATGGTACTGCTGCAGCTCTCGCTTACTTAGAAAGGCCAATCCAAAAGAAAGTTAAGGGCCGGCCCCATGGCTTAGCGGTTACGTGCCTGCGCTCCGCTGCTGGCGGCCCGGGTTCGGATCCCGGGCGCGCACTGACGCACGGCTTGTCCGGCCATGCTGAGGCCGCGTCCCACATACAGCAACTAGAAGGATGTGCAGCTATGACATACAACTATCTACTGGGGCTTTGGGGGGGAAAAATAAATAAATAAAATCTTTAAAAAAAAAAAACAAAAGAAAGTTAAAAGGTTAATCAACTTTCTCTTCCAGCTTTTAGGTCTTTTTCTTTCCCTAAAGTGAGAAGAGACTGAAATGCTTAGCTTTGCCACCTGATTAACATTCCTAATGTATTTGGCCAAGTTTTCCAAGTTGAATCCTCACTATAAATTTGTATGAATTAAGTAAATATTTTACTCAGAGGATATTTTCTTCACCTACCTCCTAAAGTACAGAAGAATCAGAATAGAAATTTCATATAAAAATATGTATTAAATGAAAACAGTTATGTGTCACTATAATGTGTTGCTATAGCAACATTTAAAAATATTTTAGGGGCCGGCCCCGTGGCCTAGAGGTTAAATTGGGTGCGCTCCGCTTCAGCGGCCTGGGATTCTGTTCCTGGGCATGGACATATGCCACTCGTTGGCAGCCATGTTGTGGCAGCGACCCACATACAAAATAGAGGAAGATTGGCACAGATGTTAGCTCAGGGCGAATCTTCCTCAGCAAAAAAAAAAAAAAAAAAAAAATTATTTCAACATTAAAATGAAAACTACTCTTGTAATCAAAGTTTTAGAAACGATAATTTTTAAGCATCCTTTTCTCTTCCTCCCTGGGCAACACGCCCCCCCCCAACAAAGCCCCAGCAGATAGCCGCATGTCATAGCTGCACATCCCTCTAGTTGCTGTATGTGGGACACGGCCTCAGCATGGCCGGAGAAGCCGTGTGTCGGTGTGCGCCTGGGATTCGAACCCGGGCTGCCAGCATCGGAGCGCGTGCACCCAACCACTAAGCCACATGGCCGGCCCCCGAGCAAAATTTTTAAATTGAAATTTTTAAAACTATAGGTTTTTTGGGAGGTGGGGGTGAGAAAACAAAGAGTTTTCAGAGAAAATACTCTTAAGGACTGAAAATTTTGAAATGATTTATGATCTTCACGTGTGTAATACCCCTTCAGTTTTATCAGATGGAATTTATAACACAAGTTTTATAATACAGTTATGAATACTAACACCAAAAGTCAGTAACTAGACAATAAAATCTGCTTAAAAAATGAGAAAAATACAATCTACCTTAGGTCTTTCTCTTTTTTCTATGATTTGTCCACTACTTTTCCACACAGTGAATTTAAACAGATATAGGGCAGTAGTTTAGTCTAAACTTTAACAACAAGATAAAAAACTAAGCATATCAAAAGAAGTTAATATTAGGTCTCTAAAAGCAACTTTTACGGGGCTGGCCCCGAGGCTTAGCGGTTAAGTGCGCACGCTCCCCTGCTGGCGGCCCGGGTTCGGATCCCGGGCGCGCACCGACACACCGCTTATCCAGCCATGCTGAGGCCACGTCCCACATACAGCAACTAGAAGGCTGTGCAACTATGATATACAACTATCTACTGGGGCTTTGGGGGGAAAAGTAAAAAAAAATAAAAAAAAAAAATGTGTCTAAAAAAAGCAACTTTTACTAGGATAGCACTTTATCATGGAATTGCTGTAAATGAGTAGAAAATTAATAATTATCTGAGATAATGAATATAAGCAAAACTTGAAACAAAAATAAAACACAGCAAAAGTTATTTCCACTCCCTCTGAATAAAATACATATCCACATGAAAGAAACTTCACCATTGCAACACATTTTCCTTGTTGAAACTGAAGTCTTAAGCCCGTGTTTATAACAACATGGTTGCTATGGAAGTAGTTGATTCAACATTATGAACTCACAGCTGAATAAAGTAAGGTGTGGAACAGAAGTCTTATTTAAACAGTGGCAAGAACCATAAAACATTAAAAAGGCAAACTGAATGATGATGAGTCAGAGCACCATATGTTTTAATGTAAGGGTCATACATTTTTTTTCCTCCATGCCTGACACAAATAGGATGTTTCTTTTTAATTTAGTCCTATTTTTGGAACCCTATAATCATCTCAATCATCCCTCAAGTATCCTAGGTTTTACTATCTGCTTCTGTCTACATAACGCAGTGTGTATTTCATTAAACTGATCCTGCTTAGAACAGAGTTTCTATAGTTCAGACCTTGCCAGAACATGCAGAAGTTATAGCACCAACAGAACACAAGTCAGGGTTTTGAAAAATTTCTGCATGTAATTGATTCTACTAAATATAGCAGTACTGACATTCATCATATAGCATCACTTCAGGCTTACTTAGGTTTTGTGTACAGGTTAAGATTCTTTATGAACTCTTCAAGCACAAAAGTTGTCAGAGAATGTTAATGAGCACCCAGATCCACTTCACACCCAGCAGCCCAGCCATCCCAGCAGTGTCATCACACCTCAAGTTTGTTTCTCAGCTTTTACGGGTCAGTTAAGAGTTTTCCAAGCAATCTTGAAAACCCTCAAGACACTTTATATAGAAATGGTGTGAATTATTTGAACTTAAACTTATGCTCCTATACTCTTCCTCTGCTTCCTTTTCCACTTTTTAATTGGAGAACGACCTGCTTTGCTTTCAACACACACACTTTACCAATCTTTTCCTCTGGTTTTCTGAATCTTTCAAATTATGACAAACATTTTGAAGCCAGAAATTTTACCCTTTGTAAAATAAAACATATTCAACAAGTTTTTAAAATGATGGTTATGTGTGGGGCTGTCAAAAACAAACAAAAAAAAGCCTTTCCTCCCTTAGGAGATGGTACAGTGAACCGGCTCTGTAAACAGAAATCCGGATCCCCTCCACAGCTGGCCGAGGGTGTGGCTGCCCTCTGCATGTGCACAGGAGATCAATTCATACCAGCAAAACCGGAAAAGTCACAACTGAGAGCAACTGTGGAAGCAGTGAGAGCCAAGAGCAAAATGTAAAGGAGTCTGACTTTCTGCTAGG
The DNA here is from genome assembly GCF_020826845.1 of Diceros bicornis minor. Lineage (NCBI taxonomy): Eukaryota > Metazoa > Chordata > Mammalia > Perissodactyla > Rhinocerotidae > Diceros > Diceros bicornis. The sequence continues at coordinate 8,131,641 of NC_080765.1, read as the reverse complement.
TGAGTCACAGGAAATACTCCTGCCAGAGTCGGGAGGCCCAGCGCGCCCATCTCCTTCAGTTAAGAATGTAGATCAGAGCTCCCTGGGCTTCGTGCTTGAGGGATCTGAGGGGAAAGGCTAGGGCCCAAGCCTCAGAGACAGAAGCCCAATTCCTAGGGAGCAGGGAGGCTGGCCACTGGCCTTGGCCTGCCCTCTAACTAAGCTTCCACTTCTGACAGACCACAGTGAACTCAATCATTCCAGAAGTGAACAAACTAGAGTGCTGGACTGGCTCTCCTTTCTATTTTGGACTTGGGCCACTTCAGGTGTTCTTATCAGGGCTCACATGATGACAGGCCCTGGAACTGTGGCTCAAATTGGGTTTATACATAATGGACGGTCAGCTCACCCAGCTCTGTTGACACAGGGGACCCGGTGGCAATCTCACCAATCTTGGCAACTCCATCGTAGTAGGCTTTTCCCGCCAGGATCATAGCTAGACAGAGAAAGTGACACACAAAATCATCACTTAGACAAGGAAAGGAGGAAGCAACATAGAAGTTTTCTTCTGACATCCCTCAGCCCCTTCTGGCTGCAACAAGTGTGGCTCTCAGAGGGCAGAGCTTGTGCTTGGTAGCTGTGCCAGGGCAGAGGTCCCTCCGCTGCACTTCCAGAGGCCCCCACTCACTGGAGACCCGCCATGGGATCCTCACTTTGGACCAGCCCTGGGGAACCTTCAGCAACAGGTGCTGGAAGTCCAGAGAAGGCCCTGCCCGCTTCTGATGCCAGTTCCAGAGTAGACGATGTGTTCCTAACATCAAATTAGGGCTGGAACACATCTACTCCAGCAAAAAATCTTTTCCAAGCTGGTTATTCTATAGCAATACAGGTCTGCAACATTCTTATTAGAAGGACTTGCGTGGGGTGGCCTAGGAACCTGGTCCTTCAATGGCATTTTTACCTTTTTTATTGAAAAAGACATTCTGAGACACAAACAACTAACATACTTGTTGCCAGGGGAAAAAATCTATGAAATTTGAAATACATTATCATTCCAAAAAACAATGGAATTATCTGAAAAATAATTGAATACTCTACTTTTTTCCCTTCCCTTTTTGGCAGAGACAGAAAAACTTTCATTGCTATACAAGTTGGATTCTAATTACCTTAAAAATCTTATTTCTCCTTTCACATTGATTCTTATAAGGTACAGAAATGTGCTTTTGACTTGTTTTTCTTTTCCTTTTCTTTTTCCTTCTTTTTTTTTGTGAGGGGAGTCGGGGGCAAGACAAACCTGGGGTTGAATTCTACCTTTACTTCAAACGACATGACCGTCTTGGGCAAGTTAGTTATCTTTTCTGAAACAAAGGATGTTAATCTATAAAATGCTCTAATAGCGTGAGCACTGGATGAACAAATGGAAGCTGCTAATACCAATTCCTTCTCCCACTTTACAACAAGCTAGTTTCGAGGAGACTAAAGGTGTAAAACAAGCAAGATTTTCAACAAGACCTAGCCTTATTTAGTGTGATTTTGGAGAAAATTATTTATTTTATTTTACTCAAAGGCTGGCTTCATACACAGAAATCAGTTTCTCACATAGCCTTAGAGACCACAAGTTTTGGAACTAAAAGAGCCTTCATAAGAATCTCTTTGAGATTCCTTTCCTTTCTCTGAGAAGAAAACCAGAGGCCACACAAGCTGCTTTGCCCCAATTTATAATGGGTATTGTTTTAAAAAGGTATTTCAAGTTTAAAAACAGTGGTGGTGGTAGGGTGTCACAGAATGAATTAATGTACAAGTCTAGCTGAAGATTTGCAGGCCAAAAAAGTAGTATTTTCATGGCAAATTAATCTGTTTTAGCATTTCTTATAGAGCTAAAAAATTACAAAAGTTATGCCTTTTACTATATATGTATACAAGTTTAGGAAGTGTAATGTTCTACTATACTGTTATTTCATAAGACTGAGGATAACAAAGTAGAGTTAGAAAAAAGAACAATAACAAGTAGCATTTATGTTGACTTTCCAACTCATTACTTAAGTCAATCTACCCAACAACGTTAAGATATGGGTCGGTGATGTTATCACTCCATTTCATGAAGGGGAGTGGAGTGGAGATATCCTGAGACATGCCCAAGGTCAGTGGTGAATCAGCCAATGCACACAGCTCCAGCTAAGGTACCTCACTTCCTCAGTTCTAAATTATGTTGCTTTCTGACTCTTTGGTCTCAGCTAGAACTGAAAAAGAGATGACTCCAACCTAAAAACAAGGTTTATAGCCAGTAAACTGTCAAGTTAATATATGTAATGTTTTAGTATGAAGATTTTAAATTGCAAGGTACTGATAAGTGAATTAGCGGGAGAATGGTATACAGGATTACACAATATTTAAACAAAATTTTTGGTTTGCATCCACACATTAAATTGAAATTTTTCATTAACTGTTGACTTATGTTTAAAACTATTTAACTGTCTCAGTCTAGTATAATATCCTTGCTTTTATGAGAAAGGAATTAACTTTAAATAATCATATAATTTATCTAGAATAAAGAATAAAATAATATTTTCATAATTTTGTCCCCCTCTGCAAATACATTAGAGATATTCTGCCACTTGGTTTAAGGAATGAAGCATATTAGTTCTTTATTAGTTCTTAATGAAGTTCTTCAATAGTTCTTCTAAAGTTCTATTTTAGTGGTTGACCAACTACTTCATCAATCTAATCTATATACTTCTACCAGATAATTTTTCCTTAAAATATGATTTCATTAGGTTATGGATCTGCTCAACAACCTTCAATGGCCTCCCACTGCCTACAGAGTAAGCCCACACTCCAGAGTTCATGGTAGATTTTTATAGTAATGGCCTTCAAAGAATCACACCTCCCAGAATTCCCAGCCTGTGTAGTCTCCTAATACACTGATGGGTGGCTTGGTAATGGGACTTGCTTTGGCTAGTGGGGTATTGGCAAGCATAACTTCCATAGGGGCTTGCATTCTTGGAACAGCCTGCTATGCCTGAGGGAAGGAGTGAGCTCAGCACCCGGCCTAGTCCAGGCCCCAGCTGACTACAGCCGCAGGAGTGAGCCCCAGCGGTCCAGAGAACTGAACTACACTGTCTTTACAGGACCATGCGAAATAATAAACTATTGTCTTAAGCCACCAAGTTTAGGGGCAATTTGTTATGTGGCAACAGATTACTGATGCTGCATTCAAATGCGTTAATAATCTGACCCTATTCCATCTTATGTTTTACTATTCCCCAACAGCTCTCACCCATGCCAGTGTGGACTCCAGGTCTTGGCTTGAATGCCGTCTTTTCTGCCTGAAGCACTTGTATGCAGCATTTGACTACTGAAACCTAACATCTATCAGCTAGCTCAGTTCCTACACCGCCTCCTGCCTACTCCATTCCACACTGACCTCCACTACTCAAATTCTGGTGACACTGCTCATCTCATGCTCTTCATTAGCTGTGCCTGTTGCCTTGAGTTATAACCTAACTGTTAACTGCACATCTGGCATCTCCGACTATACTACAGATTCTCACCAAAGACGTTACAGATTTATCAAAGTTTCTCAATGGCTTCAGCAAAAACCAGATGCCCCACAGAAATTCTGGAAATACATTGTGAAATGCAGAATAGTCTCCAGGAGGTGTTAAAGTGATAAGAGCCCTTGGGGAGAAGCTTTATTAGCAGGAGGCTAAGCTGCAGGCAGCTCACTGAGTCACCTTGTACAACTCTGCCTCAGAGAGGGAGCTTATGCTAGAAAGAAAAAAACCACTGCAGGTCATAGTGATTTCCTTCACAGGGACATATAAAGCAGTGACTTGGTAGCCTTGTGACTAAGCAATCATCAAGGGAGAGTCAGCTGTGCAAGACTTCCAAAACAAGGTTCCAGCTCTTTGAAGGAGGGAGCGGGGCATGCACAGAAGTCACTGATACTGCTGGAGGGCAAGGGAGGAAAATCCCAGGCCTGCTCCATTTCCTGGTCTGGTCTACAGCACAGAGATCCAGAAAAAAGTAAATAAGCAGTTTACTTTTCTAGTGACTACAATAATAGAGCACCTGTCATCCAAAGTCCAAAGTCTAGCCAGCACATCCCCTTCCCTGGGGCAGGCTCATGCTGAGGGTGTGTGAGGCCACAGGTTTATTTTCAAAATATTAACAGGGAGCAGCCAAAGGTGGGGTATGGTGAAAGAGAAATAAGAGATACGTAAAAAACACAAAACTTGATCTGAAGCCTTCTTCAAATCTAAAACTGCTGGAAACTAAATTTTCTAATTACGTTACATGGTGGTCTTAGTGAACCTGGATAGAGGGTGAAACTGGGGTCTGAATATTTTGGGGGTGACACTTGCTACATAGGGAGAATTATTTTGACCAGTTAGAATTTGGTGATTGTTGGCATCTGAAGTTTTTAAGGCGCTCATCAATAACATTCACCTTTTAATAGGGAAATGCGTGTGTAGATGCGTGTCAGCTTCCTCAAATGTGTTAAAGAGAAAATCATAGGCCCAAAATGGCTTCACTTGTGCTAAAGCCCATGAAACCAAACCTAGATTTAATACCTAACCTAATTGCAGTTTTGACCTTCCCCAGAAATGTAATCTTCATCAACCAGTCTGGAATTTTCTGGTCAGTACCAATGAGGTAATCTGTCATGTGGGCCCTCTCGATCCTCCCCCCCTTGCCCAGAGGCAATCTGCATGACAAAACGTTCTCTTTCCCCCCAAAAGAGATGAAGTCCTGGCCCAACATAATCCTTTCTTTTCTTTTGCTAATAACTTCCTTGCCCCACCCTCCTTCCTATAAAAATTTTCCATTTAGTGTAATATCTCAGAATATCTTTCTACTTGCTAGATGGGAGGCTGATCAATTCATGAATCATTGAATAAAGGCCAATTAGATCTTCAAATTTACTTGGTTGAAATTTTGTTTTTAACAGATTTGGTGGCAGTGACTAGACCAAAGGAGACTTCCAGCCGCTTCAGGGAAGAGAAACACAGGCATGGCAACCTGTGAATCCTTTTGAGTTCATTGTCTTTCTTGCCGTTTCCAGGGCTATTAGTAAGTTCCTCTCAGTTTGAGCTCCACTCTCTTTTTTTTTTCCTGTTTTTGAGGAAGATTAGCCCTGAGCTAACATCTGTTGCCAATCCTCCTCTTTTCTGCTGAGGAAGATCGGCCCTGGGCTAACATCCGTGCCCATCTTCCTCTTCCTCTACTTTATATGGGATGCCGCCACAGCATGGCTTGACAAGTGGTAGGTAGGTCTGCGCCAGGGATCCGAGCCTGCCAACTCCAGGCCGCCAAAGCAGAGCACACCAACTTAACCGTTATGCCACCAGGCCAGCCTGAGCCCCACTGTCTTTCTGCGTCAAGCTCCCAATCTAATTGGCTTTCAGACCACAATTCCCAGGTTTTTGAGTGGAAACCCCAGGCCTGATTCTGTCCTCAGTTTCCACGCTGGGAACTGCTGGTGACAGGTACAGTCCTCCATTTGTTTGGAATCAGTCCACAGTTCCCATTCTTTAGGGTCTGCTGGTTCAGTCCTCTCCCCAATCCCCCAGATTCCACCTAGGGAACTGTTGGTGGTTGCCAGCTGGAGTTGGACTGGGTCCAGTAAAGGCTATTGCTAATGGAGAAGTCGGAAGCCAGAAAGCTGCACACATTGGTGGGCGCAGGTCGAGCATTTAAAGTTTGTTAGAGCGCTTGCCACCTTAAGATTGACACTAGGTCACCCACCAACCTCAAGAAAATTTTTGTGCAATGAGGTACACTGTAAAGCACCCCATAATTCCCAACCCTGTGGCACATCCCTCTTAGGTATTAATATGGTTCCAAGAAACCCAAAGGCCTAGTTAAGAGAAATGGGATCCTTTATCCAAAGAGCTGAGTGCGCCACCTTCCAACACAACTGCTTATTTTATGTTTAACAACTATAGTCCTAGAAGTTGCAGATATCTAACAAGATGGCAAGATTTTACTAAAAACAAATTAGAATTACAATGTCCATTGTGGGGAAAATTCCAAACAGATAAGATAATTTAAAAAGCGCACTTAAAAGCAAAGGCTATGCAGAAGCCTCCAAAAGGTTTTGAAATTCCAAAATATCTTCATTGGAAGATTCATTGCAAAAGGCTAATGAAAAATTAAAGAGATAAAAGGTACCTAAAACAAAAGCAACAACCTAATTCTTGGGGGAATTGGAAACAACTGTCTTTGATACCAGCTCAAGACAAGGTTGACATGAAGGAAGCCATTGTAGAAAAGAAAAACTCTATTGTAACTTTGAATGACCTCTGACAAACTAACCCAGCTGGATATGCACCCTCCAGGAGGTCTAACTGCTGTGTAGATTTTACGACCCCTGCTTGTGCATGTACCTCCCAGCTGTGATAATATGATAACTTCGTTTTTTTGAGTTCTTTAGGAATGTGATGACCCCCCAAACAGAGAATCTATGCTGATAGCCATCATCAGTGAAGATTGAAAGATCTGGTATGGCACTTCTGTCTCTAACACCAGAAGGTCAACATTCCTAACCCCCTCCCCAATAATGCAATGGCCTATATAACTGCTGTAAGGTTTCGTGCCCCCTTAAGATGGTTCTTTTGGACACAAGTCGGCCATCTTCCCTCTCGCTAGCAAGCTGTAATAAAAAAGTCCTTTTTCTCCTACCACCTTGCCTCTTGACTATTGGCATGTCTTGCGGAAAGCAGAAGGCCCCACGTTGGGCGATAACATCTTTATCTTGCAAGTCTCTGCAGAGCCAAAGATGTGGCTCTAAAAGTTCAAAGTTCACCTGCCCTTTTTGCCAATCCCCCCAAAATCGCCCATTCCTCTCAAAATGCTTGAAAAGATCCAGACATTGGAAATAAAATTGTCCTGCACTTAATCTGTGCATTTGATGCAAATTTTCTATCCTCATCTTCTCTAGGAACTAAGAGCCATTCTTCGAAATGCAAACTTTAGAGAGAAGTTTTTTTTCATCAGAAGGAAAAAAAAAAGAAAGGTATTTGGAAATCGGGATAATGAAAAATCTTAAATGTCCTCTCCACAAATATTAGTAAAAACAAAAGCTGTTAAGATCTGTGTATCTGTCTCATACATGTGTCCATATAAGTATTTTGTAATTGTGAGATTTTTTTTCTACCTCTGGATGGTATTGCCAAAATTAATTTATAAAGAGCTCTATTTAGTTGGTTTGAAGGCAAACACTTGTAAGGATGGGTATTCTAAATTCTCAGAAATATAACAGAAACTAACCCAAATGCTTTTCAGGTTTACATGATCTGGGAAAATATTAGCTATTAAAACTAGTTTAAGTTCATAGTTTTATTAAAATAGGCATGTCTTTAGAATTATCAGCATTAAATATAATGCAGATAAACAACTTTTATTCTACCTGGGTTTACTAGTCAAATTTATATCGCTGTTGCAAAATTTGTCAGCAAAAAAATAACTTAGAATGATGGCTTTGTCTAATGTTTCATGAAGTTTTCATGGGTAATCTAAACATAAGTGTTGGGAGCAAATGATTTAGATAGATGTAAGTGGGATAAGAGTTTACAGACAAACTTTTTGGCAACAATTACATTTTATGGTATGCGTACTTAAAAATAGCTTCCAAAATATTTTTGGGAACTTGAAACCTTAGAGTTTTGCTAAGTTAAATGATGGAAATTCATTGACTATCTAGATCATTTCCAAATAAGATAAAATACTGAAACAATAATTGCTAAACAAGTCTAAGTTTAGTACTTTTGACCTCTTATTACAGAGAAACTAAAGATATTTGGGTTTCTAAAATTTATAAAAGGTTTTATATAATTTGCCAAGCCACAGAATGCTAATATAAAAGACAGTTCACAATTGCTTACTTCTTAGTTTTCAGGAGAAGCTAAGGCTTCTAAGGGTTAAGAATTCTAATTACTATATGTAATTAAAGCTACTAGAAATAATAATGGAAACAAATCTGTATGCAAGGAAAGTAGGATATGTTTTTTGGTTAAGAAAAGGTATGAGGTATGGAGATACATTCTTGTTAAGGGAAATGAGAGTAATTTTATGTAGACTAAAACCTTGGGTTACTTCAGAATGAGAAGGAAAAAAATGAAGGACAACTATAGACATAGAAAGTTGGGGGCCGGCCCCGTGGCTTGGTGGTTAAGTGAGCGCGCTCCGATGCTGGCGGCCCGGGTTCGGATCCCGGGCGCGCACCGAGGCACCACTTCTCTGTCCATCCTGAGGCCGAGTCCCACATACAGCAACTAGAAGGATGTGCAGCTATGGCATACAACTATCTACTGGGGCTTTGGGGGGGAAAAAAAATAAAAAAAAAAAAAGAAAGTTGGGAAGAGAGAAAAAGAGAGAGAGGGAATCTTGTGTATTCAGGCTGGCTAAAATTAAACTGCTATTGTGGGGGTTGTAAGAATGAGCTTTAAGATCAATAGTGTACTTATGTAAAACTAGAACTTAATTCTCTTTCATCTGTTAAAAAAACAAAGTTTTCTTGAACTGCTGGTCTGCTCCTCATAAGAGATTATGAAATGAAAGCAAAAGTTTTATGTTTTATCAAAATAATTTTCTGTGCTTTATCAGGTCTTTGATTACTTAAGTTAACCTAGTCTTCTCAATATTAAAAAAGCTAAGTTTTTCTCAGAACTACGTAACCTTCTACCTTTGCCTGTGAGGTCTTTAATTGTCACTGTGGTTAAATAGATAATTAAGCAATGTTTAATTGCTGATCACAGTGACCTGTGATCCTATTGGACCAAGTGTTTTAAAACCTTTGGATATCTTTGACAAACTTCCTAAAACCAAATTCTAAATGAACTCCTTTTGACTTCTAGCTAACTTTGGGATTTTTCAGAGGGTCCCTGAAACATCTCAAAGAGAGATATTAAACTAATTTGGCTTATTTAGTATCTTAAATTGCATGGGAAGCATTGTCAAATAGGCGATGCTAAACCTTCTTTGATTATATTTGTGTAGATATGTGCTTATAATTTTTATGACTTTGTGTTTAAAATATTGATGATTCTTTTTTTTTCCCCCCAGATATAAGGAAACCTTTCTTCTTTAGCTAAACTATGACTTACAGCAATTTGTTAAATTATTATAAATTTGGTAAATTCTATCTTTGTAAACAAATCTGAAAACATTTACTTTTTCTCCCTACCTGAACCCTCCAGAATTCAGAAACTCTTAAGTATTCTTTTCATGGCAATATAGTTAGTTATTTGTATAAGTTCAATAAGAACCATTCTCCTTGTAAGAGTACATAATGGGAAACAAGGGTTTTCTTATGTCCTTTGGGACCCCAATGAAAAACTGGGCAACATGTAAACAATCTTATTACTGCTATTCTCCAACCTTCTGAAATTGCTGTCATAAAAATTGAGGCTAACACTAAAAGGACTGAATCTGAATATCAGGAAAATGCCCTTGCTGACTTTCATGCAAAGGCACCAGCAACAGAATCTATTAAGATTGTGGTACATGTGGCTGAAGTCCATTCTGCTTCTGCAAAAAAACAGCCCCTCATTACCAGACATTTGCCATCCTGATGTCCCTGTAACATGGCAACAGTTTGCTCCTGAATCAGAGAAATTAAGATGGGTAAACAATGGCTATAAATTAAATGAACAATCAGGGCTATGGGAAACCCAAGACGGCTGCTTGGTTCTTCCCAGCTCCCTGGCAAACACCATTTTTTGGTTTTTGCATTTCTTCATTCACCATAGTACATTTAAAGATGACTCAAACTACAAATAGTTATTGGTGGGGAGACTCCTATAAAATTGCAAAAACAGTCTACCAGCAATGTCTTACCTGCTAGGTCCATAATCCTAAAAAAACTATTTTTGTCCCCAGAGGCCTCAAACCTCCTCCCTCTGGACCCTTTGAACACCTGCAGCTGGACTTCTTTCAACCACCACTTAGTATGGGTTTATCAATATGTTCTTGTTATTATATGTATGTTTTCTGGATGGGTTTAAGCCTCTCCTTTCCACAAGGCTGATGATCTCACAGTGGGAAAGAAACTGTTAGAAAATGTGTTTCCCACTGGGGGCATACTTTCCCTAATCTCCAGTGACCAAGGTGCTCACTTCACTGGGCAAATCGTATGAGCCCTAACGAAAACTTTGCAAACTTCTTGGAATTACCCATGTCTCTATCACTGTCAATCATCAGGCAAGGCTGAGAGAACTCACAGAATCTCCAAAATTTCTAAATGTGCCGAAGCTACTGGACTCCCCTGGCCTAAGGTATTGCCTTTGGTCTTGCTGACTGTTCACAGTACCCACCCCCCCACTCCCCGCTTTGGGAAACATAAACTCACTCCACACAAAACAGTCACCAGCAGACCAATGTCAATTGGTATACAACCTTCTGCTGATCCCTTGTTGTCTCATGCTAGTATGATCAGCTACTATAAGTCTTTAATGTCTTACGTTCAAGCCTATCATCAACAGGTTAAAGAAGCTTTCCTGAATCCCAGTTCAAAAGATCCTGCTGGTTGCATTCTAGAGCCTGGTGACTGGGTATTCTGGAAATGTCATCAGAGGAAGGCAGCCCTCGAGCCCCATTGGAAGAGACCTTACCAAATGCTCCTGACCACTGACACTGCTGCAAAACCAGAAGGCACTGAGCCCTGGATACACATCTTACAGCTAAAGAAGGCTCCACTTGACATCTGGTCCTGTACAGACGCTGGGAATCTCTGAATCAAATTGACGAGGAAGAGAAGTAGCTGACATTGAGGTAGACTGCTTCCGTCCAAGATGACAGATCAAGACTTCATACTTGAACTGAACATGAAACTCTTTCTTCTTTTCTTTTCTTTCTTTTCTCTTTCTCTTTTTCCTCTGACATTGGCCTGGAAAGGTAATGCCCTTTCTTCACCCCCACATTCCCACAGTTATCTAGATCAGATTTGTCCCTACTAGGAAATCTTACCAGCAGTACCCATCTTTGCAAGGCATTTAGGGTGACTCTTTATTTCAAGCTAGGAAATTCTCTTCTCACATGTGCTAAAAACCTGACTGACCCCTGGCTTGAATGGGCAAATGCAACAATTCCTATGAATGAATCCATTAACAGTGCCACTTTATTGGAAGTGGTTTGGGTCCCAACAAGATTTATCTCTGTCAGTGGTGGTTATCACTCTCCTTGGGGCTATGAATGCCTAGACGGCTGGCATACACGTGGGTAATGCATCTTAGGTATCTAACTGTGCCCCTAACTGTTCTAGAAAGGACCTACTAGGAGGCTTTCATGATACAGAATTCACTTCCTTTGGTAGGGCCCTAATTCCCTAGTTAGGAATAGATACAAATGGGAATATAAAAGAGACTTCTCCTTAACTCCTGAAGACATTGCAGATTCCATTGCTAAGACTATAGCTGCCCAACAAAAATCCTTAGACTCTCTGGCCAAAGTTGTTGTTGATAATAAAATAGACCTTAATTATCTTTTAGCTGAGTGAGGAGGTGTCTGTCCTATGGCCAACACCATCTGCTGTACCTGGATCAATACTCCTGGAGAAGTTGAAATTCAGTTACATAACATCACCGAGCAAGCCACTTAGTTTAAAAGGATGATTCCTTCAAAGGGTCTTTGACTCATTTGATTTCTTTGGTCTGGGTCTTGGGGACTGTGGGAGATCAGAATTTGCCACCCCAAAATGTGTCTTTGGCTTGATTACTTTTTTTTTTTTTTTTTTGTGAGGAGGACCAGCCCTGAGCTAACATCCAATGCCAATCCTCCTCTTTTTTGCTGAGGAAGACTGGCCCTGGGCTAACATCCATGCCCATCTTCCCCCACTTTATATGGGACGCCGCCACAGCATGGCCTAACAAGCGGTGCGTCGGTGCGCACCCGGGATCCGAACCGGCGAACCCCGGGCCGCCGCAGCGGAACGTGTGCACTTAACCGCTTGCGCCACCGGGCTGGCCCCTGGCTTGATTACTTTTTAAGAACAAAAGACTCAGGAAGAAACTTTGACCTTCCCTCTAACTGCCTAAAAGAATTTAAGATGGAAGTCTTGTTCAAGGAAGGAGATAATACTATAAGATAACTAGAGTATAATATAGACTAGGTGTGATAGGGAGGAACCTAGCAGGGGGCCATTTAATCAAACTCCTCTCCGTCATTGTCCCTGCAAGGCATAGTCAACATTTGTTTACCAAACATTTGCTTTTCCATCTCCATGTGAATTGTCTTCCTCCCCTTTGAAGTCCCAAATCACAACCCCCAACATTCTCCTTTGTCTTTAGCTAAAGATGGTATTGAAGGTGGTGGCTTTGGCCACTTTGGCGAGTTACTCAATTTTTCTGGGTTTCTCCCACGTATACATGTTATTAAATTTGTTTGATTTTCTCCTGTTATTCTGTCTCATGTCAATTTAATTCTTAGACCAGCCAGAAGAACCTAGAGGGCAGAGGTTCTCCCCTATTGAACAATGGCTCCAAATTACACTCCAAACATTGAGAATTATCCTGCTTATAGTCTCCCTGGTACATTGTATCCTCTCAAAAGCTTTACTTCCATGTTTGCAGCCACTGACCACCGGGGAAATGATCTCCCTAAGACTAGAATGTCAAAAAAGAAGTGAAGAAGATGGCCAACCTAAAGATTGTGAACCTGAAGCTGTGACTTGTGAGTGTCAGAGAAATTAAGCAAAAATATCATGCTTGTGAATATCACACAGAGGATCAGAAAAAGCCCTGAAAACTACAGAATGGTAGCTGAGAATGGCACTAATGTCTTAAATTTTGATCACATCTCTCAGACAAGCTGAGAGTCTGATCAAAAAGGGGAAATTGTTAAAGAGAAAACCACAGGCCCAAAATGGTGTCACTTGTGCTAAAGCCCATGATAACCAAGCCTAGATTTAATACCTACCCTAATTGCAGTTTTGACCTTCCCCAGAAAAGTAATCTTCATCAACCAGTCTGGAATTTTCTGGTCAGTACCAGTGAGATAATCTGTCATGTGGGCCCTCCCTTCTCCCCCAGAGGAAGAAGAGGCCATCTGAATGACAAAACCCTTCCCCCAAAAGAGAAGCTGTCCTGGCCCAATATAATCCTTTCTTTTCTTTTGCTAATAACCTCCTTGCCCCACCCACCTTCCTGTAAAAACCTTCCATTTTGTATAACTCCTCAGAGTATCTCTCTACTTGCTAGACAGGATGCTGCCTCATTCATGAATTATTGAATAAAGCCAATTAAGATCTTCAATTTTATTTGGCTGAAATTTTGTTTTTAACAAATGAAATCTCTTCAAACTAGCAACAACTCTGGTTCATAAGGAGATTCAAAAGCCAATGCTCAAGTTCATTTTAAATGAAGCACTCATTTTGAAGTAAGAATCTAAGTTCAACCTTTAATTTAGATGTTTTTTCATTCAGGCTAAAGATTTTATTTCTCATATTACTATCAAAAGTGATACAATCAAAGGTAAGAAACTCTTTTATATAAATAAAAGGAGAATAATTCCTATATGGCAGGACACTAACCTAAATACTTTAAGTACACATTTTCTATATGTTATTAGTTCACAAAGAATTTGGTTTAAAAACTAGAAAACATGTTTATGGCAATGATATAAAAGATTGAGCCATGTCAAAAAGCATGATTTAATAATTAAAATACATCACTTATAGCAGCCTATTCAATTTACTCATTTCAAATACACTAATATCCTATCATTGCAAAGTTCTGTAAGTTAAATTAATTGTAAAGTTCTACCAATTTAAAGATATTTTAAAAATTCAATATTAAACATTTAAAAATAATTAAGTGAACTATTTACTGAATGGCTTTTATATGTGCTCTATATTCATAAATTTAGAAAATAGAAAGACTTACCATTAACAGCTTTTTCATAATTTTTTCCTAGGTTTATTAAATTTCGTAGCCCAGGATTGAACTGTTCCACAACATTCTGACAAACAAACAAAACAAACAAATTAATAAAGTAAGCAAACGGGAGACCAAGTAATCTTTATATTTTGTCACTGCATAGCCTGGGATACCTATGTATGCTTGAGAGTACAGTCTACAAAGTCACGAATGTTTACTTAAAAATAATGAACAGCACATATTTCCTTACGGATGGAATGGGGTGCTTGCACTGGTAAGGCCTGCGTAACCCTGGCAGTTCTCCAGTTGCCCAAGGGTTGCCTAGAACCTGTTGTAAACGGAGCAAGTAGCAGACATGCCAGTCTCTACAAAGCATACCCTGAAGGAGCTGTGGGCCCAGAAGCTGATGCTCCCTTTTGGGTTTAAGTAGGTTAATGGCTATTATTATCGTGTAAAGAAACAGGTGTGCATAATCAGAACTTAATTATATGGCAGTGTTTTGGCTGTCAATCGAACAGAAATTTCCAAGAGATTTTGTTTCTACTATGTCTAATTACCAGGACAGGGTATGGGGATGGGTGCTGCTGATAGTTCTAGGACACAGGCCAGCCTGGAACCTTGTTTCTAGGTGGTCACTGGCATTTTTTCCCTAGTGATAAGTTTATTCATCTAACTATTTATGGCGTAACTACCGTATGCTAGGTCCTGTGCACACAGTAGTGGATGGGAAGACGTGTCCCCCTCATGGATTTCATGATGCCATATCTCTGCAGATGTCATGGTTTTCATTTTTAAAAGTGTCATTCCTATATCACCAGAAAGTGATAAACATAGAAACAAATGCTATGACAAGTATAAGACAGGCAATAAATTTAAAATATCCTAAATCTGAAGTACAGACAAGAAATCATTCCTATGGGGCTCTGATTTCTTGACTTAGAATACATGGTGACTAAATATATTTGTTCCACCTACAAACAACAATCTTCACAATATTAATCATTCCAGAGAGACCACTCAAGTCTCTCTATCCCCTCTCCCAAAATGTGTACCCTGTTTGTAAACAACCAGGCAACAAAAAGAATGAAAAATGACACAACATTCAAAGGGACAGATACTTGACACACATGCTCTTTGGGATAAAAAGGTTCTCCATGATAAGTTAATAGAGAGAATGTAATAACTTTTATTTTATCAAACAGTGATAAAGGCTTGTTATGGAAAACAACCCCAGCCTCAACCATTCCCCATCCCTGGCCTTACTCCCAAGAGCACTTTCAACTAAGTTTGTATTTATTACCATAGCTCTGAATAACAATCTTGATTTCTCAATTTTGGACAGTAACTACTGGCTTTCTACTACAGTAGATGAGGACTTAGCTCTCCACATCACACCAGTTTCCCTTCCCCAATCCTTCCTACATAATTAAATGGCAATTTCCTGGTAATTCAATAGTCAGGGTTTATTATGACTTTGTAAATACTGGTCTTTACAATGCAAGGAATGTACTAAGGATTATGTTTCCTTTCTTGGTACAGTCTTTTTTTGTTTCCCCTGGGATTAACGAATATCGCATTCCACCCCGACTGCCCCGAGGCTTAGTCTTCTATGTATCTAAAATTCTTCCACACGCTCCACCAGATCTAGCAGAAAACTATAATATTACTTTTCAAACATACAAAGTTGTCAGCTAATATTCCATTCCATTTTCCCCCCTGAACTTTCTCCAAGTACTCTTCGTCCTCAGTCTGGCTCTTGCTCAGTCTGGCCTGACTGTCCCTGCCACACTGTTGCCCTTGCGTGTCCTTTCTGGTCCCCTGTGGTAGAGGTCTCATTAACTGGACTCCACATCTTCCTCTTTCTTCATTCATTCCTATTTGCTGGAGATCATTCTCCAAGAATGATCTAAGAAATGATGCATTAGAGGTAAATCTGAATCCCCAAGTTTCTGAAATTATCTTTACCTTGACATTTGATTGTTATTTTGCTGGGTAGAATGTTATAGCTTGAAAGTGATTTTAAAGATATTGCTCCACTATCTTCATCCTTAATATTCAGTTTTGCTATTGAGAAGTCAGCAGTCATTTCTTCTTCCTTTGTATGTGGCTTTTTTTTTTTTTTTGGCTTGTTTATTTCTGGAAGCCTTCTCTTTATCCCTGTGTTCTCAAACTATATAATGGTCTGTTTCAGTGCAAGTACTTTATTCATTTACTTTACTAGGCACTCAACAGATCCTATCCACATAGAAAATTATGTCCTTCAGGTCTGAAAAATGTTGCTGTTTTGTTTCTGTTTCTTCATTCTTTCTGGAACTGTGATGAGAATTTCACACATTCTGGATTTATTCCCTAATCATTTTACCTTTTTTCTCTATTTTTCCACTTTTTGTTCTACATCTCTGACAGATATCCTCAACTTTACATTCCAAATCTTCTATTATGTTTTAAAAACTTTTGATATCATATTTTTAACTTGGGATCTTTCAAGTTTTTGGATTATTCCTTTTTAAAAGCATCCTGTTCTTGTTTTATTGATGCAATATCATCTCTTCCCTAAATAAATTAATTGTAGTTTTTTGGTATTTTCTTCCAGTTCTCCATATTTTCTCCTGATTATTTCTTCTCATTGCTTGGTATCTATCTGTCTTTTGTGTTGGAGGCTTTCCTCAAATGTCTGGTGATCCTTGATCGTCTGTTCATATTTAGGAATAAGGCCCTAAAACGCTGGCTGGAAGCTTGTGGGTGTGTATACGAGTGGTTTTTGACTAGTAGGCTTCATTCAGAGTGACTGGACAGCAAGTCAGCTGTAGAGAAACCCGCTACATGACAGTAACCAGGGCCACTGGGTTTCTCCAGAGAAGTTTCTAATTTCCTGTAGTTGGGTGGGGTGAGGGGGCAATCACCAGGTGGTTGGCTTTCCCATCTGGGAAGGGAGTTGAGAATCCCACAGTTTATTGAGCTGATTTTTACTGAATTCCCCTGTTTTCAGCTCTGAGCTTTACTCCCACCCACCCCTGGGTAGTGTTTCCAAGTCAAGAGCTTCTCTGATTCAATGTATCCTGAGATTAAATCTCCAGTCTGCCAGGCAGAGGGAGCTGCTGGCAGTAGTGGTGGTTGGGGTAACAAAGGGAACCTGGCAGTTTAAGCACCTTGCATAACTCCTTTTCTAGCTCCATGTCTCCCCTCCGTCCCTGCCTTCTGTGGGGCCTGCTCCTTAGCCTTTGGAGTTCTCTGGGGTGAATGGCTGAGTTCTCATCAGTACTTCTCATCAGTGGTAACTCCTCTTAAGACAGTTACCACTCCTCTGTCCATTTTCTATCACCTCAAATTTCTTCAGGCCTCTGGCAACTGATATTTCCGTTTTCAGGTCTCTACACCAAGGATTTACAGCTTTGTTGTTGTTGTTGTTGTTTTTAGTTCCTTTGCCATCATTTTAATGTATTCTTGAAAAAAAGAGAAGAAGAACACATGAGATCAATCTGCCATGCTTAACTGGAAGTCCACTCATCCTGTATTGGGATAACAGCCAGTCAGCTGTTTGAGCCTCATTCACAACCAGTAGCCATGAAGCCCCAAAGCCATGTTGACTCCCCCACTAGTCTCTCTGCAAGACAGTAAACCTCAGTAACTGATAACAGAGACCTGTAGCCACAGCTACTATTTCTATCATCTTTCCTCAATTCCCTTGTTTTGTTTTTAAGCTTTTTATTTTGAAATAGTTTAAGAGTCACAAGAAGTTGTAACAATTGTACAGAGAGTTCCCATAAATGCTTCCCTCAATGATAATTTATATAACCATAGCACATTATCAAAACCAGGAAACTGACATTTGTACACTATTAACTAAACTACAGATCTTATTTGGATTTATCAGTTTTTATATCATTCATTTCCAGGGGAGGGTGTGCATTGTTTCTATGAAATTTTATCACATGTATAGATTTGTATAACCATCACAATTATAATACAGAACTGTTCCATTAACACAAAGATCTCCCTCATGTTACCCCTTTATAGCCACATCCACCCCACCTAACTCCTGGCAACCACTGCTCTCAATCACCATAATTTTGCCATGTGAGGATGTTATATAAATGGAATTATACAGTATGTGACCTTTTGAAATTGGCTTTTTCACTCAGCACAATGCCCTTAAGAACCATCAAAGTTGCTGGGTGTATCAATAGTTTATTCCTTTTCTTTGCTAGTAGTATCCCATAGTATGAATGTATCACAGTTTATTCATTTACCTGTTGAACATTTGAGTTGTTGCCAGTTTTTGGCAATTACAAATAAACCTGATACAGACAATCATGTATAGGTTTTGCATGAACCTAAGTGATCATATCTCTAAAATAAATACCTGGGAATTCAATTACTGTTCACATGGTAGGTGTATGTTTAACTTTATAAGAAACTGCCAAACTATTTTCCAGAGTGGCTGTACCATTTTACATTCCCATCAGCAATGTATGAGATTTCAATAATTTATTAAAATCTAACAACTTATTCGAAAATGGTTACTTTCTAATAAAAAAATAAAATTTTTTTCTTCCAAATATCTCATTTAAAATTCCTATAGTAATCTTATGAGACCAAGTCTGGATGATAAGAATATAAGTTATAATATAAAAATAAAAGTATTTTTAAAATATCATTTAAAATTCTTGTAACACTCTTATGAGGCTGAGTCTGGATGGTAAGAATACAAGGAAACCAATGCAGAGCTAACTCTGTCCTCTAGCATATAAACGGTCATAAAAAGAAGCCCAAATCTGTGTTCTTTCTTAAGATTATTCTTAGTTCAGCTTATCCAAATAAGGGGAAAATATGATCTCTTGATATAATTCTTGAAACGTTTATTAAAATATCAAAAACAATGAATTAACAAGAACTTCCAAAGTTAACACCAAGCATATGCCACTATCTAAATGATTGTACTGGAAAATAAAGTTTAACTAAGACTTGAGACTACAACCAGCTTCAGAGAAAACAATACAAGAGTTTTTAAGCTGGAAAGTTCAACATATATTTCAATTCTTTATTGTTTAAGTTTAGCTACAGAAATTTTTCCCCCGGAAATTTTGGCCTCTTTGAACAGTGGAAAATCCTTTTCTACACTGGCTCTTGGCCATTAATCTAGTTCTTTTAGCTGAAGTACATGTATTTTTAAACCCAGGAACAAAAAAGCAGTGCTGCCTTTGTAGTCCACAATCTGTAAAATTTTATAGTAGCAATGGAAGTCCTGTGAATTGAATGAGTCCCACTTTTTTTTGGGGAGGACAGCAGGTGGGTCAAAGGTCATGCTTGTTAAGGTTTGTTAAGACCTGAATTGTTATAGAGCTTAAAATTTAGAGAATCACCAGTAGTAATGAACAAATCGATTTTAAGTTTGGCACTAAGAATAAAAGGTTTAAGATACCAAGTATAAAAACAAAATAAATTACAAAAGGTATTAACGGGCCAAGAAGCACTATTTTGTTACAATCAATAACAAAAACTTAGTATGTATTCCACCAGTTACTGCCTGGCAAGGAGGGTAAGTTATCAAACCAGTTTCTTTCAACCAGAGTGAGTTTTACTTCCATTCAGAGAAGAATATAGATAGTCTAGGCTAAAATAAAATGACTGGCAACACCACTGTTCTACCTGTGCTGAGTCTCATATGAAGGGGGGCTGGTTCTATCACAAAAGCTCAGCAGCATTGGGGAATTAGTGGTTAGCTATTCCAAATAAAATGATGAGGAATAGAACGCTCGGAACCTTCAGGCACTTCCCACCAGATTTCTAGCTGGTCTATCGCATGAATTTCCTTTGCCTCCTGTGAAGTTACAGGTCATAACTTTAAAACAAATTATACAACCTTATCATGGTTTTAACTTTCTCACCATTTAGATTTTTGTTTCATTTTCGAAAAATCATTACCTTTCCCAGTATGGAACTACAGACTATTAAGCAGAAATCAATACAATTAATTATGACTAGCCAGATAGTTAAACTGAGCTGACTCTACATTTCTAAGAACTGGTTTCTCTTTCCGTTTCTTTTTCCAGTTCTCTACATGACCAAGGACAAATTATTTGATATTTCAGGGGTTTATTTTTCTAAGTTAAAAAATGGGGGTAATATTTATACTGGAATAAGTTTTAAAAGTGGTTTAAGAATCTCTAAATAGTTTTATAACTTGATTCAGGTAATGTATGGCTCCTTGACATTTGATATTATTTTATTCTATACAATCTCATATAAATTAATCTAGCAATATCACAAATGCTTAAACCAATCAAGGCACATTCTAATTTCACATGACAAGAATATCTGTTAATAAGGGTTAAGTGTTTGAGAATATTTCTAGATAGACGTCATTTGTAGAAAAATCTCGCTTCTTCCTTCCTCGTGTTGTTAGAAGTTGCTGTTCCTAGACGAACATCATCAAAACTTGATTACGTCCCCTGCCTTAAGGGAAAGTATTAGTGAATAAATCTGGCAAAAAGGCAGCTGCTTGTGGGGCTAACAGATGGTCAGAAGAGTCATATTTTTCATACCCATCTTGAACGGGGAGCAGAAGCCAAGTAAAAGAAAATTAGACAACTGAGATGTTTTTTGTTTGAAGTATTAAGTCAGAGCAGAAATACTCGTATTCAAATATATAAACACATAAAAATGCTTCCCATCAGTCAAATGCGAACAATGTTTTGGCTCCTCTTCAGTCTGTATTATCTATCTATGCTACTAACATCGACCTGTATTGTGTATCAATTTGTATTATCTATAATTTGTAACACGCCATCCCAGTAGCAATGGGTCTTAGGGGGTGAGGGGACACAGCATGAAAAAAACTTTGGCCTTGAATCCTTGGGCAAATCACATCCCACATTGCTGAGCCTCAGTCTCCTCTATAAAATGGAAATAATAATAATTTCCACCTCATGAGGGTATGAGGATTCAATGAGATAATAACTAATATTTACAGAGCACTTATTATGTGCTCTTCAAAGCACTTGACACAGTGCATGCTGAATCAATCGCAGTAATTAATATTGCAAGACAAAAGCTCTAAAATACTACTCAACTCTTCAAATGTCTCCAGGTACCTCCATTTCCTCTCCGTAACATGAAAACAAATGATACTGGCACTTCTACCTCAAAGTGTCACGTCTGGATGAGAGAGACCATGAATACAAAACCCTCTAGAGAAGCGTGTGGTACAAAGGAAATCGAAGGTGTTATCATTATCTGCTTTATTCAGTTGAAAACATTTTATTCCTTTTTTCCATTTGAGATACATTTTGATGTTTATGGAGTGCTACTATGTTTCAGGCTCTATGACTAGCACTTTACATGGGTTTTTCTCATTAGATCCTAATACTGCGATTATTATCATCCCTATTTTACAAATGAGACACTAAAACTTTGAGATGTTAAATTCAAAAATTTTGCTGAAGTTTCCACAGGCAGCAAGCGCTGGAGTCAGGCCTTGGCAGCCTCTCTACTAACCTTTGCACTCATCCCTCAGGCCTCAGTACAAGTTCCTTGAAGTAAATTGTGTGAGACGAAAATGCTTTTATGATGGAGCACTATTTTAGTGTGAGAAATTATGGGAGTCTCTACAGTATTTTCCTTTTCTTTTTAGAAGCTTTCTTATAACTTACTCCTGATTTTTGATGAATATAATTAATCTTCTAATAATATCACAATATGGAGCAATTCTACCCAAGCAAATGAATATTTCTGACCTTCTCCTTTTCTTTCCCTTAAAAAAAAAGGGAAAGAAAAAGAAAACGAAGATTCCACAACTACTTGTAGTCCTCACAAGAATTAATAATGGTTAACACTGTTATATATTGATTTCCTTTGCTGAAAAAGAATTAAAACATTACAGAACTACATTACAAAACCACAGGATGCTTTAACCACCTCCTCCAAGTCTCACATCTCTTTTTTCCTCCCCAGAGGGACCTGCTAATTATGACTGCTGTTAACTTTCTAACTCATATTTTATACTTTTCCACACGTATATTTAGTCATGATTGATATATAATTTTGCTTTGTGCAATTAATAAAATAAATG
This sequence comes from Diceros bicornis minor, assembly GCF_020826845.1. Classification (NCBI taxonomy): domain Eukaryota; kingdom Metazoa; phylum Chordata; class Mammalia; order Perissodactyla; family Rhinocerotidae; genus Diceros; species Diceros bicornis. Next base: position 8,109,717 of record NC_080765.1, on the reverse strand, counting down.
GTATCATATAATACATTTCACTCACATTTTTTTTTTTCAGTGAGGAAGACTGGCCCTAAGCTAACGTCTGTTATCAATCTTCCTCTTTTTGCTTGAGGAAGATTGTCTCTGAGCTAACATCTGTGCCCATCCTCCTCTTATTTTTTCTGTGGGATGTCACCACAGCATGGCTTGACGAGCAGTATGTAGGTTCGCACCTGGGAGCCGAACCCGCGAACACCAGGCCTCTGAAGCAGAGCACTCGAACCTAACCACTATGCCACTGGACTGGCCCCTACATCTTACTTTTTTTATTCAGTATTATGCTTCTGAGCCCTGTCCACCTTGATATATATTGACTGAGTTTATCCCTATTTAACTTCTCTACAGTACCCCTTTGTAATGGTAAGTTGCATGTGTCTGCGTGGCTAGGCTGCAGTACCCAGTCAATTAAACACTAATTTAGGTGTTGTTCCAAATGAATTTTGTGGACATGGTTAACATATACGACCAGTTTAGTTTAAGTAAAAGAGATTACCATCAATAATCTCAGTGGGCTTCATTTAATGAGTTGAAAGGCTTTAAGAATAAAACTGAGGTTTCCCTGAGGAAGCTGATATTCTGCTCTCAGACTGCTGTGTCAGCTTCCAGTCTGCCAGCTTGCCCTACAGATTTCAGACTTCCCAGGCCCCCATAATCGCATAAACCAATTTCTTGATTTCCTCTACTGAGTGACATGTAGATGGCTTACAAGTTTTTGCTAATACTAACTATGTGGCAAGGGATTGTACATGTCTCCTTGTATACACAGGTGAGACTTTACCTAGAAATAGAATTGCTGGCCATATGATACCATTGCTGGGTATGATAGATCTTTCAATTTTTGTTGATGTCTTAATAGTTTATAACATGAAATTTTGGTTGTACATTTTTGTCTATCACCATATACATGTCTCCCTTTACCCCTTGTGCCCACCCCCCACCCCCTTTGCCCCTGTTAACCACAATACAGTTCTTTCTGACCATGTGTTGGTTTATATTCCACATATGAGTGAAACCATGCAGTGTTTGTCTTTCTCTTTCTGGCTTATTTCACTTAACATAATACCCTCCAGGTCGACCCATCCACGTTGTTGCAAATGGGACAATTTTGTCTTTTTTATGGCTGAGTAGTATTCCATTGTATATATCTATATACCACATTTTCTTGATCCAATCATCAGTCGAGGGACACTTAGGTTGCTTCCGCTTCTTGGCTATAGTGAATAATGCTGCAATGAACATAGGGGTACATAAGCCTCTTTGGATTGTTGATTTCAGGTTCATTGGATATTTCCCAGTAGTGGGATAGCTGGATCATAGGGTATTCTATTTTTAATTTTTGGAGGAATCTCCATACTGTTTTCTATAGAGGCTGCACCAGTTTGCATTCCCACCAGCTGTGTATGAGGGTTTCCATTTCCCCACATCCTCTCCAACATTTGTTGTTTTTTGTCTTGGTGATTATAGCCATTCTAACGGGTGTAAGGTGATATCTAAGTGTTGTTTTGATTTGCATTTCCCTGATGATTAGTGATGTTGAACACCTTTTCATATGCCTATTGGCCATCTGTATATCTTCTTTGGAGAAGTGTCTGTTCATTTCCTCTGCCCATTTTTTGATCGGGTTGTTTGTTTTTCTGTTGTTCAGTTGTGTGAGTTCTTTATATATTATGGAGATTAATCCCTTGTCAGATATATGTTTTGCAAATATTTTCTCCCAGCTGGTGGGTTGTCTATTCATTTTGATCCCGGTTTCATTTGTCTTGTAGAAGCTCTTTAATCTGATGAAGTCCCACTTGTTTATTTTTTCTTTAGTTTCCCTAGTCTGACTAGGCATGGCATCTGAAAAGATTCCCTTATGACCAATGTCAACTAGTGTCTTGCCTATATTTTCTTCTATGAGTTTTATAGTTTCAGGTCTCAACTTCAGGTCTTTGATCCATTTTGAGTTAATTTTTGCAAAGGGCGATAGCAGATGGTCCACTTTCATTCTTATGCATGTGGCTGTCCAGTTTTCCCAACACCATTTATTGAAGAGACTTTCTTTTCTCCATTGTATGTTCTTAGCTCCTTTGTCGAAAATTAGCTGACCGTATATGTGTGGTTTTATTTCTGGGCTTTCAATTCTGTTCCATTGATCTGTGTGTCTGTTTTTGTACCAGTACCATGCTGTTTTGATTACCACTGCTTTGTAGTATGTTTTGAAATCAGGAATTGCGGTGCCTCCAGCTTTGTTCTTTTTTCTTAGGATTGCTTTAGCTATTTGGGGTCTTTTGTTGCCCCAAATGAATTTTAGTATTCTTTTTTCTATTTCCATGAAGAATGTAATTGGGATTCTGATTGGGATTGCGTTGAATCTGTAGATTGCTTTAGGTAATACAGACATTTTAACTATGTTTATTCTTCCAATCCATGTGCATGGGATATCTTTCCATTTCTTTATGTCATTATATGATAGATCTTTCAATTTTGTTAGATACTGCCAAATACTTTGGAGAACGCAGCTGCAGCAATTTGTGCTCCCACAACCACTGTATGAAAGTACTGTTTTACCACACTCTCACCACTACACCAAGTAGTGTTGTAGTAGATACTTTTTGCCTATCTGATAAATAAAAAACAATACTTTTTTTAAGTACCATAAACTGTTTCCCTTCTCAGCATTAAAAAAGTACACATGATTGGAAACATCTAAGCAGGGGAAGAGAAACAATGAAAGGTGGTTTACTAGTATATTATAATGGTTTTATCCTCAGTTCTCACGTCTATCATAGATTAATGTCATCAGTGATTTTTGTCCTTTTAACAACAGGGTAGGAGGAGGCACCAAAAGCCTGAATATTTCCTGCAAACAAGTAGATTTGGGCTGTGGCCGCCCCTCCCAAGCACCCAATCACTGTGCTCCAGGCACAATGGCCTCTGGGATATTCTCTGAACAGGCCAAATCCATTCCTACCACAGGGATTTTGTACTTACTTTCCTGCGTCAAGGCTCTTCTCCTGGATACCCATCCACCTGGGTCTCAGCTCCAAACATCTCAGAGACACCTTCTTCAACCCTTCTCCTCCCATGGATGGTAGCACCTCCAGCCTCCCCCTCTCCAGCTCTGTTCCTTGCTTCTCCAAAAGGCTTGTCACTACCTCACATGGAATAACCTATCTGTTTACTCTGTCTCCTTAGTAGGAACTGCATGTAAATTAAAGCCAAGGACCACTGTACCTCCAGCCCCAATCACAGTGCCTCCAGCCCCAATCACAGTGCCTGGACCATCTAATGCCCAAAGTGTACTCCAGCAGCAGCAGTTTTTGAATTTTTTTATTATTATCTAAGAGATGTATTTGTTCATGGGTGAATCAGCTGTGTGATGTGCCTTCAGCTCATCTGAACACACTACCAGAGACACAATGACCCAGTGGGCCAATTAGCCATGAAAATAGGGAGTGAGGTAATGGGGCCACTGCTTGCAACTTCATTAGCTCAAAGTAACAGCTCCAACCGAGGGTTGAAAGAGCAGCAAGCCTCTTCCCTCTACCTACTAAGTCATAATAGGCTTATAAAATCTGAAAATGCCAGGGCTTTCCTTGTTCATTTTGCTTCCCAATCCTATGTTTTTCCAAAAGTTGATACTTAAATTATTTTTTAAGTATTAGGCAGTAATGTGGCTCTTCAAAAAATACCTTGTTGGAAATAACCCAAATGTCCATCAACTGGTGAACAGAAGAACAAATGTGGTACATCCATAAATGGAATATTATTCAGCCATTAAGAGGAACAAAGTACTAATACATGCTACAACATGGATGAAATCCATTATGCTAAGTGAAGGAAGCCAGTCACAAAAGACCATATATTATATGATTCCATTTATATGAAATATAGAAAAGACAAATCTATCAAGACTGAAAATATAGCGATTGCCTGGGATTGGGGGTGAGAAGGAGAAATGACAGCAAATGGGCACAAAGTACTTTTTTTCGGATGATGGAAATGTTACAAAATGGGACTGTGGTGATGGTTGCACAATTCTGTAAATTTACTAAAAAATCACTGAATTGTACACTTAAAAGCATGGAATTTTATAATTTATAAATTACACCTCAATAAAGCTATTTAAAAAAAGAAATAAAAACAGCAACAACAAAAACCCTTGAAAACACCAATGCATAAAGATACATGCACCCCTGTGTTTATTGCAGCATTATTCACATTAGCCAAGACTTGGAAGCAACCTAAGTGCCCATTAAGGGACGAATGGATAAAGAAGATGTGGTATATATACACAATGGAATACTACTCAGCCATAAGAAACGATGAAATCCAGCCATTTGTGACAACATGGATGGACATTGAGAGTATTATGCAAAGTGAAATAAGTCAGAGGGAGAAGGTCAAATACCGTATGATTTCCCTCATTCAGTAGTAGATAATAACAACAACAAACAAACACATAGAGACAGAGATTGGATTGGTGGTTACCAGCGGGGAAGGGGGGAGGAAGGGGGGAGGAAGGAGGGCGAAAGGGATAATTCGGCACGTGTGTGTGGTGATGGGTTGTATTAGTATTTAAGTGGTGAACATGATGTAATCTATGCAGAAATAGAAGTACAATGATGTACACCTGAAATTTATACAATGTTATAAACCAATGTTACTGCAATAAACAAAAAATTAAAACAACAACAACAACAACAAAAAACGCTTGACTTTTCTTAAAATTCCAGGCTGCTAAGGATTCAGGCTTTAAATCCTCAATGCTACGGAATGCCACAAGCTCTGTGTCTTTGCTCATTCTTTGGTTGTTTCTAACCAGCCTGCCCACAGAAGAGCCAGACGTATTGAGATGCAGGTCATCCACTGTCCTTTGTAAACACTGGTTCAGGACCAGCTGGAAAACTGCTACTGGTCTGCAGAGCGTTTATGCCCATGTAGCTGTTTGTAGCAACCTCCCCTCCTAGGGTGAAAATCAATTAGATACATTAGTAGAAAAAGATAACCCGGCTATTTTGAGACAAATCTCCTGCTGGATTAGCAGTCTTCTTTCCAGCTATGATTGGAGAAGGAGTTTGGCAAATGTTTCTCTAGGCAAAAAATTCTTACTGTGTCTTTCTATAAGAATAGTTTCATAGAAAATCTCAGCCAACAGAGCAAACTCTCTGTGAAACTTTCACTATGATTCAAACGTTGTTTTGCCTTCGTTCTTCCTTTACTTTCTTCATTCATAATCCAGGCTTTGGTTTATAAAGAATTATTTCTGCAAAAGTGGTGCTTCAGAGTGCAAAGGGCATTCTAGAAATGAAACCATGAAGCCCACAGGGTTACATGGCTCCATCCCTCACAACACAAATTGAGTACAAGAAGCCACTGGGCCAGCAAAGCACAGGGCCACCTCTTTGGGCTTAGCCTTTCCTAGAAGAATGTTCCCAGAGAGTTCTGAGAGCACTTCAGATCCCCAGCTCCTTAAGAATCAACCAAGTGATGAGAACACCAGTGTAATAATCATCCAGAAAGGTATATATTGCTACCTATTAACACACATTACTAGAAGCAATCACATCTTCACGACCTTCTATTTCACTGTTTAAACAAACAGATTTCTGTGACAAACTCTACTTTCCCTATTCACTACTCACTTAGGCAGCAAGAATCATTCTGAAGCAAAAGCACAATTAAGGAAAACAAAAAGGTCCCAATACACTGGTGGGAGAAAGTAAGAAGTGTGTTCTATAGCTGTTCAAACCTTTTGGATGAAATTATCAAATCTGTCTAGAAAATTAAGTCCAAGAGCTATCCCACCCAGTAAAGTAGCGTAAGAATCTAAGTTTTCAATTTTTGTTTTTTTAAAAATTGTGGAGGGAGAACCCTGTTACAAGCAATCTGAGTTGATAACCATCTGATAAAGTAATTTGAAAAAAAAAATAATGGTCTGAATCCAGTTCAACACTAGAAAGTTTCATTCTATTTTAAACAGACAAAAGTTTTATATTTGTCTGTGGGTAGAATCATTTGAAACCACTCACTGTTCCTTGTAGTTTAAGTGTAGGTGATTATTCTGGGTTCAAGGTTCAGCGGATGCTTTAACTCCCTCTCTTGGCAATGCCAAGAAAGCTTTCAATTAGCACGCTATCAGACTTTGTAACAATGTCTGGCCCACACCGGCCTCCATTGGACAGAGAATTTGGGGACCCTGCCCCAGAATTCAAGCAACTTTTGGACACTGAAGTTCAGAGGGAGTAGTCCCTATGAAATTGAAGTAAAAACCACTTCTTGAAATTCCAACTATGATAATAGCAGTATCCATTTTTGCTTGGTTTGTAGAGGAACATGTTCATGTTTGAAAGAACGGAAGTAAAATCATTTCTATAGCTACAGTACTAGGATGATCAGTACATAACACAACTTTCAAAATGTGCCTGTTTTCTGGTATTTTCCTGTGTGTGTGTGTGTGTGTGTGTGTGTGTGTGTCAGAGAGAGAGAGAGAGGAAGGGAGGGAGAGGGAGGGGGAGGGAGAGGAGGGAGGGAGAGAGAGGGAGGGAGAGGGAGGGGGAGGAAGAGGGAGGGGGAGGGGAGGGAGGGGGAGGGGAGGGAGAGGGAGAGGGAGGGAGGAGGAGAGGGAGAGAGAGGGAGTGGGAGGGGGAGGGAAGTAGAGGTAGGAAGAGGGAGGGGGAGAGGGAGGAGGAGGAGGGAGAGGGAGAAGGAGGGAGAGAGAGGGAGGGAGGGGGAGGGAGGGAGAGAGAGGGAGGGGAGGGAGAGGGAGGGGGAGGGAGGGGGAGGGGGAGGGAAAGGGAGAAGGAGGGAGGAGGAGGGAGGGGGAGGGGGGACGGAGGGAAAGAGGAGGAGAGAGGGAGAGATCGATCATGGCAAGTACTAGATAACATGTGGGGCTGGCCCAGTGGCCTGGTGGTTGGGTTTGGCATGCTCCACTTCAATGGTCCAGGTTCGCAGGTTCGGATCCTGGGCGCGGACCTACACCACTCATCGCCGGTGCTGTGGCAGTGACCCACATACAAAATGGAGGAATATCGGCACAGATGTTAGCTCAAGGTGAATCTTCAAGCAAAATGAGGAAGACTGGCAACAGATGTTAGCTCAGGGCAAATCTTCCTCAAAAAAAAACAAAACAAACGTATATTTATGTTTCATTCCACTAACTCTGTGAAGTCCTGTTCACATTTGGGCCTTTGAAACAACTATACATTTGTTCATTCTTTACTACATACCTACAGTGAGCCCAGCCTTATGCTGGATGTAGAGAACACAAAGGTGAATGAGGAAAGGGCTCCAGCCCTTGAAAATGCATGGTCTAATAGAAAGATAGATATGAAAAAATACCAAGGCAATCCAGATTGACATGGCAAAAATAAGAAATGCAAACATCTTTAATATTACTTAGAAATATATAACTTTATCACAGATCAATGGCATATATTAAGGAAACAGTAATTGATTAGTTACTGGGTTTTAAATAGCTGTCAACAGATGTAAACCTAGAAGGCCACAGAGTGCATTACACCATTTGGTTAAGTGTTCTTTCCTGCCTCAATTGTTTTAAAAGGCATGTGTTGGAATAAAAAGCAAGCAATGAATTTACAGGAAAGAATGTCTCATATGCTGGGTCACATTTGTTTAGAAAGCCCCAAAATACTTAACAGGTAACAGAAACTTTACCAGATCAAAGTAAATTATTGATTTCATATAGCAAGTGACATTCTTTTTTTTAGTTTACTAGTTCTTTCCAAATGCCACTCTTATAATAGTATCTGGAATAATTCTAGTGAACTTCCTTAAACCAGACCCTGTGAGATGGATCATTCTGCTTTGCTTTAAAATCGCAGCCCTTGCAATCTGAGAAATATTGTTCAAAAACCCAAAATAAGTTTAAAAAAGTTCAAGTTTGTTATTTATCAGATACCAATAAGGGAAATCAAAACTTCTAAAGTTCTTTTTTTGTTTGTTTCTCATCTACTTCTCTCATACATCCAACTTTCCAAAGACTTCTTATAATTGCCTAAAAAACTCCTCTTGACTTTAACCTGCACATACAGTATACTAATCTTTTCCTCCTTTCTTCTAATACTGCAACAAAACAAAGTCCAAAGAACTGAATTGGTAAAGGCAGGACTCCTCTGGAAGTGGATACTGCCCCCAGTATCATCCTCCCCAGACTGATGATACTGGGAGCAGGCCAAGGTGGAGGGAAAGGCTAGAGATACTAAAACCTGGGCATTGTTGTCTGGTCATAAGCTATAAACTCTAGAAAAGCACATCTCTGTCTTTTCTCCAGTGTGGGTCCCAGTGCTGACCACAGTGCTTGGTGCAGCTGTGGTGCATAAGAAAATAGTTGCTGAAAGAATGAATGCAGGTGGTAAGCTTGGCACATACGTAACGGATGCGCAAAACATGGTAGCTATTGTTATTAGCGCTATCTCAGTCCCACTGGCCATGGAATAGGTGAGGATTTTAGTTACAACTGCGTGATAAGCATAGATCTTCACTATTTATTCGACAAATATTTTTAAGTTCTTACTGTGTATCAGCACAACAAGGGATTAAAAAAACCCTCAAGGAGTGTATAGCTCATTGACAGAAAAATTCATGCCAATAACTTCAACATTATTCTTTTATTAAATATTTACTCACCTCTGCCTATGTGTCCGTCACTCTACTAGATACTGCAGATGAGCAGTAAACAAAACAGATGAAAATCAATGCTCTTATGGTGGTTACAGTCTAGTAAACACACGCTATCACTGCTAACAGACTGTGCTAAGAGCTTTCATGTATTATGTTTAATCTTCACAACCATATGAGGTGGGTACTATTATCACCCTTATTTATAGATGAGAAAATTAAAGCACAAGGTCAAATGGAGGAATATGACATTATTAAGTACATACAAAAATCTGAGATAACACAAAGGATGGATTGGTTAGCTGAAGAAGTCATCTTCTCAAGGGGCACAACAATTGGACTGTCATATAAGAACAATGTTTTGCATGTTTAAAGGGTGTTTACACACTTAGAAATATATTGTACTGTCAGACATAGCTGATGTCCTGCACCCGGAGCTTCTCCAAGTGTAAGATGAAGCCCATGGTAAAACACACCTTTTGGTCAATTAAAACCATTAAAGTTTTAAACAACAACAAAAAAAATTGCAGAGGCCAGCCTGGTGGCGTAGTGGTTAAGTTCGTTCCCTCTGCTTTGGCGGCCCGGGGTTCGCGGGTTTGGATCCTGGGCATGGACTGACACACCACTTGTCAAGCCATGCTGTGGCGGCGTCCCATATAAAGTAGAGGAAGATGGGCATGGATGTTAGCCCAGGGCCAATCTTCCTCAGCAAAAACAGGAGGATTGGCAATGGATGTTAGCTCAGGGCTAATCTTCCTAGAAAAAAGGAAGGAAGGGAGGGAGGGAGGGAGGGAGGGAGGAAAGGAGGGAGGGAGGGATCGCAGGACTTAAGTATAAGGAATTATCATTGTAATTTTCCTAATTTTCTTTTGCCGCTTGAGTTTTTGTGGCCAGAAATGAATTGGTCTGTCAGCGTAGGTCTCAGCATCTGTATCGGACAGGCATATGACGGTGACCAGGGTTGTCTCATGTACTTCTCTACCCTCCACAGACAGGCTGGAGCTTCCCTCCTCCTAACTCAGGAGGGGGCTGCTCTGTCCCAAAGGTCAAAGAGAAGCACTTAGGGTGGCTGGTAGTTGGACTGGTCATCTGAGATCTGTTCTGACCCCCAACCCCAATCTTTTTCATGTTTATTCTAGGCAATGTGTTCTGATCATCTGAACTTTCATCCCTACTTACCTGGACAGGCTGTTACTACCACTTCTGTACCTTTTCTTGTCCTTGTAATTACTGCTTTTGTACCTTTCAAGGATACAGCCGCACCTTGAAAGGGATCAGCTGCTTGCAACATCAGGAATAAGACTCTTAAAAGACAGTTGTAAAAACTGGAATTTGGGTATCCTCAGTTTTGTTGAATTCTTTTTCTGTTGCATTTATAGTCTCAGGTTAGTAAGTGTTAAAAACCTACTCCTTTAAGTAAAAAATGAGAGAAAAACATTAAGATTTTAAATTAGGCTTATGTTTAAAAGATTAATTTGTGGGGCCGGCCCGGTGGCACAAGAGGTTAACTGCACGCGCTTCGCTGCTGTGGCCCGGGGTTCGCCGGTTGGGATCCCAGGCATGCACCGACGCACTGGTTGTCGAGCCATGCTGTGGCAGCAACCCATTTAAAGAAGAGGAAGATGGGCACAGATGTTAGCTCAGGGCTGATCTTCCTCACAAAATCAAAAAAAAAAAAAAAAAGATTAATTTGCAAAACAGGCAGAAAATGGCACATTTTAGCTTAGTTTTTAAAACTTTTTATCCATTAAAATGTAATATATTGATCTCTGCTCTTTTTTTTTTAATAGCTTAAACATTATAAAAGTAATCTACTCAAAGAAAATTCCAGAAGGTAGAATATAAGTGAGAAGTCAGTCTCCCTCCCTCCCCACCCTAGAGTTAACCACTGCTGTCCTTTGATATTTTTAGTGAAGGAATTGCTATTGCTTAGGGACTTTTTAACCTCCAAAGTACCGTATAAATAAAAGCAGTTTAAGCAACAAACCCGAGGGCATCTTCACTCACCTGCTGTTCTCTCTAAAGCACACGCAACTCTAGGAGGCTGTGAGCGATCAGTTAGATCTCTGAGGGGTGCTCATTTATTTTGCTCCCTATATGGGAACACATTCTGGTAATATTTTTCATTTATTTTTGAATGAGAGAGAAGCCAGAAACATTTTATCTCATTTACACAAGTCTCACCTTTACTCGCAAAGATTTGAGGCAGCTGTTACAACCAGAACACAGTCCCTAAAATAATGATAAACCAGAAAGACAGACTCGAGGTCTGGAAAACAAAAGTAGAAGTATAAAATCAAGCCTGAGGAAAATAAGAACAAAAGTATACAGGCCTGAAGAGCCACAGAGCTATAATTACTCTGTATACATTGACAAATACAAAGTTTATGGGGGGAATTATGCCCAACAGTGGTAGACATGAAATCTCAGGTGTGCTCCTGGCCAATGTCCATAAGTTACTATATCTAATAGGTATACACACTTTACTACTGTTCAAAAAAAAAAAAAAAAGCCCTCTACGGGTTATAAAAAAGAAAATGGTTTTAAAAGACCTACTTAATTGGCTGGGGTTCAGGAAAGGTGCATTCTCACACAAGCAGATTACAGCATAATTTGGGGCATGTTTTCTGGAGGGCATTTTGCAATGTGTAGCAAATATGCTTTAAAATGTACCTGCCTTTCGACCCATAGCTCCCTTCCGGGTATTTAGCTTAAGGAAAACATCATGGCTGTGTGCAAAAGCTTTAGCTGCAATGATGCTGACTGCAGGGCTTTAATAGCAAAGTATCAGTGACAATCTTACATCCCATAACAGGGGACTGGATCAATAAATTATAATGGAGAATGGAGTACTGTGGAGTCATCAAAATGATGAAGCACAGAACACTGACTGACGTGGAAAGACGTACTGGAAAATACTAGACAGAGTGACAATAAGAGTTAACAGTGTTATCTCTGGGTTGTGGGATTCTGGGTGACTTTTACTTTCAGTGTAAATACTCATAGAAATTTTGGAACTTTTCTGGTATCAGAGAAAAATACAGTTTAAAAAAGCCTCTGATTGGGCCGGCCCTGTGGCTTAGCGGTTAAGTGCGCACGCTCCACTGCTGGCGGCCCGGGTTCGGATCCTGGGCACGCACCAACGCACGGCTTCTCCGGCCATGCTGAGGCCGCGTCCCACATACAGCAACTAGAAGGCTGTGCACCTATGACACACAACTATCTACTGGGGCTTTGGGGGTGGGGGGGAAGCCTCTGACATTAAAACCAACATACACGCACACACATAAATAACTAAAATATGAATGATTGTGGGAAACCCTGAGAAGTATAATTTGGGGGACTTGTTCTCAAGTATGTACAATCTAAGTGGGGAGAAGACTCAAATTAAAAATAACATTTCTTTTAGAAAGCACTAGTCTTAAAACTTCTTGATTCAACTGTAACTCATTGAAATTCTTTTTAAAAATCAGTCTACTGTGCCTGCAACAGTAAAGTAGGGGCATTTTCAAGAAAAGTCACACAAAAAGGGAAAGGTACTTTCTTTCTTTTTTTTTTTTTTTGTGAGGAAGATCAGCCCTGAGCTAACATCCATGCTAATCCTCCTCTTTTTGCTGAGGAAGACCGGCTCTGAGCTAACATCTATTGCCAATCCTCCTCCTTTTTTTTTTTCCCCAAAGCCCCAGTAGATAGTTGTATGTCATAGTTGCACATCCTTCTAGTTGCTGTATGTGGGATGCGGCCTCAGCATGGCCAGAGAAGCGGTACGTCGGTGCGTGCCCGGGATGCGAACCCTGGGCCACCAGTGGTGGAGCGCGTGCACTTAACTGCTAAGCCATGGGGCCAGCCCCGAAAGGTACTTTCATTAATACTCAATTAACAAGAAGATTCAATTAACCATATCTCTGCACCCATTCCCAGCATTCCAGTTTGTTTAAATATGGCTCATCTATGCCTCCAACACCCCTTACACAATAAAAACTTTTTTGTGTGTGTGAGGAAGATCGGCCCTGAGCTAACATCTGCCAATCCTCCTCTTTTTGCTGAGGAAGACTGGCCCTGGGCTAACATCTATGCCCATCTTCCTCCACTTTATATGGGATGCCACCACAGCATGGTTTGACAAGCGGTGCGTTGGTGCGCGCACGGGATCCGAACCGGCGAACCCTGGGCCGCTGCAGCAGAGCGCGCACACTTAACTGCTTATGCCACCGGGCCGGCCCCCACAATGAAAACTTTTGATGTGTTCAGCTGTAATAGTTGTAGAGTCTAATCTACTGAATACCACAACTGTATGGTCTCTCTCAGACCCACGTTCCCTAGGTCCTGGTTCTGTCTTCTGACATTAAGTAACCCCTATGGAGATCAGGCTCCTGCTGAGGTTAGAGAAGTCTAAGCAGCAACCCTGGGGCAAACAGTTTCTTTTGTTTTGTTTTTAATTTAAAAATTTTATTTGCATATATCCATCAGAGTGGCCAAAATTAAAAGGAAGGAAAATATCAACTGTTGGCCTGGATATAAATCAAGTGGAACTCTCATACACTGCTGGTGGAAAGGTCAACTGGTACAACCACTTTGGAAAACTGCTTGGCAGTTTCTACCAAAGCTAAATATTCCAAATACCTTATAACACAGCAAATCCACTCCTAACTATATACCCAAGAGAAATGAGGGCCTATGCCCATCAGACATGTACTAAAATGTTCATAGCAGTGCTATTCATAATATCCTGGAGTAGTCTGAAAACAAGCCGACTGCCTCCTCAAGAGAAGAACAGATAAATTGTGATATATTCACAGTGGAATACTACACAGTAAAAAGAATGAACTAACTACAATTACCCCCACATGGATGAATCTGACAAACACATTAGGTGAAAGAAGGCAGACAAAAAATAGGCCAAACTAATTAGTGCTGTTGGAAGATAGGAGAGTAGTGACCTTGGAGGGGGTGTAGTGACTGGAAGGCAGCACGAAAGGGAGGTCAGGGGTGCTGGTCATGGTCTGCTTTTTCATCTGGGTGCTGGTTACACAGGTGTGTTCAGTTTGCGACAATTTAGTGAGCTATATACAGTAGCCCCCACTTACCCGAGGTTTCGCTTTCCACGGTTTCAGTTACCAGTGGTCAACTGGAGTCCAAAAATATTCAATGGAAAATTCCAGAAATAAACAATTCATAAGTTTTAAATTGAGTGCTGTTCTGAGTAGCATGATGAAATCTCACGCTGGCCCAGCCCAGGATGCGAATCATCCCTTTGTCCAGCATATCCATGCTGTATATGCTACCTGCCCATTAGTCACTTACTAGCCATCTTGGGTATCAGATCAACTGTCTAGGTACTGCAGTGCTTGTGTTCAAGTAATCCTTATTTTACTTAACAATGGCCTCAAAGAGCAAGAGTAGTGATGCCGGTAATTCCCATATGCCAAAGAGAAACTGTAAAGTGCTTCCATTAAGCAAAAAGGTTAAAGTTCTTGACTTAAGAAAAAAAATAGTATGCTGAGGTTGCTAAGATCTATGGTAAGAACAAATCCTCTATCGTGAAAGTGTGAAGAAGGAAAAATAAATTTGTGCGAGTTTTGCTGTCATACCTCAAACATATATGTATAGGAAAACATAGTATATACAGTGTTCAGTACTATCCTCGGTTTCAGGCATCCATTGGGGGGTCTTCCAACATATCCTGGATGGGTAAGGGGGCCTACTGTACACCTAAGCACATCTTTCTGTATGTATATTACAGTTCAATAAAAAGTTTTAGAAACAAATAAAAAATATATTTACAAGTGTCAACAGATAAGTTACTGTTTGTGTTGCTTTTATAAAATAATTTTTACTTCTGAACTGCAGAACAGAATAAATAGCTGTGTAGAATCTTGAGGAAAACAAAAATCCAATTTGTTGCAATTCCATGCACATTAGGTTTCCCTTGCAGGTCTGCCTGTGGCTCATTACAATAGAAGTGCAAGACAAGAATTAAGGTCCAATACTGAAATAATGTAAACTCAAAAGCAACCTGAAACGTGTGAATGGTGTCACCTCTCCATGTGGTCCCAGTCTCACAGGCTTCATAATAAAGGCTGCTCTCAGCCTCACAGGCTGCTCTGTCTGCACAGCAACAATGTTATCATGGTTCTAAAACCTCTTCCCAGTCAAGAAAAATGTTATGACAGAAAAAGATATCTATTGTTAGGCTTTGTATTTTCATTTTGCCAGCCAAAAAGCTACAATACTGGGCTGTTCAGTTTAATATTCACCACCTGGCAACTCTTTCTGCTGCTACTTGGCACCTGATTCTTACTGTCCTCTTTTTTAGTCATCACAGAGCCAAGAGCAAGTTGTCTGGGCTTCTGCAAATCCCATTTTATCTTGAGCACACTTGAAGAAAGTAGCATTTGGGAACAGATGAAGATATCTAATAGCGTATACAGCTACAGCAATAAAAATAAAAGGCAATTTAAAGCTTCAAAAGCTAGACCTGTACAGCATAATCCACACTAGAAGCCAACCAGGCAGAAAGTTTCACTTATACACCCCAATTGAACCCAAATCGAGAAAATAAAAAGCCATTAAATAAACAAAACCTAGTACACATGCCTAGAATGCTTACTTTACCCAGTGAAAGAACAAAAGTATCTCAATTTCCAATTTAAAAAAAGGTTTGTTCAAAATATGTCAATGATGACAAATTAATAGAATGACAGAAAAATTTGGTAACATCTTAGATCACCAAATTATGAAAAGGTATTCTGTTGGTGCATTTTTTGGTCACTAGAAACTAAATTACTATTCAAAAAGAAGAGGGATGGAGGCTGGCAGGGTAAATGGTATCTGGGTGCCAGTCACTCATAGACTTTGGGCCTTAGTTTCTCAATGGTAAACAAACAAAATCCATATCCACCTTGATGGCTGATGTACACTTAGAATGAAACAAATGCTCTATGAAAAGTATCAAGGGAGGGAGGTGGGAGCCTGGCATAGCACAGGTGCTTACTAAATAAATTAGTGTTCACTTATTACAAATACGCACGTCCACTCCACGCCAGGAACTGTTCTAAGAGCTCAGAATACAACAAAACAAAGCTCCTTTCCTTTGGGAGCTCACATTCCAGTTGGAGAGGGGGGAGAGACAAACATCATAAATAAATATATAGTATATCCTAAGTAGCAAGTGCTATGGGGGAAAAGGTCAAGTTAGGCGGGGTTGGGAGATGGATGGCGTTGTCTGCTATTTTAAAGAGTTGTTTGAGAAGGCCTCTCTGAGAAGGTGACATTTAAACAAAGACTTGTGTCCCTTTCCCTCCCTCTGCTTTCTAGGTGTCATTTTTCCCCTTCATTGCTACTTTAGCAAGATTAATGTAGGTATGACATCCCTGGATGATGTCACACCCATCCCCCCTCAACTTCCTAAGACTTTAACAGTTCTAATTTCTAGGAAGGCTGTTGTTACTCTTAATTAAGGGTTTTTTTGAACTTTACTTCTTCCTTGTACCACTAATGCACGTACTCATTAGAAAACCATGCAAAATCACAAGTAGGAAGCTGAGGGCAAATTATGGGCATACTATAGACTGAAGTGTGGGGAGTGGGAGGGATCTTTGGCTTAGTTCTAATTAGCAACGGTAACATTACTTGACATTTGGGGGCTTATTATGCCATTTGTGAAGCCATAAAACAGACATCCTTCTGGGATTTAGCATGAATCTCCAGTAATCATTTCTCTAAATATCCACTTTAGAAAACTCAGCATATGTGTAAATATATACTAAAGGATTTTTGATACGGCATACAGAGGATCATACTACTTTATAATCCCCCATTTTCTGTGAAGAATTTATTCCTTTATTTTATAGTTGGAGAAATTTGAGTATTGAAAAAAAAATCTAAAATCCATACTAGCAAGTCGTAAAATCTCATTTGCAGGTGGCTTTTGTAAACGCACCTGGTTAGGTTATGTTTCTATTAGTAAAACATTGTAGATAGCTCAGTAACATCAGGGAAATCTCTTTTTAAAAGAACTAGATTCATCAACACTGTCAGTAGATTTTTTTCCATATTAAGCTTAAATTGTTTTCAGCTTTGATCATGAGGGGTGGGTAAGGTGGGGAGGAAGAACCTAATGGAGAGGTAGTGAAAGTATTTCAGCCTTTCAATTGACCTGTGAACGTAAAATTCACTGTGTATTTCCATCATGGCCAAAGCATGAGCTAGCAGCATTCACTTCATAGATTATACATAAATTTGTTGTCTGGAGCTGTAAATTCTTATTCCACCATCTCAATATAAAAAACATGATCCCAAAACATTAACAAGGAAATGGTGATTAAAGTCAATGAACAAACATTTGTGAGCTTTTAATGTTTTAAGACACCTGGGAATGGAAAGCACTAAGATACTGGTCTTTGATCTTCAGTGTTATAATAACTTTTCGAAAAATGAAAATGATTTACACTGCCTTATATCTATAAATACATATGACCAAAACTATGAAATCCACACTCCTCCTGCCCCAGTTTTTTGGGTAATATGACATGCAAAAGTGGTTGGTTGGCATTTGTGGCACTGTAATCCACTGGAGTACAGTCCTCCACTGAGTCATCACTAAAAGTGAAATCAGGGAAGAAGTGGGAGAAAGGGCCAAGAGAAGAGTTACTCCTAAGCATCTGATTGCTTGTCTCAAGTTGATATCTCATTTCAGATTGGAAAAATTTAAGTGTCTGTATTCTTGGAGGCAGGGGGAGAGAAACTCCCGTGTTCAAGTGTTTTTGTGGCCCAGCAGATACTGTAGACGCCGCAATGATCTACATTCCTCAATTACACACAGTTTTTTCTTTACTGACAGTCATCCGAGTAGCTGTCACTCTCCAAGACTAAGATATGTTTTATTTACACATTTTGTCAACACCCCACAATTCCTTCCCGCCCATCTTCAGAATCATTTAAATATTAACAACTTCAATATAAAGGTAAAACTTGAACATTCAAATTTCCAGAATTTCTAAAAATTGCCCTCTGCTAAAGAAACACATGAATAAGTAACAGATTTTGGTCACAGTTACTTAATTGGCCCCAAAATGCTGTGTCAACTGTGTTTACTATCTCTATCTATCAAGTGTAACTCACGTTACAGTCTTTGTGTATTCATACGAAGGGAACCAATACTCTTTTGAGCTTCAAGGGATAGATTATGAATATATTTTCATGCTCTTTTTTATTCTTCTCCAACAAAAGTCAATAAACTCTGATTTCAGGAATTCACTCAGATCTTGCAAATCTAGAAACTGAATTTTAGGGTTAAAAAAAATCTATAAAAATGACCAAACTCTGGGCCTTAAAAATGACTCCAAATGAATTTGGAGAACTTGAAAGTCTCAGGGGTTCCATGAGCCGTAAGCTGAATTAAAACAAGAGTTGTGTTGTATTGTATTAATAGCAGATGATTAAACATATATCTTATTTCAACTGGCATTCATTTAGAAGTACTCGAACTTACTAAAGTGGCCACTAATCCTAAATCCGTTTCTGGAAAACTTCGTAATAAATGCAAGTTAAGAGAATGACCATCCACGCATTCCTTACGGTCGCGTCAATTTAACAAAACCTCGGGCGTCCTCTGCTCCAATAACCTCACAAAATGAAAGATGTCTAAGAGCCAAGTGGAGCTGAAAGCTGGTGCGAAGAGGTCTCGGAGGGAGAAAGTTGCACCCTCCCGGGGAGCAGACTCGCCGCGCCGTGGACCCCGGAGCCGGGGCCCCCCGGAAGCGCAGGCTCGGTTCACCCGGGCTCCCTGATCACCCGAGTCTCGCCCTGCGCTCTCGGGCGGGCGCAGCCTTTTCTCGGGGGAAACTCGAGCCCGGCTCTCCGCTCTCCGAGAGCTGAAGCGCCAGCCCCGCCGGCGCGGTCCCCGACCCACGGAGAAGCCGGGAGGAGGACGTGGCCGCGGGGACTGCACAGACCGCCCCCTTTCTCCCCCGAAATACGTCTGGCTGTGCAACGTGTAGTTTGTTGGGCGTCTCCATGGCCGGGAGCGCGGGGGGAGGGGAGGAGATTCCCGCGTGAAGTCCCCTCCTCACCCCAAGGCGAGGAACCCCCACCTGCCCCGGCAAGGCCTCCCGCTTCTCCGCCGCGATCCCCGCCCCCGGCGCCCCAGGGTCCCCGGGCATCCCCGCCCTCGAACCCCGCACGCCCGTGCCGCCAGGGTCCCGGGCCGCCCAGGGCCTGCTTACCCGGTAGGTGCTCTCGGTGAGCCGGTTCACCTCCTCCGGCCCCCGCGACATGGCTGCAGCCGCCCGGCGGGCGAGCGCGGGAGGACGCGGCCGGGCCTCGTGGCCGCCCGACCCGGGGCGGCGGGAGCGCCGGAGCGCGGCTGAGAGGCCCTCGAGGGTCCGCAGTCGGCCCGGGAGTGCCGGCGCGCGCCTCAGCCGCCAAAATGTCAAAAGTTGCGGCGCCGCCGCCCGCCAGAAGCTGAGGAGCTGAGGAGACGCAGCCTGACGCGGCGGAGCGAGCGGAACGGGCCGAGCGGCCCTACCTGAGGCGGCCGGGGTGGGCGGGGCCGGCGTGGGCGGGGCGGCCGCGAGGGAGTTCGGCCCATGTGGGCGGAGCGGCCCCACCTGAGGCGGCCGGGATGGGCGGGGCCGAGCGGCCGGGGATGGCGAGGAGGAGGCGGGCCGAGCTGTGGTGTGAGGGGGGGGCAGTACCGCCCGGGTGGGCGGGGGCAGAGGTGAGCTGGGCCAAGCGGTGGGGCGGGGCCAACTGAGGGGGCCGGAGTGGGCGGGGTTTAGCAACCCGTGTGGGCGGGGCGGAGGTGAGCGGGGCCAAGTGGGCGGGGCCACCTGAGGCAGCAGAAGTGGACGGGATCTAGTGGCCGGTGTGGGCTGGGCATCCCCACCTGAGGCATGCAGGGCGGGTCGGCAACCCTGCGCTCTTTCGCTGCTAGTGGAGCCATCCTGGCGACGCGAGGACGTGGACCCCGGAGGCGTCCGTAGCTTGTGTTGCTGTTCTGCTTGGACAGGGCAGGCACCGCGGGCGGTCAGGCCTCTGTGGTCCTAGAGCCCTGTAGTGTCCCGCGCGGTGCTGGCCCCGGAAGCCCCGAGTCTCACGCTCTCCCTGGGCGCTCCCCCAGAGCTGCCTTTTGAGGACTGAGGGAAGAGGGGCCCATGTACCCCAGTTGTATTGATTTCATTGCTTGACCCCCTGGATCTCACTGACTCCAAAGATGTGAGGGACCCCAGGACACGGGCTCTCATAGGTGGAGGAAGGGGGCTGCCACTTGCATTTTGGGAAGCTCTGATATATCAAAAATTAATAAATGCCAAGATTTGGTTACAGAAATGGCGGTACGTTTTTAAACTTCACATTAAGAGCCGCCTTTAACTCAATGCAATTTAACCGTGCTATTCACAAGATGGTTCCTAGATTTAGAAAACCAAGGTGAGCTGAGGTGACCCGGCTCTTCCTTTCAGCGCTCAGAGTCTAAGCAGGTGCGTAGCTCCTGATGCTCCTTTTTCTGTCTCCACCCCAGCCCCAGCCCAGACCCTGAGGATCCGGAACAGGCTTCTCCCAGCAGGAACCACCACTTACCGTCTGAGACATCCACCCAACAAGAGTGGGAAGTCTTATTCTGGTTTTAAAAAACTTCTATCTGGGTGCAATTGCGTCTTTTATGGCCTGTAAAAATATGATGCTTCTAAACTGCTTCTGTGATAAAGTTCATTGGGAAATGTACACAAAGAAGGCACTGTGTGGCCCAGATGGGAACTCCTGGAGTATGAGATGCTGCTGGACTTAGAACAGAACAAACTACTTGGACTCTGGGACAATGTTATCAGATTTTGTGAGCTATAAAACATATCGTGCTTGGGAACTAAAAGGGTATGTGTTCTTGGGTATTGGGGGAAATAACACATCAGCCCTAGGTTTCAGGCAGTGGAAGCAGCCACCTCCTTTCTTAACAAATTTCTAGCATTTGGCTCATAAGATTTGCCAATTGTGTTTCATTTGCCATATGTGAGATGCACTCATGACGTTATGATTGCTATAAATTACTTATAATTACTATAAATTACTTATAATTACTATTACGTATTAGGCTCTTCAAGTACGTCTGTTGGTTTTCATTTAAACTTGAAAATTGCTGCCTTAACTTTTCAGGTCACCATTTGCCTTAGAACTTCCCTCTGTGCCTCCTGATGAATGGGGTCATTTCACCCTCTGCTGCAAGACAGTCAACCGAGGAGATGGAAAGAGAGCAGAGGCTTAACATTTCACACCCCACAGCTCAGCAATGTGGTTCAGAGCCAGAAAAGACAGAGATTAACAAACTACCATAAAACCAGCAAATATCTCAGATGGCCGGATTTGATTGCCAAGATGAGAGTTGTATGCAAATCTTCAAACAGATATTCAGTCATATTTAACTCTCCTTATGGAGTCATTTCCTGGTTAGGACCATCCTGCTCCTTTAGAAGTCTTTGAGAACGGCCAGTACCAACATTAAGAGGAGTGCAGTTCAGTCAGCTTGGCACATAGATGCCTGGCAGGTGTTTGTTGAACAAAAGAACAAGTGAGTATTGATTATCTGCTCTGTGCCAGGCACCCTGCTGGGGGTTGTAGGAGTGCAGAGTGAAGCGGGCTTGACCCAAGCCTTTAATACGTGTGCAAGAGGTAGGAAGAGGACCACAATGAGAGCAGTAGTAGAGGTACAGTCAAATGTGCTATAGGTGTAAAAAGGTGGGAGCACTCTCAAAAGGCCATTTGTGTTAGACTCTTCAAGTATATCTGTCAGTTTCATGCAAGCTTGGAAACCCACAGTCTTATTTGTTCTGGGGCGTCAGTGATGTTCAGAGCCAAGGAAAGTAAATCGATAGACAGGAATGACTTGGGAGAAGGCAAGGAGCGGCCACTTTGCTCCACAGTTCTCTGCCTGCTGAGAAAGCTCTGTGGCAGCTCTCCAACTGCCCAGGATGCTGCCCTGAAGAGGAGCTGGCCTGGCCTCGCTGGAAATCAGCGCCCCACCTCCCCAGGGGCAGGCAACCAAGGTTTCCTCTTTTAGCTCCTGCTTAGTTTAAGTAATCAAAAATCTTGTTTATGTTCACAAAACTCATGAGATGCAATTGTAGATGACAACGTCAGTAAGATTTTGAAAGCCACACTCCAAATTATTTTGAGGTTTATGCCTTCTTCTGAACCTACCGTGGGCCCTGGTGATGGGTCCTCTGCCTAGATGGGTGCTCTGGGATCTTCACAAGAATTCTACTTTGTTTCATGACAAAAGAGGTCCTTGCTGATAACAATAGTTTTGGGCAAATTCCCATATAAAATACCAAGAGAGAAGATGGGGCTTTAAATGTTCTTATTCTGAAAACTTATTTACCTTTCTGTAACTTTCTTCCAGTCCAAGAGTATTAACTTCTCCAGCATGCCAAGCTCATTCCTGCTGTAGAGTTTTTCATTAGCTGTTCCCTCTGCCTAGAATGTTCTCCTGCCCCCACTGCATTCCTGTAATTTGGATTTCAGGCCTTCCCTAACAACTCAACCTGAAGTAGTGTTTTAGGCCTTCTCTATCATAGCATTCTATTTTAATTCTAGTAGGGCTTATCACTAGCTATGGCAGACTGAATAATGACTTCCCAAGGACGTCAAGTCCTAACCCTTGGAACATGTGAATGTTACTTTATGTGATAAAAGGGGCTCTGCAAATGTGATCAAGGTAAGGATTTTGAGAGGAGGGTATTATCTTGGATTGTCTGAATGGGCTGGATATAATCACAAAGGTCCTTATAAGAGGGACACAGGAGAAGTCAGAGGAGAAGGCACTGTGATAACAGAAGCAGAGACTGGAGTGATGTACTTTGAAGATGGAAGAAGAGGCCATAAGCCAATGAATACAGGAGGCCACTAGAAGCTGGAAAAGGCAAGCGTGTGGATTCTTCTCAGAAGGAACCAGCCCTGCTGACACCTTGATTTCAGCCCTTTGAGACTCATTTCAGACTTTCCAGAACTGTAAGAGAATAGATATGTGTTGTTTTAAGCCACTAAGTTTCTACTAATTTGTTACAGTAGCAGTGGGAAACTAATACACTAGCTTATCTTTTTCTCATTCATTTCTTTATTGATTACCTCTTCCCACCCCTGCCCCACCATTAGAATGCAAACATCTCATGAGCAAGGATGATTCCTGAATGGTTCACTGCAGGTTGCTCAGTGCTTGGCACATAGTAGCTCCTCAAGACTGTTAAGAGGATGAATTTATGATGTAGACAAGATGCTCTTCATTTCACAGGAAACAACTACATCAGAGGTTGGTTTTCTCCAGCTTTCAAAAGACAATAAAATAGACCACTGCAAAACAGATTATGGGTCTGAAGTCCTCTAAGGGAATATACAGATTTTAGATTCAACGAATATCAAAAGGTAACAAGGCATTGGCATAAACGGATTTTGAGAAAAAGCTGTGAGCTTTCTAGCAGAGTTCATTGCAGAGTATACATCCAGTCACACTTATATGAATATACTGAAAATGTTAGTGCTCAAAAAAAGGTGAATACTTATCAAATTTATAAAAACACTAATGATAGGTCTAAAGTATAGTGGCTTATTACCTCTGGTATAAACCCTTCTAGGAATAAGAGTTAAATGCAACATATATTAATATACTATAAATGCTATATGATCATGAAGCATTCAACGGATTTCATAAGATACACATGAAAACCAATTTTGTCACTTCAATGGTATTTGAACCACTTATACTTTTCAACATTGTTCTGTTTAGAAAGCTCAAATCTTAATCCATCTTCTCTGTTGCTCATGAGTTATTAACAAGCACTGTGAAAATGTTATTTGTTTTTTTGTAGAATTGACATTTTATCCAGCAACTCTTGAGTCGTTGTTGTTGTGTCTTGTGTCAATGAACGCTTAAGTTTGTAATGGTGAGATCAGAGCTGGAGATGTTGAAGTTTAGTTTAGTATGCTGACTGATAGTTTAGCTGGGTATAGAAACCATACCTCTCTTTTACATTTTTCATATCTTTATCTTTTTGTGTGTGCTGCATTCTGAATCATCTTCCTCTGAATCACTCATTCTTTCTTTGGCTATGTCAAATTCCTGTGTAACCTGTCCATTGAGTTTTAAATTTCAGTACGATTTTTCATTTCTATACATTCTATTTGGTTCTTTCTCAACTATCAGTTTCTTAAAAAAAAAAAAGCTGTATTGAAATATAATCCACAAACAACAAAATGTACCTATTTAAAGTGTACAATTTAAGGGTTTTTTGTTTATTTGTAAAGTTGTGCAACCATCACTACAATCAACTTTAGAACATTTTCATCACCCTAAGAAGAAATTCTGTACCCCTTAGCAGATACACCCCATTTTCCCCCAGCCCTTTTCCCTATTCCTATACACCACTAAATCTACTTTCTGTCTCTAAAGTTTCACCTACTCTGAACATTTCATATAAGTGGAATTGTACAATATGTGGTGTTTTGTGATTGGTTTCTTTCACTTAGTATAGTGTTTTCAAGGTTCATCTATAATGTAGTATGTATCAGTACTTCAGTCCTTTTTATTGCCGAATAATATTCCATTGTATGGATATACCACTTTTTTTATCCATTCATCCATTGGTGGACATTTGGATTGTTTCCACTTTTTGGCAATTGTGAATAACACTGCTGTGAAAATTGTGTATAAGTTTTTGTGCGGACATATACTTTCTTTCTTTTTTTGTGAGGAAGATCAGCCCTGAGGTAACATCCATGCTAATCCTCCTCTTTTTGCTGAGGAAGACCGGCTCTGAGCTAACATCTGTTGCCAATCCTCTTCCTTTTTTTTCCCCCCCCAAAGCCCTAGTAGATAGTTGTATGTCATAGTTGCACATCCTTCTAGTTGCTGTATGTGGGACGTGGCCTCAGCATGGCCGGAGAAGCAGTGTGTCAGTGTGTGCCCAGGATCCAAACCCGGGCCGCCAGTAGCAGAGCACGCACACTTCACCGCTAAGCCACGAGGCCGGCCCCCAGACATATACTTTCATTTCTCTTGGGTACATACCTAGGAGTGGATTTGCTGGGTTGTATGGTCATTCTATGCTTAACATTTTTAAGAACTGCCACACTGTTTTTTTAAGTGACTGCACCATTTTACATTTCTACCAGCAAGGTATGAGTGTTCCAATTTTTCCATATCTTTGCTCATACTTGTTATTGTCTATCTTTTTGATTATAGTCATCCTACAGGGTGTGAATTGGTATCTCGTTGTGGTTGTGATTTGCGTTTCTCTAGTGGCTACTGGTGTTGTACAACTTTTCATGAACTTATTTTATATCATCTTTGGACAAATGTCTATTCCTTGGCCCATTTTTAAATTGTGTTAGATTTTTATCTTCTTATTATTGAGTTGTCAGAGTTTTTATATATTCTGGATACAAGTTCCTTATCAGATATATGATTTACAAATATAATATTTTCTCCCATTCTGTGAGGTTGTCCTTTCACTTCCTTGATGGTGTCCCATGAAGCACAAAAGTTTTTAATTTTAAGTCCCATTCATCTATTTTTTTCTTTTGTTTCTTGTGATTTTGGTGTTATAGCTAAGAAACCATTGCCTGACTCAAGGTCATAAATATTTCCCCCTGTTTTCCTCTAAGAGTTTTATAGTTTTATCTCTTATATTTAGGTATGTAATTCATTTTGAGTTAATTTTTGGGTATGGTGTGAGAAAGGGGTCCAACCTCATCCTTTAGCCTGTGGATATCCAGTTGTTCTAGCACACCATTTGTTGAAAAGATAATTCTTTCCCCCATTGAATTGTCTTGGCACCCTTGTCAAAAATCAACTGATAAGTGTAAGCATTTGTTTCTGAACTTTCAATTCTGTTCAGTTGATCTATATATCTATCCTACCACTACACTGCCATACTGATTTGATTACTGTAGATTTGTAGTAAGTTTTGAAATCAGAAACTGTGAGTCCTCCAAATTTGTTCACCCTTTCAAGATTGTTTTGGCTGCTCTGGGTGCCTTGTATTTCCATATCAATTTTAGGATTTTCTTGTTAATTTATACAGGAAAAACATCTGGGATTTTAATAAAGATTTTATTGAATTCATAGATCAATTTGAGAAGTATTACTATCTTAACAATATTAAGTCTTCTTATCCCTGAACATGGAACGTCTTTGCATTTATTTAGGTCTTCTTTCATTTCTTTGAACAATGATTTGTAGTTTTTCAGAGTATAAGTTTTACACTTCTTTTGTTAAATTTATTCCTAAGTATTTTATTTTTCTGATGCTGTTGTAGACGGAATTGTTTTCTCATTTTCATTTTCAGAGTGTTCATTGTGAGTATATAGAAATATAATTGATTTTTGTATATTGATTTTGTAACCTAGTTATCAGATTGAGGAAATTCTCTTCTATTCTTAGTTTGTTGAATTATTATCATAAAAAGGTATAGGATTTTGCCAAATGCTTTTTCTGTGTCTGTTGAGATGATCATGTGGATTTCTTCTCTATTCTGTTGATTTGGTGTACTACAATGATTGAGTTTGTATGTTGAATCAACTTTGCATTCCTGGGATAAATTACACTTAGTAATGGTGTATAATCCTTTTTATTGTTGCTGGATTCAGTTTGCTAGTGTTCTGTTGATTACTCTTACATCTATATTCTTAAGGAATATTGGTGTGTTGTTTTCTTGTGATGTCTGATGGGTTTCAATATCAGGGTAATACTGGCCCCGTAGAACGAGTTGGGAAGTATTCTCTCATCTTCTATTTTTTGGAAGAATTTATCAAGACTAGTATTTAGTTTTCTTTAAATGTTTGGTAGAATTCACCGGTGAAGCCATCTAGGTCTGAACTTTGCTTTGTGGGAAAGCAAAATTAAAAATTAAAATTACTAATCTAATCTCTTGTTATAAGTCTTTCAGTTTCTTTTTCAGAATGTTATTTTCTTGTGGTTTCTATCCCTTCATCTCTTTAATCATTTACAATATTATTTTATAGTCTCTACCAGATAGTTCTGTGTGGTTTGTGTTTGATTTTGTCTTGTTTGGTTGTTTCTGGTTTCATTCAGTCATGGTTGTGTCTGCAGATTCTCTATCATGGTGGGTCAATCATTTCCTTATCTGTTTTACTAATTTCTCACTATGAGATCATGTTCAGTGGTGATCCATTTTGTCTCTAAGAACGCTGGATGCCCTGGGTTGTGAAGTATTCCTTCAGAATAGTCTTGCATTTGTTCCTGCCAGGCACGCCAAGGAGCTCACCATGGGAGAGAGTAAAATTCAGACTCTGCATCTGCCCCATGTCACAGGCTTAGTGGGTTAAGTTCTCTTAGGATATTATTTTTTTCTCCTTAAAACTCCAGTTAAGTCAAACTCCTCTGTCCTCCCCCGGGTCAATAAGTATTTTCTAGTGCCCCTCTTACTGGCACAGAGTCTTCTGAGGGTCCCACCTGTGTGAATGGGTCTTAGTGTCTACTCTTCATCTTGCACAGGTCCCAAATCCTTGTGTGGGTGAAACACATAGCATTTGAAACACCTGACCATTTAGGCCCATTTCCAAGTCCAGTACTCCCACTCACACCCCCAAGGGCTGCCGTATCATCTGTTCCAGAGATTGGTTTTCTTCCCTTTGTGTTTTTGGTATCTGATATATTTCCTTTATTCTTGCAAACTCAGCTATGTGTTAAAATATTTTTGTTACATTAGCCATAATTTTAAGTAACTGAAACTGGAGGAATTCTGGGTGGTACAGTCTGCCAGGAGTCTGAAAGGGCCTTTGTAGTTTCCATTTGAGACTGCTTATGGCGCGATAAGTCCTGGGCTAGGAGGCCAAGGATCATGTTCCGGTTTGCCTCTATTGGTAGGTGGGACTGGCCAAGGCATTTTTCACTTCTTGGTCTCAATTTTTTCACCTCTGAAATAGGGTAGTTGGTCTTCAAGTTACTTTTAGTTCTAAAATTGTCTGATTTTTTTTTTTTTGACTTCTGTCCACAGCATTGATTCAGAAGTCTTTCTTTTTCTCCAGGTGCCAGATGGCCTCTGGGAAGAGAGGCTATTTGCCAGAGGCCAAGATAACCTGAACATTTGTTTACTTTTTTAAGGGCAGAAAGGGAGAGACACTGGTCTGTTGTCCTGAAAACTTCTCCGTGATTTGGCTTCATGGGGAAATGGCTGATTTGTGGAAGTGGATCTTCCTGGCCTATCTTCATTTGCTTTGTCTTGATTTTTCCATGGGAAAGCATCAGCAGAGAAAGTTCCAGACTTTCTTTTCCTAAGCAGATTTGTTTTCTATATTTAGCAAATTCCAATCATCAACCATGTCTGCAAATGTCCTCTTTGTAGGATTTAAATCCTTGCAGGGTGTGCCCAATATTTTTCCTTGATAAGTGCGGTAAATTCTGGAACAATTTTATCTTCACTTGGGGCTTTTTCTGAGAGGAAAGAGACACTCTGAAGTGCCTTTACAGAAATGTATTGAGCCAGATAGACAATTCTCATTTCTTTCCCTGCTGCTGCTGTCACAGCAGTGAAGCCAGAAGGAAGACACCTGGATTGTCAAGCAGTTCCCCAAAGTGAACAGCACGGGGTGCTAGGGGGTGGAATATAATGGACTATTCTGCACTAGAACAATTTGTTTTTCAATGCTTTAATTTTCTTTCAGGGAAAGCAAAGGCCTGTCCTGATGAACTTCTTTGTGTGCACCCCCACCTTATCACATACCCGTGTTTGTGTCCATGTGCCTGCCAGGTGCCACCTCACCACAAGGGACCATTCAACATTGGGCCCTGGCATTTCCAGTGAATCTGTGTCCAGAACAGCTCAGACCTTCTGTGACCTTTCCCACTGTCTATAACTGTGCCTCTGCTCTGACTCTGATATTCCACGGATCTATGAGAGCAATAAGCGATGAGAGAATGCAACTGTTTCACTAAAAGGGGAAGTATTATCCCCATGGATCTTGAAATTCAGCATAAAATGGAAATTTCCATTAGGCAAATGCATACAATTATAAATAATTAAGCAAAAATCTTGAGTAGTCATTTCTGTGTTTCTTTTAAAATGTCCCCAACATATTGACCTTGACCAAGAGGCGCAGGAAGGCTTAAGAATCAATGGAAACTCTGCTGAGTAAGAAAGGCAGACTTCGCCACTTAAGCCTGTTGGAATGTTCCATTTAGTATCTGATCACTATAAAATTTTTAGCGCGTGTTTGGCTATGATGTCAAGCAGGACTCTGGGCCTGAGTGGGAGTCACAAATTCACAGTGGAAAGAGCTTCACTATTTTAATACCTGTCAGTAGCATGAACTTTCCAATGAAAAGCATGCATTCTATGCATTATTTGTTGTATTTAGAGATACTAAAAATCTATAGTTGCTTTAACCTTGGTAAAACAACAAGCAGGCATAGAATGGCAGATTTTCTACTATCGGGGCTGGAGACCCAAAAACTTGACTTTCTGGTCTCCCCTGCAGTTAGTAGTGGCAAAATAGACACAGAGACAAAGTACACAAAGATCTGGTGAGAGGGTAAAAAGCGAAACAGGTGGGGTTTGGGCAGCCATTTGCTTGGCCCCCTGATAACTACCTAGAGAGCAGATATGATGTCTGTGCAAGAAGAAGCCGCCATCTTGCAAGCTCAAAGCAACAAACAAGACTGGACGTCACCAAATTGAGGCGGGTGAGAGGAGAGAGAATGCGACCCCACCAGCATCAGTGAGCACTGAGTTTTCCGTTCTTGCAGCTGAAAGCATTCCTAAGTGACACTATTGTTATTAAAATTTGAGGTTGTGTTGAAGTCAACATATACCAACATAACGAATCTTCAAATGAAAAATCCAAATGGCAAGAAAGCACTTCTTGAAACTTTTAATACGTTTAAATTTCTTCATTTTGGGGATGACCCTGTTTTGGAGATAAAACAAAGACTCAGGGACTGCCAAGTAAGAATATGATTATGGAGCCCAAAGGGGCAATGTCATGAAAATTGGGACTGTCCTGGAAAATCTCCTATTGTCTGTGAGTTTATATCCTTAGGCCAATTTCTAAAAGCACTTTTATTTTACTTTAATCAAAGAACGTAATTTTACATCCACCTTTCCAAGAAATGCATTTCTGAATCATTTTTCAAAGTTGGCAAATGAAAACCTTGTCCCCACAAAACCACCACCACAACAATATCCCCAGAGGCCCCCGGTAGGAAAGTATTCATGCATTAGTATTAGCTAAAATGTTGATCCATCTCAGCGCTTGTGATTGAGTTCATAATTCCTGGAAGATTTCGCCTACAGTAGGGGCTTTCTTCCAAACACAAAAAGAGATGAGATTTGGGGCCGGCCTGGTGGCGAAAGCGGTTAGGTGTGTGCGTTCTGCTGCTGGCGGCCCGGGTTCAGATCCCGGGCGCACACTGATGCACTGCTTATCAAGCCATGCTGTGGCGGTATCCCATATAAAGTAGAGGAGGATGGGCATGGATGTTAGCTCAGGGCCAGTCTTCCTCAGAAAAAAAAAGAGGAGGATTGGCATCAGATGTTAGCTCAGGGCTGATCTTCCTCACAAAAAAAAAAAAAAAGAAGAGATGAGATTTTAGCACGAAATGTCACTCCAAGCACCTTAGGTTGTGAAACACTTGGATCTTTGATATGAAGCAGACAAAATATTCAGGCGTTTGCGCTTCCTCCCATTCTGATTGAGCTGACCATTGAGTTGTTGAGTAGACTCCTGATCTGGACTCTGGATTCTTCCTCCATGTGGAAACAGCAGCTGGGAAAGAGGAACAGCCTCTGTTAGTGCCTTGTAACACTTTCAGGCTGTTGTAAGCCTGACATTGGCTACACCAGAGCAACCCTAGGCTCCGGGCCTGTACCCGTTGTGACTTGGTGACAGGGGTCTGCTGCTGCCATTGAAATAGGATAGGACACTACGACAGTGTGCCCACCTGACATGGTGGGAATGGCGTTGGATTGTAGGTCTGGCAAATTTAGTTTCTGTCTAGTGATTACTGCCCCTGTGTGACTTGGAGCCGGTCCTGTCATGTCCCCAGGGGCCTCCATGCCCTGATCAATAGGAGTGGGGGTGGGCAGTACTCTAGATGACCCTGAGGGCGTGAGGGGCCAGCTCTCCCTTGCGGCACTTCTCAAGAGGTGCAGCTGCCCGGCCCTGGAATTCACAGACTCTCCCTTGGAATACGCTGGAGCGACAAGCAGCTGTGTAGGCCAGGCAATCACCTGCCCCTGGGGCTGCCGGCCAGGGGGAGGCCTGGGGCGGCTGGGGCTGCCTTAGTGGAGGCTGAGGGAAGGTGGTGGGTCTGTTCTGAGGCTGCAGCCACTGTCCGCCTCCTCTCCCCTTTGAGGCTGCCTTTGATCTCCAGATCACTCCACTTCACTGTCAACAGAGATTGCAGCTCCCGATGAGCTCTGCCGGCCTGATTTTACCCCCACCTTCAGGCTATAGCCTGGTTGGTAAAGTCACACGGAATTTCCACACCCCTCAGAGGTTGTGCAACACTGCATAGACGCATTTCAAGTTTAATTATGATTATTACTTTTCCGCAGAGTGAACACCTCTTGATTTACTATTTTTTTGGGTGGCCCACCCATCTGAATCACTGACCTTTAGCAGTCCTGATGGGAGAGAAGGGGATGAGCCATAGATGGGCCAGGTGACCAGGCTGAAAGACGCTGATCCTGGGCCACCCAGGGCTCCCAGGCCACAGTTTGGAGAAGACTGCTTTGGAGGAAGCCGGGGACATTCCAGCAGCATGTCTGGAATTCGGGCTCACACTTAAGAGATCTGTTACCCGATAGACTCTTTCCAACCTGGTTTTGCCCGAATCTCGATGGAATACCCCTCCCTGCCTCTGCCTTTTAAAATCATTGCTTCTGGTCTGATTTTGCTACCTCTGCCATCAGACAGCAAGCAAACCCTCCTGTTGCTTGCTCGCTGTGTCCTTGGGCAAGACACTTCCCTGCTTTGAGCTTTTGTTTTCTCATTTGAAAAATGGGAATGTGTGAGCTTTACACAGGTGGCATTGACGGAGGCTGCTGCAAGGGGCTGAGTGAGGGTTGAGGGGTCCGAGGCACCTCTTCATCGACATTCCTTATGTTGGCAGCTATGCCTCACCTGTAGGGTTTCAGCCCAGCTTAGTTCTCCAAGGACTCGGTCACTCTGGGGGCCAGATTCTTGCCAGTGACTCACCTTGACCAGCAGCTCACCCTTGAGTCACATGGATTAGGAACCCTGGATGGATGTGACGTCATCAGTAAACACGGCCAGTCATGGATCCAGAGGCAGCTCTGTTTGCCTTGGCGATAAACGCCACCACCCTGGCTGGGCCTCTGCGGGGAGGGTGACGGACACCAAGCCCATGGGTGTTAGCTTTGTGCAATGACGTGTCTGGGTAGGGACCCAAGCATCTCAGGGTGGGAAAGGTCCTCAGGGGTCATCCTGTCGCTTTGCTGCAGTAAAGTGTTCACTTACAGTACAGTGGCGCTTTGCTGTTTTTCAAAGTCCAACCAGAGAATCCCCTAACACTCTGTTCCTGTCCACGTATGTCTCAGGTAAAAGATGGTGCCACTTGAGGGCAGAGTCGACCCTCACTCTACCTGCCTCCGTCACTGCAGAGAGAACTTAAACCAATCTTCTTCCCTGTGTAAATGAAGAATCCCCACTGGGACTGGACTTTGCCGTTTTCCTCAGGGTCGAGTAATTCTTGGTTATGGTGTGCTGCTGAGCCCAGACTCTGGCCCAGCCCAGCCACCTGGCTGGTGTGGCAGGTGCTCCTTAGTCCCTCCAGGGCTCTCCCAGGGCCAGGCTGATAAGGCATAGGATCTGTAACGTGCCTTGTGAGCCCTACTGGAGCCTGAGGGCAGATGGAAAGATCGGGAATACTGAGCCTGCTTTTATTTAAACATGTGATATTTTGTTCACCGTGGATCTTCTTTGGCACTAATTTTGATTTTCTAAAAGGTTGCATTAACAAGTCATTCTGCGCTCCGTTCAGTTTCATGCTGAGTCAATTGCCTCTCTCACCTCACTTGATCTTTTTCCTACTGAACAACCTCCAGTTGCTGTCCGAGAATCAGAGAGGTGTGGATGGACAGGAGATGATTGCCCCAGGCAGCCCAGCCCTGCAGTTCCACCCTGCCCCGCAGGGAAGGCCAAAAGTCCTACCTCGCTCTGTGGTTTATATAGATTTAGAGCTCCTTAAGCCTTCCTGAGAGCCAGCTGCCTCCAGGGACTCAGGAAGGCCAGGTGCGTATCGGCTGCCCTGACTGCCCGCTGTGTCCACTAGATGGCGCACTGGCTGCACAGGTGAGGATGGCTCAGCTCCCCTTGGCGAGCCTGGCTTTTGTGAGTCGCTTGCAGGTATGGAGAGCACCTGTTGGGTTGATCCCCACTGCAGGCCCAATGCATCAGTGAGGAGACTGAGGCTCGGAGGGGTGAAGTGACTCACCAGCTAGCCTTGGTCCCTAATTAATATTGGTTGTGGGTTCTGGCATTATACCTGACATACCCAAACGCCCCCTCTTCCTGGATCAGATGTTCTCCATCTGTTTCAGACGTATCTTTTACAAGGTGAAATCTATGGGGACCCTCCTTGGAAAAAGTTGGAAATAATTTCATGGGCTTCAAGAACCGCGCAGGAATGGATTAAGAACTTCTTTCTTACATGTTTGCAGTATATACATTTGTTTTGGGGTTTATAGTTAGCTCCTGACTTCCTGTTCCAGATATGAATTTAACCATGTGATCCATCCATTCATTCAAGAAATATTTACTGAACACCTTCTATGTGCGAGGCACTGTTCCAGGCGCTAAAGACACTTGCCTTTGTGGAGCTTCCATTCTAGAGCACGAAGTAAAATTGGCAAAATTGTAGTAATCATTAGTTCTGTTCTCCAAATATTTCCAGTTCTCTGGCCCCTTCTGGGCACATGGTAGGACTTTACTTCCTGGTCTTCTGTGATTGGGTGAAACCATGTGACCCGTTCTGGCCAATGAATTGTGAGAAGGGGTGTGTCACTTCCGGATCAGAACATTTATTTTTTTTAAAGATTTTATTTATTTATTTATTTTTCCCCCAAAGCCCCAGTAGGTAGTTGTATGTCATAGCTACACATCCTTCTAGTTGCTGTATGTGGGACGTGGCCACAGCATGGCCGGAGAAGCGGTGCGTTGGAGCGCGCCCGGGATCTGAACCTGGGCTGCCAGCAGCAGAGTGCGCACACTTAACTGCTAAGCCACGGAGCCAGCCCCGGATCAGAGCATTTAATTGCCTGTGTGAGATCCTCTAGAGCTTTCCCTCTGCTCCCTGCCGTGGAAACTGAAAACATTTCAGATGGAGGCTGTGCAGTCAGCCTAGGGCCCTGAGACATTTAGCACAAGTGATAAATGAACATTTTTTTTTTTAAGTCACTGAGATTTGGTGGGGGGGTGTTTTTTTTTAAATTAAAAAAAATTTTTTTTTTTTTTGTAAGGGAGATCAGCCCTGAGCTAACATCCATGCCAATCCTCCTCTTCTTGCTGAGGAAGACCAGCTCTGAGCTAACGTCTATTGCCAATCCTCCTTTTTTTCCCCAAAGCCTCAGTAGATAGTTGCATGTCATAGTTGCACATCCTTCCAGTTGCTGTATGTGGGACGCCGCCTCAGCATGGCTGGAGAACTGGTGTGTCGGTGCATGCCCAGGATCCGAACCCGGACTGCCAGTAGTGGAGCACGTGCACCTAACTGCTCAGCCATGGGGCTAGCCTTGGTGGGGCAAGGGGTTTGTTACTGCAGCATAACCTGGCCTATTCTGACTGCTACAATAATAAATAAGCAAATTATGTAATATAATTATCTAGATTGCCAGAAGGAGATTAGAACCACAAGGAAAAGAAAAAGTTGGGCAGGATAAATGGTATTGGAAGGGTGGGGGTTGGTGGATGGAGGGGAAGGAAGGTGGAACTTTAAATAGGACAATCAACGTAGACTTCATTGAGAAAGGGACCTTTGAAAAGGAAGCGAACTGTGCAGGTGTCTGCAGAAAACAGTGTCCCAGGCAGGGGGAACAGCCAGGACAAAGGCTGGAGGCATGTCTGGTGGGCTCAAGAAGCAGCAGAGGGGTGATGTGATTGGAGCAAAGTACGGAGTGAGGTCAGAGATGCAACAGGATCTCATCTTGTGGAGCCTCATGGCCACGTAAAGACTTTGCCATGTTCTCTGAATGAAAGAGGGGGCCATTGTAGGGATTTGAGCCCAAATACAACATGATATGGTTTATTTATTTATTTATTTATTTGTTTTTTTATTTTATTTATTTATTTATTTATTTATTTATTTATTTATTTATTTATTTATTTATTTCCCCCAAAGCCCCAGTAGATAGTTGTATGTCGTAGATGCACATCCTTCTAGTTGCTGTATATGGGATGCGGCCTCAGCATGGCTGGAGAAGCGGTGCATCGGTGCGCGTCCGGATCTGAACCCCGGGCCGCCAGCAGCGGAGTGCACGCACTTAACGACTAAGCCACGGGGCGGGCCCCTGATTTATGTTTTTAAAGGATCAGTCTGGCATCTGGGCTGAGACTAGACAGCGAATGGGGGTGGAGGGCAGGATGGAAGTGAGGAGACCTATCTATTGCATGTTTCAGGTGATATCTATCAGTGGCTCATGGGGGTGGTGACAGTAGAGGTGGTGAGAAGTGGTCAGACAGTCAGATCCTGGATATATTTTGAAGATGGAACCATGAGATTTTCTGATAGATTGGAGGAGGGATGAAAGGATTCAAGGCTTTTGGCTTTGAATCAAATAGGAGGATGGAATGGTCGTCATCGAGGGTGAGGGAGGTTGCAGGTGGAGCAGGTTTTTTGGGGGAAAGATCAGGAGCTTTGGCCATGTTGAATTTAACATGTCTATTAGACCCCAAGTGGACACGTGTGGGAGGTAGTGGATATATGAATATGGAGTTGGGAGAATATAAATTTGAGAGTTGTTGATGGAAAGATGGTATCACCAGTTTAATGTCTGAAAACACTTTCGTTGGTTATAAAGAGAAACTTTAAGTGCAGCATTATACACAGGGCTGATTCTAAGGACTTTAGATGAGAATTATGGAAAATGATGTGGTTATCTTACTGTCACCTTTGATGGTGCCAGGGAAGTCATTCTGTTCTCTTTGCTTTAGGAATGTCAAGGACGTGATCCATTATATCATGCGATGCTCCCTCCATCCTAATAAATTTCATTTTTTGCTAAGTCCTGGGAAAAGTTCTGCTTTGTTTGATAAACTGACATGCATTCTCTTTCCCAAAAATGAAAATCAGGAAACTATTTTGTCTCTTTTCTCTTCAGCTGCCAAGGAGCTTAGAGCCAAATTTGAAACTCAACTACAAGACATTAACCACTTGGGTCTGTAGAGCCACATAAAAAAATATTTGTGTTTATACTCTCCCTCACCTTAACTTCCTACTTTTAATTCCCAGTCTTAGTTTTTTCATTTTTATTTTATCATATATGTCCTTGCTAGAGTTGTCTCAAATCTATATGGAATGAGGTAAAGTGTAAAATAAAGAAATCAGTGTAATTGAATCAAGTTGTTTTTTAATAACAACACAACTCATTTATAAATAAAAAAGATATTGAAAATTTGTCTCTAAAGTAATTTTCTATATGCCGTCTTATATTCCAGCTGACTTTCATTATAAAATTGAAAGTATGTTCCTCAAGGAAAAAGAATTCTAGTCCTGAAATGTTATAAAAATCACACTTTAAATTGCAGCAAATATGTAAATTCATATATTTTATTTATTTATTTATTTATTTATTTATTTATTTATTTATTTATTTATTTATTTATTTTTTGTGAGGAAGATCAGCCCTGAGCTAACATCCGTGCTAAACCTCCTCTTTTTGCTGAGGAAGACCAGCTCTGAGCTAACATCTATTGCCAATCCTCCTCCTTTTTTTCCCTGAAGCCCCAGTAGATAATTGTATGTTATAGTTGCACATCCTTCTAGTTGCTGTATGTGGGATGTGGCCTCAGCATGGCCGGAGAAGCGGTGCATCGGTGCGTGCCCGGGATCCGAACCCGGGCTGCCAGTAGTGGAGCACATGCACTTAACCACTAAGCGACGGGGACAGCCCCTAAATTCATATATTTTAAAGAAAGTAAGTGTGTGGGATCAGAATTGGCTACCTCAAAATATGTCTCTTTACCTTGATTATTTTCTGAAAGACATTTTGATCCCCCACCCTCCTAACTACCTGAAAGAATTTAGGATAAGAGGCCTGTCCCCAGGACAGGCCATCACCACAGATAACTCTGGGTATCAGTAGACTGGGAGGGTCCTTGCTAAGCCCATTCTTATCAAAGTTCTGTTTGCCAAACATTTACATTGGTAAGGGAAATCTGCATTTGTAAACGTATCTCCCTCTCTGTACCAGGAAGAAGGGGGGATGACCTTATCTCTAGAAACTTATCAATGGGGAAGGCGAAGCTGCATAATAACCTTACTCTTGTTTACTGTGCTTTTCTGGTAATCTCCCATAACTGACTCCCCCACCCACAATATCTTCCTTTGTCTTTAGCTGAAGAGTGTATTTAAGGTGAAAACCTCTGCCATTTGTTGAGAAACTGTTTCCCTGATCTCTCCCATGTATACATGTTATAAAGCTTTGGTTGATTTTCTCCTGCTATTCAGTCTCAGGTCAATTTAATTTGTAGTCCAGCCAGAAAGCACCCAGAGTGGGCAGAGGATAATCTTCCTCCCCTTCATAAGTAATCATAAAGTACGGAGAATAATATGCAAAATAAGTCACAAAATACAAATGAAAAATAATTATAGGTTTTTTTTTTTTAATGTTTTAGTGTAAAAATTTAAGGCTGAAGGAAAAAGAGTGTGAATTTTCCTAACAGAACATGCTGCTCTGCAAGACTCCACAGCCCCTGTTTTCCCAAAATCTAGTGAAGCTGGGCTTCTCAGACCTCAGTCAGCCTCATATGCCTTCACTTTGCCACATACATATAAACATCTGTTTTATTAGTCTATCAATATTGGTTCTTCAAATCAATTCCTTTTTTAAACTTAAATTTATTTAAAGATGAAACAGTTTAAATAATAGGTGTGAATAAGTACGAATAGGTGTGAATAGTGAATAGGTGTGAATATAGTAGGTGTGAATTCATGGATTTGCTATTTTCTTAACGCACATTAAAATCAGTTCATAAGTATTGAAATTAAAAATGGTATGGCGTGTTCCCCTAAAACACCCCTTTCACCCCATGCTGCCCATACAGCATGTGAGGGGTTCTTTCCTGGAAGGTAGCTCTGTACAGGGTTGCTCCCAGCCTTTGGAAGTAGCAGAGGTCTTATAACTAGATAAATGAGGCTGAAGGGAGGAGGGCCTGTGGCATCAGATGAGACGCAAGTGTAAATGATTCAGCAGAGAGAGGAAGGCCCCCCTCCATTAAAGAGAAAGTGAGGTGATGCTCAACGAGTGGGGACACTTGCTGAAACACATACAACAAAGTCCTATAGAGTGATCACCAAATAGAGACCTTAAGAGAGATCTCAAGAATGCAGCTGGGATGAGGACACCCACTGCAATGTGCTTGTGGGGGATCAGAGTTGGCCACCTCAAAATACGTCTCTTTGCCTTGATTGTTTTCAAGATCAAAAGACTCTGAAAGAAACTTTGACCTCCCCCCATCCCACCACCTGCCTAAAAGAAATTTAAGATAGAAGGCCTGTCCCCAGGACAGGCCATCACCATACATAACTCTAGGTATTGATAGACTAGGAGGGTCCTTGCTAAGCCCATTCTTATCAAAGTTCTGTTTACCAAACATTTGCTTTTCCATCTCCATGTGAGTTGCCTTCCTCCCCTTTGAAGTCCCAAACCACTACCTCCAACACCCTGCTTTGTCTTTATTGGAGATGGCATTTAAGATGAGAGCCTCTGCCATTTTGGTGAGTTACCCAGTTTTTCCTGGGTCTCTCCCATGTATACGTATTATATAGCTTTGTTTGATTTTTCTCCTGTTATTCTGTCTCATGTCAATTTAATTCATAGCCCAGCCAGAAGGACCCAGAGAATAGAGGATTTGTCTTCCTCCCCTACATGGTCATCATCAGCATCTCATCCCCTTCATCTCTTATTTATTGCGATGAGCACCCATTTTGG
The DNA here is from genome assembly GCF_020826845.1 of Diceros bicornis minor. NCBI lineage: Eukaryota > Metazoa > Chordata > Mammalia > Perissodactyla > Rhinocerotidae > Diceros > Diceros bicornis. The sequence goes on along the minus strand of NC_080765.1, from coordinate 8,070,892 downwards.
CCAGCTGTGGAAGCAACATCATTGGCTTCCAATTGTAAATCTTACCCCTGGCTTTTAGAATAGTGGGTCTCAACTGTGGCTCCTGGACCAGCAGCATCAGCATCACCTGAGAACTTGTTAGAAATCCAGATTCTTGGGCCCCACTCCAGACCTATGGGATCTTCCTAGCCTCTAGGGACTCTGATGGATGCTAACATTTGAAAATCACTGTTTGAGAAGCCCTGGTCTTGCACAGTAAACAGAGGGCTATCAGCAAAGAGGCCTGAGTTCTAGTCCAGATCTGCAGCGAATTAGTTGTGACCTAATGCCAAATCATTCTGAGCCTTAGTTTTCTCATCTGTAATGTGAGAAAAGGCCTGGCCTGAGCAGAGGTTCCCGACCCTGCTGGTACATCAGAATCACCCGGGCAGCTACTCAAATTCTGATGTGGCTACACAAAAGAGGATACGCTTTATAATTCCATTTATATTAAGTTCTAGAACAGGCAGAAACTAGTCTATGATGGGAACATTCAGAACGGTGGTTGCTGGGGGGAAGGATGGGTGGGTTGTCTGGGAAGGGGTAGGGAGGAACTTTCTGCAGTGATGGTGCTGTTCCATCTTGATGGGAATATGAGTTACATAGGTGTATGCATTTGTCAAAATCTCTTGAATGGTACACTTAAGATTTATGCATTTCATTGTCTGCATATTTTACCTCAAAAGGGAAAAAAAGGACTATAAACTAATATTGGACTCCAGTTAATAATATTTGTGAAGTGGCTAGGGGTGAAATGCACTGATGCCGCAAATCATTTTGAAATGCATCAAAAAATAAGATGGCTTGTTGGCTGGATAGAGGGATGGAGAGTTGGATAGATATGTGATCAAGTGAGTGTCATAAAATGTTAATTGGAGAATCTAGGTGATGGGTATACAGGTATTCACTGTAAAATTCTTTCAATTTTTCATTAAGTTTGAACATTTTTATAATAAAATGTTGGAGGGAAATTCTGATGCTGGTACCCTACGCCCACATCTATTAAATCAGGGTCTTTCATAAATTAAAAATTCTACCATTGGAGGGAGATACGTTTCTGTCTTGAGGGTAACAGTTTTTAAGCCGTTTGTGTACAGACGTACTGGGGAGATGTGACACATTGAGAGATTGTTGGTTTTTATTCCTGACAGTGAATTTATTGGGCTGGAATCTCCGCACAGGTTACAATTATGTGAAAGACATGGGTTGTGCACCTGGGCTTTGTTGTTGTTATTTTTTTGTGTGTGTGAGGAAGATCAGCCCTGAGCTAACATTCGTGCTAATCCTCCTCTTTTTGCTGAGGAAGACCGGCTCTGAGCTAACATCTATTGCCAATCCTCCTCCTTTTTTTCTCCCCAAAGCCCCAGTAGACAGTTGCATGTCGTAGTTGCACATCCTTTTAGTTGCTGTATGTGGGACAAGGCCTCAGCACGGCCGGAGAAGCGGTGCATTGGTGCGCGCCCGGGATCCGAACCCGGGCCGCCAGCAGCAGAGCTCGCGTGCTTAACCGCTAAGCCACGGGCTGGCCCCCTTTGTTGTTGTTAGAATCGCCTCAACTCTTCAGCTGCAAGCATTTGGTGCCCTGGCTGCCACCTGTCCCCCAGGTGCAAGTTTGGGGATCCACGCCGTGGAACTTATACTTGCCTCAGCCACCAGGGGGAGCCATTGTCCCAGCAGTTGTCTGAAGCTCCGGTAATATCAAACCCACAGCTTGAAATGACTATGTGCATCCCTCTGAGGGTCATACAGGGCTATTCCCTTCATGCCTTGCTTGCCCTGTTAATTTGGCCACCTCCAAAGAACCAAGCCTCTGCGCTGGACCCTCCTTCCGGATTTGCACGTTCTCTAATCTGACTCCCCCAACCCCCATCCTTCTCACCTTCTCAAATTGGACTGATGGCACCATTAGGTCTGTAGCCAGCAAACTCCCCTCAAGCCTCATCCTCTTCTGTGAAGGTTCTCCCCCATCTTACCTAGTTCACCACCTCACCTGCTGCCCTCCCCTGGGAGTCCTTTCTTCTCTTACATCTCACAAACTGCAGAATCTGAGGTGGGGTCGGTATCCTCGTCCATACTTGCCATGGCCACTTCTAAGACACTTTTCTTCTTTCTCATTCAAAACTCAGCCATGTCACCTGCTCTCCTACCTGCTGGTCTTCTGGTCATTGACGGAGGACTTCGGCTCTCGTCTGTTTCCTCTATGCTCCCTCCTGTCTTATTCTCGATGACCCATGTAGATGGCCATCTGACTCCCAGGTCTCTCACTTCCCTGACTTCCTCACCTCCAGTGATCTTTTCCCACACTCGGATCACACCCAGGACCCTGCCATCACCTGGAAAGGAGACTTAAATCTTCCCCTCCCACTTGCTCTAGCTCTTGCACCGGCATCCTCCAGAGCTCCCATCATCTCCTCACTGAATCACTCCCTTCCTTACTCATAGTCCCTTACTTAATCAACTCCCTCGTCTCTCTCCTGCCATCGTCCCTCGTTGAGCAAACCCCAGCGTGGTTGACACCCTCTTCTGCTCCTGCACCCAGGCTGCCGAGCCTCCCTGGAGAAAAGTACACAATCAACTGGACTCTTCACTTTAAATTCATGATCAGGGACCTCAAATGGGCGGGTGCCCCGTGCTGCCCCCAGCCCCAGTACTCTCCCCTGCTAGTTGGCTCTCCCACTCTCTGCAACAACCACTTCTTCATACCTCCTCTTCTCTCCTCAAGCCACCCACGCTCCCCACCCCCTTCTGCATAGCAGAAGCCCACATCTCTAACTTCATGGAGAAATTGAAGCCAGCAGAGTGAGCTCTCCCATCTTCCTACCACCGTCTGCATATCTCTGTCACTCCTGCCATCACAAGGGAAGGTTCAAGCCATCTCTTCTATGAAGCCAATTGCCCCCTGAGTTCTGGTTCCCATCCCTTCTTGCTTGTCCGAGCTTGTCCCTCTTACACATATTCCTAATTTCTTGTCAACGGGAAGCTCTCACTAGAGGGCAGGGAACTGGCTGTTTAGTTGGAGACCCAAATGTCACTCAGCTTACTGTAAAGAGGAGTTTTTCTCTGGCTAGGGACAAGCATGAGGGGGGGTCTATTCTTGGTACACCGTCTTTCAGGTGACTCCTGGTCTTTGGTCCATGCGTGTCCTCCTCAGGGTGGCTTCCTGGAATTAATGAATTCCAACATGGAACAGCATCTCAAATCTCTCCCAGCCGTGTCCTCATCCAACCCCAGGTTGGACCCACGAGGTCCAGTCACTCCTGCCACTGGCAGATGAAGAAAAGGACTGGTCCGTGTCCACGGAGGACGTACCTGAGATAACACACACAGCGCACCTGGCACACAGAAGATACTCGCTGTCCCGGGGCAGTCCCACGCAGGTCCATAGGAGAGCACATCTGAGGATGCTCCTCCCACCGTCATTTGTGCCCTGGGAAGTGGAGGCGCCCTAGGTGTCCCTCACCAGGGGAGGGGCAGGCAAGGCGGGTGGAAACATACCATGGAATATTGTGCAGCAGTCAAGAGTAAGGGGTTAGATGTACCCACAGCAGCATTTTTAGAGCCTTGAAAACAGGAAGAAACATCATGAAGACCACAGCCCGCTGCCATTTGTGTACATGAAAACACCCGCACACAAATAACAACACAGGTGTTTAAGAACACATTTGGATAGAAGTGTGCATGCGGAATCAATCAGAATGGGTCTCTGTGGAAGGGGGAATGGGGATTTCAGACAGACAGATGGGAGTGGGGTCTTGCGTGGGGCCAGGAACCTGGACCAGGAAGTGAGATGCACTCAGACCTCTCACCTGAGCCCTGCCCCTCCTCTCTAACCCAGCAAGGTGACCTCACCTGTGACTCCTGCTCCAGTGCTCCCGGCAAAGGCCCACCGTGGGTGTGTCTTATAGACCCACGCTTTCCTGGGTCTCACAGCCCCCTGGAAACAAGCTTCTGTTGATAACAGCTGAGAGGCCACTCCTTAGTAATGAGGTCCCAACCGTTGAAAAACAAAAGCCTTCAGCATGCCCCCACCTGTTGGTACATTTCCCTATTTCCAGTGACATTCAGGACCACACCCCCACAGAGACCCAGGCCAGGCCCTCGAATTCCTGGGGTCTAGTTGGCCCAGTCTCGGGGATCCAGATGGGTTTGTGTGGACAAGTGGAGGTGGGGACACCTCAAGGAGAAGGGTATTGTCCACCTGCCTGTGAGTGGGGCCATGAGGGCAGGGTTCCTGGAGTCCCAAAGGTAGTGAGCTGGGACTGTCAGGGTCTGGGGACGTCCTGATCCCTCTCATTTGCACCAATGGGCTTCCCGGGAACAGCGTGGCTAATTCCAAGCTACCAACTGAGCGAGGAGTTGGGAAGAGACACACACGGCCGGCTCCTGGGCGTCTGCTGGGGCCGCTCACCACCGCCCACGACCTGTGAGAGTGGCAGGAGGGGACAGAACCCCTGAGGAGGAGAGAGGGGAAGGCTCTGCCCATCAGAACCCAAGGAGCCAGTGTTGTTTCGTGGTAGAGTGACTCATTTAAGCTAGACCTAAGGAAAATGCTTATGAGAAAGCTGTCTTCTTGGGCCCTCTCGAGGAAAGTAGAGGTTTTCTCTACTTGTCTGCGGAAATCCTCCAGGACTGGACATTCTCATTAGAATGTAGTTTAAACAGGACAGACTTCAGTTTGCAGGTGAGACCTTTCATTTTCACAGCCATGGGACATGTCAGATCCTTTCACAGAGTGAATCAGGAATTTGGAAATTTGCTGCTATTTTTATTCAAATGAAGCTCAAATGGTTCTCTCTGTAGAACCTTCTAGTTAAAAAAGAGGGCAAAAGTCTGATCTCCAGATAGGAATTCCCTGTTTCTTGCAGGTGAATTAATTGCTTCCCACCTTGTAATATTTACAGAATACTGATGACAGGCTGAGGGGGCAGAGAAAAAAATCTCTTAAAAAGGAGGAATTTTTAGGCAGAAAAAGGAAACTATATTCATCAGGGTTCTCCAGAGAAACAGAACCAGTAGGAGATTATATCTATATCTATCTATCTATCTATCTATCTATCTATCTATCTATCATCTATCTATCTATCTATCTATCTATATAAATGCAATATATATATATCACGCCATTATCCAGTCAAGTTGATACATAAAATTAACCATATAGAAACCATGTCTGCTGAGTGAGAGACAAGACGCTTCTTAAAAAGAAGAAGACACAGGGACCAGCCCGGTGGCGCAAGCAGTTAGGTGTGTGCACTCCGCTGCAGCAGCCCGGGGTTCACAGGTTTGGATCCCGGGCGTGCACCGATGCACCACTTGTTAAGCCATGCTGTGGCGGCATCCCATATAAAGTAGAGGAAGATGGCCACGGACCTTAGCTCAGGGCCAATCTTCCTCAAGAAAAAAGGGGAGGATTGGCATCAGATGTTAGCTCAGGGCTAGTCCTCCTCACAGAAGAAAAAAAAAATCAAAAAAAAAAAAAAAGAAGCAGACACAAATGATAAGTGACTGCTGTGTGCTGAGGCTGGGTAAGGAGCGTTGAGTGGCTCATAGGAGGACTGCTGGGTGTGAACCAAGTGTGTCCTTCTAGGACCTTCTAGGAACTGTTACTCTCAATTTATGGTCTAGCATTCCTTTGCATTGGAAAGCACACTTCATGCTTTGCTGAGATTCCATGAGATCACAATAGAATCAGAAAGCAGAAATGGTTGGTTTTCTTTAAACTGAAACTTAGAAATGTTTCCCATGGTTCACTTACAAAGCAGTTCGTTTAAATAATAATAATTTTAGCCACCAACAATATTATTGTTTTTCCAAAAAAACCTTTCTAATGGACTGACCATGAACTGCTAGCCTTGTGTTGGCTGGTGGTGGGATACTCAGCACAAGCCAAGCTGTGCGTCACGTAGACTTTTGGGTCCTTCATCCCACAGGAGGCCCGGTGCTGCCTAGACGGATCCCATGGAAGAGTGTACTTCTGAGGCCAAGGCAAAGCTCCCTCTCTTCTCTCCTTCCCTTCCATGGGCCCCCTTCTCACAGGTGCCACAGAGGACTTGGTCATCCTCTTGGGGCCTAACGACCTGAGTGGTGGGCTGCTTTGCAGGGAGGGTTGGTGTGGGAGAAATGGCCAAGTGTCCACTACGATCCTGCTCTTCTTTCTAGAGTTTAGAGTTGGGCTGGTGCTGTGGATGGAATGTCTGTGCCCCCAAAATTCACATGTGGAGATCCTAACTCCCAAGGTGATGGTATTAGGAGGTGTGGCCTTTGAGAGGTGATTAGGTCATGAGAGTGGAGTCCTCATGAACGGGATCAGTATCCTTACAGAAGAGACCCTAAAGAGCTCCCTTGCTCCTTCTGCCCCTCACACAGTGAGAAGGTGCCATCTATGAACCAGAAAGTGGGCCCTCACCACATACTGACCGAATCTGCTGGTACCTTGATCTCGGACTTCCCAGCCTCCAGAACTGTGAGAAATAAATTCCTGTTGTTTATAAACCACTAAATCTATGGTGTTTCTATTATAGTCACCTGAACAGACTAAGACAGGTGGGAAGGGGCTGCCCAGCCTGTCTCCATTTCCCAGCAGCCCTCACCCCTTATATTTTGGTGAGTCCATGCATGGCATGTTGTATTTTCCAAGAAATGACATCAACACCATCTCTGGTCTCATCTGTTCTTGCCACTCTTCCATAAAGAGGTGGTATCTACATCCTTTCCTTGAACCTGGGTGGGTCTTTGCGACAACCTCAACCCACAGAGTAAGCAGATGTGATGCTATGTGACTTCTGGGGATGGGACACAGAAGGTGACTCAGCCTTCCCCTGGCTCTCTCTCATGACATGTGTTGTTTGGAGCCCTGTACCCACTTGTATGAGTTTGGCTGCCTTGGACCTGCCATGCTGGAGAGACCACATGGAGATAAAGGCACACAAGGCCCCCTGGTTGAGTCTTCCCAGCCCCGCACCAGACAGGTGAGTGAGGAAGCCTTCACGATGACCCCGGTCCCAGCCACTGCAACTGCATGAGAGACCCTGGGCAAGAACCACCAGCTGAGCCCAGACGACCCCACATTTGTGAGTAAAAAAATGATCAGTTCTTGTGTTAAGCCATTGTTTTCGCGTGGTTTGTTACACAAAAATAGATAATCATGATACCATGTGGCCAGTTCTCACCAATAGCAAGTGAAGGGAAGTGAGGTGGGTCGTTTCCAGTTCAAGGTGGTTAAGAAGTAGGGAGATCATATGTCCCAGTTTGCCCAGACTTGATAACAACTGTTGTCTTGGGTAATTCTTCATAACACCTCCTTTCACTCTCACAAGTGTCCTGGTTTGGGAGATATGCATATGGGGTGATATGGTCACCCTTTAAGACCAGGTGGGTCTTCTCAACTCTCTCTCCTTCCCTTGGGTTGGTGCAGACAAGCACAATGACCTTGGAGGAGCCACAAGATGGAAAGTACCTGAGTCTGAATCACCACTTAGCGGAGCACCACCTGTGGCTCCAGACCCTGATTCAGGACTCAAAGTAAACAAGAAATAAACCACTAAGATGAGCAGCTTTTTTTGAGCCCTGATGCAATTTGTTTGTTACAGCAGCTAGCATGACCCTTAAATTGGTTATACGCAAAAATTAGAAATCTTCATCCTAGTTTACAAAGCAAGAATATAAAATTTCAGTGTCAATTGGGGCCAGCCCAGTGGCATAGTTGTTAAGTTCACACACTCCACTTCGGCGGCCCGGAGTTCGCAGGTTCAGATCCTGAGTGTGGACCTATACACATTTCATCAAGCCATGCTATGGCGGTGTTCCGTATACAAAATAGAGGAAGATGGGCACAGATGTTAGCTCAGCGCCAATCTTTCTTAGCAAAAAAAAAAAAAAAAAAAAAAAAAAAAAAAATTTCAGTGTCAAGAATCTGAGTCCAGTCATCTTACACCTTCAAACCCCTAAATCCTGTGAAGCCATGGCCGAGATTATGCAATTTCTGTGAATAAATAAATCTTTTCTTTGAACCACGCATCATGAGCATGAGCAATGTTTCAGCCAGTTTTCCTCCCAGTTCTCCCTTTAAAAGATCAGCTGTGCTTGTGACAGTGGATTCTCAGTTTTAAAGGAAGGAAGGAATCATCAGAGTTCAAGAAGACCGTGGGCTTTGGGAGTCAGGTGGACTCAGTATGAAGACGTTCTCTAGTTGCGCCACCCAGGAAAACATCACTTAACCTGGGTCCCAGGGTCCCTGCCTGTAAAATGACAATAATAATACTGACTTTCCTCTTCTTTCTCCTTCTCACCCCCTACTCCTTTTTCCGTTTGATAAAATGTTGACAAGTTAATCCACACACCTATATGAAATAAGAGGTCTCAAAGTGCATAGGGTGAATGGTAATTCTGCGTGGGTTTCAGTTTTCACCTTGAACTTGGCCTCTCTTGGCAGTAAAGCAGTGCTATGGAGAGACGATGGGGTCAGGACCCACATCCTGGAGTAGCAGATGCTCTTGGTGCCTGCCCCACCCTGAGTCCCCTCATCTGCTTCTGATGTCACTTGCAGCTTGATGGATGGCTCATGAGCTCAGCCTGTGAGTAGCAGCCCTGCCATGTGGAGGTGCTGCCCCCAGGGAGAGCCTTCACCAGTGGGAGACTGGAGTTGGTGCATAGACACCCTGGTCCCCAGTCTTGGAGGGACGAGTCTGAGGCACCATCTCCATGGCTGCTCAGGTGTCCTTGGTGGATTGAGAGCCAGTGGCCTTCAGTGGTGACCAGCTCAATTTCCTTCTTCCCTGCTCTGTTAGTATCCTGGGGCTGCCATAACAAAGTACCGCAAACTGGATGGCTTTAAACAACGGAAGTGTATTGTCTCACAGTTCTGGAGGCTAGAAGTCTGAGATCAGGGTGTTGGCAGGGCCACACCCTCTCTGAAACCTGTAGGGGAATCTCTCTTGTCTTCATCACTCTTGGTGGTTGCTGGCAATCTTTAATGTTCCTTAGCCTGCAGCCGCATCCCTCCTGTCTCTGCCTTCGTCGTCACAGGGCCTTCTCCCCGTATGTCTCTGTCTTCACATGCTGTCATCTTATAAGGACCCCAGTCGTATTGGATTAGGGGCCCATCCTACCCTAGTATGTCCTTATCTTAACTAATCACATCTGCAACGACCCTATTTCCAAATAAGGCCACCTTCTGGGCTACTGGGGGCTAGGACTCCAACACATCTTTTTTGGAGGAATGTGATTCAACCCACAGCACCTGGTTCATCCTCTTTGCTCCCTCACTCCTCTTTCCCAGGATCACCTCCCGCATCACTACCTGCACCTGATCCTTGCCACAGGCTCTGCTTTCGGGGGAACTCAAACTAAGACACCTGGGACTTGCCTCCCACCCTCACCATTTCCCAGCTGTGTGGCCTGATGGACTGTGTGATGCAGACCTAGGGGCTTTCTTGGGCAGCAGGTCAAGTGCTGACTCCAGGACCCCTGCTCCTTCGTTTCTAGATGCTGCCATCTTGAAATAGGGCCTTCACAGTGAACGTGGAAGGGGGAGAGAGAAGGTGGGAGGTTGAATGGGGGCTTGTGGGCAGGCGTGGAAGGGGCATGCACGACTCCTGCGTAGATCCCGTGGTCCAGAACCAGTCCCGTGGTCCCTGTCCACTGCCAGGCAGCCTGGGAAATGTCATCTTTCCATGTGCCCAGGACGAGAATGTGGGATGAGGGAGCATCTGGTCTGCTCTTGCCAGACATTCTCTGAAAACTTCAGTTTTCTTGTCTGTAAGATGAAATTCGCATGGGACTTGGATTGTTGAGTCCCAACCCTGAGTTAGGAGAGCTGCTTCATGACAGCCTGGTGGCACACAGCAGTGACGGGTGAGCCATTGGTGCTGGTTTGTATTGCGGCCAGGTGTGGCAGGCTGTGTGCTTGTCACACTGTCGGCTATTCCTCCCTGAGGGAGGTTGTACTTCCCGACCCACTGACATCAGGCTTGGCTGTAAGACTGGATATGTGAGAGGAGGTGACACATGCTGTGTTGGAGCAGAAATTTTAAGAGCCATTTTCTTATCCTGCCTTTACCCTTTCCCTCTGCTGTGAACCCAGAATGTTCCAAATAGGGGCAGCTCCTTTAGTCTTGGTCCTAGAAGGAAGAGGATGGGGAGAAAAACCATGGCTGACCTATGGCCAACAACAAAGGCAATAAGAAACCAAACTCTCTCCTCTCTCCCTCCTTTCCTTCCTTCCTTCCTTCTTCCTTCCTTCCTTCCTTCCTTCCTTCCTTCCTTCCTTGCATCTTTCCTTCCTTCCTCTATCCCTTCCACCCTCCCTCTCTCCTTGTCTCTCTCTTTTTCTTTGCCACTGAGATTTTGGGGTTGTTTGTTACTGCAGCATAACCTAACCTTTCCTGACTGATACATCCAGAAATCCAGCGATGCCCTCATCTGGCCTTGCCAATCTCCCCCTCCCTGACATGGTGCCTCAGTAAGAAAGTGTCTCTCAACTTGGGTCCCAAATCCTGGTGCAGAAATTTTATGATCTGGGCTGGACCCTATGGAATCCCCTCTTTCCTAAGGTCCAGGGATTTGAGACAAAAGGCCAATTGTTCATATCCACCAGCACCAGAGGATGCAATCAGAGAGAGGCAGGGAGCAAGACAGAGCATATGGGCCCCCAGTGCCTAAGACCCAGCTGGCCTGGACTTAGGGCCTGGTTGCCTCCCGAGAGAAGAGAGAGTAGAGAGGAGGTGGCTGGCCCAGGCCTCTCCCTATTACATCAGTGTGGGAGGAGGTGGAGGGGGCCTATGAGGAGGGCTGGCCAGGCCTGAGTCTCCTCACTCCCTAGATTCAGCAGGAGCTCAAGTCAAAGGAGAGAGGCGAGTACTAGAAATGTGTGAGCCCTTTGATGACAGTGACCTTCCCATTAGCAAAAGGGCTCCACACAGGCCCTGGGGTCTGACCCACCCACCACAGCAACCCCTCCTCCCTCACTCCCAGGGGCGGGGGGGGGGGGCTGGGGTTGATACTGGAGCCCTGGTATCAGTTCCCCTGTATTAAACCCAGCATGTATGAGGTTAAAACCAAAAGCACTCATCCTCTTTCCCCGCTTCTCTAAGTTACATTCATACGTAACTATTGGTTTTTTTGTATCCCTGAACTTCACAAGCAAACTGAAGTTACTAATTGTTAAAAGCCCAGGTGGCCTCAAGCTGGGCTCACACTGATGTTTTGGCTAATTACCAGTTCTTGAGGTTTGTTACAGGGAAACTGATACAAGAAGCTAAAGCTTCTCAGACCTCAACTCCTCGCTTCCTGGAGCCAGAATCCACCACCCACCACCCATCACCCACGATGGAGGCGGAGACAGTTGAAGGACACCCACCTGCAATTCTCTTATCCGCCCTCCCCCTCCCTGCCAGCAGCCTCACAAGGCCAAAGGCAGGCTGGTGGGAAAGCGCCGACCAGCAAGACCACAGGCTCCCCCTCCCTACCGGCAGCCACATTCCTCACAACCTTTAAATCCCCTTGCCTCCCAACTTTCGGGGAGATGGGACAAATTTGAAAGCTCTCATCCCCCAGCTGACGTCACCCGAAATATAAACTCTTTCCTTGCCATAAGCCTGGCGTTCTAGTTTTATTTGGTCCCTCTTGTGTGGTGGGTAAAGAACCTGGGTGTGTATTTGGTAACAGGGTCACATTAGGAAAGACTGTGTTTTCGCCCCAGAAGACTGAAGTGAAAGCCAGGTGAGGTCATGTTTGCAAAACTGCTTTATAAATAGTAAAGCATAATGTATACAGCGGATACAATTTTAAGAGAGCTGGAAGAGAACTCTAATTATAACTCTAGGGGAGTATCTTGAATCAGACCTCTCTCTCCTGGATGCTGATGGCTTGTGGAGGATGCTAATTATGAGATGTGGGAAATACCTTCTTTCACACCTAGAACAGGCTGGGAGATATTTTTCTAGTCAGTTTTCCTATGGACCAGGGGGATGGAATAATTTATCTAAAAGTGCCTCCCGGTGGCATCGAATTAGCTACCTCTGATGCCTCCGGAGACGGACACCTGCTCATGGCCCAAGAGCTCACCTTCCGTTCCAGCTCACAACCAACAGGGAGCAAAAGCCTCGAGGACTTTCAGCGAAACCCGGGCGCAGCCATCAACTCTGTTTACAGCATTCCGGGAGCCGAGGGAGCCGCTGAGGAAAAGGAGGCTGCCAAAGGAAACGAAGAGCTATTCTATCTTTTTTTTCACCTGAAAATAAAAGATCACCCTTGATGCATGAATCATAAACCCACGCTGACCATGAGGCCTCAGCCGGAAGGCCCGCGGGCGGGGAGGCGCCGGCCGGGCCCTGGGGAGCAGTCTGTCTTCCTGGCCAGGACTCCGGCTTGCTTGGTGTGAAAGCTTTGTTTTCTTGTCTCAGGTTTCCTTTCTCGCTCGTTGTCAAGCTTGCCCACCTCAAATTTCTTCCCAGGCGCCGCTCACATTCTCGTTTCTAATTATGCCTCATTCTTATTGCTCCCTTTCCTTTTTAAAAAATTTATTTCTCAAGCCACCCACCTCGTTTCTGCTTCCTAGGATTGTTTACCAATGCCACGAAATGCTAATATTATATAAAACATGCCGGAAAGTGTCCGTACACAGAGAAAAAGACACCCCCACCCCCAGCCCCTGGAGCCCCAGGAGCTGTGGGTGGAGGGAGGAAGGTGGGCTGCGCCTGGGGCCCGGCCCCGGATGGCCCCTTGGGTGCCCAGGGCAGCTCAGGACGTGGTGGGCTTGCTCAGCTGGAGGCAGAATCCACGGAGCTGAGCACAGAGAGCACCGAGGTGCCCAGCACAGGGAACTTCTGTGTAACACTGGATCCCTTCCCGCAGGAGCACAGGGCTGAGATGGGGAGAGAGGTGGGCACCTGGGTGAGAGAGGGGAGCCACCCATCTTGGGAGATATCCTATACCTGGGGGCTGGGAGCTGTTCTAGAACCTTCAGCAGTGCTACTCTCTTCTCCTTCACTTGTCCCCTGAGCCTTGGTGACAGCGGTGGAGTGGCCCAGTGGGTGGGGCATAGACATGGGACAAAATTCCTGGATCATTTTCCCTCCCACCTAATAGGTTACCTGTGAAGGGCTGGTGCTCACTCTTCAAGGGAAATGCATTCATCCAGTAGACATTTATATTTAAGTCTTCTGTGTGTCCAGCAGAGTGTTTAAACCCCCAACTCTGGGGTAGACTGTCTGGGTTTGAATCTTGCCTCCACCACTTACAAGCTGTGTGACTTGGGGCAAGTTACTGAAACTCTCTGTGCCTCGGTTTCCTTGTCTGTAAAATATCTTATTCATGGAGATTAAATGAGGTAACATTTGTAAAGAATTTGGCAGAGTGCCTGGCATACAACAAACACAGTACGTGTGTTTGTTCAATAAAAACAACCTGTTCTTGATGCCGAGAGTATGGGGATGTTCCTGACCCCACGGAGCCTTCACATGGAGGGTGGAGACAAACGATAAACATGTGAACAAATAAATGATATAATTTCAGTGTCACGAGGACAATTAAACCAGCCACAGGATAGAGGGTAAGGAGCAGGTGTATGTGTGGGGGAGAGTGTTATTTTAACCAAGGAAGTTAAGGAAGGTCTTCCAGAGGAGGGGGTATCTGCAAGGAGACTAAATGATGACAAGGATCAGCTGTGGAAAGACCAGATGAGTGGATTCCAGGCAGTGGGAACAGCATGTGCAAAGGGCCAGTGCATTGGAGAAAGAGGGAGGCAGGTGTTGCTGGAGCATGGGGGGCATTGGGAGAAGTTGCGTGTGAATGAGAGTGGAGAGAAGCAGGCCCAGGCCCCCAGGGTCTGGTGGGTCCCAGGAAGGAATTGAGGTTCCTTTGTAATTACAACAGGAGACTGTATTCGTTTCCTAGGGCTGCATCAACAAAGTACCACAAACTTGATGACTCAAAACAGAAATGTATTCTCTCACAGTTCTGGAGGCCAGAAGTCCAAAATCCTGGTATCAGCAGAGCCACAGTCCCTCTGAAGACTCCAGGGGAGGATCCTCCTGCTCTCCTAGGTTCCGGTGGCCCCACGTGTGCCTTGGCTTGTGGCCCCATCACTCCAATTTCTGCCTCCGTCTTCACACGGGTGTGTGTGTCTGTGTCCTCTTCTCTTCTTATAAGGACACCAGTCATTGGATTTAGGGCTCACCCTGCATCCAATATGATAGTATCTCAAGATCTTTAACTTAATTACATCTGCAAAGACCCTATTTCTGAATAAGGTAACATCCGAGGTACTGGGGATTAGGGCTCGAACATATCTTTTTGGGGGAGACAATTCAACTCCCTACAGAGGCCACTGGTAGTTTTGGCAGAGGAGTGGTATGAGCTGACATATGACTCAACAGGATTGGCTGCTGTTTGGAGAATAGATCAAAGGTGGGGAGGCAAGTTAGGGGGGCTGTTTCGAGCAGCTGGGCCAGAGATGATGGGTGAGAAAGAGCAGAGGCATTCTCCTGTTGGACATAAACAATTTCATTGGTTAGCAACCTCAGACAAAGCCACTCTGTGAACATGATGGATCAACACAGCAGCAAGACCCCTTCAAAGTCATGTCTGAACCCAGACAAAATGTGGACATCGTCCAAACCACAAAATTAACCAAACATCCTCCACCCTGGCTGACATGACTCCTTTCTTCTTTTTTTAACGTGGCTCTTTTTTTCCCTCACCCATCACTTCTCTAGCCTTGCTCTGTCCCCCTCACCTTCTAAATAAGAATTATTAAGACGCTCAATCATTGCATTACCCCCGATTCCTGCTGGCGTCCAATCCAGAGTGAAGCCTTGCTTCCTTGAGCCCTCCCTCAAATCATACAACAGAAGCCCGAATCCCGTAACAGGTCCTAACTGAGCTGCCCTAGGGTTGCCCATGGTGTGTGTTCACCCTTGTTGCATCAAATCCACCAGCCCAACTTTGTTCATCTGTAGGTGTGTGCCTGGTGGTCATGGGTTGAGGGCAGGGTGGGTTTCGTGGATGTGGGACCTGTGCCATCCATAGGGCCCTGCATTTAGAAGGGCCCCACACTTGGTTTAATGCTGTGCTGCCACCATATTGAAATTCATTTATTTTTTTTTGAGGAAGATCAGCCCTGAGATAACATCCATGCCACTCGTCTTCTTTTTGCTGAGGAAGACTGGCCCTGGGCTAGCATCTGTGCCCATCTTCCTCCACTTTATACGGGATGCGGCCACAGCATGGCTCGATAAGCGGTGTGTCGGTGCGCACCAGGGATCGGAACCCGGGCCGCCAGCAGCAGAGCACGCGCACTTAATGGCTATGCCACTGGGCCGGCCCCCTGAAATTCTTAATAATTTTTGAACAAGGGGCTCTGTACGTTCATTTTTCACTGGGCCCTGCAAGTTCTGTAGCTAGTTCTGCTGAAGAGAATTGACAGAGGCTAATGCCAGGGTCATTGTGGTAGAGAGAGTGATGAGTGGGTGGATTCAGGACTTTTTGGCCTGGATGCAGGACTCATTGCTAGTTTGGATTTGGGTGGGAAAATTCAAGGGAGAGAAAGAGAAAATCTGAATTTGGGGGTGTGTACTTACGGGGGGGAGTGCCCTTGATCAAAATGGGAAATATTTGGAGGTCAAGTCAAGCAGGTTTTGGAGTGGGAGGGGGAGTCAAGCGTCTCACTTTGATGAAAATATACTTCCTATCACCCATTAGGAAATAGGCATGGGATATTACATTTTAAAAAATTGGCGACTCAATACTGTACTACAGTTTCGCAAGATATTATCATGGAGGGGCTGAGAATGAAGTAAAGGGTACATGGGATCTCTCTGTATTATTTCTTAGAACTGCATCTGAATCTACAATTATCTCAAAATTAAAAGTTTAATTAAAAAAATTGGTGACCCAGAAAATCAGGACTTGAATGGAATGCTAGGCGGCTCTGGGCAGGTGTGACTCATTCCTATTCATCAGTTCTTAAACCTGCCGGGAGTTTGGGGGCAGCTCGCACAGGCGGACGCAGCCCAGTGAAGGGGCCATGTGTAGCATCTGAGGGGACAGTGGCAGCAGCAATGACATCTGAGTGTCCTTCCTAATGTTCTCGAGTTGAGGCTGATGGCATGGAGAGCGGCTCATCTCTCAAGGCCCTGCCACGTGACTGAGGAATGTGACTTGGAGACTCAGCTGCTCTAGCGTTTCCAGGTCCCTTCAGCAGGGGGACAGCATGGGGCGCTTTGGGCCTGGAGACCGTGAGTTCCAGAGGAGGCCAGAATGACTTCCGTCAGTCTCCACTTTCTTTAGCTAGACCCAGACTCCCGGGGTGGGGGGGGGGGGAGGTGGGACAGGGGAGCGTCTCATCTTGATATTTGCAGATTTATTCACGGAACTCCCCACACATCTGGATGAGAATAAATGACTTGCCCTCTAGAAGAAATAGTTGAATGAATTGCGAAAGTACAAAATGTTCCTGTAAAATTGCTTCCATATTTTATTAGATGCAGTTGAGCATGAATTATCGTGAAGCCAACAGGAAGGTTTGCAAATTTGGTTCTCGCCTTTCCATAAACAACTCTTCCATGCCTAGGTCATTATGGAAAGGCTTTAATGAATGTTGGCTTGTGATGAGATCATTGAATAACTCATTTGCTTATCCCTCCATCCATCCATCCATCTGTCCATCCATCCATCCAACATTTATTGGGCACCCACTGTGTGCCAGGTCATGCAAGCTAAATTGTAGCTGCAGGAATCATTCTTGTTGACCTGCCTTCAAACAACACCATCAGATGTACAAGGTCCTCGTGAGATGAGCCAATTTGGGGTTTTACTGTTATGGGAGGGACGCCTTTTTGGGGAAGGCGGCTTCCTTTCACATATCTCAGGGGTCCAGAAGAGAAGATACATTTTCATATACCCTTCCATGATTAGACATACTACTTTACATTAAATTCCTCTTTCTTAAAATCTCCTCATCTGTGTCAAGGTGTGAAATTTCTTGGGGGATAAATGGACACAGTCGTGCAAAACTGGCTTTCGAGTTGAATGGATCTTACTAGTTTCTCACACTCCGTGTGGCTCTACCTAATTGACCCCAGCTGGGCATCCCAAGGGTCTGGTTTCCTCTCAGAATACCCAGCACGGGGGGGGGGGGGGAGCTGGGGATGAGAGAATAAACATCATTTGTTTCTCCTCCCCTGTTTGGAAGCCAAGCATAATAGCGTCGCTTGTAAGGTCACTGGAAACCTGAGTCATAAGGGGCCCTTCACAATGCTCCTCGGCCACCACAGAGGGGAGGTGAGTGAGAGGAGCAGAGTTTATCTCTGCCAGCCTTGACCTGAGCTGGGGATGGGAGTGATGGCTTCCAATGGCATGGCCAGGCAGGTGCTGGTTCAGCAGAGTGTAGGCCCTCACCTCATCGGGACCCAGGGCTTCTAGGGTTGTCGGGGCACCTGCAAGCTGACATTGTAAGGGGGTGTGGAATCTGCCCCGAGGGAGACTTCTTGAGAAAAAGCAGCAGGTGGGAAACGTAGCCAGAGGCATCGACCATACTGCATGGTGGCACTTTACTGGCCTTGCCGTGTAGGATTCTCACAGCAGCCTGAAGGGTGGACTCGAGCAAGGGAGTCCCCTTTGCCCCAATTTGTGGGCAGAGAAGCAGCTCAGCAAGCCCAGTAATGTATCTAAGATTACCCCGTGGGTTGTGGAGACTGGATCTCAACTGGCTATACTCCCTCTACACCACGGCTTCCCAGACAGGAGCTGGGTGTTGACCCCTTTCAATGGCAAAAAAGTGTTGTCAAATGTATTGGGAGGGGTAGGCCCCGTGGCTTAGTGGTTAAGTCCAGTGCACTCTGCTTTGGCAGCCCAGGTTCCTGGGTTTGGATCCTGGGCACAGACCTACACCACTCATCAAGCCATGCTGTGGTGGCAACCCACATACGAAACAGAGAAGGCTGGCACAGATGTTAGCTCAGGGCTAATCTTCTTCAAGCAAAAAAATCAAAAAGAGGAAGACTGGAAATAGATGTTAGCTCAGAGTGAATCTTCCTCACCAAAAAAAATGTATTGGGAGCCTCTGGGCAGGAAAGGGTGCCCTTTGCTGCTTCTGTTTTCAGGTGGGGTAAGTTGTGGAGAAAAATGACCTGGGAGTGTCTGGAAGCATCTTCTCCTGCCTGAGGACTGCAGTTCATGATCAAACCAGGCAGACAAATAGGTTATTCTCTTCATTCCAAACAGCGGGCACCTGGATTGCTTAGAAATTCAGGAAACAGAGTTGGTTAGAAATGGGAATTCAAATTAATTACTCCTGAAATCCAGAGGGCTCAGGGAACCCATGGGGCGAGGAGGAGGTGTCTGGTTCTTACTAACTGAATTCTCATCAGAAGCCCTTTCGGTTCAACCTTTCAAATTCATACTAAGAAAATTCTCTAGAATGTCCATTTTGGTAAATGGAGTCGAATAAATATGGTTGCAACTTGATTTGAATAATTGAGGATCCTGCGGAGTTTCTGGGTCAGGGTTTTACACGTGAAGTTTCAGCGTGGTGTTCTGGAAATGCCCAGTCTCAGCATCAGAAGACCCAGGCTAGAGGTGGGCTCTGTCACCACCTGGCTGTGTGACTCCAGGCAGGTCACAATTGTGCTGAGTTACAAGTCTTTCCTCTGTAACAGCGGAAGAGAGCAGTGCCCGTTTTATGGCCCATCTGAGGGCGTTGTAAAGCTCACATTCAATAAGGTGATCTAGCTTCTCACCTTCCTTTAAGATCACTGTGCAAATATGAATTGCTATAATCAACCAGGTGGCAGGGAGTCGGAGGAGAGAGGACCAAATGTCTTCTTAGACCCAGGTTAGGCTTGTCTATTTGTTAGGGTTCTCCAGAGAAACAGAACCAATAGGAACTATCTATAGATACATATATATCAAAGGAGATTTATTATGAGGAATTGGCTTATGTGATTACACAGGCTGTGAAGTCCCACGATCTGCCGTCTGCTAGCTGGAGGCCCAGAAAAGCTGGTGGTATAGAAGAGGATGAAATGTGATAAGATATTCCAGCTAAGGCAGTGAGTCAGGAAAAAGGGGCAAATTCCTCCTTCCTCCACCTTTTGTTCTGTTCAGGCCCTCAGTGAATTGGAGGATGACCATCCACGTGGGGGAGGGCCATCTGCCTCCCTGAGTCCACCCATTCAAATGCTAATCTCATCCAGAAACACCCTCACAGATATACCCAGAAGTCATGTTTAACCTGGGTGCCCTGCAGCCAGTCAAATTGACACATAAAATCAACCATCACAGTTTGGGACCAGTTTCATTCAGGAAATTGAAGGCCTGGTCTTTGGCAGCTCTGCTTATTTCCTGGGGGAGGGGAGGAAAGCTTGAGAGCTCCTGGGGTCCAGGTCAGGACAGAGTTCTTGGTGGAGTTGAGAGTAAGGAGCGGAGAGAGGAGTCTGGGCTGCTGCAGGGAATGAAGGATTCAAAATGCCACAAGACGGGAAAAGGGATATTAAGAAGCATCAACGTGTAATATTCTTTGAGAGCCATAAGCATAGATCAGAATATCTTTTGATAGCTTTTATCTAAAGGGTCTGTTTCTTTGAAGGTGATGCCACATGGAGCCTTGGGATTAATTTGGATTACATTTAGAGACTGACCATCAGAATTTTAGAACTCAGGTGGTCTGTTGCACCTCTTATTCAAATAATCCCTCAAGATCTGAGCTATTATATAATAAAGAATTTGACTGGACTTTGTCCCAGGTTCTTGGGAGGGAACTTCTAAGTCTTTGGAATTTCCTGAGTAGACAGGAGTGTCAGTTACTCATGGTGGGTTCCTGGAGGACACCTGGGTTTAAGTCAGTGAAATGACTCAGGATGGAGCCCGCCGTGCCAAAGAGACCAGCCGTATGATCTGCCGACTGGGGCCTTGAGCCAGGCGATATCAGCCTCTGATGATCTGAATGCTTGTGCCCCGCTAAATTAATATGTTGAGATCCCAATCCCCAATGCGGTAGCGTTAGGAGGCGGGGCCTTTGGGAGGTGATTAGGTGATGAGGCTGGAGCCCTCAGGAATGTGCCCTTATAAAGGAGACCCCAGAGAGTACCCTAGCCCCTTCGGTCATGTGAAGATACAGTGAAAAGATGGCCAGCTGTGAACCAGGAAGCAGGTTCACACCGAACCCTGAGGCTTTGTGGAGCTTCCTGGTTGGTGAACACACAGATGTGCCATGGGTGATACGCCCAGATTCCATGGGGAGAGGGCACAGAAGCCGTGCATTCGAGATCCGCATGCCCTACGTGTCTCTTCTTTTGGCTGGTCCTGATCTGTGTCCTTTATAACAAAACTATAATCATAAAATATAGCACTTTCCTGAGCTCTGTGAGTCATTCTAGCAAATTATTGAACCTGAGAGGGGTCGTGAAAATGCTCCAGATTTGTGCCCTTTTGGTCATAATTGCGGGTGGCCTGGGGCCCTGAACTTGTGGCTGGTGTCTGAAGTGGGAGCAGTCTTATTGGGGATCACATCCCGTGGAGTCTGCACCAGCTCCAGGTGGTTGGTGTCAGAATTGCATTGCAGTAACTGCAGAGCCTTATTTCATTTTTTCAACCAAGAAATATCTTTCAAGAGCTTGTTTTGCATCAGGCAAGGTGGTGGGTGCCCCACATACCACCTAACTGTTGAATGTCATGTTACTAAAAGAATCTGTGAAGCTTAGAATACCACCTGTGTCAAAGGGGCGACACTGTGAAAAACACACGGAGATCAGAATTACTGTTTTTAGGAGGCTGCACAGATCTGGAGGACCAGATTTTCACATAAATTCATTAAACCAAGGAAGTCTAAAAGCTTCATGAAGTTAAGGGCTGGAAAGTAATTTTCAGCCTTGCCTTAAGGGGTAGTTGGTTTGTGAAGAATTTGGAGTCCTTTCTGAATGGAGGAATGATGCTGGTGGCAGACACACTCGCCCTGTCCTTAAAGTCCCCTCGGATGTGCCAGCTGTGAGTTCGCTGTGGGGGAAGCTTTGAGACTATGAGAGCAGGGTAAACTGTTAGCAGGGACTTGCGGTGTGCGAGGGGCATAGTCTACCAAAGGCAGGAGGAAGGGCTTGAGGACTTCCTGCGTCCTCATGGTAATGGGTGGGCCTGTGCAGAGAACTGGTGGGCGACAATCTGCAAGATCCCACATTGCGGGTGTTCCCAGAAGGGAAGCCAGGGCCTCCGTTTCTGAAGTGGACAGTCTCTCGGCCCCAGAGGAGCATCTGGCTGGGCTTCATTTGTTAAAGAACATCTCTATAAAAAAATGGGTCACTATGGACCCCTCATTGGAGGCAGTTGAGCAAAGCTTGGAGATTCAGGCACGGTGGGCCAGGTGCTTACGAGAACTCCCTAGAGGCAAGAATTGCTGAATAAACTGGATTTCCTCACAAAATGAAGTGGCTCCGGAGTTCTCAGAGTTAGACTCGCCAGAGGTGGGGATGGAAAAGAGACCCTTCTAGCAGCTCCCCAGGGTCAATAAAAAGGGTGCTTGCTGAGCAGTGGGCAGGCTCGTGGAAACAAGAGTGACACGGGTTTGCCCGAGCCTCTGAAGGCAACCCCTACAATCCCCCCAGAGCCAGCCGGCGATGGAGGGAGCCATGATGTCCCCAACATGCTACTAGGGTGGTGGTGGGGGGGTCAGGAGTGGCATTTCTGGATGGCCTGGCCTCCTCTGCCCTGTCATTTCATAGACTCACTGCTCCAGGGCTTTCCAGAAATCTGGGAGTGGGGATGGCCCAGCCCCTTCTTTAGGTTTGACAGCAAGAAACATCCAGGAGCCAACAGCCCTCCTAAGGGAAGGGGCTGGCTGGCTGCACCTCCCTCTCTGGACACCAGATGCAGACCCTAGGGGCTGGAGAAGAAATGCTGACACTGAGGTCTGATCCCTGGGGGACGTCAAACGCCCCAGCTCTGGGACTCTCTTCAAGGAAGTGTGATGGGTCAGCCTGATGGAGAGCAATAGCTGTTCCCATCTCACCACTGGTGCTCTCTCCCCAGGGAGCATGGAGGTGCATGGGACCCACACTAGGAACTGCGGAGACACGGAATGTGATCAGCTGTTTGCATTAGAAAATCAAACTCACACCAGCTCCCACACTAAAGGAGATTTCTGGCTAATGTGACCGAAAGACCAGAGGCAGGGGGTGGTCAGCATGGGTTTGATTTAGTGGCTCCAGGGCATCACGAGGGTTTCTTTCCACCTCTCTGCTCTGCCTTCTGCAATGAAAGCTTTATCCTGGGCAGGCTACCCCTCACGATTCCACATCATTTGCTTCTCCGCTTCTTCATGTCACATCATCTGGATGGAGACGGAGGGTCTCTGTCCCACATCCAAGCATGAGCCCCAAGATCCACTTGACCGGACAGTGGTGCCTGTGGCCAGTGGACATGCCCACGGGCCTATGTCCACTGAGCCACAAACTGTGATAGCTGAGTTGTGTCCTCCCAAATTCATACCCTGAAGTCTTAACCCCCAGGGCCTCAGAATATGACTGCATTTGGAGATGGGGCCTTTAAAGGGGTAATTAAGGTAAAACGAGGTCACGTGGGTGGGCCCTAACCCAATATGACTGGTGTCTTCATAAGAGAGGAGATTAAGACACAGAATCACACAAAGGAAAGACCGTGTGAGGACACAGGGAGAAGACGGCCGTCTGCAAGCCAAGGGGAGAGGCCTCAGAAGCAACCAACCCTGCTGAGACCTGGGTATCTGACTTCCAGCCTCCAGAACCACGAGAAAATAAATCTCTGTTGTCTGAGCCACCCAGTCTTGGTACTTTGTTACGGTGGCCCCAGCAAATTTTAATACATGATCTCTACAACGCGGGTGCATTCATTTCCCCCAAAGCACGTGCACCGCCTGGGCCAAGAAGGCAGCCAAATGGGAATCTGGATTCTGTTAGGAAGAGGGAAGGGGACACCGAGAGGAGACCCCCAGCAAGGCCTCCTACAACAGAGTGATAGAAGAATTCAAACAATTCCATCCCTAAGAAACACTGGGCCCAGCTCATTTCACCCCAAGATTCTGAAACCACTATCCTTTTTTTCCTCTAGAGAGGGGTGAAACAGCTTGTACTCTGTCACCTGGCACTCTGAGATGCTCGCTTGCTTGCAGGAGTCCTTTTGAGGAGTGGGATGGCGGGGTGCAGAGGGGAGCTGTCACTGCTCCAGGTGCAGAGCTGCGTCAATTATGCCCCCCAGTTCATCACTCAGTCAGTCCTTGGGGGGCCCCTCTCCTGCCTTAGCTCCTTTGCTCATCTTTGCCTCCTCTGTCTCCAGTCCCATTCCCAGGCCCGCCTCTGGTTGGTGCCTTGGCTCTACACCCATCTTTGAAACGATTTGGTCTTGTGTACGTGTACATTTTAAATGTACACAAAGAGTGTTGTGCTCTTGATCCTGTTTTATGTCTTTCTTTTCTTATTTAACTCAACACGGGATTTTAAGACCCACTGACATTGCTGTAGGAACCACTCCTTCACTTCCTCTGGTTGCTGTGTTGTGTTCCACGGTGTGTATTTGCTGTGGGTTGTTTATCCAATCCCTGGGGTGGGAGTGTGCTGAACGTCTCCCACTTCTTCAGTCTGCCCCTCCAGGCCCACCCTCCACCGTTCCCCACCTGCTCTGTGCCCAGCAGGCTGGCCCATATGGTCCCCAACAATGAGCTCCTTGCTCTCTGCCTTCTGATTGGGTTTGGCCAACGGGAAGTCCCAAGAGGGGCCCAGAGGGAAGGGGAGGAGGAGGAGGGGGCAGGCATTCCTCTCCCCGGGACCCTTCCGGCAGCGGCACTTCAGGCAGGCTGGGTCCTGCTCCTCTAAGGCAGCCTCGTCCTCACAACTCTCCCCATTTGGATTCGGCCACCACTCCTTCCCTTCCTCCCTTCAGGCCTGGGTAACAGCTCTGCTGCTCTGAACCTGCGCTTCCGCACTATCTCAGGGGTTCCCCTGTACCCACACTTCTGTAAACGGTCCCTTTGTAAGTTAACCCTCCTCGAATGAACTCCAGTTTGGGAGTGCCACCTATTTCCTGTGGGGACCCTGACGGATCCAGCCTGGGTTCCCTGCACTGCCTGCCACCTCAACTGGGGCCATGACAGGTATCCTGTGCGGGTCCCCTCCTGGAGAGTGCCGCTGAGTGAGACGGCAGCCCTCCAGCAGAGAGACAGACGCTTCATTCATGGAAGCTGCCAGCAGGCTCTCCTGAGGGCTGCACCAGCCTGCAGCGCGCAGAGGCTCCCATCTCCCCACGTCTCCACCCACATTTGGCATTACCCTACTTTCTAACTTCTGCCAATCTGGTGGATATAAAGTGGTGTCTCATTGTTGCCTTAGTTTGCATTTCTCTTTTCATGCACTTGTCAGCTACTGGGTTCGGCCTTTGCCTGTTCACACCTTTGTCCCGTTTGAATTTCTTAACAGTGTATTCATATTGGTTCAGCTGAAACATGTCCTGGAAGGTTATCTAGGCAGTGAAATAAGATTTCCTTCTATATTTGATAGAATAAAACATTAAAATAAGATAGAAGGAGCCGAATTATAAAATAATTTACCATAAAATAGGTAAGTCAAATGAAACTTTTACTACTAAGCTGGGGTGGGGCAATGTTGGGGAGTGCAGTCCTGGAAATAAGCAAGTGAGGGAACAGCCTCCAGGCTCTGGGTCCCACTCCTTGGCTTCCGGGATCTACAGCTACTCACCCCGGAGCCTGGCCAGCATGGGGGAAAGGACCACGGGGGCTGCGAGTCGCTTCGCTTTCCAAGACTGTGAGTCAGGAGGCTGCCTGTAAGAGGAGGCAGCCCCGGCTTGGTGCATTACACACAGTCCTAGGAGGGAAAGGGGTGGTCGCGTCTGTGGCTGAGGGCTGAGCAGTGCGGCTGGTTTGGGAAGCTGATTCCTCACTCCGTTTACTCTCTGTATTAGCATCACAAACTGGGTGGCTTAAAACAACAGGAATTTATTCTCTTGAAGTTCTGGAGGCCAGAAGTCCAAAATCAAGGTGTTGGCAGGGCCACGCTTCCTCCGAGGGCTCTGGGGGAGAAGGCTTTCTTGCCTCTTCCAGCTTCTGGTGGCCCCCAGCATTCCTCGATGTCCCTTGGCTTGTGGACACCTGACTGCAGCCTCTGCCCCGTCTTCACACGGCCTTCCTCCCGATGTCTCTAGGTGTCCTTTTCCGTCTCTCGTAAGGAAACGCTCACTGGAGTAGGGCCCACTGTGACTCAGCATGGTCTCCACTCTACCCTTGATAAGGACGTCTCAGAGACCCTGTTTCCAAATAAGGTCACATTCTGAGGTTCTGGGTGGATGTGAATTTGGGGGGGACACTGTTCAACCCATTACACTCTCTGAATGTCAATCACTTGGTAGACAGACCAAGCAGACCAGAAGAGGCCCACTGTCAGCGTCAGCAGAGCAGCGCTGGGGTGGGGGTGAGCCTATCTCAATGGGAAGAGGGAATATTTCTAAATTCGTGACCACTGTCCCCAAGCAAAGTAGCCCCAAGCCACTGCCTCCTTTACTGTGAAGAGTCCTCATGCTCCTGGAGACCAGGACGCTCATTCTGGGCTGGAGCAGAGGGCTGGATGTGGTCCACTGTGGCCCACCCCTGTCTATCCACCCCAGCCTAACACCAGCTCAGGTCAAGCAGAGAACACTGCTGCCATAGAGAAGCCAGGATGGGGCATTGCATTTCAAAGGGCAAGCGGTTTCTGTGGCCAGGCAGCTTGTCATTCTGTGGTTCAAAGAATAAAAGCACATGTGATATGGACAGGGGAGTTAGGCCCTTAAGAGTTCAGAAACCAGAACGAGGTTCCCTACTCTTTGCCTTTCTTCCCCCACGTCTAGACTGGCCATGCCAGTGAGGGAAGGCTGGTGGCCTGCACCACCAGGTGCGGAGGCCAGAGCGGAGGGCCAGGTCCTGCTGCCCGTGTCCATGGGCCGTGAGAGGAGGGAGGCCTCTGCCCAGGGGCAGCAGGTAGAGGCGGTCTCTGGTTTCACCGTAGCACAGGCCCAGACCTTGACGATCACAGCGGTCACTTGCCCACCATGACAGGGGTGGAGGAGGGAGAGCCGGGGCACCCTCCGCCCGCGGTGCCTCTGCGGAGGTGGAAGTGAGAGCAGAAGTTCCCATTGTATGGGCCAAGCTGGGAGAAGAGGAGGGGAGCTCAGCCTCCTCCTCAGGGATGGCCGGGGTGGGCTGCCCGTGGTGAAGATTCGGATAAGTGCCGAGTTTGGTCTGTCAGGAGTGGGGAGGGCCTGTGGCCTTTGGCGCCCAGAGGATTCAGCCCCAATAGCAGGCAGTGCTCAGGGTGGCTGCTTGCTGGCTCTGGCCCCACTCACCACCGCAGAGGCCTCCTGGGGGCCAGAGCCCGCTCGGCACAGAGCTGTGTGGACGGTGGAGAGATAGGGCAGCGCGGTGGTGCTGGGGCCCCAGCTGTCCCTCTGCAGCCACGGCTGCTGGGCTGGGGATTGGAGGAGGACATCACTGACAGCCAACTTCTTTCTGAGAAGACCCCCAAGCTGCGTGATGATGGCGATGCTCCTGCATTTCCGAGCCGTGGGTGGGAGTGTGCAGAATGAATGGGGAGTGGGGTTGGGTGGGGATGGTGGGGGCTGGGGGTGGGTGGAGGTGGGTTGTGGGTGGTGGTGGGTGGGAGGTGGGTGGAGGTAGGTGGTCAGTGAGGGTAGTGGTGGGTGGTCAGGGTGGGGTGGGTGGAGGTGGGCAGCAGCAGTGGCCACACGGACTCTGTGTCCTGGGGCAGCCACATCTTCCCTGACCGTGGTCTGGGCTGCTGCCCCAATTGCCCTGGTTTCTGCCTGTTTTGTGGGTCTGGTTCTCCAGCCTGCCTGTGAGTCCGTGAGCTCCCCAATACCCTTTCCATCAACTTCCTTCTCTGATCAAATTACTCAGAGTGCATTTCTATTGCTGACAACTCAGAAGCTGGCTGACACAAGAGGGAACGGAGCGTGGCCAAAGTCAGACTGGCCGGGATGTGGAAAGGGGTCCAGGGTGAGGGACCAGGTGCCCCCTGGAGAGGGCATTCAGAATTGGGGGTGAGGCAGGAGCCCAGGGCTCAGGCCAACTTGGTGGGCATGCCAGGTGAGGGAGGTCAGTGATGGACTGCTACACTGGGGTGGCTGGCTCTCCCAGGTCTGCTAGACACGGCCCAGTGAAAGCAAACCCGCCGTCAGCCCGCCCTCCGAATCCAGCCCTGACCACTCAACTGGCTGTGTGCCCTGGGACATCGCTCTCCTCCTTGTGCCTAGTTCCTCTGGCATACCGGGGGGCTGGCGTCGGGGTCCCTGGGGGCCCCCTTCTCGCCTTTGCTCTCTATGTCTCTGGGATTGCTCCAGTGTGCAGATGGCTCTCCATGCTGTCTGCCTGTGTCCGGGAGGCAGGCTGGAGGCTATGAATAAGCAGTGTCAGGATTCAGGCCGGCCTTGGCCCACCTGGGGAGTGGAGCAAGCTTTCCTCTCTCTTCTGGCTTTGCAGAAGGGCTGTCCCCAGGTGGACAGTGTGGGTGGCCTTGGAGGCAGGAGGGACATGAGCTCAGGATTGCGCATCTTGAACCAGGAAAAGTAGGAGGATTTGAGGGGTCATGGGACTACCTTCCAGGGAGTCCCCAAGGCCAGCCCAGGGCACAGCAGGGCTGGGTGGGGGCGCAGCCCAGGCTTGAGGAGCGTCTACTACAAGCAGGTGTAAATAATGAAACGCTGCAGCTACGGACAGAACCACCCTCGGGGGTGCTTGTGGATTCTCTTTGATTTCTCCTCTGCACCTGTGGAGCGTCTGCCTCCTGCATCCCCACAGGGAAGCTGAGATTCCAGGCTGGCTGTTTTAGTTTTGGTTCATGGCTGAGCAGATTGTCCCAGAGGCAGTCAAACATCCGGGCTTCTGCTTGGCCCCCAAGTGCCCTAGCCAGTTGGGGATTGATTGCTGGAGTTGCTGCCAGGGATCCCCTTGCCCACACAGGCCACAGGAGAGCCATTCACTAGGGTAACAGGCAATTCCAGTTAGGAAAGGAGAAACCACTCTGGGTATTTAAAACAGAGGGAATTTAGGGGGCCTGCCCGGTGGCGTAGTGGTTAAGTTCTCATGCTCCGCTTCGGCGGCCCAGAGTTCACAGGTTTGGATCCTGGGCATGGACCTACGCACCGCTTATCAAGCCATGCTGTGGCAGGCTTCCCACGTATAAAGTAGAGGAAGATGGGCATGGATGTTAGCCCAGGGCCAGTCTTCCTCAGCAAAAAGAGGAGGATTGGCAACAGATGTTAGCTCAGGGCTAATCTTCCTTACAAAAAATAAAAATAAAAAAACAAAAAACATAGGGAATTTGTCTGCCAGGGAGAACAAACCTGAAACCAGGAATGACTGTCTCCGTCTGTCTAAACAGCACAGAGCAACAATGGAGTCCCTGTCTTCACTCCATGTTGAACGCCTGGTGTTTTTCTCTTTCCAGCATACTGTCTCCATCCTTCTGATGACTCTGAGTTTCCTCTAGGAATCTCTCCTCACATTTTGTGTGGATTGAGTGGTGCTGACACCCCTCATCCCCAAGCTCATCATTTGATCCAATTCCTGGTCACAGTGACTATCCCTGAGACTTTCGCTGAGCCCTGGAAGAGAAGGACTGTCTTCCACTGGGCTGGCAAGGCTGTGAAGGCACTACATGGACCAGCCTGCCTGAGAACGAAGCCAACAGAGGGGAAAGCTGAGTCATGGGATGTAGCATCAAAGAGTCTTAACAACATTGTTTCTATGCTTGGATACAGCTATGTCTGAAGCCACCTCTCACCTATGGGCATTAAGGAGTTCTCTCTTTCTGCAAGGCCAAGTTGTATTGGGATTTCAGTCACTTACCACTGGAAGTCATGACTGATGCATGTGCCTTGGGCCCAAGTGTTGGCCTTCTTCATTGGCCAGCAGCTCTGCAGGTCTGGTCCCCAGGACAAGGAGTCCTTCTGAATACCCCATAGTACGTGGTTTGCACAGAGACAAGCAGATCAGAAACCGATGGGATACCACCTGGGGGTTTTCAAGTCAGGAGGGCACACTTTTCCTGATCCCCAGGCTTGGTGCCTTGCCCAAGGCACCTGGAGGATGGTTAGTGATGCTGAAACTGAGCCGGGATGTTGGACCCCTTGGTTGCTTTGCTGGAATCTGGGCCCCTGGTGAAGGCTGGAGGGGAGTCTCCTTGTTAGGCCAGGACGACAGAAATGGCCACAGAGTGGAAAAAGCCTTGCTCGGTGAGGGAGTGGAGTACCAAGGCTCCGAGGTCCTGGTGGCCCTGCTTTTGCCAGGACAGGCCTCTCTCCTCCCCCGGGGCCCAGGAGTGCCACTACAGGGCACCTGGCACTTTGTGCTTCAAGGACAAAGCCAGAATGAAGACCTCTCCGCCAAGGGCCTCGTCAGCTCTGAGCCGTTCCCCGTCCTCCCTGGGCACTTGCACATTCAAAAGCTATTTTAGAAGTAGCCGCACATCGGATTCTCTTTAATGCACTTCCAGGCAGCACAGATGTGCATCAATGAGAGAATGTTCCCTGAACCAAAATGGTTCTGCAGGCCTCAGAATCCTCTCTCCGTGCACTCACTCCTGGGCCAAGAGCCGCCTATGAATCATGCATTAGTGCCCGTGATTGCTGCTCACAGAGGTGGCAGCTCTTGCAAAGCGGGAGGTAGGCATTTTACACTCCAGGAGGCAGAGGACTCCAGCGGAAGTGGGGCAGGCAGCGGAAGAAGCAGACCCTGAAAGGGGAAGATGGATGGCAGCTCGTAGAGGTGAAGCTTGCAGTGTTCAGAACCCTGCCACCAGGTCACGGGGCGACAGCGCCCTGGCTACTGTCTCTCTTGCATTCGTCCCTATGTGACAGACTTTATCCTGAATAGAGGATTTGGCACCTGAAGCAGTCCCATATGGAGCCCGGCTTACACGGGGGTGGGGTGGGGAGGGAACCAACAGATTCAAAACAACGCCCCAGGGGAGGGGGTGAGGCTCTCCAAAGGTGAGGAGACCACAAACAACCAGACTAAGGAGAGATGCAGAGCCATATGCCAACTCCCAGATCAAAACCATTGCACACAGCTCGTTAAAACACACACAGACATAAATTAAGCACGGCAATCGCCTGTCCCCAAAAATGTGTCAGTCAGACAGACAGATGACTGAGGGAAGACGTCTGATGTTTCTGTCGTCTGCAAAAATACATTATTTTGATTTTGAGGGGGAGGCACAAAAATTCGTGATTTAACTTTCAAAGCAATTTTCAAAGTTTTTTTTTTTTTAAAAGCTTAAAAATGTCCCTGGAAAGGAACATGAAGACGTGTTATTAAAAGATGTAAATCTCTCTCTTCAGTGAAATGAAGGAAAAACATGGCTACACCAGCCAAGTGGGTGTTCCCAACAGCGGTGGTCTCCTGGGCAGGGCCAAAGGGACCATGGGTATTCTTCACCGTGGGGACAGAGCTCAGATCCAATACTCCATTACATGCCGAACCCCCAGGTTCTTCTTCTCTGGCTCGTCACGTCGACCCACCTCCTGGGCAGCATCCCCGAGTTCAGAAGGCACGAGCTGCCCATCTTGGAGAGGCACCCCCCCCCCCCGCCCCCAGCATCCACTGGAATGAGGACTCAAAGAAACTGGCAGGAGTGGATCTAGGGTGTGAGGCCTGAAGCTTGGACAATTTGAGGGATTCCCTTTGAGAAAAAGAATACACAAATACAATATAAACTTAGGTATGAAAGTGAATATTTATTTAGAATGAGAAAGGAAATCACCACAAAGTACCTACCAGGGCCCTGGAAATTCAGGTCCCTTTCTTCTGTGATCCCTTTTAGGCAATTTATTAGACATGTTTGTTGATTCCAACCTGGCTTCTCTCCCTACCTAGAACACTCTATGACTCCCAGCATCTTCCAGCTCTTGAAAGGGCTCTTGTAAATGAGGGGTCCTGATGTTGGGGTTTCTTTAGCTTTACCGAAAATCTGCCTCTGGAAATGGGGCTGCCCAGAAAAGTCACATCTCCCTGCCAGCTGGGATTTGCCTCTGGTGGGATCCAGAGTCTGTGGGTGAAGGAGACGCTGAAGGATTTGGAAAGACCCAGAACTCCTGTGCTCCTGGATTTGGGGTCTGGCATGAATTTGCAATTTCAGTGGATGGAAATCTGGCCAGTTGAATCACATCCTGTTCGGAGAAAGATCACGTGGTGAGAAGGGGCTGGTAAGCCAGGGCCCGGAGACAGTTGCAGGCAGAGCAGTCCGGCTGGGGCCAGGCAGGAGGTATCTTGGCTCAGGCATCAAGACTGTCTCACCAGGCTGATCCCTGGTGTGGGAGAGCCCGTGCCCGGGTTTACCTCACTGTCCTTGTTCTGATTCCAAGCTAATGAGGTGAAATTTTAGGGCATCACAGTCATTCTCTAGGAGGCCACCTGCCGGACGAGAAAGTGCAGTCAGTCTGCAAGAAGGTCTGTCCACCCAAGGTGGCCGGCCGATGGTCATCTGGCTCTCCTTGGAGCCTGCCTGAGGGAGAGAGTGTACTGGCCTGTCACCCTGCACGCCCAATGGCTGTACCACACAGGGCAAACCACTCAGTGGGCATGTAGTTTTTATGTATCATTTTCTTTGAACTTGGTTCGTGCCAGTTCACCTCCAAGAGAGATGGAGCCATTTCACTGTGCCCACAAAATCAACATCTGGCCCAGAGCCAGCGTGATAAATATCACCCGAATGAATAAAAATTAGATGTCTGAGCATGCTGGAGAGGGCCGAACCCACACAGTGATGAATTCACAAGGACCATGGTTGCCTTGTGAGGGCCAGTCTGAGGGAGCAACTGGCCTGTGCTGGGCTCTCTCTGATGTGTCACAGGGAGCTGTGGGCTTGGAGGGCAAACTGCAATAGAAACGTGGGTATCCCTATATCATGGACTGAACTGTGTCCTCCCCAAATTCATATCGGAGTCCTAACCCCCAGTACCTCAGAATGTGACTGTATTTAGAGATTGGGTTTTTAAGGAGGTGATTAAACTAAGATGAGGTGGACAACCAGCTGGAATGCCGCCTTCAGGTACATGGGGCTGAGGGTTCTATAAAGCCCAGGGGACCTCTTGTCCGGCACGCTCCAGGGCCTGCCTACCTACCTATCTGCCTTCCTTCCAGAGACTTCCATGCTCCCCGCCGACACCAAGCTCGCTTGGGAAGGCCCTGGTCTTCTCTGCCCTGTTCATCCCGGCTGTGACTGTCCCCACACCACTCCCGGAGGCAACAGGTGTTTGGAGAACACATACAGGCTTTTCAATTCTCTACGGATGTGAAATCAACCACCCCCAGCTTTGTGGAAGAAGCCCCCGGGGCCACAGCTGATTACAGTTCCCTTCGCACTATGTGAGTCAAGGTCGTGCAGATGTCAACGCTCTTTATTCCAAGAGCCCAGGACTGGAGCACCAGCCCAGCCCCGTCCCTCCACAGGAAGCCACGAGGCCAGCTCCGTGCATGCTTCAAATGAAGCAACTTCTCCACTGGCTGTGACCATCACTCCGCTCCCCAGCACTTTCGGAGCAGACTCTGAGCTTTAAGCCAGACTACCATTCCATGATGGGAGATTGCAAAATTGTAAAAAAACTAGTAAACAGGATGTGCCCAGCTGAGGAGAAACAGCAGGGAATTGTACACAGATGGGGAGAGGGGCATTTCTTAACTGTCCCATTTTATATAGGTTCAACAAACGTACATTTGAATTGAAAAAAAAAAATGAAGATCAGGTCATGTGGGTGGGCCCTAACCCAATAGGACTGGTATCCTAAGAAGAGATGAGGACACAGACACACACAGAGAGACGACGAGGTGAGGACACAGGGAGCAGACGGCTATCTGCAAGCCAAGGGGAGAGGCCTCAGGAGACACCAACCCTGCCGACACCTCGATCTCAGACTTCCCAGCGTCCAGAACTGTGAGAAAATAAATAGCTGTGTTTAGCTGCCCTTGAACTCCATCTCTGCCAGGTGGCCATAGCAGCCACCTCCACGCCGCAGCCAGAGCCGGTTTTCTAAAGCCCACGCTGACCACCGTCCTTCCGGGCTTGAAGGCCTCTATGCCTCCCCTTTGACCAAAGATAAACCGCAAGCTCCTGACTGTGGCCCTCTGAGCCCCCTCCTCCCGAGCCTCATCTGCCTCCGCTCATGCTTCCTACTTGGCTACAAACTCTGCAGTCCCCCACACCATGCACCGCCAGGCCTCTGTGACTTGATGTCCTAGTCTGCTGGAGCTGCTGTAACTAAGTGCCACAGACGGGGCGGCTTAAATGACAGAAATCGATCGTTTCGCAGTATGGAGGCCGGAAGTCCAAGATCAAGGTGTGGGCAGGACTGGTTCCTTCTGAGGGCTGTGCGAGTCTGTTCTAGGTTTCTCTCCTCGGCTTGTGGGTGGCCATCTTCTCCCTGTGTCTCTCCACATGCGTTCTCCTTTTGTACATAGCTTGTGTCCACATTTTTCCTTTTTATGAGGTCCTCACAGGCCATATTGGATTAGGGTCCACACTAATGACCTCATCTTAGCTAATTATATCTGCAAGGACCCTATTTCCAAATACGGTCACGTTCAGAGGTGCTGGGGGTTGGAACTTCAACGTGAAATTTTGGGGACGCAATTCAACCCAGTAACACTTGGAGATGCTGTTTCCTCCATCTGGCCTTCCCCTTGTTTCTTTTTCTGGATACCTCAGTCACGCTAGAAGATGTCGACAAGGCCAGGCATCCCCCGACTGCCCTAGGAGTAGCCCTGTCCCCGCGCCACCCTCCCCCTGCTCCCTACCTGTGTACCTAGGCCTCGCCCCGGCACCGCCCCGCCCCGCACAGTCCCGTGATCCCCGCCCACCCCAGGCTCCGCCCCGCCCCCATCCTGTGGGCCCAGCCCCAGCCCCGCCCCCATCCTGTGGACTCAGCCCCGGCCCGACCCCATCCTGTGGACTCAGCCCCGGCCCGACCCCATCCTGTGGACCGGCCCAGGCCTCCATTTGGATGTCCTCGTCTGTCCGGGAGTCTGGGGTCGCTGCGCCCCCATCCCGCAGGTATCTCGGGAGCCCCTCTGCCTTGTCCTTTAATTCAGGTCTTCGTCTTCCTTCTCCCTCTGCCCTTGTTTGTTTCCAGAATTAATGAGACTAAAATTATTTTTCAGAACTTTTGGGGGATTCGGGGCCGTCCCTTTAGGAAATAGGAGATGGCTGGGGGAGCCTGGCACTCCCTGAGTCAGTAAACGGTTTCTTCAGAGTTGCGGGGCTGAGCCTGCTCCCTGGAGGAGAGCTTCTGCAGGGGTGCAGTCGGCAGACATTGACTGTTTATATGCACGCCGCCAGGCCTGGGGAGGAGAGGGGAGAGCGTGCGGCTCCCTGACGCGGGGGAGGAATGACAATGACAATAACAGCCCACCTCTGGGTAATTTACAAAACGCGCTCACCGCCGCCGTCTGATTTGATTCTTGTTAAAGAACAAAAAGCAAAAAACGCGCGCTGGCATATTTTTAATCCCCATTTTAAAGACAGAAACTGAGGGAGGCAAGCTGGAACCAGATCTGACCCTTTGGAACAAGGAGATGAGAAAGGAAATGGGGGAGGCGACCTGGAGGTTGGACGGGAGTTGGGGTCCAGGACTGGAACCTCAGGAGGGGGGAACACAGAGGGAAGAGTGGCTGAGACCAGCGCAGCTGTCTCGGGGCTTAGCCTTGGCTGTGCCCAGGAGCAGCTGCTGGGCCTGGATGGGGTCCACCAGACCGGCATGTGGTGAGAGGAGCTTCCAGTCCACCCCAGACCCTGGGCTAAATTGACCAAGGAAGGCCCTTCCACATTCTCCAGGTTTTCTTTGAAAAGCATGTTCAATAACCCCATCAAAGCCGTCAGCTGACCAGCCCCAGAGGCGGCTGTCTCAAGGAAACAGTAAACTGGATGAAGGATGCCCTTCTCGTATTTGGTTGACATGCTTTATGTGGGATCACTCTTATGACAACAGAAGGTATATAAAAAGGCTGTTACAGTTTCTTGGAAATAATAAAATAACTTGGAGGGACTCGTATGCCAAGGAATCTGAAGATGAGTGCCTGGCTATAAAAGAGGACTTGCTTCATATTTCATAAGGCTGCGGTTCAGCTGCCTGGCAGGTGAGGAACGAAAAGTGGGATTATTTCGAGAACGTTTTATGATGCATCCAGGAGTGTCCAGTTCGTTGTCTGATCAATATTGAGACTTGAATGAAAGGACTGAGCATTACAGTTCTCCTTCAATATCCTTTTGGGAGATAGCAGCTTTAGGACTAATTGAGTATAAAATCTAATAATTATATTGAATATAAAATCTAATAATTATCAGCTAGCACCGTATGGGGGGAAATTCATGTTCAGTCTCTACAGTGTGTGCTAAAGGTTGGGCTATCTGGAGGTGAAGGATCATTAGCTCCGTGTTACAAATGGGGAAACTGAGGCTCCCATAGGCACAGTGACTCATCCAAGGCCTCAAAATAAACAGGAAACAGAACTGGGAATCAGCCTGAGGACTGGCTAAATTCCAAGTCTGTGCCCTGTGGGGACATCATAATATAATTGTTTAAAAACTTGTTTAAAGACTTGTTCTCTTCAAATTGCACTTTAAAGATATGTAATAGGAAAGTCCCTTTAACAAGACTTGGAAATAAAAGCTTCCGTTACAAAAATAAATTCAAATTTAAAAAGCCACTCATTAGAACATAATAGGCTATATTCGTTAAAATTATTTGCTCAACATTAGTTTTCTCTGTGCTTGCTAATTTTAAATATTTTTTAATCTTTGACAAGACAGATTTGAAATTATTCATTTAATGTATTATGGTAACATCTTAGTGTTTAATATATTTTCAACACCTTTCTAAAGCAATGTCTCATTTTGGTGTGTCTTTTTTTTTTTCTCTCCTTTCTTTTCTATCTGAAATTAGAAGTTGGGCTAAAAGACATGGAAATGCAGAGCCTGTATCGAGGTGGGTCTCTCCTTCCCGGAATGTTTTATTCCAGTTCCTTGAGTTGATTTTTTTCCCAGTTTTATTGAGGTACAATTGAAGTATGCTAAACTGTATACAGTTAAAGTATACAATATGATCACTATATATATATATATATATCTCCATCACTACGCTCAAGATAGAAATTTCCATTGCTCCCCAAAGTCTCCAAAGTCTCCTCCTACCCCTTTATAATTTATCCCTCCCTCCACCAGCTATCCCCAGGCAACCACTGATCAGTCTTTTGATTACTTTGCATTTTCTAGAATTTTATATAAATGAAGTCATACGATATGTATTCTTTTTTTTTTTTTTTTTTGCCCGGCTTCTTTCACTCAGTGTAATGATTTTGAGACTCATTCATGTTGTTATCTAGCAACGGTTTGTTCCTTTTTATTGCTGAGTAGTATTCTATTGTATGGATATACCACACTTCTTTATCCATTCACCCATTGATGGACATTTTGATTGTTTCCAGTTTTTGGATATTTCAAATCAAGCTGCTGTGGACATATGCATGAGTCTTTGTGTGGACACGTGATTTCATTTCTCTTGGGTAAACACCTAGAAGTGAAAAGAATGGATTATATGGTAGATGTATGTTTAGCTTCTTAAAGAAACTGTCAGACTGTTCTCCAAGGTGGGTGTACCATTGTCCATTCCCGTTGTAGTGAATGAGAGTTCCTGTTGATCTACGTCCCATTGATCCACATCTCTCTCAATTCCTGAGTTGATTATAATGTGTAGCTTTGGCTTGTGCCAGGCAATAAACTATTGGTTTATTTAATGATTGTCTATCTCTAAGTCCCACCAATTGTACCTTCTAAATATCTCTCCTTGCTCGCTGTCATCGCATCATCAACTCTCTCCTCCTAGTTGGTCTTCCCATGTCTACTAGCTCTCCTTTAACCCAGGCTCCACGCGCCAACTAGAGGGGTCTCTTCAAGATGCAGATCTGATGGTGCCTTTGCCTTGTTTAAGACCATGTCACGGCTTCCCAGTAGTGGGAATACGTTCTCTCAGAGTACAACTAAAATCCTGCAAGATCTGCCCCTGCCAGCCTCATCCCACACCCCAATTCCCAGTATCCAGTCTTTCTTCTGTTCTTTTAGTGGTTGGACTCAGCTAAAAAACATGCTTTGTTTGGTTCCTATGTGATGTATCCACACAGTTTTATTATTTTTTAAAAATGGGAATGAATTGTCAACATTAAAAACATTAGTGGGCTGGCATTCCCCCGGTGACAGAAGTGAGCTGGAACTGGTGACTGCCCCTTTAAGACAGGGCAGCTGCCTCCCCACTTCTCACCACACCACGCCCATTCACACCTGTTCCTCTTTCAGATCTAACCTGAAAAGGGGAAACCTCTGAATCTCCCACCCTCCCGCCTCCAACGCAGGGACCCCACGCACACTGGGCGGGTCTCCCTACCATGTGGGCGCCACGGGGCCATACTCCCTCTCTCTCCTGCACTAGACCTTGTGAAATTGGTCTACTAGACGCCCAGGACTCGTGGGATGTGAACACAAAGCCATTTCAGTTTCCTGGGAGGCAGAGTAGGGGATTCAGGCAGTTATAGCAGCCCTGCAAAGAGGAAGAAATTTAATATCAGCTTTTGATGCACGAAATAGGATTTTCAAGTCTGCAGCAAGATCATAGATTAGGATGCCAGGTTTGGTCAAGAGAAGTAAGGATTCTTGAAATTCCTTCAGCTCCCCGTTTAGTAGATCAAGAAGGAATCAGAAGGAATCTGCCCCTTTGAGCCTGGTGGCTTGCGCAGTTAGAGGGACATGGGGACTGAGGTGCTGAGCCTGTGTCATAAACACCTCTTCCTGGAGGTGCACTGTCCACATGTGATGCATTACATAGGGACTTCTGTTTTACTTTCTTTTTAGGACTCTGGGTGAGGGTGTGGGGGGAGGTGGCCTCCCAGGCTGTGTGCCCCACCTGATGGGAAGAGGGAAGCCCTGAGTCCAACTCCTCCAAGTGCTCTTGTTTCGGTGTAATATGGGCAGGACCGGAAGTACCCACATTCCTGGGAGAGGGATGAGGAGGGTGGACTTCTGGCTTGACCTGGGGTTGGGACCTATGGACAGAGATACATGGGCTCCATATCCAAGGGCTGCAGGACTGACCTCCTGTGCCCTGGTGGGGGATGGGGCACAGCACCCCTCCTAGAAAGGTCAGGGTCAACTGTGGCTCTGACCAAGCCCCGGGAGAACAGATCCCTCTTCCCCCAGTGATAGACCCCAACAAGAGGCAGGTCTGTGATAAACACAGCCAGCTTTGTGGGCGTGCGACATATGTACTCTACAAGGCCCGAGCTCAGAAGGGCCTATGCTTGGTTTAATGCTCTGCTTTCATTGTCTTGAAATTGTTAGTAATTTTTGAACAAAGCACCTCACATCTTCCTTTGGCACCGAGCTCTGCGCATTATATAGCCGGTTCTGGTCAGGCGACACCAGCTGTGTGTTCATCCAAAGATGAGTCAGAGGCCGGGGCCCCTACCCCCTAGTGCCATGAGGTCATAAAACCACCCACAGTCCACAAAGGCTGGACACCACCTTGAAGGGGCTGGGGGCACTGTTGGGGAGCCAAGGGCGAGAAACCCTGAAGAGCCTAAAGAGACTATTTAGATTATGTAATGATGCTATGTTTACTGGATTGGACTAAATTTTGTTTTCTTTTCTCCCCTCCCCTTCTTCCAGCTACAAATGAGATGGGGGCCTGGGAGGAAGATCAGATTTTTTCATAGACGTTATTTATAGCAGAATAAAGAAGCTACACTTTGCACATTTGCATGCAGTGTGAATCTGTGTGATCCTGCCTCAAATGAATGATGTATCTGTTTTTCATCCCATTAGCAAGACTGAGGAAAAAGCCATTATAGCCTGATTTTAGAGGAATAAAAGTAGCAGTGGTTAAAAAACAGAAGGGAAAAGGAATTGAAAAGAAAAAGTAAAGGTGCTTCTAGACTTGTGTGCTGGTGACCTGGCAGCTCCCTGGGGTAGGGAGAGAGTAAGTAGAACTGGTTGCCTAGTGACAGCCCCCCTTTCCCCCGCTCCATGAGTTGGGAGAGCGGATGAAGGTGATGGAAGTTTTATTCTGTTTTAGGGATGGAGCATCTGATCCAGAAAGGAAGCCCCAAGCAACTTCCTCTAGGGAGGAGAGTCCAGGAACCAGGAAGAGAGAATGTTCTGGCCAACGTAGGAAGGATAACCCATTAGTTGAAACAGCTCCTTTTGCTGGAAAGGCTTCTTACTATAAGCCTCAGAGAGGCTGGTACCAGTGTGGAAGACAAAGATATTAATGGGAAGGAGGAACAGACTTTTCCTGAGAAGAGGAACAGAAACCAAGGTTTAGCAAAGAAGAGATGGAGAATCAATGAGAGAAGGCACCCCATTAATCCCAGATTTATTTCTTTAAGTCTTGCTCCATGTTATATTTCCTTTCCTCAAGTAATGTACAGAATGATTTTTAATGAAGGATAGCAATTTTCATAGAAAAATTTACAGGCTCCAAGAAACCATTAGGGCCATCTGTTCCTCCCCTTGCCTCTGGAAAAACCATGTCATAATGATCCCAGATAGGAATCTGTGCTGCTTTTAAGGTTCTTCAAAGATGGAGCTTCTATAATCTCCCTTGGAGCTCATTCCAGTGCTCTGGAAAGTACACTTCATGTCTAATCTAAATCCCTTCTGCTGCAACATTTCCTCTTGTTCGAGGCTCAAAGGGGAGGGAATAAAGCAGGACCTCCAGCTAAGGCTGACCATCCTGTCCTGGGGGAAGTGTGGAATGTCAGTTAACCAGAGAAAGAACAGCAATATTCCTGACCCAGAGATACAGGAAGGACGTTGCTCCTGTTGAACATGCAGGCAATGGACGCTCTGTGACATCTTCCTCAGGAGACCCAGTGAGATGAGACGCCCTGTGGAGCCCTGCCCATCACACACGCCCCTGTGGGGTGGAGAAAGCCTGCTTGCTTTCTCTTGGACTTTCTCCTGGGCTGCCAAGATCTGAATCCCTTCTTAACAACTTGACTTACCTTCTCTGAGCTTCAGTCTTATCATCTGTGAAATGGGATATAACGGTACTTACTCCCATGGTGGTCATGAAAATAAAATGAGATAATGAATAGAGCACATCCAGCACAATGCCTAACACGTGCCATGGACTTGGTGTTACCCATGACTGTTTTCTAGGACTTGCTAGATGAATGGATAAGCCCCCCTTGGACCTGCCTCTCTAACTGGTCACCACTAGCCACATGTGGCTACTTAATTTTAAACTTAAATAAGATTAAAAATGCAGTTCTTGATTGCATGAGTCACATTTCAAGTATTCAATAGCCACGTGTGGCTGGTGGCTGCCATATTGGACAGCGCAGACAGATCATCTCCACTGCAGAACCTTCTATTGGACAGCCTTAGATCAATGCGTAGAGGCAGGTCCTTAAAAGGAACAGAAATAAGGCAGGCAAGTTTTGATGGGGAAGGTTGGGGTCCATGGCAGGGGTCCCTCTGGGCATCGAATAGGAGGCAGCACGTGGGTGGGAGCTGTGTCTGTTGGCTGTGGGGGCAATGGGAAGAATGACTGTAGAGGGTCTGAGAACATACGGCCCCTTCCCAGCCTGCTGACAGCCCCCTGCCTACCTGTGGGAATCCAGGATGTTGGCTTCATCCTCCACCCTGCCCAGGCAGTCCACAGATGTGGCAGTCAGTGAGGTCACTTAGGAGCCCGGGGACGTACATGTTTGATGCCTTCCCAGGGGACACTGTGACGGTGGCGCCCTGGATTTGCTCTGCGGTGCAGCGAGAACAGGCAGTTCCATTTAGTCCTCATTTGTCCTCCCTTTTTGCTAAATGATTGGTGA
This sequence comes from Diceros bicornis minor, assembly GCF_020826845.1. Lineage (NCBI taxonomy): Eukaryota > Metazoa > Chordata > Mammalia > Perissodactyla > Rhinocerotidae > Diceros > Diceros bicornis. Next base: position 8,029,977 of record NC_080765.1, on the reverse strand, counting down.
TAATTCAAAGACCTGATTCTTTCTCAAGGGCTCTTTCACGAGATCTCCAATAAAGTTCTAAATGATCATGCCTGCTTGGGGAAAGATAATGCCAGAGTGGGACCAGGAGTTTGTCAGAAGAAATTCCAGCCGGGTGAGCATTTAAGTAACGAGAGGAAGTCAGTGCTTGGAGACAATGAATTAGATGGCTGGATATGTCACTGTGATAATGATGAATAATAAATGACTGAGAAGCTGCTGTAACTCACAGAGCGGGAGAGGAGACTAGCAAGGAAAATTTACGTCTTTGTAGTGCTGGGGAAGAGAACATCTCTGACGTGCCTCAGTCTTTTGAAGAAACCTTCTTAAAGAGACGCTCTTCCAAAAAAAAAAGCCTCTTTTCAAATGTGCCTAAGTTTCCAAGAGACGAAGGATCCCTGGCGTTAACAATTTCTGCATCTAGCCCGGTCTTTCTCAGGTCCCTGTCCCTGCACCCCACAAGCTCCTGCCAGCCAGAAGTAGGGCAGCTGTGGAGACAGGTCACTGCCCCACACTCTCTTGGGCGTCCTTCTAACTCCCTTCTCTGCAAATGGGGAACAGGCCCCGGGATCGGGGGCTCAGTGGGCCATTGCCAGGGTGAGAAGAGCCTCCAGCTGGAAAAGGATGCTAGGAAGGGGGTTTGAGGGGTTTCACAAGCACAGGGAGCCTGCTCTTTATTAGGGTCCAGGGGCTGCCTTCTCAACATCCATTCGGAGCAACCACTGGAAAAGCAGTGAGTCAGAAATAAAACGGGCCTCAGATATGTGGATCAATGTCGATCTTTAATCATTTATTCATGGTCTTTGGGGAAGCCTCGGCACAGCTTGTGTGGAAGGTGTCAAAGGGGTGTCTGCAACCTCGCCCTCCCTCCCAGACCTTCCTGCCAGCCTACAAATGTGCGTGAGCACCTCCCACTTTACCTAACCCTGCCCTGACCTCCCCCTCCTCCCAGTGCCGCCTGTTCCTGGGCTCCTGGTCAGAGCACACAATCTCCATCAGCTCTCTGCACTTGCTGATTCCGTCCCTCCCCACTCATGCTCGCTCCTGCACCCTGTCTGCTGCCCCGCTGAAACTGCTCACAATCAAGTCCCCACTGAGCTCTGGATTGCCAGGTTGAACAGGTGCTTCCGGTCAACTTGCTGTGCTCTCTGCAGCATCCAGCATGCTCGGCTGTGACCTCCTTTTCTTTTCTTTCTTGGCTTCTGTGACCTTACCTTCCCCTGGGTCTGTGATCTGCAACTGCGTCTTAAATTATAAAGATGACTGAGTGACAACATGGAGAGGATAATGCCATTAAAAGAAAAGTTTACTGTTACAGTTCTCCTGGAAACAAGAGGCACGTATCCACGCAGGGCCACATGGGGAAGCATCAGAGTCAGGAGGCAGACTCAAGATGGAGGGGAAAGCCTAGGCCGTATTCTTTAGTGTGTTCCCCGAGGGAAAGGCAGGGCAGGGCAGGGGAAACGGTTTCCGATTGTCTAGTTTGAATAGTGTTGGTGGGCTCTGAGTTACAGAGGTGGTCTCTAGTTGTCTGGTACCTGGTCCTGGGTGATCTTAGGGCAGCGAGAATATTGGCTTGGTGGGTGAGAGTTAGATAAAGGAGGTGGTTGGGGGTTTGGACTTGGGATTGTTGGAAGAATGCTAACATAAGTTTTGCATGCTCATGGAAGTTAGACCACAGGGGAGATGTAAACAATTTGACCATTAGTCTGGCCCCATGATTAATGGATGCCAAATAGACAAATACAGAATCCGAGAAAACTCAGAACAGTTTGCTCCAACCCTTTGGCCTCTTGTCAGCGTCTCTTGCTATGTCTCTAAATGTTGATATGTCCCATGGCTGGGTCCTCTGGCTGTACTCTTCTTGGGAAAGGTCTCCCAGCACCATGGATTACATACCATCTGTATACTGAGACCCAGGATACTGGTTCTTTCTGCTGGACCCCAGCTCCAGGTTCACACTGCCCTGCCTCATCCCTGCCACCCACAGGGAGAGGCAGGACCTGGGGCAGGGAGCTCCTGGAAGGCAGGGGCCTGGGTCCCAATCCTGGCTCAGTCATTCACTCGCTGTGGCCTTGGCAGGTCTTCTTCTTTGTGGGGCCTTGGTTTCCTCGTTTCTTCTTTGTTAATTCTTGAGTTCCGGGCTCCTATGCCAGTCAACTCTTGGGTAGCTCCATTTAAAGTCAACCTGTGGAACCCCAGGGGAGTTGTAGAGAAGTGTAGCAGGGGGTATGCTATGGAACTAGACTGACCAGGTTCAAGTCCTGCTCTGGAACTTCTTAGCTGGGTAATTCTGGACCAGGAAATTGAGCTCTCTGTGCCTCAGTGCCCTCATGGACAAAATGGGCAAGATTATAACACCTACCTCATGGAGTCGTGGAATGATGTGATCGGTTAATATATGTGGGACATGGAACAGTGCCTGGCACTTGGCACTGCTCCCTAAGTGTTCATTGTTATCATGATCATGATGGTAATTATTGTTTTCCCATCTGCTCCCTGTCCTCTGGTACTTGTTTCTTTGAATGACATCATCATCTAGTGATGTGCTAGAGCTGGCTGGCGAGAGCCATTTGTTAAATGTTCAGGGATTTTATAAGCTGGTGGATGTCATGTTGGTAGCTTGAAATAGGCCTTGGTGGGAGTATTTATACCACAGAAATTGGGAAACTCTGCAAATCAGGGCTCCTCTGCACCAGAGAGCCAGTTGTTAAACATTCACCAGCATACCACTGTCATCATCCATCCTTCCTGTTGCCAAGCCAGAGGCAGGAAGTGGGAGGAAAGATTGGGGTACTTATTGCCCCACTGCCTTGCTGTGGTTCTGGCATCCTTCTCCTGCCTGGTGGCACCCCCATGGCTCCCCATTCCCTGGGCTCCCATCACTTGCCCCTTCTGGCCTGAGCTGGTAACAGCTTCCGACCATTGCTAGACCTTAGATGCCTCACCGTCTTGTAACCCTGCTCAGCTCCCTCGTTAAACTGTCTCAGTTGGGCCCTTTGAGTGGGTGTTGTGTTCTCGCCAGGCTCCCAAATCGACTAGATTGCCAGCTGCAGATGTTGCTAGAGTCCACCCAGATCCCCTGGCACTTACCTTCTCAGTGCACTCGGACTGATATCCAGCTGCCAGCAGCTGCGTCTCCCTGCCCCAGGGCCTTTCCTGATGCTCTTCATAGCTAGGGCATTATCACCTCCTGGGAGTGGCCCTCATCCAGGCAGAGTGCCAGGAGTTGGAGGATAAGTGCTTCCTCTGCTCTCTCAGGTGGGTGACTGTGGAGCGTGTGTGCCACATTCCAGAGAGTTCTCCAGTAGGCCCACCTCCATTGCCCACAGGGGTAACTGGCTTGACAACACACCCCTTATTAGCTGCCTTCCCTCCTGTATTAGTTTACTAGGGCTGCTGTAACAAACTACCACAGACTGGGTGGCTTAAGCAACAGAAATTTCTCTCATGCTCTGGAGGCTAGAAGTCCAAGATCAAGGTGCTGGCAGGGTTGGTTCCTGCTGAAGCTTCTCTTCCTGGCTTGCAGGTGGCCACTTTCTCACTGTGTCCTCACGTGGCCTCTTCTCTGTGCTCATGCAGAGAAAGAGAGATCTGTGGTGTCTCTTCCTTTTATACTGATACTAGTCCTCTCAGATTAGGGTCCCACCCTTGTGACCTCATTTAACCTTAACTGCCTCCCTAAAGACCCTCTCTCCAGATACAGTCACACTGGGGGGTTAGGGCTTCCACGTATGAATTTTGAGAGGGACACAATTCAGTCCAAAATACCTGTCCTGCCTCACTCCCACCCTCGAGGGTGCTGCCTAGGGTTCGGGGATCACTTCCAGGAAACTACTGGCCTTGAATCCTTGTCTCCGGTCTGCCCTAAGACACAGATGATTGTTCCTGGAGCTTCTCAGACTGTCCTCTCCAGACCACAGGCTCTCTAACCAAAGATGGTACAAATGTCCCCCCCCCCCCCAGAGTAACCGTGACAGGCCAGTGCGATGAGCCCCAGCTCCTGTGGAGGACTCACAGCCTGGGGGCGGTCTCTGCCCTCCTGGCTTCAGGCCTGCCCCTGGCCCCCACTGCTGTGTTCCTGGCCTCTTTGTTGCACCCCCCTGGGGGGATTCAGAGAGTCCCAGTCATGGGACTCTCACCTCTAGCTCCAGACGCAGCCAGTCTGCGTCTAGAAGGGCATTCTGCTGCCCACCCTGGAGGACAGAGGTCTGTGCAGTGGCTGGGACAAAGCCTGCCCCAGTGGCCCGTCTCAGGCCCTGGCCTGGCCCAGCCCTGCCGTAGATGAGAAAGGAGGGTGTTCCTCTCCCTCAGGGCTCCAGGGTCCCGGACGCGTGTCTGCATGGAGTGGGGAGAGACCGCTCACAGCAGGCCCTCTCAGGCATTATTGATGCAGCCCCAGGCTGCCCTCTCCTGAGCCGCTCCACTCTGGATGTCAATTCCAGTCTGGTTTCAGAGCAGCAGGGACCCAGCGCTGCGGCTGCCTAGATAGCAGTGGACTGAGGGGGAGTAAACGTTCCTCCCCGACCCAAAGGGCCTGGATATTTGGATTCTGGAGCCTTGACTTGCAATGGATCTGTGGCCTGTTTTCATTTGGATGGCCCCCTGGGGAAGAGTCATTTTTGCCATGCAGAACGGTGGTTAGGAGGGAGGCGGATTTCAACAAATACCCGCAAGTCTCTCCTCCCTACCCGGAGCCTGGCACATGGCCCCTCTTTGAGTTCGGGTGCTGAAGGCCAAGGTAAAATATTAGCCTGTAATTTGTGCACAGTGTGAGATGGGACAGAGGAGTGAGGGGCTAGTGCTGCGTGTCCATCCTCCAGCCGCTGGCCACATGCAGCTATTTATATTAAAATTAAATAAAAGTTAAAATTCAGTTCCTCAGTCAAATTAGCCGCATGCAGATCCTCAATAACCATAGGTAACTAGTGGCTACTGTATCGGGCAGCACAGATATAGAAGATTACCATCATCGTAGAAAGTTCTATTGGCCAGTGCCGGCCTGGAGCGTTCAGTCCTGGTTGGCCCTTATGGGTGAGCACCTGTGAGTCTTAGCTTTCGTGGAATGGAAATGTCCCCTGGATGCTTGCTAAAAATGTAGCTTCTGGGAGCGAGCAGCCCCTGCCCCAACTTGGAGTGCCTGTGGCCTCTTCCCTCCGCTCTCTCCTGCTTCTGCTCTGCTCCTGGCCTGACGGCTGGTCCTTCCTGGGCTCCCAAGGCGAGACTGGCCCAAGGATGGATCTGCCAACCATCTTCAACCCCTCCAGGGGAGGGGCGGGGGTGTGGAGGTGGGTGTCACGGAGGTTGGTGATAGGGTCTAAAAAAAAATGTAGCTCTTTGGAGCACCCCCTCGTCCCTCGGAGCTTCTCATTCCACAGGTCTGCAGTGGGCGCAGGAATATATATTTTTAAAAATTCCCAAGATGATTTTCTTTGAGTTAATTTGAAACTTACAGAAAAGCTGCAAAGATAGTTCAGAGTTCGCATATACCCCTCCCCCAGCTCCCCTATAGTTACCAACTCACCTAACCCTGGCACAGTGATGAACCCAGGGGTTAACAGGGCTGCAGTACCATCGGCCAAACCACAGACTCTATCAGCGTTCCCCCATTTTGCACACTCATGCCCTTTTTCTGTTCCAGGATCCTACCCAGAACACATTGAACTTTGTCTTGTTTCTCTTTATTCTCCTCTAGTCTGAACTCCACAGGTGATTCTGATATGGCGGTCCAGGGACGTCATCCTGGGAGACACTCGTCCATTGATTTGTCCTAAGAGATAGCAAGATGCTGAGGAACTGGGCCCCAGGATGGGCAGGTGCTGATGGAGCGGAGGGGAGATCCGGGAGAGGGGTGCTTCAGGGCAACCGGCCTCAGTGGTGTGTGTGCATGTGTGTGCGTGCATGTAGATGTGTGCAGGGGCATGCATGTGTGTGCACGTGCATATGTGCAGGTGTGTGTGTCTGTGTAAGCGTACATGTGCTTGTGCCTGTAGAGTCAGGGGGGTGATGCGCAGCGAGACCAGTGGGGCTTGAGGCCTGTAGGGGGCTGCTAACGCAACGGAACCCCCAGAGAAAATCCAAAAGTCTCCTTACTACCAAATAACGTAATTTAATGTAATAACAGAGACCAACGTTAAAGACTTTTATAAACAAGATGAAACTAAAATGCTACATGTCATAGAAGTTGGGAGGCACTTAAGGATGTGTAAGGTGCGTGGAAACATCCTCAATCCTGACAATTCAGGGTGACCTTTCATGATTCTGGAGATGCTAATTAACGTCACGCTTGTTAGGTTAGGTAACCATGTTGAAAACGTAAGAGAACCACTAAAATACTAGAAATAGAATGTATAACTCCCAAAACAGTAGAAGGAAGGAAAGGGCATGAGGAATCCCAGCCAGCGTTGACCGAGAGCTCGCTGGCGCTGGCGCTGCTCTGAGCTCTCCCTGCAGCTTCTGCGTTTGGGTTATTCCTTCTCTCCATTTCACAGAGGGGAAAGCAGAGGCACCGAGAGGTGAGGGAGCTACCGTGGGGTCAGCAGCTCCAAGGGCAGAGCCAGGATGGGGTCCAGGCAGTTGGCTCCATGACCTAGAGCTCCTCATCACTGCTTAGAAAAGAAGAAAAATAAGCAAAAGCAAAGCATGGAAACAGAAACATACAGAGCAGACGTTCTTCCAGACCGATCTACATGCTGCAGAGAAGGAAGCCGGGGCTCTGAGGCTGCACCGCCAAGGTCACAGCGGAAGGGGTCAGGGGCCGGGTGGAACCTCCCAGCCCATTGTCTCACACAGCACCTCACCCCCAGTGGGCGAGCATCCCTGACGGCAGCAAAGAAGTAAAATAAAGGACTGTTGGTGTCCTTAATAATAGAAGAGGTAAGTCACTGTAATAAAACCAGAGACCACCCAGGACATGCATCCGCTTACAAATCATAGAAAGAATAGTGGCTTTCGGCCGCCAGGCGCTGATCCCAGGAGCCAAGCCCAGAGCTGCATTGGGGGGGCCTCATCTTGGGGAGCAGGATTTTGAAGGCACTTGCTTCATCGCTGGCCACCCAGATAGCCACTCTGGGCATGTTGTTTTCAAGATTCATTTAAGAAATATTTGTTTCTCTGCCACACTCAACAAGTCTGAGCCTTTTTTTGAGGGTAAGTCATAGAGAGACGCAAGTGCAGAAATGATATTTATTTGCCCCAAAAACAAGCGTGCTTCTAGTTTCACGATGAGACAATTCGGATATCTGTAGGCATGTATTTTGTTGTTTTCTGATTGTAAAAATAATATATGTTCATTATGAAAGCTTGGAAAATACAGAAAAGGACGAGAAGGAACTGAAAAGTCACCCATAATTTGGAGACAACAACTGGCAGCACTTCTACATACAAAAGCATGGGTTTTTAAATCTCATGAATAAGCAATATTTATTATACATACTGTGTGTTATATGTATTTAGGGATACATGCATAAGTATGTGGAAAACATTAAAGAAAAGCAAAGGAATGATTAATGGAAATTAAAGGTAGTGATTAACTTTGGGGGGAAGAGAGAGGGCTGTGATGTGGAGGGGCACATGGGATGCAAATGAACAGCCCATATTTTTATTCTAAGCTGGGAGGTGGGTGCTTGAGTATGCACTGTTCTTTAAACTATCTACAAAGCTTGTACACACTTTTCGGTGTGTGACATAGTTTGCAATTAAACCATTTTGTTTTTATGGCACTTTTCCCACTTGTTTATTTGACAAACACTTGCTGCACACCTCCTGTATTCTAGGTGTTGGATCCACACATTGAGAGCCCTGCCCTGCGAGTGTATGTTTGAGCTGAGGACAGAGACCATGGAGATTGAGAGGGCCAAGGGGGCGGTTTGTAATTTTCATAGGGTGGTCAGGGGATCCTCATCAAGAAGATTACATTGGAGCAAAGATTTGGAGGAGGTGAAGGAGGGCGCCACTGGGGTATCTAGGGAAGACCATTCCGGGCTGAGAGAACAGCCAGTGCAAAGGCCCTGAGGTGGGATATGCTGGGGTATTTGAGAACTAGAGAAGCCCATGCGTTGGAACAGAGTGGGCGGATGGGGGAGGATAAGAGGGAGATGGTCAGGAAAGTAATCAGAGGCCAGATCAGGGAGGGATTGGCAGGCCTTACAAGGACTTGGCTTTTCTCTAAGTGAAATGGGCGCCATGGGAGGATTTTGAGCAGAGGGCTGGTGTGAACTGACTGGTGTTTCCACAGGGTCACTCTGGCTGCAGTTGAGAATGGGTTTTAGTGGGGCAGAAGGAGGGAGACCACTGAGGAGGCTCATGCAGTATCCAAGGAGAGACGGGGGCGATTTAGACCAGGAGTGGTGAGACATGGTCGGATTCTGGGTCTTTTCTGAAGCCAGAGCCCACAGGACTTCCTGTTGGATTGGATGAGTGAGAGCAAGAGCAGTCAATGCCTCTGCCATGAGTTTTGACCTGAACATCGAGAAGGATGGAGTGGTGATCGCTGGAGATGAGGAAGCCGGTGAGAGAGGCGGAGGGGTGTAGGAAGAGAACCACAAGTAGGGTGGGGAGTCCTGGAGGCTGAGGGTGCTGCTGATGGGGCAGATCAGGTACAGATGAAGAATCAACATTGGATTCAGCAACTTGGGGCTATTGGCAACCTTGACAATTCCAGTTTTGGTGGATGCGTTGAATAATGACCTCCCAAATTATACATCCAAGTCCTAACCCCTGGTACCTGTGAACGTGACTTCATTGGGAAATAGGGTCTTTGCAGATAGAATTAAGGTAAAGATCTTGGGATGAGATCATCCTGGATTTAGAGTGAGCCCTAAATTCAATGACACGTATCCTTATAATAGAGGGAGAAAAGGAGGCACACCAGAGACCCAGAGGGGAAGGCCATGTGACAACGGAGGCAGAGATTGGAATGATGGGTCTACAAGCCAAGGAACGCCAAGGGTTGTTGGCAGCCACCAGAAGAGAGAGGAGAGGCCAGGAGCAGATTCTCCCTCAAAGCCTCCGGGAGGAACCAACCCTGCTGCCATCTTGATTTTGGGTTTCTGGCCTCCTGAACTGTGAGAGACTAAATTTCTGTTGTTTTAGGCCGTCCAGTTCGTGGTGCTTGTTATAGCAGTCACAGGAAATTAATACGGTGGAGGAGGGGGAGGTGTAAACCTGGCTGGTTTAAGAGAAGTTAGGAGGAGAGCAATGGGTGGTGGCTCGGGAGGGAAGGGGAGTCAAGACGGGGTTCAGACGTAGTGGGTGCAGGTGTGACTGAGGTGGGGGGGGGGGCGTCTAGGGAGGCCCCTCCTGCCTGTTTCGATTTTCCCAAAACGTAGAGTGACCATTTTCCATGTATTCACATTTTATACCATTTTGGAATTTTTAATTTAAACCAATGGATTATTGAAGGCCATTCCATTATTCATCTGGCAAGACACTCTTACCTTTTGATAGCAAGCATAGTTTTCCACCATTCCCTTGAAGTGCCCGGGCTTCCTGGCATCCCCCGCACAGCCTCCTCTCCAGGAGCCAGGGGAGGCGCTCTCGGCCTCGCGGGCCCCTGTGCAGTGTGGCCAGGCGCCCAGTTCCCCGGGCCTGGAATAGCAATAGATTCCTGGGGTGAAGAAAGCTTACAGCTGTCGGGATTTCAAATAGCCAGCTCTATCTTGCAATGGCCTCACATAGTTGTTAAAAATTCCAGAATTTAATCATCATTCTCAGCATAAAAATAAGAGGGGTGGGGAAGGGGGTTAGGAAAATACTGATGTAAATGCACAGGACCACGGGCCCCAGCTTGAGGGGAGAAGTGCGTTTGTTCTGGCTGGGCAGAGTGGGTTCTGGCATCTGAGCTGATTGCTTTGTGCAGCAGGCACCTGAGTGCCGGCCAGCCCGCCGCATGGATGCAGCCAGGGACATGGAACTGCGCTGCCTTGGGTGGAAAGCTGGCCCTTCTGAGAGATGATGCAAAGCTCCCAACAGGGCCTGTGAACGTGGCCATGAATCCCGCCAGGGCGACAGTTGTCCTGGTTCTCTGTGGCCCATGTGAGGGTTTCTCCAAGGCAGTTTTGACTGCACACACATTTTTCTGGGAGCGCCAACTCATCACCCTGAGAAATCTGTGACTTCTTCATATCGGTTCCTTCGCTCATTCTGTCATTCATTAAAAGCTTTACTGAATGCCTGTCGTGCATCAGGCACCCTGGTTAGTGTCAAACAAAACAATCAATCCCCAAATAATGTGTCCGCCCAAGGCCAGGTTATCTGGGTAATTGACTGGAGGGTTTAGCATCCCCATGGATTGGAGGTCCTTGTGCAGAGTAACACATTTGGACGAGTTCAGCCCTGGGCTGAAATAAGCTTTCCACATGGCCTCTTATGAACACAGCAAGCATCCATCAATTCTGCACACCCTCAGAGCCACTTCCTGGGGGGCTGCCAGGTCTTCAAAATGTTTCCTCTGCTGAGGAGACAAGACTAGGGCTCCAGGACCCACGTTTTGATCAGTGCTGCAAGGGTCTTATTCCTCAAAGGCAGGCAGCATCCCATCCTTTAACCTCGCCCTTGCTCTGTGTTTCTGTGTTGCTGGCCAGGCTGCCCGCCAACAGATGAATTCATCAGGTCTGTGTCCTAACCGTCCCTGCTCTAATCTCCCGCTGCATTCCTGGCTTGTACCCAGAGGCATTCCTAATAAGACATGTGTCTGCCTGGAAGGCAAGGAGGCAGCCCCGGCTCTGCATTACCCGTGTGGGGTTTTCATTTTTATTTATAGTGTCTTTGTCTGGGACAAGCCAGGTGTTGGATCTTCCAAGGTATCACAGAGGAAACAGCTCCACACATTTCAAAAATCTTATGTCTGTCTGAACAAGAGGCCACCAAAGGGAAATTTACCCAACCAGCTGCTTTTTTATGATGACGAGAGGGAGAGTGCCGGGGCTGAGAGCTGGATTAGAAGGCTGTTACGCGGCCACAAAAACGGTTTGCAAAGAGGCTTCTACGTGTTCACAGTTATGGCTCAGTGGAGGAGCACTGTCCCTTTCCACCACCCCACAAATTTTACTAGGATTGACTTCGGTGCTAACGTCACGTGTTCAATGGCTATTTCTACATCCCATTCAAAATTACAGTGGGTTCCAGTGGAGGGGCCAATAATCTAGAAATGGCAGGAAGAACATGTTGTCTGTCTTCCAACACCTCCTGTCTTTCAGACTTCGGCGATTAGAATGGGATTTCTATTCTCAGTTTCTGTTGGGAGGCTGGCCCTCTGGACCAGGGAGCGGTTGTCCACTTAGAGAACAGTGCAGTGGGAGGCGCCATCTATCACGAAGGTATCAAAGCCATGTGGCTTCCAGCCACTTTCAGCCAAACATCTGTTTTATTAATGTTAAATGAAACCACTTTTGTCTGTTAAGAAAACATTACTATAAAATGTGTAAGTCTGATGATTGCATGCTAGTACAGTTTATCAGATCTCCTGTACAGAAACAGGTGCTTTTTATCATATGTGAGTGTGATAGGTAATAAGAACATCAATCTGCATGGAATAATAAAAATAGAATTTACTGCATCTTCCGGACATTAATATTGTCTTGGATTACATCATGCCCCTTTTCTCTATGAGATTAATTTGAGCTCCTGTGAAACTTTGCTGTAGTCATCTGAAATATCGGTTCAACAGAGTCTAGCTACCAGGGTCTGATGGAGTAAATTTGTATTAGTTCGTTGATTGGCCGGGGTGGAAGGATAGATAGCAGATTGCTGATTCTCAAGCATCATTCACCTTCCTGGAGGAAAGGCGTGTGGCTGAAGATCTCGCTAGAGCCGAGTGTAAAGGCATTTGGTAGTTCTGCGAACATCTGCCACAACATTGGGAATGCAAGCTTTAGAGGGAATGAAGACAAGGTAATAGGGTGATGTACGCATTCATTAAGACAGGCATCTGTGGGCTGGCCCCGTGGCTTAGCGGTTAAGTGCGCGCGCTCTGCTGCTGGCGGCCCGGGTTCGGATCCCGGGCGCGCACCAACGCACTGCTTCTCCAGCCATGCTGAGGCCGCGTCCCACATACAGCAACTAGAAGGATGTGCAACTATGATGTACAACTATCTACTGGGGTTTTGGGGAAAAATAAAAAAAGGAGGAGGATTGGCAATAGATGTTAGCTCAGAGCAGGTCTTCCTCAGCAAAAAAGAAGAGGATTAGCACAGATGTTAGCTCGGGGCTGATCTTCCTCACAAAAAAAAAAAAAAGAAGAAGACAGGCATCTGTGGGGCTTGGAACGCTGTCTTCATCTGTGTGTGTAACTTCTCAAGGTTGGCAAAGGGTGTGGATCATAAGATGGTCGAGACAGCATTTTCTCCATCAGAAATGTCTGTTCACCAGCAGATCTGCACATTGATGGTACAAATAGTAAGTGATACTCATAATTATGACTCTCAGGCCACAAAAATCCTGGTGAGCATTTGTGTTTGTCGGAGCCAGATTAATTTATGGTCACTGAAGTCTTGGTGACAAATGCATTTTATTGTTTTATAATTCTTTGAGAAAGGGAGCTCCGTGTAAGGTGCGAATATAGTGCACCATTAACCAGGATATCTGATTGAGACAGAAAGGCTCATCCGCCAGCCTTGCTGGAGAGCAGGGGCCACTGAAATGTGCTCATAAAATGTGCAAATGGCAGCCTGGCCGAGGGCAGCTTCCCTTATTTATCATGGAGATGGTGGGAGACGGAGAGCCCAGGCTGGGGCTGTCACGAGTTGGCCACGAGGTGATGGGCGGAACCCCTAGCCGATGGGGTCTCCGTATAGTATGGGGAAGAACTTGTGGGCAGTGGTCCCTGCAGAATATGACACGCAGACATGTGTCTGGGCCTCAAAGGACCTGGTATGTCTTACCCTCGCCAACAAGCCAAAATGTCTGCCCAGCATGGAACTCTGGGGAGTTCTGATGCCCAGTGACAGGGGCACGTGGCCAGTGTCCAAACAGGCACTCCCTGTCTGGGCCACGTGGGGCTTGGAGGGAAAGGGGCCTGCCCCAAGTGACTCAGTTGCCAGGTGGCAGGGCATGATCTTAGAACCCAGCCTCCTGCCATCTGGAGTCTGGCTTGTCCCCACACCTTGCAGAATTTTCCCCGCCCTGGTCTCAGTGTTCCAGCAGCAATGGTCTTCCCCTGTTCTCTAAACATGGCAAGCTCATTCCTGCCTCAGGACCTTTGCATGGATGGTTCTCGCCCTGGAATGTTTGTCTTCTTGACATTTGCGTGGTTGGCTGCTTTAGTCAATCTGTTTGCAGCATTGGTGCCACCTTAATGTTGACTTGCCCTGATAACTCCATCACTTTCCATGATGTCATCTTGTTTTAATACCCTGCACACCTGCCTCACACCTAATATTTTCTCAGTTACTTGTTTGGAGTCTATCGTCAGTCTCTCCATGAGGGCAGGGGACTGGTATCTCTAAGGCATAAAGCACATTGTGGGTGCTCATGACAATTCAGCGAAAGGAACGAAGTTATGAATTATTTTGGGTGATTGTGGTTTGACTTACATCCCAGTCCACTCATCCATCCATACTAACCCATACATCCACATGTATCCAAATCCAGGAGTGGGAGGGCCAGAGCTTGGCCCTCGGCTGACACCAGCCCCTAGTCCTTCCATGCCATGTGGATGGATCACGTGGAGGAGAATAACTTTGGAGGACAGGAAAACTCCCACAAAGCAAGTGCTGCTTTAAGCCTGAGGGAGGCCGGGCACGCTGAGAGCAGTGTCCTACCCTGGTGAAGGTCATCAGCAACGAGGGAAGACACGTGCAGCCTCCGTCCCTGGACCCCTAAACAAGGGTTTTTCACAGAACTGAGTCATGGGTGACAAAAGTAAAAACAAACCAAAAAACCTACCCAAGATCTCCCCAGGAAACATCTGAACCAAGAATTAAGGGGCTGTGGCAACCAGAATTCTCTGGCGTGGTGGAGTAGAAGGCAGGAAAGCCCAAGATGAGAACCTAGATGGACCAAGACAGAGTTGGCTGGAGCCCAGGTCTGCCCCGCACACATGTGTGACTGAGACGGATTAATAGGAGAAAATCAGATTTAACTAATTTGGACGTACAACAACCCCACATACATGAGAGGGTCAGAGACAAAAAGGTAAAATGAGGCATACACGCCATCTTGAGCTGAGGAATGGGGTAGGCACCTGAGGCTTCAGAGGGGAGGAGGATAATTCACAGTATGATAAGAAGAGCCGGTGTTCAGTAATTAGAGGTTTGCCCTGCTGTACAGATAGGTCATAACAAGTTATTTCTGGTAATAACTCTTCTTATGAGCAAGTCCCGCAGTTTAAATTCTTTAAGGGACAGGTAAGTTTCTCTTGAGCCCGCAGGGTCTCAGTTGCCTTTAACTCAAAATATTCCACATGCCAAAGTGGCACGTCTTGGGGAGGCCTGTTCTGAACCCCTCAGGTCATTGCAAACGTAATTAGTTAAGATGAGGTCATGCTGGAGTAGGGGGCCTTCATCCAATAGGACTGGGGTCCTTATCTTAAGAGGAGAAGAGACAGAGGTCCACAGATGGACGACGGCCATGTGACAATGGAGGCAGAGACTGGGGTGACACATTTACAGACCGAGGAATGCCGTAGCCACCAGAAGCTCGGGCAGGGCCGGGAGCAGATTCTCTCTCAGAGCTCCCAGGAAGAAATCAGGCTTGCCGATATCTGGGTTTTAGACTCCTGGCCTCCAGAACTGTGAGAAACTAAATTTCTGTTGTTTTAAGTCATCCAGTGTGTGGTACAGATCTTCCTTGACTTACGATGGGGTTATGTCCTGATAAACCTACCGTAAGTTGAAAATATTGTTAAGTCAAAAATGCACTTAACACCTAACCTATTAGCTTAGCCTAGCCTCCCTTAAATGTACTCAGAACACTTACATTAGTCTACAGTTGGGCAAAAACATCTAACACAAAGCCTGTTTTATAATAAAGTGTTGACTATCTCATGTAATGTATTGAATACTGGACTGAAAGGGAGAAACAGCATGGTTGTCTGGGTGCAGAATGGTTGTCAGTGTATTGGTTGTCTGCCCTCGTGATTGCGGGGCAGACTGGGAGCTGCAGCTCATGAGAGAGGATTGTACCACGTATCACTAGCCCAGGAAAAGATCAAAATTCAAAGCACAATTTCTACTGAATACATATAGCTTTCGCACCATTGTAAAATCAAAAAATCATAAGTGGAATCATTATAAGTCAGGGACCATCTGTACTTTGTTACAGCAGCCACTGGAAACTAATACGGTGACTTTCAGAGGGTATGGGGGGAGGGTCTGCAGAGGCTGGGCTCTCAGGGCCCCTTGGGCAGAGGAAGAATGAGGGGACGAGTTCCAGCAAACAGCACCTGTAGTTGATGCTACTATAGATAAACCAGTGGGTACTAAGGCGGCACACAGGTCAATGGGACAGGATGCATTCAGAAATAGCCCTGCATATGCATGGAGAGATGTGTGGCATTTCAAATGAATGGGGGAAAAGTGGGATTATCCAATAAAAGTATTAAGAGAACTTAGAATAGGCTGGAAAAAAATGAAACTAGAGTCCCCTACATCACTCCTTATGTGAAAATGAATTCTAGAGGGATCAGAGATTTGTTTTTTTATTTTTTTTATAATTTTATTTATTTTTTTCCCCCAAAGCCCCAGTAGATAGTTGTATGTCATAGCTGCACATCCTTCTAGTTGCTGTATGTGGGACGCGACCTCAGCATGGCCGGAGAAGTGGTGCGTCAGTGCGTGCCCGGGATTGAACCCGGGCCGCCAGCAGTGGAGTGTGCACACTTAACCGCTAAGCCACGGGGCTGGCCCTGGATCAGAGAATTAAATGTATTATTAAAAAATAAAGCCATAGCTTCTGGAATGATGGAATAGACACATTTTTTCTATTTGTCCTGTTAAATACAGCTAAAACCCCTGGACATTATATGAAAAACAAACACAAGAAGACTCTGAAAGGTAAAGAGAAGAAGGCAGACGGGCCAGGGAGCTTGGGACCCAAGAAATGACATGGCGGTGGGTTCCCTGAATTTTTCTTCTTCATATATCCAAGATTGGGTGCTGGAGAAGCTGGCAACCTAGAAATGCCAACAGGTGCAGGTACAAAAAGCCCTAAGGAAAATACGCTCTCTCTAGCCAAAGGACCAGGAAAGGGGCAGGCCAGCAAAGTAGACAATTTTAGACAATGACCCTTGTACTCCTGCCAAACACTGCTGAGAATGCTGCAGCTTCACCCCGAGCTGCAGCATTCTCAGCAAGGCCGAGTGAGGAGCCTAGACTTTCACCCCTGCTGCATTCTAATGAGGCATCCCAACCCTCCTCACTCTGCTGGGGTGCTGGCAGAGAAGGCCCTAGAGGGGAGCAGGGACTTTCATTGATGCTGGTGGTTATGAGAACCCTTCCCTCTGTGGGTTTGGTGGAGACTGCATGAGGAGTGTGAGGGTGAGCCCCCCCCGGTGGTAACAAGGGGCTCCTTGCCCTGCCTGGTGGGGTGGTGTCAGAGGAGGCCCAGCAGAGAGTCAGGACTTTCATCATCACCCAGGAGTAATGAGGCCATCCTCTCCCCTGCAGTGACCATGGAGACCAGGCGGGGAGCCGTAATGAATCACCCCTGTGCCTCCCTGCTGGGATGGTGTCAGGGGAGGCCTAGAGGAGAGCCTGAACTTCCACCCCCCCATAAATAATGAAGTGGCACCCTCACCCCCTTTCCGGGGGTGCCAGAGTGGTGTCAGAGGAGGCCCGGTAAAACAGGAAATCTAAATAAGAACCAGAGTCTCAAAACATAATACCAAAAATGTCCAGGTTTCAATAGAAAAATCACTCATCATACCAAAATCCAGGAATATCTCAACTTGAAAGAGATAAGGCAATCAACAGACACCAACGGTGAGAGAGCACAGATGTTAGAGTTATCTGACAAGGATTTTAAAGCAGCCATCATAAAAATGCTTCAACAAGCAATAACAAACATGCTTGAAACAAATGAAAATGTAGAACATCTTAGCAAAGAAATAGAAAGTCCTAGCAAAGAGATAGGAGCTATTAAGAAGAACCAAATGGAAATTTTACAACTGAAAAATACGATAACCCAAATAAAAGCTCAATGGATGGATTCAACAGCAGAATGATGGGACAGAGGGAAGAATCAGTGAATTTTATGAGAGAGCAATAGAAATTACCCAGTCTGAACAAGAGAGAGAAAATAGACTAAAAACAATAAACAGCAAAAGAACAGAGGCTCAGGGACCAGTGGGATGATAACAAAAGATCTAACATTCATTTCATAGGAGCCTTGGAAAGAGAGAAGGAAGAGGGCAGGGCCAAGAATTATTGAAAGAAATAATGGCTGAAAACTCCCCAAATTTGGCAGAAGACATAAACCTACAGATGCAAGAAGCTGCATGAACACCAAACAGGATACACTCAAAGAAATCCATGCCAAGATACATTATATTCAAATTTCTGAAAACTGAAGATAAAGAAAAAATCCGGAGCGCAGAGAGAGAGAAAAACAACACCTTACTTATATGAGAAAAATGATTAGAATCACAGCAGATTTCTTATCAAAAACTATGGAGACCAGAAAGAAGAAGCACAATATTTTTCGAAAGCTTACAGGAAACAACTGTCAACCCAGAATTCTGTATCAAATGAGACTATCTTCAGGAATGAAGGGGAAATAAGAGCTTCTCAGATGAAGGAAAACTAAGAGAATTTGTCACTAGCTGATCTTTCCTAAAAGAATAGCTAAATAATATTCCTGAAATAGAAATAAAATGATAAAAGAAGGAATTTTGGAACACAAGGAAGAAAGAAAAAACAATAGAAAGAGTAAAAATATGGGTAAATATAATAGACTTTCCTTTTATTCTTGAGCTTTCTAAATTACATTTGACGGTTAAGCAAAAATTATAACACTGTGTGATAAGTTACTCAATATATGCAGAGGAAACATCTAAGACAATTATAAGTGGGAGCACGTAAACGCATATAAAGGGAAGTAAGTTTTCTAGTCTTCATTTGAAATGATTAAGTGTTGACACCAGTAGACCATGATCCATTATGTATGTACAATAAAATACCTAAAGTAACCACTATAAAAGTAGGCAAAGAGATACATTCAAAAACACTATTTATGAATCAAAATGGAATTCTAAAAAATGTTTAAGTAACCCACAGGAAGGCAGAACAAAGAAAACAGAGAGAATGAACAAAACAAAAAATAAAATGGCAGACTCAAGCCCTAACATATCAAGAATTACATTACTTGTAAATGGTCTAAATATACCAATTAAAAGACAGAGATTAACAGAGTGAAGTAAAAAACAGCCATGCTGGAAAATAATTTGGCAATTTCTTAAAAAATCAAACATACACTTACCAGATGACTCAGCAATTGCACTCTGCATATTTATCTCAGAGAAATGAAACCTTATATCCACACAAAAGCTTGATTGTTCATAAAAGCTTTATTTGTAATAGTCCCAAATTGGAAAAAACCAAAATTCCCTACAATAGGTGGGTGAATGGTTAAACAAACTGTGGTACAACCACACCAAGGAATACTACTCAGCAGTAAAAAGGAATGAACTCTTGATACTGGCAACAATTTAGATGATCTCAAGGGCACTATGATGTGTGAAAAAAGCCAGTCTCAAAAGGTCACATACTGTATGATTTGACTTATGTCAAAATTCTCAAAATGATAAAACTATAGAGATGGAAAACAAATTAGTGGTTACCAAGGGCTGGAGGTGGTGGGGGGAAGGAGGACGGGCGTGCCCATAAAGGGGCAGCATGAGGAAGATCTGTGTGGAGATGAAATAGTTCTGTATCTTGATTGTGGTGGTGGTTACACAAATCTACACTTGTGATAAAATGGCACGGCACCATACACACACGTTGTACCAATGTCAATTTCCTGGTCTTCATGTTGCTTAACTATGGAAGCTGTAACCATGGGGGGAAACCACATGGGGCAGGTACAGAGACCTCTCTGTACTGTCTTTGCAACTTCCTGTGAATCTATGATTATTCCAGAATAAAAAGTTTTAGAAAATAAAGGCATAACAATTACAGAAGAGAGCATGAGTGAAATAAAATACAAAACCTAGAACTCAGGAAGGAAAGAATTGATAATTTTTTTTTTTTTTTTGTGAGGAGGACTAGCCCTGAGCTAACATCCAGTGCCAATCCTCCCCTTTTTTCTTGAGGAAGAATGGCCCTGAGCTAACATCCATGCCCATCTTCCTCTACTTTATATGGGATGCCACCACAGCATGGCTTACCAAGTGGTGCGTCGGTGCGTGCCCGGGATCTGAACCTGCGAACCCCGGGCAGCCGAAGCGGAGCGCGCGCACTTAACCACTTGCGCCACCAGGCCCGCCCCAAGAATTGATAAATTTGACTACATAAAAGTCTAAAACTTCTGTTTGATAGAGTAGACCATGACAGAGTAAAGAGACAGATGAAAATCTGGGAAAACATATTTGCAACGTCTGGGGCAGACAAATGTGACAGGCCAACTTCCCTGCTTTCCAGAGATCACATAAATCAATAAGAAAAAATAATCTAATAGAAAAATGGGCAAAGAATGTGAAAGGGCAATTTACCGAAAAATAAATAGAAATGGCCAATAAATGTGGGAAAAATGCCCAGCCTCATACTTAACAAAAGACATGTGAAACAAACAACAGTGAAATTTGTTGTTCACTTATCAGATTAACAAAAATGGAAAGCTGTGATGCCTGGGGGCTGGTGAGGATGGAGAAGTAGACACTTTCCTACACTGCTGGGGGGACTGTAAATCAGCATACTCTTTCCGGAAGACAATTAGCGAATAATTATGAAAATTAAAAAGACTCCCAGCAACCCCACTGCTATAAAGTTATCCTAAAAGCATACTCTCAAGTTTCTCAAGATACATGCCCCAGGATGTTTTTGCACCAATAATTGAGTTATATTTGTAAAATGGTGCCTGGCACATAGCAAGTCCTATGTCAGTGTTTATGAAATAAATCAATCGGGGAATTATATGTGCAAAGCTCTCAAACAGCGTGTTTACAAAACTCCTTTTTGTATTTAAAAGTAAGTGTGTCCACACACGTGGATAGTGGCACTATACATGAGTGTGTGTATATTTCGGTGTGGGAGTGGGGAGGGAAGCTTTTACTTAGTTTAACTTTGTACCTGTGGCAGATTGAACTGTTGTTCAGTAAATATGCCCTCCCCTTCCTTCTAGTGAACGAACAACCCCGAGGGCGGTCTTGCAAGCCCTCTGCAGTTGGCGTCAAAAGTGAGGTGGTCTTGCAGACCGTTCCCCTAACTTGGCTTGCCTTCACTTTTGGAAGCTCAAATCCTTATAATAAATCTCTTATCTCATCCCTCAGTCCTCATGATGCCTCTGTTACCTGCCCAAGCCCTGAGGGAGGCACACGGGCTGGTGAAAGGGTGTATCAGGCTTGAGTTTGGAGAATGGGCAGAGCACAGACTACTTGTCATCATAATTTTTGGTTTTTATTTTCGTCTTGATGAAAATTTAGCAATTTTTTTTTTTTTTTTTTTGCTGAGGAAGATTTGCCCTGAGCTAACATCTGCTGCCAGTCTTCCTCTTTTTGTATGTGAGCCGCCACCACAGCATGGCCAATGACAGATGAGTGGTGTGGGTCCACACCTGGGAATGGAACCCAGGCTGCTGAAGCGGAGCGTGCCGAACTTAACCACTAGGCCACTGGAACTGGCCCAAAAATTTAGCAATTTTTACCTTGTCACAAAGGGCACACCACCATGACTTAAGTGTAGCAATTACCTAGCTGGCTTTGTGTACTGTTGACAGTGTTATACATTTCTGATATTTTCAAAACTGTTCCTCTTTTGGAAAATGTAGTGTGGAGGGAAAGTGTCTACCCCTCCCCACAATTATGACTAATCAATTTTCAGGAATTGATCAGCACGGAGGCTTTCCTTGGTGGGGCTGAAGGAGGGGGAAGGCGATTTGGGTAGGAGTAGCTGGAGAGAGATGGGAAGAAGATGGGAGAGGAGACCCTGGGGAGGAGGCTGCTGTATCTGTTTCCTTCCACAGCCATTGGAGTGTGTTTGAATTGCAGCGTCTTCAGAAGCCCTGAGCATAGGCACTGTGGCCTTGGGCCCCCTGGACCGGATGCAGAGGAGGTGGAGCCAGCGGTGCTTGGGCCCAGGAAGGGGCACCGGCACACAAGACCCTTGGCACAGAGACCAGGGTTGTGGTGCATATTGTGTACTGACCTGTGATGGTTCGTTTTATGTCTCAACTTGACTGGGCCATGAGGTGCTCAGATATTTGGTCAAAAATTATTCTAACTGTGTCTGTGAGGGTGTTTCTGGGTGAGATTAGCATTTGAATCAGTAGACTGAGTAAAGCAGATGGCCCTCCCTAATGTGGGTGGGCCTCATCCAATCAGTTCAAGGTCTGAATAGAACAAAAAGCCTGCGTACGAGGAAACTCCTTCTGCCTGACTGTCTTCCAGGTGGGACATCGGTCTTCTCCTGCCTTTGGACTTGAACTTGGAATGGAACTTACACCACTGGCTCTTCTTTGTAGAGAGCCTCACATTTGAAATCTTGGTTCCTAGCTATTCCCCCTTCTGGTGACAACAGTGACGACGAGTATTTGGAGCAGTGTCTTTTCCTAGACCTGCAAGTCTCTACTCATCTTAAACACGTCCCAGGATAGAATATGATCACGCAGCATTCAGGATCCAATATCCGGGGTCAGTCAAATCTTTCCCTCCCCCACTGCAGTGAGTCATCTCCAGTGTGGACATCAGCCTTGGCCTTGGGGGACATGCCATGTTAAAGGCAGGCCCAGCTGGATGTGCTTCATCTCTAGGGAACGCCTACCTCACCATGCAGGCCAGGCAGGATAAGAAAAGCTCTGGTGGCACCTTCCTGGTCTCACATTCCTGAAGTCAGGGTCGTCTTCCGACTGATGTGAATGCAGCTAAAAGCCAAACCACAGGATGCAGGCCGGGCAGGAACCGTAGCTCGAAAAGATGCTTCTCGCACCTCTGTTCTCACTTATCTAATCCTTAGCTAATTAAAGAAGATGCTCTGCCTGCAGTGAGGACAGCCGCACGTGTGGACCTGGAGACTCACTTAGCTGGGGGAGTGTGTAGCGCTCACCTACACACGTATTTGTGGCAAAAGTTCTTACTTTAGGTAAAAAAAAATTTTTTCCTCTAGAATAGAAATAGAACACAGAATTTTGACTTGTGACTTTGTAATTCTTCTTTCTTTGTGTGCCCCTGAGAGGCAGTGATCTATTCTTTAGCCCATGAGATGCAAAGAAAGTTCTGGAACACATCTCAGAAGCACCTCTGGATTCCATCTGCATTCACCAAGATGTCATCTTTGGATGCACACCGTTTGAGCTCTCAGGGCTGATATATCAGGAGAGCCTTTAAAAAACATAAATAAATATAAGGTAGACACTTTGAGCAGATGTTGGCCAACAATGCTCTGAAAATGGGGAACTAGTAAGTGTCTCCATTGTGATTGGTGCCCATGCCCCCTCCCTCCTGTGAAAATGCTCTGCTTTTACAAAGAAATTTACAAAACCAATGTACAATAACATAATGAAAGCGAATGGAAGAGCTGAGGACGAAAAGTGGCGGTTCCTGACCCCTCCCTCCCCAGCCCCCACCCCACTTACTCCGGGACAACCCCTCTGAACAGTGTCTGCCTGTAGTTATTGTGGTGGCGGCGGCTGGAATGCCAGACAACACGCCTCTTCCTCTGTTCCTTCACTTGTCAGGTTTAGGGAGTAACTTCTGACCCAGCTATGGTCCTCGAGGATTTAATTGATTTACGCCACTCTCTTCTCTGCTTCTCCTCCTCTCTCAATGCGTGGCGGTGATGTTCTTTTTCATTCTTGTATTGTTTCCCTGAACAGGGTCTTTGAACACCAGGCCGAGGTGTGCCAACAACTGGGCTTCCTCTGAGGGTGAGCGGAAGGTCGGCCCCAGATGCCTGGAGTGCCCCTGGAGGAAGGCTATTCTGGGGCACAGATTCCCTCTCTCCTGGTGCCCTGGTGGTCTGGGGCTGGGCCAGGGAGGGAGCTGGTGGAGGGATGACAGAAGCAGGCGTTTCATAACCGTCCCACTCTCAGCCCCCCTCTTGCTCCCACCCTCCATCAGGCCTGGAGCTCCCCCGCTGCTCTGGCACCTGTGTCACGGCTTCCTCCCCCATTTCACTGTTCTATGTGGCCGCATCGCTTTCCTGTCTTCCAGAAACCTGCAGAAGTTTCTTACTCACCGATAACCCTCCCTCCTGGGGACATTCCTTCTACATTTCTATCCTCCACTTAGTCTGACTCTTCGACAGGAAAACCGCATCAGCCTTTTAACGGGTCTCCAGACGCCAAACAGAGGCTGCAGCTTGGCACCCGGGGCCGCCCTGCCCAGACGATCTACAGAGGGAGCGTGGACGTGATCTTCCGGTGATGGCTGCCTGGGCCTTTCTGGGTTCCCTTTATAGATGTTCCAGACAATTCCATCCATTCTAAACTTCCTCAGGGCTTTAAAACAATTGCTCAACCCGGGGCAATTTGAGCAATATCGAGTCATCTCTAAAATGGTGGAGATGAACTGGCGGGTTGGCTCAAACCAACCTACGCGTCTGCTCCTCCAGTGAAGATGGTCTCTGTGCCCAGGACAGGATGCATTTCCACCAGCCTGGGCATCCGGGAGCAACAGTTCTCACGAAGCCGAGTGAGAGTTTTCAATGATTCCAAAAATCTCTGTGAACACTGTTCATCTGTGAGCCTGGTGAAAGCCCAGGAGGTTAGGTTATTCCACTTTCTAGTGCAGACCGATGAGTGTAGAGGGGTCCCCTGACTCGTCCGCGGTCTCCGGACCCACCCCAGGGGTTGCAGTTGGGTTTCTAGCCAGATCCGGCTCCACCATCACAAGCAACTCCTGAGCCACCCCGTGCACCCCGCACCAATTCATGGCTGTCCTGGTCACGTCACTCATTTTCCACCCCGCCATCTTTATAGACTAAATCTATTACCCCAAATTATTGCCGGGCCTGAGCAGCCGTCGCCACTGATAATCTGCGGGAAGCTGAGAAGACCGTGTGGGACTGTCCTCGGAGGAGGGCTCCCTCTCCTCCCTGAGCTGGGTTCTCAGATAATGCACAAACAAAGCTCTGCAGAAGGAAGCGTCACTGGCTCTGGCTTACTTTAATTTTTTTCCAAAGGGCTTTAATTAAGACTTTAATAGAATGAAAAGAAGTCAAAGTGTAGCCAGGGCCCAAATTGGAGGTAACAAAACCAAGCTGTATTCAGGCTGAAAATGCTGGCTGGGAAAATCTGCAGCTAAGAGATGCCTCAAGAGTAAACCCAGGCCCGCCTCGGCTTGGGAAGGGTGGGGCTCTGAATGGAGATGGGCGGAGCCTGGACAGGGATGGGTGGAGCCTGGATGGGGATGGGTGGAGCCTAGATGGGAATGGGTGGAGCCTGGATGACGGATGTGTGGAGCCTGGATGAGGGATGGGTAGAGCTGTGGACATGCATGGCTGGAGCCAGGGTGGGTGGATCCTGGATGGGTGGAGACTGGATGGGAACCGGCGGAGCTCTGGATCTGTCAGCAGTGGTTGGAAGAGGGGTAACTGGAGACTGGAGTGGGTATTTGAGAGAAGGTGTGGTTGACAGAGAGACCATGGCCTTTGGACTTGAAACGTGGCTCTGGCATTGCCAGCTGTATAAGGTGGATGAGTTCTTGCCCTCAGTTTCCTTATCAGTAATAGTCCCCTTTTGTGCACTTCTAATCGGTGGTGCACGAACATTGCTTTGCACAGTGCCTGGCAGCCAGGTGGCTCTAGGCTGGAGCTCTCTTCTTTCCTTCCTCTGATTCTCCCATGCTCTTCCCTTCAGAGGGCTGGGCGGCGCACGTGAACTGGCATTTGCTGTGATGAGGCCTGAAATGCACCTGGACATGTCCTCCCCTTGGGAACGTTTAATGGACCAGAAACCAGGAGACCCAAGTTCTGGCTTCAGCAGTGCCACTGACCTGCTGAGCGACCTTCAGCTTTCCAGACGCAGTTGTCCTGTCTAAAAAGGGAGCAGTGGGGACTAGAGAAGGGTTTCCGGCTTCCTTGAGTCCAAGGACCCTGTTCTCACAAGAGTGCTCCTACAAAGCCCACAGAGTCCTGGGCTCTCGCCTCTGGCTCCAAAACAAGGTCACACTGGTGAGTCCCCCCGGGGGCTGTTGATGGGGGTCTCTTTGCTCTTCAGTCCCCACGCGTCCACTCACATGGCTCATGGGCCTCTAGGGGGGGCCTTGCCACAGCCCCTGCCCACTGCGGAAATGCGATGCCCACAGGCCAAGAATGCATCTAGATCTAACCAGGGGGAGCTGCGCTGTGCCTGTTGAGGACTGGATGGAGTGTGGCTGCCTCGCCTCCTGTTCACCCCTCCTCACCCCTCCCAGTCCCTTCCGCAGAGGCCCCCTTTCCCTTCCACTCCCCCCAAGGATATGTGTGTACATCAGGGCATGTACTCATGGACACAGGTGTGAGGGTGAGTGTGTGTGTGAGGGTATGAAGGTGTATGTGAGGGTGAGTGTGCATGAGGGAGTCTGTGAGTGTGGCAAGATGAGTGTGTATGTGAGTGTGTGAACGTGTGTGAGGGTGTCTGGGCCCGCCTGCACCGCATGCAGCAAATGAAGCAGATCCTCTCTGGCTGCAGGATGGGGGGCTGAGGCCCACCCATTGGCTTGCCCTGGGCCCACAGCAGCTCCTGGAGCCCTCTGTGCCACTCTTAGAAGATCTCTGGACCATGGGATTTGTAAACTGTAATGTTCTGTGATTCTACAACTTACGACTCAGATGTGTCATTAGAGAAAACCCGGTAACAAAGTCCCACTAAGGCATAGATGGCCGCCAAGCCCTCCTCCCGGGCAGTGCTTGTGGGTGGAGGAAGAGGTCGGGTGCAGGAAGGTGGGCAGTGGGAGGGGAGGACATGGGGTGGCGTGGGTGCTTACGTCTGCAGGGTGGCACCCCTGGGTGTGCGGTATGGAGGGGACGCTGACGTCACATTCATGACAACAGGAGGAGTGAGGGGCAGGGCCAGTCACTGCAAGACGCCCTCAAGGATCTGCACAGCCACCCAGGGAGGGTGAAGAGCCGCCGAGGGTGTGGGGGGCCAGCAAGGGCAGGCAGACTGGGATGCTGACCGCTGACCCTCTTGGAGTGCTTACTGGGTCAGGCTCTGTGCTCAGTGCTCTGACCAGCTCTGATCGCCTTCATGGGGGAGCCTGAGGTGGGTTTTCTACATGCTTGGGACACAGCTATGCCTGCAGGTCATTGTCACCAAGCAAAGGGAGTAAGTGGAAGCCCAGATACACCCCAAAGACAAAGTAGGGGTGAACGCCTCAATTTTCCCAATAAGCCAGTGTGGTTCCCTCTAAAGGAGTAACAACTTCCCCGGTACATGTTCAATGACTCCATTTACCAAAACCAGTCGCCACGCCTTTTTCCAGGACACAAATATTAGATAATGAAAGGAACAAACTGAAACGGGTGTTTTATCTCCTTGTGTAATTAGCACCATAGTCTTCTTTTACCTCCCCAGATGGGGAGCAGAGCTCTAGGCATCAAGTTTTGATATTTCAGAACGTCTGCAGTCACAAATGGCTTAAAAGTTTAAGCCTGGGGTCCTATGAGCAAACCCACCATGAATATCATTTCTTAGTAGCAAAAGAAGCAGGTTTGTGATTGACAAGTGTCCATTTCTTTCCTTTCCCCCATACTCATCCCTTGGTGGGGGGATCTCCACTCCTGTTGTGTTTGCCCTTTGAGCCTACGGCATCAGCATCCCCCTCCTGTCCTTGTCCAAATCGGGGGGCGGGGCCCACAGACAGCAGTCATTTACTGGGATCCTGGTTTGTGTGTCCATTTCATCTGCGCTTTTTTCCTTCCTCCAGGTTCTGTTGTGAGTCAAATTGTATCCTCCCCCCAAATTCATGTGTTAAAGTCCTAACCCCCAGTACCTCCAAATGTGTTAGCAGGAAATAGGCCTTTGCAGATGGTTAAGTTAAATTGAGGTCCTTAGGGTGGGCCCTAGTCCAATATGACTGGTGTTTTTATAAAAAGGGGAAATTTGGACACAGAGGGAAGACGACCTGAAGGCATAGGGAGAAGATGGCCATCTACACGCCAAGCAGAGAGGTCGGGAACACAGCCCTCAGAAGAAACCAACCCCGCTGACGCCCTGATCTTGGACCTCCAGCCTTCAGAACCGAGAGAGAATCCATTCCTGCTGTGCGAGCTGCCCCGCCTCTGGCATGTGTTTCATCAGCCCAATGAAACTAATACAGGTTCTAAGCAGGAAACTAGTCTTTGCATTTCCTTGCCTTGAGAATTTTGCAAGAGGCGTTGCAGAAAGCTGTGTTATTGCTCTTTGTAAAAGCCTATTGTCATGGAAGAGAAGGTGTTTGGTGTTCAAGAAACAGAGGGAAGGGAGGTAGCCCCTTCCCGGGTCACTTCCCAGACAGCCTCTGAGCCCCTGCTGGGCTCCAGACCCCTAGTCATGGGACCACCAGATAGACTCTGAGCCCAGGGAGCAAGAGGGTGCCAGGGGCCTGCTGGCAGGGTCAGAGAGCCACCAGGTGGAATCTCCCAGCTTTCCTGGGTCACCTGCGAAAGTCTTGTGAAAGGGTGAGCCTTCCAGGGTGGGCAAAGGAAACCAGGGTTTTCACCACTACCTGGATTGTGCTGGGGGAGCATTTACCCACAGTGGCCAGGAGGGGGCAGCATCATGCACCACAGGCATGAGCTGGGCCCAAGGACGGTGGGAGCAGGGGGCTCTGCAGAGCTGGGAGAGGTCAAGGCCAGACTCACCCCTCCCTCGTGCCCCCCACAGCTCTCTGGTCCCATACTAACCAGAAATGAACCCAAGGGATTCTTTCTCCAAATACCCTTGGGTCCTTCACTTGGGGCAGGGGACACAAAACATCTAGGCATGGACTTGGATGGAGAGACTGGAGTAGTGTATGCAGGGCCACCTCATCCATCCACATCTGAGGACTATTTTGCAAGACACACACTTTGTGCCCCTCATAGTGCAAACACTACCATCCGGTAGCACCTGGCTTCACCTGGTTGCAGGTTTTTAATCAGCTCCCCGTGTGGCCCTGGAAGTCCCTCCTCTGTTCCCAATGGAGTGACAGCACACCTAGAGGAATCAACCCTCTTGGGTGAGCCCCTTCCACAGTTACCGGCGGCATTAGGATGTTTCTTCTTTTTTTCTCGTCTTTTCCTTTTTCTGGGCAGGATTACGGCCGCTGCTGCCAGCCGTCCCCGGGGCCAGGTGCTACAGACCCGCAAGGCTAATTGGGTCAGAGCCTTACTGGGTTGCAAGCTGCCCGGACGTTGCCTTGGACAAGGGCATGCCACGCTGAGATCAAATTCTTCCCCGGAGACGGGGGCCTGTCTTTCCTGGTAAAACCTGTGCTTCTCCAATCGGATTGTCAGGGCTCTGCTGCTGAGCCTGAGGGGACAGGGAGGAGGAAATGACACAGGGCAGACCTGATGTGCCGACTCAGACGCTGCTCTCCAAGACCTACCCACCTCTCGGGGAAAGACTGCGGGCTTGGGGCGAGAAAGTCCTGGGTTTGAATTCTTGCTTCTCGTCCCACTGGCTTGGGTGACCTTGGGTGCGTCAGTTGGCCTGCCCGAGCCTGTGGCCCCTCCTGGGAGATGGGGCCGCGGGATAGGGCTGGGTGCAGATGAAGTGCGCAGAGGCAAGGTTATTGCCCAGGACGTACCTGGTGCCCAAACTGCCCTGATTCTCTCTGCTTCCCCGACGGCCACCCTGGGCCTGATAGTCCTCCTCCTCAGTGTTAAAGCGAGTACGGCACTGTCCTCTTGGCTCGTCCCATGAGCTTAAGCGGGTAAAGCAGCATGTGACCGGTCAGCCTGTGTTAATGCAGCCGCCACACTCTTTCTTCCCTTTTCTTCACTCCACTAGGAAATGTCAGCCAGTCTGGGGTGAGCGGGGTGGGGCCTGGGCTCCCCCTCCTTCCCCTGACAATCACCAGCAAACCCTTCCTCTGCCTGCTGGGCAGCCTCTGGTCCCAAGTCTCCTGGCTTTTGAGGTCCCAAGGCCTTGGGATCTGGCTTCAGTGGCTACCAGGGCGTGCCAGATAGGAAAGGGAATGTGTTTCCTGCGTCAGGAAGAACATTCGGTGAAACCAGGGAGTGGGATGGGGGTTGAGCTGGGTGTCCGGCCCTGTTCTAGGCGCTTGGGAGACATCGCTGGACAAAATGTCAGATGTCCCTCACTTGTGGTCTTATGGTGCAGTGGGAGAGAAACAGTCAATAAAAGGCAGAATACCCAGGAGATTCTGTAGCAGGCTAGCGGTGCCCAGCGTTGTGGGAAAAGGAAAAGTAGAGAAAGGTAAGGGGCAGGGGGTGGCTGTTGGGGAGGGGTTGCAATATCAAATGAAGCTGTTAGGGGAGAGTTTAAGAGAGCGTGGGAAGAGGAGAATGTGGAGAGTTTTCCTACAAAGAAGAGTAAAGACAAGGAGTTTTAGCTTTCAGAGGAAGTGGGATCAGGGATTTTTTTCTTTAAAAATATTGTTTTTAAAACAATAAAAATTTTTTTTAGATGGGAGAAAGAATGGCTCGTTTTTATGCTGCTGGGAACGATCCAGTGGCCGTCACAAAAGCGATACGACTCAGGAGAGAGAGGCTTGTTGCTGGCATGAGAACCACAGTGGGGCGGGAAGGGAGGGATCTGACGCTCAGAGGAAGGTCCCGCTCAGGGCGGGCCTGGACAGTCCATCTGCGGAGAAGGCGCAGAGGCAGAGGTTATGGGTGCCGCTGGTCAGGCCAGAAGGATGGCTGAGCGGCCCGTCTAGCACACCCCTCCAGTATCTGTCTAGCACACCCCTCCAGTATCTCCGCCGTCATTGTCTTCGCACTCTCTTACAACTCTGCAAGTTCTCGAAAACTGATAATGATGCAAATGATTCTTGTCCATCAAAATGCAAATGAAGCGCATCTACTGGAAAGCGATTTATTACCACCCCACAAACAGGCCAGTTTTGCATCTATTTGCAAATTCATGTCAGCGTTCTTTATTGTTGCTCTTTCAATTCTCTTTTAAACCATTCGTAACATCTTACTGGTTCCCTCATTAATTAATGAGTTAAAAAAGATCTTCGACACATGTTCATTTTATGTTTGTATGAAAGTCGTTATTTTACCTTTTAAAAAAATCTTTCACAAGATGCTGATGGACAGTAGATGTCTTTGCATGTTCTCTTTTGATGCATTAAATTTTCTCACGATCCTGGAGCTCTGAGCAAAAGCAGACCCCTCTTCTGAAAAATGGGAGTAGAAGAAGCCTGTCTGGGCCGCTGTGCAGATTAGAGCTCTTAAGGTCCAAGTCCTGGGACCGTGCAGGGCACAGTGTTGTGAGCAGAACGCTAGTTCTTTCCAATCTGCCCCCAACTCGTGTGCTTTCCCAGGCCCACAGAGGCCAAGCTCCCTCCTTTGCTGACCCAGGACCTGCCCCTCAGCCTGTGAGGGGCCCTACTCCAGGGAAGGACCCCAGAGGCTCCGCCCTCGCTGTGAGCCCCGCCCCAACCCCGAGGGAGAGGGGTCCCAACCCCTGGCTGTAACTGCAGCATCAGCAGAGGAGCGTGAGCTGCACCTTCCCCTTGGAGGCCGGGGCCAAACTCTGCCCCTCACCTTCCTCTGGGGCTCCTGGTGTGACCCTTCTGTCACTTAGAAAAATGCCTCACTGTTCTAGAATCTGATTCTATTTGGCCTTGTACAGATTCCTCAGAAATACTGCCCCTGCTTCTGGATGAATACATGTATTTACTTGTGGCCTCCTTCTCCAGTACTCAAAACTCGACTCAATCTTTCAGGCTTGGACCAAGTGCCGCCTCCGTGCTGAATTGCTCGCAGATTGAATTGACTGCTCTCTCCTCTGTAGCTCAAATCCCCTTCCCATCCTGGCTGCATTTAGAGGTTCAGGTTGTTTCCCCTATTAGGCTTATTCACTCACTCATGCATTCGTTCATTCATCCATCCGTTGGCCGAGGCTTATTGAGCATCTGCAATGCACAGGCCCTGTCCTTGGCGCGGCGGAAACGCATCAAGTCCCTACCTTCAGGTGCCTGTGTCCTCGGGCAGTTCACATTCCCAGCACCCAGCACAGCACCTGCGTGCCAGGTAGCAGGTGTTCGGTAATTAAATAGATGCCGTGAGCCCATCTGCCCGCCCCTCCTGCACTTGGCACCTCCTGTTTGCTCAGGTTTTAGCTGCGACTCTGCTACACTGTAAGTCACATTATTTCATTCTGTGACCCTCTGTACAGTCTTCCTCCCTCAGTGGGAGAGCTGTGGCTGTGGGGGGTGTGGAAGCTGTTATCAAACTTGGAGTCTCTCCGCTGCTCTGGCCTGGCCCCCGCCTGCCTGGTCCCCACGCTGGCTGGGCGCCCCGGGCAAGCCCTTGCCCTTCCCTTTCCCGCCCCAGCCTTCTCCTCCATGACCTCTGAGGAGATGAGGGGAGTGGGCTTGCTTGAGCCTGTCCAGGTGGCGTGGCTGCCATTGTTGCCGCCAAGGCCCTGCCCCGCAGGCACCCTGCCCTGGTTTCGGGCTCCCACTTCTTGAGTCAGCCCTGCAGAAGTGGTGTGTGCCAGACAGGGCTAACCCAGGCAGATGCTCCGTGTGCTCTGCCCTTTGGACGACATTGAATCCCCGGGGGCCCGGACGCTCCACAGTGAGCCTGCCTTCAGGAGAAGAGGTGGGGAGGCTGTGGACACAGGTGCCCATGGAGGTGAGCAGGTCACGGGTGTCACAGGGCAGAGGGCACGACTTCCTGTCCCCACTTTCGAGGATGATGGGTGCCAGGTGTGGGATGGGTGCTGGTTTCTGGTCCCCGGTGTCCCTCCCCTCACCCTCTCCAATCAGGCTTGGAGGTCCCTCAGGGAATCATTCCCGATCTTGCCCCACTGCACTACCTGAGTGGGACGGTAGATCCGGACCTGCCCACCTCGGGGAAGCAGCAGGGACGTGCAGCCTCCCACCCTGCCCCCACTCAACCAGCCACACACTTTCCTGGGGCTTTGCATGTGGGATGGAATGAGGCAAGGTTCAGAAAATGCCGGGTGTGCTCACGAATCCAGGAGATGGGTTCATTTCTGCTGCTCAGAGGCCTGACCCCTCCCGATTCCTCCTTCTCCAGACTTTCGGCCATTTAGTGTGTTTTCCCATGTCTGCGGGCCATGTGTCCTGGTGCCTCTGGCTGGAGGCAGTGGTCACTGGGTCACAGAGAGCATCCATTCAGAGCATCTCGATGTGATCTGCTCAGGAGAGACGCCCTGCTCTGTGTTGGCCAGCAACCCTGGCCAAGCCCAGGCTTGTCCTTCCAGGGTCTTCAGCGGGGATGGACACAGGGAGCCTTCCTGAGGAGCCACCTGCCACCCCGAAACTCCCATTCTCACTGTGCTGGCCGTCTTGTCGTGCCTGCTGGTCACCATTTGGTGAGAGTCCACTGTGCGGAAGGCCCTGCACGTGAGCAGGTGCTGATGCCCATTTAATAGGGAGCAGCCTGAGGTTTACCGCCGTCAGGGAGGCCATGGTTTGCCTAAGGTCACAAAGGGGATGGGCCTTAGGTCTCCAAAGAGTGGGTGCAGCCACCAGTCTGAGGAGGAGCGTGGGGATGGAGACAGGCACAGAGAGCAGTTCTGTTCCTCCCTTCTCCCCCCTGAGGCCAGGGGAAGGTTATCATAGGCTCAAGGATGCTCTGGATTTACTGGTAAAGTGGCCAGTCTCCTGGGGCTGCCATAACAAATTACCACAACCTGCGCGGCTTAGAACAACAGAAATGTATTCTCTCACAGTTCTGGAGACCAGAAGTCCAAAATCAGGGTGTCAGCAGGACCATGCTTCTTCCACAGGCTCTAGGGCAGGATCCTTCCTGTCTCTTCTAGCTCTGGTGGCTCCCAGCGATCCGTCGTGACCCTTGGCTTGTGGACGCATCACTACAATCTCTGTTTCTCTCCCTGCACGACCATCTCCTCTGTATGTCTCTCTTCTTCTTTTAAAGACACCAGGCATGTTGGATTTAGGGCCCACTCTAATTCAGTATGACCTCATCTTAATTATAACTGCAAAGATCCCGTTTCCAAATAAGGTCACATTCTGAGGTTCTGGGTGGACATGGATTTAGCGGGGACACTATTCAACCACCACACAGCCCTTCTGGGCAGAAATCCGGCATCACCCACATTTCCAGAGCTCTGCCGTGAGTGTGCAGGGAAGAGACGAGGACCAGCCTGGTTGGTCCCCTCCCATCATAGCCACCTGCCCAACCTGCAGTCATGACCCTCCTTCAGCCCTGCCTGGGGACCCTGAGGCTCAGTGGCACGTGTCACGCCCGAGGCCCTGGGGCCCAGCTGTGGCAAGGCGGAGAGTCCTGCTCAGGCCTCTGGTTCCAACCCGAGTCTCAGAGAGTGATGGGCTTCCTCCACAGCGCGCGCCCTCCTCAGTGATCCTCGGCTGCGCAGAGTGTGGGTGAGCAAGCCCGCAGGGCCCAGGGGGCCCAATGTGGCATTTCATAAGCAGAATGTGACATTCGTACAGCTCTGCAGCCTCTGGGGGCAGAAAGCTCAGGTTTCTGACATATAAATTACTATATTGTTACAAATATAGGTTGTAAACACAAGTCAGCCCCAAATCACAAATCCATTTTTATTAAAAAATACAGCTTTCGTGTTGTGAGTCTATTTTTATTAAATGAGTAATAGGACCAAAACATCTGAGGGAGAAAAAGAAAAGGTAACTCTTGGCCAATCAACGAGGACCCATGAGTGAGAATGAAATCAGCCATTCACATATTCTATGTTAATTACACTCTGTGGCCATGACTCGGCCCTCGGAGAAGTAAGCGATACACTGGTTCTTCGTCAGGCTGCTCAGAGTGCCCTCCCGCTGGAAAGAGTTTGGGCAAGTTGGGCCTTGTCTCCTTATGCTAATCGCTGTGAGCGTCTCTGCCCTGCAGTGCCCAGAAGGAACCCAGCCTGTGGCACAGAGGTCTTCTGTTATGAACAGACGGAGCTCCTGTGAGCATCTGACAAAAGGTACAGCGCCCGGCCCTGGGGTGGCTGGGGAGCCTGGGGGCCCGGGCTGCAAGTGCACGGTGGGGCTCGAGAAGTGTTAGCTTAAAGCTCGGTGTGGACTCTGCCCTGTGCTTCCCAGCTCAGCCTCTCTGAACTTCAGTCTCCTCCTCAGTACCGTGGGAATGATGCCAGCACCCTCCTCAAGGGCTGCTGTGGGATTAAATGTCTCTGTCCACACAAAGGGCCGGCATGCGCAGTGAGTGCTCCATGAACGCCAGCCACTGTTATCCACGCTCAGTTTGATGAGCGCACGAACAAGTTTGAAATGATCAGAGGTAGGGGGTGGGCCCTTTCCGTCTCAGAATCACCCCCTGCAAGGGGCACCTTCCCCCTTCGCAAACTCTGGGGAAGCAGGTTATCAAATGTGAACCCAGAAGGCTCTGTCTGCTCTTTGCATTCAACCCCCAGAGCAGAACAACCATGATTACAATTCTTACTTTTGTCTGCTCTTTAAGGTAAACAACCAATTCACACCTGAGAACTTACAGATTGGTAGGATATAAATACATCAATTTGTCTTAAGCTGTTGGAGAGAAAAATGACATTTTTAGCACTGAGAAGGGCTGAATCACGGTCTGGAGGAATGCGATTGGATCCACTGCTTTGAGGGGTCAAGCGTAATTTTAGAGCAGAATTGGTATGATTCGTGATAGAGCTGTCATACTTATCAAAAACAAAAAAATCAGTTTTAAGCAAAGATTATGGCTCTTTTTACTTAAGGGTTTTCCAAAATGTTTAAGATGCGCTTTTGGAGGGAGGAGTTTTGAGTCGTGAAGAATCTGAAATCGCCCCTCCCCACCGAGCACGTCTTAGTTCCAAACGCCTAAGTCATGGTTGTGTGTCGGGACGACGCTGCGTGATGGCCGAGGCCGGGCTAAGCTGCGCTTCCCATCTCGTGCAACAGAGTCAATATCCTCCAAGTTCCAGTAAATTCCTTCCATTATCCTGCCATTTCACGTAAGGGGGTGGATTGGAAAAACTCCAGTCAGGACAAATGGACTTACAGGAGGTACTGAGGGACCACCCACGGAATAGCTGGAGGACTTTGAAGCACATGCACCGTGCACACTACTATGCAGGAGGACTGGAACTCACAAGCGCTTAGCTTTGGTTTCCTCGCCCGTCAAGCAAGGATCGTGGGGACCTGGCCGCCTCCCTGACAGACTCCTGGGGGCAAACTGAGGAGAAGGCACTGCGAAAACGTTAAGGTCGCCAGTCCCGCTGCGGGGGGTACTTCTCCGCTCTCCCCTCCCCCCACCGCCATGTCTCTCTCGTCTGCTTTCCCATGAGAGAGATTGATTTCAGAGTCCGAGGTCACATCTATCGACAAAGGCTGTTTTGAAAGAAAAACCAGCTGAATTCAGGCCAGGTGCCTCTTTCTTGGCTTGTTTTTGGGGAAGAAAATTTTAGAATCAATAACCAGAGGTTTGAATTAGTGTGACTTTATTTTTCAAAATAACCAATAGCAGGATTGAAGCATCCCTCCCATTCCCGCAGACAAGCCCTGACTCTTCCAGCTCCAGTCCCCCCACCGCCCTCCTTCTCTTCTCCCGGCCTCCAGCTCCTGGGGCCTTTGTGGGGGACGCCGCACCCCGAGACCATTTGCTGTTGAAGAAAGACCATGCATACACCTAGACTCAGCTGTATCTACATCACAGGTTAGCCAGGAGCACGTTACTTCTGGATGATCTTCAAAATATTCCACTCAGATTTGTGGATTTAGTTTCTTTCCTGCAGTGTTACCTGTTGGTAAGGACGTATTTTGCCAAAGTAATTTGTTCTACTCTGGCCCAAGCGAGATGCAGCGAGGAAAGACATGAAAATCTTCAATTTGAGAAAGAAAAGGGCATAAATTCCAAAACATGGCACCGCCAGTGTAGGAAGGTCCCAGGGGAAGGCCGGGAAATAATTCCATATAGTTTTAATAGCTCAAGACACAAGGCAGCAGAATGAAATGCAAGCCGGGGACCGACTCTTTTCTTGATTGTATAAAACGTGGGGAAATCGCTGTCTCAACTCCGGCAGCAACTCGGGTCTTTGGGCGGAATGTAGATGGTGCGGAATTTCGAGGCACACGTGAGTCCTTCCGATCTCATCAGGAGAGATGGAGCCATTTGCAGGACCTGCTGGAGAGTATGATTAGCTTGTAGCTGCAGGACCCGGGTCAGAGGAGATACGATCACGGAGCAGAACGTTTCAACTTGCCAGTGAGACACACAGCTTCGTCAGGATCGGGCCCCATCCATCAGTGTTAAGAAAGACTGTTTT
Organism: Diceros bicornis minor; assembly: GCF_020826845.1. Lineage (NCBI taxonomy): Eukaryota > Metazoa > Chordata > Mammalia > Perissodactyla > Rhinocerotidae > Diceros > Diceros bicornis. The sequence goes on along the minus strand of NC_080765.1, from coordinate 7,993,485 downwards.
CTCTTCCTTTCTCTTGTGTGGTCAAGCAATGCTGCTGACCGTTGGCTTCGTGTCCTTGGCAGTCATGCCAAGTCATACCTGCCTGCCTTTTAGAAAAAATATAACCACAGCCTTTCTGTGCTTGTGGTTTTATTCGGGGAACCCACGCAATGGTGCGTTTGTAACTGGGTGGCTTCTTTTCCTAAAGTGAAAAGGAGCCCAGGGCCATCGGCCATGCCAGGGTCAGAACTGAGGTGCATTGGGGGAAGGTCCCCTGCCGAGTGAGGGGGAAGCCAGTATCCCTCAATGACAGTGGCTTGGCAGGGGTCTCGTGATGGTTCCAACCCTCCGCCATGAGGCACCAGTCTCCTCGCTCACAAATAACCTGTCTCTCCGGGGACAGGCTCACCAGAAGGGACCCAGTTGGCATCAGAGCTGCTTGGTGTCGGCTCCTCCCAAGCAGGGCCAGTCACCCACTCTGGTCAGACGCGGATATGGGACGGGCACTGAGCTTTGCGGGAGTGCGGTTCTTGATGAAATAGCTCTGAGCACACGGGCATCTGGATCAAACATCTGCCACGTTTGGGGTGGGGGCTGCTCCTCCAGGGCCTCTGAGACGATGTGCAGATGCCTCAGCTTGATGGCCAGCATCCTCGGCAATCTGGAGGCGCCTACCGTGCGGCCTCATCCCAGCAGCACCTCCCACCCAGCCTCTACCTCTGCTACTACGGACAAGTCCCCATCCTGGTTCATACGCTGTATCGTCCTGTCTCAGTGCCTTTGCACATGCTGTTCCATCTGCTCTGATGCCCTTTCTTGCCATCTCTGTCAAAATCCTGTCCATTCGTCAAGGCCTACCTCATATGCCATCTCCAGGGTCTGCCAGTCGCTCCCCTCCCTGTCTTCACCAGCTCTGCATACCTCCTATTGTAGTATGCTTCGAATCCCACCTATGTGTGCATGTCTCCCTCCAGCGCTGTTTAAGATTCTCAAGAGCAGGAACCTGCAAAGCCCCGTACCTTACACATAGTAGGTGCCAATTAATCTTAGTTAAGAGCATGGCCTTTGCAGTCACACCTACTTATGTTCAAACCCTAGTTCTGCCTCTTCACAGCTGTGTGATCTTGGGGAAGTTACTTAACCTCTCTGGGCTCAGTTTCCTAAAGATAATTTTTTTAGTGCTTACAACATGTAAGGCTCAGCGCCAAATGCTTTGCATACATTATCTTGTTTATATAATGTAATTCCTCCTTGTATGATGGGGACACTCACAGTACATCTTTACCTGGGTTTTGGTGGAGTGATCATGAGATGATGCTCAGAAGCCGCCCATGGTTTTGGGCAATTTACGGTCCAGATGGGTGGATAAGACCTCTCAGGACAATAGGTGAGTAACTTGCTGAGTACTGTGAGTTGTTCTAGAGAATCATCTAGAACCTGAGGGGGGTGTGGAAACCCCTGAATTTGTAGCCAGTCGGTCAGAAGTGAAAGTGGCCGGGGGACCCCTGAAGTGTGGCTGATGTTTGAAATGAGGGCAGTGCTGGGGAGCCCTTACCTTGTGGGGTCTGTGTTCTCCCCAGGTGGTTAGTGCCAGAGCGGAACTGCAGCACACCCGGTGGGTTTCCCCTTTCCAGCCAACAGGGACAATATTCCCACACACGTTCCTAAAAGGAACCAGGAGGTCCTGGATCCTTCTCTCTGCCATTGGAGGCTGGTGTGGCCAGAGGGTTTTCTTTGGCACAACTCACCCCCACGCTGGGGACAGGCAGGCTTTAGCAGGAACCCCTGCTAAGAAAAGACCAATACCCACTCCTTCTTACGTCCTCAACCAGAAGGGCCCCAGAGCCACCAACCGCCCAGAAACCAAAGGCAGACATGAACGCGGACTCAGCTCCACAGTCACCTTTCCCGAATGGCAGAGGAGCCCCGAGGGAGCATGTCTCCTGGGGTCTCCGTCAGGACTTGGGGTGACAGTGTGGACACAGGCTGAGGTAAGTAAGCTCCCACCTTCATTCACTTGCATCCAGAGTCCTCACACTCCCCCCTGCCGGGTGGAGCTCCTGGCAGGGATGTGTTTGTAGAGTCCCTGTTTGACCGGGTGACTCACCTTGGCAGCTGCGAGATCTCGGATCTAACGGAGATTTGAGGCTTAATCAGCCGCGGCACCAACAAACGCCTGCTCTTTTTACTTGGCTAAGAAAATATGACGTCCAGACGTGGCTTGTCTACATGACATTTAAAACACATCTGCCCACATGGGGCGTCCACACGTGCCAGGTTTCCTATAGGAGTGTCATCCTCCAAAAAAAAAAAGGCATAGGGAGAAGGCGCAGACCTGGCTCCGGCCACACGCTCAGCTCACGTGAAGTGAAATTCCTTCCATCCGTAGGGCCCAGAGAGGTGGCAAGCAGAAAGGAGAGAGTGAAGTTGTGCAAATGGACCTGAAGGGCTGCATGCACATTTCTGGAGAGTTCTGTACCCTGAGGGCTTGCACACACTCGGAAAGGGAAATGCATGCTTGAAGTAAGGGCTTGAAATCCTTTCAAACGTCTTAATGTTGCCCGTTGGCTGAACTAAAGCCTGCACCCCATGTGGCTGGCTCCTGCTTCCTGTCTCTCCTCTTTATTTTCTTTAGGAGGCATCACGAAGTCTGTTTCCCCGATTATCATCCCAGAATGGAAGCCCTGGGTAGGCAGGATCTGGTTGGTCTTTTCTCTGTCGCACCTCTGGACCCGGCATATTGCCAGCACACAGTAGGAGCTTAATGAATGTTTGCTTAATGTACAAGGAAATCTTACTGGCCTCCCTGCCTCTGGCATCGCCCCTTTCATTTGCCTACTGAGCTCATCCCATGAGTCACTGCTCAAGTAACAGGTAACAGGAGAGGCTATTTACTTCCAGCTCCCAGACCTAGCTGTGCCCGCAGGAACCCCCACCCTGGTTATATAGGATGACTCCCTCTTCCCTCCCCCACCCAGGCCCTTGAACGCCCTCCTTAGTGCAGGTCTTCGGGACGCCCTCCACCCAACATGCCTAGACCCTCTCCTTGCCTCGAAATCTTCCTTCTTCGTGCATTTCCTTTTCAGCTCAGCCCCCACGGTGCCACGCACAAAAAGGGGCTCAGTAATATTGAACAGAAACGTCAGCCACCCGTGTGCACCTAGCTGGGCCTCACACCATGCCAGGCCTTCTCTTCTAAAGACTCACCGTGTACCTAATGCGCCATCAGAAGTTCTTTTGTTATTACTTGAATGGAGCTGCAGCCACTTGAAAAAAAAAACATCTGTTTTTCATCTAGTGGAAAAAACAATCCAATAACAGGGAACTCAGCCATTTGCACATCCGGATCATTTTACCACAAATGGCTTAAACGCCCAGACACGCCACTGTTCGCCTTCTAGACGGTCTTGGTGCCGGAGCCAAACGCAATTCCAGGTGGCGGGGACAGAGCTCTCTGTGGCTTCCTGGAAGTGTGGTCATTGATGAGGCTGATTTTAGCAGCGACTGCAAATGGCCAGGAACTGGGTGATTGCTCATCGGCGTTGGTGCCCAGAGGCCGGGCGGGCGGCCGCTCGGAGGAACGCACCCGCACCCAGGAAAGGCAAATGTAGGTGCCGGGGAGGGCGGGCAATTAACGAGAGGGAAGGACCTGAGTGAGCTTGACAGTCGTTCACATGAAATGTCTGAAACTCACTCTCCTTGGGTTTGCCTTTCCTTGGGGGTTGGGAGGGCAAATAAACTTTCTGCTACTGAAAAGTCCTGCCGTAATTACCTCCAGAAGATGGGGGTCGAGTCCCAGAAGGCCCTTACCCACGGAGCCTGTTTCCTTATTCATTAACTTGGGAGGATGAGAGCAGTTTCTCTCCTCCTAGGGGGTCTGCATCCAATGACAGTCACCTGTAGCCTGTGCACACGAGGCTGGGTTTCCCTGGGTCCTGCTAACTGAAAGCACTGATTAACCCTTCCTTGCAACTATCTATCATATCTATCATAATTTTTATGATAAAATTATTTTTAAATTAAATTAATTTTAATTATTTTAATCAACAATTTAATTAAATTAACGTTTAATTAAATTAACGATAGTAATGAGAATCGCCGGTAGCTAATATTAGTGCACTAGATCAGAAGGAGCGATATGGTTGTGAAGCCTTAGAGGCGGGCAGAACGGAGGCGGGACGGGTGCTCCTGAAATTAGACCGCTGTGAGCTGCTGCTGTCTTACTTGGTTCTCCCACCACGTCTCAGCAGAAAAGGACCCCAGGTGTTTCCTTGCTGTCCAAGTCCACGGAGGCCTCGACTCAGCGGCTGCAGGTTTCAGAGTTGGGGTTGGACACACTGGGCTCCCCCAGGGCAGTGGGGCCCACCCCCTGACTGGCGTTTCCTACCAGGAGGGTCCTGTTTCCACGGTCCCAGCCCCATCATCGGCAGTCTGGGGGTTATGAGAGATGAGCTGGAGATTACGTAGGGTTGCTATAGCTCCTGCAGTCTGTAAACTTGAAATATGCAAGGCTGGCCTCTGACCAGACTCACCAACACAGGCCACTTGCCGCTTTTTTTTAATTAAAAAAGAAAAAGTCACGTTTTCTTTAGAACATCACCAATATTTTGAACAGAAAAAAGTACCCAGAGGTCTCTCCCCAGCATCCTTCTTCCTCCCACCCCCGGGGTCCTCAAGTGCTCTGTGGCTGCTCAGAATCCCCACTGTGGAATCAAGATCTTTTGTGGAACCAGGAGCCCTTCTCTTGCGCTCAGCGGCATCGTGAGTCGCGGCCCTCTGGGCTGTGCTCTCCTGCCGCCTAATCTGAGGGACTAGTTCATACTAAGTTATTAAGAGTGACAATTGGTGCAGTGCCAATTGTCCCTAGGAATGATGTCCCTAGAGAAGAAACGTTTGAACAGGATTTTGACTAGGGAGGAGAGAAGCAACCGGGCACCACGGTGGGCATGGGGGGAGATGTGTGGGATGGAAACTTAGCAGCAGTTCACGGTGGCTCAGCTGTCACAGAGGGCTGACCGCAAAAAGAGGAAGAGTGTCATTGACTGAGCCGCTCCTGGGCCTTCAGACCTCCCCGTCTCCACTTGCTCTTTTTCCTTCTTCAGTTTGCTTCTTGCATCTCTTCTGTGTGTAACCCGTATCTTTGGCAGTAAGTGGCCCATTTCTTGCAGGCAGGGAGGGGCCTACAGCCTTTCCAAGCCTCGGGGGGCCGGCCAAAAGGATTTGGAGTGTAAGCACATGTGCAGGCTAGCGCTGGGCTCGGAGATGGTCCTGGGAGAAGAGGCGCCAGGAACGGCAGGTGATGTCGCTCATTGATCCCTCTCATCCGATGAGGGCTGCTTCCGGGGGGAGGGGCTGGGACACAGAGAGGGAAAGACAAGCTGCTGTGTGGGGCAGCCCTAAGCTAAGCAGAGCTCTTGTTTCGGGGCTTCAGCGGACTTACCTCTTTATCTGTCCAGTGCCCTCGTCCACATCCTGGGGCGACCAGATCACTCCAACGGAGCCATTCTACTGGGAGCTGCCAATCATAGCACCTTAGCTCAGGGATTGGTCCAACAGGAGGGCACATGACTCAAGCCAGGCCAATCAGAGTGCATCCCTGGGATTTAAAAATTTGGAGCCAGAAGAGGAGTAGTCCTTCCTCCTGGGCTGCTAAACTGTGAGAGTGTGAGTTCAGAGCTGCCGTGGCTGCGCGTCTTCTTTCTGCAAAGGAAATGCTCGCCAGCAGTGGGAGAGGAAGAAGCTGACCTGTGGAGGGAAACAGAGCGACAGACGCGGTGCGCAGGCCTGGCCGTGTTCAAGCTCCCGGAGCCAGCCCCCCACACCTATGGCGTTTTGGGTGGGGGATGTGGAGAGGCGGGGAGAACCAGGAGAGATGTGCGGCAGAAAATGAGATGTGGTGGGGGAGTGTCAGAAAGGAACGGGTGGTCGGCCATGGAGAAGGACGACGGAAAAGGACCTGCACCCGCTGGTGCGGCAACCAGGATCTCTCCGTGACCTTGATGGGGCAGCTGGGAGAGATGTCTGCGGGCCAGACCACTGCCCGCTGACTGGCAGCTGCCCAGACGGGTGCTTCTCCTAATTTGCCAAGGGTGCCATATGGGCTGGCAGTGGTCCTGGGAGTCTCTCTCTCAGAACGGTTTCCGGAGGGCCAGCCTCCATCCTACGTACTAGACACAGGGTGAAGGAGACAAACGCAGCCCCGTCCTCATGGTGTCTGGTCGGGATCCAGGCAAGTAACGAGCAGTCACTGTGCCTGTGAGGAGGGTCACGGGAGAACCACAGGGGCTCAGAGGAGGGAGATGTCAGGACAGGCTTCCAGGAGGAGGCAGCGGGGAAGGCAAGAGCCTTGATGGATGGTGGCCACTGAGCGCCTTTGAGTCTACAATTTTCGCACCTTAACCAGGTGAAGGCTTTTTATTTCTCAGTGTTTTTACATCTCTTTTATTCGACTCTAAAAGCAACCATATCCAGAAAAGAAGGCAAATATTACTATTGCCATTTTAAAATGAAATCTTGGAATAATTGACTCTCGAAGTGGCCTAAGGCAAGGGAAGAAAGTATCATTTATTGAGCATCTACTATGTGCTAGGAAATTTTCAGCAACCACGTTTTCTCTCTCACTGCACTGCAAGGGTGATGAGTTACTCCTTTTATTGAGAGAGAGACTGGGGCTCAGGGTGACATAGATTTTTGCCTCCTGGTGCAGAGCTCTTGCCTCTGCAAGAAGCCATTTTCCAGGGTGGATTGAATCTGTTAGGACTATCAGAAAAAGAAAATTCGTGTCACACTAGCTCTACCACCCTTAAAGGGGACTGATGGGCTCATGGACCGGGAAGATTCAGAGGTAAGATGGATTTTAGGGTTGGTTTGATTCAGCAGTTCAACAATGTTATCAAGCACCCCGTTTTCTTTCAGACTCTGCCTTCCAGGATGGCAGTTTTTTCCTTAAGCAGCCTCCCTCATGGTGGCAAAAAGGCCCCCAGAGTTCCAACCCTCACAATTGCTACCATATCTCCTCTTGAGGCTCTTTCAGAAAAGTGAGGAAACTTTCCCCAGGAAGTTCCTAGCAAATTTTCCTTGTGTGTCATTGCCCCAAATTGGAACACATGAATCTTCCTGAGGCAGTGTCAGGAATGCTCTGGGCTGACAGCTGAGCCCTGGGTCACCTGAAACAGTCACCGTGGCGTGGGGGATGGGATCACCCTGACTGTCTAGATGGCCAGGGCTCGCCACATGCACCGGTGGGCATCTTGCTGAAGCCCAGTGTTTCATGGGAGTCTGGGTCCTGTCATGTACTGGAGAGGGGGATGCTGGTGGGCAGCCAACAGAGCCCCCAGGGATGATGTGGCTCATCTTCCATGTTCATAGGACTGAACAAACAGCTTTGCATATTCATTGAAGCAGAAGAGCCTCTGATTGGATGTACGAGTGCATTTCTGGCCTCTTGGGGAGGAAAACAACCAGAGGAAGAGGCTGTCAAAGGACTTGGTGTCCTTCATGGTTTCTGAAGGACATTTTTCGCAATCCCGGAAGACCTGCGCACAGTCAGAAATGGAGCCCGCATCAGGGCCTGTAATTGCCTAATTCGGGCACAGGGCCCCTTTGGCAGGTGGGAGAGGGAAGGTGGGTGCCTCGGCCTGGGTGCTGTCAGAGCTGGCAGCACCAGGCCCTGGCAGTCATGGCCAGAGGCTACCTCACCCAGGTGGGGAGATCAGGCACCCAGAGTACTTGACAAGGCGTTCACCTTGGCACCCAGCCTCCCCCAACCTAGACGGCACATCAGCTCCTTTTCATCAGGTGCAGACAAAGAGAAGGCTGTTAGTTAATTCTGAGCCCCAGGCTGTTCTGTGCATTTTTTTGGTTACCGCCTGGAACAGGTTCAAGTGCACCCAGGTCCTGGCTTGAGGAGCGCAGACAGGCTCCTCTTGATTGCAGCGTTCATTTATTTATCCAGCATCGTTCTCTGAGCTGTGCCTGGGTGCCAGGCCCTAAGCCAGGTGCTAGGGGAGCAGAGATGGGGAGTGAAGAGTCCCCGTGAGAGTGGAGGGTCGAGTGGGGTGGGGAGATACTCACAGGAGGGCCAGTTGCCTACTGTAGGGGAGGAGCTTGAGAAGCACTGGTTGTCCTGGGAGGGGTGTGGGCACTGAGCTATGACAGGGCGTGGCACGTCGGGGAACAGAGGGGCAGGGAGGGTACAGGGACTATTTGTGTGTGCAGGCAGACGTGGTGGTAGCAAATGAGGCTATGGGGGTAAACTGAGGCTGGATGGTGAGGGCCTCAGTAGACTTCTTAATGGAATAGGAAATGGAGAGCCAAGCCTGTGGGCAGACAGGCTTAGGGGACAAGCTGTGCGGCCGGCAGGCTGTGGCCGCGAGACAGGGCAGGTCAGAGAGCAGGGCGGTAGCGGTGGTAGGTGAGGAATGCGGAGTCAAGGCAAGGTGATTTCCCACTGGATGTAGCCAGTGGCAAGAGTCAAGGTCACCTTCAAGGTATTTGTGGCTTAGAAAATTCGATTAGAAGACACAGGCCCGGGGGCTGGGCTTGTGGGGGAGGAGATGACGGTTCAGCGTTGAGGTGCACTTGGGACATCCGGGAGAGTCCCGAGGGCACAGCACAGACGCAGGGCAGAGCTGGAGATGCAGGAGTTGGCACGCCGCCATTTTTATTTCACACATGCCCTTCCAGTGTTTGTTCCCGTGAGAGGCGCAGACTACCTGGGCTGAAGTCTAGCTCCGACGACCACCAGCTAAGTGGCAAGTCACTGAACTGAGCCTTGTTTCCTCGTGTGACATGGGGATAACACATTCTACCCCACAAGGTTGTCACGAGCATTGACTGAGAGGATGAGCTCAGCTCATGCCTGGCATATGACACGTGAGCAGGACACAGCAGCGGCCGTTATGACAGGCGTACACCCTTAGGATGACTGTGGCATCATGGACATCCCCTCCTAAACCACGCCACCTCCCAAACCCCCGGGCAGGAATGGCCCTGGTAGGCTGCCTCCATAGAAACCAAGGGAAGTGATGCTTCTGCTGGCCTCTGAGAGCGAGGCTCTGCGGTAGGGGAATTCATTTTCCCAGGTAGTTCTCTCTGTGATAGATCTGGCTGGGCTGCTTCCCAGCAAGCACGTGGAGAACACAACATGGTCTTGTGACTGCCCTCCTCCCTTCCGCTCTGGGGGCAGGACAATTGGACACAGGGTCAGGTGGCTTTACGTAATGCAATTAACTCACACAATAGAGGAGTGTTTCTGAAGAGCTTTTGGAGGCATCAACCAATGCAGCACCGGGCGCCAATACCCTGATCCATCAGTGCTCCAGCTGAAGAGAGCTGCTGCCTGAGCCTCGTGAAGGCAAGCGCTGCTCAGACGTTCAGACAGTTTTCCACTTCTCGTCCGTCGTGTTCTGTGTTCTGGCTTTCGACAGCGAGATGCATACGTGGAGCCCAGGAGAAAAACTGATCCACGTCTCCTACTCTGAAGACTCATGATTTCATGGAAATAATGAGCAGAGACAAATAGCAAGGGCCTTGCCCTTACCGTGGGGCTGACGGAACTCAGGCTGCGGGGACCACCTGGAGGTCCTACCTGGGGGCTGCCCTGTGTCCAAAGCATCAGAATCTATTTAGCTCCAGCCTCAGTCAGACCTCAAAGGCTGTTCCTGAAAGACCATCCAAAATTCAAGGGATGAATTGGGGATCAGTGGTGAGAAGAAGTGGAATTTTTCCACTGAAAAAATCAGTTACATCTGGTTTGCTCCTATCAGTTATATTTCATGTAGTTTCTCTGATAGCTCACCAGAAGAATACTAAATAGAGGGTTTGGTTGTACAGCTTTAATAATGCCAACAAAATAAGAGGAATGCATTTGAGGATCTGAGACTCTGGCAAGCATTCCGTCCAAAGTATATTTGGCAGATTCTTTGTTTACCAGCATAATTAACCCCCTACTGTGGACTTGGCATTATGCTAATTGCTATGAGGGCTAAATGTAACAGGCTGCCTGGATGGATGGTTGGAGGGATAGATAGATGGATGGATGAATGAATGAATGAATGAAGAGCAGGCCGTGTGTCCCGTCCTCAAGTCATCACAGCGATTCCGCATGTTTCCTTGGCCAGTTGTAACTGACAGCATTTTCACTTGCCTGTCTCGTCCGGTCCTCATCATAAATCCTTAGGTAGAGTCAATTACAGGGTATGAATATCCGTCTGTCTTCCACCGACACCAAGGTGTGAGGAGTTCCTGGTTTCCCTATGAGCAGCTTGCTTTTCTGTCCTTTAGTCCAGCTCCTCTGGCAGAAATGACAGCACAGTGTCTGGGGAGAATTTAGCCCCCGGTGGACTTTCTGCCTCAGATCCTAGTGGAAGCTTCCCTTTCACTTGGTGTATTCGATTCTGCCTTAGGTGGAAGAGTGGGCTACTCCCCCTCCTGGAGGGTTTGTACCACCCTAAAGAAAATCCCAAGACAGCACATGAGGATGAAGTGCCTGACAGAGCAGGCCAGGCTAGGGGCAGTCTTCATTTGAGGAAGTCATGCAACCTGGAAAAGCTATTTCCAAGGACTCTTGCTGAGGCACGCCACCAACATTGGACTCGAAATCCAGGGCGTCCAATTAACCTTGGTTCCCGTGACAACCAGCAGGGCGAGCCCCCCTCCCCCTAGGCAGGGAAGGATCTTTGCCAGAGCGTGGGGGAGAGGGAAGCACAGGGCGTCGGGGAGGACAAGGAGCATGTCACTTCTGTGGCAGCGGCCAGGACCGCAGAGGTCCTTGAAGGGGGAGGTGGGTCCAAACTGCATTCTTTCTGTCACGATCCTGAAAATTGGGAAGCAGAGACCAGGAAATTCCCAGAAGTATCCACTAGGATTATATTATATAATATATTAAATAAATGAATATATATATTTAGGTTAGCTAATTGAAGAGAAGACAAAACAAAAGGAAAATGTGTGTGTGTTGGGGGGACCTTTTATCCACGGCTACTGGCCTTGGCTTTGAGACATTTGTGGCTTGTATTCATAAGTCTGTGCTAATTTACATTTGTCTTTTTTCTCCATGAAGGCTGCCATCCCTGTGTCATTAGGCCGTTGGAACCACAACTATTTCTGACACTGAGCTACAGTTCCTTTCTGTCAGGACCAGACGCTGCAGCAATTATCATGAAAAAAGGAACTTGCTTTGTGGGCTTAACTAAATTAATACACTAGTCTTGTGACCAGATAGACTTTCCTTTTATCGGCACTGGAAAGTTCTCAGGCATCCATCTGCACCGAATAAAAGGAGCCTAGGTCTCTTCATTTCTGTCCGTCTCTCCCCCACCCCCAAACCCTGGCTCCGTGTTAGACAAGACACACTCAACAGAAACAAAACGGCTCCCCTGACAAAGGAAGCTGAGCGCCTGGAAGACGTTCCCGAAAGCACCAGAGAGGAGCTCATTTTTCTGATTCCATTATGGGCACCACTGGTTGGGAAGCAATTTTTAAAAAGTTCCATCTTCACGCAGTGTAAGGTTTTGAAGTGTTTGGCCCCAATTACTGCAGCAGTAGCAGGATGTGGATTAATTTGGAAATAAGGAAAAACTTCAGGTGAGGTGGAGGGAACTACCCCGGTGGGAGGTTGGGGCCCCCTTCCCAGGTAGCAAAGTTAATGGGGAGTAATGAGCTGCCAGAGCATAATAATCAGTGATGCCCTTGGCAACCAGTCTGAACACGACTTGACAGGAGGTCCAGGGAGCCCTCCCTGCCCTGAGAAGCTGATTCCTTGGTTCCCAAGTGTCCCTTATCATGGCCTGCTCCTCCCGGATGATGGCAGCATTGTGGTGTGTGCCCCTCAGCTCACATGGCTGTGGATGGGCACAGTCTCATGGTCACAGCTTCACCCTCCCTCCTTCTGCATGGCGACAATGGGAATGATCCACATGGATAGGCTGACTCAAGACAAAATAGGGTTTTGGCTTCACTGTTCATTGGTTAGTTAGACTTGGGCAGATCCTTGAACCTCAACGAGCCTCAGTTTTCTCATCTATAAAATGGGCCCAGTGATGACATCTGTGTAAAGGGGCAGTGAGGATTAAATAAGATGAGATGTGGAAACGGAAGCTGTAAAGTGCTCTTCTACTTGCAATATTGTTGTTCTTGGCTGCTGCCCACTCTGCTGTGTCAAGGGCACCTCTGGAGAGGAGAAAAGAGTGGAGAGAGTCCAGGGGGAGTGGAGATTTCTTCTGATACCCCCAACACCATGCTCTCCTCCTGTCCCAATAACTAGAGGCCCAAGGGTGCTCTGCCAGCCATTCTGGACCTGAATTAGGATTCCTCTACATTTCTGAATGAGAGAGACTCAAATGCAAACGAATCCTGGCTTCCTCTGGGGCTTCGTCAAGTACTCCCCCCTGGGGGCAGTTAATTGTTTGTGTCCTTGTCCCTCTCATAGCCACAGACCGCCAGCCACTTGATGGCAGGAACCAGGCCACTCTGCTGATGCATGGTCACAATGCAGTCCCCTTGGCCATCTTGCTGGAGGAGCAGCGGGGCCCCCAAGGGCTCCCAAGAAGATGAAAGTCATTTCTCATTTCTATCTGATTTCCTATTATCAACACATGCACCCTGACCACTAAAATGCTGTTAAAAATGCACCTGGAGACCCTGGTGGACAGCAATTAACCTCAGAAACGAGGAACAGGAAGGAAGCTCACGGCAGCAGGATGGATCTGCCCCTCCCCCTTCCTGTCAGTGTTGTGGAGATGGAGAGGGCACCTTTTTCTCGCTTATTGAATGTGTAGCAAAAAATGAGTAAGAGCTGAACAGAACAGTCAGTGGAGATTCAAGTGTTCGCTTCTGAATGGTTCTCGGGCAACAGGCACAGTGCCTGCTCACAGGAACAGCTCTCTCTGCAAAGACAAACAGGACACAGTGGCCTCGTTGGGTGGGTGCATGCCCAATCAGAGCTGCGCACCGAGGCTGTGAGCAGGAGTCGGGATGTGCCATGGGGAGGAAGGCAGGGGCTCGTCTGTGCAGTTACCTGGGGAAGGTGGGGGCTGGGGCTGGAATTCTGGCCCCCAAATAGCCAGACCATTCTTTGTCGGTCTCCGAGCAGATAGAGAGAGCACTACCTTGTCAGTGGGTGTGATTTTGTGACGTCCGTCCAGCTGCCCCCATTATTTCACCCTCAGAGCCAGCATGACTCATGGACTTGAATCAGCCATTGTTGAGTCTGAGGGAGGCAAACCGGAAAACCAATGGAAAAGGGTGCTTGGACGGGAACGTTCTGTTCTGTCCTCCCATGAGGAGTGCCTGTTTAGCAGAGTCGTGGTGGGTTCAATGACATAGGGGGTGCTCTTGAAAATGCTCAGGCTCTCAGGCTGAGAGGCAGAGAAGAGTGGGGAAGTCACTGGCAGCTGACAGTGGGAGGCGTAGAGCAAGAATTCACTCATTCATTCATTCATTCGGAATTCTTTATTAAACTTCTGTGACAAGCACCCTTCTAGGCACTGCAGACACCCTAGTGATCAAGGCATCACCCTTCTCATGAAGCTTAGTGGGGACACCGGCAATGAAAATGGGTGCTGTCACATCAGTTTTCCCGAAGCTCCTGGAAGCCAATACTCAATTCCACAGATGTGTGTTGAGATAGTTGGAAAAATTCTGTCTTAGTCCATTTGGGCTGCTATAACTGAATACCACAGTCTGAGTGGCTTATAAACAACAAACATTTATTTCTTACAGTTCTAGAGGCTGGGAAGTCCAGGTTCATGGCACTGGCAGATTCGGTGTTTAGCGAGAGCTTCCTGGTTCATTGACGGTGCCTTCTCGCTATGTCCTCACCTGGCGGAAGAGGCTGGGGGGCTCTCTGGCGTCTCTTTAAAATGGCACTAATCTCATTCATGAGGGCCCTGCCCTCACAACCTAACCACCTCCCAAAGCCCCCACCTCTAATAAAATCAACTTTTTGGAGTTAGGTTTCAACTTACGAATTTGGAGGAGACACAAACATTCAGCCCATAGAAATTCTAAGATGAATAATACATAGTCCCTGCCCTCGAGGAGTGGCCTTCTCGTGGAGGAGCTACCTGGGGGCAGTGGTGAGGCGTCCTGAAAGAACAGGGAAATAAGGGAAAGAAGACTCACCTTGGAGAGTTGAATTATGGACTTGAGACCTCCTGCTTCAGAGCCGAATAGGCAAAGTCACCTTAAGAGAGAGTCCTCAGTCAGCAGGCCTGTAATTGGATTTAATGCGTGACTTATATAAGGAAAGATTGTGTTGAGCAGAAAGAAAGTCATTGGAGAGGGCCCCTCCCCTACCTGTCCCAGCACCGCCTGGAGATGGGCACCCCGTCCAGTCCTCTCCGCAGGGATGCTCTCGCAGCGCAGAGGCACTTGCTGGGCCTCCTGTGGGTGGCAGGTTGCATTATTCGTACACACTTCTTCCTTCCTTCTCTGCCCTTTCCACGGCTTCCCCGAAGGCGAGTCCATGCCCCACTCTGTTGTCCTCGGCCTTCAGCCAATGGAATGTTAGTGGACGCAATGTGAGCAGGGGCTTTAAACATGCTTGCACGGCTTGCCCGTCTCTTATGCTCCTGCCATTTGCCTGAGAAGAGCTTGCCCTGGTATCCCTTTCAGTCTGGGTCCCAGAATGAGACGCACGTGGAGCCGACCGGAACCCAACCTACAGCCCAAAATACAGCCTCCATAGTCCACCTGCAAACTTGTGGATGGAAAATGAACACTGTTTTTTAGGCCACTGAGATGTTAGGTTTGTTATGCAGCATCATCATTGCAGAAACCTGACTGATACACAGAACCTGATGCAGGTCAACACTCCAATCACAGAAGTGGTTTAATTGCTCCTCTCTGCTCTGGTTCCTGGCTCTCTAAGCCACCTTCTACTTATAATTCAGTTTCCCATACAGTGTGCCTATAGGGGGAGGAGGAGCTGGTCAGGCCTATGTTAATATTAGTTATTAGTTTGAATTCTCCACATAAATTATCCTACTGGCTTTACACGTCAGTCTCTTGTGAGCAGTTAAGAGGAGACAGGCCTGTGGCTGATCCTCTCTGAGACCCTGGCAAGGATCACCATGTGAGGCTACGGTGTGTGGCTGACCGCTGCACACAGTGAAGGCCCTGAGGCCATGTCCGTGGGGTCTCTTTGTGGCCTGACAGCCAGCCAGCCAGCCTTCCTTAAGTCACACAACCCAGCAGCCAGAAGAAGCTCCTCAAAGCCAAGATTACAAATCACTGTAATGCCAGGTAGCACCACCAAGATGGAATAATCATGTCTGGTTACAGCAGTGGCTCTCAATTTGGGGAGAGAAATGTATCACATGATACCAAATCTCATCATTCTGGTGGCAGAGTCACAGTGATTGGAGGGTGGGGTATACTTGTGGTCACATTCCCTGGTCTCAGCCCATCACCAGTTGATGATCACTGGGTTAACAGGATCAGAAAACTCTTGTGGGGGATGCAGCACCCAAGACGAGCTTTGGAGGATGGGCAGAATTTGTTCAGCAAAGATGGGAGTGGTGGGCATTGCAGGTGGAGAGAATGACACAGAGGCTAGCATGGGTGGGTGGGGGGCATGTACAGGATGAGTTTGGGGAACAGCAAGGCAAGCCGACCTGTGTGGCTAGAGCACAGGACACAAGCTGAGACTTCGGAAGGCATGAGGCTGGGAAGTCAGGCCTGTGTGTCTTGGAGGGTCCCAATGCTTGGGTCTGGTATGAATGTTCTGAGGGGCAGGCATGGACCTGGAATCTTCGCACCACATTCCAGGCCTCTTCCAGCCAGGCCAGGTGAGCAGACCAAGATTCCAGGAGCCAAGTGTGATCCTGCTGCCCTGAGAACCAGGGCCCGCTCCAGTGGGTGCAGCTCGCAGCTGGAAGGACACCTGGTCTGAAGCTTGGGGATGGGAAGCGGGCCAGGCGCTGGCCTCGCTCCATCCGGCCAGCTTTGCTTGGCCTGGCTGATCCCTGCTGTCCCCGCGTCTGGCTGGCTCTGGGCCTCAGCTCCTGGTACACTGGTGTGTGGCTTGCTCCTCTGGCAATGGTGTGGATGTGCTCCCAGTGACCATGGCAGCTCCCGAGATACAGCCCAGTGAGTGATGCCCAGCAGCCCCCTTGGCTGGCTCTGGACCTCCTGGACTGGGCATCAGTCCTGCCCTTCCGTCTGCCTTCTTGAAACAGAGGAGAATGGGCAGACCTGCGGTGAAGGGAAAATTGTTGCCACACTGTCGCTTCCCCCAACATCCCTGTCATGACGAAGACCCATGTGGCATGAGAGAGGGGCTCTGGCTCCGTAAGCCACGTTGGCCCCGTGTTGGACATGCAGGGGGTCACACCCTCCTAGAAGCCAAGGCCCCTGCCTGGCTACACTTGGCCTCTGGAGGTCCAAGCTGCTTCCAGAGATGACTTTGTCTAGAGAAACCAATCCATTCATTCTCGCCCTCAACAAGCATTTCCTGAGCACCTGCTCTGGCCGGGCACCGTGCTAGGCCTTGAGGGGACAGTGACGAACAAGACAGACCAGAGCTGACACTCTGGTGAGGCGCATGGGGGCCTGCAAGGCAGGTCTGCCCCAGCAACGAGGAAAGAAATCCAGTGCCCCTTTTGGGATAGGCTGTGGTTGGGCAAGTCTTTAGCTGTGGCTGAGGAAAGCCTGGAGCCTGATCCATGCTGCTTGGATTCCACCGCAACGCGACACTGCCTGTCTGACAAGGGCAGGAGGAGAAGGATGTGTACCACAGCCCCCTCACTGTCACCGAGGCCTGTCCAGTCCTGGCCTGTGCCCCACTCCACTTCCAACGCCTCCTTCTTCCCATTCTGCCCCTTTAAGGCCTCGAAGCCCATTTTAACCAAATTCCACGTACATAAATATGTTGTAACGCTGTGCACTGGGGTCTGTGAAGCCAGTGAGAGGGCCCCACCTTTGACTCAATGGCAGAACTGCCATCCAGGAGGCCCTGAAGCAAGACTGTGTCCCTCCCATGAGAGGCAAAGACAGGTGGTTGGTGAGATAAGCCCTTTAAAAATTTCTGCATGGATGACAACCTGCAGTGAACTCAGATAAGAACGAAAAGGTGTTGAATAAACATAAGCCAATATCCTCGCACACTGTCTTGACCTGGTCTTATCAACAGCAGGTAGTCGATACACTCTGGTTGAACTGCTCTGTTTTCAGTCCTTTCTGTCCAGAATGCCGAGGAGTTTACACATGGAGGACTTGGGGTCGTTATACCACAGCCCAGCAGCTTCTCGACAGTGTGAACCCAAGACAGAAGGTAACAGTGCCTGGTTTGTCTATTTTTCCAATAAGGTATACTTTACACAGAGCAAAGTGCACCCTTTTTAGTATATGGTTCTATGAGTTTCAACCAAGTCATAGAGTTGTGTAACCATACCACCCCGAAAAGTTCCTTCGTGACCCTCAAATAGTCAACCCTTGTACCGTCTCCTGCCTCTGGCATCCCTGATCTGTTTTTCTGTCCCTATAACTTTGCCTTTCCAGAATATCATATAAATGGAATCACATGGTATGTAGCCTTCTGAGTTTGGCTTCTTTCAGTTTAGCATTTGAGACTTAACTATGTTATTGAGTGTATTGGTTGTACATTCCTTTTTATTGCCAAGTAGTATTCCATGGTATGGATGTACCACAGTTTGTTTATCGCTTCCCTAGTGGAAGGACATTTGGATGGTTTCCAGTATTTTTTGGTGATTATGAATACAGCTGCCGTTAAGTATTCATATTTATACATATTCACGTAATGGTATCTCACTGTGGCTTGAATTTGCATTTCCCTGATGACTAATGATGTTGAGCATCTTCTCATGTGCTTAGTTGTCATATGCATATTTTCTTTGGTAAAGTGTCTGTTCAAATTTTTTGCCCATTTAAAAAAATTGGATTGTTTGGGTTTTCTTGAGTTTTTTAGAGTTCTTTATATCTTCTACATACAAGTCCTTTATCACAACATGGATTGCAACTATTTGTGCTTTGGAGAGTCAATGATCTCTTAGAACCATTTAAAATAAGAAATATTTTTTAAAATATTTACCTTCCTTTAAACTATTTTTGGAGATCGTAATTTCTTTTTTTTGCTGAGGAAGATTCACCCTCAGCTAACACCTGTTGCCAATCTTCCTCTTTTTTTGCTTGAGGAAGCGTGGTCCTGAGCTAATGTCCGTGCCCATCTTCCTCTATTTTGTATGTGGAATGCCACCACAGCATGGCTTGATGAGCGGTGTGTAGGTCCACGCCTGGCATCCGAACCTGAGAATCCTGGGCCACTGAAGCAGAGCGGGTGAACTTAACCACTATGCCACTGGGCTGGCCCCAGTCTTCCTCTTTTTGTATGTGAGCCACCACCACAGCATGGCCACTGACAAATGGTGTAGGTCTGCACCCAGGAACTGAACCTGGGCTGCCGAAGCGGAGCATGCCAACCCTAACCACTAGGCCACTGGGGCTGGCCCAAGATCTTAATTTCTTTGCGTAGATCCAAATTTCTGACTGGTATGAAATTCTTCTGCCTGAAGGATTTTCTTGAACGTTTCTTGTATTACAGATCTGCAGATAATGAATTCTCTCTGCTGTTGTTTGTCTAGAAAAGCCTTTATTTTATATTTATTTTTGAGAGAAATCTGGGGTGACAGGTTTTTTTCTATCAATATTTGAAAGCTGTCACTCCATTATCTTCTGGCTTGCATAGTTTCTAAGTCTTCTATAATTATTATATATAGGCCTCTGTATGGAATGTGTCTGTTTTCTTCTAGCTAACTTCAAGATATTCTCTTTATCATTGATTTTCAGAAGTTTGAATAGGATGTGTCTGAGTTTTTTGTTTGTTAGTATTTTGGGGGTGGGCTATTTATTCTGGTGTGGTCCTCTGATCTTCTTGGGCCTGTAATGTAATGTTATTTTACTTTTGGAAAATTATTGGCTGTTATCTCCTCAAATATTTATTCTGTCTCACTCTCTCTCTCTTTTCCTTCTGGGATTCCAATTACACTTATGTTAGACCGTTTGCTATTGTCCCATACCTATTGGATGCTCTGTCCTTTAAACTATATTTTACTTTTTTTTTTCCTACTCTTTTCTTCGTGTTTCCATTCCGGTAATTTCCACTGACCTCCCTTAAAAGTTCACTTTTTTTTTTTTTTTTTTGGTCAGGAAGATTGGCCCTGAGCTAACATCTGTGCCTATCTTCCTTTATTTTTATATGTGGCACACTGCCACAGCATGGCTTGATGAGTGGTATGTATGTCCATGCCCAGGATCCAAACCTGCGAACCCCGGGCAGCCAAAGGGGAATATGCAAACTTAACCACTATGCCACTCAGCTAGCCCAAAAAATTCACTTTTCTTTTCTCAGCAGTGTCAAGTATTCTGATAAGCCCTTTAAAGGCATTCTTCTTTTCTTTATTATTGTTTTTAAAAAATTCTAACATTTACAGTTGACTATTACAGTTTCCATCTCTCTGCTAAAATTTCTCATTTGTTCTATAAATGTTGTTCACCTTTTCTACCAGAGCATTCAACCTATTAATCATAGTTATTTTAAAATTTCTGTCTCAGAGTTCTAACATCTGAGTCATCTCTGAGTCTAGTTCTTTTTATTGCTGTATCTGTTGACAGTGGGTTGCTTTCACTCACTTTTTTGTGTGTCTTGTAATTTTTGATTGAATGCCAGACATGGTGTGTAGAACAGTAGAGACAGAAATAAATATTTATGCCTGCAAATGGGCAAGCCTTTCTTCTGCTTGGCTGCTAGTGTGGGTGTTGAGTCAATCTCATCAGGAATGAAACTAGGTTTGGGTTTTGTTGTTGCTATAGTTACCTTCAGTGCAGCACCAGCATCAAATTTTTCTAGAAGTGCTTTGTGCTTAGGGTGGTGCTGGGGTGCTGGAAGGCTTTTCTCAATGTTTCTGCAACCACCTCAGCTTTCAGCCTTCCCTTTGTGTGTGCATCTCAGAGAGGGTTTCTATGCTCTGGCCCCTGCCCCTGCAGTGGAATGCTGTTGCTGTCACTGGGTGCTTGCTGGTCTAGGCGTGGTGGACAAAGATATTCTCTGTATTCTGGTCCCACTTCAATCTTAGCAGATCTTGTGTCCCTGGATCTTGGAAGTGGGGCTTTCTCAGTGACCCAGCCTGCCTTCCTATGGCAGCCAAACTCTGCCTTGTATCTTTGGTGTGTCTTGTGGGGGAGAGAGTTTCCTGTTCCTGTGCCAGGAGTAGAAGACCTCTCATGGTAGTAGTATAGGATTCTGGACCCAGAATGATTTCCTGACCCTCCCGCAAGGGAAGATTTATTCTTTTACCCTCTGACACTCTCAGTGAGTCTTCACCTGTGTTCTGGGGATGGTAGATTTTTCTGCCCATCCTCTTGCAGCTTAAGGCCTTTATTCCAAAGGGGGCAAGAGTCTTTAGCCCTGAGCTTAGTGCCTCTGCCACAGTGGCCGCCCTCCATGCCTGTGAGGTTGGCTCTAGTTTCCCAGTTGTGTCCAATCTTCTGTGTGAGCTCCCAGTAGAGGTCTGTGGAGCAGAGCTTGCAAGTGGGAGTTTGTACCCATAGTTCTATACTCTCATATGAGCCCTCCCTTGGTCTCTAGAAGTTTGTTAAAAATCTTTACCTGAATTCTTCTTACCCGTTTGTATAGCACCTGCATCTTCTCCTCCTGTGCTGCGCCACAGCTGATTCAGTGCTTGCATCTCATTTTTCCTTGGAAGGGCCCATCTTTCCTTAGGTTTCAGACCACTTGGCTGCCCTGCAACCTCAGCTTTCTGATGGGTTCAAGAAAAGTTATGATTTTCTCATTGTTAGGGTAGGAGTGACATTCTTTCTGGCTTTCTACATCCAGAAACAGAATTCCGGTTTGTCCATTTTGAATGGGAAGGAACAAGGAAGTAGAGGAGGAACCACGTGGAATCAGATAGGGAGATTTTTCACTAGTGGAGAAGCAGGCTGTACCTGAGGGTTCCATTCTTCAGCAGACCCAGGATACAGTATTCCAGGACAAGGATGGGAGATGTTTGCTAAATCTCAAGAAGCAGAAAGGCTTGACTCAATTAGCAGTTAATAGATGTAGCAATTCACTGAGACAAAGACAGAGCCATGCACTGGGGCTGAGCCAGTGTCTCAGCTGTGCAGGGTGAGCCTACTGGAGGTGAGATGGCAGGAGCCTGGTCCCCTGAGATGAGAAGGGAGGAGTGGACAAGTACTGACCTTTGCACAATGAAAGGTGGCTGGCGTACAAGTACCTAGCGAATGAACCTCAAAACGTCTTCTCCCCAGCAACTCTGAGACTGCTTTGTGCAAGAGGAAATTTCCATCTCCTGATTTCAGTCACTTGTGAATTCCTGCCTATTCTTTCCCCCAAATATTTTTCTTTCCATCCTGATTCTGGTCTTCTGCTTGTCTCCCTGCTTAGAATCCTTTCTCCCCCCTTCAGTCCATCTTATGACTCAGCATCATAAAACATAAAGCATCAATATATCCCTCCTTGCCTCATAAAATGTCAACAGCTCTCCCTTGCCTAGGCTACAGGCACAAACTCAAATGCCTACAGGACCACGCAGAAAGCATGACTGAGTACGGCAGGTGGGACTGACCGGGGAGCATGGCCACAGCGAAAAACTGCTTCTCACGCTGGGTTACCCTTGTCAGGTGAGAACACAGACCATGTGGACAAGTTTTCTGATTTTCCCAGATAAGCTGGAAATTTGGATTTTTGCATGAATTTCCCAATTTGTAATGTTGACAACTAATTTAAAAAATTGTCAAAATACTCTGTGGGCCAGGGAAAACAATCTGTGGCCGGATATGCCATGACAGCTGCCAGTTTGCAACCCCTGGCTCGGAGGATCAACTCCACGTGTCTCATCATGGTACGTGAGGCATCGCTCACCCCACCACCCAGCCTTTTCTTCAAGGCTTCGTGACCTGAGCCCACAGACCAGACAGCTCTCCTTCCAGTCCATGGTGCACAGTGGTCCCTCTTCACACTCGGCCAGTTGGCAGATCCCCCTGTTTGCAACGACCTGCCCTTCATTTCTTATCATTCAGCCCTCCCTGATTTTCAGAGCCTGTGTGCCTCCTCTCCCAGTACAAGGTCTTCTTTGACAGCTTTACAACCCACTTCTCTTCTCTTTCCTTTTTTCTTTCAACATCATTAACTAATTTACTCTTTGTTAAAACAGGTTTGTCGAGTTATACAGACCACACAATTCACCCATTTAAAGTGTACAATTCGATGGTGTTTAGCGTATTTACATTAATTTGTTCTTTATGTCCTACTGACTTCCAAATAGGATTTGAGGTTGCTTACAAAATTAAACACAATATAAACAGGACAACTAATAAGAAGAATACAGCTCCTGCAAAATAGGAATAGACTTTGCCAGGCACCCAAATGAGTTACTCCACTTGAACATTTATTTTAGCCTAAGTTCCCGGGCAGAAAAGAAAAAGGGGAAATGAGTTGTACAATTCTCATTGTCTGATAAAACAATGCAGACAAATTTCTCAGGAGAGATGCTTTTTCCTGGCTAACAGACCAAGGAGGACATTTGCATAAAGAGCCATTATATGTGACTTTTACTGATACACAAGAGACTTTCATTCAGAACAATACTGACATTTCTCCGCTTAAATAAATTATTGACACAATAGACTTGTTGGCAAGAATAAAATGTTCAGTATAACATTGCAATTAAGAACACAGACTTTGAGTTAGAAAACCTTCACCAATTATTAGCTGTGTAACCTTGTGCAAGTTACTTGGTCTCTATAAGCCTTAGTTGCCTCATCTGTAGAATGGGGTTAACAATAGTCTTTCTAGCAAAGGGTTTTGGCATGAGGATTAAATAAGAAAGTAAGGTTAAGGCAGTGCCTACAGCATTTCTCCACTATAAAGGTACTATTTCATCCTCTGTAATTAATAAGTGTCTTTTGATAAGATACTTTGAGATTATGTAAATATCCTGTTACTCCTCAAATTTTCACCCACTAGATTTAGCATCCATTGATAATTCTTATCCAAATCAATCATTACTAGGATAACTACCAAATGAGGATCTTTTACTATTATCATTCCTTCTTCAATTATTAGTTGACTTTCTATAATAAGAAAGAGCTTTCTGAAATTAAAAAAGATCTAAATAAATGAACAGACATCCCACGTCCATGAATCAGAAAATTTAGCATTATTATGATGGTAATGATAATACTTCCCTAAATTGATCTACTGATTCAACACAGTCTCTATCAGAATCCTAGCTGGCTTTTTTTTTTCTTTTTTGCAGTAATTAACAAGCTAACTCTAAAATTGATGGAAATGCAAGGGACCCAGAGAAGCCAAAATAATCTTGAAAGAGGAGAACAAATCTGGAGGACTCACACTTTCTGATTTTAAACTTACTTCAAAGCTACATTAATCAAGACAGTGTGGTACCGGCATAAGGATAAATGTATAGATTGATGGAACAGAATTGAAAGTCCAGAAATAAACTTTTAAATTTATGGTCACTTGATTTTTGGCAAGGGTACCAAGACAATTCAATGGAGAAAGGATAGCTTTTTAAAAAAATGGTGCTGGAACAACTGGATATCCATATGCAAAAGAATGAAGTTGGATCCCTATATCATACCATATCCAAAAAAATAAAAATGGGTCAAAGACCTAAATGTATGAGCTAAAACTATAAACTATTAGAAGGAAGCATGGGAGTAAATCTTTATGACCTCGGGTTAGGCAATGGTTTCTTAGATATGACACCAAAAACACAAGTGACAAAAGAAAATGTAGATAATGGGACATCATCAAAATTAAAAACATTTGTGCTACAAACAATGCCATCAAGAGAGTGAAAAGACAACCCACAGAATGGGAAAAAATATTTGCAAATCATATATCTAATAAGTGACTTGTATCCAGAATACGTAAAGAACTCCTACAACTCAATAATAAAAATATCAATACCCCAATAAGAAACGGGCAAAAGCTCTGGATAGGCATTTCTCCAAAGAAGACATACAAATGGACAATAAGTATATGAAGCGATGTTCAATATCGTTAGTCATTTGTGAAATGCAAATCAAAACCACAATGAGATACCATTTCACACCTAGTAGGACAGGTATTATCAAAAAGACAGACAATAAAGGATGAGGAGAAACGGGAACACTCATATATTGCTGGTGGGCATGTCAAATGCAACATGGAAAAATGGTGAAGCTACTATGGAAAACAGCTTGGCAGTTCCTCAAAATGTTAGACACATTTACCATACGACCCAGCAAAATCACTCCCAGAGAAGTTAAAACATGTATCCATATAAATATTTGTACACAGATATTCAAAAATGTGTACATTTAAAAATTTGTACATATAGTTTCATAGCATATTTATTCATAATAGCTAAGTAGTGGAAACAATCCATATGCTCATCAACTGATGAATGGATAAACAAAACATGGTAACCCATACAACGAAATATTATTTGGCAACAAAAAAGAATGAAGTAATGATACATCCTACGACATGGATGAACTTTGAAAATACTAAGTAAGAGAAGCCAATACCAAATGACCACATATTATATGAGTCTGTTCACAGGGGATATTCAGAGTAGGCAAATCTACAGAGACAGAAAGTAGATTCGTGATTGCCCGGGGCTAGAAGTGGGGTGAGGAGAATTGAGGAGTGACTGCTAATGGGTTCAGAGTTTCTTTCTGGGGTAATAAAAATGTCCTAAAATTAGACGTGATGTTGGCTGCACAACTCTGTGAGTATACCAAAACCATTTAACTGTATACTTGAAATGGGCAAATTGTATGGTATGTGAATTTTATCGCAATAAAGCGACTAAAAAAGCAATATATAAGCATCAAAATCAAATACATAAAAAGGGAGAACTTTCCCTTCTCCTATTTAGTTATTCATTTACATCAATGTGGACTCATGGATTCAATAGGTTATAATCCTTTGCTATCATCACTTATTTTGATGCTCAAATTATCCCCTATTTTGCCAGTGGGAACATCTTGGAGCTGGCTACTGTATCCTTTCGACAAATTCCTGTGATTCTTGGAGCTTTTCTTTACTATTTTTTTTTCCTTTTTGGCATGAGATAGTCGAGGCTTATCTTGTATTGTCCCTTTCCCAGCCTGCAGTCAGCCATTTCTCCCAAGAGCCCTGGTTCCTTTTGGTGGAGAATAGTATTTAGAAACCAAGATCTGGGCACTGGGTATGCTCATTGCAAGTGGGGTGTCAGTACTTCTCTCACAGACAGAACTGGGAAATAGATATATGAATATTCATACACACATACATACATGTGTGCACACATGACATAGCCTCACCATCTATTTCCGTTTCCGTATCCAGCTAGACTAACACCCACAAGTTCACACTAACTCCAATTTCAACCCAATACCATAAGACTCATTCTGTCCTTCCCGCTTTCCCTATGTAGTTCCTTTTTCTGACAGTAAGAAACCTGACTCCCATTATCCACAATAAATGTACTTATTAGCTCAATCGAGAATTTTCAGACAGCGTTTTCACAATTGCTAGTTCAAGCCTCTGAGAAAAAGAAGCCTACTAATTAGAGTTCAATATTTATTCAGTCTTTTGTTTTTAGCCTGAGGGTATATAGTCCAAATACTGTGTTTAAAAGTTAATTGGGTTAGTTCTTTTTCCTCCATTTCAGTGTGGTTATGGTATTCATTTGAATTATAGTTTATTTTTGTTTGTATTCAGTTTTAGAATTTCTCCTGCATCCTTGCTGATTTTATTTCTTCCTTCCTTTCTTTATCTTTTCTTTCTGTGTGACATATTAATGTGGTTCCAAAGTCAGGACTGTACACAAAGGCATATTCAGGATGTGTCATTCTCCCTCTCATCCTTCTATCCTCTTCACTCCTTCCCAATCATACCCTGCAGGTAACCAATCTCATTTGTGTCTAGTTTATCTTTCCTGTACTTCTCTTTGGTCAAATGAGCAGATAGATGCATGTTTTCTAATTTGCCCTTTTCTTTACACAAAAGGTAGCATATACAGATGTTCTTTTGCACTTTACTTTTTTCACTTAATGATATATCGTAGAAATCACTCCCAATCAATTCATAGAGACTGTCTTCATTTTTGTGTGTGTGTGTGTGAGGAAGATCAGCCCTGAGCTAACGTCCATGCCAATCCTCCTCCTTTTGCTGAGGAAGATTGGCCCTGGGCTAGCATCTGTGTCCATCTTCCTCCACTTTATATGGGATGCCGACACAGCATGGCCCGACAAGTGGTGCTTTGGTGTGCGCCCAGGATCAATCCCGGGCCGCCAGCAGCGGAGCGTGCACACTTAACTGCTAGGCTATGAGGCTGGCCCCCCTTCTCCATTTTTTACAGCTGCATAGTACCCTGTCATGTGAATGTAGCACAGTTTATTCCATCATTCTGCTCTGTGTGTGTGCATTTAGGTTGCTTCCAATATTTTCTATTGTTGGCAGTGTATTTTGAGAGAAAATTCTCAGAGGTGGAATTGCTGGGTCAAAAGGTGAAAGCACATGTAGTTTTGTTAGCTAGACAAATTCCCCCTGTAAGGGTTGTAATGATTTGTATAGTCATCGGTGATCTGTAAGAGGCCTATTTTCCTACAGTCACACCAGCACAGCGTGTTGTTATGTTTCTTAATTTTTGCCAATCCAAGATGAGAAATGGTATCTCAATGTAGTTTTAATTTGCATTTCTCTTACCATGAGTAGATTGAGCATATTTTTATACATTTAAGGGATCATTTTTATATCTTTTTCTGTGAATTGTCTGTTCATGTTTTTGCCCATTTTTCTTTTGTGGTTTTTAAGTGTTTTCCTCTCATTTTAAATAGTTGTTTATATATTAGGTATATTAACACTATATCTGTGATATACGTTGAAATAATTTTCCAAGGTTGTTAGTTGCCTTTTGACTTCATGTATACGGATAAGTCTTTTCACATAATTTAATTGATCATTATTTTCTTCTATTGCATTTGGGTTTTGAGTCATAGTTAAAAAATTTCTCAGGGCTGGCCCTGTGGCGCAAGCTGTTAAGTGCATGCGCTCTGCTGTGGCGGCCAGAGGTTCGCCGGTTTGGATCCTGGGCGTGCACCGACGCACTGCTTGTCAAGCCATGCTGTGGCGGTGTCCCATATAAAGTGGAGAAAGATGGGCACAGATGTTAGCCCAGGGCCAGTCTTCCTCAGCAAAAAAAAGGAAAGAAAAAAAAAAGCTTTTCTCTACATCTAGCTTAAAGAGGAATCTACTCATGTTTTATTTGAGTACTTGTAGGGTCTTATTTTTTCCATTTAGATAGCTGATCCACTTGGAGTTTATTCTTGTTCATGGTATGACCTATGAAGGATCTACTTTTATCTTTTTAATTTATTGTTAGTTTTTTACAAGTGTGCAGCCTGGGTCCTTGGGGACACCTGTAACCTGCTTACTCAGGCCGGTCCTGCATCCGAGTCCAGAGCGGCAGCGTTTGGCAGGGGTGCTCCCACAGTCTGTGGAGTGGGAAGCTGTGTAACTGCTTCCTTGTCTCATTAAAGATTATGTCCCTTCTGCCTCATTTTTGTATTATTCTTGTTTTTATTAGGTCTTAAGTATAGGAGATACAGTAAAGATTGTCTTTACTCTGCCATCTTTAACTGGAAGTCTGTTAAATATATTTTAAATAGGATAATTTAGCTCTATAAAAATAATTAAAAGTATAATTTGAATTTTTTATGAAAACTAGAGGCCAGTTGGCTGGGGAGTGGGGAACAATGCCTCCTGAGATTAACAGGGAGAGAGTTAAGTACAAATGAGAGAGTTAGAGTGTGGTAAGGCAGCTAAATTTGTAGTAAAAGACAGGCTTCAGGGATCCCAAAGCCTGTGGAAGAATGGAAAATTCCAGGTTTCCTCCTACAGTCTTCCAACTGGTTGAGTTAGATTGTGCTATTCTTCTCGAATTTGAAGTAAAACCAGATGGTGGAGATAGTAAATAGTCACTGAATAAAATATCTGTATTTTCCTAAATTATGCTCTAAAAATTTCCAAAGGTAAACTATCCTAATATTAGTAATATTATATTAGCTAATAGACTGACCATTTTAATAAATCCTTCTCTTTTAACAGAAATAACACAATTGGGTGGAAAAGCAGACTAACTTTTGTTTATTTTTTGCATGTTAACTTTTTATTCAGAAAGTTTGACCACTGGGACCATGTCTCTAGCTTAAGTGCCATTATTTATCTGCTGGAAGTCACCCAAATTTCAGGCATGAAACTAGAAAGAAATAAATAGCTTCTGTATGTAAACTTTGTCAAACCCAATCTATAGCATGTCGGGTATTAGTCACTGAGTCCTAACCTCTAACACCTTACTGAGCTTACGCTGTCAGATCAGATGTGCTGGGGCATCAGGTCACTTGGGAGTTGGCACGTGTGGGGGTAGGAAGGACAAGACATACTGGACACAAGCAACTCCTTCCTTATGATTTTGCCCGACGTGGGCCTTCTCCCGATGTCCAAAGAGATCGTTATTTCTAACTCCTGTAGCACCAAAGAACCGACCAGCCATCTCCTTCCTGGGAGAGGGGTCGCCATGAACACACAGGTCAGAAGGGCGGTGACCTTGACTTGTCATTCTGCCCTGACCCTTCAGCAAAAGGAAGAAGCAGGTCGGGGAGAAAGTGTGGAGGAAAAGATCAAGTGTTTCACTTTTATTTTCAAGTTCAAGCTGTTTTAGGGTCATCCTCCAACCTTCGCAGAGTCTTCCCATAAGGCAGAGAGGGCCTGAATTAGATGAGCGACTGCAGTTTCCAGACAAGGAAGCGGAGCATACCGCTGCTTGGTGACCGGTCCCGTCCCCCCGCCCACCATGACCTCATGGACCAGGTGTCCCCTGAGCTCTCTCTTCACTGCTCACTCGGCAGACGCCTATTGCCTCCTCTGTGTGTGTGGCATTGACCTAACTGCCATAATCCTGTGAGAACAGTTTAGGGGATTTTTGCAGTGTTTCTGTATTAGTCAGCTAGGGCTGCCATAAAAAAATACCACAGACTGGGCAGCTTACATAACAGATGTTTCTTTTCTCTCTGTTCTGGAGGCTGGAAGTCCAAGATCAAGGTGCCATCGGGGTTGGTTTCTGGTGATTCCTCTCTTCCTGGCTTGCAGACAGCCGCTTTCTCGTTGTGTGTTGAGAATTACAGAGAGATCTCTGGTGTCTCTTCCTCTTCTTAAAAGGACACAAGTCCTAACAGATTAGGGCCCTACCTTTATGACCTCATTTAACCTTAATAACCTCCCTAAAGGCCCTAAAGACCCTCTCTTCAAATAGGGTCACATTGGGGGTTAGGGCTTCAATGTATGAATTTTAGAGGGCACACAACTCGGTCCATAACAGTTTCCTTCTGGAATTTCTTTTGGTGAGGAAGATCAGCCCTGAGCTAACATCCATGCCAATCCTCCTCTTTTTGCTGAGGAAGACTGGCCCTGAGCTAACATCCATGCCGATCTTCCTCCACTTTACGTGGGATGCCGCCACAGCATGGCCTGACAAGTGGTGCATCGGTGCACGCCCGGGATCCGAACCCGGGTCACCAGCAGCAGAGCGCGTGCACTTAACTGCTACACCACGGGGTCGGCCCCTCCTTCTGGAATTTTAAGATTTTAAAATAGGCTTTGAATCACAAATATTTTTAGTCCAAGTGAGATTTTACCTTGGCTTACACATCCACCCCCCCTGAAGTCTGTGGGACGACCGGGGCACACTGGATTAAGTACCCTTATGTTCCCAAACACACGAAGTGTAAATCAGTGAGGTGGGTCCACACAGGATTCACACCTCTAGGGCCACTCATAAGCTTGTAGGGTGGGGAGTCATTGAAACAGTCCTGTCAGAACTCACACTCCTAGCAGGGGGCCTTGCACATAGTAGGCGCTCTGTCCAAACGGGCTGAATGAATGAACAAACAAATCAGTGAGCGAATGAAGATGACTTTTGATGAGTACAGTAAATGCCAATATATAGGGTTTTAATAAAAAGAGACTTGCTGTCTCCCTTCTGTCCGACATTCACGTAATTTTGAGTTTGAACCTGAATATCTTATTTTTCAGCTCTGGGTTTATTTTACTTCATGGGCTTTAGGAAGGGCAGAGCTCCCTCCAGGTCCCTGTGAAGTGAGCCTTGGACAAACTGCAGAGGTGTGAAAGCACCTGTCTAAGAAGATCTGTAAGACGCCTCCTGTCGGTCTTTAATCCGGCTCCTCCAGGGTGTGCGGCACTGGCAGTTCACAAAGGTTCAGTCAAACGCAGACAAGTGGGAATGGATTTCCTCTGGATGCAGGTGGCTAGCAGGTGAGTTTCTTTCTTTTGGCTTTGCAGTGCTCACAAACTTATTTTGAGTTCTATCTGAGATGGCTGGGACTCCAAAGGATCAGACTAAAGCTGTTTGATAATCGAGGAGAAGGTTATTTTAAAAATCTGTTTAAGGATTCTGCCAGCTTTACTTGAAACTACATATCAGCTGCACTATGTAAGAAAAATGTTCAGCCTAGGTCTATTTCACAACGACTTATGCTAATGACAAAATATTTCATAATTTTTCTAGCTATTTGGAATAAATTAAGCAAATTAAGTCTACCCTGCAAAACTTGAATTGGAATAAAGCTATTAGAATACGATTCCTACTCTAGCAAAACTATATAATTAAATGTAGAAGACTTAATAAATATTTGATAAACGCAATTCAACTTATATCCACTGAGTGCCTACTATGTATGTACAAGGCATAATGCTCAGTGCTGCGAGGTTTACGAGATAAGAATAAAACAGTTTATCAAGGAGACTTGGCTTCTTAAGCATTTTATGTCATAATAATGTAAAAATATTTAGGATTTTTAAAAAAATCATGCATTGTATCTGTAAAGACTCAGCTTCCCCCATATACAATTTTAATCCTACTGTACCTCAGAGGAGTTCCGTGGAAATGAACAATTAAAAAAAGTTCTGACCTTAAGAATAGCTTGTAAAATGTTCGTGGAGCTTAAATAATGCTGTTTAAAAACATTAAATTAAACGGGGTGTTCTAGCTGAGAGCCAAAACAAAGCAACGAAATTCATTTACGGGCTTCTCCGCCAGGGGTACACATACTCACTGCCATTTGCTGATCTAATTCTCTCTTCGGCTTGAAATGTTTCCCCTAAGCTCACATGGAGAAACCCACCACGAGAGACAAGAGTTCTCTCGCCTGTGGAACTCAATCTGGATTTGAGAGCAGATGGATAACACTACTTCTTCCCAAAAAGGCCCTTATTACTGATAGGATTCTTTTTTTCTCCTCTCTTCCTGCGCTCACCAGAAGGCTCTATAGAAAGTCTCCATAATTTGCTCCTTTGTGTTTCTCATTAGGGCCTGAGAGGAACCCTATTGAGCCTCCCTGACATTATCTTGGTCCACCTGATGCCTGGGTGTTTTGAAATGTCATATTGTTTGAGGGATAATACCAGCCCTGATTATGTCAGTCACAGAGCTGGGCACAGAATAGGGAAGTGAAAAGGGACAACAAGAAAGAAAATCAAGGTCGTTCACACACGTTGAAGAAATGGGGCCCTTCCTACTCTCCAGGACGTCTGGGAGCCAAACTGGTGTTAGCAATGCGGTCTCAGGTGACCTCAATGCACACAACTGGAACGGGCTTCTCGGCCCCAGCCAGAAGTGAGTTGGAGCCCCTTCCCCACGAAGCGGGGGAATCAGGGGCAATAAAACCTGGTAACTATGACAACCACAGACAGCAAGACAGAGCGGTGAGCTGGACCCGTCAAGGTCGACTCTAGCAGAGTCGAGGCTGGTCTGCACTCAGCGGAATGGGTTCCATGGCTTTGCCCAGTTTGAAGACCACAGGCAGCTCCCCGTTGCCCCATGTAGGTCACTGTGCAACTGCAGGAGCTGCCGGACAGCCTGGGCACTTGTTTCTGTGGGTTGCTGATGTTTCCTTCCCACAGCGGGCATGCCAACTGCTGCACACAGTTCGTGAATGAGAGCAGAATACCGCACCACCTCCACCTTCCCAGCCAGCACTCACCACCGCCTCACCCTCCTTGGCACTGTGGAGTGGGTGGTACTGGGCAAGGCCAGCCAAGTGTCTATGACCCCAGGACACTAAGAATGTGCAGGCCAGTACCCACTCCTGCTCCCTCATTGACTCTGCCCCCTAGGTCTCTCATATCCTTGGTTCAGGGGTTCCAGGGGGAAATAAACACAATTGACATGGCTCTCAGAGATAATTTAATCCCAAATTTGCAACTCAAAATCCTAGAGGGACCAAGCAAGTACATAAATGTCTAAATCAGGTTTGTTTAAGACAATAAGGAGTTGTGGGGCCAGTGTCTGGACTGGCCATCTTGAAGGAATTCAAATTTAACACAACCCCTCTCCCCCAGAAAACCAAATCAAAACAGATCAAAAGATGTAACCTAAACAAAACCCATCTGTGGGCTTCAAATGTCCCTCAGGCCACCAATATGCAATTCCTGATCTGGTTTACACCCTCATTTTTACAGATGGTGAGACCAAGTCCCAGGGGGAAAAGTTACTTGTTTCTGGGGCAGGACTAGAACCCCAGTTACCTAAATTTCCATCCATGGCTGGCAACCTCACAAAGCCTGTCTCATTATTTACTGGGGGAAGGCAATGGATGTTGCTAGACTTCTAAGTCCCAAAACTTCAGATGTGTTGATGCCAAGCCCCTTCTTACCAAGGCTGCCTGGAAAAGGCTGAGTTGTCCATTATGGGACGGGAGCAGATACAGGTTGGGGGGCCTCTGTGGCTCAGTTTCTACATCCGTAACCCAGAGATAAAGATTCCCAATTTGTCTACTTTATGCCATGACAGGTTACTGCACCTCTCAGCTTCCTCATCCTTGGCATTGGGGTTCTCAAGATGAGGCTGTTGTGAAGATGGAATGAGCTGACTGTGGAAAGCCCTGAGAACAGCACCTGATGCAGGTAAGCACTCATTAAGTATCAATTACCATTGTGGTGTTGTTATATGGTGTTATTATTTGATGTGGTCTAAAATACCATTGGTAAAATTAAAGTATTAGCCAGAAGCCTAACTAATTGGAAATGACTCAAAACACACTTAGTATGTGAGTCAACCAGGATACCAAAGAAAACTACAAGGAGAGAAATTACACGGCCCAGCCAGGAAAACAGATTAATGAAAACCAGGCAGTAATGCCATCCAGAGTAAACCTGTCACCAGCCAGGAAAACAAGAATTAAGCAAATTTGTTCTCAGGAAAGATATGGCAGGGAGCTTTCTCTGACAATGAAAAATTGAACAATCTGCTTAGTAAGATCTTCTGGGAAAGAAAGTTTCCTTGAGTAAATACTTCGTACTCAAAATGGTCATGAGCCACAAAAGGCATTTTTCCTCCAGTGAGCCGAGATAGGAAGTTTCTGGTAAATTGAAAACTTGGAGCAAATTCATCATAAGCTATTAAAAGGAGCACACTTAGACATCTGAAGTAGACATCTGAAGCTCTTTGTCATGGGTTGGGTTTCTGCGCGCAGCAAGTCTACTGGGGAGTGTGCACTTCCAGGCCTTTTGTGCCACATGTGCCACAGCAGTCTGGACATTTGTACTTCACTTGGTGTGTGCCACTTCTTTCTCCAAGCTTCCAAGATCCATCCTTGTAGCGTGTTGGCACCTTCTCCAGAGGTCCTTGCGAGGGGGTCAAATGCAGTGTATGTATATAGAAGGGCTTCCACATCAACAAACTCTCCCTCGTCCAACCCTAGGCCCCCTCCCCTTGGTCCAGCACCCCTGGGATCCAGTCCCATATGCACTCTCCTCCTGGGGACAGACACCATCATCCCTTAGCAGGCTCCACACGTCCCCAGCTGGGCTGTGTTATGACTTGACCCTGGATACTGGTCTGGTGCCAGGAGGAGAGGCAGGGGCACATCCTGAGGGGGGTACACATTGCCTTGGAAAGCTGAGCCTTCTACATGGTCTTCCAGCTAGCCTCTAACTGGAGTGGGGGACTACCGCTGCAGGGGTAGGGAGTTTCAGGGGATCTGGGGCTTCAAGGTTTTTCAAGATGACCCATCTCAATCCTCAGGGTCCTACTCCTTCCCAACTCAGGTCCAGAGCTGACACAGCAGATTTACTGGGGCTGAGAACTCAATCCTCTCTGGAGGATTGGGGCTACTCCCATGAAGTCTTAGGCCTGACTTTTCCTGCCTTCTGGATGCAGGAGATAAGAGTCTCTTTACATGCTATCCAGAAGGCCCTCTGAATTTCACACTTTGCTTCTTATAGTCTTTCTCCAAGGCATCAAGGGCGCTCATTAAAAAGCATTCCATTTCACTGTGATCATTCATTTCATTACAATATTATTTCAGGCCCTTAACATCTCAAAAGCCAGAGATATTGGCCCTGCCAGGACACCCTCCAATCCCTGCCCAGCTCGCCACTCATGAAGGTTGGCAGATGCACCACTACAGCACACCAGGGCCATCAGAGCTCCACCTACCACTGATACAGCCTCAGGCCAGCTGACCAGTGGGTGACTGAGGGCCAAAGTCCCACTTCAGAGTCTTCTTTCCTCGACCACTCCTGATCCCAACTGTCTTAGATCCAGTTTCCCAGGAAACAGGCTCTGAGACTCTGAGAAGCAGGCAGGAAGTTTACTGGGGAGCCCTAGAGTCCATGGCTGTGGGGAGCAAAGGATGAAGAGCTGAACTGTGATGTGGCGGCACCCAAGGCCTCAGCAATTCCACAGGAGCGCTGGAGACGGGCTGGCCCTTCAGAGCCATCCTGCCTTGAGACTGCCCTGTCAACCAGTCCTGGGATATGGCTGCCCTGGGGAGCAGCGTGACTTTGGGTGAGGTGGCTCTCTTCAGCTGAGGACAGTTCCCAGAGAGGGACTCAACTGAGAGCTGAGGACAGCCACCTCCCCAAGTTGCTGAGGGACAAGAGCCTGGGCCCTGGGGGGCCCAAAAGGTGTACACACAGGAGATGCACACACGCACCCCCTTCATTTGTTAATGCAGACAGCTCCTCATCACCTCCCTCTACCCTGGGCCCCTCCATGATGCAACCAGTGACATTTCCAAATGCAATCTGATCACTCGATCACTGTCCTGCCTAAAACCCTTTCATGGACTCCCAGTGCCCTCAGAATAAAGCCTAGTTGCCTTAACATGCCTCATAAAATTTTGTACGATCTGACCTCTGCTCATCTTTGCAGCCTTAGTTTTTGACACTTCTCTTGAACGTTCTACTTCTGACCTTAGGAAGGTCTCTTTATTTCCTGGCCTCACCAGGCCTGTGCATGAGTGCATGTGTGTGTGCGGTAGGAGGAGGCCTGTCTAAAATACTCTGTCTGCCTCACCTCCTCCCTCCCCACAGCCACTCCCTTAAGCCTCTCTGACCTGCTAACCCTCCCTCGTCCTTCACTCTCCACTTCTCACTTTCTCTTAGTCTTCCGTGATCCCTCAGTGCGAGCTGGGTGTTCCTCCCTGGGCTTCTCATACTTCCTGTGCTTCTCCTGCAGCCATACTGTTCACACTGTGTTTTAATTGTTTGCTGTGCAGTTTCCTGGGAGGACAACGACCAAAGCTGTCTTATTCATTGTTGTATTTCTAGCTCCTCGCCGGTGCCCAGCTCTAGTCTCCTAAATGTGAATGAGTGAGTATATAGCAGGCAGTGGAGCATTTAACAGAAAGAAAAGACAGATATAAACTACTGAAGGTAATTACACTTTTGGTCAAACGGGCATAGAGAGAGAGGAAACTAGCTTTCAGTGCAGATTCTTTCTGGGCATGAGGGACAGTGGTATCTATCAGGCACGAGAGGAAGGTGAGCTCACCTGGCAGAAATGGGATTCAACACTGACCTTTACAGAAGTGCTCTGTGCTCTTCCGGATGCAGGAGCCCAGGGGAAAGGCCAGAGATCTGGGAGGAATCTCAAAGAAGGCCAATGAAATTGTCAGGGGGTTGAAGTGATTCCTGCAGAGAGACAGACTGAACAAGTCAGGACCCTGGCTTAGAAGGTTTGGGCCAAATGGCACAGGGTGGAAGTCTCCGAAATAATGCAGAATGTGAGCACAGACGATGCGTGGAGGCTGAAACACTGGAATTAGAGGTATCCCGAGGCCTAGGGGACATGGACATAAGATCATGAGAAAATACTTCACACGGCAGGAAGCAGATACGTAGACTCCACTTCCACAAAGTAACAGAGGCAAAAATGGGCACAGCTATCCCTGGATAGTCACATCACCACCTCGCCTCTCCACCAATGTGGGGGCCACTGAACAGAGGGATCACCCCTCTCTGCCTGGTGTCGCTCCTTGTAATAGCCCCACACAGCCTGGGTTGCAGCCAGAGCGGGCATCTAATTGGTGTTTGCTAACGGGTCCTTCAGTTACTGAAAGGACATAAATAATTTAGCAAAGTACCTTGGCCTTTAGTAGAAAGAGAAAGAAACTCAAAGTGGAGTCTTTGAGAGCACTGACCCCCTTTTGAATGTAGCATAACCTCTCTGGATGGCCATCTCCTGTTTTACAGAATAAAAACTTCTTCCTCTGTGCCCCAGATTCCTCCCCTGTAAAAGTGGATTGTTATAAGGAGCAAATAACTTAATGTATGTAAAGTGCTTAGAACTGTACCTAGCACACAGTCAGTGCTTAATAAATATTTGCTCTTATTATTATTGTAGAAGCAGCAGCATGGCACCATGGAAAAAATATGTCATTTCTAGTCAAGAAATGTGGCCTCAAATGCCGGCTCCAAAACTTACTCATTACGCGATCCTGGCCAGCCATTTACCTCTCTGGCTCCTTCATCTGTAAGAAAGAAAATGGTAATACCCACACAGGGTTGTTATGGGTACCGAATGACAAAGCAAGTGAGAAAACTCTGATATGTTTTAAAGTGCTATCTGGGAGTTAGAAGAGCTGTGTGTGTGTGTGTGTGTGTGTGTGTGTTCCTTTCAGCAGTTTATGTTTCGTGTCTGTGTCTTTTAAGAATAATCACTTGAGACTGGGAGTGACGCCTGGTGGGTGTTCTCTGAGAGGCGAATGAGCGGGGTGGTAGAGATGCCACACCCACACACAGACCCCAGGAGGCGGCCCTTCCACCTCCCTCTGCGGAGCAAGGGTGTGGAAATCTATTAGAAGAGAAGGGATAGCACATCTCCAGTCTATCGCCATTCCCAGCCTCTCAGGCCCTGACCGAGTGCCATCCAAGGACAACAGCTATGCCCTGCCAGACCCTCTCAGCATGTGCCTCTGGTCTGGCTGAGGTGGAATCTTCTTCTTCTGCCAGCGTGCCAGAGGCTAAGCTGGTAGAACACCACACGCTTCAACGTGCTCCCTCCTATTTGGGGTGTTTTCTTACCTCTCGACAGATGTTTGTGTCTGAATTGCTTCCACAACATCAGCCAGGGACTCTGCTTCAGATGTTTTCTGTGTTGCAATGCAATAAAACAAACCCAAAGTCACGAGTTGCCATGAATGTATAGGCTCCCCTTCTAAACCCTCGCTTCCCCTCTGCCCCTCTCTTACATATATCCCTGGTATAGACAATCACACCATCACACTGGGAACTTGAATCTGTTCCAGACACCCTGAGTATGATGTTAACAATGAGAAGTAGATAAGAGAGGAGAAGGCTTTCAAACCTCGAAGCTGTGTTTCAGAGAGAGTTACAGATGGAGATATATAAGTATTAGGCCTTTTCCCAAAAGAACATGAGTAGAATGAAAAATCTATCTCAGTAGGATAAAGAAAAATAAGAAATAGGTTTTTTTTTTTTTTTTGACAGAGTATTGGTATAATAAAGGGCAAACTGAACTCTGAACATGTAAAAGTCTCACATTTATGAGACACCAAATTGGTCAACGATATCACCCTGTCAGACCTCTTCATTTTTATTGCTACCATTAGTACTACCAGTACTAGTACTAGTATTACTACTACTAGTACTACTAATAATAATTAGTGAGTGCTGCTGTGTACCAGGTACCATGCCCTCCACCTAACAAACAGATAAGATTTCATCTAATCCTCACGACGACCCAATGAGAAGCTGTTCTTAGTTCCAGCTTACGGGAGAGGAAATGAAATCTCAGTGGTGAGGTGACCGGCCCCACGTTACAAGAATGGTAGCGATGCAGCCAGAATTTGAACACAAGTTGTTTAATCGGAAGCCCGGATTCTTAAGCTTTACGCAATGCCTCTGCTGGCTGTGGGCTCTCTTCTTCAGGATCATGTTCACAATTTAACAGTTATTTTTCACATTAGGAGAAACACCGGATTCATGAAGACAGAAAACAACAGAACCCCCTGAGGAGTGGAGGTGAGGCCACTGGCTGGGCTCCCCCGCTGGCAGACCGCCAGCTGCGGCACACCAGCTTCAACGTGAGCGTAATTTATGCTTTTGCTGTAACAAATGAGATGGATAGTGTCATGGACTTTAAGAATAAAGTTTGTGTGTTCCTCATTCACTTGGGCATTAGCCACTGGATTTCAACCATTCTTTAGTCTAGCCTTATACTAGATAGAATTCTAGGCTGATGATAATTTTTTCCTGAGAATTTTGAATGCTCCACTGCCTTGTAGAGTTAAGTGTTACTCCTGAGAAGTACAATGCTATTCTAAACCCTGATTCTTCATATGTGAATTGTGTATTTTCTCGGGAGTTATGCTTTTAGGAATTTCTCTGTCTCCAGTGTTCTGAAATTACATGATTATGTGCCTCAGTGCAGGTCTATTTTTGCACTTGAGATATAATCTACATACTATAAAATTTACCCATTTAAAGTATACAGTTCAATGGTTTTTAGTATTTTTACAGAGATGTGCAACCATCACCATAATCTGATTTCAGAATATTTCCATCACCTCCAAAACAAACCTTGTGCCCATTTGCAATCATTCCCCATTCTCCCCGACCAGCCCTAAGCAACCACCAATCTACTTTGGGGGCCATTCTTTTGAATTATTACTTTAATAATCGTCCCTCTATTTGCTTTGTTCCCTCTTTCTGGAATATCTATTATTCAGTTGTCGGGTCCCCTGGACCGATGCTTTAGTTTTCTTATCTTTTCTCTCTCATCTCCATCTTTCTCTCTTTCTCTGTTCTGTTTAAGGGATATTTCCTAAACTTAACTTCCAAACCTTTTATTGAAAATTTTATTTCTGTCACAATATTTTTAAATTGCAAGAGCTATTTTTGTTCTCTGAAAGTTCTTTTTGTAACCTCCTGTTCTTTCTTCATGGATGGAATGCCTTCTTTTATCTCTCTGAAGATATAATTTACAGCTTTTTTGAAGTTTTCTTCTGCTTCCTGCATTATTTCTTTCCTCTGAGTTCTTTTCTTCTGTTTGTTCTGGTCTCTGACTTGCATATTAGAGCTTCCTCAAACATTTCATGAGCGTCGACTCAGACCTAGGAGCGGAGCACCCAGAGTGCTTGCGTGTGTGGCTGTACCTTGTTGCCCATGACCTGCATCACTGTAAGGAGTGGTTCTCACCTCTGGCTGTACGTTTGCATCACCCAGGGGCCTTTAAAAC
The DNA here is from genome assembly GCF_020826845.1 of Diceros bicornis minor. NCBI lineage: Eukaryota > Metazoa > Chordata > Mammalia > Perissodactyla > Rhinocerotidae > Diceros > Diceros bicornis. The sequence goes on along the minus strand of NC_080765.1, from coordinate 7,953,910 downwards.
CAATAGAAATGGCAGCACACCCTCCCCCCTCCACCAGCATCTGATTTAATTGGTTGGTTGGAACCCTGTCATTCACATTTTTAAAAGCTCTCCAGATGATTCCATCATACAGGGGGGAGACTCTCTGCTGGGGGGACTGACCCTTTCATTGGTGGGGGGTCCTCAACTACCAATATACAGGATATGTTTTTCCTTCAGGTTTATCAGACCCCTCCGAGAAGAATCTTTGGATCCCCACCTTAGGGGTAGGCATCTGGCTGCTAACATTCTGGGACCCTACTGGGAGAAGGGGCTGAGGGTCTTCTCATTCAGTATGTAGGTACATAGGTGCTCACGCATTCTTGTTTTCTGTAGAATGGTTGCATGCTTTACTGTGCCCTGTGTGCCCATGTCTAGAATCAGAGAGTAAATCTCTAGTCTAGTGCTTCCCATTGTGTAGTGTCCAGCATCAGTGTCAGCATCACCTAGAAATTTGTTGGAAATGCAAATTCCCAGGCCCCCTCTTGGACCTGCTGCATCAGAACTCTCGGGGTGGGGCCCAGCAATCTGTGTTTGAACAAGCCCTCCAGCAAACTCTGATGCCTGCTCACATTTGAGAACTACTCATCTGGTCTTCTGTTGGGGAGGAGGGAGAACAAATCACCTGGTTGTTCAGATGGGGAGGGGGATCTGAGGATTCAGGAGCTTCTGGTGCAGACTCTCAGCCAATCTTCCAGCTTCCAGTGTCACCTGCGTACCCACTTTTAGAAGTACACGTGCCCCCAATTCCGCTTCCTGAGATTTTGGATTGGAAAGTAGTGGTGTGGGGCCTTTCTCCTAAGTCCAGTTTCCATTTCTCTGGCTTCCTAAGACAGTTTCAGCTCCAAGATTTTATTGTCCTCTTCTCCTTTCCTGTTCTCATTGTCCTCACAGCTCATGTCCTTTTTAGTCCCTCTGCTGCCATTTTAAGTGAGGTTTCAGGAGGGTATTTAATCCACCAGGTTTTACCGAAGTCTCATGACATAGGTGAAGTGAATAAAGCACACGGCAGGAAAAAAATACAAAAATATCTATCTTCTGTATATAACAAAGGAAGAAAGAACAAACCCATGATAGATGAGTGCATACATTTGTATGTGCTTGTACATGTGTTTTAATACACAGTATAAAGGGATGTACTCCTCACTGTTTACACTACTTACATCAGGGGAGTTGTGTTAGAGAGGAGGGGGAAGGGGAACATTATTATTTTAAAATTTATTTACCCCTGAATTATTTGAATTATTACAAAGAGCAAGTATTACTTGTGAACCTTAAAAATATTGAAAATATATTTGCTTTGCACAAACTGACATTTTTTAATCACACAGTAACCTGTGTGACCCATCCAGGGGTTGGCAGCCCTGGGGTTTCAGAGAAGAAGTAGCTCATCTATTAGCTCACAGAAATGTCATTTCAGATTTAGGCTGAGCCTACACAAAGCCAGCAAGATCCAAATATTCCAGACCCTGAGGTTTGGACTGTGGCCTGCTTTTATCCTGATATTTGCTACAGTATAAATGAAGGGTTCTCAACCCTGACTGCACATTAGACTTGCCTGGAGGATGTAAGAACATGAGCAGCAGAAACACAACAAAACACCTCATTGCCCCACCCCTGGACTAGTTAAATCCCCAGGTGATTCTAATGTGCAGGCAGGGTTGAGACTCATTTACGTAGACATGATTTTAATCTACTTTTAAAATCAGTTAAACCAGCTCTCTGATGTCACTCAGATCTTAAAACACAGGTTGCTTTACTAGATTTTTAAAATTCTTCAGCTTTCTGACATCACGTAGCATAATACCATGGAAGTTTTTAGTCTGTGTCTTAAAATATAGCCTAGTTTTGGCTTTGCTAGAACCACAGTGATCAACTGAGCAGTCTATCTCATAGCATTTCCAAGCTGGATGCTCTTTCATGGGGCTTAGAGATAATGCAACTCCTCATTCTACAGGCGAGGAAATGTCGCCCAGAGATATTCTTTCACATATTTACTGTATTGGGGTGGGAAGAGAGGGAGAGAATGTGTGTGTGCATGCGCACGTGTGTGTGCGTGTGTGAGAGAGAGGAGGAGAGAGAGAGAAAATGACTGTTGTAAAAGACTTGTATTACTTTTATAAGTTTATGTAACTAGTTTTATCTATAATATGTCATGAAAATTCTCTAAGGATCAGGTTTACTTAACCTGGAAAAAAAATCAGTCAAAGTCCAAATGAATTGTTGAGAATTGCTCATCTGTTCTTCCTTGTGGATTCATACTCAAGTCCCGGCCTTGGCCTTTTGCAGAAAGCAAACAATAATTTTTTAAAAAAAAATTTCTATATTTTTACCCAATGTGCTTCTCTAAGAGGTAGTTCTTCTTTGCAGCCTTATTGGACGTATTTTGTTTCAGAGAGAAATCCTCTTGGCTTAACCTGAAATGTCCCAGAACAAATGGTGTGCTGTGTGAACAAGGCATTAGATTGCCAGCTTATGTGTCTGAGAGCTGTGGAAGGCTTGACTGTTGTGTTTTCCTTATTGACGTCGAAGTGAGTAATATGACAAGGTGGCTCACAGCAGGAAATAGGTTACTCATGTCATAAGCCAGGATTATAAGTTCAGGAGGGAGGAAGGAAATTAATGCGCATTGGATGAAAATTTATTCTTGGACTTTCCTCTATTAAAATCACATTACATTTCCATACTAGGTGATTACAAATGTCATATATCATGTGATATGTTATCTTAAATGCACATTTATGGCTTCTCAGGTGAATCTTAACCTATAGTTACAGTTATATCATATACTTGCATTATTTAGATTTACATATTCCTATATGTACAAAAGTGTGATCTCATGTACGTGATCTCATATGTACATTTATTCATGTTGTATCATTTGTACACATGATCACTGGCTTATATTTTTCCATTTTTTATTAAGCTTTATTGAGGTATAACTGACATGAAATAAACTTCACACATTTGAAGTGTACAATTTGGTAAGTTTTTACATATGTATACACCCATGAAACCATCACCACAGTCAAGATACTGAATATATCCATCATTCCCCAAAGTTTCCTTTTGACCATCTGTAATCCCTCTCAACCCCTCTCCACCTCCCTATTCCCTGTCCTAATCTGCTTTAATTTTACATTTTGTAGGTAGAATTTTATATAAATGGAATCATGAGTATTACTCTTCTTTCTCTGGCTCCTTTCAGTCAGCATGATTATTTCAAGATTCATCCAAATTGCTGCACATATTGATAGCTCATTCCATTTTATTGCTCAGTATTTACCACAATTTATTTATCTATCTACTTATTGATGAACATTTGGATTGCTTTCACTTTCTGGCTACTACAAATTAAGCTGCTAAACATTCATGTACAAGTCTTTGTATGAATATAGCTCTAATTTCTCTTTGGTAAATACCCTGCAACAGAATGTCTGGATTATATGTTAGGCATATGTTTGACTTTTTGAGAAACTGTCAGACTTTTCCACAGTGGTTGTACCATCTTTCACTCCTACAGTGGTGTGTGACAGCTCAGGTTGCTCCACATCCTTGCCAACACTTGATATGGTGAGTCTTTTTCTATTTTAGACATACTAGAGAGTGCACAGTGGTAGCTTGTGGTTTAAATTTGCATTTCCTCAATGACTAATGATTTTGTACATTTTTCCTTATGGTTTTTGGCCATCTGTATATCCTCTTTGGTCAAGCATCTGTTTAAATCTTTTGCCATTTGTTAATTGGGTTGTTTGTTTTTTTATGATTAAGTTTTAAGAGTTCTTTATATAACCTGGATACAAGTACTTGGTCAGGTCTGTAATTTGAAAGTATTTTCTCCAAATCTATGGCTGTTTTAAAAAAAAATTCATTTAACGGTGTCTTTCAAAGAGCAAAAGTTCTTAATTTTTGTGAAATCTAATTATTACTCTTAAAAAATGGACTGTGTTGTTGGTATTGTAGCTAAAAAATCTTTGTCTAACCCAAGGTCACAAAGATTTTCTTCTAGAAGTTTTATAGCTTTAGGCTTTGTATTTAGATCTATGATCCATTTTGAACTACTTTTTCATATTATGTGGGGTATGAATCAAAGTTCATTTTTTTTGCATGGGAATCAAATTTTTAAAAAAATACTTTCTTTTTCCACTGAACTTTGCACCTTTGTCAAAAATCAATTGACTATATATGTGAGGTGTATTTCTGAACTCTCTATTCTGTTCCATTGATCTGTATACCTATTATTACTCCAAAACCACATTATCCTGATTACTTGTAGTTTAAAATAAGAGCTGAAATCAGATAGTGTAAGTCCTCTAACTTTGTTCTTTTTTTTTTCGAAGTGTTTTGGCTGTTATAGGTCCTTTGAATTTCCACATGAATTTTAGAAGTAGATTATCAATTTCTACAAAATAGCTTGCTAGAGTTTTGATTAGGATTGCATTGAATCTATAGGTCAATTTGGGGAAAACTCACATTTTAACAATGGTGAGTCTTCCAATCCACAAACGTGGCAATTTCTCCATTTATTTAGATCTTTTTTTTCAGCAATGTTTTGTAGTTTTTGGTGTACTAGTGTTGTACATCTTTTGATAGATATATCTCTAAGTGTTTCATATTTTTGATGCTATCATGAATTTTTAAATTTCAATTTCTAATTGCTGCTAGTATATAAAAATACCATAGATTTGTGTATCTTGATCTTGAATCCTGAAATCTTCTTAAACCCACTTATTAGTTCTAGTAGTTTTTTTGTAGATTTTCTCCATAGACATATAAACATAAAATTTTCTCCATAGACAATCATGTTGTCTATGTAGTCATCATTTCTGGTGCCCATTATTCCTTTATATAGATCCATATTTCCACCTGGTATAATTTTTCTTATGCCTGAAGATTTCCTTTAATATTTCTTGTACTGTACATCTGCTGGTGATAATTGTTTTGTGGCTTTTGTATGCCTGAATAAGTCTATATTTTGCTTTCACTTTTGAGAGATATTTTCATCAGGTTATAGAATTCTAGATTGACAGATTTTCTTTAAAAGGAAAAGACGTTCTGGCTGCTTTGAAAATTTTTCTCTTTATCACTGATTTTAAGAAATTTGGGGCTGGCCCCGTGGCTTGGCGGTTAAGTGCTCGCGCTCCGCTACTCGCGGCCTGGGTTCGGATCCCGGGCGCGCACCAAGGCATCGCTTCTCCAGCCATGCTGAGGCCACGTCCCACATACAGCAACTAGAAGGATGTGCAGCTATGACATACAACTATCTACTGGGGCTTTGGGGGAAAAAAAAGGAGGAGAATTAGCATGGATGTGAGCTCAGGGCTGATCTTCCCCACAAAAAAAAAAAGAAAGAAATTTGATTATGATGTGCCTTGGTGTAGTTTTATTCATGTTCATTGTGCTTGGGGTTCATTGAGCTTCTTGGATCTATGAGTTTACAGTTTTCATCAATTTTCAGAAATTTTAGGCTATTATTTCTTCAAGCATTTATTTTCTGTCCCTTTTCTCTCTCCTCTCCTTTAGGGACTCCAGTGACTTTATTGGCTTATTTTAAGTTACCCAAAAGATAAAAAACTGTAGCCCAGAGATGAGACATAGAGAAGGTAACACAACTGGTCTTTGATATATCCTTGCAGAAGAAACAGAGGAAGGAATCATCAAGGTGAGATGGAGAACATGCTGGATGAAAAGTCAGAAGTTCTGTGTTGGAACTGCACCAAAATTAACTATGTCATTTTAGGCTAGTCCCATTATCTTTCTGGATCTCAATATTCTTAACTGTGAAATCTGGGAGTTTTTCTAAATGACACCCAAGATTCCCTCCAACTTACACATTTTTTGGTTCTGGGTGGGAGGAATTTTTGTAGAAGGAAAGGGAAAGAAAGGACAACAATCTCATATCCTCACACGTGCCTAGCATCCATTCATCTTCTCCCTTATTAGTATAACTAGTTTGAACAATTTGAGCTCAAGAGAGTTAGGGAACTAGGTTATTTGGACAATTCTCTCACTGAGAACAAATTTAAATTTTAAGGAATTTAAAAATTCCTTAAAAACATCAAGGAGCCTGACAAAATAGTAAGAAATTACTAGGGAAATCAGAGACCTAGAGAAATAAGCAGAATAGTGAAGCTACACTTGCCAATCCAAGGGAATTGATTTATTATTGGCCTAGATCTCTAAAGATAGGGATGTTCTAGTGACTGGGAGTTTCATGACATAATTTATCTTCATCCAATGGATGGGATAATGACATAACAGGATCCATTTCCACTATGAATTCCTTATTTAATATTAGTTAAAGAGAATTTTTGTTGTTTTTCCTGGACTTACAAATTTTCATTAGTAGTTGTGCTCAAGGATCAGGATGTTCTGTCTGGAATAAAAACTGTCATTATATAAGAGGACTCAAGCTGAGCTTTTAGATCATTAAACTACTTGACATGACCTCCAAGTTTTTATTTCACAGCCAGAAATTCTTAAACCATATTCCCTAGTCCTTTCATAGGTTCTAGAAAAGATGTGAAGGGCAGGCCCTCCCCCTCATTCTGCCACTTACTTTTCTGGTTGCTTTTCATTTCTTCCAAAAGTAATCATTTTGTGAAATTGAGTTGCAATACCATTCTTTTCCAATCCATCAGCTCAGATACTGATCACAGAACAGGTCAATGTGCTAGCTCCTAGCAAAGGCATTTCTGTTTTAGATTTGTCAAAATGGCCTTCTAAAGGCATGTGCTTATGATGCTTGAAGATTCAACAAAACTTCACTGGAGTCACTTTTAATTTGGGCTAAGAGGACGAACAACCCCTTTGTATCTCCTAGTTATCCATATTGGCCCACGGGGGTAGGAGGGTCATAGAAATAACTCTTGTTCAACCCAAGTCAAACCAAAGATTCCCCAAATATTGTGCTTAAACATTATAGCTCTAGAATTATGGTAACAAGGATATAAGCAGTGCTGGAGGTAAATGGATGCTCTCTTTTGCTTTGTATTTCCAAGATTCCATTTGCAACGTCTGTGTAGGTGTATGTCTACATGGCTTGGATGGTGGCTAAGGTTCCATGAGGAGTGTTAACTGCAGTGCTGTAGAGAGAATGTCTGAGGCTTACCCCAGTGGAAAAGTCTTTTCAGGCCTACTCTCTGTTTTCAGCCCCATCTCCTCAAAGGATGCCCTTTTAAGGATTTCATTCCCTGGGGCGAGGCCATTCCTCCATTCTCTAATTCCCCAAGAGACAGTCAAAATTGGGAAGGCTTATGTTTCTGTTGTTTTTCCTGGACTTACAAATTTCCAATATATAATTAAAATTGCACTATAGTAGTCTTGCCTGTAGTTTTCAGAAGCAAATTAGGCCATCAAGTAACCTTCTGGATCAAGAAGTTAGGAGCCTTTTACTCTAAATCAGTATACCACCTATTTATGGGAATGATATTTTGTAAAGCGTACAGCCCCTCTACACAACAACATACCTTTTACAACAAATATTATTGAGTACTCACAATGTGCCAAGCACCATTCTAGTGCTGGAAACAGAAGTCAATAAAAACAAAGTCTTCATCCTTCATCATTATCAGTTGAGATAACATTTCCTGGCCAGTTTACTCTAACAGCATAATCTTCAGCAAGATTTGAAGCATCATGAATTGCATTTATGTAGTAATTTGAGGATTTATGTTGATTTCAATTGCAAAGGAAATTACCATCTCACCACCTCACCACCCACCCCTGCCATAGCCCTCAGCAAACACACACATTCTTTATACTTCCTGGCTTAGATGGTTTTCAAACCAGGACTCATGATATCACTTATTTGTTTAAAAATACAGATTAAACATGAAAAGATTAGCTGCAGTTTCAAGTAGCATACTTACTGCATATTTATTTTGTTATAAGGTTTGAAAATTGAGAGAACTCTTTTTAGTGCCAAAATGGTAAAGAAAAATATGAAACACCATAAAAAGAATGAAGTCTAAGCTTTGACCTAAAATACCATACATTGACTCAGATTCTTTTTGCTTTCATATACCATGAGAGGATTTTTTTTTTTTCTGGCATTAAATTGACCTTATCTGTCAAACCCAAAGACTCAAGGCTGCAATACAGCATTCTGCCTTTGTTCTCAAAACCCTTTTACTACCTTATGTAGCTTTCAGGAAGCTAGACTTAAAAACCAATCATAATACAGTATCTCTTTCCATAAAAGATTTTCCCTTCATTCTAAGCATTTTTAAATATTTCCTAATGAATCCCAATTGGGATTCATTTGAGTTGGAGAATGACATAAAGATTGTTTAACTGGTTCTTGTTGAAGAGGAAAGAAAATCTTACTTGGAGAATTTATTTATTTAAGCTGCTTAAATTTAAGGGAAATGTCCTTCACCCCCTTCCACCCAGATGGGCTGTTCATTAGCTGGACTGAATCACCGAGCAAAAGAAGAAACAGTTTGGATAGAATATGCTTGCCACCTCTGCAACAAAAGCAGCAATGTACATGAAGGGTTTAATTCCCTTCATGTGGTCCAGGGCTGAGTGGAGATGGCAATGGGACATCTGGAACACAGAGGAACATATTCTCCTGATGGAGGCTGGTAATAGTGCAATTCCTCCCTGATTAGCAATCTAAACTATGCAGTCTCTTTGCACCTTTCATTCAGCCAAGGAGAGGCTATCCCACGTATGAACATCAGGATTCTAGGGGGAAGAAATGATTCAGCTGAGAAGAAAGAGCCAATAAGAATTTTAGCTCAAAGCTCAAGGCTGCACTGAACCTCATATGTTGAGAATAAACGTCATTGGAGAACTTGTTTTGGCTCTGACCCTCTAATTCCTATTGCTCTTAGGGATCAGAATCTCTGAGAGTGCTGGGAGAGAGGTTCATTCTTTTGTAATTTCACCTTAACCCCGACCAAGTGGTGTTATAGAGCCAGCAGGAAAAAACTGCTAACCCTCCCCCCATCATTTCTGTGACACTTCCATCTGGGTATCCAGATGGGAGAATTTCAGAAAGTCTGGAATGTGTAGACATTTCAGACACAAATTCCCACTTTCCTTTGCTCAATTCAGAACTGAACGTTGTTACTACTCACACTTTATTCATTCTTGCAAGTAGCTACTCTGGTCACCTGGCCAAAATAATGACCTGTCTTTCCTTATGGATGCTAGGTAAGTGGTATCTACTGGAAATGAAATAAATTTATCTTAAGGTATCCTTGGAAACAGAGAACAGATTTGGAACAGAGGACTATATGATATTACTAACTACATATCTTGTTTTTCTCCAATAGCTTCTATCTTCGTTTCTCTTGCCTGCTCATTCAGATACTCAACACTTCGTATCTTTACACCCTCTATTATCCCTTTCAAGGGCTAATTTAATTACCAGCTTCTCCATGAAAATGTTTCCTGCCATTCAAACACAGTGACTTTCTTCCTTCAAAATCACAGAACAGATTACATATTGAGAAACACCTTCTTTGTTTCTCTCCCACAGCACTATCACTTGTGCACAAAGACATTCAACAAGATATTTATTGAAAGGAGAAAGTACATCAGAACTAGATGTTGCCCTTAAGGAGCTCATAGTCCAGTGGAGAAGACAATTATAATACAGGCTGAAAGTAGTAAGAGAAATAAAGAATGTAAAGATAAATTACTGCCCTTTATAGTGTCACTTCAGACTGAGCAAATTCAGGGTAAAATTTGTGGAGAAGGTAATATGTACACAGAGCTGTGAAAGATGGATGAGTTTTGTGGTTCTAGAATTGGTGGAAAGGTCATTCCAGATGTAGGAAACAACCTGAGCTCCAAATCTGAAGGACGGAAAGTGTGGGTCATATGTGAAGAGCATGAAATAGTCTACTTTGATTGTAGTTTAGTCTATCAAGGGATAGTAGAAAATAGGATTTAATAGGAAGTTGGGGGGGCAGGTGATGGAGACTAAGGAGTTTATGAATTTGCACAGGGAAATACTGAAGGTTTTTGAGCAGAGGCATTAAATGCTTTAGGGTTGAGCTTCAGGAAAACTGACCTGGCAATAGAATGTAAGCTGAAATGGAGATGGTAGAGTTGGAAAGTTCAGTTAGGAGGCAACTGTATAGTTTAGAACAGAAGTAATGAGGTTGTAGCAGTGAATAGAGAGTTGACATATTGTAAAAGTAGAATTAGGACTTAGAAACTGACTAGAATTTGAATGGATGTGGAGGGTGGGAGAGGAGACACAGATAACTCCAAAGTTTTCAGTTTGGATGACTTGGAAAGCATTAATACATCAGCAATATGGGATACAGGAGGAAGAGAGGGATGGGGAAGAGAACAATGGATTTAGTCGAGGACATATTGCGTTAGAAGTGCTGGTAGTATATCCTTGAGACATCCAGCATGCAATTGGTTTATTACGTTCTGGAGCTCTGTACAGATCAGGGATAAAGTCACTAACATAGAGACCATAGGTGAAAGCATAAAAGAGCATATAGAGGGTATAGTGAGAGAAAGGAGAACCCTATGGCAACTCAAACCTATGACACATGTGTTGAGGAGGTAGGTAATGAAAGAAGATCCAAAGAAGAAAGAAAGAATGTTCAGAAAGCAAGGGAAAAAACCAGAATACAGTATCATAGAAACTGACAATGGAAAGTTTTAACAAAAAAGGACTTAGCCAACAATGTTGAATGCTGTAATGAGTTTCAGAAGAATTACAGGAAAATGGTCATTGGATCTGGTATTGCAAATTATTAATTTTTAAGAAATCTGTTTTTGAAGAAGCCAAGCATTTTAAAGGATTAGTGAGTAAATTAGAGAGTGGTACAGAGAAAAGAGCTCTTGACTGGGAACCAGAGAACCTGAGTTCCATCTTGGCCCTGCTGTTAAGTAGCCATATGACCTTTTAACCTTTCTTAAACTGTTTCCTAGTCTTCAAAATTTTATAAAATCTCTTCCAATTCTCACTTTCAAAGATTCAACCTGTGTGCCTAAACCATACAGAGATACTGAGCTACAAATATGGATTAGATAGAGGCCAGTTTCACTACTTGTGTAAAAGTGAGGCCATTTCTAAGTGTTTCCTAATATAGAGAAATTGAGATGACATTCTTAGAGTATTTCCTGCAAGCAATCCAAGTTGATGAGGTTCCTTCCTCCAGCTCCTCTCATTCCCAGTCTGTTATCCTTTACTTCTAAAAACTGACCTAAGACATTATCCTTGGTTTATCCAGTGACATGTTCTATAGCTTAAAATTAGAGGATGTCACCAAAAGCCTTTTTTGTTTGTTGAAATCAGTTGGGTAATATTTACAATCAGTATCCCCAAATCATGGCTTTCCAGCCTCATGTGATCATATACCAACACAGGAACACTTCCTGAAACTCAATGTCTCATATCACATGCTCCCAAAATTACACCAGGAATATGTTGTTCAAGAAGAACCCAGATGCACTGAAGAACGAACATTTGCTTTATTTTGGGGCCTTATATCTATTGGGATCCCACAGCAATACAAATTCAGAATCAGTAAAATGTTAAGGACTACAAATCTTTTAGTTGGGTCCAGACACATAGGCTAGTGATATATTCTAAGTTGGTGTAGATGTGAAATAGTTCACTTTGACTGAATTCTCTGATTAAAGTTAAAAAATACAATTCTTTGTCTTAACAACAACAAACCACAAAGTAGGATAACTTTCTCTTGCAGAGACACCAGTAAGTTTTCCTGAAGTTCTCATCCCTTGCTTTTCCTCCTAAAAGGTTGACCTGTTCTTTCTTGAGAATTCTTCCTTGCCTTAATTCCAAATGGATATTGTAGAAAATAAAGGAAAAATTTAAACTTTGTTTTTAAAAGAATGTATATAATTCAGCTCTGAATTCAGTGGAGAAAAAAGGAAGAAAAGGATAATAGCATCTATTGTGCACCTGCCACATGCTAATCATGTTCATATACATTATCTCATTCAAGCCTGACAATAACACTCTGCAGTAAATCTAGCTTTGATGGTAGAGATAAGAAAATTGAAACTCAGAGAGGTTAAGCTATCCTCTCAAGGTCAAATGGCAAGTTATAAAACTAGGATTGAAACAAGAGCTGTCTGGGTCCAGGGCTCAAGCACTTCCTTCTCTACCATGCAGTTCAGTCTAGTAAAAAATTCACTCTTGAAAGGATCTTAGCATTTTTGGAATAAAAGAGTATTAGTTAGGATTCTCTGGAGCCTCCAAATTCCCTTGTATCTGCACTGATCCTACCAAAAAAACAAAACAAAACAAAACAAAAAACCCACAACACCACCACTCACCCTTAGTTCCTCTCCCAATTGAAATTCAGCACCAAGGACAGTTCCTGAGGCATGTTTGCGGGAAGCTGTCTTGGATTCTGTTACTGAACTCACACCCCCATTCTTTGACTTCCCAAGTGGCACTTAGAAAGAGACGAGGAAACGTAAGAAAGTGTAATATGGGATCCTCTGACACCATGGTGGAAATTAGCACATTTCCCAGAAGACCAAGATAAAAATGCATGTGAGAAGAAAAAGGGGACGAAACAGATGGGGCAATAAATGGAGGCGGAATGAGCTCATCAGGATTCCCAGCACACGGTTTAAGTCCATACGGGGCTCTCAGCTGACCTGGGAGCCAGGAGACATAGTGAATGAGTGGGTGGTTACTATGCTGCAGCATCAGTTACACTAAGAGATTAGGTGGAGCTGATTCACTGCTGCAGATCTGCACGACTTTTCAAATGGAGGAAAATCTGTGGGCCCTGGTCTCTGCCACTCATATAACCATCCTCATGGGTAGCATGAGTCAGATATGCAGGATCCTTCAGGTAGACAAGGTTGTTGTGCTGTGAGTAAATCGAGGGTGAGTTTTCATGTTATTGAGAGCGAATTTCAACCACAGTTACAGCATCTCCTTGTGTGAAGGTTTACCTGCTGTATAGACAAACATCCTGCCTTCCCATGCTCAGACAAACATCCTGCCTTCCCATGCTCACCCTTGGCTACAGGTGGTTCATAACACAAGCATAACACAAACACAAAAAGCAAGGCTCTGAAACATTCATCACACTGAACAGTGATTCTTTCTCAAACTACCAGCTCTTGAGCATAGACGGAAGGGCCTTTGAAGAGTCTAGTCTAATCCCCTTATTTTTAAACCACTTAGCTAGTGACAAGAGTTGGTATTAGGATTCAGCCTCCTCATTCCTAAGCCAGTAGACTTTCCACTGCACCAGGAAGACAAAATAAAACCCTAAACAGCATATATCCTGTTAACTAAGCCCTCTAATTATACCGTCTCCAAAGAAAGTCACATCTTAAATGCCTGGGTCTTTCCCTCTGGGCTTTGACAATTTCACTGATCACTTCCCATATTGGAAATCTCTTGAGAAATTTAAGAGTAATTATTTTGGGATACATGCTTTGCTATTTTTATGTCTTGTACACTGCTTTCTTTGTTCAGGAGGAAGTTAGAATTCTGGAAATACACTTGATTTTATTTAATTATTAAAAGAACAAGCCTCTATTTCAAGTAGTTGCAAATAGGAATTTATCAGTCTGTGTCAAGAAAGGATATATGGAACAATATAGACTAGGCTACTCTATTGTCATATCCAGTTAAGATCTATCTAGGTCTATGAGTAAAAAACCACCAAACTTACGAGTGAAATTTGGAAAGTCAAATCCTTATTTAGATAATTCTGAACATGTCTGGATTTGGTACCTTATGGAATCATCTAAAATGTAACATTTTATAAAGTGCTTTGCAACTCTGTTATCTTCATTAATGCAATTTGTATATATGTGGGCTCATTTGAACTTCTGGAGTTTTCAAGGAGCTGAAATAAGAAGATGTAGGAGGAATGAGTCTATTCAAGGTCATTATTTATAATGTGAAACTGATACTTCCCAGCCACCTAGACCAATAGAGACACTAGTCCATTACCTGACCCCTCATTCCCCACCCCATACTTTTTCCAATAATGAACATGCTTACCTGAACCATCTTTACTTCCACTGTCCTCTGCTTTGGCTATTGTGTAGACCGGATTTCCTGTCTCTAATGTTTATCCATGAAGAGATTTTCATGAATAGAACTTCTCTTGTAATTTAGCAACACTGTCCTTGAAAACTCCACAACTATTTACATAACAGAAGCTATTGTTTGAAGTACAAAGCAGGTCAAAATTTGGTTTCTGGAGATTAATCACTGCAGTCTATTTTATATTATCATAATAATTTCATTTATTTTGATACAATTTGTTTCCAGAAGCAACCTCAGCTTCTGCGCACAAGTGACAAATCCATTTGTTTCTGGTATAATGGATAATGTGATTAATGACCTTGCAACAGGATTTCTTAAAAACAGAGAGAAAAAAATAAAGATTTCCATTTATAATGTGCAGTAAAACGGCTCAGTCTGTAGCTGTGCATCAAAATCTCTCTGAACTTGTTGGTAAGCCACAGGCGAGATTTGGAAACAAATCTGCTCCTGCCTTTGGGGCTTTCTGTCTATATCTGTTCTCTCCAAGAATCCCAGGACTGGGGCCTCAAACTGGGAAAGTGGACATGGCCGGCACCCCACTGACAAGAGTGGGGCGCTGTTTTACTACGTGGCACCATCGCGATGAGTGCGGTCGGATGAACCCCATCAGGCCCAGGTCTTGCTGAATAAGGTCACCACCTGCTGGGCTTTCACTGGACCCACTCTGAGAGCAGCTTCGTGACCCAGGCCCCACTCCTCGCCCCTCTTTGGAGGCCATGTGTGCGCAAGGGTGCGGGCGTCCTCTCGTTGCCATCAGCTCTGCGCCTGTTTCTGGTCCCCCCGGACTTGAGACTTCTTCCCAAGGCGGCAGGTGGGAGTGGGGACGCGGAGGGCGTCCCGGAGGCGGCTGTCGCGCGTCTCCTTCCTGGCCTCAGGGTGAGGTGGTGGCTTGACGGGGCGGCCCCCGCCGGCCACGGGGGGCTCGCGACGGCAGCCGTGGGTTCGAGTCCCGCTGGGACTTCTCCTCGCTTTCCTCACTTGTGAAGTGGGAGTGTCCCCCCCGGACCCCCGGGCTGCGGCGACCGCTGAGCAAGGTCTCGCGCCGCGCCGGAAGCTCAGCAGCCGCCCCGGGGGCGCCGGGGCACCAGGGGGCTCCGGCTTCTCCTCAGCCCGCGACGCGCGCGTCCTCGGGTGGGCCCGAGGGGCCCCTGGACACGCCGGCCGCGGCTCCCGAAGGCAGCCGGGGCGGTTTGTACCTCAGCACCCCTGTACCTCAGGACCCCGTTCGTGGGGGCCCCAGGGCCCCGCGCTGGCGCTCGCGCCCCCGGCTCCGGCCCACGCGCCACCCGCCCGCCGGGAGAGGCGCCCCCACCCCGCCCCCTGCGCTGACGCGCGCCCGGCCGGGCCAATCAGAGCCCGCGGCGCCGCGCCCCGCGCGCCGGCCCCCCCAGCTTAAGAAAGGGCGCGCCGGCCGGGCCCGGCCAGAGCGCCGCGCCGGCGGAGCGTGCGGGCTGTTTGAAGGGGTGGCTCCGCGGGGTCCCGCTGCCGCTGCCCTCGAGTGGCGCGCACGGCTGCAGCCCGCCGCAAAGGCGCCCCCGCCGTGCGCCCCGACGGCGCCCGCCCGCCGATGCTGGAGTGAGCGTGAGGGCGACGCGATGCTGGCGCTGCTGGCCGCCGGCGTGGCGCTCTCGGTGGCCGCCGGGGCCCAGGACGGCCCCGCGCCCGGCAGCCGCTTCGTGTGCACGGCGCTGCCCCCGGAGGCGGCGCGCACCGGCTGCCCGCTGCCCGCGATGCCCATGCAGGGAGGCGCGCTGAGCCCCGAGGAGGAGCTGAGGGCCGCGGTGCTGCAGCTGCGCGAGACCGTCGTGCAGCAGAAGGAGACGCTGGGCGCGCAGCGCGAGGCCATCCGCGAGCTCACGGGCAAGCTGGCGCGCTGCGAGGGGCTGGCGGGCGGCAAGGCGCCGGGCCGGGCGGCCACGGGCAAGGACACCATGGGCGATCTGCCGCGGGACCCCGGCCACGTCGTGGAGCAGCTCAGCCGCTCGCTGCAGACCCTCAAGGACCGCCTGGAGAGCCTCGAGGTAGCAGGGCGCGGGGGTCCTGGGGGAGACGTCCCCGAGGCGCGGGGCAGAGGAGGGGCGCGTGGTCCCGTCCGCGAGGATGTGCGGGACACGGCTGCTCGGGCCCGCTCGGACGCGGGGCGAGCTGGGTTTGGGTTCGGGGGGGGGTTCTCGCTCCTGCTCGGACACTTACTTGCGTGGTTCGCACCCCTCTCCCCTTGCTGGAAGGAAAGGGTTAAATCCCCCGCGCGCCGCCACTGCCCACTGTGCGGCCATTCACTTCCCGAAGTCCGCGTCAGAGCAGTGGGACGGCCTGTTCTCTCTTCTTGCAAATCTCCGAGTCTCCCCGAGCCGGACGCGCTCCCGGAGGCTGTGCCCAGTGACGTGAGGCTGCCGCGTGAGGTCGACTGCCCCGGGCGTCCGGTGTTTCCTCTTATAAATCAGTTCGGGCTGGACCTGAGCGGGCGGAGGCCCGGGGGTCTCGGCGGCGGGCGAGCGCGGGCGGGTCACCGGCCACACCAGAACGCGCCTTGGAGGAAACCTTGTTAACTTCAAAGACGCTCTGTCCGCAAATTGCGCGGCTCAGGGTGCCCTTCCCTATTGCTTTGGGGGAAGGGACCTTGTGCAGTTCTCTTGGAAGGTGTATGCAGTTTGGAACTTGGAGAGAGAAATCATCATGTAATTTCCGTCTTTACTTTTCACTCTATTTAAGAAGTGTGGACTTTTCTGTTACACGTTTACCAAAATACTTATTAGCAAAACTAGGTTTCAATTACAGGTGGTAATTATTGCAAAATTATTTGAGGATTTCCTGTGGCATGATGGCTAAATACAGTATTTCCAGCATCTGTATATCCCTTGACTCATTATGATTAAAAACAGCTAACATTTCTGGAACACTAAATATGTGCCAGGCATATTATCTAATTTTAACCCCTGCAACAGTCCTGTGAGGCAGATTCTATTAACTGCATTTTACAATTTGAAACACAGAGGGGTAAATCGCTTGCCAAGGACCATGGCTAGGCAGAGGCAGGCTGCCTCCAGAGCCACGTGATGGTGGAGGAGTAAAAGAGATAGGAAGTGAGGATTTAGAACACAGCGTTAAAAGCAAAGATTCCTGGAATTCAGACTAGTCATCTCTCATTTCCCAGAGCATCTCTGCAAGCGTAGTTATTTACCTTTGTGCCCTACTGGAACTTGGAGGCTGTTTTCATTTCCGGATGAGACCTCATCAGCTTTGAGTACCATTTGATTAACTCTTTTTTTTTAAAATCCTAGCTGTGTTTTGGTCTTTACCTGAGAATGATAGATGTTGGTTAAAATTTTGACTTTTTAGTAAGGGGAGAAAAACAGCTTTATGAGAGGAGAAAATGAGATTCATAAGTTTCAAATATTGCAGCAAAGTAATTCTTGTCTGACTTTGAAAGCCTTTCCACACAAAAAAAGGAAAAAAAGCATCAGTGAAATGCTCCCCTTCGTGCCACTGGCAGGATTTAATACTCCGGTTTTGGAAGCTTCTCCCTGTGTGCTGGGGTCATTAGAGCTACATTTCACAATTCCTTTTTTAACTGGCCTTTTTTTGTTTATTATTATTGCTTTTTTTTTGTGAGGAAGATCAGCCCTGAGCTAACATCTGTGCTAATCCTCCTCTTTTGGCTGAGGAAGACCGGCTCTGAGCTAACATCCATTGCCTAATCCTCCTCCTTTTTTTTTTTTTCCCCAAAGCCCCCCAGTAGATAGTTGTACGTCATAGTTGCACATCCTTCTAGTTGCTTAACTGGCCTTAATACTTCTCCCTCTTGTGTCCCCTTCCACCGACCAAAAGCACCAGCTCAGGGTGAACGTGTCGAACGCCGCGCTGCCCAGCGACTTTCGGGAGGTGCTCCAGCGGCGGCTCGGGGAGCTGGAGAGGCAGCTGCTGCGCAAGGTGGCCGAGCTGGAGGACGAGAAGTCCCTGCTCCACAATGAGACCTCGGCTCACCGGCAGAAGACCGAGAGCGCCCTGAACGCGCTGCTGCAGAGGGTGACGGAGCTGGAGCGAGGTGAGTGCCTCGCTTGTTTCTCTGTCACCCTCTGGCTGACGTCCCTCCTGGCCCCCCCACCCCACTGTCTTGGTTCTTAGCTGCGGAGTAAGGGAAGCTGGGCTCAGAACAAGGGAGAGCAGGCAGAGACGGGCCAGCCCCCAGCTGTCTTGCCCATTTACAGACGAGGCCGCTTGGGCCCTTGAGGGAGTGGTTGCTCCCAGACCCCTCTTGCTGACTCTTGCCACGTGGCTCTGCTCCCACGTGTGCTGGGTCAGGCCCTCGGGCTGCTCTTCTGTCCGCTCTGAACCTACCTGTCCTCGGTGCAGAAAACCACCTGATTCTCTATCATTCCAGCAGCAGTCCACCTCTCCCTTCCCTGTCTCTCCGATGAAATGTTGCTTTTTCAACCTGGAGTCATCTCTCACGGTGCACAGAGGGTTAGAGCTTCTCGCCCACAGTCAGGCTGACTTGACAGACTTGTTGGCGCATTGCCGGAGAGACGCGGTGGAGACTGAAGGGGCCAGTTGCTGCTGGGAGTGGCCTGGTTTTCATCGCTTACAGTCCATCTGGGATGTCAGCAAGTGATGGTGGCGCTACATGGAGGTGGGCCGTGGCTGTCTGAGCAAACAGGAAGGGTAGCTGATGATGGTCATCTCAGGAATTAGCCCCACCCCCCAGCCCCACTGACGTTATCCATGGGAAAGCCAGTGCTCTCGGGACCAGCGTGGGCAAACAACCTAATCCCTGACCTCCCGCCACTTGGGCATTTCAGTCCCTTCTCAGCTAGTCCTTGCAGCAGATTCTGTGTACCGTTCTCTTCTCTGCTCACGCTTTGGTGGGTAAGTTTCTCCTACAGGAGACAGGAAGGGGAGGGATCATGGGTCCTAGATCATTCAGATTGTTATCAGCCCCCAAGCTGCTGCGTGGACTAGGGGTGAAGTTTCAGGTTTGCTGGGTTTATAATCTTTTCAGTTGCGCTAATCCGACAAAGGCAGTTTTTCGTTACTTAATTTCATGAATTGATAGGAGAACGGGCAATAGCAGAATGTCCACTTACTCTTTTAGTGACATTGGCTCTGGAGGGCCAGGTGGAGTAGACCAAGGGATGGTGTTTCCGTTTCATTTTACAGCAGCATCCCAGAAGGCACAGGTCTGCTTCGGCCCTTTGCTGTTCTCTTCCTCCAGAAAAGTCTACCCTTTCTTCCTTACCCTTCTCAGAAAAGGGTGAGTGTGGTTTACCTGTTAGACTTGGATTCTTGAGTTTCTGAAAAACGTCCTCTCTGCCTCACCTCCGTTGCCAGGTTACCTCAGGAAACTCATTTGGTCTCAAGGGTCTTCCCTGAAGGCAGAGTAGCTGCAGCTTTGGCCTTTCTCATAGGACAGGAGGAGAGGAAGGCAGTGTCAGGTCCAAGGGGAGGGTGGCTTGCCTTCCCTTGCCCCAGCCTCACCCCCAGTGGAACCTGGGGACATGCAGGGCTGTGGAGCAGGCACACTGTGATTAGTTAGTATCTTGAAGGGGGTAGCTGTAGAATGAGAGGAGGGCTTTGCTTGGCCTTTACCTCACTTGGCATGGTGGCCAAGTAGCTACAAGGAGGTGGGTTAATAGAAGTCTACTGAGTTAGAGCATGGAGTAGTGCCAGGCAGTGTGCTGAGCACATCACCCCTATGAGATAGGACTTTTGTTATACCCATTTCACAGATGAGAAAAATGCTCAGACATTTTTGGCCAGAGGTGTGTCATTTGGGGAGAGGGGACCGAGGTGGGGCCTGGGCCACCAGCTGGTGAGCAGCAACAGCCACATAATCCCCCCCTCCGCATCTGTGTTCTGACTCCAGGCAGTTTGTGAGTCTCTCTTGGCTTCCTCTAAGGTCCTTCATCATAGCTTTGGCCACCCAGGAGCTGCCACTTTGTGATTGTCCCTCCCATCCCCAGCCTGATTGTGGCACCACGCTGTGGATGGGTAGGTTCTATGGAAAGCCCTCTGAGCTCAGGTGGCACAGAGGGGAGGTCTGTGTCTGAGCTAGAGCTCGGCTCCACAAGGCAAGGCTCCTGGCTGGCCATTCTTGCAGAGCCCCCAGGACCTGGCACCAAGGAGCAGCTCAGCTGCTACTGTCTGCTGCCTTTTGACCCACCACGAGAACTATAGAATCTTCTGGGTGCTCCACCGGGTTCTGGGATGAGTCTTTGAGAAAAGTGATCATTTGCTGACCGATTTGTCTTCTGGGCAATTCTAAGTTTATATCCATCCTATTTGTGACAAGTATAAAGGGAAATGTGAACTCTCAGCCCCCAAATATACTGTGAGTAGAAAACACACTGTGTTCTCTAGAAGCTTCCAACTGAGCCCAGAGGAGACAGACCTCAGCAACACATAGTGTAGGGGCTTTGGGGGACTCTGGCCTTCGGTTCATCATCCCCTGCCCATTAAGTGCCTGTTCTGGGCCAGACGCTGGGCTGTGAGTTCCGCATTCTGAATCTTCTGCAACCCCCGCCACAACTCTATGAGGTAGGATTTAGTTACAGATGAGAGACTGAGTCAGAGAGCTAATTGACGCCTGCATGCACATGGCCAGCAGATTGCCGAGCTGGGGTTGAAGTTGCTGGTGACCCCAGAGGACCAGAGTCATGGAGGCTGCAGCCCGGAGCAGCCTGTGGGCTCCAGCCCTGCTGGGCAGGGGGCTCCCTGGAGCCCAACGGTGAGCGGCCAACCCTGTGTACGGATACTCATGCTGCCCAGGTCCCAAGGATGCTTGTTTTCTTTGCTGTGAGACCTGCTCATCTGCAGGGTCCTCCAGACTGCAGGCCCACCGGCCAGGCACAGCCCAGCTTGGAGCTGAAGAAAACCTTGGCACTGAGAAGACCAAACCCCTCTGTTTTTGGCCCCAGCTGCCCCCTCCTCAGCTGGTCCACCACCTGCAGCCTCTGATTTATTGGTCAGGCCTTTTAATTCCTTAATTGGTTTTAACTAAGTTTCCTCTGAACCTCCAAGCTGCTTTATATAAATAGAGGGCATCAGCATTCAGGGTCTGGGCCCCCCTCCTCTGCCCCTCGGCTCTCCCAGCTCTAATTAAACCTATCTGTTGTCACCGAGCTAACAGCATTACCAACACTGAGCCTTATTAAATCAGCCACCTGCCCACCTGCAAGAATAGAAGCCATTTCTCTTTATTAGATAACCATGCCTTCCTGAAGAACATGGTCATTTGCACATTAAATACTAGTGGCTACATGTAGTGGAAAGAGGGACTTCCAGTCCCTGCTCTGTCATTTGCTAGCTGTGTGGCCTAGGGTAAGTCACCTCACTTCTCCAAGCCTCGGCACCTCAACTGTGCAACCTACAAAATCGGGGAGTTGGGGCTTTCTGGGTCTCTCAGTTTTGCTTCAGGCTAACGTGGGGTCCGTCCCAGCCTGTACCCTGTCCTGGCCCCATGCGGCTTCCCCAGGCCGCCCGGTCCTCCCAGCCCCCGCCCAGTGCTCTGCAGCTCCACAGCCTGTGCTGAGAGTGCCCTGCCATGGGAGGTCAGGATGGATCCGGCAAGACGGTGCCATCAGCAGATAGGAGTCAATAGTACGGGTGAAGCCCAGATTCTAGTGTTTCTTTGCTGCCTGTTCCAGAGAGGTTGAAAGGGTGGCACTGGGCCCTGCTGCTTTTCTTTGCAGAAGGTCTTCCTCGGATAGATGTGAACCATGGCACCAAAGAGCTTCTCTCTCGAATTATTTACTATGACAGAAAATGAGTTTGGGGGACTGTAGTGGAGGAAGGTTTTAGTTCCTGTTCTGTGGAAGGGGCGAGGAGGGGACTGATTTAGTCTACTAGTGACCCAGGCAGTTGGGCTCTGTCAGTTCTGGGTCCAGAGAGCCTGTCTTTATGGCAGTGGAGATGATCTGGCCCCTCATGGGTGCTTAATAAATATTTGTTGAATGAGTGAAGGGTGTTTAGACTCCTTCCCCGGCAGCACCTGGTCCCCAATAAGAAGCCAGCATTTGCCATGACAGCTCACAGAATCGGGTGGTACCTTGTAGCTTAGGAATCTGTGATAACCAGACAGGGGCTTGCCTTCTATGTTCATTTTGTTGTTGCTGTTAATTTTGAGCTTCAATCAAAACTGTATTGAAAATTACTTAAACCCATTTAGGAGTACCAATTGTTTTCAAAGATTCTAGAAGTACCATTTACATGGGGACAGCCAGGGGGATCTTCACCAGTCCCATGCAGGCCCAGAGGGTCAAGGCTCTGGCCAGATGTGTTAGCCTCAGTGCGAGGGGGACACCCCTGCATTTCTCTGCCTCCCACTGGTCCCAAACTGCAGGAAATGGTCAATAAATGTGATCTTCTCTTGAGGAGGAAAGGGCAGATCATGAGCACAGCAGCTCACGTTGGGGATTTAGCCCAAAGACCATTTCTGAGTTAAGTTGTAGTGTCAAGACGTGTGTGCGAGCCTGACTCCTTCCCCACAGCCATGGTGATTTGTTAGTGTGAGAAGTGACATGGACTTACTGGCTTGTCAAGTGTCTATCGAGTGCCTGGGGCCTTGTGACACTTCAGCCTCCAAGCCCAATCCCAGTGGGTTCCCGACCCCACCCTTCCTGAAGGAGCGCAGAGAGCCAAGATTTCAAAGAACAGTTGAGGCCACAGGACTTGGCTGAGGAAGGGTTTTCTGACTTAATTTAACCAGAAAATTGAATCCAGCTTGCCCCTACCCGCTTCCTCAAGCTTTCAAGAGCAAGGATGCTTTTGTTTACTGCCGGGGTTTCGGGACTTTGAACAGTGGCTGGCTGGTAGCTGGTGGTCCACTGCTGGGGACCGACTTGGGGCGGGTTCCAGGTGAGCCGTCACTCTGGGCCTCCCTGGGGGGTGGGCTAACACTCTGCCGGCCTCTCTTCTCTCCCCGCAGGCAACAGTGCATTCAAGTCGCCCGATGCGTTCAAAGTGTCCCTCCCTCTCCGCACAAACTACCTGTATGGCAAGATCAAGAAGACGCTGCCCGAACTGTACGCCTTCACCATCTGCCTGTGGCTGCGCTCCAGCGCCTCACCGGGCATCGGCACCCCGTTCTCTTATGCAGTGCCCGGGCAGGCCAATGAGATCGTGCTGATCGAGTGGGGCAACAACCCCATCGAGCTGCTCATCAACGACAAGGTGAGGCCTGCCTGGACTGCCACCCTCCCATCGTAGCAGCGACAAAGAAAGAGCGGGATGTTGCTGGGAGTTCAACAGCTGGCTCATAGTGGGGACGGCTTTGCACTGACCCAGTCCCATTCTGGGCAGCTGGCAAGGGTCAGAGGGCAGGGGGCAGGCAGCTGCAGCTTGTGAAGATCCAAGCTATGAATCTGGCCAAGAAGCAGCAGAGGGTCCAGGCATAGGGGTCATGGAAGGAACAGAATGAGCTGGGGTCTCTGTGTGCTAGCCTGAATTGTCACTGGCCCTTAGGCCAGTCAGTGAGGGCTATTCCCCTGGGCTGCACCCGTTAGTGCAGGATGTGTGTGTGTCTCTTCTCTCTCTTTGAGTGTATAATACTTCTCATTAGCATATCTTTTGGGGGGAGTTTGTTGACATATAATGTATATACAGTAAAATTGACACTTCTTAGTCTATGGTTTGACAAGTTTGACAAATGCATACAGTTGTGGAACCACCGCAATTAAAATATAGAACAGTTTCATCACCCACCAAAATTTCCTCATATCCCTTCATAGTCAGCTGCCGCTCCTGCCTCAGCCACGGCAACCACTTATCTGTTCCTCGTCCCTACAGTCTTGCCTTTTCCAGAGTCAATGTCCCTTTTTAATAGACGGGCTGGTTTCGACCTTCAGGAGTGTGGTCTCCTCAAGAGATCAGCTCTGGGCATCGTGGGATCCTCCAGTGGCCCCACTGAAACTTTCATTCTCAGGTCAGACGTGACACAGCTGAAATTGTGTCCTCACATCCTCCTTGAATGGCTGCACCAGCTCCCTGGCAGCAGAGACCGGGGAGCACTCGCTTGGCCCTGGCCCCTCCTTCTCTCTTCATTGAACAGCCCTGGGTGGGAGTTGTTTAAGTGGGAAACGCTGTGGAATCTGCCTGCCGGGCTCCTCTCAGCAGTGACCATGTCCCTGAGCCGAGGATTAATTGTTCTAAATGGTGCCCTTGGACATGGACATGGCAGAGCCGAGAGCCTTGTTTTCCTCTCGGTTTAGATGTCTGTAAACAGCCAATTCCTGGGAGGGAGTGCCGGGTTGCTAGGACACAAGCAGTAACAACAGGACGTTCGCAGTGGAGCTGTGTCGAGGGCTCCCAGGACTGCCAGTACATGGGTGTGGGTCTGAAATGCCCTTTCTCCAGTTTGGTGTGCACCTCCGCACGCACATTCACACATAACCGTAGGCCTTCGGTCCTCTGCATGGAGGACACATACACACGCGGTTCCTGGAGGGCCGTGATGGCAGTTAGGACCTTGCCTGTGGAGTGTAGACACCTGGTCTGACTGTTTTCCAAAGTTCGTCCAGTAGAGGCCTGACTTACCTTCGGGTTCTGCAGCCTGAGGCGCTCAGGGCCAGGATGGGGAGGGCTGTCCATCACATCTGCTCGGTCTGCACAGTATCCCGGACCCCCAGCCAAGCCGGATACAAAGGTGTCCAGTTGAAAGCCTGGGGTCATGTACCCAGGCTGCCCCTTTCCCCTTGAGCATCTGTGTCTTACACATGGCATCTCCCTCCCAAGGGTCTCTCTGAGGGGGCGGGGTCAGGCATGTTACCCACAGAGCAGAGAAGGGGAGACCAGGAGGGACCCCGCATGATGGGAGCAGCAGTGGGCCCCAGGGCCTCCGGTCCCCCAGGGCAGACTTCTGGGAAGCCCGCAGGGGGTTCTCACCTGCACCTTGCCTCCCACAGGTTGCACAGCTGCCCCTGTTTGTTAGTGATGGCAAGTGGCACCACATCTGTGTCACCTGGACGACGCGGGATGGCATGTGGGAAGCTTTCCAGGATGGGGAGAAGCTTGGCACCGGGGAGAACCTGGCTCCTTGGCACCCCATCAAGCCGGGGGGTGTGCTGATCCTCGGGCAGGAGCAGGTGGGTGCAGGTGGGGTGCAAGATGAGAGTGTGCTCGCCAGCCAGCAGCACAAGGCTGGGCCTGCAGGCTGCCTGCCCCCTCGCCCCCCACCCCCAGCTGTCTGTCTGCCAGACCTGGCCACTGTTGCACGGTGGCCAACCCAGATGGGTGAGGTCCCTACCAGCTTGGCTCGTGCTATCTTTGGCCTGAGGCAGGGGTCGAGATATGGCCTGCACTTTAGGGGACCAGTTGGTGTGGCAGGTTCAGACAGATTCCAGAATGGAGTCCAGTCCATCACAAGTGAGCAGGAGTGTCCGGGGGACATGGGGTCATGTATGACCCCAAGTCATCTGTCCAGCCAGGCACAGTATTGACTCAGGATTCTGTGAGTGGTGTGGCATTTTCCAGTTGCTGCTGGCTCAGGGTCTCGACCCTGATCCCCAGCAAGGGGCACTTGGAGAACACCTGTGGGAAAGATGGGGAGGGAAGAGCAAGACCTCGGAGGCTGCCCTCAAGAAACTGGCCATCTGGGAGAGAGGAAATCCAAGCTGGCAGTCAGCTCTGGGCAGATAAGAGCTGACAGTTCAGTCTGTGTTTGAGGGAACAAACACCAGGTCCCCTGGGCTCCTCCTTTGCCCCTCCCCTCCTCACTTCCCTGTTACTTCTCCCTAGGAGGGGCTGGGAGCCGGGGGACCCAGGTCTAGTCCTCCCTTTGGGTCTTTGGGCAGTGTCTCTCTGCTGTAGCCTCAGTTTCCCCCTTGTAAAATGGGATGGTTTGAGTAAAGCCACCTCCCAGGCCTGACATCTGCAGAACCTGCGGGAATTAGTGGTCAGGGAGCACAGTCAGAGTAGAGGGGAGTCAGGAAAATGTCCAAGTCCCC
The DNA here is from genome assembly GCF_020826845.1 of Diceros bicornis minor. Taxonomy (NCBI): domain Eukaryota; kingdom Metazoa; phylum Chordata; class Mammalia; order Perissodactyla; family Rhinocerotidae; genus Diceros; species Diceros bicornis. The sequence goes on along the minus strand of NC_080765.1, from coordinate 7,927,924 downwards.
CTCCTCCTGTCCCCTGCCTCCCCCTCCCAGGCTGGTATCTTTTCCCTGAAGCTGTTCGTGTGCCCAGAGAATTCACAGTCGTGCTTTTGAACCTGCACTGATGCAGTTCTGTCCCCCTTCTCCCAGGACACCGTTGGGGGCAGGTTTGATGCCACACAGGCGTTTGTCGGGGAGCTCAGCCAGTTCAACATATGGGACCGCGTCCTTCGTGCACAAGAAATTGTCAACATCGCCAACTGCTCCACGAACATGCCGGGCAACATCATCCCCTGGGTGGACAACAACGTCGACGTATTTGGAGGGGCTTCAAAGTGGCCCGTGGAGACCTGTGAGGAGCGTCTCCTTGACTTGTAGCCACCTTCTCCTCTGTCCGGGAGGCCGGGGTGGGGCTGCTCCTGTGGAAGTCCAGGGCCACTTACTCCCCAGTTAGACTGTGTATAAACCTCCTGCCAGAATGGGCTGGGGCCCCCAAGGCCCATTCCCAGGGAATCTCTAAGACCAAGGCTCTGTGGCAGCATTCGTCACCGGCTTATTTGTTCCTTAGCAAGATTTTGTTGTTTTTCGGGGGGAAGAAGCCCTGAGCCGCAGGTGGGGGAAGATCTGACTTCCTGCTGTGGGGGCATTATAGTCCTTAAGGCCCTGTTCAGAACCCCCTGTAAATGCTAGTGCACCCCAGCCCTACCCGCCCTCTCGGATCCTTGGTGTCTCGTGTGCGCCTTCTGTCCGTCCCCTTTAGAGGCTGTGCAGCCGTCCTGCTGGAGTGGCCGTGTCCCTTGTGTGTTGAGTACATCCTGCTGTCCACTGAGCACGCAGCAAAGCAGTCCCCCCCGTCGCAGAAGGGCCTTTCTCTTGGTGTTCTTTATGCTGTGAATCTTTCCATCAGAAGAACTCTTGAGCTTGAAGAGGAGGGCAGGCTGCCCAGACAATGCCCTGCCTTCTCCAAGGTGGAGGGGGTGTCCGTGGCTCCAGAGAGGGGAACTTGGAATGGAGAAGGGCTGTGGCAGCCGTCCCTCCCCCTCTGTCACCTCTCCCTGAGACCGATGCTTTGATGGAGTCATCACTGGGGTGCAGCTTCGAAAGGCCTCTTCTCTCCACTGGTGCCAAAAGTTCATTTGCAGGCTTCACAACCATTCGGTATGGTTTGGGAGATTTATTTTTTCCCGACAGAAAAGAGCAGCCATTAGCAGGCTCCCGTGTTTGATGTCTTGCCGCACTGTGAGGAACGTGCTAGTTTCAATTCCTGTTGATTCCTGGAAGCATTTGACAGTCTCGAGTATTTCCCCCAGAACTCGTTCAGGAAACGGATGTCATTTGGCTGATATCTGCTCAGTGACTCCAGGCTGCTTAATTTATTGGACAGAGGTAGTAATTTATTTTAAAGATAAAGTGATTAAGTGGGGAAATTTATAAAACTAAATATTATATATTTTATTTTTCATACATGTTTGAAGTGCAAATCTGTGGAAATTCCATTTGTAGGACCAAGTTGACATGCCCATCCTAACATTGTATGCTACAGGAACTCTTCTGATGATGGAATTTTGATTAAAGTGCACTGGAAGATGCCCTAGTGTCTGTTTTCTCCGTGTCTGGGGCTGAGGGCAGGGAGGGGTGGGGCTTTGCACCCCTGGCAGAATAATGGCTGTTCTGGTTAGCCTGGGCCTGGCCCCGGTGGACACACCTGGGGCCTGCGTCTGTTGGCCCTAGGGGAGCCGAGGATGCTTGGAGGAAGGCGTGATGCCTGACTGTACCCTTCCCTCCTCAACTCCAGGCTCAGGCCGTGGATGCCCCACAGGCCCTGCCAAGCCTCCCTGTCCTCAGCCCCTCCCTGTCTTCTCAACCAGGAATTGAGCTTAGCTAGATGACCCTCAGCTCCCTGCCCCAGGTGGGATACCCGTTCAACACCTACTCTGTCCATGCTTTGCCATACATCTCATTTAATCCTCCTAACAGCCCCCTGAAAGAGCTAATCCCAATTTACAGTGAATACACAGAACAGCTAAACAGTGACTTCTGGATCATAGAGCCGGTAAAGGGCAGAGCTGGGATCAAAGCTGGCCTGTGGCCCTGAAGACCCTACCCCTTCCTCAGCCTGCTCCCACCCACCTGTGCCATCTGGTCTTTGGCTCTGAGGGGCTAGTGCCACTGTGTCCTCCCAGAGCCACCTCTGTACCCACCTGGCCTTGGCAGGTGTGTTGATAGTCCCTCCATCTCCACAGATGTGAGGTACTCCCCCCTCACCACCACTTCACAGTTTTGCATCTTTACTCTGTCTTGGTAGTAGCAGAGTATAACTGTCCCCTTCCCAAGTAACAGTGTCTGCATTTCTGTTATTCTAAGGGAGCAGAGTCTAATCCTGGGACCCAATGACACTGCTGGGTGTACTTGATGCTGAGGCCACAATGGAAGCTGTAACCTCTAAAACCAAGAGCAGTGGGTCACTGAGGTTCCTAGAGTCCATTTTCAATGTTGTGAATTAGGACTTGGCAGGAACTGAATACCATTAGTGGTGGGTAGAAGATGAAATTAGGCCAGATTCCCTGCTTGGGGGCCTTTGGCATCCAACGTGATGAGACCAGGTGGAGAGCAGCTTATTTTGAAACTCCTTCATGATGAAAACACCAGCTACTGAGATCTCCCTCTGACAGGTGCTGAGGGATTTCCTTATTTCATACCCCTGCCTTGCACTGCCTCTTCCAGGAGCATACCTTTTCATCGGGGCTTTGGAACCCCTGCTGAGCCAGATCACTTTCTTCCTGCATTTGAAGGAGCTTTGAACTCAGAACATGGGACCAAAGTGCTCCTTGCTGACCTGATGTGGGAAGATGAAAGAACCCATCTCTCCTTACCTTTGCTTCATGCTGGTCCTCCTATTGGAGGTTTGCCCTTCCTGACATAAGAGCAGAAATAAGAATCACCCATGAAATTCAGTGAGTTTCTTTTGCCTTGAGGCTTCCCTCTGAAGGAGACCCATGGCCTCAGTTTCCCCATGCAAGACTTTGCCCTTTTCTTGAGGCTGGAAAACACCTTGATAGTGAATTGAGTGCTCTAAGAAGGATGGGATAGAGTGTCTTGGGTGATGGAATATTCTGGTTTGTTGAGGGTTGCTGTAGAACCTGTAGCTGGATGATCAGTGATAAACGAAAAGGGATAGAATGCAGCTAAATCAAAGACAGCCTGGGACCAAGTCTCTGCTGATGGCAAAGGCAGGCCAGGATCCTTCATAGTCTCAGGGTACTCCAGCACCAGTTTCAATATTTTTTATATGGAAGGTCTTGGAAGAGATCTTCCTGTTGAGCACAGGTATTACCATTCATGCTATTCATTCAACAAGTATTTTAGGCACCTATGATGTGTCAGGCACTATTCTAGGCACTGGAGATACATTGGTGAATAGGAAGGCAAATATATAAACAAGAAAAATGCTGGTGATGTGATGGGGGTAACTGGGGAATTACTGTCTGAGGTCACATTTAAGCTAGAACCTGATTGAAAGAAGAAAGCTAACCTTGGGTGGAGCTCCCAAGGCTGAGGGAACAGCTGGTGTGAAGGCCCTAAGGTGGTTCTGAGCTTGGAATGTTCAAGAGAAGAAACAGCCGGGTGGCTGCATACACTGGGGAAGGGGGGAGTAGGAGATGGAATGGAGAGGTAGCAGGGCCAGATCACCAAGGGCCTAAGTTCAGATCTTATTCAAAGTGAAATGGGAAGTCTGGAGGTTTTAAGCAAGGAAGTGTGGTAATTGGATTAATGTTTTAAGGAGACCACTCTGCTTGGTGGATGGATAATGGACTGGAGAAGTTTGCAAGTGGAAGCAGGGAGACCAAAGAGGAGTCTATTCTATTGGTCCAGGTGAGAGATGATGGTAGCTTGGGCGAGGGCAGTAGCAGAGGAGACAGAAAGAAGTAGAAGGATTTAGGATATACTTGGAAGTAGAGTTACCAGGACTTGCTGATATTTGAGATTTGGGGAGAGGAATCAAAAATGAGTTTTTTAAAAGCTTAACAAACTCCAAGTAGGATAAACACAGAGAGCTTCACACCTAGAAACATCAAAATCAAACTTTCAAAAGCCAGATACAGAAAATCTTGAGAGCAGCAAGAGAGAAGCGACTCATACAAGGGCTCTTCAATAAGATTTACAGCTGAATTCTCATCAGTATCTATGGAGGCCAGAAGGCAGAGGGATGACATATTCAAAGTGCTAAAAGAAAAATACTGTCAACCAAGAATTCTATATCTGGCAAAATATCACTCAAAAATGAAGGCAAAATTAAGACATCACCAAATAAACAAAAACTGACAGAATTCATTGCTAGTAGACTTGCCCTATATGAAATACTAAAGAGAGTCCTTCAGGCTGAAATGAAAGGATATTGATAGTAACTCAAATCTGCAGGAAGAAATAAAGAACACTGCTAAAGATAACTATATAGGTAAAAATAAAAGATGGTATAAACATATTTTTTTGTTTGTAGCTGTTTTATTCTCTTATCTGGTTTAAAAGACAACTGCATAAAGTAATAATATGCCCATAGTTGATGGGCATAAATGTACAAAGATGTAATTTGTTGCATCTTTATTGCTATTATTGCTGACAATAACAGCTCGAAAGAGTGGGGAAAAAATGGAGCTATGTAAGAGTAAGTTTTTTAGTATCATCATAATTAAGCTGATATTAATTTGAACTACATTGTTCTAAATTAAGAGGTTAATTGTAATCCCCAGGACAACCACTAAGAAAACAACTCAAAAGAATATATTTAAAGAAACAAGGGAATTAAAATACTACACCACAAAATATTCATTTAACACAGAAGGAGGTAGTAATGGAGGAATAGAGGAACAAAAACCACACAAGATATACAGAAAACAAATAGCAAAGTGGCAGGCATAAACCCTACCACATCAGTAATTATATTAAATGCAAATTATTAAACGCTCCAATTAAAAGGCAGAGTTTGGAAGAATTGATTTTACAAATGATACAATTATATGCTGTCTATAAGTGACACACTTCAGATTCAAAGATATAAACAGGTTGGAAGTAAAAGAATGGAAAAAGATGTATCACGCAAATAGTAAGCAAAAGAGAGCTGCAGTGGCTATACTAATAGCAGACAAAATAGACTTTAAGACATAAATTATTACTAGAAACAAAGAAGGACATTTTATAATGATAAAATGGTCAATCCATCAGTGAATTATACCAATTATAAACACATATGCACCTAAAAACAGAGCCCCATAATACATGAAGCAAAAGCTAACAGAATTGAAGGAGATAGAGTTCAACAATAATAGTTGGAGACTTCAATACCCCACTGTCAATAATGGATAGAACATACAGACAGAAGATCAATAAGGAAATAAAGGACTTGAACAATACTATAAACTTACTAAACCTAATAGACATATATAGCACTCCACCCAACAACAGCAGAAAATACATTCTTCTCAAGTGCACATGAAACATTCTCCACAGGCCACATGTTTGACCACAAAACTAGTCTCAATAAATTGAAAGAGATTGAAATTATAAAGATATTTTCCTTGGCCACAATGGAATGAAGCTAGAAATCAATAACAGAAAGTAAATTGGAACATTCACAAATATGTAGAAATTAAACAACACACAAACAACCACTGGGTCAAAGAAGAAATTACAAGAGATATAAGAAAATACTTAGAAACAAATGAAAATGAAACACAACATACCAAAACTTATGGAATACAGTGAAATCAGTGCTAATAGGGAAATTTATAGCTATAAGCGCTTACATTAAAAAAGATAAAAGACCTCAAATCAATGGCCTAACTTTACAATCTAAGGAACTAGTTAAAGAAGAACAAACTAAACCCAAAGCTAGCAAAAGGAAAGAAACAATAAAGATTAGAGCAGAGATTTAAAAAAAAAATAGAGAATAGGAAAACAATAGAGAAAAATCAACAATACCAAAAGTTGGTTTTTTGAAAAGATTAACAAAATTGACAAACCTTTAGCCAGACTAACCAAGAAAAAAAGAGAGAAGATCCAAATAACTAAAATCGGAAATAAAAGAGAGGCCATTACCACTGCCTTTGTAGAAATAAAGATTACAAGGGAATACTTTGAATAGTTGTGTGCCAACAAATTGTATAACCCTAGGTGAAATGGACACGTTCCACGAAAGACACAAGCTACTGAAGCTGACTCAAAAAGAAATAGAAAATCTGAACAGACCTATAATAAGTAAAGAAATTGAATCAGTAGTTTTAAAATTTGCTACAAAGAAAAGCTCAGGGCCAGGTGGCTTCACTGGTGATACTTCACAAATTTTTCAAAAAAGTGGAGGAGGAGAGAATGCTTTCTAACTTATTCTACGAGGCCAGCATCACCCTGATACCAACACCAAAGACATCACAAGAAAAGAGAACAATAGACCAACATCCCTTATTAATATAGGTACAAAATCCTTAGCAAAATACTAACAAACTGAATCTAATAGAAGTTAAAGGATTATACACCATGACCAAGTGGGATTTATTCCAGGAATTCAAGGGTGGTTCAGCACAAGAAAATCAATCAATGTAATACACTGCATTAATAAAAGGAAGGAAAAAACCTACGTGATCATCTCAATACACAGAAAAACGTTTGACAAAATGCAACACTCCTTCATGGTAAAAACATTCAATAAACTAGGAATAGAAAGGTACATCTTCAACATGATAAAGGGCATTTATGAAAAACCCACAGCTAACAGCATAGTAAATGTTGAAAGACTGGTTGCTCTCCCCCTAAGACCAGGAACAAGATAAGGACTTCTAGTCTATCACTTCTCTTTATCATTGTACTGGGGGTTCTAGCCAAGGAAATTAGGCAAGAAAATGAAATAAAACACGTTCAGATTCATAACAAAGAAGTAGAACTATCCTTATACGCAGATGACATGTTCTTGTAAATATAAAATCATAACGAAGCCACAAAAAAACTACTGGAGTTAATAAATGAGTTCAGCAAGAATGCAGGACATCAAATCAATATATAAAAATCAGCTGTATTTCTATACACTAGCAATGAACAATTAAAATGAAACTAAGAAAACAATTCTATTTGCTACAGCATCAAACAATTCAAATATTTAGGAATAAATTTAATAAAAGAAATGAAAGACTTGTACACTGAAAACTATAAAACATTGCTGGAAAAAATTAAAGAAGACCTCAATAAATGGAAAGATATCCATGTTCGTAGTTTAGAGGACTTAATATTATTAAGATCGCTGCTGTGGGCGCTTGGTGGAAAAAATTTGGTTCAGATGTCAAGTCTGCTGACACCACACACACGCCAAGAAAATATGAAAAGGTTTGTTGCTCATGTAATGAGGCTTTCTGGGGAAATCAGGGTGGCTTCCAAGCAGGCCTGAAAATGGTTTGAGAGAGCAGGGAAAGAAGACTGGCTTGGGTGTTTTTTGGTGGTTGGGGGTAGGACCCGGGGTGATGGTTCCCCCCAGGGAGTAGTTTGGACTTACCGCTGGCACCAAAGGAGAAAGAATTTGGGCTTTCTTATCACTTGCCCAGATGTGGGGAACAAGGGAAAGAAGGAAAGGTGAGGTTTGAAAACTGGCAGCAAACATCAAAAAACAGAGTCAGACACTGTTATAATTCACCCCTGATGTTTGACCGATGACTGAAATATGCCACATTGCTTTAGTTGAATTTGAACTTGTTTGAGTAAGGTATTATGGCACTCTATGAGGTCTGTAGCTTGAGGCTGGTGAGGGAGGAAAAAATTTTGTTGAATGCTTGTTCAATGGCCCAGAATTGTGTATTTTGAGAAGTGCCATGAATGCCTTTGTCATCATCAATAATATCTAGAACTCCGAAGGAGATAAGGAGTATCTTGGTGAGGTCTTGTACTGTGGCTTTAGTACATAGAGAGATATGTATGATCATGGTTTATATTTTGGTTATCTGTGAGGCAAGAGATTCCCAGAGTTCTTTACCCCCAAAGGGGCAACTTGGCTCAAGAGTCTGTAAAATTGTGCAGATGGGTCAAGTGTTGGCCAGGGCCTCCAGGGCTAAGATGGCTGACTGTCTAAAGTTTGGCCGGTTGTGCTGACCCTTGGGTCCTATTATTTTTCAGGAACATCTTGTTTAAGGGGTGAAAAGCAGCAACTCTCCATGGAGCTCTAGCAGGTATAACGGTGGTGATGCCATCTGTAAAGTGTGTGAACTCCCTTTGCTGTTTACTCGGCTGATGCCAAGGGACTCCCCAGGGAGCCGAGCGGTCTGAGAGAGGAGTGACAACCTCCCACACCGGGACATCTAGCAAGGGAGTGAGGACAGGGAAGGCCACCCCTTGCTGCAGATGGAGTGTGCCAGAGGGCCCAGGTTTGACTCTATCTGTAGCAAAAAGGCCTTGGTGGCCATGCTGAGCTTATTGCTGGGGTGTTGCATCCATGACCCAAGGCATGTGGACAGCTAGGTATGGAAGGTTACAGGCCAGGGCCTATGAGAGCCACTATTTCCAGGACAGCCTAGTATGCAACCAGCAATTGCTGCTGTAACGGCATATAGCATGGGGCCAAGGACTGCCTTGCATCAAAAGCCCACCGGTAACTTACAGCCACTGTGAGTGGTCCAAACACTTGGGGAGGCGTGAAAGGAGATTGCTAAAGCCTCTGCAGCGAGGGACTCTCTGCGGGCACTTTAGGAGTGCCTGTTGCATTGCAATTTGGACAGATTCTAGAGCCTTTTGCTGTGGGGGCCCCATTCAAAGGGCAGATTGCAAGTAACAGTATAAGTGAGCTTAAAAAAATTGGTAAATGCAGAATATGTTGCTTCCAGAACCCCAAAAGGCCTAAAAGATGTTAGGCTTGTTTTAAAATTGTGGATGCTGAGAGGCACAAAAATCCTTTCTTGACAGTGTCAGAGATGGAGTGGCCTTCAGTTTACCAAAGAATTTTTAGGAATTTAACTGAGGTTTCAGGAGTTGCAGTGTGTGGGGGGTCAATGACCCATCCTTTTTTGATGAGCTCTTTTGTGAATGAGTGTGTCGGATGAATCTCCTTGGAGGAGGATGTCATCGATGTGATGTCATACCTGTGTTTCTGGAGAAAGCTGGATGCCTGCAAAGACTGTGTGTGATGGCAGGACTGTTGAGGTACCCAATGGGTATCCAGGTAAAGGTGTATGGTGTCCTCTCAAAGGTGAAGGCAAAATGCAGCTGATAGCCTGTCAAAATAGGCACTGAACAGAACACACTAGCCAAATCTATAATAGCAAAACGTTTACCAGCTGATGATTGAATGGAATGGGTAATTTCATATTTTAATAATATTGGGCATAGGGGCCCAATGGTTGGAACCACGGCATTAAGTTTGCAGTAGTCTGCTGTGAGGTGCCGTTCATTCTTTCCAAGTTTAAGAGCAGGCCAGAGGGCCGGCCCCGTGGCTTAGCGGTTAAGTGCGTTCTCCGCTGCTGGCGGCCCAGGTTCGAGTCCCAGGCGCGCACTGTCGCATCGCTTGTCGGGCCATGCTGAGGCGGCGTCCCACATACAGCAACTAGAAGGATGTGCAACTATGACATACAACTATGTACTAGGGCTTTGGGGAGAAAAAGGGGGGGGAAGTTAAAAAAAAAAAAAGAACAGGCCAAATTGGGCTATTAAATGAGAAGCAGTGGGGATAATCACCCCTTTGCTAAATAGGTCTTGTATAATGAATTTCAATCCGTGAAGGCCCTGTTTTAATCTACATTGGGCTGTATCAATTACTTTAAGTGGGGGAAACTCTATGGGGTCCCATTTGTAATTTTAACTTATTAATCATTGGGTCAGAGCTTCCATGCCCACTATGGAATATTTGATGGCAATGGGCAATGTGACTCTGGGGAATTTAGGCAAGGCAACAGTTTCAGTGGTTAAGATGAGGCATACCTATTTGTCCTCTATTTGATGTCAGGAACATCCCTAAGATTATGGAGAATACCTTGTTTAAGTTTAGTGGGATCCCAAGGTATAAATGCAATTTGAGCCCCAGTACTGATTAAGGCTATAAAGATTTGCTAATTGATACATTTCAGCAGACGTTCAAGTTAGTTCAGCATCCATATTGTAGAGATGCTAAGCCAATCAGTGCCCTTTTACCTGGTTTTGACAAATTCTTTTAGTAAATTTTGGATTTCTAATTGGGTCGAATTGTGGATCTCTATTTCTTTTTTTGTTTCTTCTCCCACATCCAGGTCTTTTTCTTTCTTTCTTGCCTCTAATCAATATCATCAGAGTTAGAAGCCTCCCCCAGGGCAATGGTTGAATTAACCCCTTGGCTGTGTCACAGAGGTGCCATGGGTATTTTTCCCTGTGACCCTGAAAATCAGAATCCTTTTTTGGCAACAGAGGCATAGGCAGTAGAAGCAACAGCAAAGGCATTTTGTAGAGTCATGGTGAGCCATCTGCTTTTAGAAGTGTGAGCCACAACACGCTACATAATGCCTGCTTTTTCTTTCTCTAATGACTGCTCTTTCATGACTGACCACCCCACAAGCCCATATATTGCACAGAGTCTGAGCCTTTCCTCTGAGCACTCTATAGAACGGAGTCAACACCTGGTTAAGACACAACCAATAGTCACAAGGTAAGAGTTATTCTCCTGAGCCTAGCATCAGTCACAGCTTCTTCCAGAATTGAATCAAGACACAGGATTCAATCTGAGACACACAGATAAGACCAGGCCAAGACACCTGACCCAGGGCCACTTTAAGGGTGGCTCCAATCCCATTCTCTTGTCCAAAATGCCAAGTATCTAAACTTCTGACTTATGTCAATTAAATCTCTAACAGTGGCTCCCAAGTTGGTCTGAAAATGACTTGACAATAGGGAAAGGAGACTGGCTTGGGGTTTTTTTGGTGGTTAGGGAGCGAGGTTAGGGTTCCCACGTGTGGTTTGGACTTTCCACCCACACCAAAGGAGAGAGCACCTGGGCTTTCTCATCAGCTTGCTCAGATGTTGGGGCAGAAAGGAAGAGTGAGGGGTAAGGCTTAAAGGCTGTCAGCAGCCAATGGCAATACTCCCCAAATTGATCTAAAGATTTAACACCATCTCTATTAAAATCCTACCTGACATTTTTGCAGAAATTGACAAGTCAATCCTAAAATTGATATGAAAACACAAGGGATCCAGAATAGTCAAAACAATCTTGAAAAGAATGAACAAAGTTGGCGGACTCACACTTCTTGATTTCAAAACTTACTACAAAGCCATAGTAATCAAGACTATGTGGTCCTGGCTTAAGGATAGACATACAGATTAATGGAATAGGTTTGAGGCCAGAACTAAATCTATACATTTGTGGTCAATTGGTTTTTGACAAGAGTGCCAATACCATTCAATGGGGAAATAATAGTCTTTTCAACAAATCATGCTGGGACAGCTAGAAATCCACATACAAAATAATGAAGCTGGATCCCAACCTCACACCTTAGGTAAAAATTAACTCAAAATGGACCAAAGACCTAAATTTAAGAGCTAAAACTATAAACTCTTAGAAGAAAACAGGTGTAAACATTTGTGACCTTTGATTAGGTAATGATTTCTTAGCTATGACACCCAAAACACAAGCAAACAAAGGAAAAATTGATAAATTAAACTTCGTCAAAAGTAAACACTTTGTGCTTCAAAGAACACTATCAAGAAGATGAAAAGACAACCCACAGAATCAAAGAAAATATTTGCAATCATATATCTGATAAGGGACTTGTATCCAGAATATGTAAAGAACTCTAACAACTCAACAACAAAGAAGGACAAATAATCCAATTTAAAAATGGGCAAAAGACTTGAATAGATATTGCTCCAAAGAAGATATACAAATGACCAATAGCACATGAAAAAATACTCCATGTCATTAGTCATTAGGGAAATGCAAATTAAAACCACAATGAGATACCATTTCACATCCACTAGGGACAGCTATAATGAAAAAAAGAAACAAGGACAATAACAAGTATTGGTGAGAATGTGAAGAAATTGGAACCTTTGGACGTTGCTGGTGGGAACGTAAAATGGTGCAGCCACTGTGGAAAACAGTTAGGCAGTTCCTCAAAGAGTTAAACATAGAGTTACCATATGACCCAGCAATTCTACTCCTAAATATATACCTAAGAGAATTGACGGCATATGTCCGCTCAAAACTTGTACATGGATGTTCATAGCAGTGTTCTTCATAATAGCCAAAGAGCAGAAACAACCCAATGTCTATCAACTGACGGATAGGTAAACAACTTGTAGTGTATTCATACAATGGAATATTATCCACAATGAAAAGGAATGAAATATTGATACATGCTATAACATGGATAAACCTTGAAAACATTATGCTAAGTGAAAGAAGCCAGTCACAAAGAACCACATATTGTATAATCCCATTTGTATGAAACGTCCAGAACAGGCAAATCTATAGAGACAACATAGATTAGTGGTTGCCAGGGGCTGAGGGTAGCTGTGGTGTTGGAGGGAAGTGGGGATTGACTGCTAATGGGTATGGTGTTTCTTTCTAGGTTGATAAAAATGTTCTCAAATCGATTATGGTGATGGTTGTAAAAGTCTGTAAATATTCTAAAAACCACTGAATTGTACACTTTAAGACTAATGGTGATTTTATGGCATGTAAATTATATCCCAATTTTAAAAAGAAAAACTGTGAGGTTTTGGACCTGAGCAGGTGGTTGATGCCATTTACTGAGATGGAGAGATGAGGGAGGGCGAAAAGCAGTTTTGGGGGTGGGGAGAATTGAGAGTTCTGTTTTGAACATAAATTTGAGATGCCTAGAACACATTTTAGTGGAGCTGTCAAGTGGACAATTGGATTTTGCAAGAGTTCAGGGCTGGAGATAAAAATCTGGGTTAAAATCATGGCCCCTGCCCTCTAGGCAGTCCCAATGCCTAGCTTCCCCACCATTTGAGAGTAGATGTAAAGAAACATCTTTAACTGGACTATAGGCTCCTCACTGGAAGGGAACCATATTCGTTCATAAGCCAATTTAATTCAACATGCATTTATGGATCCTACTGTGAGTAGTCTCAGAAGGATGAAAACGTGCTCTTTACCTCACAGTCTATTATGAGAGACAATTAAGCCAATTAAGCAAATCAGTGTCCCAGAAAGCCTTTCAGTGGCCAATGCTGAGGAAGGGGCATTTTCCACAGGGACTTCTTTTTTAATGATCCATTGCTCCATATTTAGCTGAAAATTGAGCCAACCCAGTTGTTTTGACCTCAGCCTCGATGGCTCATAGGGAAGCCAGTTGACTCTGCCTGGGGTTGGTGTTAGGCAGTCAGATGGAAGCGATTTGATTGTTACTGGGGATTTCAATATGATGAGGAAGCTTGTCAAGACCAGAACCGCGCAGGTTTGGTTTTGTGACTTTGGCCTTGACAGGCTGCTAGCTTCCCATTGTTTTCTCAAGGATGCACAAGGCAAATTTACCAGGCGGGTTTACTTCTCCCTACAAAGCAGTCCTGCTCTCTGTAGTTGTCAGTGCAAATATTCACAGGCACATTTTAAAACCCTGTTCAAGCAGAAATGAAATCTCCCCTCTTGTGGGGAGATTGACATTTCCTTGTCACTCATCATCATACACCAGAGAGCATGTCCCGGGGGAATAACGCAGTCAAACCCTGGCTTTCTATGCTTACGGGAATGGCAGAGATCGTGGAGGGTCTGTATCTTGGCTCGAGACTCAGGTCTTGCAAGAAATACCAGACCTATTTTCTTGAAAGACTATTAGGAGATAGCTTACATACAACAGACTAGGTGTAATGCATATGCACAGTTGCAAAATAATCATAAATGAATATTTGTGAACCAACCACTCCATTTAAGAAATATTTGTTCAGTGCCTACTTTGTGTCAGGTACTGTTCTAGGTACTTGGTTGACATCAATGAACAAATGAAAAAAAGATTCCACTCTTGTGGATCTACCATCCTGCAGGGGGAGATGAACAATAACTACTAGACACAAAGAGGAAGCAAGCTATCTAATTTGTTAGAAGTTGGTAAGTGCTCAGGGAAAGGAAATGTAGAGCAGATAAGGGGTGATAGGAGTGTGGTTGTGAGGGGCTGGGATTTACTTAGCCTCATTGAGAAGATGACATTTGAGCAAAGACTTGAAGGAGGTGACAGAATTGACCACACAGATCTTCACTGCATAATCAAACTACATGGGTTCTTCTGTGACTTGCTTTTTTCAAGTTAATATTCTGTGTTTGAGCTTTCTCTAGGCTGATGTGTGTAGCTGTAATTCATTACTTTTCGCTGCTATGTAGTCTTTCTTTAATGCACATACTGCATTTATCTATCCGTTCTTCTGCTGATGGACTTTTGGATGGCATATATCTACTAGTGCAATCTGCAAGAATTTTGTCTAGGGCAAGTGCCTAGGAATGCAATGGCTGGGCTGAAAGACATGAGCATCTTCACATTTAACCAAGTATTATGAGATGAATTGTGCCCCCCCAACCCCACAAAAAAGATGTCAAAGCCTTAACCCCCAGCGTCTGTGAATGTGACCTAATCTGGAAATAGAGTCTTTGCAGATGATCAAGTTGAGATGAGGTCATTAGGATGAGCCCTAATCCAATATGTCTTTATGAAGAGGGGAAATTTGGACACAGTGACAGATACGTATAGAGGGAAGACAATGGGAAGACACAGAGAAAATGTCATCTACAAGCCAAGGAATACCTGAGGCTGTCACAAGCTAGGAGAGAAGCCTGGAACACATTCTCCCTCACAGCCCTCAGAAGGAACCAACCCTGTCAGCACCTTGATTTTGGACTTTTGGCCTTCAGAGCTGTGAGCCAATAAATCTCTATTGTTGAAGCCAGCCAGTTCGTGATACTTTGTTACAGCAGCCCTAGCAAACTAATACACGTGGTCATACCAACTTGTTTTCCAAAGAGGTTGTAGCTATTTGAGTTTCTACCAGCAGTAGAGAGCCCAATGCTTGATATGTTCAGACTTGTAATTTTTTGCTAATCTGGTGGGAATAAAATAATTCTTAATTTGCAGTTCCCTGTTTACTAATGCAGCTAAGCATCTTTTCATATGGTTATGGACCATATGGTTATGGACATTTGTGTTTCTTCTTCTGTGAAATAACTGTTCATATATTTTTGCCCTTAGGCTGTCTACCTTTTTCTTATTGATTAGTAGGAGTTCTTTGGGTTCTAGAAACTTATCCTTTCACAGTTATATGTGTTGCAAATATTTTCTTCCAGTCCATGGCTTGTCTCCTGGTAGTTCTATTGGTTGTTGCTTCAAGTACTTTGAAGCTCTGTTACTAGGTGCATAAACATTCACCATTGTTACATCCTCTTGATGAACTGATACTTTTATCATTGTGAAACACCCTCTTTATCTCTGGTAATATTCTTTGTTCTGAAATTTACTTTCATATGACCACTCTAGCTTTATTTTCATTAGTATTAGTATTAGTATGGCATATCTTTTTCTATCCCTTTACTCTTGTTTTTTTTAAACATATAAAGTGTGTTTACTGTAGGCAACACTGTTGGGTGTCACTTTTTTATAGAATCTGACAAAATCTGCCTTTAACTTGGGGGATTTAGACCATTTACATTTATTGTGACAGTTGCTATGGTTACGTTTCCATCTGTCAACTTGCCATTTGTTTTACATTTATCCCATCCTTCTTCACTCCCCTTTTCCTCTTTTTTTGCCTTCTTTTGGATTAATTATTTTGTATGATTTCATTTTTATCTTCTTTGTTGGTTTATTAGCTATAACTACTTTGTTAAATTAAACCATTAAAGGTTGCTTTAGGGTTTATGATATACATCTTCAACTTATCAAGTCTACATTCAAACAATATTATACCACTTCATGTATGGTACAAGAACCTTAGAACACTATACTTCCACCTTTCCTTGAGGTAGTTTTGTCATACATTTTACTTTTATATATGTTATAAATGCCACATTTATAACATATATAACATTACATTATTATTTTTGTTTAAAACAGTCAGTTATATTTTAAAGAGATTTAAATAATAGAGAATAAGTCTTGAATATTTACCCCTGTAGTTATCACTTGCAATTCTTTTCATTCATTCCTTTATTTCCATCTGCCATCATTTTCCTTCTGTCCAAATGCTTTCCTTCATCATCCAGCCAAACACTAACAGTGGTCACTTACGTGCACCTTCTGTATCCACACCATTGCACTTGGCTAGGCGCTTGCAGCAGCATCCCAACCATCCCCTCCCCCTCCCCCTCCCCCTCCATCCAGCAGCCCCTGGAGACATGGCGACGCCCCTGGAGACATGGCCACGCCCAGCACCTTCCCACCGGGGCAGCGCCAGGGCAACTGTCCCCCAGCGCCCTGGCGCCAGGGCAACTCGGTTTCTACGGCTACAGCCTTTATTTCCCCCAGGGCAGAGCTTCAGCTGGTCCCCAAGCCGCCATTTGAGCGGGAGCCTGTGGCGGAGCGGAGGAATCCAGGTGCGGATGGCCGAGTTTGTAACCGGAGGGGTCGTATTGTCCTGGCCCCAGGGCAGTTCTCAGTGACCCACGGGTGTGCAGGCGTGAGGTCAGGTGTCCCCACCCCCGTGAGTGTGCGGTAGAGCCTCAGCTGCCCCCAGGCCCTGGAGAGGAGCTTTTGCCTGGAGACCTCTTCTCACAGCCCCACCTCCTGTTCTATTTTAGGAGTTTCCAGCGCAAGAAATAGGAAAATGGAATAAATAAATATATTTGTGCTTGCAGCAGAGAGAGAGGGCAGAGTGGAGATGTCTGCGAGGAGACTTTCCGAACAGTGTCTCCTGAGAACGTTCAGACTCACTCCCAGCTGGGCCAGGGCGGGGCCCCTGTTTACAGGTGGGGAAACTGAGGCCCCAGACTTCTAAAAAAGTCAAGACTCACCCTCAGACCTCTTAGGAGTATATTCTGCATGCTTGCTCTGCACACCTTATTCTCTTAATAATCAGATATAATCTTTTTTACTCTCTGGGATGTAATTTAAAAATTAATGCAGCTTTTGGCCTGTTTACAAATCAAGGCATGAACACGGACCAGTGAAGCTGGAACACGAGGTGATGGGGATGGCCAGCAGGAAGAGCCCAGGGCCCCTTCTTCAGGCTTCTGCAGGAATGCTGAGCCCCTCCCCAGCAGCTCGGGGCTGCAGGCTCTGCTTCCCTGGATTCTCTCTGCTGAGACACACTTAGCAGATATTGTCTACGCGCCTGGCACACCCTGAGTCCTGACCCAGATTGTGGCTAAGCCCTGAGCACATCCACAGGGAAATACACCAATGCCAACATTTCACAACCGCTCAGCTGGTGAAAGCTGGTCAGGGAGGCCCTTGTGGTCTGAGATGACAGCAGTGCTGTGTGGCTGGGTTCTGGGCCCAGCTGTACTTGCTGTGTGGCCTTGAGTAAGCTGCTTCCCCTCTCTGGGCTATCTGGAATGTGGCCTGGATCTCTTGACATCCCTTCATCCTGGAACCCAGCCGGGGGGTGAGGTGTCTTTACAACAATCCCTCATGAGGATGTTCTAGGGGGCTGGAATTCGTTTAAGCCACATGACATTCCTGAAAAGGCAGGCAGGCAGGTTTGTTACTTTCATTTCACAGATGAGGAAACTGAGGCTCAAGAAAAAGAAGGAATTTACTAGTGCGGAGGAGGCCCACGCAGGATCTGGCCCTGGACATGGCATCCTGAGGGCATGTTTCACACAGAGACTAAGGGAATGGGCATGAGGTGGGGCACATGCACCCCTCGGGCACAGGCCCAATAGAGGAGTTATTCTGAATAACCCCTGGGGACAGCCCACGACCATCTTCGGGCATCCAGGGCAAAGCCCTGTTCCCACAACCCTGGGTCTCTTTCCTTCCCTACCCGGCTCTGTCTCTCTCCTTTGGCAAATATTTGCTGGTGCTCAGTGAGCTGCTGCCATGGTTACAGGCATCCTGGGAGCTGAGGGTCCAAGTTGGACTTCAAACCTCTTTAAAATTCAAGACCCAGAGTAAACAGCTGCTTCTTGAAACCTCCATCCTGCAGGGGACAGTGTCCACATCGCACCAGGCTGCAAGCCTTTTTCTGGCTGAGGGGTGGAGGAAGGTGGAGGAGGGGCTCCAGGGTTTCACCAGGCCCCACAGCCCTGGGTAGGGAAGAAGAGCCTGAGGCCACACGGGCCCCTCCTGGGGAACACCCCAGGGATCATCCATGCTCTGAAGAGGTGCCTCCCCTGGCAGCTTCCAGTGATCCCAGGGGACTGAGTTCTGATCAGGTACCCTCCATCCATCCCAGCTGTGTGACCCTGGGCACGTCATGGTTCTCTGAGTCCTAGTTTGCTCATCCTGTAAAATAAGGGCAATTAGCCCTCCTGGGCTTATTTTGAGGAGTAAAGCCCTCAGCTGAGGACATGCTTTCCAAGTAGGAAAAGTGTGGTTGTCAGTGGATGGAAAGCCCAGAGGTCTGGTTATAAGAGATGTAAACGCCCATGTTCCATTTCTCTGCACGACTTCTTTTCTGGGTGACTTGGAGCCAGTGATTTCGCGTGTCTGAGCTGCAGTTTCCTGACTGTATAATGGGACAGTAATACACAGCATAGAGTTGTTCTAAGGATTGAAGAAGCTAAGATGAGTGTATTAGTTATCTGTGTAAAATTAGTTGCTGGGTAAATTACTCTACAACTTAGCAGCTGAAGACAACAAACATTTATTATCTCACAGCTTCTGTGAGTCAGGAAGCCAGAAGTGGCTTATCTGGGTGGCTCTGGCTCAGGATCTTTCATGAAGTTGTGATTAAGATGGTGGCCATGGCTATAGTCTCTGAAGGCTTGACTGGGCTGGAGGGGCCACATTCAAGATGGCGCCCTCACATGGCTGTTGGCAGAAGGCCTCAGTCCCTCACCATGTGGGCCTCTCCAAAGGGCTGAAAGTGCACAGTATCTTTTGTAACCTAATCTCGGAAGTGACATGCCATCACTTCTGCTGTCTTCTACAGGTCACAGAGACCAACCCTGGAGCAATATGTGGGAGGGGTCTACCCAAGGCTGTGCATACAGGAGGCGGAGATCACTGGGGGCCATCTTGGAGCCTGGCTACCACCCAGGGACAGGGCTCACCCAGTCCCAGCTCGTAGTGAATACGTAGTGTATGGGAGGCGATACAGTCGTTATGCAGGATGCAAACCCAGAATTGACAATGACTTAGGTTGGAGAGGGGAATTCAGGAAAAAGACCAGGCCCAGAACTGGGACTCCAGGCCCCAACTGAGGCACGTTCCCTGGGCCAGGCAGAGAGACTTGGTGACCAGACCTGCAGTGCCAGGAGGAGAAGGGGCAGGAGGGGGGATCCAGCAAGCAGAGACTTGCAGGAGCCAGACACTAGGTAGAGGTGGGGCAGCTGGGGTCAGTTATGGCCGGGAAGCCACGTGGACCCTCCACCCTGCCTTCCCTGAGGGTGGCGATATCCCAGAGGAAGGCAGGCTGGGGTGGAGTGGACACCCTGCACCCTCCTGTCCTTGGAGCTTCTCTCTGAAGCTGCCGTCGCTCTGCAGACAATTCTGTCCCGTGCGTGCTCTGTCCACATTCATCAGCTCTGCTTGGTTTCTTACTATTTCTTTCTGGTTCGAGCATGCGCCAAGCCTTAGGCAGCTGTCGCCTTCTCTGTGGTTTCCTGAGTGTCTCGTTACTCGCCCGTGTTCCTGCTGCTGCGTTCACCCTCCTCGGGGCCTATGAATGAATTCAATAATCCTCCAAGCGCTTGGAAGATGCAAAGAGCCCGGAATGAGATTCTCTCCATGCGCCAACTCCCTCTCATCACCCAGGAATCTGCTCGAATGACACGGCCCCAGAGAGGCCTTCCTGGAGCCATGTCAAATGCCCCACCCCTCCTTCCCTAACTCTACCCTGTCTCACCCTCCCCCAAGCACAGATCGCTCTCTGCCACCACCTCGTATTTATCGATGGCTTGTTCATTTTCTGTCTCCTGTGGGGCCAAAAGCTCCAGGAAGACCTGAGACTGGGTCTCTCTCACTCATTCTGCATCCCCCGAGCCCAGCCCACACCAGCACCCTGTAGGTTCTCATGTACGTATCTGTAGAAAAAGTGAATGAAGGAGAAGGGAAGAGGCCAGCACCCTGTAGGTTCTCATGTACGTATCTGTAGAAAAAGTGAATGAAGGAGAAGGGAAGAGGCCGGCACCTTCTAGGCAGGGGAGCACCTGCCAGGCCCAGTGGAAGGGCTGTTATATTTAGAGACTCGGACAAGGCCGTGGGACCAGCGTGGCCCCTAAGGAGACCGGCGACAGACCAGCTTTTCCAACAGTTTCATACCTAGGCTATTGCTTTGTAATCACAAGAGCTTTCCCTCATTTCCATCTCCATTGGTCTGGCTCACTCTAGATTCATAATCACCCCTAGATAAATGGGGGGGAGGGTACCAAATATTAAATTCCAATTAGACAGGAAGCAAAAGAAAAAGTGAGACAGACACCAGCCCAACTGGAATGTAAATCACATTTTCTGCATTAACATGGAAATTTTAACATTTTTTCTTTGAGCCTGGCTGAGTTTCTAAACTATTCTATTGGGTGATGTGGGAGATCAATTGTAAAAGTGGGGGAAGTGACTTGACTCAGCAGGAAGAATGAGGGGGTCTCTTGGTCTACCCTCCTGCTAATGTAGGAACAATTGCCAGCTCTGCAGTTATTAAGCACCTGCTGTGTGCTCGGTCTTGGGGGAGGTCACGGAAACATCCCAAAATATTGGGCTCTGCTCAGGCTGTGGCCCCATGGCCTTGTCTTCTCCACCTCTCTAAACTCTGCCCATTTGCTGACCCTGCTCCTGTCCCCCTCCTCCAGGAAGTATCCCTGACTACACTTGACTTCTCCTCTGCATTCACATTGCAGTTAGTAGAATGTGTGCTGGATATTGTGTCCCCAACATTCTTTACACCCCTCCTCCACTGTTTCTGTGGGGGAGGGCACTGGGCCCACACCATCTCCAGGGGTGGGCCCTGACTGTTCTAAACCAATTAGGGTAACCCCGCTGTTATAGGCTGAACTGTACCTACCCCCTCAAATTCCTGTATTGGAGCCCTAACCCCCAGCACCTCAGAATGTGAAGATATTTGGAAATACAGTCTTTAAAGAGTAATTAAGTTAAAATAAGGCCATTAGGGTGGGCTCTAATCCATAGGACTGGTGATTAGGACAGAGGGAAGACCATGTGAAGACCGGGGGAGAAGACAGCTGTCTACAAACCCAGGAGAGAGGCCTGAGAAGGAACCGACCCTGCTGACACCTAAATCTCAGACTTCTAGCCTCCAGAATTATGAGAAAATAAATTTCCATTGCTTAAGCCACTCTGTCTGTGGCACCTGGTTATGGCAGCCTGAGAAGATTAATATACCCACCCCTGGCTCAGTGACGCAGGCGTAGGGGACTGGTTCCAGAAGGGGCATGTGACCCAATTCTGGCTGAGGGCAGAAGAGTAGGGGGCACCTAGGAAAAGCACTTCCTGGCTCCTCTGATCTGGTCCTTGTTGATGGCCCTGAACTGCCCTGTGGGAGCTATTTGGCCTTGAGCATTCGATCTCTTGCACCATGAAGCCACCTGGCAGAGATCCAGCCATTATCAAAGTCCAGCCCACAACAGATGTAGCATGCAGATTCCCAGGCCTCGCCCCTGGACACTGATTCAGGGGGTCTGCAGGGGCCCAGGACTCTGCATTGTTTACAACCCCCAGATGATCCTGACGCCAATGGTAACAGCTGCAGCTTGGACGGCGATGTGCAGTCTCGGAAAGGCTGTGTGCCATGGGGTTGGAGCTCTGGGTGAGACAGCTCTGTCCTCTCCAGCCGCGTCTCCTTTGGCAATTCAGGAAGGAAATCCGGCTCAGTTTGCTTATCGTACGTGGTCTCAGAGATGCATTCATGCCCCTTAGTTCTCCACCAAGCAGCTCCTCCCTGTTCGAGGGGTCCCCTTGCCCCCAGAGTGAACTTCTAGATCCAAGGAGATGGACAATTGTCTATCTGCCCTGGCCTCGTTTTTTCTTCCAGTTAGACCAATTTCTTGGTTCCGAAGGCAGCCGAGAGCCATTCCTTGTCCCCTGAACAAATGGCCTTCCCGTGGAGAACAAGTGCTAGGGATGAGGGAACACACTGCACACTGCCACACGCCCTCCTGCCCTCTCTGTCCCCAGTGGGAACACTGGGGGCCTGACTGGGAGTTAGTGTCACAACTTGTTACTCCGGATGGCACTGGGCATGCTGGAGGCAGGAAGCATGTCATCAGGCTCCTGCAGCCTCTGAGGAGCTAGCCCTGTCCTGCCTGGGTAGGGACAATGACTCCCTGCGGGCTTCACTGGTGCCCCAGGGGGGCTATGACCCGAACACAGACTTGCTTACTTTGGGCCTTGCCCCGGACACGGCCAGGAACTGCGTTCTTTTGAGGGGCCTCCTGGAATCATAGGTACATCTGGGAAGGAGGCTGGCTTACTTCCTGATCTCTCTCTGTCCTGGGGTCACTTCTTTACTGAGGAGCGGCAGGAAAGGGTCTCAAGGACTGTGCCACCCCACCCTGCCCTGGATCTGCTGGGCAACGGTGTGAGGTTTAGGCCTCTGAAGCCCCCCTGGGAGGGATGCTGAGCTTGGGGTCTAACCTGGGTTTGGCTAGCCTCTCTTGTCTCCTCCCCTGCCCCGCCCCTCCCCCGCAGATGGATGCCCAGTCAACACCTGGGCAGTAGGATCAGTCCCACATTTCCCAGCAGTGCCAGCTGCCCCTCTGCCTCCCTTTGCAGGGAATTAGATCTCTGGAAGAGGCTGCCACAAGCCTTGCTCACTCTCAGGCCTGAATTAGGGCCCCCATCCAGGGATTGGCTGTGTTCCCAGCTGAACATGTTCCCAGTGTTAAGCAGGCTTTCCTGCTGCAGAATCGGCTCTTCAGCTGTCTCCAGGGTCAATGGCAGGGATCGCCGGACCACCTCTGGTGCTGACGGGCCTTCAGGTTCTGACTGTGCTGGATCCTCTGGGCCAGAATCCCCCCAGGCTCACCTTCACAGTCAGGCTGGTGAATCCAACATGGCAGAGACCCTGGGGCCATTACCAAGTATAATGGGCAGAGGCATTTAGGGGAAATCCTGCAAGAAAACAGGCAGGGCCTCTATGGCCTCAGGCAGGAGACAAGAAAGAGTTGTTTTTAAAACAAATTTACTTTTTTGTTCTTAAATTTTTTTAAAAAATCACTTTTAAATGTGCAGCTCCTTCAACTTCTGGCTGAGATGGAATAACAGGGACCATATTTACCCTTTGGCCTGAAACAACTGAAAAAAAATAAAACAGAAGGGCCGGCCCCATGGCCTATTGGTTAAATTCGGCATGCTCCACTTTGGCTGCCCGGGTTCGGTTCCTCGGCAGAGACCTACACCACTTGTCAGCTGCCATGCTGTGGTGGTGACCCACATACAAAATTGAGGAATGTTGGCACAGGTGTTGGCTCAGGGTGAATCTTCCTCAAGCAAAAAGAGGAAGATTGGCACAGATGTTAGTTCAGGGCAAATCTTCCTCAGTAAAAAACAAAAAAAATAAAACAGATAAAATATGTGTAACAAGGGTTTTCAAGATATTGGACATCAAGTAATGAAGGAGATAGGAAACAAAGTGAACCCTACAATTGCCTCAGCTCACTGCCCCGAGAGCTTCAGGTCACAGGGCAGGGAGGGGCTGGCAGAGCCCAGCAAACTCTCTGGGAGGAAATGGAGCTGGGGTCTGAGGAGAGCACGGCAGCTAGAGTTCATGGGAGAGAGTACCAGAGAAGAAAGAGCTGCAGGAGATGGGGAGAGAGAGAGGGAGAGTGAAAGGTAGAGAGAGATAGAGTTGGAGACAGAGAGAGATCTTCAGGTCTGCTGAGTCTTCAGCCAAGTCCTCCTCAGCGCATGTGTGTGAGGAAATTCCCTGAGGAAAGAACCACTCAAAAGGATTAGAGAGCACACTTGCAGGAGCTCACACAGGGCTGGGAATTGTTCCTTTCCCACCAGCCAGAGTGAAAATCCTCATAATTCCTGGGGTATTAGGTAGAGTCACAGAAAGGTCTTGCCTCAGTCATGGGGAGAATTAGCCCTAGACTAAATGCCACTCTGGTCCAACCTAACAAATCTTAAAAGGCAAGACCTGAAAGGACAAGTTGTTTCTAAGTTCCTTAATCACATCCCAAAATAAAGCTCAAGGCTATTTACGGTGACAGAAAAATATCCAGAACCCATTGAGGTAAAATTCACAATATCTGCATCCAATAAAAAATAGCTAAAAATTTTGTAACTATGTTTGGTGATGGATGTTAGGTAGAATTATTGTGGTGGTCATTTAGCAATATATACAAATATCAAGTCATTATGTTGTACATATGTATGTTATGTGATGTTATATGTCAATTATACTTCAATTCAAAAAAAAAAGACTAGGGCCGGCCCTGTGGCTTAGCGGTTAAGTGCGCAGCACTCTGCTGCTGGCGGCCCGGGTTCGGATCCTAGGCGCGCACCGACACACCGCTTCTCTGGCCATGCTGAGGCCGCGTCCCACATACAGCAACTAGAAGGATGTGCAACTATGACATACAACTATCTACTGGGGCTTTGGGGGAAAAAAATAAATAAATAAAATTATTATAAAAAAAAAAAGACTAGGCAAGCAAAGAAGCAGGGAAAATACCCAATAATAAGGAGAAAAATCAATCAACCAAAACTAACCAGGAACTTCTAGAATGAACAGAAAATGACATATTTATTACGTAAGTTCAAGAAGCTAGAGGAAAAATTGAGCATGTTAAGTACACATAGGGACGATGTCAAAGAAGATCTAGATTTAACTCTAAAGACAACAATCACAAGGTCTGAGATAAGCCGTGAATTCTACATCCTGTGAAACTATCCTTCAGGAATGAAGAGGAAATAAAGACATTCTCAGATGAAGGAAAACTAGAAGACTCTGTCTCCAGCAGACCTACCTTTAAAGATTGGCTGAAGGAAGTCTTCAAACAGAAAGGAAATGATAAAAGGAAGAATCTCGGAGCATCAGGAAGGAAAAACAATGGAAAAAACAGACAAATGGGTCACAAAGAGCAGACTGTCCTCCTCCAGAGTTTTGTAAGTCAGATGTGATGATTGAAACAAAAATTGTAACACCATCTGATACTCAGGACAATGATATTTAAAAGTGGAGAAGGTAAAGGGACCTAAGTAGAAGTGAGGTTGTCACACTTCACTCAAAGTGGCAAAAAGTTGACAACAGGAGACTGTAATAAATTACATATGTATATATTTTTTAAATTTTTTATTCAAGTTATTTAAACTAAAATATATATATATATATATATACATATGTACATTGTAATACCCAGAACAACCACTACAAAAACTGTACACAGGCACTCAAAGCACTATAAATAAATCAAGACGAAATATTATGTAGCTCTTCAAAACAATCTCACAGATCTGTATGTACTTGGACATGGAAAGATGCCCAAGACACATGTGGTAGTAAAATAAAAACAAATTTCAGAACAACATATCTAATCCCTTTTGTGTAAAAGTCACGTCTGTGTATATTTGTTTGTTCAGGTCCTCTGAGAAACAACATCAACATGAGATTAGATGGGATTTGATGTGCAAGAAATTTATTGGAGAACATGCCTGTCAGGGAAAATATTGAGGGCACTGGAGGAAGCCGGGGTGCTGACAGGCCCCCTGAAGGAGAGGGGGAAGGAAGAAAGGTTAGGTAATATAGTGGTTGAATAGCATCTCCCCCAAAAGATACACCTAAATCCTAATCCCTGGTACCTGTGAATGTGACCTTATTTGGAAATAGCGTCTTTGCAGATGTAGTGAAGTTAAGGATCTCCAGAGGAGATCATTCTGGATTTAGGGTGGGCCCTAATTTCAATGACTGGTGTCCTCAACAGAGGAAAGAAAAAGAGATTTGAGACACATAGGAGGAAGGGCATGAGAAGATGGAGGCAGAGGTTGGCACTATGCAACTACAAACTAGGACGCCAAGGATCGTCAGCAGCAACCAGAAGCAAGGGGAGAGGTGCAGAACAGATACTCCCTCTGAGCCTCCAGAGGGGACCAACCCCAGGCACCCCTTTATTTCGGACTATGTTCCAGCACTATGGGAGAATAAACTTCCGTTGTTTTAAGGTACCCAATTTGTGGTAACTTGTCACGGCAGCCCTAGGAAACTCATACAGGTATGAAAAGTCTTAGAGTAAGAAACTTTCACCAAAGCACATGGGGCGTCCTCAAATCACGCAGCAGGCAAATGGTGGAGCTGAAACAGCACATAAAACATTGACCAGCTTAAACTAGGTTTGACCAGCTTAAACTAGGTTTGCTTCCTTGAAACAGGTTGTTGATTCATCAAACCTTGCTCAATAACAGAGACAGCACTGCACATGTGCCAGGCGGGAACCCATCGCCCAAGGATGATCTCAGCCTTCAAGAAGGAAAATCTGGCTTCCAGCAGCCCGAGTAGATTGATTACTGATTCAAGACTAGCCAGTCATCTTACACGGGCCCAGCTGCAGCTTGGCAGCTCCTAACTCCTTGCATTTCGCTCCAAACCTTGGATCGGGGAGACACATTTGAGAGCTTTGCCTCCTGTATCCTTGCTGGTCAGCCTCTCAATAAATCTCTTTCTTTTCTCAAAAGCCAGTGCCATAGTATTGGCTTCTATGCACCTTAGATAGTGAGTGCTTGCTCAGTAACAGAGTCAGGACTGAATCTAGGTCTGACTCCCAAAAGATTTATTGTTGATGTCAGAGAAGCATTTGTTATGATGATGATTGCTATGGAATGTGTTGTGTCCTCCCCAAATTCACGTGTTGAAGCCCTACCTGCAATGTGAATATACCTGGAGATGGGGCCTTCAGGAGGTAATTGAGGTTAAATGAGGATATAAGGGTGGGACCCTAATCTGATAAGACTTGTTGTCCTTATAAGAAGAGGAACAGACACCAGAGCTCTCTCTCCTTGCCATTTCTTTTCAGAAAGAAACCTACCACGCCAGCACTTTGATCTGGACTTCTCCAGAACTGTGAGAAATAAATTACTTTGTTTAAGCCACCAGTCTGTTACAGTGGCCTGAGCTGAGTAAGACAATGATGATGACTTCAGCTAACACTCTGGGGGCACCTACTACATGCCAGGCACTGTTTAAGATGCTGAGGATGCAGCAGGAAACAAAATAAACAGAAATTCCTGCTAGCATGGAGTTCATGTTCTAGTAAATACATATGCAGTAATATATGTACACTATCAACCTATCTACCTATCATCACTCAGTAATATATATATATAGAAACATACAAAATGTCAGATGGTAATTGTACTAGTCAGAGTTCTCCAGAAAAGCAGAACTAACAGGGTATATGTCGGCAGATGGAGCGGCAGGCACCGAGACCCTGAGATGTTCTCAGAGAAACACAGAGAGGAAGGACCCGTGCAGCAGGAGGAGGGAAGCGGCGAGACGTGAGGTGGGAGAGGTCTCTGGGGCCGCAGCTTCTGGAGTCTTGAGCCCCTGGTAAGGATTTTGGATTTCGTTCCAGCATCACAGGAAGCCGCAGGAGGGTTGCGACAATGACATCGTCTGACTTGGGTTTAACAGGAGTGCCCTGGTTGCTGCAGGGACGGGCTGTAGGGGCCCAGGGTGAAGGCGAGGAGAGCGAGGAGTCTGTTGCAGCAACTCAGGAGGGACATGACAGCGGCTGAGCCGAGGGTGGTGGCAGTGGAGGTGGTGAGAAGGGTTGGATTCTGGGCTGATTCTGAAAGTAGAGCCGGCAGGGTTTCCCGGCAGATTGGCTGTGGGTGCGAGAGGAGGAGGGCGTGAGGATGACTCAGGTTTGGGCCAGAGCCAGGGCATGGTGATGCCATCAGCTGAGACGGAGCACCGGGGAGAGCGGGTTTGGGGGATGCGTCACGGTTGAGTGTCAGCATTGGAGTTGGAGGTGTTTGCAGCCCTCAGGTGGAGGTGTGTGCAGGTGTGCGCAGGTATGTGCATGAGTCCAGAGTCTGGGAGTGTCAGGTTGGGGATAGGAACGTCGGAGGCCCAGGCATAGAGGTTGAGACGAGGCCAAAGGTCAGTCAG
Source organism: Diceros bicornis minor (assembly GCF_020826845.1). Taxonomy (NCBI): domain Eukaryota; kingdom Metazoa; phylum Chordata; class Mammalia; order Perissodactyla; family Rhinocerotidae; genus Diceros; species Diceros bicornis. The sequence continues at coordinate 7,899,784 of NC_080765.1, read as the reverse complement.
GGAGTAGAGGCGGGTGCTGGGTCCCGGACACTCCTGGGTTAGAGGTCAGGAGAGCAGAGGATCTGAGCTGGAATGGCTGGAGACAGGAGGAGAATGTGGAGTGTAGAGTCCTGGAAACAGGCATCCAGCACGTTTCAGGAAGGAGGAGATCCCATGCCACCTGCCGGCGCCTGATTAGTTGGTGTGCGGGGCTGAATAATGTCCCCCCCAAATTCATGTCCACCTGGACCCTCAGTATGTGCCTTAGTTATAGAGACTTTGCTGGTACAATTGGCTAAGATGAGGTCATACCGGATTAGAGTAGGCCCTACATCCACGAAGGGGAGAGGGGAGGACACACAGACACAGAGGAGGAGGCGATGTGTCGACAGAGGCAGAGATGGGAGTGATGTATCTACAAGCCAAGGAACATGAAACGCTGCCGGGAGCCACCCTGAGCTGGCAGAGGCGAGGAAGGCGCCTTCCCGAGAGCCTCCAGGGGCGCATGCCCTGCTGGTACCTTGATTCTTCTGGCCTCCAGAACCATGGGAGAATAAATTTCTGTTGTTTTAAGCCATCCAGTTTTGTGGTGCTTTGTTCCGGCAGCCCCAGGAAACTAACACATTTGGCTGCCCAGAGTCCCTCTCTGCCCCCAGCCAACCCCCAGGGGACATGCTTAGCCAGGGGGGCTTGGCTGCCCCCCTCCTCTGACCCATTGCAGCCAGGACACTAGTGACTCTCATGGGGAGCTCTTAGACGTGACCACTGTGGCCAGGGGGCCTGGGATTTGAGTCCTGCTTTGCCACTTTTCTGGGAGCCCCTTCCCCTCTCTGAGCCTTGTTTCCTCACCTGACGAATGGGAGTGACGGCATCCCAGAGGTGTGCAGGTTTAGTGCCTGCGCGGAGGGCTGCCCGGACGGCCGCCCGGACGGCCTGGCACAGGGTGGGCTCTTTCAATAAACAGCAACTTTCACTGCCGGCAATGCCTGGCTCAGAGATGGGACCCCAGGTGGGGACTTTATTTGTGGAACTGGCCAGGGAGGAAGAGCCCAGCCCCCTGCATCAAAGGATGGAGTGGATAGAAGGAAGGAACGACAGTTACAGTTTGCCGCATCTGAGGATCTCGGCTTGGGCCAGCTTTGAGGGTCCGTGGGCTGCAGTCCAGCTTTTGGCACCTGGGGACACAACATCCCCTACTCTTACAGTTGACAGATAAAATACAGATAAAATACAAACCCCAAATATTGCATGGGATATACTTATACTAAAAAAAATTTTGTTGTTTATCTGAATTCAGATTTAACCGTTTTTATTTGCTAAATCTGGCAACTCTACTCACCTCTCAATTTGCTTCCTGCACCTAGGATTTGTGGCCAGGTCCATGACAGTCTTATGAAGGGGCCACCTGACTGCAATTTGGCTGAAGATAAACAGAGTCAGCCCCTCACCCGCCTCTGCCTCTCTCCACCCCTGCAACTTGGTTTCTTGTCTGCCACGTGCAGAACACTCTTTCCTGTTACACCTATGTCCTCCCATATGGGAATCAATAACATTTTTAGGGAGAAAATACAGTTGTCATGGGGAAAAGAATCGAGTGAATTTGGAGGTCATTAGGCAAGTTAATCAAATTGCCCAGCCGTGCCATGCTACTTCTTGGAGCCATCTGGCCCTCCCCGATCAATGCCTGCCAGGTGGGAAGTGCCAGGTGGGGAGGAGTGGCTTCCCTGAGGTCAGAGCACGGAGGTGCCGGTGGGTAACAGGGCTGGCAGCCTCTAGGAGCCCTGGGAAAGCGTCATCCCAGGCAGGGTGGGGCGGCTGCGGTCTGGACCCCCGACCAGCTCTCAGACTCCTTTTTCCTGGAGCTACACGCACGCAAGAAAGAGGGACAAAGGGCTGCCACTGGCTGAACGACATCTACTCTTCCTCCTATGTTTCTTGGGCTCCCGCTCTGTGTCAGCCACCCTTCCAGGCAGCAGGCCGGCCAGACCAGGTCCCCGTCGTCACCGGCTGCTACTCCAGGCAGGGAGAGGCAGTCAACACAGAAGCAAGAACTTGCGCAACGAGTGCCTTCCTGAGCTCAGGGCTGCTGACTATGCCGTCCGCAAGTTCCCTGGTGGGCCTGACCCCACGTTTGTAGGGAAGCCAGCCTTGGTGAAGCCAACACTAGGCAGAGGGGAGAGACAGAAGAAACTGGGTACCTGGTATTGTCAAAATTGAGTCCAACTTTGAAGCCCACCCTCTCAGGACTTTCCAGTTTGTGAGCTAACAAAGACACTTTTTGTTTGAGGAAGCGTGAGTGAGGTTTCTGTTCCTTACAACTTCAAGATCTCTGACCAATACAATCCTTCAGTTCAGTGTTTCCACAGACAGGGGACCCAGCAGGTCTGTGACACCCAGACCAGTGCTGCCCATGGGTCCCGGCAGCCTGTGGGGACACCTGTAGAGACATAACCACAAGTGCCCCCAAGGCCTCCACCAGTGAGGGCACTCCCAGAGCCTCTCACCTTCCCAGGGACAGGTTCACACTTGTCCTTCTCACCACTCGCGATGGGGCCCTGGACTGACTCTGGCGCCTTGAGGAGGAGTCCACCACTGGGTGACAAGTGTCACCTGCTGCCCCACCCGGCTCCGCGGGGACCTGACTACAGCCTGAGCTCTCCGAGTGGCCTGGGGCACCACGGTCTGGGAGGACGTGAGGGTGGTGCCCTGGCTTGTACCCAGGTCCCGAAGGGCCCTGCTTGAGCCTGGAGTCCCACATGGTCCCTTTCAGCTTCTGGCCCTGACACCAGTCCTCGGGGTTGGAGGGGCGGTGGAGACGAGGGAGGGCACACCTCATAGGTCTCTCATAGTCCCCACAGGAAACAGGCACACACTCACCTGGGATTTTTTTCCAATTTTTTTGTATTCTGGTAAAATACACACATAAAATGTACCATCTTAACCATTTTTAAGGGTACCGTTCAGTAGTGTTAAGTATATTCACAATCTTGTGCAACCGTCACCACCATCCCTCTCTAGAACTCTATTCATCTTGTAAAACTGACACTCTGCACCTTCTAAACCATAACTCCCCATTCTCCCTCATCCCAGCTCCTGGCAACCACCGTTCTACTTTCTGTCTCTATGTATTTGACTACTCTAGAGACCTCATTTGAGTAGAATCATACAGTATGTTGGTTTTTTGTGACTGGCTTATTTCACTAAGCAGAATGTCTTCAAAGTTCATCCATATTGTAGTAGGTGTCAGAATTTCCTTCTCTTTTAAGGCTGCATAATATTCCATTGTATGGATATACACATTCTGTTTATCCATTCATCTGTCGATGGACACTTGGGTTGCTTCCGCATTTTAGCTGTTATGAATAATGCTGCTGAAAACACGAGTGTACTCGCCTGGGATATTTGAAGAGATGTTTGAATGAAGGGGCTGTTTACAGAGGTAGGGGCAGGATTGAGGAATCAACCAGGATTGGTGATATGCCCGGAGACTCCCAAGAGTGGAAAGTCATTACCACCTCTAGGCCTGATGGGCAAGAAAGGATGTTAGCAGAGCCCAGGGAGAGTTTAGGGTTGCCCAGCGGGAACTGTAGCTTCTAGAACCACAACAAAGCAGAGAGGGAGCAGGGCCATTGGTGATGGGGCAATGGTATCCCAACATCCCTCCTCCAGCTCTTTGATCTATTGGCGCCTTCCAGCAGAGCCTGGGTGTATTAATTATTGTCATGATAATACTGGTAACAAACAACCCCAGTATTCAGTGGCTTAAAGCAACAATCATTTAGTCTCATGCTCAAGGGTATGCGGATCAATGGGGAAACCCTGCTCCACAGATCTCCTATCTCATTCTGTGGCCCAGGCTGGAGGGGCCACGGCTGCCCAGGATGCGTCCTTGCCATGCCAATGCAGAAGCACAAGGAGCAGGTCCAACTGCACAAACACATTTCGAGGTCTCTGTGCCTCATGTCTTTTAGTCTCCCGTTGGCCAAGCCCACAGCCAGTGGGTGGGGAAGTGTACTCTGCCTGTCACCAGGCCGTGGCGAGGGTGTAGATGTGTATTTCCGCTGCAGGAGAGCAAAGAATCATGACCAATAAGTCAGTGCGCTCTGGCAGGTGGGGTAGTCTGCAGAGTCAGTCTCCGGAAGCCCAGGGACGGGTGGAGGTTGGAGGGGCAGGCACACTGAGAGTAGCCAGCAGGCCGATGCCCTCTGCAGCATCATCCTACCTCCTCTCCAGGTGAGTCTGCAGCGTCCTCCTTCCCTGCCCCCAGCGCACACACAGTCTCTGCAGATGAACTCTGCGCGAGATGCTCTCAACCACCCCTGGTCAGAGGCTGGGAAGGGTTAACTGCAGAAGTGCACCAAATCATAGTCAGAGAGAGACTTCTTCAAAGACTTGATAAATAAATCACTGCTCATGTTTAATTCAATGCGCCCGCTGTCTACAGAGAGCACAGGGAAGAAGCGATCTTTCAATTAAAACAGCTCCGAGGGGCTTCTCCCGCTCTCCTGGGGCCTGCCTGCCTCCCCCATGGCTGGAGGCCCCGGCAGGGAAGGCCGGCCAGTGTGATCCTGCCGCGCTCCGGGGACAGCTTAGAACAGAAGGCAGACTCCCCGTGCGGGTTATCCGGGGCCCCAGCCTCAGCCTGCTGGTCACTCTCCTCCTTAACCTCACCGTCCCAAATCGCCCCTGCCGGTCACTTTCTCTCAGAACCCAGTTTCTTTCCTCCCTAGCCCTTGTCATTACATGACGTTTTTGTAGGTTTTGCTTGCTTCTTTATTGCCTGCCTCCTCCGCTAGAATGTCATCTCCATGTGAGCAAACACTGGGCTCATTGGGTTCCCTGCCGAAGCCCCACCACCCAGAACAGCACTTAGCACATAGTTGGTGCTCAATAAATGCTGGTTTCTTTATTTTTGTGTGTTTTCTCTTCTAGGCTAAACACCCCCAGTTCCTCCAGTTTTGCACATGGGGCAGGAGGCTGGGCTCCCACTTGGCCTCATGTAGTTCTCTGAGCTTAGGTTTCTGAGGAGCAGCAAGAAGGCCAGAGGAGCATGGAGACCACGTTTACAAGGGCCTGCAACAGGCCAGTGCCACGCTGAGTGCTTTGCATGGCTGGGGGGAAGGACCATACTGTCCTCCCCAGAGCCCATTTTACAGATGAGCAAACCAAGGCACATTGAGATCAAGTCACTTTCCTGGTGGCACCTTTAGTAAGTGTGGTGCAGGCAGGATTGGAACTCAGGCCCAGTGCTTCTAGGCCAGTCACCCTGAGTCACTCTTCCAGAAAGTGAGAGCTTTTTGTAACCATGGGGTGCTGTGAAGTACGAGTTACCACTCAGGGGCCTGGGTTTCTGAAGTCCCACATGGCAAAAATCAGGCCCAGTGAGGAAAGAAAGACCAGCTCTTCTTGTGGGTTGAGATCACAATACGGTCCCAATCAATATTTTGGACTTGAAACCTGTTCCTTTGTCTTTGCTAAAAACATATTGTGTTCCCAGTACAGCACTCGCTTTTAGAGGCAGGTCCAGGTGCCAGCCTCAGCATACTTCAGGTGAGTTAATCCTCTCAGCAGTAGCAGGCAGTTGATGGCTTCATCTCCATTTTCCCTGCAAGAAAACCGAGGCCCCAAAGATTGAGTAACCCGATCAGCCCGCTAGGGAGTGTTGGAGCCGGGAATTGAACCCCTGACCCTCGAATCACACTATTTACAGTAATCCCACAGTGGTTATACCATTAGTTGTTATCATCAGCACTAACGTTTGATGAGCACTTACTGTGTGCTGGCCCGTGGGTTCAGCATTTATAGTTATTAACTCCTTTGATCCTAATCACAACTCAGGAGGCAAATACTATTTTCATCCCCATTTTAAAGATGAGGAAAGCAAGGCCCAGGTGGCTAAGGCACTGTTTTAAAATGTAGGTTTTATTATTATTCAGGTGTGGTGAGGCCAACAGATCAGATTGAAAAGATAGTTGGTTACTCGCGAGGAGGGGCCGCCAACCATGCAGGGCCACACAGGGAGCACCAGGGCCGGTCAGGAGGCAGAGGGAGTGAGGGGAAACATGGGCCAGAGCCTTTATTGTGGTTTCCACAGGAAGGCAGTTGTAGGATCAGTTAGTTTGGATAATTTCAGTGGGTTCTGTGGGTTCTGGGGCAGAAGGTCTGTCCCTAGATGTCTGGGGCCTGGCCCTGGGTGATGAGGGCAGGGGGACAGTGGCCCAGACTGTGAGAGCCCCATGGAGGAGGGGGATGGGGTGTGGGCTTGGGGTTGGCTGGCTTGCATATGCAAGATACACTTGCAGCGAGTCCTTTGCTCTCTCTAGGAATGGGCTAGCCCTGGGACCAGCAGTCTCTCCAGGGCCAGCCAGGCTCCAGACGTGAAAACATCGGCCACGCATGGTTAATACTGGAACTTACCCAGATCACGCAGAACAGGACTTGAGACATAGATCAGCTCTTATCAGAGCCCTTGCTCTTGGCCACTCTACAACGAGGTTTCCTCTCTGCAGCAGCACACTTCCTCATGCAACATGGGGAGAACCCATGGGGAAGTTACCGTGAACACCGACATCCGAACAGAGATGAGGCCAGGACGAAGGCTGCAGGTGGGACCAGGCAGGAGCCGGGAAGACTGTGTGGGACTTTCTTCAGCCAGCTGAAGAGTCCCCGAGAGGGCGGTTATGAGCTGGCACCCCTGTTGATTATATCGTCATTTCAATTTGGGAGAAAACCAGCAACACCTGACAGAAACTCGAATCCCTCCTTCCCCATCACAGAGAGCCGAAATTGGATCCAACGGCCACCACTGCGTGGCTGGGCCACATCCTGCCTGTGTTCTGACGTGCAGTGTCTCCTCCGTGCATCCCGTTGTGTGGGAAAGGCAGCTGGAAGGGGAAGCACGGCCTGGACTGAAATAGCAACATCTGTTGGAGCCTCCCAGGAGAAAAATTCTCCTTTTGTTGCATATTAAGTCATTAAAACACAAAAAAGAAGAAGGGACATTAATTTCCCCACCGTATGCAGACCATAATTTAACGCAGAGATACCAAGGGAAGCGGGCCGTGCCATCAGCTGGCGGGCTGCAGGAGGAGTGGCAGGCAGAGGGGCTTAGCCGTACGCCGGAGCCAATCTGTGCCCTGCAGGGAGGGTCTCAGGAACCTGGGCTGGGACTGCTCACTCCCGTATTCTGGGTTTCTCTCTGCTTCCGGGACTAAGCCTGGGTTAGAGCCCTGGACCGCACTGGGGTCTCAGACTCAGGCCTAAGTCATTGTCCCAGACCCTTGCCCAGATCCTTTTGGAGGCCACGGTCATTTCCCTGAACCTGTTGCCAAGCCCCTGGGGATTCCTGTACCAGCTATCCAGCCTCATGCTGGCCAACACCTGCTGGACCTCCGTTCATCATCTGCTGGAAGGAGAATGGGCTTTGGGTCCAGCTGTCCTGGGTTTGAAAACCTGCTCCAACCACCTTAATGGCCATGTGACTTTGGTCAAGAGATTTGGTGTCTCTGGGCCTCAGTGTCCTCGTCTGTAAAATGGAGGAAGGAACGTGTAACAGCCGGTGTTGTGAGGTCTACAGCCAGAGCTGGCACCTGTACGCGCCGGGCACGTCCATCACCGGGGAGCAGGGTGGAGGCGACACCTAGTACCTCACCTTCTGCCCAATAATTGATGATGCTCATTCTTCCCGGTCCTTAGAGCTCAGCTGGGATCACGGTGGGAAAAGCGTGCTGCAGCATCGTCCAAGCTGGCTCGGGAAGGAGAGTGTTACCCTGTCCTGTGGCCCCTCACTGAGGTCTTTTTGACCCCCTCCCTCTAACACCTGCCAATGGCACCACGAAGCCTCCACATTCTGCACGGCGATGACGCTGCAAACCCAGGAGAGCCGCTGCCTCTATTTCCCCACGAGGGATCAAATCACCCATGGGCTCTTGCCTCTGTCTCCTGCCTTCCCCAGCCTCCTTGGCCCAGACAGAGCATCCCTCCCGCTCCATCTCCCAGGCAAGGAGGCTCCGTCTCTGCCTGAGCTGGACAAATGCCCCCTGGGTTTGGATGCCCAGCAGAGCTTCCCCAGGCAGCGCCATCGCCTCTTTGCATCTTGTGCCTCAGCCCTGCCACAGCCACTGCCTTTTGTGTGTGTGGGAGGACCCTCCTGGGCAGATCAGAACCAACGTCTTCCTCCTGGATGCCCTTGACTGTCCCTCTTAGTAGCAGACGGTCATTTTTTCCACCTTAGGAAAAAAAGACTACTAAAGTATCATCCTTAATTGTAGCAACCACCCCAGCCAGGATCATGGATCTTATCACCAGTTCATTGAGTAGTTTCCCCAGAGGAGTGTATTAGTCAGGCTACACCAGGCTCTGCAGCAGTAATAAATAACTCCCAAATCTCGTGGCTTTAACCCAGTTGACGTTTATTTCTTGTTCACGTAAATTCCACTGCTGGTCCAGGTGACCATCCAGGCAGCTGTCCTCCATGTGTTGTCCCAAAAACGCAAGATGCTTCCATCTTGTGTCACCTCCCCATCAATGTGATCTTCTCAGGGAAGAGAGGTCTGGGGAAAATCCCACACTGGCTTTCAAATGCTACCACACAGACGGTCACGTGACCCTTCTGTTCACATTTCATTGGCCAACACAAATGACACGTCGTGCCTAACTTCAAGGGGGCAGGAAAGTGCAATCCTGCCCTGGTCCAGAAGAAGAAGAGATTGGAGACTGGGAACGGTGGTGATGTCCCCACAGCCAGAAATAATAGTAACAAACCCCTCACAAGGCTTCTGTGACCCAGCTGCTGTATAGAGCACTTCACACGTGTTAACTCATTTAATCCTCACAGCAATCTTGTAAAACAGGCATTAGTTTCATCCCCATTTTACAGATGAGGAAACTGAGGTTCAGAGAAGTGAAGTGACCTGCCTGAGGCCTGCACAGCCAGCCGGGTGGTGCCCCCTTTGGATGAACTGCACTGATGGGGACAGAGGAGCCGACCCCAGGCTTCTTGGGCTCCCCTGGAGCTGGGGCTGGACTGCAGCATTGTCTTCATGAGTCTTATGGACAGAATTGTGTCCCCCAAGTTCCTATGTTGAAGCCCTAACCCCCGGGTGTGGCTGCATTGGGAGAACAGGGCCTTTAAGGAGGTGATTAAGGTTAAATGAGGTCATAACGGGGGGACCCTGATCCAACAGGACTGGTGTCCTCATACGAAGAGGAAGCGACACCAGAACTCTCTCTCTCTCCCCGCGTGCGCACAGAAGAAAGACCACGTGAGGACACAGAGAGAAGGCAGCCACCTACAGCCAGGAAGACAGGTCCCCCCAGAAGCCAACTCTGCCAACACCTTGATCTCGAACTTCCCACCTGCAGAACTGTGAGACAATAAATGTCTGCTGTTTAGGCCACCCAGTCTGCGGTGTTCTGTTGTGACAGCCCAGACAGACTAAGACACTGAGTAATCTGCCAGATTTGCGGCATGTTTGCCGGTCTCAGGTATGGCGGAGAACATGGCACTGCTGCATTCCCCCAAAGTGGGGGAGGGACAGGGATGAGACAGAGAGGGCGTAAATGGAGATCAGCGCAAGATGTGTGGGCTGACTGGGCTTCTGCTTGGAACGAGCCCAACTCTCCTGGGGGAAGCAGCTCCTCTGCAGAGACCTCAAAACCTTTGACCCCAGTAACGATGTCATTGGCCCACTGAGGAAATGGAAGTTTGCATCCCTAAAATTCTCTGGACACTCCGGTGGTGTTTTGTGGGTCAGAACCTTGGCTTTTGACAAATTGCAGTTCATTCTAATGCTGTTTCCCAGGGCCCAGCCCAAAAGCCCCCTTAATGGGCAGCCTCAAAACTGGGTAGCACCATGGGCTTTGGCAGCTAGGTATCAGATATGACTTTGTTTGCTTGCAAACCCAATAAATGGTATGTTAAATAAGTTAGTTTATTTGCCTCATGAAACAAGGATCCTGAAGAAGGCAATCCACTGATGTCATCAAAAACTCAGATTACTACTACTTCCTACTCCTCCACCCTTGGCATGTGGATTTGACCTCATAATCACAAGATGGCTGCTGTGCCTCCAGGTATCATATCTGCATTCCAGACAGAATAAAGGGATAAATTTTAATGGCTGACTCTTCTCCAAGAACCTCTGCCTGATCCTTTTTGCTTACATCTTGATGGCCAAAACTGGTCACTTGGCCACTTCTAGCTGCAAGGAAGTCTGGTAAGATGAATACTTTAGCTTTCCATCCTCTTTAGATGAGAAAGGCAAAGGAAAGGGGGTTGGGAATGGCTTTGGGCCTCCAATGCTTGCTGTCTGCCAGAGACAGGCAGATCTGGCAACATCATCTAGAATATGACCTTGCACAAAGTATTTATTTGAACTTCTGTTTATTCTTTTGGAAAATGAGGACAAAAACAGCACCTCCCTCCCAGGCTTGCAGTGCCTGGAATACGGTAAGTATTTAATACATGGTAAATATCATCATCATTATTATAACGGGAAAACAATATTTACATAAAACGCAGGCAGCAGGCCCAGTTAATGTATTTATGGAAAACTACTGAACTATCCCAAATTACACAAAATATATTCCAAAAATCCCTGCAGAGGTAACTTAGAGTTTTACTTGAAAAGGCCTGAGGCCGAGGAGGGTGGAAACTGCTAACCTGTCTTCTTTCGGAGCCTGTTAGGGAGCAGGCAGAGATCGAGGGGTGTGGCTAGCGGGCTCCCAGGGCCACAGGTAGGAGTCTGCCTGGCCCATGTGGGTCTCGAGGAGGGACAAGTGGGGCTGGGAGAGTCCCAGAGCTGGAATAACCCAGATGCATGCCGGCCCACCTTTCTCCCCGGTGGCGCTGGGACCCTCCCCGCCCCCACCCCCAACTTACTGTGACGCTTGTTATTGTTGTTGTTGTTTTATTGATGCTTTAATAGTTTAGAACATTGTGAAATTCTGGGCTGTACATTTTTGTTTGTCTATCACCATATATGTGTCTCCCTTCACCCTTTGTGCCCACCTCCCACCCCCATCGCCCCTGGTAACCACAATACAGTTTTCTCTGTCCATGTGTTGGTTTATATTCTACATATGAGTGAGATCAGACAGTGTTTGTCTTTCTCTTTCTGGCTTATTTCACTTAACATAATACCCTCCAGGCCCATCCATGTTGTTGCAAATGGGACGATTTTGTCTTTTTTATGGCTGAGTAGTATTCCATAGTGTATATATACCACATCTTCTTGATCCAATCATCTGTCGAGGGACGATTGGGTTGCTTCCGCTTCTTGGCTATAGTGAATAATGCTGCAACGAACATAGGGGTGCATAAGCCTCTTTGGATTGTTGATTTCAGGTTCGTTGGTAGATTCCCAGTAGCAGGATAGCTGGATCATAGGGTATTTCTATTTTTAATTCTTTGGGGAATCTCCATACGGTTTTCCATAGAGGCTGCACCACTTTGCATTCCCACCAGCTGTGTATGAGGGTTCCTGTTTCTCCACATCCTCTCCAACACTTGTTGTTTTTGTCTTGGTGATTATAGCCATTCTAACGGGCGTGAGGTGGTATCTTAGTGTAGTTTTGATTTGCATTTCCCTGATGATTGGTGATATTGAACATCTTTTCATGTGCCTATTGGCCATCTGCATATCTTCTTTGGAGAAGTGTCTGTTCATTTCCTCTGCCCATTTTTTGATAGGGTTGTTTGTTTTTTTGTTGTTCAGTTGTGTGAGTTCTTTATATATTATGGAGATCAACCCCTTGTCAGATGTATGCTTTACAAATATTCTCTCCCAGCTGGTGGGTTGTCTGTTCATCTTGATTCTGGTTTCGTTTGTCTTGTAGAAGCTCTTTAATCTGATAAAGTCCCACTTGCTTATTTTTTCTTTAGTTTCCCTAGTCTGGGTAGGCATGTCATCCGAAAAGATTCCTTTATGACCAATGTCAAATAGTGTGTTGCCTATATTTTCTTCTATGAGTTTTATAGTTTCAGGTCTCACCTTCAGGTCTTTGATCCATTTTGAGTTAATTTTTGTGAATGGCGATAGCAGATGGTCCACTTCCATTCTTATGCATGTGGCTGTCCAGTTTTCCCAACACCATTTATTGAAGAGACTTTCCTTTCTCCATTGTATGTTCTTAGCTCCTCTGTCGAAAATTAGCTGTCCGTATATGTGTGGTTTTATTTCTGGGCTTTGAATTCTGTTCCATTGATCTGTGTGTCTGTTTTTGTAGCAGTACCATGCTGTTTTGATTACTATTGCTTTGTAGTATGTTTTGAAGTCAGGGATTGTGATGCCTCCAGCTTTGTTCTTTTTTCTTAGGATTGCTTTAGCTATTCGGGGTCTTTTGTTGCCCCATATGAATTTTAGTATTCTTTTTTCTATTTCCGTGAAGAATGTCATTGGGATTCTGATTGGGATTGCGTTGAATCTGTAGATTGCTTTAGGTAATACAGACATTTTAACTATGTTTATTCTTCCAATGCATGTGCATGGGATGTGACGCTTTTTTTTTTTTTTTAAACAAAAAGAGGAAAAATGCAAAGATAGCTGGGGCTGCTGGTCCTGCCAGTGGAAGCATCTCATTTCTGCTCCAAGTTCATGTGCAGGGGCTGAGAGCTGGGTGCAGCCACTGAACTGGCTTCACTTGGGAGCTGGGGGCTCTGGCCGGGACTGCCCGGCTCCTGGCAGCCTGCGCTGCTGAGAAGCAGGTAGTAAGAGGCAGACAGGATTCCCGCTGAGGAAAGGTCGGGCCCCTGCTTGTCTGGCCCAGGGGCCTCAAAGAGCCCCCAAGGGGCCAAGAGTGGGCATGTGGACGAGACCGACCATTGGGGCCCCCAGGCCATTCTGGCTGGGGCTGCTCTCCAGGTAGTCCCGGGTCCTGGGGGAGAAATGCAGACACGTCCCGGGGTCCTGTGCACACACAGCCCCTGTGGGCCAAGTGGGGAAGTGGGAGGTGTGGGATTCACGCTGGGTGGAGATGCCAGGCCCCTCTCCAGGAGATGCTGCTGAGCTGGCCCGACGCTCGGTCCGTCTCGGTCTGCTTTCTGTCTTTTGTCCTGCCTCCTCTCAGTGCTCCTTCATGGGAAGAACTACGAGGGACTGGACAGAACATCCTGCCCTGGGTGGTCATTCACCCATATTGAGCATACACTGAGACCGAATGTATACAATGCCTGGGGCCAGGCAGGGCCGCTGCCAAGCGCTGGAGACTGCCAAGTGTCTGTATGCAATTCTCAATTTTCATCTAAAATCTGCTGATTTTCACCTCTGGCACACTTTTCCTAGATATGACTTGGAGTCAGTCATTTGGAGAGAGACACAAAGGAAAAATTAAATTAGAAGTACTAGAGTCCTAATGACAAGTCCAAATACACCAAGCAGCTGGCTGTCATGCGGAATCAGCTTCCCCACGTGGGCTTGGATTTGGGGAGAAAATCAGAGGGCACATGTCCTCCTTCTGAGGCCTGCGGGCTAAGCTGCACCCAGAAATAGCTGTCTGTCAGCCCATCCCTCCCCCTATCAGCCCCCGCCTGCTCCCAGAGCCTGCCCTATAACCAGATTTGATTCATTTATTTGACCTTCTCGTGAACCTCCAAGGTCATCCCTGCCTCAGGGCCTTTGCACCTGCTTTTCCTTCAGCCAAGGAGCTGGTTCTCCCTTCCAGATCTTTGGGAGTCTCATTCTCAACCCCCGGGTGTCAGCTCAAATGTCCTGTCCTAATACAGAGTGTCAGCCAGTCCCCCTTCATCCTCTATGCCCTTTCTCCTGTTTTTATTCCTTACCACACTTATCGTGTAATAGTCTCACTCTCAGTTGTTCACTTGTTCTTTATCCTTCTCCCTCCGCCAGGGGGTAGGTGCTGTGACCTCAGTCCCTAGAAGAGAACATGGCACACAGTAGGTGCTCAGTAAATATTATTGGGCAAATGAAAGAACTCTATTTTACAGATGACGTAACTGAGACCCAGAGGCTCACAGACTTGCCCAAGTCCACAAAACGGATCAGCACCAGGATTCAAATCCGTGTCTTCTGTCTCCACGTCTTGCGCTCCTTCCATCTAGACTCGCCCTCTCTTGGGATTGCTCCTGGTCTCTCCTTTCCATCACAACGCACCTCTCCTGGGTCCTGCTCCCTTGAGGACTGCGGTGACCTTGAGGTCACTGCTGCGGCTGCCAAGTACCCCACCTCCCCTGGAGTACAGTTTGGTGTGGCGTCCGGGCCCTGGTTAGGGGGGTGCCGCCTGGCTGCTGAGCCCACTCTACCCCTTACAGCTGCTTGACCTTGTACATAAGCCACTTACGTTCCCATGTCTTGGTTTCCCCTTCTGTAAACTGGGGATGATAGTAATATTGCTTATCTTAGAGTGTATGTGAACATCAAATGAGATCACACACATAGAGCCTCGGAACGGAGCCGACACAGAGTAGCAACATACAAACGTTGCTGTCGTGTCAGGATGGCCTGGCCTTCTAGCCCCCTTGGGTGGCGCCTGAGGCCTCGTGGCATCTCCCACCCCTCCGCACCACTGCTCTCCTCAGCCGGCCACAGCCCCTGCCAGAGTCCTTGAAATCAACCAATCGATGAGTCATGTCCCCTGGTGGGAATGCCTTCTTCCCTTGGAAAACTCCTCTCCATGGCCGCCTCCCCTGAGAAGCCTTCCTGGATTCCCAGGCAGAGACGCCTGCTCCCTCTGAATCCCAGCACCACGCTGAGATCACACTGGAGCAATCCCGTCGAGAGGCCAGGTGCCAGGGAACCGACTCACAGCCGCTTGGACCCATCTTAGAAGCAAATACTCTGGCCCCAGTCAAGCCTTCCAGCTGATACTTAACTGCATCTTTGTGAGAGACCTGAAGCCAGAACCACCCATCGATGTTGCTCTTGAATTCTCGAACCACAGCAAGCAAGATCCTAAGTGTCTTTGTTTTAAGCTGCTAAGTGTTGGGATAATATTTTTTTTTTTTTTTTTTGCTGAGGAAGATTGGCCCTGGGCTAACATCTGTGCCCATCTTCCTCTATTTTGTATATGGGACGTCTGTTACAGCATGGCCTGATGGGTGATGTATAGGTCTGCACCCAGGACCCAAACCCATGAACCCTGAGCTGCCAAAGCGGAGTGCACAAACTTAACCACTACGCCACCAGGCCGGCCCAGGATAATTTTTTTATGAAGCAATACATAACTAATCCCGTGTATAAGTAACCCACCAGATGGCACTGGCTCGGATGGGGTCACTGTGAAGCGGGTGTTCCACACTGGGTCCCAGGGGCCACCCATGGGATTAATCCCCATATCTCGCTTCCCCAACCCATCACTTTCCTCTCTCAAATAAACCACTTGTTTTGAAATTGTTGACTCCGAGTTGGCTTCTGGAGGCCCTAACCCAAGACACAGGCGAATATCAGAGGATCCATCACATGGCCTTGCCTCCTGGGGAGTGTCACTGACCTGGCTGTGGCCTCTGCACAGGGGACATCTGGGCATAGCTCGTCCAGCCCCAGGGAGCCTGAGTCCTGGGCCCGGCTTCTCCTACAGGTCTCGCACCTCCCAGGAAACTTACCTCCTCTTGGGGCCCCAGGCGGAAAAATGCCTCCTGAATCCCAGCTGAGGCGTCAGCACTCAAGGCCTGGGGACCCCAAGGGCATCCCGGACCACTTCCCTCTTCGCTCTTGCTCATGGCCCACTCCTCCAATCTGAGGCCACCTGGCTGCTCCCAGGCGGAGGCCGCCAGTTTCCAGCAGGGCTTCTGGAATCCGCCCTCCCCTACTCGCAGCTGGCCCAAATAAAACCTCCCTACTGTGGATTAATTTTCAAATGTATGTAGATGCTGTGATAAATAACTTTCAAATTCCTTTAAAAATGCCCCTGAATTAATGCACAGTCACTCTTCGACCTCTACTGGTGTCTCAACCCGCAGACACTCAGCGCCCACCACCACACTTGGCTGCGTGGATTTTTTTCACATTACAAGGGGGCCCTCCGCTGAACAAGGTTGGGAGCCCCTGATGCAACACAGGCCATCGACCCGGGGCAGCAATGTGGTGACGACAGTGGGACGTGCCGGGTCAGGAAGGGAATTGGGAGGCGAGAGGGTATTCTCAGTCTAGGCCCTCTGACAAGTGATGCTCGGGTTCCCCAGAAGAGCTGAGACTACAAATGGGGATCTTCCTGTCAGACCTGAGGCCTGATTTTTGTTCTGAAAAGCAGAAAGATGTGGTGGTACCCGCATTGGCTGTCCCTGGTGTCAGGACAACCCCTGGGCCTTGGCTTTGACCTTTCTGCTCTTGATTTGGGGAGCTGCCAGCGGTTGCCATATACAATTACACAGGTTGTAGACACATGGTCCTAGAGGGCTCCATGCACCTGGAGGGTTTCTTCAGAACATACCTGCCTTCCTGCTATTTTCATGTTTGTTCACTTGCTTGTTGTCTGTCTTCCCCATAGCCCTGAGCCCCATGATTGCAGAGACCTAATCCCCCTGTGTCCAGCACCTCGCTGAGGCTGGGCCATCAACACTGCTGCCAGAACGATTGCGGGAACCACCCGTGTGGTCTAAATTCTCTCGAAGCCACAGCAAAATGAAACAGAGGAGATAAACTTTAATAATATATTTTACGTAACCCAATATATTCAAAATGTTTACCATCTCAACACATTATTAACATAAGAGTTATTAAAGAAATATTTTACATTTTAGGTACTAAATCTTGGAAATCCAGGATATATTTAACAGCATAAATTTAACAGCCTATTAACATATGCTGCATATCTCAATTCTGACCCTAAATTCCCATCAGAAATACTTGATCTGTACTTAGACATCATAAAACTTGCAGTTGAAAAAGCAGATCCAAACGCCCAAGTTGGGGGACTGCCCCGTGGCCCCGTGGTTAGGTTTGGCGCGCTCCACTTACGCAGCCCAGGTTTGGTTCCTAGGCGTGGACCTACACCACTCATTAAGGGCCATGCTGTGGAGGGGACCCCACACAAAACAGAGGAAGATTGGCACAGATGTTAGCTCAGGGCACATCTTCCTCAGTGCAAAAAAGAAAATAAAATAAACAAATGTCCAAGTTCCAAACATCCTCAAGAGTTTTCCAATAACTGTCAGGTACCTACTCTAAAATGTAAATGAATTGAAAACAAATGAAATTTAAAAGTGAAAAGTTGAACTCCTCGGTCACACTAGCCACATTTCAAGCACCCAGTAGCCACACGTGGCCAGTGGCCATTGTACTGAACGGTGCAGACAGAGAACATTCCAGAGGGCCGGGAAGTTCTGCTGGACAGAACAAATCCAGTCCTTCACGTTCTTTCTTATTCATGATTAAGTAAGACCCCTCTGGACACTGATTCAGACCCTCAGCTCACCTCTGAGGGGTTTGGGGCCAGGCCACACGCTCCATGTGGCCCCAAACGCCCCCACTGACAAGTGTAAGACTTTTACAAAACCCAAACAAAACTCTGCAAACAACATGGGCCGGAAAACTCAGACCCTTCCCAGCTCAGAAAGAGAAGGCAGATGGATTCCATATTCCCTCCAGGCCCATGTTTTCCAGATGGAAACTCAAAATCTAAAAATTTCAACAAGCGTTTCAGAGACAAATGCTTCCAAGAACACGTGGAAAAGCCAAGTCTGAGACATTTCTAAGCATTTCTCCGGTGGGCCCACCTGGTTCCCTCTCCGTGACACCTGAGTGTGGCTGGTGGGTTGCTGGTGCATTAAGCCGGTGACAGACCAGATTTTGTGGCGGCTGCAGGCTGCTGTTTTAATTCATTTATGGCTATCCCAAGGCCTTGGTCTGCTCGTGTGGATCTCCTCTCAGCCCCAAACAGATAAATAATTCATCCCCAAAGTGGCACATTTGCTGGTATTGCTTAGATTAAAATCCCTAAAATATGTATTTAATTCGGATTTGGTGAGGCCATTATGGGCCTCAGATAGCACTGGAATTCAAATAAAATCTGGAGTTCTTACGAGACAACCGACTACACAACCGGACATTCTCTGACGCCCGACCCTTCTCCCCTGGTCTCTCCTAATGACTGGTCTGGAGGCAACAAGTGGCAGGATTTTTATGGCTAAGGCTGGTCTCTGGCCAGGTCCGCCTAATTACCGGGTCGGACTGCATGGAGCGCCTGCTTCCCAGGCCTGCAGCGCTGTGGAAATGTGCTATGTAATATTTATGGTTCCTGTAAAACTCACAGAATAATTTGTGGTGCTTGGCATTTGATGGTGTTTTTCAACAGAGGCGCCCAGCCTTGGCAGACACGCCCCCTCCCCGCCGCCCCCCCCACCCCCACCCCCCCTCAGGCCCCCCTGCCCAAAGACCATCCCCTCGCTGGAGGAGTGGGGCGGGGCTCTCCCGCTGGCACCCAGCCTGGGAATTTGGGTCAGTGGTGGGATTAAAACCCCATTTAAAGATGCTCGGAAAGGTATTAGTCAATCACGCATTCATTCAGAATCCTCACAGCTGTCCTGTGTTGACCTTTATCACGTGTCTGGCGGAAGCTAGAAGAAACCAAGGGAGGGGAGGAGCAGTGAAGACAGTAAAGATGGAGGGGAGAAGGGGACCCCAGGAGAGCCAGAGTTCTGCTTACCTTCCCCTCTCTCCTCCCCTCCCTCCTTCTCTTCCTCTCTTCCTCCCTCCCTCCCTCCCTTCCTTCCTGTAACACTTAATAAGCACGTCCTATGTGCCGGGCACTAATGAAGACACCAAATAACGCCACCAACAAAGGCACGTGGCTGCCCGCAGGAGACACATGTCTAGAGAGGGGAGGAGTCCTCCTCAGGAGTCACGTGGACGTGTAAATTCACAACTGTGCTTAGTGCTACGGAAGAGCCCTCCAGTTCTCCTCCCTTCCTAGAACATCTCGAAGGCCAGGGAAACACAAGTTGTGATCCCACTGGCCTAAGGCCCACAGGGGTGCCGAGTAGGGACTTGGGACTCCTGGCATTCTGGCACCGCGATTCCACACATGTATAAATAGCCAGGTCCTTCGTTCATTCCATCAACTGACAAGCATGCGCTGACGCAGGTCCTGAGCTGGGTACTGGGGACGTGCTAACAGGGAACTCCAACTGGGGAAGAAGATGGCGATGCAGGAGGTGCGCTGTGGAGGGGCGAGGCCTCATGCCTGGGGAGACGGCAGCTGGGGGATGGGGGCTAGTAGCTGTGGGAAGAAATGAAGGCCACTCAAATGGGGACCAGCCTAGGCTATTTATTCAGAGCCTCCTAGAGCACATCAGCCACTGTTATTTGTGTTTGGCAGAGACCCAAAGGCAGGCGGTGGGTGGGGAAGCTTTACCGTGGACAAAAGGGAAGGGGCAGGGGTGCCCTGATCAGGGGTGTCAGCCTGGGGGAGCCACAGGTGGGCTCACTAGAAGGGGCATCCTGTGTGATTAGTCTGGGGAGCCTATGTGGCTTACTCTGGTTGGTCCTAAATTGGAAGCAGAGACAAAAATTAGGGAAGCTGCCGGTTCTTGAGAAGGTCCTGGCCATCGGGGGCTGGGTCCTGCGGGTTGTGGGTCAGAGTTGTATTTTCATACACGGTCTGCCAGTGTCGCTTGTGTTTCAGTCTCTCATCCCTGAATACTCTGTTCCATCCTTAGAATGAGCTCTTCTCTCCATATACTCAGCCTCTCATCAGGAAAGCGTCACAGACGTGGACACATGAGCCAGGTCTGGAAAGAAGAGGAGAGATGAGCTGTTTCTGGGAAAAAGCAGAGAAAGCAGCTTCAGGAAGGAACACAGGAGCCACGGAATCACGAACACTTGGGGGGGTGGGAAACTGAAGGGCTTTGTGCTGACAGAAGGGTGGAGATGGGACGAGGACAGAGAGAGAGCAAGCAACAGGTCACCAGGAGCCTTATACATACAGGGGAAGGGGTCTGGACGTTACCTGGGAGCAATAGGGGGGCACCGAAGGGTTTTAAGCAAGGGCAGGCCACGTTCTGAAGTGAGCGCTAGAAGGATGGGTGGGACGGCCTGGGGACAGTGCACTGTGGGGGCCCCAAGAGGAGGTGGGAAGGCCTGTGACTCACTTGTCCCGCCAAGAGACCAGGAGCCTGAGCCATAAAAGGGACAGTCAGCGGAGACAGGATGGACAGCAAACCATTCCCCCGGGGGATCCCAGGTGTCAGGGTGACATGGAGATGCTCCTGGGTGTCCCCGGGGGCAGTTCTCGAGGTGCATGGGGCCATACTCTCCAGGCCTCCAACGTGCCCTGGCCGATGTGTACAACACTTGTCAGATTTAGTGGACACTGAACTCACAGAACTCATTTGGCTGAAGGCACAGGGCAGGTTTGAACCAGAACACAGGCTGGGACGCCTCTTAATTGAAATGTTACAATGTAGCACCCTGTTAGCTTGCACAAATGACCAAGAAGGCCGGGCCAATCACTGAGCATCTCCAATTTGGTATTGTGCAAATGCATGAATGAATGAGTGAGTGAGTGAATGAATGATATAGCAAAGCTCCTTCATCCAACCAGTGTGCTTCCTTGCAAAACGAGAGGTCAGCTTCCTCAGCGACTAGGCTGTAATTTAAGTTCCTAATGAACCCTTGAGCGTGTTTCATAATTAGGGAGCCCTCTGGCAGGCAGATCAACGGGCCGATCGCCACTTAGAGAACAAACCAGTTCTCTGCTGAGTTGAGCTGAGATGGTGATTTACCAAAGTGAAAACTAATGAGATTCCACAGTCGCCAGTTTTATATGCAGCCATATAACACGAGAGTAATTATACGTGTGCATCCATAAATTGGACGCGAAGCTGAAAAGCACGCTTTCGGTACCAATTGCAAAAGGACAGCAAAGCCATAAAAGTTACACAGTGCCCGGCACATGCATGTGAAAGCCACCAGGGTAGGGGTCTGTTTCCGTGATCTGGGGTCTCCTTTGTGACTCCCCAGTCTTACCCTTCCTCCTTCAAGTCAGGCAGTGCCCCAGGCTTGTCGGTCTCCTCAATCTCAACTGCAGATGTCAGTGGAAGCTCCGTGCTGGCTGGGAGCATCTCTTGTACTTTTTGTGGCTTCAAGCCGTGTTGTTGGTTAATCACAGAGCTTAGAATGTGATCAGACAAGATCTCACTTTAGCCTTCCTAAGCTTGCAATTTTGCAGAAGGCCCACGAAATGACATTCATTACATTAATTGTGAAACCCTTTAACCGCTAGTTCTATCTGCAAACAGAGCCTGACAGGGAGGAGTTGGCAGTAAGCCTCCTCCATCCTCTGAGCCATTTCTTCATCTGTAAATGAGTGGTCTGGTCCAGGCTCCCTCCTTTTAAGACCCCCTAAAATTCTAAAACCCTCATTTGCCCTAGGACGTGACTTCTGTGGCTATCTGAGGCCCATGTTGTATGAACTACTCTGGAATTTAGCAAAATGGCTTGAGAAACAGACAAGCAGGACATTTTGGCCACTCGGTGTTCAGATGACTCTGGGAGAGACACTCTGTTATTCATTTGTCATATCAGCTTGATTCAGCCTGGCACTTGAGTAGGGTCTTGGAAACACTGGAGAGAGAGTCTGTTTTGGGGATGAGATGGGTCATTTGGAGCAGCCTTCGTGCAAATTTCCCAGTGCCTCTGTAGCCGATCTTGCAGAAGCAAGACCCCACTGTGTCAGCTGTCTCTGGGGAGGCTGGGGGAGGGAACCAGGCTGGGGAAGGTCTCTGAGGCCTTCCAGGAGGAGACAGGCTGGTGGTCACCTCACCGGCTGGGGGAGATTTGGTTGGACAAATAGAAAGAGACAAGGCATTCTGGGAAAGAAAAGCAGCGTGAGCAAAGGCTTATGGGTGGAAAGGCCCAAAAACATTCTGGCCAGTGTGTCCAGCTGGAGCACAGCGTTCTCTTAAAGAAACAAGTCACAGCCGGACACTCGTGGGACCACTTCTGGGCCCAGACCTCCCTTAAGGAAAGTGAGGGAAGGGAAGAAAGTCTCCAGGGACCAACTCAGGATGCTGGGCCTGGTCGGCCTGGAAGGGACACCTTCCTAGGTATCCTCCCCTGGGAGGCTAATCTATGGCAGAGATGGGCTCTGGAGAGGAGCTGCTCTCCTGGTCCTCGGGGGCCTGCACCCCTCTCCCACAGGGGGGATCCACTTGTCCCAGCAAATTAATCCACTTCTGACTTTGGGTCTGTTTATCCCAACTCATCCTGGGATATTGCTCCAAGCAGTGTGTGAAGAGTAAATTGGTGCAACCATCTTAGAAAACCGCCAGCATCTGCTAAAGTCTAGCAGGCCCACGGCCCAGCAATTCCGCTTGACAGACACGAGGGAGTGTGTGTGCTGCTAGAGGCTGGTGCACCAACGTCCACAGCAGCTTTCCCATAAATGGCTCCAAACTGGAACGAACTCGAATGCCTGTCAACAGCAGAATGGATGACACACTGTGGTACGTTCCTACAACTGGAAAACTCTTGAGCAATAACACCATACAAAGTACTGAGAGACAACAGCCTGGAGGAATCTCAGAGGCAAGGTGCTGAGCCAAAGAAGCCAGACACCAGGCGTCCACACCATGTGATGATTATTTAAAGTTCAATCATAGGCAAACTATTCTATGGCGATAGAAGACAGTGGGTATTGACTGGGGACGGGGCTCGTAGGGCCTTCTAGAGGCTGGAAATGCTCTGTGTTTTCATCTGGGTAATGGTTACCTGCATATATGTGCGAAAATTCATTGAGCTGTTCCCTTAAAGTTTGTGAGCTTCACTGTAGGTAAGTTCTGTTGTTAGTGCTGTCGAGTTGATTCCGACTCCTAGTGACCCTGTGTGCAGCAGAGCAGAACCCTGCCCGGTCTTTTTGTGCCATCCTCTCCCCTTTCAGTGCTTTATCAGACAATGCTCTGCTGCTACTCATAGGGTTTTCATGGGCAATTTTTTCAGAAGTGTGTGGCCAGGTCCTTCTTCCTAGTCTGTCTTATTCTAGAAGCTCCACTGAAACCTGTCCACCATGGGTGACCCTGCTGGTATTTGAAATTCAGGTGGCATGGCTTTCAGCATCACAGCAACATGCAGCCTCCACAGTATGACAACCAACAGACAGTGGTGTGGTTCCGTGACCAAGAAACGAACCCAGGCTGTGGTGGTGAGAGTGCCGAATCTTAGCCACTAGACCACCAGGGTAGGTAAGTTAAACTTTGATAAAATAGGAAGGGGAAAAAAAAAGACAGTGGCATGGTGTGTAGTGAGGAATTTAACCTTGCTCAAAGGGAGATCTTCGGCTTTGGCTCCTGGGAGGCGATCTCTAAGCCCTTGGAATATTCTGCCTGTTAAGAGTGTCTTTGTTGACCTGGGGGCCTTGGGACATGCCAGAAAGTCTAACAATGTGACTTAGTGTGGGGGCTTTGGGCCACACGGTGTCGGCTTGACCTCCAGAGGGGCTGGAGACTGAGGTCAGCCACGTGGGGAGTCAACCATGTCTGCGTGATGGAGCCCCAGTAAAGACTCTGGACGCCAAGGCTGGGCGGGGCTGGTTCCCTGATTGGCAATACTCCACGCGTGTTGTCACATGTCCGTGCTGGGAGATGTTAGCACTGCCCACGACTCCACTGGGAGGGGACAACTGGAAGCTCTGTGTGTGGAACTTTCCCACACTCTACCCCATGAGCCTCTTCCTTTCACTGCTTTTAATCTGTATCCTTTCTCTGTCATAAACTCTGCCCATGAGTGTAACAGCTCTCAGCGAGTTCTATGAGTCCTTCTAACAAATTATCACACCTGAGGGTGGTCTGGGGCACCACTGGTGTCAGAAGTGAGGGTGGTCTCGTGGACTGTTCCCCTAACTTTGCAAATGACCAGTCCCACGAGGCTCACACCAGACACCTGCCTGTGGAGCACACGATGGAGGACTGGGCAGGAGAAACACGTGGCCCTTTCCTGCAGCTGCTCCTCTTCAGACGTTCAGGTCACACCTGCTGCGTCCCCTCACAGAAACTCCCACTTCTCTGATTTGATGCCAGCACACGGACACATTTCTGATCCGCAGAGTTGTGGACCCCTCCTTGGGACAGGGCCCTTAGAGCCTCATCCTTCCATTCCAATGCCTGTGGCTCCTCCCTAGTCTCGTGTCCCGGGGGAAAGAGTGAGTGTTCCGAGAAGTCACCGACTGTCTGAAGTTGGTTTCTTTAGATTCCATCAGACATTCATCCTCCGGTACCCACAGAATCTGAAAAAGCAGACGGGGCCTGGAGATAATGTATTGGGAGAACCATAGACAGCAAACAATTACGTGTATCTGTTAGTTTGTTTTCCACATCTGGTCACCAGGCCAAAGAAACATAATTAATTTTTTGGTTCCAAAGAGACAATTCCACCAATGATACACATCTTTAATTAGCCCAGCTCCACAATTGTGCTCCGATACTTTATTTCAGGGAGCTCGACGCTGACATGTTAATGGAAGATGGTGCCAGACTCCGGGGTGAGAATCAGCGCGATCGTAAAGGCCTGGAATGAAAGTGGTTGCTTAAACAAGATAAGCGCTGGGTTTTCATTCTAGAAGTGATCTAATCAGTTGCGTATCTAAGAGAGAAATGCAAATGAGTGAAGAGTGGAGTAGAATTCATTAGGAAAAAAGAGGAGGAAGGTAAAGCAGTTTGGGGACTGTCTTTAGTAAATCTCTTGAGGGTATATTTTGCAACTAGTGGAAAATCCAATACAAACTAGCTTGAGCACATGCAACATTTGTTATCCTACGACTCTGAAGAGTCCTGTAGCAGGCTGTCCGAGCAGGCTCTGACCCAGTTTCTCCACAGTTCTCTGGTCTTCCTTCCTCTGCTTGTTGGCTTCTTCCTCACACTCTTTTCCCTCATGGTCACAAGATGGCTGCCAGGAGACCTGGGGCTGTAGGCATCATCTTCCTCACGGTGGGAGGTGGGCAGAGGAGGAAGAGGGTGAGCAAGAGAATACTAGCTCCCCCAAACCATCAGAGTCCTGAGCTCTGCTCTAACTGGACCACACTGGCTGGGACCTGACTGGTGTAGGTGGCTGACCCACCTCTGTACCAAATTACCTAAACCTAAGGGATTATACCAGGAGGAGGAAATGCTGAGTGTGGTTAGAAAGGACAAATGTGTTGATACCAACAGCACTTAGGGACACAAAACAATAGGATAAATTGAGGAGAGCTTGCTGGAGACTTGTCAAAGATGTGAGCAGGGGAGAGGAAAACCGTGAGGCTGAGGCAGTGCCCTGGGGTCCAGCGGCAGGGGCAGGCACGGTCACTGAGACTGGTGCCATAGAGGCCCAAGGGGAGAGGGCACTTGACAGGCCCCGCGGTCCTGGTGAAAGGAAGCAGCCAGCCTGTGTTGGCTCTGCCAATAGGGACTTGAGGCACCAATACCCAGACCTCACTCTCCTCCCTCCCTCTAGCACCTGCCGGACTCCCCATTGCCAAAACTAATGAGAAGCCAGAGGGCAGGGAGCCTCTGGGCGTGGCCCGCACGGGGCAGCCCTGGGCAGAGAGCAGCATGGAGGAGCTGCTCTCTGGGGGTCTGGGGGCAGAGAGAGGATCTGCACGTGAGCAGGGTGGCCCTGGGTGCGGAGTGGCAACGCGGCTCCCGGCTGCGTCTCCCTGGGACCTACAGGACCAGGCAGGGGCGTCAACAAGGGGTCAGACCAGCTTCTGCAGCAAGCCTGTCGGTCCTGAGGATGAGCCATCTAGAACAACAGGAGAAGTTTGCTCTCATAATCAAAAAGCTACACTGTGAAACTGAAGACTCTGACCCATCAGGTTTCCAATGGTGGCTCTGCCACTCACCAGCGTTGTGAACTAGAACTTAACCTCTTTACACCGCAGCTTCCTCATGTATAAGAAGTAGGGGACACACAGCCCATAGGGTTGTTAGGGGCAGTAAGTTGGATGATGTGTGTAAAATGCCTGGCAGGTAATAAGTAAATGCCGTCACCGTTTTTGACGTCGATACATTTACATTGTGATACATTTACGTTATGATACAATGTGCTGCATTGCTCATAAATCCTTAGGATGCCGCTCTACGCTCTGTGTGTGGCTCTTCGCTGTGGTTTTTTGGTGGTTTCTCTGAAGAGGTGGCATTTAAGCTGGGCCAGGATGGACGAGAAGGTGTTTTCCAGGCTAACGCCACTGTAAGGAAGATCTTTCTTTATCCACACCTTGATCATGTCACTATGCTGCTCACACACCTGCTCTGACTCCCTATTTCCTGCCGTAACGATTCCAAGCCTGGACCACCTGAGTCCTCCATCGGTCCATACCATCTCCACCCACGGGAAAGCTGTGCTCAGACCAATCCAGGTGGTTCTGGACAGCTAGGACTGCCCCCCTGCCCTCACATTGCCATCTTTCCAAATCCATAAATCCCTCTCAGTCACTCAAGACTCAAGGAGCCTCCCCTGATCTGCGCAGCCCCGTTCCCACACCCACACATTCCTCCCCCATTGGATTCTGCTATCTGCTGTGTCTCCTACCCACCAGCTTGGGAGTTCCTGGAGGCAAGAGCTCAGAACCCCGGCACATAGCCCTGTACACGGTAGGCACTCTATAAATGTTGGTTGAGCAAATAAATCATTATTTGCAAATAAATGAATTAATTAATAATTTAATATTTTATTAGTAATGGGTAAGTGACTTAATTTTCCTAGAGTCTCAATTTCCTTATTGGAAAATGGACGAACTATCTCTTGGGGATTATTATGAAGGATTAAGTGATATGAGATCACACGTGTAATATATAAGACTCCATTGCATCATCTTATTTGATGTTCAATAATGTTTGTTTCTCTTGACTCCCAGGGAAACGTGTTATCTGATAGCAGACGCTGTGTTCTCCTAATGCTGCTTTAAAATAAATTTCATTGAGGTGAAATTTACATACAGTAAAACGCACATTTTTTTGATAAGGTTTGACTGTTTATACACATATAACCACCACCACAATCAAGATCACAGAACATCTCCACCACTGCAAAAGATTCCCTTGTAGCCTCCTTCCAGTCTAAACACACTCCTCACCCCAGGCTGCAAGCAACCCTTGATCTGCTTTCCTTCACGACAGAGTAGATTTCTCTTTCCTCGAGTTTCACGCAAATGGAATCATATTGTAGGGACTCCTCTGGGACTGGCTTCTTCTACTCACCACAATGTTTCTAGATTCATCCATGTTGGTGCATTCTTTTTAAGACTGACTAGTATTCCATTTCATGGATATATCACAATTTGTAATTTGTTTATCCGTACACTTGTTGATAGACATTCGAACTGTCTCTGGCTTGGGCTATTATGAATAAAGCTTTCACGGACATTTGTGTTTAAGTCTTTGTGTGGACATGCATTTTCATTTCTCTTGGGTAAATGCTTAGGAGTGGAATCATTGAGCTGTATGATGAGCGTATGTTGAACTTTACAAGAGACTGCCAAACTGTTTTCCAAAGTGGTTGTACAGTGTTACACTCTGACCAACATGTGAAAGTTCTAGTTGCTTCAGATCCTTGTCAAGATTTGGCATTGTTGGTCTTAAATTTTAGCCATTCCAGTGGATGTATAGAATCATCTCATTGTGGTTTGAATTTGCAATTCCCTGCTGACTAACAATGTTGACCATCTTCTCATGTGGTCACTGGCCATTCATGCACCCGATTTTGTAAAGGGTCTGTTCAGATCTTTTGTCTATTCCTAATGCTTTGGAAGTCTGCCTCTCACATAAACCAAAATAGCCTGAGTGTCACTCTCCCAGCTTCCCTTGCACCTGGCCTGTAGTCATGTGACGTCAGCTTGACCAATCAGATGCACGCAGCCCAATCTGTACATTGGGAGCTGGTGATTGACACAAGTGGGATCTGTTGAGTCTATTTCAGCATCAGTGGGAACAGTAGTTGCCATGGTAACAGTGGCCACACCCCCTTGGCAGTGACCTGTGTCAAGTGTTGAAGGCCAGCCCACTGGATTTTTGGGGTCCAGCAGTAGCAGGAGCCGCAAGAAGCCAGGCCTGTGGCTGACTCTGAACAAGCCTCCCCAGTTCCTGCCTGGGATCCTGGAGCCACCCAGCCTCCTTTTAGTGACCTCCCTTCCTGCTGGAATCAGCCAAGTCCACCCAGTCTGTTACTATCCTTGCAATCAGGGCACAGCACTGAGCACATAGTAGGTTGGTTTGTTCATGAGTCCATGTGGAGACATGAACCTGTCATTTTCCGGTGTACTGGGAATGCCAGAGATTGTGACTTTCTCGGCTGGATTGAGAACCAATGAATTAGCATGCCACGTGTCACCGTGGCCATTGCAGGCTTGGCTTGCTTTCAACTTCTTGGCCAAAGGGCTTGACAATAAAAGACACTGTTGAAAATGAAATCATATAATTGCCTTTTTTTAAGAGGGCTGTATTCCAAGGCCTGGATCTCTGCTCTCATTTGCACTAGGATTTGGGAAATCAATACTGTATTATAAGTATTTATTTTTAATAATCTGATAGCAGGCAAATATGTTTTCCATTTCCCAACCTCTTTCCCTTCACTAACCTTTGTGCCCCTGACAAAATAATAAGAAACGAAGGCTCCCCAACTGAAAATGCAGCTCTGGGTTTCCTCCACAACTTTTCCTTCAGGAATTGCTGGAAGTTTCAAAGTCACAGACCGTGCATTTGGCACTCTGCCTTAAGTACTTTACAGGACAGCACTTCCCAGGGGCAGGTCCAGGTTCTGCGGGATCTGAAGCTTGTATGATATGTGGTGCTCTCTTTAAGAAGAGAATGCAACATCACCATGAAAAATTAGGAGCAGGTGTTGCACTGGACCCTCACAAGGGAGGGGCTGAAGCCTGAATTTCATTAGCTTCACGGGACGTCACTTTCCTGCAACCACTGCTATTCTTCAAACACGAGCAACAAATTCTAGATTCTGATGAGGGGCCAAGGTTCACCTTTCAATGGGTCAGGGTTTTACTTTTCCATTCCTTGCTTCTTCTGGTGGTGGGGAAGAAAACTAACACCTTCTGGCCATGTCTTCTGACCAGCTGTGTGTTTTTTGCCGTCTCCTAATAGATTTGACCTCTGGGACAAAGGAGGCTGTTTGCTCCCATGTCATTGGTCTACCATTAGGCTGAACTGCCACCAGGGCTCTGAGCTTCCTCCACTTTGGCCTGATGCCCAAACAAGGCAGGCTCAAGTCTTGGTGAGCCAGGGGACACAGACGTCCACACTCTGCACTCGGGAGCCAGGACAAGTTGCATAGTCCCATGTTAGTGAACCCCTGGGGGTGGCATGTGGTTGCTCCAGCTCATTCTCAGCCAGGACGCCTCCATCCTGCCCTCCCAGTGACTGCTCCATCGAGTGGGATAGGGGTCCCGCAGGCCCTCTTGTAGGCTCCTCCACTGTCACCACCCTGTTTCAGAACAAATTTTGCCCGTGCAGAGAGAGGCCCCCCAGGTACCTCACAGCCTCAGATGCTGCCTCACCGTCCACTTTGCTTACATTCTGCAGCGCAGGCCTGGCCTGTACGATGTAAGGAGGCGGGAGCTTTACTGAGGACCCTGCCAGATACCGAGCCAGTGGGAGTAGCTGAAGGCACACACTGCATCCTCCCCGTGGGCTACGATGCGCTGTGAGAAGCTGTGGGTTGAGCTTTACCATGTGACTCGCTCCAGGACTTGGTATTAAGGGAGAAAGACAGAGCCAGAGGAGGGTACACAATGTGATCTTATATTTAGAGATCGTGTGTGTAGCCACAGATATAGATACAGTGAGGCCAACTGTATGTTCCAAAGATGCCACAACATTATCTTCCGTCCCACAAGCTCTTCTGCAGTGCCTCTCTTCCTTGCCTCTCCCCTGTCTGATTCCCCTGCCCTTGAACCTGGACTGGCCTCATGACTCGCTCCTAACCAGTAGATTGGGGAGCAGAGTGAAGCTGCATGATTTGAGACTCTTGAAACTCTTCCTCTCCAGACGGCTCCTTTTGGGACCCTCCCTCACGTAATTTAGCTTCCATGCTATGAGGAAGCCCAAGCCACACGGCACGGCCACGTTTAGGTGTTCCTGGCAATGGTTCCAGTTGGGCCCAGCCTTCAAGACGTCTCACCCAGACAGTAGACTTGTGAAACATCCAGTTGATTCCAGTCACCATCTGCTGTTCAAATCTTCCCAGCTGAGGCCCAGACATGAACCTGCCTGAATTCCAGACCCACAGAAGCCATGAGCTTCCTAAAATGGTTGTGTCTGATGCCACTACGCTTGGGGTGGTTTGTTATGCCGTGGTAGATAACCAGGTAAATAGCTATATGTTTGCTCAAGATGATATGAATAGAGAAGGATATGGACTGAGATATATTTGTTATTAGTGCCATCAAGTCGATTCCAACTCCTAGCAACCCTGTGGACAGCAGAGCAGAACCCTGCCTGGTCTTTTTGTGCCATCCTCTCACATTCCAGTGCTCCATCAGACAATGCTCCACTGCTCTTCAGAGGGTTTTCATGGCCAATTTTTTCAGAAGTGGGGGGTCAGGTTCTTCTTCCCATTCTATCCTAGTCTAGAAGCTCTGCTGAAACCTGTCCACCACGGGTGCCCCTGCTGGTATGTGAAATACTGGTGGCATAGCTTTCAGCACCACAGCAACATGCAACCACCAAAATAGGACAACCACAGATAGGTGGTTTGGTTCCCTGACCAGGAAATGAACGCAGGCCGTGTGGTGAGAGCGCCGAATCTTAACTACTTAACCAGGACTGGGTTTATTGAGACATATACCAGGCTGTTAACGTTGGTCAGAGACGAGGGAAGAGGGAAGAGGGAGGAATAGAGAGAGAGAGAGAAGAGAAGCAAAAATAGTTTCATGTCATAATGTGCTTGTGTGATATGATCCCATTTATGAACCTGTGTCTGTGTGTCTGTGTGTGTCTGTGTGTGTGTAAATGCTTAAAGAGATGCATGAAAGAATGATTCCCAAAATGTTAGTGGTAGCATTTAAGCATTTAGGTGATTTTTCTTCCTTGTAATTTTCTATGTTGTTGCAACTGCTTTTACAATGAACATATATTTTTATACAAGCAAAAAGCAGAACAAAGCTATATTTACTGAAAAAAAATTTTTTAAGCAGTGCTGGCTGAGAAAATTGCCATACTGTAGTGACACGGCTAGCTGGGACCTCTCAGTTATGACCCTTCCCTGGACCAGGGCTCCCAGCATGGTTTTCTGGGGGTTCTGCAGTGGCTTACAGGGATGCGGCCTTCTGGGATGGCCTCCACCCCACCCACAGCCCCCCCCTCAGGGAATCCTCTATAAGCCCCAAAGTTTGCCTGATCAGCCAGTGTTGGGTGTGGTGACCACCAACCTGATCCTCGCCTTCCAACAGGACCAGCTTTTCCTTTCATGCACGGTGGGAAGAAGCTAGAGGAGGCAGGAGATGAAGGCCCGCCTGCTGTGCCGTCGCCTGCCACTGCATTTCTTAAACAGCTTTGTCGAGATACAATTCACACTCCCTACAACGCACCCGCTTAAAGTGTACAACTCAATTATTTTTGGTATGTTACATTATTAATTTTTAAAATTGTGTTAACATGTAACATAAAATTTGCCATTTTGACTTAAAATGTGTGCAATTCAGTGGCATTAAGTACATTCGCAGTGTTGTACACCCATCACAACCATCTACTTCCAAAACTTTTTCATCACCCCAAACAGAAATTCAGTCTGCATTAACCAATAACCCTCCTCCCTCCCTCCCTCCCCCAGCCCCTGGTAACCTGCAATCCACTTTCCGTCTCTATGAATTTCCAGATATTTCATATAAGCGGAATCATGGGGTATGTGATATTTTGTGTCTGGCTTCTTTCACTTGGCATACTGCATTTGAGGTTCGTCCATGTGTAGCATGTGTCGGTGCTTCATCCTTTTCATGGCTAAGTAACATTCCATTGGATGGAGGTACTACATTGTGTTTATCCACTCATCCATTGGTGGACACTTGGGTTGTTTCCACCTTTTCTGCCACTGGTTTTTCCAAGTCCCAAGAGTATGTTTCTCCTTTCAGATACAGACCACCCTTTCCTCGGTCAGGACTGGACATTTCAAGTGAGATGTCCATTCCTCTGTCCTGGACATTTCAAGTGAGATGAGGAGGAACATCTGTGGACGGAGATGGGGGATCAAGGGATGCAGGCTCACACCTGTCGGTATGTCCAGTGGTTCGAGCCTGTGGCTGACACAGACTTGGAGTCAAACCCAACTTTCCGACCTGGGCCCATTCCTCACCCTCTCTGGAACCCAGATTCCTCCTATAATGCCTCCATGTGGGGTGCGGCCAGGATGAAATGGGAAGTACTGGTAGGGTGCTTAGCCCAGTGCCTGGTCCCCCATGAGCACACGATGCATGACAGCCATGAGAGCAAAGCCATTGGCACCTCCCACCTGCATCCTTCCACCCTGGACCATCTGCAGCCCTCTGCCTGAGGCTTTCCTGGCAGCAAAGCCTGCTCTGATGGTGCTCATGGCGGGATGGACATGAGGGGAATAAAGCCATCCCCCTCTCCAACAGCCCTCAGCCAACAGCGTATAAACACCCAGCTCTCTCGCACTTGGGTGGGATAACTCCTGGCGTGTGTCCCATGGCGCTTCCCAGAGTTCCCAGTGGGATGGAGCTCCAATTGTCCACGGTGGAGCCTGGCTCATAATCACACCCTTTATTGGCTGCCTTCCCTTCCCTGTCTCACTTCCCCACTCTGAGCCTCCCAAATCAACTATGTGCACTTGAATCCTTGTCTCAGAGTCTGCTTCCAGGCAGAATTCAAACTAAGACCCTATCAGTATTATTATTGTTATTATTATTATTAAATAGCGTTCCATGTCAATCCCCATCTCCTCCAAGAAGCCTCCCCTGGCTGCACCTACCACAGGGACCATCCTCTCCCACAAAGTCACAGCGCTTTTTGGTTGCAGCCCTCATTCCTCTCTTCATCACGTCTGCCTTCCTTTATTCCACATTTCACCAGCTGCATGTGGAAAATGCTAATTCCGTGGGCCGGCCCCCAGGGGGCCGACAACACGCACTCGCAGAATCTGTGATGAAGTGGTCCTGCCTTTGATGGAGGCGGAAGATGAAACACAGGCTGCAGCGAATCCCGAGGAGATGGGGCCTGGCATGCAATATTTAAGCAGCCCTTTCATGAAAGGGAGCTACCCGAGCTCTTAACACCGATGTTCGAGAAAGTCAGGCTTGATTTTCAAACTCAGACTGATGTTTGGGTGCACTTTGTGTTTTAAATACTCATTTCTACGGCCTTGATATTTTAATTCATTTCCTTTCATGTTTTACGAGTCCAAAGTGCTGTCCTCAGGTGCTCTGTCAAGAGGCAGGGCGCGAGAGGTGGACTCATCACGTGCTAAGAGGGAGTTTTACTGTCCCCGTGAGCTCGGTAAAGCTGAGCCCTTGGACATGGAGATTCGAGATACCTGAGGGTTTGCCTGCACAGATCCCAAGCTATTAGTTGAAAAATGTAGAGTTGATTCATAACCACACGACTCTGCTTCCCCCTCCCTTTCTTTCTCTCCTTTCTTCCAACTTTTTTATTGAGGTATAACTTTTGATAAAGAGGACAGATCTAAGTGCACAGATTAACGAATTTTTATGCATGTGTCCCGTGTAACCACCACCAGATCAAGATGTAGAACATTTTGTCATCCCAAAGGGACCCCCATGTCCCTTCCCTGTCAGCACCCCCAAAGGTAACCACTATTCTGACCTCTATTGCCTAAGATTGTCGTCCCTGGTTTTAAACTTCACATAAATGCAAACTTATAGTATTTCTGGTTTCTTTCACTCAACATATTGTTAGATTCATCCATGATGTCACATGTCTCAATCTTTTTTATTCCTACATAATATTCCATTATATGAACATAGTGCAATTCATTTATCCATTCTACTCTTGGTGGGCATTTGGGCTGTTTCCCACTTGGGCTATGTATTAGTTTACTCTGGCCGCCATAAAAAAGTACCGCACACCGGGCAGCTTAAACAACAGAAATTTATTTTCTCACAGTTCTGAAGGATCAAAGTGTGAGCAGGGTTGGTTTCTCCTGGGCCCTCTCTCTTGGCTTGCAGACGGCCCTTTCAGGGTGTTCGTGCATTCCTAGTATTTCTCCCTGTTCTTAAAGACATCAGTCATATTGGATTAAGGTCCCACTCTTTTGACCTCATTTAACTTTAATTACCTCCTGTCTCCAAATACAATCACTTTGGGAGTTATGGCTTCAACCTGTGAATTTGGAGGGGGACACAATTCAGTCCATAACAGGCTATTAAGAATAATGCTGCTCTGGACCTTCATTGCACATCAGCACTCATTTTTGTTGGATATACACCCAGGATTGGAATCACTGGGTCAGGCAGCATCGATGACTTCAGTAGATACAGCCAAAGTCTTTTCCAAAGTGGTACACCAGTTGACCTCCCGGCCAGCGGGTGTGAACTCTCTAGCTGTGCTGTGTCTTTGTCAGTATATGGCATTGTCCCTACTTTTAATTTTAGCCATTCTAATGGGGATGCAGAATCATCTCTTTTTTAATTAACTTTTTACTTTTGAATAATTGTAGACTTACAGAAAAATTGCAAAGATACTACAAAGAGTTCCCAAATTCTCTTTACCCAGCTTCGCCTCCTTTTAACATCAGAAAAGATTTCTTTTTTTAAATTTATCTACACTAAATCCTTTACTGTCGCCATGAATTCTCCAGGCTGTCAGGAAGCCAGGTACAGCCCCTTGTGAATAAGGTAAAATACCCCTGACCTGTTATATACAATAACTAAATTTTCTCATATGCTTATAAATGTTAATATTTTAAATGATACCAATGGATAATATGTCACTTGTCTAACTAAAATATCTAAATTAGATGTGTACCTTGAAATGAGCTTAGGCCATATGTTTATTTTAATGATTGGGATGTTTTGAATTTTGATTTTTTTTTTTCAGGATAATGAAAGTCCTCATATTACTCTTTATTGTGGGTAGAGAATTAGTCATTCTCTGCACATATTGAACAAACTCTCTTTAAGTCATCCTTTGTCCTATTTTTTCCCCTTATCCCCCAAATCAGAGGAGAAAATCAAACACAGGGACAGAGGAGCTGGTGCCCTTTCTTGCAGAGCCTAGCATGCATGGGCATGTGGCCCAAAGGTGGAGATGCTGAGGGACTGTGGCTGGAGCTGGAGGATGGTGCCACCCTCACCAAGCATCCCCATGGCCGGCTAGCCAGATCTGGTTGCCCAGGGACACAGAGCTCGGCTACCCAAGGCGGCGTGCTGCCTCCCCGTGGTTGGACCGGATGCCGGGGCCATGGGGTACCACTCATTTCCTGGACTTTTGCAGACAGACGCAAAGAACAGCACCACAGGCAATGCACCCAGTGGGCCGACAGGTGCCCAGTGACCCGGGCACACAGGTGGCAGAAGTGGCGGCTGCGTGGGACACTGCCAAGTTGTCAGATGCTTATCAGCTGACAGCTTGTCAGCTACTTATCAACAAAGGTGACTGTGTTTTGAAATAAAAATTGTATATGTAATTTGCCGCACATCATGTGTTTCAGAATTAAACAGGATACAGGAATTTTTAGAAATATGCTGCCATTAGAATATCACACCTTTTCCATAACAAGCTTAGGCTACAGAAAGTCAACAAGTCAACGTCAACCTTATATCAAATACATATAAGCAAATATAAATCTGTTTAGCTGAAATGTTATTACAGTTACAAAGAACTACAGACCTTTATAGATTTCAGCTTCTTTTTCAAGTGTATTTAAAAATCTCAAACCAGATGATATTTTAAGTAGGAAAAGACTAATTTTTGCATAATTTAGTGATCATCCATCTCAGTGGCTCACAGACGAGCACTCATTAGCCTTTCCATAATAAACTGAAGTTGAAGTTTATCACTTACATTAAGCATTGCAAATTAAAGGGCTGATTTCCTTTTTAACAGAATATTCCATATGCCACATCAAAATTACAAATAATTGGGAGTGTGAGAAATATTGTTTAATGGTTGATGATGTTCTGCCATGAAATGAAATACTTTTACTTAATTGTGTTTTGGGGGATCCAGCCAACCCTTTCACACCAGAAAGAAGGATTTCTCATAAATAAAAGCTTCAGGGCAATTTCACATGGTCATTAGCAATTTCTTTCCCATGTCACTGGATTATTAATAGCTGAGATTTGTGTTTCATATCAAGGCAGGAAATTAATCATATCATGTACAGGACTTTACGGAAAGAAATACTTCATGTGGTCCCATCTATTTCAAAAATGAAAATGTAGTTAAGCATTTAAATTAAATAAATAGATAGATGATACAGCAACTACTGAGGAATGATTTTGTCACACGGCAGAGAGAATGCATAAAGATATGAACAGCTGTTTCTCAGTTTAAGTTTATAGTGCTTCAAAATGCAGGAAATGACTTTTGTGTTCTAGTTAGAGTCAAAATTAACAGAACCAGCTGATAATCCAGGTTCCTGAATTGTAAAGATGTGGCAAGAGGATCAAGTTCTTTGTAACGCAATGAAAGCAGGTTTCTTGTTAGAGTTACATGTTGTGTTAGTGATCATTTTCACTACATAGGTGTAATTTAACTATCAAACAAATCCAAGCACATAGTCTTGTGCAGCAGTTGAAAGAAGAGCCAGAAATTACTGAATTTAATACAACAGGGTGATTATAGCACCAAAGGAGAGTTGCTTTATTCTGAAGTTGGTCCAAAACGAGGATCAAGCATTGAGGCACAGCAGTCTTTGAGATTTCTCCCCTGATGTGTTTAACACACCACTAACAAGTTAGATTGAGCTGACTTTTCAAATATTAAATCATCATGGGAAGAATGGAAACCCCACTCAAGGGATCTTTCCACCAAACCTGGCCCAGCTGGTCCCTTTGGTTTGTGTTTTCTTCCAAGATCCTTGTTAAATACCTGCTTTCTTAAGAGAGGGCAATTTGAGCACCATTGAGAAAAATAATTGATAGATTGAAATAACTAATGATTTTGAAAATTGGTAAATAAACGGGGAGAAAAATCAAGCATTCACCCTGTCTTTTCTGAATAAACGCCTCCTCAGAATAACCAAATAGAACATTTCCTCTTTGTAGAAATCTTCCAGCTAAGAAACGTGGAGATTTAGAGTACAGAAAGCACAGACTTAGAGTATCATCATATTGCCAACTAAGCAATGAAATGATCTAAAAAAGAGGCCATCAAACATAAAACACGTCCCTGACGGGAGGGCACACTGTCACCCATGAAGCGATCTTGCCAAAAACTCAGCCAGAATCTGACAGGTCTTTAGATGCACTTGATTAGATTAAATACAGGTGGCAGAGGAACAGGTTACAGGACATCACAGGGCTGCAATCAGCAAAATCCAGACTGTGGGGAGCCCAACAGAACCAGCAGCCTGGTTTCTTTGACAAATAAATCACGAAGGGAGGAAAAAATAAAGAGGGAGATCGAGGGATAAAAGATCCAGAATGAAAGAGACTTAGGTGTGATCCAGTTGCAATGTACGGACTTTATTTGGATCCTGATTCAAACAGACCTTGAAAAATATATACACTGATAAGACAATTGGGGAAATGGGAAATTTGAACACTGAAGCTTTGATGATTCGAGGGACTTAGGGCTAATTTTTTAAGTGTGATAATGATATTGTGGTTATGTTTTTTAAAAACAAGTCCTTATCTTTTAGAGACACATCCTAAAGTATTTACAGATGAGAGATGATGTCTGGTATTTACTTCCAAACAGTTCAGCGCGGAGGGTGGGTGTGGTATTCGGGGCAGAGTGGAAACAAGAGTGGTCATGAGCTGGCTACTCACTGAAGCTAAGAGGGGGTACTTGAGGGTTTTTCTCTATTTTCATTTGTATTTGAAATTTTCCTTAATAAAAAGTTTTTTTTTTTTTTTAAGATTTTATTTATTTATTTTTTCCCCCTAAAGCCCCAGTAGATAGTTGTGTGTCATAGCTGCACATCCTTCTAGTTGCTGTATGTGGGATGCGGCCTCAGCATGGCCAGAGAAGCAGCGCGTCGGTGCGAGCCCGGGATCCGAACCCTGGTCGCCAGCAGTGGAGCGCACTCACTTAGCCACTAAGCCACGGTGCCGGCCCAGTTTTTTTTTTTTTTTTTTAATTTAAGATGCAATGAAGTTCACAGACTAGTAATGACTTTGTAATCAAGTTCAGAAGTTAATTTTCTAATTGGGTTGCTAGAATATCTGATCAACAAAAAACACATTTTTTTTCTGGGAAAAAATGTGATTCTTTTTCCCAAAGGAAAAAAAAAAAATCTGCCTAATGTTTTACGTTTATCAAATGGCAAATAAAAAAAAATATATGGGCAGCTTGAGGACTTTGGTGGTCCTAGTGTTATACACCCACCCTCACGATGATTTCTCTAGAATGTCGTTCCCTCAGGACCACCCCCCCCACCCCTCGCCCCGGCCGTTAGGTGTGAGGCCATCTCTGCCTGCTGAGGCCACAGTTCCCCGATGTCTCAGCCTCTTTTCAGGTACTGCCCTCTGCCCTTTCCAAACCTTCTCAGCCGCTGTTAGTGTCGACTGTTCTATGCTTCCCTTCGGCCCCTCTGTGTGGTGCCAAGGCCGACTCCTTCCCTGGCCGTCATGGCTTTGTATATAAGACCATTTGTCCTGGGTCTGGAAGGTATGGTTTATAAAAGAGTCTTGCATTTGTTGAAGCCACAGCTGTAAGGGAACTACTTACAAGATGCATTGTTCCCCTGCAGGCCCCACTGCAGAGAGGATGTGCTTTGTATTAAAAGGCTTGCCCCTATTTGGGACCTATTCACCTATCCAATTCATCCAACCAACCCGAATTGGGTCCTCAGAAGTCAAGATTTTTACATTGCACGTGTTGAAAGGGTTTTCCAAGACAGGCCCTGAAGATGAGGTCTCATGGCGCCCGCAGCCTGGGCGGTGTCCCCAGGCCCTGGTGTGCAGTGGGGCTGAGAGCTGTGGCCCTGCTCCACGTCCATACCCACTGACTCGGCCCTGGGAAGGAGGGCTGAGGTCACGTGCACCTCCTGGGATCTGTCAGGGGAAGAGGGAGAATCTCCCTCTACCCTTTCCCTTTAGGTTCTTATGGCTGGCCAAATAATTAACAAGACAGGTTAGCAGGAGAAAATAATACCAAGTTTAATAACATGTATACATGGGAGAAACTCAGAAATGAGCATCTCGTCCCTCTGTCTAAGCTGCTTGCTTAAGTATTGCAGCTAAAGGCAAGGTACGTGTTGGGGGTGGGTAGTGGTCTGGGACTTCAGAGGGCAGGAAGACAATTCTTTTCAGGGTCATCTATAGACAATATGGTCAGGGAGAGACAGAGTTTTTGATAAAAGGGGCTTGGTGCCTTTCCTATTGTAACCTCTATCCTACATTATCTTTACAGCCATCACGATAGAAGATCCGTTCCAGGAAGGAGTTACTATGTCAAATTCTTTTGGCAATTAATGGGGGAGGTCAAATGTCCCTCAGAGAAAACAATCAAGGTAAAGAGATATATTTTAGGATGGCCAAATCTTGATCTCCCACAGATCGGAAGGGTCCTCTACTGCCAGCCTGGTCTGCATGTCTTGGGCAACTGCTGCAGGAGGAACCTGAGCCCAGAAGCACCCTGGGGTGTGGGGGGCGTTGGCCCTGACATTAGCCTTTCTGAGCCTTGGTTTCTTTGTCTGTAAAATGGGGATAATAGTGGTACCTACCTGTATCGGTTTCCTGGGGCTGCCATAACAAATGACCACAGACTTGGTGGCTTACAAAAACAGAAATTTATTCTCTCACTGTTCTGGAAGCCAGAAGCTCAACATCAGTTTCACAGGCCTGAAATCAGGGTGTCAGCAGGACCATACTCCCTCGGGAAGCTCTTGGGGAGAATCTATTCCTTAACTCTTTCAGCTTCTGAAGGCTGCCTGCATTCCTTGGCTTGTGGCTGTATCACTCCAACCTGCCTCTGTGGTCTCATGGGCTCCTCTTCTTCTGAATCCCTCTTATAAGGACACTTTGGGGGGCTTGTTAGAAGTGCAGACTTCTAAACCTTGCCTCTAGAGACTCTGATTCCTTAGTACTGGTGGCAGGGGTGGTGGGGGGAGCAGGCAGGGTAGGAACAGGAACTTGTGTTTTTAAAGCGGCTCAGATTGGACCAGGAGATGTGCTGCTAGGGAATATCCAGGGGCAGGTGACCAGATTTCTTTCTGTTCAGCAGGGAATGTGGCTTCTGCCTCCTGCTCTATGACGGGGCCCCACAGCCCTGGAGTCAGACCTGTGGACCCTCAGTCTTCCAGAATTCATCCATCGAGACTCATGTGGCCGGGACCCCACGCCTGCTGTCGGAGGCGGGGTGCCTAGTAGCAGACCCTGAGTCAGACATGCACTGCATGTGGTCTATTAGTCTCCTGTGGCTGCTGTAACAAAGCGACCACAAGCTTGGTGACTTAAAACAACAGAAACCCCCTGTCTCGCAGTCCTGCAGGCTAGAAGTCAGGAGTCAGCATCACTGGCCGAAATCACGGTTTGGGCAGAGGCGCCTCCCCTGGAGGATCTAGGCAAGAATCTGTTCTTGCCCCTTCCAGCTTCCCGTGGCTGGTACTCCTCCGTTAATCTCTGCCTCTGACCTCACGGCACCTTCTCTTCTGCCCATGTCAGACCTCCCTCTGCCTCCTACTTGTGAGGGTATTTAGGGCCCACCGGATAATTCAGGATAATCTCCCCCGTTTCAATATCCTTAACTTAGTCCCAAAGACCCTTTTCCCATATAAGGTAACAGTTCCAGGTTCCAGGGATTAGGACCTGATATTTTGGGGTGGCTGTTCCCAGCCTACCACACTACTCATAAACTAGTGATGAGGATTCTCTGAGTTAATGCACGTAAAAGGCTCAACACTGCACCTGGCACTTAGAAAGCTGCAACAATAGCCCCCTATTGTCCCTACTGTCCAGGGCAGCCAGGGAACTGGAATCTGACACCTTAGCCTGGTGCCAGAAGCCATTTCTCCCATCACCTTCTTCCACGTGCTCATCTCGTGAGCCCCATGTCTTGGGGCTGGAAGCCTGACGACTGTCGAGTGGAGCCTGCTCCATGCAGCCCTGGAGACAGAGGGGCCACCTCACATGCAGATGCCTCACACTGCCCAACAGGAAGCGGGCAAGCAAAGCTTCTCGACCGGAATTTGTTGGAGTCAACTTTCTCTGGAGAATTGAACTTGCCCTTTTAAATGCTTATGTGTTCAGACCTTTCAAGGAAATATTTCTGGAACGTATTACATATTCCCCAACAGTGTCTTGGGACTGTAGCTCAGCCTTTTGGAGCTGACACAGTGACGGTGGCCACATGATTCTTGCTGTGCACACCTGTCCTTGGACCAGCCTGAGAGGCGGAAAGGCGGCGAGGTGTCTGCCCCATGCTAAAAGTGCCAGACGCATGTGACACTTGGGGCCTGATTTTGAATTTTCTTGTCTCCTCCCTCCTGCCAGGGTGGCTATTGTTTTCATCTGCTGGTGTCCCTCCTGGAGACAGACAGCCCATCTCCCTTGACTTCCCCCTTTTATTTCGCCTCTTCTAGCAGCTGTGGGCTGGGAAGTGCGGTAACTGACACTCGTTAGCACTTTTTGCAAAAAAAAAGAGTCAATGCTCTCAAGGTAAGAGTCTGGGTGGTTCTCTGAGGATTATTATTATTATTATTATTAAATATTATTTGCTTATGTACCTTCCTCCACCACCACAAAGAATTTGAAATACTTTGTATCCTCTCACATATTTTTAACTGACATCTAAAATTCTTCATAAATTTAAATGGTTGCAAAGGACAAAATTTCTTATGCATTGTAAATATTGATATTTTTAAAACAAAACTGTTACATCACTCTTTCAAATGCATCTAATGAAATCTAAACTTGATATCCGTGATCATTCATTTAAAAAATACAGGAACGAGCTCTTTTTTAAGTCAGAAAGTTTGTAACTTTTGTCTCCTTGAACTCGTATTTCCATTCCATTTCCCCCACAGAATTGTATTCTGATGTAATATATTTTTATGCCTGAAAGTATTTTATCAGTCACCCTATCATAATTCTCTCAACAAAAAGTATATAAATTAAAATTGCATTTTTAGCTTCCCTGTGACCATAAAGCTCTGGAGTTTAAAAAATTTTTTTCTTGTCTGGGCTAACAGTGCAATTATAAGTATCCAATTTGTCAAAACCAATTCATTACACATTTTTATAAATAATTATTAAGCATAAAAATAAAATTTCGTTAGAACTGCATCTCTTAACGAGATAGATGGAGCTGTCTTTTTTTCACAATTGGTTCATGAATCCGTGGCTGAGCGTTACTCTTGTTGCGATGAGCCAGAATTCAGCATCGATTTTTCTCCTATTTTTTAATGTAAGCTTAAAAAATATATATTGGCTCATAAAATAAGTAGAAGGGAACGGAAGGGGTTTTGTTACAGGAGCATCCCACAGTGATTTGAACTCCTTTCAAGTTATGTGCCAAAATTCTCCTAATGATCTATCATCAAGAAAACCTCCATCAGCTGACAACTTCAACCGGCCTTGTTTCCATTGGATTGAAAGCTCGGAGTTGGAAACGCCCTGATTTGCATCGGTTCTCCCTCTGCATTGCAATCGGGTTCCAATTGGGGATAGAGAGAACTTTTTTTTTTCTGTGAAATAGGAAAAGGGAGTCTTTGGAAGGCAAGACTGGTAAGGGAATCTTGATTGCAGCTGCCTTCTCATGCTGGGAACAATCAGGAAATTGATTCTCGTAAAGCCGCGTGTGCCCCAGGTAAGACAGGTGTGCGGGGGCTCCCTGAACTGTGCCTTCGAACAGCAATCAGGTGAGCACTTGGATTGATGGAAGGCTGCCTCGTGCCCGGAGAACATCAGCTCCCTGGGGAAGGCCTTCCTGGGCTGCCCTCTGCTCGGTCCCCAGGGCCTGCCCAGTGCACATCCATGGGGACTGAGGAAGAGAACGTGTGATGTTAAATGGTGACGGGTCACTGGGCCGGGAAACCCACAATGAATATAACTATGCGACATCCATGCTAATGATCAAAAGTGGGAGACCATGCGGGCTTTGCTTCCGTGGTGCCAACTATCAGCTTGCCTGAGTTTTCCAGGTGTTTCTAACAGAGCTAACCGGAGATTTCATCAGTAGACCTGAAACTCGCTTCATTTATCCATTAACTTATTTGTGCGTTCATTTCTTCATTGATCAAATGGGTAGGGAACAGAGCATTCATTGGGTTTCTACCTCCAGTGTGACCCCCATCTTGTACAAGCACGAGGGGCACAGGGGTGAGTACGGCGGGTCTCCTGTCCTCAGGGGCCTCACCACGGGGCAGGGAGTGCAGGCAGGTAAACCCCACCCCACCCCTCCCTCAGGAACGGATATCCAAGCCCTGGATGTGGTGGGAGGAAAGGAGATTCAGGGTCTGGCGGGCCTTTTGGCTGCGGCCCTTTATGCTGTTTGCTCTGGACAAGGACCCCACTATGTTTTCCCATCTGAATATGTCGGGGGTGGGGCACTCAGATCTCCAAGGGTTCCCCAGACCTTGGCATTCGCTTCTCAGAAGGTACCTCCTTGATGTGTGATGTCAGGACGGTTTCGGGAGCGTGGTGCTCACCTCCAGTATTCCAGATGCCTGATCTCCCCAGGTGGGTCACCCCAGCTCCCCACCCTAAACTGGACCCTGATGCTGGGCCTCGTCAGGTCACTGTACTTGCCTAACTGTCCCTGTCTTCTTGTCTCTGTTTTTAAGACAGTGAGGATTGAGAAAGCTTCCATTTGTTGAGTGTTTGCAACCTGGGCACTGGGTGGTGTGATTTTCAATCTTGCTCTCTCTCTCCTTTTCTCCTTTCTCCTCTCCCTTCTTCCTCTTCTCCTTTCTTTTCTTTTTTTTTGGAGATCAGATTTATGGAGGCATAATTTACATACAATAAAATTCACTCCTCTTCTCGTACATTTCTCTGAGTTTTGACACACGCCTACAGTGTGTAACTACCACAGTCAAGATATAGAACATCGTGCTAAAAATTTCCCTCCCCCTTTTGGAATCGACCCCTCCGCTCCCCCGTCCTGGCAACCACGGACGTGTTCTCCACCCCGAGAGTTTTGCCTTTTCCAGATTGTCATATAAATGGAATCATACAATATGTTGCCTTTTGCGTCTGGCTTCTTTCACTCAGCGTAATACACAGCAGCTTCACGTATGTACCACAGTTTGTGTATCCATTCCTCAGCTGAGGGGCATTTGGGTTGTTTCCAGTTTGGGCCATTGATGACCAGAGCTGCTGTGGGGATCAGAGTACACATCTTGGTACGGACGTAAGTCTTCATTTCTCTCAGATAAATGCCCAGGAATGGGGTGGCTGGGTCGGATGCCAAGTACAGTTAACTTAGTGGTCCTCACCCGGGGCTGATCTTGACTCGCAAGGGACATTCTGTGATGCTGGGATCATCTTTGGTTGTTATACCTGGAGGTGGGAGGGGAGTGCT
Organism: Diceros bicornis minor; assembly: GCF_020826845.1. Taxonomy (NCBI): domain Eukaryota; kingdom Metazoa; phylum Chordata; class Mammalia; order Perissodactyla; family Rhinocerotidae; genus Diceros; species Diceros bicornis. The sequence continues at coordinate 7,855,269 of NC_080765.1, read as the reverse complement.
GCTAAGCATGTTACAGTGCACACGAGAGGCCCCATAACAGAGAACTGTCAACCCAAATGTCAAGAGAGCTCAGGGTGACAAAGCCTGGCTTTAACTTTTTAAGAAACCACCAAACTGTCCGCCAAAGTGCCTGTACCACTGCGCGCCAACAACGAATGCCAGTTCCAGTTGCTCCGCATCCTCGCCAGCGATTGGTGCTGCCAGTCTCTGTCTCTTTTTTTGTTTTTTAATTTTAGCCATTCTAATGGGTGTGTGATCACACCTCCTTGTGGTTTTAATTTGCATTTCCCTAATGACTGACAAGGTGGACCATCTTTTCATGTGCTTATTGACCATCCGTGTACTTACTTGAAGTGTCTCTTTAAATCTTTTGCCCATTTTTTATTGAATTCCTTGTTTTCTTATTTCTTTCCTATTTTAAGCCCTGTAACAATCCTGTGAAGTAGATTTGATAACTCACATTTTATACATGAGGAGACTGAGACTCTGAGATGTCACAGGACAGGTCCGGGAGGTCTCTGGCTCCTTCCCACCCGCCCAGGCCTGTTTGATGTCAGAGCCCATACTCTGAGCCATAACGGAGCATTCAGCCATTTTTTCCCCTCTCTTCCTCACTCGCTCACTCCTTCCTTCCTCCCTCCCTTCTATTTTTCTTCCTCTGACCCTCATTCTCTCCTTTCCTTTCTCCTTTGGTAGACAAGCGCTTTCTTTGAACGAATCAGAAGGAAGGCAAACAATTTTTTTAAGGAAACAAATTCTGCGTACTTCTTGATGAATGCTAGCCTACTTAGCTCAGGGGAAGAATTTGAGAGCAGAAATTTCTTTGCTTTTCCTGTCCAGGGCTCATGCTGAGGGCGGGGTATATTATTATTTTGACAGAGCCAAGAATTATTTGGATGAGAAATGATCCCTACTTGAGCTGGAATGCAGTCTTGTGGCGAGAGCAGAGGGGTGAGGTTACCGAGAGCCTTAATGCGCTAGAATCCAAATTAATAGCTTAGCTCCCGCTTTCTTGCAGATTCGAGATATTGGCTGTGTTTCCTTGGCTGTGACTTAATAATTGCAACCTGTGTTCCCAGGAAGGCTTCGTTCTTCTCTAAATGAGCAACAGAAAAAGCCAGTTTCCAAATACGTGCAGCATGAGACGCAGTTAGTAGAGTTAGCATCAGAATCTCCAACAACAAAAGAAAGCAGGTAACACCTGCGTCGCGGGGCTGCCAGCTGTCCTGGCGTCAAGGTCTCTGGTTCTGTCGTTCACACGCCGTGATGCCACCTCTGTCAGTGCCGATGGCCCTGGCCCCTCCTAAGAAGAACCAGGAAGGTGCAAATGTGCAGACCTGCGAGTGGTGGGGAGCAGGAGTGGGGCAGAACGCTCACGTCCGAAGCCCCCATATCTCCCAGCTGCTCTCTCAAATCTGTTTCCAGATGTACTAGTTTGCTGGGGCTGTCTGATGTCTTTTTCTTCCTGACACCAAAAATGTGATGTCTTTTCCAACATTGACCAATTCTCTGACTTTCCCCACACTACCTGGGATCCTACAATTCAATCCTATTCTGACACTGACTCCCGGAGTGAGTGCAGACCCCACGGGTTAAGGGCTCAGTCTCACAAGACTGCCCCCACTTCAGACACTGGTCATAAGTCTTGGGGGCCACCTGTACTTGTGGCCGATCAGCTATAAATTCAGGGGTTCCCGCAACCTCCTCCTCAGTTTTGATAATTCACTAGAACAACTCACAGAACTCGGGAAAACACTTTACTTACGTTTACTGGCGTATTATAACGGATACAACTCAGGACTGGCCTGGAAGAGATGCTCAGGGCAAGGCCCGTGGGAGGGGCACAGAGCTTCTGTGCTCTCTGGGCATGTCACCTGCCCAGCACCTCACTGTCTTCACCCACCCGGAAGTTCTCCAGATCTCCTTTGAATTTTTATAACACAATCTCCAGCCCCCTTCCCCTCCCCAGAGGTTGAAGGGGTGGGGCTGAAAGTTCTCACCCTCTGGTCCCGTGTTGGGTCTTTCTGGTGACCAGCCCCCATCCTGAAGGTATCTAGGGGCCCACCTTGAGTCACCTCATTAATAAATTCAGGTGTGGTGGAAAAATGACCATAGCATGTAGTGACGAGGGTTCCTGGAGGAGGGCTGAGGGGCAGGAGTGACTGGGGGTGACAGGGAGGCTGTGATGGGGGTGTGGACATGAGCTGGTGGGGCCTGAAGGGGTGTGGGCACGAAAAGTAGAGGAGGAGGAGGAAGGAGAGCGGCTGGGCAGCTGGCCAGACCAGGAGTCCTAGGCACCATGTCAGCCAGACAGACCCACCATCTGCTTGTTCCTGCTCCAGCAGGGCAAGAGGGTTTGTATGTGTTGGCAGGGGTGGGGGTGGGGCACCCCGCTTTGCCTGGCCTGAGGGAGGAGTGTCACCAGGTCACACCACGAGGGTGGCCAGGTGCAAGGTCAGGAGAGTTGGTCAATCCACAATTCTGTCAATCTTACTGCCATCAGAGGGTACCAGAGTTTGGTCCAGGGATCCCTGCATTGTAGCTGACCCCAGAGAAGAGACGAAGCCTTAGAAGTCAGTGCAGAAGGGCAAACATGAACCCCACCTCCTGGGAGGCCAGTCTGCCCCAGGCCCTGGGACTCACAGTGTTCACAGCTGCCCCCTCCCTAGGCCTCCCCCAGACCCACAGCCACCTGGCTGAGGCCTTGGAGACAGGACATGCACCACCTGGCCCCCCCAAGTCATAATGCTGGGTGGGGCCTCCAGGCTATAACACTGACCCCAACGGAGGCTGAAGTCCCCAGTGGGGTCCTGCTAGCACCTGGGGGAAGCAGGTGACCCAGGGCTTGGGGCCTCTACAGGAGTCATCACTGAGACTGCTCCAAGCCCCCCACCATGCAGGTTCCTGGGGAACTGGAGCCTGGAGATACTGTGACTCATTAGCTTTTATTTTTAGTTTTATGCCACAAAAGATGTGCAGTAACAAGATCAGCTTAAATGTCTTGCTATAAAAAGGATGATGGCGGGGGGTTGGGGGGGAGGGCAGTAGGAAAACAGAAAGCCAGACAGACACGGACAGACAGAGACCAAGAGAAAGAAAAGAAGAAATACATCAAGATGTGAGCAAAGATTCCTAAGTGGCAAGATTAGGAATAATCTTTAAATATTTCTATAAAGAATATATATTACTTTTATAATCAGAAAAAGTATGTGAAATAAATACATAAGGCATGGGAAGGCCTGAGAAAGCCCTCTCAGGTCAATGTTATGCAGACCTTCTATCTAATTATCAGCCTGGCTGTAAAGAAGATGATCTCTTTCCCAGGGATTCCAAAGAAAGTTCTGGAACCAACATGGGCCACACATGCATTCCTCAAACTAAAACAGTGTAGTAGCCAGCTTCTAAGATGGCTCCCAATCTTTCTTGCCTCCTGATATTCATACCATGTAGTGCCCTCTTGCTGAATAGGGCTGATCTGTGTAACCAAGAGGATGTAGTAGAAATGATGGAGCACGACTTCTGAGGCATGGTTGTAAAGGACATTGTAGCTTCACCTTGTTCATCTTAGATCTCCCACTCTGAGCAAAGCCAGCCGCCATGTAACAAGGACACTCAAGCAGCCCCGTGGAGAGGTCCTTGTTGAGAAGAACTGAGGCCTCCCACCAACAGCCAGCATCAACCACATGAGTGAACCTGTAAGTGAACATAAGTGAGGACATCTTGTTATGCTAAATGGCCCCAGCCCCTCCTCTGCGTGACTACTCACTGCTCTGCACGTGCTCTAAAAAAATGCACATGCTTTCCTGATTTATGGCCTCCACTTACGTATGTACTCTCTGATAGCTTGATAAATTAAAACTTTGTTCTATGAGTTTGTCTCCGGGAACAGGCTGACCACAGGCAGGAAACACACCTACAAGGTATCCATCACAGCTGACAGAAGAATGGAATAATGTGATGCCTGGAGCCTGTCATGCCTGGAGACCAACATCTCTGGACCCCCTCCTCACTGCCCATTTTCCCTATATAACTACCTCAAGATTCTGTAATTTTTGAAGATAGTTTTTTGAGACATTAGTCTGCCATCTTCCCAGTTATGCTGGCTAATCAAATTAAAACTTCCTTTCTCGATCCCTAACTCGTTGTGATTAATTGGCTCAGATCGCAGCAAGCAGATCAAGCCCATTGGCCAGTAACAAACCCTCTTAGAAATAGCCCCTCCAGCCCCAGTCAAGCCTTCAGATCATGGCAGCCCTGGCTGACCATCTGGCTGCAGACTCATGAGGGATTCTGAGCAAGAACCACCCACCTAAACCCCTCCTGCTTTCTTGACCTACAGAAACCATGAGATGATGAATATTGTTTCATTCTTTTAAGCCACTAAGTTTGAGGTAATTTGTTATGCAGCAATAGATAATTAACACAAATGGTGACTTTAATTGGAAAGGCCTGGGTCACAAGCTTAGTCCCAGAGCCAGGGTTGCAGGCATCCTACCCAAACCACAGCCTAAAAGGGAGGGAAGGCACGAGACTGTGGTGCTGATGGATCTGATGGGGTCTGGACTTGGGGAGGTGGGTGCACAGGAAGGCTTGAACCCTGTGTTTGTAATTTTGATGTCTTGCTCATCACAGATTTCTTTTGCATTACTTTTGATTTTTAAAGAATATGACATTAAAATATCTCCATTGATGAATTTTTGGTACCCCTTAAATTGGGCCTCTGAGGTGAGTGTCTCCCTTACCTGACCCCCTATCCCAGGCCCCCTCTGCGGTCAGACCCCATCCCACCCCAAGCCTAAGTTTTCCTCCTCTGTCCTTGTCCATGGGGTGGGGAGGGTGGTGAGTCACCCTCTCCACTCACTCTGATCACATATTATGGCTGATACTCCATGCCCTGCGTATCTGGCCTTCCCATTTGATTATCAAGAGCTCTGCTCTCCAACACAGTAGCCATCAGCCACGTGTGCTCGTCCAAACTGAGAGGTGCTATAAGTGTCAAATACACACCAGATTCCAAAGATTTACTATAAGAAAAATAATGTAAAAATCTCCGTCCTGATTTTTATATTGATTACATGGTGAAACGATCTCCTTTAGAAAGATATAGATTTAGGTATTTCTATCATATATGTACCACATATTTTAGATATAGTCTTTTTTTAGTGTGGTCCACATTCTATTTCTATTGGACAGCACTCTTCTAGAACCTTCTCTGGCCAACCAGACCTGGCCCTCACGAAATCAACGGCTCTCACCAGGATTGTTTCCTGTGGACCCTCCAAAAGCCTGTTCAGGAAGTTGAAGCTGAACTTCTCTTGGAAATCCAGGCTCAACAATTCTAATTCTCCTCAGGGTGTATGAATGCCTCTGACTTCTAGAAAAGAAAAACGCAAAGGTGAAGATTTTAAAATATCATCCCATATGCTGATTATTTCCCCCTCACTACCTCCCCTGGGCATGGAGACATCGATGTCCTCTAAGGCTTTCCCTGTAGAACTCGCTCTTTCTCTCTCTTGCTCTGCTCTTAGCTGGTCTCCCTTCTCACCCTGCCTCTAGCTGCTCACATGTGTCCTCAAATACCAGCAGGGTGTCGGGAAGAGAGGGAGGCCTGGAAAGCACAGCCAGGACCCCAGCGTAGAAGCTGCAGAATGCAGATTTCAGCTCCAAGATAAAGAAGATGCACGCCCCATCATGGCCACATCACACCCATGTGAGACAGGCCCCCTGAGGAGGTGGTGAGCCCATCACTGGCCATGTTCTAGCAGAGGCCAAATGACCAGCAGAGGGGATACCATGTGGCACAGGCTCTCAAACGTTCGTCTGCACCAGAATCACATGGAAAGTGTGTTCAAAAGGTAAATTCTCAGGCCCTGCCCCCAGAGATTCTGACTCATCAGCTGTGGGGCAGAGCCCCAGAGTCTGAATTTTTAAAAGGAGATCTAAGGGCCTCACTTTGAGAAGAGGAAATCCCTACACTGGGTAGAGTCAACTCTAGTAGGCTATAGTGCTAGGTGCTAAATTAGTGTTTTTTGAATGAATGAATGAGTTTGAAGACATATTAATACTCCTCCAGCCTCCTGCTGTCTTGAGTGAGGAAGGCAACAGCTCTCAGAAAGGAATCTTTATCTCAGTAGTAACCCTTTGGGGTCCTCAGAGGCCTGGAAAACGTGCTGTCTTCAACAGTGTTTTTTTAAAGTCTTTGCTCAATTAGACCTTGGGAGAGAATTCTTCTGGCCTGAGCATCCTCGGCGTTCTCTGATAAGCATTGAGTCTGAGATAGTGCATTAATCTCTGAGAACAAACAGCTGCTTTAAAGATCTCCACTGGCCATTTGCGTGTTATTCAGCTTGGGCCGCCATAACAGAATACTACAGACTGGGTGGCTTAAATAACAGAAATTTATTTTTTCACAGTTCTGGAGGCTGGAAGTCTGAGATCAAGCTGTGGCAGGGTTGGTTTCTCCTGAGGCCTCTCTCCTTGGCTTGTAGATGGCTGTCTTCTCCCTATGTCTTCATGTCATCTTCCCTCTGTGCGTGGCTGGGTCCTAATCTCCTCTTCGTATAAATTCACCGTCATATTGGATTAGGGCCCACCCTAATGACCTCAATTTAACTTAATTACTCTTTAACAACCCCCATCCAAGTACAGTCACATTCTGAGGTACTGGGGGTTAGGACTTCAACATATGAATCGGGTGGGAGGGCACAATTTAGCCCAGGACAATTTGCAATTAGAGATTTCTGATTTCCAAAGAGCTGTGGGTCCCTGCTCATTGGAATGGAGCTCACACCCCAAAAGCCACAGCAGCCAGGGCTCCCGTGGCCTCCTAGAACTCAAAAAAAAATGAAACACAGTCGTTTCTCGCATGCTCTGCAAATAGTGTAGTCATGACAGTGGGGTCACTTCTGTTCTAAGGAGGTGGCACGTGGCGTCGTTCCTTGACTCAAGGCACAGAAAGGGCCCCATCCTCCCTGCTCCCCTCCCCCACCGAGGCCCTTCCAACAAGAGCCCCTCTCTAGGCGTCAGCCTCCCCCTCCCTGAGCTTCCTCCTTCTTCTCTTACATTCAGGCTTGGGGAGGTTGAGTCACCCTGAAGGAGCTTGACAAAACAGCTCACGAAAGTGTTTTTTTGTAATCATCACCGGCAGCAGATGCTTCCCCAGTGAGGCTCCTCGCTTGGGTTGTGATAAACATGGCAACTGGAAAGTCACTTTATTAAACCATAAATGTTTGCCACAAATCACAACTAAATTAGCCCTTGGCGGAAGCTGCGTAGAAGCCCGGCCGGCTGCTTTAACTCGAGAGGAGGGGAGGGGAGGGGGCGACACACTTGGAATGCTGTCTGGTCAGGCTTTAAAAATCCCTCCTGCCATTCTGTCCTAGGGGTCTGGACGTGCTTGGCACAAATGCATGTGCACGGAGGACACTGAGAGTGGAGGGGGAAGGAAGAGATGTCACCTTCGCTACCAGCCCTCACAGCATCAGTCCCCATCACAGACCACCTGTCTGTCAGGTCCCACTGCTGGGGACGAGAGTCAGCCGGTCACAGGGCTGACCACGCCAGGATGCTCATATCTCACCTGCATTTGAGCAATGACCATCTGGAGACCCAACGTTGCAAACCAAGCCAGCAGCCCCTCCCCAAGTTGTTCTTGAGAATTCCTTCCTCTCTCTTGGACTCAGTTTCTTCAGCTGCAAAATGGAGGAAATGGGTAAATCAATGGTTTTCAAACTGTGCCCCATGGAACCCTAGCAGAGGCACCTCAGGGACCTCTGTGGTGATCCTGGGGGAGTCGGAACGGGCGAGCTCCAAGCCCCCCACCTTCGCTTCCACCTGAACAATTCCACTTTTACCCGTCTTATATGTTGTGGTCCTGGAGGGGATTTTTTTTAAAGGGTCTGAAGCCAAAACCTGTTTGAAATACATTTGACTTAATGGCCTCTGGGGAAGTTTCTGGTTCCACCTACGCTTCACACAATTGTAGAGTTGGGACCTTCACGGACCAGAATATCAGGGGATGGTCACCTCCACGGCTGTCTGGTGGTGGGTTTGTGACTCCTCCTTGCATCATAATTAACCCAATGCTTGTTGTTTGTTACCATGTCTGCTTGCTCTTGTGTCCCCTGCAGAGCCTGGCCATGGTAAGTCAGAGTAATAAAGGTGCATCTGTCACCAGTCTTCATTCCTGTGCCTGTGGCAGACACCACCAATCAATTGTCATACTTCCATGCTGAGCCCCAATCTCATCCCATTGTTCCAGATGGCCACTACCAATTGATATGCAAAGGCACACAAGGTACAACCAATTTGCTGTGGCTTGATATGATGCTCTTCAAAGCGTTTCCTTTCCTGTTCAGAGGGAGCTTGGGGAAGATCTTCTGTGTCTGTGGTGGCCCGTGTCCAAGATGGTTCTTGCCTCCTGATAGTCACATGCTGGTGTGGTCCCCTCAAACACCAAATAGAGCTGAATTGTGTAACCAATAGGATAGCACAGAAATGACAGTGTGACTTCAGACACTAGATCATAAAAGGCATTGTGGCTTCACCTTGCTCTCCCTTGAATCCCTCACAACTAGTCACCATGTTGTGAGGACACTCAAGCTGCCTTGTGGGGTGGTCCACATGGTGAGGAATTGAGGCTCCATCCACAGCCAACATTCAACTTGCCAGCCATGTGAGTGAGCCCCCTTGAGAGAAGATTCTCCAGCTGTTGTCAAGCCTTCAGATGAATGCAGCACCAAAAGACGTCTTGACTGGACTTCCTGAGAGACCCGGAGCCAGAATCGCCCAGCTAAGCCACACTCCAGTTCCTGACCCACAGAAATGGTGTGAGATGATAAATGTTCATTCTTTTAAGCTAAGTTTTGGGGTAATTTGTTACTCAGCCATAGGCAATGAATACAGTCCCCGAATCCCTACCTGCTAAGGAGACCCCAGCACAACCTAGAGGCACCCTGGTGACAGCACAGCTAATCATGGGCTGTCACAGATCTCCACAAATAGAGGATAATTTAGCCCAAAACAAGGTGGGATGTCAGTAAAGAAATGGAGTGGGGGTTTGTCGGCATGGCTCTGACTCACCCAGTTGTTTCTCACAAGGTTTCCCTTCCTTCTACTTCTGCCTGTATTTATTAATCAAAACCAGCAGGCCTCGAAACTCTTACCCCAAGAACCGATCATCTAAAATCACAGCGATGAGGCCCAAATAAAGAGAAAAGACTGAATAAAAGCAAGAAAAACAAACATTTGGTTTCTCATCGCCTTTTCCCTTCTTATGAAAATACTTGTCCATCATGATTACGAATCTTGAACTCTAATGAGCCACTGACGTTACCATTGTTTATTACTTTGATGTGAGATCTTTTTTATTATTTGTTTGGGCTGAAGCCTAGTCATGGATTTACTGCTTTCCTCATGACTGGTCTTAAAATTTTTGATTTAAGCCTTCAGAATGCAAATAACTCCAGATAGCCTCATAAATGGAGACGCCAAGGAGAGTTTTATTGTTGGAAAGAAAATAGTGAATAAGAAATAATGCTGATAACAGTGAAATGGTCTCTGTATTTACCAAAGAAAAGAGAAAAAGAAAGAAACACTCTAAAAAGGCTGAAAGGAGAAAAAGAAGGGGGGGGGGGGAGGAGAAGGTGTAATAGCTAAAACTCTGACAATTTAATTTTAAAATCTAGAGAACCACCCTCCACCCAGCCCCTTAAACTCTAACTGGTCCATGAGGTTTAATTCCCACCTTTCTGGCCTGACTCTGGAATGTCTTCCCCACCTGATCCACAGAGAATTTTCCTTGGAGAGGGAGGACTCCATGACTCACAGTGAGTCCAGTCAATGGATTCTCTGGCGAGGGCTGGCGGTTCTCAACACCCAGCAGCCAGCTCGGTGCCTGGTCAGCAGTACTTGCTCAGCAAATATTCGCCAAGTGAACAAGTGAATGCAAGGTGTGTCCTGCACAGTTTACCAGCGTGTTCATCAGCACAATCACATTGGAGTCCTGCCTGAGCCTGGCCAGGGAGACATTATGATCCCCATTTTACAGATGAGGTTATTGAGGTTCAGAGAGGTCCAGTAAATTTCCCATTATCACAGGGCTGGTAATTAAGGATCAAAGCCAGAGGTATTTACTCCAAGTCCAGGCTCTTTCCTCTGCATCACAACGAAGCCAGAAGAGGGAGGATGGACTTGGGAATAGGTGGGGCTGAGGTTCAGGAGATCGTGGTGAGGAAGAGAAGCAGGCTCAGGCCACCTACGACTGGTGTGTACCCCAGAATCGACGGATGTCCCATAGAGACAGCTTCTCAGCAGCATAGCGCATCTTCTGTGATGTGCTTCGGACACACACAGACTGTGTGACAGCTGTGTGACTTTGAGATATTCTGTTCGCTTTCTCTGACAGCAGCATTTTTGATATTAGGATGCTGGGGAGGCAGGGAGGAGGCAGCAGGACCCGCTTGCAAAGGGTCAGGTCCCAGTTCCAATCGGCCCAGCCTCCAACTGCTTCCTGCCTGGAAGTCTGCACCTGTTCCCCCAATGCCCCTTAGCAGACCTATTCTCAACCCACCTGCACACTGGACTCACCTGGGGAGCTTTAAAAAATACCGATGCTTGGGCCTCACTCCAGAGAGTCTGTGATTCAAATGCATGGCAGGATTGAGAGCAGCTGCCCCAGGGAGAGGTGGTCACCTCTCAGAAAAACATTCCAGTTTCATAACCCCCAGGAAATACCCTACTGTCTTGGCATTGGAGGTGGGTGGATACGGAAGTCCCCCTGGGGAACTGTTTGAGATGACAGGCGTTGTATCTAGGTTCTGATCCAGGAGGCTGGGTGGGCCCGGGAGGCCGTGGCTCTGTTTAGACAGCATGGCTGTGGAGATCCAGGAACTGGGCTGAGCTCAGATGGAAAGAAGTGTCTCTTTCAACTCTTTCTTCTGTTGTGTCCTCTCTAACCACAAAGGACAGGGAGTGCCAATGACTGCTATTTAGGATGAAATCGGGCCTAATCGGCTGTAGGCAGCCATTACTCTCTGTTAAGGGGGAAAGCACCTCCAGGGAGCTGCTGGCCCACGATGAGGGATGTATATAGATGTCGCTCCTAAGAGCCAGGTCTGTCATTGCCGAGGTGGTGGCTGCCCCATGGGGAACGCACCATTCCGCATCTGCCAGGATTGTTCTCCCCGCGGCAGGTACATTTGGATATAACGGGACCAGTGAGCACTGACACCCACTGTGCTCGAGGCACCATGCCGGGCCAGGGAGGCAAACATGAGGGACTCTAGTCCAGTGGGGTGACCAACCAGGAGTAAACCATGCGATGCTACGTGAGGAACAGACGCTAACATTCCGGGGGGGGAGGGAACGGGGGTCAGGGAGTAGGGGCATGGGGCTTCAGGGAAGATACAGACTTGGAGTTGGGTCCTGGAGGAGGGAAGATTCCTCGGGTAGACACAAGTGTCACACAGATGGGACAGAGCGACAGAGGTCAAGGAGACAGCCCTAAAGCCACAGAGGTGGAAAGGATCTAGCTAGTATGTGACAGGGTGGGACTGCAGAAGCAGGCAGGGGCCTGATCATGAGGCCTTGAAGCCAGGGCAGGGGGTGTAGGCCCTTAGGCTCTTATCCTAAGACAGCACTGAGTCTTTGAAGGGCTTACGGGGGAAGCCACAAGAACAGACGGGTGGTGCAGAAGAGGGGCTGGCAGGAGGGGCCTTCATCTCCTGCCTCTGGGCACTGGACGGGGCTAAGGCAGAGGCTCTTAAGTTCAGAGGTCGGGCTCAGATCCTGGCTCTGTCACCTCCTGGAGGTGACACCTTGAGCAAGTTCCCTCTCCTCTAAGCTCCCATTCCCTCTGGTGTGAAATGGGAGTGAGGATGGTCCCTGCCACGTGCCGGGGGGTGAGCATTAGGTCTCATAACACATGTGAAGCATTTGGCACAATGCCGTCCCGTAGCGAGTTCCCAGTAACTTTGCTTTTATTATCATCATTATCATTATTATTCCTCCCTCTTCAGCTCCTAGCACAGTCCCTAACGTATCCTGGTGTTCAGAATATATGAATGAATGAATGAATCAATGAGTGAGTGAATGAAGTCTAGACTCATTTTCTAAACATAGAACCTGAGAAGGTCAGGTCAAAACTATGGCCCAGGACAACACAGGTGCCAAGACGCAGATTTATACATTAACCATTAAGGGCCTAAATAACCCCAAGCCCTCCAAGAGACTGAGATGCCTCCATCCAAGCTCTCTCAGCAGAGACACAATAAACTGATGGTCCAAACTGGTTTACAACATTTCAATTATGCTGAAATTCTTGTATTAGTCAGTATGGGAGAGGCTATATGCATTAACAAAATAACCCTCCCATCTCAGTGCCTTAACACAACACAGATTTCTTTCTAGCTCACAGTCTAGATCTGGCATATGGAGGCCAGGCCAGGGGAGGGGCCAGATATGTTTTCTCCACACAGTCACTCAGAGATCCAGGCTGATGGAGGCCTTGTCAATCACCAAGACAGGGGAAGAATAGAGACTGGAGATTCATGCCTTCTCTTCAATGCCTCAACTTGGAGGTGACACATGCCACTTCTTCTGTATCATTGGCCAGATTGGTCACACAGCCTGGCCGAAGGGTACAACTTTCCATGAGCTGGGAAGGGGAGGAGATCAGGAGGTTGGTGAACACTAGCGATGCCCACCCCAGTTCTTAATCCTCTTTTCTAGCTAGGATATTGAACTAACCAGTGCACCTCCTTCAAAGGATCTGCTCCAGCTAGGGGGGTCAGATTAGCAGAGATCCAATTTGAACCTTTCTGCTCCTCCTCCTTTCTTCAGGAGGGGACTGATTTTTGCCAGAATGACCTGTCTCTTTCTGTAGCTTATGGAATCGCAGGCAGAGAGCATTACAGGTCTACTGTGGACTTTGCTGTACACTTTATGCCTTGATTTTATGTCCACATTCATGTTCATTATAAGGTTGTTATTTCTTTATTTAACCAATGTTATGGTGACACATACAAGTTTGAATGGGGATGGGGGTGTTCAGTTAATCTGATGACTGAATCTTTGCTTGCTATTACAGTGGATCTTATAACATCAGTTGGGCTGATTCAACAAAATTTATAATGTATTCAGCAGTTGATGGCTTGAGCCTAATTGAACACAAATTTATAATGCCATCCAGTGCTGTAATTAGAACATGGTAAAATTAGCCCGTCGCACAGTATATATACACACACTCTCACAAAGCCATCAACGGCCTTTGTTTTGTGTATGGTCAATTAGGTTTTCAAAGTGGAATCCTCAGAAGAATCCATCAGATGAATCAAGATGAAAGGAAACCAACCGAGGACTTAAGCATGCTCTAAATTGACAAGGAAACACTAGGAAAATTGTTTTCAAACAATGAGAGAAATTAATTTTTCAAGGCGGTGATTTTGAGGTGTGATCAGTCTTCCGTGTTATTTGAATGACCACAGAATTATGGGTGCCCAGAGGTGGCTCGGATGCATTAAAAGGGAATTGTCTATGTGTCTCTGCCACGAGTCCAGGGCATGCAAGAAAGAGAAAACAGGACATTCCTCCCCCAAAAACCAATTCCGTAATGATGGTCTGCTGCAGGGTTACATCATTGTGTGGGCCTCATTGACTCCAATTGGTCTTTGCTATGTGTGACTTATTCTATCACCAGGGCACCTTCAGGTCTAAATTACATTTTGAGTCTATAAACACTCCTTCCATAAATATTTTAAAAGGAGAATTAAAGAGGTGCAAGGGAACAGTGCTGGTGATGAGGAGACTGCTCTCACCATCAGGGGCTCGTGTTTGTGTCTTTATTAGCCTTCTGCTGTGGTGGGGGGAGGGGCTCTTTCTTCAACTTGGACAAAGCAGAGGAAGGGATAAGAAAACAATGTGATGTCTTGTGGCTCCCCTGATTTGGGGCATCAACCCAAGACTGATCTGTTCCAGGGGGCCTCTTCCGCCTGAGGCAGCCCCACTCTCTCCCCACTGCCCTCTAGTGGTGTTGGGTTGAATGCAGAGTTAGCCCAACTCAAGGGTAAGACCCCAACGTCAAGTTCTGGGGTTTCCCAAAACCACTTTCAGGGTCGATAATTCATTGGAACAACTTACAGGACTCAGGAAAGCACTATACTTGCAATTACAGTTTTATTAGAGCAAAAGGATATAAATTAGAACCAGCCAAAGGACGGCTTTGGTTTGTGCACAGGGCAAGGTCTGGAAGTGGTCCAAACACGAGCTTCTGTCATCCTCTCCCCGTGGAGTCCCAGACAGTCCTGGACCCCCTCTGGCTATGATGTGTGACAATACTCAGAGTATATTGCCAACCAGGGAAGCTTGTCCAAGCTTCAGTGTTCAGAGTTTTATTGGAGTTTCATTACACCAGCATGATTGAATCCCTGGCCATGTGGTTGAACTCAGTCTCCAGCCCCTGTCCCCTCCCTGGAGGTCAGGTTGATATTACATGGCTCAAAGCCCCAAGCCTCTAATCACATGGTTGGCCTTTCCAGTGTGGCCAGCCTCCACCTTGAGTCATTTCCTTAACTTAAACTCTCTAGGAGTCCACCAGAGTCACCTCGTTAGCATAAACAATCAGGTGTGGTCTGAGGGGTCATTATGAATAACAACGCTTCTATCACTTGGGAAATTCCCAGGAGCCAGGACAAGGGCCAGACCTCTCTTTGGAGGAAGCTGAATTCCTTACTCCACAAGGTGACATTCCTCCCCTAGAGGAAGAACTAACTGTGCCTCATCTGGTGTCACCTTTGGGCAAACCCAGCCAGAGATGACCAGAGAGACCAATCCTGTCCCCCCAGCACCCCCAGATCAGCCAAATCACACACATGTCCAACCTCCATCGTCTCGCACCTGGAACCTGCACCTCCCTGTCACTGTGCCAGTGCTTCAACAGGGCAGCCAGGGTGACTTTTCTCAAGCATGCTCAGATGGAGTCACCCCTCAGCTTAAACCCTCCAATGACTGTCCATCACACCTGCAGTAACACTCACTCTTCCATGACACGGGCAGGAGGCTGTGAAGGCCCGCCCACATCCACCCTATACCACCTCACTCATCCCCTTGCTGTCCATCAGACATGCACAGCTCAGGTCAGTCCTGGGGCCTTTGACCCTCCGCCCTGTGGGCTCTGCTTCTCGCATCCCCTACCCAACCCTGAAAATCCCTGTCCCAGAGAGGCCTCCCCATGGCCCGGGTGCCGTGGCATACCCCCAAACCCTTGCTGTCATCCTCTTGGCCCCCTTTGGGTTACGTCATAGCCTCTGTCATTATCTGGAGTTATTACTTTATTGGTTTATGAGCTTGGTGTCCGTCTCCTGCCTTATTCACAGCTGTGCCCCTAGTGCCGGGCACATAGAAGACCCTCAATGATCTGTGTTGAAAGTGCCAATGAAAGACTAAGCGTGTTAGTTCCTGTGGCTGCTGTGACAACTGCCACAAACTAGGTGGCTTCAAACAACAGAAATTGATTCTCTCGCTGTTCTGGAGGCCAGAAGTCCAAAATCAAGGTGTTGACAGGGCCACGCTCTCTCTGAAGGGCTAGGGGAGGATGCTTCCTTGCTTCTTCCGGCTTCTGGTGGTTGCTGGCTATCCTTGGTGTTCCCTGCCTTATAGATACATCACTCCAATCTCTGCCTCTCTCATCCCATGGCTTTCTCCCTCTGTGTCTCTCTCTGTCCAGATTCCCCTCTTCTTACAAGGACGCCAGTCACATTGGATTAGGGTCTACCTGAATGACCTCCTCTTAACTTGCTTACATCAGCAAAGACCCTATTTACAATAGGGTCACGTTCACAGGTACCAGGGCTTAGGACTTGAACACACCTTTTGGGGGGACATAATTCAACTCACAACACAAAGGAGGATTCCTGGCATTTCTGTCTTATATCCTGCCCTGAAGCCTGCCCCGCCATCATCCCCAGCCCCACCAAGTCCCTACTGGGAAGAGATGTAATGTCATTACTCGGCTCCACCCTTAACCAGTCCACATGCTCATCAGCTAGAACCTGCTCTGTGCCTGGGAACAAAGAGGAGACCCCCAACTCTGCCCTCGGGGGCTCCTGGGCTGCATATGCCTCCACCCAAGAGTGCCTACCCCCGGGGGCCCAGGGGGATGAGGACTTGTGTCTGCAGGGGGGCCTTTATGGGTCTCTGCAGAGCTAGGCAGGGCATCGGGCCAATGCCCAAGAAGGAAGCTCCCTTAAGCGGCAGTGGGCATCAGTGTGGTGTGGGGTCACTTGTCACTTTTGTGGTTGGTGAAGGCAGAAATTACATCACCTCAGTGCAGGGGCCAAGCCTTCACAGCAAGGGGAACCCCTCCAACCAGAAACACCACCAGGGGCTATTCATGGCAAGGGACAGTGTGGGTCAGCTGGGGGCTCCTCCACCTGGGAGCACACCCCGAACCTGCTGGCCTCCTCGGGACCTGAGAGAACAGGTCGGGCTTCCATGGGAGGACAGCTACACTCATCTCAGGAAACTAGTTCTTAATTACTTTCGTCTTTCCCTCAGCTTTTTGTAGCTTTTATTATATTTTATTTTATACAAGCAAATCAACTTCCCCCCACTGCAGCCTGGGAGCAGGGGGGCCAGGAAGTCTGTGCCAGAAGAGACTGTCCCCCCCCACAGCTGCTCGCGAGGAGAGGAGAGGCCCCTGTCAAACGTCCCTCATCCCTGTGGGTAATCCCATGATCACCATCCTCCATGGCCTCTCCCAGCACACGTCTATTTCCTCACCAGGTGCTCAGCATGTCCTCATTTGCTCCCCTGCCCCACAGACTGAGGGGCTTCAACAACAGAAATTCATTGTCTCAGTTCTGGAGGCCGGAGGTCCAAATTAAAGATATCAGCAGGGTTGGTTTCTTAGGGCTGTGAGGGACGGATCTGTTCCAGGCCTCTGTCCTAGATTCTGGAAGTTCCCTGGCTCATAGCAGCATCCCTCCAGTCTTCACATGGTGTTCTGTGTGTGTGTGTGTGTGTGCCCGTGCCTGTGTCCAGATTTTCCCCTTTTTATGAGGACGCCAGTCATATTGGATTAGGGGCTAATAACCTCATTTTAATTCTGTAAAGACTCCATCTCTAAATAAGGCCACATTCTGAGATTCTTGGATTTAGGACTTCATCATTTGGATTTGGGGGGGACACAATTGAACCTATAGCACAGCAGCACCCAGCCTGCATCACAGCCTCCCCTGGCAGAGGCCAGAGCTCTCCTACTGTGGAATTGCCCCTCCTACAAAGCCCCGCGTGCCTTCAGAGCAGTTCCAACCTGACCCTGGAGAGGCAGCCTCCATCACACTCTGGGGCCAGGCTTTATCTGGGACATTGTTACAGATGGTGCCTCTGAAAGCTGTGTTTTAATACCTTCTCAGCTTCCCCTACTCCTAGAAGTCTCATGTAATCAGGGGCCCACCAGCTGCCAGCAGGAGGGAAGGGGGTGTCTGCAATCATCCGAGCTGCTGGGAATAGGGGCCGGCTATTTGGGGGCACATCGGCAGAACAGGGGGAGGCGCCAGGTGGCCAGCCTGCGTCTGGGCTCGGACGTGCCTGGAGACACAGCAGCAAGGAGTCACGATTCCACCGGAAATCAGGTCCTTACTCTCCGTAATATGGGTGTTCTCTTTCCTGGCCTTTTCCACAGGTGATTTAGAAGGTTCCAGTGGATGTATCCTGTGGGCACATCCCATGGGTGTGTCCCACCCTTATTCCTTCTCAACACGCAAAATATCCATGCAGCCACCCCTCACTTTTGCGGACGACAGCGTGGAATGGCCAGGAATTGCACATTTGTTCACAATACAGACTTGAAGAGCATTTCATTGTGTCCCTTCGGCGCCCCACATTCGTTTATCTCTTGACAAATGGTGAGCTCACATCTGAATTAAGTTAAGGTAAACTAGGTGACTTATTTTCCATCAAAGGCAAATGTGCACACGCACCTCGGGCCTTCAAGTCAGGCTTCTTGGGCACATCTGAAGGGCTCCGGAGGTTGTGGGTCCCGAGGACTTGCTGTGACGAGGGAGCAAGTCACACAGCATGTCCCTAAATCTGACAGGGATAAAGCCACCCCGAGGTAGGGGATCAAGCTGAAAGACAATCTGCCAGTCAGAGAAAAAAAAAAAGCTGGCAACTTTTTTTCCAGGTGCCCCCAGCATCCCCTCGTCATGCCAGGTCTCAGCTTGGGTCCTCAGGCCAGTGTGGCCTCAGCTCCTTCTGCCGGGCTCTGCTCAGCTCCCCAAAGGCCCTGAGCTGCACCCCTCATTGAGTCTTTGCCCATGCGGCTCCCCCACCAGGAATACCCTTCCCACTGAGCCCGGCTCCCCTTTGTAGGACTCACGACAACTGTGGGTGGGGGGATTCTGCGAGGCTGCGGGTTACGTGTGTGGACGGCCAACTCTCTGGATAGAACCAGCTTCACGTAGGCAAGGCCACGGCTGCCTCAACCATCAGCCATGGCCTGGGGACGGGAAGCAGTGGCCTCATGCTGGAGGTCCCCCCAGGATCCTGTCCGGCTGGACTGCGTCTCCCTGCTCCAGCCCCACAGTCCCAAAGCAGTGGGAACACAACAGGAAGGTCCTGCCCCTCACTCCTCTTCCCACTCAGAACACGACCCGACCCCTCACTGGACCACACCAGCTCCTCATCTCAGGCCGCTCAGCCCCGAGACCTCCTTGCTGGTCCCTGACCACACCGAGAAGCTTCCACCTTGGAACACGTCCCAGGCAGCCCTCGGGCTCCATCCCTCCTCCTCGGTGGGTCTTTACTCAAAAGTCCCTGTTAGTTTGCTAGCTCTGCGTAACAAAGTACCACAGACTGGGGGGCTTAAACAGGAATTTATTGTCTCCCAAGTCTAGAAGTCTGAGATCAAAGTCTGGGCAAGGCTGGTTCCTCCTGAGGCCTCTCTCCTTGGCTTGTAGACGGCCGTCTTCTCCCTGTGTCCTCACATGGGCTTCCCTCTGTGCATGTCTGTGTCCTCATCTCCTCTTCTTATAAGGACACCAGCCATATTGGATTAGGGCCCACTCACATGACCTCACTTAACCTTAATCACCTCTTTAAAGGCTCTCTCCCCAAAATATAGTCACATTCTGGGGTACTGAGGGTTAGGACCTCAGTATATGAATTTGCAGGGGACACAATTAAGCCCATAACAGCCCCCTCCTCAGAAGGGCCTTCCCTGACCACCCCTGACGCCACCCTCGTTCTCCGCCCCATCCCCCTCAGCAGCCCTCAGGGCCCCTGACAGACCCCGTGCTTTCTCTCGGCCCTGACCACGGAGCGTTGAGGTCCCTTGGGAGCAGGGACTGTTAGCCTTTCTCTCTGCCATCTGTAGCACCTACGACAGCACCAGGCACACAGTAGGTACTCAGTGTTCACTGAATAACTGAGAGTGGCCCAAGGCAAGTCCAGCCTGGGGTCACAGTCTGATGGGACAGTCGCACAGTGTGCAGAGTGCTAAGAGAGGGCACTGGAGGCAGCGAGGACAGTGTGGGGCGGTGGTCAGGGCTTCTGCAGAGAGGCAAAGGGGTGGGATGGAGCGGCGAGAGCCCTGGCCCGAGGCACAAGCTAGGACAAAGGCCCTCAGGTGGCACCAGCCGAGGTGCGGGTGCCGCAGCCTGTGGCAGCAAGTCCAGGGTGCTGGGTCGCGGGCTGGCTGCTGGGGGGGGCAGCTCTGCCCCACTCAGGCCATTGGACAGGGCCCTTCTGATCCAGGGTGGGCACCGGCATAGCCAGGAGCCGTCTCCACGTCCTGCAGGCCGCTCAGCTGTGCCTGTGGTTCGGCAAGGAGAGGGGCTGCCCCAGTGTTTCTGGAAACAGAATTTAACAGGGTGGATGATAAATGTCAGCCCGTGAGCTCCACGGCGCCTCTCTCCCTCTCCACTCCCGCAGCGGTGGGCCATCACAGGGAGATGGAGCTCCCTGGGGCCCACCTGCACCCAGGGCCCCACCCCCTCTCAGGCCGGCAGATGCCGGGGCCTCCGCTCCAAGGTGCAATGCTTCCCATGCCGCTTCCTAATTAGTTTTCTGCCACCAACCCCTGACCTGTGGTGACAACAGCATGGGAGATGCTTCTGCAGCTAAGTCACGCAGCTCCCCAGCGCGTCCCCAAGGAGCCCTGCACCTGCCCCCCTTAATTAAGCCAATTAATTACCCGCCAACTTGAGGGCCTGATCAGGCCTTCTGCAGGGAAGACGCCTCTGGGGTCTGCTCTGGATCCCCGCAGCCCAGGGACGTCCCTCACTCACACTAGGACCCAGCCTGGGGCTCTCTGGACATCCCAGAGTCCCTCGTTCATCATTTAGCCAAGAAATCTGGCCACAGACTCCTGGGCAGAATGAACTCCAGTCTGGGCAGGAATATTCACAGATCCCAGGACACCAGGGATGGAGTGAGCATGCTCTGAAATGTTTTCAGCAACCACACGCCTCATTTGCGGTGGAAATAGCTCTTCTCATCTGCTTTGCGCCTGCTGTGTGCAGGCTGGGGTGGGATGCAGGGTCCCTGAGGTCCCCACGTAACAGCACGGCACTCACTGACCTGGCTTTGGCTCCAGACCCGACAACCCTTTTGTCATTTCCCCTCCAGCAGCGGGCTCCCTCCTGGCTCACTTGTCCAGACCCAGAGGGTCCTGCTGTAATAAGGCCGTGCACGGTCCCCCGCCTTCTGCACACAGCAGTCACTCAGCACTTCACAGTTCACAAACTCTTTTATATACTAGCTTATTGGAATCCTCTCTGAGACACCTTGAGCCCACTTTACAGATGAATAAACTGAAGTGTAGAAGAGGTAAATGTGTTAGAACTCTTCTGGTAGCAAATAACAGAAAGTCCTCAGATCAATTAGGTTTGCAGGGAGGGGAAAAAGTAACCTCTGGGGTCACACAACTGAAGATTTAGCAGTAGGGTAAGATTAGCTTCAGGTATAGTTGGATCCAGGTGCTAAAATGGGTCTTCAGTAATCTATCTGTCCTCAGTTCTTGAGTCCAGGCCCTCTGGGCTGGCTTCATTCTCAGACAGACTCTGTCCTCACAGTGCAAAAGGACCAGCGGCCACTCCAGGCTTCTGTCCCACCAGTCTGTCACCATGCAGAGCAGGTCCAAGTGAGGCAGGGACTGGGACCTGCCTCCCTGCCCTTGACACCTTGCTTGAGGATTCACAGAGACCAGCCACCTCCCATGCTGCCCTGGCCTGGCTGAACTTGCTGGCCCAGACTCCTATGGACCACTTTGCCCAGTGGGGCGAGACATCAGACTCTGTTTCCCCAGAACCCCTCCCTCCCGCTGCCCACTCTGTCCACGCCACTGACACCTTTTCTCCATGGCCCAGCACCGTGCTCTGCTCTGAGTCAGGCGCAGTTACCCTCCCTGACCTGTGGCCGAGGCTGCCTCCTTCCGCGATGCAAGAACGAGATCATACAGTCCTGCCATCCTCTGTGCATTTGTCCGAGCCCTCCCCACTCAGCCCCAGGAACTCGCAGAAACAGGGCTGTTTTCAGCTCAGCTTCCCCACCCGCAGCAAAGGACCTGGCGTGCAGAGTTCTGAATGGATAGACCAGTGGTTGACAAGGGTGCCAGCTGGGGCAGCCTTCTGCACACGCTTGAGCCCATGGGCACCTGACTTCAGTGTGTGCCGGCCAGCCAGGGCTCTGCAGCGGCCCGTCTGAGGGGGAGGACCTGCAGCTCACGGGGTGTGCTCAGCAGGCACCTCCATCTGCAGCGGCTCCCCAAACCTGCCAGCCAGGAACCCTGGGGCGCACGGGGAGTGTCGTTCCACTGGGCGGTTGTCCAGCATGCAGCTCCATCAGAATGGAGGGTTAACCAGCAGCCTCGGCAACTGGGCACGGCAGCCATTAGTAGGCGCCGAGTGCTGCACTCAAGGGAGACGGGACCATCCTGCCTGCAGGCCACGGGCAATTTTAAGGAGCTGGGCCCAGCATCAGGGCCCTGCCTGGGGCTGCAAAGTCTGACAGACAGCAGCTGACACCACCACTTCTGGAACTCAGTTGCATTTGTCTGTCCCCCACCACACCCAAAACTTGGAAGAACTTGAGGACTTGGAGACCAGCGTGCAGCAGGAGCTCAATAGATGTTTGTGGAAGTTAAAGTGCTTCGCGTCTGTCTGCATTGACCCCATCTGTAACACCCACCTCTTCCTCCCTCTTGCAGTTTCCTGAGGAGTCACCCCTCACTGTCATGAGGCCAGTGGCTATAGCACAGGCAGGCTTGGCTGCCATGGCTTGGGAAACAGGAATCTGTTTGGGTCATTCACCTAATTTCAGTTTTCTCATCAATAATATGGGAATATTAGTAGCCCTCTTTCCATTGCAAGCAAAAGAAACTCAAGTTCAAACATACTTAAGCAGAAGGAGAAACTTAAGGATTCAAGCTACTAAAACATCCAGAGTGAGGACTTCAGGCACGGTTGGATCAAGGGGCACAAGCACTGTCTCAAGGCTCATTCTGTAGGTTTGGTATACTCTGGACTGGTTTCACGTGGATGGGCTCCTTCTGTGCCTTGTGTTTGAAGTTGCTCTCCCCAAAAGCAGATCCTGAGACCAATATTTGAGTGAAAATAATTTATTTGGGAGATTTGGGAGCTGGGAAACGAGACAGAGAGGGCAAGCAGCCAACACAGTGTGCATTACCACGCAAGTTACCTCTATGGGCACCTGGAGCTTAATACCACCGAAGAAGCCTGGAAGACTGCTTAGAACCTGCCTCACAGTTGTTCCGCCTGAGGGGTGAGGAAGCTGGATTATCTATCCACCAAAGTCCACCCATCCCGGCTGAGGGCTGCTCCTGAGGGCGTTAACTCCTGGCACCTGGTGAGCCCAACCCCGCAGCCAGGAAAGCTCTGGGGCGGAGTCCCAGGGCCCTGCGGTAGGAGCAATGCCTGGGGTTCGCTCTGATTGGACCAGCTGATTCACGCGCCCATCCCTGAGCCAATCACTCCAGCCTGGGGCACGGGGGCACTGATCAGCTGGGCCTGGGTCACGTGTTCCAGCCTCTGTGGACTATGCTAAATGGTTGGGCTTATGTCGCACGCTCACCCCCGGACGTGGCACACACTGATTGGCCGAGCCCACATCACATGCTCACCCCAGCTCGGGGACTGGGACCCTTCCCCACACGCTATGTGGCCAGAGGTTGGGAGAGGGACGCCCGTCCGAGGGACGTTGGGGGATTATTACCGGAGACGGGGCGCTGGGAGCTGGGTGGGTGGAAACTGGGGATGTCACTCTCACGACCCCATTGGGTCAGCTGCGAATTAGCGACAGTAGGATGGGGAGTGTGGGGTACCTTTAACCCCCGGCTCCCCCCATGCCCCCAGCGTCAGCATGTGGCAGCTCAGAGTTCCCCTTCTGCACCCCCAAACCTGCCTCCCTCTTTCCGCTTTTCTAGGCTTTCATTTTCTCTACCAGATTTTTGCGTTTTGCCGAAGTCTTGGACATTTTATCGTTTTATGCAGAATAGAAAAATGAAACAATTTTAAAAGGCTTCAAGGTGGACGGTATCTCTCGATGAGCTCCTCCTTGTACCCGCAGCCCCCACGGACCCTCGCATCGGCGTGTGGCGGCGTGCTGGCTCCCTGGACAGGTGACGATGCGTCGCGCCATCAAGCAGGCCCACGGCGGCAGGCGATTGTGACGGGGAGGAGCTGTCGCCCGAAGCCCCATTAACTCAGCAAAGCCCACCCAGGCATGGGTGAGCAGGTCCTCGAGCTTGGCCCTTGTAGAGGGGAACCGTGCAAGCAGCCGATTAAATTCTACAGCGGTTCAAACAGAACTGCGTTGTCGCTTCTCTTAAAGTCTAGCCAAGGCTTCGTGCCTTTATTTTTTCATCCAGCACGTGCTATCTGCCAGGCACTGTTCTAGGCCTGGGGAATACAGCAGGGAACAGAGAAGCAAAACCCCTGGCTTGGTGGAGCTTACATTCTAGAAGGGGAAAGATAACTAATATTAAACATAATAATTAGGTGAATTGTATGGTATGTTAGAAGACCATATGTTAGAAGTGCCATTAAAAACCAGATCAAGGTAAGAGGGTGCAGACTGCAGGGGTGGGGGTTGAATTTTAAGTGGGGTGGTCAGAGTTGGCCTCATTGAGAAGGTGACATATGAGCACAGACTTGAAGGAGGTGAGGCAATGAGCCACATGGGTGTCTGGGAGACTGGTGTACAGCAGAGAGAACAGCCAGTGCAAAGGCCCTGAGGTCACGCATGCCTCCTGTGTTCAAACATCAAGGAGACCTGTAGCAGGGGAAGTGGCTTGAGCAAAGAGGAAAGAGGTCAGAAGTGGGGTCCTGCTGGCCCTTATGAGGACTTTGCTCTGTGACATGAGCCTTCAGAGGGTTTTGAACAGAAAAGGAAGAGGGAGGAAGAACATGACCACCTTACGCTTTCCCTCTGGCTGATTGTGGGGACAGAGGTGGACTTGGGAACTGCTAATGCAGTGATCTAGGGGACAGACAATGGCGGCTCAGACACAGGTGGGAGCAGAGGAGGTTGGATTCTGGATGTGTTTTGAAGGTGGAGCCAATGGGACTTGCAGGTGGGTTAGGGAGGGTGTGGGAGGGGAAGAGGGGAATCAAGGAGGTTGCCAAGGATTGGGCCTGAGCAAGGGAAACTGGAGTGCTAGTGCCTAAATGGAGCGGTCCTTTGGGAGGGTTTGGCTGGGGGCAGAGGTACTGGGACTTCAGTGTGGGGGCTGGTAAGTTTCAGATGTTTAAGCAGATATCCGAGTGAAGGAGCCCGAAAGGCCACTGTATGCGTGAGTCCACAGTTAAGGGAGGTCCGGCCCCATGGGGTACATTTAGGGGTCATTGATGAGTGGATGGTTTTAAGGCTCCCCAAGGAGGGAGTGCAGTCAGGAAGACGCCCAGGGTCCGAGGCCGGGGGCCCAGTTAGCAGGCTGGTGGGGGGTGGAGGAAGTCAATAGAGAAACCGGTCTGCGAGGTGGGGGGCGAGCAGGAGATGTGTGGGCCAGGAAACCAAGGAAAGGAAGTTCTTCCCGGAGGCCGGAGCGAGCAACTATGCCCAGCGTGGCTTCAGAGTGAGTTGGGTGAGGCTGAGAATGGACCATGGGAGTCAGCAGAGGGAGTCACCGGGCTTCGGGAGCCCTTGTGAGGGGGGATGTGGGCAGACCTACCGGGAGCGGATTGAAGAGAGGAAGGGAGGGGAGAGATGGGGTGGGGGGGTTGGCTATGTTGCAAAGCAGAGCAGAAGAACAGCAGGAGCAGAGCCGGAAGTGGGGGGGAGGGTTCTCAGATGGCAAGAGTACCCAGCATCCTCCCCTTCGCAGCCGCACCGTGCAGTGCGAAGTCGTGCCTCAGAGTCCCACATCCCGCGGGCTTTTACCGAATTCAGAAGGGATCCAGGCAGCCCACAAGCCACCAACGGCCACCCCCGGACAGATGGCTCTGCTTTCCGCCCGTGACTCCTTCAGGCTGGTGCCAGGCCTGGCAACCAGTTCCTGCCCCCTCGCTCCCCCCACGAGCTGAGTAATTTAGGCGCTATTCTAAGTTAAAACCAAATAAAGCAATTTAGAGTGACTAATTCCTGTGCAATTTATGTTCCCCAAATGTCTTGCTGGAAACAATACTGGGAGCCATTTATCCCCCTTCATTTCAGCTGCCTGGCTTTTCTGGAAGGACCCCCCCCCGGCGGCTGAGGTGGCCTCATTGCCAGCAGCCCGGGGAGCAGGGTGGCCACATGTAAGCGTGCCCGTCAGCTTCTCCCAGCCCAGGGCAGGGCTCCCCAGCCCGGGAAGGGACGTCCGGATCTGCAGTGTCCAGGGGCAGGTTTGTGAGAGATGGCACCACCCCTGTGGCCATTCACAAGGCCACCTCAGGACTTCACAGTTGGAGAGGATGGAGGCAGGGAGCTGGGCTGGGGCTGTCAGAGACCCCTTCCCAGAGAAGGTGTGATGTGAGCAGGGCCCCGAGGACCAGGGGCTTCAGAAAGGTGACAAGAAGCTGTGGATGCACCTACTGAAGGGGCCCGGAGGGAGCAAACACGTGGAGGAGGGTCTGGAAGAACATGAGCGGGCAGGGAGAGGACATGGAGGGAGGAAGAGGAGGGAAGATCTCTCCTCCCCCAGGCCCCATCTCTGCCTGCTCAAACCTGCCCCAGCTCCCCAGGCAGAGCCCTTGCCCCCTCTGGGCTCCCAGCCTTTCATCCTTCCCTGACCCCAGCCCGCTCCCCACTGGGCTGGGAACACCTGTGTCCAGAATGGCCTTCTAGACTGGACGCTCCTTGCCAGGTGGGAGTCTGGGAGAAGAGGAAATGGCCAGTGCAAAGGCCCTGAGGTCCAGCACACTTCTGTGTGTTCCAACAGCAAGGAGACCAGCAGCCAGAGGAGTGGCAGGGCCTAGGTCTGATCCACATCATCATCAGCACAGGCCTGGCACATAGTAGGAGCCTTAAGGATGGCAGGTGAATGAACCAGGGCAGGGAATGATAGAGAGAGACATGTGTGTGGGGTGGACGACCCCTGTCCAGGCTTTGCTGTGACTACCTTATGCTCTGGGCCTGGCATGTGCGTGCTGCAGTGTGCTGTGAGCGTGGGGGTGGCTGCGGAGTCCTGCCTTCCTCTGGCTGGGGGCCCTGCAAGGCTGTTTGAGAGCTGGGCATCAGGACACTGAGGATGAACCCAAGCTGGTGGCACCTGCCTGCCTGGCACACAGCAACCCTCACACCCAGTCTGGGGCCTCAGGCTCCTCCTCTGTAACATGAGGAGGCTGAGGGGGATGTCCAAAGTGGAGAGAGGAGGACAGGTCTGAGGGAACCTGAAAGTTCTGGGGTTACCCTCAGGAAGGCAGTAGAGGCAAGGACAGGGGCCCGGGAGCCTGCAGTCCTCAGCAGCAGGCTCTGAGGTGGGGCAGGGGGCAGAACTTGGACCCTCCTCCATCCTGTGGGAGGAGCCGGGGCTGCAGGTGTGGACCCTGGAGGCTTTCACCCAACTGATGTACCGGGCTGCTTCGTTCTCTCCAGAAGGAGCCAGGTCCCAGGGCCGGTCAGGGAGGGAGGCCTTGATTCCTGAGGGGCCACCTCAGTGCACAAACATATATTGAGCACCTATTGTGTGCTAGGCACACTCCCACAGACCTGTTCATTAATTCTTACGACAGCCTTGGAGGGAGGCGATCTATCTCTGTCTTGGAAGTGGGAAACAGCCTCAGAGAGGTTGTGTGACTAGCTAAAGGTCACACAGCCTGTGAGAGACTGAGTTGGGATTCAAACCAAGATTTATTGGGTTCCTAGCAGATTCTACCAACCACTGTTTGATATCTGCTCCTGAATCCTGGTCTCAAGGGGTGGAAGTTTTGAGGTTGGAGAAAGCATTCGAGTTTCACCTTGAAGGGATGATTCTCCCATCCCCAGAGTTCAAAAGGGCCTCAGTTACTCTTCCTACTGTCAGATTTCCCAGGGTGAATCAAAGGCACTAAAGTTATTGTGTTTAAAGTGACTTTTCATGCATCCCAATAAAGGCTCTGATTTATAGCCACCACTTTGTTTTAAACACGTTACAAGTGATAAAAATCAGTCCTGCAAAAGCCCCTCAAGGGAAACTGTATTAAAGGAAGAAAAGAAACAGCAGATTAGATGTCGCATTAAAAGACAGAGTGACGGATTAAGAGCCAAAGTGTAAATTTAGTGTGACTCGCCAGAAAACGTTGGTGGGCAGTAAATCCAAAGTGACAATCTGTGTATGGTGTACTTATATTTGTTACTTTTATTATACTTTGTTCAGAAGTTGTAGATGGGTCATTATTTAAAAAAAAAAAACACAACCACAATGCTGCATAAAGCTTAGAAGTGAAAGCGTCTCGTGCTAAGGATACAGGCTAATGACTGAAGTCTGAGCCGCTGTGTCAGGTCACAGAGCGTTCCAGAATGGAAGTTTCTTCCTGTCATGTCCAGAAAACATTCCAAACCTGGGAAAAGCTGTTGGAGGATCTGGGACCTTGCCCAGGAAGGCGCGGAAAGGGAGTGCCCATCTTTGCAACGGCAGAGCCCCACTCCCGCCCACCCCAGCACCCTCGTCGATGGCAATGACAATGACAGTGATCAGCAAACCAGACACTTCTCCCCATTGCTCATTCAAGGGCCTTCTGAGAGCAAAGGTGTCTGGAACCCAGGACATGTTGGCTCTTCTGTGCCTTGGGAGGTCACAGGTCCGTCTTGATCAGAGATCCTGGAGTAGATTCGATTATTCCCAATTCTTGCCCCTGTAACTGGATGACACACCCATGCCCTCTGCTCTTTGGGTGGGGTACACATCCCTGCCCATTGACATTGCCCTTGGCCATGTGATTTCCTTCAGCAGATACGATATGAGCAGAAGCTTGAAACTTGCTGTGGTTCTGGAAAAATGAAGTCCTGTGCTATAAACACACGGTGTGGAACCAGGGCCTGCTGAGCTAGGCAAACCCAGACATAACCCAGCTGACCCACAGACCCAGGCACAAGAAAAATAAATATTTGTCGCTGTAAGTCACTGGGATTTTTAGGTAGCTTGTTACGCAGCATTATTGCAGCAAAAACTGACTGATACAGACCCTCAGCTGGGCCTACAGGGCTGGATGAATCCACACATGCTCCCCAGTGCCCTGTGAGGGGCAGGGGGCTGCCCCATCTTTTTTTCTTCCCTAGTCAAAGCTGACCCATCCATCAACCAGGATGGGTATGATCAGTCCCTGTAGTACCAGGTGGCTTTCTAGACGCTTGTGGTGGACTCTGCTCAGGGCCTCTGCTCCAGCTGCTCCTCTGCCGTCTACATCTTCCCCCAGACATCTGCTCTGCCTCCTCCCAGGTGTTAGAAACCTCACTGTCTCAAGGAGTTCTACCCTGACTGCCATTGCTTAAGTGTTCTGTTTATCAAGGTATAATCTACATGCAATAAGAGGCATGGAGTTTAAGTGTATAGTTCAAGGAGTTTTGACAAATACATCAAGGTAACCACCACCGGAACCAAGATACACAACACTGACCATCTCTCTTTAAATTTCAAATTGTTTCCCTTTTCCCAATCCCCCACTGCTCTATTTTTCCTTTCCTATCATACTAATCACCTTGATTCACTTATTGATTTTTATATTTATTTAATTGTCTATTATATTTTTACCCATTTACAATATTATTGTTTATGGTCTTTCTCCCCAAATAATGTAAGCTCCATAAGGGGCAGAAATGGTTGTCTCTCGTGTTCACAGATTTTTCCCAAGAGCGTAGAACAGGACCTGGCCCATAGTAGGTACTCAGTAAATATATTTTGAATGAAGGAATGAATCCCCACTTTACAGATGAGGACAGTGAGGCAGAGGGTGAGTGGATTGCCCAAGGGGACACCGTGGGTTGGTGGAGGAGAGAGGATTTGAACCAGGCTGGCTCCAGAGTACCACGTCTAGTCAGTGGTTCCCGCTGCCCCTCAGGAATGAGAAGATTCACCGGGTTATCCTGGTCCCAGGCCCACCCAGCAGCCCTGCCTTCCCTGAGGCTTCCAGCCCCCAGCCCTCCTCAGCCAGCTCTCATGAGTCTCCTGTTCTCTTGGACAAGCTTCTCAGGCAGAACACAACGTCCACTGATGGTAGAGACCAGCCTGTATGTACTTGCTCTGGACTGTGAGTTCATCAAGAGGGGCGGTCATGTCTGAGTCACATTGGTGTCCCTGTGCCCAGAATAGTGGCCTCACAGGGTAAACACCAGAAATGTCTGTTGAGTCGATGGACGCATGCATGGAAAATTGAAAAAATAGAGACATAAATAGGTATCTGCATTCTCACATTGTGCCTCCCAGAAAATATTCTAGAATCACAAAGTATATCTCCAATGATGGAGACATATTAAGGCAGTGAAGGTTGAGCGGAGGCAGACTTGACAATCAGTTAGAATTTGTTTTGGGGAGATCTGCTACCCCCACGTATCAGTCAAAGCTCCCTCTACCCAAAAGTCTGGCTTCATTTGGGCGAAATGAAGTAAAGAGAGAAGCAATCGAATTGGACAGATGTACACTGAAGTGTGGATGACCTCCAGACCTCACAGCTCCCCCAATTGTTTTAAAGATGAGTTCATAATTTGGTGGAATCTCAAGCATGATTGGGAAGAGGATTATTTGGGGGAAAGACACAACCCCTTAGTCCCAGCCCCAGACCCCTAATCATATAGGCCATGTAGGTAGCGCCCCACTCTGCCTTCTATTTTAAGGTAACTCTGATCACCCCCAAGTCCATTCCCCAGGCCCTGTCCTCCTAGGAGACTCATGGGAAACCGGTCTCCCTAAGGATATAACTCTGACTGAGTATATTTCTGTTCCCCAAAATTCAAGCTTCTGTCTGTTCTGTCGAGGGAGGTTCTTGGTCATAATGTTTTAAAAGAAGGCTAGAATTGCTCTCCCAAGGTTTCCCCATGGAGCCCCAGACCCAGACCTTCTTATCAGATGTTATCAGGACCCAGCAGAGGCCTGTGGAAGCGAGAGGGGAGAGGAGACAGAATTGGAGGTCTAGCCAGAAAGTCATTCAGTCTCTTTCTTTCCCTCCATTGTAGAGTGACACATGGCCAGTGTGAGGACGGTGACATGGGGGCTCCTGTAGACCACCCCCTGGCATCCACACTCCTCCCACCATCACGCTGGCTTGGCCGTGTGACCTGCCTTGGCCAATGGGATGTTAGCAAACTTGACACAAGCAGTGCCTTGAAAAGGCACCTGTGGATTAGGGCTTGTGCTCTCAGAAGATTCCCTCTTAGGACGCTAACCCACCCTGCTGGTGAGACCATGCTGGAGAGAGAGGTATGCCCAGCCAACCCCTAGCTGTTCCAGCCATCCCAGCTGAAGTGCCAGGCATGTGCGTGAAGCCATCCGGAAATTCTGAGCCCCAATCAAGCCCCCAAGTGACTGCAGCTGCATGAGGAATCCCAGATGAGACCAGCAGAAGAGCCATCCAGTTGAGCCCAGCCCAGCTAACAGAATAAATAAATGGTGGTTGTTTTAAGCCGCCAGGTGTGGGGTGATGTGTTACACAGTGTGGTGGATTAAGTTATGTCCATAAATTTTTTGACACTCCCTTCAAAAAAAATGGAGCCTAATTCTCCTCTGTTGGTGTGTGGGCTGGACTTAGTGACTCACCTCTGATGAAGAGCAAAAGCAGAAGTAATCGTGTGTGCCTTCTGAGACTAGGTCATAAAGGGCATTGTGGAGGCTGACCTGGGGCCTAGTGGTTAAGTTCACGCACTCTGCTTCGGCAGCCCGGGATTCATAGGTTCGGATCCCAGGTGTGGACCAATGTACCACTTGTCAAGCCATGCTGTGGCAGTGTCCCATATAAAGTAGAGGAAGATGGGCATGGATGTTAGCCCAGGGCCAATCTTCCTCAGCAAAAAGAGGAGGATTGGCATGGATGTTAGCTCAGGGCTGATCTTCCTCACAAAAATAAATAAATAAATAAATAAATAAATAAATACATGGCACTGCAGCATCTCTCTCTCCCTCTCTCTCTCTCTCTCTGTCTCTCTCTCTCTCATAGCTCGCTTTGGGGAAGGCTGGCTGCCATGTTGTGAGGAAACTCAAGCAGCTCTGTGGAGTGGTCCACACGTGAGGAACTGAGGCCTCCCACCAATAGCCGTGTGAGTGCGCCATCATGGAAGTAGATGCTCAAGTCCCAGTCAAACCTTCAGAGGATGGCGGACCACACCAACATCTTGACTGAGACCTCCCAAGAGACCCTGAACCAAAACCACCCAGCTAAGTCACTCCCAGGTTCCTGACTCTCAGAAACTGTGTGAGATAATACATGTTTATTGCTTTAAGCTGGTAAATTCGGGGGTAATTTGTTACGCAGCAAGAGATAATCCACACAGCAAGAAATAACTGAAATAACGGTGACGACTCCACAAGTTGTCAGCATCTTGGAACATGACATGGCAAATGGCCTCTGCACCACCCCAGCAACTCCCCTGGAACCCCTAAACCTTCTCTTGATCCCTCAGTTATAAGGACAAGATCCCTGGCCTGGCAGCCATCCTGCAGGTCCCTGGACCCTGCTCTGGCACATGGCCTTGTCCACTCAGAGAGGCCAAAGCCCAGCTCATGGCGATGTCAACTATTTTGACAGCCCCTCCTCCACTCATTCTGGGGACGAGCAGAGAGTCCTCGGAGGATCCTCATGGCTGACTTCATAAGGGAGACCTGTGGTCTCTCCCTCCCATCCCCGCCCTCTCAAAGGGCATTGCAGACAGGATGGTTTGGGGGCGGATGTTTTCCCAGGACATCTGTCTAAGGAACAAGGTCTCCTGTGCAGGGAACTAGAGGGCTGTTGACTCCCACCCTTTCTGGAGCCCCCCACCCCACTGACTTACAAGCAGAAAACATCTTGCAGACCAACGCATATCCATCCAGCTGCTTTCCATCCGTCTCTTTGATGGCTTTCCCTGTTGGTGGAGGGATGTCATTGGGGCATCGCTGAATGAGGCTCTATGTTGAGCTGCCTGTTAGGTTCCACCCCCTCCCCAAAATCAGGCATTTTCATACATTGCTGGTGGGCGTACAGAATGGTACAGTGCTCCCATGCAGGGAAATGTGATCGTAGCTCACAAAACTTTGTGCATTTTCCCTTAACCCAGCAGTCTCACTTCCAGGAACCAACCCCGAAGATACACTTCCAACAATACTGCATAGATATACTGGTGAGTTCTTGCAATGTTATCTGTAATAAACACTCATATATCGGAGAGCCGGCAAATAGCCTATGGTGCATCACATAATGGATACTATGCAGTTGTTAAAAAAAAAAAATGATCTCCATGTACTGATATGAAGAGACTTCCAGAACGTATTGTTAAGTGAAAAAAGCAAAATATGAAAATGTATTTACTGTTGGGTCATTTTTGATGTAAGAAAAAAGGAAAATAAATACATATACATCTATATCTGCTAATTTTTGCAAACAGAAACACTGAAGGATAACCTCAAAATGAATGAAATCGGGCAGTGGGGGTGGATGGAGGACTTCTCTAACTGCACTTTTTTAATACAGTTTTCACTTTTGTATCAAAAATTAACTCAACAAGGTTGAGGAAAATGCCTAAGAATGATTAAGAACATAAATAAATGAACCATACTATGTATCAAACAGATAACATAACCATATAGAAGGGAAATTTTTCTTAAATAGTTAATCCAAGTTTTAAACAAATCTCCTCAAGCTTTCTTAATTGGCAAGCCTAGTCTATAATATGCACTCAGTAAATGCTTTTGGGAGACAATGAATGAATGAATGAATGAATGACTCAAGAACAAAAGCAGGAAGCTGAGAGTAGTGCTGTCCCCTCAACCCAGATGTCTCTGCTCTGGTCACAATTTATATAATTTAAGGTCTGTTAAGATCGACTTCATGTCACAAAAATGAGCCACAGCTTGTTCCTGTGGCCCACACTCCCAAGCCGCCCCAACTAGATTCTGAAATCCCACCCTTGCCGGCCTCTTCTAGCTCCCCGTCCTGCTCCCCTGACCCCGACCACTTGCCCATGGGAGACCTTCCTTAATAAAACCCTTGCTGTCTTATTTGTTTGCTCGGGCGGCCATAACAAAGTACCACAAACTAGGCAGCCTACAGAAATTCAGTGTCTCACTGTTCTGGAGGCTGGAAGTCTGAGATCAAGGTGTCGGCAGGGTGCGTTCCTTCTGTGGGCTTCTCCTTGGCTTGTGGATGGCCGTCTTCTCCCTGTATCTCTTCACATCGTCTTCCCTCTGTGTGTGTCTGTGTCCAAATTTCCCCTTTTGATAAGGACACCAGTCATACTGGATTAGGGCCCACGCTAATGACCTCATCTTAACTTGATCATCTGCAAAGACCCTACTTCCAAATAAGGTCACATTCACGGGTACTGGGCATTAGGACATCAATGTCTTTTGGAGGGACACAATTTAACTCATAACACTTGCATATGACCTGACTTCGACAAGGGCATTGCTGGTAACTAGTAAGACTGTTGTGAAGATTAATTATTAACACATATATAGCATTAACAACAGTGTTGGGGACACAGCAAGTACATGATTGCTATTTTTATTGTTATTATATACTGAGACATGGTCTCCACTCTCATGAATACCCTAGTGCTCCCCACTGATCTGATGCCATCCCAGCTCATCCCCTACTGGTCATTTTTCATTCCATCCTTAATCATGGCTGTTTGCAGGCTCACCAGGCCCATGGCCCAAAGACAGGTCCAGCTCTGTGTCTTCAAGCTTGGACGAAACACAAACCACTTATAAAATGTCAAGCCAAGGACGAAAACTACCAACGCCACAAGGACAAATGTTATCTCCTTTTTAGAATGCCGGCAGCCTTAACACTCTGTCGTAGATGTGATCGTAAAATTTCAGCCCTACAGAGGCTCCTCGTAATAGTCACAGCTGTACACAGGATTTAGCATCAAGAAATGCCCAAGGAGCAGGCATGCGTGCTGGGCTGGCGGATATCAGGGTCTTAAGGGATAGGAGCAGGAGGTTGGCACCGTCCATGCTGCTCTTAGGAGGAGGGACAGAGACTAGCAGTGTCCTTTTAGTGCTGGCAGCACACAGACTCATTGTCACTTTTGCAGTGAACTTGGGCCACTGTCTGTCCGGGTCCACCCAGAAAGTGAGTGTCATGGCCCCACAATTCAGTTGGGGTTCAAGAAGCTGACCACCCCTCCTCTTTCCTTTCATCAAATATTAAGCACTTATTTCAAAGGGGGCAATGAAACAGGAGGCAACTCTGGGTGTGCGGTAGGCGGGCCGCAGCTCTTGGCTTAGTTCAAGGTACAGAGGTTCCGTGTGCTGCCAAATGAAAAGAACGCATTTGCGCGTGGAGAGAAAAGCCCCAGAACAAAAGACAGGGAACAGCGCGTGTCCCACTCCTGGCCTTGGCGATGCTTGACATTTCTGGGAAATGAATTTAGCGCAAAAACCGACAATTCGAAACCTTGTGCCAAAAAACTGATGTGAATAGAACCAGTGGGAGAAGAAACAACGGGAAGATGAAGCATGTCTGAAAATAGTCATCATTTGCTGCTGTGTCCACGCAAGCAGAGGGAGGCAAGTTGTCAAGAGAGTTTTATTAAAGCAGAAAAAAGGTGGTGGGGGGGCTGGCTATTGAGTATGTGTGTGAGGGGGGGTTGTTGTTCTGCTTTATTCAGATTCTTTGTTTATAGACTCCCAGCCAACTGTCGAGTCTCCCGAGGGCCTGGCCTCTGACCAAGCCGTGCCCGTGGTGTCCCAAGGCCCATCCCACAGGCCCTGCCTCCTCAACATGTCCAACATGGACTTCTTCTCTTCCTGCCCCCACTCAACACACCCCAAACTTACTCCTCTCCACCATTCCCCATCTCAGGGAGAGCTGGTCTCCCCTTTCCCTGGCCCCCATCCAAACTGCCGCCTCCATGTCTTCCACATAGAGGCAGCATTAGGCCATGAGGATGGCTACAGGCTCTGGGTTCAAATCCCAACTCTCCCACTTCCTAGTTATATGACCTCGAGCAAATTCATTTCTCTGAGCCTCAGTGTTCTCTTCTGTGAAGTGGGAGTAACAATAGTACCTGCTTCCTATGGCTGATGGGAGACTTCAATGACTCAAAGTTTGTAACAGTGTACCGCTGTGCCTGGTCCACATTAAATACTCAAAAACGTTGACTATTATCATTGTTGTTAATATTAATATTTCATCGCTCTCAAATATGCCTCATTTCTCTGTCCCCACTGTCCCTTCCTGCAGAACTGCTCAAACCACCTCCCTTCTTCTCCTCGCCTTCCATTCCCCTCCCAGCAGCCAGAGTGATGGTCAACCAGGGGGGATCCAGCTCCTGGTCAGGGCCATCCCTACCCCCCATCTTGGAGGTTCGAGGGACAGCCTTTCCCCCTTGAAGACCATTCCAGTCCTTCCCAGCCCTTAAATACGCCTACCATGGAGGCTGGAGTCTGTTGAATAAGCACCGCCCCAAAATTCATGTCTACCCAGAACCTCAGACTGTGACCTTCTTTGGAATAGGGTTTTTGTAGACGTCATCAAGTTGAGTTCATACTAATTAGGGTGGGCCCTCAATCCAATGACTGGTGTCCTTATAAGAAGGGGAGATGACACAGAAAGATACACACAGAGAAGGTAGCCATGTGAAGACACAGGCAGGGACTGGAGTGAAGCAGCCACCAGCCAAGGAACACCAAGGATGGGTGGCCACCACCAGAAGCCGGAAGAGGCATGGAAGGATCCCCCCTAGAGCCTTTGGAGGGAGTGTTCGGCCGTGAGGATGGGTACAGGTTTGGGAGCCAGACTGTCGGGGTTCTGAGCTCGAATCCCAACTTTCCCACAGAGCCCTGCCGACACCTTGAGTTTGGGCTTTTGACCTCCAGAACCAGGAGAGAATAAATTTCTGTTGTTTTAAGCCACCCAGTTTGTGGTAATTTGTTAGGGCAGCCCCAGGAGACTAACACAGAGGCCCACCCCACCTCAGCCCTGGCACCTTATAGCACTCTCGTGCCCTCATGAAACACCATTTATAATCAACAACACCGGAGGCACACCACGTCCCTGCTGCCTGCAGCCATAACACGGCATTTTGTAGATGTTTAATTAAACCTGTATCGATTATGATTTTACAATTTTTTTTCCATGTTTCACAGCCAAAAACTGCTTTTCCCAGGTCTCAAATGCTTTCTTCAGTCTCTGAAAAGCCTACAGCCCAAGGACCCCGTGCCTTCCAGCCTTGGTAGATGGAACATTCCCACCCCACTGCCTCGTCTCCTGACTTGAAGATGCCCCTGAGGACAGTCCAAGGCCTGCCCAGGAGGCCACACGCTGTCCTTGGTCAGGGGAAAGCTGGCCCGCCTAGCACGGCCAGGGCCCGGCATCACAGCGCCTCTCCTGTTTGGGACATGGAGGGGGCAGGTGTCCACTCTCTCCCCACTCTCTGGGCCCTGGGCTGTGGTCAGGTGACCTGGGCTCCACCAAGAGACCCCTGCAGAGCCCCGTAGAGGTCTGGCCAAGGGCATGGGGCTGCAGGTCAGCAGAGACCCTCCCGACCACTCCTGGCCTTCTGTAAGCCTCTTGACTCTCTTAGAGATTAAGCTGTTAGGGGAGCAGAGATCAATGCCTGACCTTGGGGACAAGCCCCCCCCGATCCTGCCCTGCCTTCCTTTTGTCAACCCCACCCCTGCCCTCTGCCTCAGCAGCCCCCACTTTGCAGCTCTCCTGTGAGCCTCAGCTTATGCCTGTCCACCACCTGGAGGGCCCCTCCTGCCCTTCCTGTGACTCAACGCTACGTTCACGAGATTCTCCCTTTAGAGAGGCGGTGGCCTTGGACTGGATACACAGGGTTCATGCCAGCACTCGTGGTACCCGGAGCCACATCCTTCCCCGAGCCTCAGCTTCCTCATGTGACCAGCAGGAGCACTGCCACCAGCCCAGGTGCGTGCGAGGATTCCACGGGTTTGCACCCCAGGCACAGAGTAGGTGCTAGTTCACGGTTCACTGGTTCACAGGGCGGCCAGGCTGTGCTGCAGGACAGACTATAACGTGAATGCGGCCAAGCTTAGCAGGCAGATAATGCCACTCGGGGAAGAGACCAGTGCGAGATTCGAGGTCGCTGAGGACAGACAGTGACACCAGGCTCAAGCGGTGCAGCATTTTCTTACAGGAAGAGAGGAGAGGGGAGAGCGCACCAGACCCAGCCCCTCACAGTGTGTCCGGCCCCCGTGGCCAGTGGATCCACTCCACAGCTGACAAGGGCAGTGTGGCTGCAGGCACCCCGCTTCCTGCTGCAGTGAAGGGACCCCGACTCCTCCACCATGGGGTCTAAAATACAGAAAGCTGGGGGCGTGCCTGAGGGCCGTTGACCCAACAGAACACAGGAGCACACAGCATCTGAAACAGGGAGAGAGATGCTTGCACAAGCAATAAGCACAGCACAGGATGCATGGGCTCCCTGTTTCTTGGTAAGGAAGCGTTCCAGCCAGGCCCAGTCTCATGTGGACGAGCTGGGGAACAGACGACCACCTTTCCCAACGGTGCTCAATAAATGGCACCTAGAGTTACCTTCATTTGACACCCAAGCTTTCTCCCCTCGTGGCCATAACTCTGCTAAACATCATTGCACAGCCTATGTATCCTGGACATGCTCCACCCACTATCCAGTGACAGGGTGGAGTGTCCTGGTAGAGCAGAAGCTGCGAGCGAGACCTTCGCCCTCCTGGAGGATATGTCCCCCAGAGTGGGCCACCTGGGACTGCCTCGCCAAGTCTGACTGCTCTTCTTTTCCTTGTGTCCTGGTCGTTTTCATATCCTTTCATCATTCATCCTTCTCTGTGCATCACCTTCTTTATGCATCTGCCTTCTCTGTGGGCCCTGGAGCCTTCTCCAGCCCAAGGGACAGGGCCAAGGGAGACCTGGGGCAAGTTACTTGATGTCTCGGTCTGTCAGCGAGCAAGTGCTGGACACTGGGCAGGTGCTCATAAATACCTGCAGAGGGAAGGGATGAGGTGGGTCTCTACAGGTCGAGGGCTAAGGGAAGCCCACCAAGGGGCTTTCTTCATTGCTGACTTGGAGACGTCGCTGGTGACCTGTGACCTCTCCCACGAGAGACACAAGACCCCAGCTCCCACCCACATCAGGACACTTAACCTGCTAGTCTTTCAGGGCTTCCACCTGTAAAGTCGGGCCACCACATCGCCATCTCAGCCCCACACTGCAGTTGTGGGTGAGGGACTTACTCCCCACACATTGGTTGGCCCCCATAACTTGTACCATTTTATTAGATTGCCACTTTAAGAATGGAGACAAGTGGCAGCTAGACACCCAATCTCTACTGCTCTGTCCATCGCAAAGCTCCAAGATCTTAATGTCTACACTGTGTAACTTTTAACTTCTCCTTTTTAACTAAGAATTAGCTCAGAGGTAATTACTTAACTCACAGTGATGAAAATCAATATGGAGTAAATTAAATGGAAAGCGAAATTTATCCTGAAAGTGTTCCTTGTCGCCTTTGAATAATGCGATGACAAAGCAACGATTTTACCTCCCAGGCTTAGAGTTTTCATTGTTGGACATCTCAAAAGGAGAAGTAATTTTAGGTCCCATTTATCAAAAAGATTAAAGAAATTGGGGAACGGGAATTGGTTTGCAACAGTTCCGAAAATCACATCAAAGTGACTCTTGAGGCTGTATTTTTCACGCTTTGTCCAGCAAGTTTCTCAAATTCCGCGGTGTTCCCTTCCTCCCTCCCAGCTCCACAAATCAATAGCCTGCATTAGGCTGACCCAGAGGGGTGTGGGGGCAGGAGGCCGAAGAGGGGCCTGCCTCCTGTCCCAGGACAGATGCCGGGTCCTCTTGACGCGATGCTCTGGAGAAAGACTTATTTTTCTCAAACTGCGTTGCCAAGGATACGGCATCCAGTCCTCTGGATCTGAATGAAAGAGCCTGGTTTCCGGGGTTTTTTGTGCATTTCATAATTTAGAATGTGTTTAGTTTTCATTTGCAACCCGGCCTGCCAGCCCATCCTCCCCACAGCTCTGCAGAGCTAGCCAGTAATGAACATGAATAAATCAAACGTTCTTGGCTCCAGCGGCAGTGTGGGGAGAAATTTGGGGTGTTGGGACGATCAGAGGATTCTCCTGGTTGAAGGTTCTCAAGACTCACCCTGGGAGCATCACCCAGGGGACTTTTACAAAATGCACGTTCCTGGTCCCCAATCACAGGGTGAGGCCCCAGCAGGTTTCGCAGAAGTTCCCAGGGTGGTTCTGGGGCACACCTCGCTTAAGAACCTGGAGTCCAGCCCCCCCGCTTCTGGTGAGGGAACTGAGGTCCAGGGAGAGGAAGGAAGGTTGCCAGGAACAGATGGTCACTAGCGACAGCCCCAGGTCTAACACCTCTGGCTGTGTAGTGGAAATGTGAATGCAGGTCTTGTTCCTGGCTCTGCCTCTTGCCAGCTGTGTGACCTTGGGCAAGTTACTTGATGTCTCTGGATTCAACTTTTTTTTTTTTTGTGAGGAAGATCTGCCCTGAGCTAACATCTGCCAATCCTCCTCTTTTTGCTGAGGAGGACTGGCCCTGGGCTAACATCCGTGCCCATCTTCCTCCACTTTATATGGGACGCCGCCACAGCATGGCTTGACAAGTGGTGCATCAGTGCATGACCGAGATCCGAACCAGCAAACCCCTGGCCACCGCAGCGGAATGTGCGCACTTAACCACTTGCACCACCGGGCCGGCCCCATGGATTTAACTTTCTTAGCTGTAAAATGGGGACAGTGTGAGCTCATCCCCTTGCTGGGTTGGGGTGAGGCTTACAGGAGATCACGCACATATAGCCCGGCGTGTAGCGGGACCCTAGTGTCCATATGATTATCTTCAGCATGTGTCTTTGTTGATCCTACATCATAATGAAGGAAGTGGGGCCTTGGAGGTGCTGCTCCTAGGACCCAGGGCCTTCCTGCCTCAGCTGGCCACTCCAGGTGTTTCCAAGGACGGCCATTTCCTGGCCCCATCCTGGCCTTGTCTGTGCTCAAGGGAGCCTTGAACCATGCAGGATGCCTGGAGGGCCCTGGGCACCCACGTCTCCTCGCCTGCTGGTTTCTGAGCCTGGAGACATGCACACAACTTCCCCTCTTTGGCTGTAAATGTCACCTTCGCACCCACAGCCCTTTCTGTCAAAGCCTCGGAAAACCCAACGAGCCCTTCTCTGGGAAATAGCTCCCCAGCTTGGAGGCTGTATTAGTTTCCTGCAGCTGCCATAACAAATCGTCACAAACTGGGTGGCTTAAAACAAAGAAATTCATCCTCTCACGGTTCTGGAGACCAGAAGTCCAAAGTCAAGGTGTCCGCAGAGTTGGTTCTTTCCGGTGGCTCTGGGGGGAATTCATTCCCCGCCTCCCCCCACCTTCTGGCTGCTTGCTGGCCTTAGTGCTCCTTGGCTTTCGGATGCATCATTTCAATCTCTGCCCCCGTGGTCACGCAGCCTTTCCCCCCATGGGTCTGTGACTTCTCTTCTTCTGTCTCTTATAAGGACACTTGTCGTTGGGTTTAGGGCCCACCCAGTTAATCCAGGGTGATCTCATCTCCAGATCCTTCACTTAATTACATCTGTAACGACCCATTTTCCAAACAAGGTCCCATTCACAGGAACTGGGGGTTAGCACTTGGATATATCTTCTGGGGCCACAATTCAACCCAGTACAGAGGGGATTTCAGTTCACGTATTTCCTCAATTCTAAGACTCTGTTTCCTCCCACATTTTGTGCTCCTGAAATCTGCATGTATTTTACAACCAATGATCATCTCCAAAGCAATATTTCTGCCCCCAAGCTGTCATTAAATCAGTGGTGGATGTGTCTTCTTATCTATGATGACTTGACATGGAGGAAGTGGGTGGTTCAAGATTCTGGTCAAAGGAACCCCACGGGGCCTCCAGGCTGGGGACTGTTCTTGCTGGAGGCCAGAGATGGGAGGACTCGAGACTAGCCCTGTCCTCTCTCCCTCTGCCCCAGCATGGCCACTTGACAGCCAACGTGGGGTACCCGGGAGTGAGTCTCAGGGGGCTCTGGTCCAGATCTCCCCTCTAGGTGGGGCCAGCGTTGCTTTCCCACAACCTCCGGATGGCTGCCCATACCCCACAACCTGCAGCCCCCCAGGCCCGGGGAGGAGGGGTAAGCCCCGTAGCAAGCACTTCCGTTAATTCTCTCCTTTGTTCGCATCCTCCTTTCCCCACCCCAAGGGGCTCATTCCAGACCCTCTGAACCTCAGCTATAAATATCACCCCCTCGGAGAGGACCACTCTGTCCCAGGGGGTGTCCCTCCCCTTTCATCCCACCATATATACACACATCTAATCCCTCTGGATCAT
The DNA here is from genome assembly GCF_020826845.1 of Diceros bicornis minor. NCBI lineage: Eukaryota > Metazoa > Chordata > Mammalia > Perissodactyla > Rhinocerotidae > Diceros > Diceros bicornis. The sequence continues at coordinate 7,813,362 of NC_080765.1, read as the reverse complement.
GACAGTGGTGATCATTTTGTTAATTTTTTTGATTTATTTTGTCAATCTTCCCAACTAGGCTCTAGCTCCATGATGGCAGTGACCGAAACCTGCCATTCACCCCAATTTCTGGCACAAGCCTTGGCTATAGAAAGCACCTAGCAAAGGAGTGAATGAATGAACAAGGGAATGAAGAGTGAGTGAGTGAATGAGTGAGTGAGTGACTTCAATCCACACAACCCCCCCCCCCCCGGAGAGATTTTACAGCCAAGGACACTGAGCTCAGTGAGTTATGTCAGACGCAGGGACCACACAGACAGTAAACGGGGTGCCAAAGTCCTTGTTTAGCAACAAACAAATAAGTGATTTGCGGTTTGCAGTCAAGTCAGAGCTGGCCCCTGGCCCACAGAAGGTCCCCATTAGGAGCAGCTCAGGCTCAATGTAGCGATACAGCCCTGCTCCTCAGGGTGCAGCCTGGGATCCTCGACAGGGAGGGGTGAAGTGGCACAGTCTCCTCACACATCTCCCCCTGCAGGGAGCAGGACTGACTCAGGGCCCCCGCCACTGTGCTCGGGGACCCACTGCTCCTAGCTGGTGACTGAGGGTGATGGGGTGGGAGACCGGAGCTCCAGGCCTCCCCAACAACCTTGCCGAGCCTCCTTTAGACTGCAGGGCATCTAGCACGCTCTACTCAATCTCCTTTCCCACTCTCTATTGCCTTCCCTCGGGGTCCCTAGTCTTCCCTGACTCCCTCCCCCATTTTTCCCACGGGCATTTCTCCTGATAAAATTCTAACACGTTCTCAGCATCCACCTCTTGGGGGTTGCAAAGGGAGTCCTATCTGCTTTTGAGGGGACCTGTAGGGATGAGGCCCTAACTGTCACTGTCCTGGGGAGTGAGGGTGGAGACAGGGGGCCCTGGCTGGAGCCCCGTGAAACTGGCAACGTGTTGGCAACCGGGCCTCCTGGGTTGGGAGTGCTAAGGAGGGAGAGGCTTTCAGAATTAGAGCATTTTCAATTGCAACTGCCAGCATTCCAACTCAAACTGGCCAAAGCAAAAACCGAAAGGCTCGTGTAATGATTGACGTGTCCCCAGAGGTCTCACTCTGGCCCAGCCTGGTCCAGGACTTGAGCCTGCACTGGGCCTGGCTCTCCAAGGGGCTGGGCATCCTCAGAGAGGCTCCTGGCTCCAGCAGCAAGGTGGCCACTTCCCACTCAGCCACTGGGTGGGAAATCCCACATGGAACTGCTATGTTTCTGATTGGCCTGGATTGGGTCACATGCCCACCCCTGCCTAATCACTTTGGCCAGGGGAATCAAGTGTTCTGATTGGCCAGGCCTAGATCACATGTTCATTCTTGGGACCAAGGGGTGGGGTTAACCAGCACAACTTACTTGGACCCAGAGTGAAAATATGAGTGTTGCTACTAAAAGAGAAGAACTGAACGGCCACAGCCGTGGGCCACAGTGTCAACTCTGCTGGGGGTCCCCCACCCCCTGGAAGCTGAGCAGAAGGGAGCCCAAGGCCCATGGTCGTCTGTTACACACAGTCAGGGCTTAGACAGGGACAGGGCCTAAGACAGCCTAGTACATTCCAGAACTTTCCAGAACCTTGTCTGTCTTATCTCCCAGGTTAGTGGGGAAACTGTGAAGATGAGGAGGGTTGGGGGGTCGGAGAGACTGCTGCAGAGGTGGGCTTGGTCTTGAGGAAACAGAGGACAGATGTGCGGGGTCAGCTTTAAGAAGGAAAGGAAAGAGGCTTATCCTGGGGCTGGGAGAGGAAGAGGCATGGGTGGGAGTGGGTCTCCGCCAGGATCTTGAGCCAGGAAGCCCCAGAGTGGATAGTTCATACACAAATATCCACTAAAAAGAAGACACTGTGAAGCAAAAATAAATAAGGAGCTGACTAGCCAGCCAGGTTAATTTTGGTAAATGGGTCTACACTCGTGGCCCCTCATCCTCTTAGAATCCACAACCACCTGATATTCATGTCCTTTTGATGCCTTTCACAGCTGGACCCCGATGTTTCCTGGTTTGGGACAACAGGGCGTATGGATTTTTTTTTTAATGGCAGAATCTTGAAGCTAATTAGGCCATTACTCTTCAAAGATTTAATTTGCTTTGATGGGCCAATCTATAATCATATTTCCAAACAGCTTCTATTTAATTACTGCACAAAATGAATGAGATCCTTGAGCAATTTGTGTCTGATAAACTCACCTCCTGTTTTAGTTCCTGAGACAAAGAAAGACATAGTGGGGGGAGGGGGGCAGATGGACAGGGTGCGGATGGGGAGGGGGCTGACACCTCAGGCGGCAGGTGTCCCCCCAGGAGAAGTGTTGCCAGGATCATGTCTCTGAGCACCGAAACCACAGCAGGAAGGCCCCAGGTGGGAAAGGTGAGGCCCCATTCCCCTCTGGAAGGGGATCAACAGATGGTCTGGGGGGATTTCATCGCTAGGCCAGAAGCGCCAAGAGAGCAGGGGTTGAACCTGTCCTTCTTACTGCTGTAGCCCAGGGGCCCGAACAGAGCTCACAGTTGCAGGTGCTCAGCAGGTACATCGGGAGGACTTGAGTGAGTCTGGGTTCCTACAGCCTGAGCGAGGCTGATGGGGGAGAGAGCAAGTTGTTAATTTCACACCTTGGCCCTCTGCTGTCTGATCACCGGACGAGAGTGAGGCCTAGTGAGTCTCTCGCAGCCGCCTGGGCAACTGTGTCCGAACTGCCCAGCATTTGTGCTCCCTTCTTCTGGGGATGGTACCCTCCTTTTGCTTTGAGGGGCCACCTCACCCCCGGGACTCCTTCTTGGTGGATGTTATGGGTTGAATTGTGTCTCCCCCTCCAAAAAATCGTATGTTGAAGTCCTAACCCCCAGTACTTCAGCTAGTGATCTTCTTTGGAAATAGAGTCATTGCAGAGGTAGTTAGTTAAGATGAGGTCATACTGGAGTAGGCTGGGCCCCTGATCCAATATGAAGGGTGTTCTTATAAACAGGAAATTTGGACACACGCATACAAGGAGAATGCTTGTGAAGATTGGAGTGATGCTGCCACAGGCCAAGAAACAATCAGAAGCTAGGAGAGAAACCTGGAATGGATCCTTCCCTAACGCCTTCAGAGGGAGCATGGCCCTGCTGACACCTTGACCTTGGACTTCTTGCTTCCAGAACTGTGAGACAATACATTTCTGGTGTTTAAGCCACACATTTTTAATGGTAGCCCTAGCAGACTAATACAGTGGGAGTGTCAATCACGGAGCCCCCACCTGCTCTGGACAAGATGCGGATCAGATGCCCCCTCCCTGAAATTGGAATCTCAAGGCCGTCAGTGTGCCCTGCCTCTACTTGCTGGGTGATTTCCTGTAGGGATCCTCCCTCCTGCCTTCCCCTCAACAGTATGAGCTACCCCCAGGGGCTCCTAATAACTTTTTGGGGAGCTTACTGTATTTAGAAATTTTTGTCCTGTTGCTTGCAATCAAATGTTCCTGACTGATGCCAGAACCACAGAGCTGCCCTTTGTAAGGCAGGTCTCCAGGCAGGGAGGGGGCGCACCCTCACCGTGCATCGGGGTTCTCAGTGTGGAATTGTCCCCTCCCTTTTGCCCGGACCACACATTCAGTAGTTATTCAGCTAACCTAGATCATGTTTGGTGCAGGGATTCTGCAATGAATAAGGGAGCAGAGAGAGAGATGATTAAGCAATTTCAATGCAGCAGGGCAGGCGTTATGTCAGGAGGTATGGGACCCTGTGGAAGCACGGAGGAGGGCACCTGACTCGGTGTGAGTAGGGTGGGTGGTCAGTAATGAGAAGGTAGCGGGGCTGCCAAGGGCGGAAGCGGATGGAGCTGGGGTGACCGGCTGTCCCGGTCTGCCTTGTTAATTGCTTGGAGGAGGCCAAGGCCCCAGGGCGCTGTGGAGGTGATTCAGACATGATTCTGAGCCTTTTTGAGGGAAGTGGGGTGGCGACAGACCCACTCTGAGACCCTGATGAGAGCCCTGGGCGCTCTCCAATAGATGCACACAGCTCCAGCCACACCTGTGCTCTCTCTCATGCACACACGCTGTTGCAGGCGGTTTCCGGGCTTAGCAGACCCCTGAGATCCATCATGGACCCCAGACCCTGAACCCCTACATTAGAGCCCCAGGCAGCCACATACTGTGCTGGCATTTGCCATTTCTTGGGCAATCCTGCATCCCACCTCCCCTTCCTGTACCTGCCTCCCGCTGTGGGGGCCAAAGGCGCTGGCTCCTCTCTCTCTCCTCCCTGGCCCAGATGGGGCAGCCGCTGACCAGGCTCGTCCATCTGACTCTCTTCAGTCTCATGAGCAAGGCCTTGGGCTGTGGGATGGTTCCTTATCTCGGGCTGCAGTAGTGACTAGCCCTTTCCCAGGGCCATCAAGGTGGCCCCTGCTTCCTGGCCCTCCCCAGCTCCTTGCCTCCTGCCCATTTCCAGCCCCCTACCTGTCACTCCAATGAACCCCTCTTTGCTTAAGCTAACTGTCAGGTCAGTTTTGTTCCAGTCAGTGTATACATATAGCAAGCAGATGGTGGACCCAGCACTCAAACTTGATCTGACGCATAGCATTTTCTCATATCTTGATGCCTGCGACATGTGTGTGTGCATGTGTGTGTGACAGATGTTCAACACTCCCCTTTTTATTTAAAGATAGTATTATGGGGCCGGCCCGGTGGCTCAGCGGTTAAGTGCACGTGCTCCGCTACTGGCGGCCCGAGTTCGGATCCCGGGCGTGCACTGACTCCCCTCTTGTCCGGCCATGCTGAGGCGGCGTCCCACGTACAGCAACTAAGAAAGATGTGCAACTACTACATACAACTATCTACTGGGGCTTTGGGGAGGAAAAGGGAAAAAAATAAAAAATAAAATAAAATAAAGATAGTATTACAGCCTTCACTTGACTGAAGGAACAGCCTTCACTTGACTGAAATATGAATGCCTAAGCAATTTTTTTTCCATTCCAAAACTCCACCCAGGAAATAGTGCCCGATGTGTTACGATGGATTCTCAGGGCAGCTGGATGGATGTGCTGTCTTCTCTGGGGGGACGTCACCAGTCTCTGACTTTACCCCCCGCATCCAGGCCCAGGAAAGAAAGTGCATAGTGAACGTGTGCGTCGTGACACTGTCTCCAGGAAGCCGAAGGGAAACAACCAGGAAAACAAACAGTAAATAACACAACCCAAGAGGGGAGACGGCTTCCCTGCTTTCCCTTCCACAGGTGGGCATTGATTATTGATGGGTTTTAAGGTCTCTGGAAAGGAGACACAGACGTTGGGAGCTCCTGGGGAGGTAGATGTCGTGGGGATGCTGACGCAGGCTGAACATGCTGGATGCTCTTCAGGGGTGATTTTGGGGGGCCCTAAAATGAATGCGAACTATAAATGACACGAATAGAAAACTCCTAAAGTGGGCTTTAAGTGCTCGGAATTTTTATAGCAAGCAGCCAGCGGCCTGGCATTCCTGAGCAGGTGGCTCAGGCTGGACAGCAGAGGGGCCCTGTCTGTGCCATAGTAGTGTCACCGCCTGCAGTGCAGACACACACACTGGGATGAGACATAGCTGGCCCCTTGCCTTTGAGCTAAGCCACTGGCTGCCATCAAGTGTCCAGGACTCTCCAGGGACCCTCTGGCTGGTGTTTCCCTGCCCTGCGCAGTGCTGTTGGCTCTGAACCTGGCCTGGCTGCCCTGCCCTGCTATCATTTTTGCTGCCTGTGGCTGAGGAATTGAGAGACAAAGGCATCGATCCAGCCTGAAGTGTAACTGAGGGCACAGATGGTGCTTTTGGGTGTAGCCAGAGGAGAAACTGACCTTCAGCCACAGGTCGAGGCAGAGGGAGACCCCAGCTGATCCAGGCTCTCCAACCTGGAACAATCCCAGGAAAGAAACTGACTCTGCTGGAGCCCCCAGGGAGAAAGCAGCCACCACTGGCTCCAGCTGCTCCAGCATCCGGGCAAGGGCCCGACCTCCCCAAGCCTCCTGCTCCCTATTCTTAATGTCACCTACCGGCCTGGGCCCTTATGAGGATTAAATGCTGTATTCTTTTGCTAGAGCCACCATAACAAAGTGCCGCAAACTGAGTGGCTTAAACAACAGAATTTATTTTCTCACAGTTCTGGAGGCTGGATGTCAGAGATCAAGGTATCAGCTGGGCTAGTTTCTCCTGAGGCCTCTCTGCTTGACTTGTTGACTTGTAGACGGCCGTCTTCTCCCTGTGTCCTCATATGGTCCTGTCTTTGTGGGTATCTGTGTCCTAATATTTCTTATAAGGACACCAGTCATAACGGATTAGGGCCCACCCTAATGACCTCCTTTTACCTTAATTATCTCTTTAAAGCCCCTATCTCCAAATACAGTCACATTCTGAGGTACTGGGGGTTAAGACTTTGATGTACAAATTTGGGGGGTCATAATTCAGTCCACAACAAATGAGATCCTGCATAGAGACCACCAGACACATTGAAAGTGGTTAACAAGCAATGGCAAGCATGATTCCTTTCTTTAGGGCAGCTGAGAAGGCAAACAGAGACAGAGTTCCAGCATCTTCCCTCAATCAGCCTTTCTCTCCACCAGGAAGCCATCCTGGGCTTCCACAGTCGATTCTTCCAGGGAGGAAGTAATTCAGCTTGCGGCTTTGTGCAAGCCTGGCTCTCTGGCTTGGCTCAGCTGAGCTGGTTTACCATCTTCAACGACAGGTTAAATGGCCCTTGAGGCGGGAATCCCAAGCCTGCTGCCCCACGGCTCCAGCTAACACCAAGGCCAGTGGTGGAGTGTCAGTAGAACCTCCCGCCCATGTCAGGGGCCTGGTGTCACTGCCCTGCCTCCGTGCCACCTCACACTGACATCACTGAAGGGGAAGGGATGACGCTCGAGCAGGAGATGCCTTTAAAACTCCTTCCCATGTTTCCTTCCATGGGGTCACTAGGCAGGCAGGCAATTTCTGCCCCTCTGACTTTGTTCTTTTTCTGACCTGAGCCTATTGTCGAGGTTCCCTGCCAGACACCCCCGGAGGCCCTCAGGACCATCCACCCAGGAAGGACACTGCTCCAAAATCAGGAGGCAGGCTCTCTGGACTCCATTCAGGACCCTCCCAGTGGCCTGAGAGAGGGATCAGAAGAGAGAGGTGCCAGGTTTCCTGGTGAACTAGATTCGTTGCAAGGCACAAAGGGGTTGGAAAGCGTCCCCTGACCACGTCTCTGCTGCTCTCCCACTCTCCACACAGATTTTTAAAATCTGAAACCAGACAGGCTTTATGATGCTGGTTGTGTCGCAGGTGGGGTCTCCTTGATCTTTATTGGCCCTTCTTCCCACCACACACATCTGTCCCTGTCGTCTCTGAAACTTTGACATCTTGTATCAATTGGAAGATTTTCTCTAAAACTGTCGGCAAGTTGGTGATAATTTTCTGCAGGAAAAATGCCACCAAGCCTTTTTTTTCCACTTAAAAATTGGATTGAGTAGACATCCTACGGGGGCCCGTGTGGATGAGAGTAGCCATTCTGAGTCCAGACGGTTCAAGTTGATGCGCTTTACAGGGGTGCTCCCCATGCGTCGTGAAATACGGCGCTGTCACCAACATGTGTTCCCTGTGCACAGAGCTGAGTTCTCGCCCCAATTAAGCCACACTTGAAAAATGGAATTATTTTTTTTCCTCTCCTGCCTGGTGGATCTCAATAGCTGCAAACCAGCATATGGGGTGAAGCTTCAGGACCTGAATTGTACAAAATGGGGCAAAGGCAGCTCCCCTTCCACTCTCTCCCTCCCCAGATCCTGAAATTTCTCTAGAGGAGCCTTTGCGACATGTTGCCTCCTCATCAAAGCTCCTTTCTTCTTTCCTTTGGAAATTTGATGATATCAAAGTGTCAGCTTTTGCCAGCAATGCCTGAAGAAAGCAAGAAGGCGGACAGGCCTCACACACCTCCGCAGCCCCTGTGCCATGCTGCTGATGCCTTTGGAAAAAATGCTAGACTTTTCCCTGCATGCACCTGGCTCCCCTGCAAGTTCATAAATGGCAATGTACGTAAGAGGTGGATGAGTGCCTCAAAAAATTAAAAACAGAATTACCATATGATCCAATTTTGGGTATATATCCAAAATAATTGAAAGCAGGAACTCAAACAGATATTTGCACATGCATGTTCATAGCAGCATTATTCACAAGAGCCAAAAGGTGGAAGCAACCCAAATGTCCCTTGACAGATGAATAGATACACCAAATGTGGTCTATCCATACAATAGAATATTATTCAGTCCTAAAAAGGAAGGAAATCCTGACACCTGCTACAACATAGATGAACTTTGAGGACATTGTGCTTGGTGAAATAAGCCAGTTACAAAAGGACAAATACTGTATGATTCCACTTATGTGAGATTCCTAGAGTAGTCAGATTCATAGAGAAAGAAAGTAGAATGGTGGGCGCCATGGGCAGAGGGAGGGGAGATGGGGAGTTGTTTACTGAGTTTCAGTTTTGCAAGATGAAAAAGTTGTGGAGATCTTTTGAACAATAATGTTGTGCATTTTTTGTACACTTAAAAATGGTTAAGGTAGTAAATTTTATGTTATATGTATTTACCACAATTTAAAATTTTTTAACTAATTGATTTTTTAAAAAATGGTTAGGTTGGTAAGTTTTATGTTATGTGTATTTTACCACAGTTTTAAAAAAAAAAACAGTGAACAAGGGAGCAACACATTTAGTCTACAACACTTAGGTTCAAGAAATTGTATTGCTTTATTTTTCCAAATCAAACTAGGTCTTCCACTGTGTGTGTGTGTGTGTGTGTGTGTGTGTGTGTGTGTATGTGTGTGTGTGTGTAGCGCCCAGCCCTTTCCTAAAGGGGTGGCGTGGGGGCAGGTAACAGGGAGTGGCCGGCCTCCGCTGTGGCCAGGCTGGCCTCCGCCTCTTCAAGCACTGACTCCATTGATACAATCTGGAGACACCTCAGTCCACCTCCCCTCTGAGCCCAGCGGCCATGGGAGCAGTCTGCCGCCTTTGTGGCCTCATCCCCAGGAGCTGGTCTCCAGGCGTCTCCTGGGTCCCCTGAGTCCCATGCTCTGCACAACTGGGGCTCAGCCACTCTCGGAAACTCTCCCACCCCACCCTCCGCTGGCCTGGGCAAGCTCCCCCTCCCCCTGCAGGGCCTGGCGGGCCACTCCTGCCTTGTCAAACCCCCGAATCAGCCTCTGTCTGTGGCTCCAGACCCCCAGACCCAGACTGGGTGAGTGCTGACATTGGGCTTCTCTCAGCTTCGGCTTTCAGCTCTGGGACCCACGGCTCCTAACAATTCCATGGGGTGAAGCATCCAGACTCAGAGTGATCAGCTGCCTCCCTTGTTGGGACAAGGAGGGAAAAATACCCTTCAACCTTTTAAACCTCCTACAGTGGTGAGAACAAATTAATTTGCCAATAAATTATATAGCCACTCAACAGTGCTGCGATGAGGTTGGAGGGGAGCAGGCAACACACCTCCACACACCCCCAATCCTGGGGCCACAGCCTGCAAGCCAGCCGTTGCCAAAGCCCCCAGGTCTTTGTGGAAAGAGCAGCTGCTTCCCTCACCCCCGTGCGGCTCAAGTTCAAGACCTCATGAGTAGCTCTGTGTCTTCTGGTTGGATTCCTTCTACTGCTCCAGGCTGCCAGAATATTCTGGTTCCCCAGTGTGCCAACCAATGTACTTCCTGATGTTCTCAGATCTGAGTATGGCCGGACCAGGCTCTCGGTTGAGGATGGAGCCGAAGTAGCATCCAGCGTCCTGAGTCTCCCAACCTTTAGCACCGGGGTGGAGTTCCCCAAGATGCTGACCCAGGCCCTGCCTTTGAAACCCAGAACCTCTGTCCTCTGGTCCACAGATCATGGGTGGTCAGCACAGATGACCCTTACAACTACTAAGTTCCATCTGTTGGACACGCTGTGCACCAGGCACCAAGCTTTACTACCAACACCTCCTTTATAGAAAGGGAAACTGAGTCCAGAGGGAAGTGAGCTGCCCCAAATCAGCGTCTTGAGTTGTTTCTGATGTCTGATTTCCATGGACCATGGCTTCCCCAGACTTTATCTATCTCCATTCCGGACTGTAGCCTGGATGGATCCACCACGTCGTTCACTCCACGTGGGCCACCCACCAGGCCCAGCTCAGCCAGAATCCCCTGCCCTTTCCTGTGGTTGACCGACCAGACCGTCTTACCGGAGTGGTCCTGGCCATTCTGTCACAGACAAGAAACCTGCAGTGTTCGTGCGTTTCATTCCACCCATGCATTGATGGGCTCAGAGGCTCCCCATGTGTTTGTTCACATGCACTGGAGACCTTCGATGGGAAAAGTTCCCATCTCCCCCTCAAGGAGCTCTTACATCACGGGTCAAGAGGCGAGGGAAGAAGAAACCAGAGCACGGGGTAATAAGTGTAATTAAATAGAGATGAGCAAGCCAGAGCTGGACTGGCAGTGGCGTCCCGGGAAAGGCTGCCTGGTCTTGGTCGAATGCTGGGTCTCGCGCGGCACACTATAAAGCCCCAGCAGGTCCTCCTGCTCCCGGGCCCTGGACCGCTGTGCAGAGCAGAGCTGCTGCTGTGCAGGTCGGTGGAGGCCACCTGAGTCTGACGCCCAGCAGCACCCCTGACACCAGCTCCCTCTCTCTCTTCCCTCAGCCGCCATGTCTGTGCTTTGAAGACTGACAGAACCTCCCTAGGTAGAAAGTGGGGGAAGGCACAGGGCACGTGTAGGTGGATGGCAAGAAATTGGGGGTGGGGGTAATTGGGGGTATTTTGTTCCTGCCCGGTGTCAGCACCGTTGTGGGCTGAATTGTGTCCCCCCAAAGTTCATATGTTGGAGTGCTAACCTCCAGTATCTCAGAATGCGACCTTATTGGGAAATAGGGCCCTTGCAGATATAATTAGTAAAGATGAGGTCATGCCCTAACCCAATATGACTGGGGTCCTTATGAAAAGAACACCATGTGAAGAGAAGAGACCCAGAGAGGGAAGACTACGTGAAGACCCAGGGAGAGCGCCATCTACAAGCCAGGGGACGTCTGAGGAAGCTGGGAGAGGCCTGGAACAGATCCTGCCCAGGCGCCTGCACATGGAGCGAAGCGTGGCCCTGCTGACAGCCTGATTTCAACTTCTGGCCTCAGAACTGTGGGACGATAAATTTCTGTGGTTCTAATCCACCTTGTTTGTGGCGCTTCATTACAGCTGCCTCAGGAAACTAACAGAAGCACCTTCGGTCTGATAACACCCCGAGTTGCCTTGAGGATCCTTGTCGTGACCTGTCCACCCTTTGGTCTGCGAGCTCCATGAGAGCGGGAATTGTGCTCTCTCTCCAGGCCTAGAATACTGCCTCTCTCTCCCTGAGTCCACTGAGCTCCTTGTGTTTTCAGTCGGCCCCTCTTTGTAGAAGTTGGCTATCGAATTTCTATGGAGACTGTTAGTCTCCTAGGGCTGCCATAATAAACGACCACAAACCAGGTGGCTGAAAACAACCGAAGTTGATTCTCTCACAGTTCTGAGGCCAGAAGTCTGAGATCCAGGTGTCAGCAGGGCCATGCTCTCTCTGAAGGCGCTAGAGGAGGATCCTTCCCTGCCTTTTCCAGCTGCTGGGGATATCCAGACACCTGTAACTGGGAATTCTTTCTGACTAGCATGGGAGGTGGCTTCAGCCCCTGTTGTACAGCTGGGCCCCCTGGCCCCTGAGGTCAGACCTGTGGACCCTCAGCCTTCCAGAACTCATCCATCAAGACCCACGTGCCCGGGACCCACACCTGCTGTCGGAGGCGGGGCGCCCCCAGTAGCAGACCCTGAGTCAGAGCTGCAGTGCAGGTGGTCTATTTGAGAGGGATATTGGTCACCTGTGGCTGCTGTAACAAATTACCACAAGCTCGGTGGTTTAAAACAACAGAATCTTACTCTCACACAGTTCTGGAGGCCAGAAGTTGAGAATCAGAATCTCTGGGCTGAAATCGTGGGGTCGGCAGGGCCGCCCTCCCTCCAGAGGCTTTAGGGGAGGGTTCGTCCCTTGCCCCTTCCAGCTTCTGGTGGTGCTTGACTCTGGCCACATCTCTCTAATTGCTGTGTCCATCTTCACATCACCTTCTCCTCTTGTCTGTGGCAAATTTCCCTCTGCTTCCAGCTCATAATGACACTTTTGATTGCTTTTGGTCCTTACGCCTGAAGGTTGCATTTAGGGCCCACTCAGATAATCCAGGATAATCTCCCCATCTCAAGATCCTTAACTTAATTACGTCTGCAAAGACTTTCTTTTGCTATATAAGGTAACATTCACAGGTTCTAGGGATTAAGAAATGGCTATCTTTGGGGCAGGTGGTATGTGTTTTCAGCCTGTCCCGGGAGGTAACCCCAGGAAGCCTGGGTGGGAGACAAGGAAGGTGAGGAAGCCAGTGGAGGCAGACAGCTGAGGCTGTCTTGCTGAGGACCTCTGGGTGACGGCGAGGGACTCACCTCTGAGTTGTCCACCTGAGGGGTGAGGAAGCTGGAATGTTTATCCTCCAGCTCCCGTCCATCATGGGCCTAGGGCTGTTTCTGTTAGCCCCCAGCACCTCAAGGTGTGGATCAAGAGCCAGCCCGTGCAGAGTTGCAGGTGCTCGGGGCAGGCTGCCCTCTGCATGGCATGTATTATGCAGCAAGTACCACGGGATACGAGAGGCCCTGACTGCTGCACTGGCTCCTACCTCAGGCCAGTGTGGGCTCAGAATCATGTGTGCAGTGAAGGTCTGATGTAGCAAGTATGGGGTGGCAGGTCAGAGGGGACGGGAAGCCTTGAAGGTTGAAGTCCCCGAAAGTCACAGCTAAGTGTGCAGGGGAGGAGTAGAGGGCTCCAAACTGAACTGCTTGGGGAAAGTTGAGGGAGTGTGGATGAAGTCTGGGTACCAACATCTCCCTAGCACCTCAGATGACAGCCTTGCTGCTCAGCCTCTGAATCTATCCCACCTTCCCCTTCACCCCTCACCCCTCACTGGAGGCACGACAACCACATAATGTAATGTGCAATGGTGCAGCCGCTGTGGAAAACAGCATGGTGGTCCCCCAGAAAGTTAAACATAGAATTCCCATATGACCCAGCAATTCCACTTCTGGATATATCCACAAAAGAATTGAAAGTAGGGGCTTAAAGAGATATTTGTTCGCAGCAGTGTTATTCACAAGAGACAAAAGGTGGAAGCAACCCAACAGACGAATGAATAAACAAGATGGGGTCTATCCATTCAATGGAATATTATTTAGCCTTAAAAAGGAAGGAAATTCTGACACCTGCTACAACATGAAGGAACCTTGAGGACATTATGCTAAGTGAAATAAGCCAGTCACAAAAAGACAAATACCGTATGAGGAGACAGGAGACAGTTATATGAGGTCCCTCAAGTAGTCAAATTCACAGAGACAGAAAGTGGAAGGGTGGTCACCAGCAGCCGGCAGAGAGGGAGTAGGGAATGGGGAGTTAGTATTTGATGGGGACAGAGTTTCAGTTTGGGGAAGATGAAAGAGTTCTGGAGATGGATGATGGTGATGGTTGCACAACAATGTGAATGTACTTAATGCCACTGAACTGGACACTAAAGCAACTCAGAAGTGGTTAAGGGGTTTGCTCTCCCTGGGATGGGCAAGGTGGCCCAGTGGGCTCTCTCTGTGCCTGGGCAAACCCAGAACTGGCTGTCCCAGGTGTCCTGGTGCAGAGGCAGCCAATGTGGGGTCTGGAAGAAGACCGCCTTTGTCTCAATAAACCGCCAGGCAGAGATAGGTCTGGGCACCTGCTCATGAAATTAAATTCAGAGATAAGGGCCCTAGGGAGGCATGGGGCCAAGCCCGCACAAGGAGGCTGCGTTGCTGTGTCTATTCTTTGTATTTGGCTGTGTCAGAGGACAGGGGAGTGCGTGCACGAGCAGTGTGGACCTGTCACTGCAGGTTTAGGGACATGGGTAGGCAGGGCAGGGGACATGCGGTCTAGGTCCAGGGCCCTGAGGACCGGATGCAGCCACAGGGAAGGTCAGAGCAACTCTGCGTCCATGGAGCCTTTTTAAGGCCACAAGCTGTGGCTCAGGGTGACCTTGAGCATGTCCCTCTCCATCCCGAACATCAGTTTCTTCCTCTGTAGGATGAGGGGGGATGCTCACGAAGGGCTATCCCAGGACAGCAGACATTTGCAGTTCTGTCTGAAGAATGAATGTGTCCTAAAGGTGTAAACTTCAGGCTGGAGGGGTGCAAGAGACACCTGGGCTGTCACCTGGCTAGTGCTTCCAAGTGCCCCGAGAGCTCCTCCGATCAGAAGTGCCCCTCCGCCCCTGCAGAGAGTCGGCTTTGGGGCTTTGTGGTGGCCCCTGCTCCTGTCTTTGTTCAAAGGCTCTGTCTCACGATGATTGGGATACAACATCCCAATGCTGCGAAGCCCGGAGTGGCCCCCACCACTCACTCCTCAGATGAGGCCCAGGAAAGATGAGTCTGGAGCCCGGAGAGGTCTTCTGAAAATGAATAACCTGGAGGAGGCAGGTCCTGTTCCTCTCATTTCTTGGGATCCAGCTGGGCAAGGCCAGGTGGGAGGCAGGGGAGGGGAGCATGGCAGGGACTAGCTCTGGGAGCCGTCGCATTCTCCGTATCATCTTCATCATCATGATAACACTAGCCATGCTCTCTGGATGTGTTCTGGATGCTGGTGCTCTACGTGTGATTTCTAATCCCTCAACAGAGTCTTTCAAGGGAGTTGCTACTGTCCCCACTTCATGGATAAGAAAATTGAGGCTAGAGTGGTTGAAAGACAGGCTCAGGGTCATATAGCAGGAAAGAGGTGGGGCCAGGATTTGAACCTGCATTAATCCCCCCACATCATGCAGCTCCCAAGGTCCAGAACTGAGGTGGTGCCCTGGGCATGGTGGAAAATAGGAGTTGGGGAGCCCCTGGTGATTGTGGCAGGGTCCCCGTGGGCAGATTCCCAGCCACGGGGCTTGCAGCAAATGCTGCTGGTTTGAAAGCCCAGGAGCTGCCCCTGCCCTAGAAGCAGCCTACAGTGGAACATGCCCACCCACACTCAGCATCCCAGAGCTGCGCTGTCCAGCTGACGGGACAGCAGGCCAGCAGCTGCACGGGTGCCAGCTCCCAGGCTGGGTGCATCCTCTCTTAGGGTGAGCGGTGGGTGGGGACTCCTGAGGGCCCTGAGAAGTTGGTGCATCCCCTCGGCTGCCCCTGAACGTCCCCATCCCTATGTCCCTAGGGCGGGGTGTGCCCTCCCCCTGGAGCTGCTCAGTTCTGCCCACAAGTCTCGGCCCAGTTTCTCAACCTCCTAGGGAGGCGATGAAGGCTCTCAGCGGGCACAGGCCTGGTTTGAATTAGGTTGTTGTTGATGTTATTATTTGGGGAGAAATGTTCATTTCCAGCCCCCACACTGCGCAAACAGACCGGGGCTCTTATCCAGGACTGGATGCCGACTGATTCCAAGCTGGGGGATGGGGGTCGGGGGAATCAAATTTGATTTGATTCCTGTGTGAGGTGGGAGACGTGGGGCTTAAGCCTAGCTGGGGGACTCAGGAGGCACTGGCATGTAGGGTGGGCTGCTGGGAGCTGTGGTGGGGGGCTCAGGGAGAGAAGCCAGGCAGGCAAGCTTTCCCAGGGAGGAGGTTTGGAAACTGCTGCAGCTGGTCTGGGGGTCTGTCGCTCAGGTTTGCCTCCCCTGAGCCCCAGGCCCAATGTCTGAGTCCCAGAGGGTAGCAGACCAGGCAGCACCAACACTGGCAGAAATGATTGGCGTGGAAATTCAGCTCGCCCCTGAGCACCAGGCACAGGCGCGGGACCCAGGACAAATGGTGAGCAAGCGGGCAAGGTCTTCTTGCTCTCCCCTCCGGCTCTCCCTCCAGGTCTGCGCTTTGGCTTCAGAAATCCTCACGCATAGCGGTGCTGGGAGCAGAGACCGTCTAGGGCCTGCCTCCTGGGCGCACAGCTGGACCACCCTTCCCAGCCACCCGTGCAGACAGGTTCATGAAGGCAGAAGTGAAGCACACGCCCTGCGGGCCTGGCGCATCAAACCCTCCTCCACACTTCCTCCTCCCCTGGATTCCACGGCCCTAGGGGAGAGTGGGGCCATGTGAGGGAAGGAGCCCGGGCCCCTGCGTCACCGCGTGGAGCAGAGCGTCCACACAGCCCACAGCAGGCTGCGGCCGGGAAGAGGACTAGACCCGTACCGCGGGCAGTCTCTGAGCTGCGGGCTGCCCCGTGGGGTCCTGGAGGGAGCAGTGAAACGAGGGTTTCCCACGGCTTCACAAGCAACAGAGGCCTCAGCCAAAGGAGAGGAAGGAGACGGCAGATGCTTCCTTGTGGGGGCGCCTGAGGACTCCCAGGACTGCGGGGGGCCTTAGCAGAGCGGGGTTCCCACAAGTGAGGCAGGGCCCACACAGAGTAGGTCAGTGCTGGGACAGAGGCAGCCTGGGGAAGGTTTAGCATGCAGCAGAGCACTATCCAGGGGTTGGGGTCTTAGGGAAACAAGACTAGAGGGGACCCCATGGCAGCACTCTGTGACCTGCAAAGGATTGTGGGTCCAGAGCCTTCCCCCCGTGCAGCCAGCAGGCCGGAATGCCGGGACACCCCTGCCCTCAGTCCCCACTGCTCCAGACAAGTAGCCAGGTGGGCCGAGGACAGAGGAGGGGTCTTGCCAGCTAGAGGGAGCAAAAACCGAGGTTTGAACCCAAACCTGGTTCAGATATGCCCTCGTCTTCAAGAGCACACGTGGGCCTGCCTCCCCTGGTCTTCCTCTCCCTTCCCAGCGTTTCCACCCACGTTGGGTAGGAAGGGAGGGTCTTCCCATGCTGCCAGGGACCCGCGCTCCTGGGCTCCTCCATGCCCAGAGCCGCACAGCCAAGCTCCCCTCACCCAGCATCACCCTCCCTTCACCCTCCTGCTCTGCCCAGCCCTGACCAAGCCTGGAGAAAGGGGGCGCACTGCGGGGTGGGGTGTAGAGTGGGGAATTGTGCCCAGGCTGGAGGAACAGAGAGCACTTCCAGATAAACCAGATGGCAGAAAATAATGTATGCTCCTGAGAGAGCCAGGGATACGCCAAGACACCACATCTTGGAAAAGGATGTTCGAAGGTTTAGAAGGCAGTCCATTTCCTGGGTAACCCAGACATCTCCCCAAATTACCAATCTACCACCATGTGGATGCTAAGGAGGAGATTTAAGTGTGGATGTATTGGATTTTGAATACCTGAAACGAAACTCAGATGTAAAAGGGAGGAGGAAGAGGAGACATTTCAAATCACAGAGGCTCTCCTTCACTTACCTGCATCGCAGAACGTCAGATTCCTGATTTACGTGTGAAATTCAGGGGTCCCAGAGATGGTACTCACAGAAGTCAATGCAGAAGACACCTCTACTATGTCCTTACCGGGTGCAACACAGCCCCTGCTACTGCTTACATGCCCCTGGTGATGAGGAACTCACTACCTCAAAAGGAAGTCTTTTCAGTTGTTGAAGAGAGGAGACCAAATATTTATCCTCTCTGAAGACAAATGCTTCTGGCCAGGCCGAGTGGGGGGAGGCTCTCTTCATTCTGATGAAGGACGAGGGCCCTGGACTTAGGCTGCTTCAGCCCTAGTTCCACTTCTCACTGGCTGTGTGGCTTTGGGCTAGCCCTCAACGTCTCTGGAACTAGTTTTGTCATCTCCATTTTTTTTAGTGGGTGTGATCATTGTACCTTCCTCATGAGGCTATTGTGAGAATAAAATTAAATAACGCATCTCAGGTACGTGGCACAGTTTCTGCCAAGTGACAAATGCTTGATAAATGTTAGAAATTATCACCCAAATCTGTGAAATCTAAATTCCTTAAGCCTCAAATGTAGGGATCTAAATCAAATCTGTGGACTCTACAAATGAGAATTTCCACATTGACCCAGGTAACTAATGACCCTTGGGATTCCCCTGGAGGAAGTTTCACTGGGGAAGTGTGGGGTAAGGGTTTCCACATCGCTGTTTTGAATGACAACAATGCCCATTTATTGGGCATTCGTTTCATGACAGGCTCCATGCTCAGAATGCTACATACAAGATTATATTCCATCCTCCAACAACTCTCTGGGGCTGGGGTCTCCTGTAGTGGGTTGAATAGTGTCGCCCCGAAATTCATGTCCACCCAGAACCTCAGAATGTGACCTTATTTGGAAACAGGGTTGTGGCAGATGTAATTAATTAAGATGAGGTCCTATTAGAGTAGGGAGGCTCCTAAATCCAATAACCAGTATCTTTACAAGAAGAAAAAAGACACAGACACACAGGCAGAAGGCAGTGTGAGGATGTAGGCAGAGACTACAGGGATGCAGCTACAAGCCGAGGAACATGGCCAGGAGTCACTAGAAGCTGGGAGAGGCAGGAAGGATCCTCCCCAGAGCCTTCAGAGGGAGCATGGCCCTGCTGACACCTTGATTTCAGACTTCTGGCCTCCAGAACTGTGAGAGAATAAATTTCTACTGTTTTAAGCCACTAACCTTGTAATAATTTGTTACAGGAGCCCCAGCAAACTTACACATCTCCGTTTTATAGACAAGGAAACTGAAGCTCTGCAAATTGACTTGTCCAGGTCATGGGTCACTAAGTGAAGAGTCAGGATTTGATATGAGAGTTCGGCATCAAAGCTCCTGCTGCTGTCTGCTGTCCTGCCTCAGGGGAAACGTCCATTCTCTCTAGGACGAGGAGGACAGTGTAAGCTGTGCGCCGTGTCTGTCCTAATCCAGGTTTTCTAGAAAATAGAGCCTGAGGCAAGGCCCGGGTGCTAACGCTATACTGGAAGGTGCAACCCCAGGGTGGCGAGAGTGAGGATGGGGAAAATTAGACAGAATGGTGGAGGCATGAACAAAATGATACTCTCCGGGGCGGCCCCGGCTTCACAAGCTGCAAAGAGGTCCCAGGTCACTCGGCCGTGGGGGTTGTTTCCCAACGGGCTGTAGAGAAAGCCATGCCTCAGAACAAGCTTGCACAAGGAGGACAGGAGAAGGATGTATCTGCCAGCTTCATCCCATCCTCTATCTGCTTTGGTCAAAGTGGGCCCCATGGGAGTTAACTCCCCACACTGCAGGTCATCACCTGGCACCTTTAGGTGACTGCTGGGCAGCCCAAGGCCATGCGCCCCCCTCCGGAGGTCAGGACAGCCAGTGGCGCTGGGGGAGTGGGCTGCAAGAGCTGCAGAGGCAGCGGTGGTCAGAGCTCTCAGTGAGCAAACAGTTGCAGTCCCCAGAGACCAGGAGACAGAGGGGACCCAAGGCAGCACATCGATGTCCTTCCCAATTCATATTCCTCCCTCACCCCCCGCCTGGCCCTTTCTCTCCTCCGAATGCTGCAGAGAACAACTGAAATCCTCTGTGAAGAGGCAGCAGAGTCTTGGGACAGGAGCCTGAGCAATCTGGATTTGAATCCTGTTCCACAGACCAACTCACCTTGGCCACTTAACTCTTGACTTCTGCCTTCACGTGGCTTTACTCTCTCTGTGTGTGTCTTTGGGTCTCTTCTCCTCTCATAAGGACACCAGTAACTGAGTCAGGAGTTAAATCACTTCACTCGTCTGAACCCAGTTCTGTCATCCCCCAGCTGGGGCAATGGGGCAGTCTCGAGAGATGGCCCCAGTAAACCACGCCCCCTCGTGTTCATGCCCTCACATGGGTGCTTCCCACGGTAAACCAGCCCTGTGACTAGAATGTGGCAGACACGTGCCAAGTCCAGGCCTGACCTGTCAGAGGGCTGCCAGCTTCAGCTTTTTTCCTCTTGGATCTTGCACTTTGGGGAGCTCAGAGCCACCATGTAAAAAGTCCAGGTCCCCTTCGGGAAGACAACATGGAGACAGACTCTTGTACGACATGGAGCAGAGAGAAGCCCTGCTGTCCCAGGGTCCAGTCGAGCCTACAGATGACACAGCCCAGCCACTATCTAATGACAACATATGCGAGGCGTTTAGTGGGATCAGAAGAACTTCCCTGCTGAGCCCAGCCAGCCCAGGGGACCATGAGAGATGATAGGATGGCTGTTTGGGCTAGTTTGTTACTCAGCCATGGGTAACTGAAAGAGCGGTAAGCTACCCTCTACCTCTCACAGGGCCAAAATCTGCCAAAACTCCTGTGTGACACATCAATGGGAGGTGACTTCAAGAAGCGTATGTTGGAGTGTCCTGGGGCCCAGGGAGGACATGGTCCTGCCCAAGTTTGCACAGCAAGGCAGCAGCATAGCCTGGCCTGCTCTGAGGTCCTGGTCCCCGTCCAGGCTCCTCCTGCACCCTAACATCCCTGCTGAGGTTGTCCAGGCAAGAGGGGTGGCCCTCTGGAGCACAGCACTCCAGGCTAGACCCTGGGTGGGCAGAGAAAGGGGCAGGAGAGTCACCCCCATTCAGCATCCTGTCCCCTCTGGCTGTGAGCACAGCTGGACTCAGTCTGACTGGCTGTCATGGTTGTCATCTGTCCTGGCAACAAGCCAAGGCTGTTAACGCAAGTGCCATTGCCATGGAAACCGTGAGTCAGGGCCACACTTAGCAGAGCCAAACATGCCAGAGGCTTTCAGGGCCTCTCATCTGCCCACGGGCAAGGCGACACCTGACATGTGGCATCTCCGCGGGACTCATTAACAGGGTGGAGTGGGGGTGACACCGAGGGGGCAGGAGGGGGAGCAGTGGGGAGGAAAGGAGAAGGGGGGGAGGAAGGTAGAGTAACAGCACAGCCCCAGGACCAGCTTGGAGGCTGCCAAGCCCAGGCCACAAGGGCCGAGGAGACACTCCTGCCGAGTAGCCAATCTGCCACTTACTGAACCCAAAAGGCCAAAATCCCAGAGACCTGAGACCCAGCTGGGCCCCACAGAGGCAGCCTTTTAGCAGCAATGGGGAATCAGGGGGCCTCTGGATCATGAGGTTCAGCCTGAGAGGCCACTCTGCACAGCTGTTTGTTTCGCAGGGGTGCAGGGATGTTTGGGGACTCATCCAGGGTCACCCAATGGGTCCATGTGGGAGCCAGAAGGCATGAAGAGGAGAGCATTTCCCAGTCCACACGAGCCTCTTCCAGCTTACCATCGTCCATGGTCAGGTGGGTGCAGGCCTGTCGGCTCTGGAGGAGGCCAGATCCACATAGGAGTCCCTGACACAGGTGGGCCCAGCAGAGAACCACCCCTTCCCCCAGACCTGCCCTGGGATCCCAAGTTGTGTGGGTGAGTCAGCCACTGGCATCAAGGCACATGGACAGTCAGGTTCCCAGGCTAGCCCATGCAAACCTCATTACCACATCTTGTGGTATTCCCTCTGCCCTGTGGTCCAGAGCCTGACCCCTCCTGAAAATAGGGCAGACCTCACCCCAGGAAGGCCCTAGCTGTCTGCAGACCCACAAGCCCCCAGATGAGCTATAGGTGAGGGACTGTCCATATGTGCTCACCCTGCGTGGCTGTTCTCTCCCGTCCTTAGTGATAACAGCTCATGAGGTGGCCTGCCAAAGACCACAGAGCTCACAAGAGAGAGAGCCGGGCTTTGAACTGAGGACGTGGTGATCACAGAACAGCACCGTTAGCCACTCTGCCACTGAGCACAGGCCAGGTGGCCAAGCCACGGTGGGAAGCCGTGAAATCAACCCTCACACATCTGACGTGGGGGAGGCTGCTGGAGACTGCACGGCCACCACTGTGAGCAGGTCTGTGGGCGCCCTGGAGGAGCAGAGAGTCGCAGAATGCCAGGGGTGACAGACGCCAACCCCTCTCTCTGCCACGTGGCTTCTGAGCTCCAGGGTGGGGTAGGGGCAAGGGCAGTGGGAACTGCAGGGGTCTGTCCCCACTGTGGGGTGCAACCACTCAGCTGGAAGGCAGATGCTCCTGCCCTTCCTGCTGGCTTGCTGAGCAAGCAACAAAAAGTTAGAGGAAATGTTCAAATTGCCGGGAAGAAAAGCTGAGCATCAGGTGCTGGCTCCCGAGACAATCGTTACCACTGGTCCTCTGACACCGGAAACAAGGACCAAGGGATGTTGGAAAGACAGCTAGAGGAGGAGCAATTTCCAACCTGCCCACCCTCGTGGCATGGGGCTGTGGCTGTGGATTGAGGAATAAACAAATCTGGGGCGTGTCCATCAAGAACTGGGTGGCTGTGGAGGTGACCCCCGGGACTGGGGGACCCACACATTCCGATGCTGGGGGCCTGAGATTGGCAAGCCCCCTCATCCCTTCTGTAACAAACACCACTCCTCATCCAGGGGATCTGGGCACCAGCCCCAACTGTTCTCCAAAGTCAGATAAGCATGATTCGTGGGGAGTTACGAACGGGCAAAGAAGATGAGCTGGTATCATGCAGTCTTCCATCTCGTCCAGCGTTTCTCAATGTTTTTTCCACTATCACCTTCCTAAGGAGCCTTTTAAGATATTTTTTAACTAATCACCCCATCCCCTATGAAATTAAATACTAAGGAATACGATTTTGTCAGGTAGCATTGAGCTTTGGATGGACATAACCCATTGTGATAGCTAAGATTTATTTTCTGCACTCTCCTTCCGGAACTAATTTTAGCCCCTAGGGGTGCTGTCCCCCATTAAGAATGGGCGGTCTGGTCAGTGCACTGGTGTTGCACATTGAGGGCTGGCCCTGTTCGTTTGCCCATTTGGCACTCAGTGGGTGATAGGCGCCCAGGCTGGGCACCAAGGCCAGAACCTCCTGACATCGAGTCTGTGCCCTGAGGAGCTGATTCCAGAGGGGGCAACAGACAGGGGAGGGGGTAATTAGGAGATGGGTGCTGGGGGCTGCCCTACAGGCTGCTCCTTGGGGAGCAGAGAAGCATCTTTCAGGAAGCAGGTGGGCTGGTCCCCAGAGCATGGCCCAAACACTGGGAACTGTCAGGGAACAGAGACGACCCCGTCTCTCAGAAGCAGACTCACGGGAGGAAGATGGAGAAACCATTTCCAGATCATTCTCTCACATGGACGTAACAGTCACGTCCACCATCCAAGGATCCTTCTCCAGTGTAGGCTCCAGGCAGGCTGAATTAATGACTGAAGGAGGCGGTGGGAGCTGGCGTTGGAAGCGGAGAGATGAGTTGTGCTGGCTGGCCGTGCGGGGTCAGTCTCCCAGCAGAGAACCGTTCTGTGGTGACCAAGCCACAGGCAGGGCTGGACAGAGGTAGACGTGCGCCCCAGCTCATGTCTCTGTGAAGTCCCAGCTTTGTGGCTGCACACCCAGCTGTTCTTCCTGCAGCCGGGTAAGGTTCCGCACCGTATTCCCTCAGGTCTTACCACCCCCGTGCAGACCCCCGAGCTTCCAACTGCCAGCCTCCATGTCTCGGCGTGGGCTGAGGGCGTTGGCTGGAAGTCCCCAAATACCCCAGCTCCCGCCCCGGGGTGGAGAACTCTGAACTGGCGCCACACGGTCTCCACGACTTCCCACAAGCTTTCAACTGCAGTTGCCCATTGTGCAAACTCGCTCAATGCTTCACCCTTCCAGGCCCTGCCTCACACACACCCCTACGGGTGTTTCCTGGGACACCTCCCAAATAAATCATTTGCATTCGACTCCTTGTCTCAGGGTCTGCTTCTAGGGGAACCCAAACTGAGCCCAGCTCCCTTCCTGCATCCTTCTGAGCCATCCATTTGATCTCGATCATTACCTGTTGCTTTGTGGAGAGCAGGGTTGATTCTTGGTCACTACCTGCAGAGGGGCAGCAGAGAATAGAATAGAATAGAATAGAATAGAATAGAATAGAATAGAATAGAATAGAATAGAATAGAATAGAGGAGGCTTGGCTGAGGAGGCGCCACTTGAGCAAGGTCTTGAAGGGTAAATAGGAGTTTGTCTGTGGAAAAGGAAGCCCAGGAATACCACCTGCTCCCATCGTAGCCCTGAGCTATTTGCAGAATGTATCTGAACACCAGAGCGCATCACTCAGAATCATTCAGGGATTCAGAAATGTGAACCTGTACAGCTCTGACTGGTCACTCCTCGGCTCTGAAACCTGCTGTAAGTCCCCATTGCCTGCACCAAGTCCAAGTTCTTCGGCCCATGGTTTGAGACCCTCTGTAAACTGGCTCCATCCTGCTTCCATGCTGTTACTCATGTCCTTGCTGCTGCCCAACTGCCCTCCGCACCAAACCCAACCTGACAAAATTCTGTCTAGCCTTCCATGCCGTCCAAAACACCCTCTTCTCCAGGAAGCCTTCAATGGTGGCCTCAAAATAACGGCTCTTGTCTGTGTGCCCCTAGAGCACCATTGCCAGACTTGAGGGCACCTCCTGGCTCCAAACTGGGGTGAATCACCAATTTGGGTCAGACCAGAAGCTTCTCAAGGTCAAGACTCATTGCGTGGCTCCTCCGTATCCCCCATCACAGCAGTAACAACAATGACCCAACGCTTCTGGAACATTTCAAAGCTCCCCTTTGACCTTGCATGGAGAATGCATCTCCACCAGCACAGGCTGGCTCTGACGGCCTGTCCAGGGCTCCGTGCAGCCCCAGGTAGCCATCCCAAGTGCTTTCAAATTAAGCAAAAGATGAGGGTCCCACCCTATTAGAGACAAGCCCCTCCTTCCCTCTTCCCCAAAATGTGTTATCAGAGGCATGGACGGCAAAGGTCGGCGAGGGGACACATCAGGAGGGGGTGGGGCCACCGTCCACAACCTGTGTGGCTCCAGACAGAACTGATTCCCCTTGCCTTGGGCCAAAGGCCCCAAACAGAAGTAAATCAGAAGTTTTAACATGTTCTCTCATTAGAGCCTGACTTTGTTCTCCGCTGCCCACCCGTGTGGGCCCTGATAAGACCAGGCCGCATTGTTGTCTTTATGCTTATGAGGCGGCTCTGCTGGAAGAGCGCATTCTAAATGAGATTACATCTTATACATGTTTAATGCACTGTTCTCACCATTTAAAATGCGGCTCTATTAAAATAGCAGGGAGGGAAAATTGACTCTCGGAGCTGGGTGTGGAGAGGATAGATCACTAGTGAAATGAATAATATATTAACAGAATAATGATGTTGCTCCTCATATTAATCGTTTAAATCACGGGATTCTCGGGCTGTCAGCAGAAGTTTAAAAAAAAAAAAAAAGCCGACTTCTAGTTTTCCAGACGGAAAAGACTAAGGCCTGAGGGACATGAGAGCTGGCTGCCTGGTAGCCACACTGGTTGTGAAACTGAAGTTTTCTGGGAACGCTGACGAGGCTGCCGAGGACCCGGGACTTCCCCCCGAGGCAGCAGCGATGCTGTGGGAAAGCTGCACTCAGTTCCAGCCTGTGGCCTGTACCAATGCCAACTGTTTGCCCAGATACATGAAAAGATGAATGAGTTGTGGTCCCCTGCCCACCTGCCAGAGGGACAGAAATGTACACAGAGGGTTCCAACAACGTGACACAGGCCAAGACAGAGGCCTACCAGAGAAATGCAGGCAGCCTATGGTCAGAGCCGGGTGTGCCACGCTCCCAGGGCCTGTAAACAACAAGCATCCAGTCGTGTTTGCAGATCCCCAGCTGCAAACATGTGTTGAATGAGTGCCTGGGGCATCTTGAAAGAGAGAAGGCAGGTGCTATAGAAACGTGCAGAAGAGGCCAGGTTTGGTGTGGGAGCTGTGGGGGGTGCCGTGAGGAGTGGTTATGGCAGTCGCAGTTGTTGCAATGGATGCTGTCTGCACATAGAATTTCATAACAAGGGCAGAGAATAGAGAACCCAGTCCTCAGAAGATATAAACCAGTCAGGATTCATCGAGCTCCCCAGGGGGAGGAAATAAAAGCTAGAAACTGCCCTCAGGGGGACGAACCAGAAATTGGAGCCGAGAGCATCCCAGGATAATTCCTCTGGACCCCCTCAGACGGAAGTGCTTGCTGTCAGCTCATGTCCTGCTCTGTCCTGGTTGCAGGCAAGTGCGGACCACCAGGGCCAGAGCTGGCCGCACTGACATCTAATTGTTTAGAACCTGGAGAAGAAAGGCCCCCAGCCCCACCTCTGTTCAAAAAAGGAGCAGAAACCCTGAGATTTACAGGCAGCCCCGGCCAGCCAGCCTTGACACATGCCCCAGGTAATCCATCACGGTCACTCGGCGTGGGCGCTGGTCCTGCACCCTCCAGGCCTTATCTCCACTCCTGCTCACAGCCGGTGGGTGGTGTGTGTTTTCCCACTTTACAGATGAGGGAAACCGGGACCACGAACAGTAGAGGATGTGCCCAAGGCTGCCCAGGGGCTGAGCGGACAGGATCGTTGGGATTATTGAGGACATGTTTACTACTCCCCCGCTCGCTGGTGTTGGGCTCAACCAGGTGACTGGACCAGTGGGATACAGGCAGATGCTAGAGGAGCAAAGACTCAAATGTGCTTGCCCATTGGGCCTGCCCCTCCCACTTCTGCCGTTGCAGGAGGAGCACTTCCCCCAGGGAGCTGCGGCCCCAGAATGAACAGACTCAGGACGGCCCTGAGCCCCCTGGAGCCTGAAGCAGAGCCGCCTTGCTGAGCCCAGCCTGGTTCAGGGCCCACAGCTGATCTGCAGATCCGTGAGCACAAGCGTTGGCGCTCACCATTGTGAGCCACTGAGTTCTGGGCTGGTTTGTTACACAACATTGCTATGGCAATTTCTGGCTGATACAGTGCCAGAGCCAGGACTCAAGCAAGTTTGCCAGGCCCCACCACCCAGGCTCATCACCAACGTGCTAAACCATCTCCCATGGGGCCCTGGTGGGAGGGTGGAGGTTCATGCAAACCCACAACTCTTCCCAACTTGGATCCCACTGACAAATCTGAAGAATCGTCTTTCTGCACAAAAGGCCCTCTCCATGGCCAGGGCCAGTGCAGGGTCCTCACCATGCTCATCTGAGTCAAGTCTCAGGTCCAAGCCCCCATTCCCACCGGACCTTTGGAGGCTAACAGCCACGTGCATGCATCAACATGGGAGTATTAATAATCTGTATAACTAACATTCCTGAGGCCTGATGGCATTCACCCTGTTGCTGCACCATCTCTCATCATCTTCATTATCACTCCATGAAGTTGGCCCAACCACTACCAGCCCAGGTTGTAGAGAAGGAAAGTGAGGCTCAGAGTGAAAGTCAAGTGACTTTCCCAAAGTCACTGAGCTAGTAAATGGCAGATCGCTTCTCTGACACAAACAGGCCTGACTCTATACGTGTAGTTCCCGCTCCTCTGAACCAGGATGTTCAGCCCAACATCCCCTCCCAAACAGCCAGTCCTCTGCTCCGGGCCTGGGGGTGATCACTGAGCCCCACCCAGCGATCGGCCTCATTTGCCCCACCAAGGAGGTCAGCCCTCGGCAGGACCTGGCTCATGGCAGAGGAGGGCCAGCCAGGCCAGGGGTGAGGCTGGAGCAGGCAAAAATGTGAGCAGATTCTAATGGTGGTGGTGCCGAGCCTGCTTTTAGGGCCTCCTCAGGTCTAGGGAGCAGGCCAACCTGTGGAAAAGGCAACACCTCTGATCACCTTCACTGCCTCACTCTCCCATGGCTGAGGGCTCAGAGGTGGCAAAACCCACCCACCACTGACACACACAGCCATTCTCACAACCGCCAGGACCGCATCTCATCTGAGAAATCATTGGCAGGGCACCGTTATTGGGTCGTTGAAGGTGCTCAAGGGCAGTGTCCCCAGATGTCCACAGCAGTGACTGGCCAGGGCCTGTGGCTGCAGCCTTGCCCCCAGTGGCACCCACCTGTGAGAGTAATTCACGGAGGTGCTGACGGAGAGCTGGCCAGGGGTAAGCATTCAGCACGTCTGAGTCACCATGACTGTTGTTGGTACAAAGCTGGACTCCCTCTGTGCTGCGGGGCCCACCCTGTTTCCCCCGCAGGGACCACATCTGAGCGTGGAACCCTGCCCAGCAGGGCCAGCCGGTCCTGGGAAGATGCAGGGGCAGAACTCAGGCGTCGGCTGGCTGAGAGGTAAAACGTCTCCATGGCAGTGAAACCCACCCTACAGAGGGGGTCACTGGTTTTGGTTTTCCAGGCCACGGGAGGGCAGCTGAAACCCACAAGCTGGAGAAACTGGGGTGCAGACCAAAGTGGCTCATCGCACCAGATCACAAGCTCCCTGGGGCCCTGATGGAGTTGGAACAAGCTGGGAAAGTCGGCCAAGCCTAGAAGTGCATCTCCCCTTCCCCACGGCTGGGAAGCCTCTCAAAGACTGGAACCCGAGGAGGAACCTGTGTGTAGAGATGGCTGTGAGCTATGATGTGGCGGGGATGCCAGGAGCAGGCAGGGGATCCCATAGGGCTGTGGAGGAGGGCCATCTCCAGGGTGGAGGGAGAAGGAAAGAACCCTTGCCTCCTGGGTGGCTCTCGCTCCAGGAATGCCCATCTCTGCTAGCCATGAGGTGACTGACCCTCTGTGTCCCCAGTGATGCAGAACTGATTGTAGTGTATGTAGTTCTGCGCTAATGTAGGGAAATATATGGAAACTGGGGCTCTGAAAGGACACCAGCTGGCCTCAATGTCACCCAGCCGTCCTGACTTCCAGACCAGCCTCTTTCTACTTTGCTAGTGAAATCGTCAAAGGAGATTCTTTAAATCCCAAATCCCAGGCCTTACCCCAGGCCAGTGAAATCAGAGTCTCGTGGTGGCAGCAGTGGTGGCAGCATTGGAATTTTGTCACAGTCCAGCTCATATTTTGGGCAGTCGGGGTCACTGTCCTGCTGCCCAGACACCGGCCTGCTCCTGGCTGGCTTGATCCATTGGCTGCAAAGTTCTGGATGATGCTTGAAAACATCGTCTCTCTAAAGCAACTTATGAACCTTCTCCCTGAGATCTCGTCTACATTTGCTCTCTCGGCAGAACCACCTCTTCGTAGATGGTTCCGAGGTCAACTCTACATGATCAGAAGTTCCTGACAAGCAGAGAACATTCAACTTCCCCTTCTCTGGTCAGCCTTTGCTGAGTTACCACCACTCACACACACTCCCCTTCCTGAGGGTTTAATCCCTCTCCTCTACATGGCCCCAGCTGTACTCCCATCCTGGGCAATGATCACCTGCCTCTACATCACTCCCACTCCCACCCTCGGCCGTGAGCTCCACGTCTAACTCATCCTCCCATCCCCAGTCTCTGGCATGCGTTCCCGGCAAATGGATGAACATTGAGGTTTACCTGTCATGATGATGACATTCAACAGAACTTGAGAAATGAACATGAAATACTGAGACACCTCCACTGATAGCTTCGATTCACTCTGACCCGCCCATCTTGATGTCATCATCGAAGAAGCAGCTTTGAAACCCCTGACCTGGGAGGCGGCTCCTTTGGGTAACTGAAGCCCTGTGAACATTTGTACTCTGAAAAGTTGTGTAGAGCTGTCATTTTAAGAAAAATTCCCACTTTCCTTCATCCTAATTTACACAAAATGTGCTTTATGGGTGCTGTAGAGTGAATGTTTGTGTCTCCCGCCAAATTCATATGTTGAGGTCCTAACCCCCAATGTGATAGTGTTAGGAGGTGGGGCCTTTGGGAGGTGATTAGGTCGTGAGGCTGGAGCCCTCATGAGTGGGATTAGTGCCCTTGAAAAAGAGGTTCCAGAAAACTTCCTTGCCCCTTCTGCTCTGTGAGGACCCAGCAAAAAGACAGCTATCTTGAACCAGGAAGTAGGCCCTCACCTAGACACCGAATCTGCCAATGCTTTGATCTTGGACTTCCCAGCCTCAGAACTGTGAGAAATAAATTTCTGTTAATTTTTTTTTTTTCCTGAGGAAGATTCGCCTTGAGCTAACATCCACTGCCATTCTTCTTCTTTTTGCATGTGAGCCACCACAACAGTATGACCATTGACAGACGAGTGGTGTAGGTCTGTGCCTGGGAACTGAACCTGGGCTGCCAAAGCAGAACGTGCTGAACTCAACCACTCGGCCACCGGGGCTGGCCCCAATTTCTGTTGTTTATAAGCCACCCAGTCTATGGTAGTTTGTTATAGCAGCTTGAACAGACTAAGACAGTGGG
The DNA here is from genome assembly GCF_020826845.1 of Diceros bicornis minor. Lineage (NCBI taxonomy): Eukaryota > Metazoa > Chordata > Mammalia > Perissodactyla > Rhinocerotidae > Diceros > Diceros bicornis. The sequence continues at coordinate 7,783,477 of NC_080765.1, read as the reverse complement.
TCTTCAAAAAATAGCAAATAGCTACAATGCCCCCCAAACACCACAGCCTCTATGTCAAGTACTCAATGGACACATAAAATATTAAAGGCAGCAGCAGGGCTCCGATCATCAAAGGAAACTTATTCCAAGGTAAGCAGCAGGGCCATGGGGTAGGGAGAACTGGAAGGTCAAGGTCCTGGCTCTACAGCCCTGGGCACTGCCTCCACACACACAGACGCCCACCCTCAGGCAGGGGCTGCCTGGGGTGGGAGGGTCTCCATGTGCAGTGACTCCACAGGCTGTGGGGGGCTCTGTGGAGACCAACAGCAACCAAAGGGGGGCTCCATGATGGAGCATGAGGCTCCACAGGCCGGGACATTTGCAAACACCGTGCACTGGCCGGGCCTGCTTTCTGTGGAAGAAGGAGAAGTGAATGAGGGAGAAGAGAGCATCAGGGCCTGGGTTGTAATATGGAAAGCCCAGTGGGATCCAGGTTATAACTGGAGGTGTTTTGGGGGCATACATGGGCAGAGGGGGCTTCTTCCTGGGCCTGCCTCAGAGCTGACGCCCAGTGGTCCACAGCCAGGCCCTCACCCTCTCGCCTCACTGTGTCCGTCAGGCCTGCCACTTCCTCTCTAGGACAGTTTTCTCCAGGCGCCCATCAAGGAGCGTGTGCCCCAGCCAGGCACATGGCGGAGACTCAGGGCAAGTTTGTGAAACAGAACCAGCTCTCATAGCCTCACTCCTCCTTTGCACCACGCCCCTCCGGCTTCTAGCTTGGTCATCAGCAAGGGACGCTGTGAGCGCAGAGCTGGGTCTCTGTTCAACCCATTGCGGGCAGGTCAGAGGCAGACTGAGAATCCACGCCTTAGGCCCGTTTGGTCAATAAGGAGACGGAAGATCAGAGGATTGGGAGGGGTTGACAGAGCATTCTGGTCTCAGCTGTGAGAACCTTTGCTCCAGGGTGGAATTGAACGAATAAAGAAGGAGGGGGGTTTCCATCCCGGTCTCGTAAAAAGGCAGCGTGAACGATCCTCAGCTGCCACTGGACCCATTAAAGGCCTAATTTCCATTCACCTATAACTTTATTAGGCTCATCCGAGCTATTCATCAGACAAGCCTGTCTTGAAAAGAGGGATAGTGGCTTTTATTAAAACGTCTTCTCGGTGGCAAATGCATTAGGTTTTGTGGCCCTGCACATGGATCTGCCTTCACAATGGGAAAGAGCCTCTTCACCATTGATGGGGCCGACAGAGGTTACAGGTGAGACACTGGGAGACCAGATGTCCAAGACACCCGTCTTCATGCAGGGGCATTGGTGTCTGGAGTGGGTTCTTGCCACATCTCCGGAAGTTTGGGTAAAAATTTCCATCCTGGAGAGCTACCAGCTGACTCACACAGCCCCGGCCCCCCCAATTCCCAACTGCCCTGCTCTTCAGCCACGCGCTGGAGCCAATGTGTATTTTTGGAAACTGGTCCCAGGGTAGAGCCTGGAGAGTTTGGATAAGGGGTGGCCGGGCTGCTGGAAAACTGTGATGGGCGACCCTGGGGACACAGGGCTTGGCAGGTTGTTAAAAACGTGGAGGAGAGGAGACACAAGAGGCTAGACAGACCGAGAGCCGCCCAACAGTGGAGCATCAGGGAGAAGAGCCCCAGTGCCCAGCCCTGGCACTGGGGGAGGAAGGGGCCCTCCCTGACTTATCAGGAGTTCGCAGTTCTTCTCTGCCTTGGATAAAAATCCCTGTGGAGATGAGTGGCGACAGGGATGAGACTGAATCCCTCGGAATCAGGACCAGGTCTGCAGCTTTGCCACTGAGTGGCCTGGAGCAAGTTATTTAGCCTCTTTGAGCCTCGGTCTCTTCCTCTGTAAAATTCAGCCCACATCCCCCATGATGCTGAGCTGTTGGCAGACCTCACAAAGCATCTAGCAATGGGCCTGGCATGTAGCAAGCCAGGAACTCACATCTGCTGTTAGTATTGTAATCGCAATAGTCCCCTGTGATGAGCAAGTATGAGGGTGGCCGCAGTGCCAGGGGTCGTGCCCTGGGCTCAACGAGAGCAAGGGATGTGGGATATCAACTCTTCAAAGTATATTCCAAAGCTGAGTGGCTGCCAAGTCCCTATTAATCAAACAGAGGGTGTCCACGGTTTCACATTTGTCTACCTGTCCCAGGAAGAATTTCCAAATAATTAGCTGTTGTTGACAATACCTGCAATGTTACTAAAGAGAATATAGTGAAACCCCACACATCTGACATAAGCGTAGGAGCCTGTCTCTCGGGCTTTTGTGTGGATTAAATGAGGCGAATCACATGAACAACCTGGAACTGAGTACTGGTTGTGTGTGCGTGTGTGCGCGCGCGCGCACGTGTGGGGGGGGCGGGGCATACAGATCTTCCTTGACTTACGATAGGGTTACATCACAATAAATCCGTCGTAAGTTAAGAATATCATGAGTCAAAATGCGTTTAATACACTTAACCTACCGAACATCATAGCTTAGCCTAGCCTCCCTTAAATGTGCTCAGAACACTTACATTAGCCTACGGTTGGGCAAAATCATCTAACACAAAGCCTATTTTATAATAAAGTATTGACTATCTCATGTAATTTATTGAATACTGTCCTGAAAGGGAGAAACAGAATGGTTGTATATGTGTCGGTTGTTTACCCTGATGATCACCCGGCCGCTGGTAGCTGTGGCTCGCTGCCGCTGCCCAACATCACCGAGTATCATACCGCATATCACTAGCCCAGGGAAAGATCACAAATCAAAATTTGAAGTATGAACCATCGTAAGTTGGGGACCGTCTATACTTAGAGAGAGAGTTTTCTTTGGGATTCTGGCTACCATCATGAAACAAAATGGCAGCCAGCATATTTCCCATGGGCAGATCCTGGTTATTCGCACTGGTAGGGGTCGGTCATAGACGGAGGTGAAGACCAGGGTGGAGCCTGCTTACCTCCTGAGCCCGGATTCTACTCTGGTACCCGATTACAGGATGGGCGTCTCCAGCATGAGAGGACCTGGACATCCCCTCCCAGACCCTGACCCACTGCTGCCCATGAGGTCTCCTGGCTGCGGTACAGGGAGTCCAGAGGGAGCAGGTCAGGGGCTCTGAACGAGACTGGAAGATGGAGAGTTTGGGGCAGGGGTGAGGCATGATCAATGTAGGTTTAACAGGCTGAGACTAGACCGCCAGGGGACAGGGCAGAATTGATGGCAATAATCCAGATGAGAGGCGGTGATGACTTGGACCAGGCTCGGAGCAGTAGAAATGAGAAGAAACAGGCAGATTCTGGATAAATTGTGGACATTGCCTATGGGTTTGTTGACAAATGGATGTGGTGTTTGAGAAAGAGAGAGAGAGGTCCAGGGCAACCTCAGGGTTTGGCCTGGACACTGGAAGGGTGGAGATGCCATCAACTGAGATGGGGAGGCTAGGAGGATCAGGTGGGAGGGGACCAAAGCTGAAAGGAGCCCAGGGGTTCACCCCGAGCCCACTGGGAGCCCATTTCAGGAAACAGGAGAAGGAGTGGAGGGCAGGGAAGTGGGAGATCCAAGGACCACCCTACCACCACTTCCCACCACCCGTCTGCCTTCCGATACCCGTCTTCAGGAGGGCTGCCCAGCAGAGCCCCTGCTGAAGACCAGAGCCTCCCACTCCTGCACAGGCCCAGGCCTGTGAGCATGTCTCTCAAGGTAGAGAGAAAAAACACCTTCAGGGAGGCGATCTGCATGACTCCTTCTCACTGCCCGCAGATAACACAGCCCTGAACTTCTAACACAGCTAAGTGTTCCCTCAAAGGAACAGTCAACATACGGCCCTGCCGCCTTCTCCTTGATGGGGCGCCCCGTCTCCTGGCTCAGCACCTCTCAGCCCTGAGCCTGCTTGGTCATTCTGCACGAAGGTGCAGCTTTCCCGGTAAAGAATCAGAATTCCTCTCACTTCAGAAATAAAACATATATGTCTGCCAGTGGCCTCACATCTCTCCCTCTGCATTCTCAGCATGAAGCTCAGGCTCTTTATAATTCATCAAAAAGGCTACACATAATGAGCTCAGCTCTTACTCTGCTCCCTGGGCTGTCAACTCACTTTTTAAGAGCCCCGCACCCTGGCTGAGAACACTTAGATCCTATCGTCCTGAGGCTGGGGATGAATCTCCTGTGTGTCAGGCCCCTAGCTGAGCCAGCACTGCCCTCCTCTTCCTGAGGACCAGCTGTGTGCAAGATGGCCGGCTAGGGGCTTTCACAGATGCCATCTCACATAATCCTCCTGACAACGCTGGAAGGAAGCTGCCCATTTTGCACATTGAAAACTGAGGTACCAAGAGGTTTAGTGTCTTGTCCGTGGTCCCTTAGCTGATGTGTAGTAAAGAGTTAACCTTATCCAAAGAGAGGTCTGCTCTTTGCCCTCCGCTCCTGGGAGGTGATCTCTAAGCCCTTGGAATGTCCGGCCTGATAAGAGTGACTTTGTTTACCTGGGGTCCTTGGGCCACATGAGAAAGTCTAACAATGTGATTTAGGGTGAAGGCTTTGGGCTGTGCAGTACCAGCTAGACCTCCAGAAGGTCTGGCGACATGCGTGCAGAGTCAATCATGTCCACGTGATGGAGCCCAATAAAAACTCTGGACACCAAGGCTCAGGGGGCTTCCCTGGTTGGCAATACTCCATGCATGTTGTTGTGTGTCATTGCTGTGTCCACAGCTCCACTGGGAGGGGACAAGTGGAATCTCCACTCATGGAACCCTCCTGGCCTCTGTCCCATGTGTCTCCTCCTTGGCTGACTTTAATCTGTCTCCTTTTCCTGTAATAAACCATAACCATGAGCATGACAGCTCTCAGTGAGTTCTGTGAGTCCTTCTAGCAAGTGATTAAAACTGAGGGTGGTCTTGAGATCCTCAAATTTATAGTTGGTGTCAGAAATGAGAGTGGTCTTGGAGACCCCTGAACTCTGACATTGGGGCCAGAGGTGAGGGCTTGTGACCTGTTGCCTCACTGGTCTCCTGGACTGTGAGAGAATAAATTTCTGTTGTAAGCCAACAGAAGCTCAGCACTAGGACCTCAGCAGCTCTGCAACTCACCAGCCATGAGTTCGTGGTAATTTTACAGCAGCCCTAGGAAACAAATACAAGCCCTCTCCCTTCTGGAGGCTTCTGCTGCAGCACCTGTCTCTGCTTTCAACTCTGCGAGAAAGGCCCCTGCTCCGGAAGGATGTCCAGTCTTTCTCAGGCCAACAGCAACTTCCCTTCATTGTCCATTCATTCACTCAACTACTGTGGCCACGAGAACATGCCCAGCAGCAGCTGCGCCCCCAACAGCAGCTGCGCCCTGAAACCCACAGCAGTGTTTGCCCCGAGGCCACCCGCAATATTGTGATTTATAAGAAATATACATTTGGTTATTCAGATGACCAAAATATATTTCTCATATATATGTGGTCTCTGTCCACGGTTCCCAGCTCACAGCTCCCACAACCCTTGGAATTTCTTGTTTCTGTTAATAAAGGTGACTTTTGGACCTCACCCAAGGGTAGGGGCTGGTTGCCAGGAGAACCAGCCATGTGATCAGAGGACTGGAACTTTCAATCCCACCCCCTGATTTCTGGGGAGTGGGGGTTGGGGGTAGGGCTTGAGTCAATTGCCAATGGTCAGTGACTTAATCAACCATGACTGTGTAATGAAGCCTCCACCAAAACCCAGAAGGACTGCCTATTGGCCTCCCTTTCTGGAGAGCCTCCACGATGGGGAGCCAGACCGCTCCCACGTGCTGCTGTGCCGGGCCCCAAGCTCCATGAGGACAGAAGCTCCTTTATTTGGGACCTCGCCCTATGTATCTCTTCATCTGGCTGTTGATTCGTATCCTTCAATATCCTTTGTAACAAATCGGTAATCTAGTGAGTAAACACGTATTCTTGAGTTCTGTGAGCCATTCTAGTAAATTAATCGAATCCAAGGAGGGGGGTCACGGGAACCTCTGATTTAGAGCCAGTTGGTCAGAAGCACAGGCAACCACCTGGGCTTGTGGAGGACGGTCTTGTGGGACTGAGCTCTTTCCCTGAGGAATCTGATTCTATCTCCTGGTAGACAGCGCCAGAATTGAGTTGTATTCTCAGACACCCTCCTGGTGTCCCAGAACTGCCTGTTGGTGAGGGGAGACCTCCACACACACAGTTGGATTTGGGTGCAGGGACCCTTTGCACCACCCTTCCCATGGACTGCCCCCAGCCACGACTGCCCGCAGCAGACCCATTCCTGGGGCACTCGGGACTCTGATGGCCAACTTTGGCCCAAGGATTCCCCAAGAGCCTCGCCGAGCCTTGCTGAGGCTGCACGTCAGCTGAGCACATTTCCCTGCGAACCTCCTCCCTCTCTCCTTCACTGGGCGTAGGATCCATGGATCAGCCAGTGCCTCCAGCCTTTCCCAGCCCCTCCCTGTTTTCTCTCATTCGGGCTGTGTTAGTTTCCTGCAGCTGCCATAATAAATCACTACCAACTGGGTGGCTTAAAACAACAGAAATGAATTCTCTCACAGATCAATTCTCGGACCAGAAGTCCAAGATCAAGGTGTTAGCAGGCTTGGTTCCTTCTGGAGGCTCTGAGGGAGAAACAACCCATCAATCTCCCAGCTTCTGGTGGCTGCCAGTGATCCTTGGCGTTCCTTGGCTTGCAGCTGCATCGTCCAATCTCTCCTCCGTTGTCACGTGGCCTTCCCCCTCTGTGTCTCTGTGTCATCTCCTCTTCTTATAGGGACACTAATCATTGAACCTAGGGCCCACCCTAAATCCAGGATGATTTCATCTTGAGATCCTCAACTGATTATGTCTGCACAGACCCTGTTTCCAAATAAGGTCACATTCTGAGGTCTGGGTAGACATGAATTTTGGGCAGACACTATTCCGCTCATTACCCAGGCTTTCCCCCTAATGAAATCCTGTCTTGGCTTCTGACTGCCAGTGGACCTGCACTAACACGCCCTCTTTGGGCGCGGCACTGTGCTAGGTGCTGGAGCTACAAAGGTGGACCACCCAGACGCAGCCCCTGGCCTCACGGGACATAAGATTTGGGAATGGGGCAGGTGGGGAGAATCAGGCCAGGGGTGGAGGTGCGTTGTGCACAGGGACACCCACCTCCACCCTGTTTCCCTGCCTCCCGGGGAGAGGCTCTGGTCCCTCTGTTCCCACCAGAGGGAGAAAGACCGGGTTCCAGAGCCAGGCCCCGGCTTCCAGGGTGTACGTGCTCCAGAGGCTGTCGTGTTGATGAAAATACCACGGAGACGTCTGCAGGGCTCTTCCTCTCACTGTCTCTCCGGTGCCCGAAATAAATGAAAAAGAGACATTCCTGGCAGGGTCTGCGGAGGAACTCCACTGCAGGAATGAAAATTGGCTGCAGCATCCAAGAAATCCTCGAACGGAAAGGGATTTCTAGGACACACCTCTAGGAACGGAAAATGTCAGTAGTGAAGCCAGGATGGGGGGGTAAGCTTGCCGCCGAGTGCGTCTCTGCATGTCTGCGGACGTGCCCACTGTGCACACCTACACAGGTGTGAGCACCTGCTGGCCATGCGTGAGCGTGCGGGAGAGGGGGGGAAGCCAGCCGAAATCACAGCAGAGGCTTTTTTCTACTGTTTGCCCATCTGCCAGCTTCTCCCCTCACCCCCAAGCCCGCCGGCCAGCTGAGGTCACCTTGTCCTGTTACGTTTCAATGAAATTGGCCTTGGCTGCTGTCCAGGGCCTGGGAGGGATGCCAGCCTCCCGCCGCTCCCTGGGGATTCTCTGCAGGCTGCCATGGCTCCAGTCCCACCTGGCGCTGAGTTCCGGCTTTCGCTGAATCTTCCATCTGCCCTGCGACGCATCGCCCCATGCCAGCCGTCCCTTCTCCTCCAGGCGTCACATTCACAGAGCTTCAGGGACTGGCTGCCGTAGGCGGCTTTTTCCAGGCTCCATCACCGCCTCTGACGTCTTTAACGAAACAAGGCAACCCTGGCCCAAGATATGCCATGGCCAATCCTGCTTCTGGGAGCTGTCCTGGCCGAGGCTCTCACCTCCCCCTCACCGAGGCTCCTCTTTCATCAGAATGGCCTATCAAGGGTTTTCGAAACAAAGACAGTCCCTCCCCCATCCCCAGCCCCTTGTTTCTCCAGTCCCCCATCCTCCCCAAATGGAATCCGCAGCATCTGCAAGTTGGCGCACCACTTGGGCCGGGAACGCGCCCCTTCCTAGCCCTGCTTGGGGGCGCCCTCCCAGCCCTCTTCCAAGCAGTCGATCCCTTGGTCCTTCTAGAAACACAGCCTGGGGAGACCTGCTGGTGTTTGCCCCAACGTGAGCTGTGAGGGTGGGAATCCAGAAACGTGTGTGCTGGGCAACCTGATCTGAAAGCCCTCATCTCACAGAAGGAAAACTGAGGCCAAAGAGAGAACAAGCTTGCCTGAGCCATGCCATGTGTTAGTGGTCCCAGGGAGTGGGGAGCCCAGGCCTCCTGACTCGGCGTGAGATCTTCATCCCAGCCCACGAGGCAGCAGGCACTCCCGGGCACAGAGCCCCGACCGGAGGTCCTTAGCGCCCCAGAATCCTCCAAGGACAGCTCTCTGAATGGGCAGCTCTTCCTGGCTGTTACTGCTGGGGCTCTGATGCAGCTAAAACTCTGTCATGGATGCCTCCCCTGCACCCCCTTTACCCTCTCCAGGTTCAGGGCTGCTGGGCCGTGAGGTGGGCAGAGACTAGCACCCAAAGTATTCAACATGCCCATCCTCCTCCCCCATGATGGAGGACATCTTTGCTAAAACTATTTTACAGCTGTTACAGACTGAATGTGTCCCCCAAAATTCATATGCTGAAGCCCTGTCCCTCAATGTGACTGTATTAGGAGACAGAACCTATAAGGAGGTGATTAAGGTTAAATGAGTTCATAAGGGTGGGGCCCTGATCTGACAAGATTAGCGTCCTCATAAGTGACACCAGAGAGCTCTCTTTCTCTCTCCCCGAATGCATGCCCGGGGAAAGGACATGTGAGGATACAGCGAGAAGGTGGCCATCTGCTAGCCAGGAAGAGAGCTCTCACCAGAAACTGAATCAGCCAGAATCTTGATCTTGGACTTCCAGCCTCCAGAACTGTGAGAAAATAAATTTCTATTGCTTAAGCCACCCAATTGTTGGTATTTTGTTATGGCAGTCCTACCAGACTAAAAGAACTAGAATATTTACAAATTAATTGAAATCAAGTCTGAGAGTTGGTTCAAAATAATAGAGAAGAGGAAGTGCGCACGGGTAGAGATGAAATGAGATTGGCTACAAGCTGATAATTGTTGAAGCTGGGGTGATGGGTTCCTGGGGAGGATCATTATTTTCTTTTCTCTACTTTTATGTGTTTAAAATGTTCTTTAATAAAATGTAAGAATAGTATAGAGGAGTGGATCGTGAAATCAAGTCAGTGGGTCACAATTAGCATTTTTTAATGAGATAACAATAAAATAGAACACACCAGACTCTATCACATAAAATAATGTAACACTTTGTGAAAGTTTTTTTCAGAGGAGTGTGTGTGTGTGCTGTATCAGATCTGAATATAAAATGTACTTCTTACTGTGGATCATGGTCAAAAGACCTGGAAAGTCATTTCTTGTTGATTTGACCATGGTCTCTACAGTCAGATTGCCTGGGTTCTGGTTCTGCTGTGTGACCTTGAGCAAGTTACTAAACTACTCTGTCCTTCAATGCAGCTGATAATACCATGCACATTATAGGATTGATGTGACGATTAAGCGAGCTAATAGATGTAAAGCGTTTCCAATTCTCCTAACACATTGTAATTGCTCAATAAATAGTAACTATTACTATGTGGTGGGAATATGTTGGCCTGTAAAGTGAGGATGTGTGTTTTATAAGAAAAGAAAGGCAATGCTTAACCATGAAGCGAACAACTCTCTAGTGGTGGAACTCCAGGCAGTGTGGCACTTCATTCATTCATGAATATTCATTCATTCATTCAATAAGTGTTATGGAATGCCACTGTGTACTAGTCTCAGGACACCGGGCATAGAGCCATGGATAAGATGGATCTGGTCCACGCCCTCTCTACCGGGGAAGAGAAATTAAACAATTAATTGTAATAAAAATGTCATTCTATAGGGCCGGCCCCGTGGCTTAGCGGTTAAGTGCACGCGCTCCGCTGCTGGCAGCCTGGGGTTCGCATCCTGGGCACGCACCGACGCACCGCCTCTCTGGCCACGCTGAGGCCGCGTCCCACATACAGCAACTAGAAGGATGTGCAACTATGACATACAACTATCTACTGGGGCTTTGGGGGAAAAAATAAATAAATAAAATTATAAAAAAAAAAGTCATTATTGAGGGCCGGCCCCGTGGCTCAGCGGTTAAGTGCGTGCGCTCCGCTCGCTACTGGCGGCCCTGGTTTGGATCCCGGGCGCGCACCGCCACACCACTTCTCCAGCCATGCTGAGGCCGCGTCCCACATACAGCGACTAGAAGGATGTGCAACTATGACATACAACTATCTGCTGGGGCTTTGGGGAAAAAAAAGGAGGAGGATTGGCAATAGATGTTAGCTCAGAGCCGGTCTTCCTCGGCAAAAAGAGGAAGATTAGCATGGATGTTCGCTCAGGGCTGATCTTCCTCACAAAAAAAAAAAAAAAGTGTCATTATTGGGATAGAAACAAAACAGAGTGATGGGGCAGTAACCTAATGACAAATTGATGTCTAAGACTGAGCCAAGAGGAAGACTAGGGAGGTTGGACAGAGGGAGAAGTGGGGCCGAGGCCGAGACGCCAGAAGCTGAGGCATGACAGCAGCTTTCCAGTAGAATACCCACTGGCCACGTGTGGTTTTTTAAATTTAAATCAATGAAAATTAAACAGAATTCAAAATTCCATTCCTCCACACTCAAAAGCCACACTGCGCCAGACAGCACAGGTACAGGACATTTTCATATCAGGGAAAGTGTGCTGGTCAGCGCTGGTCGGGACACCAAGCTGCCCTGTCCACTGCGGCAGCCACTAGCCACAGGTGGCTGCTAAGCACTCGAAATGTGGCTAGTGCCACTGAAGAACTGAATTTCACATTTTATTTAATTTTAATTAGGTAAAATTTAAAAACAGATCCTTAGTTCCATCATTGGAAGACTTTTAATTATATTTGGAACAACTTGGGTATGCGAATCCGCTTTTCCAACTGTACATTTTATGAAATCTTGAAACAGATCAAGTTGAAACATGCTCTAAGAGGAAAACACACACCAGATGGCGAAGATGTAGTACAAAAAACGAAGGTAAGCCATTCATTAATAAACTGTGTGTTGATTACATGTGGAGATGGTAATATTTTGGATATACTGCACTAAAGCAAAGATGCTATTAAAATAATCTGGCCTGTTTATTTTCTTTTTTTTAATGTGGACATTAGAAAATTTTACATTACGTATATGGCTCGAATTTGTTTCTATGGGATGGCATGGGACTAGGGCTTAGAGGGGGAGGCAGTGAGCTGAGAGGTCTGCAGTGGGTACAGAGTCTTGTCGCTCAATACAGAGGTTGAACATCTTCCTGGGTAAAAGGGAGCCACAGCAGGTGTTTGAGCAGAGCAATGACAGGATCAGATACTAATGCCTTGGAAGGATCCCTCTGGTAGCTTTGGGGAGAATAGAAGCAGCAAGACACCAGTTGGAAAGCCATTGTCGTCAAGCTCCTCAGACACGATAGTGCCTTAGATTAGGATGGTGGCCACAGGGATGGAGAAAAACTGCCTGTCTCCCTTTTAGGGGGAATTTGTAGACATTTCACTGAAAACTTCTTTTATCTTATCAGCCACCCCCAGCTGTATGGGGCACTGGAAAAGTCGTTTAGTTGGGCTCATGGTGGGCCCAAACGAAACTGGGACCCCCGGCCTAAGGAAGATGGAAGGAACAGAGGCTGCTTGGGCAACTAGCCAGCTCCACCGAGAGGAAGTCAAGGAAAGGGGGAGAGAAGGCACAGGCAGCAGGGTGGGAGGGAGAGGAGCGCATGGGCTCTGCAGCTTCCCGGGAGGATGGGCTGCTGCCCAGGACCCAAAGCTGCCAAGCGCCAGGCAAGATGAGGGCCTCTCGAGAGGGGCCGGGAATGTGCCTGGCCCACAGGAGGTGCTTCACTGATGTTTGTTGAACAACGTGGGTTTAGCCGCGTGAACATGACGATAACCTTGGGAAGAGCAGTTCCACAGGAGACGTGGGTGGGAACCAGGCTGCACTGAGCAGTGGAACAAGAGGGAGGCGAGACCTGAGTGGGCACAATTCTTTCCACAAGTTTGGCTGGGGAGGGCAGAGACGGAGAGGGAGTGGGGTGGAGGGGGGTGGGGTGGAGGGAGGGACCGCGTCCTGTTCGGTTCTGAATCCCAGGCGCCGGCTTTATTATTATCCCCAACTTTCAGATGAGAAGACTAAGGCTCCAAGAGGTGGACCCATTGCCCCAGGTTTCCAGAGGGGACTGAGATTTGAGCCTGAGCTGAGCCTGAGCCCGCCCGGCCTCTCCAGCCGCAGCCCAGCGTGGCCCCACCACCCTTCCCGACCCCTGCCCTCTCCCACTCCTTCCCGGCACTTATTTTTCTTTAATGAGCCGGCTCTTTGATATTCACAGTAGGCCTTTTATGAACTAAACAAACCCAAGCTGCAGGGAGTTTTTTTTTTAACAAAAGAGCTCATTGAATAAGCAATGGGTTTTTCTGCACCTATTTTTAAAGATGGAGCTGCAGGCTAGGCTGTGAGGAAAATCACAGAGAGCAATGTTCTGAAGGTCACCCAGCACTTAGGGAAACGTCCAGAGCTGGTGGAGCACCTCGCGGACCCCACACGCTGGGCCCAGTCAGAGGGTGGAGGTCCCGGGTAGGACTCCTACGACACAGCTCCGTCCTGCCCCAGGGGCGCTCCGGGCAGCATTCGCCCACTGTGGCCCTCCATCCTCTGCAGCGTCCCTAGCCTGGTCCCTTTGGCCGGGGGTTCTGTGATCCATAAGCCCTGGTCCCCTCGCCCAGAACATTGCTGGTCTCTGCAGCGCTGCGGGCCCCAGGCTTTCCAAAAGGAGATGCCGTAACTGCCCCACCCCCTCCGCCGCCTCCACACATCCTTTCCTCCTCCGGGCTCCGCCTGTGACGCCCACAGACGACTGTTTTTATCAATCCACCGCCCTTTGCCCCCATGGACACGGCTGGCTGTATTTGGGGCCTGTTCACCACACGCACATCAGCTACCCTGCCCCACCCTGGGACCAAGATCTCAGACCTGGTCCCTGCCCTCCAGGAGCTCCAAGGTGGGGCCACCGTTCCTGGGAGCAAAGCACTTTCACACACATCCCCATGCCTAGTTCCCAACCACTTCCGAGACATTATCTCCGGGGAAACTGAAGCTCAGAGAGGTCAGTGGGTGCCTGTGGCCTAGCTGGTTCTCAAACTGGGGTCCTGTCTATCTCCATGGTTCCAGCCTTCCTTATACACTGCAGGGAGCTATCTCTCCCTCTATAGGTCTCTGGTTCAGGGGACTTGGAAGGTTCTGGAATTTTGTGTGAGGACATGCCTGGGAGGTGCTGCCAACTGGATTTTCAGTCAGCACTGGGTAGGGAAGGTTCCCTCTCGCTTTTGAATGCCAGTCACCCTGACTCTCTGGGCCTCAGTTTCTTCGGCTGGTTGTTGGTAGCAGTTAATATTACTGGGTCCTAACCATGGGGCACGTGGCAGAGTCCCCTAGGTGGACACCATCATTTCCCCCAATTGAGACGAGGAAAGTGAGACTCAGAAGAGCAATGTCTTGCCCAAGGTCACACGGCTTGCAAGGATTTGAGCCCAGGCAGCCCTGCCTGTCTTACCTGGCAGAGCTGTTGGGAGGGTACAAGAATGCAGGAGACAGGTCTGGAACCTGCTATTTCTGCTCTCAGCCCTGCCATGGGGCCTCCCTCGCCCCTCCCACTCCTCGGAGCCTGGGCGCCCCCTGGTGGTCAGAGCATCCCCTGCAGCTCAAACTCCATCCTGAGCATCCCAGGACAGGTGGGCTCCTCTGGAGGCCTGAGGAGCAGCAGTCCTGGAGCCCCCTGGGCGGCATGGAAGCCTGCAAGCCAGGAGGTCATTCCCGGGCACGCTGCCCCACCACCAGCTCTGCAACCTTGAGCGAGCTGCTCAGGCAGGAGAAATCACTGAGAGATTAATTTATGTTTTGTTCTTGTTGTGTTTTCCCCTTCCCCGTTTCCAGGAAGAGAGCTGGCCTGGGTGTTCCTCTGTCTCCAGGTCTTTGCATCAGACAATCATGCTTTTATGGTGAATGCTGAACTAGAGGGGATTCCCTGGGCCAGGGGGCGCGGGGAGTGGGGTGGGAGCCGGTTGCTGGTCAGAGTCTGGAGGAAAAGCCCCCGTGTCTTTGTAAGGAGGTCTTAAGGGACTACGACTCAGCTGTGCTGTGTTCCTGGGAATCATGTGGCCTTGCCTGTTTGGACACAAGAGTACCTTTTCCCAACAGCCATGAGTCCATTTAGACCCTAAGTCAGGCTTCTGACATGACCTGCTCAGACCTCCTGAAACGTATATTGAATCATCAGCCAACATCTTCACGTTGCTCTCTCAAGAGTGGCAAATAAAAACAAATCCAGAGTAAGTAAGGAGAGACTTTATTTAAAAGGGTTATTGCCAGAGGGAGAATGCTCTGACCATCTGATCCTCTCAAGAGTTAGGCAGGAGTTTCTCTTCTGTAGAAAGAAGTAAACGAGGGTAGAAAGAACCAGGTGTGAGAAGTGGGATGAGAGGGTGGCGTGATGGGACAGAGGATTAGAGAACATTTCAACCTGAGGCCAGCTTGTTCCCAGAGGGCTGTCTGCTGGTGCAGGCTGAGGTCCAAAGTTCAGGGGCCTGGAGGGAGGAGAGAAGCTTAACCAAAGTTTGGTTAACAAGCACTTCACTCCCATTGACCAGTGGAGACAAGCAGTTCAGGTAATCATTTATGAGGCAAAGAAAGGGATTTTTGAGGGTCTGTGTCTTGTCTTGTCATAGGTAAACAAGAGGGGCATCAGGGAGTCTTCTCGAAGGCATATGGAGAAGGGTGGTTCCTTGCAATAAGCCGTTTTCTGGAACACAGAGGGTGGGAGTTTCCTTTAACCTCTGCTGTTTTCCAGGAGCCCAGGGCTCAGGTACAATTCAACGTTGAGGAGAGTGAGAATACTGTTCTTCTTGGTGGGCTGAATCTAAAGACAGCAAGAATGTTAACTGTGTCCACAGTGAAATATAAGAATAAATAGATCACAGGCAATGATCTTTTTCCTAATGACTGTTAAAATCTAGCAGAAGCGCGCGTGTCGCCCCGGGGTAGAGCTGATGGTGGTGCTTGTAATCAGGCACCTGCTGGGGGATTTGCTGCTGTCTTCACCCCCTCCAGCTCAGCGTCCTAGAGCGTCTTCCTGGGAAGCCTGAGCCGGGAGAATCCTTGAGGTTTTCTGCCGGAAGACCACACATGGTCACCAGAACTCTCATCGCTGTGGTCTGGGCTGGAGTCAGGAAACTCAGCCTCTTCTGCACCAGGCCCCATGCTGGGCAGCGGCCAGATTTTAGGCGCATTCTCCAGGCAGGCCGTGAAGAAGAGGCATGAGCAACAGCCCCTGACAGTTGGTGGCTTTCTCTGTGCTTCTTGGCTCTATGTCCGTCATCCACGGATAGGAAGCCCCACGAGGCCAGGCCTGGCTCTGCTCATGGCTGTATTCCCAGCACTTGCACGGTGCACATTTGCTGAGTGAATGCATGCTGAGCCCTGACTGCAAGCGGGGGTGTGATCAGACCACATGCGTCATGGCTTAAGGGTGAATATTAGTGAATGAGGCTGGAAAGATAAGTAGGAGTAGCCTGAAAGCCAAACTAAGAGTCTGGACTTGGTGCTGAAGGTTCCGGGAGCCAATGAGGGTTCTGAGTGGGAAAGTCAGCTGATCTGACCTCTGTCTGAGACCAGAGTCTGGGGTTTCTGTGCGAGAGAGGATGCAGTGCCTGCCACGGCCTTCTAGCCTCCTCCAGGACCAGACTAGGAGTGGCCCGCGCCCAGTCTAACACTCCCTGGGGACCTAGGAGTGAGGGACTGGCCAGAAACTACAGCCAGAGGGGCAGCTGCTGTGTCTGGTGGGGAGGCCAGGCCTTCCGTTCTCTGCTCTGCTGCTGGCTTCCTCTCAGAAGAGCTATGGCGCCCCCTGCTGCCCTTCCTGGGAGTACACTGGGGCTTTGTGGGAAGAAAATGAAAAGGAAAGCAAAGCTTGCCTCCCCTCGCAAGGCCTCTGCGCCGAGGGCTGTTTGCTGACCGCGGTCTCCAAAATGTCAGCTCAGCACATCTTCTCTCAGGACTTTGCAGTGTGCCCGACATGCCCTCCATCACCCGCGCCTGTGGCAAACGTGATTCTTCACGCGCCTGCTCCTGGGGTCGGCTGAGCTCATCCTCCACTCGGGAGGCCCTGGGGTCCCACCCACTCATCATCACGTTCCAGATAACTCCAGGTCTGGCCTGTGTCAAAAATCATGTCCACCTAGAACCTCAGAAGGTGAGCTTGTTTGGAAAGAGGGTCTTTGCAGATGTAATTATTTAAGGATCTCAAGATGCGATCATCCTGGATTTAGGGTGGGCCCCGAGTCCAAGGACCGGTGTTTGTATGAGAGAAAGGAGAAGGAGCTCAGAGACACAGGCGGAAGACGGCCAAGGGAAGGAGGAGGCAGAGATTGGAGCAACGTGCCTACAAGACAAGGAATGCCGGCTGCCACCAGAAGTGGGGAGAGGGGCCTGGAGCAGATTCTCCCTCAGAGCCTCCGGAAGAAACAACCCTGCCGGCACCTTATCTTGGACTTCTGGCCTCTAGAACTGTGAGAGACTAAATTTCTATGGTTTTAAGCCACCCAATTTGTGGTGCTTTGTTATAGCAGCTCTAGGGGACTAATACAGCCTGTTCCAGGGTCTGAGAGAAGACCTGCAGGTGGGAGGGTGCAGGGAGGGGCTGGGAGACCACGTGAAGCCTCAAAGGCCTGGGTTTATTCTTAGAGCAATGGAGCCCTGGGAGGGTTGGGAGACACCGAGGTCCTGCTGATGTGTTAGAGGTCCCTGCACAGAGGGCGGGGCGGGGAGATCAGGGAGCAGCCACCCAGAGGAGGAATGGTGTCGGCAGGGGACACAGACCAACGTGGAGGAATTTAGGGTATATTCTAGAAATAGAGCGAATAGGACTCGCCGATGGATTGGATGTGGGAGGGTAAGAGCAAGAATCAAAATCTCCCAGATGTTCGGCTTGAGCACCCGATGGGTGGGAGATGAGGTTTCCCATGATGGGGAAGATTCCAGCTCAGAGGACAGGCCTGGGGGAGGAGACTGGAGCCCAGTTCTGGACAGACAAGGAGCAAGATGTCAAGAGAGCCGGACATATGCACCAGAGCTCAGTCTGAGCTGGAGACAAAATCAGGGGTCATTTAGATGGAACGTAAAACCGTGAGACTCGACAGGCTTTCTGAAAGACTCACGTCTCCTAAAACGCACATTTAACCTGGCAGGTGTGTTTTCCAAGTTTTGATGCAAAGGTTGAGCCAGAGAAGGTTGGAACTGCCCTGAGCCTCACAGGTACCCAGTCCCCTTTGTGTTGCAGATGGGGACTGAGAGGGACACGCTGTGCTCAAGGCTGCCCTGGCAGAAGCCGGGGCAGAGCCACCCCCCACCCCGGTCCTCCCTCGCCCTCTCGTAAGTCATGGTTCCACTGGGTCACATCCCTCTCCTGGGACCTGGACCCCAGCACCTGCTGTTGTCTGAGGGTCTCTGCCAGTACTTTATCCCATCATTCCTGGGGCCCACGGTGTGCCCAGTGCACCATTCACACACATGCATGCACACACACGCTCATGCATGCACACACATGCATGTACACCCATGCACGCACATGTGCATACATATATGCAGTTTACAGAGAAGAGGAGACACAAGCTGGTCAGTAGAGGCAGGAGTAATAGATGTGGAATGAGCCCGCTGTCACAGTGGTGGAAACCTAGATTAGAAGGGAGCAGCAGCCACCTAGCACTGAGGAAGAGGCAGTGGAACCCAATGGTTAGTGCACCCTGGATCACTAAAGGCCCCCCTGTTCTCCCCAGGGCCTGCGTGCAGGGGTCCGGCCTGTGGCCTTGGCTCCCTCACTCCTTCTTCCCCCCACCCCAGCCCTGTTCTAGGGGGACTGGGAAGCCTGCTCCTCATCACCTGGGGGAGGGGGTGAGGTCCTGTTGAGCAGACGAGGGCCCCTGCCAGGGAGGCAGAGAGGGCTTTTCCACCTCTGGGCCACCGTATTCCCGACACTCAGCACACAGTAGGTCAGAAAGAGGCCCACTGAGTGAGGAGTTCACTTAGGAGCCTTCCCTCACCAATGAGAAGCTCGCCTCAGGAGTGTGCCAGAGGTGTGCTGTGCGTCTGCGCCACCCATCTGGTCAGAAGCTGGAAAAGACAGTGGGGCCCCCAGGGGCCGGCCCCATGGCGTAGTGGTTAAGTTTGGTGCATTCCACTTTGGCAGATCGGGTTCATGGGATCAGATCCCAGGCAAGGATCTACACCACTTGTCAGCCATGCTGTGGCAGCAACCCACGTATAAAGTAGAGGAAGATTGGCAACAGGTGTTAGCTCAGGGCTTATCTTCCTCAGCAAAAAAAAAAAAAAAAGATAGTGGGGCCCCCAGGAGGGTCAAGCAGCTCCCTTCCATCTCACCTCACACTTGTTTTTCCAGAATCTTTCATTTTCAGTCATCACAACAGCCCTTTGCCATGAGGCAGCAAGCTGGGAAAGAAGGGCATGTGTCCAGAATCTGCTGGGTCCCTGGTGCGGGGCTTGTTGATGCCGCCAGCATGTTCTCTAAATGAATGCTGGGAAAATGCACCCATCCACTCTCTTTTTTTTTGTTTTTCATTTTTGTTCTTCTTTTTTTTTGGTGAGGAAGATTAACCCTGAGCTAACATCCATTGCAAATCCTCCTCCTCTTGCTGAGGAAGATTGGCCCTGGGCTAACATCCGTGCCCATCTTCCTCCACTTTATATATGTGACACCTGCCACAGCATGGCTTGATAAGCGGCACGTAGGTCCATGCCTGGGATCTGAACCCACAAACCCCGGGCCGCCAAAGCTGAGTGTGCAAACTCAACCACTATGCCGGCCTCTACTCTCTTTTTTTTAATTGAAAAAAGTTGATGCAATTTCACATAACATACAATTGACCATTTTACAGTGCACAGTTCAATAGCATTCAGTGCATTTAGACTGGTGTGCAACCACCATCCCGCTCTAGTTTCAAAACTTCTTCATCATCCCAGAAGGACACCTACTACCAATTAAGTGATCATGTCCCATTCCTCCCTCCCCGGACAACCCTCACAGCCACGAATCTGCTTTCTGTCCCTATGGATTTGCCTGTTCTGGACATTTCATGTAAATGGAATCATATAATATGTGGCCTTTTGTGCCTGGCTTTTTTCACTGAGCATGACATTTTCAAGGTTCATCCATGTTGTATCATGTGTCAGTGCTTCATTCCTTTTTATGGCTGAGTAATATTCCATCATGTGTATATGTACCACAATTTGTTTATCCATCTTTTGGTTGATGGACAATTGGGCTGTTTCCGCCTTTTGGCTATTGTGAATAGTGCTGCTATGAACATTCGTGGACTGTTGGAGTATCTGTTTTCAGTTCTTTTAGGCATATACCTAGCAGTGGAATTGCAGTGGGTCATATGGTAATTCTGTGTTTAACATTTTGAGGAACTGCCAGACTATTTTCTGTTTTACATTCTCACCAGCAATGTACGAGGATTACTATTTCTCCATGTCCTTGCCAATACTTATTGTTTTCCCTTTCTGTTGTGTTGTGTTTTGTTTCTTACAGCCAACATTGCGGGCGTGAAGTGGTATCTCATTGTGGTGTGGTTGGCATTTCCCTAATGACTAATGATGTTGAGCATTTTTTTCATGTGCTTATTGGCCATTTGCATATCTTCTGTGGAAAAATGTCTGTTCAGATCCTCTGCCCATTTTTAATTGAGTGGTTTGTCTTTTAGTTGTTTCGTTGTAACAGTTCACTCTTCACACAAATTGTGCAACACAAAGAAACTAAAGCTTAGACAGATTAAGTCACTTGCCCAAGGTCTCAGAGCCAGGCTAGAACTCAGATCTCCACTTCCTCACCCCACTCCCCACCTCAGCTGCACTTAAATTATTTTTGTGATAGAGCTGTTGACTCGTGCTGACCTGTGGACACCTGAGGAAAGCTATTAGGGAAGGAAAAGATGAGGCAGATGAAAGGGGGTCCCCTTCTCTGAAAGGACTTCACAAGGGCAAGAGTCCCGGGAATGCTTTCTGTCCTGGAAAGGGCTGAATGTTCTGGAAGCTGACTCCCAGGTAGGCTGTTGCGTCTGTGTGTGTGAGCATGCATATGCATATGGTGTGTGCCTGTATGTTCACACATGTGCACAGGTGTGTGCGCATCTGCAGGTGCCACAGCTGCCAGGACCCTGGCCATCCGTGTCCCTCTGTCCCCCAGTGTCATCCCCGGGCCACTGCTGGGAGGAGGAGCCTGCAGGAAGCATGGCAGAGCAAGGCTGCCACCTGCTGGTCCCACTGGGCGCTGCAGGCAAACAGCCTGGGGCCTGGCACGGGCCTGGTCCCCTGGGTCAGACATCCAGAACAGCAGCCTTTAGGGCCCCCAGAGGATCTTTTCTTCAGGCCTGAAGAAAGCAGAGTCCCCTGTCACCCCTGTGCCCCTATAGGCTTCTCAGGAACAGCTACCAGGGCCTGACAGCCTTCTTGGCACCATGAGGCCCTCTCCACTTGGATCAAACCCTCAGAAAAATGTTTTTAAAAGCATAATATAGGGCCGGCCCCGTGGCTTAGCAGTTGGGTGCACGCGCTCCGCTGCTGGCGGCCCGAGTTCGGATCCCGGGCGCGCACAGACGCACTGCTTCTCCGGCCATGCTGAGGCCGCGTCCCACATACAGCAACTAGAAGGATGTGCAACTATGACATACAACTATCTACTGGGGCTTTGGGGGGAAAAATAAATAAGTAAAGTTTAAAAAATGTAAAAAAAAAACCACATAATATAAAATAATAGGATTACAAAGGAAACCAATTATACTGAAATACAGTTATCAAAATAGTGATTGTAATATACGTGCTTAGTGAAATCAGATCCAGCAGCCAGTCTAGTAGCAACTGTAATTTTGAAGATGTGATCAGTGTAGATGACATTTTGAGAGATCCAAAACAACTGGGATGTGATGTGAAAATATCTGGGATTTCTGCTGACAGTAGTCACAGGAACTATGACAACACTGCTGTTTGCCTATATTTACAGTGGAAGGAAATGCCCCGACGTGATTAAAGGTTTGTAACATTGAAGATGTAATTTCTCCCACCGAGTTCATGAACTCTCTCCATGGACCCCTTGGGGGTTGGGCATCTCAGATCAAAAGCCCCCTGCCCCAGACTCTCCCTGGTGGCCCTCGCTCTTCCTCAGCCCCTTGGCTAGCTGCCGGGAAGGTCCCAGCCCTGCTTGCTCCTTCGGGCTCCTCCACACCCTCCACAGCCCGGCTGCCTCCCCCCACCCTCTGATCCCCACTCCTCAACTCGGAACAGAGCATCTGCCTCAGAAGCCAGCCCCGTGGCTTCCTGATCTGATGATGGACAAGCAACAGAACTGATTCCTGAAATGCCATCCTACTTGGGGGCAGCTCCAGGTCCTCCAAGCAGGGAAAGACCCCCCAGACAACAGTCCCTCTCTCCAGGATACAGGTGGGAGGCCTCTGCCTCCCATCACCTGGAACTCACCCATATGGCCCAAACCAGGGCTTCCAGACCATTCCAGACAATCTAGGAAGACATCGAGTGCTTTCCTTGGAATCTTTCCTCTCCTAAATTCCAGACCTATGAGGCCATAGTTTTTTCAGGGGAGGAATGGGGACATTTTTCCTCCCTTCCTCAATGATATTTAATGAGAACCTACTATTTGCCCGGCTTTGTTCTAGACGCTGGAACTAGAAATCATGAACACAGTAGGCCAAATCTCTTCCCTCTTGGAGTTTTTATTCTATGGAGGGAGACAGATTAAATCAATAAATTAGCAAAATTAATGGTATCTTAGAAGGTGATCAGTGCTATTGGGGGTAGGGGATGTAGGGTAATGGGAGGCGGAGAGTGCCGGTGACACTGAGCAGGTGACATTTGAGCAGACATGAAGGAGGCAAGGAGGGAGCCCCTGTGTGTGTAGGGAAGAGCGTCCAGCAGGGGGAACAGCCAGAGCAAAGCCTGAGGAAGGCAGAGCCGGAGGGACGAGCAGCAGGGCCTGAGGGCAGTGAGGTCAAAGGGTCAGGTTGTGCAGGCCTTGGGGGCCACTGTGTGGACTCTGAGCTGGGAGACATTGAAGAGTTTGGGCGGAGGAGCACATGGTCCTGGTGCAGTTCTGAGAACACACTCGGGGCTGGGTGAGGGGACAAGGGAAGCCAATAGCACTGGGGAGGCTCCTCCGGGGAGAGCGGGCGGCGGGGGCAGTGGAGGCGGGGCGGAGTGGTTGGATTCTGATCTGCTGTGAAGGACTTCCTGTCGGATGGACAAGGAGTGTGAGAGACACAGCTGACGAGATGGACATGGGGAAGTGTATTCGTTTCCTGTGGCTGCTAAAACAAATACCACAAACTGAGATCTATTCCAGAGGCCAGAAGTCTGAAATCAAGGTGCTATGGGCTGAATTGTCTCCCCCCAAAATTCATATGTTGGAATTGTAATCCCCAGTGCCTCAGAATGTGACTGTATTTGGGTATGGGGCCTTTAAAGAGGGAATTAAGTTAAAATGAGGCCATTAGGGTGGGCCCTAATCCAATAGGACTGGTGTCCTTGGAAGAAGAGGAGATGAGGACACAGACACGCCGAGAGGGAAGCCCATATGAGGAAACAGAGAGAAGACGGCCGTCTACAAGCCCAGGAGAGAGGCCTCAGGAGAAACCAGCCCTGCCCACACCTTGATCTCAGACTTCCAAACTCCAGAAACATGAGATGATAAATTTCTGTGGTTTAAGCCTTCCAGTCTGTGGCACTTTGTTATGCTGGCCCTAGGAAACGGATGCACAGGGTGTTGTCAAGGTTGGTTCCTTCTGGAGGCTCTGAGGGAGAATTCATTCCATGTCTCTCCCCTGCTCCTGGTGGCTGCTGACAACCCTTGGCGTGTAGATGCATCGCTGCAGCCTGTGCCTCGGTTGTGCAGCTGTCTTCCCTGTGTGTCTGTCTGTGTCTCTTCTGCTCCTTTTATAGGGACACCAGCCATTGAATTTAGGGGCCACCCTCCTCCAGTATGACCTCATCTTAACTTGACCACATCCGCAAAGACCCTATTTCCATATAAGGTCACATTCACAGATTCCGGGTGGACGTGAATTTGGGCGGGGGGCCACTACTCAACCCAGTACAGGTGTGTTCATCTACACTCCCTTAGAAACCCACTTTAGTCCTATCAGGCTTGGACCCTCAGAACCCTTCCAAAACACCCCACCATGTCCAGAGTGATGGTGGGGGCTGCGTGCACTGAGCCCTGGGCTGCCTTCTTAAAGGAAAACATGACTCTTATCAGGTGCAGGCAAAAATACATTCAATTGATTCTGCTCCTGGCTCCCTCTGGTCATGGGAACCCACCGCCTCTCATCAGCGATCATCAAGTCCCTCCTGGAACTGCAGGCTGGTGGGCATAGGTGGCCCAGCCCCTCCTGCCATCCAAGAGTAGGGCTAATATAGAATTGTAACACTGCTTACGAGGATGCATGGGCGGGATGTGGCCATGGTGGACAGAGCTGGACGCCCGCTACCGCAGGCCTGCAACAGGCCGGTGACCAGAGGCTGGTGAGTAAGCACACAGTGCGCTTCCCACAAGTCCCCCGACCTGGCTGCAGCTCTGGAAGCCACCTGCATCCCCCAAAGCAGCACTCACAGACGGCGTAACAGTCGGGGAGCACCTGGGAGGACCTGCCTTGCTCAGAGGGAGCAGGCAGCCTTGAAAGTGCATGGCTCTGCTGCCTGACCCAGCACGCTGCCCCGGCAGCCTGTGTACCCTCCAGTTTTGCAAGTCAAATATTCTCCTACTGAAATGTATTGCAGCCGTGTGCGGCTTCAGTTGGCAAAGTAATGCTTCTCTCTACAGATCTGTTTTTTCTGCATTTTTATCCCACGGTTCTTTCTACCCAACCTTTTTGATGTGGTTAACAATGTATTTTTAAAAAAAATTTTTTTAACTTCTGTAAGACAAACACCTGATGACCCCAGTTTTTGCAGAGATGTAGCTCCTTTCGCAGCAAACAGCCACTTCTAAATTCCTGAGGGTGGAGTTGAGACTTTTTTTTTTATCCTGAGTTCTCTTGAAGGCACGTGCAGAGACAGGGAGTGGTTCTAAATGACACCTGGCTCTCGTCTACTAGGAACACTTTAAAATAACTAGAGGCAAGAACATTCCCCCCTCTCTCCAAGGATTCATTTGATCCTCTCATCAGTTATCCAAAACACAGGGTCCCCTATAATGTCCAGGTTCTTTCCCATCCTGAACCCTGACACAGCTGACCCCGCCCTACATGCCAATGATGCTGATGTTCTGGAAAGTTCCCTAAACGGCTTTGCTCATTAAACAGGGGGCTTCCCAGAGTGGTACAGCAGAAGTAGGGCAGGGTCCACTCCCACCCATGTCCAGCTCCTTGGAGATTGGGGCACACCCAGTGGGCGTTGGGTGGTGGGGATGGCGGGAGAGCAGAGGCAATTAAGAAGAATTTCGAACCTCTTACAGAAGAAAAACAGCTCAGGAAGGGTGTAGACTTAGAGGTGTACAACTCAAAGTGTGGTCCTCAGACCAGCAGCATCAGCATCATCTGGAATCTTGTTAGAAATGCAGGATCGCAGGCCCCACTCAACCTCCTGAACGAAAATGTGTCATTTAAGACCTCTGGCAACTCTCATGCATATCCAAGCTGGAGACGCCCTGCTGGAAACGGAGGTTCTCACACTTGATGGTGCACCAGGACCCCTGGGGGCTTGTAGGAACACAGGTGGCTGCCCCCTCCTCAGGAGCTGATTCAGGTGTGCGATGGGGCCCAGGGACCTGCATGTCCAACAAGCTCCCAGGCGTGGCCTGCATCCCAGCTCTGACCTACAGTCTGCCTCGGGTCTCAGACTTGGCTGTATGCTGGACTCACCCGGGGATGCCTGGATCCACCTCCGAGAAACCCTCATGAGTCTGATCAGTCTGCAATGCAGCCTGAGCAGCAGTGTGAGAACCACCAGTCTGAACCACTGACGGGGACCTGAGGCCCCAGACAGTGGCTCCATCAGGTTCACTTGACAGAGAACACGACAGGAATGTCTGCTGCACCCAAGATCTGCTCTTGCTGTTTGAAAGACCCAAACGTCCATGTGTGGAAAAGAAAGAGACTCTGGCTGCCTGGCAGATGCTTGGCTATGTTTAGAGCACACAAGCTTTATTCGGCAATAATGGCAGTATTTCATGAGAATGAGCCGCACGACCTTAGGAATGCTGTTTTCAGCACAAAGTCTGAGAGCAAACGTACAGCAACAGAGCTCCACCTGCCCGGCCCTGCCCCACCCTCCCCACACAGGCCCAGGCTGCTCTGGGCACTACTGCACGGTCAGACCACGGCCCAATCCTGGTCTCCCTCTGTACCCATGACGCGCTCTCTCCACGTGCTCTGCCTCCCCCAGGCCGCTGGGCCAGAAGGGAGAGAGGTGGGCTGGTTCCCTCACTGTTGGCTCTGTCCAGTCCCGCCTCTTCCTTCTCAAGGCCACCCAGGGAGCAGTGGGGCAGCAGAACATCATCCCCACAGGGAACTCCAGTCCCCACTGGCTCAACTCCTCTTTTGCTGCAAGGCCTTTTCCTCAGTGGAAGTTAACATGGTCTCAACAAAAGAAGGTGCTATTTATAAAGCACTTTGCACTTACAAAGTATTAGCCCTGCCCCCACCAGGCCCCCAGCAAGCAGGCAGGAAACAGGGTATCCTTAGAATGGGACCCAGTAGCCACAGGGGCAGTGACAAAGGGAGCGGCCAGGCCCAGGAGCTGTCACGGCCATGTGGAGAAGGTCAGATTTCATTTTAGTTCTAATTCAGGGTACTTAAGGGATACAGAGGAAATCACGTGAGATGCTTGTGTGACACGTGTGTATTTCTGTGTTTGTGTGTGTGTGTGTGTACATGTATGCACTTGTCTGTTTGTAGGCCCTTTCTTGATGTATCCTTGACCATTAGTGACCTCCCTCCTAGCTCTGACCTGGGCAGGGCTGCCTGGGGGAGGGAAGTGCGAACCCCAGAAGGATGGCAGACATGCCAATATGGGCAGAATGAGCGAGGGGCAGCCGGGTACACCTGTGGGAGAACAGGGACCATGTCGAATGTGGAAGTCCCCCTGGGGCCTCTTCAAAGGCGAGCAGTAGGGTGGGGCTCACGGCAGTGGCTGGACTGTACAGATGGATGGGTGGCTGGGGGCTTGTCACGGGGGGCTGTGGCAGCAGCTGGACTATAAAGATGGATGGCTGGCCCCAGTGGACTGCCCCACACACATGAACCCCCCCTGCTTGATGGCGTGCACCACCCTGCGCTAAGCGCCGAGTCGGCAGTCAGTTAACACTGAGACGGGGTGGGGGGCTCACACTGTGTAAGTTTTGACAGACTTGTAGAGGGGTGGCAGCAGCCCATGGTTCTCACGGACGACTTCCAGGTACTCAGATGGAGTCTCCAGCAAGAAGGGCCCACAGCACATCTGGCAGCAGCACCTGACCCCAGCGGGTGGCTCCGAGTTCTTGTCAGACATGGAGGAAAAGTCAAAATCAGCCACCTATGGTGAACAAAACCCCAGGGGTCAATCACTCGCCTGCTGGAGTCCTGTCAGGTGGCCTTACGAGCTCAGCTGCCTGGCAGCAGTGTGCACAGGAACACCTTTCTGGTGCCACACAGCACTTTACTGTGCCTCTGGCTCTTCTGCTCTCTGGGTCTCCCTTTTTTGGGTACCCTCTCCCTTATCAGCTCTTGAGCACAGATGCCAGGCAAGGAGTGAGCGTAGAAAGAGGTAAGTCAGATAAGAAGAAGCCGAGTCAACAATTTGGCCTGGTCTATGGATGCCTCTGGGGCACATCATCCCCAGTCCCAGGGCCTGGCTCTGACATCCAGACCTCCTGCAGAACCCCTGGCCTAGCTCCCATGCCCTCCCCGCAGATCCTCTCCAGTCAGGGCCCAGTGGTCCAGCCCCCACCCTTCTGAGCACCCACCTCCACCATGTCCTTCTGCTGAGCAGCATTCCTCAGGGTCATGTACATGATGAAGGCCAGCATCATGGTGATAAGTGTGGCACATGGGAAAGCAAAGACAGCTGGCTGGATGCCTGGGAGTGAGAGAGGGGGAAGTCACGGGGCTGGGTAGCTGGTGCCAAATGCCAGCTCTCAGGAGGAGACCACAGTGGAGAAGAGATTAGTCAACTCCCACCAGAGCTGTTTTTCCCTTATGTACCTGCATCCCAACTAGGCAACCCCAATAGGCAAATCCAGGATCTCACACAAACCAAGTTAGTGTGTGTGAGGGTTTTACAATATGTCCACAAGTACTTGATAGTAACTTTCTAGAGGTGCAGCTCAATTCCCCACGCCAAGTGTGGGCTGGACTTAGTGACTTGCTCCTAATGAACTGCATACGACAGCACTGATGGCACACGACTTCCGAGTGTAGGCCACAAAAGACATCCCAGCTCCCTCCTTGCTCTCTCTGGGGTGACTTGCACTGGGAAAGGGAAGCCATGTAGTGAGGACACCCAAGCAGCCCTGTGACCAGGTCACAGCTTTCCACCCTCTGGCAGCTCTGGGCTCACTCACTGATCCTTCTGCCAGGAAGACACATGCAGAGCAGGAAGAGCCCAGTGTCTGGAGTTAGGCGGTCCTGGGTTCGAATCCCAGCTCTGCCAGGCTACCTGATGCTAATGTTGACCTGTGAGGCTGCCATGAGGATGTGACAAGGTGAGGTGTGAATGTGCCAGGTGCACGGCAGGTGACCAGCAAGTGTGGGTTCCCTCTTACTCTTCCCTCACCCTCACCCACCTCCTGGTATAGACACCACCATACACCACAAGGATCTGTTTCCCAAGAAAAGGCAGCACTGATTACCTGTAGTGCTGTCTTCTCCACAGCATTCAGGGGGATCCTGGGTACTCAGTGCCCAGGAGGTGCTGGGGGAGGCAGGGCCAAGGCGCCCGCTGATGCCTGTAAGTCACAGAGTCTGCCTGAACCACAAGGTCACCCAGGGCCAGAGTGGAGTGTGGTATCTGCTCAAGGGCTCAGAGGGACGGAGGAGACTGGAGGGGACAATGATGGTGTCTGTTTCACTTACAGGGCCAAGCTTGGGGACAAGTGCAGCTGGTAGGGTTTCCCCTTGTGTACTATAAAGGGTGGGGCCTGGCTGGGCATCTGAAAGACCATCCCTTAGGATTCTGGGATCCTACTTTCTCCTCTATGTAAAGGAAGCACTTTTCTGGGGTCACAGAAGAGTCCTCTGGAAATAACGGGTAGAAGTTAATGCTGTCATCAGCCAATCCTACGACTGTCATCCAGCAGCCAGGCCTGATGGTGGTTTGGAGAAGGGTATTCAGGGGGTAGATGGTTGGGCGTCCTCATGAATGACAGGGACCCTACTGTGCACTTTCTGAGCAGCTCGCACTCCCTGGGAGACCCACAACAGCCCTGTGAGTCAGGCACGCACTGCTGGGGATGCGGGTTTTAGTGGTGGCAACAGTGCTGGGATGGGCACGATGGTGCTGGGATGGAGGTGATGGTGCTGGGATGGAGGCGATGGAGCTCGGATGGAGGCAACGGTGCTGGGATGGGCGCGATGGTGCTGGGATGGAGGCGATGGTGCTGGCATGGAGGCGATGGTGCTGGGATGGGCATGATGGTGCTGGGATGGGCGCCATGGTGCTGGGATGAGGCGATGTTGCTGGGATGGGTGCGATGGTGCTGGGATGAGGGCGATGGTGCTGGGATGGGCGCCATGGTGCTGGGATGGAGGCGACGGTGCTGGGATGGGTGCGACGGAGCTGGGATGGGTGCGACGGAGCTGGGATGGAGGCGACGGAGCTGGGATGGAGGCAACGGAGCTGGGATGGAGGCAATGGTGCTGGGATGGAGGCGACGGTGCTGGGATGGAGGTGATGGTGCCGGGATGAGGTGACGGCGCTGGGATGGGCGTGATGGTGCTGGGATGGAGGCGATGGTGTTGGGATGGAGGCAAAGGCACTGGGACGGAGGTGATGACAGAGAAGGAGGGAGCATTGCGATCACGGTGGCTCATTTAATGAGGGAGTGTTCGAGTCAGGGACATGTGGGGCATTGGTAACGTGGGAGGGACACCGACAGTGATGACGGTGGTGGCAACAAGAGAGCTGAAGTTGGGGTGACACCTGGATGGCACAGCAGCGATGGCATTGGTCCAAATGGCTGGTGTGGGGACTGGTGGCAGGGGCATTCATGGCAGTGCTGATGGTGGTATGGGTGGTAGCGACTACAGAGCTGTCTGCTGGCTCTAGATGGTGCTGGAAAAACTGCCAGCAATGGGTGTGGTAATGGTGGCAGTGGTGCTGGTCAAGTCGGCTGGCAGTAGCTGAGTTGGCCGCTGTGGTGCTGATGTTGAGAGTGGCATGGGGGTGCTCAAGCTGGCTGCTGATGGAACTGGTCGAGTTTGGTGTGGTGGTGTGGGCAGTTGGTCAATGGTGTTGGTTGGGGCCAGTGGGGTTACTGACGATTCTAGTATACGCGGGCTTGGTTGCTGATGGCATGGGTAGGGTTGGCTGGTGGTGGTGGCAGGGTGGACTGGTTTTTGCTACCTATGTGGCACTGGAGCAGAAGGCAAGGTGTCACTTACTGGAGGGCCACACCTGGATCCTGTGGTACTGATGCGTCTTGCTGATGACATTCTCAGCCCGGATGCTAAAGCAGTAGTCCCCTGGATCCCTGAAGGTGTGGGTCAGGTTGTAAGCTGTGCTGGCCACTGACACTGGGTGGCATTCCCCTTCCTCCAGCGGGAGGCACTCGGGCTTCAGACGCCAGCACACGGTCAGAGGGGGGCTGCGGAGAAATGGGGGCGGTTTTTCAGAAATGGCTCGGCAAGGAGTGTGAGCACAGACCAGGTCCGAGAAAGGCCAGGTGACCGTGAACTTCAGTGTCCTTTCCAGGACAGAACACCAAGCTGTCCTGGCCTCCACCTCACACCTTCTAGACCAGGGAACACAATGGTACATAAGAGATGGCCCTGGACCCGGAGGAGATCCCAGGCCAGTGAGGCAAACAGGGACTGCACAGACTGCTGGACAAGGCAGAATGAGTGCTCCAGTGACACACGTGGAAGCACAGCGGACAAGTGAGCCCATTCTTAATGAAAGTCAGGGAAGGCTTCCTGGAGGAGCTGGGCTTTGAGTAGGATCTGAAAAGGTAAGCAGGCTTTTGATAGGTTTGAAGGGGGTGAGGGCATTCCGGGTTATCCACCTGCCACAGCACAGGCTCAGAAGCTGGAAGATGCAGGTCCATGTAAGGGACGCTGAGTAAGCATTCCCATTTCGCAGACCCCCAAGCCTGGGTAAAAGAAACAGTCATGCCACCTCAACGATCAGGTCTGCCAGCCCGAGTGCCTTCCCACTCCACTCTCCAAGCACTAAACTCCTGCCTCCGAAACCCCCTCGGAGCTTGAGAAGCCAATTCCAGCCCCTTGGCTCATCTTCCTCCTCCCTGTCCAGCCTTGCTTCCCTCTGAGGTGTTCCAGTATGGCCGGGCAGTGTTGGCCTTCCCCACGAGAGTCCTTGGAAGGCTGGGCCCTGACCTGACCTCTGCAGCCCCGCCCACGCTCATGGGAGAGCACACCCAGCATCTCCGTGTCTCGTCGCTTACTACAAACTCAGCCTCATGGCTTTCTTGCCAAGAGCCGAGCCAGGTCCTGCCTAGGAAGGCTAGCTTTCCGGGGGCTGGAAGCAGGCCCAAGTTGCATACGGAGGGCTTTTCACAGGATTGGTCCCTCCCCTGCCTTTGCCTCGATGCCTAAGCTGCAGACAGCCCCAAAAGGCCCGTGCTCCCTCCCCTGACCCTGAGAAGGGAGCTGTGCTCCCGGCTCTCCCATGGCATGGTTGCAGGGCAGGATGGCATTATCCTCCCACCAGCCCCCAGACCTGAGGCCCATTGGGGGATGGAGCAGGCTCAGACTCATCTGTGAGAGAGTGTGGGCAGGGCCATGAGTCACCCACGGTGCCCTCTGTGGTTCACTCACCTCCCCAGGAAGTTCAAGGTCACTATCATCTTTTGGAAGGTCTGAATTAGGGTGGGCCCCAAGACCTGGATGCCTTGAAGGGTTTCTGAAAGGCAGAGAGGACCCCGTTAAACCTGGTGACTGAGGACAGCTGTCTCAGGGCGCCCAGGGCTGTGTGACCACCCTGTCCTCCTCCCCTCCAGCCCTCTCCCAAGGGTGGGTCGCAGGTCTGCCCCCAGGGCATGCCCGGATCCTGCCTCCCCGTCAGCAGCAGGGGCCAGAGCTGGCTCAGTGAGGAAGCTGGAGGGAGCAGGCAGGGCTCCGGGAACCAGCAGCAAGGGCTGGTGCAGGTCACCCCCCTCCCCATCATCTGTGCTGCGTGGGGAGACCACCACCGTTAGTGTGCGCAGCTGAGAAATCTGTGGCAGCTGCCCAAGAGCCCCCCTCACCAAAGCCAAGGAGTGACGGGTTTCAGTTCCCTCCCTGTGCGGTAGACTGAGGCACAGTCTACTGTGCTTTGTGTCCTTGACCGGAGGCCCGTGTGGCCAGGGAACAAGGAGCGATGCGGACACACCAACTCACAGCAGAGCCTCTGGCCACAGGCTCGGGCTCTGGGAGCAGGCAGGCCCGGGTTCAAATCCTGCCTCTGCCACTTGGTGGCCACATGACATCCTCCGTGGCCTTCAGTGCCCTCTTGGAAGCCTGGATAATGACAGGCTGCTCAGAGGGTTGCCAGGGGCACGAGAAGAGAGGATGTGCATCCGGGCTCAGCCCAGCACGCCGCTGGAGCCACTCTGATCTGGGCACAACCCAACCCTGGAAGGAGTGGTGGCCAGGGCTCCCCGAGGGGCCACAGCTCAACCTGCACCAACCCCGGCCCGAGACCCACCCTGCAGCTTCAGGGAGGCGGAGAAGTCGCCTGTCTTTTGCAGGATGCCCTTCCCCGCGTCCAGTGTGGCCTGCTCCCATTCTGCCACCACTTTGAGCTTCACGGTGAAGGTTCCAATGATCGAATAGTTATAATAGACCATAGGGTCTTCAGTCACCATCAGGGTGCTATAAGGTGAGACAGAGATGACAGAAATTACTCACATGACTTCTTCGAGTCAGCGGTGGCTGCACAGTGACACGCTCGGCTACCAATGCCTCATGAGCGAAGCTGCCATCACAGCAGCAGCCCCCAGAGCCAGTCAGGGTGCGAGGTCAGCTGTGCTTGGGTAAAGGGGCTGCTGGCTGTCTTTGTGCTTCTGAGTTACAGGTGGGAGAAGTCCTGGCAACAGGTGCCCATCACCTGCCAGGAAGTGCTCTGCCCCCCTAGCCATCTGGGAGAGGCCGATTGTTAGAGACAGGGACAATCTGGGGAGGGGAGAAGTATGAACTGTAGAGTTAAGAGACACGTGGCTTTGAATCTCAGCTCCAGATTTCCTATCTAGATAGCTCCAAGCTTTACTTTTCTCATCTGTAAAACAGGGAGGATCATACCTCCATCACAGACTATGATATAACATAACAAGTGTGTAATATCATGCTCTTTCCTTGCAATTACCTGAATCATTTCAAAAGGAAGTCTAATAATAATAAAGAAAATCTTTGTGTTGATTTGTCAATGCTCTTTACATATGAAGTTTAACAAATCTTTACCTATTATATATCTTCTAAATATTTTCTCCCAGTTTAACCTTTGTCTTTTGGTTTGATTTACTTCTTTCATACTCAAATTTTAAATCTGATGATGCCAAATTTAGCATTTTTTTCCTTTATAGTTTCTGCTTTTTATTTTTATTCTTAGTGCCTTCCCCACTGTCAAATAATCCAACTGCAGGTAATTATCTACATTTCAATCTAGCCCTGGCTCATTATGTTACTTTTTTAATCTACCCGGAATTTCTTTTATTAGGAATCAAATTGTTTTTCTCCCAAATAGTTAACCAACTGCCCCTGTACCATTTATTAAATAATCTTTCTTTACTCACTGCCTGGAGATACCACTGTTATCATATACTACACGTGTATATAAATTTAGGTTTGTTTCTGCATTTTCTATCCTGTTCCACTGAGCTGCCTTTTGTTGCTGCAAATTATTTGTAGCTTTAATACATTTATGGATGCTTTTACAGTTCCTCTCCCCATCTCCACTCATCATCATTCTGCTTTTCTGATCTTTTTTTCTTCTTAAAATATTGAGAAATTCTCTTTTCATTTTTTAAGTCTTTTTAAGGTTCTCAGTACAATTTGTGGTTTCATTCACATAAA
This sequence comes from Diceros bicornis minor, assembly GCF_020826845.1. Classification (NCBI taxonomy): domain Eukaryota; kingdom Metazoa; phylum Chordata; class Mammalia; order Perissodactyla; family Rhinocerotidae; genus Diceros; species Diceros bicornis. The sequence continues at coordinate 7,749,932 of NC_080765.1, read as the reverse complement.
GCCTGCAATTTTAGGCTAAGTTTATTCTCTCAGTTTTAACTATTGTAAAAGATTTTTTTCAATTGCCATTGTATGGAAAAGCTATGAATCTTTGTTTTGCAATGAGCCATATTACTAAAATCTCTTTTTAGTTCTAAGATTTTTCAGTTAAGTCTCTTGCGTTTTCCAGGTAAAAAGTATTGTCATCTGTGTATGAAGATTTTTGTTTCCTTCTTTACCATATTTATATTTCATTTCTTTTTCTTATTTTGTCTCATTGGCTAGTCAAAAATGTTCAATTCCAATAGAAATAGTGAATAAAGTCTTTAACGAGAAAAGAAATGCCCCTAATAAGTACAGAAACTGTCCCCTGGTTTAAGACAGATGTTCCAGAAGTTCTTTATGTTATAAAATCATATATACATATGTTTATAACCATATGTATGTGTTTGTATACATGTATGTATATACTTTATATATATGTATGTATCTTTGTGTATTTATACACAAAATTTAGATAAACCGTAGAATCTTTGTCACATTCCAAAAATTATTCTTGTTGGAATTTTTATTAGATTTGCATTCAACTTACAGAATTACTGGGGGAAATGGACATCTTTACACTCACCATCCTGGACATGGTGCACCCACCCATTTACTCCAATCTTTGATACTTCTCAGCAGCTCTCTTCAGACAGGATCTTGCCCATTTCCAGGTAAGTGTATTCCTGTGTTTATTTTCTATACTATTTTTGCTATTATTAGGAGGAGTCCCTCCTTTATGTTCTAAATTATTATTACTGGTACATAAGAAAACGACTGATACTTTCAGTTGGTTACCTTACTACATTGTTATCATTTTTCCTGTTGATTCTCTAGAACTGCACTCTCCAATATGTAGTCACTGACCATGTGTGGCTGTTTTATCTTAATAAAAATTAAATAAAACTAAAGATTGATTTCTCGGTCATACCAACCAAGATTCACGGGCTCAAGAGCCGCACGTGGCACAGACACAGAACATTTTTAACATCGCCAAAAGTTCCACTGGACAGTGCTGCTGGAGTTTTTTAAGTAGATCATCTTTCTGTAAATCATCTGCTTTCCAATACTTACATCTCATTTATTTTCTTGACTTACTGAATAGGTTAGAACTTTCAGGATAATGTTGAATGATAGTGAAAAGAGGCATCCTTGTCTTACTCCTGCGTGTAGGGCAGGGCCCCCCCCAGTATTTCAATGGAATGATTCCCCAAAAACGTCTGACCACAGATCCCTTTTCTGGGAATCCATATTCCAAATGTCACCACTAGGTATAATGTTGGTTGTTGGTTTCAGAAACTTCTTTTTCTAGTTTACTGAGGTAACATCGAATCTCCACTTCTGCTCACTCTTATACCTTTTTGGCATCTAAAGAGATGATCGTACAATCTTTCTCCTTTAACTTATTAAAATGATGAGCCAAAATAATAGAGTTCCTAACAGTGAGCTGTTTTAGCATTCTCAGATAATCCTGACATCCACACTTCTCAGATGAGGTTACGCGAAGGCCGTAGGCAAGCTCAGTGCCTCTTCCAGAGATGATTGTTATTTTTAAGTTAAAAGCAACAAAGATACATTACAGAGTGGAGAGCAAAATGTGCATCTGTTTCCAATGTAAAAGATACGGCGTGGAAGGACAGGCTGCTCTTGGGCTGGACTCCTTCAAGAGCCTGAGGACTCTCTCCTCTGAAGATTAAAGGATTTTGGTGACAGTTTTAGACATGCATGACTCTTGTTGGAAGAAGTGTTCTCTGCTGCTGGGGGACCGGGGATCTCTGCGAAGAGGAGAGACAAGCATCTCTCCCTAACGTGAGGGGGGCTGGCTTGACAGGCCTCTCTAAATTCCTTCCCACTCCATTCCAGACTTTTCTGCCTTCCAAATCTTGGCATTCCTTAAGACCAGATGTACCCTCTCTTGCAGAGAGGGTACGGAACCTCGTAGCCCAGAGACCAGTTTTCCAAGTTCATGAAAGGCTCAGGAATCCTTTGCATGAACCACTCCTCGCCCCCGATGGGACTTACAGGCCCAGCATGCAGGACCGTCAGCCAGGGGCTTGGGGGGACCCAAGTGGAGTGAGGTACCCCACCGAGCACCATCCTCACATGAGCTCGGGGTGCCGGACCCCCACTTCCCGACCTGCCTCCCCTAGCCTGGCTTGTTTGGAGAGCAGTAAGGAGAAATGAAGCCAGAACACCTGAATTCTACTGCATCTGCCATCGGCTGGTGGGTTCCTTCCGAGTCAAATGGAGAAAAATCCTACCTACCTTGACCTTCCTTAAAGGGCTGCTTTGGGCACCAATGACCTCCTCTACTAGGCTATATGCACCTCAAAGGCAAGGCCAGTGACTGATTCACCCCTGGTCCCCACACACCCCCAGCTTGGCACAGAGCAGCTGCTCAAGGGGTGTACGGAGTGAGAGGGAGTGAGTGGTGAAGGTGGGAAAGTGTGGAGCGCTCTGCATGGGACAACAGGGCCACCAGCCAGGGGCCAAGGCTTTGGGGCATCAAGGGGATAAGGACACACCCATCTCCGAAGTCCCAGCTGTAGAGAAACGAGGCAGTCTTGAAGAAGTCGCTGGGGTCGTGGAGGAGGAAGGAGACTTTAAGGACCGTCTTGGTGAGGTAGGAGCTGGGCCAGGGCAGGGAGGTGTTCTGGGTGACGACGAGGTTCCCCACGAGGAACTCTGGGAGAGAGAGATGGAGGGAGGGTGAGTCCACGGAGGTGGAGGGAGGTCTGTGCCAGCTGGCAGAGTAACCTCTCCCCGACTTGACCTTCTGGCTGTCAGAGCTGGGTGGTGGCGAGAGGGGACCCTGCAGGTCACTGTACATGGAGTCGCACGCCCCCCAAGTTGTCGCCCCTGCTGTGTGGACACTGTTGACAACTCACGGCATGTCTGACATGCATAGCTTCCCTCCTGCACCCCTTCTACCAGGACCTGGAATTTTGTGGCACAAAAGATGCCCAGGACCAGAAGGAAATGCATAGACTCTGAAAGCAACTTTTAGAAAATATTTCAAAGTATTAGATGAGCCTAGAAAAAAATTAGCAGTTCTACTGATCGCATCTCCACACCCAATGTGCTGGGCCGGGTGAGGACTGCCGTTCTGTGTCTACTTCTCTAAAAAAGTTTAAGAGCTAATTTTTTTCACCACAAAAGTGGAAAGTAAGGCATATTCAATGAAGCTCATCTGGAAAAAGGTGAAAAGTAGAGCAAAAAGAAACTGCCTATCATTCAAACACAACCATTGTTGATGTTTGAAGAACTGCAAAGTATTTGTGTGTATGTGTTTAATGTACACATATAATAAACAGTTGATCAAATTGGTTACAGAATTTTGTGTTTTGCTTTTTAAAATTTTACAAGCATGAGTATCCCCTAGGACATTACAAACTCTTTGTAAGCATCATTATTATTGATTATACAAATTATGTCAATAACCTGACCAGTCCCCTTACGGCTGCATACGTACCTTGTTAATATTTTCTTCTGCTATTATAAACACCACTGCAATGAATATCTTTGTGCATAAAGCACAACCTCTCATTACCCCAGTGAGAGGTTTATTTCCTAAAGATAAATTCTGTATTAGATTGTAAACTCCAAGAGAGCAGGGACTTCTTGGGAGGAGAGAGAAGGGAGGGGAGGGGAAAGGGAGGAAGACAGAGCGAGAACATGAATGGACCAAAGGCTAAAATAATTTATAACCATTGATACATATGGATCAGATGCTCTCCAAAGGGTGGTATTAATTTATACCCCCAGAAGCAATACATGCTTAGTGTCCATTTCAGCACAACCCTGCCAGCAGTGGGTATTATCATTTTCTGATTTTTCTTAACTTGACTGAGAACAGGGAAGGAACCATGGGTCTAATCTGCATTTATGTGATTACTGGCCAGGCTGGATATTTTTCTCTGCACCAAGAGTCTGAAGGCAAATTAGCAAACAGGGAAGGTCCTCACCTGTGATGGGGAGGACAAGGAGGCTCTTCGCCACAGGCTGGCACATCCAACAGTTGGCGGCGGTGACCCAGACAGAGACCGGGAAGTCCCCAGGCACATTCCCCACGACACGGATGGTCGAGCTGAAAGCCTCATCAGTCTTCCCCGTGAGCAGCAGCGGGGTATGGATCCAGTGGAAGCGGGAGAGGTGGGTGTTGGTGGGCAGGACCAGGCTGCCGTTGTCGCTGGCCACCAGGCTGGCCGTGATGGTCACCTCTGCCCCCGTGGTGGCAGGGCCATCGGTGGTAAGGCGGAGTTCATACAGGCCTAGGAGCCAAGAGACAAAGACTGTGTTTCAGGAGGGGGGCATGGCAAGGAACCCCACTGCCATCCTCTAGGCTGGCTTCTATTATTCTATTTTACAGGTGGAGAAACTGAGGCCCAGGCAGTTCAAGTGACTTGCCCAAGGATCACACGGCTGGTTCACTGTCAAACTGGGATTCTAACCCAGGCCTGCCTGACTCCAAATCACATGTTCTTTCCAGTGTCCCTCGTTTATATTTTCTCGTCAAGCCAGCCACGCAGGGCCTTACAGAGCATGTGTATGGCACAGGCCTGACCCGGCCAGACTTATATCTTAGCTCTGAAAATGACTACCAATGCATGTCACAGGAGGACCCACACAGCTGCTGCCAAGAAATGCCCACCATTACCCACTCTTCTGGACCAGTCTTTACACGTCACACAAAATTCCAATTTGAAACACAAAGCTGAGTCTGGACCCCGTTAGAGGCCTAACGCCTTGATGGTAGTAGAACAAGCCTTGGGAAGAAGGTCCATTCCGATCCAAGCCAAGCCTCCTCCTCTCTTGGTCTCAGTTTCTAAACCTATACAGTGAGAGATTCTAGATCTGCACTGCCCCATAGAGTAGCCACTAGCCACAGATGGCTAAGTTTCAATTAAAATGGAACAAAATTTAAAATCCACTTTCTTGGTCGCTCTAGTGTCATTTCAGGTGCTCACAGACACAAGCGGCTAAGGGTCACCATATTGAAGAGTGCGGATACAGAATATCTTCACTGTCACAGAAAGTTCCGTTGGGCTGCACTGCTCTAGGTGACTCCAGGATTCCTGCCGGGGCCGACGCTGGAACTTTGTGATTCCAGCTGGGTCGACTCCTCGGGGAACCTGGACTGTAGTACTGGGGCTGCTGCTCTTACAAGGCACCCGGGAACGCATCCTGCAGGATGCCAGCCGAGAACAGGGCCTCGAGCATATGGCATGGAGGTCAGGTAAGGGGCCTTTAAGTAATACTCCCCTCCTGACCATGAGCTTGAAGGGAAGACTAATTACAACCTGAAAATAGAGAAAAGTATAAAACAAAAAAATTAAAATATTTTATTAAAAATTTTAATCAGTAACAACCATTGTTACTATATTTGGGCATTTTCTACCATTTTTTTTTAATTATGCTCATCCTCTGAGATTATATATTCCATTGTTGTTGTTTTTTTCAATTCTGTGTCATAGGCGTTTTCCTAAGTCATTATTTTTCAACTTTACATAGATAAATAACATTTTATCATACAAACAAGGTAAGATTTTAAAATAAGCTTTGTTTCCATCATAAAAGTAATACAGACGCATAAAGAGTACTAGAAACGTCCCATTATCTTACCTCCCAAAGATAACAGCTGCCATCATATTGCTGCCTTCACATCTCTTTTTCACGCATAAACATTTTTAATTTAGTCATAATCACATTCTGCACACAATTTTGAATTATTTTATTTTCACATGATGACATATCAAAAGCAAATCCATGGCCACACTAATATGAATTTCAATATTTGCATGATCATCCCTCAAGCAGGTATATCTTAATTCACAGAACCCTTCACTCTTGTCAATAGCACTACTGCATATCTTCACCATTTTCCCGTAATTTATAATTTTCCTCTTCAGGTGAGACTTCTGCAGGGCTTGAGGTGGCAGAGGGCCCAGCCTGCTTCAGTGTACATCTGGGCAGAAGATGTGATGCAGAAGGAAGCGGGGGGCTGCAAGCCCCACTCTGCTCTTTGCACTTACCCACTCCCACCCACCTTCCCCACCAAACTCCCCCCTCCCACAGCTTCAAGTGCTTCAGAAATGCTGATGGAACTCAGTCGCCTAGACCTACTTTCCAGGCTCCAGACCTGCACTGAGCAATACACTAGCTACTAACCACATGTAATTAAGTTAATCAATGGTAATTACTTAAATTTAATTCATTCTAAAAATTCAGTTCCTCAAATGCACTAGCCACATTTCAAGTGCTTAATGGCCATAGGTGGTGAGTAGCTACTCTTCTGGACAGCACAGATAGAGAACATTCCTTCATCACCCAAAGTTCTGTTGGACAGTGCTGTTCTAGACCCTCTGGATTTCTCTCCTCCCCAAACCTACCATTCTCTTCACCTCCCACTCTCTGTTGGGGTTAGTGGATCCAGCTGTCCCAAGAACCAATTCCTAGGCCTCTACCACCGTAATTCCTCCCATCTGGGCCCATTCTGCCTTCTCTCCATCTCTTAAGGCCATTGCTTAAGACCAGCATTCAGCCCTGTCTGGATTACCGCTACATCCTGTCCCTGATCCTTGGCCTCTCATCCTGCCCCGCTCTCAGGCATCCCCAACAACAAGCTTCCTGCACAGTTAACCTGATCACGGACCAGCCTCAGGGCGGAGTCCAGAGTCACATCTTGGCACATCCATGCTGTAGCCGGCCACTTGAACTCTTGCAGTTCTCCCCAACATGCTCTGTCCTTCCTAGCCTCGGGGCCTTTGCACATACCATCTCTACCGCCCTTTTCCACCTACCTGTCCATGGATATAACCTCTTCTGGGGAGCCTTCCCTGAACCCCTCGCCCCCTCGGTGCTTTCCCAACAGCCTGAGCACACAGTTGTCACCACCCATGTTGGGATGAAGGTTTCCTTCTCTCCCCCACTGCACTGCAAGCTCCTTGGGAGCAGGGGTCATCTCTATCTCCAGTAGGTGTTCAATACCACTGCTGCCAAGTGGCACCTGGAGAGAAGAGTATAGCAGAGGGACCAGCCCACCTGGCACTTCCCCCTGGAAACTGTTCACCCAGGTGGTACTGACTGAGCCCCTTTCTTGGGCCCCACCCATACAGGTGCTGGTGGGCCAAGAAGTGCAAGACAAGCCTCCTGCCCTCAGGGAGCTCATGAGAGACCTGTGGGACTCAGCAAACCTGGGAGGTGAGCGAGTGTGTCCTCAACTGTGTCACCTTCCCCTTGTGGCAACATCGCCCGCCCCCACTGCTCCCGCCTTTCCCCTCGCCCATGTCACACATTCCTTGTTCTCAATCCCTTACCCTGGGGCCATATTTTGGATTATGAAGTCATTTGGGGTGGCACTGAAAGGGACCTGCAGTGTCTTAAGCCTAGAGAGAATTCTAGATGCTGCTGCAGAAGCTTCTCCAAGAAAATATATATTACACTGAGGGACCTGAGTGCCCTGAGGCTCCCAGGTGATAGAGCTGGGGCCAGCTTTGGGTCTTTCGTCTCTTTGTCACTTGGGGCACCTGTGTCACTTGCGGCCACTCAGCAAATCTGCACCACCCGGGGTGAGCTCTGTTCTCCCTCCTTTGGCTGGGAGGCGGCATTTGGCCAGGCTGCGCAGACAGAGGTGCCTGGATGAGAGGCCATCTCCTCCCTCCTTCCTCTGGCTCCTGCCTGCCACCCACCGAGGAGCGTGGGCCAGAGCGAGGCTGGCAGGTGGCTGCATGCTAATGGCCATCCAGCATCTGCAGCAAGAGGGGCCCGTGTCAGCACGACGCAGATCCGTTGCCAAGGGAATGGAATCAGGAGGGCAGCAGGGTTCGGCTGGGAGGAGAGATGGGTGGGGGTGGGGAGGCGCTGTGGCTACAGCAGACATTGCTGCAGACACTGGCCCAGCTCCTGGGAGCTCCCCGACCTGTCCAGACACAAGGAGCCTCCAAGAGCACATTTTTAGAGCTTTTTTCTAAAAAGCTCCTGTTTCACAGCCCCAAGGTGACGCTGCCCCTGTTCCTCAGGGCTTTCAGAAACATCCAGGGCATCCAGGCTGAAATGAACCATGAAGGCTTTGCCACGTGTGGATGAAGAAACCAAGGGCCAGGTCTTGTTGCCCTACGCATCCAAATCCATCTTTCCAAGTTTGCGAGCCCAGATGACATGGCCTTGGAGTACACAGCAGCCAAGGCAGGGGTTTAGGGAGCTCCACAGGTGCCCCAAGTGACAAAGAGACAAAAGACCCAAAGCAAAAACCGAGGTGGCAACTGTGCAAAGCTTGACCCACGGAAGCAACACCCACTAGCAGGCCCCCAGGGCTTCCACTTGGAGCATGCACATTCTCCCTGACAATGCAGCATGGGCCCTGAACATTCTAGAAAACGGCTACCTCAGCCCTTTTACACTGCACCCCTAGATAGCCCGAAACACTTCCCAAGGTACTTCTGAAGTCTGGATAACACAGCCTGGAATGAATTAACAGTCCAAGACATAGACTTCTGACTTCAAGCCCTGGTGTATGAAGCATGCTGTGCTGGCTGACCCAGACCCCCGGAATGGCAGAAGGGGCTTCTGAGTCTCTGCTTTCCTCCCGTGGGTTTTCCCCAACCCCATTCCCAGCTATTTTGACCGTATTGTGGGTGCAACAGACCAGGCTGGGAACCACATGTGACTTCCAAAGAATTAACTCTTTTTTTTTTTTTTTTTTTGTAATTTAGGCCACATTGATAATTTCGGGACATAGGTAAACCTGATGGTTTACATTTCTATATGAATTTCCATGGGAAAGCAGGGTATCCTCACCAAGCATAATTCCCACAAAATTCTCTAATTCATCCCTAAGGTGCAGGTTTTTATTTTACTTTATGGCTTTTCTTTCACAAATTTGCATTAGATCTCTTCCTCTCTATACCCTTCTTTAGGGGAGGGTATAGAGATAAGGAGGATAATGTTTAACCTCCCCCCACCGCCCACCTGACCCCCAACAACTCTCCAATCTGAGTCCCTTTTTTGTCGCCAAAATGAGGCAGAAAGGTTGGTGCCGGCCTTCCGCCGGTGGGGAGGTGGGGATGTCGCCCGGGCGACAAGGGGTAGCACCCAACGGCACTTGTCAGCTCGGGGTCCATTTTGGAAATTACTCCCAAAGAGGAAATGGCAGACTAGTCTCCTGGGCTCTAAAATCGCATCCTCCCGGAAGCCAACACAAACAGGGTGGAAAGCCTCTGCAGATAAGGCGACATATTAAGGCAAAAACGCTGCTCCTCAGGCAACCCGGCCGCGCTCCCTGGGAGCTGTGGCTTGACGACCGACCTGGCACATTCCGGGTCTCCCCGCATCGCCCCCCACCCCCAACCCCAGCGGCTGCAAGGCCCCCAGGCATCGGGATGGACACGCCGGCCACCGCGCGCGGTTCCCGGGTCAGGGCCAATCTGGAGGTGGTGGCAGGAACGGAGGGGCGCAGGGAGTCCCCTCAAGTGCCGGGGAGACTTCTGGCGAGAGGGGTGAAGGGAGAGAGGAGAGGCTTCGCGGCGCCCGGCTGGCGGTCCTCCCCTCCGCAGCACGCTGCAGGGGCCTCCGGGGAGCAGGGAGGTGCGAGCAGGGCGCACGGCCACCTCCGCAGCCCGGACTCCCTGCGAGGCCACCCGCAGGAGACGGCCCCGAGGGTCCGGGCGCGCGGCGTTTCGGGGAGGGCAGGAGGCCGGCTGGTGCTGCGCCTTACCTGCGGCCACCCTTGCCGGGGCCAAGGGCAGGAGGCAGGCGAGACAGAAGATGCGGCTGAGAAGCGGCCAGAGGGCCGGGGCCATGGCGGCGCCAGGAGCGGCAGGAGCGCCGAAGTGACGCGGATCGACTTGGCGGCGGCGGCGGCGGCCGCTCCTCGGGGCGCGCGGTGCGGGCTGTGCGAGGAGGTGCGGGCGCGGCGCTCGCTCGTCCCCGCCTCGGAACGCTGTGTCGCTGCGCGCCGCCGCCACCCACAGCCCGCTGTGCCCCCTCCCCGAGGCCCTCCCTCCCCTTGCTGCACCCCCCCCCTCCCCATCATCCTCCTTCCTCTCCCCACCATCCTCCCTGCTCTCCCCTCCCCGGGTCCGCGGTCCTCCTGTTTGTGCCCCCTCCCCTCGCCACACCCCTCCTCTCCCCACCGTCCTCCCTCCTCTCCCCACGATCCTCCCTCTTCTCCCCTCCATCCTCCCTCCTCTCCCCTCCCCTCCCCGGGTCCGCGCTTCTCCAGTCTGCGCCCGCCGGCTCTGACTCAGCGTCCCCAGAGGCGCGCGCCCAGCTGCGAAGCCGCGAGCAGGCCCACTTGGGTTCTTTCTCCAGGTGCTTTCTCCTCTCGTGACGCACGCGGCTTGGAGATGGCTCTTCATTCAAGAAGCCTTGAGCGCCTAATGTGTGCGGGCGCTGGGCCAGGACCTGGAAACGCCTCCTGTCCCTGCTGAGAGAGGGGCTTGAGCGCAGGGGCCCTGTGCTGGGGCTGATGTCATTCCTCGGTTTATCCTCTCCGCGCCTGCTGTAAAATGGGGCTTCTGCTCATACCTGGGCCCACGGCGACGTCGCTGTCACTGAGGGCTTTCGAGACTCTGACAGCCTCCATGAGGAGTGACCAGGCCCCTCCTTGGACACTCCTTGGCCTAAGCAGGCGCTTCCATCTGCCGTAATGGAGCAGAGTGTGTCTTTCCTCTTGGAAGGTGGCTGGGCCTGGCTGGCCTTAAAGACTGGACACCTGCAGCCTGGATCCCGGTCCCAGCCCTGCCCCTGCTTTACTGCATACCTGGGCAAGGGATCATCCCAGAGGGAGCAGGATGGATGGCTCTTCCAGCCTGGTGGCTGATGGGCCACGATTGCATAAGCCGCTGCATGGGAGCAAAGGCATCTAAAGCCATGGCCCCTGTCCCCAGGACAGCTGTGGGCTCCCCTGGGGATGGGCCCACTGGCTCCACTGCCATCTCACTGTAATGGAAGGGGCACAGATTTGAGTGAGCCCCCTTAGGAAAGTTAAAAGTGCTAGACAGACATCACTCTCCAGTAGAATCATCACCATCATGGGGGCAAATCCCAGGCCTAGGAACCAGGAGCCTTTGGATTCGCCCTGAGAGTTATATGACCTTGGGAAAGTCACTTTCCTCTCTGTCCCCTTTCCTCAGTTCCCTTTTCTTTAAAATGGAAATAATAATAGTCTCTACCCCATGAGACTTGTAAGGAGAAGATGAGTTACAAGAGTGCTCTGGGTACAGCCAGCCCTCAGTCAGTGCTGGCTGTCATCGTTGGAACTGGTTAAGGACTTGGGAGAGTTCTGCTTGTCCGGCAGGAATTAAGAAGAAAATTGTGCTTGAGAAGAAAATAATATGCTAAGATTATAAATTTAGTTTCAAATATTTAACTAACCTTATTCAAACGTCTGGTCGTTAGTGGTTTTTAAAATGTACTAAATGCATAAGTAGAATAATAAGACTTATTGTTTTTTAATGTGTAACTTTATTACATTGAATAATAATTTGACAGTAGCCACAGATAGTCCTCTCTGTGTCACAGAAGACACCTGCAGGGCCACCCTGAAGCTGATGCTGATGTGACCCTTCTTTGCCTAATTCCTGTTGGCCAGGATTCCCCACAGGTGTCACCTCCCCCAGAGACCTTCCCTCCGTGGGCTCTCACAGCCCTGTCTTGATGTTAATTCTTGTCACTGAAAATCTTGCTAAAGCAGGTTAGTTGGTCTGTTGGTCCTAGCAAGGCGATATAATTACATCTCCCTTTGGTCACAGAAGGGCTGCAGCCTTAGGGTTCCATTGTCCTGCCCTGGAAATGTAACTGTGGGAAGTGGGGGCCACTGAGCTGACAACAATCACCCCAGATCCGCTCTGGAGAGGCTTTGGGGGCTAAATCCCATGGTGGATTGGAGGGGGAAAACGGAGTTTGCATGACCCCTTGGTTGAATTTACCACGGCTCTAGGCCTGGGTGTCGGCTCTGCCAGGGCAGCCGGAATTTTTAGACCTTGGGACACCCAATCACCCTGTTGAAACCCACAGGAGACCTAGGGAGGGTAAGATCGTGAGTTATTAATTTATCACAGGGGAAGGTCCTTCGCAGGGCTGGAAACCTTAAGGCCAGCCTCCAAGAAGCCCAACTGGTGAGGCAAAGGTAAGCAGCGACTCCAGCACACCAGGGGACAGTGGAGGGGGGATGGCCTCTTGGTGTCTCTCACAAGGTCAGCCTTAGGCCTGGTGCCCTGACCTATTCCTTGCCCAGACCCCCTGTCCAGATTGTTCATGCCCACCAGAGTCGATATTTTGGGGCTCCCTGTATTCTCCTTTTTAGTGTTCCAGCTGACCGTGCCCTCCGGGTTCATACAGTATTATTCCAAACAGGGTACACGTCTATACATTTCTTTATGGATTGAAATGTGTCTCTTGAGAAACTCATATGTTGAAGCCCTAACCCCCAATGTGACTGTTTTTGAAGACAGAGCCTTTAAAGAGGTAATTAAGGTTAAACTGGGTCATAAGGGTAGGGCCCTAATCCCATATGACTGGTGTCCTTCTAAGAAAAGGAGCAGATACCAGAGATCTCTCTCTCTTTGAAAGCACAAAGAAGAGGTCCTGTGAGCACATAGTGAGATGATGGCCACCTACAAGCCAGGAGAAAAGGACTCATGATGAAACCTACCTTGGTGACACTTTGATCTTGGACTTCCCAGCCTCCAGAACCGTGAGAAATAAATTTCTGTTGTTTAAATCACCCTTTGTTCTGGTAACTGTAGCAGACTAAGACAGCACCTGATGGGCGACGGGAATACCTTGGTAAAGAAAGACTAAAAAGGAGCTTACTGTCTAGGAAGGGAAACAGATGATAAATGAGTAAATAAATAATTTCAGATTGTGAGGTTACTGAGGAAAACTACAGTATTATGAAAGACAGTGAGGTGGGGGGGTGGTAATGGTTTTCTTATTTTGGGCCTTAAGGAAGGCCTATCTGTGGAGGTGACTTTTGAGCTCGTCAAGGATGACAAGGAGCCAGCTGTGTGCCTCTGAGGGAAGAATATTCCGGACAGGAGAAGTAGCTGCAGAGGTCCTAGGTGGGCAGAGGCACAGCACAGCCACGGGGGCTGAAACGCAAAGAATGAGGTTGGGAGGTCCACAGAGCCAGGGAATGAGGATAAGCTGAAAAGTCTTTGGAGGGTTTTAAGCAGAGGAGGGGTGTGATCTAATTTATCTGATAGGGATGACTTTGGCAGTGTCCTCAACCTCTAATTCAGGAGACAGACAAGAAAACAGGCAAAAATCAGAGCAGCCTGATGGGTGGTTTGCTAGAAGCTAAGGCCATGGGAAAGCAAAGGGATTTCACCAATGTTAGGGCTAGGCCTAACTGTAGGTCTTTGTCATATGCAATTAAGCTGAAATTTATCAAAGGATTTGTCTACTGCTGTTTTTTCTCCACCTCCCTCTCCCCCAAACAATATTAAACAACCACCTTAGCACACTGATTTCTTCCCTCAGATTTTTCAACTTTCCCCAACTTTGGACCTCCTACTTTTGTTGGGGGGGGGGGTAGTAGGAGCAGAGAGGATTTTGCTTGCAAGTAGGCACGTCTTCCATAGGAGAAGGGGTGTTCTGATCCATTTTATTTCTCCAGGGCAGAAATAATTGGCAGTAAATACATCCACTTACAATCCTAACACTTAAGCAGAGGCTCATTCTCAAGTGGCAACATTAAACAAGCAAGGAGCATGTTTCCCAAGAGGGCACCTTTCCTCCAGGGTATCTGCAGGTATTGCAAGCTCTATGTATTGCAAGGTGTGAAATGTATCCATCTGGGAAGGGAACACAAAGATTCTGGTGAGTTACTGATGATGGGGGTGGAGGTAGGAACAGTCAGGAAGGGGCACGAGGTGGAGCAGGTCCTGGAAGTGGTAGAGGTGGGTCAGATCATCACTTTCATGCTCTGTCCATTTAACATGGTAATCATGGGTTACCAGGAACAGCTATTCAACCACTATCATAGATGGGGTCTATAGGTAAGGCCTGACAGTACTTTTCTCTTCCAGGGCCTCTTGGTCCAGCCCACACCACCTCACCTGGGCATCAGAGCATTCTGCCCTAATCCCTTCTCCGTCTCATCATTGCTCTGGCCTAGCCCGAGGCATCTGCCCGCCAGGTAGGAGCAGACAGGGAAAGCGGTCTTCTGCCATCTAGCCTCCAAGTGAAGCAGCCGCAGAGCTAATGACTGTGTTCTGCCCGCCACGTCCAGGCAGAGGAGCTTGCAGGGTCTTGGTCTATCTTCAGCCTTCGCCTTCCCAAAGACCTTCCTTGCCTCCTCCCCCTTCCCAGGCTAAGAACCCCAGGAAGGGAGCGGGGGAGAAAGCCCCGCCAAGCCTGCCACGTTCAGTTCAGGAGTGGACTCTACCCGGGCCCGACCACCGCCAACTAGGGAAGCCCCTCTGGTGCCCACCGCCCCGCAGCTGCCCCCAAGCTTCCCTCTCGCACCCTCCCGGGACCTGGCTCCTGCGAGGAGATTTAGGGCGGAAAAAAGCCAATCAATGACACTTAGCACCTGTTTGCCCCTCCTTGCCTGCCAGCGGCCCCGCCCAGGCAGGCGGAGGTTTAAAGGGCCGGGGTGGCCCCCCCCACCGCGGGCGGCAGACGCCCCTCCCCGCTCCCGCCGCCCGCCCAGGCCGCACCCACTTGGGGGCGGCGCGCCGGGGCCTAGTTCTCGGGCGGCAGGCGCGGCCGCTTTAAGCGGGGGCGGGCCTGCGCGCGGTGGCGGCCCGGGCTTCGCAAGGGGTCGCGGGCCGGGGCTGCAGGAGGCCGGCTGCCGAAGTCGGGGTAAGCGCGGGCAGGCGCGGGTGGGCGGCGGAACGGCCCTGGGAGGCGCGCGCGGCGGCCCCGACGGATGCAAGGGGGCCCGGTCGTGTGGCCGCCTCTGCGGCGCGGCGGCTCCGCCGATCGACGGAGGTCCGAGTGCCCGGACCCCTCCAGCCGGCCACTGGGGCCCAGCCCGGGCGGCGGGGGCTGGCGGCGGCCCGCAAACCTCCGCCGCTGCCTGGCCGGGGAGCTACGGGACGCGGAGGGGAAGCGGCGCGGGAATTGGCCCTCGGCGCTCACCGTAGCCCGGCCTGGGAGGCGGGCGCTGGGTGTCCGGGGAAGGTGACAAAAGGAGGAAAGCGCAGGGCCGTTTGAAAGCGGGGAGATAGGGCGTGCGCTTGGGGCCGCGTCCCCCCGGAGGCGCCCCCCGGCCAGCCCAGCACCTCCTGGCCTCCGCGCAGGCACCTGGCTCACCTGGCCTGGCGCGGAGAGCGACGGTACGGCGACGACAGCGCCCCCTCTGGCCCGGCGGCGCCGCCTCAGACCCGGCGCGGCGGGGCGGGGCGGGACGGCCGGGGCGTTGGGGCCGTTTGCCTCTGCGCCGACGCGGCCCGCCTCCGGCCTTCCCACCTGGGCCGGGACGCGGGGGCTCGACGGAGGCCAAGCGGCCTCAGGGGTCTTCGAGACAGACGGGCGGGATGGGACGTTTTCCCTGTTCTGGGCCCCCTAAGGCCCGGTGGGAAGCGGAGCCTGGCCTCTTGGGGCCCCGGGAAATGGGAGAGTTGACGACTTCGGTGAAAAAGGGAGTCACCGAGACTTTAAAAACTTTGGGCCTGACCAGAAGTTTCTTAGCAGGGAGAGGTCGTGACCCTGACTCTTGGGTCCCCGGGAATGGGGATGGGGATGCGGGGCCTTCGGTGTTTGGCGGAGGGAGTGTGGCCTGAAAGAGGAAGCGCTAGTTAGGTCATCCATCAGGGCTGACAGGTCCCTCCCTTTGGTCTTGTTAGTGACTTTTGCTCTGAGCCAGAGGAGTGGGACTTCCGGTGGGCTGTGCTGGAACAGCTGTGGACGTCTTCTCTGCATCGAAGTGCTTTTGGTGTCGCCTAGAGAGTGGCCAGAAGGGGCTTTGTGGTGTCAGGGTATCCCCATCACTTGGGGCAGAAGTGTGAGCTGCAAGGGGGTGCAGCCGGTAGGGAGGGCTTTTGAAAGGCCTGCAGAAGTGTTATTGGTATGTCTGTTACAGAAAGAAGAAAATGAAGTCATGAAACTGCCTCCTAATGTAGAGTGAAATTAGGCAGTTATCTTTACAAGGAAGATGGGTAAAAGCAATTTCCCCAGGTTCTCCAGAGCTTTTGTGAGGGCTCTTAAAATAGAAACCAAGTCTCCCTCTGTGTCAGCCTGGAGAGGCAGTTTTTAAAGTGTGGTCAGCAGCAGCCTAAAGCATTTATTGATTCATTCGAGGAGCATTTTTTGAGTGCCTCCTGTGTACCAGCTGCAAACGAAATTTACAGAGTCCGGGGCCCCTCACTCAACCACAGTCTTTGGGTGGTGTTGGGGAGTCCAGCTTTGGCTCCTGGTGACCTTAATGCACACTTAAGTTTGAGAACCAGTTACCTAAGGTAGAAGTTGCCAGATCCAGTCTGCTGCCTGTTTTTATACAGCCCCTGAACTAAGAATGGTTTTTACGTTTTTAAATGGTTGTGAAAAAGTCAAAAGAAGAATAATGTTTCACAAATATTTGAGAATTATATGAAATTCAAATTTCAGTGTTAAAGTTTTATGGATCACAGCCATGCTTGTTCGTTTACGTGTTGTCTGTGGCTGTTTTTTGGCTACAGCAGAGCTGAGCCATTGTGACAGAGACCACAAAGCCTAAAATATGTACTATCTGGCTCTTACAGAGAGTTTGCCAACCCCTGGCCTAGGGAAAGAAGGACATAAAGTGGGAAAGAAGGACATAAAGTGGGAAAGAAGGACATAAAGTGGGAAAGAAGGACATAAAGTAGGAAAGAAGAGCATCTGGGTGTAAAATTCATGTTTAGAAATTAACAGACAAAATGGACTTAAGTAAATTTTATTTTCAAAAAAGCAGAGGGAATAGTGTTGTATTCTGGATTAAAGCAAAAGTATTTAGATTGGTAGAGGCATTTAGGTAAGATTTTCAGAGATTGTGAGCCTGTGCCTTTAATAAGTTGGCTAACCGTATGCTTCTTTTCATAGCCTCAGTGAACTCATGGACCTGATACTTTTCTCTTGAGAAACAAACTAGCTCAAAAGAAAGATGGCATTTGTTGCAGCACAAGGGGCCACGGTGGTTGACCAAACCACTTTGATGAAAAAATACCTTCAGTTTGTGGCAGCTCTCACGGATGTGAATACGCGTGAGTTGATCCTTTGTCGTTCAGAAATGCGTTAATGTGACTCGTTCATCTCTGTTCAAATGATGTGCACATTGAGATAAATAGTAACATTAACTTTTATCCTAATTTCCCCTTTCTGTGCCTTGTGGAGAAGCAAAGTGATGAGCATTACTGGCTGGAACCCCAAAGAGGCACGTGTGTGTGTGTGCGCGCATGTCTGTGTGTGTCTGTGTCTGTGTGTGTCTGTGTCTGTGTGTCTGTCTGTCTGTCTGTCTTCTTGTCTGTGCGTGTGCATGTATGTCTGGGAGTATGAGTGTGTGTGACTGGTGGTAGGGAACTAGTTATGTGCCTTCTGTTGGACCATGACAGTCAAACTGATAAGATCTGATTGCTTCTCTTAAATTATTAAATCCAGTAATTTTAGGAATGTCCTTAACATAATTCCAGTTACCTAATGATTTGTTTTGCCATTTACAGCTGATGAAACAAAGTTAAAAATGATGCAAGAAGTTAGTGAAAATTTTGAGGTATGAGCTTTATATTTTATATTTTTCATTTTGGGGTTAAAATTCTTCTGTGCTTTCCTATTGCTTCTCTGTCAGTCTTTTTACTGGTAACTCAACAGTCGTTTTTTTTGTTAATATAATTTATTGTGTTGTATTGAAATTGAAACTTGAAAATTTGTACACAGTGTTGTCCAACTTTTTCACTCTAGTTATAGTGCCCCAAACGATGTTGAGGAGTGTTGCTTTTATTTTGGTTAACATTTTTTTATTTTTAAATATGGTAACTCTTTTGGGCATATACTCAGGATTCACTCAGACTTCTGCTGTGCATCTGTTATGTTCATGTAATAGATGGCATGTTACTGTGGAATGAGAGCAAGATGTCAATTTGGGCTCTATTGCTTATGACTTCTGTGACCTTGACCAAGCTGTTTATCTCCTCTGGGCCTTACATTCTACAATTTCATACTGTCCCATAGGTCCCTCAGACTCTGTTCATTTTTCTTCAGTCTTTTTTCTCTTTATTCTTTGATCTGCCTTCAGGATCACTGACTTTTTCTGTCGTCTCCAGTCTGCTGGAATGTTACTTTTAAATTTCAGTTTATTTCCATTTTTTGTATTTTTAAATTTCAGTTATTGTACTTTCACTTGTAGAATTTCCATTTGGTTCTTTTTAGATTTCACTTCTCTACAGAGATGCCCTATCTTCATTTATTAAGACCGTATTTTTCTTTTATTCTTTGAACATGTTTATAATGACTGCTTTAAAGTCTTTATCTGCTAAATACAACATTTGGGCTCTATAATGGTTGATTTCTGTTGACTCTTGGTCACATTATCCTGCTTCTTTGAATGTCTAGTAGTGTTTGATTGTATACTGAACGTTGTTTGTGAAATGTAGGGATGCTAGATTTCTGCTACCTTCCTCTGAAAGAGTGTTGATATTTTTATTGTAGTTGGCAGTTGCTAGCTGGTCTATTGAACTTGGGTAGACTTGGTTTTATGCTGTGGTAGGGAGGATATGTGGGAAGCCCAAGGTGTTTCCCAAGTCCCTCTAACTTGGTGGAATTCAGTCTCCAAACCCTGTCTTCCTGTGGATCTCATCAGAAGTTGATTTTAGGCTTTGTTGGGACAGGTCTAAAATAGGTCTTTCTCTAGGAAACAGTGCTTCCTCAGCTGGATGTCTGGGGTGTTATCAAGTTGTTAAGAAGGTCTTTGCACTGTGGTTAGGCTGGAACCCCAACATCCTCTAACATTGCTAGACCTCTGATATCTCTGTTTGTCTCTCAGTCCCAAAGCCGCCACTCTCTATAAGCCTCGGGTAGTCTTAGGCTTCCTTACCTGTATGTGCAGAGTGCCCCCAAGGACACAAGGGAGAACATCCCCATCCCCATTCTGTAGTTCTTTTTTCTCTCGGGCTCTGCCCTGCAGATTCCAGCCACTTCAGCTGCCCTGAACTCTGGTGTTTGCTCCTCAGCTCAGCAGGACCACTATGCTCTCCTTGGGCCCCAGCCTGCAGGGCCCCGGTTGGGAAATCATACCCAGGCAGAGGGCCAGGGTGATCGTGGGGCTTAGCTTGTGAATTCTCCTTTTCTTAGTGATTGTGATCATGCACTGCCTCTTGTTCAGCACCTGAAAACTGTTCTCTCATGTTTTGTCTAACTTTATGGCTAGTCTGGTGCCCGTTAGTGTCACGGGGAGAAGAGAAAGTCACATTTTTTTTTTTTTTCTTTGCTGAGGAATATTGCCCTGAGCTAACATCTCTGCCAGTCTTCCTCCATTTTTTTAGTACATGGACTGCCAGCACAGCATGGGCGCTAGCAGAGTGGTGTCGGTCTGCACCCAAGAACAAAACCCGGGCCGCCAGAGCGGAGCACGCTGAGCTTAACCACTTGGCCACCTGGGCTGGCCCTCACATTCCTTATTTTTAATGTGAGGATGATAAAACCTTTCTCACAGAGTTAATATGATTAAGAAGAATAGAGAAAATGTTTCTTAGCCTCTGGCTTAGTTATTTGGATTAGTAAACATTAAATAAATGCTACTGGGATTGAATCAGATAGCCTAGTGTCTGTAGTAATGGATAGTATTTTCATTTGGTGAGGTTTTTTTTGTTTTGTTTTAAATAGACGTTTTCAAGGATTTGTTGCCTTGGATTGAGCTGGAAAAAAATCCTGAGATATTTAGAGATTGAGCTAAAGAGCTTTCTCTTCTGCCCAAGCTGCTAACACAAGCTGTTAAAAAAAAAAAAAAAAAGAGGTGGGAGGTAGAACAGGATAGGCCTGCATTCTGCATTTTATGGGAAGAACTGATAGGAGAGAACCATAGCCCTCGCAGGCTTATTTGAGAAGCTGAAATCATAGAGCTGCCTGTGAACCTGCAGGAAGAAGCACATTGCCAGACGTCGAGAGTGGGCATGGGGCTGTCTGGATTAAGTGTCGGACCCCTGCCTCCCCTGTTTAGTGTCTGGCAGTTAGCAAGTTAGTGCCTGGCTTTGGTCTCAGGTGCATTGATTAAATTAGCAGAGTTAAAAGTAAAGCAGTATACTTGGGGCTTTTCCAAATAGTGACTTTTGAAATCTATATGATGTAGACATTTACCTTAAATGGAATTCAGGTGACTAAGTCCTTCAAAGAATTAAATACTAGAATGACCATCAGTAGTTAATTCTAAATTTCTACCACTACCACCCCAGAAAAAAATACTTAAATGAAGTGAGTGAAATTAAAAAAGAAAAATTCCCAGTGATTTCAGGTGTTTTAGAAATTCATTTCACTAACTGCTTAGGAATAAGATTCTAGGCTAAGTAAATATCATATGGACCATCTTTCAGGACAGAAAATAAAGAAAGCTTCGAGTTAGAAATAACATGAAAAATTCTTATGGATCAAAAAGCTGGAGACTGAGTTGAAATACTGGGAGAATAACCAGGCAGCTTGTTGAATGAATCTTTTTTATGAGAGAAATTTGAAGCTCAGATGTTTTGAAGGCAATGAAATCAGTGTTTGGTGTGGGCTTATGTGCAGATGAGCTTGATTTCTTAATAACCTTGATAATGTTCCAGCATGAATCTTAACCCTCTTTTCCTTGAATCATTGAATGTGGGTGTTATGTAAAAAATCTTAAGCTTTGGGGATGAAAGGTGATGAACAAAGTTCTTGTCCCCAATGAACTCACAGTCTGCTTGGGGAGAGGCTGTCGAGGTACTGCACAGCTTCCGAGGGTGCCTCCCCAACAGTATTGTACAAGTGGAGCCCTTAGAATTGTGCACCAGGTTGGCTCTGGGAGACTGATGCTTAGCTGCATATTCCAAGAATTGCAGAACTTACTTTCTTTGCCCCTGTGACACCACAGGCTTTTCTGGTTTTTGCCTGTTTATCTATTTCTTCCTTTATAGACTCCTCTTCTAAGATTACCTTATATAATAGACAACCCCAAATCTTTATTTTCAGCCCAGATCAGTGTTTGGAGCTCCAGACACATCTGATTGCCCAGATGCCTCATCTCACCAGCTTGTCAGACTCATGATAGTGCAAGTTTAACTCCTTTCTCTTAGACTCCCATCCGTACCTTTTGTTTTTTTTATTTAGTTTTTTTCGCTGAGGAATATTTGCCCTGAGCTAACATCTGTGCCACTCTTCCTCTATTTTGTATGTGGATCACTGCCACAGCACAGCTGACGAATGGTGTAGGTCCATGCCCGGGATCAAAACCAACAAACCTAGGCTGCCAAAGTGGAGTGTGCCAAAGTTTACCAATATGCCATGGGGCCAGCCGCACATCCCTGCTTTTTATACTCCTGGTTTCTCATAATCTTGTGCCTTTGCATATGCTTTTGTTAGAACCTTCTTCTTCTCCACTTTTTCGCATGGTTAACTCCTACTAGCCTTTAGGTTTTCATAGAAACGTCTCTTCTTCAGGTAGGTGGTCTCTGCCATTGGTTCCATCCAGTAAATTATACCCAGTTGTTAGATGTTCCCTTAGTTGCCAGTGCTTTCTCCATCATGATTCTGTGTCGTTAATTCTTTTCTTGATGTCTGTCTTCCCCACCACTCTACTGCCTCCCCCATGGATTGTATCAGCTTTCTTCATTTTATCCCTGTTGAGCACACGATAGGAGCTCAGTAAATACCTGTTGAATGACGTGTTAAAAGGGGAAAAGGACTTGGCTGTTAGATACCCTTAATTTGAATACACTTTCAAAACTTACTGACTCTCACATTCAGCAAGTTTTTTAACCTCTCTGAGCCTCTTTATCTGTGCAGTGGAGATAATACTTACCTTAGGGTGGAGAGGATCAAATGAGAAAGAATAAAAGGCACAGAGCACAGTGTTTAGCACATAGGTGCTCTAATAATAATATCAGATAACATTTATTGAGCATTTACCATAGACTGTGTTGTAAGCTTTGTGTATATTGACTCATGTAATCTTTACATGGTTACATAAGGCAGGAAATAGTGTTATTCTTTCTTAACAGATGGGGACACTGAGGCACAGACAGGTTAAGTAACTGTCTAGGGTTACACTTTTTAAGTGGGATCCAGAAACTGCACTAGTAGCCACTTTACTGTCTCCAAGCTGTAGTTTCATTTCCTGTTCTCCTTTTTAAAATCAGTGCTGGGATAAGTAATGGATTAGATTAGATCATAATCTAAATCATATAGATCTAATTAATACATTAATTTTTGGATTGGAAAAAGGTGTCAGTTTGTTTATGCTCTTCACTTTCCAAATGAAAAAAACTTGAGATATAGAAGCTAAATGACTTTTCAGTGGTCTCATACTCAGGAGTGTGGCAAAGCAGCCTAGAACGGGCTCCAAGTTCAACATTTTCTGCAACATTAGTATTTCTAGTTTTAACTGTAAATTTTAGCATTTATTTCTCTTGAACTGGATTTCAGAAGCAACAATCATCCTAATTTATTTAAAACTACATTATCACTAAAACATCTAAAAGTATTAAAAATTACTGTTGGCTCTGCTAAAATGTTTTATATTCTTTTTAGGTTATTATAATATGTGAATTTGAAATGAAAATATGTACACAAACTTAATGCTGTTTTCTTTTATTTTTGCATAATTAGAATGTAACGTCATCTCCTCAATACTCTACATTCCTGGAACATATCATCCCTCGATTTCTTACATTTCTTCAAGATGGAGAAGTTCAGTTTCTTCAGGAGAAACCAGCACAGGTAATCTAGTAAAAAATATCAGTGAGGAAAAAAATGTGAGGCCGGCCCGGTGGTGCAAGCGGTTAAGTGTGTGCGCTCCACTGCGGTGGCCTGGGGTTCGCTGGTTCGGATCCCGGTTGTGCACCAAAGCACCACTTGTCAGGCCATGCTGTGGCGGTGTCCCATATAAAGTGGAGGAAGATGGGCACGGATGTTGGCCCAGGGCCAGTCTTCCTCAGCAGGAAAAAAAAAAAAAAGGATTGGCAGATGTTAGCACAGGGCTGATCTCCTCACCAAAAAAAAAAGAAAAAAAATGTTATGCTCTAGGATTACAAGCATTTAGGAATTAAAACAACTCAAAAACCTTACAGTTGCACCTAAAAGTGAAAGAGGTTTTGTCACATAAGGATAAGTTTGTCTAATGCCATTGCCTCCTCAGTTAAATGTCTTGGTTTTATTTTGTTTAGGCCATCTCTTTTACAATTTAAATTATTCACATTTGCTGACTGGTGACATGTGTGTACACTATTTATTATAGAGGAATTTACTTATATGTAAAAGGAGGAACAATGGTTTAAGGACCCTCCCCACACCTAGTGCCCACCTCTACTCTTATCAATTTCAATTCTCGTTAACTCATGGCCAATTTTCTTTTATCTATACACCCACCCACTCTGCATCCCCTCCTCACCTTGCACCTTGATCATTTTAAAACAGTCCCATTGTATCATTTTTTTCTATAAGTATTTCAGCATGTATCTCTTAAAAATAACTTCTAAAAAGTTACCATAATACCAGTGAAAGCTTATTGCTAAATAAAGCATTTTTATGTTGTACCAGTTCAAGGTCTTACGTATTTGACCTGCATTTTAGTTGTCAGCTCTGTAGACAGAATCATGCAAGCTTAGTGCAGCTGATGATGTAATTAGTCCTTGGGCCCGCGGTATTTGGAGAGGGCGTTCCAGGAGCTAAACTGAGATTATGAAGGGCAGTCTCAGACGAAGTTCAGTTTGTGTTTTGCTCTTCGTCTTAAATCCACTTCATATGCACATGGTAGTGTCTTGCTGGAAATACTGATAAGGTGTGAAAGAGGGAAAATTTGGCTTACTTGATCTGGTACACAATTGTAGAAATATTGAAAGTAATGGTTTGCAGTATATTTTTTGGATTACATTTAAATAATTTACAGGACTGTTTTTGAAATTGGATCTGTCTTGTAGTGTGGTGGTTACCAGTGCAGGAGACAGACAGCTGTGTGACACTTGTAGAATGGGAGAGAATTACTTTGGAACTCTTAGAAGGATTTTATATTTACATTTTTTATTTTTCTTCACCAGCAACTGCGGAAGCTAGTTCTTGAAATAATTCATAGAATACCAACCAATGAACATCTTCGTCCTCATACAAAAAATGTTTTGTCTGTGATGTTTCGCTTTTTGGAGGTAACCTTTGAAAATTCTTGTTATTTAGCCATATTCACAACTTTCAATGACTTTCTTATTGTAAAATCCAGTATTATACAGTTGTTTCCTTTTCACTAAAGTTCTGATTCACATGAGTAAAAATTTCTTAATGTCTGTTTTCCCCCATTTTGCCAACCAAATTAAAGATTATTAATTGAAGATAATTTTTTTGAGTCACTGGGGAGTTGAGTAGACATAGTGGAAATCTTGGGAAGTGAGTTTGGTGATGGTCGACAGACTCAGAGTACGGGATTCTTTGGTTTCAGGCTTTCTAGTTTTGTGTGTGTCAAGCATTGTAGATGCTCATAAAGAGTTTCTTATTCTTGGGGTGAATCTATCTGGTACTTGTTAAGTACCCCTTGGAAAGATGAGGTTTGGAGGGGGATAGAGTTGGATTCAGATCCTGGCTCTGCCATTTACTAGCTGTGTTACGTTAGCCATGTTGCTTACCTTCTTTGAGCATTAACGCCTCCTGGGTAAAGTGTGAATGGCACCCCCTTAGAGTGTTTGGAGAGTGTTTAGCACAGGGTCTTGTACGTGGTGGGTGCTCAGTATTCTTTTGGCAATATTTTCAAACAATGGTCAGTTGGTCCATTAAGACCTTAGTTTGTGGTGTGGCTTGTCATAAATATCAGTTAACTCATCCGTCAGAGCTTTACTCTCTAGAACTTACTGGTGAGATGCCCTCTGACGGTCCACCAGAAACCATGAAAGCTTTCTGTCTGGGACGGCTGTGTCCTGTGGATTTATGAGTGTTCAACAAATCAAATCTAAGTTGGTTGATGGAGGATGGATATACAGAAAAATGCTTAGAAAAGAATCTTTAATCTTTAGATTAAAATAAGTCCTCAGAAGTATAACCTTTTTTTAAATTTGTTTTTTTTTAAAGACGGAAAATGAAGAAAATGTTCTTATTTGTTTAAGAATAATTATTGAGCTACACAAACAGTTCAGGCCACCCATCACACAAGAAGTAAGTGTTTATCCTGATAGTGTTTATGAAGTGTGCCAACAAATTTCTTCTGCTGTGAAAATTTTTTACTCTCTTTTAGAGCTGACAGAACATGTGCTACTTTCAAGCATAGAAAAAATATGGCCTAAGTTGGGAAAAATTCCTTATGGATTTAACAGTTACATTTTTTATTTTAAAGGTGTATATGAATATTTTACTGAATTTGTTCGGTAGTTAAAATGTGTTAACTGATCAACTGGCAGGGCTCTCTGGATGGTTCCGGTATTTAATGTCTGATGTGCCAGAGATTTCGATTATTTTATGTTATACAAGAGTTAAGACGTCGGTTCTGAAGTCGGAGCTGGGTTTGAATCTCAGCTCTGCAATTCAGTAGCTGTGACATTGGGAAACTTCTAAGTGTTTGGAGCCTTTTCCGTTAAATGGGGACAGTCATAGTACATCTTCTGAGATTGCTTGGAGAATTAAATGTAAAGGTTAAAGCTCTTAGCATAGCAGTTGGCAACTACAGAATAAGCATTAAATATTCTGTGCTAGCCATAATTAGGATAATATCTTGTCTGATGATAGCCTTAGTAAATGCCTGTTGTAGGTTATTTGGAAATTAAAAGCATAACAATGAAATAGAATTCATTCCATCTTAAAACAATATTTAATGTCTTGGTGATTTCCTTTCCTTTTTCCCACCTTGTGTATATTTTCTACATAATTGGAATGATACTCTATGTGACATTTTGTGTCCTGATTGTTTCCCTTCACATTATGTGCAAGCATTTTCTCAATCATAAAAAATTCTTTTTGAAGTTAATTTTTTGAAAAATTTTATTGAGGTCATAATACTTTATAACATTGTGAAATTTCAATTCTATGTTATTATTTGTCAGTCACTGTATAAATGTGCCCCTTCACCCCTTATGCCCACCCCCAACCCCTTTTGCCTCTGGTAACCACTAAACTGTTCTCTTTGTCCATGTGTTACTTTGTCTTCCACATATGAGTGAAATCGTATGGTGTTTGTCTTTCTCTGTCTGGCTTATTTTGCTTAACATAGTACCCTCAAGGTCCATCCATGTTGTTGTGAATGGCATGATTTTGTCTTTTTTATGGCCGAGTAGTATTCCATTGTATATATATATATATATATATATATATATACATGTTATGAAGTTAAGTTTTAGTGGGTACATAATATTCTTTCATTTGGGTGCCCTTATTTTTGCATGTTTAAGGTGTTTCAAATTTTTATTTTATGGCTGTTACTGAATATCTGTTTACAGTTCAAATTTTTTCATACAGTGGGTTTGTAGAAATAGAATTATCAGGTCAGAGGTGTTTTAATGTTTCTGATATGTATTGTTAAATTGCTTTCCAGAAAGATTTCAGCAGTTTATGCTTCCCTTAGTTTATGAGTCCTCCTCTCGTTGCATTCTCTCCAGCAGGGTGTAGTACTACTTTTGGAAAGGCAAAAGTGGCATTTACTGGGGCTGGCCCTGTGGCCTAGTGGTTAAGTTCAGCATGCTCCACTTTGGTGGCCTGGGTTCGGTTCCCAGGCACCGACTACACCACTGGTTGGTGGCCATGCTGTGATGGTGACCCACATACAAGTAGAGGAAGATTGGCAACAGATGTTAGCTCAGGGCAAATCTTCCTCAGCAAAAAAAAAAAAAAAAAAAAAAGACATTTATTTAAATTTTCATTCCCTTGTTCTTCCTGAATTAAAACTGTTTTCTGTTTTCAGTCTTTTGTATTTCTTTTTTTTTTGTCTGTTAACATTTGTTGCCTGTTTATTTTTTGTCTGACGTTTTTCTTACCTGCTTTATGAGTTCTTGTATAGTAAGACTATTAACATTTTTCTTATTTATTGTAAGGATTTTCTGTTTATCAATGTCTTCCTTACACTGTCTTTTTCTTCTTAGATTCATCATTTTTTGGATTTTGTGAAACAGATTTACAAGGAGCTTCCAAAAGTAGTGGTATGTCTTCAATATTATTTGAATTTATTATCTGTATTTGTTTATTACTTCCCCATTCTGAAGGAAATTTGGAACACTTGGGTTGAAGGAATAATTGGGGGGATGTTTTAGAATGGGGACTATTTAGTGATGATCAGAGTGCAGGTTGATATATCAGCCATTTAAAAAAGGAATTCTCTTGCTTTCACTGTTTAGATTAAATAATTTGTTTTTAACATAAAAGCAATATATTCTTATTGTAGAAATTTTGCAAAAACGGAAAATAAATTATAGTTCTCTCCCTTGTAAGAACCATTGACGTTGAGGTTTTGTTTTGCGTTTCACTTTGTGCTTTTTAAAGATGTTTGTGCTCACAGTCTTGAAGCCTATCGGGGAGGTGGTGTATATTTCAGTATTTTTCTGTGTCATTAAAATTCTTTCCTATAGTGAAAGAACTCTTTCCGAGCAGTGCCACCAATATTAAAGTGTGTGGAGTGGGAGAGGAGCGTCTCCTCCCATCTTATTCTCACTCGTTAGAAGGAATTGCTGTGACCAGTTTAGAACATCTTCCCAGACTTCTCCTGAGTCATAACTCATAGTGACCCCATAATTGTCTTATCATATGCATGTGCCTTGACCATCTCCCTGCTGCTTGTTTTCCTGACTTTCAGTTCTTTACTGTCACAAATAATGCTATGGTAAAAATCATTGCACATAAATTTGTTTATGTGTCAGAGTTTTTATTTTAAAGTATTTTTAAGCTTAAAAATTTTTTTAAATTAACATATGGTAAAACTGACTCTTTTTGGTATTTTAAGGATTTTAATCTGCTAATAATGTATAAAACTGAAAATTAACTGTATTCCAAGTTATCAAGTCATCATCCACCATTTCAGTCAGAGCCTTAGAGCTGCTTTTCGTAAGAAGCTGTCTTGTTTAACGTGAAGCCCAAATTCCATTGAGAACTAAGGATGACAACAAGGTCCTGGCTTTTAAGAATGTCTTCTGTGCTTTGCTTCTGTTCACATCTTTGATCTCTATTTAGGAGACTGTTTGGAAAGTTGATTCAGTAGGGGCTAGCTCCTAGTTTTTTGTCAGAGGGATGAGGTACATTCTTCCCTGCCTCACGGAGGCATGGTAATGTCATGTGATATGCATTTCATCTTTATCAGCCAGGAAGGAGCAGGAAATACTTTGGAAAAGTTTTTGTTTTCTGTTGTCATAGGTGGAGAATGTTGCCTCTGTCCTGTTATCTTTTTTTTTTTTTTTTTTGGAAGAAGATCAGCCCGGAGCTAACATCCATGCCAAACCTCCTCTTTCTGCTGAGGAAGACTGGCCCTGAGCTAACATCTATTGCCAATCCTCTTTTTTTTTCCCTTTTTCTCCCCAAAGCCCCAGTAGATAGTTGTCTGTCATAGTTGCACATCCTTCTAGTTGCTGTATGTGGGACGCGGCCTCAGCATGGCCGGACAAGCGGTGCGTTGGTGCGCGCCCGGGATCCGAACCCGGGCCGCCAGTAGCAGAGCGCGCGCACTTAACCGCTACGCCACGGGGCCGGCCCCCTGTCCTGTTATCTTTATGGTCCTGAATAAAGAGGACCCCAAGTACTGTGGGATTGGTGCCATGTACACATGGAGAACATTTGGTTTCTTCCACCACATGTCAGGTGTATTTTATTAAGGAATATTGCGTTGTTGGACTTTAGAAACAGTGGTTTCTGTTCTTTTTATACAGAACCGCTACTTTGAGAACCCTCAAGTGATCCCCGAGAACACGGTCCCTCCCCCAGAAATGGTTGGTATGATCACGACAATTGCTGTGAAGGTGAATCCTGAGCGTGAGGACAGTGAGACGAGAACAGTAAGTTTTTTCATTGTTTTGTTTTTGTGTGTCCTACACATGGTATAGGAAAAAATGAGATACTGACTTTTTAGACCACTTAAGTTTTTTCTTTTTTTCTTAAACACTTGGAGGCATTTAAGATTAACAAATGTGTATATGCATGAGAGAGCATCACTGGTTCTGCTGTACAGCCTTGAAGTGGTGAAAGTGAACTATTTCTCAACATTGCTGCAAAGATAGAAAGATAAAATTGTAGTGGAAATCCAGAATCACATGTTGGAAAGAGCAGCTGACCAGACTGGGGTCCTCTCTTCCGTCCTTAGTGTTGACGTTAATGAAGTCGCTTTAAACGACAGAAAAATTTGTTGTTCAGTGTCTGTGAGAGCGTGGGCTCTGGGGACAGAAGCTCTGGAATGATGTTCTAGCCCCACCACTTGGGTTTTCTGACTGTAGGAAAGTTCATAAACCTTTGTTCTGGCCTTAACATTTCATTATCTGAAAAACCTGTCTCATGGAATTTTGTGAAGGTAATGCTGGTGTTGTCTGCAGGTAATGTATTTTATTTGTAATATCTGCCACATAGGTAACATTTACTGAGCGTTGTCTATGACTGTATTTTTATGATTGAATTAAGAATATCATCTATATTTGTTTCACTGAGATGGTTTGCAGAACGTTTCCATTTGTGCTGGGATAAACAAGAAATTACATTTTGAATAAAGCTTTCATTCCTTTGCTCTTCCTGAATTAGAATTTGTTTTCTGTTTATCAGTCTTTGTGTGTCTTTTCTTGCTTGTCTGTCCCTGTTCATTGCCCATTTGTAGTTTGAGTCTGACATTTTCCTTACCTGTTTTATTATATTAAGACTATTAAATTTTATTATATTAAGACTATTAAATTTTTTCTTATATTTATTGTAAGCGTTTTTCCTGTTTGTAAGTATCTTTGAATAAAACTGGGTAAATTTGTACTTTTTGCTGTTCTTTTACATAAGTAAAATAATAGATACTAATTTACAAATTTTCTCAGGTGATTTGAATATCTCAGTTTTGACCAGTTTTCCTGAAGTTTTTTACTACAGGTGATTCCATTGGAAAATATAAAAATTTTTATATTAAATGATAGTTTGTATACTTTGTATATAGTTCTTTCACCACAGATATTTACAAAGATGTGTTAGTGTTTTCCCTTCCTTTTTTTTCGGTGGGGTGGTACTTAGTCATGGGATACTGGTTGGGGCTGTATTAAGTGCCACTGTCATAACCACAGTCCTGCTTGTTTCTGTCTTACAGCATTCCATCATTCCCAGAGGGTCTCTGTCTCTGAAGGTGTTGGCAGAATTGCCCATTATTGTTGTTTTAATGTATCAGGTATGCATATTGCTTATTAGTTTCTTTGGTTTTTGGCCTCTTATTTTATGACAAAGTTCACATCTAATTTTCTGTGGCAAATAGATGTGTGTGATACACACATGCTGACTAATGTAATGAATCCTATAGTTTCTTTGGTATGCCAGATTGTTTTGCTATAGCAGAGTGTAAGAGCATGAAAATCTGATATGTTTGCTTTTAGCTCTACAAACTGAATATCCACAATGTTGTTGCTGAATTTGTGCCCTTGATCATGAATACCATTGCAATTCAGGTATCTGCACAAGCCAGGTGAGATATCTTCAGACAGTGGCATAGCTGGGCTGCCACAGTGCTTTAATTCCAAGTAAAAATACACTTGATGTCATTTGTAAGGCATGGAAATTTTGAGTGATAAAATTTTGGTGAAAATATATGTATTTTTTACTTTTCAAACTTGTATTTCAAAGATAATAGCAATAGTTATTTTAGTTCTTTATTTTGGAAAGATGACATGTCTTGGTCTTTGGTGTCTTGTAACTTGAGTGCTATCATTAGGCGTTACTATACTCACTATGGGCTATGGGATATCCAAGGCTTTCTCACCTTCAGGCCTTTGTTGCTGTTCCTTTCAGCATGAGTGCTAGAATGTTCTCTATTTCCTCTGTTGTCCCTTACCTATTACCCTTAATCATGGAATAGGCCAACCGTATTCATCCTTTGATGCCTCTTAGGGAAGCTTTTTCTCAGACTTCATGGCATTCCTCTTAAGACCTTTAACACTAACTCTCTTGACTTGCAGCCTCTCTGGCTCTGAGTCATTTGAGGGCTGGATCTAAGGGTGAATCGGCTCTAAAACCCCTGTGGTCCTGGCACAGGGTCTATCACTAAGCAAATCGGTACCCTAATGCTCTCTGCTGAATGAGTAGATCAGTCTAGCATTGACTTATGGGATGTACATTGTAACTGCTGTGGAATGGCCTGGAGAACTGCTTGCTTTATTCCTTTAAGCTCTTTATGTTATTTGGAACTGCATAAAAGTGTGGAAGCATTTACCATTACTGCCTTGTTGTTACGACGGTCTGTGTAGAAATCAAACTTTTGGACTTAGTAATTATTATAGGCTTTTAATTAATATTAACGTCACCTAAAGACTTGAGAGCCAATATTGTAACTTTTATTCACTTCTTATTCAGGCAACATAAGCTTTACAACAAGGAGTTGTATGCTGATTTCATTGCTGCTCAGATTAAAACATTGTCATTTTTAGCTTATATCATCAGAATTTACCAGGTAAGTTCATTGACTTTTAAGTCCAGTTTACTGAGATATAATTTATGTGCAATAAGATTCACCTTTTGTAGGTATACAGTTCTACGAATTGACAGATGCATACAGTTGGTAACCACCAACACATCCAAACATTTCCATCACTCCCCCAAATTCCCTTTTATTCATTTGTAGTCCGTTTCCTCTTCCCACCTCCAGTCCCTGGCAAACACTGGTTTGTGTTCTGTCCCCATAGTTCTGCCTTTTCCAGAATGTCGTATAAATGAATCATATAGTGGGCAGTATCTGTAACCTTTTGAGTCTGGTTTCTTTCACTTAGCGGTAACGCTGAGATTCGTCCTTGTTATTTTGTTGGTAATTCACTACTTATTGGTGGTTACTTGTCTCAGTCTGCTTAGGCTGCTGTAACAAAATATCATAGACTGGGTGGCTTAAACTACAAGATTTATTTTCTCTCAGTTTTGGAGTCTGGAAAGGCCAAGATCAAGGTTCTAGCAGGGTTCACTTTCTGGTGACGCCTCTCTTCCTGTATTGCAGATGGCACTGCCTTCTTGCTGTGTCCTCACACTGGGAGAGGGGAAATGAGAGGGAGAGATCTCTCTCTTTCTCTTCTTATAAGGCGACAGGCCTTTCAGATTAGGGCCTCACACTTAGGACCTCATTTAACCTTAATTACCTCCTAAAGACCCCATTTCCAGAGACAGCCACAGCAAGGGTGAGGGTTTCAACATATGGATTTTGGAGGGACATGTTTAGTCCATGGCAGTAGTATTCCACTGTGATGAGCATTTGGGTTGTTTCCAATTTTTTTTAAAGCAGCTTTATCAAAATATAATGCACATATCGTAAAACTTACCCTTTTAAAGTATACAGTTCAGTGGTTTTAAGTTTATTCACAGATTTGTACAACCATCACCACTATCCAATTTTAGAACACTTTGCTCACCCCAGAAAGAAACCCCATACCTATTAGCAGTCACTTGCATTCTTCCCTGACTGCTAGTCCCTGGCAGCCGCTAATGTACTTTCTGTCTTTATAGATTTGCCTGTTTCATTTTTGGCCATTATTAGTAAAGCCACTGTAAACAAACTTTTACACACAGATTTTTGCGTGGACATATTTGGCTCATTGACTTTTGCTGTTGGAAGTTGGTGTTATAGCAAATTATGTAGGAGAGATTAGAACTTCAAAAAATGGCATTATCAACTAAACTTGTGATAAAAAAGTTTTGGATGCTTTTTTGAGGAGCCTGTAGAGTGGTTTTATTTTTCTTTTTGTCTTTCCCATTTGTAGTTATAGTCTCTCCTTATTTACATTGTAAGAAGAACTTGAAGGAAAAAGAAGATACCTTCTCTCCCATTAGTCATACAATGTTTTTGAATAAAATTTTTGTATAGTCATGATTATTCAGAAGTATGAAATAAATTTAGTCCTGATCTATTCTATAGCAATGGAATTGTATTATAATTTATTATTTTTTAAGGATTTTATTTCAGGAAAATAAAAAATGAGCATATGCATGCCAAATTGTTTAGAATAAAGCTACCTTGAAAGCATTTGTAGCCATTTGTAGCCATTTTTTTCCCTTTTTCAATGTGTTTATCTAGATAAAGATAACTTACACTAAGAAAATTGAACATTTCGTTTAAAAAATCTAAATGAAGTACCCATTGGTATTTTAGTCAACTTGAGTTAATCTTGGTGAATTGCCTTCCTAAAACACCTCCTAAGGAGATTGTGATCAGAGCTTATTCTGAGTTGATTAATGGTGTCTCTGGTGTTATTCACAACTTAGATTAAAGGGATGACTAGGTAAAGAGTATTTATTTATTTTTTTAATTTTCAATATTTACTTCTCCCTCCTTCCCCCCAGTAATGAAGTAATACATATTCATTGTTGAAAGTTGGGAAAATATAGAAAAGTACAAAGAAGACATCTATAATGCCATTATGTAAAAAAACTGCTGTTTATGTTGCTCTCCATCCTTCCAGTATGGCAGTGTGCACACACACCAGCTATTACAACTTTTTGGATAATGCTTGTTGATTAGGCCTTTTACTTTCTGAGGGTCCTTTGAGCCAAGCTTAGTCTTACTGAATTTTCTAAAAGTTTATAACATTTGGGTTTTTCTTAACAACCCCCATCCGTGTAACTGTTATTTTACTCCTTATTTTTTACAGGAGCTGGTGACTAAGTATTCTCAGCAGATGGTAAAAGGAATGTTACAGTTACTCTCAAATTGTCCAGCAGAGACCGCACACCTCAGAAAGGAGCTTCTGATTGCTGCAAAGCACATCCTCACAACAGAGCTGAGAAACCGTATGTCCACCTTGTGTTTGAATGCTCATGTGGTCTTGTCCCCATCTTTGGGGTGAGACTCCGCTGACATTCCATCGTCGTGCTGTCTTCAGCTTGCTCCAATGTTTTAGGCTCCACCTGTCCTTTCTTTATTGCTGTCTTGGGTTTATCCTTGCCCTTTCTTTCTCTGCCTGCCGCTTTCCCAAGCTCTCTCTGCCTCTCTTCTTTATCTGCCACCAGAGTTCTCTCTTTGTCTCCTTAACAGTCTCATAATTAATGCAATCATTTCCTTAGCATAGCTTCGGTCCTGAGTATCTCATGGTACTTCTCTGCCTTTTGACTGCATATGTTTTGAAATTGCAAATAGCCATTTGCTTACTGACTCACAGCCAGCAATCTTTAAAAGGTGAGAAGAAAGCAATATTTTCTTGCTCCATGCTGTGAAAATGATGGATTAGTTCTGTTTTTATGCACAAGACTGATACTTGATTTTTGCTAATCTGATAATTATACTTTTTCTATCAATTATTGATTTACAATTTTTTAATACTCTTGGTGTGTCCAAATCATTAGGTTGAAGTTACATCCTAATTGTTTTGAGATGATAATTTCCCCAGTAATTTTTCAATATTAAATGTTTTATTTGCCCCCAGCTTGTAGATCAGGGCATACATAAAACTGAGATTTGGCTTCCTTACATAGTTGTTTTGTGTTGTTTTTTATTTTTTGGTGAGGAAGATTGTCCCTGAGCTAGTATCTGTGCCAGTCTTCCTCTATTTTTTTTGTGTGTGTGGGACACCACCACAGCATGGCTTGATGAGCGGTGTGTAGGTCTGCACCCAGGATCCAAACTCATGAACCCTAGGCTGCCGAAGTGGAGCGCACGAACTTAACCACTACACCACTAGGTTGGCCCCCTCCTTACATAGTTTTTAAATGTGAAAGGAAGGGTACGGTTTGAGTGCTTACACATGGGTTAATACAGTAAAGCTTAGATATCTTTCTGCTATTAAAGTACACATTATAGTGTGACTGTTGCCTATGGATAATAGCTGATTGGAATATAGATGTTTTTAAAATACTCTTTTTGAAATGTAACACATAGGGCCGGCCCCATGGCTTAGTGGTTAAGTGCGCACGCTCTGCTACTGGCGGCCCGTGTTCGGATCGTGGGCACGCACCGACGCACCGCTTCTCCGGCCATGCTGAGGCCGCGTCCCACATACAGCAACTAGAAGGATGTGCGACTATGACATACAACTATCTACTGGGGCTTTGGGGGAAAAGAGGAGGAGGATTGGCAATAGATGTTGGCTCAGAGCTGGTCTTCCTCAGCAAAAAAAAGAGGAGGATTAGCATGGATGTTAGCTCAGGGCTGATCTTCCTCACAAAAAAAAGAAATGTAACACATAGAGCAAAGTGCAGAAAAGAAATGTATGATTTCACCAAAAATTACAGAACAAACATGAATATGAACGTCACCCAGGCTGAGAAATGGAGCATTGCTGGTGCTCACAGCCTCCACTCGCCTCCAGAGCCGACAGCCGTGGCGACTTGTCTGGTGACAGCTTCCTTTACTGTTTATGGCTTTTCCTGTGTGTTCATCTCTGAACAGTAAGAAAATAGAAGAATTTTAAATGGGACGTTTTAAAATCTGTTACCTGAAGTGGCTGAGTTGTGCCCTGAGTACCATTCTCAGATTAATTTGTGATATTCCTGCTGTTCTAGTAATAAGGATTTTGGAGGTGTGTTTGGGGAGCTGTGTAGCAGGAGGCTTCTACCTGTTGAAGTGCTGACAGATTAAAAACCTTCCTCATGCTTATCAGATAACCTCGGTTCCATCACGCACAACCAGGCCCTCTTTGAGGCCGTAAGGCTTGGTTTCAGTCTGTGTTAACACCTGCTCCACAGAGATCAGCAGGTTTCCAAGATGTGCTCTCCAGGGCTGGATCACATTAGATTTGTGGAATTCAGCTTTTAAAGGATCCTCCCACCCTGCTCCATGTTTTTTAGTCTCTCTACTAATTGGCTTGATTTTTTTTTTTCTTTTTAAACAAGATATAGGACACTTCATTTTGAAGCCCATAGTAATTCCTGGACTTAAATAGGTAACAGCATCACATCTCAAAAAAGTTATTGAAAGAAACATTTAAAGAATCATGTTAAATGTCAACCATATTATTATAAAGTTAAAAAATATATGCATATAGTTAAAATTTACACATCTGCTAAATGTTATTGAAAACATGTACGTGAAAATTGACTTAGCCTTACTTTTTTGGCGTGTGAAATGGTGGCAAATGGTTACCCATTTGTGCTAATCCTGAAGAGAAAACTGTCCCACAGAGTTTCCCATTTTCCTAGAGATTCAAATTCCAAGTGATGGAGGGGATCTGGAAACCAGTGCCAGACAACTTAATTTCTTACCGTGTCTCCTTTGCACGTTTCACTCCTCCCCTTGCCGGCCCTCCGGCGTTGGTGTGTGATCCCTTTGCATCTTTGCTTCTGTGCCTCCTTCCTCTTGGCTAGCCCCCTGAAGACAGTCCAGGCACGTTTCCTCCTCTGACCTCAGAGGGACTGTCTGTGGCTTTTCTCATTTGTCACTTCTCCCTGTGCTGCCTTGCTCTGGGGGTTATGCAGAGATGTGCATTTTGTCTCTCCGGTATACACATTTCTTTTTATATCTTTGACCCCCAGTAGCTATTTGCTGGTGAAGAATGTACCTTATTTGACTTACTGAAGCTGGCCATAGTGTCAGGCTTGTTCCAGAATTGAAACATCCTTTCCATGTTTGTGGCCAGAGTCCGCCAAGGGGAGTGTGGACTAGCGGCCTGAGAATGTGGGTTGCTACCCTGTCTGCACGTCCTGAGAAGTGTGAATTGTCCCTGAGTGGAGACCAGCTATTTCTGCCCTGGTTAGGTCTTCATGCCTGTGGGGGAGCAGCAAGGAGGTTTGCTGGTGGTTCCACCTGCAGGATTAGAGGGACAGAGGAGGCCCTGCAAGTTTCTAGTCAACCTCATTCATAGCATTAGGACCCCTAACCTGTGACCCATGCCTATGAGAACTCTAAAATTTTCTAGACCTTTGTAATTTATATGGAGAAATAAGGATATTTTTCCATAATGACTAACCATAAAATCTTTAGGAAGGACGACTTCAGGGCAGTGGATAAAGGGACATTTAAGAGACACTGCCCCCTTCTCCAGATGGGTTCAGGTGGATGGGGGCAGCTTTTAAGGGTGATGGAATGCGCCTATGGGGAAGTCTCAGGGGCAGGTTCTCTGCCAGGGAAGACGAAGCTAACGTTTTCTTAGCTTGTTCTCTGACACTGAATGTAATCCTGACTGAATCTTTGATAGCAGATGGCTGTGTGGCCCAGCAAAGCCATTGTCTTAGACTAAAATAGAATGTATGCTTTTCTCTTCTCCTCTCCTCTTCATCCTTTTTCAAATCTGGGTTGCTGATTGACTGCAGACTGGCTACCGTGCAAGTACTGTTAAGTAACTTAATGTGTAATTGGTTTATTTGGTGATATATGCAATGGGTATTTGTGTTCTAGAGTTCATTCCTTGCATGGACAAGCTGTTTGATGAATCCATACTAATTGGCTCAGGATATACTGCTCGAGAGACTCTCAGGTATGAGATTAAACCTATGATATCTGGTTGATTAAATGCGAAGGGCACTGATTCCTGGCACTTGATGTTATGAGCATTTCAACAAACAGGCTGTTGGACCTTCACTCTTGTGCTGGAGGGAGAATTGTAGGAATTCTTGGAAATGCTTTAGGTTGCTTTTTGTGCCTTTGCTTAAAGGAAGAAATCAGAGTAGTTGTCTTGATTTAAATTGTAGGGAAAACTTTATCTGACTAGTAGCAGTTTTATTTTTGCTTTTTATATAGTAAATGTATCTTTTTGTTATAAAAGAATATTTGATTACCTACCAAGAAGAAAGAAGGAAAGAAAACCTTTTCTCCTGCACAAAGAGCTCAAGTAACATGGCTAAAATATTTTGGTGTATTTCCTTCTAGTCTTTATTTCTGATGCATTTTATAAAATAAATGTAGTAGTGATCATGTTTATTGTTTCTAAAGGAGAAAATTAACATTTAATCATCTTTTACAATGTAAAATGAATCAATATTAGTAGTGTTTTTGGTTCTAATAAAAGGTGTGTGTGATGAATCTTTTGAAGAATAAGCGGAACACTTTGGATATGGTGTAGACTGTTCCCTGTGTTTTCTATATAAAATACTTATAAACTATTAAGTAGGACGTTCTGTATAACTTGGGATTGAACCTGCCTGGAGCTGGACATTAGATCATGTCACTGCTGCTCGAAACCCTCCGGTGGCTTTCTGTTGCCCTTAGATAAAACCCAGACTCTTGACCACCGCAGGTGACTCCCGAGGGATCTGGCTCTCCCCTCCCCAACCTGCTGCAGCCACGCTGGCCTCTCAGCTCCTTGGCTACTCCAGGCAGTTCCCACTCAGGCCTCTGTCCTTCCCGTTTCCCCCAATTGGAAATTTCCCTGGCTTTTTGCCCCATGGCCGCTTTTAATACTTAAGGTCTCAGTGTCAGTGTCACCTCAGAGGGGCCTTGCCTGGCACCCTATCTAAGAGCACTGCCCCCACTGGTCTTTCTCACAGTCTCCTTTTCACATCTCCCACAGCACTTACAACTTAAACAGTATATTTCTTTACTTGTGTGTTTCCCCTCCTATGCATAAGCTTCCTGAGCCCAGGGACTCTGTTTACTTGGGTCATCGTGGCATCCCTGGTGCCTAGCCCAGTGTCCATCATGTGGCTGATATCCAAACATTTAGTGAGTGAGAGTGCTTAATAGCCCGAACATTATTATTGTATCTCTATAAAATGGTCACAATATGTAAAGTAGTAATTGACATACTGTTTGTCTTCGAGCAGCAAAACTCATTCAAATGCATGATCAAGCTGGTATGTGACAGTGCTTATGTTAACTATGTGTGACAGTGTAACTATGACATGCATGAACTTAGAAAATACAGATTTCAGCACCAAGACAAGACTTGAGGCATTTAGTCATGTAGCTGGGGAAACTGGAGCCCTATAAAGCGTGCCCCAAATGTGCTGTCCCAGTGGTGCTGTTCCTGGGTCAGGTAGTGGTGGAAATAGTGGCCTGTAGACGTGGCCCCGTGGGACTGTTGAGACGTGCACTAGTGGAGGTTTCTGCCCACAGGCCCCTCGCCTACAGCACGCTGGCTGACCTTGTGCACCACGTCCGTCAGCACCTGCCCCTCAGTGACCTCTCCCTCGCCGTCCAGCTCTTTGCCAAGAACATTGACGACGAGTCCCTGCCCAGCAGCATCCAGACAATGTCCTGCAAGCTCCTGCTGAACCTGGTGGACTGCATCCGCTCCAAGAGCGAGCAGGAGAGTGGCAACGGGAGAGATGTCCTGATGCGGATGCTGGAGGTACCGTACCTGCGCTCTTGAATCCCACACACTGCTACACTGCTAGAGTGCTTTACTGGCAAGTTTGTCAGGCCGCCCGATTGCCAAGCTTGATACCAGGCATTAGACCACCTGGGTTCAAATCCCGGCTCCCCATTAAGTAGCCAATGTTCTTGGGCGAGTTGCTTAACTTCTCTGTGCTGGTCTGCTCATTTCTAACCAGGGAAAATCACTGTCTGCCTCATAGCGTTGTTGTGAGAGAAATAAAAAACGTATGCGAGTTCTTAGCACAGCTCCTGGAAAGTAGTTAGAAAAGGTATTTTCTGGGACACTATAGCAAATTAGCTGTGAACATCTCTGGAGAGAGACCCAGTGGGTGCCTGGGTGAGGGGTACAGGGTAATTCCCAAGGCGAGTGGGGAATAGGGTGGATCTTAGGGTTACAAGTCCAGCAGTTGGGTCGCATCCAGGCCCCGCTTATCAGGCCTGGCACCCGGCTTTCCTGAGCCAAATTCTTCGCAGATACAGTGGAGATAGTGATAGCGCTGTAGTTACCGTGGGAAAACAGCACATTTCTTTTCCTTTATACGAAGAAGAACAACTTTAGCAGGTGATTTTCTGGAGTTTCTTCTTGTGTCTTCTGAAAGGATTGTTGGCGAAGTGAAGAGGAATGATTTTTGTCTTCTGCCTCCACTTTCTCTTCCTGTTAGGTTTTTGTTCTCAAATTCCACACCATCGCTCGGTACCAGCTCTCGGCCATTTTTAAGAAGTGCAAGCCTCAGTCAGAACTCGGAGCTGTGGAAGCAGCCCTGCCAGGGGTGCCCGCTGCGCCCGCAGCTCCGGGCCCTGCCCCCTCCCCAGCCCCCACTCCCACGCCTGCCCCGCCCCCACCCCCCACTCCTGCCACCCCTGTGACCCCAGCCCCTGTGCCTCCCTTTGAGAAGCAAGGAGAAAAGGACAAGGAGGACAAGCAGACTTTCCAAGTCACGGATTGCCGAAGTTTGGTGAAAACCTTGGTCTGTGGCGTCAAGACAATCACGTGGGGCATAACATCATGCAAAGCACCTGGTGGTAATTCCAATCCTGAGTTACTTAGATGGTGTTTCACAGAGGGGGGTTATTCACATTAACTTCTTATGCCATCTCTTTTCCAGAAGCTCAGTTCATTCCCAACAAGCAGTTACAGCCCAAAGAGACACAGATTTACATAAAACTTGTGAAATATGCAATGCAGGCTTTAGATATTTATCAGGTAAGGAAGTGCCCTCAAACCTGAGGATGGAAAAGAGCTCTTAGATTTAGAGATGCTAGTGATAAAAGGGGCCTCGGGGGATGTGTTATTCTTTGGCTGGTCTACAGTATCTGTATACCCAGGTTTGCTCTTGTCCTGTAGCAAAGCATTGATTGCATTTATGGTGAGAATTGTTAAAATAAGTGTCAGTGTGTGTATTTTGACGGGGAGATGGTGTAATGGAATGTAATAGAAACAAAATTTGAGTTTACTAAATTTGTTCTTATTTGGGACACCTAACAAAGTTTTGTTTTTTTTAAATTATTTTCCAAAATTAAGGTGAGAATAGAGAATTTAAAAGATTTTAGGGGGGCATTTATTATCTAATTCAAGTGCTTTTTTAAAGTATGCAGCTGATCTGGTTATGTAACAGAGTATATTCGGGACATTCTGTTTTAACGTCCCTGGGTTTTTTTCCTCTGCTAGGTCCAGATAGCAGGAAATGGACAAACATACATTCGAGTAGCAAACTGCCAGACTGTTAGAATGAAGGAGGAGAAGGAGGTGTTGGAACACTTTGCTGGCGTGTTCACAATGATGAATCCCTTAACGTTCAAAGAAATCTTTCAAACTACAGTCCCTTATATGGTGGAAAGAATCTCAAAAAATTATGCTCTTCAGGTATAAAACTCCTTTTTTATGTTCTTTCGACATTAACTGTAAAATTCTTTGTGTGTTGAATACTTATATTCCATTATATTTTGAGAATTTTCTAAATAATATGCCTAAAGATGTGCTCATAGAGCAAAATTTATAGAAATATTAGGCCTTAACATTAAAAAATTTTTTCCCAAAGATTAAGATGCTTTGGCCCAGTTCCTCTCATAGTAGTAATTAAATGTATGGTAGATCTAGGCTCTAATATTTGATGGTGAGAATAAAATAACAGATTAAGTGCTTAAAGTAAATCGCTCCACCCAGGGCTCAGGAAAGCGATTTCATTCTTTTCCTTTGGTGGATAATTAATTTCTTGGAGTGTCTGATACAGATTTGATTTTGTATTTTTGGAAAGTTTGGTATTTTCTCATAAAGCTGCTTTGGGGAAGGGATTGTTTTTGTTACCTGCATTTCTTGTTTTGATAGATTGTTGCCAATTCCTTTTTGGCAAATCCTACTACCTCTGCTCTGTTCGCCACAATTCTGGTGGAATATCTCCTTGATCGCCTGCCGGAAATGGGCTCCAACGTGGAGCTCTCCAACCTGTACCTCAAGCTGTTCAAGTTGGTCTTTGGCTCCGTCTCCCTCTTTGCGGCTGAAAATGAACAAATGCTGAAGGTAAAGCTTGTTTAGATCCAAGTAGTACTTTGTTTTCAGGGTCTGTTGTTTTTTAATTCTTGTTTTCACCTTTGAACAGAAACTGGAGTTCTTCTTTATATTTGTAAAGTGCTTTTTGAATTAATAAATATTTGCAACAAATAAAGGCCAAGTGTGAGAAACATTTTGTGTATTTCTAAGCAGAGCTTAATTTATCTGGTGATTTAAAATGAAAACTTCAGACTCTTATAGTGGGCAGTGGATTGTTAGTATCGCCACCACTAATTTTCTTTTTTGAACTCAGTTTCTTTTTCTGGATTACACAAGTAAAACAGGAGCACATCATCCTTATTTTAAAAATTGAGTAATGCAGAAGAGTATGGAAGGAAAAAATGTCTTCACTTACCTCTCACCCAATGAGAAATAGTTTGCTGTGACATAGCTCTCATTACGTCAGCCATCTTCCATGTTAACTTTGATTCTTCTCTGTCTTCATTTTCTCTGTGCTACACATAAACA
The DNA here is from genome assembly GCF_020826845.1 of Diceros bicornis minor. NCBI lineage: Eukaryota > Metazoa > Chordata > Mammalia > Perissodactyla > Rhinocerotidae > Diceros > Diceros bicornis. The sequence goes on along the minus strand of NC_080765.1, from coordinate 7,707,423 downwards.
CCCCATTTTAGGACTGTTTGTTTATTTTCCCCTTTAGATCAAGAAATCTAACCAATTTGTATTCCTTTATTAAGATCATCTTGGAGGAATGTGTCTCCTCAGACATTTTTATAGATGACTAATCTCATATAATTTGATCTCATCAGTTATTTGATTCTAGCAAATGGGGAAAACCTATCCATGGTTACATCATCCACTAAAAAAGCAGATGGTGGAACAAAAGCCATATAAAAATTCACTTCCATTCGTGGCAGAATATTTTAGTTCCTATAGAAAACTGGTGAAATTATCACCAGTTGTGTCTGAAGAGAGATATTTTCCCAAGGGGGAAGTTTGAGGACATGAACAAGATCCATTTTTTCTGAAGTAAATGTACAGATGGTTGTTAGAAAGCACCAGTCATTTGTGCTTTTATGTGATGGTTTCCTCAGTGTTTTTCAGTTATGTAGTAATCAGTTATCCACAACCTTAACGTTACTTTTGTGTTAATAAAAAAGGAAAATACTTGAATTTTTTTTAAAGATAAAAAGTATTTAATTGTGATGTCTCCACATAATTCAGTATCTTCAAATAATTCAGTTTTTGGCAACGTTAGATACAACTATACAGAACAACAACAACGAAAAAACAGAATAAAACCTAACAGGACAAACCTAACGATAGGATATTAGAATATTGTTGAAAAAAGAAATTCAAGGAACAATTCCATAGAACATTTTGTCATAAGAATAATATATATAGTTGATTTATTCTGTAAAAGAAACATATGCCATATACAATAACACGTTTGTAATTGTATCAGTGACTACATGAACAGTTTACAGTCCACAGTTCAGTTGAAATATACCTGCAAAAAATTTCATGTCAAACTTAACCTGTCACATGTCAAAACCAGGATTTGAAGTACAAAAGGAAAAGCTAATCTGGCTTAAAATGTTGATTAAAGTTAGTATAAGCTAATTAAGTGCTTTTTTTTATTAATGAAATGACCCGTATGAACACATTTTTCGATTGTCTTCCAAAACCGTATAATCTCAAATGTCTTTTGAGGCTCTTCGTAACTTTGCACGTATAGTATTTGATTGATAGTGAAGTTTCAGTTCCTTTAGGTTGCTTTTTGCATTTAGATTGTTGTAGGAAACAGGCGTCTTTTGTCCTGTTGGATTATTTTAGTCTCTTAAAGGAGTGACTGTGTTTGCAAGAACTGCAGAGCTCCCAGACCCTCTAGTTCCTGCTGCAAAGGGTTCTCTCTTCAACATCATGTAACTGCATAGTAAGATAGGAACCTATTAAATGTTTCTTTCACAGCCAAACTGGTGGAAACCAACATATATTTTAAGAGAAATAAATTTGAGTCAAATAAATGTTGGAAAGTCCTTGTTTTGTTTTTCCTTTTGGAATAAATTCATCAGAATTACCTTCCATTCCTGTGTGATTGCAGGGACCCCTCCTCATTTAGAGCCTGTTAACCTGTCTTTCCTCCACCTGCAGCCTCACCTGCACAAGATCGTGAACAGCTCCATGGAGCTCGCACAGACTGCCAAAGAGCCCTACAACTACTTCCTGCTGCTTCGGGCCCTGTTCCGCTCCATTGGGGGAGGTAGTCATGATCTCCTGTATCAGGAATTTTTGCCTCTCCTACCAAACCTCCTGCAAGGTCAGCAGTGATTTTGGTTGCCTTTTAGTGTTGTGGGTGTGCATGGGTCTGGCTGCCCTTGGTGGCTGGGGTTCATCCTCTACCTTGTGAAGGTCATGTTGAGGGGAGACACATATGTCCCCTGCAGTGTGTGTGTGTGTCTGTCTCCCTACTCTCTTTAGAGGCAATGAGACTTGAAAGAAATGGGTTCTTCCTCCCTACTCAGAGTTGAGTGGAAGTGGAAGGTTTTAGTTACCCTGGTTAGGACTTTGTTGCATTTTTGTAGCATTTGGTAAGGAAGTCGAGAAAATGGTTTCAAGTGGTTTAGTAAGATGAGGGATCCCTACATTGAAAGAAAATCAGAACAATGAGGGAAAAAAGCAAGTTACAAAGCAGAGTTACCAGTTTATATTTTTATTTAGTTGCTAACTTGCATAACCAGAATCCTGTAATTCCTGTGTAATTTAGGAATGCTTTCAAGCTATGTAGCTAAAGGGGATCTTGAGTCCATTGAATGTTTATGGATGTGAACTGATTTGAAACACTATTGTAGGAATTTTTTTTTGTAAGGGTGAGCTCTTGGCAAGGGATTGAATCTTTTCCTGTATTTTCTTTATAAATTCCTTAAAGAGACATCGTTTACAACATAGTATACCCAGGAGGCAACTGAGAAATGGTTGACTATGTTGAATGTAACATGGCCGTTAAGTCCACCAGGCAGGGTGCTTCAGGTGGCCATCATCAGGCTCTATTGTTCGCATTTAACCCCATCTCCAGTCCCTCCCTGACCTGAGCCCTCTGCTCTGATCAGTCTGATTTCCTCCTGCTGCACTCTCCCCAGGCTCATGTCTCCCCACCTAGTTTTGTTCAAGGGGCTCCCCTTCTGGGAACTTAGCCTTTTCCTCTCCTCATCCTCCTCCTCCTTTGGATTCTGAATCTGGTGCTGCTCCTATGTGATGCCTTCACCGATGACCTCTCTTTTCTGCGAGCCCTCTCTAGCCTGCACTCCCTAGGACACGCCTTGTTTTGGTTCCACTGTTACATGCCTTTCTCTTTGTCTGAGCGCTCTCTGGGCGGGTCCTGATTTGACATGTCTCAGGAAGAGCTCAGTAAATACTTGGTTACCCTCATAAGGAGTGGGAAGTTGACTTTATAAGGAGGCTCCTCTTCATTTATAAAAACAAAGGTTGATTTTAAGAAAAATGTTTATTTTAGAGCATAGACGTCAACTGTGGTCTACTGGAAGCCTGAAAAAAGATGTAAGATTATAAACCTCATACTTGAGATGAACACACCATATTGGAGTCTATGTCTTTAGATTGGGCTTATTAATAGTATAACATGATTTTTAAAGGATGGATGTATAATATGAATCAATTACTTAATATTAAATTCATCTAATTAACATTAAAAAATTAATATTAATTATAGCTTAAATTATAACATAATAATTATATGCAGCCTACTGTTATTATGAATATGACAAACAAAAGGGATCATGGATGCAGTTATAGAATAGATTTAGCTAATATAGTAAATTATAAGGCGTAAAAAGTCTTCTTATCATCACATTGATGTTTATGATAAAAGTGGACCCGTTATTTTGTACAGTTAACTTTAGCATGCGTCTGGGAAGTACCTGCTGTCTCTGATGGCCTCAAACCTTGTTTTTAGGGCTGAACATGTTGCAGAGTGGCCTGCACAAGCAGCACATGAAGGACCTCTTTGTGGAGCTGTGTCTCACGGTGCCTGTACGGCTGAGCTCTCTCCTGCCATATCTGCCCATGTTAATGGATCCCTTGGTGTCTGCTCTCAATGGGTCTCAGACGTTGGTCAGCCAGGGCCTGAGGACTCTGGAGTTGTGTGTGGACAACCTGCAACCCGACTTCCTCTACGACCACATTCAGCCAGTACGCGCAGAGCTCATGCAGGTCAGTCTGCATTCTCGTAAGCGCCAGCAGAGGGCTTCAGGTGCTCATGTATCTAGTTTTTACTGAGGATTGTACACTGGTGGTTTCCGGAAGTGACGGGTCACTGTTGAGCTCTCTGTGCTCATTGCTGGGCTCTCTGCAAGATGACGTGGTATAGCTTTCACCTTACTTTGTGAATCTTCTGGCTTATGGAGTGATATAAAGAAATACTCTAAGTATTGAGTGGAAATTTGTTTTGCAGCATTGCCCCGTTTTTCAGAGAGCTTTCACAAGTGTCAGGTTCTCATGAAGTTGATGACTTACGATGGCAGGTATTATGGCCACTGTTGCTTCCAGGAAGATCCTTTCTTTGTCAGAAAAGATCTTGAGTTACACAGTAAAGAGATGCAAATTCCTAAGGGAAGGTATAGCTGTCTGGCCCATGCGGACGGAAATGGTGCAGATAGGAAAGGCTATTTTGAAAACATTTTATATTTTCTGTTTATTAGAGTTAATATGTCGGATATCAGGTTTTTCCTTCATGTTCTGCTCCTATTATTGATTTGTAATGTGGTTGGTAATTGTTAGAGGTTTAGGCTACCTGCTATTTACTCATCTGCCCCTTTAGGGTAGAGTACTTGGCCCCAAGTAGGAGTCAACATGCCAGCTTTATATGATGGAGATTCAGTAACTCCTAAAGATAGGAGTCTCTGGACAGACTGGATTGGAGACTGCAACTGGACCTTGAGGCTAATGTTAGGAGACTTTCCCTGCCAGTCTTGCAATTTAGATCTTGGACTCCATCTAGGCAGGAGAAGGTGGCCCAGGAGTTGGGTTGGAGCCTCCGAGTCTACTCTCCTGGCCGGTCGTTTAGAGGCTTGGCTGAGAGCCTGACTCGAGAACAGCATTGTTGTCGAGGCTGCTTCTTGCTTTTGGAGGCACAGTAACCCCACCTGCTAGACAGGTGGCAGAGTCTCATCCACCAGCCAAGTCCACGTGTGAGCACTGGGAGATTGGAAGCACTCATTCCAGTGCTCTCTCCTCCCGGGGAGTTAAGTAGAAGTCCCCTCTCCTGAAGATACATGAGGATTGCTGGGCTACGTGGAAGTGGTAGAGGTGAGGAGACTTAGACCACACCTCTCAGCAGTCATTAGGGAGAAGCCTCTTTGGACCTACGGGAACATGAGAAGTTGGAAATTTGCTTTAAGTAAAGAAAAGTTCCAAGATTTTGTTGACTGTCACTAGACACTGGCATCTGGCATTGTTACAGAAGATGACATAAGAAAATAGACTTATTATAAGCTTTGTTAATTTTCAGGACTTAAGATAATTTAGGTGAAAAAATGTGGGAAAATTGACAGGGTTTTTGGAACAATTGAGTGTGTATGTTCCTTTTACTAATTGTCAGTACGAGGTACAGGTTCACTTAGCCATTCCCATAACACAGGTCCCTTTATGATCCCCGTTTTCCCTCTTCACCATCCTTTCTAATGTCAGGTTTGAAATGTATGGGATAATTTGTATGTCACGTGTGTAAGTTATAAAGCGTAGTAATAGAAATAAAAACCTGAGAACTCACTGTGTAACCCAAGGACAACAACTTGACCAGCAAATTGCGTTTCGATTTCTGCTCCTCTCCATCCCATTTTGTACAGTATATGCCCAAACAATATATTGCTGTTTTCTTGCCTTTGAGCTCTGCAATATTTATAATATGCTGCCGTTTGTATTTCTGGAGCATGGAAGGACATTTATATTTGTATATGCATTGTCACAATTTCTCTGGAAGGATACACAAGACTAATAATGTTGGTTTCCCCCACAAAAGGGAACTTCGTGTTCAGGAGACAGAGGTGGGGAGGAACAATTTTTGCCATATAGCCTTTTATAACTTTTTCATTTTGATTTGTGAACCATGTGATTGTATTACTTTGGAAGGATTTTAATGAAAGCTTGTTGATTTTTAGGCTTTGTGGCGCACCTTACGCAATCCTGCTGATAGCATTTCTCATGTGGCCTATCGCGTGCTTGGTAAATTTGGTGGCAGTAACAGGAAGATGTTAAAGGAATCCCAGAAGCTGCACTATGTCGTGACTGAAGTTCAAGGCCCCAGTATTACAGTGGAGTTTTCCGACTGTAAAGCATCTCTTCAGCTCCCAATGGAGAAGGTAAATTTGGATGTCTTCGGGAGCTTCTTAAAGATACTATAAGTTTCATTGTAGGAAAGTTCATTTCTGTTTGAAAATGTGTAAATAAAATGTACTTTTTTGGGTATTTCTAACTCAAAGAAGAACAGGATTTATTTGGGGACTAGCTTGGTGAGGAGGCTTTCGTGACGCTGGGAGGCCAGTGGAGGGGTGTTGCCCCTGAGGACTTTGGACCCTTGAGCAGTCCATCTTTCCTGATGGACCAAGAAGTGACGCCCCAGCCCATCCCACCCTTGAACTTAGTCTGTTTTGATGCCCAACAGGCTTTACCTCAAGTATCGTCTAGAACCCAAGTTAATCCCATTCTTGTCCCTCATCCCCGTCACTCCTGAGTCCCTACTTCTCTCCCATTCTCTATCCATACGACTCCTGCTGTCTTTCCTGGCTCCTTAGCCCCTATAACAGCTCTTTGGTCTCTCTCTGCATGCCCTTTAGAACTCCAGTTTCATTATGTAAAAAACAAACTGAGCCCCCAACATCTTGCAGTGTTCTGCTCAACTACTTTTGCTTTATCCTATAGAAAACTGTTCCCCCTTCGCCTTACTATCCCTCCTAGTGCTTTGTCACACACATATTGTTTTACTTAAGTATAATCTCCATTGTCAGATTCAACTTTCCCTATTATTATATAACCGGCCTATTTCTACCTGTGTCACAGCTTTTGTTACCATGTCTTTTCAGAACATTTATCTAGCTGTCACATTGGGTGTTTTTTAAAAGGGTATTATAGTAGCCTTTTGCATGTATCTGAGTGACTCAGCGATTTCATTAGGCCGGCTGCTGGCTGGGATTCCTGAGCTCCTTGCAGACCTGGTCTGAAACCAGCCTTCTGTGGCCTGGTTCTATGGCCTAGAATGACTCAAAGCCTCCTTTTGCTCAGGCTAACTCAGTTCTGTCCTGTTGTGTCGTGTTGAGGAACTCGGCATGTTTACCTTTCTGTATAAGACGTTTACCCACAGTAGTGGTTTCTGTGACTTTTTTTTTTTTTTTTTTTTCCTCCTGTGAGGAGATCAGCCCTGAGCTAACATCCGCCAATCCTCCTCTTTTTTTGCTGAGGAAGACGGCCCTGGGCTAACATCTGTGCCCATCTTCCTCCACTTTATATGGGACGCCGCCACAGCATGGCTTGCCAAGCAGTGCGTCGGTGCGCGCCCGGGATCCGAACCAGCGAACCCCGGGCCGCCGCAGCGGAGCGCGCGCACTTAACCGCTTGCGCCACCGGGCCGGCCCCTGTGACTTTTTTTTTTAACTAGACTTTGCTAAACATTTGGAAGGAAGGATGCCCATCATGGGTAAATGTCACTCTGGAGTCGTTTTCTATCGTCACTCTCAATCCACCTGTCCCCTCACTTCCTCAAGCAGATGCATTGTCCCCGGCCCTCCCCCAGCCTCACCCCATAGAGTCCTCTCCAGACCTCGAGGGTGAGGTGCAATCTCAGCTTCTCACCCAAACTTTTATCAAAAGATTCACCAAGGGGGCCGACCCAGTGGTGCAAGCGGTTAAGTGCGCACACTCCGCTTTGGCGCCCCGGGGTTCGCAGGTTCGGATCCTGGGCATGCACCGACGCACTGCTTGGTAAGCCATGCTGTGGTGGTGTCCCATATAAAGTGGAGGAAGATAGGCACGGATGTTAGCTCAGGGCCACTCTTCCTCAAGAAAAAGAGGAGGATTGGCGTTGGATGTTAGCTTAGGGTTAGTCCTCCTCACAAAAAAAAAAAAGATTCACCAAGTAAATACTAGTTTCCTCCTAAGAAAATAATTCTGTCTTTACATTGAAATTACTGTAGCGAACATCCTGTGGTATAGCATGTTCCCACGTTTTGGGTAATTTCCTGAAGTTCGGCTTCTACTTGCTTTGGCCGCGTCAGCGTGGGGTTGATGTTAGAGTGAAAACTAAGGCATCTGACTTTTACTTGCCCTCTGCATAGGTTAAGCAGAGCAAGAAATTCCCTTTAGCAGTCGTTTTTCCCCAAAGCAGCTAAAGAGCAGAGGAAACCAAGATTTGAAGATAGGCTTCCACAGTCCTCCTGGACCCTTTCCCAGCAGGCAGCGTCCTGGGGGCTGCAGTATACCCCACAGGGCTGAAGGAGCCAGCTAGGTGAAGGGAGTGATCAGCATGGCCAGCGCTGTTGGATTTCCACTAAAACAATTCTGCTTTTGGCATAATTTACAATCTTTTATTCTTTTTGGCAGGTAATTAGCTCATAGGTTACACTGATTCTTAAATAATTGTAAAATTATCCCCATGTGGTCTGTTATCTATGATCTGTCTGATCGTGACTGACCAGATCAGAGGCAGCAGGAGAAAGGCCGGTTCTGCAGTACCCCAGAACAACTCAGACACACCAGCTGGGGGTGATGGAGTGAGGAGCCATTGTCATTCTGAGTGACCGTGTGTGCTGGAGGCCTGGCCTCTGTCCCTGGAGGCCCCTTGCTGGTGCCTCACACAGAGCCTGGATAAATCTTTAATCTTTTTTTTTTTTTTTTTTTTGTGAGGAAGATCAGCCCTGAGCTAATAACATCCATGCCAATCCTCCTCTTTTTGCTGAGGAAGACTGGACCTGGGCTAACATCCATGCCCATTTTCTCCCACTTTACATGGGCTACCGCCACAGCACGGCCTGACAAGCAGTGCGTCGGCGCATGCCCGGGATCCGAACCCAGGCCACCAGCAGCAGAGTGCGTACCCTTAACTGCTATGCCACAGGGCCGGCCCCATGAACACAGACTAGTTCTTTGATTTTTCTGTGTATACTTACCATTTAAGGTTAAAATCATAGTTGTTAAAGGCTTCAAATGATTTTTTCTGTGTGAAGTGCCTCCCTCACCTTCCTGGTTAACCTAATTAAATAGGATAAAATGTGTGTGTAGCTTTGTAGGTTTTCTGAAAAAATGAAGTAAACCCTTTTATCTTTTAAAGAGAGAATTTAGTAAAAGCTTAGGAAGGCCATCTTTTAGCATTGAATTTAGACACGGGAAAGTCTGTGGTCTGCATCAAGTTCATTATTCTTTTCATGAGGACTTGATAAGTATGTGTAGATGATTCAGTATCTAGTTTAATACAGCAAATCTACCACAAGAGACCTTCTGAGGTCACTTAATTTCTGGAATTTCCCATTGGCTGTTAAGCATGAAGTTAGTAAACTCCATTTTACATTTTAATTTGAACCATGCAGTTCCTTATTTCGTAATACTTCTGTTGCCTCCTCTGGAGGTTTCATTAGGTGAATAACTGTTAGCCTGTGTAGTTCCACTGTGCTCTCTTCAAAAGAAGATGTGCTTTAAGATTCTTTTGGGTGCTGCAAATGCTTTCTGTGAAACCTTTTCAAAATCATGTAATTCAGCACAAACTATAGTGTTTTTTGTGTTCCTTTGCTGTAGGCCATTGAAACCGCTCTGGACTGCCTGAAGAGTGCCAACACTGAGCCCTACTACCGGAGGCAGGCGTGGGAAGTGATCAAGTGCTTCCTGGTGGCGATGATGAGTCTGGAGGACAATAAACACGCACTCTACCAGCTCCTTGCACACCCTAAGTATGTTGGTAATTTAATTCTCTGCCGTTAGATGTATCTTTGCTTCAGGAATTGGGGATGGAGAGGACCTCTCCGATTTCTTAGTGTTATGAGCATGCTCCTTCAAACAGGAAAATGATATATTATTTGCCTAGTAATGCTTCTTGGTTTTTAGAGAAAATGGAAAGGAGAACTCGGGTGCTTGAGAATTACCATTGATCTCAGTTGTAATCTGCCTTTATTGTTGCCTCCTCCAGTAGGGTATAAGCTTCAAGAATCAAGGGTCATGTCCTTGTCTCTCCCTTTTGCTCACCGTTACATCCACAGTGCCTGGCACGTGATAGGCATTCCGTGGATCTTTTGCTTTTCCAGTCCATAGTGATCCTGTTATTCCCCAAGTATTTGTCACGTGATATTTACGTTTTGCTCTTATCACTTAAGGCTAAGACCTTTATATAATGATCTTTTGTGATAATGTATGTATATCATCTTTTTGTGTTGTAAGTTTCAGGGAAGAGATTTTTCCTTTTTTTCACATTTCTCACAACATCAGAAATGATGCTAGTCTATAGTAGGTGCTCAGTTGTTAACAGAGCATTGAAGAGAGAGCAGTCAAAGATAGCCAAGTGCACAGGAAGTAAGGCAGCATGAGTGAGAGCCAGCCGGATCAACAGAAGGCAGAATAGATCTACACAGGCTTCAGACGTTAGGATCACCACAACTAGGTTATATCTATGCTCACTATGTTTAAAATAAATGAAAGACAAACTTGAAAATAGTCCAAGAAATACAAACCTGTAAAAAGTGCCCAAGCAGAGTAAAAAAAAAAAACCACACAAAGAGAATCTTTAGATGAGAAATAAATCAAAAGAAATTATCCATATGCTTGCAGAGAGAGAAAAAGATGGAAAATTGAAAAGAGAAAGAGACATGAAAAATAGAGTGAAGTAGCATAGTTTGCTTGAAGACCCACAAGGAGAGGGGAAGGAGGGAGGCAGAGGTAATACTTGACATAATGGCTGGGAATTTCCCAGAACTGATGAACAAAATTAAAAAACAACAATGCACAGATTCAGGATGGTTGTTGACTCTAAAGCAGGATAAATAAAAAGAACTCCACACATAGATGCATCATAATGAAACAATTACAAATCAGAAATAAAGAGAAAATCTTAAAAGCTGAGTACTCTCAAATGAATGATTGATTGGCAGCTGTGAAAGCCACTGGGCAGTGGAATAAATCTTCAGTCTGAAAGAAGAGAACTGCCAACCTAGAATCATATGTCTAGGGAAAATATAACTCAAGAATGAGGGTGAAATAAAGATGTTTTCAAATAAAAACAGAAATCTCCCACCAGCAGCTCTTCGTTCAGGTAGAATGAAAATTCCCCAATGGAAGATCTGAGATGGGAGAAGGAATAAGGAGTAAAGAAAATAATATGTAATCAAATGTAAATGAAATATAGCTAAAGCGATATTTGTATGATGATTGCAAAATGGTGGTTTTCTTTTTCTTTTTAACAACTTTATTGAGGTATACTTTACATATCCAAAATTCATGCACTTCAAGCGTACAATTTAATGATTTTTAGTAACCTACAGAGTGTTGCAAATATAAATCAAATTTAGAACATTTTCATCCCCCAATAAGATCCCTCATGTCCATTTACAGTTAATTCCCATTCCCATTGCCAGCTCCTGGCAACCGTTGATCTACTGTCTGTCTCTATAAATTTACCTCTTTTGGACGTTTCATATGAGTGAAATCATACAATATGTAATCTCTTGTGTTTGACTTCTTTCACCTAACATAATGCTTTTGAGACTCATCCGTTATGTAAAATTTGTCAGTAGTTTGCTCCTTTTTATTGCTGAATAGTATTCTATTGTATGGATATAAAATGGTGATTTCTAACTCCATTTTCCCTTTTTAGTGAAGTAAGGAAGAGCTTTTCCTTCTCTAATATTTGTTTATAGCAGTATAGACTCATGGATTCTTACTTTATTTAATGGATGACAATTTATTATTCACTTTAATGACCACATTGTCTGGATTTAGTCAGTGAGAGCCCCTCCAGGCTGGGTCCTATGTTCATTTGACTTGTCCCCATCAGTTTTTGAGCACCCTTTGTAGCTCAATAAGATGTTTCTGACTCACCTTGTGCCTTCTCTCCTCCAGCCTTAGAATCACTATTCCCAGTGAAAGGAGTAGGGCTCCTGAAGAAATAACTGTCTAGACACCAAGGTCTCTATCCTAGATGTGCTCATCGCTACTGGAGTGTCATTGTTTCTAAGCCTTTCAGCAGAATTTTTTGATGAACGGAAGCTCATGATTTTAACGTGTTCAAATTGATATATTTTTCCTTTTGTTTTGTGTTTTTTATATATCATTTGTAAGAAATCATTTCCTACATCCTACAAGATACTCTCTTGGATTCTCTTCTAAAAGCTGTACAGTTCTGTCCTTCCGCATTTTGATCTTTAACCTCTCTGGAATTGATTTTTGTGAGTGGTGTGGAGTAAGGGTCCACTTTCATCTTTTGCCCTCTGTATATCCAGTATGCATTTACTGTAAAGACCATCATTCCTCATCTCTCTGTATTGTCACTACTGTCATAGATTGAGTGCCTTCTAGTACTGGGTACTGTTCCAGGTTTGTGTGCAAGACTGCATCCTTGCCTTTAAGGAACTTAGTGGGGGACATGGAAAACAAGCAGAGAGAAACAAATGTCTAATATATGAGGTAGTGATAAGTGTTATTAAGTATATTAGGCTAAGGGGATAGGGCATGAAATGGGCATTTTAACAAATAGGTGGTCAGAGAAGTCCTCTTCAAGTCGGTGACACTGAACAGGGATCACCCTGCGGTTTGAAGGAGGAAATTGTGAAAACACCCAGAGGAAGCTCACCCCAGGCTCAGGGAATGCAACGGCAGAGGCCTCCCTCCCGGTGGGCTCCATAGGAGACCATTGATGCTGGAGCGCACTGGGTGAGAGGGAGAGGTGGGAGGGCAGGGCTGAGTGGGGCCTTGGGAGGACTCGCTGGAGACTTTAGATTTTGTTTGAAGTGTTACGGGAAGTGGATGAAAGGATCTGACTGACTTTGGCTGGCCACAGGTTTTCTTGGCTTCAGCCAAGGGTGCCACTTACTGAGTTGTCAGGAACATTGGGGAAGAGCAGGTTGGGGGGACACTGGGAACCAGGTATCTGTTCTGGGTACCTTGACCCCAGTGGCATTTTAAAGAGTGTTGTTACAAACTGGAAGAGAGCTGAGAAGACGTTCAGGTGTGGAGTGGGGAGATGACCGCTCTGTTTGAAGATGTTGAGTGTGGAAATGAAAGGCCTCCGTGTGTTTTATTAGCTTCAGAGGCAGAACTAGAGAGTTAGTGGGCAAAAATTAGAAAGAGGTGGATTTCTGGTCATAGAAATTTCTGTATCTGGAGCTGTTCAAAGGTGGAAGAAACTAATAATTTTTAAAATATTGATGACTTTCTTATCCTTGCGTTTGATGTGTGCTTCCCTGACTATCTTCTTGGGTTTTAGTTACTCTCATATAATTGGTAGTAATGCTTTATCAGTAGATCCACAGCTCATTTGATTCTGTACTCCAGTGATTTTTCAACGAATAACAGGTGTATAGCTGCCTTTAAGTAATAGCTTTTTTCCTCCCTATTTGATCATTGATTGAGTTTGTTCTTAGAATTTGCCTTATTTCGTTATAAAAGATCAAAGTCAAACATCAACTTTTTTTTTTTCTGGTGAGGAAGATTGACCCTGAGCTAACGTCTGCTGCCAGTCTTCCTCTTTTTGCTTGAGGAAGATTGTTGCTGAGCTACCATCTGTGCCAGTCTTCCTCTGTTTTTTGTATGTGGGATGCCGCCACAGCATGGCTTGATGAGCAATGTGTAGGTCCACACCTAGGATCTGAACCTGCGAACCCTGGACCACCGGAGCGGAGCACGCGAACTTAACCACTATGCACCAGTCTGGCCCCAAACATCAACTTTCTTAAAATAGAAAATAATTATGAAGATATTGAATGTGCCACCATTTTGTAATATACCTCTGATTCCTGCCTGTGCTCATGTTCCGTAGGACATATTTGGTATCTCTTGAACCACTGGGTGTAAATGTTCATAATAAAATTCATCATGTTCGATTCCAGGTGTTGCTGAAATTAAAGCAGAGAAATTAACGCAGGCCTATCTAAACAAGAGGAAAGTGTGCAGGTTGAAAATAACAAAATAAGTCATGGTGGAATCATCAGCTCAGGACTTGAGCACTGTGGTGATGGATTTATCTTTTGTCTTTCAGCTTTACAGAAAAGACCATACCTAATGTCATCATATCACATCGCTACAAAGCGCAAGATACCCCAGCTCGGAAGACGTTTGAGCAGGCTCTGACCGGGGCCTTCATGTCTGCTGTCATCAAAGATCTCCGGCCCAGTGCCCTGCCCTTTGTAGCCAGCTTGATTCGCCATTACACCATGGTGGCCGTTGCCCAGCAGTGTGGTGAGTGGGCAGAGGAAGTGGTTGTTTGACTTTTTTAGGGTGCTTCAAAAACTTGGTGGGATGATGTGTTTCAGAGAAGCTGAGTTTGGTTGAGGGACTTTGGGCTTTCGTTTTCTGACTTTCCATTTACTACGTTGATAAAGGTAATTAGTATTTCAGTGATGGGTCCCATATTAACTTGAAAATTGTTACCAAGTTTTTATCTATAAAATACACCCAATTTAGTATTTTGGCCCTTTGTTTTTCATGAGAAATGGGGGCTGAATACTTTTGGACACTGCATGTAAAACAGAGAGACAGTTTGTGGTCACATTCCTCGCTGGTCTTCCTCTCCATGGTGTTGTTTCCCAAGGCCCAGCCTCCACTCTGCTCCTTCACCTACGCTCTGCTCTTCAGCCAGCTCCTTGAAGTCTCCATGCAGTGCTTCTGTCTGCTGCTGGGATGGTCATCCATGCCATTCCCCCTGCCTGGAATGGCTCCTCGCCTCTGCTTCAGGGGTTCTCAGGCTCTGGGTGCTGAAGGACCAATTTTGTTTATCTCTTTGTTTTTACTTCTAATCCAATGCAGACTGGTGCTTTTGGAAAAGGCACTAAAAATATCATGGCACTACCGATTGCTGTGTAAGTTCCTGAACACTTACCCTCAGTTTTTGCAACTCCTCTCAGACCAGTGCTGGTCAGTGGACACACTTGAGTAGTGCCATCCCACTTTGTGTCCTCAAAGCCCCTCACCCTCAAGATCAACACGTAGCTTTCTCTGAACACTACACTGAGGAACACATAGAACTTTCCCCTTTTTAGCTCTTCTTGGCCTGAACAGTCAGTACTATACAGTTTAACACTTAGATGGTTTCTCAGTGTTTCTTCTGTTAACATTACCTTTCCAGCAGACCTGTAAGCTTCTGTGTAACTTCCGTCTCGCCTACTGCTGCATACCCGTGAGGCATTAATTAATAGTTGCTGGCAGGTTGTTCTCTGACTGTATGTGTTATGGGTCATAGCTGGATGTTGTTGCTTTTTATTGTTATTTATATGTGAGAAATGTCCAGAGTGTAACCCGTAGTCATTCCCGTGCTGTGCCCCTTGGCCTGCTTAATGATTTTTTTAAAGAAGATACTTGATTGTGGTTCTCATTTTAAACTAATACATTTTTGAGCTGTGATTGAAAAAATCTGAAAATAATACAATGTATAATGGGAAACATTCTGAAAAATAGCCTTAGTGTAAAATCAGACCACTTAGTTTACAAACGATTGCAGTTTAACAAAAGTTTGTCTAAAGTACCAGGGTTGACTTTTATTGAATTCCTAACCTCAAGGAAAAAGTGAGATAGTTTTGCTATTTGAGGGACAGGAACATTCATGTAAGTAAACTCTGCTTTCTCACGTGCCCTCTGCCTCTCAGGTCCTTTCTTGCTACCTTGCTACCAGGTGGGCAGCCAGCCCAGCACAGCCATGTTTCACAGTGAAGAAAATGGGTCGAAAGGAATGGATCCCTTGGTTCTTATTGATGCAATAGCTATTTGTATGGCTTATGAGGAGAAGGAACTCTGCAAGATTGGGGAGGTGGCCCTGGCTGTGATATTTGATGTTGCAAGTATCATCCTGGGCTCAAAGGAGAGGGTAAGGAAGGACTGAGGAGTGAGTGTCTTCTATTTTGGGGGTGTTTGTGCCCCGGGGGCGGTCATTCTAAAAATGACTGGCAGTTTAAGAATATGCAGTAACATTATGGTTTGTGTGTGTGTTTTTCTCTCAGGCGTGCCAGCTGCCTCTCTTTTCTTACATTGTGGAACGCTTGTGCGCGTGTTGTTATGAACAGGCCTGGTATGCAAAGCTGGGGGGTGTGGTGTCCATTAAGTTTCTCATGGAGCGGCTGCCTCTCACTTGGGTTCTCCAGAACCAGCAGACTTTCCTCAAAGCGCTTCTCTTTGTCATGATGGACTTAACTGGAGAGGTAGGTGATGGGTGGCGCCAAACCTAATCATGCTATTTCAGAAAGCCAGTTTGCCTGGAGGACAGTTTGAGACAGTTCTGCAGATATGCTCTCCTAGGAGCTTAGATTTCATTACTTTAATAAAAGGATAGATCAGAACCCTCATAGACTGTCTCTGGGTCTCTAAAGACCTATTTGCCTTGATAAAGAGCAGTCACAGGCCAGAGTACTTAACACAGTACATATGTAAAGGGGAATACTACTCAGTCTTGCCATAGGGCTAAATAGTGCACATGCTGCAAAACTTCTTTAGCAGTTGCGTTCTTTATGAACCCATATGCAGATGTAATGCAAACGAATAGAATATGGTGGGCATTGCCAGTTTGTCTGTTTGGTAAATACAAGGATCGTGTCTAGATCCACATTTTCTTTTCTGAATGACAAGCAGGCGTTACCTGTAAGAAGGTGCTTTAGCTACTAAAGTACCATGTAGAGCTTATGAAGTAGTCTTGTTAAAGTGGCTGGCGTGAGGGGTGTGGACCCCCAGTGACAGCATTCATGGCAGGCAGGTGTGCAGGAGACGTGGGTGCCGTGGGCAGCATCTCCCCTTTCATTCTAAGGAGTCCCTGGCCTGCAGGTGTCCAATGGGGCAGTCGCCATGGCGAAGACCACCCTGGAGCAGCTTCTGATGAGGTGTGCAACACCTTTAAAAGACGAGGAGAGAGCCGAAGAGATCGTGGCAGCTCAGGAAAAGTCTTTTCACCATGTGACACATGACTTGGTCCGAGAGGTCACCTCTCCAAACTCCACTGTGAGAAAGCAGGCTATGCATTCACTGCAGGTATTGGCCCAGGTCACTGGAAAAAGTGTGACCGTGATAATGGAACCCCACAAAGAGGTGAGATTTCTGTCACTGGAACTAGGATAGTTTGAGCAAAACATTTAAGACTTTTTTTTCTTCAAATTTGAGTTGTAGATGATACATAGTTTATAATTTCATGTCCACTTCACAAAGTGCTATTATACATGCCCTTTTTTGATCTCAGATACGCGAAAAACAGTGTGCTTGTGTTAATGGCTATATTGGTAAATGTCAGTGTCAAGAGAATAGAGGGCTGGTTTCCTGGGTCTGTATAGCAATCTGGTAGTTTTATTCTTTTGTTGTTTGTTTTAAGAGAGGTTACTCTGTAGCCATAGGAATTAAATGTATCTGGCATGTACCTATCCCCGAGCCAGTTTTAACACGTGGAACTAAAAGACATCTGTAATAACTTTTGGTCTCATTTTTGGTGTTTACATTGGTAATTGTTTTGGAATATTGTGATGAGGGGTGTTGCATTTTAAGGGGTATCTGGTTAGTGGTGCTTCCTCCTTGCCTCTCCCAGGTCCTCCAGGATATGGTGCCACCTAAGAAGCATTTGCTCAGACACCAGCCTGCCAACGCACAGATTGGCCTTATGGAGGGGAACACGTTCTGTACCACGTTGCAGCCCAGGCTCTTCACAATGGATCTTAACGTGGTGGAGCATAAGGTGTTCTACACAGAGGTAGGGGGGTGGTGGTGCGGCGTGGTGTGGATGGTGATGACTTGTGTCTGGTAACCTGTCTTTGTGCACGAAGACTGGTCAGGCAGCATTCAGAGAAGGCACGGGCAGTGAGCACAGGTAACCATCCATAGCCTGGCACAGCTCTCTGCACAGGTATGTGAAATCTGGGGTTGGGAAGAAGGTAGACTAGGTGACTGGAGATGTTCAACAAACCTCTACAGGGAACCTTCTCTTTGGCGTTGTAAAGTTGTATTCTGGAGATAAGACTGTACCATCTAGTTTAATCACTCTTGTATCAGCTGGTGCTCGGAATAAGACTGGCACAGAGCAAGTGCCAGTTTACTGAATTTATTAATCCCTTGAATGTGACGTGCACTCTTGAGAAGTAACTTCACGTGAACTCCATGTGTGGCTCTGACAGCACCCCTTGAAGTATAGATACTGACTCTTCTCATTTTGAAGCTGCAGAAACTGAGCCTGAGGGTTTCTGCACACCTAAAGCCATGGAGCAGGGGAGCTGTAGAGTCGTTGGAATCACAGCCGTAATTTTAGAGCCTGCTTCCTGATCACCGCCCTGTCCTGCTGGCTTCTCGTTTTGTTTAGCAGACTTGACTTGCCCCTTGGCCCATGATACAGGCGATGGTGGATGGCATCTTATAAGTATTTGTTGTGGTAAACATTCCAGTGTGGGGTGGTATTAGACAGTGATAAACAGAAATTAAACCCAGTACCGTCAAATTACAAGCATTAATTTCTTAGAATACAATAACGGTCTGGTGATCAGTCCCAATTTGAAATTTTTCTGAGATTTGAGTCGTACTTCTGGAGGCATTGTCAGAGCAAACTGAGGCAAAAGTCATAAGGAAACAAATTCTTCCTGATTCACACTAAGTCTGAATTTCCAATTATGAAAAATTAGTGTCTTGGTTTTTTTAAGTCCTGTGTTTTTGCTTGGACAGATGGTCATATGATCATGTGGTCTAGCTTTGATCTTTTATACTTGTTATATCCTTTGTATGAGAGTCATTGCTCATAAGACTTGACTGAGAGTCCCAGGAGAGCCACTGCAGGATGGGAGGACTGCTTCCCTTTGGTGATTCTAGATGTATTTTAATCTGCATAGAAGACTTCTCACTAAGCTGAAGACCAGAACCTGGTCATGTTGAGTGATAAATCTCGGGGAATGAAACTGATTTTCCAAGTGTTTGTCAGTGCACTGGCTGCATCGAAACATGTGAAGATCTTTTGAAAAATAGAGACTCTTGAGTCCTCTCCCTCCAGATTTGGATTCAGTAGATTTGGAGTCAGACCTGGGAATCTACCATGTAAAAGCTTCCCCGGGTGATTCTGGTGATGGCCATGTTTGGGACTCTGGGTTTATATTGTAGTTACTTGGCACTCTCTCTCTCTCTGTAGATTTAGATATGGGTGTCTATATATGTGTGTGTGTGTGTGTATACACACATGTTTGTATACGAGGAGAGCATTTCCGAAGGTCATCCATGTAACTGGTAACAGCGGTTTCCTCTGGGAGGTGAAATGGGGTGGACTTGAAGTACTTTTCACTATATATCTTTTTCTACTGGTTTACATCTTTTACTAGGTAGGAATCTTGAGGGGAAAAAAAACGGTAAAAGTCTATATCATTTTTTCCAGGATGTAAATAGAAGGGTAAGGTAGTAATAGATCACCATATGTGACATTCTAGATATTAGATATGTAAATATATACTGGTATGGTAAAATGTCTGAAAGGATAGCCACTGGAATCTCTGAGTTATAATAGTCCTGGTGATGGTCAACTTCCTTTTTTATGCTATCCTGTACTAAAAAAGGAAGAAAAAGTATTACCACTCAAATATGTGAGTTATAGCACATATATTTCTTGAGCACTGACCCAAGGCATTGAGAAGCAGCTCTGAACAAGGAGGAGATGTACCACCACCATGGAATTCGCAGTTAGATAAAGTGATCCTCTGTGTAAAGATAAAACATTGTGGTATCAGAGTGGGTGAGAAAGTGTCTAAGAATTTACTTCACTAATGAGGTTGACTGAGTTTTGCTTTAGAATAAGGAAGCTTAGTCATATTTTGATACTTAAATTCTTTAGGATTTGAGTTTAGTTTGTCCATTGTTGATTGTGTTGCAGTGTGTGTGAAAGATTGCTGTGTTCTGTTATTTACAAGGTTATTATGTCTTCACAGTAAGAGCAGGCTAAATTAAATTGTTTTCTCTTTTGCAGCTGTTAAATTTGTGTGAGGCTGAAGATTCGGCTTTAACAAAGCTGCCCTGTTATAAAAGCCTTCCATCACTTGTACCTTTACGAATTGCAGCATTAAGTAAGTTAATATAAATCTGAGTCAAGTTATTGGGTACAAAAATCAAAGGAGACAGTGGGGGCTGGCCCCGTGGCGTGGCGGTTAAGTGCGCGTGCTCCACTACTGGCGGCCTGGGTTTGGACCCCGGGCGCGCACTGAGGCACTGCTTATCAGGCCATGCTGTGGCAGCATCCCATATAAAGTAGAGGAAGATAGGCACAGATGTTAGCCCAGGGCCAGTCTTCCTCAGCTGAAAAAGAGGAGCATTGGCAGGGATGTTAGCTTAGGGCTGATCTTCCTCACAAAAAAAAAAGAGACAGTCCCCTTTTTTTGTTGTCTAATTTTTATGGCTTGTTGTAGTCTTTTTAAGTTAGAATCAAAAAATTATGTTTATATATTTATCAAACTATGTAATGAGATGTCAATGGATTATATAGATTGCTAGGATTTAAATAATTTATTATCATATAGTAAACTGTGGATTTTACGCTATAGTAAATTGCTTATGCTACAGTTCTCTTAAGAACCTAATATTTTGGTTTAAAAGAGTTGTCATGCCATTCATATATTGCCATTTTCATCCAAATCAGAGTATATGGTAAGATATACTACAAACTTTGTAGGCTTTTTAATGATTCAGAAGCATTTGAGAATCCTGCTGTCTCTTGGCTTTCATGAGGAACGTCAGTTATTGTTTAGCACAGCAATTTTGTGCTTTAGGAAAATATGCTAGATCAGTACATGCCCTCGTACTTAGAAACCATCATCCTCCCCCGCTTTTTTGGGGGGTAAATAAATACCCAGTACAAGTTTTTTTAGTTGACTTTGTCTTTTGCTTTATTGGTTTTTATACACTTAATAAAATGTTGCCAGAATCCTCCTGAATTAGAGGTAGAGGAGCTGAGGGGCAGACAGTAATACCTGAGCTTGAGGGTGGGGCCACGGTGTTGAAGACATGGCAGTAGAGAGAAAAGGAGATGTGCTGCAGGGGTGTGGGGCAGCTTCTCACTTCTCCTGTTGGGGCTCCTTTCTTTGGGGTGCCTCATGCATTCCTGTTAGCTAATATGGGCATTACTCTTGCTATCTCTTAAACTAATGTATAGGACTGAGTGTGTCCCCTTTCCTAAGAATATTTGCATTTTCAAAGCCTTGAATCCCCCAAGTTGGGAGGAGGCTGTCTGATTAGACATGGATAATAGAGAGAAGCTGGGCTGTGTGTGTCTATTCCCTTCATCCCCAGGGTCCAAGGCCATGCCCTCTGCATTAATTCAGCATGCATCTGCAGGCGGGTCAGCCATGCTCTTACCCTGTGAGGATGTCTTGGGGGCAGGGGTGTCAGTGAGGACCCCCTTTTTCTCCCCCTCCAGCCCTTCTTCCTCCTCTCTGGACAGTGTAAGATTTATCCTGGCTTTTCTGGCAGGCTATTGACTTGACTCTTAGATAAAAGTGAGCATGTATCTAGAACCCTGTGCATCCTTGTGTCTTTCTCAGGACCAGATACTAGGAGAGAGGGTTAGTGATTCATATGTTTGGTTGGTTGGGAAAAGCCTTTAGACAAGGAAATTGTTCATATATTTTTCAGGTTAATAATGAAATTGTACTGATTTCTCTTCCTAAAGATGCACTTGCTGCCTGCAATTACCTTCCTCAGTCCAGGGAGAAGATCATCGCCGCACTCTTCAAAGCCCTTAATTCCACAAATAGTGAGCTCCAGGAGGCTGGAGAAGCCTGTATGAGAAAGGTGAGTGGGACAGGGGGGTGTGAATTCTGCGTTGAGTTCTTCCTCTTCACCTTGTTTGTATGCCTGGAAGTCTGTCTGTGGTTGATAAACACTGGATTGTAATAATGTCTCTACCTCTTTCGTAGTCATACTGAACCTTTTAAAATATTAAATAGTAGTGACTAATTTTCCTCATTTCATCATAAACTTCTGGAATACATGTGGTTAATATTTCATTTTCCCAAGGGAAAACAAAAACTTGCCGCTAGAGTTGAATATGAGTTCCATTCTATTATATATTCTGTTATCTGTTTTCTTGTATAAGCTTTCTTTTTTAATAGTTTTTAGAAGGTGCTACCATAGAGGTAGATCAAATCCACACACATATGCGACCTTTGTTGATGATGCTGGGGGACTATCGAAGCTTGACACTGAACGTTGTGAATCGTCTGACTTCGGTTACCAGGCTCTTCCCGAACTCTTTCAATGATAAATTTTGTGATCAGATGATGGTAAGCCAAATGCATATAAACATACTCTATAATAAACCTGAAAATTAATCTGTTTTTTAAAATAAGTAATACATTTACCTGGTTTAAAACTGAAAATATGTAAAAGGGTATATTGTGAAGTCTCCCTCCGCTCTCCGTCCTCCATCTACCCAATTCCCTTTCCGGGAGACAACCAAGGTTAACAGTTTCCATTTACCACTGCATCATTTCATATCAGTGCATAAAGGGCTTCTTCCTTCTGTTTTATGGCTGCATGATGTCTCATTCTGTGGACATGCCATAGTTTATTTAGCCATTCCCCCACTGATGAACATCTAGATTGTTCCCAGTCCTTGGCCATTATAGACAATGATGCAGTGAAAAACTTGGAAGAACTTGAGAAGTTCTTTGGGTTTTTGAATTACCAAGGAAATAATTATGCAAATAAAAGATCTGTTTGATGGTGTTTTTAAACTTGAAGTGTAAGTCAAGGAAGGAGGATTTCAACTATTAGCTTTCTCTTGCATTCTGTAAATAGACATTTATAAATAATTTGTTAATTTATAATTTCATGGTACATTACTGCAAACATGCATGTGTTATTCATGCTTATGTTTCCCAAGTAGCTTTTGGCCATTTAGACATTTTAAGATATTGGAGGTGTTATTTCTGGTTTTCGTGCCCCTTTCCCCAGCTATAAACGGGAGTGAGTAGATAGATATAAATATAGTGTGTATGGAGTATAGGTACATGAATATGTATATGAAAATCACACAGTTTTTTATTTCCTGTACTGGTTTCTTCATATCTATAGACACCTAAACAGTGAACAGTGACCAAAGCACCTAACTGGAAATTGGTAGTATTATGATTGGTCCTAAAAATTATAAGTGATGCCTTAATAGTGGAGTGTAATTGGGAAACGAAGTATTGTATGTAAATGGATTTTCCAAATTGGAAGACTCTTTACCTTTAAGCTTCCAAATACATGTAATACACATACATACCTACCAGTTTACATGCATACAGACATTCACAACTGTGGTTAAAATGAATGAAATTGTGTCACTTTCTAATCAAAGCACATCAAACATACACTTTTTCTTACATCATATTACAGCTATTGGTGTTTTCATATATGAGATCAGTGCATATGTTCTAAACGTCCTAATGTTTTTATATCTGTCTCCTTTTAAAAATTACAGTCTGTCTCTTCCCTCTGTCAGCTGTCATTTCTTGCTGCCTTTGCATGCCTGCCTGAAGCAACCTTGTATTTTTGTTTTTTTTACCCCCGATCTAACCTTTCAAGATCTGTTGTGAGCTGAAAATTCGTTCAATAAACATTGTTATCCAGATTTTTTAGAACGGTGTGATGAGAATTGCCTCACAGTCTGAAGTTCTTGACTAAGACCAGGAGCCTTTTTCCCTAAAATAAAGTACGTGAGGTTTGTGTTTCTGGTGTGTTCAGGGGATTTTTTTCCTTCTCTGGCGTCATAGCCGCTTTCTGAGTGGTTGAAAGTCCTCTAAAAGCAGAGAGTATTGATGTTCTTGATAAAGAATGATTGAAGCTACTGTTGTTGAGCCATTTCCATCTGGCGCCCCACTCACCTGAGCCCCGCCTGGACCTGAGCTGAGGGACTTCTGCATTTGTGGCTCGAGTCTTCTTACGTAGCCTGGGCCACTGTGCCCTGCCAGGTGCCGTGGTCAGGGGCACTTTGCGCTTAGGTAGCCTTGCTCCTCGGAACTGTGCTCAATCACTGGGCCTTTGGTTTTTCCCTCATATGATTTGCTTTGGAGGTTACCAGCTCAAGCCTTCAGCCTAATTTTAGGAGATAAGACACCTTACTCGGAGGGTGGGCATTCATGAAAACAATGCTGAAAATTTTCCTTTCTTAAAAATTGAACTGCTTGTCATTTGATCTTGAAGTCTCATACGTGGCTAGTTGTTTCTGATATTTCTTTATTGAGCTAAAAGTGAGTTTTATAGACCAGTTAGCGTAATTTTTTCCATTTGGGGAATCTAAAAGCAGAATGAATGGTGATGCAGCTGGCCGTTTTCTGCACCTTTAATTTTGTTACTCTTTTATCTTTGGTGTGAATAGCTACTCTGGTAAGATACAGGTTTCATATATCATATATATTCTGGTGATATCCTTCAAGGAATTTTACTGGTAAAACATTGTTAGTTTAGTGTACTTAGTTTCTTTGAAGAAATGTGTATTGTTTTAGTGTTTCTCAATATGTGTTCCTTGGAATAATGGCCCCACAAGATGTAGATTTTCCATGAAAAACAGTTCATTGGCTAAGTAATTTTGGGAAACACAACTTACTGTAATCTCCTCTTGAAGTTCTACAGAGTCTATAGACATGAAAGGCTCAGAGAAAAGTGTTTAGAAGTGTTTAAACTGTCTGTCCCAAGCCTGTTTTACCATGGAGTCCTTTTTAAAGCGGCTTGTTAACTTCCTGCGGGGCATCAGTGTTTCAAAGAACAAGTTTGGACAGTGTAGGATAACGAAGGTAGTTCTGTTATTTGGATGCTCTTGTGGTTTTAGATGTAGGCTCTGAGTGCTTTTCTGCCAGGTTTTGCTGGACGTGGGCGGGAGCCTGGTTGCCACATGCCCAGTCAGGCCAAAGTCGCTCTGGGCTCAGGGATCTCTCTTCTCATGCTCTTGCAGCAGAACACAGAGTCTTATCACAGAACGATTGCCCGCCTTATGCACAGAAGGGACTCATTACTCATTTGCACTAATTTATATGACCTCTGACCAAATGGGATCCATGCCTGTATCACCAGCCCATCCCCCCGGGGTCTCCCTTGTGCCCACTAATCCTCAGCCACGGTAGCCACTGTTCTGTTTCTAGCTTCAGGGCCTGTCCCTTCTTTTCTCTGCCTAGAGCACTCTTCGCTTATGGTTCTGGCATGTCTGCCTCAGCAGGGCCCTCCCTGACCTCGACCCTCATCTAAACCTGGTTCCTGTTATTCTTTCACAACTCTTACCATAATTGTTCACACAGCAGGCACCTATCTGTTTTACCTTGTTTTCCCCACTGGAACCTGAGCTCCACGAGGACAGAGATGATATCTGCTTGTTCACTTCTCTGCCCCAGTGCCTAGCTGGTGCCCAGCTCACAGCACACAGTGAACAGCAGCAATGCACAGTAGCACAGGAGGTGAGATGACAGTAGTCATGATGGACAGCAGTAAAAATTCTGACATTGGAATGGCCATGTTTCAGGACGTTTTCTGTTGTATCAGGGTAAATGCAGCCTTTCTACTTATCGAACATAAAAAATGCAAATTATTCTCATGGCTAGTTTGATGGTTGGACTACTTCAGTAATAGAAGCACTGCTCACATTAAATATGATGGAAGTTAATGATTACATATGAGCTTTCACCTAAGAGCAGCCTTTTGGAATTGAAATGCTCCTGTTGTGAGGAAGAAATGTCTAAGGATGTATTTTTTCAACAGCAACATCTGCGAAAGTGGATGGAGGTGGTGGTCCTCACCCATAAAGGGGGCCAGAGGAGCGACGGAAACGTGAGTGACTTGTTTGTTTCTGGGAGGGCAACCCTGCCGTGTACTGCTGTTATCAATGTTCATATCGGAGCAGTGCGTTCAGTTAAAACACCGGTCAGAAAGCTAGTTTTATATGGTTATAGTCTATGTAAGTTGTTCAACATGTTTTATTAGCATTACATTTTGCTTTTATTTCTCTTAATTGTTGAACGTTCCTTTTCGTGTTTCTTTAAAATACCTGTTTGTTCACATTAATATGATATTTTCATTGATGAGAATTCTGGGGAGCTTGAAATGTTAGTGTTTCAATTTTACTAATTTTACTTTAAAGTGTATAAAGTTTATTTTCTAGACTGTTGTTGGCAGCTGCTGTGTGCATGGTGGTGCATTCCTCAGCTGTTGTTTTCCGTTGCTTTCCATCAACATCACCTCATAAAACCAAGTAGAGACTTTAGGACTCAGTAAAGCACTGAGGAGAATGTAATAAAGCATCACTAAGTATTGGCATGTCTGTTTTCTAGGTCTGAATCTCCCACCCCAGTGTTTGCCAGAAGGCAAATGGCCAGTACTTCAAAACACATCTTTTATGGTTTTGAGGGAAAACCACTTCAGTTAAATCTTTTTTAAGTATCTGATGTTGGTCATCAGAGACTTTGTTTCTTAAAAATGAATGGTTCTTGCTGTTTTGAATCTAATCTTATTTGTATATGTTAATATTCTTTTAAAATATTTTTTAAGTCGATGATTGCCCTATCGGTGGGATGGTGTTTTCCATAAGTTCCTGTTACGCCCGGTGAAATTGTACATCAGTATCCTGATGAGGGAATTCCTATAGCTCTTCAGAGGCATAATTAACGTGGCTTTTGTCTCCTGTGCCTGTTTGTCAGATGCTGTGTTTCATCCCAACTTGGTTTTTTTGTTTTGGCTTTATTATGCTTTGTTTTGACCATTCTGTGTCAAGGTGTTTTGTTTATGTAAGTCTTGTTTCCTTTTGCTTCTAAACAGCCAACTAAGCAAAACTAAACCAGGATTTTAAACTTTTTTAGTAGTCCAAAACTAAACCAGGATTTTAAACTTTTTATATCATCCATGACCTCTTTGAAGGTTTGTTATTTATATATACAGGAAAAAAATCAGGGACTCTTGGTGGGGAGAGCAGAACATGTTTTAAGAGCCTCGGCTCTTGGGAGCAGGTGGAAGTCCTCTGTGCTTTTCCTCCTCGTCTCTCATCTGTTAGGTACTTTTGCTCTAAATTTTATATTTCTTTTTATAATAAGCTGTTAATTCTCTGAAACACATAGCCAATTCTAGAATAAACATTTAAAAACCTAGTGGGTAGATGAGTGACTTCCATTAAATCAAAAAGATTCCGTGAACTTTTACATCAAGTTATTTGGAGGGCTTTTTGGAGGTGAGGGGGAGCATTGCGTAGGGGATGGAGCAGTGGGTGCTAGGAGGTCCTTGAGCCCCTGCTGAAACGTGCTCCTCATCGTGGGAGTGTATTCCCTGAGCGCGGGAATGTCCAGCTGTGTGAAGTTAGGCCGCAGGTCTGAACTGAGGGGCCATGGTGTTTGGGGTCCACAGGCCTCCTCACCTCAGCCCAGGGCCAAGCTGCCTTTCTGCGCTTGAGCTCTTATCTTTTATGGACGCTGTACAGGATTGGGAATGGGTCTTGGAAAATAGTGTGTTCCTGTTTGGTCGAATTCCCCAAATAACATTGCCTAATTGAGAAACTATAACTGAAGACATGTTAAATAGTTCATCGGACAGCCGCGAGGGTCAGAGCTGTGCATCCTCATCATGTTTAGGAAAGTTTGCCTGTTTAGCATTGAACTTACAGGGCAGAACTCATGACCACCTGTTATGGTCTGTGTGTACACACGCACACGCATGCACACACATACACACACATCTTCACTTCACAAGATAACCCAGCTATCTGGTAGATGGTATCATGGCCTGTGCCTTCTTCTGGGTGTGGAGGCCTCAGACATGCCTAACTGATTGGGCTTAAACCCCCAAGTGCTTTTCTAACTTTAGCTGGGAAAGTTTTTTTTTTTTTTTTTTTAAAGATTTTATTTATTTTATTTTTTCCCCCCAAAGCCCCAGTGGATAGTTGTATGTCGTAGCTGCACATCCTTCTAGTTGCTGTATGTGGGACTCGGCCTCAGGATGAACGGAGAAGTGGTGCTTCGATGCGCACCCGGGATCCGAACCCGGGCCACCAGCATCGCAGCGCGCGCACTTAACCACCAAGCCACAGGGCCGGCCCGGGAAAGTTTTTTTAATGTCTCAGCACTACACATAAAATCTTGACTTATTCTAAACAAAACAGTTTTTTAAATGTATTTGCATACAACAAGGTCTTACAGTTTCTTCCCCTAGACAAGAATTCCAAAATTCCTGTTTTTTACATTTGATTTAGGAACGAATACACTGTATTCAACACTATCAGAAGGGCTGTGTTTGACATCTGAAGGTTGGAAGGTGCATTTTTTGCTGTTGAGCATTTGTTAATTATTGTGTGCTTTCTGATAATTGTGTCTTTGCTGTCTTGTTTACCCCAGTAATCCTTACTGTGTATGAGTATATGGGATGTTTTTATGTAAATAACGTAAATAGAAAAAAGATGATTTTCCTCCCCATCCTCAGGAAAGCATTTCAGAGTGCGGGAGATGTTCCTTGTCTCCATTCTGTCAGTTTGAGGTGAGAACAACCTATTAAAAGTCAGTTTATGACTTGCAATGTGAAGAACAGTTTATATTTTCTTTTCTTTTCTTTTCTTTTTACCTTTCTGTTGCCTTTTTTCATGCTGTAATTTTTGTTTTGGTTCAGCCTGCCATGGAAGGGGTAGAGGTGAGAATTTCAGTGGAGGCGCAGGAGGGGGTTGTTGTCGTCTTTGGTTTTGCTGTGACTTGTGATTCTGTGATGGACAGAGTGCCTTGTGCCTTTGAGTGCAGTGAGCTGTATTGTCTGTCTGTGGCAGAGTTGTATTAGTATCATTGCTGTGAACTGTCCGGATGCCACGCATGTTTTCTATTAGGATGTTTTAAGCAAGATTCTAAGTTCTTTGGTTTTCTACATGTTAGAATTACAATATCTTAATACTATTTAAGATTCAATTGGATTTTGCTATCATAATGTTCATATGACCTCATACATCTAACAACCTCTTGAGAGGGAACTCCACAAAGAATATATTACACCTGCTAGAAATGGGAGGAGTTACATTTTCTTTCACATGACTGACTTACTGCCTGCCTTGAATTTAAAGCCTCATCACTCCCCTGCACCCAGTCTGCATCTCTCGCTCACGCACACCTCACTGATGTAGTCACAACACTGACTCTGGGCAGTGAGACTCTGAGCTTTGCCTCTTCTGTAAAATGGGGGTGATAACGTCTGTCATTCCTGTCTTCCGGAGGTGTTGTGAAGACCACAAGAAGGGATTTCGTGACGAAAAACCACAATATAAAAGTACTGTTATCAGAATGTTATCTAATGTTAGGATAGAACTTACTCTGACGACAAAAATACCGTAGAAGGAGAGCTCTAGAGGTGGGATGGGGGTGACACCGAGCTAATTTCTCTCATTCCTTACCCAATCTCACTGTTTTCCCTTTTGGTTTTAAGAGGCATTTTGAGAAGTATCTTGAATGCTGCTGGGAGGGGGTCCCCATGACTAGTGTTTATCATCCCCATTTTACCATGCTTAGAGTGATGGATATCCCATTGTACACAATGCAGGTTGGTAAGTCAAGGAGTCTTCCCTGCCCTGTGACCATGTAGAAGTCCTTTGAGTTGCAGACTCAAAACTGTGGGAACTGAAACTGAGAACAGAAAGTTGGAATGACATTCAGAGCAACTGACCGCTGAGCTGTTAGCACATTAAAAAGTGCAAACTTCTTGGCATTTCACATTTTTCATATTTCGTAGAGCAATTTGTCAGCTTTATTTTTAGGCCTAGCAGACAAATACTTAGTACCATGGTCAGTCATTTATTTATGTTGATATTTAATTTCCAGGGTAAATAAGTATTTTGAGGACTTTTTCTGTGCTAAGTTTTGAGGGCAAAAGAAGTCTGTGCCCTCTGAACTTAGTGTACTGGGAAGACCCCATGATGTCACGACAAAGGGAGGGAATCCTAACGCTGTTACAGCCACAGGCATGATCCTCCCCTCCTCCATGAGGGGCTAGCCTAGGCAGCCCGTAAGGTCACTGCCAACACTCGCCAGTGTGCGTGAAAACAAACACACACAGTCACGTCAGGTACACACAGTCAGCTCGCTGTCCCCACGTTTACAGATGAAATCTGAAGGCCGGGGGCAGTTAGTTTCCTTAGGCCACAGCTATAATCTGAGATTGATAAGTTGTGGCTTTTTACATGTTAACTCTCTGCTTCCGTTGGCTAGCCTTGCGAATGTAGCTAGACCGTAGTAGGGTCTGTAGTAATTTTGATACCTCTAGCCAGCAAAATTAATTGGCCTATTTTATGATTTCTGGTTTTCTTCATTAGGAAATGAAAATTTGTTCAGCAATCATAAACCTTTTTCATCTGATCCCAGCTGCACCTCAAACTCTGGTGAAGCCTTTGTTAGAGGTTGTGATGAAAACAGAACGGGCTATGTTGATTGAGGTAATGGTCAAACTTAGAGTTGATTCCGATTCTTCCTACATCTGTTGCCTGTAATATTTTCTCTTTGTTACATTTTAGATGGATTAATCTAACAGTATAAAGATGTTAGATATTATTATTTGCTTATGCTTGTTAATGCACTTCAGTTATGAGGGGGAGAAATGCGCGCTCCTACCATGTTAGGTTGGTAGACCAAGGAAAGTTCGAGCCCTGAGAAGATGGAGTTTTCACCATGTTTTCTAGGCTGGCAGTCCGTTCAGAGAGCCTCTTATCAAGTTCCTGACCCGGCACCCCTCGCAGACAGTGGAGCTGTTCATGATGGAAGCAACACTGAACGATCCCCAGTGGAGCAGAATGTTCATGGTCAGAGCACGGGGAGCTGGAGTTGGGCGTCCCTGTGATTTGTGTCAGCCAGTGTGCTCTAAAATCTGAAACTCGTATTTCACTGTTCAGTTTCCTGGCTTTATTTTTCTCTAATATATTTGAATATTAGAAACATCATTGTTGTGTATATGAAAAGTTCAAGTCCAGGAAGATCCCTCTCTATGAGATTTTGGTGGTGGTAACAAATGGATGAGCTGCTAGGATTATAAAAATCATAATCATTAAGTATGATTACTGTCTAAAAAGCATTTTTTAAAAAGGGTGCTTACAGTAATTTTTTTTAATCCTGCCTAGAGAGATTTAGAAAGAGCCTTAGAGTTTATATCACCTATATCTATATCATTTTGGAAGTTTTGATTAGCTTAAAACAGCTTGTTTGTTTTGTTTTGTTTTCAGAGTTTTTTAAAACACAAAGATGCCAGACCTCTGCGAGATGTGCTGGCAGCTAACCCCAACAGGTTCATCACTCTGCTGCTGCCCGGTGGCACCCAGACCGCCGTGCGCCCTGGCTCGCCCAGCACCAGCACCATGCGTCTGGACCTGCAGTTTCAGGCCATCAAGGTAGCGTCTCTTCAGTAAATACCTAAAACCTTAAAAGTTTTATTGAGACACAGAGAGAACCCTGTCAAATTCCCTAATTGTCTCTCCTCTGACAGATCATAAGTATTATAGTTAAAAACGATGACTCCTGGCTGGCCAATCAGCATTCTCTGGTGAGCCAGCTGAGACGCGTGTGGGTGAGTGAAACCTTCCAAGAAAGACACCGGAAGGAGAACATGGCTGCCACAAACTGGAAGGAGCCCAAGCTGCTGGCCTACTGTCTGCTGAATTATTGCAAGTGGGTGCCTTTGCGTCAAGTGACTTATTCTATCCTAAGCTAGACTGGGGCCTCTTGCCTAATTTGTGCATGGCTATGGTTCATTGGGTGTGTGTAGTCAGATTTGTTGTAGAGAATAGTCTGTAACTTTGAGCTGTTTAAAAGGCAAGTCAGAGATCATACATAGTTATCAAATTTGCCATAATTTGACCTCTTTTCTTATTTTGACCTTTCAGAAGGAATTATGGAGATATAGAATTGCTGTTCCAGCTGCTCCGAGCCTTTACTGGTCGTTTTCTCTGCAACATGACATTCTTAAAAGAATATATGGAGGAAGAAATTCCTAAAAATTACAGCATTGCTCAGAAACGCGCCCTATTTTTTCGCTTTGTGGACTTCAGTGACCCCAACTTTGGGGATGAACTGAAAGCCAAGGTGAGTCCCACCGTTATGCAGTAGCAGCCTCGGGCGTTTGAGCTAATTTTCTAGGGAACCAAGAGCACCATTCATGTTCTGCTGTGTCTCTGTTGACACTTAAATAGTAGTTCGGACTGTTTATGAGGAAAATGCCATTGTAGAGAAAATTAAGGCAGATCCAGCAGTGAACCACTGTTGAAGGTAGTTTGCTAGTTTCCTTGTTTTTAGAAGATGACTTGTATGCAGTGAGAAGAGTAAACCAGGCCAATGTCTCTTTTCCTTAGGTTTTGTTGTTTGTTTTGTTTTTGTTTTTTTTGGTGAGGAAGATTAGCCCTGAGCTAACATCTGTTGCCAGTCCTCCTCTTTTTGCTGAGGAAGACTGGCCCTGGGCTAACATCCATGCCATCTTCCTCTACTTTTTATATGTAGGATGCCTGCCACAGCATGGCTTGATAAGCAGTGCCTAGGTCCACACCCGGGATCCGAACCTGCGAACCCTAGGCCGCTGAAGCAGAGCATGCAAACTTAACCACTACGCCACTGGGCCGGCCCCTTCCTCAGGTTTTCAACCTGCCTATCCTGTGGACCATCTGAATATAAGTCAGGATGATTATACGCACCTTTGATTGAGTTCTGACTTCGTGGCATAGTGTGACCAAACTGGTGGTCCTGCCCATTTTGTTAAAGAAAGAAAGAGCATGGTTTTGTTTTCCTTCTCCTTCATTTTTAAATTTTTTTGCAGGTTCTGCAGCATATCTTGAATCCTGCTTTCCTATACAGCTTTGAGAAGGGGGAAGGAGAGCAGCTCTTAGGACCTCCCAATCCAGAAGGCGATAACCCAGAAAGCATCACCAGTGTGTTCATTACGAAGGTGACCTGACTAGCAATGTATTGGCATGAAAAGTAGCTTGGCAGATGAATGAGTGTGTGTGTGTGTGTGTGTGTGTGTGTGAGAGAGAGAGAGAGAGAGATGGGTTCATTGAAGTAAGTTTATTTCCCTAAGGCTGTTAGTTTTTGTGATTACATTAGTTTATAGCAGATCCTTATATTATAATTCCTACTAGTGAATTTTTTAAGGCAGCATCACTTGAATGAATTAACTTTTCTACATTAATAGATTCCAACGAGAAACAGAATATATGTCAATGAACATTCAGATGGCAGAGTTATTTTGTAAAAACTCCTATTGCTGGTCAGTAGATTCGTCATGTTCTGTTTTCATCTTTAGCTTTACAAAAGAATCAGCTAAGAGCCAGTGAGTATGTTAGACTCGATCCAATTGCCACTGTGACCCTGTGTTGCCAAGTTAGTGAAACATCATTGTGGGCAGTAATAATGTCTGAAGTTAGCTTAGGTTTTAAGGTCTCTGTGCATGTCTACAATAGCGTTTCCAGTTTACACTGGAAGGTTTTTTGAATTAAGTGTTTCTTTGCAAAATGCCTGCACTGTTTCTCACAGTGCCTCAGCTGTCCTCTGCAGGTTGGGCTCTTGAACCTCACTGGTAGGTGTTGTGTTTGCCTTGAGTGTTCTGTATTCAAGTTTTTTGTTAGAGTGTTGTGAGCAATTGGCATTCCACGTCTGCAGTGTGGATCAGCGGAGTTCTGATGGAGGTGACTACCACGTACACATCAACACTCTTTGGAAGGACACAACTAGTTTTCTCACCTGTTCTGTCTTGGGGTCCAGGCAGAGGGGACTGTTGTTTGTGTTGGCAGGTTACTGGTCCTTACATAGTCTTTGTACCTTACGATGGGCCTCGTTCCTGCAGTTTTGACCCCACTCCCACCCTCTCAACGGAATGAGAACTGAGCCCAAGGAATTATTTTTGGTCCACATGCTGACATATGCCTTATTCTGGGCAACTATGGGGAGATGGTGACCCAGACGCGGCTCCTTCCCCAGTGCTGCCTTTTCTAGGCTGTGTCTTCTGGGTGCGAGGCTGCTGACTCAGCACAAGTGAGGAGTTGGATTTCGAGTGTTGGATGAGGAGAAACGGTGCTGGGCAGGCTGGAGCCCCTGGGAGGGACCGCTGTGAAGCAGCAAATCCAGAGAGAGGACTTAGGGAGCTGAAGGGACCCTGATGAAAACACAGTTGTGATGGAAGTCTTCAGTCTTTGGGATCTTTCTGGTAGACGGAAATAGGATACTTAGTTAAATGATACAGTCGATATACTTGATTCAGTAGAGACAGTAGACTGTTCTCCAAAGAATGTACATTTTTTTTTATAGCCACAAAACACACACAAAAATCTATAAGATACTTGATTACGTAGAAAACCGTAACATTTTTTTTAAAGTAGGGATGTTTTTCCCGGTTAACATTTTCTGATCATAATACTGAAAAATAAGGACTAGATAATAATAGTTGACCAGGAAAGAAAAATCTCGACTACTTGGATTAAGAAACTCAGTGCTGAATCACCTTGTACCAAAGAGAACGTCTTCCTTTTCTACCTCAAGCCCCTTCACCCACTGCATTCTGCCTTCTAAGTCTGCCCTTTTTTTCAGCATTGAAATAAATTCAGTGAGTTTCTAATCCACATGTAGTAAAGGAAAATTGATGTGACATCATTGACTCTGTCGTTGTAAAACTTAAGTTATATATAGAGTTTGTGTGTGTGTGTGTGTGTGTGTATTTTTTAATAAAGGTTTAAACTTATTGTATGACCCTTAGTATGTAACACAACTCAAAACTAGAAATGAGTTCCTTTCTGCTCTTTTCGGCAGGTCCTTGACCCAGAGAAGCAGGCGGACATGCTGGACTCCCTGAGGATTTACCTTCTGCAGTATGCCACGCTGCTGGTGGAGCACGCGCCCCACCACATCCATGACAACAACAAGAACCGCAACAGCAAGCTGCGCCGCCTGATGACCTTCGCTTGGCCCTGCCTGCTCTCCAAGGCCTGCGTGGATCCCGCTTGCAAATACAGTGGACACTTACTTCTGGCACACATTATTGCTAAATTTGCAATACATAAGAAAATTGTCCTTCAGGTGCTTTTCGAGTCTCCCTGCTGCCCACCTGACATTCACATATATTTCCACACATGTACACGTTGCTCCCTTGTACAGTCAGAACCTCTCCTTTTCTATTGTCTTTTCCCAATACAATTTAAAGTGCATGTGTCTGCCATCTTATAAACACTGTGAAACCTCCCGTGATTATTCCTTCTCCCTTTCTTCCCATTACTGCCCTGCTCTCTCCTTCCTCTGCTGCCTTGCTTTTGAAACAACAAAATGTCGCCTTTGTCCACCTCACGCTCCTGTAACCATTACATTCTGGCTTCCAGTCTGCAGTTCCATTGAAAATGTTTTGGTCAAGGGCCCAGCCCACTCCTTAGCTAAAGACAGTAGGTACTTTTGAACCTTCACCTAGTCAACCCTCTGCCTTGTTGATGATCTTGAGCGCGTTTTCCTTGTGTCTCAGTGGTTTAGGCTTTGATATCAGGCAGCCCTGGGCTTGAGTTTCATTTCTTCCACTCACGAGTTCCGTGACCCTTGGTGATTTAGTTTACTGTGGCTGTGTAAGAATTACGTGTAATAATACCCTTGAGCGCTCAAGCTGTCTGTCCCATTAAGCATCTGATAAGTGATCGCTTCTGTTCTGTTCTGTGAGTCATCCCTGATTATTTTCCTCTGACCATTCCCTCTTGTGAACTTCTGTGGCGCTGAACCCCAGACCCAGATAAAGCTAGTAGCCTCTCAGATGGCACCTTCCACAGGTACTTGAGATAGAAATACAGTCTCTGATGGGCACCACTGTCCCCCAGTCGTCCCAGCCAGAGACCCAGGGGGCCACTGGTGACGCTCTCTTGTTCTCCCCAACGTCCACGCATGGGCAAGTCCTGTTGTTTCCAACACCCTTCCTGTCCCTGCCACCCTCAGTAGCAATTGGTTGGTCTTTGTGTTCCCATGACCTTAATTACATCAGGCCTTCAGCTCTCACTTGAACTATTGCAAGACTGCTTCTGACTGTCTTTTCACTCCATATTCCATGCTGCGTATATATCAACTAACTTCCTGCTAGTTATACTAGACATGAGATCCCTGCCCTTAAGGAGCTAGGTCTTGCTCATCTTTGTATGCTCCATCGTAGCCTAGCACAGGCACAGAGTAGGTGATCAGCAAATACTAGAATGAACGTATTCATTGACCAAAACTTAATGAAAGAGAAAGCAACTGTTTCCTGATAAGAGAGCCCTAAGGCATTTTTTAAAAATTGTTTTGCAAAAATATTATGCCTTGGTTCTAAGTGATTGTTTTTAAAGCCTTCATTCTTATATAAGAATTTCTTTCCTGTTTTAGGTTTTTCACAGTCTTCTCAAGGCCCATGCAATGGAAGCTCGAGCAATTGTCAGACAAGCAATGGCTATTTTGACCCCAGCAGTGCCTGCCAGAATGGAGGATGGGCACCAGATGCTGACCCACTGGACAAGGAAGATCATTGTGGAGGAGGGACACACGGTCCCTCAGCTGGTTCATATTTTGCACTTGATAGTGCAGCATTTTAAGGTATGTAGAAAGTACTGTAGATCGATGTGTAATGCATTTTCAGGCATTTGGTTTGAACTTTTGCCTTTCATTTTCTGCAAGAAGGTGGTCATTCAACTTATAGTAAAGGTATTTCTGGTCTGTTCATTAGTATGTGTATGTATGTTTGGCTTTATCACCATGGGAATTGCTGTAGTTTAGAGAATGTGTCCCAGTTGTGTGCTTCTTTCTCTCTAAGACTCATTTTTCTTATAAGGACTGAGCTAACAGTGAATACAGATGAGTTGTTACTTTGGGAGATAGTTATCATTAACTCTTGATTTTCGTAATTTGTCTTGAAAAAGTTGTTCATGTCACTGGCACTTCCTTCCCTATAGCCAAATCACCCACTTTGTTGGATGTATTCACATGTAAATATTTCTTGTAGATTTTGGGTAGAGGAGAAAGGATTGAGTTGAAAGCTAATTCTTTTACAGGCAGCTCTTTCAGAATTGGGAATTTGCTTCTTGGTATGGCTAAATTTTTATTACATCAAGTCTGAAGTTTGATATGTGTGACTAGACCTGACTACCTAAGGAGAAGTGAGTGTTTCAGTATTTTTTAAAGATGGTACTAAAAGGCCGAAATATGCTGTTATGTTGAGACTCAGCCGGGGGTGGCGTAAGTAATAAACACACATGCACATACATAGACAATGAGAATTTCCTTGCTAAAGTTATGATTCAGAATTCTTGAGAGGGGGTTGGGTCGTGTGTAGGGGCCAAGGCAGATAGGGTGTGTGTATGTGTATGTATGGGTATATTTGTGTGTGTGTGTGTTCATGTGCATATACATGCGTGTGTGCCGCAGTCACTGTGCAGCACCGCCACGTGACGCTGGCCCCCTGCCCGCAGGTGTACTACCCTGTGCGGCATCACTTGGTGCAGCATATGGTCAGCGCCATGCAGAGGCTCGGCTTTACGCCCAGCGTCACCATTGAGCAGAGGAGGCTGGCTGTGGACCTGTCTGAAGTCGTCATCAAGTGGGAATTGCAGAGGATCAAGGACCAGCAGGTAGGGGCGTCAGCCCTCTTGTGTTGTCCTTGGTTTTATTCCCTATACTTCTCCCTAGAAGTCAGTCGAGTCAAATGTGTGTGTGTGTCTTTTAAGCCGGATTCGGATATGGACCCAAATTCAAGTGGAGAAGGAGTCAGCTCTGTCTCATCTTCTATTAAAAGAGGTCTGTCCGTGGATTCTGCCCAGGAAATGAAACGCTTTAGGACGGCCACGGGAGCCATCAATGCGGTAGGATCATGTCCACACGCAACGTGTGCTTTCTTTTATGGAAGTTTCTACACTTTCTTGTGGAATTTTGTTCATTTTTTCAAATAATTTTGAATGTGGGCTAAGTGCCCAGCACCATGCCAGAGAGATAACTGGGAAAGGCTGTGCCAACAGACAGAAACCCAATGACATGTTACTCACTCGAGGTGTTTCCCAAGTTAGCAGACACGTTTTCCTTGGTGCTCACTTAATACCACTAGAGTTCCGACAGTAATGGTTAATTCTTGCAGAAAGGCATTAAGAGAGACTCTCAAAAACTGGTTGAGAACATGCTTCCATGTTGTGTTCAATTTTTTTTTTTTGGTGAGGAAGGTCAACCCTGAGCTAACATCCATGCCCATCCTCCTCTTTTTGCTGAGGAAGACTGGCCCTGAGCTAACATCCATGCCCATCTTCCTCTACTTTATATGGGATGCCGCCACAGCATGGCCTGACAAGTAGTGCATTGGTGCACGCCCGGGATCCGAACCCCGGGCTGCCAGCAGCGGAGCGCGCGCACTTAACCGCTACACCAGGGGCCCGGCCCCTGTGTTCAATTTTTAAAAAGATGGTGTGTCCTGTTTTGTCTGGAGGGCAGCCACCAAGAAAGCCCTGAGGATGCTGACTCTCTCATCACCCCTTGTTGAGGTGGCGGTCCTGTAACTCTGCATGCCTAAGGTTGAACTCTCCCGCCCCCCTTCACCATTCCTCTAGAATATATGGCTGTGCTCAGCTTAGAAACCTGGAGCCATCTGCAATTTGTCCATTTACTTCTCTCCACACGTCTGGTTGAGAGCAAGCCCTGTCAGCCCAGCCTCCAGTACCCACCCACTGCTCTCCTCTCTGCCCCACCATCGTGGTCCAAGCCCCAGAGCCTCTCCCAGAGTACTGGACCTGCCTCCCGGGTCCTCTCACTCCTTCCACTTTTATCCCTCTTTGATACATTTTTAACAAAGCAGAGTACCAAAAAACTTTCTTTTCAAAATTTAAGTCAGAGGAAGCTGGGTGACGGGTACATGGGACCTCTGTACTGTTTTTGTAACTTCTTGTGAATGTTATAATCATTTCAAAATAAAAACTTGAAAAATTGTCGGGGTCTTTTCCCTCCCCAAGCTCTCCCCTTTACCATGGCCTCCAAGGCCTGCGTGACCTGGCCCTGCAGATGGCCTTCTGTCCCTGTGCCTTGTGCACGATGCTCCAGCCACACAGGTGTTTCCTCTGCTTCAGAAATGCCCCAGCTTCTTTACTCACTGAGGACTTGTCCCCTGTCTCTTGTCTTTTCCCTGAAGCAGTTTTCTCTCTTTTTGTCTTCTCGTGGTGGCTGCCTTTCAATCTGAGGAGCGGCTTTGATGTCATCCTTTCACTTCCTGGAGCATGCCCTTTTTCAGTCTAGAGCACATGACCCATTACTTTGTTTATTCGTTGTCTGCGGAGACCACACCTGCCTCTGGTGTCCCTGGTGCCCAGAGTAGCGTCTGCCCCTGAGAGGACTGGTACTGTTAGCGGGCTGCACAGCCAGCACCTTGTGTGGGGACAGCGTTGTTGAGAGTGCTCTTCCTGCTGCTATAGGTGTTTGGGAGGAGCCAGTCACTGCCTGGAGCCGACTCCCTTCTGACCAAGCCCATTGATAAACAGCACACAGACACCGTGGTGAACTTCCTCATCCGGGTGGCCTGTCAGGTATGGCGTTCTGAATGTCTGATGTTAGGGATTCTTCAGAACCAGAACTGCTTAGCAGACTCCAGAATGTTATCTGTGACAGTTTAGTCAAAAATGAAATAGACAAACCAAGGTCTGAGAGCTAGTTTTGTCATTTTCATACCAAATTCCATTCATGACATGCTACTATTTCTGAAATCTGCCTGTCTTATAATTGTTATGATTTTTTAAAAACATTTTTTCTTTTAGCAGTTATAAAATAATGGTGTATCTTATAATTAGAGACATCTTGGCTTTGGTAAAATGTGGTAATTGAGTTATCTCTGGTAAATTACTTAACTTCCGAATTACCTGTCTCATAAATGTGCTGGGATGATCCCACCTAGGTAAATCACATACAACATTTAGTAACTTAAATGCTTTCATAACTTGTATTTATTTACCATTCAAATCAGTATATATTTTCATGGAGTTGTTGGGAATCCATTTCTGAAAATTTTCATTTTTATATTTCACAAAAACGTTGTAAATGAAATTTTCCTGTGGTTTTTTTTTTTTTTTTTTTGGGGTGAGGAGGATTAGCTCTGAGCTAACATCTGTTACCCATCTTCCTCTACTTTATATGTGGGACGCCTGCCACAGCCTGGCTTGATAAGTGGTGTACAGGTCCATGCCTGGGATCCAGACCTGCAAACCCAAGACTGCCAAAGCAGAGCACATGAACTTAACCACTGTGCCACTGGGCTGGCCCCTTAAGTGTTTTTTTTAATTTGGTAATCTTATGTTTTTATAATTATTAAACAAAATAGTGTATCTTGCAATATTATTGAGGATTTCCAGGTACTTAAAAGAATCTTCTGAACTATTCATCCAGTACTTTCTTGCATGCTGCAGTGTGCTAGGCACAGCCTAGGAGGTTCAGTGGGGAGGAACTCGGGCCCTGCTCTCAGAGAGCCTCATGACACTAATCATGCAAATAAGTATAAATCACCACTGATGCACTGCAAGGGGGGTTCCAGTGGGGGAGCTTCCCTGAAGCAGAGATGGCTGTATTGAGTCAGGTGGGAGAGCAGGTGGCCATGAGGTGGAGAGCTGGGATGTGAGGGCGTGGGACGCAGACGAGAAGCAGTGTCACGAGAATGACTGTAAACATGTACACAGGGAAATGTGGGCTTGAATGTAAATTTCCAGGTTAATGACAATACCAACACTGCGGGGTCTCCTGGGGAGGTGCTGTCTCGTCGGTGTGTGACTCTCTTGAAGACTGCCTTGCGACCGGACATGTGGTCCAAGTCCGAG
Source organism: Diceros bicornis minor (assembly GCF_020826845.1). NCBI lineage: Eukaryota > Metazoa > Chordata > Mammalia > Perissodactyla > Rhinocerotidae > Diceros > Diceros bicornis. The sequence goes on along the minus strand of NC_080765.1, from coordinate 7,667,114 downwards.
CTCAAACTGCAGTGGTTCGACAAGCTGCTGATGAGTGTGGTAAGTACGTGGGTCTCCTGTCTTCTGGGCTCGGTCCTGGGCCGCCAAACCCGAAATTGTCCATTCCCTTGGCCAGTCATGGCCCCTTCCACTTTATCTTCTGGCCACTAATAAGGAGGAGGGAGTTTCACTACCTGAAAATGGTTTTAAAACTTCAGCTCTCACTCCTAGCCCCAAGTACAGTTAGGAGTTTTGAAAACACAATAGTTCTCTTGTCTTTCAAAGTTTCATTTCTTAAACTGACCTATTGGCTAGCTTGGCGTAAACATTTTTAGTTGCCTTACACAACAACCTTTAAAATAAGCTTGAATTTTTAAAACAGATGAACATATAACTTGTTATTGACCATTGTATAGTCAGGTATCAAAGAAATAGCCCCAAATGCTGATTATTTTGTGGGATATTTTTGTTTTGTTTCTGTAAAAACCACCATCGTGTAATTTTCTGATGATCTTGTTAAGTGTCTGGCGGTTGCAAACCTGTTGTATGTAAGCATTTGTTATTTTGCATTGCAGAGACTAACATTGTTGCTTAAGTTTTTTGAAATGTTGCAAATGTTACCTGTGCTATGGAAACAGTGGGTTTAGGCCCCCTAAATCTGCAGCATATGCTTGGGTTTTAGCTTGGTGCCTAACTTCTCAACTGTCTGCGGGTTTCCTTCCTCTTTTTCTCTTTGAAAGGTCAAATTACTTTCTTGTCAAATGCAGTGACAGTTAAGTCAAGCTCGGCCATAAGTGGACAACCTCTGTCACTTAATAGGCTGACATTTTCATAAAGCAATGTGCCATGCTCACAGGGAACTTCACCTTTTCCCCATAATCCATAGCAAGTGAGAGATTTTACCTCATAACCTATTGCATACAAATGGCACATATACCAGGCATCTGTGTACATAAGCCACAGAAACAAAAGTTGCATGAAGCAATACTTAGCCTTACTACAAACTGTGCACTCTATTTTCTATTTCATTGTTTTTTTTATTTTCTTTAGTGCTGGTATCACCTGTTAGATTGATTTCATGATACACAATTTCAAAGATACTTTCTTTTGCAAGAATATTTGTTTTTTAGGGTTTTTTTTAGTGAGAAAGATTGGCTCTGAGCTAACATCTGTTACCAATCCCTCTTTTTGCTTGAGGAAGATAGTCGCTGAGCTAACATCTGTGCCAGTCTTCCTCAATTTTGTATATGGGACACCGCCACAGCATGGCTTGATGAGTGGTATTTAGGTCTGCGCCTGGGATCCAAACCTGCGAACCCCAGGATGCTGAAGCAGAGCATGCAAACTTAACCACTACACCAGCAGGCCAACCCCAGGATATTTGTATTTTAACTAAAAAGATAGAAGGAGACAAGCAAAATTCATTGCAGTAAATGCCTTTTTAGACCAGATCTTAGTAGTTTTCAAAACTTTAATATTAATATTTTTCATGAGCTTTTAAAAAGAAGTTTGACTAAATATTTAAAGCAAATTTATTAAAAGAAACATGAAATCCTACTGTATTAATAAAATATGGTGGTCACATATTTATATGTTCATTCTTCAGTGACTTTTTACTTCCATCTCCAAATACTTAATGGCACATTGTTTTAAATTTTGCTCGATTTATGTTTCTGTAATTCAGTGTACTAGAGTATTTATTTCATCTGTGTGTGGCCTGTGTTCTCCATTCCAGGAGCAGCCTAATCAAGTTAACTATGGAAATATTTGCACAGGATTAGAAGTGCTGAGTTTCTTGCTAACTGTTCTCCAGTCTCCAGCCATCCTCAGTAGCTTCAAACCCCTGCAGCGTGGAATTGCGGCCTGTATGACGTGTGGGAACACCAAAGTTTTACGAGCGGTCCATAGCCTTCTCTCACGCCTGATGAGCATTTTCCCGACAGAGCCAAGTATGTGACCTTCTCCATCGGTGCCTTTCTTTCTGAGTGGATGGGTGGCACACAGCTTGTTGTTTGAGAGTGCTCATCTCCACTTACTATATTGAGCATTTTATTATCCCACTTTTCTTTGTATTTTCAGCCTTTCTTTTAAAAAAAAATGGACATAAAAACTTAACGGCAGCAGCCATTGCATTATATTTTTTGTCTGCTTTAGAAATGCAGTTCTTCATCAGCTGAACAGTAGTTTCCTTAGTGTGTTTAAAGGGAAGTTAAGTTCAAGTATTTTGTCAAGTGTTGAACAGTTGACAGAATCAAATTTTGGCGTACTGTAAATAAGTGTATTTAGAGCATATTCCGGTAAGCCGTGGTGAGACAAAAGGTTGTCGCTTAGCTCCGTAAAATAGGAACAGCCCAGAGATGGCGCCATGCATCCTGCAAGAGAAGTGCCCGTGCCAATTGCCACAGAGCCCAACCGTTAAAGCTCAGTCCTAGTGTGAGGATAGTGCACGTCCCAGTGCCTGGACAGGCTTGAGAGCCTAGACCACAGAGCTCAGGTTCTCGCTTCTGTTGTAGGCACTTCCAGTGTGGCCTCCAAGTATGAAGAGCTGGAGTGCCTCTATGCGGCCGTCGGGAAGGTCATCTATGAAGGACTCACCAACTACGAGAAGGCCACCAACGCGAATCCCTCCCAGCTCTTTGGTGAGTGTGTGTCTGACTTGGTTTTCCCAGCAGTGGTTCAGTTTGGCACTGATCTGTCCGTGCTCACTGGAGGAGCTTTGCTTTTCGGAAAGGCTCAGGATATTGGGAGGAGCTTTGAGCTGCTGCGTTGTTGAGGGTGTCTGTGTGTGGCCTGGTGTGCACAAGGCCACAGTCCCCCGTGGTCTTTGAGGTGAGCGACCCCCACCCTGCCCAACATCACTGCTCCCTCGGTTCCTCCTGCCTCAGCCTCAGATGCAGGATTTGGTTGCAAGAGGAATTGCCCCATGTTGCGTGGATCCTGCTGACTCAGTTTTACGCTAAATACAGAGATGCTGCTGACGCAGTATACAAATATATAGAATTACTGCCTTTCACAGTGTGTTCACCTGTCAATAAGCCACTCACAAGACGAGAGCTAGTCCCCGTCTACTTGATGAGGCTCTGGCTGCCCCAAGTGAAATGAAAGTTGGTGTCTCAGGTACTCAGGGCAGCTGGATGACTTTGGCCTCCAGATACCTAGAAGTCAAATGAAAAGCTACTTACTCTGCTTGTTGTCAAGCTCACATCTATAAGTAGGAAAACTTTGAAAATACAAATGAAGGAAAACTAAATAAAAATTACTTATAAGCCTCTTTACTTAGTAGTAATCACTCTTATCTTGGTGAGTATGTCTTTTTTCTGTACACGTGTAGATAAATACATATACAGATAGCTCTTGTTATGCAAACACTTGTGTCTCAATTTGCAGACTGAATACATAATTTTTTAATGAATTTCTTGCTCTCTAAACTCTTGCTACTTGCTATCTGAAATTCAGGAGCCAGATAAACTTAGTTAAAATGATATCCCTTATTATCCAAGCTTGCTGTCTCTATTCTGGAACCAGATAGATTTGGATAGTGAGAAATACTTCTGCAACTTTTTTTTTACTGGGGATCATACAGTAGATCCTGCTTTGCAACCTCGCTTCCATCGCAGTGTAGCATGAACATCTTGTCTTGTTAATTCTCCAGAGGGCTGTCTTTGAAAAGAGCTGGCCACTGTTGCTTCCCTCCTTTGTAAGGGTGACAGCAGACCAGGGGCAGCCTCCAGGCGAGAGGGCCTGGAGAGTTGGCCACTCTGTTCTCCCCGTGCCAGAACCAGGGCTCGGTTACTGACGTCTGCTCAGAAACAACAGGAACACATTCCCCGTATTCATCATCACTATCATCAAGTGTCATGGCTTACTTGTAGAATCAGACTGTCCACACATTGACTGCTCTACTGAGAATCAGCCTTTTAACAAAGGAAGCCTGAAATTATCCAAATCTGGGATGATTGCACCTGTAAATGACAAATAAATACCCTTTTATTGTTCTATGATGTAAGCTATGAGTACAAATTCAAAATTTAATGTGTAAGTCAGGGTGAAGATGTTTGTAAAAATGCCAGTGATGAAAGATAAAATTATTTTTCATATATATTCAGTGTTCATATTCTGATGTTAGTTTTGCTGATTTTTATTGATCTTATGCAATTTTTCAGAATTAGGTGCAAATTCTAAAATATTTGTCATGTCTAAAGAGTCTAGATAAAAAAAGAAAGGATTTTCTTCCTTTTTTTCCCCCCAAACACATCATGGGACGAAAACTTCCCTTAGGGGGTTTGCCGTAACCTCAAGATAAAATCCAGAACTGAAGATAAGAGTGTTGTTTCCACTGAAACACAAAAATCAGTTCTCATGCCTGATGATGTTGATCATGAACTAAGAATTAAGAGTGAAAACAGAATGCTTCAAAATGCAGTATATGCCGTATAAAAGCTTGTAATGTTGACATTTGGGATTAATCTATACTTTTGTCTGAAACAGCACATTTTAAATGCTTTAAATAGCACACTTTTGTTAATTCATTTTTTTTTTTTTAACTTGTCTAAAAAAATAAAAACCGGCAATGTCTGCCTTTTAGGGACCCTTATGATCCTCAAGTCTGCCTGCAGCAACAACCCAAGCTACATAGACAGGCTGATCTCAGTCTTCATGCGCTCCCTGCAGAAGATGGTCCGAGAGCACTTAAATCCACAGGCAGCATCGGGCAGCACAGAAGCAACTGCAGGTGACAGACTTAGTGCCCCCATGCCCCTGCCCCGTGTTTTTTCCTCAGGCTTTGTTTAACACCTAAATGGTGCCAGCTATGTGATTGAATTCTAAAGTGAACATGAATACCTGTTGTTTTTATGAAATTCATTGTCGTTTGCTCTTAACAAAGAGGTTCTGAGCATTTTGTTTAAAAAACGAAGATAAGACTCATTTTAAAAATGAACTGCTTTTAAAATTTGTTAATGTAAGAATGAAGAAATTTTTAAATGGCTCGACATTTATGTGCAACATTCACCACTAAGTGAGAGTTATCTAACGATTTTGCTATAAATCAGAACTGTTATTTCTGAAAAAGAATTAAGTCAGAGATTCCAGACCTAGGCAGTGGGCTCTGAGAATCTGGGTGATATGTTGCTGTGGGGCAAGGAGCTGTGGTTGGCACTGCACTGCTCTAGATACCTCTCGGAACACAAGTGCCGTGAATGTGACTTCAGGACCTGGTTGTACCCCAGGCTGCCTGCACTAGTCCCATCAGCTCCATCATCTCCCCTGTGGGGAGGTTTTTACAGGGCCACCCTTGCAAGGTGGAGTGGTAGGAAGGTGGTGAGGCTCTTCAAATCCTAGAGCCCTAGTTGCTGGAGAAAATATTTGGGGGCAAAAGGGACAGAATCCAACATGTCACATGATGGGAACGGGTTGCCTATTGACGTGTGTTTGTAGACATGGTTGGGTGCGCCCTCTTTCCCGCACAAGCAGGAACTAGCGAGCTGGTGATGCTGAGTCTGGAGCTGGTGAAAACTCGCCTGGCTGTGATGAGCATGGAGATGAGGAAGAACTTTATTCAGGCCATCCTGACATCCCTCATTGAAAAATCACCAGATGCCAAGATCCTCCGGGCTGTGGTTAAGATTGTGGAAGAATGGGTTAAAAATAATTCCCCAATGGCAGCCAATCAGGTGAGCTGGGAAGAGAGACTGTGCTCTAGCCAGTGACCTTCCTTTGTACTAAAAAAAAATTCAGGCATCACTTTCTCAGCTCTTCCTTCTGAAAGTTCTCAAGCAAAACATTTTTTTCTCCCGTGTTTGCATTCACAGTATCTTTTCTTGATTAAGATAGATTTTTCTCACTGTGCTTAACAGATTTTAAATAGAAACTTGAGATAGGTCATTCATCTTAACATGGTTTTACTTCTATTAAAATGTTAAATGAACATTACTTGTTAATCTTTTAAGGTGGTGAAGGTAAGCCTAATAATAACAATAAAATAATGAGAGACTGTTATTTAACTTAGTAAGATGCTTGCAAACTTCTAATTTGTTTTATAATTTAGTTGCTTTCTCTTCAAAATGAGCTGTAGCCTCTAGGAAATGATATCAGCATCTGTCTTGATTGTAAGCATGCAAAGATAGCCAGAGTCATTTTTGATTTTTCTGTTTAGAAATGACCTTGTCTTATTTCACTTGACAAAATTGTAGGAGCTGGAAAAATAGTAGAGCAGATGGCTGAAATATTTTGAACATGTCTTTTCTCAAAGAGAAGTAATTGACCTTTTCTTTTAAAAAATAAATCTGTACAGACACCTACACTCCGGGAGAAGTCCATTTTGCTTGTGAAAATGATGACCTACATAGAAAAGCGTTTTCCAGAAGACCTTGAATTAAATGCCCAGTTTTTAGACCTTGTTAACTATGTCTACAGGTAATTACAGTAGTTAATCAAATATTGCATATATTGATCTACAGTGTGTTTTCTGACTGACCAAAGTAACATAACTTAATCTTTTAGTTATACCTGAAGTTTAAATATTCATTTAAATACTAAATCACGTAACGTATTTTGGCATCATTAATGAACCTTTTGCTCAAATGCTGCATCAGCCTACAATGATTTATAACACTCTTGGCTTTCATAGTGGCATTTCAGAAAGTTGGTATCCACTTGTTTTCTGCTTGTTTGCTAAGGGCTTGAGGAATCCACTGTCTGGTGTGGCTCTTCTATCTTGGTGTTATTCCTTCCATTACAGGGACGAGACACTGTCTGGCAGCGAGCTGACTGCGAAACTTGAGCCTGCCTTTCTTTCTGGGCTGCGTTGTGCCCAGCCGCTCATCAGGGCAAAGTTTTTCGAGGTTTTTGACAACTCTATGAAACGTCGGGTTTACGAGCGCCTGCTTTATGTGACCTGTTCCCAGAATTGGGAAGCCATGGGGAACCACTTTTGGATCAAGCAGTGCATTGAGGTAGGACGGGCTCAGCTTGCCATCTGTGGCTGGGGCGCCCTGCAGCCAGGAGGTGTTCACACGCTCTAGATGGATTAGAAACCTCCACCACTAAACTACTTTTAGTCTCTAGTAGGAAGAAAAAAGCAGGTAAATCTATGTTTTCATCTAAAGCTTTTTTTGGGTGGCTTTAAGCCCTTTAATCAGAAAGTTGATTAATATTTCTTAGTTTGTAGCTAAAGATTCATTTTTCTTCAAATATAAAAATTGCAAATTCTGTCTACATGCCCTAGAAAATGTAATGTACTATAATTGTCAGCACTCATCATTCTTAAAGCGGGAAGGTAGAGCAGCCGGGCCAGGCCAGCCTGACAGTGCCGTGGGCTTTGCTCCCTTAATGAGGAGTCAGTGCCGGTAATAAAGGTCTGACTGTTTCATTGGAGGGTAAGTCAGATGTTCTTTGACGTTTCTAACAGGACTGTAGTGAGACTTCTTGTTTGTTATTCAAATTGGCTATCCTTCATTTTTGGCTTAATCACCAAGGTAAAGCACCAGGCAACTTAGGTTTCCCATAGCGGGTTACCGATGCTGTGCAAGGAATTCTTGTCTACTCACCCAGAATGAATGAAACTAGAAGGTGACCAGTTACTTTGTGTAATGAGACAACTGAAACAAAGGTTGTGAAAATCTCTTTGAGGGAAAAAGAAGAGAATTGTGGCACTGTATTTCAGTCAGAGCTTGTTAGCATATTTCCATTTGTGCTGAATGTGTTTTTTCTTAGTGCTGTATATAGCATGGATTTGAAACTTTGCTAATGGCAACACGATGGGCAGAGTTCCCCAATTTATTCATCGTTCATTCAAGAGACCTATTGATTGGTATTAGGTGGCAGGCCGTGGGACAGGTACTATAGGTACAGAGTTGAAAAGATATTGACTGTGACAGGTACATAGAAATTGATGGAGGAAGGGGCAGGCTGAAGGGCACAAGCCAGGAATCCTCCATTCCTTCCCTCCTTTGTCTTGTGTATCTGGTCCATCACCAGGTGTTACCAGTTCAGAGTCCCTTACCTCCCTCCCTTCCCTCTTCTACCTCCCTCTTGTGGCCACCAGCATTGCTCACAAGGATGACAGGAACAGTTTCCTTGGTGTGCACCCATCTGCCCTCCTATCCAGTACAGTTTTCTTTATTGAAAAATTGCTCTTAAAAAATAAAGCAGAGCATCTCACTCCCCATCATTGTACTCAGCACGAAGTCTAGCCTCCAGAATACGGTCTTGCTGGTCCCCGAGTGACCAGACCCTTGCCTCTCTCTCCAGCCCCATGCTGTCCCTCTCTCCCTTAGTCATTAGTCTTCAGCCATGCTGGCCTCTCGTGTTCTTGAACGCCACACTCTTGCCACGTAAGCTAAGTGTTGAAGTTGGTCTTGTCCTTCCCTCTGACACTTCAGCTCCACGAGGGCAGAGGATACTATCTCTGTGAAGTGGACAAGTGAATCTCCAAGGCCTCACGCAGCACCTAGTGGTGCTCACTAAATATTTGCCAAAAGAATACAAAAGTAGGGGCTGGCCTGGTGGCCTAGTGGTTTAAGTTCACACACTCCGCTTCGGTGGCCCAGGGGTTGCAGGTTCAAATTCTGTGTGCAGACCTACACACCACTCATTAAGCCATGCTGTGGTGGCGTCCCATGTACAAAATAGAGGAAGATTGACACAGATGTTAGTGACAATCTTCCTCAAGCAAAAAGAGGAAGATTGGTGACAGATGTTAGCTCAGGGCCAACCTTCCTCACCAAAAAAAAAAAGGATTACAAGAGTGGCATGGTTGAGGGAGGGCAGCATGAGCAAAGGCCTAGTGGTGAAGCATGCTGGGGTGTGGGGAATAGTCACAGAAGTGTTCCGTGTGAGTGGGGAGTGTTGCATTACAGAGATCTTGTGAGCCATGCTAAGGAACTTGCCCTGTCCCCTGAGGGCTCTGGGAAGCCATTGGAGGGTGGAGGGAGGGAAGCACTGGGGTCAGCTGTGTGGAAGGAGGTGGATTTGAGAAGAGTAAGTCTGGAGGTGAGTTAGGAGGGTCTGCCCAGGCGGGAGGTGATGGCTGCCTAGATATTCAGGAGGTAAATCTGGCAGGGCTTGGTGATGTGGTGTGGGAGATGAAGGAGAAGGGAAATAGATGGATGAAGCAAAAGTGTCTGTTGTCTGGGAGGTGCCTCTGAGAGAACAGAAGAGGAAGCCTGTCTGGTAGGGGAGAAAGATGCTGAGCTTACGCTTAGACATGGAGTCAGAGGTACCTGAGTGAGGGACGTCCAGGAGAGAGGCTCAGACACTGCGTCTCAGCTCGGGAGAAGTGTGGAGCAGCGTCATCAGCATGTGCATGCTGGTCGAGATGACTGGGTGTTCACCGTGGCTCCACACACCTCAAACGCCAAGCGTATGTCTTAGGTGTGTCTTCTCTTCCACAAACTCTGTCTAGCTTCTTTTGGCGGTGTGTGAGAAGAGCACTCCCATTGGTACCAGCTGCCAAGGAGCTATGCTGCCGTCCATCACCAATGTCATCAATCTGGCCGACAGCCACGACCGAGCGGCCTTTGCCATGGTCACGCATGTCAAGCAGGAGCCTCGGGAGCGAGAGAACAGCGAGTCCAAAGAGGAGGTAATGCTGCAGATTGCATGGTGTCTCCTTTTCACAGCAGAACCCCATTTCTGTTGAAGAATTTTATGTTTTGCATATTTTTAGGGCAAGAGCAATGTATTAAAACCTGTCTCTACGTGAAACCTTTGAATGTGGTATCTGCATTCAGTTAGATTTTTTGAAGTTAGAATTGATAAGCATCTTGTGATGCCATTTGCTTTTGAGATAGGTCACTTTATTGTGATACAGCACTGCTTGGTACAGGATATTTCTTTCCAAGTGAGAAGTAGCCCGTGTTGGATTAGAAAGCACTGCTCTGGAGAGTGACCTCACCATACTGGAACCATCGCTGTAGCTGGTTCCACCAGCAGCCTGCTGAGAACCTCCCAGATTTCCGCTTCCTTCTATGGGGCAGCCCTTGAGCTGAGGTCAGCCAGCTGGGCTGATGCTTTAGTGTTGATGGCTCCAGTACTCCATGAAGGAGTGGCTGACACTACTCCAGACACAGATCTTTAAACTGTGTTTGCTTTAGATTGTTAGCTTTCGGAATCTCAGTCTCTCTGGAGCATTGGTTGTAGAAGACAACCACCTGGTATTGAAGGAGGAGGCATCCTCTTTGCTCTAAAAGGGATAGTTTGTTCCCTCTCGCATATGGGGATATCTACTCATTATGTTAATAAATAAGAATTTAAAATTTTCTTCACTGTTAATAAATATTAGATTATTTGGTGATTTGATCTTCTTTTCTTTCTGTAATCCTCCTGAGTGAAATTAATTACCAACTTGAAAATGATTCCTCTGTATTTTAAAGGGTGCATACCAAGTGTTGGTAACTTGACCTACAGGCTAGTTTGATGATTGAATTATTGACTGTGACTTCCCAGAAGCTCAGACGGAAATAAGATTTATTCCTCTTTGAAAATGAGTCGTATGAAACATTGTGTCAGCAAGGTTCTTTGCCATGACTGACAGTATTCTTGATCTGAATGAGCAAGGCAGCTAGGCAACTGTGTTGTATTTTGAGGAATGATAGTCTGTAATCCCTAATAATCTTTATTATTTTTACTGTTTAAAGTTTATAATTTTTTATTTTGCATTCCATAACCCAAATATGAAAACAAAACAATGACATTTTCATACTGTCATTTAAAAAAAGAGGGAGAGAGGTCTGGTCTAGTTAATATCGTTGTTTATTTATTTTAGAATTCAAGATTCTTTAAATAATTATAAACTTTCAGGAAACTAACTAAAATTTTACTTGCCAAAAATGTAACAGGCAGTACCTAAGAGTAGTGTTTGTTGGGTTTTCTTTAACTATTTGACCTTTTGGTTTTGCTTATTTGTGTTTGTGTTTGTTTTTTAGGATGTAGAGATAGATATTGAACTGGCTCCTGGAGACCAGACCAGCACACCCAAAACCAAGGAGCTTTCTGAAAAGGATATTGGAAACCAGCTGCACATGTTAACCAACAGACACGACAAATTTTTGGATACCCTCCGGGAAGTGAAGGTCAGTATGCAAGTTTGGAGGGAGGGTATTTTTTCCCCCCTGAATATTTTGAATCCTAAACCAGGATTCTTTTACAACCTGCGTAAAGTTCTCTTTTATAGGTCACACTTATTTTCTTTCCCATCTCAATTGAAACCATTATAGGTCTGTGAGACTCTAAAGATTTATATTTTATATGAAGATTTGAGAAAGGAATTACAGTGCCTTGTGGGAGAAAATAAGAAAAAGAGGTTATTTTCTCCACTATTATCCCTTAAAAGAAATGGTAAAATTGTTTATTAAAAATAAATATGTGATGAGACATTGCTGGATTACTTTTCAAGTACAATAAGAAAGGAGAAAATGAGAATAGGCTAATGTGGTAAAATCAGTTCCACTTTGCGGGGAGGGAACCTCCCAATGCATCTGTTTTGAGATCTAGCCAGTTAGAAACTCTTTGGTTTCCACAAACTCTCAGGTTAATCGTAGGGATGATCGTTTTTTGGTAATGACTGAGAGAATTAGTTAAGGCTTCATATACCATGTTACTTTTGAAGAGTATTACAAAGAAACAGTGATGATTCTGTTCATATCAGGAGCTAAGTGAAAAAAAAAATGATAAGCTACTTATCACAAATAATTTTTACATTTAAACTTTTCTGGTGAAACTTATCCTGAATTTGTGCATTAAATCAAACTTTGAACTTGTATCTGAGTGACACAGTTGTGGTGTTGGATAAACATAAAACGCTTGGTCTTCTGGTGCGTGCAGCAGGAAGCAGAGCATCCTCATATGTGTAGATGACACGCTCTCATTCACAGATGCCTGTCCCTCCCGCCATCACTGCCAGAAACAGTGGTTGTGGATCCACATTCCCAAACCCAAAGGCCTGTCTTGGTGATGGTCACCATGATAAGTCACCATGTAGATACTGACCCGTCAGTTGCCTTGTCATAATTTTGATGATCAGCTCATTGTGGAAGATCTGTCAGAGTACATTTTAGCAGTACATTGCTAAAAGTGTCTATATTTGGTTTTACCTATTTAAATTTTGTCCTTGGCTGAATTAGTCACAGCTGTGCACCTCCTCATCCCCTGTGGGGCCTTGGCTGCCCTCTGGACTGTGGTTGGGGTAGACCTAACATGGCTGCACATGGAGAATCTTGCCCGTGGGCGTCCCCTTGGCCCTTTCTAGCTGAGGCATCGTGGCCTGCGTTTCCAGTCCTGCCCTTTTTAGGAAGCTCACTCAAGCTGTAGTCTCATTTTCCTTGTTTACCCTTTTCACATTTTATCTCACTTAGTCATTCAACAGATATTTATTGAGTGCCCACCACGTACCAGGCACTGTTCTGGGCACTGGAAATATCACTGAATGAGACAGACAAGAGTAGTCAGCCCTCATAGGGCTTCTGTTCTAGTGGGGAAGTAAGTAATAATCAGAAAGAAGTGAAATCGGTGTATACTCCCTCAGGCAGAGAGATGGGTGCTGTGGAGAAAAAGCAGCAGGAGTGTTAGGGAGTTGGAGGGGGTGGTGTTCATGTGCTTTTATCTCACATGTTTCTGGAAGTTATTTTTCATATTTATATGTTTCGTACAGCGGGGTGGGGTTATAAATCGCTGTGTTCACAGTTTTGGCCCTGACCTTTTCATTCCTTAAGCTCCTCTACCTGTGAAGTGACTGGGCCAGTCAGCTCCTCTAGACTATTTGTGGCTAAGCCCAGAGGGACTGAGAGGCGTCCGAGTGGGTCCTTACACCAGGCACACCTGCTCTTTCTCTTTGCTGTGGGCACCTTGTCCCAGGATTGACCGTCTTACTCTCTGTGGGAAATCTGTTGAAGCCAGTGTCCCCTCTCTCTTCTCCCCGGCATTGCAGGGCCACCACTGTGCCCACACACTTCTTCACCTCGTTTTGTGATCGTGTGTAAGTGAGAACAAGCCGTGAACCTGTGGAGTCCCCCACTCGCAGTTAGAGATGAGCAGTTTTGTCAGCAGGTCTGTGCGTGCATGGCCCTTCAGTGCTCTTGGCCTCTGCTCTTGACTTGACACAGTGGCAGAGGTGAAGGGAGTAGCCACGTGAGGTCAGCCAGGCTAGTTTCATCCTGGTCATCCTCACGGGGCAGTCTGAGTATCAAATAGGAGTATCTTCACTTAAATGTTTTCTCCTATTTTCCTTGAAATATTTGTATCCTTGAGTTTTGCATTTTTAATAGAGACATAGATACAAGGGTGATTTCCCTTCTTGGGTCAGCTGTGGGAGAAAGGAAAGCATGATCATGACGCACGTGTCCCTGACACTCTTTCTCCATGTTGGGGCAGCAGGCCCCATGGCAGGCTCCCAAGTGCAAACCGGAGCCCTTCGGCACCAGCTGCTTGATGCCAGGTGGGGCCGTGTTGGCCTGATGGGCTTCAAGTAGGCTAGAAACTTGGCTATTGATAAGAAATGTTGGTAGCTAATTCAGATTTTCAAAAGCAACAAAGCTGTGGACAAAATCAAACACGTCTCTGTCTTTGGCACACGTCGGTTTCCAGCTCTGGCCCCCTTCGTAGGGTGTACATTCCAGTCCAGTCACTTTTCCATCTCTTGTCCACTGTCAATTGCAGAGGCTCTGAACTTTCATGGCTCTTGATTTGTTCCTCAGGATTGTACCTGTTGGCGGATAACTTCCCTCATAGGGGTGTGCTTCTTCTGTTTTCTCATTCATATTTTCAGTGGCCTCTGCTTTGGTGCCTGTGTACCTCTCATTTACACTTTCACTGTTGGCACTATGTTCATACTTCCCAGACAGGGTGGAATCAATAATGTTAGGAAATGCCCTTAAAAATTAAAAAAAGTAGGCGTGTCACCGATGAGCCCCTTACCCACATCTGTGCATGACTGCTAAGCACACCATGGGTTTCTGGCGCTCAGAATCTGTGTTTTTACTCTGACATGACATTTGCTCAGATCTTGGAAAGTTTGAAAGTGGAGGAGTGTCTGATGAGGTAGGGGACAGTGGTGTCTCCTGAGCATGCATGTGAGACACCTGGATGGCAGGATCGTTAGCACCAGCCCACGCCCAGTTATACTAATCTTTCTTCTTTCTGTAGACTGGAGCGCTGCTCGGCGCTTTTGTCCAGCTGTGTCACATTTCCACAACTCTGGCAGAAAAGACATGGGTCCAGCTTTTTCCCAGATTGTGGAAAATTCTGTCTGACAGACAGCAGCATGTGAGTATATTTTTAAAATCCTGTTTTGGAAAATGTCGTTTTAGCTTTTGATAAGTATTCATGAAAGAAAATAATCTTGAGTTTCAAAGGAGAAGAAACTACTGACTGTTATCTAAGAGTGAATTATCAAAAGTACTCCCAGATGCTATGTGAGAGAGGAAGGACATGCTGACTTTTGAATGAAGACCTGAATTAACTTGCCCTTTGGTTTCAGGCTTTAGCCGGTGAGATTAGTCCATTCCTGTGCAGTGGCAGTCACCAGGTGCAGCGGGATTGTCAGCCCAGCGCACTGAACTGCTTCGTGGAAGCCATGTCCCAGTGTGTCCCACCGATTCCCATCAGACCCTGTGTTCTGAAGTACTTGGGGAAAACACACAACCTTTGGTTCCGCTCCACCTTAATGCTGGAGCACCAGGCTTTTGAAAAAGGCCTGAGTCTGCAGATTAAGCCAAAGCAAACAACAGAATTTTATGAGCAGGAGAGCATAACTCCACCTCAGCAGGTGAGGCCTCACCTCATTTTGTTAATTATGTCTTCCTTGCCATTGTCTTCCCAGTTTCAATAAACCTCTCACAAGTGATTTTAAGTTACAATACAATGAAGTTGCTTTATTGAAAAAAATGTATTTTGTCATGAGCACTCAGAAGCCATGATCTGTGTTTTCAGGAGATACTGGATTCCCTTGCTGAACTTTACTCTTTGTTACAAGAGGAAGATATGTGGGCTGGGTTATGGCAGAAGCGTTGCAAGTATTCAGAGACAGCAACTGCTATTGCTTATGAGCAGCACGGATTCTTTGAGCAGGTAGCCACTGTTGAATGAAATGGCTCGGTTACATGCTTGATGAAAGGTCATTTATAATGTTTCTTCAATGTAATATCCTCAAGTCAGAGTTAACGTTTAAATAAGAAGTTTGCTGTTTTATTTGAAGCATTTATCCTACACATAAAGGCCGTTTGATTGATGTCTCAATTTAAGAGAAATGTACATATATGACATGAACATTTTTAAAGCCCAGTCCTAAATCCTCTACTGTTAGTTGCTAATGTGGATGCTTTTTATCTGCAGTCATTGGTCCTATTGGAAATGGTGGGTAGATTGCGTTTAGTGCTTACATTTTAATCCTCATGCTAGTCCTTTCAATGTAGTGTGGGCCACTGTCACAGGATACAGTTCTCAGCCCTGTGTAGGACACTGAGCCACTGAAAATCCAGAAGCATAGGCACAGGCTGTGGCCCCTGCTTTCACAGCCAGGTCTAGGCGGTCTCTCCTCCTTCTGTCTGTCTGGAGAATTACACACCCTCGGTTCTCCCCCCACTCTTTTCTGTTTTCGGTGCATAGAGAATTTCGGGTGTCAAGTGATCTGAGAGAAGAGTATGAGGTACTCCCAGGTCTGTGATCCAACTTGCCCTAAATAATTGAGCGATGGCCATGGAAAAGTTTCTAGTTAAACAGTGGTTTAAAAGCATTATTAACTTTTTAGGCACAAGAATCCTACGAAAAGGCCATGGATAAAGCCAAAAAGGAACATGAGAGGAGTAACGCGTCCCCTGCTATCTTCCCAGAATACCAGCTTTGGGAGGATCACTGGATTCGGTAAGCTGTACCGTGTTTGATGTATTCAAGAATAGGTTACAGGAACCAGTGAAAAATCTCTGAAATTTCCTCGAGTGTTTTTTTTTTGTGAGGAGGACCAGCCCTGAGCTAACATCTGATGCCCATCCTCCTCTTTTTTTCTGAGGAAGACTGGCCCTGAGCTAACATCCATGACCATCTTCCTCTGCTTTATATGGGACGCCACCACAGCACACCTCGACAAGCAGTGCGTCGGTGCGTGCCCGGGATCCGACCCGGCGAACCCTGGGCCACCGCAGCAGAGCACGCGCACTTAACCGCTTGCGCCACGGGGCTGGCCGCTCTCATGAGTGTTTTGAAAGGGGACTTTGAGACTTCCTTTATGGCCCCATAAAGAAAAGAACCAACAAAAACCTAAGAACAGTGTAAAAGTCTTGAGTAATTAAAAGTGTCTGTTGGGGAAACAATAAATGATTCCTGCTTATCCGCTGGCGCTGCTGCTCTGAGCTCTTTGCTGTATGGTGGGTGTTCTTGGTGCTCCAGGGAGCAGTTTCTTCCAGAGGGCGGGTGGAACCTACAGGGGAGCAAGACTCAGCACCCCACAGAAGCCCACCCTTTTCTGTGTGGGGAAGGAAATTTTTTTCTTTCTGTGGAATAGAAATAAATGCCTTAAAGTCTTGTGCCTGGCCCTGTCTGAGTCTGCTGGTAACTGAGCTTTTGCTCGTGAATCCCTATTCTTCCAGGTGCTCTAAGGAGTTGAACCAGTGGGAAGCCTTGACGGAATACGGCCAGTCCAAAGGTCACATAAACCCATACCTGGTCCTGGAGTGCGCTTGGCGGGTGTCCAACTGGACCGCCATGAAGGAGGCGTTGGTGCAGGTGAGACGTCCCTTCCACCTCCTGCCGATTCGTCCACTCTCAGGTTCTGTCCCCCACAGCTGCGGGGGTTCCTTTTACCAAAGCCATGAATCTCCCTGGAGAGTTCTCTTCACTTAGAACAAGGTGGGCGTCCTGGCAGATGAAAGATAGCTCTTGGGAAGCAAGAGTTATTGGAAGTGAGTACGGCCTGGGTGAGTCATACAAGGCCTGGAAGATTAGTTGCTGTCAGTAAAAATTTCTTGAATGAAACGGTATCATATTCAGAGCACATTATGTATCATGGAAGTGGTGATAGTGCAGTGTAAGTGAAGTTGAGTCATTAACTTGGTTGAGTGCCACATTTTAAACAATTAAACTCCGTCCAGAGGAATTTAGTACACAACAGGAGACTGGGCACAGAAGTACAATTCCCTTTCCCCACTGGGAAGCTTCTGGCGGAGGCATCAAAAGTCATTGGACAGTGCAGCTCTGTATGTCATCTGAACTCCACGACACATTGTTAGCCTTAGACAGTCTTCTGAGGTAGCCGTTCTTGTTGCTCTGGAATTTTCCTGCCTCAGTGCCCTGCCATCGTATTCCCCCCGACCCCTTCCTTGCTGCTGTTCCTCAGTTTCAACCTTTTCCATGAGGTGTTCATGTTATGGGGTTTAGAGGGAGGAATGCTGTCATCTTGGTCTCACCCTGTAAGGCTTTATTTATATTCACACCAGTGATTTTCCTTTCTTCTGAAGATGGAGACTGCGAAAGCACATGGAGATTGTAGGGCCGCTTTCTTTGAAATGATGAACCTAAAATTTTAACCTGTATTCTGGCTACAGTGTTTATTTCATTACTAATGTTGCTTTTTAACAAAATTTGAAAGATTGAAAAAATGAAGTAGTCACAAACTGTTAACCACAGAGGGTGGAAATGGAGACCAGGCTTGACTTTCCAGTTGGGATCTGAGAAATTTCTCACCTGATACAGGGAATTCATGTTGCTCCAAGAAATATCTAATGATTTATATAGGTAAAAAATATGTAGGGGCTGACCCGGTGGCATGGTGGTTAAGTTCAAGCGCTCTGCTTCGGTGGCCTGGGGTTCGCAAGTTCAAATCTGGGGCACGGACATATGCACCGCTCAGCAAGCCATGCTGTGGCGGCACCCCATATACAAAACAGAGTAAGATGGGTGCAGATGTTAGCTCAGGGCCAATCTTCCTCACCAAAAAAAAAAATATATATATATATATATATATCTGATAGAATGCATTTACAGTTGATCATTCTTTCTTTAATCTGATAAACATTGCACTGAATAAATATTTCTAGCTCGCTTGTTTTCTTTTTTCTCCTTTCCAAGGTCTCACTTAGCTGCATATATGTAGTATCATTCTGTCCGTAGGTCTGACAAATGAATTTCTTCTTTCATAAACTCTTGATTATTTTCTAAAAATTGTAGGGTACTTACTGGTTAGAAAAAAGCTCAAAGTATATGAATAAACATTCTGAGTAGTGCAGTAAAATAATTTCAAATGGTCTTGATAGTACTAAATTATTTACTCATGTGCTGATATTTAAAGGGAAAAAACTCAACAAGTTACTTTTCTTTTTGTTCCTGTGCATTGTGATTGTAGTGCTGCTGCAGTAGTATCTTCCTTGGTTTGATTTAATAGATGGGGTAATTTTTTTCAGTGGAGGAAAAAATAGAAGAGATGCCTTTGTTCTTGGTGTTACGGAGGGTGGGTGCTGGGATTGACAAAAGCCTATCTTGAATAATGTTTAAGTCCAGAAAATGTGAGATTGGTGGGGATAGTGTTAGAAGCAGATGTGTTCACAAGTTTGCCTTCCTGAATTTCTTCTTCATTGGATTATTGAGATCTAAGAGGGGCCATGAATGTGAATGTGCTTGGAAAAAGTAAGATGTAAAAAAACAAGCTAAAATGTTATATAAATGCAAGATGACATTATTATTACCATTATTATTCTTATATCATTTAGCCAGGTAGCGTTCTGGCACTGAAATGTATGTAATTTTTATTGTTACTTTCCAGAGGTGCTTCAGAATCAATGTTTTATTAATCTTGTTACAGCAAATTCTATAAAATTCCTTCAACAAAGATATCCTCTCATCTTCTTATACACAAAGATTATTTTTTAAAAGACTTTAATTTTTTATCATTTACTATTTTAAATGCTATGTAAGAGACTGATAAAATGCAGTGAGTTCTAGTGCTTTCTTTGGAAGGTGGTGGGCACTCGCAGGAGTGGACGTGGAGCCTGCACCCGGCTATGAGCTGCGGGAGCAGGAGCAGGGGTTAGAGGCCAAGGAGAGGAAATGTGACGGCTCGAGGATCCGTCTCCTTTGTAGTAGAACTGATATCCAAGACATAAGAAATCTGGCGGAAATTTTAAAGTAGATGAAAAAGTGTGGCTTTTAAATGACAGTGAAATTTATGAATGTTCACTCCTAGTATCAACCTGAGTCACTGTCTTCTGCTTCCTTGCATAATGTGGGCCAAGTTACATTAATTTCCCAGGATAACCGTATGAACTGTAAACAATTCAAAATTATACCAACATTTATCAGAGTGGAGATGAACGTATATTTAATACGTTGAAAATATGCTAGCAACTTTGTGGCCGAGTGGTGATTGTTAATCTGCTTGTCATAACAGTGTTGATCAGCGTCCTCTATTTTTGAAACTACTGATGCCTTTAAAGCAAGGAGCTTGGGGCATGCCTTCATAGCGAGAGAGATGGGCCACTCACTGGTATTCAGAAAAGGAGAGTATCCAGAAAAAGCTATCTAAATGTGTGACTTCTCTAAAGAAAATAAACATCTATTTATGGCTTAATTTCTGTTTATTGCTTTTCATAATTGGCTGCAAGAAAATTGGCTTTCCTTTTTGACTCTTTATACTGAGAGGAAGAATGCTCATCGCTCCTATGTAATGTTCTTTCACCACCAGGTGGAAGTAAGTTGTCCCAAGGAGATGGCCTGGAAAGTCAACATGTACCGTGGATACCTGGCGATCTGCCACCCTGAGGAGCAGCAGCTGAGCTTCATTGAACGCCTGGTGGAAATGGCCAGCAGCTTGGCCATCCGTGAGTGGCGGCGGCTGCCCCACGTGGTGTCCCATGTGCACACGCCTCTTCTCCAGGTGGGTACAGTGCTGTCTCATGGGTCCATCCCAGTAGAGCACCTCCCATCCAGGCTGGGGTTGGTAACCTGAGCTGGACAGCAGAGAGGAAATTCCTTCCACTTGTCTTTTCCTTTCCTATTTAAACTCACCCTCAGTGAAAGGAAGGCCCGAGTCAAAATGACAAGGAATAAAGTGTTGCTTCCCATTTGTGAAGCTTCCAAGGGGTTTAAGTGACAGAAGCCATCCTCAGGAGTGGTTTTGATGATTTTCATTTTTGCTTCAGAAATTTTCTTTCATGCCTACTACATCACCATCAGTATGATGTTCACTGTTCAGTCTGAAAAGGTCTCGCATCCTCTGAGACACTTAAGACTGCTGATTAAATAGCCTGTGCCTTGGCCTCTTCCTTTGTGTATCATCTTCACTATTTCTGATGATGTATTCCAGCCACACCAGCCGCCATTCAGTGGCTCGTCTCTAAAGCATCTCTCCCCTTGCACATGCTGCTCCTCTCCACAGAACACACTTCTTCCCACTCCTCTAGCCTCTGTGTGTGTATGCGCACACACATGCACACACATACCCGCCCTGGGGACTCTGCCAGCAGGTGAGTGGTTATCAGCATCTGGAAGAGGGAGAATGGAGAGTGGCTACCAGTGGGCCCAGGGCTTCCTTTGGGAAGGGTGTAAATGTTCTATAGTTAGACAGTGGTGATAGTTGTACAACTCTGGGAATATACTAAAAACTACAGAATTGTACACTTTAAAGGGTGATTTTGATGATATTTTAATTATGTATCAGTAAAGCCGTTATAAAACAAACATCCCATTGTTCTATTTTCAGTAGGTTTTGGTTGGGGAAGGGATTAGATAAAGTTTTCAAAAATCTGAATGTAATGAGCTAAATTTGAAATATAGATGGAAAGCATGAATTCTTCTAGGCAGTTTTTAAAATTAAGACCAACAACAGGATACTGAGTTCTGAATAAGATGCTTTGTTTGCAAGATTCAAACAATTTTAAAACGTAGATTCTGCCTCAAAGGAACATCTAACTAGAGGGAGAAGGTGTATCCATAAGAAGCAAAATTTAAAATAAGAGGGAGAGTACAATTCAGTGCTGTGGGAGTAGGAAAGAAAATAAGCATAAGCATTCAGAGGAGGGAGAAATCCCTGTGGGAGGGGAAGGTAGGACTTGATGGGTAGAGTTGGGATAGCCTCAGAATTGTGTCCAGGATGTTCCCGGGAAGGAGATAGCACCACAAGTTTAGAGCCAGCAACACATCTGGGGTTTAAAGAGTAGTAGTCTAGACAGACTCATAAGGGATGTGATTGAAAGTACATATATCAGCCCAAAGAGATCGCTAGAACCATGTTTTAAGACATTTAATATGGCTGTGGGGTTTAAATGTTGATGGAAGGAAAGCCTGAGGGCAGGGGGACAAGGCTGTTCTGTCTTAGACATTGTAGACAAAGAGCCACACTTGGTTGGTGGCAAAGGGAATGGAGAAGAGAAGATAGTTTGGAGACTTCCCATCAGCAAGGGCAGTCTGTTGTTCTCCCAATTTCCTGTCTCACAGTAGCCTCAGAGCTGAGGTTTTAAAATTGGAGGATCGTGAGAGTAGTGTTCGAGGTGAAGAAGAAATTAAATCTGGGATGTAGGGTATCTGTATACGTCAGAGTGCTTCCTTTGGTAATTGAACCGTGAGGTCTTAATAAAGGTCAGGCTCCTGATTGACTCTGTGATTTGTTTTCCTCATTTGATCTGTAATATAGTGCTTATTGTGGAATTTCTTACACTGGTCCCATTCAGGCAGCTCAGCAAATCATTGAACTTCAGGAAGCTGCGCAAATAAACGCAGGCTTACAGCCGACCAACCTAGGGAGGAACAACAGTCTGCACGACATGAAGACGGTGGTGAAGACCTGGAGGAACAGGCTGCCCATTGTGTCTGACGACTTGTCCCACTGGAGCAGCGTCTTCATGTGGAGGCAGCATCATTACCAGGGTAAACCTACCTGGTCCGGCATGCATTCATCATGTAATTTTCCAGACACCCCACTCTTCTGGTTTCTTGTCTTGGTTTTGTTTTTTTTTCTTTTACCAGATTTTCTATTTTTTGGTGGGTATGGTAGGTGATGGTTGGTATGGTGAGGGTAAAGATGCAGGTGGTGAAAGATGGGAAGCTTTTTTTCCCCTCCCTGTTACCTTTTTCTAACTAGAACAGAATTGCTGCTAGACACTTCCTGTTGCATCAGGGGCTCAGACCAGTGGGATAGGAGCCACAGGTTGTGGCACTCTTTGTTTGGAGGAAGATTTGCTCTCAGGTGGCTATGTGTAGCCTTCTCGAGTGTTCCTGGTCCCCTCTGCTCATCCCCTAAAGCTGCCAGGCATCTGTTTGTTTAGAGCATCCCTCATGATTTAGTTAGCCAGGATGGTAAAGCTCAACTCAATAGTTAGTGCTGCTTACATCTTTCTTTTGATACAAAATACAAGGAAAAGTAATGAGGGTTTATCACAGAGCTTCCCATTTTCATAAGCTGTGTGTGTTTTGTTTTCATTTTTTATTGAAGCCTTATTGTGGAATACTTTGAGAAATGTTTGACGTGGACTGATAACTTGTTTCTTTGCTTTCTAGCCATTGTAACTGCCTATGAAAATAGTTCTCAGCATGATCCAAGTTCAAATAACGCTATGCTTGGGGTTCACGCATCAGCTTCAGCAATCATCCAATATGGGAAAATTGCCCGAAAACAAGGACTGGTTAATGTAGCTCTGGATATATTAAGTCGTATTCATACTATTCCAACCGTTCCTATTGTGGATTGCTTCCAGAAGATTCGACAGCAAGTCAAATGCTACCTCCAACTGGCAGGAGTCATGGGGAAAAACGAGTGTATGCAGGTAGAGTGCCAGTGGGACCCACTGCCTGCCCCTTGGCCAAGGGGTTCCAGGAAAGAGTGGGAGTGTCCACTTGGAAACTGGTTCAGATCACAGGGAAGGAGGATTAGAACTTTCTGTAAACACAGCCGTAGTAGTGGGAAACAATCCTTCCAAAACAAGAAAGGGAAAGGAAACGACTTGCATATTTGATGGTTTCTGTTCTGCTGTATATTTGGTTAATGTATTTAAGGAAAGAAAATTAAAAACTATAAGATTATGAGGGTATGAGGTAGAATTTGGTTATGTTCAGAGGAATATTCATAAAAGCAATGAAACTGACTAGACATATGAAGCTTTGGAGACAATCATACCCTTAAGGTATCTAGAACTGAACTTGTCATTTAGTGACTCAGTTTAAGTACCACTTGTCCGTCAGCGAATATTCATGGTAGGCAAGTCTTGTCAATTTAAAGTACGCTGGTTAGTCACCCTTAGGGCTTGTTGCCTAGATAAATATTTTAATGAAGTTTTTGTTTTATTGTCTAGAAATTTCAAGAACTTTTTTCCTACTCTTTTTTTTTGTTTAAATAGGGCCTTGAAGTTATTGAATCTACAAACTTAAAATATTTCACAAAAGAGATGACAGCTGAATTTTATGCACTCAAGGGAATGTTCTTGGCTCAGATCAACAAGTATGTATGTTGTATAAGGGAAGGATGAGAGAAACTCATCTGATTATTTAGTTATTTATAACTTGAAGCCAATGTGATGTTCAAGCTAGAAATTGGTATGATTTAGTGATAGTTGTCAAGTGTGATATTTCTGGTGTTATACCTCCGCGAAGATAGTAACTTGCAGCAGATTGATAAGCCAATCTGATGTGTATTACTTAAAAAGCTTTTTAAAAACGAGTTGCTGGAATATAGAACTGCTGATAACATGGATTCATTTCCCCGTTTTCTCAGCATGACATTTTGCAACAGAGTTGATTCCTTTTATGGAGATGATTTTGTTTTAGAGCAGTAGGTCAGTCAACTGTGGCCTACGGGACAAATCTGGCTAGTGTCTGGTTTTTGTAAATGATGTATCAGAACACACCCATACCCACTGGCGTTGTCTATGGCTGCTTTCACACTATGGCAGCAGAGTTGAGAAGACGTAACAGAAATTGTGTGGCCTGCAAAGCCTAAACCATTTACTGTTTGGCCCATTATAGAAAAAGGTTGCTGAATCTTGTTTTAGAGAAATGAACATCAGATGAAATTTTGTAAAAAGTATACAAATGAGATGTACTTACAGGATGCGGCCTGTTGCCGTATGTAGAGCTTTAAAGCCTACTTTTCACATTTTCAGTATATAGGAGTTGGATTTTTAGCTTATTTTTAAATAAGGAAGTGATTTTGTCAAGATGAAAGGGTTTTATCCTTTTTTTTTTTTTTTCTTGAAGAAGATTGTCCTGAGCTAACATCTGTGCCAGTCTTCCTCCATTTTGTATGTGGAATGCTGCCACAGCATGGCTTGATGAGCGGTGTGTAGGTCTGCGCCTGGGATCCAAACCCACAAACCCCAGGCCGCTGCAGCGGGGAGCGTGAACTTAACCACTACACCACTAGGCTGGCCCCTTTTTATCCTTTTTTTTTTAATGTATTAAATTCACATGACATAAAATACACCATTCAAAAGTGTACAATTCAGTGGATCATAGTATATTCACAGTGTTATACTGTCATCACCACTTGCTAATTCTAAGACATTTCTGTCTTCCCCAAAAGACGCCACATACCTATTAGCAGTCACTCCTTCCTTATTCTCCCCTTCCTTTGTCCCTTGACAACCACTAATCTACTTTCTGTCTCTATGGTTTGCCTATTCTGAACATTTCACATAATTAGAATCATACACATTGTGGCCCTTTGTGACTGGCTTCTTTCCCTTAGCATAATGTTTTCAAGGTTCACTCATGTTGTAGCGTGTATCAGTACTTCGTTCCTTTTCATGGCTGAATAATATTCCATTGTATATCCATATATTGGATATTTCGGTTGTTTCCACTTTTTGGCTACTATGAATAATGCTGCCATGAACATTCACGTACAAGGTTTTGTGTGGACATGTTTTCAGTTTTCTGGGATCTGTACCTAGGAACGGAATTGCTGGGTCATACGGTATTTCATTTATCTTTTTGAGAAACTGCCAAACGGTTTTCCACAGTGGCTGCACCATTTTACATTCCCACCAACAGTGTTTGTGGTTTCTAATTTCTCCACATGCTAGCCACCACTTGTTATTTTTCATTTTTCTGATTATCACCATCCTAGTGTGACGTGGTATCTCGTTGTGCTTTTGGTTTGCATTTTCTTGATGACTAATGATGTTTAGCCTCTTTTATGTGCTTATTGACCATTTGTATATCTTCTCTATAGAAATGTCTATTCAGTTCTTTTGTGCATTTTTTAATTGAGTTATTTAACTTTTTATTGTTGAGTTATAATTCTTATGTCTGGATATAAGTCTCTTTCAGATATATCATTTGTAGATATTTTCTCACATTGTTTATAGGCTGTCTTCTCACTTTCTTGATAGTGTCCTTAATGCTCAAAGTTTATCATTTTGATGAAGTTCAATTTTCTGTTTTTTTCTTTTGCTTTCTTTTTCTTTTGCTTGTCCTTTTGGTGTCATATCTAAGATACCATTGCCTAACCCAAGGTCATGAGCATTTACTCCGGTGATTCCTTATCAGAGTTTTGTAGGTTTAGCTCTTACATTTAGGTCTTTAATCCATTTTGAGTTAATTTTTAGGTATGACATGAGGTAGTGGTCCACATTCATTCTTCTGCATGTATATATCCTGTTGTCCCAGCACCATTTGTTGAAAAGACGATTCTTTCCCCGGGGCATGGCCTCGGCATCCTTGTTGAAAACCAGTTGACCAGAAATGTATAGGTTTATTTCTGGACACTTAATTCTGTTCCATTGATGTGTATGTTCATTCTTATGATGGTACCCCATTGTCTTGGTTACTGTTGCTTTGCAGTAAGTTTTGAAATTGTGAAGTGTTCTTCAACTTTGTTCTTTTTCAAGATTGTTTGGCTATTTGGGGTCCCTTACCCCTTACCTTATTTCCATATGAATTTTAGGTTATCCATTTAGGCAAAAAAGGCAGTTGAAATTATTATAGGGATTGCACTGAATCTGTAGGTTAATTTGGGGAATATTGCCATCATAACAGTACTGATGTTCCAATCCATGAACACAAGATAGGTTTATTTAGGTCATCTTTAGTTTCTTTTAACAATGTGTTATAGTTTTCATTGTACAAAGCTTGCATTTCTTATGTTAAATTTATTGTTAAATATTTTATTCCTTCTGATATTATTATAGAATGTTTTCTTAACTTTATTTTCAGATTGTCCATTGCTAAGGTATAGAAATACAATTGAATTTTGTTTAATGATCCTATATTTTTCAACTTTTCTGAATTTATTTGCTCTAATAGTTTTTTTGTGGATTCTTTAGGGTTTTTCTGTATATAAGATCATGTCCTCTGCAAATAGAGATAGTTTTACGTCTTCCTTTTCATTCTGGGTGCCTTTATTTTTTTTCTTGCCTAATTGCTCTGGCTAGGACACCCAGTACTAAGTTAAATAGAAGTGATGAAAGTGGGCATCTTAGTGGAAAACCTTTCAGTCTTTCACCATTGAGTGTGATGTTAGCTCTGGGCTTTTCAGATGTGACCTGTATTATGTTGAGGTAGTTTCCTCTATTCCTAGTTTGTTGGGTGTTTTTATCATGAGAGAGTGTTGAATTTTGTCAAATGCTTTTTCTGCGTCAACGAAAATGATCATGTTTTTCTCCTCCATTCTGTTATATGGTATATTGTATTGATTGATTTTTGTATGTTGAACCACCACCTTGCATTGCTGGGATAAATCCCAGTTGATCGTGGTGAGTAATCCTTTTAATACTGCCCATGGATTTGGTTTGCTGGTATTTTTTTTAAGGATGTTTGCACCTATATTCATAAGGGATATGAGTCTGTAGTTCTCTTCTGATGTCTTGTGCATTGTTGGTATGATAGTAACATTGTGCAACCACTGTGGAAGACAGTTGGGCAGTACCTCAAAAAATTAAACATAGGATTATCATATGACTCAGCAATTCCACTCCTATGTATATACCCAAAAGAATGGAAAATGGCTGCTCAAGCACATCCTTGTTCATGAATGTTCATAGCAGCACTGTTTATAATAGCCAAAACGTCAAAACAACTCAGGTGAATGGGTAAACAAAATGTGGATGTGCACAATGGAATAGTATTCAGCCATAAAAAGGAATGAGGTGCTGACACGTACTGCAACATGGATGAACCTCAAAAACACTACGCTAAGTGAGAGAAGCCAGACACAAACAAATCATATAATGTATGATTCAGTTTATATGGAACATGCAGAATAGGAAAATCCATAGAGACAGAAAGCAGATTGGTGGCCCCAGGGGCTGGAGGTTGGGGGAATGGAGAATGACTGCTCAGTGGTTAGGATTTTCTTTTGGGGTGATGAAAATATTTTGGAACTAGATGGGGGTAGTGGTTGCACGACATTTTGAATGTACTAAATGCCCATAAATTATTCACTTTAAAATGATTGATTTTATGTTATGTGAAGTTCATCTAAAAAATATTTGTTTTGATTTTGTGCCCTCACAGGTCTGAGGAAGCAAACAAAGCCTTTTCTGCAGCTGTGCAAATGCATGACGTGCTTGTGAAGGCTTGGGCCATGTGGGGTGACTACCTGGAGAACATCTTTGTGAAGGAGCGGCAGCTGCATCTTGGAGTGTCTGCCATTACCTGTTACCTGCACGCCTGCCGGCATCAGAACGAGAGCAAATCCAGGAAGTACTTAGCCAAGGTGAGACCAAAAGAATTAGCTTTGACCAAAGACCACCTGGTAGCCTTCAAGTTTGGATGAAAATTCAGCTATTTACTAACGCGTGCTGGTGTGAGGCGTTATTTCATGCCTTAACTCTCAATTCCCATCACTCTTCAAAGTCTCTTCCATAGTTCCATTTTTAAGCTGAGAAGACCGAGTCCTGAACACATTCGGGGTCCCATACAAAACTGAGCCTTGAGTCTAGGTCTTAGGACTCCAGTCCAGCGTTCTCTGTGGGATCTCACACTGGACAGAGATTCCTGCAGACTGACGAGGGGTCTGCAAGGGCGACTTACCTGCCAGACACCCAATGGATTCTAATCTCTCACCTGCAGGGACAGCGCACACAGCCACAGAGCTGGTTAGCTCTAGTCACAGGTGACACTGAATCACATGATCTCTGCAAACACTTCAGAGTGAGGTCTCAACTGCTAGAGTTCTCATTCCACGTTGCCCCAGTCTAGCACCAGGGACAGGGTCAGCGATTGACACATGCCCCACGATGACCCTCGTGACCGAGAGTCCTTCTTCAGTATTGCTCCCTCTCGTCCTGTCCTTCCCAAAGAACACAGAAATACAACCCAGAATTAATTCTTGCAGAAAACTTAAGAAAATTGTTCTACTTTTCTGTTTTGTCCATTAAAGGTTTGGATTTTTTAGAATTTCTTGATTTAACGTCAAAATTTGGAACGAACATCAGCACCTAGTAGTTAAAGCCAACTGTAGAAGCACAACCCAATTATAGTAACAGAAAGAAGCTGCCTAAATATCTGACTCCAGATTTGCTGGCTTCTCAATGTAATTGTTTCAGATGTCTGTGGACACCAGGCTGCCGAAATGTGGCCGCCCTGATCCTAGGGTGGTGTTCATCTGAGATTTGTAGCAGAAGTGCCTTTTGTTCTGGTGAGAGCACTTGTGATTAGCAGGTTGGCCAGCTAATCACCTGGCCATCTGTTGCCTCCTTGGGGTCACGGGCCACCCCTGGCCAGCAGATTGGATTGGCATTAAAGCTAAATCTAGAGAAAAACAATAGTCCAATTTTAGATTTTACTTATCTGTAAAATATATATTTTAAGTTTAGCAATATTGCTGGCCCTCTTGTAGATGTGTTTCTGCATTGCCAGTAAAGCTACTCTATAGAGTGTTTTAATGTTGGGGAAAAGTCACGATTAAGGGCCTCAGAATTTTCATTGAACTCTAGAATTTTTTCTCCTGTCTTAGGTGCTGTGGCTTTTGAGTTTTGATGATGACAAAAATACTTTGGCAGATGCTGTTGACAAGTACTGCATCGGTGTGCCACCCATCCAGTGGCTGGCCTGGATCCCACAGCTGCTCACCTGTCTGGTTGGCTCCGAGGGAAAGCTGCTTTTGAACCTCATTAGCCAGGTGGGAATAGCAAGATGTCTTTGTTCACAAAAAAATTGTCTTCATTTCACATCCTTTTTTTCCAGAAAGAAAATGGATGCTCAAAGTATTGAAAATAAGTCAAAGAGATGAGAAGATGTACACATTTAGATATCACTTGATATAAAGCACAATTGAAAGTGATTGAAGAATATATTGAGGTTGAAATGAAATAAACTGGTAGAGGATTATAGTGTTAAAATGCTAATTTCTTTGTTTGAACATGTTGTCACGTACAATTCAAGTAAAATATTCTCTTAAGATGTGAGATTACTAGTGAGAACTCAGAGTAACTCACAGTGAGATGTGTGTCTGATTGAGATCTTACAGCTGATTTCCTGCCATGTGCTAGCAGCTCTTCAGAGCTTCCCTTAAGACTAACATTTGCCGTCGTTGTGATAGTCATTGCCCTCCGTACAGTTGCTCGGCTGCAGCTGTTAGAGGCTGAAAGTTGTGCGGGGTGGGGAATTGGACAGGCCAGAGTCCTATAAAAAAGGCTTTAGTGGCCATTATTTGAGAATGGTTCCAGATTGTCCCTCTCCTGTGAAAAGACTGAGGGTAGAGGGAGGACCCAGAAGAAGGACCCAAACATTAGAAATTTGGATACAGTTTAGTCTGAGTACCTTTGACTGTGTGCTGCTTTTTATAAAATTACGGAGTCATAGAACTTTTCATGAATGAGTAGCACTGTAACCAAGCACTTAGGAACATGTGCTCATCCTTCTGTCTATCCTGTGTACTTTGCTCTTTACGTGTGATGCATCATCTGCCTTGTACCCAGAAATGATTTTATTTTTCCCTTGAGAGGCTGTAGCAGTGTTCCTGGGTGCTGGCATTTTGGAGTTTATCTGTTGGGATGTAGATTCAGTTTATTGGGTATTGTCATTCCTTGAACATCTCTAAATGTATGTTAGCCAGCCACCCTGTGGCCTCTGTCTGAGCTAGATAGTATCTACTCAGCCCTTTTAAAGGAGCCATAATAACCCCAGTTTGGTAAAATTGGGGATTCTTACCTTAAATAGAAGATTTTCAGTCTCCTCTTGCTGCAGTCACACAGAGTAAAGTTATTCACTAATGAGCCTCCTTGTCAGTTAGAATCAGGTCACAAGTCCAGGGAGCTGTGCCCAATGCAAAGACTGACTGAGGTCATTGTTTTCCTGCTATCTGCCCGAGTAAGATCTGGGGACTTGTGCGTTTTGCCTTCTTCAGATTTACTGAGTCAAATGGAAGTGTGGTTTCTTTGTCATTGACAGGCCCTGGGCAGAACTGATGAAATGCACCACGTTGATCTTTCTTGGGTCTTTTAAAGCTAAACTAGATGTTTTACTGGTAGTTTAATCCGGCCTCATGAATTAGATCAATGGTGCAGTATTTACTTCCTTGGTCCAAATGCAGACCAGCTCCCTATTTATGATGAGCATCGACTATTTTTAATACAAGTTGTCTTCATCCAGAAGTGCAGTGTGAGCAGTGCTCTTCATTACCCCGTGTCTCTGAGCAGGTTGGACGAGTGTATCCCCAAGCAGTCTACTTTCCTATCCGGACCCTGTACCTGACCCTGAAAATAGAGCAGCGGGAGCGCTACAAGAGCGGTACGTCTCAGTGGGGCCCGCAGCCAGGCGAGGAGGGTCGCTTCGTGGGGCATTCCGTGTCCTGACTGCTGTGGACACACGCCTGCCCCACAGCTCGCTGCCAGCATGTGGGCCGGGCTTTTCTTTAGCCAGTGAGAGGACACTGGGCCCGAGAGGCAAAGCCTGATCTCTGAGTCAGGTTTATGGTTTTCCTCTGACAAAATGAACTGAGTGTTTCATGTACCTGAGTGACTTGATCCGTGAGTAGAAAAAACATGAAATTTTTAGTTAGAAATAATTATAAAGTTTAACTTGCCTCATTAGCTATAAATGCATCCTGGTAAGCAGTATCAATGTCAGTTACTATATGTATGTTATAAGGTTATAAGGAATATCTTCAGCTGTCAGAAGAAATCAGCATAGAAATCAATCTTATCCGATGTAAAAATTTACTCAAAATGTATGACTTTTAATCTATATTGAATAGTCCTAGTATGTAAAGAAATAACTTATTTAATGGTTTTAGATACCCACTAAACATGGTACTTTATAAGCAATTAAAGCACCGTTTGCCTCACAATTTTTTTAATACCCAGACACTCATGCTTCGAGGCCAGAGTCTTTCTAAGCAGGTGACTTTATCTGCTGGACCGTGGTAGCACCGCCCACTGCTGGGTGGGTCAGGAGATTGCACAGTGCATTTCAGCTCTGACCCCCTGGGTCTACCTAGGTGGATTTCTGTTTGGTCATTTGAAAATTGATTTTTTATTCTAAGCAAGCTGAAGCTGTAAAAATGGGCTTCAGGGGCTCACAACATATTTTTCATACAGCAAGTGACTGTATTTTCTTAAAATATTATTTTACACACATGGTTTGGCTTTCCTAGAGGAAAAAATGTAGACTTCCTCATCTACTTTTAGATTCTCTGAGCAAGCATATAATACAAGGAATGCATTGTGAACTACTTTTTCCAAACATTTAAACAATATTCAGACTTACAGTCAGGGTGAAAGGGCAAGTACAGTGAGCACTTGTCCGCCCTCATCCAGGTCACAGTAGGCATGCGCCCTGTTTGCTTTCTCATACAACATGTGCGCTTTTTGCTTTTTACCAAAGCCAGGGTGTACAGGCCCCCCGTGCACCTCTCCTTAGAACCAGGGCATCTCCCACACACTCTCACAACGTGTTAACACACGGCAGGAACCAGCGTTCCTTTGGCCGGTGGGTCCTCTAGAGCACCGAGCTCTCGCATCGGTCAGTTTTGCGCTGACATTGGCGTTGTGTGTGTTGCTCTCAGATTCTGGACAGCAGCAGCCAAGTTCAGTGGGTAACCAGTCCCATTCTGCATCAGATCCAGGGCCCATAAGAGCCACAGCCCCAATGTGGCGCTGCAGCCGAATCATGCACATGCAGCGGGAGCTCCACCCCACCCTCCTGTCTTCCCTGGAAGGCATCGTCGATCAGATGGTCTGGTTCAGAGAGAACTGGCATGAAGAGGTATTTGATCTGATCTTGGGAATGTATTGTTCTGTGTGCTTTTGTGGCTGTGTTATCTTTCGATCATCTGCCTGGTCTTTTTATATATTTGTTGTTGAACTGAATGATGGAGCAGGCAGATAGTTAATGTCTGCACACTAGTGCAGCCTTAAATATTTGAGGCAGAATACTTCAAATGAAAAAGATGAAATTGAAAAAGCCATTTCTGGCCTTAAAATGCTTGCTTGGCTCGCTTCTGTTTGCTCGATCACTTAAATTCCTGAGTTGAGCAGGCAGCAGTGGTGGCTGTGAGCAGGAGTGGTATGTGGGTGACACCCAGGGAGTGAGTTCTCAGTGATGTTTTCAGCAGCCAGGCCCCTCCTTAATGGTGGTTGGGTAAGCTGATGATGAAATAACCAGCCTTCATTGCCCCTAGGCCCCTCGTTACTACTGTGTGTTTTGTGTGTTGCACACAGACGTGCAGCGGTAACACTGAAGCTCTCTGAAAATAAAGTTTTTCCGTGATTAATCAACAGAAGGGTATGTGTGTGACCAAAAAAGTGGGTTTTTTGGTTTTTTAAATGTCCAGGACACTTACTCCTCATTGTTAAAAATGTAGTTCATGGTGTGGAGCACACAGGCATTCCATCTATTCTGCACACGCTGATTTTACACCAACTGTTTGCCAAGTGGCCACAGGAAAAAGAGCTGGTGGCGGTGGGGATGTGCTGGACAGGTGCTTTTTGGTTGGTCAGTTGCTTCAGCGCTCTGTTTTGTGAGTTATCTTTGGTCTATTTCCACCAGGTTCTCAGGCAGCTCCAGCAGGGCCTGGCGAAATGTTACTCTGTTGCATTTGAGAAAAGTGGGGCCGTGTCTGATGCCAAGATTACCCCCCACACTCTCAATTTTGTCAAGAAGTTGGTGAGCACATTCGGGGTTGGCCTGGAGAACGTGTCCAATGTCTCAACCATGTTCTCCAGTGCAGCCTCCGAGTCTCTAGCCCGGCGGGCACAAGCCACTGCTCAGGACCCCGTCTTCCAGAAGCTGAAGGGCCAGTTCACGACCGGTGAGTCTTGCTTTGCTCTTCCTGTACTAGGGAAGGTTCCACTTACTGTTTCTCCTCGGTCTTTAACACCGAAGCTAATTGTATTCATTCATTTTCATCAGCACTGTACTGGGTGAGCTGGTTATACTGTGTTTAAAATGCAGACCCCGATCACAAGGAAATCGTGACGCTCACCAGGCTGGGATTACACGTCCTTCTCTGCAGTGAAGGGTCAAGGTTTGGAGCCAGAGCACTGGGCTCCACGTCAGGGGTTATAAACAGGGTGGTTTTAGGACGAACCCGCTCTTGCTGTCCCATCCCTCCCTCCACTTGGTTTTCGTGTGAAAACTCGATGGTATAAGGTGAGGCAGTGGGACTCAAAGGTGCAGGGCTCGAGGTGACAAGTGAAGTTCAAACTCGTAGTGGATTCTGGAGGCACAATGATAGGGAGACTCTATTTCATTACTTGTCCCTGGTTCAGGTTCACACGTTTCCCTAGACCCACAGGAGCATGAATCCTGGCTCCACTACTTTCTGGGTGACCTGAGGTGAATGGTCCCGTCTCCCTTAGCCTGAGTCTTCATCTGTCACATAGGGCCCCTAGTCCCCCAGTGCGCATGCAGGCGTGACCAGGTCCCCTAGAGCTCGGAGTGTTTGTTCCCACGATGTCTGCCTCCATCCCCGTTCCTCTGGCAGAGGAGCCCGGGGTGGGCTCTCTCCCCTGGGAGCACTGGGTCCCAGCCTTCAGCCTGAGGAACTTCTGCAGGCTTTTATGTCTTAAGTGTCAGCACAGGAGTGATTATCAGGTGAAAACAAGATTTGTCCAGTAAAATGTTCCAGATCTAAAGGAAATGCTTCAGCTTAATTACTGCTTTTGTAACTCTTTAAAACATTTTCTTCACTGATGTATTAAACCATAGAATAAATTGTTCACATTTTTAGATATTTAAAGTATCTTTTAACAATTCATATCTCAGAGAACACAATTAAAAATATGTGTGTATGTAGAGTAGATTGAACTAATGTAAAAGAGAATATTTATCCCACTAATTGCAAAGGATACTTTGCAGTTACGGCCATGACTTAACTTTAAATCCATCTGAAATACAGTGTGTGCCCTGCTTTCCCTCCAGGCAGCCCTGGGTGCTGGGCTTCCTGCTCCTGATCTGTGAGTTTGGCATTAGATCAAGGGGCTTCCACTGACGAACCAGCACCTTGGGGAAAGCACTCTGAAAAATAAAATATGAGTCATGCCCTCTCATGTCTTTTACCCTGAAGTGCTTCCATCATCCTAGATTTTTGCTTTGTGAAGTTCACGTGACGTGTGGTGTGACACCCTTCTCTGAAAAAGCAGGAGTCTGAGATGCACTTTTTGTGGAAGCCATCATATTTCACTTAAAAGAAGTGATATTCAGTATGTCTTGATCTTAAAATACCCAGATCATTAAATCAAATAGAGAATTAGAAGTTGGAAAATCCAGATCATCTGGGTTTTGATGTTAAAAAGATGACAAAAACTGAAACTTGAAAGAAGACAGCTGTGAGGCTCACACTGGAGTGGGTTTCAGAGCCTTCAGAGCTCTCCAGCTGTCCCGGTCGTCTGTGCCCGGGAAGGGCCCTCTCCCTGTTTCAGCACCGTGTTCTCGTCTGCAGAGAGAAGGAGGGTTATACTTCATGCTCCAGCAACATCTCGTGTGTTGGCTGTTGACGAGGAACCTGTGAGGAGGTGAAAGGAAGTTCAGAAACAGTACATTGAATTGACCCCAGAGCGTGGAGACTGACTTGGTGCAGGCGCTTGTATAGGGATGTTTATAAAGCCACTTGATTTGTGATAGCCCCAAACTGGAAACCACCTGAATGCCCCTCGGAGGAGAATGGATGAACAGTCTGGTACTTTGATGCTCATATGAAACGAATAAAAGGACTTAACTATTGATACAGCGCCTTGGATGAACCTCAAAGAAATTACGCCGAGTGCAAAAAGCCAATCTCAAAAGGACACCTACTGCGTGATTCTTGTGTATGAAGCATTTGTGAGATAACATCCTAACAGAGATGGAGAAGGGATTAGCGGTGGCCGGGCCTCAGGGGTGCGGGGAGGAGGAGGTGGGGCTCTAAGGGGTGATACGCAGTCTGTGGTGTCAGACAGGAGAACGTCATGGTTGTAGTGCTGGCTTTGCAGCACTACCCGTGTGACGATGCGTAGAGACACGCACTTGCAGAGCACACCTGTAACTGGCGAAACCTGAATCAGCCCTGTGGATTGTGCCAGTGCCAATTTCTTGGTTTGGGGAAGGGGTGTCTGGCTCTCCCTGTACATTTCTTTGCACACCTGTGAGTCTATATTTATTTCAAAATAAAAGTTAACAAAAAGAAACAAGAAAAAGAGATTGCATCAAGATCAGGCATGAGCCTGTAGCACCTTCCTGATCCAGAGTTGAGAAGAAAGGGCCCCTTGTGTGAAGCTGCCTATGTCCCTGCTGGGTGGCCTCTGTCACAGCTCTGCTCTGAAGTGTGGGGGAGTTCCACCTCCTCTTGCATTGGTGCATGAAGACCTCTCCAGCCACCTGCTCACGTGAAGT
Source organism: Diceros bicornis minor (assembly GCF_020826845.1). Lineage (NCBI taxonomy): Eukaryota > Metazoa > Chordata > Mammalia > Perissodactyla > Rhinocerotidae > Diceros > Diceros bicornis. The sequence continues at coordinate 7,631,411 of NC_080765.1, read as the reverse complement.
GGTGCTGAAGTTAAAGGGAAACCAGTAAATGCCATGAAAAAAACTCAAGAACATACATTGACTTTCATAAAACTGACTACAACTGTGTACATTAGACTCACCCATGGGCGTGATGATTGGGACTGTCGGGCTAGCCAGGTATTATACCAAGCGCCCCGTTCATGCTCCCTCATTAAATTTAACCCTTATGTGTTGGTGCTGTTCATCAGTCCTCTTCCTGTTTTATGGATGAGAAAAATGAGGCTCGGAGAGGTTAAATAACGTGCTTAAAGTTACGGAGCTGGGAAGTGGACGAGCTGGGCTTTAAACCCAGGTCTGCCCTGCTTCCCCGGCTGGGCTCAAAAGTGCAAACCACACAGTGAGTGTCAGCTTCCTTAGGGGGTAGGCTCTGGAGTCGGCTCCTCACCATAGTTACCTCAGAAATCATGTACCCTGCCCATGAGATATGGCACACAGGGTTTCATGTCCGCCAGGTCTCCTTTGACCAGGTCTGACAGCCTGATTTTTCTCCAGCATTTGGACTAGATCACTTTCTGGGTCGAGCCCCAGATAGTGCAGCTCTGTTTAGGGGCCGTTTTGTGGGAAGCGTGTGGTGGAGTGGTGTGTGGTGTGTTTGCGAGCGCTCAGAGTTGACTTAGTGTGGCTTAAATAGCACCTGGCAGAGCGCCCGAGGTTGTGGCTGGGGAGAGCAGAGGACGGGTTCCCACCTGGACGGCCACATCCCCTCAGGCGCCTCTTGTGTCGCTGTTGAATGAGCCTTCACCAGTTCCTGGTTCCACATTTACGTTGGTGACCCCTCAGTCACTTTCTCTGCATTTAGCTCCAGTCCAACCTGCAGCAGCCCTGGAGAAGGGGGCCTGGGGCAGGGGCAAGTCTTTGCTGAGTCTGCAGGAGGCTCTGCCCCAGGCAAGGCGGTGGGATGAGGGGACAGGAGTGTGGACAGGGCTCCGCGCCTTCCAGGGCAGCCCTGCCCGGGCTTACCCCACACGACTAACTCTGGGCAAACAGGAGTGTGGGAGAGCGTTCAAAAGAGGCGCTGGAGAGACTGCGCACCTTCGAGACCTTCAGCTCGTGTGGAGGTGCCTCTGCCGCGTCACGCAGCCAGCGTTTCGTTTGGCCACAGGATAATTGGTCCTTGTCACCGTGAGGACAGTGCCCCCTGTGGCTCCCATGGGGTCTACGTCTCAAACAGAAATGGTTGGGCTTACCCTGACCAGGCTCTGGCAAGCTAGGCGATGAGAGTCCCTTCCACCACTGGCGCTAATCTGGGTGGGAATTGAGGTTGGTTCAAAAGACTTTTCAATTTAATTGACCTTTTAATATTGACTCTCAAAATCTGAGATCTACAGTAATCAGTTTTTTAATTGCTTAAGCAAAAACTGCATGTTTTCTATTTTTGTCATTTTGATTTTTTGCCTTAACTCCTGATGAGCTGAGTTATACTGTAGTATTCTCCTAGATATTTTTTTTCTCGCCTTTAGCTTCAGGTTGACTTTTGTGTTGGCTTTTGACTCAGGGAGGGGCCTTAGTTTCTGGGTGTGATGCTTGCTCTCTGAGGCGGGGCTGCCGTCGGGTGTTGATCTCTAAGCCTGGTGCCTTCTATGCAGGAACCTCCTGAGGCCCTGCGTGCGCCTCAGCGCGTCATTTCCTGAGAGGAGCTGGGATTGGGGGTGGGCTTTCCCCTCCTCCAGTCCCAGACAGTGGGTGAGACCTCCCACCCGGGGGCTCCTCTTGGTCTTTCAGGCCTCAGCTTAGCCTTTAAAGAGCAAGAGGGACTTGCAGCGCCGTGCTCCCGGCTAGGTATAAAGCATGCCGGGTTCCTAGCTGGGAGGTGCTTGAGTAGTGATTTTATAGTGAATTAGAAATAACCCAGATGACTAAAAATGTTTTTTAATCTTATTTTGAAGATTTTGACTTCAGTGTTCCAGGATCCATGAAGCTTCATAATCTTATTTCTAAGTTGAAAAAGTGGATCAAAATCCTGGAGGCTAAAACCAAGCAACTTCCAAAATTCTTCCTCATAGAAGAAAAGTGCCGGTTTTTGAGCAATTTCTCAGCACAGACAGCTGAAGTAGAAATTCCTGGAGAATTTCTGATGCCAAAGCCGACACATTATTATATCAAGATTGCTCGGTAAGTGAGCCTGACCTGGCCCCTGATTGCTAATAGTCATGCCCCCGGGCACACAGAGCCTCGTGAGGGGCCTCCAGGGCAGACCCAGGGCAGCATTTCAGATGGTAATTCTCTGCTCTGTGCTCTCCTGTCCTCTGAAATGAGAGAGCACAAGGTTGGTCCTGGAGTTGAGTGATCAAGCACCTTAAAGGGTCTGGTCTAACTGATGGTTAAATGTCTCGTTTGCAGCAAGTTATGTCTGTTTTCAAATGATCCTTTTCTGAATCCTCATAGAACGTACAAAATAAAAAGTTTCCCAGTCTTTTATAAACTCTGAAAGCGCGGTATTCAAAACAGGATCGGACGACTGTATTGCATCTCATTTGAAATGTCAGAGGAGCTATGAATAGGCTTCCCTTAACAAATAGGTGTTTCATTTTTATTTCTAAATCAGACACGGTGCTCTGCTTTTCCATACGTCCAGAATTCCGTGTCCCTTGCCTCGGAATCTGACTTGTGTCCTGGCCAGCCCTCCCTCCTCCCTGACTTCCATCGTGGCCAAGGGCCCCCCGCAGCGAGAAGGCGAAGGCTCGCGCCCCAGGGCCCCTGCTCCTCGCTGCCGCAGTGTCACACGGGGCTGTCCTGCTGCCGACGTTCAGTCCCCGGTCCCTCCCAGCTCTGCTGCTGGGAGACTCAGAGCCGGCTCGCAGCCCATCTCCAGCTGTTCAGGTTGGGCAGCGGCAGGATTATTTGGACTCCAGCTCCATCTTCTCTTCCACCGTCTTTTTTCTCTTTGCCGCAGTTTCTTCTCTTGTGTTATAAGATACCGCTGCACTGTTTATACCTTGTCAGAACTGGGTGGGTGTAAACAAACCAGCAGATGACTGCTGTAACTGCACAGTCTGTTTTTCCATGACAGGTTTTTTTTTTGTAATTTTTCTTTTATTGGTGAGGAAGATTCACCCTGAGCTAACATCCGTTGCCAATATTCCACTTTTTTCTCCCTTCTCCCCAAACTCCCAGTACGTAGCTGTGTGTCATAGTCATAGAGTTGTAGCTCTTCTATATGGGACGCCGTCTCAGCATGGCCTGATGAGTAGGGAGTAGGTCCGTGCCCAAGATCCAAACCGGCAAACCCCAGGCCGCAGAAGCGGAAGCGGAACGCGCGAATTTAATGGCTAGGCCGCTGTGCCGGCCCTCTTTTTTTTAATTTGTTTTTTGCTTGAGGAAGATTAGCCCTGAGCTAACATGCGTGCCAGTCTTCCTCTTCGGTGTATGTAGGATGCCTCCACAGCATGGCTGATGAGTGGAGTAGGTCCACACTTGGGATCCGAACCCGCGAACCCAGGCCGCCAGAGCAGAGCGCGCAGAACTTGAACCACTCGGCCACGGGACCAGCCCTCCATGACAGTTCTGACTACCATTTTTGTAAAGCTCCATTTTCTTAAAGAAAAGGATTGGAAATTGAGATTCAGGGAGTTGGTGTTTGCTTGCTTGTTTCGGTAGGTTCATGCCGAGGGTGGAAATTGTGCAGAAGCACAACACCGCTGCCAGGAGACTGTACATCCGTGGGCACAACGGCAAGATCTACCCGTATCTCGTCATGAACGACGCCTGCCTGACGGAGTCTCGCAGGGAGGAGCGTGTGCTGCAGCTGCTCCGCCTACTCAACCCCTGTCTGGAGAAGAGGAAGGAAACCACAAAGAGGCACTTATTTTTCACAGGTACAAGAGCCGCACTTTGGGGGTGACCCAGCAACACACATGAGCCTTGGAGGTTTTCCTGTGTGCCATCTGCTAGCAACTGGGGATGCCCTGAGCTACGCCAAGCAAGGAAGGCCTTGGAATGAGGCACAGGGCCCCCAGACAGGGACTCTGCTCCTGGAGGAAGCTCCTCACCAGCTCTTGCGCCCCTCAATGCAAGACGGGTGCTTCCGGTGTTTGTTTGGGAAAGGAGGCCTGTGTGTGTGCGCACTGCCATCTTGATTTCCCAAGGAATCTTCCCGTGCTCTGGCCAAAGCTGGGCTGAGCAGAGGGCTCGTTGTGGGTGTGTGAACAGCACACTTCAGTTTTAAGTGAGGTCTCTGAACTCCTCCTGGACCCCACACTGCAGTACGTGGGCACTGCCTGAGCTTGCCTTCCTGGAGTGAAGTGCAAGACTCGGGAACGTCGAGAAGCCCCACGTAGGCCACAGAAATCTTGGTCAAGTGGCAACCAGCCACCCCTGAGTGAGCCCTGTCCGTACTGAGATGTTGTGGGTGATTCGTGAGTGACCCATATCTGTCTGTAATAGGGGCACAGATGACACGTCTATACTCCCACCCAGAGAAGAGAACCATTGTTAAAACATTTTAGCATTTAGTCCCTGAGGTTAGGAGACCATTGCAATGCATATTATCTAGTCCTGTATAGACCTTTCTTCTGATAGCCAAAGTGTAATCCAGCTCACTTTGACCTAAAATCTCTTACCCTTAAGTTCAGTATCGCCCAAAATAAGTAGATTAAAAAAACAAGTCTGTAGAAAGCTGTGTGCATTTTAACGTGTACGTAACATGATCTGTAGTGTTGATCCCAGCTGTGGGTATTAGATTGTTCTTTACTTCTTACAAAGAAACAGATTCTTGGTTAGCACCAAATGGTGGTCCTAATATATGCCCTGGAGTCCTTTGGGAATTTCTTTATGGATTGAAGCCATGGCAGCAAGCCACTGTCTGTGGTTTAACTGACATTAGACTGAACTAACTCTCTGTTCATGAGAAGTCAGCGGCGTCTGTGTGTGCCCCATGCCAACACTCAGTCCGTGTGCAGGTGGTCAGAGTGGCCTAGAGACCGGCCGGTGCAGACTCAGTGTCACAGCTGCCACTTGCTGGCTCAGCAGCACCAGTGCCGCTGGGAGAGTCTCTTTATTTTTTATATTTTAAGATTGCCTTCTAAAGAATTTCTGTTCCTCTGTGTCTTAAGCACAGGGTGATGGGCAGCTCCGGCTCCGTCCCCCAGTAGATGGGGCTTCATGCCATGTGCTGGATCAACACGTGGTGTGTGACCAGAGTTCTCCCAGCTCTCGCTCGGTACACGCTTTCTCTGCTCACGAAGAGCCCAGGCACCTCTGCTCCCGAGATGTCCCTGAAGGTGAAGTCAAGTGCGGCCCTGTAGTTATTCGCTCTCAATCTGCCCCCCATTTCTCTTCCCCTTTCTCCTCAGTTCCACGAGTTGTGGCAGTGTCCCCACAGATGCGCCTCGTGGAAGACAACCCCTCTTCTCTTTCCCTCGTGGAGATCTACAAGCAGCGCTGCGCCAAGAAGGGCATCGAGCACGACAACCCCATCTCCCGTTACTATGACAGACTGGCCACGGTGCAGGCACGAGGGACCCAAGCCAGCCACCAGGTACTGAATCGGACGGTCAGGAGGGCAGGCTGCTGCCTGAGGCCTCAGGTGCGGCTGCGTCCATGACAAGGGTGCTTAGAAGAGTAGCGGGGGTTGAGAGGCACCTTTCTCCCTGAGTGACTGGGGAGATGGTAGAAACAAGGTGGCCATGGACTTTAGTGAAGTGACATTTGCCACAGACTGTTTGTTATAACAGGACAAAGAGGTGAGTTTTCAGCCGTGAGAGGTTCATAATCCTTTACCTGCACCTACAGAGAAGCTCAGAAATTAGGATTTTAAAAATAACTTTATGGCCAACTCATTTGGCGGCCAAACCTGGTCTAAGTGACGTGAGGCTGTTCATGCACGTCATGTTCGTGTGTATCTGGCCTGCTATGGGGCATGAGGTAGTGCAGGGTCTGCAGTGGGTGTGCTTTCTAAAGTACAGAAGGTGGCGGACCCCGAAACACGTCGGGCTCAGCTGTTTTGGTTGCCTCAGGTGGGAGCACGGTGCCCACCGCAGGAGTCCTGGACCACTCTGGTCTGCACACGTCAGGTGGGCAAAGGTCCCACTCCACCCGCAGATTCCTGCCCTTGGTGGAACGCAGGGCAGGTGTGGTCTCTGGATGAGAAGGTTTTGTGCGGGATCGTGGGCATCACATGAGGAAGGTACTTTGGCCTGCTCCCCAGATGCCACTGTGGTCCTTTCTGCGCTTCCCAAGAGGGCCTCACGGTTTCTAGGAGAGATGCTACAGAGCTGGGAGCCATCGCCTTGCCTCCCTTCCCCCAGGGACTCATTTCGGTTAGTCTGGGTCCTGGAGGACTTTGTTCTGTTTAGGAAGATGGAGCCCGCAGGGTGCTCATTTCACCCGCCGTGGCCGTGCTCAGGGCACAGGCAGGGCCTGAGGCAGTCCAGACTGCAGGGTCTGGTGCAGCCTCCAAGATTCGTGCTGGCAAAGCATGTGGAACCCCTCTATTCTGACTGGCCTCTGTGGACAGCTTGTCACCTCCTTTGGGAATCAGTGTCAACAGGCTTCATTGGGACGTGGGTCACTCCTGGTCACTCTGGACCATGGGCAGTTTTTAGGGGTTTGTGGGAGATGCACGGATTGTATTCCTAAGGCTACATTTACCTCTGCCAGTGTGGGGGTCGGTGACTTCTATTTGCAGATACATGCCCACACCAGAATTCCCCTATTGATTTATAAACAGTGTGTGCCACTGATGAAGCTGGTGATTAGTCCAGCTTAGAAACTGCTAGGGTCCTGCTGGGCCAGCTAGAGATGCTGACAATGATATAAAACAATCCCAGCCTCATGCCCTCTTCTTACTTTTTGTACCCTAGTTTGTTTTATTATTAACTCTGCTCCTTCATCCTTGGCAATTTTTTATAACACCTTTATTGAGATATAATTCAAACGTCATAAAATTCACCCTTTAAAATGGAAGATTCCGTGTCTTCAGTATATTCACAGAGTTGTGCAGTCATCGCCACTATCTATCTTTAAAATGTTTCGTTACCCCAGAAAGAAACCTCACACCCATTGTTAGTCACTCCTTATTCCTCTCTTCCTCTAGCCCCTGACCACCACAGATCTTTCTTCTGTATGAATTTGCTTATGCCGGACATATCATATGAATGGAATCATACCATATGTGGTCTTCTGTGGCTGGCTTCTTTCATTTAGCATGATGTTTTCAAGGTTTATCCATTCTGTAGCATATATCAGTCGTTTGTTCTTTTTATCGCTGAATAACATTCCCTTGTATGAATACACCACATTTAATTTATCCATTCATCAGTTGATGGACTTTTGGATTGTTTATACTTTTTGACTATTATGACTAATGCTCCTGTGAATACTCATGTACATGTTTTTGTATGGGCATACGTTTTCATTTCTTTCGGATATATACCTAGGAGTAGAATTGCTGGGTTATATGGTAACTCTTTTGTTTAACGTTTTGATGAACTGCCAAACGTTTTCCAAAGTGACGGCAGTGTATGAGGTCATTTCTCCACATTCTTGTCAACACTTATTATCCGTCTTTTTGATTATAGCCATCCTAGTGGGTGTGAAGTGCTACCTCATGTTGGTTGATAACTAGTGTTATTGAGTATCTTTCCATGTGCTCATTGGCTCTTTGTGTGTTTTCTTTGGAAAAATGTCTATTCAAGCCCTGTGCTCATTTTTAAATTGGGTGATTTGTCTTTTTATTGTTGGTTCTAAGAATTCTTTATATGTTCTGGATGTAAGTGACTTGATACAAATGACTTCACTTTCTTTCCTGTGTATTGACCATGTTTTCCTGATTCTTTGCGTGTCTCATAACTCTTTGGTGAAAACTGGGTGTTTTAATATCATATGGCAATGCTAGAAATCAGATTTTTCCCCCCAAGGTTTGTTGTTGTTGCTGTTTGTTTGTTTAGTGACTTTCTTGAACTAATTCTGTAAAGTCTGTATTTTTGTTATGTGCAGCCGTTGAAGTCTCTGTTCAGTTATCTCAGTGGTCAACTAGTGATTTGACAGAGATTTTCTTAAATGCCTTGAACCAATAAGTCTTCTACCTTTTTTGAGGGCCTGTGTGTGTGTGTTGGGGCATGCCTTCTACATGCCAGGAAGTTTACAACTCTGCCTTAGCCTTCACTTCCTGCTTGTGCAGAGTCTCAAGGTCAACCAGAAGTGAGAGCATAGGGCCTTCTGAGGTTTTCCATGAGCATGGCCTTCTAGATTCCCAGGAATATGTTGGAGCTTTTCAAAGCCCCTTCTGTCCTCTCATTTCCCAGCTCTTCCTCTTGTTTGGCCAATCTCTTGTGCACTCCAGCTGGTATCACTGCCTCAGCACCTGCGATGTTAAACGGTTGTTGCTGATTGTTTTCAACAAACTCCCTTCAAAGAGGATGTTCCTCACTGAGTGAACTCTGAATTCAATTAGAGACAAGCCTGATAAATTTAGCTTTTTCCAGGAAGCTGCCAGACAGGTCAAATAGTGACAATTCTCTGGGAATGAAGCTTCTTTTGGGATCACCAAACTCATTCTGCCTGCTCCTGTGCTGTTAGGCTTCTAGTTTTTACAGCTGCCATGGTGGCAAGGCTGTTGGTTTTCAGGGCCACTGTGAAGCTGGGGAGAAGGGGATAGGAATAGGACAATCAAACTGCCACAAAGCTCGCTGTTCTCACCAAGACTCAGCCTTTTCTTCCTTGAATAAATGCTGCTTAGATTGTTGCAAGCCTTTGTTTCAATTTCCAAAGTTATAGAAAAGTTTATTTTGATGATTTTTGCTAGTATTCCTATTGCTTTTGTAGAAGAGCAGATTTTGGAAGTCCTCACTCTGCTATCTCAGAAGTTTTTCTTTCCATTTTACAGATGAGGAATGAACAGCAACTGAATGTGTGATTGATGATCTGCATGGTCCTTGGTGCTTAGGGCCTGCATTCTAGTGGTTATTCAGAGCACCTGGGTAGGACTTAGGCTATAACAGACCTTGTGCCTTTTCCACTTGGACTAACAGCAACTAAATTAACTCAATCAAGTTGAAGCCATCTCTAAATTTATGATGTTTGAAATAGTCTTGTGAGTCTTCCAGTACAGAACTCAGTTTAAAGTGTAACATCTGCTCTAATTTTACACCAGCTCCTTCAGTTTATAAAATTTTGTCTTTAATGTGAAGTGGTGGTGTTGATCCCCAACTATTCTTTTGTCCTTTTTGTTAACTGGCCTGGTATATTCTGTAGTTAGCAGGTTATAGTATTCAGATGTTTACCTAAACGCCTGGTAGCACAGCTACTACACTTCTATAATGAGGCTTTTATCCAGACAGCTCTGTGTTGCTTTGAGCACCGGACATGGGACCCTTCCCCGTGGGAAACTGACCAACCTTGTGCATCCCCATGTTTAGTCAAATGACATTGCATATGTCAATATATTTGTCAACAAAATTGACTCTATTGGTGCTAAGTAAGAAATTACAATTTGAGAGGTTTCCTTTTGAAAAAAAATAAGTGAATTAGATGGCAGAGTCATGTAGTGATACATCATTTCAGGTCCTTCGAGACATCCTCAAGGAAGTTCAGAGTAACATGGTGCCACGCAGCATGCTTAAAGAGTGGGCTCTGCACACGTTCCCCAATGCCACAGACTACTGGACCTTCCGGAAGATGTTCACCATCCAGCTCGCACTGATTGGCTTTGCAGAATTCGTCTTGCATTTAAATAGACTCAACCCCGAGATGTTACAGATTGCTCAGGTAATTTGGTATGAATAGCCAAACCCTCTTCTTTAGACATCTGCATTCTGCTATTTAAGTTCCTAAAATGTATCCCTCTGAAATTCAGGACACTGGCAAACTGAATGTTGCCTACTTTCGATTCGATATAAACGATGCGACTGGAGACTTAGATGCCAACCGTCCTGTCCCTTTTCGCCTCACACCCAACATTTCTGAATTTCTGACCACCATCGGTGTCTCGGGCCCACTGACTGCCTCCATGATTGCTGTCGCCCGGTGCTTCGCCCAGCCCAACTTTAAGGTAGGTGATGGGGTCGTCTTGTGGAAGGCACAGACCATGGTTACTCGGTACACCTTGTGGCCCCACAGGAACTGCTGGTCTGCTGACAAGGAGGGAGAGAGCGGGTAGAAGAGCCGCTTATTGCTATACAATGAAAGTTTATTCATTTGGGGGTTTTAAAATGTTCTCTGTCCAGAAGTGTTTAGGATGCTGAGGAACCCAGTTTACACAAAGGAATCTAGGAGCCTCTATTGGATAATCTTCCCCAAATGTTACCGTTCCATGTCAGTTTTGTTTATTCCATTTTGTAGCTACCTTCTGTTCCCATGTTGCAAAACCTCTCTGCTCTCCAAGGGCAGAAGTGTTCTCTGTAGGACGCACGTGTCTTACTAGGGCTGTAGTGACGGGGCCTCAGTGAACGTGACATGTGAGGCACATACTCTCCTCCAGTGACACGAGGTGTGACAAAATGCCCTTGGCCAGTGAAGGTGTGTGACAGCTCTGCCTACAGTGACGGGACAGCAGCTGTCCTGCCACTTCTGGCACCTGCCCTGTGCCCAGCACGGCACTGGCTGCTTTGATGGATTCTTGTCAGATTCTCCCAGCGGTTGTACAGATGGGGCAGGTGAGGGCATGGCAGAGGTCATACAGCTGGGGATTCAAATCCGGTTCATTCTGACTCTGAGCCTGTCTCTTCACCACTCAAATGATTCTCTCTCCACCCGTGGAGACTAAACACAGAATACTTTATTTTTCTTTTAACTAATGAGACCAGTTATATCTGTCCTTTGTGTTTTTTTCCCCAGATGAGCAGTTTGTATCTAGAGAAGCTTCAGACACCAATTGTTTCCAAAAACATCTACTCAGGGCAGTTTTAAGTTATTGAATAAACTCCTGACTGTGAACAAGGACTTCGCATTATACACACATCTTGCTGTTTTTAATGTTAGTTGCACATATCCCTCTATTGGGAATGCTCTTGGGGAAAAGTGTCTGTATGCATGTAAACTTCTATAAACATAAGTAAAATAAAGAGCCTCTAGGTTTCCTCTCGAGTAAGGGGTGTGTGCTCCAGTGCAGTGACTAGCAGTTCATTATATTACCCACTTTGCCTTGAGGCTTGAAATACAAAGTTCTCGTTTAGATAGAAATGTTACATTTCTGGAAACAATCGTAGGATAATCCTTAGAATGGCATTTAGTTTAAACTTTAATTAAAACTTTGAGGAAGAATGAAGAAGTGCTTCTTTTTTTTTTAATTGAGGTCATATTGGCTTATAACATTGTATAAATTTCAGGTGTACATTATTGTATTTCATTTTCTGTATAGACTACATTGTGTTTACCACCAATAGTCTAGTTTTTATCCCTCACCATATATATGTGCCCCTTTATCTCTTTTGCCCTCCCCCACCTCTGGTCACCACTAATCTGTTCTCCTTGTCTATGTGTTTGTTTTCTTCTACATATGAGTGAAATCATAACAGTATTTATCTTTCTCTGTCTGGCTTATTTCACTTAAGCATAATACCCTCAAGGTCCATGTGTGTTGTCGCAAATGGCACGATTTTGTCTTTTTTATGGCTGAGTAGTATTCAGTTGTGTATATGTACCACATCTTCTTTATCAGTTCATCCATTGATGGGCACCTAGATTGCTTCCACATCTTGGCTATAGTGAATAATGCTGCAGTGAACATAGGGGTGCATAAATCTCTTTGAATCGTTGATTTCATGTTCTTTGCATAAGTACCTAGACGTGGGATAGCTGGATCATATGGTGTTTCTTTTTTTGTTGTTTTGTTTTTGGTGAGGAAGATTAGCTCTGAGCTAACAGCTATTGCCAGTCCTCCTCTTTTTGCTGAGGAAGATTGGTCCTGGGCTAACATCCCTGCACATCTTCCTCTACTTTATATGTGGGACATCTGCCACAGCGTGGCTTGATAAGCAGTGTGTAGGTCCACGCCCGGGTTCTGAACCTGTGAACCCTGGACTGCTGAAGTATAGTGCGCAAACTTAACCACTACACCACCAGGCTGGCCCCATATGGTATTTCTATTTTTAATATTTTGAGAAATCTCCATACTGTTTTCCATAGTGACTGCACCAGTTTGCATTCCCACCAGCAGTATATGAGGGTTTCCTTTTCTCCACATCTTCGCCAACACTTATTATTTCTTGTCTTGTTAATTATAGCCATTCTGACGAGTGTGAGGGGATATCTCATTGTAGTTTTGATTTGCGTTTCCCTAATAATTAGTGATGTGGAACATCTTTTCATGTGCCTGTTGGCTATCTATGTATCTTCTTTGGAAAAATGTCTATTCATATCCTCTGCCCGTTTTTTGATTTGGTGGTTCATTTTTTTCTTGTTGAGTTGTATGAGTTCTTTATATATTTTGGAAATTAACCTTTTGTCAGATATATGATTTGCAAATATTTTTTTCCCAGTTGGTGAGTTTTTTCGTTTTGTTAATGGTTTCCTTTGCCGTGCAGAAGCTTTTTAGTCTGATGTAGTCCCATTTATTTTTTCCTTTGTAAAGGCTGTCCATGTTTTAAAGGTCTGTTACACCTTGGAGTAACACCCTGCGTTATTCTTTGCGTAGACTGTGCTGGTGTAAATGGGGAAGAATTGGCCTTCTCCAAACTCTGGGCCCAAATTCTTTCATAGCCTAAATATAGTGAATGACTTTAAGTTCACCTAAAATGTAGACCATTCTGTATGGGAATGTCTTCTAAAAACACATTCTGTTGGTACCAAGTAAGGCAGAATAAAACCCTCAACATATTAGTCTGAAGTTACTTTTAAACAGTCCTGGTACCTAAAATGAAAGCGTTCTGTATACCCTGAATGTGACAGTGGACCAGGGTGGCCCCTTCTCTACGACTTGGGTCCCCTGCCCACTCAGGCACAGCTCTCTGCATCAAGCAGTAGTCTCAGCAGTGGTCCCCTCTCTTCTAGACCCGTTATATTTATTAACTCTTAATCTTCACATAATTTGGGGGGACAGGCTCTATTACTATGCCCTGTGTATAAATGGGGAACCTGAGGCACAGTGGGCTCAGTAACTTTCCTGAGGTCACCCAGGTAGGAAGTGGTAGAGCTGGGGCCAGCACCCAGAGTGGGTGCTGGGACCACATGGAGGCCGGGGGTGGCTCTCCTGATCCTCCAGCACGGCCAGGCGGACGCCCTCTGCTCAGACCTTCACATGGTGTTCCCTTGGCCTGAGAAGCACATCCTGCCGCACCCACATGCTTTGCGCCCTCGATTCCTTCCCACCTGCACCCCAGTGTGACCTCGTCACCAGCCCCCTCTGAGAAGCCTTCTGAGCCCTCCTTGCTTGCTGTTTCTGCACAGTGCCCATCTCCACCTGGCATGATATTCATTTCTTTGTTGGGACGAAAGCCCCTTAAGGGCAGGGGGTGTTGGTGGTCCTGTTTTGTTCACTCTTAGCTGCAGTGCCAGGAGCAGCCGGCCTGACCAGGCCCTCGACGGGTGTTTGAAGGCATGGAGTAGAACAGACGAATAAACAAATGGGCGCGGTCAGCACCGTGACGGCAGCCGGTGCCATTGGCTGCTTGTGCCCTGGCTCTGTTGAAGAGCAGACAGAGATGCTGTGCCTTGAAGCTGAGGTTTTCTGGCCGCTGCTCCACGTGGAGGCAGTAGTTTACACTCCGAGTGGCTTCCCCAGCGCACCTGCAGGGCACACGCCCCGGCCCTGGTGCTCAGGCTGCCTGGGTCCCCACGGCCTGCTGTGCCAAGCTCAGTCTGGTTGGGAAGCTGCCCGTCAGGGTTGTTCTCGGTTAAACAGGGGTTGTCTCATTCTCTCCTCGTGCAGGTGGACGGCATCCTGAAAACTGTGCTTCGGGACGAGATCATCGCTTGGCACAAAAAAACACAGGAGGACACATCCTCTCCTCTCTCAGCTGCGGGGCAGCCCGAGAACATGGACAGCCAGCAGCTGGTCTCCCTGGTTCAGAAAGCGGTCACCGCCATCATGACCCGTCTGCACAACCTCGCCCAGTTTGAAGGTGGGGAGAGCAAAGTGAATACCCTGGTGGCCGCCGCAAACAGCCTGGACAACCTGTGCCGCATGGACCCCGCCTGGCACCCGTGGCTGTGACCGCAGCTGCGCCTGCCACCCAGAATGTGAAGGGCCCCTCCCGGGCTCTGAGCCCACTGGCTTTTACGACTCCTCTCGGCCTTGCTCATGTCGTTTACAGAAGACCTGCAGATGTACTGTCGCAGTTACTTTCCTGATAGTGTGTGTGCGAAAGATGGCGAACTTAGTTTTAGAGGGAGCTAAACTGTTAGGGTGGTGAGGCGATTGGAAATGGCAAAGCTGAAACTTCTTCTAAGCTTTTAAAATAACCTTTTAAGAAACCAGAATTCCCCGGTCTGGAATTTGTGAATTTTTTTAATTGTATTCCCCACTCTGTGAATGTGCAGATTGAACTGTAGAGAACAATTCCCTGTTGTCTGTTTTTAACTCTTTCAGCAGTAACGCCTCAGAGCTTCGTGCTTTTGTACAGACCTTTGTAACAAGTGTACAGGAAACCCGCTTTGCTAGAGAAACAGAAAATTATGAACCAATCGTGCTGATTTTTCTCTGAACACAGACTTTTGTGCTGTGTGTGACCAGCCCTGGGAATCTCACTGAGCATCTGCTATGGACCAGCGGAGCCTCAGCTGCTCGGATGTGGATCCCCCGGGAGAAACAGCTGGGGGAGGCAGCAGGTGCCTCTGATGCTCCTTATCAGCTGGCTCTTCGGATGTCTTCTAGACGTTTACTATCATTGTACCTGAAAAATTCACTCTTTCCTTCCTAATTTAAAAAGAAGCAACAGCAACGAAAGTTTGTTCATTAACTCTAGTCTGTTATGTTCACATTTTTATAAATATGAGCATTGAGAATGTTCTATCTAAATTTGTACAGCGTGATTTTTTTAGAATAAATATTTTATAAAAGGATGTGTTGTCCCTTATGTGTTAAAATGCTTGTTTCCTCCGCCTGTGAGGTGTTTCCTCTGCCTGAGCGTCCCTCTGCCCCTCAGAGACCAGAGGTCCCCAGGCCAGTGTGGGCCAGCTCATTGTGGCTTCATGGTGACGGATTCGTGCTGCCTGGGCAGAGTCTCAGCCTGGTCCGGGTCTGAAGCAGACACGCTGTGTCTTCTGTGAAGGTGACGAGGGATGCTGGTCCTGACTTGGATGGCGTGACAGCGTGCCCAGGAATCGGTCCCTTTCAGCTCTGCTTACATATCTCAGGGCCACAGCCGTGTCACCTGTGTGTGCAGGGGGAGATGGGCTGGCAGCAGCTGGCTCCGGGTGCCTGGAGGCCTGGGCTCGGAGCTGCGCCCGCTGGGCGGGGCCCTCTGCCTGTGCTGGGAGCTCCTCTCCACGCTCATCGTCCTTCGTCCCGTCTGTCCGTCCATCCGCACCTCAGGTGCAGAGTGAACCCAGCAGAAAAGGCCTGCCCTGGAGGACGTGGAGGGACAGTCCCGGCGCTGCTGTGATGTCAGCAGGATGAGAGAGCAAAGCAGGACAGAGGGATGGGGGCTGCTGCTTTTGTTCTAAAGTTAACTCTGAATTCGGAAGGACTTGCCCCTCTGGGAAGTGCCACGTCCGCTGCGAGGAAGATGGCCTGTCCACACCTCGGCCAGTCAGCAGGCCTCCTCGGGGCCACGGCGCGGAGCCCTTCTCAAGCCCTCGCCTCTCTATGGCCTCCCGTATGTCCCCATTGTTCCCCGTTGTTCCAGGCTAACACGGGCTGAAGCCTGCAGCTGAGTTCACTCAGATCTCGCGCTGAGTCCAGTCCAAGGGGCTGGAACCAAATGCGCTAGAAGTGGGAGCTTTAGGCCGTGGTGCTGCTGGGTTCTGGCCAGGATGCCAGCTCATTGGCAGTGGGTGGGACTGACGGCGACAACTTGAGGTCTTCATACTGGTCTCCAGTCCTCAGGCCGAGGTGAAGCGGCCCTCCACTTTACAGAGGAGGATTCCAGCTCAGGGTGAGTACTTCGTCCGAGGTCCCAGAGCCAATTGTGGAGAAACCGATTGAACCTTGTCCAGCTTGAGTCCACCCCACAAGCTGCACCCTGGAGCAGGGATGGAGGCCGAGCCGGGTTTTGTCCATCTGACTGGACTCTTCTTTCTTTGGAGCTAACTGTAAGTTATTTTACAATTACTTGGAGGGCTATCTTTGTGAAAAAGTATCTTGGATTCTGGGATGACAGGAGCCACGTATCTAAAATGACAGGTGATTGCAGACTGGCAGCTAACAGGTGGTGTCGTGCAGTCGACAGGCCCGACTCTGCAGGGTCCCCTCTGTCGGTCCTCACTGTGTGTGTAACAAGGCCTCGCCAGCTGGGCTCAGGAGTCCTGTGCAACATAAGCATTAAGTTGCCTTTGTGCTCTTGGCAAGTCGGTGTGGAGCATGGTGGTTGCAGAGACGTGTGGATGGCATTTGGGTCAAGGGAACATCTGTTTCTCGGCCTGGAGAGTTGGAGTCTGGAGTGGGTGTACTGGAGATTGAGGGGCTTCCACGCCAGGCTCACCCACACTGTGCCCAGGCGCTGACCCTGTTTCCAGGAACACCAACCTTTGAACACCCAGGGCAGGAGCGAGTTCCCCAGTGGAGATCCAGTGTCTTCTGAGCTCCGGCTGTGAGTGGAAAGATCAAGGACCTGGGACCGGGAGACCTGGGCCTGTGCCTCCACGACCGCGAGCTCCAGCTTCCTCACCCCAGCGTGGCATTGCCAGGCGCTGGGCCCTCAGGAGCCAAGGAAGATCCGAGAAAGGGCTTGTTTATGGGGGCCACACACAGCATGTGCCCCTGATTCTCCAAACACTATTTCAAGGTAAGTACTGTTTATTTTTTTGTCATGATAAAATATACATAAAATTTACCATTTTAACCATTTTTAAGTGTACAGTTCAGTGGTGTTAAGTACATTCACATCGTTGTGTAACCATCATCACCATCTGTCTCCAGAACATTTTTCATCATTCCAAACAGAAACTCTGTCCCCATTAAACACTACACTCCCTCCCCCAGCCCCAGGCAAACACCTTTCTACCATCTGTCTCTATGAATTTGCCTACTCTAGGAATCTCAAATAAGTAGAATCCTACAGTATTTGTCCTTTTGTGACTGGCTTATTTCACTTAGCATAGTATCCTCGAGGTACCTCCATGTTGTAGCATGTGACAGAATTTCCTTCCTTTTTAAGGCTGAATAGTATTCCATTGCATATATGTATATCACATTTTGTTTATCCATTCATCCATCAATAGATACGTGGGTTGCTTCCATCTTTTGGCTTTTGTGAACATGGGTGTACAAACATCTGTTTGACTCAACTTTCAATTCTTTTGGGTATATACACAAGTGAAATTGCTGGATCATATGGTAATTCTGTTTTTAATTTTTTGAAGAACCTGCGTAGTTTTCCATAGCTGCACCATTTCACATCCCCACCAGCAGCGCACAAGGGTTTTAGTTTCTCCACATCCTTGCCAACACTTGTTTTCTGATAAAAAACACTTGTGTTTTGATAATAACCATCTTAATAGGTGCAAAGTGGTATCTATCTCATTGTGGTTTTGGTTTGCATTTCCCTCATGATTAGTGATGTTGAGCATCTTTTCATGAGCTAATTGACCATTTGTATATCTTCTTTGGAGAAATGTCCATTCAAATCCATTGCCGATTTTTTAATTGGGTTGTTTTTTTAAGTTGTAGGAATTTTTTATATATTCTGGATATTAACCCCTTATCAGATATATGATTTGCAGATATTTTCTCCCATTTTGTGGGTTGCTGTTTCATTCTGTTGATAGTGTCCTTTCTTGTACAAGTTTTAAATTTTGATGTAGTCCAATTTATCTAGTTTTTCTTTTGTTATCTGTACTTTTTGGTGTCATATCCAAGGTATTATTGCGAAATCCAATGTCATGAAGCTTTTCTCTTCTAAGAGTTTTATAGTTTTAGTTCTTATGTTTAAGTCTTTGATCAATTTTGAGTGATTTTTATTGTGATTTAAGGATTCCATTTCATTCTTTTGCATGTGGATATTCAGTTTTCCAAGCACCCTTTGTTGAAGACTCTCTTTTCCCCATCGAATGATCTTGGCACCCTTATCGAAAGTCATTTGGCCATGTAGGAGGTGGTTTATTTATGGATTCTCTATTCTATTCCATTGGTCTATATGTCTGTCTGTCCTTCTGACAGGTCATACCATGTTTATTACTGTAGATTTGTAGTAAGTTTTGAAATCAGGAAGTGTGAGACCTCCAACATTGTTCTTTTTCAAGATTGTTTTGGCTAGTTGGAGGTCCCTGCGATTCCATATGAGGCTTAGGGTGGATTTTTCTATTTCTGCAAAAGTGTTGTTGAGATTTTTTATAGGGATTGCGTTGAGTCTGTAGATCATTTGGGTAGTAATGATGTCTTAATATTGTCATCCAATCCATGAACCCAGAACATCTTCCCATTTATTTGTGTCTCCTTTAATTTCTTTCATTTCATAGTTTTATAGTTTTCAGTGTTCAAGTCTTTCAATTCCTTGGTTTATTCCTGTTTTATTCTTTTTGATGCTACTGTATATGGAATTGTTTTCTTAATTTCCTTTTGGATTGTTCATTGTTAGCATATAGGAACACAACTGATTTTTGCCTGTTGATTTTGTTTTTGGGGATTTTTTTTGTTTGTTTTTTGATTAGCCCTGAGCTAACATCTGTGCCAATCTACCTCTGTTTTGTATGTGGGACGCCTCCACAGCGTGGCTTGATGAGCAGTGTATAGGTCTGCGCCCAGATCCGAACCTGCGAACCCCGGGCCACTGAAGCGGAGTGTGCCAACTTAACCATTATGCCACTGGGCCAGCCCCTGCCTGTTGATTTTGTATCCTGCCACTTTGCTGAATTTGTTTTTTAGTTCTAACAGTTTTTTGTGTGTTTGTTTTTATTAAGAAAACTATTATTTTAAAATAGTGTTAGCAGAAATTTTCTTGGGGAGAAAACCATTTTAGTTGTTGGACAAACGTGGTAAAAAAGTATGAGAAGATAGGCCTCAGTTTAGTTTCTTGAAGGGAAGATAAGAACTAAGTAAGGGCTCTCAGAAATGCTTCACTTAAAAAGAGGATCATGGGAGATAAAAAATGTGAGTTGGGTCTCAAGGAAAAGGTGAGGCTCACGAAACGTAGAAGAAGACAGGGGAGAGGAGGGAGACAATCTGCAAAGGTGAGGGGTGCTTCAGGAGGGAAAAAGGAGTATTTTGAGGACACTTGGCCCACCTCTGGCTAATGAACCAGCTAATGGGGGAGGAGGGGAGAAGAGGGTCAAACCAGGAGTAACAAACACTCGATTACGAACCACTGGGAGCTGGTGCTGAAGTTTTCAGTCATCAGTAGAAAAATGAGAAAAATCAATGCACCAAAGAGAGGTTTTCATAAAGGACAATCAAAATGATAGTCTTTTATTGTGAAAAGCTTTGATGTTAAAATGTCCTTTTTAAATTAAATGCTAGTAATATAGATGACTGTTATTAATTCTTTTAATGTCATACTTGGTAAAGTAAAAAATTAATAACTATATACCCATCTAAAAAGTCTGGTCAGTATATTTTACTAGTCTATAAAACAGAAAAGTTTGGGAAATATTAGTCTAAGCATCTCATGGTCATATGGGATTCTGTATAATAGTGTAAGATATTTTATAACTTTAGCTTATATTTATTCTACAATTTAATGAAGAGTCTAAAAAACAGTGTAGACCTATATCGTGTATACACATAGATGAAAAATCTTAAATAAAATGCCACCAAAGATAATTCAGGACTATTTTTACTCCTATGCCTCTTGAATGTAGTGTGATAAAGTATTTGTGTAGGATAAAACCTAGTGATGATGTATTAGCCTTTTTATCTATTTCTGGATAACATATGCATTCTTTTTAGTGAATTATCTAGAGTTACTGTATTCATCTTGAACTTATCACAGTCTACCTTCAAATGATATTATACCACTTCACCTATAATGTAAGAATCTTAGAACAAACAGTAAACTTCCATTTCTCCCCTCCCATCCTTGGTGCTATTAATGTTATATATTTTACTTCTCTGTATGTTATTAACTCCACAGTATATTATTATTTTTTTTGCACTAGATCATGCTTTCTTAACAGGAATGATAGTGTTCCCTCGTCATGGGGGGTGATAAGATAAAAATGCCTAAAAAGGCCCCTTAGGAAGGTGGTATATATTCGTTTTTTAGTTCTAACAGGTTTGTTGTATGTATATTCTTAGGTTTTTCTGTATATAAGATCACATTGGGTAGAGGGTTCTGTATGTGTCTGTTAGGTCCAGTCGTTATATAGTGTTGTTCAAGTCCCCTATTTCCTCATTGATCTAGTTGTTCTATTCACTATTGAAAGTGGAGTATTGAAGTCTCCCACTGTTATTGTAGAGCTGTCTATTTCTCCCTTCAATTCTGTTGACGTTTGCTTCGTGTATTTAGGAGCTCTGATGTTTGGCGCATATATGTTTATAATTTTTCTATCTTCTTGGTGAATTGACCTTTTTATCATTATATAATGCCCTTGTCTCTTTAATAGTTTTTGTCTTAAAGTCTATTTTGCCTTATATTAGTATAACCACCCTGCTCTCCTTTCATTACTATTTGCATGGAATATCTTCAACCTATGTGTGCCCTTAGATCTGACATGATCTCTTGTAGACAGCATGTGGTTAAATCCTGTTTTTTCATCCATTCTGCCCATCTGTGTCTTTTGATTATGGAATTGAATCCATTTACATTTAAACTAACTACTGATAGAGAAGGACTTACTTTTGCCATTTTGTTATTTGTTTTCTATGTTTTATAGCTTTTTTGTCCCTCATTTCCTCTAGTACTGCCTGCCTTTGCGTTCAGTTGATTTTTTTCTAGTGACTTTGATTTCCTTCATTTGCTTTTGTGTATATTCTACAAATATTTTCTTTGTAGTTACCATGGGCATTACACTTAACATCCTAAAGTTATAACAGTCTAATTGGAATTAATACCAAATTGCATACAAAAACTCTACTCCTTACAGCTCTGCCCTCCCCCCAGTTTGTTACTGATGTCTCAAACTACATCCTTATATGTGAACATGGATTTATAATTATGTTTTATGCACTTGCCTTTTAAATCATGTAGAAAATTGAAAGTGGAGTTACAAAACAACATGTATTTACCTTTGCTGGAGAACTTTATATTTTCATGTGGTGTTGAGTCACTGTGCAGCACCCTTTCATTTAGCCTGAAGGTCTACCTTTAAGCGTTCCTTTAAGCATTCTCTCTTCTCTTTCTGGAACTTTCATAATGCATATTTCGATCCACTTGATGGTGTCCCGTTAAGTCCCTTAGCCTTTCTTCACTTTTCTTCATCCTTTTTTCTTCCCTGATTTGATGATTTCAAATGACCTGTCTTCAAGTTCACTTATTCATTCTTCTGCCTGTTCCAGTCTGCTGTTGAACCCTATAGTGAATTTTTCAATTCACTTACTATATTTTTCAGCTCCAGAATTTCTATTTGGTTCTTTTTTTAATATACTTTCTATATCCTTCTTGATATTCTCATTTTGTTTGTATACCGTTTTCCTGATGTCCATTAGTTCTCTGTCCATGTTTCCCCTTAGCTCTTTGAGCATATTTAATACAGTTGTTTTAAAGTCTTTGTCTAATAAGCCTGATGCTGGTATTCCTTCAGGAATGGTTCCTGGAGATTTGGTTTTTTTCTTTGTATGAACCATGTTTTCTTGTTTCTTTTTATGTCTTGTGATCTTTTGTTGAAAATTGGGCATTTGAAAAAACAGCCACCTGTCCCAGTCTGCAGACCGGCTCCATGCAGAGGACGACCTTTGCTTATCAGCCCAGTATGAAGGCTTAAGTTCTCCTCAGGCTTTTTCTGGGCATGCATCTTTCCTGGGCCTGTATGTGTGTGCTTTTTTATAATTCCTCTATATACACAAATGCTTTTAGATGTCTTAATTTTCCTAAGAGTGTCACCCCGGTCTTCTCAGGGCCTCAGATGTTCTATTGTATTCCTCAATCAGTAATCTCGTGCCCTGGGTGTCTGCAGGTAGTCCCCTTGTAGTTTTCACAAGCCATGCCTGCTGCTCCTCACAGCTTCCTCTACGCTGAGACTCAAGCTGTGCTGCTTCTGACTGTTTGAGCTCCAAGTTAGGCAACACAGAGACTAGTCCTTCAGGCAGCCCCCAACAGGTTAGAACATGGCAAATTCAGCCAGGTTTGCCGTCTCTGGTTTGTGAAAGGGAACTGGGGACCAGGCTGCCCCTTCCCCTAAACCATGCTGCGCTGTGCTGGGGAGGGAGTGGAGCAGGGGCAAGTAAATATGCCTTGAAATTTCCTACCGTTTCGAATGTAGCTTTTTCTTGATTGGGTGTTTGCTTGGTTGCTGTACATCTTTGATTCCCAGAGCTCCTGTAAAGTTATTTTAGCCAGCCTCTAGTTGTTTGTCTAATGTTTCCATGGAGATGAGGACCTGGAGCTTCCTAGTCCTCCATCTTGCTGATGACACTCTCTAGGCATTTTATTCAAATTTATTTTTTATTGAGTTATAATTTTAAAAAGTATAAATTTTTAAAATTGTAAATGAAAATTCATTTATGTAAACATATGAGTCTTAAAAACTAGACTAATCTAGTTTTTGGTCACAGACATGAACTCTAAGACTCTCGGGTACACTCAATACAGATCATGCAGTGGGTGACATGGCACCAACCAAGATCTGTCCTCCCCTCCTCACATTCTCTAGACACAGAAAAAAAGGAAACAATTACTCATGAAATTCACTTTTAAATAAAGTACAATTTTAAAGTAAGCCCCAAAGGATTGTAATTGTTGTCAAGTTTCCATTTGAGCACTTAGAGCACTTGACTATGTGAGTGAAACTAAATGAGAGAAAAGTCAACATTGCCTTAGAGGAGAGACAAGAAATTGCTCTGTTCCTGGCCCAATGGGAGAAACTTGTTAAGTATCAAAACAAAAGTACTATTTTAGACTAGCCAGAAGCCAAATAAGATAGAAATAAGTTTGTAATAAGATTCACATTTTTATAATGTACATTTATAAATCATATCCTAAGAATTACAGTATTATGAAGCTTTCATTTGAACTATTGTGTAATCACTTCAATAACAGCAATAAAACCAAAAAGAGAAAACAAGTCAAAATTATTTTAGAAGAAAGACAAAAAATTATTGCTGTATTTATGGATTATTTTAGTGGACTTATTAACAGCAAAAATTCTGTATTAACACTACCTACAAATAGAATGAAGTGGAAGCAATTATTAGATTCATATTTAAATATTCTTCAATGTTTAATCATTAGTCTAAGAATAATTCTATCAACATTCTAATTTGAACCACTATAATCTCTGAACTAAAAGCAGTAAAGCTAAAAGAGAAAAAAAACAAAATTACTTTAGTACAGAGATAAAGGTGTCTAGCTGAGATTCTGGATCTTCCAATTGGCACTTTGGAAGGCAAATAACTCTACCTCAGGCTATGTGGACAGAAGGTGGAATCCAGCACCTGGTGTAGACATTTCTATTGTTAGTGGAGTATGTGTTACTCCACTACGAACTCCAGCTAACAAAGACCACTGGAGGAGAGAATTCCTGGGGGCACCATCCTCATTTTCCTGAATATAGGGGAGGGCCCTGGGACCTCTTGATAACATCTGAGTCTGAGGAGAGGACCAGAGTCTCAGTCAGCGGTTCTGGGCGGGTGGGTGTCCAAGCATCTGAGCTCTGCCTGGCCATCAGGAGGATGGACACAGGCAGTGGAGGGTCCCTCTGTGGAGGGCCTGAGCCTGTGGGATGGGTCGCGCTCTGGGTCCCTGTGCCATCACAGCTCCACATTCCTTCTTCCTCAGGAATCTGGTTCCAGGCAATTCCCTGATGGGCCTCTTGGGTCTCTGCCAGACGCTTTGCCTGAAACATCAGGGACATATGTTAGCTTGAAACTCCTTCCAAGTACTTTTTGTCTGAAGTCTGCATTTTCTTTTCCTAAATTACTGTGAGTGTTTCTCTCATGGGAAATGAAGTGGCCTTGAGAATGGCCATTAAGGATTTCTCATGTTTCTGGAAGAATTTTGGTCTGTTTACCAGGTTCCAACTCTTCACATGCATGTCTGATCTTTTAAATTGCTTCAAAAAGACTCTCCTCTCTTTTCACAGGGAATTCGCTCTTCATTGAATATTCCATAGAAATTCATTTCTTGATCTCAATGCAGTTTCTGCTGGGACTCCTACCTTTCACTTTCTGTCACTGTGTTGTTTTTGTTTTTTTTAATTTTAGAGAATCATAAAAAGAAATAGGAGATTTATAATATCCAGGTCCTATTCCCAGCATAAGCTTTCTTAGTTATGTGCTCGTGAGTTAATGTAGGTGAGTTTTTCCTCAGATAAAGGAGCTCCCTGACTCAGGAATTGGAACCTGATTCCGGTGGTGCTGCAAGAATGATTCTAACTGCACCATCCCTTCAGGTAAATGCCAAGTCCAACAGAGAAGATCCTATAACTTTCATATATGTATTATCATTGATACTTTTTTTTTGGGTGTGAGGAAGATCAGCCCTGAGCTAACATCCATGCTAATCCTCCTCTTTTTTTGCTGAGGAAGACCGGCTCTGAGCTAACATCTATTGCCAATCCTCCTCCTTTTTTTTTTTCCCCCAAAGCCCCAGTAGATAGTTGTATGTCATAGCTGCACATCCTTCTAGTTGCTGTATGTGGGACGCGGCCTCAGCGTGGCCGGAGAAGCGGTGCCTCGGTGCACACCCGGGATCTGAACCCGGGCCGCCAGTAGCGGAGCGCACGCACTTAACCGCTAAGCCACGGGGCCGGCCCTCATTGATACTTTTTAAAATGATTTCTAACTTTTAATTTTTTTATATTTGTGAATTTTAACTTTTTCCAGCTTTACTGAGATAGGATTGACTTACAGCATTGTATTAGTCCAAGGTGGACAACTTAAGGATTTGATATACGCATCTACCTCTGTTCATTCTGACTGTGGTAAAGTGTTCTCTGTTTGGGGATTTTTAATATGATCTTTAGGAGCATCGATAATTTTATCTTTTTTTGCTACTTTAGCATACATTTGGTTTCATCTTTTTTCAAGTGTTTTCAAATCAGTATTTACCTCAGCCACATGAGTTTCTTCAAAAATCCTTCCAACTCGCAGGGCTGGCCTGGTGGTGTAGCGGTTAAGTTCGCACATTCCCCTTCGGCGGCCCGGGGTTCACCAATTTGGACCCTGGCCACGGACCTACTCACTGCTCATCAAGCCATGCTGAGGCGGCATCCCACACAGACAAACTAGAAAGACCTAGAACTATGTACTGGGGGCTTTGGGGAGGCAAAAAAAAAAAAAAGAGGAAGATTGGCAACAGATGTTAGCTCAGGGCCAGTCTTACTCAAAAAAAAAAAAAAAATCCTTCCTACTTGCCTACTGAGGGATCTCCATTTCCCAAGGGAGCCGTTGCATCCAGGTGCATTTCCCACCGTCCGCGTCTTCTCCTCGACGTCGGCTGAGCCTTCCTGGGCTGAGCCGCAGGACTGGCCGGGGTGGGGCAGCTCATCTGGGTGCAGCTCAGCCCAGTCTCACCTGTGGCAGGACTGACCCAGATGCTAGGCCAGGCCTTCAGTGTCACCAAGAGCTCACCCATGTGCCCCCCAGGCTTGTCTAACACTTCACTCCATTCCACACACTGATCACTTTCCTCTCCCGTCCTTTGGCCTCTTTTGAAAACAGCGTTAAGCTTCCCTGAAGATGAGAATTTTGACCCAGGGCATGTCTAGCGCTTCCTGAAGTTGTCCTTCATTCTTCCAGTGGATTCTGGAGGCTGAGTTGCAGTTACTTGCACAGGCTGTGTTTTGAGGCATCGGAAGAGTGAACTTATTTCTTTACGTCAGCCGTCAGCTCAACTTGTCCCGTATGTTTAGAGTTGTCCTTGCCTAGCTCATTTGTAAAACTCTCGATGTTAAGCCCAAGTAAAGAGTGAGGCTTTCCAGGTCTTTATTAATGGCCTCCAGATTTGGTTCTCTTGATTTTTCTTCCAGTCTGGCTTCCATTAACATTGTTCCAGGGCCTCCAAATTCTTTCTGTATGAAGCTGAGCTGCTCGAGTGCATGCTGCCTTTCCTCCAGAGGGCCCAACACTAATGGCAGCTCCTTGTTTTGTCTGCACAAAGCAGCCTTTTCATGATGAAAGATCGCGTATGACCCTGTCACCATCATGGATTGTCACCAGCACCCGTGGGCGCTGGGCCTGGTCTCAGGTCCCCTGCAGCAGTGTCACCACTTGGCACCACGACCAGCATGACGTACAGCACTGCAGCTGTCAGCAGGCACCTGGCGCCCACCGCAAAAGGACAGTCAGAGGTGCTCCCACCTGTGCCCCCCGGGACCCCTGGGTGAGGATCCTATCCCGTGGCCCCCAGGGCTGGTGGACAGGGCTGCTGGGGCTAGAAGTGGTTCTGGGGGTTCGGGTCACTCTGGCCCTGCCCGACGCCAAGAACTAAGGACGTGTACGTCTTTCCCACCGTGACCCATGGGGGCCGGTGTGCAGGCCCCAGCACTGGCAGCAGCCTTCCTTTCCACGGATCACTCTGCGGCCTGAGGCCTCGTCCACCCTCCAGAGGTCACCAAAAACTCCCTCCTCGCAGGTTCCTCCTGGTCTGGGTCTGGCTGGCTTTGAGTAATTGTGGGGAGGGCTGTGGGAGGGGTTGTGGAGGATCCTACAAGTGACTCAGCTTGCCTCACTACCCTCCCCTTAAAAGCCAGTGGAATTTCAGTGTCCACATCTCAGGAACGTGCGGTCTAGCTGTGAGCAAGGAAACTGGATTCTGAACCCTTCCTGCAACTAGTGAGATGCTCAAGGCAGGAGCCCTTCAGGACACTGATGTCAGAATGGGGGTCCTGGGGGGTCGAGCACTCCTCCTGGGGGCAGGGGGGCTGGGGCATCTGAGCCTACGAGGAGGCTGATCTCCCGGCCTGGGGCCCCCACCTGGCCGGCTCCAGGAGCAGCTCCATCGGGTTGACAGGTCTCTGCAGGTTACCTGAGGGTCAGCTGAGCCTTCCCGGGCCAAGCTGCCAGACTGGCCCGCACAGGCTGTTCCCAGCACGGGCTCCCGTCTGCCCCACGCGTCCCTCCACCTCCTATGGGAAGGGAGCAGGTGCCCTGCAGTGGCATTTCCACCAGCCCCCGCCCCGTGGCTGCTGCATGGCAAGTGGAAAAGAGGGGGCAAAAGTGGGAGAGGAGAGCCTAGTCAGAGGGGAGAAATGTGGGTGTGTGGACTCGCCTGTGTCTCGCCCACCCGTCCATCCAGGCGGCCCCTTGCTCAAAGGACTCCTGGTGCCAGAGAGCGGACCCTTGGCTGTGGTGGAAAGTCGGGTGCTCAGCACAGGGAGGGGCTCAGGGTGGCAGCTGACAGAGTGAGTGGCGGCTGGGGAGCTCGCATGGCCCTATATGGAAAACTGAAAATCTGTTCATAATCAAAGACTTGAGGGAGAGACTAATGGACAATATGGGAGTGCAAAGGCTTCCCCAAGTCACTCAGCGCTGCCCCTGTCCAGGGCGTGAGGCAGTGTGAGGCACTGGATGGACGGTTTGGAGCTGGGTTCCCAGCCCTCGTGTGGGAGACAGGGAGGGAGGGGCAGACATCCCCTGGGTAGTCTTTCCTCTCAGGCTGTGGCTGCAGGTTTGAGGGTGGGCTCTTCATCCATTTCACCCAGTGGGCAACTTGCTGATGTTTTACATCTGTATTCACTCATTTACCACCAACCAGACCAAGGGACCACACACTTCCAGAGACCCAGAAAGGCTCCCTTGGGCCCTCCCGGACATCAGAGGGAAGGACTGTTCTGACACGATGTCATTTTGTCAGATTCTTTTGTCAACATCTTTGAGAATCGTCTCTGTTGTTGTGTTATCAATTGATCTTTTTGGGGTCAGCCCAGTGGCATAGCAGTTAAGTTTGCACGTTCCACTGCGGCAGTCCGGGGTTAGCCAATTTGGATCCTGGGCGTGGACCTACTCACTGCTCATCGAGCCATGCTAAGATGGCATCCCACGTCGAATAACCAGAAGGACCTACAACTAGGATGTACAACTATGTACTGTGGCTTTGGGGAGAAAAAAGAAAAAGAGGAAGATTGACAACAGATGTTGGCTCAGGGCCCATCTTCCTCAAAAAAATAAAAAATAATTGATCTTTTTTATTTTAATCTAATTTTACAGTTAAGGAAATGGAGGCTCAAGAGTTAAGTAACGTCCCCAAGATCACACAGCTGTGGACTGTACTGTGGTGCGGGATTCAAACTCGAGCCTCTTCCAGCTCCTCCTAATCCTGCCCAGTCTTCCGGGAGGTCACGACTAGGGCCGTGTCTTTGCCCAGAGCCCCAAAAGACGGTTGGAGACTCTGGTTCTGAAAAGTGCCCACCAAGCATGCCAGGCTGCAGGGAGCCCTCAGCTGGGTCCCTGAACTTCCAGGGGAGCCAACCGCTGTTTCCAGCAGAGGCTGTTCCTGGGTCTCAGGACAGCTCCTGGATGGATGGGGAGAAGAGGCAGCAGCCTGCCACTCGGGGCTCGAGGCGTGCTGAGGGGAGCAAGATGCAGAAGGGAGCGTTGTTTCACGTGTACGTTAGAGTAGAACAGTATGAGCCGTGATGATGGAGTGCTTCATGTCTGCAAGGAACACATTTAAACGGTACAGTGCCACTGGGAGGAAGGTGGTGTTTTCCCCATTTTAAAAATGAGTAAACTGAGGCACAGGTTAGGTAACATGCCCAGGGTCAAGTTACAAAGCCAGGATTCAGTCTCAGGTCCTGACTCAACTCTGAATGATGTCATCCTGGCTCTTGTGGGCATTTTGTATACACACAGTCATCCATCACTTAACGACAGGGATACGTCCTGAGAAATGCATTGTTAGATGATTTCGTCATTGTGCAAACACCATAGAGTGTGCTTACACAAACCTAGATGATAACAGCCCACACATACCTAGGCTCTATGGTACTAATCTTATGGGACCACCGTCATATATGTGGTCCCTCGTTGACCAAAACACCGTTATATTATGGTGCATGACCGTATATATCTGTTTCCAATCATCATGTAAACACGGAAGACAACTGAGCTGTTAATGTGGCTGCCTGAGGGAAGGCCAGTGGAGGGGAGGATGAGGAACACGCTAGAAAGTTTCAGAAGAGCAGACTTGGAAGAAGTCATCAAGACAGTAGGCAGCACAGGTGTGGGGACACAGGTACACTGACTTGCTTAAAGCCTCAGTTATCTAGTGATAACCGTGAGATGAAACCTGAAGGTATTCTGACTTTGACAGTAGAAAAAGCCCTGATGAACCAGACATGTTTCCTAACGTGGGGCGCAGTGCCCCTCACAGACGGTGAGTGCGGGACTGCTGCGTATCTGTGTGAGCCCACTGACACGCCCTGTGTCCTAGTGACTGTGACCAGGTGGGAAATAAAGACAAATACGACTAGAGTGATGCCAAGGAAGATGGCAGGGTGGGAAGCACTAGGAATCCATCTCCACTCAGACATAAACCAGAGTGGCAGAATCTGATGTAACTATTTTGGAACTCTGGGGTCTATCTATCTGAATGCTTGCAACTTCCAGGGGAAAGCTTGGCTAGTAAACTGTGGTTAATTTTGGTCAATTGCAGTCCATTTCAGTTTTCAGTGTGGTAGTGGCTGCCCATCCTGCACCCCTAGCCCCATGGCAGGCAGCCATGCCTGTGTTCCTGGTACGACTTGCCAGAGCCAGGGTAGGCAATAAGGACCTTGTCCTCCAACTATCAGGTTCTGTGTTCAGATCACTGATTGCTGCTTTTGTTCGAGGAGGAGCAGACAGAGAGGCAGGCATCCACTGTCACATCCCCCACTGGCTAAAGTGGCTTCCAGGGGATCTAAAGGAACAGCCTCAGTTGTTTTGTTATTATTTTCCCCTTTTGGAAGCCAAACATTTAAGGATTAGGACATTCAGAATCAACCGCATGAACAACCTCTATGGCCTCAGGATGCCCTCTAGCCAAAATCTAGTAAGAAGCCAGGACCCTGTCTCAAAGCCACAAGAAAATGAGTTCTGCCAACAACCCAAAGGAGCTTGAGAGAGGACTCCTCTCTAGTTGACCCCTGAGAGGAGAATGCAGTCTGGTGACACCTGATTGCAGCCTTGTGAGACCCTCAGCAGAGAACAAAACTAAGTTGTCCAGGAGTCCTGGCCTATGAAAAATGTGAGATAATAAATGTGTGTGTGTTAAAAAAGAAAGAAAGAAAAAAGAAAAGCAACCGTGTATACAGAGGGATTTAGAAAGCTGCACTCATGCCCAGGGAAAGACACAGGCGCAGGAAAGACCTGAGACCTTAAGCTTTCACCTTAGGCTGATCAGAGGCACCTTCCAAGATTGTAAAAAATAAACCCTGGGGAAGGAGGAGACTATGATTTCCAAATTTACATTATAAGATTCAAATGTCTAGTTTTCAACAAAAATTCACAGGTATAAACAGAAACCAGAAAGTATGGCACATTTAAAATAACAAGTTAATAGAAATCATCACTGAGGAAGCACTGACGGCAGACTTACTAGACAAAAACTTTAAAACAACTGTCTGAAAGCTGCTGAAAGGGCTAAAGGAAGACATGGACAAAGACAGGAAAATAATACACGAACAAAATAAGAATGTCAATAGAGACAGAAATTATAAAAAGGAAACAAAAAAATTGTGGAGCTGAAAAGTACAACAACAGAAATGAAAAATTCCCTAGAGGAGTTCAAAAGCATATTTAAGTGGGCAGCAGAAAGAATCAATGAACTTATAGGACAACTGAAATTACTGAGAAAAAAGAATGAAGAAAAGTATACAGAACCAAAGGGACCTGTGGGATACTATCAAGCATACAAACATATGCATTGTGGGAATCCCAAGAGAACAGAGAAAGAGAGAGAGAGAGAGAGAGAGAGAGAGAGAGAGGGGCAGAAAGAATATCTGAAGAAACAATGATTGAAAACTTCTCAAAATCTGAGGAAAGACATGAATCTATAAATCTAAGAAGCTCAACAATCTCCAGGTAGAATAAACTCAAGGACACACCAAGACACAAAGAATCTTGAAAGTACCAAAAGAAGTGACTTGTCACATACAAAGGATCCTCGATAAGATTATCAGTAGATTTCTCCACAGAAACCTTGAAGACCAGAAAGCAATGGGTTGATTTATTCAAATTGGTGAAAGAAAAAAAATGTCAGAATTCTATATCCAGCAAAACTGTTCCTCAAAATGAGGGAGAAATTAAGACATTCCCAGATAAACAAAAGCTGAGGGAGTTC
The DNA here is from genome assembly GCF_020826845.1 of Diceros bicornis minor. Classification (NCBI taxonomy): domain Eukaryota; kingdom Metazoa; phylum Chordata; class Mammalia; order Perissodactyla; family Rhinocerotidae; genus Diceros; species Diceros bicornis. Next base: position 7,600,005 of record NC_080765.1, on the reverse strand, counting down.
ATTACCAATAGACCAGCGTCGCAAGAAATGCTAAAGAAAGTCCTTCAGTTTGAAATGAAAGGATGCTAGACGATAACTTGAAGGTGTAAGAAGAAATCAAGACCTCCAGTAAAGGTAAACACATGGGCAATCCTAAAAGTTAGTATTATCATAATTTTGGTTTGTAAGTCCACTTTTTATTTTCTATAGGATTTAAAAGGCAAATGCATAAAAAAGCTACTAATCTATATTATTAGGCACACAACATATAAAGATATAATTTGTGACATCAATAACAGAAGGAGGAGATGGAGCTCTATAGGAGCAGAGTTTTTGTATGTTATTGAAGTTAGGTTGGCATAAATTCAAATTAGGTTGTTATAACTTTATAGTGCAAGTTTTAAGGGCAATACCCATGGTAACCACAAAGAAAATATCCGGAACATACACAAAATGAGAAGAGAATCAAAATATGTCACTATATAAAATCAAATAAACACAAAAGAAGGTAGTAATGGAGGAAAAAAAGAAATGAGGGACAAAAAAGCTTTAAGGTGGGGGCTGGCCCCATGGCTTAGAGGTTAGGTGTGTGCGCTCCGCTACTGGTGGCCTGGGTTCGGATCCCGGGCATGCACCGACGCACCGCCTCTCCAGCCATGCTGAGGCCGCGTCCCACATACAGCAACTAGAAGGATGTGCAACTATGACATACAACTATCTACTGGGGCTTTGGGGAGAAAAAGGGAAAAAAAGGAGGAGGATTGGCAATAGATGTTAGCTCAGGGCCGGTCTTCCTCAGCAAAAAGAGGAGGGTTGGCATGGAAGTTAGCTCAGGGCTGATCTTCCTCACAAAAATAAGAAAAAAAAGCTTTAAGGCATATGGAAAATGAATAATAAAATGGAAGAAATAAGTGCCTCCTTATGAGCAACTATTTTATTTTATCTATTTTATTTTAATTTTATTTTATATATTTTTAATTATTTTATTTTATATTTTATTATTTCATTTTATTATTTTATTTTATTATTTATTTTATTTTATATTTTATTTTATTTATTTTACTTTATTTTAATTTTTTTTGTGAGGAGGACCAGCCCTGAGCTAACATCCAATACCAATCCTCCTCTTTTTTGCTGAGGAAGACTGGCCCTGGGCTAACAACCGTGCCCATCTTCCTCTACTTTATATGGGACGCCGCCACAGCATGACTTAACAAGCAGTGCACCGGTGCACGCCCAGGATCTGAACCAGCGAACTCCGGGCCACCGCAGCGGAGTGTGCGCACTTAACTGCTTGCACCACCAGGCCGGCCCAATGAGCAACTATTTTAAATGTAAATGTATTAAACTCTTTAATCAAAAGACAAAGATAGAAGATGACAGGCTAAGAAGCTCCTGTTACCCCCATGGAAACATTTAAAAAATAGAAACAACAGCTAGAGACTGACTAAAATAACGCTATAGGACCTCTGGAAAGCTGTCAAAGATCTGCAGCAACCAGATGAATGCCCAGTCAAACGAAAACCACATTCAAAATGGCAGGAAATTTTGTGGCATTTTTACTTGCCTTTGTCCCAACCCTTCCTGGCACAACACCGTACGGCTGGAAGGAAGCAGCCCAACTGCTGGTTTTCTCCCTTGACCAGAAGAACTCATTTGCAATGTTCTGACCTGTCTGTGTACTGCCTAAGAGACTGTCTTCTTTCTCATCTGACATGGAGCTCAGACAGGAAACGATACCATAGTTCAGATCTCAAGATATACAAAGAAAAAGAAAAACAAGGGCCATTCAAAGGAACCAAATATACCTTCAGAAATCATCCCTGAAGAAACATAGACATCAGACTTATTAGGAAAGACTTTAAAGTAACCGTCTTCAATATGCTCAAAGAACTAAAGGAAAACATGAACAAAGAACTAAAGGAAATCCAGAAAATAATATATGAACGAAAGGAGACTATAAAAAAGAGTGATCGATATATATATTATAAGAACTAAACAGAAATTCTGGAGTTGAAAAATACAGTAACTGAATTGAAAAATTCATGGGGCTGGCCTGGGGCATAGTGGTTAAGTTTGGTGCGCTCCACTACAGCAGCCCAGGTTCGTGGGTTTGGATCTCGGGCGCGGACCTACACCACTCATCAAGCCATGCTGTGGTGGCATCCCACATACAAAATAAAGGGAGATTGGCACAGATGTTAGCTCAGGGCCAACATTTCTCTCACACACACACACACACACACACACAAATCCAATAAAGGGGTTCAATAGCACACCCAAACAGGGAAAATAATCCATGAACTTGAGGACAGGTCATTTGAAATCACTGAAATCAGAGAAACAAAAAGAAAAAAGAATGAAGAAAAGTGAAGAGAACCTAAGGGACTTACGGAACACCACTGAGCAGATAAATGTATGCATTATTGGAGTCCCAGAAGGAGAAAGAGAAAGGGGCGGAGAGCTTATCTGAAGAAATAATGGACAAAAATTTCTCACATCTGAGGAAAGAAATGGACATACAAATTTAAGAAACTCAACGAACTTCAACAAAGATAAATCTAAAGAGACCCAGAGCAAACACTGAAGGGCAAAAATAGATAGCTCTACAATAATAGTAGGAGACTCTTCAATACCCCACTTTCAGTAGGTTATAACAACCAGGTAGAAGACCAGTACGGAAACAGGACTTGAACGACAAACACTATAGACCAACTGGACCTAACAGACATATACAGAACACTCCTCCCAACAATAGCAGAATACACATTCTCCTCAAGTGCACATGGAACATTCTCCATAACAGACCATATGTTAGGCCATAAAACAAGTCTCAAAAAATTTAAAAAGACTGAAACCATACAAAGTATTTGCTCTTGCCAACATGGAATGCAGCTAGAAATCAATAACGGAAAGAAAATTCATAAATATTCGGAAATTAAGCAACACACCACAAGGAGATCAAAAAATATCTTGAGACAAATGACAATGAAAATAACAGCACACCAAAACTGTGAAAGCAGTGCTAAGAAGTAAATTTATAGCTGTAAATGCTTATATTAAAAAAGGAGAAAGGTCTCAAATCAACAATGTACTTTACACCAGAAGGAACTAGAAAAAGAAGAAAAAACTAAACTCAAAGCTAGCAGTAGGAAGGAAATAATAAATATTATAGCAGAGATTTAAAAAATAGAGAACAGAAAAAAAATCAATGAAGCCAAGAGTTGGTTCTTCAAAAAAATCTACATGATGACAGACCCTTAGCTAGATGACTAAGGAAGAGAAAAAAAGACAATGACAATGACTCAACTAAAATCAGAAAAGAAAGAGGGGACATTTCAGTGAATTTTACAGAAATAAAAGGATTATGAGAGTACTATGAATAATTGTATGCCAACAAAATGGATAACCTAGATGAAATGGACAAATTTCTAGAAACACACAACCTACCAAGACTGAATCATGAAGAAACAGAAAATCTGTATAAACCTATAACTAGTAAGGAGATTGAATCAGTAATCAAAAACCTCTCAACAAAGAAAAGCCCAGGATCAGATGGCTTCACAAGTGAATTCTACCAAACATTTAAAGAATTAACACCAATCCTTCTCAAACTCTTCCAAAAACTTGAACAGGAGGGAATGCTTCCTAACTCATTCTATGAGGCCAGCATCACCCTGATACCAAAGCCAGATAAAAACATTACAGAAAACTATAGGTCAATATCCTTCATGATATATTGATGCAAAAATCTCCAACACAATATTAGCAAATTGCATCCAATAGCATAATAAAAGGATTATACATCATGACAAAGTAAGATTTATTCCTGGAATACAAGGATAACTCAATGTACAAAAATCAATCAATGTAATATACCACGTTAACAGAATAAAGGGAAAAAAATCAAGTCATTATCTCAATTGATGCAGCAAAATCATTTGACAAAATTCAACACCTTTTCATGATAAAAAACACTCAACAAACTAGGAATAGAAGGAATATACCTCAACATAATAAAATGAAAAATCCCACAGATAACATCATACTCAATGGTGAAAGACTGAAAGCTTTTCCTCTAAGATCAGGAACAGATAAGGATGCCCACTTTCACCACTTATATTCAACATAGTACTGGAAGTTCTAGCCAGAGCAATTAGGCAAGAAAAAGAAATAAAAGGCATCCAAATTAGAAAGGAAGAAATAAAATTATGTTTGCAGACAACGTGGCCTTATATGTAAAAACTCAAAAGATTACACATACACTATTAGAAATAATAAATGAATTCAGCAAAGTTGGAGGATACAAAATCAACACACCAAAATCAGTTGCCTTTCTATATACTAACAACAATCTGAAAAGAAAATTAAGAAAACAATTCCATTTGAAATACCATCAAAAAGAATACAATATTTAGGAATAAACTTAACCAAGGAGGCAAAAGACTTATACACTGAAAACTACAGAACACTGCTGAAAAATTAAAGAAGATGCAGATATTAGTCTTTAATGTTTTTTCTGGGTACCATGGCCTAATTAAGTTGACACATAAAATTATCACATCAAGTGTCCATCAAATGAATGGAAAAACAAAATGTATATTCCTACACTGGAGTATTATTCAGTCATAAAAAGGAATGAAATTTTGATATATGCTCCAATATGGATGGACCTCGAAAATGTTATGCTAATTGAAATAAGTGAGACACAGAAGGCCAAATGTTTTATGATACCCCTTATATGAAGTACCTAGAATAGGCAAATTCATAGAGATAGAAAGTGGAATAGAGGTTACCAGGGGTTGGAGAGAAGCAGGAATGGGAGTTATTGGTTAATAGGTAGAGTTTCAATTTGGGAAGATGAAAAGGGGTTGAATATATAGTGGTGATGGTTACACAATATTGTGAATGTATTTAATACCACTGAATTGTACATTTACCAATGGTTAAATTAATATGTGTATTCTACCATGATAAAACATATAAAAAAGAAAAATAAAAACCCAAACCAACAAATATGACCAACGTGTGAAGGATAAGTCAAGAGATTCGAAACTTTCTTGATCCCAGTTTTTGCTTGATAGAGCACTTGAGACTGACTGCCATGTTTCCATTAGTTTCTTCCACAACTCTATTCTTACGTTTGTCTGTTTTCCTTAGAAGGCACTTGGCAGCATTTCTGACCATTGACTTCCTTTCTTGTGGGATTGTAAAAAAACCTGCAATCTCATTTCCACACCAAAATAACAGATACCAAAAATGTAAAGTCGTGAGTTTATTGCATATGTAACAAAATGAACCTGACCTCCTGGGTCCAGCCTGCTGTACAATCACTGTTTGTTTTGTGTTTCCAGCTGGTTCCATAACCACATTAAATAGAACTAGTATTTCTTTAAATACTTTTGATTTTGACATAAAACAGAACATTAGTGTACAACTTTCACAAAATAAATCAGCAATAAAAACAGTGGGAAGAATAACAAGGATAGCAGCAATACTTAAAAACAAGACATTACAAAATAAATTAAAAAATACATTATAAAGTGGTTGAGAAACAAAAATAAACAAATTTTAAAAGTTCATACTATGTTTCGGGAAGGCTGCCGTGTGGCACCCACCTGGCTGCAGGTGGGGTGGGGCGGGTGTGTTCTCTGCAGAAGGCCATTCCCGCCAGCTCCAACATGAGGACCACCCAACCTGAATTTGGACCGGACGGCTAAGCAAGCTGAGGGGCCACAATCCCAGCCGGCGGGCAGATGCTCCCCTCGGAAGTCAAGGAGCTGCACTTACGTCACCCAGGCAGCCCCTCCATTTTCCTGACCTAAAGCACTGGCAGAGCGGTGGGTGGCTACATCCCTGAGGGTCGGCTGATGACCGCTGGGGAGGGCAAGCCTGGAAGTGGGGCCCCTGAAGCGTCTGGGCAAAGAGACGAGGGAATGGCGGTGGTCGGGGACTACTGAGAAGAGCGACAACGACAGCGCGCGTGGACGGGGTTCACGCAGACCCCAAGTAGCATAACTGGGAGCCTTTACCACTGCTTGCCACACTATTCTCTGGGGGGGGTTCAAAAAGCCCAATCCATTGTCCATATTTAAGGTTCTAGAAGTGCAGTGCCACTGACAGATAGGCCCGTTGGCAAGAGTAAACGGGAGCTCTGGAAAGTTCTGCTCTTTCAGGCTCCTTGATAACACTCGCACAGCGGACGAGGGCGCCCACGTGCAAGTGTAAGTAGAAGAGCAGAGCCCCAGGCCCTACGGACGGGCGACCCATGTGTCCCGAGCACCCACGGGGGAGCCAGGACATGACCCTCTGGATCTTGCTGAGGTGACCCCTGACACGAGGGGCATGGGGCTGGCAGGTGCAGAGTCTGCCCCGCCTCCTGACGGCAGGAAGGTAGTCTTAGAGGAGTCGAGTGCCACATTCCCGCGAGCCCCTTGTTTCCTTCCTAATTACTGCGGATTTGGCCAACAGCACAGGAAAAGCAGGCGGGTCTTCCTACCTCAGTCGTGAGTCCTCCCAGTTCCCTGACGGACATCTGCTCCTCCTCTGTGGTTTAAGTTCACGGCAGGGAGGAGAGCTATCTAGGGGGTGATGGGGTCTTTTCATTTTTCATTTCCTCACTCTTCCAGAGGAAGACTACGGGGGAGGACTGCAGGGAGTCATGGGGGAGCCAGCTTCTAGAACGCCCTCAGAAAGTATAATGGTAAACGAGACACAGGATAAGCCCAACTGGGGCAAGGCAGAACTTGTGAAGACTAAGCCCACAATTTGGCCTGGACTTTTTGAATGGATTGAATTTTCCTCCGCAGCCAATAGCACTCGACATCCCTTCTATCCGAGAACCTCGGTAAGGGCCCCGAAGTGTGGCTCTCTCACAGCTCCGAGAACCCACAGCCGCCATCCCGGCCCCCAAACTGGGCGGCCTCTTGTTCAGGACGGGGTTCATCGCCTAAGAGGTCTGCGTGCTCCCCATGCCAAACTGCAGACCGCTTCCAGGCAAGCGAAAGAACCCCAGCAAGATGCAGCAGGGGAAGTACGCCTCCAAACACCCCAGTCTGAAGTGACACCCCAGTATTAGTGACAAAAAGAACAGGTGAAACGGTCGGCCGAAAACTTCTTCCAAACCCACCTCAGACCCACAGCTGGATCCCAACGCTTAACTCAGAAACTTCCACAACGAAATTTCAACAGTGAAATGTCGTGCTAATGAAGTACCCTGCACCTGTCTCCAAAACAAAAACCACCACCAAAAACCACACAGAGAAGCTGCTGCTGCTGCTGCAGTTTTTCACTGAAGTTGAGCTATCTCCAATCAAGCCACTTTGTTGAAATACTGTTTGAACTTGCGTGCAAACTGGAAAATAGTGCTAGAAACTCAGGGTTAGGCTTGCTGTGGCCTTGCTCATCATACGAAGAAGACATCTGGGCAAGTGAATTGAGTACAATTGTTAGTGTCACCGTCTGACATTGGGGAAATGGGCCGAATGGGTCCGAGTGGAACGGCCCCCTCTGCTGTCAGGTCTACACCCACGCCCTATTCGTGTAAAACAACTTGGGGTGGATTTAGGTCATCGAGGTTATCCATACCCCCTCTCCCTTTTAACCTAGTCTGCACAAAGCCAGCAGCTACAATAACAGAATTTTGTTTTGTTAGTTCAGCTCTTAGCAATTTCCGCATCACCGTTTGTTAGTATTCAAGGGACCCAGTCGATGCTCTTCTACATACACATGGTGCAGGAGCCACAGCTTGCCACTGGCTGCGTGGATCTGAGGCTGGTTTTGGTCTGTTCTTTTATAAGTTCCGTTATGTGGTGTTTTCACTGAAAAACATATTTCAAACTGGATAGATAATGTGGCAAAAGGGTCTCTTAAAAGGAAAGATCATTTTTCTCTACGTGAAACGAATTTTTCAGCCAGGATACCCTGAAAAGAAACAGGTCTCCAGCGAAAGCTGCCCCATTCCTTTACCTCTCCAAAAGGGAAGCACATTTTTGACTCAAGCTTCCTGCTGTGGCAGAATTCCAATAAGCGTGTATTCTACAGTTATTCTTCAGTTAGAAATTGATCTGCTACCCAGAGCAGGCTGCTAGGATGAAATCTGGACTTGAGCCACTGAACTTGAAGAGGGGCCTCAGGACTTCTTTGAGACACAATAGCTAGCAGAGCTACCAGTTATGAACCCTCAGTTAGCAGGCCCAGCTCCATAACCGCGGCTCGATGCTCCATAAAGACACAGGGCAGGGGGCCTATGGCCACGTGGTACAACCGCAGCAGAATATCCTGCGTGACCGAAGCCAAATGCTAAACCTGGCTGCATTTTATTGGATGGGTAATGGAAGCGGGTGGGAGTACTGTCAGAAAGGAGGAAAATATGGGTGGGAGCCACCAACCAAAGTCCCCCCGCCCCCCTCGCTCCCTCAACGAAAAGGAGGGGAGACAACCCTTTCCCTCAGGTCATCTAGAACTCAGTGCCTCAGCCAGCTTCGCAGGAGGCGCACAGAAAGCTCTCTGCTTTTGGTCTGGTGGTGGTGAGCTAGAATCTGTAGCCTTTGGCTGCTCCTCACTCCACAGCAAACCCACAGGTCTCCTCCACTGCGGTCAGCAGCTTCTCGTAGAGCTTCTCATACGACTCATAGGGTGGAATGTCGATCCGGTTAAAGCTGGGACAGGACAAAAGAGGGAGAGTCGCTGCTGGGGGCCGTCTGGCCCTAGGACCCGCTTCAAGGACAAGCACAGATGGGAGCAGCCACAAGCTAGTGTGTGTGCGCACGTGCTCCCGAGTGGGAGCACGCGAGCGTGTGTAGGGGGGATGGAGCCGAGAGAAGGGAAAACACCTCAGTGCCTAGTTCTGGGGGCAGGGGAAGGTGGAGGAGAGTTTTCCTCTTCCCCCTGGGACTTTTCTGCTTCTAATGCAAAGATTTTTCAATCAACACAGCAAAATAAATCTTAAGATCTTTAAAACCAAAATAAAACCAAATTACTATTTACTGGTTATATTGAGACAAACCTCTCAACTTGTTTTGTTTGTTTTTTGTCTTTGGGAGAAATTATTTCTCTGTACCAGGAATACCCTCTTTGCAGACCACCATAATCCAGACTGGCTGGCAGTCAAATCACCACTAACAATTTACCGCACATCTATCTAATCCTCTGTGACTGGATCTGAGACCAAAATAGGGCAGTCTGGAAAATTCCCTGCAAAAACAAATTGTATCTCAAAACTAATAAAATGTCAAATCCCTGATAGATGAAATAAACATTAAATTTATGACTCAGTATTTCCATGGGGAAATTCATTTCCAATGTTTGTGTAAAGAAAAAGACACCTTTTAAAAAGCTATTATCTCAGCAAATCAAAAAATACAAAACTGTGACCCAGAGGATCCAGAGTGGCATGTTGAATTATAGAGGTTAAGCAATTAAGGATGGTTTTTGCCAAGAAAGAGTTGAGGTAAATGGCATGGCAGTCTTTTTTGGGAGCTTTAGCCTCAGAGGATATTTTTCATCTCCGTTTTACTCCAAGCACTAAACTATGAAAGGACAAGGCATCATGAGGAGGACGGCAGCCACCGAGCATCAACATGGTCCCAAGCGTCAACATGGCGCCACTCCTGGACCAGCCATGCTGGCGACAGTGCTCTGTCCGCTCGCCATGGTCTTGGGAACAGCTTTAGTAGCCTCTTTCACAAGTGTGGAAAACCCAGTTAGCATATCGAGGAACTTGCCCAAAGTCACATATTAGAGGGTGTCATGGCCAGCATCTGAACCCACAGCCTTGGGTTCCAATCAGGAACCTTCCGTTACATCACGATGCATCGCGACATTTGGAACTGGTTCTCCTGAACTAAAGGCGGCTGTTCCTTTCAATAAGTGGTTCTGAGACAAAGGGTATGTAAGTGCCATGACTTTTAAACCACAAAGGAAATAATCCACGATGGATAATATTTAAGTTAAAACTTAGGGAGGAAAGGTTTTTCAATACACAAGGTGCATCTGTCACAAGCAAGTTCCCAGAAGGAAAAGGGAGCCCCATGAAGACTACTAAGTCTAAGTGAAAAACTACAGTTTTCCCCACTGACGGACATGTGCGCACATGCGTGCGCACACACACGCAGCAAGACCCAGCGAAGTGAACGCTGGAGCCCGCTGGAGTGGGAGCTAACATTAACGATAAAGGGGCAAAACTGGTTTCACAAGCGAGACTTCTGACAACCCTCACATGTGACACACTCCAAGCGCTTATCCCATTTGACACTGCTGCTACAGTGGGTCCTTATCCGTGACTCGGCATCAATGAAACTCGGGGTGCTACAGATAGGACACGAGCTTAGGAAAGTCCTGTGGTGACCGCACACGCGGAGACAGCCCCCAGGGACCGGCGTGCTTACCAGGTGTGGGCCTTCGGGAGGTTGTCGGTGTTGGCGTCGATGAGGTGGATGGTGAAGAGCCGGGGCCCTGCGGCGCCTGTAGAACCTTACAAGACAACATTCTAGTTAATGCACTTCAGACGCAGAGCCCGGGCCCCCCTGTGACCACACCCTCAGCCCCGAGTCCCAGTGGGCTGTCCTGCCACAGGGTCGGGGAACTCACGGGGCAACGTGAGCCTCTGCCCAGCTGACATGCCTACGGTGGCCATCAAGTGACTGACATCAGACATTTCAGAAAATCACAAGGGCGGAGCAAAGAGGTGAGAACCCTCCTGATGCCCCCAACCCTGAGTCTGCTCCAGGCTCCAGTGAGGGGTTGTGAGGAGAATATCCCTAAATCACCAGCGATTTTTTTTTTAACAGAAATGTTTAGCAAGCGGGCCCACTGTTGACAGAGGACAGCAGCGTTATAAGAAAAGCAGAGTATGGAGTCAGGAAACCTCCCAGGCAGAGGCACAACGCGAAAAGACACGAAGGCCTGGGACCAAAGCCCTAGGAAACAGAAATAACTTCTCTCACTGAAAGAGGTCCTTAAAATAAGGGAATGTCTACAGGGAATGTTCTAGATGTGAAATATATCCGTTACACTACTGCAAAGTTCAATTTATTAAATTTTAATATATTAATATTCTTCACCTGACTCCTTCTAGCTATCAAGGTTATCAAGTGACAAAAATCTGAAATTTTACAAATCACAGGGCTAGGGAGAAGCAGCCTGCGAGGACTTTCCCAGTTGGCCGAGGCTGACCATGAGCCCCTCTAATCCCTGCCGTGAGGCACACACCCTCAGTGTCTATAGACATCCACCTCGCCCTTTTCCAACCCCCAGCTCCAGACCTGGGTGAACCAGGGACCCAGTCAGACCTGGAAAGGATGAGAGAAAGGATGGGTACTTAACTGGATAGTGGAGCCTATCAGACAGTCCACTTGTATAGATGAGGAAACTGAGGGCCAGGGAGGACCCCTGGAGCTAACGACCTACATGGTAGCAGTGGACTTGGCCTCTTGATATACTTAGGGCAGGCCTCTCTCTCTCCTGTATCCCAGGGCCACAGTTAAAGAGCTGCTATCAAAGATTCGGAAATGAATCCATAGTGTACTTTAAAAACTCTGATTTCTTTCCCTAAAACCTTGTTGCTCTTTGTACCCTTCCTCTGTCAACCAATTCTGTAGGGAAAGGGGAGGCATTGGCTCCACTGGGCTCTTCCTTGCTCAGGTCTTTCCAAACTCAGCCCCGAGGGGGCACCAGGCGGGCAAGCACCCGCCACTGCTGCTGCAAAGACTTGGGCTAACTCGAGGATGTCTCGCCTGCTGATTCCCGTGGCCTCAGAGATACTGGGAAAGGTGGGCTTGAGAGGAAGTGGGCTTTATTTTGCTGAATTCTCATCCAAGTATTTATAGATTTTTTTCTTTCAACTTGGGCAAAGGATAGCAGAGCCTTGAGCACTGGGAGCTGGCAGAGGTAAGAGCATCATCTTTTATGGAGGGAAGAGGGTCTCATGGCCACAGGGAGCAAGTGTAGCCCTCTGCCAGGTGAGCGCCCCCGCAGGGCTGAGCATTTGTTACGAAAGAACACATGCACGTCGTCTTCCAGCAGACGTCTCGGGAGAACAGCCCCCAACATTCCAGTCCTTCCTGCCATGGCCCAGTAGAGAACATGCCCTGTGCAGACGTGCAGCGCCAACAGCCCCACCTCCATGTCAGTCACCTTGCAAAGCCTTGAAACCTTGGAGAGGGACTCGCGTCGACCCAGTCACAAACTGTAGGAGCCTGGCCCTCCTTTCCTCATCGAAGGTCTCCACCGCCTGCCAGAACCACCTGACGATGTTGCTGTCGGCCACGCAGTGCTTCAGCCGAGTGTTGGACTTCCAGTCGTTCAAGTCTATTTTATCCAGGCCGCCTATGATCAACTGGGAAGGCGTTTACAGGCAAGTTACTTCTAAAAATGTATAAACCAACGTCACAACAAGCCTCCCAGGTTCCCACTATATGACAGGAGTTAAAAACTGGGTTCCCAAAGCAAAGAAGCAGCTATGTCCAAATAAACTAGACACACATTTAGACAAGATAAATCAACAAGATGCCTGAAACGCTACGCTCTGCCTTTCTGACCCCTCAGGCTGGTCCCAGCCCTGGCATCATGGTGCACAGCCATGATAGGACACTGTCTTACACCAAGTCTGGGTCTGTGCTTTTGCACTGCACTGGGAGGAGGAGGAGGAAGGAACTGAAAACCCGAGCTGACTGTAAAATGGGGCCACAGCCCCGTGATCTCTTGGGGACAATGGTACATGGAGTTTAAAGTCTGAAGAGAAGGGAATGCAGCACGAGTCACGTGTGTGTTTCTGCAATTGGCTTTAAAAGTTCCCTCCAGAGCCACTGCTGTACCCAAGGGAGGCTCTGCATGGCTCACAAGCTCTCGGTGGCTCACTGGTGGCAGAGAGACTGAGAACAATTTTAATGGCTTGAGCTATTTGGCACCAAATAGAGACAGATAAGAGATGAATGAATGGCTATGTTCAAGGACATGAAGCATGATTGGAGAAGACAATAACACTTTGTTCTGAGTCTAATAATAGTCAGAATAAAAACAAAAAGTTGACATTGTGGGAGAATTTGGTTATATATGAGATAATTTCCTCGATCTGAGGTGAATACACAGGAGGGGGCTAGAAATCTCCACGGCCAGAGACCCTGAAAAATAGGATAAGCCACAAACACCTTGAACAATTTCCTGAGAATTATCCAGATTCACTGCTGCCAAGTGGACACCCGGCCCATCATAAACAGGTGCAAACATCCTGGCTCCTTCTCGCTGTAGCCCTGACTCTGTTCCTCTGGGAGCCGGGACAAACTCCCGGGCTTGCCTCACTGTAGCCAGGTTGTGAATCAAGAAAACAACCATCACGTGTGAACCCTCCAATGTGGATGTGGCCTAGCACAGTGACAACGTACCTCCAGTTCCTTCTGGTCAAAAGGCTTCAGTAAGTGTTGAGGAATGAGTTCATTAAAGCCTTTCTGAAGAGCTAAGAACTGGGCTTCAATTCCTCTCATAAACCTCCAATTTACATATAACCTGAAAGAAAAATTCACAAATTGGAAGCAATACCAAATGGTTCATGAAAAAAGTTTTTCTCCATCAGTAGGTCTGACATCTGCTGAACCTAACACCCTGCCCGCCAGGCCTCCCTGGAGAAAAACCCCCCAGTTGGTAGTACCTAGCCCAAGTACCAAGTTAAAAATAAATCAGTACATCCCCTTATCCATTCTGATTCTTTACTAAAAATAGCAGTAGGATTTAACGTGACCTGTTCCAACAACTGCCATAATTTAAAAGTATATTTGAAAATAAATACAGGATAATGTGACAACTACACAGCAGTCTGATGGCTTGAGCATGCAAACATGTCCACGTTTCTAAATTTCCAATGTAAGTGACCAGTCATTTACTGGTCTTATGAGGTGGAAAACAGATTACAATGCAATAGACTTCCTTGAGACTGATCTTTTTTTTTTTTTAATTTTATTTATTTATTTTTTTTCCCCCAAAGCCCAGATAGTTGTATAGATAGCTAGTTGCATGTCATAGCTGCACATCCTTCTAGTTGCTGTATGTGGGACACGGCCTCAGCATGGCCGGAGAAGCGGTGCGTCGGTGCGCTCCCGGGATCCGAACCCAGGCTGCCAGTAGCGGAACGTGCACACTTAACTGCTAAGCCACGGGGCCGGCCCTTGAGACTGATCTTAAGGAAACTTCTAGGCCTCCTCCTCTCTCCTGTGCTCGCCACCTTCACAACCAGAATTGGGCAGTCACTTGAAAGTCCTTCCTCAGTTTGGGCTCTGGGGTCATTATTCTCCCTTCAACAGGTCAGCCCTGGTCATGTCAGGGCTCCTCCAGGCAGAGCTCCCACCGTTGAACCTGACTGTTTCTGGAAGTCTCTTCTGTTAATGTGATTCTGGTCACAAGTGCTGGCAGGGACAGGTAAGCCTCACACAGCGAAGGAGGCTCAACAATCTAAACATGAACCTAGCCTTGCCCAGGACGCTCCCAGGCACCTGGGTGTCCCCATCGGCGACCACCAAGGTTCCCCAGAACGTTACCGGACATATTCTTTCTTGTTCTCCTCTGTGACAGGAACATTTCTGCCGTTGGGTTTCAGTTCATGCTGAAGAATCCTCCCGAAAGCATTGTGTTCCACACAGAAAGTGTGGTCCAGCACAGGGGTGATATCGTTCTCTCTGTGGAAGTTAGGACAGAAGATGGATGTCAGTTAGACCTTTTCTCCCACAAAGGCAATGAACGAAACATTAAATGGAACAATCCAGCAGAAAGAGAGACAGGATTTACGGACTGCCAGACCCAGGGCTGCAAGAGGGAGAAGAGAGAGCCTGAGACGGACAGAGAGCTCATGTGAGGGCAGGAGGGCGCTGGGACTGGAAGGAACCAGGAGACCAGAGCTCCACACGTGTCCTTGACTCGGCTTTCTCAGTCACAGAAGGAGGGTGACGGTAGCTCTACCATTCTGTGATTTTACGAGACACAGCAACCTGATTGCTCTGTAAACCGAGTCCATGAGCAGAAAGGAGGGAATCGTGAAGGGGAACTGAGTTGAAGGGAATCAGCCTGCACACAGCCACACCAAGAAAATATTGCTCCCCCTTTTAAGGTAGCCTTTCCAAATGCATCCGTTCAAACAAAGCAGCACTTGAAAGTTAAAACTGGCTCCTTAATCTGCCATATTTCTTGAAACACAGACAGAGTGGAAGATTTTCTATAGGATGAAGGCCATAACCCCTGCCAGCCACCATTTCAAGTTGGGACGTGGGAAATGAGGCAGACCAGACGCAGGATACAATCAAGGCCCGATTCGCGTCCAGTTCATCCATCAGCTTGTCCTCCCTCTGCCAGAGCCTGGATCTGCCTGTCATTCCCGTGAAATTAGCTCATTCACAAGGACCCACGACACCCACAGTTTACCATGTTACCATGCCTGTTGCTTTTAAGAGAGTTTGAGGATAATCCTAAAACAAAGGTGACTGGATACTAACTTTTTTTGATACTTTCTTGGCCCCTCTAGAGACAGACTGGAGGCACCCTCAAGTGTCAAAGACCAACCAACCACCAATGGCCTGGGGATTACCATTCACCATCACAGCTTAATAACTTAAGGAAGGGGCAAAAGAACTGTCCATGAAGGGAAACTGGCCAAACACTACGAGGAAAATAAGTCAATTAAGTATTTTTGTTAAATCTACTTTTATGTTTCTAGTTTAAAACAATAGTTTATTTCTCTTCTCTAATTTCACCCCCATCCCCTACATATATACACATGTGCGTGCACACACACAAAACACATGTATCTGGCATACACTAAGACAAGTGACTATGTATGAATTTTCAATTAACTGAACAGTGAGTCAATACTTACAGAATCCACACTAAGCTCTTATGTAGTTCTGGGTCCACCGATTCTAAATCAGAGAGCTGGATGGGTTTCCCCAGTAGCTGCTTATAGAAGGGAACGGTGAACCCCCCATTTATGTAGTGTCCGTGGAACACAGCCAGACCCATGATCCGACCCACAAAATGGAAGTAAGACAAATGGTCCTGTAGGGGGCACCAGAGAACATGAATTCATTAGAAAAATGACCAGCCAAGATGGCTATCTTGCGCTTTCTCCAAGCTTCTTGGGGAACAATCCCATGGGCAAGCAAACACTGAATCAGTTACTCACAGGGTGTGCTCAGGACCCAGTGAAAGAAGGCTGCTGAGGTGGTTGAAACTAAGAGCACGTCTTTTGGATAGATCACCTGAACATTTTATATGTTCTTAGTTCGAACACTTCTCAGAATTGCTACATAATTTATGAGACCCAATGCAAAATGAAAATGCAGAACCCATATTCAAAAATTAAGAATTTCCACATAGTGACAAAACAGAATCAAAGCAAGTGTAGGCCCTTCTGAGTGCAGGGCCTTGTGCTTTGCACAGGTCTCCAGCCAGGGAGCCGCCTGCTCCGCCTTCCCACTGCACACACAAAGGGCAACTCCCCTTCCTCCTCTTCATTCCTTCCCCTGTCCCACAAGAAAGAAGGAGAAGAAATCCAAAGAAGGAAAAAAGAGAACACAGAAGAAAATAAGTATGAACAATCCAAGTCAAAGAACCACTCTAAACCCAGAGCTGCTCTGGTTTGTAACCAGGGAACATCACACATCTACTTTCAGGTTGGAATTATAATCAGATAATTAGTCAAAACGTTGTTTCGATGTTGGTAAAGGTTCCGTCACTTTGTAACCCACTTCTCAGAATGACACCATCAACAAGTATGGTCATCATACCAGAGGGCCCTCAAATGGCAACAAATGGCAATAAAATGCTTTGAGTATATGAGCAGCTCAATTTCACTCTTGTTCTCTCTGAAAACAAGATACCCAATCACTAAAACTACAGGACTGAAATCATCCATCTTAATCCAGTTCTTACTCTACCTTTCAGAGTTTTATTTACCATAGTCTTTGAGTAAGTCTATAATGAATAGACCAAGAATTGAGACTGAAGCTGAAAATCCATTTAAAAAATTCTCCAACTAAATTCCCTACCTCTTTATTCATTAATACTTACAGGGTTGATTGAAGAATCTGGGTTGATTTGCAACATGTAAATATTGTCCGTAGAATATTGGAAAAGTCCATAATATGGATTCAACATTTCATGGCACAATAAATAAAGCCACTCTCTAGGAACAAGAACAACAAAAAAGCATTTACATGTGCTAAAATTTCTAGTTTTAGATCTTAACACAAGGACTGATTCATTATGCTCTAGGACAAAATAGTACAGAGTGAAATGAGCAATTGGTGAGGATTCCTGGCTCTCAGTAGAGCTCTTGAGATATAAAGGAAACAGCACAGAAGACAAAAACAAAAGTCGTTTGATTTGAACTGTTAGGACAAATATGAATGACTAAGTAGGAAGATTCTATCTGAGAAGGGGGACAGAAAGCCTAAACCTCTGGCCAGGAAATGGAATTAGTGTTATCAAGGGCAAGTAGAAGTTATATTTGCCAAAAGCAGGATGGTTTCTGGAATCAAGATCAAGAAGATCCAAGAAGAAACTTGGGACAATCTTGAAAGGAAAATGATTTCCCATGGAGGGGCAGTACCAATGGGAGCTCACTTTTAGGAGAATGCAGGCCTTTCCACAGCCTTCACCCCAGAGGGATTCAGGAACAGCTGATGGACGGGAGGGTGAGATAAAGGAGGAGACAGTGACAGTGAGAAGTTAGAGGAAGGATTCTGTGCCAGGGCCAAAGGGCATATTGCGACTTTTTTCCTTCTAATTCTTTTCTTTTGGCTGCTGAAAAAAATCCTAACTCTGTCCAGAAACAGAATGAGACCCCCTATAATGCCCATCAGAACATAATTTTCCTTGGGATAACCGCTGTAGCACTGAGAATTTGCTTATGTTTTCTAACTGTGAAGGTGTGAGGCTCTCCTCCCCTGACTCCCCAGGGCCACTAGGACACAGGGGCCTTCCTTTGGAGCACAACCAGAGCTGTGGTTTACATTTACTTGTGTAATTCTTTGATTGATGTCTGTACCTCATTAGATTGAGAACTCCTCTGCGTGGGGAGTCTGGAGGGGTCAAGGGGGCACAGAACATGTTACTTTGCTCACGGCTGTATCCCTGGTACCTCGTAGATGGTAGAGGTTCAATACTGAATGGTTAATGAATGAATACAATTCTCACAAGGGCATGCAAATTAGAGGGGTGTTCTCCCTTAAGAAGATTCCATCTCATGATAGATATATTATTTATTTTCATTCTTTCATTTTACATTTTGTTACAAAGGAATTCAGTGAATGAGTATGTTGTGGTGCCTTAAAAGACAAAATAAAAAATGTTGAAGCACTGGAAGACAAGCTGAGGAAATCTCCCAGAAGTAGGGGGGAAAAGCAAAGATGGGACACAGAAAAGATGAGAGACATAAGGATCGATCCAGGGAATCCAACATCTGAGTAACAGGCATTTCAAGAGACTAAAGCAAGGAAATGGAGGAGAGGAAATTATCGGAAAGTAAAATTTGTTCACTCAGCAGATATTTATCGAGACAAGCGCTTGCTATGTGTTAGCTGCTCTTCTAGGAACAGGGGATTCAGCCGTGCACAAGACAAAGTTCCTGCCAGCTGCAGTCTGTGTCTGTGGAGATGCAGACACAGGGGAGCAACTCAGACAGCCCAACAGGCCTGGTTGCGATAAGGGCTGGTTTAGAGCGCGGTCAGGGCGGGCCTCCTGAGGGTGATGTGTGAGTGCAGACCTGAGCGAACGGATGGAACAAGCTACGTGAGGATCTTGGGGACAAGTTCTAGGCAGAGGGAACATTGAAGGTGGCTGGCAAAGCAGCTGTGGGCCGGACAGGGTCTGGGGTAGGAACCTGGAGGGCCCGCCAGGTAGATGGAAAGCCTTCGGGGTCTCAGGAACAGGGAATGACACGGCTGAGGTTTTAGAAAGATCATAGTGGCTGTTCCTGGGAAACAGCCTGTCAGAAAAGTGAGAAAGCAGGCAGACAAGGGCAGTGACTGCCACAGCAGTCAGGAGCGAGAGGAGAGAGGAGATGGGCTGGGGGCCTGAGCCAGGAGGGGGGCAGAAGGGGAGGGGAGGTGGCTGGGGTATGACTCTCTTCTGAGGGTAGAGCTGCGAGGACCACAGTGGATTGGCTCTGGGAGGCGAGCAAAATGGGGAGGTAAGGACTACTGCACAACCTGAGCCAAGTGGGGTGGTTTAGTGAGCTGGGAAAGATTAGGGAGGAGCTGGTATGAGAGGGGAACTCAGAAATTTTGGACTGTTAAGTGTAATAAGCTTTAGAAATATCCAAGGAAAGATGAGAGGCGGCTGGGTAAACAAGTATAGAGCTGAGGGGAGAGAAGGAGCCGGAGGCACACGTTTGGGAGTCGTCACTACGTAGACAGTATTTAAAGCCGTGGGACTCGGAGGCCATGCACTAAGGAGGCTCCAGGACTGAGTGCGGAGGCAGCCGATGTTCAGCGGTAAGGAAGAGAGGGAAGCACCAGCAAAGGGGACATCTAGTGAGCCAGAGGGAAAACCAGGAGTGTGTGGAGTCCTAGAAACCAAGTGGACAAAGTGCTTCGAGAAGTAGGGAGTGACCAACTCCGTCACATACACATACTGCTGACAGACCAGGGGAGAGAGAGACTGAGGGGGCATCACTGGGCTTGGTGAGATGTAGGCCATCGGAGACCTGGAGACAAAGGGCTTCAAAGGGCAGAAATATCAGCTTGGAACGGGGTCAAGAGAATGTGAGGGATGTGGAAGCAGGAATAGGGATGCACGCAACTCCTTGGAGGGATTTTGCTATAAAGAGAACAGAGAATCAGGGAGACAACTGAGAATTAAGCATTCTTGAACAAATTTTTGTTTTTCCTGGAATTTCTAATTGTTTTTCTTTTCACTTTGCTTTCTTTGTCTTTATTGCCTCCTTTTAGCTTAGAAAGGAAGAGGATATAGTGTCCAGGGCAGGTTTTGGGGGGCACGGCATGTTTGTTTCTTTTAAAGGAGTTATCATAGTACATTTGTATGTGGACGAGGTTGACCCAAGAGAACGGGACATTTTGCTGAAATGAGACAGATGTGAAATACCAGCAGAAGCAGAAGGGCCTGGGATGCATTGTGCAAGGGGGTGCTGCTCCTATACAGAAACTTGCGTGGGCCACCCAGGGCCCCAGCAGGGAAGGCCGACACGTGGGCACAGATACTGGCAGACGGGATATGTGGTGACAAAATACTCTTCAGATTGCTTCTGTTTCCTCAGTTAAATAGGAAGCAAAGCCAGCAGCTAACAGTGAGGACGGGGGGTGGGGGCCGGCCCCATGGCTTAGCAGTTAAGTGAGCTCGCTCCACTACTGGCGGCCGGGGTTTGGATCCCGGGCGCACACCGATGCACCGCTTCTCCAGCCATGCTGAGGCCGCGTCCCACATACAGCAACTAGAAGGATGTGCAACTATGACATACAACTATCTACTGGGGCTTTGGGGAAAAAAAGGAGGAGGATTGGCAATAGATGTTAGCTCAGAGCGGGTCTTCCTCAGCAAAAAGAGGAGGATTAGCACGGATGTTAGCTCAGGGCTGATCTTCCTCACAAAAAAAATAAATAAATAAGAGTGAGGACAGGGGGAAGTGAGGCTAGAGACCTGAGAAAGAGAATGAGGGGTGACGAGGACGCAGCAGAACTGCAGCAGGTGCCACAACCTCCCCGTGGTCTGTGGCCATCAACACAGAGAACGGCCCGTGGCACGGAAGTATGTTTTCCTCTAGCCACATGCAGCTGCTCAGGTGAGGCCCACAGCAGCCTGTGGGTGGATTCTTCAGAGCTGGGGTTCTGCCAGACAAGTACAGCAAATGGAAAGAGAGGCAGGGGAGTCGCGCGGAGGCACAAGGTGGTTGTGACGGTGGATTATGGGTAAGGAGGAAGCGAGGAGGACAGGATGAGGGTGAAAAACAAAAAAGGTGGTGGAATCTATGGATGATGGGTGGTCCCGGATGGGGTCAAATAACTTCTGGTGAAGAAGTGACTAAAATCAGACTGTCATCAGACCACTGTTCAGTGACACTGGGTGCTGGAAGACAGTACAGCAATGCCTTCAAAGTTCTGTCAAATGAAAATTATTTTTTCCTAGAGGTCTATAAAAAGCCAAACTATCAGTCAAAGTGTAAATTAAGAGACACTTTCAGATGCAAGATCTTGGAAAATTCACCTCCCACACACCCTTTCTAAGAAAGCTAGTTGAGGATATACTCCAGTAACACAAAGGAGTAAGCCAAGAAAGAGAAAGCTACGGGATCCACAAGACAATGGCTCTAACCCAGGAAAGCAGTGAAGTCCCATGATGAGAACTGTGCAGAAGGCCTAGAGAATCATCAGTCAGATGGACAGTCTTCACGAGGGAGATACATGGAGGAAAAAGGGTAGGTGGAGGATGGCAAAAGATGAAGTTTGATGGGGTGATAAAGGCAAAGTATGGTTTTAAAAAAAAAAAAGAAAAAGAAGAAATTGTTGGAAAAATTAAAATTTGTTCAAAAGGATAAAATAAATTATAGAATACCACTTAACCCCTCAGCAAACAACATTTACATTGTCATAATAATATAAACAACGTATTGATTTTTAGCTCTTACAAATAATAGGTACACAAGCACAGGAAACTTACTTAATTTTGGTTACAGAACAGAACATAAATCTTCAATCTTGACAATATAAAAGTAACATTACAGATGACAGAATGTAAGAGGTAAAGGTAGAAAGAATGCTGAAGGGAAACTTAGGAGTATTAATATCCTTTTCTTATGAAAAAGAGAGGTTGAGAATGTCTCCATTTGATGAATCAAAAACTAATGGTGAAAACACATTATGTAAAGTTCCAAAGACAATGAATGATAGACATCTAAAAATATTGATATGACTAAACTGGGATGTGAGAATATTAAATTAGATTCTCACAACCATTATCCAGTCTATCTGTGTCTATGACCATAAATCATGAAATCAATAGATAATATCTGAATTCAATCAATTTAGCGATATACAGGTACCTATTAAAGAAACAGTTAAAAGAGCAAAAAAGCAGTTGTTTTGAAGCTGAAAAGAGGTAAAACAGGAAATGGTAGCTTTTCATTACTATATTCTATTTTTAAAATCATTTGCATGAATTGTTTTGACCAAAATTTCATTTTACACAATTCCTTTGATACAAATGCAATTTACATGCCTTCCTCACACCACTGAAAGTCCTCTAATGACAAAAGCAGACTGCCTCCCAGATTAACTCCAGGAGCAGGTCCTTCGTGTTTCAGGTTCAGAGATGCCAGATGAAGAAGGGGCTAAGTCTAAAAGTTGAATTCTCGCTTTACAAGAAGTAAATGAATGGTGAAAATCACGTACATTCTGAAAGGTGATGGCAAGATGCTAGTGTGCACATGCTCTTAGGAATCCTTATTCTAAGAAAGCTTGCTGAGGTCCTGACCCCTCCAAGACAGACACCAGAAAGGGGCAAACAACTTCTCTCTGAAAATACTTTATTACAGCTCTGCTGGAATCCATGTGGCAGAAAGGGTGAATAAATCAGCATCTCACCTCGCCACTCCACCGTAATCCAAACCTTCCTCTCCACGGAATTTCACCATCAGTCGTTTTTTCAAGTCTTTTGGTCGCATCTTCATTATCTGACGATAAGACTCCTACATATCAAAAGTACAGATTCAGAGAGAAGAACTTTTCTTTTTTTTTTTTTTAAACAAATGCTCAGTTTATTTATTTATTTATTTATTTTTTAAATTTTATTTATTTTTTTCCCCCAAAGCCCCAGTAGATAGTTGTACATCATAGTTGCACATCCTTCCAGTTGCTGTATGTGGGACGCAGCCTCAGCATGGCCGGAGAAACGGTGCGTCAGTGCGCGCCCGGGATCCGAACCAGGGGCCGCCAGCAGCGGAGCGTGCGCACTTAACCGCTAAGCCACGGGGCTGGCCCTAAGAAGAACTTTTCTTATTCTTAAAGTTATAAAAAGATTAAAGGTTATTGATAATGGAACCCGAATAAATAATTCATTCAAATCCGAGCTCTATCTGATTCCTATTCAGAATGTTTATTTGGCATCTAGTACATTGCTGCTTCCATAATCTTTTCTCCCACTGTCTCTCCCTCAGAAACAACAGCAAAGCAAATACATGCCAGGTAATACAGTACCTAAAGGAAATAAAGATATTATATTTTCAGCCCAATCACTAATGACTTAAGAACAAACGTCCTCACTAGAGTTGATTTTGTCCACACAGATTAATTTTAATGTGTCCATACTGTGAACAATTTATATATTTTAACCAAAAAGATGTTACTAGAGAGTCTGAATATTAAAAGAATTCTGAGTCTGTTTTTATATCTGAAGTGAAAAATCACATGATTCCCACTGACTCAAAAAGCAAACAAGAGTTTAAGTAAGACATACAATAGCTTACCAGAAACACAGAAAACATGTGGCCAGCCCAGCAGTCCCTCAGATTCACCATGTTCAGTGGAACTAACTAAATGTCTGTAGATATTTCAGTGATAAGGCACTTAAGAATTTTTTCATGCTTTAAATTTAATGTAATTCAAACCCTACCATCCCAAGAGGGAAAGAGGATGTTGCGTGGAAATGATCTGGCAGCAAAATGTCAATAATTCAGCTCTTTTCTATCCCTGCCAACCATTCAAGACTGTCTAATGGGCAAAACTGGGCACTTTAGCTGATGCAGACACTCATCCAATGCTGGCTGTGCACGAGCATCAAGCATGGCCCTGGGTGCTTCCTCAGCGCCCTTTGCTGTGGAGAAGGCCGCTGGGCTGCTACAGCCATGGGACTCACCCTCCACGCCTCCCTCAGCTGCTAGAGCCCGGTGAGAATCTGTGTTCAGTGCTTACCCAGGCTCATTCGATCACTTGTGCCAATAATTCCACAAAGGAAGGCAGGATATGGCCCAAACACAGTTGAGATTTTACCTTATGATCATATTTTCCTTGAGAAAAGGGCCCTGCGACAAGACAGCCCTGCCTGTTTAGGGACCCTGACCCCACAGAGGAGCTGTATAAAGGATAGAACCCTTTCCAGGAACCATCTGATCTTCCTATTTCCAGAAGAGACAACAGGGTGGCCCCTTGGCCACTAAGCTTCTCTGAAGAGGCAGTGCCATTACATGAAATTCCGTTCAAGGCAACAGCAGAAGGAATGACTGGTTCTGAGGAAATCATGCAGGTTGCAGGAATATATAATCTGCACAGTGCAGAGAAGGGGGTTTACAATATTAATTAGAACTAGTGTCTGTACAAATCTCTAGGTTTCACCTCAGAAGCTATCTAGTTTTTAAACTTTTCCCATAGAAGAAAATACAGTTCCCTCTCTCTACACAGCCTTTGGTCCTGATAAACCCTTGCAATTCACTGAGCAATAAAATCGACACCTAAAATACCAAACAGAAAGAAGAACTCCCTCTCTGTTCACAGGGACGAAAAGTCTATGCCTGACTTGCTAGTGGCACTGAATTCCATACCTCAAATATTTCTTCTCTGGAAACTTCGATGCGGCAATGCCCAGCTTGGGGTTGCTGAAGTGAAAGTTCGTGTCTGAGGACCTTCAGTTTCTGGACTAAATCTCTTTCATATCTCTGGGCGGGAAGCTCCTCGTCTTCCACAGAGCCCTCACTGGGCAATGGCAGCGGCTGGCTGGGCTCTTTGAGTTGGCACTGGTGACTTGAGAAGAACAGAAGCATCCAAGTCACTCCAAAAGCAGTGGCCAAGGGAGCTGCAAGCAATTCCCCCCGTTGCCTCCCTACTAAAGGGGCTAAGAAGAGAGTTCATTACACAGAACTTCGAACTTTTTTCTCTGACGACATAACTATGTACATAGATATGTAAAAACTGCTGGTGGCCACCATTAGCCTAAATATAGGCCTAGGATACAATAAAGGAGATAGCCCAATTCCAAACATGGCTTACCTCACACATTATCACTGCTATAAATAAAAACAGAAATTGCTCTCATTCATCACGCATCTCATATGTATCTACGAGACCAACCAATACACCATTAGATGCGCCTTGGCGGTTAGAATTCAATGGAGTTAACGCAAAAAATTTTAAAAGCAGATTATCGTGGAGGCGGGCAATACGCACAAGAGCAAAGAACTCGAGTGAAATCTAACTATTGCTCATTTTCATAACCAAGAGATTTCTCAGCCCACTCACTAAAAGCAAAATTCCAGTAAAATAAAACGACTAGAGCGAGTAGAGGGACAATGTGACATTGGTCTTGTTCAAGTTTTGCCACTAATGTCAGCTGTCAATGAGAAGAGCTAGGTGGGCTCTTAGGTTCTGAGAACACCACACACCTGGAACACTGAATGTGGGATCCCAGATAATTCCCAGTTCCAAGTTATGCAGGAACGGCGGGCACAGGAAAAGGCTCCGGCAGGCAGCCCCATGGACTGCGGAGCCCTTCCAGACAGTGACGAGCGGGCACTAAGGAACAACCTCATCTCACTGCTCCTCACTCTAAGGGCCACGCACTTCATCAGAGCGCTGCGCGCGGAAGCTCGTTCAGAAGTTGCCTGACCTGCCGTCGTGGTGAATTGTCTTTAGGCTGCAAGCAAGGAGAGCGTGGCAACAACATACGCTCCAGTACTGCTCACAGCTCACTTGAGAGTTTAAAACATGCCATTGCCACCAAATATTGATCATATTTTGCTTATGCTTACTCTCCACTAACAAACAATACAGCAGATAAATTAAGAAACATATTAGAAAACATTAAATTGTAAATGTAAGAGGTCAACAAAGATTTTGTAAAAGTCTTACTTCATGATGTGGTGTAACCTTGGGTCTGTAAACTGGGTTGTTCGGTTATTATGATCTACAAAATATATTCTCCCAGAAACTGTACTTCTGACTTCCCAACCTGGTGGCAGTGGTCCAAGTTCATCACAATTCACACTGTTAAGGTCTCTACCAAAATGGAAGATACAGAGAGGTTTGTCCATCTGCGTATGGAGGCATAAGACCAAAACTTCAGCGAGAGGAACCACCCTTATCAATGCGGCCATGTCCCAGTTCTGCTAAAGGGACAGTCATGGTACTACTTACGCCAAACTCCCACTGAGTCCAGGCCTCTGTGCTGCAAGAGGCAGCAAAATCTGACAGATCAAAACTGAACCTTCAGAGCTTATAACCATGACAGGGAACCTGTCTACCGGGCAATGTCATTTCTTACACGCAAGAGGGCCAAAATAGTAGGAAGTATCTGAATGCTTCCTGAACAAAGTTAAATTAAATGCTCTAGGTCAGAAAGGTTTCCTCATTGAAAAGCTCCCAGACAGCACAAGTTTTTTAAAGCTAAAGGGGATGTATTAACATGCCCTTGAAATCTCACAATTCTAAATAGTTGCCCCGGGAAAAGGCATTCTTATTTTCTAGTCAGCTTTGTTAAGCGAGTGTTTCTAATTCTACCTCTTGATTAATTATCTCAATACAATCTACAGTCACATGGGAGCACAGCATTACTGACCAAGATGCTCTTCTAATTAGCACAAAAGCCTCACATTTCTTATAGTAGGCACCAAAGAGATACCTCATTCATTTGCAGGTAATATTTTCATTCTAATTATAGCTATGGAATCGTAAATTCAACATAGACTTGGAAAATCAAAGACAAGAAGCTTGTTCTCAGATGAAATAAATTATGAATAAAAAGGTAATGAGCATTACTAAAAATGTTATTAGGTAGTAATGCTATTCTAAAACACAAAAATTTTAAAAAAAGAAAAAAAAAGGAAAGCAAAGCAAAGAAAAAAAGAAACTTAACTCCATTATGGGGTGGGGGTGGGGGTCTCTCTGACCTGGGCTCAGATGTATGGCCTTGTAGAAGGAATTCGTATAGAAAAGCTTCATCTCCCCCAGGAATGGTCCCCAAGGGACTGAGGCAATAGGGACAGTAAAGTAGAAGAGAGAAAGGGTAATAGAGTCTTTATATTTCCTTTTTAACTTTTTATTATGGAAAATTTTAAGCATATAAAAAAGTAGAGAGAGACCACAATGAATAACCAACTTCAACAATTATCAACTCATCATCAGCCTGTTTCAAATATACCCCTATTCACTCCCCCACCCCAATTATTTGAAGCAAATCCCAGACATCATATCAATTCATCCATCAATACTTTTAGTTTAAAATGAGAGCAACATATCTTGAAGGGTTTACTTTTCAAGTAAGAGCACATCTGATCTAATCTAGGGGTGAGGGTCTTTTTCAGTCAAGTGATCTGATTTCAAGATACAGGATTGCTTTCTAAAGGACCCACTTGAGTTACAGCAGCTGCCATCTACCAGGTGGAGAATCTGGAGGGGGCAGCAGAGCTGGGACGCTCACCCAGAGAGCCTGAGTCAGACATGCTCTTTGCACAGCCACTCTTCCAAGTTTACATCTTCAAATCTAAGGGGCTCTATCATCCACAATCCAGGGCAGGGGGGCGGTCCAGGCAACCACTGGAAAACCGGCTTTGATGGTGCGAATTTTAGAAAACCTACCTTGGTATCCTGGGGTCGTGCCACGTGCTAACTCCAGTCTGTGTGTGCAAAAAGTACACTTGCCCCTGCACTGTTGTTCTTTGCTCTGCATAAGCAATTGGGGGATGCAATTAGTTCAATTCAATTGCAAGGAAAGTTTTCAACCAATCCTCTAAGCACAGAATCTAAGCTTCCTTTCAACATTCTTTAAAATCACTAAGAGGATTTGAAAGGGCAGTGGTTAACTTCTGTCTGACTTCCTCACCTCACAAGCCCATGTGAACAATTGGGTGGATCTCACTTCCTCCCATTCAGGCCTGGGGAGGCAGTGTTCTTATTCAGCCACACCCCCCTGAGATGTTGTATGTGGATCTACACCTCAGGACTGACCTTACCTTGCCCTCTGTTATCTCCACATGCTCGCTCTTCTGGTATGATCTTGCCTCCTTCATTTAGGTTCTCCCTCCATGGTTGTTAAATGATCGCTTCTTTTCACTTCCACCCCACGCTGTCCTCTCCACATTCAAATCACAGAGCACTACAAATACCCTCATCTAGCCCCCGCACCCTCTTGGTTTTCTTTGGTATTCATTTGCCCAAAATTTTCACACTATTGCTAAACTGGGAGATTGGAGCAAGTGCTGACAAATTCATGATGAGCAAGATTTATCACTGGCTTTTTCTGGTTACTTGTCTTTACACTGACATAACCATCGTATGGCACAGCTCTGCCAACATCGGCAGTAAAGGCGTGTACAAGTTACTAAAAAAAGGTTCAAAGAATTAAAGCTCTCTGACACATTGCAATAACACTTGGGATGGCAGGGTGAATTCTCTCACCATAGCCTTCGGGCAGTTCTGGTGACTGGTGGCCATGGGGTCGGTTCTGAGGTGTCTGTAGTGACCCTCGGACCTCAGGATTCCGTAGTCGCTGTGCCTGAAGTCTTGGATCTTGACTTGGGGATTCGACAAACCTGCAGTTCCCTCCACCCGCAGCAGCACCAGTACCATCTGTGTAAGGGGCTGGTTCCTCCATGAAGCAGCTGAGCGGCCTTCCAGGCCCTGAGTCTTCATACACCGTTCTGAAAGGGAGGAGAACGCAGCACGCATGGGAACACCAGCCCAAGACAAGTACCTTACAATTCAATGCGATGCTCTCATATCTGTTTATTTTGCTTTTCTTGAACAATATAGACTGTCCCAAGTGCTTAGTTTCATAAAATGCATCCTGTCCTATTTAAATAAACAGACTTTTCATGAGGCACAAGTGGCCAAAAGAAGCCATATGTAAAATGCCACGGAGGCCACCTGAGGGATTTCATCCTCAGGTGGAGCTGAATGATTGGAAAAAAACCAACCTTGCACCAGGAGCTCATGAAACGAGGTTTCATTTTTCTTGATTTAAAATCAAATCCAAATACTCCATTTGCCTTGTAACTTTATTCTATAAAAGAACTCCTAGTTACAAAAAATACTGCAATGACTTTAAGTACTCTTTAACACAAATCTTCACCCCCTGAATAATTTAAGACAATGTACTAGTCTATTTTCCCTTATAAGCAAGTACTTTTCAAAAACATTTTACATTGAAAAATTTAAAATTTATACAAAAATAGAGAGCCTAGTTCAATGAATCCCCTGGACTAATCACCCAGCTACACAATGATCATCTCGTGGCTATTCTTCCAATTTCTCCCTCCACTGGATTATTCTGAAACCAACCCCAACATTTTACGATTTCATCCTTAAATATTTCAGCATACACTTCTAGAAGATAAGGACTTTTTCCATTATCATGACTAAAAAAATGTACATTTGTTTTTTTTTAATATCATCAAATATCAGTCAGTGTGCAAATTTCTCCAGTCAATTGTCTCATTAATCAGGATCCAAATGAGGTCCACACATCGCATTTAATAGGTATGGCTCTTAGGTCTCTTTTATTATTAATTTATAGGTTCTCTTCCTTTTTATTTATTTTTCCTACAATGCATCTGTTGAAGACCCTGGGCTGTGCCTTCCACACTTTACAGAGGGCCCCTCTTCTGGACAGTGCTTAACTGCCTTCTCTCGGGGCTGTGCAACACGTTCTCCCGTCCCCGGCATTTCCAAGAGGTATGTTCATGTCAGACTCTCTCTCTTTTGTGATGTTGTTAGCAACTATTAATGATTATTGCCCAGCTCCACTAATTTACTGGGGATCACAAAATGTGATAGTGACCAATGAGAGTTTTTGATGGTTTTTATCGGTGGTTTTTTTTTTCAGTGTTTGAAGTTTTTTTTTCCTCCCTGTATCATTATGAACTCAAGGATTTTTAATATATTTGATGTATTTCAATCCATTGCAGTTATAATTCTTATTGATGCTCAAACTGTCCCATCTTTGGCCAGTGGGAACCTCTTTAAATAGGATCCTGAGTCTTTTGGGCACCAACCCACTAGTCTTACAGCTTCCTTTATAGACGAGGAAACTGGATCCCAGTTTTATCCCAAAGTCCTTTCCTGCATCTCAAGCATTCAGCACAGTGAAAAGGTGTGAAGGATACTTTCAAAAACAGCGAGAGCCTAAGGCAGCAGAGAACTCAGCAGCATCGCCACGGGGATACGTACCCTTCATTTTCTAACAGTCCTCTGCAGTCTACCACAGACCCTCCAGTGCCTATTCTGTCTCGTGTCTGTAAACTGACTAAAACAGAAAAGAATGTCTTGCATTAAAATCCAGTGGTATTTTATACAATTGTAACACAGTGAGCCATTGTGAATGTATAATATACGTACAATATTATGAAAAAAGTGAGGCATAGGTATATACATACACACATATATTCCTATGCTTTCAAGTACGAAGCATTTTACTCCAGTAGCTGCAACCACCACATACTGCTTCGAACATTCCTTGTAAATGTGGAGCAGGAAGAGGTGCTGTGTTTTTCACGCTCTCCACAAAAATAACAGAATACGATATTCACTTCCTCTAAGTTACCTTATTTTTAAGAAGATTTTGACTTATGTTTAATAAGGACACAGAGAGCACTTTCAGTATTTGCGAAGTCTAGATGGATCTAAATATTTTCTATCCCTGCTATGAACCACAAACACATTTATAAAGTTGCTTCCAGTCATTTGTTCTTCCCCTCGACATCCTTCCACAAAGAAAAGAAGAAATCACAAACAGAAGAGTATTAAGTGAAAACTTTTTCATTATGATAGTTTTCAGGATGTATACCCACTGTTCATTTATCTTGGGTCAAGTCTACGTAACACAATACCTAAAACATTCGGGGTCATAAGTCACTCTGGTGTGCTGCTGAAATACTGTGTTTTGATTCTTTGCAATGCATACAATCGACATTTGAGTTACCCTAAAATGCTAATAAAAATGGGGTGGATAATAGGATGAGCTACTTAGATAAATCACTTCCAACAGAATACCTCCAGTCAACACTTTGTAACATTAGCACATTTTATTCTTTCATTCTAAAGAATTCAATCCCCTGACTCTAAAACATCATATTACACGGAAGTCTTCAGAAATTATCTTTGCCTTTTTCATATACGATGGGTCTTTTACATTTACGAAGAAACTACTTCTCAACTCTTGCATATGTGGGCACCATTCTTAGCATCTACACTTGGATAATACAATGACAAATTAATTGTCCATTAATGTGATGACTAAAATTATAATCCTGAATCTTTTTGTCATTTTAACTCAACTTTGAATGACAGGATGAAGGGAATTAGGTAAAATAATAAGAACCACCCAAGATGAAACTTTTTAGTACTAAAGAGATGGCCCCGTTTGTGGTTTGTCCTTCAAAGTATGTCACCACTGTCAGTGCCCACATGTGTTTTCTCAGTGATGAAGAGTTGAATATTAAGTTCTGTAAAAGCATCTCTTTATACAGAGGAGAAAGTTCTTACCCACTATTTGGCCACGAACTGCATCAGTATCTGAGGGATTTAGTTTGCATAGATCCAAACGCTGGTCTGCAAACAAACAATTCAAAACTTAACCCAGGGAAATGTTAACTAGAGAGGAAGGCAGGAATTCTGTATTCAGTATTCAAAAAATAAAAAAATGATGCCTCATAAGCCTTCTTCAGTTGCATTAAGAGGCAGAAAAGCGTTTGGTTCTTACATCCAGTATCTTTTAATCTGCTGATGGTGTTGGAGAGCAGCCGCACACAGCCCAGGAAGCCAGCTCCCTGCTTCTTGTGAATTTTCTTGTGGTTCCACACGCTGATGGTTATAGAATCGCTTTTCCCAACATATCTGAAAACAACATGCAAACTCATTTTCATTGTATTTCTGAATTATGAGAGCCCACTGAGATTTTATTTGATTAACTTGTGAGTACAGATGAATCCTTTTAAGGCAATATTGGCTCTATATCCACATGTAACAGGCACTCCATAAATATACGTCTACTGACTTCAGTGGGCTGGGAAAAGGACCACCACCGGTTATATAAGAAGCAAATGTAGATAACCACATGATGATAACAATCTTATAACAGAGATTTACTATATTTTAATTGTTCCAAAGGACAATGACATGATTCATTAATTCCTCCCAACTAGACTCAATATAGAATACTAGATTGCAACAAGGGCCTCCTTATAAACCCATAGACCCATCCAAAGCACACTAAAGGGTTCTAACTCATACATTAAACCCCCACTTACCCTCAAGGCAAATCAACCATAGAGGGGAGCTTTCAGGACAAGGATTAACAACCACTTTCCAGGCTACTTAATGGTACCTTAGTTTAACTGAACTTGAGTCTGAGAATCCAACTACTAAAAATCCCACCCAAACCCAGTACAATTTGTGTTAATAAAAACCAATAATCACTCAGTATTACTTTGACGAAAATTTCTTAGCAGGGATATGAAAACATACTTATAAAATAATGGTTTTCAAAGTGCAGTAGATTTTATGAATGAATATAAGAAATTGTCTGATGGTACGTAGGCTTATATACATTCACACCAAACTATATTTTTCTTGCATAAAATATATTTGTACTAACAAAGGCAAAACTTTTAAAAATGAACAGAAATATATATAATAATATATATTTGCATAATAAATATGTATAATAATAATGCATTTTTATCTTTTGACAATTTATTTTTTCTCATTTTAAATTGTACACTTCATGAGCATTAAGTACATTCACAATGCTCTGCATCCATCACCACTGTCTGGTTCAGAATATTTCATTCTCCAAAAGGAAACCCTGTTTTAAAAGCACTCACTCCCCATTTCTCCCTCAGGCCCTGGCAACCCCTAATCTGTTTTCTGTCACTGTTTTGTTGTTTTTTTTGTTTTACTTATTTATTTATTTTATTGATGTTTTAATAGTTTTTAACATTGTGAAATTTTGGGTTGTACATTTTTGTTTGTCCATCACCATATATATGACTCCCTTCACCCCTTGTGCACACCCCCCACCCCCATTGCCCCTGGTAACCACAATACAGTTTTCTCTGTCCATGTGTTGGTTTATATTCCACATATGAGTGAGATCATACAGTGTTTGTCTTTCTCTTTCTGGCTTACTTCACTTAACATAATACCCTCCAGGCCCACCCGTGTTGTTGCAAATGGGACGATTTTGTCTTTTTTTATGGCTGAGTAGTATTCCATGGTATATATATATACCACATTTTCTTGATCCAATCGTCAGTCGAGGGACACTTAGGTTGCTTCCACTTCTTGGCTATAGTGAATAATGTTGCAATGAACATAGGGGTGCATAAGCCTCTTTGGATTGTTGATTTCAGGTTCGTTGGATAGATTCCCAGTAATGGGATGGCTGGATCATAGAGTATTTCTGTTTTTAATTCTTTGAGGAATCTCCATACCGTTTTCCATAGAGGCTGCACCAGTTTGCATTCCCAAACTATATATTCTCTTGCATAAAATATATTTGTACAAAAAGGCAAAATTTTAAAAAATGAACAGAAATATATATAATAATATATATTTACATAATAAATATGTATAATAATTATGCATTTTTAAAGTAAAAACTCTACAACCAGGTTTGGGGTTTCAATGAAAAATCAGTAGCATAGACAGCACCTGAGCTATGGCCCTTTTTTCCTGTTAAAATGACCAGAAGATTGAAAAGTTTGAGGATCACAGTTACAGAAGCAAACCGTAAAAATCTAGGAAAATGTCAAATGCAAGAACTTTCAAATATATGAATTCTAAAATTAGGCAATATGTATTCATTTGGCCACCCACTTTTGTTATCAATGTGAAGTTAGTAATCCTTTTTTTAAACTTTTATTTTTATTAAATCCTTCTCCTAAAAACTAGATACCCACCTTCCTGCCGCTCCCCAAATTCTATGAGCACAGAATATTCAACTCACAGATCGTAGTGCTGGTTCCACTTCGGGTCCAATGTGTTTTTCACAGTGTCCGTTGAGTGGCACTGCCCAGATCCGTCCACAACAATCTTTGCAAAAGGGTCAGGGAGTCCTAGAGGAGAGGGGACAGCCACACCTGGATGAGACTACAGATCTATCACTGCAACACAGAACACAGTCTTGCAGGCTAAAGGGCGCTTCAAGATCATCTACTTCGGTAAAGATTACCCTGGTACATTTTAGTCTCTAATTTAAGGTTTGTTTCGATCAGCAAAATAAGATAATTCCATTTAGGTTTCTAAGAAAGGCAACCCAGTACGACATCACCGTCAGATTTTTGGAGGCTAGAAAACTATAAAAATAGGCTTAAATTCAAATTTCCATTTCTGATGATCACTAAGGGGGGCAAATTAAATGGAGGAAAAGGTGTCTGTAATTAATTGTATTTATACCTTCTAAAAGATAGTAATACTAGCAATCTTGTTTACTGATCTTTGCTTTATCTATGGAAGCAAGTATTCCCCAAGTCTTAATTCGGTAAGTTCCTAAATGCTGGAGCATGAATCAGACAGGTTTGTGAGACCAGACAGGTGGCCAGGGAAGGGTTTTAGAGTCAGACCTGGATGTGAGCCACCACTCGAGAGCTCCTAGATGCCTGAATAAAGCCTGAGAGCCCGCGTTGCGTCATCTCTAAAGTGTGAATAACACCACTGAAGGACTGAGCAGCGTTCTCACGAGCATCAGAGAGTGCAGAATTTCATGCTGCAGGCACCTACTTTATAGTAGGTGAATTTTGTAAGTCAGGGGGTAATTCTTTCCTTGAGAAAAGGATCCTCTGTTTATTTTTTACATTTCCTGTAATTACAAGACTTTTAAAATGTGATTTAATTTATAAAATTTAACTAACAATTTTACTCAAACCCAACTATTTCACAGAAAAATGTCTCTTCTCTATTTGAGCTGAGAATGCTTCATCCAGCAGAAAGCAATATATTAATGGGTGGGAAGACAGAGAACACAGGGTGTGGCCGGAACAGGGACTGAGAGAGACAGTTTGTCTTGCATGAGTTATAAATTCTGGGCCTTGAGCTAAGGAGCCTCTTTGTTGTAGTCAACTGGGAAATGAAGTTTGTCAAACCATGAATTTCTGTTCAGTAAAGGGCAGGACTTTTACGAGAATACACCCAGTGTTTTTTAAAAAGTTCAACATTTCAGAAATATGTGAAGAATATTAATATTGTAAGAGAGCAAAAATGGGTGTTTACTTACTGAAGAAGTCTTTCTTTGCAAGGTTCTTGGCACATAATACTAAAACAAATAAAAAATGCTAGGGTTAGCATTTATGGACAAGATTTTCACCAGAGCTAGTTGCTACGGACTGAATTGCGGCCCCCTTCCCCCGCAAATTCCTACATTGAAGCCCTAACCCCCAACACAATGGCATTTGGAGGTGGGGCCTTTGGGAAGTGCTTAGGTTTAGAGGAAGTCATGGGGGGCTCCTCATGATGGGGTTAGTGCCCTTAGAAGAGACCACAGAGCTTGCTCTCACTCTGCTCTCCATGTGAGGACACACCAAGAAGGCAGTTGTCTACAAGCCAGGAAGAGGGCCCTCACCAAGAACTGAATCTGCTGGCACTTGGATCTTAGGCTTTTCCAGCCTCCAGACTGTGAGAAATAAATGTTTGTTGTTTAAGCCATCTACTCTGTGGTATGTTATAGCAGCCCAAACTGACTGAGACACTAGTCTATATTTGCAATAGAAAAAAAAAAATTCTAAAAATTATCTTTGCCAATGATTATCTTTCCGATTTAGTACTACATTAAACAAAACAACTGACAAGTAACTAAAAAGTTTTTTCTCCTCCAATTGGGAATCAATCGTAACAAATACAAAATATTTTAGTTTAATTTTAAAATCTTACTTAAATACAGACAGATGGATTTATCAATATGCTTCTATAACTGTATAGGACCACATAAATACCAATTCATATTAAGACCTACAGTTTTTCTCTTTATAGCTACTGCTAACAACAACAACAAGAGGAACTGCGCATTTTTGATATTCTGATAATACAATTTTGTAAATGTAAACTTTGGTATGTTGGAGAATAGAAAGCAAGGGGAGAGTGACAGAAAAGACGGCGACATCATCAGGTGTTGCGAAAAACAAACGACAAAATTCACGTTAACAATTCAGCACGGGGCCAGCCCCATGGCCTAGTGGTTAAGTTCAGTGTGCTCTGCTTCGGCGGCCTGGGTTCAGTTCCCAGGCGCAGACCTACACCACTCGATGGGGGTCATGCTGTGGTGGTGACCCACATACAAAATAGAGGAAGACTGGCACGGATGTTAGCTCAGGGCAAATCTTCCTCAAGCAAAAAGAGGAAGATTGGCAACAGATGCTAGCTCAGGGTGAATTTTCCTCAGCAAAAAAAAAAAGAGAAAAGAAAAAGAATTCAGTATAATGTTGACATACAAAAGGGATGCAATAAATGCTACTGATATTACTATTTTATCAATGAGGTGATATTAATTACTGTTAAGAAATTTTGTCACCAGATCTGTAACATGATTAAAACTACTATATCAAGAGAAAATACACCAATGTCTCTTTTCCACTGCTTCACAAATTTTGCTAATTTTTAAGATTATAGTGTTTTATTAGGAACTTGTAAATATATTATTTTACAAAAATATATTCATATAATATATATGGTTCTGCAAACTTTTCACTTAGTATATTTTAATATAACTGCTTCATCAAGATATAATTCATACACTATACAATTCATCCATTTAAAGTGTATAATTCGATGGCTTTTAGC
Organism: Diceros bicornis minor; assembly: GCF_020826845.1. Classification (NCBI taxonomy): domain Eukaryota; kingdom Metazoa; phylum Chordata; class Mammalia; order Perissodactyla; family Rhinocerotidae; genus Diceros; species Diceros bicornis. The sequence goes on along the minus strand of NC_080765.1, from coordinate 7,563,277 downwards.
ATACTCACGGGGTTGTACAATCATCACCACAATCAATTTTAGAACATTTTCATCATCCCCCCAAAATCCTACACCCATTAGCAGTCACTCTTCATCTGGCCTCAAACCCCACCAGTCCTAGGCAACCACTAATCTACTTTATGTCTTTATGTCTCTGTGGATTTGCCTATCTGCACATCTCATATAAATGGAATCATATAATATGTGGTATTTTATGACTGGCTTCTTTCATTTAGCATAATGTTTTTAAAGTTCATCCATGTCATAGCATGAATCAGTACTTCATTCCTTTTCAGAACTGAGTAATATTCCATTGTATGGATGTACCACATTTTCTTTATCCATTTATCAGCTGGTGGACATTTGGGTTGTTTCCACTTTTTGGCTATTGTGAATAATGCTGTACAAGTTGTTGTGTAGACATATATTTTATTTCTCTTGTTGTAAACCTATGAATGGAGTTGCTAAATTATATGTTTAACATTTTAGGAACTGCCAGATTGTTTCTACAGCATCTGCACCATTTGATATTCCCACCAGAAGTTCTGATTTCTCCACATCCTCACTAATACTTGTTATTATCTGTCTCTGTGGTTTTAATTTACATTTCTCTGATCACTAATGATTTTGAGCATCTTTTCATGTGCTTATTAGCTATTGGTATATCTTCTTTGGAGAAATTTCTATTTAGATTGTGTTGACCATTTCTTTTTTTTTTTGCTGAGCAAGATTCGCCCTGAGCTAACATCTGTGGCCAATTTTCCTCTTTTTGTGCTTGAGGAAGATTAGCCCTGAGCTAACATCTGTGCCAACCTTCCTCTAAGTTTTGTATGTGGGTCACCTGCCACAGCATGGTTGACACGTGGTGTAGGTCCGTGCCTGGGATCCGAACCTGTGAACCCGGGCCACCGAAGCAGAGCGCGCTGAACTTAACCACTACGCCACGGGGCCGGCCCCTGTTTTGCCCATTTCTTAATTGGGTTATTTGCCTTTTTATTAATGAGTTGTGAGAATTCTTTAAATAGTCTAAATACCCCTATCTATAGATATCTCTCTATATAAATATCTACATATCTACAGATAAGATATCCTTATCACATACATGGTTTGCAAATATTCTCCCATTCTGTGAGTTGTCTTTCCACTTTCTTGATGGTGTTCTTCAAGCACCAAAGTTTTTAATTTTGATGAAGTCCAATTTATCTATTTTCTTTGGTTGCTTGTGCTTTTGGTGTCATGTCTAAGAAGGCTGTGCCTAACCAAAAGTCTTAAAGATTTACTCCTGTATTTTCTTCTAAGAGTTTTATACTTTTGGGTTTTTTATACTTTTAGCTCTTAAATAGACATTTAGGTCTATGATCTATTTTGAGTTCATTTTTGTGTGTGATGTGAAGAAAGGGTCCAAGTTCTTTCCTTTGCATTCAGTTGTACCAGCACCATTTGTTGAAAGACTATTCTTTCCCCATTGACTTTTCACCCTTGCTGAAAATCAATTCACTATAAATGTGAGAGCTTATTTGTGGTCTCTCAGTTCTATTCCGTTGATCTACATGTCTCTCCTCATGCCATGACCACACTGTCTTGATTACTCTCTTGGTCTGTTAGGGCTGCTATAACAAAATACTATAGACTGGGTAGCTTATAAACAACGAACATTTATTTCTCACAGTTCTGGAGGCTGGAAGTCTGAGATCATGGTGCCAGCATAGTTGGGTGAGGGCTCTCTTCCAGGTTGCAGACTTCTTGTTGTATCCTCACACGGCAGAAGGGACTAGGGATCTCTCTGGAGTCTTATAAGGCACTAATCCCACTCATTAGGGTTCCACCCTCATGATTTAAGTGTCTCCCACAGGCCCCACCTACTAATATCACCACCTTTGGGGGGTTAGGATTTCAATGTATGAATTTTGGGGGGGGACACAAACATTTAGACGATAGTAATTACCATAGTTTTGCAGTAAGTTTTGAAATTGGGAAGCATCAGCCCTCCACTTTGTTCTTTTTCAAGATTGTTTTAGCTATTCTGGATGTATTAAATTGTTATATGAATTTTAGGATCAGCCTGTCAATTTCTGCAAAACAGCCACCTAGGATTTTGATAGGGATTTCACCAAATCTGTAGGTGAATTTGGGGACTACTGTCATCTTAACAATGTTAAATCTTCTAATCCATGGACATGAGGTATCCTCCTATTTATTTAGGTCTTCTTTAGTTTTAACTTGGTTTTGTAATTTTCAGAGTATAAGGTTTGTACTTCTTTTATTAAACTTATTTTATTCTTTTTGATGCTATTGCAAATGGAATTGTTTTCTCAATTTCATTTTCAGGTTGTCCATTTCTAGTGTACAGAAGTACAACTGATTTTTGTATATTCAACTTGTGTCTTGCAACTTTGTTGAACTCATTTATTAGCTTTTTTTTTTTTTTTTGTGAGGAAGATCAGCCCTGAGCTAACATCCATGCTAATCCTCCTCTTTTTGCTGAGGAAGACCGGCTCTGAGCTAACATCTATTGCCAATCCTCCTCCGTTTTTTTTTTTCCCTTTTTCTCCCCAAAGCCCCAGTAGATAGTTGTACATCATAGTTGCACATCCTTCTAGTTGCTGTATGTGGGACGCGGCCTCAGCATGGCCGGAGAAGCAGTGCGTCGGTGCGTGCCCGGGATCCGAACCCCGGGCCGCCAGCAGCAGAGCGCGCGCGCTTAACCGCTAAGCCACAGGGCCAGCCCACATTTATTAGCTTTAATATCTTTTTTTGTATTCTTTTGAATTTTCTATATATAAGATTATATCATCTGCAAATAGAGAGAGTTTTACTTCTTCCTTTCCAATCTGGATGCCTTTTCTTTCTTTTTCTTGCCTAACTGCCCAAGATCTCCTATACAACAGAAGGTGTGGGCATCCTTGTCTTGTTTCTGATCTTAGGGGGAAAGCATTCAGTCTTTCAACTATTGAGTATGATGTTAGCTGTGGGTTTTTTGTAGATGCCCTTTATTAGGTTGGGAAAGTTTCCTTCTGATCCTGGTTTGCCGCGTGTTTTTATCATGAAGGGGTGTTAGCTTTTGTCAAATGCTTTTTCTGCACCTATTGAGATGATTGTCCTTTATCTATTGATATGATGTAGCACATTAATTGATTTTCAGATGTTAAACCAACCCTGCATTCTGAGATAAATTCTACTTAGGTATCCTTTTAATGTGCTGCTGTATTCAGTTTGCTAATATTTTGTCACGGTTATATTCATAAGGGATACTGGTCTGTAGTTTTCCTTTTCTGTGTTGTCTTTTTTTGTATCAGGGCAATATTGACCTCATAAAATGAGTTGGCAAGTGTTCCTTCTTGTTCTATTTTTTTTTTTTTTTTGGAAGAGTTTGTGAAGAATTGGTACACATTCTTCTTTAACATTTAGCAGAATTCACCAGTAAGCCATCTAGGCCTGGGCTTTTCTTTGCAGGAAGTGTTTTCAATTACTAATCCAATCTCTTTACTTTTTATAGGTCTATTCAGATTTTCCATTTCTTCTTGAACCAGCTTTGGCAGTTTGGCTTTCTAAAAATTTGTCAATTTTGGGCCAGCCCCGTGGCTTAGCGGTTAGGTGCGTGTGCTCCGCTGCTGGCGGCCCAGGTTCGGATCCCGGGTGTGCACTGACGCGCCGCTTCTCCGGCCACGCTGAGGCTGTGTCCCACATACAGCAACTAGAAGGATGTGCAGCTATGACATACAACTATCTACTGGGGCTTTGGGGGAAATAATTAATTAATTAATTAAAAAAAATAAAAGTGAAGAAAGATGAAAACAGGGACAAGACTAGGGTGTCCACTCTCATCACTCTTATTCAACTAAGTACTGGAGGTTCTGGCCAGAGCAATTAGGCAAGAAAAAGGAATAAAAGGAATCCAAATAGGCAACGAAGAAGTGAAACTCTCGCTGTTTGTAGACGACATGATCTTATATATAGAAAACCCTAAAGAATCCATTGGAAAAATATTAGAAATAATCAACAACTACAGCCAAGTGGCAGGGTACAAAATCAACTTACAGAAATCAGTTGCATTTCTATATACCAACGACGAACTAACAGAAAGAGAACTCAAGAAGACAATCCCATTTACAATTGCAACAAGAAGAATAAAATATTTTAAAAAATAAATAAAATAAAAATTTGTCAATTTCACCTAAGTTATCAATTTGTTGGCATACAGTTGTTTACAGCATTCCCTGATAATCCTCTTTATTTCAGTATAGTTGGTAGTAATAGTTCCTCTTCAGCATAATCTTTACACCCTTCCTTTCCAATGGCAATATATGTGTACATATATATTCACATATACACACACACTCTTCAGTCTATTTTGTGGATAGATCATAATTTATTACAGCTCCTGCTGGTGTTTTACTTCTTGTTCCTCTAATTACAAAATTAATACATTACTTATAAAAAATGAAAACTTGGAAATGTATAAACAGAAAATGCATGCCCCTGAAATTCATCATTACTCTTTGTTCAGCATTTTCCTGGATAGTCTCACATACTTACTTTTCCCATTGAACTATAGAATCATTTTGAGCCAGTTAAAAAAATTAACTCATAAATAAATTTAAGAGGAATTTACCTCTTTACAATATTGAGTATTCCCATTCTTGAATGTAGTTAATCATCCATTTATTAAGTTCTTTAATGCCTGTCTTTAAACATTAAGTGAGGTTTTAAAGTATTTCATTACAGTTTTCCACATTTCTAACTGGGTTTACTCTTAAGTGTTCTGGATTTTGTCACTATCATGAATCTCATGAGGGTTCCTCTCGCTGCATTTTCTAAATGTTATTTGGATATAGGAAAGCCATCAATTTTCTTAAGTTAATTTAAAATCAGCCGTCTTTTTCAACTCTCTTCAAATGGGCCTGTGATGTTCTCTTTCCTTCACTTGCCTTTTCTTTCTCACAGCTTTGAATGTCTCAAATGCTCTCATATTAAATTCAAAGTGTCCAAAACTGAAGTTAAAATCTTCCCACTCCGCCTCAAACCCTGGTCCTCTCCGCAGATTCATTACTTCAGAGACCACCAGCAACACCCATCAACTGCACAAGCCAGAAATCTGTGTGTCATCCTTATACTTCTCAATCTCTCTCAAACCATCTCCACCCTTGTTCAAGCTCCCAACACTAGCTATCACCAAGTAATCTGTTCAAGATTTAAATCTCCTCATGTCTCTTTCCTTTTAAAAAATTCCACAGTCGCTTCCCATTGCACAACTCCAGACCTGTCATGCTCTGCCCCCAACCAACCTCACCTCCCCAGCCTCCAAGATTATCCGCCAGCTCTGGGCCCTGGTTTTTCTGAGGTGCTGGTGCTGGACTGCTTCTGACTGGAAGAATTCTGGTAACATCTCAGAAAGATTAATCTTTGTTCATATTTACAAGACTGGCAATGTTTTAATTTAAGGCTCACTCCAGCGGAATTTGGTTACATCACAAAGTGGAGAAGGTCTCAATAGTGTCAGCATAAAGAGAATTTTGCCTCAATTTTGTGCAAAGATCCTTTAGGATCATACTGAATCTACTTTAGTTAAAGGCATATTAATTTCTCCCACTAGAATAATTTTGTGATCTTGAGATAGAATTCTCTTTGTCTACTCTAGGAGATATAATGATAAAAGATAATTTATTACACAGCATAAAATCCCACTCTGTCTAGATATACCACTTATTTTTAAACAAGTATGTGATACACCAATTATGAGTGAGTTTCTGGGGATACCACAATGAACAAAAGAGACATTTACTTTTACAAAAAATGAAGCTTATTTTTTCGGTGTAGACCAGGCATGGCTGCTTCAACTCCAACTCTCAAGTGCTCTCTACTTTGGACAAATCATGTCTCTTACATCCTATAATTTCCTAATCACGTACCATAGTTTCCTCATGTTGGGGATAAAGTAAGAGTAAATTACATGATGTTCACTTAGCATCTGAAAATACACGGAAGGGAAGTGTTTTGCTAACTTGAGGTAAATTCAATTAGTAAGACAAGCTTCTTTACCAGGTCGCTGACAAAAGCATAGGGTCCCCAAAATACTATTTGTGGTTTCACCCACTCCCAGGATAAGCTACATCAACACAAATTTAGTACTTTATTATATCATCTTAAGAAATTTTCCATTTTTGGGGTTTTTTCCCCCGGTTTTAATGAGAAATAGTTGACATACAAGAAATTTTCTAATTTGTGTCAATACTTCACACTATTTTTCTATTCTCCAAGGCTAGAAACTTTGGCTGTAATTTTTATTCCTCCCTCCTCTTATATTTATATGTATCACCACATCCTACCTTCTCTTTCTTCCAACTGTCTCTTGAATTCGTCCTTCCCCTGCTTTTGTACTCACTCTCCTAGTCTCGGCTTCACCTACTCACAGCTTAATCTAAGAGCAGCGTGCCCTTCCTAACTCAAGCCTCTCCATTCACATTACACTTAGCCACCAGATTAGTCTTCTGAAATGCCATTTTCCTGTTCTGAGGCTCAAAAGACTCCAATGGCTCTGTCTTGTATTTACTGCAAATCTGTTTCTCCCTGAGTTTTAAAGTGTCCCATTCTCTAGTATCACCTTTATTTCCCACATTCTTCAAAGCGTAGTTGGGTTCATTCCCCGCTTCCATCCGCCCCAACCAGTGCTCCCGCTGGGCGGTCATTCCTGCTCCTCAATCCACCGGACAAGCCCTCTCTCTTCCTGTGCTCTATCTTCTCGAGCCAGGCGAGGCCCACTTTCTCAGTGAAGCCCCATTCAGGCCAGCGTCTCCCAAACGTCACTCTGTGATAACATTTTCACTAGTGCCAAAATGAAAACAGTGAGAACAATATAGTGGGTTTTCATAAAACTGAACTAATTAATTTTAAACACCTGTCCTTTGTCCCAGTGTTATGTCTATTTTTTTCATGTTGAAATATCCTATCTTTAACGAAATGAGGTAACAAAAAATGGTAATAGTTTCAACAGTGACTTGGCAAAATAAAAAGTTGGCAATTTTATGTGGATAGCCTTATTTACATAATGTTTTGACTGCTCCGGGAATCACTACTCTAACCAGCAGCAATCTGTTGCCGCTTTACTCCTGTTTACTGTCAGAGCCAGAGAGCTGAGTGCTCAATCACTTTTCATACGGGTGGCTTTGCCCCCAGCTAAGTTCCTCTGAAGTCCCACCTTCCACCCCTTTAGACACGGGCTTCATGTGGTGCTGGCCACACAACAGGCACGTAACGTGGATTATGATGAACAGAAAACAAAAAGCAAGCCAGAGAGTAACAGTGATAAAAATATAGAAAATTAAGGTATCTCACTAACTTAAAACATCTACGTAAAATTTTCATTTATTAGAAAATATAATTTACCACCTAGGATAGCCACCAGCACATAATATGCATTTAAAGTATATTATTAGTTGTCTATCTCATCTAACTTAAGTCTAAAACTCACTCTTTTTATCTCCTTGGGGAAAAATCCTTTAAGCTACAAAAAAGAGTAAAAACAGAATCCCTGCTCATGGCAAAGAGTAAGGTTTCCTGATCAGAGTGCTTCACTAGCATGTCATTTTCTAGGCCCTGTACCAGAGTCACTCATCCGTCACTTCTCATACAAATTTAGGAAATCCTCAAATTTTCATTAAGAGGAAAAAACAATCACATTTGAGTTACATCAGCAGACTTTAAATGCCAAAATCTTCAAATCCATACAGAATTGAACTCTGTTCCATTACCTGCTTAATGAAATAAACAACTTTTCCCAATCCTTCTCAATAAGTTTATACACATAACACACTAACACATTTCCACTATTCAGACACCATTAGATGATAAAATGATTTCTTCTTTGCAGGTAAAATTGTCTAAGTTAACAAAACACGTTTTAGCAATCACCAGCCGTCCCTATTGGCTCTGGAGGTGCGGGTGACTCTGGTAAACTGACAGGCTTGAGACAGGTTTTCCAAACACCTCCTTGCTTAAAATATGAGTGTTACAGCTTCATCTTCTATCAATGTATTAAATTAGAAAATAAAGGACAGAACTGTGTGAATTATTTGACCTCAGAAGTGTGACAGGGTTCAGCTCATAGCCCCAAACCTTGAAGCACCCGCGAGGCAGGGCTGCTGTGGCAGAAACTCTCCTCCCCCCATGAGGCAGAGCTCAGCTCTGAGATGAGGGGACATGCTTGCTCCTCTGCCTGTCCCCTTCGGTCCCCACCAGCAGCAAACACTAACACCATTCATGTGACTTTAGAGTCTCAGAAGCTCTTTTATATACATCATTCTCTACCTATTCTTACAGGATGAGGCAAGTGGACATACAGGGCAGGTGTCACTTTTTTCCACTTTATTGGTGAAATTATTCAGATCCAGAAAGATTCAGCAGCCATCCCCACTTCTACCCCCATCCCACATTACACTATCATAGCAGCATCACAGCTGTTATCAGAGTTTGAAATTAAATCCTCTATTTATTGATATGCTGCTTCATGTCTGCCTGTCCCATACAAAAACGTCCACTGGAACAGGACTGTGTCTTTGGTATTCACCACTGTATCCAGAGCTTGGTATGGTGTCTGGCACACAGAGGTTACTTTAAAATGTTTGCTGAATAAATAAATTTTATTTTTTTCCTGTCTAACTACTCACTAGAACATAAGCACCAAGACGGCAGGGACTATTCTTCTGAACCATTACATTCCTAGCACGGAACACAGGGCCTGGCATAAATTCAATGCTCAAGAAATATTTGTTGAAATAAATGAATAAGTGCTTGAATGAATGAATGAGATAGTTTTACTAGAACCTCCACTGTGGTGTGACTGACTGCCACCCCATACTCCACCAGGAGTCAGCGCCTGGCAGCTTTGCATACACCGCCACCCGACAGATCTTCTTCAGAACGAATGTATGCTATTTCTTAAGGTATCATGAGTGACATTTGGTGGCACTAGGGAAAAAAAGGTTCCCCTGCATCGAAACAGAGGTAATACAATGCAGGAGAAAAAAAAGTACATGCCAAAAAACAAGTAATAAAGTCCAGAGGGCATTTGGAACTTTTTTTTGAACAAAGCCCTCATTAATGAACACAGTCATTTTTACACCTTAAGGGATGATTTCCAAGGACTGATCAGGCCATTACACTCCAAGAAAGTCTATAACTGAGGGACATATTTAATTTTTAACTTTTAATCCTAAAATGTTGCTTTTCTTGACACCGTGGATTTGCCCCACAGAATCTACATTAGGAAGACTTCTTCCTGGGTGAAGAAAGAAGACAGGCCTCCCAGGAAGCAATTTCCAAAGCTACTGTTGGCTTTTGTTTGATTACTTCCCAAGTATTACAGGCCAGACCCCTTGGCTTGGGAGATAAGCAAAGTATCTCATTTAAAGTCTCTGTCTTTTAGAATAATTTCCATCTCCAGATCTCCAGTCTCCAGTTTCTGTCTTAAATAAACCAAATGGAATGTCTTCCAATCATGTTAGAGTGAAACAAAGGCATGAAGAATCAGGGTGATTTTACAGGTGGACACATATTTCTTTGCCTTACAACATAGGAAAATTCAAGTTTTCATTAGAGAAAGTTTTATCTAAATTTTTTAAGTTATATTCCAAAAGTAATCAGTTCCTAGATCAGTTAATTATCAACGTTGTCTCCTTAAACACGTTTATTTTTCCTTTCTAATGTCCTCATACAAAGGCCATACGCAATGGTAATGTTTATTACCTCCAACTCTACCTCAGCCTGGATGTCTACTATCTCATTTGCTGAAAAGTGAGCACATGGTGATTGTACACCAGGAACTAAGGAGCAGTGTGCAACTTGAACTTCCGAAACCACCCTGGAAGCAGACTATCTCCCAGGCAACCATCCGACCAATACATCTGCTGGACCAATACATCTGCCAAAAACATTGGATGAAGCCTATCAATGGAATCACAGTGAACAGTTTGGAAGGTTTGGAAACTTTGCCATTGTTTTGTGAAACTTTAAAAATGCAATCTAATTTCCTTGAGTATAACTAATAACAGCAGCTCAAATTTATTGAATGCTTACAAGATCATTAGGCACTATACTGCATCTGACATCATGATTGCATTTATTCAACACCACAACTCCATGAGACAGATACTGTTATTATATTCATTTTCCTGATGAGAAAACTGAGGCTTTAAATTAAAAGGTCATATAACTTGACAAACCAAGGTCAGTTAGTAAAAGCTGCTGCTTCTGAGTGGTGAATCCATTCATCCATTTAACAAACATCTGCTGATCACCCACCACAGGCAAAGCCCTGTTCTAAACTCGGAGGATTCCATGAAGAACAACAACAAAAATGGTGCTTGTCCTCAGGGTACTTCCCATGCCTGAGGGTTTGACTTCTAAGGAAAGTAAACTATGAGCATCCTTTTTTTTTTTTAACAACTGCTTAAAATTGACTTCTCGGCCGGCCCATGGCTTAAGTGCGGTTAAGTGCGTGCACTGCGCTACTGGCGGCTGCGGTTCGGATCCCGGGCGCCCACCAACGCACGGCTTCTCCGGCCATGCTGAGGCCGCATCCCACATACAGCAACTAGAAGGATGTGCAGCTATGACATACAACTATCTACTGGGGTTCTGCGGGGAAAAAAGGAGGAGGACTGGCAAGAGATGTTAGCTCAGAGCTGGTCTTCCTCAGCAAAAAGAGGAGGATTAGCATGGATCTTAGCTCAGGGCTGATCTTCCTCACAAAAAAAAAAAAAATTGACTTCTCAAGGTTGGACTATCTTCCTAAGGTTATACAGTATAAAATAAAACTCAACTTTGTCAGGAAAGAAATGAATTTCAACCCCAAAAGCCTGTCATTAAGTAAATTACATTTGATTGTCACCCTAGAAGGAACTTGAATGAACTCCATTCACAGGAGATAATCCAGGGTTAACAGGGAGGAGAACTCCACATAAATCCAAACGTCCTCACCCGCCTGACTCTTGAAGACCTGGTCATATAAATGAAGCTGTGTTCTTCTGATGAAGCCAGCCTAAACAAGGTGGTAACTGCTGAGAGTAAAGGGGAAATTGAGGGATTTGGTGGCAACAAAGCAACAAAGAATTAAGCAAACTAGTCTACAACCTGATAATCAGACCAGACCCAAAACAAATAAGCAAGGAAAAAAGGTAATAATTAATAAACAATAGCAAGAGAAAGTTCTCTCAGCATTTTCTCTCCTTCAGTTACTGGGCTGACAAATGAGGCCTTATTAATTTGATGCATAGAAAGGTCGACAGAAAACCCAAAGGTGAGGACAAAGTTTAGCAAGGTAACACATTGCAAATATCCGCATGCACGGTTATGAAAAAACCCATAATACACAATCTTTTAGAACAAATTCATTATAATTTCTTTCCTATTTGTGATTTTATAGTGCTAGGTTCTATAGCACTGAAGTATTTAAAGGTATTATTTTGCATGGTTTTATCATAAAATTTTGTATAATTACTTAGCGAATCATTATTCATATCATGTAAATCAGGGTAAAATCATTATGCTCAATTTAGTCGAGAAAAATAGAAGCCAAGGAGATTGAATAACTTGCTCAAGGTGACCTGGCAAAGTTAGTGATGGAGATAAGAACTTGATCCATCCATAAACTAAAACCACATAGTTCAACGAATTATGCTCCTTCATTAAGACAACTGAGTATTAAGAATGAAATAATTTGTCACAACATTAAAATTTCAAATAAATGTGGCCAACACTGGATTCATAAGATCATTTAAATTAAAAAAAAAAAAATCAGTCATGATCCAGCAATTCTACCCTTAGGTGTGTAATCAACAGAAATGCACATATACATAACGTTTGCCATATAGTAGAATGGTTATAGCAGCACAGTTGGTAATAACCAAAGACCAAGAACCATTGAGATGCCCATCAACAGTACAATGAATAAAGAAGTTGTGGTATTCACAAAATGCAATATTATACAGCAATGAGAAAAACAACTACAACTACACACAAAATCATGAATGATTCTCACAAGCATGATATTCAATGGAAGACATAATATATATTATATAATGTCATTTATATAAAGCACAAAACCAGGCAGAACTAATATATACTGTTGAAGTTGGCTATGGTTACCCTTTAGCAGGACAAAGTACAACTGGAAGGAATCCTGAGGAAGGTGTCTGGGTAACTGGCAAGCCTCGGTTTCTTGATCTGGGTGCTGATTACACATGTGTGTTCAGTTTGTGAGAATTCAGTGAGCTATACACTTAAATATTTATAAATCAATCATAAAAATCAATGGAACAGAATAGAAAGTCCAAATATAGACCCATAGGTATAAGATCAATTGATTTGCATTAAAGGTGCCAAGATAATTCAGTGAAGCGGTAAAAAAAAGATAGTCTTTTCCGGACTAGCAAATGGGATGGATATCCAGTTGAGATAAATGGGATACCCTTAGGAGAAAAGAATAAATAAACCTTAACCCTTACCTCACACCATACACAAAAATTGACTTGAAAAGGAGCACAGACTTAAACATAAACACTAGGTACCATTAAGAAAATAAAAAGGCAAGAGAAAATTCTCCCAGCGAGGAGAAAATCTTCATAATTCATATATCTGAAAAAGAGTTGTATGGAGAATATATAAAGAACTCTTACAACTCAATAATCAAAAGAAAAATAACCCAATTTAAAAATGGCTGAAAAAACTTGGACACTTCATTGAAGAAGACCAGAAAGCAAATGGCCAGCAAGCACATGAAAACATGCTCAACATCACTAATCATCAGTGAAATGCAAATGAAAACCACAATAAGGTACTACTACACACCCACTAGAACAGCTAAAATTAAAAAGACAATACTAAGTGTTGGTGAGGGCACAGGGGAACTACAACTCTCCTACATTGCTGCTGGAAGTATAAAATGGAACAGCCACTTTGGAGATCTGTTTAGTAGACATTGACCCTACGACTTAGTAATTCTACTCCTAGGCTTTTACTTGAAGAAGTGAAAACATAGAACTACAAAAAGGTGTGTGCATAAAAGTTGATAGCAGCTTTATTCCTAAGAGCCAAAAATGATAACCCAATATCCATTGACAAGTGAATGGACAAATAAATGGTGGTGTATTCACGCAATGACTACAACACAGTAATAAAAAAGAATAAACCACTGGTACATGCAAAAACCTGGATAAATCTCAGAAACATTAAGAAACGCGTAAGAGTACATACTACATGATTACATGTATATAAAACTTTAGAATAGGCAAAATTAATCAATATAAAAAGCAAATCACTAGTGGACTGGGTCTAGGAATCAGGTGGGAAGACTGGCTGCAAAAGGCCATCAGGAACGTTCTGGAGTGATGGAAATGTTCTATATCTTTACTTGGGTGGTGGTTACTTGAGTGTCATGTGTTTGTTACAACTCATTGAACTATACACTTAAAATGAGTACATTTTATTATAGGTAAATTATACTTCAGTAAAGTTTATTTTAAAAGTAAAAAGAATCCTAGTATTGTACAAGAACATATAATGACACGAGATGATAATAGATATATTTAATTAGGAAAAGTTTACATTTCTAATATCATCATTCGTTAAAAGGAAAAAGGGCTCCATGGGGAAATGGATAATTCTAGGACCGGGGCAGGAAATATACAAGATGAGCATCTTGTAGTGACAGAAAGGAAATGCTAAAATAAAATAAAATAAAATAACAACCCACCAACTGGGAGAAAATATTTGCAAATCATATCTGACAAGGGGTTAATCTCCATAATATATAAAGAACTCACTCAACTGAACAACAAAAAAAATGAATAACCCAGGGGCCGGCCCGGTGGCGCAAGCGGTTAAGTGCGCACGCTCCGCTGCAGCGGCCCGGGGTTCGCTGGTTCGGATCCCGGGCGTGCACCGACGCACTGCTTGGCAAGCCATGCTGTGGCGGCGTCCCATATAAAGTGGAGGAAGATGGGCACAGATGTTAGCCCAGGGCCGTCTTCCTCAGCAAAAAAAGAGGAGGATTGGCGGATGTTAGCACAGGGCTGATCTCCTCGCAAAAAAAAAAAAAAAAAAAATGAATAACCCAATCAAAAAATGGGCAGAGGATATGAACAGACATTTTTCCAAAGAAAATATACAGATGGTGAATAGGCACATGAAAAGATGTTCAACATCACTAATCATCAGGGAAATGCAAATCAAAACTACACTAAGATATCAACTTACACCCGTGAGAATGGCTACAATCACCAAGACAAAAAATAATGTTGGAGAGGATGTGGAGAAAAGGGAACCCTCATTCACTGCTGGTGGGAATGCAAACTGGTGCAGCCTCTACGGAAAACAGTATGGAGATTCCTCAAAAAATTAAAAATAGAAATACCTTATGATCCAGCTATCCCACTACTGGGTATTTATCCAAAGAACTTGAAAGCAACAATCCAAAGAGGCTTATGCACCCCTATGTTCACTGCAGCATTATTCACTATAGCCAAGAAGTGGAAGCAACCCAAGTGTCCATCGACAGATGATTGGATAAAGAAGATGTGGTATATATACACAATGGAATACCTACTCAGCCATAAAAAAAGACAAAATCGTTCCATTTGCAACAACATGGATGGACCTGGAGGGTATTATGTTAAGTGAAATAAGCCTGACAGAGAAAGATAAACACCGTATGACTTCACTCATATGTGGAATATAAACTAACACATGGACAGAGAGAACAATTTGGCGGTTACCAAGGGGACGGAGGTTGGGGTGGGCACAAGTGGTGAATGGGTGCATTTATATGGTGACTGACAAATAATAATGTACAACTGAAATATCACAATGTTATAAACTATCATGACATCAATTGAAAAAAATTAAAAAAAAAAAATCCAGACAACTCCCCCTAAAAAAGAGTACATACTGTATGATTTAATTTATATGAAATTCTACAAAATGCAAACTAATCTACAGTGACAAGCAGATCAGTCTGAGCCTGGGAATTAAGGGGGCATGGAGTGGAGTGGGAGGGAGACATTACAAAGAAGCATGAGGAAATTTGGAGGCATGAGTTATGTGTTATTATCTTGATTGTGGTCATGTATGTATGTCAAAACTTATCAAACTGTACACTTTATAGGTGCTTTAGAGTATGCCAATTATACATCAATAAAGCTGTAAAAACATGTAATTACAAAATGAAAAAAAAATAGAATAAAATAAATCCCACCACATTGAGGGGGGTATGACAAAGCGGCACAGGAGCCAACTGATAGAACTCAAAATGGCCAAAGCTGGAACATTTTGAGCAACAAAATAAGTAAAGTAGTACTGCGTTATAAGCCCAAGTATAAAATCAATATTCATGAGCCTACACCGATATTAATAAATAATTGAGTAAATTAATAATGGGAGAAAAGAGACAAATCTAATGTGCTGAAAAACTCCAAGTAAATTATGTAGATACTCCACCCTAAGGAAGGGGGAGCATAACCCCACTCCTTCAGTGTGGGCTGTGCACAGTGACTTCCTTCCAAAGAGCAGAGAAGGGAAAGCAGGAGAAAGGGAAAGTTCACAGTGGAGAAACCTAACAAGCACGACCTCAGCCAGGTGATCAAGGCAACATCGACAGTCATAACTCATATGATAGTATGTATTTTTGATATGATGTGATGAGATCCATGAGAATGGATCTTCCTCCCCAAAATGCATAATCCCTGTTTAAGCGTGAGAAAAACATCAGACAAATTCCAATTGATGGACATTCTACAAATACCTGACTAGTACTCCTCAAAACTGTCAAGGTCATCAAAAACAAGGAAAGTCTAACAAACTGTCACAGCCAAGAAGCCTAGGGAGACATGACATTACGACAACTAAATGTAATGTCATATCC
This sequence comes from Diceros bicornis minor, assembly GCF_020826845.1. Taxonomy (NCBI): domain Eukaryota; kingdom Metazoa; phylum Chordata; class Mammalia; order Perissodactyla; family Rhinocerotidae; genus Diceros; species Diceros bicornis. The sequence continues at coordinate 7,547,364 of NC_080765.1, read as the reverse complement.
TGAATGGGATCCTGGAACAGGAAAAGTCATTAGGTAAAAACTAAGGAAATCTGAATAAAATATTCAGTTAATAATAATATATTAATATTGGTTCATTAATTATAACAAATGTACCACATTAACATTAGATTTTAATAATTGGGAAACTGTGTGCAGGTGTGTGGGGGGGGTTAATATGGGAACTCTGTGCTATCTGCAATAATTCTGTAAATCTAAAACTGTTCTAAAAAATAAAATCTGTGAATAAAAAAATTAAAACAAAAATAGGTTATAGAACAAGCAGTATGTACAGTATGACTCCTTTTATGGTAAAATTGTGTGTATAAATAATATGTTAAAAAAATGAGTGACTTTGTAAGAAAGACTGTAATGACAGCAAAGATTCTTAATCCACTTCTTTGCCTAATCACTAACACTACTTCCACTTTCTAGTCCTCATCCAGATTAGTAATATGCCATTCATAATCTCTACCACCAGGCAACTCATAGGGCTGGAAATGGCATTTTTCCGGGTTGATACATATATATGTTAGAAGAGACAGGAGCAGTGAAAAAGGGACATCACTAAAGTAAGTAAGAACATAAAATATAAAGCTTTGAAGACTGTCCTGAGGATAAAATTTTCAAAAATTAATTCACAAAATCATTTTCACAGAGCCCTGCAAGTGTTCATTCTATTACTTTGCTCATTGCTTTGCTATCCGAAATCTTGTGGCTTTTCATTCATTTATTTAAAAAAAAATAGTAACACCACACTGATCATACTTCCAACTTGAATAAAGCTGACAGGTTATTAGGTTTCTAGACTGGCAGACTGAACACGTGCTGCCATCTGTCCCATCCTCAAAAACCAACAGGAATGATATATGGATATTTAAGACATACAAATACACAGAACTCTGCTCACAAATTTAAGGAATCCCTAAAAGATGGAGAACAAACAAGGAGAGGGAAACCTTAGCTGTAGACAGACGACAACACAGCCACATGCAGGCAAGTGCGACTGCAGAAGGTGACACCAACACTTGTGGCATTCCAGGTGTGGGAGTCAGGAGGAGAGGCCACTAGAGCGGTGAGCTGGGGTCTGAAGAGCTATGTAGTCAGTGCAGTCAGGCTCCTCATCAGGTGCACCCACTCTCCAGTGGGGGCCCGCGACCCAGGCCCAGGTTCTGTCTCCAGCTGCAAAACTGAGTATAGTAGCGTGGCTCCGGGCCACAGGCTGAAGTTCAGAGCTCATGCACTGCACAGACTAACAGCCCCTCCGCGGCACATCCCTGCCTCCAACCTCCATTCTCTTGCGCCTTGACTGAGAAACAAGGGAAATCCCAGCTGCAAAAATGAATATATAACTAAGAATCACCAAACGTTTATAGGAAGCCACATCATGAAAGAGAAAAAAAACTCAATGAAATTGTTTTCCTCCTAAAGCTGAGAATATACATTCTATACAAACAAGCATGGAATTTAGAAAAGATGACTACATACTAAGCTATAAAGGAAACTTAAACAAATTTCCCAAATTGAAAACAGTCCACATTCATTCACTAAATGTTATCAAAACTCCACAGCAAATATATATCATAAATAAATCCACACATCTGGAAAATTTAAAACCTATTTTCAAATAACTCAGATTAAAAAGAAGGTCAAAGTGGCAATAAGAAACTATAATCAAATGAAAACAAAAAATATTATATATTAAAATGCGTGGGCTTAACTTCATTCATTACAAATCCAGAAAGTTGGAAAATGTATGAACTAATCTTCCAACTCAAGAGATAAATAAGTCCAAAGAAAGCAGAAAGGAGTCATAAAGATAATAGCAAACATTTATGAAAAAGAAAATAGGAGAGTTGTCAATAAAATCAGAAGCCAGATCTTTTAAAAGATTAGTTTTTTAAAGTGAACAAATCTTTTATAAATTAGCTCAAGAAAAAAGAAAGGCAACACAAATAAACCACACAAAGACAGAAGGAGGAGATAAAACCACAAGAATGAATTTTACAAATCCTAAGAGCGCACCACAGGCACAAATTTAACAATGGCCAAAATGAAATTTTTTTTAGAAACATATAAATTGTTAAAATTGGCCCCAAAAGTAGTAAAACCCTGACCAATAACCATAGAAGTTGAAATGGTAATTGAAAATCTACCCACAAAACAAGGCATCAAGCCCAGATAGTTTTACAGGAGAATTCTATCAAGATTTCAAGGTACAGATAATTCTCACCTTATAAAAAATAAATAAGGCAAGCCACTCCAACTGAGTTATGAGGCTAACATCAAAACCAGAAACTACAGGAAAAGAAAAGAAAATTATAGACTCTGGTAGATACCCCTAATGCTCCCAGTACCTAGTTCTCCTCTCCTTCAAGGCAAATGGAAGATTGTACTTTTCAACTCCCTTGAGTTAGCTGGGACCATGTGACTGTAGTACTTCTAGCAGAAGTGGTGTGTGTCACTTCTGGGCCAAAGTACAGAACAACAGGTAAGAGATCTCCCTGCCTCCGCGAAGCCTGAAGCCACCACTTGAGATGGCGGTGGGGCAGAAGCCCTATCAGCCTTGATATCTGAATAACTCTCCGGAAAACAGCCCCACTGACTCACAATGAGCATGTGCAAAAAGTAAATAATGGTTACCTGGGGAGAGGGGAGAGGGGTGGAGGGGAGAGTATAGAGGAATGGAGGGGAGAGGGGAGAGGGGTGGAGGGGAGAGTATAGAGGGATGGAGGGGAGAGGGGTGGAGGGGAGAAGTATAGAGGGATGGCGCAGGGAGAACACCAGGTTTGGAATTGGTGGACAAGGGAGACTTGAGCCTAACATTTTTGTTCTTCCATCATGAAAATGTGTTTATCTATATATTGCTTCTTAATTAAAGATAAATCTCATAGGTCCAAGAGAAAAAGAGAATGAATAGAGGAGAGGAAAGAAGGAAAACTTCTTTCAAGACGGAAGAAAGTTAAGGAGGAGGGAAAGAGGGAAGAAATTCATTTAAAATTTAACATCTGGAGAAGACTCTCATAGTATTTGTAGAATCTTGAATTGGAAGAGCTCTTGGGATCACCCTTGTAACAGATAGAAGACCTTCTAAACTATTTATTGGTGCATTTTTTTTTCTGTTTATCTTCTTTTCAAAGCAGGAGAAAAATAAACATAAGATTTATTTTTCAAATAAGTTTCTAGGTTTGATTTTGTAGGAAGCAATGGCCCCAACATGGACAGATATATCTAGAGGTAGATTTAATAATTATTAACTGTAAAACTAACAATAACAATTGCTAAAATTTGTTGAGCTTATTCTGTGCCAAACATTATTAACGACACTTCACAGATTATATCTTATCTAGTTCTCACGACAGAAAAGGAAGCCAAGGTTAGGTGAGATTAAGTTACTTGCCCAAGACCACACAGCCTGTAAGAGGAAAACCTCGAGTCTGTCTGACTCTGGTGCCTAGGCGCTACACTGCACCATAGTCCCCGACAGTGGGTTTAGAAAAGGTATAATTATGGTGACAAATCGACATACAACATAAGGAAGTCAGAATACTCTAGAGAAACATGTATTTTTAAAAAAGCAAACAAATATGACTTAAAACAATAAAAAAGGAACTCTGCTAGATCTTGCTTCTAAGTAGAGAATGAAAAAAAAATCGTAAAGTAGCAGTATCTCGTTAAGTATACATTTTAAAATATAACAACTTGTTAAGATATAATTCACAAACCATAAAATTCAGATTTTTAAAGTGTGAATACAAGTCAATGGTTTTTAGTATAGTCAGAGTTGTACAACCATCACCACCATCTCATTTCACAACATTTTCATGACCCCCCAAAGAAGCCCTGTAGCCATTAGCAGCCACTCCCCATTCTCCCCTCCCCCCAGCCCCTGGCATCCACTAATCTACTTTCTGTCTCTCTGTATTTGCCTATTCTGGACATTTCATATAAATGGAATCATACAATACGTGACCTTTTATGATTAGTTTCTTTCATTTAGCATAATGTTTTCAAGGTTCATTCATTTTGTAGCAAGTATTGGTACTTCATTCTTTTTGTTGCCAAATAACATTCAGTTATACAGATATACCATATTCTGTGTATCCATTCATCAGATAATGGACAGTTCATTGTTACCACATTTTGGCTACTGTGAATGACGCTGCTAATGAACATTCATGTAACAAGGTTTTATGCAGACATATGTTTTCAATTCTCTTGGGTATATACCTACAGGTAGAACTGCTGGGTCATATAGTAACTCTACGTTCAGCATTTTGAGGAACTGCCAAATTGTTTTCCTAAGTGGCAGCACAATTTTACATTCCCACCAGCAATGTATGAAGCTCCCAATTTCTCTATGTCCTCACCACCACTTATTATTATCTGTCCCAGCACCATTTGTTGAAAGGACTATTCTTGCCCCCATCTAACTGTCTTGACATTACTGTCAAAAATCAATTCGCTGTAAATGTGACAGTTTATTTCTGGACTCTCAATTCTAGTCCATTGATCTATATGTCTATCCTTATTGTTAGTAACTCTGTCTTGATTACCACAGCATAGTAGTAAGTTCTGAAATTGGGAAGCTTGAATCTCCAACTCTGTTCTAGTTTTTCAAGACTGTTTTGGTTATTCTGGATCCCTTGAATTTCCATACAAATTTGAAGATCAGCTTGTCCAATTCTGCAAATAAAGCCTCCTAGGATTTTGATAGGTAGGTACTGGGCTGCATCCGCAGATGAGTCTGGGGAGTACTGCCATCTTAACAATATTAAGTCTTCCAATTCATGAACATGGGATGTCTTTCCATTTACTCAGGTCTTCTTCAATTCCTTTCAACAATGTTTTGCAGTTTTAAGTGTACAAGTCTTGCACTTCTATTGTTGAATTTATTCCTAAATATTTTTTTTTTGATACTATTTTAAAAGGAATTGTTTTTAAATTTCTTTCCCGGTAGATTAGCGGTTGCAAAGGGAAGGGGGGGATGAGGGGATTTGGGGGTTGACAGCTAAGGGGTACAGGGTTTCTTTTTGGGGTAATGAAAATGTTCTACAATTGATTGTTGTGATGGTTGCACAACTCTGTGACTATACTAAAAAACATTGAATGCTACACTTAAATGGGTAGATTTTATGTACGTGAATTATATCTCAGTAAAAATGTTACCAAAGGGGCCGGCCCCATGGCATAGCGGTTAAGTGCGTGCGCTCTGCTGCTGGCGGCCCGGGTTCGGGGCCCAGGTTCGGATCCCAGGCACGCACTGACGCACCGTTTGTCAGGCCATGCTGTGGGTGGCATCCCATATAAAGTGGAGGAAGATGGGCACAGATATTAGCCCAGGGCCAGAGGTCCTCAGCAAAAAGAGGAGGATTGGCATGGATGTTAGCTCAGGGCTGATCTTCCTCAAAAAAAAAAAAAATGTTACCAAAGAGAGAGAGAAAGAGAAGGAGAAGAAGAATGAACCCTATTGAGTAGATGAAACAAACTCTTAGCATTTTGTACTTTTTCATTTATTTCAATAGCAAAGAGGTTCACTTCCCCAGGCCAATGTCAAAAAGACACTGTTAAGACACTGGTGATTTACATGGAAACATTAACTCCTGTTAAATTAGTCTGAAATAAAGTTTGATATGACTGTCATAACATTAAACTAGGGGAAGAAAAAAAACTTCTGCTGTTTACTTTTTATAATGTTGATCAAGTACATTTTAGATTGACAAATAAATAACCTGCCCATTAAACAAACCAACTAAAGACTGTGCAATGATTTCAAAACTATTAGAACAGTCTCTCAACTGAAATCCCTGCTTCCCATGTTGATTCAAATCAAAATTATTCTTAAAACATTATCAAAATCCTTTTTGATAATATCTCAAGGGTCTCCACTGCCCTACAAACTGCTTTCTTTGGAGTTCAAAATACAATTTCTCCTGGGGCCAGCCCCATGGCGTAGCAGTTAAGTGCGCGCACTCCACTGCTGGTGGCCCAGGTTCTGATCCTCGGCGTGCACCGACGCACCGCTTGTCAGGCCATGCTGTGGTGGCGTCCCACATAAAGTGGAGGAAGATAGGCACAGATGTGAGCCCAGGGCTCATCTTTCTCAGCAAAAAGAGGAGGATTGGCATGGATGTTAGCTCAGAGCTGATCTTCCTCACCAAAAAAAAAAAAAAAAAAAAATTTCTCTTGATCTATTTTACCAACTTTATCACCCAAATATGGTTTACTTAACTGTTCCCAGACCACAACGTAGCAATTCTTACCTCTGGACCTTTCTTTGTGCCGTATGCTGTCCTCCTTCTATGACATCTAACCAGTATTTCTTGAGCTAGAATATGGGCTCAACAACAGTGCATGGCACATGGTAGGTGCTGACTCGATATTTACTGAAGAGAGCTCTATTTCTTATTTTACGCCAGACTCTGTCCCAAGCACTTCACCTATGTTAATCCTGTAATCCTTCCACAAACCCTATGAAGAAACTAAGGGTCTGAGAGGTTACTTGCCCAAGGCTACACACATTGAACCACTGTCTGGTGATTGAAATTCTATTCATTCTTTGGGTTACAGCTCAAATCCTAGCTCTTTCCTGTTAAGCCAACTGTGATTTCTCCTTTTTCTGAACTTCTAAAGTACTTCCTGCCTTTGACACATAAATCTCTACTGCCTTGAATTATATTTTTGAAGTCAACTTTATTTTTTAGAGCAGTTTTAAGTCCACAGAAAAATTAAGGGGAAGGGACGGAGATTTCCCATATACCCCCTGCCCCCACACAAGCACAGCCTCCTCCACTATCAACATCCCCCACCAGAGTACTATATTTGTTACAATCAATGAACCTATATTGACACATCATTGTCACCCAAAGTCCACAGTTTACACTAGGGCTCCTTCTTAGTGATGTACATTCTGTGGGTTTTGACAAATGTGTAATGACATATATCCACTATTATAGTATCATACAGAATAGTTTCACCGTCCTAAAAGTCCTCTGTGCTTTGCCTATTCATCCTTTCCTCCCCCCTAACTCCTAGCAACCACTTGTCTTTTTTTACTATCTCCATAGTTTTGTCTTTCTCAAAATATCATATAGTTGGAATCATACAGTATGTAGCTTTTTCAGATTGGCTTCTTTAACTCAGTAACATGCATTTACGGTTCCTCCATATCTTTTCATGACTTGATAGCTCATTTCCGTGTAGCACTGAATAATATTCTGTTGTCTGGATATACCACAGTTGCCTCCAAGTTTTGGCAATTATGAATAAAGCTGCTATAACATCTGTATGCAAGTTTTTGTGTGGACATAAGTTTTCAACTCCTTTGGGTAAATACCAAGGAACACAATTCCAGGATCATATGGTAAGAGTATTCAGTGTCATAAGAAACTGCCAAACTGTCTCCCAAAGTGGCTGCACCATTTTGCACTCCCACCAGCAATGAATGAGAGTTCCACTTGCTCTACATCCTTGCCAGCATTTGGTGTTGTCAGTGTTTTGCGTCTTGGCCATTCTAGTAAGTGTGTAGCGGTATCTCATTGGTGTTGTAATTTGTGTTTCCCTGATGACATATGATGTAGGATATCTTTTCATAAGCTTATTTGCCATCTGTATTCTTCTTTGGTGAGAGGTCTGTTCAAGAAAAAAATGTTCTTTTGCCCATTTATTAATTGAGTTTTTTGTTTTCTTATTATTGAGTTTTAAGAGTTCTTTATATGTTCTGGATTAATAGTCCTTTATCAGATATATCCTTTGTAAATATTTTCTCCCTGTCTGTGGCCCTTGCATTATTTTTTATTTTTCGCATTTTTATGTCTTACAAAATTGGGCTTAAATAGCCATACTGCTCTCCTTGGGAAGTGACACCACCTAATATTTAAAGTAACTTTAATGAAAATTCTTATCATTCACATAAAAGACAATAGGTGGCCTTTCTATTTGGTGGCAGCCATCAGTTAAGCCAGATGGGTGACACGGTGCGCTGGGAGCTATGGAGGAGAAAGCAGACTTGGGTGCTGCACACCAGCTCCCTGAGCTCCCAGACCTCTAACCCTAACCTAACCCAATAAAGCACACAGCCTGGGTACGAGGCTAGCACAGGTCATGTCATTTATCAGATTTGTGTATGCTGTGGTGGATGCAAGTGCCCAGTTCCTAAGGGTGCAGTGCACGGCAAACCTAGCCATCATGGGTGCCAACCACCTGCAGTTGACATGTAGCCTGAACTGGACACCACTAGGGCCCTAAGAGTCTTGAACTCTTACTAGGCTGGTGAAAATGCCATACACGAATCCTCTGGAGTTACCCTCATTGATGCAAACCATACAGTTATCAGAAGAAATCAGGGGTATCACTAAGCCAGTACGTAAACATAGGGAGACAGGTGGTGTGACATCTCAGGGGGACAGGTGGCGTGACATCTCCTGGCTGCAAATACTGTGGCTTTGGAAAGGACCACAAGTTTCATGACACTATCAGTTGTTCTCATGGTGTTGTTTGAAAAAGTCCAATACTCTCCAAATCCACAATCGCCACTAACTTAAGCAACCTGTGTAAAATTCAAACCCAATCAACAGTAATTTTTACTTAAAGTTGATCTGTTAAAACAGTAGATATCTATAACTTATTTCATGACTGTGTTGTCAAACTTACTAAAATTAAAATTTAATAGTGGTGCCAAGCCAGTTCAATGGGAAGAGAATAGTCTTTTCAACAAATGGTGCTGGGACACCTGGATATTCACATGCAAAAGAACAAAGTTAGACTCCTACCTCACATCATAGACAAACATTAGAAGAAATCATAGGCATAAATCTTCATAACCTGGGACCAGGCAGTGGTTTCTTAGATGTAGCATCAAAAACACAAGCAGCAAAAGAAAAAATAAATTGGACTTCACCAAAATTAAAAACTTCTCTGCTTCAAAAGACACTATAACAAAGCAAAAAGACAAACTACAAAATGGAAGAAGATATCTGTAAATCAAATATTTGCAAATTCTGGTAAGGGACTTGTATACAGAATTTATAAAGAACTCTTACAAACCAACAATAAAAAGACAACCCAATTAAAATATGCACAAAAGATCTAAACAGATATTTCTCCAAAGAAGACATACAAATGGCCAATAAGTCCATAAAAGATGCTCAACCTCATTAGCTATCAGGCAGATGCAAATAAAAACTACAAGGAGAGGGCCGGCCCCGTAGCTTAGCGATTAAGTGCACGCGCTCTGCTGCTGGTGGCCCGGGTTCGGATCCCGGGCGCGCACCGATGCACTGCTTCTCCGGCCATGCTGAGGCTGCATCCCACATTCAGCAACTAGAAGGATGTGCAACTATGACATACAACTATCTACTGGGGCTTTGGGGGAAAAATAAATAAATAAAATTAAAAAACAAAACTACAAGGAGATACCACCTCACACTCACTGAAATGGCTAAAATGAAAAAGATGGACAAATGCAAGTGTTGACAAGGATATTGAGAAACCAGAACACTCAGACATTTATGGTGGGAATGTAAAGTGGTACAGTCACTTTGGAAAATAGTTTGGCAGTTCCTCAAAATGTTAAGCATAGAGCTGCCATATGAAACAGCAATTCTACTCCTAGGTATACTCAAGAGAATTGAAAACAAAATTTTGTACACAAATGTTCATAGCAGCATTATTCATAATAGCCAAAAAGGAGAAACAACCCAAATATCCATCATCTGATGAGTGGATAAATAAAGTGTAGTATATCCATACAATGAAATATTATTCAGCTGTAAAAAGGAATGAAGTGTTGATATAAATGCTACAGCATAGACATACCTTGAACATATTATGCTAAGTGAAAGAAGCCAGACGCCAAGGACCACATATTGCATGATTCCATTTATATGAAATGTCCAGAACAGGCAAATCTATTGCTATAGACTGAATGTTTGTGTCCCCTCAAAATTCATATGTTAAATCCTAACCCCCAGTGTGATGGTATTTGGAGATGGGGCCTTTGGGAGGTCATTAGGTCAAGGGTTGGAGCCCTCATAAATGGGATTAGAGCTCTTATAAAAGAGGTCCCAGAAAGCTCTCTTGCCCCTTCAGTCATGTGAAGACACAGCGAGAAGCAGCCATCTATGAACCAGGAAGTGGGCCCTCACCAGACACTGGATCTGCCGGCACCTTGATCTTGGACTTCCCAGCCTCCAGAACTGTGAGAAATAAATGTCTGTTGTCTATAATCCACTCAGTCTGTGGCTTTCTGTTATAGCAGCCCAAACAAACTCAGACATCTACAAAGACAGAAAGTAGACTAGTGGTTGCCAGGGGCTGGGGATAAAGGGAATAGGGAGTGACTGCTCAAGTATGTGGGGTTTCCTTTGGGGGTGATGAAAATATCCTGAGATTAGATGATGATGGTTATACAACTCTGTAAATATACTAAAAACACTGGATTGTACACTTTAAAGGGTAAAGTTTATGGTATAACAATTATATCCCAATTAAAACATTAAATGCAATAGCGATTTGAAGACTAATACAAGTGGTGTTTGTTTCTCATAAGACAAACCCTTCAGTCTTAGCTTTATCTTATTAGGGAGTTATAGGTCACTGTTTAAAATGCCATGCTAGGGGCCGGACCCATGGCTTAGTGGTTAAGTGCCCGTGCTCCACTGCTGGCGGCCCAGGGTTCGGATCCCGGGCGCGCACCTACGCACTGCTTCTCCAGCCATGCTGAAGCCGTGTCCCACGTACAACAACTAGAAGGATGTGCAGCTATGACATACAACTATCTACTGGGGCTTTGGGGAAAAAAATAAATAAATAAAATTATTAAAAAACAAAATGCCATGCTATGTGGAATAACAGGTGTTGAATAAATTCTTTAAACAGGAATAAAAAGACAAGGGCACCTACCTCAAAAGGAGTATAAAATCTAGTGTCTGTCCCAAAAGAGCTTACGGTTCAGCTCAAGAGACAAAATGCAGCAGCAAGAAAACCACACAATAGCACAAAGCAGATGACTTTTGCTAACCACATTCAATTACTCATCGAGTCATATCAATCCATCTTTTGTAGTAGTATCTTAAATCCATTCTTTCCAGTCCCGCTGCTATTACTCAATTCCAGGCAACTGTTGTCTCATGTCTGGATTATTACAATAGGCTCTGGCATCTCTTTTCTCTCATTCATTTTAATCATGAAATAATTAGTTGTTGGATAAATGAATAAAACACTTCATTATGTAACTCTCCTAAACAGAAACCTTTGAGCTCAGCACCACTTACAAAATGACATACAAATTCCTCCCTGCCCCCCAAAAAAGACAGAGAAAGAGAAAAAATATAAACTCCTAGCATCCAGCACTTAGAACTTGCCATAAGCCTGTACCACTCACTTCTGGTCGGATCACCCACCACCCCCTCAGCCCTTCCCCTCCGGTCAGTCTACTGCACTCCCTGTCTCCCACACTCAGACTACTGCACCCCCTGTCTCCCAGACCTCTCACAGGCACTTTTTATGTACTCCTCTGCTTGGGTTCCTCCCACTGCCCTTTTCCTCCTCTTCACCCATCCAGGTCTCTGTTTCCAGGCCCAATTCAAGTCTCTCTTCTTCTCTCATCTGTCCCCTATCCTTTACTGCCCTGTAAAGTTACTGGCATGTTTTATTAGTTACTTATATAACTCTCCAAACAGAATGTAAACTCACTGAAAGTAGGACCCACAACAGGGGTAAATATAAACTGACATCTTGCTCAATAAACACTGCCACATGGAATCAAATTTCAAAATGAGCAGTACAGACAGATTGCACGAGTTCAGAGAAACAGAATATTATTGTGAGAATGCTTAGAAAGGTTGTTTTGGTTTATTTGTTTTTGTGGAGGTGAGACAAGTTGGGTTTCAAAGGGCAGGCAGGTTTTGGATTTATTGAGAGGAAATATTGTCAGAAATAAAACAGGGCGGGCAGGGGGAGGGAAGGCCATCCTGGGATCCATGCATCAGTTGCTTGCATTTTACAGGGAGATCTAGACACAGATACAAATTGGATCTTTAAAATACAATTGATTAGTTGTTTTGTCTTCAAAAGCCTTTCAACATTTTATGCTAGTCATCAAAATAACGTTGGAAAGTAAACTGGCATCGATCCACTTGAGGTTTGCAGGATACAGTCAGAAGTCTGTGTTTTCAGTCTGTTACTCGTAACAAGGGGTTAACTTTTCTGCAAACCCACTTGCATTGATCTTTTCATCACACTACTATTTTCTGCTCACTCAACCTAAATCTCCAAAGAGAGAGAGTGTGTGCAGTAGGAAAGGGCTTATTGTCATATTATAACATTATCATGAATGCTTCAAGGATGTGTGGCCTTCATATGACAGCATGCAAAAGAAAAGGAGTGACCTCGTGAAAAAAAAAAAACAACATGAATTTATAAAGACTGGCAACTAAAGGAAAACACATTTGCGTGGACATGAATCAGTAAAAGTCAGTTTGGAAAGGGATGGTGGGAAACAGATGGATAATTGTTGATGATTCTCGAACATGCACTATTTTTCCCAACAGCAGCTGCACATCAACACTGCACTTCTCTGTGGCATAGACCAGGTGGCACAAGGTTCTGGGTATGATCTCAAGTGTTTGGAGAAGGGAGGATTAAAACAAAGCTCTTTAGAAACAGATCTACTAACTGGCCATGATTAAACAATCAGCGAGGTCAAACAAGTTGATCATGGGTTGAGAGCCGTCAACTGCCCCTTTCTTTCCCTACAGCTTACAGTTATCTCAGGATCGGAAGTGGTGACGTCTTGGGTCAGGACCCCCTTGTCTCTTCCTCCTCTAAAATCCATGCCTCCTTATAGTCACCCTCTCACACCCAACACGTGGAGAAGACAGGGAGAGGGAAAAAAAGGAAAGGAGGAGAAGGAGAGAGAATGAGTTACATTTTAGGGGAGAAAAATAAATTAGCGATCTCTGCCTTCTATCCTGAGATATTAAATACCCCCAAATTTATCATTAATACACAATTTGTAATGGAATAAAAATTAGTATGATGTGAGCAAGCAGTCAGAGTTCCTGGCACTTAATTTCAATTTTCCTTTCCTACCATCAACGAAAAAATGTTCAATGAACTTAACACCTTGGTATTAGAATCTTTTTCTTAAAGTGAAATACCTAAGAGATGACAAGTTTTCTATAAAACATTACTTTCATTGCTCATGGTTTTAACGCAAATTTTAAAATGCTGCACACACAAAATTCTGGGGTTTAACCCTACAAAGAAGTTATGAGGGTCTTAAAATAACAGCTATGCTGTAGATCAGGGACCAGCAAACTATGACCTGTGGGCCAAATTTTGTAAACAGGCCTACTGCCTGTTTTTGTAAATAAAGTTTTATTGGAACACAGCCACGCTCATCTGTTTACTTAGTGTCTATGGCTACAATGGCAGAACTGAATAGCTGTGACAGAGACCATGTGGCCCGCAAAGCATACAATATTTACTAGCCGGACCTTTCAGCAGAAATTGCCGGCCCCTGCCCCAAATGTATAGTAGTACTGACTGTATATACATAATAACCTCAGTAGACAAACTTCTTAGAGATTCATGAAGTAAGAATAACATATCCCCAAAATACTACCCTGGCTTTTGACTACTTACTCATTTATTGAAATGGATGTTAAATACAAACACAATTTGGTGAAATGCATACAATGCATACCTGCCAAATTTGAACCAGATGTACAAAATAATCATTCCACAAGAACACCATGAAGCATTCCTCTCAAATTGCTATGTTGTAGTCAACTGAAAAATATTTGCAGACTATAAGTAGAAAATGATAGAAAACTTCCATGTGTCTCTCGGAGAGTTTGGACATTCACAACACTCTGCTCAGCTGTGGCTCAGAAAAATCGCTGCTGCCGTTATTGGGAAGGGAGAGGAGAAAGGGCTTCTGGCAGGCCTTTACTCACCAAAGGGCAGACACTTAGGGCTCTGTGAGAACTGGGATGGCTCCCAACTCACTCCATCTACAAACATAACTGTGTATGAGAAGTCTTGCTCCAAAACCACCCAAAGAAAGGACTCATCTCTGAACTAAGACTTTCACGAAAAGAACACTGTTAAGCCAGTCATTTGGAGTACTTGAGAAGCAGCTTTCACAAAATGCTCACTTTCCGCTACAATGAGGACTTATGAAGGTCAGAAACACATATAGGAAAGCAATTATAAGTGCTATTCTTTACAAGTCCAGTTTTGGACAGCTAGGAAGATGACCAACATACCAAAGAGTCTCAAATTCATCACCTCCCTCAAATACAAAATGTTCCTTGTCCAGGTCCTCATTCCAGCCGAACCCTAGCTAAGTCTTCTATTCTTTCTAGCCACCCCTGGCTTCTAGCCCAATCTAAGTTATGATATTTCTAAGTCTTTACATCCCAAGACATGTCACTTGGATCACTCTGGGCTCTACCTCTGCCCTAATTTTTCCAACTCTGGGCAGCAAGTACAACCTCCCTCACTCAGGACGCATTCCTCTTTGCCTAACCACCTTCTGCCCTCACCTGGATGTACAGATCCCAATTGGATTATTGGGGACCTGAAGCCATATATAATCTTTCTTCACTATACCAGGCCACAAGATGTGCAAGTCTGGGGCTCAAATTCCAGCGCAGCTATTTACCAGATGAGTAACATGGAACAAACTACTCAACCTCTCTGAGCCTTAATTTTCTCACCTGAGCCGTAGAGACAACACTTCCCCCCTTTCAGGGTTATTCTGAGCATCAGAATACATAATCAATAAAGATAGCTGCTATTATTACAAACTTGTCTGAATAGTTACTACTAATACCACTACCACCACTCATCAAGGACTTACTATCCATCTGGCAATGTGATAGCGACTTTCCTCAATAAATTCACAAACTTCTGAGGTATGTAATATTTGTCCCCATTTTACAAATGTGGAAACAGACATAGAGGCTAAGTAACTTGCTGAAGATAATATATTTATTAAGTGGTGGGTCCCCCCAATCCTAGCCTTCCAAGTACAGTTGATTCCTCATTATTCATGGATTCTGTATTTGTGAGTTGGCCTACTTGTTAAAATATCTTAGTAACCCCCAAATCAATACTCGCAGCACTTTCCTGGTCATTTACAGACATGTGCAGAGCAACAAAAAACTTGAGTCACCCCATGTACACGTCCCCAGCAGTGGTCGAACAAGGCGACATTCTGCCTTCTTGTTTCAACTCTCATACTATAAACGTGTCCTTTTCGTGGTCTATTTAGTGCCACTTTTTTCACATTTTTATGCTTTTTGTTGGTGATTTTGCTATATAAAATAGCCCCAAGTGTAGTGTTGAAGTGCTGTCTACTGTTCCTAAACTCAAGAAGGTCGTGATGTGCCTTACAGAAAAAATACATGTGTTAGATAAGCTTCATTCAGGCATGACTTACAATGCTGTTGGCCATGAGTTCAATGTTAATGAAGCAGCAATATATATTAAAAAAGATGTCTTCAAACAGAAGCACACATAAAACAAGTTTATGTATTGATCAGTTGACAAAAATGTGACCAGAGGCTCAGAGGAACCGAATCCTGTATTCCCTTAGGAGCAATGGTTCAGTATTCACTAATTCAGTGTTTGTGGCGATTTTATAGAACACAGCTACCACGAATAACAAGAATCAAGCGTATGTCCTCTTTCTACTGACTGTCAGGTCTGGTATTATCCACACCTCAGATACTATACACAGACTCACACCAGAAGTTTTCACTCCCATAGCCTTCACCACACTATCCATCAGACACATTGATGTGGGGTGGGGAGAGAATTGGCATAGGAAGGAACAAGAGTAAAATGAAGAAAAGATGTAGCAAATATGGCGTTCTGATAATCTTATTGATCAAAAAGTGAGAGGAGAGAATGAAAGCCACACACTAAAAACATATAGTGTTACTATTCTCTGCTTCTTCTTACTTTCAGAATTATAAGAAGCTTTGATAATCTCTGAAATCCCTATATTCAGAAAGCGTTTCCAAAAATGAATTACAAATTAATCAAATTAAAAGCTGCCTTCAGCCTGGCGTTCTTGATAATTGTCAAATTTCCTTTCCTCTCATTTCAAAGCCACTCTCTTACTCTGTTTTCAGCTTGAGCCATAGAAATTAGGTGAGAATATGGACAGTATTATCACAGTACTATAGATTTATCATGTTTTGTCCTGGAAGTAAAGATTCCCCTAGAATTTACTGCCAAAAATTCAACAAAAGGCAACAAAACAACTACCCTAGAACGACATCAAATTATTACCAAATTGCCAGATTCCCACAAAATGGCACCCAAATCCTGAGGAGTTTTCACACTTTTGTTCCTAAAAGTCTTATGCAAAAGTCATTTTATGCCAAGCTAAGTATAGTTTATGATTTCTTTTCTCCTTCTAGAGGGTTGCTCTTTAAGACATTTTCTTTACTTAGAAAAATTAATCTACTCCAAAGTATATCGTCCTACATGTGCACTCTTCTCTATGTATATTCCAATTTAAAAAAAAGCCAAGAATAAATCCCCAGCTTGAATTGAGATAAACTTTTCAACTATGAATTGATTATAAATAGTTTGCTAAAATAAAAGCTTTGCAGTCTAAATATTAAAGTTTTGATAAATAAACCAACTTTCTATGTTGTAATACTTTTGAAAACTCAAATTAATGTAACAGATAACAAAAGTCAAATTGTAAGCTTTGTTAATAGCTCAGCTGAAATTTACGCACAAGATTAAAAATAATTGAAAGATAGAAGTTATGTGAAAGCATATATATAATATCTCGAAATTAAAATCCAATAATTGTTACCTAAAAGTAACCTTAAATATTTCAGGACAGAAAACTAAAAATACTAGAAATACAAACAGGATCAAACTAAAAATTCATAAAAAATCCCTTTTGTAAGGAAATCAACAGCAACAATGAATGGCTTTATATATCATAAACAGGATATCTCCTATTAATTGAAAATGTTAAAACTGAACAAGTTTAGGGCAATATTTATCAATTTAATTTTTAAATAACTCCACAACTAATTTTTAAAATACTTACAGCTCTGACTAAATCAATGTTTTTTAAGTCACTTAAATTGAACATGAGCAGCTACGCAGGAGATTAACAGGTGAATTTGAAGAAGACGAAAGGGAATTCAATTCAATTCAAATACCATCTGTTCTGCTCTGACTTTCTGTAACACAGATGAGCTCATGTTTGATTGGTAAGTGGGAATGACATCATTATACACGGAAGTCTCACTGATTCATTTGTGAGTTTCCAAAGCAAAGAAGTGGAGGGAATGGAATTATTTGAAATCTTAGGCAAGAAAAGAAAAAGCCATCACCTAACTCGGCCTTAACAAGAAGCTGTATTTTAAGACCGCTCTCAAAGAGCTTGCACCTGGGTCTCACTCCCCAGGTAGACCCTCCCTCCCCAGGCTGCACCCACACCAGGCCAAGGTCTCACTCAGCTTGGCGTTGCACTGTCTCTTGTCCATGCCCACTATAACAGCAGCCCCACTGGCTCAGAACTTCACTTCTATTTGCATTGGCTCAACACCCACCATCCAAGTACCAATTCAAGTATTGCTAGAATTTCCACTTTGCTGTTTTTGTACATTTTTAGTATCTATTTTAGCAACATTCAGCCACACTGAGATGTCTGCCCAGGTGGTCCATGTAATCTCCTGAGGTACCAATTATTGCTTTTGCTAGTAGTTACCAAGTCGCATAGATTTTCAGAGATCTGCCACGATGTTCTTTTTCTCATAAGACACTATTTTTAGTGCATGATTTGCAGAATACAAGGTTTTTCTGGAACATAAATGTTTATCAAGTGCCTATCTATTGGGTACAGGCAATGGGCTAAGTACTTAAAGTTAAGGATCTAAAAGAATATAATTTCTTAAAGATCTCAACTTAGAGAAATAAACACCTCTCCAGTAGCTTGCTAGGGCTGCCATAACAAAGCACCAGGTAGTGGGTGGCTTAAACAACAGAAATTTACTCTCACAGTTCTGGAGACTAGAAGTCCGAGATTATGCTGTCAGCAGGGCTGGTTCCTTCTAAGGGCTGTGAGGGAGAATCTGTTCCGGACCTCTCTCCTTGTTTCTGGTGGTTTGCTGGCAATCTCTGGTGTTCCTGGCTGACTGATGCATCAACCAATCTGACCCTCCACGTCCACATGGCATTTCCCCTTCATGTGTGTCTGTGTCCAAATTTCCCCATTTGATAAGAAGACCAGTCATACTGACTTAAGGGCCCACCCTATTCCAATATGACTTCGTCTTAACTAATTACCTCTGCAATGACCCTATTTCCAAATGGGGTCACATTCTGAGATACTGGGGGTTGGGACTTCAACATATGAATTTTGGAGGGATACAGTGCAAACCATAACAACCTCTAATTCATAAACTGGAAAATATTAAAAATTATCATTATTTCTAGCTCCTGGTAATGGCAGAAGAGGTAAGTCAGTCAGCTGAAAACAATAAAAGCTGAAGGAAATACAAAAAGCATCCTCCTAAAAGCACCAAATAGCCGACAAGGTAGTGAGGATGTACTGAGCCCAGATCTGAGTCAGCACTTGAGCTTAGAGAGAACCCAGAAGTCCAGCTGCTGTTGCCCTGGCGTCATTTGCTGAGAGGTGTCCTTTTAGGGCTGGAGGATGAGGTCCTGGTGAACGCTTAGTTTGGGCTAATCCTCAAAAGGCAGCATGCTAGGGGTAGGAGTTCAGAGAGCAGCCCAGCTTTGTATCAGCTGGGTAGCCAAGAAAATCTCAAGCCTTGGTTCTGGATTTCTGTGGGTAACTTTCAAATACAAATGTCCAGCACACCTGAACCATGGGGTAAACCACTGACCAAGCTCCAGGTGACCACTAGCGGCACACAGACAGGTCAGATACAAATAACACTGCAAAGATTATGAAAACAGAACTGACATTGACACCATAACCCACAGAAGGTTGGTTAGAACACAGGCCCTGAATTCAACTAGGTCAATGCCTGCTAAAACAAACACATCAACATTCACCATAGGATTTAAACAAGACACAGAGTCTCATAACAGAATATTCAAAATGTCCAGGATATAATCCAAAATTAACATACAAAGAACCAGGAAAACTGCAACTCACATGGGGAAAAACCATGCAAACCCTGATCATAAGAAAACTGGTGTGGCTGTATTAACATTAGACAAAGTAGACTTCAGAAAAAAGAAAATTATAGGGAATAAAGGACGTTACATAATGAAACAAGGGTTAATTTGCTGAGAAGACATAACAATCCTAACTGTGTTATGCTCCTAACAACAGAGCTTCAAAACACATGGAGCAAAAACTGACAGAAGTGAAAAGAGAAATAGAAAAATCCAAAACTACAGCTGGAGACTTCAATGCTCCCCTGAATAATCAATGGAACTAGTAGATGGCAAGGGTACAGAAGGACTGACTGCCATCAACTAGCTGCACAAATTGACATTTATAGAACACACCACACAACCACAGCAGGATACATATTCTTTTCAATACACATGGAACATTAATAAAACAAATCTTAACAAACTTAAAAGAATTAAAATTGTACAATGTATGTTCTCTGATCATAATGGAATTAAACTAGAAAGCAATACAAAACAATAACAGGAAAATCCCCAAACACCTGAATAGTAAACACACACTTCTCAATAATCCACGGGTGAAAGGGAAGGTCTTAAGGGAAATTAAAGAATATTTTGAACTGAAAGAAAATTTTAAAATTAACATATCAAAATTTGTGGAATTCAGTTAAAGCACTACTTAGAAGGAAATTTATAAGATAAATTTTTTTTCTATTTTTCTAATGTAAAGGGCACAGTGGAGACATATCTGAAAATTAAACTTTAGGCACTTTCTGGAAGTTGATACCCAATACTGTGAAAGTGGGCTGAAGACCCACCACTAGGAAACCACACTGAGACTAAGAAATCAATAACCACTAACTCTGATTTAAGCTGCACTTCTATAATTTCTCAAGAGTTGTTAATAAACCAAAGTCACTATGAAAAACTATAACAAAATGTTTAAAGTATCTTTTTACGTGTGCCTCAATGTCCAAACAGTGTCCTAACCAATCTGGCCTAAAATTTTCAACTCAAGCTATTTAATAGGGTATGTTTCCAATTGAACTAAATAAAACTAATAGAATAAAAGTGATAGGAAAAGATGGTACAGCAATTCTGGAAAAAAGTCTCAATTAGCTAGCTTATTTTGATAAAATGTACAAAACAAAAAATTCACATCTCTTAAAATATATTAAATAATCAGCAGTCAAGATAGTTATCCGTAAAATGTCACATATAAGATAAAAAATTCTTTATTAGAAAAGCTGCAAATGGAGCTGGCCCCGTGGCTTGGTGGTTAAGCGCGAGTGCTCTGCTACTGGCGGCCCGGGTTCAGATCCCGGGCGCGCACCGACGCACCGCTTCTCCAGCCATGCTGAGGCCACGTCCCACATACAGCAACTAGAAGGATGTGCAACTATGACATACAACTATCTACTGGGGCTTTAGGGGAAAAAAGCAGGAGGATTGGCAATAGATGTTAGCGCAGAGCCGGTCTTCCTCAGCAAAAAGAGGAGGATTAGCATGGATGTTAGCTCGGGGCTGATCTTCCTCGCGAAAAAAAAAAAAGAAAAGTTGCAAATGAAAAATCTAACTTTATTCCTTAAGATAGCAGAAAAAGAAGAGCAAAATAAACTGTTACAGTAAGAAACTCCAATTTCAGTTTAACTGGAGTCCCAGGAAGAGAAGAAAGAAAGGGAGCAAAGAGATCCTGGCTGGGAATTTTCAAGAAGTGATGAAAAACATCAATCCATAAATTCAAAAAGCCCAAGCAGAATAAATAAAAAGAAACACACACCTGACCATATCACTGTGAAACTGCAGAAAATGAAAGACAAAAAGGAAAATCTTAAAAGCAGCCACAGAAAAAGGAAAGATTACTTCCCAAGTACTGATGCCTGACTTCTCAAAAGCAACAGTGGAAGTCAGAAGCCAGGGGAGTATCTTCAAGAAAATAACTACTAACCTAGAATTCTCTACCCAGCAAAAATGGCTTTCAAGACTCAAGATGAAATACAGATCTTTTCAGATAAACAAAACCTGAGTTAGCCACCAGCAAAATTTTCATTGTTACCATCACAAGATGCTTTTATTTAAAATACACATAAAACAAAAAAGTTCCCAGTGAAGTTTTTGTATAAAATAATTATACAATAAAGCTAAATTTATTATAAGAATGAATAAAATAATCTAAGAATAAATAATCTACCCTCTTCCCCTTATATTCAGGAGTTAAATCTGATCCTCAAATTTAAAATATAAAAAAAAATTACGTTATTTTGTGGTAAGGTAAAGAAACTGAGGTGGGGGTAGGGGAGACTATAATATCTTAATCCCCAAATGAACATCTTCTTACAGACATCACAAAAGGTGGGGGAGTCAGAGGGAGCTCTGTCTATGAACATGGTGATCAGAGAGAGGTAGCCAGACAAGAACAAAACACAGAATGCCAGGTGGTCTCACAACGCAGGGGAATATTTTTTTAAAACCTGACGTGACTGCCTATAATATAGAACAGTCCACTTCCTCGTTTTCATCACTAATTGACTCATATTTCTGCCCTGTGTCACCACACACCAGGCCCCTATTCACAGGCACTCTGCCCGGAGCTTTACTGAACAAAGGCCAGCAACATAGAACATAACACGGTGCACGAGAAAGGCACAGAACGCTAAGCTATATGGATGATTATATGCCTGTACCATATCTGGTCAAGAAAAACTGCAGAATTTAGCTGAATAACACACTGTTTCCCATTCCACCACATATGAGTGAGTTTCAGCCCTCTGAACATCTTCCCTCCCCATTATACTATCAGGTCCTTTGAGCAGGTACTCTCCCTCATTCAAAATAACACTTAAGAACTGCTTTGGCCAGGCCCTGTGTCACCGGAGAAAGAGAGATGATTGAGCCTTTGCCTCATCTTCAGCAGCCGCTATGACAAAGAAATGAATAACACGATGAAGTTCTGAAGACACTGCTGTGGGAAGACGAGAAAGGGTGACTAGCCCTGCCAAGCAGGAGGGGCAGGGAGAGGTCATTCCGACAGAGAAGGAACGTGCATAAAGACATGCTGGAGAGCCATGGTGCATACAAGGAAACGTGTGCCTCTATGGGATGTTTGGTTCAGGAGCAAGAGGAAAGGCTACAGCCAGACTAGGAAAGGTCTTATCTGCAATGCTCAGGAATTGGACTTTACCCTGTGTGCAATGAGGAGTGAAACAGGACCAGATTGGCTTTTTCAGGAAGCTGTAAACTCTGGCACTGGAGCAGAAAATGCAAAGGAATGGAGAGAGGCAGGAGGCAGGAAGACTGACCTATTTGGAGGTTGTTTCAACCGTCTTTTTCCTCCCCCTGCGGCAGCTGGCACAGTGCCTTACACACAGTAAGAGAACAATAATGTTGAACTGACTTGATTCTAAGAGAAAAATAACTAAATTTCTTACAAAGTGCTTTCCTGCTTTCTAAGGTAATTCCTTTCTCAAGATAGGGAAAAAAAAAAGAAGCCACACCAGGTACACTCCAGTGCCTGGAGTGTAAGACCACCAATGCCTTTCACACCATTCTAACACACAGCTAAGATCCTGAAGAACCTTGGTTCTCACAGGTTTTCCTTGTCTTCATTTTATCACATCTTCACTGATCTCAAAACATTGATGGGAAGAGTTTAAAAAACCTGCACAGCAAATACCCTGAGCAAAGGATGCCACATATATATATTTTTAATAATGAAATCAAGGAAAGAGTTCAATATATAGATAGTGCCCATTCAGTGTTTCTTCAAATAATCTAGTTTTGGATTTGTGTCAATTTGTCTACCAAAATACAAATCTTCTATGCATCCTCCCAATCACTGAGGCCTGTTCCAGAAGTTGAATGTAATCAATAGTAGAGATTTGGTAGACTACTTAAAATAAGATGGCATCTACTCAATGCAATCCCTATCAAAATTTCAGCTGTTTTTTTGCATAAATTGACAAGCTGATCCTAAAATTCATATGGAAATTTAATGGACCCAGAAGTCAAAACAATCTAGAAAAAAAGAACAAAGTTGGAGACTCACACTTACCAATTTCAAAACTTAGAACTAAGCTATGGGGCCGGCCCCGTGGCTTAGGGCTTGAGAGCGTGCGCTCTGATGCAGGCGGCCCGGGTTCGGATCCCAGGCGCGCACAGACGCACTGCTTCTCCAGCCATGCTGAGGCCGCGTCCCGCATACAGCAACTAGAAGAATGTGAAGCTATGACATACAACTATCTACTGGGGCTTTGGGGGAAAAATAAATAAATAAAAATTAAAAAGAAAAAAAAAAAAAAGAACTAAGCTATGGTAATCAAGATGGTGTGGTACTGGCCTAAGGCTAGACATATCTATAGATCAATGGAATAGAAAAGAGAGTCCACAAATAAACCTTGACATTTATGTCAATTGATTTTGGACAAGAGTGCCAACATAATGGGGAGAGAATAGTCTTTTCAACAAATGGTCTGGGGACAACTGAATATCCACATGCAAAAGAATGAAGTTGGAGCCTTACCTTACACCATACACAAAAATTAACTCAAAATGGATCATGGACCTAAGTGCAAGAGTTAAAAGTATAAAATTCTTAGAAGAAAATATAGGAGTGAGTCTTTATAACCTTGGGTTTGGCAGTGGTTACTCAGATCTGACGACAAAAGTGTAAGTGACAAGAGAAATAATATACACATTGTACTTGCTCAAAATTAAAAACTTTTGTGTTTCAGAAGACACTATCAAGTACAAAAGACAATCCAGAGAATACTTCAAACTATTTGAAAAAATCTGAGAAGGGACTTGTATACAGAATATGTAAAGAACTCTTACAAATCAACAATAAAAAGACAACCAATTTAAAAATGGGCAAAGGATTTGAAAAAACATTTTCTCAAAAGAAAATATACAAATGGTCAATAAGTATATTAAAAGATGCTCAATATCATTACTCATCAGAGAAATGCAAATCAAAACCACAATCAGATACTACTTCATACCCATTTGTTGTTAGCGCTGCCAAGTGGATTCCAACTTCCAGCGCCCCTGTGTACAACAGAGCGAACCCTCCCCGGGCTTTCTGCGCCATCCTCTCACCTTCCGGCACTATATTAGACAATGCTCCCCTGCTATTCACACGGTTTTCATGGCCAATTTTTTCAGAAGTGGGTGGCCAGGTCCTTCTTCCTAGTCTATCTTAGTCCAGAAGCTCCACTGAAACCTGTCCACCGTGGGTGATCCTGCTGGTATTTGAAATACTGGTGGCATAGCTTCAGCATCACAGCAACATGCAGCTGTCACAGTATGACAACCGACAGACAGGTGGTGTGGTCCCCTGACGGGGAAATGAACTCAGGCTGCAGAGGTGAAAGTGTCGAATCTTAACCACTAGACCACCAGGTCATACTCATTAGCATGATTAAAATAAATATGACCAATAACAAGCATTGGTGAGGATGTGGAGAAATTGGAACATTTAAACATTACTGGTGAGATTGTAAAATGGTTCACCCACTTTGGAAAACAGTTTGGCAGTTCATCAAAATGTTGAACATAGTAGAGTTGCATATGACCCAGCAATTCCACACTTGGATATACACTCAACAGAACTGAATACATATGTCTAAATAAAAACTTGTACATCAACTTTCATTAGCAGCATTATTTATAATAGCCCAAAAGTGGAAAAAATTGAAATTCCATCAACTGATGAATGAATTAACAAAATATGGCATATCCATACAATGGAATATTATTCTATTATTCAGCAATAAAAAGGAACAGAGTGCTGATACACACAACATGGATGAATCTTGAAAACATTATGCTAAGTAAAGAAAGAAAAGATCACATATTGTATGATTCCATTGATATGAAATGTCCAGAATAGGCAAGTCCATAGAGACAGAAAGTAGATTAGTGATTACAGGGGCTGATTATGACCGCTGAAGGGTACAGAACTTTTTAGAGTGATGAACATGTTCTAAAATAAGAAAGAGGTGATGGTTGTACAACACCATGAATATACTAAAAGCCACTGAATTGTATACTTTTAAAACATCAATTTTATGGTATATGAATTATATCTCAATAAAGCTGTTATATATATATATATTTTAAAAGACAGTACCCATTTACTGTTTATCAACTAAATTGATATCTATGTTGATGGGTTATTTTTTATTCTAAAAACAATCAGCTTAAAAATTATTTGGAAAACTACTGAACCAGAAAATCATCACAAAGGTGGCATGAACATCATAGAGATATTATGAAAGACTTTTAACCTTACATAATGCCAACATGTTATACTTTTTCTAAATATACAGGATAAGATCTACTTAAAAACTGTTAATCTCTTCAGGGTGATCAACAGTCCCTGTTTTTACAAAGTCCAGAGCTATTCAGGTACATGGGCTAAATACCACCAAAGGGAAAAAGGTACATGATAAAGACATGAACTGACACAACTTAATCAGTTGGGAGAGAATGGAAGTACAGGCATTTATTTCCTGTGTTCAGAGGGTTTGAAGCAAATTATGCGTGAAACTAAAAGAGACTCTGCCTTTTATTTTAAACAATTGGTCTAGGATCATTATTAATAACTGAGGCTTATAAATACCCAAATGTTCACTTAAATACACTGAGGTTAACAATAGGCCAGATGACAGGAACTCTATGAATTTGGTGCTGGAAAGACGTTGCACTGTATCTAGTGAAAAAGGAAGAGAGCAACCAGCACCTCAATTTAAAAATACAGTTGCAAGTTCTGTGCCCAACATTATAGAACGATATACCCAGCCTTCCCAGGTGATGCGTGTACAGAAGCACATTTATATGAATAAGTTTTATATCTTTTTTAGAACAACTATCATTAACTCATAGTCATAGTTTATAAGTTGATACTAGAAACAGTCTATCGAGATCAAACTGAGACTGAAATAGAAGACTAGAGAAGGAAGATTTCATAATATGGAATAAAGAAGAGATGATATTCAGACAGACCTGTGAAGCAACAAGAATATTCAGAGCCAAAGAGAGATACAAGATAATCTTCAAATTTTAAATCCAAATCCAAAAAACAATGACCAGAGATAAACCTGGCAGGAAAAAGAATCTTACTTAGTGATTTTGAGACTTTTTTATTTTTTACTAATTAGAGGAAGAGGTAACCAATTTTTAACCACATAATAAATTTTTCAGCCATTTATTTTCATTTTAGAATTCAGTTCAATTTTCTGAAAAGTTATCAAAGAATTTGATTCCTGATAAGGAGCAATGTTATTATTATGTCCTGAAGAAATGAGTGTGTGTGTTTGGCGGGGCGGGGGCACGGGGGAGGTGTTAGTGGTGAGAATGTCCCATCAAGGCAACATGCAGTTTCCACTAATTTAAAAACTGAGATACCATGTTCCCGGCTCATGTTTGGAGTGTAGGTTTAGACATGCAAATAAATATTCTACAGGAGACATGCACAATTAAATTTCAAACTGAAATACAATACATATATTTAATTTATTGTACAATGTGCAATCAGTTTTCGTAAATGGAGGTGGGAATTCCACATCTGAAGGTCCAGACATTTTAATCTCACGCTAAAGGGGAAAAAATGATATATACAAAAATACACAATAATCTAGTTTTCCTTATTTTGCATTTCCATGCCTAGCAAGCTCAAAGACTATTTTAATATGATATTTGAGGGTGGGGGGCTGTTAGGGGGAATAAAAAATATTATATTATGGTGTGCATATGACATCTAAAAAGACAAGGCATCATCAGTTGGTCACCCTTTTATAGGAGCATGCTGGGATTCTGAATTTTGATCCTATTTAAATCTATACTCTGCACAAAATATAGGCAAAATATGATCCTCTATAAACAGTAGCTTGAAATTTTTAAATCTTATTCTAAAATCTCACTAACATTTTGATGGAATCATCTCAATATTTTCCTGTTCTTTGCATCTATTACTAACATCCTATACATCTGTCTCTAAAGAGTTCATGTACTCAATATTCATATGAATATTATAACAAAGGCATGGCATATGATGGGGGAGGGGAGTATATTCCTAGATTCACTGGGAAGGAACTGAGGAATAGAAAAAGGTCTGAGAATGGCTATAATTAACAAGACAAAAAATAACAAATGTTGGAGAGGATATGGAGAAAAGAGAACCCTCATACACTGCTGGTGGGAATGCAAACTGGTGCAGCCACTATGGAAAAGAGTATGGAGATTTCTCAAAAAATTGAAAATAGAGCGGCTGGCCCTGTGGCGTAGCGGTTAAGTGCGTGCTCTCCACTGCTGGCAGGCAGGGTTCAGACTCCGGGTGCGCACCAACGCACTGCTTGTCAGGCCATTCTGTGGTGGCGTCCCACATAAAGTGGAAGAAGATCAGCATGGATGTTAGCTCAGGGCCAGTATTCCTCAGCAAAAAGAGGAGGATTGGCAGGGATGTTAGCTCAGGGCTGATCTTCCTCACACACAAAAAAAAATTGAAAATAGAAATACCATATGATCCAGCTATCCCACTGGGTATTTATCCAAAGAACTTGAAATCAACAATTCAAAGAGGCTTATGCACCCCTATGTTCACTGCAGCATTATTCACTATAGCCAAGACGTAGAAGCAACCCAAGTGCCCAATGACTGATGAATGGATAAAGAAGATGTGGTATATATACAAAGGAATACTACTCAGCCATAAAAAAGACAAAATTGTCCCATTTGCAACAACATGGATGGACCTTGAGGGTATCATGCTAAGTGAAATAAGCCAGACAGAGAAAGACAAATACAGTATGATTTCACTGATATGTGGAAGACAAACAAACACATGGATAAGGAGAATAGATTAGTGGCTACCAGAGGCGAAGGGCATGGGAGGAGGGCAAAAGGGGTAAAGGGGCACATATGTATGGTGACGATAAAAGTCTAGAATAAAAGTCTAGATAAAAACTAGACTTTTGGTGGTGAGCACAATGCAGTCTATACAGAAACTGATATATAATAACGTTACACCTGAAACTACACAACATTATAGACCAATGTGACCTCAATAAAATAATTAAAAAAAAAGAAAAAGATCTGAAAGACGGTCAATAATGGAGCAGGGACTACGCCCTGGTCTAATGTGCAGATGAAACTTATGAACAAAAGTGGGTGGGGACAGTGATGCAAAAGTTAAAACGACAGATGCCAGCTCTCTTCTAACAGAATCTATGCAAACCTGGAAGTTCTCATAGCATAGTTACACTGTTCTGTAAAAGTAAGTAAACACTGAGAAGTATATTTGCATTATGTAGAGTTACCAAAGGAACTAAAAATAGAGACTCAGGGGAGTGGAGAAAGGAAGGGAAAGATAGTGTCAATTTTTCAGCCTAATCTCTTCTGTACTACTTTATTTTATTTATTACCATATGCAGGTGTTTAAGAATAAAATAAAATGAAGTTGCTAGGTCTCCTTACATATAGATCTGTTTCTAATTTGAAAAACAAATTAGAAAACAATGTTAGCATGATCCCATAACAATAGAATATAATGACAATAAAATTAAAATTATAGCAATAAATGTGATAGAGGCATAGAACAAAATCTGTACGCTCATATTCCTAGCTCTGTAACCAATAGTTATCTTATGGGTGAATGGGGACGGGGTGGGGGGGGGGGGACCGACAAGCAGGCAGCTTTCACTTTCTATAGCAAATAATTATGTAATTTAAAAACTAAATATATATCACTTTTGTCAGAGATCCTAAAGAATATAAACTAAAATATATATGCCTGGAAAAATAACACAAAAAAAATTAGAGTAAAAGATTAATATTAGTATTTCTCAGAGAGAATGGGCAGGTTATTTTTTCCTTCATATTTTTCTGTTTTTTTCCAAATATTGTACAAAGAGGATATATTCCTTTATAATGGGAAACTTCTATTTTTTTAAAAATGATTTTTAAGAATATATTCAGATGAAAATCTACTATAGGCATGTTGACTCACCACATCCTTAAAGGCATTCAGCTTTATAAAATATAAAAATACAATATTTCATCAATTCTAAGACCTGTATTTTAATATCTCTGAAATCAAGATGCATCCTACAATCAGCCAGTGACAGCTGGGATGTAGTTGTCATTGCCTGTGCATGTGTGGAGATCAAAAGTACCAGCGTTAAAACTTAGAGAGTAAATGCAGATATGACCCAGAAATTCTACTCCTAGGTATATACCCAAAGGAATTGAAAGCAGGGCCTCAAACAGATACTTGTACACCCATGTTCACTGTAGCATTATTCACAATAGCCAAAAGGTAGAAATAGCCCAAGTGTTCATCAACTGATTAATGGATAAACAAATTATATTACTATATCCATACAATGAAATATTATTCAGTCATAAAACTGAAGGAAATTCTGATGTGTGCTACAACATGAATGAACCTTGAAAACATTATACTAAGTGAAAGAAGCCACACACAAAAAGACAAATATTGTATGATTTCACTTTTATGAAATATTTAGACTAGGCAAATTCATAGAGACAGAAAGTAAATTAGGGGTTACCAAGGGTTGGGAGAGGGGAAAATGGAGAGTTATTACTTAATGGTTACAGAGCTTCTGTTTGGGGCAATTAAAAAAGTTTCGGAAATAGACAGTGGTGATGGTTACACAATATTATGGATGTAATTAACACCACTGAATCGCATCCTTTGGTTAAAATGGCAAATTTTGTTATATATATTTTACCACAATTTTTAAAAATTAATAATGTAATATACCAAAAACCACTGAATTTTACACTTAAATGGGTGAACTGTATGGTATGTGAATTATATCTCAATACAGCAGTTTTAAAAACTTACAAAGAATGGACCCACTCTTCTAAAAAAGTTACATTGCCAACACTCTTTACGGTATAATATGTGGAAATACACAAATACTGTTGATTCTGTGTCAGAGGGTTGACTCAGAAGAGATGGACACTGAAGGTGAAGATATTTTAGGAATTCTTTAATCTATTTTGCTTATACTTTTTAATTATGATGCATAGGAATACTACATAATAAAAATCTATACTTAAGTCACTCTCAATAGTATAAATAAAATTATATATAATAAGAAAGCATTGTCATTTAATTCATAGCATTTTTCTCTTTTAGTGGTGTATACAATGGCACATCTCACATTCAATGTGGTTTTAGATTTGAGTTGAGACTTAGTAAAAAGGATAAGGAAATGGAGATGTGCAACTTTTAATTTCCAAACAACTATGCAGACACCACTCACAGCGCCCATATATATGGGCCTGTGTGCATATACACGTGGGCCTTTTTCCTATACTTCCCATGAAATCAAACAAAAATTTTCTTTTTTTTTTTTTTTGGTGAGGAAGATCAGTCCTGAGCTAACATCTATGCCAATCTTCCTCTATCTTGTATGTGGAACGCCGCCACAGCATGGCTTGATGAGTAGTGTAGGTCTATGCCTGGGATCCGAACCCACAAATCCCGGCCGCTGAAGCGGAGCATGCCGAACTTAACCACTAAGCCACTGGGCTGGCCCCACAAACAGAAATTTTCATTCCAATAAAGTAATTTCTGGAAAGTAATAAAAAAACATTGGGAAATATACTTAAAATGAATACCACTTTGCCAACTCAACGTGTTTGCTATTGCAAGTACTAAAACAAATGCACTGCCTTCATGTTAAGGTAGGATAAAGCAGAAATTTGATATAGATATAACATCTATTACTCATTTGAATTCATGACTCAGAGTATTTTAAATACACATATGGAAACTGGAGTCTTTTCATAATCAGACTACAAATGAGAAACTCGTGCCAAGACGTGACAAACACAAATCTCAAAAAGCTTCACAGATTTAAATCTTCCATTTAAAACACAAACTATTTTGAAAATGCAGCAACACTGAGTTTAAAATCCCAATAACATTTTCTGGTTTTGATGATGGTAGTCACTTGTTCCATTAATGGT
This sequence comes from Diceros bicornis minor, assembly GCF_020826845.1. Classification (NCBI taxonomy): domain Eukaryota; kingdom Metazoa; phylum Chordata; class Mammalia; order Perissodactyla; family Rhinocerotidae; genus Diceros; species Diceros bicornis. Next base: position 7,516,215 of record NC_080765.1, on the reverse strand, counting down.
AAACACCCACTGTATGACACATACAAGTTCAAAGGGGCAATTCATATACTAATGGAGACAATTACTGGGATTTCTTGTTACATATGAAAAGAAATTTACAATGAATATCTCTGGACACATAACTTTTCAACTGGAAGAAAAGTATTCTAAAACTTTATTTTTTTTTTAAACTCTTTTTTGTTTTTAATTTTTTTTTTTTCCCCAAAGCCCCGGTAGATAGTTGTACGTCATAGTTGCACATCATTTTAGTTGCTGTATGTGGGACGCGGCCTCAGCATGGCCGGACAAACGGTGCGTTGGTTCGCTCCTGGGATCCAAACCTAGGCCGCCAGTAGCAGAGCGCGCGCACTTAACCGCTAAGCCACGGGGCCGGCCCTCTGGAACCTTAAATTTTTACAATAACTGAAAAATCAGTTTGGTCACTATAGTAACACATGCTCATCATAGAAATTGGAGTAAATAATAAAAGCGCCCATAATCTCACCATCTAGCTATCACTGCCACTACTGTTTTCATCTAGAGTTTTCTGTCTGTCAGAGAGTATGCAATGAAGTGGCTAAGGACCCAGTTCTGGAGCCCAACTCCCAGGTTTTAAATCCTGCCTCTTCTACTTACTTACTAGCCCCGGGACCTGGGGCAAACTAGTCAATAGCTCTATGTCTCCTCTGTCAAATAGTAATAATAATAGTAGCTACTTTATTGAATTTTAAAATATAATTATCCTACTCACACAGTTTTGCTAACTGCCGTTTGCACTTAACAGAACGTGTGAACAGCTTCCATGTCATTAAATGTCCTTATATAAAATGTTTAAGGTCCACAATGTATTCCATTACATGGCTGTTCCACAATGCATTCTGATCCCTATCACCAGCCATTTAAACTGTTTCCAGTTTTTGGCTCTTACAACAGGGCATTTACAATAGGAGATGAGGAATGGTTGGAAGGTGGATGTCCTGAATCACAGTGACGGTGACAAGGGCTACACACAGACAAGCTATTTGCCCAGGAGACGGCTGATGTGCTTCCTGGCCACCCGAGAGACCTTAGTTCTTGCCTTTTCTCAAGCTTGGCGCCCAGCCTTCGCCATTCCAGGAGTTCCAACAGCCTCCCAATAAATTCTCTTATGCTTAAATTAGCCCAAGTCAGTTTCTGTTGTTTGTAGCCAAAACACTTGACTGATATACAAGGTATCATTGTCTTCCATTACATACACACAAACAATAAGCTACACAACCAACCAACATTCACAGTCTGCTATGTCCCAGGAAGCAGTCAGTAAAACCAGACAGCTGCAGCGCAAAGCACCAAGGTTCTCAGAAAGAAAGACATTTGTATTCCAATGAATATTCTGCTATGCGGGTCTTCATGCACTTAGGGGCCTGGGATGCTACAATTTCACTAATGCAAAATTATACATAGAATAGATTATCTACAGAATGACTAATCTAACCTGTCTCAGAGAAAACAATCAAATTGCACATTATACCCAGAATACTAATACTATTATTATTACTCCTACTACTCCTACTTACTAATATTTATATAGCACTCTACTCTATGCCAGGCACTATTGTAAATACTTTACATATTAGCCCTTTAATCCTTGCAATACACCTGTAAGTAGGTACTGTTATTATCCCCATGTTATATGTAAGGAAACTGAGGCATCAGAGAGATTGAGTAACTTGCCCAGTGTCACACAGCTATTCAGGATGTGAACCCAGGCAATCCAGCTTCAGAATCTGTGTTCTTAACCACCATATATATACTGCTTCTTGATTTTTGTCTTATGACAGATTTTTAAGTTCTGATCATATATTACATTTTATTATAATGTGTCACAGTTGGTATCTAAATAGCAAGAGGATATTTACCACACAGAAGGACTCCAATAAATACCTCATCTTCTACTATAGCTTCTGCCACCAAGATTATGAGCCCAGAACACAGAACAACTGATCATTCTCCTTCCCCCAAGAAACGCCAAGTGCTGTTCTAATTCCAAGCCTTCACTCAAGCTCTTTCCAATATTTAAAATGCCCTCCCAACCCATCACCCATCTGCCTACTTTCATCCAATAATGCAATGCCAAGCTCAAATGCCACATCCTCCACAAACCTTCCTCAAACCCTTCCAGATGGAAAGAATCTGCCTACCCCTATATTCCTGTGGTTCTGTTTATCTCCAGTAGAGCATGTATTGCAATCTGCCAGTTTTCCTCCCCATCCCTCTCTTCCCAATGAGGATTCTAGAAAGCAGGGACTACATCTGATAAATTCTCTTCTTTTATTTGATATCTTCCACCATATAGAAAGAAGTTACTGCAAGAAGTCATCGCTCAGTTAGTGACCACTGAGGTAAAGGAAATCAGGGGGCTGAAGACTTCTCTATCAAGACGGACTGTTCCAAGGAAACAAACTGGAAAATATCAAAGACTTAGAAAAACTGAGCCTATCATTAAACTACTCTAAGCTCCTGTAAATCTAAATCTAAAAACCTATCATTAAGAGACACTATCATTTGTGGAATTTTAACATTTATCTCTATAGGTCCTTTTACGGTCTGAAAGTGCACACTGTGGGAAATGAGAGGAAATTTTTTGGAAAACTATTTAAACTATTTGGTAAATACTGGGAACACAAGGTCACATGAAGCAGAGGGAAACAGCCTAAACTCTGCTGGCCACTGTAGCAATCAGGGAGGGTCATAACTGCGGGCAAATCAGACAGGTGGCCAGTTCTCCCTTTAAGAATCCCATTGCCTCTGTGATCTCTTTTCTTCCTTTAGTTGGTTTTCCTCAAGTGATTTATGGATTCAATCAAAGCTAAGGAAGCTCTTCTTACTGCCTAACACATTAACTCCTCTGCCACCACGAGGAACACTCACAAGCAGGAATGCTTCAAAGAACGCATTCTTTTCGAAAACTAAAGCTTCACTTTAAAAAATATAAAACCTTGCGGTCTTTCTGATTGGGCTTGGTTGATTCCTATGATCCAGACTCATCAGGAGTTCCTGGAAATCCCTTGGACCTAACACAACTAACAATAGAAAAACAACTATTCCTGGACACGGAGAAAGTTGGGTAACAACCTCCAACAGTCCCCACTGGAAATGACTTTTCTGTCCTTTTTGCAGGGCTGCCCTGTGCCAAATAGCATACAGTAACGGGGGCAAGCAATAGTAAGCCGGTCCCAGCCTTCCCAAAGCCAGCTCCAGAGTGGCATCAAATGGCACTCCCAGAGAAAACAGGTTACCCTTAATGAAACCTCACTGGTTCTTCTGAGTATTAGTAACAACTCTAGGGTAGTAAGACATTTTATTATTTACCTCAACAGTAAACTTATTTGTATTTATCCACACCTGTCCCAGAAAACGTGACAAATATCCCAAAAGTGTGAAAACAATGAAAAGTGAGGTTGTTAACCTAATCTCCCTATATGAGAATGCTTTCAAAAGTCATTCTTCTTTTAAAAATCATTCATAACAGCCATCTTCAAACTCACTTAAAAGTTTACGAAAATCCCTTGAAAGTATGTGAAAGGCACTAACAGAGCAAACCTAATCAAACCCTAATGAAATTCACATCTTGCTCACAATCTAAAGAACATTTGGTCATTGTTCTGCATGGAGTCTTAACAGCTAGTCCATACCAGGCATTCCCTGTTACACCCTTGCACCCAAGACTTTCAATTTAAAAAAGATTAACAGGATCTCTCATCTTGAAAAGAATCATTCCTTTAACAACAACACTTAAGATACAAAAACTCTCTTTAGAGATGTGTGTGTGTTCGCATGTAGGCGACAGCACATATGTTGAAGACACTGCATGTCTATGTATCTACACATGCCTTCAGTCACAGGCCCTTTTGTCAACCCCAGCCCCACACTTCAGCCTCTCTCTGTGACTTCCTCACATGGTGACCTATGACACAGCTAAACATCTAAGAGGTTAAGTTTTAGAATTTCTAAGAATAGAACTATACCAAGAAGGTGGCTTGAACATCAGTCAGATAGGTAAGTTTTATATCAAGTGACCATATCAACCAAACCAGGGCATTTTTTAGGGAAAAAAAAGGGGGGCCCGGCTCTGTGGCTTAGTGGTTAAGCACGCACGCTCCATGACTGGCGGCCTGGGTTCGGATCCCGGGCACGCACCGACGCACCGCTTGTCTGGCCACGCTGAGGCGGCATCCCACATACAGCAACTAGAAGGATGTGCAACTATGACATACAACTATCTATTGGGGCTTTGGCGAGAAAAAGGGAAAAAAAAGGAGGAGGATTGGCAATAGATGTTAGCTCAGGGCCGGTCTTCCTCAGAGAAAAGAGGAGGATTGGCATGGATGTTAGCTCAGACCTGATCTTCCTAAAAAAAAAAAGTCTAAAAAGGGTACTATTATTAGTTATGCTAGGACAACAGGTTTAAAACAGAATTGTTCTAGGCAAAGCAGAGAATACAGCCACTCTAGAATATGCCCACCAGATAAAACTTTTTTCCAGTTCCAAGAGATATTTCTACTCTTCTATAGATGCCAAAACATGCAATAAGTCACCTCCTCCTAGGCATGCTATTTGATATGGCAGAATTATAGAAATTAGGAAAAAAGGAAGATATAGCTAAGATTTGAAATACTTGAAATACGTTGTTTGTTCAATAAACTAACGTAGGAACTGATAGTATTCTTGCTCATCCAACATTTGAAAAGGGCACAGTAGCACTGTTCATCAGATGCACAATACTTTCCAGAGCCATTTTTTCAATTCAGTCACTAGAGACACAACTGCAAGCCTAAAGTAATATGCTCACCTTAAATCAATGGAGATTAGTAAGAACCACGGTGGGATTCAGGATCTACAAGATTAACAAATTTGTGATGTGATCTGTAATACAGAAGAGACTTACTTCTCTTCATGTGATATTAAGAAGTTAATTTAAATTATTTTAAGAAGTTGAAAATCAGTCTGTATATTTGGAAACAAGATGTTAAGGGAATATGATGACTTCTTATGTGCAATTATTCACCCACGTTCTCTCTCTCCAAGCCCACTCTGCTATACTCTACTTTGTGATGCTGGGGCTAGAGCTCTACAAACTCCATTCCCCAGACCCCATGCTGGCTGGCTCCTTGTTCACTTCTGCCAATGGGAAGTCTTAGAGGCTGAAAGATGAGAAGAGAGAAAAAGGGGCTTCCTTCCTATTTTCATATTTCTGTCAGCATCACTCCAGCAGCAGCTGGATTTCTAACAGTAGAAGTTTATCCACAGATATGCTTACAGATGTGTAAAATGACACATATTCAAGGATATTCACTGCAGCATCACGTGTAAAAGCACAAGACTGGAGACATCCTACGTGTCCATCAAAGAGAGCCAGTTGATTTAACACAAACAAGGCAGAAATGGAGGACTAGAGTAACCAAAAAAAGGACATAAGACATATAGAAAACAAATATCAAAATGATAGAAATACATCCCTATCAGCAATTACATAAGTGTCAATAGGCAGAGATTGACAGAATGGATAACAAAACATGATCCAACAATATGCTGTCTACTAGAGACCCATTTTAGATCCAAATACACAAATAAGTTGAAAGTGAAAGGAAAGAAAAAGATATTCCACACAAACTAACCAAAAACAACCGGAGTGGCTATATTAATATCAGATAAAACAGACTTTAAGTGGGCTGGCCCCGTGGCTTAGCGGTTAAGTGCGCGCGCTCTGCTGTTGGCGGCCCGGGTTCGGATGCCAGGCGCACACCGACGCACCGCTTCTCCGGCCATGCTGAGGCCGCGTCCCACATACAGCAACTAGAAGGATGTGCAACTATGACATACAACTATCTACTGGGGTTTTGGGGGGGAAATAAATAAATAAATAAAAATTATAAAAATCTGCCTGTTAAAAAAAAAATAGACTTTAAGACAAAAAATTGTTATAAGGGACAAAGAAAGACCTAATATAATGATATTATAAAAGAATTGATTCATCAAGAAGATAAAACAGGGGCCGGCCCCCTGGCTTAGTGGTTAAGTGCGCACGCTCCGCTGCTGGCGGCCCGGGTTCGGATCCCGGGCGTGCACTGATGCACCAATTCTCCGGCCATGCTGGGGCCGCGTCCCACATACAGCGGCTAGAAGGATGTGCAGCTGTGACATGCAGCTGTCTACTGGGGCTTTGTGGAAAATAAATAAATAAACAAATAAAATTAAAAAAAAAAAAGATAAAACAACTAAAAATATATCCTTAGGCACCTAACAGTGGAGCCGCAAATATATGAAGGAAAAACTGACAGAATTGAAGGGAAAAATAGAAAGTTCTACAATAATAGCTGGAGGCGTCAATATCTCTCTTTCAATAATGGATAGAACAACTAGACAGACGATCAACAAGGAAACATAAGACTTAACACTATAACCCAACTAGACTTATCAGACATATACAGAACATTCCATCCCACAACAGAAGAACTTCTCACACATTCTTCTCAAGTGCATGTGGAACATTTTCCAGGATAGACCATATATCAGGCCACAAAACAAGTCTCAGTAAATTTTAAAAGACTGAAATCATTCAAAGTATCTTCTCCAACCACAGTGGAATGAAACTGGAAATCAATAACAGAAGGAATTCTGGAATTCACAAATTTGTTGAAATTAAACAACACACTTTAAAAAAACCAGTGGGTCAAGAAAAAATTATAAGGCAAATTAGAAAATACTTTGAAATAAATGAAAATGAAAATACAACATATCAAAATACATGGGATGCAGCAAAAACTGAGTGCAAAGAGGGAAATTTATAGCTGTAAATGCCTACAATGAAAAAAAAGGAGGATCTCAAATTAATAACATAAACTTCCATCTAAAGGAACTAGAAAAAGAAAAGCAAATTAAAGCAGGAAGAAGGAAAGGAATAATAAAGATTAGAGCAGAGATAAGTGAAATAGATAATAGAGAGAATTAACAAAACCAAAAGTTGATTCTTTGAAAATATCAACAAAACTGACAAACCTTTAGCTAGACTGACCAAGAAAAAAAGAGATGGCTCAAATCACTAAAATAAGGAATGAAAGTGGGGTCACTCCTACTGGTCTTACAGAAATAAGAAGGATCATAAGAGAATAGTAAGAACAATTATACATCCACAAATTAGATAACCTACCTAGATGAAATGGACAAATTCTTAAAAACACATAAAGCACCAAAACTGACTCAAGAAGAAACAGCAAATCTGAATAGACCTACAACAAAAATTTCCAAAAAAGAAAAGCCCAGGACCAGATGACTTCACTGGGGAGTTCTATCAAACATTTTTAAAAAAATGAACACCAGCCTCCATAAATTCTTTCAAAAATATAAGAGGAGAGAACACTTCCTAACTCTCTGTGAGACCAGTATTGCCTTGATACTAAAGTCAGACAAAGACATCACAGACCAATATCCTTTGTGAATATAGATGCAAATAATCCTCAATGAAATACCAGCAAATTGAATACAGCTGTATATTAAAAGGCTTATACACCATAAACAAGTGGTTTTTATCCCAGGAACACAAGGGTAGTTCAACAATCAAAAAATCAGTCAACATGATATACAGTCATGCATCATTTAACGATGGGGTTACATTCTGAGAAATGCATTGTTAGGTGATTTTGTCATTGTGCAAGTATCATAGAGTATACTTACACAAACCTAGATGGTATAGCCTACTACACACCTAGGCTTCATGGGGTTAACCTTATGGGACCACCATCATATATGTCGTTCATTGTTGACTCAAATGTCATTATGCAGTATATGACTGCTTGGTACTAATAGAATAAAGGGAAAAAAACACAATATCATCTGAATTGATGCAGAAAAAGCATTTGACAAATTCGAATACCCTTTCATGATAAAAAACACTCAACAAAGTAGGAACAGTAAGGAACTCTCTCAACTGGATAAAGGGCATCTATGAAAAACCCACAGCTAAAATCATACTTAATGATGAAAGACTGAATGATTTCCCCCTAATAACAGGAATACAACTAGAATATCTGCTGTTGCAAAATAAAAGGCATCCAGATTGGAAAAGAAGAAGTAAAACTATCTCTATTCACAAATGGCATAATCTTATATACAGAAAACCCTAAAGAACACACATAAAAGTGATTAGAGCTAATAAATGAGCTCTGCAAAATTGCAGAATACAAAAACAATATGCTAAAATCAGCTGTATTTCCATACGCTAGCAATGAACAACTCAAAAATGAAATTAAGAAGATAATTCCATTTACATTAGTATCAAAAAGAATAAAATACTTAGCAGTAAATGTAACCAAAAAGGTACAAGACTTAAACACTGAAAAGTACAATACACTGTTATAATAAATTTTAAAAGAACTAAATAAATAGAAAGGTACCCCATGTTCATGGACTGTAATACTTAATAATGTTAAGATGGTAACACTCCCTAAATTGATGTATAGATTCAAAGTAATTCCTATCAAAACTCCAACTGCCTTTTTACAGAAATGGACAAGCTCATCCTAAAATTCATATGAAATTGCAAGGGATCCTGAATAGCCAAAACAGTCTTGAAAAAGAACAAAGTTAGAAGACTCACACTTCCTATCTCAACTTACTACAAAGCAATAGTAATCAAAATAGTGTGATATTGACATAAGGAGAGACATTATAGATCAATAAAATACAATTGAGAGTCCAGAAATAAAGCCATACATTTATGGTCAACTGATTTTTGACAAAGTCTTTTTCAACAAACAGTCTTTTCAACAAATCATGCTGGGACAACTGAATATCCACTTGCAAAAGGACACATTTGACCCCTACCTCACACCAGATACAAAAATTAATTGAAAATGCATCAAAGACCTACATGTAAGAGCTAAAACTATTACACTCTTAGGAAAAAACGTAGGGGCAAATTCTTCATTACTTTGGATTAGGCAATGGTTTCTTGAATATGACACCAAAAGCACAAACAAAATAAAAAAATAAAAGATTTAATCAAAATTTAAAACTTCTGTACATCAAAGGACACTATCAGGAAAGTAAAAAGACAACCTACAGAATAGGAGAAAATATTTGGAAATCATATATCTGATAAGGGTCTAGTATCCAGAATATATAAAGAATTCTTAGAACTCAACAGCAAAAAGACAAACAACCCAACGGACATTTCTCTAAAGGTGACATACAAATGGCCAATAAGTACATGAAAAAATCCTCAACATCATTAGTCATTAGGAAAATGCAAATCAAAACCACAAGATACCACTTCATACCCATTAGGATAACTATAATAGTAACTTAAAAAAAAAAAACAGAAAATAACAAGTATTGGCTAGAATGTAGGAAAACCAGAACCCTCATACACACTGCTGGTAAAACGATGCAGCTACCGTGGAAAAGAGTTTAGCAGTTCCTTAAAATTTAAACATAGAATTCCATATGACCTAGCATTTCTAGGTATATACCCAAGAGCACTGAAAACATATGTTCCCACAAAAACTTGCACATGAATGTGCATTATTCATAATAGTCGAAAAGTGGAAACAACACAAATGTTCATCAACTGATGAACAGATAAACAAAAATGTGATATATCCATACAATGAAATATTATTCAACTATAAAAAGGCGTGAAGTATTGATACATACTACCACCTGAATGAACTTTGAAAACATTATGCCAAGTGAAAGAAGCCAGACACAAAAGCCCACATATTGTACGACTGCATTTTTATGAAATTAGGCAAATTCATAGAGACAGAAAGCAGATCAGCAGTTGCCAGGGCTGAGGGGGGAATGGAGACTGACTGTTTAATGGGTATTGGGTTTCTTTTTGGGGTGATGAAAATGTTCTGGAGTTAGATAGTGGTGATGGTTGTACAGCACTAGGAATGTACTAAAAGCCACTGAATTATACATGCGAATTTTACCTCAATTAAAAAAAAAATGAAGGAGCTCTCTATATATTGATATGGGAACCTCTCCGAGATATATTACTGAATGAAAAAAGCAAGGTATAGAACTGTGTATAATTGCTCCCCCTTAAAAAAGGGAGCGGGTAGAAGAAGAATATATAAGCATTTTATCTAACATATCTTTGTAAAAATATACAAGAAATTGTTACCAGTGGATTGTCTCTGGGGAAGAGAACTGGAGGGCAAGGGACAGGTGTGAAGAGACTTCCTTTTCAAAATAAGCCATCTTGTACAGTTAAATGTTGCACCGTGTACATAATACTTTTCCCCAAAAACCAAATTAACCTTTTTAAAAGAATAAATATTTAAATAAAGGGGTGGTTGTATAATGAAAATATGCTCATGGGAAGGTTGTTGATCCACGCTGGGGGGAGAAACACTGGGAATGAGATTCTCCATGTGTTTACCTAACAATGACAGATATTGGAATCGTTTTTAACAATATAATTACACGTTTCCCAAATATAAGATGATATAAACAGTGTGATGCTTACATAACAGAATCTGTAAGGCTCTTTGTGTAGCGACAACAGGCTGGTCGACTATAAACACTACCCAACAAGCAGTCCTCAGACCCCTGACTCTCGAGGGACAGGAAAATCTGGGTACTTCCTCCTTCCACTTCTGGCCTCTCCAGTCTGGGGCATTTAGGCACTGACAGGTAAGGGAGTTCTCCATATTGAAAGGAGCCTTAAAACACCTTTTTTATGATCCAAGGAGAGAGGAGATTGTATGAAACACCCATGATTATAGTCCAACACTCATTCTCAACTTAACTCGGAAGATCTTCCAACTACATCACTCTCCCTACAAATTAAATTTGCTGGTTTAACTCATGGTTTATAAGTCTCCAGGTACCTTTACAGCTGTCAGAGAAACAGAAGTCCTATCATTACCCATTACTACCCAGAACGTACAATACAACCGGAACCAAGTGACTTGTTTTACCCACTCTCCCTCAGACTAGTGATTGTCTTCCATTTCTGTCAAATTACCAGCAAATCTTCTCCCCTAATCTTTAAATTCATTATAGAAGCTGCTAGTGATTCTTGCTCCAATGGCAGAGCCTCCTGAAACAGCTGGAGTGACAGCCAGTCCTTCCTGCCCTGTCTTCTTTGTTTCCAGAGCAGAAAAAAAAAACAAACCTGGAAGCCCCACGTAGCAGCAGCTGCTGCAGTCTGTGACTTAATTTCAGGAAGTGTTCTATGAAACCTCTGAAAAGAATCTAAATTTAGACTGAAGTCTTTCACCACCAATGCCAGCCTCTTCAGCTAGGGAACCCACATGCACAGCAGTGCGGGGGGAGGGGGAGACAACAACTTTAAAATACACATGAATGTGTCATCATTTGGGGAAGTGAAGCTGGCATATTCAGGCCAAAGAAATTTTCTTCTGGCACCACCAACAACTCAATTCTCGAAAAAGGACTAGTGACTACAAAAACTTTTAGGGAAAGAAGCAGTGAAGTAAGGGAAACAGGTTGTCTTTATAAGATTTCTACTAAGAGAGCAAGGAACTAATAATCTATGTACAGGATGTCTGTAATAATATAATTCAGCATCGCGGTACTGAAATCAACACATTGTCTAAAGAGTTCTCTAACACTGACACAGACAGGAAGGAAAAACCATTGACTGACTTACCAGTACTATTTCCCCAACACCTCACTCTTCCCAAATGTGTCAATTTAGACCTTGAACTCTAGGATGATAAGGATCACAGCAAAAACGAAGGTGTGACTTGAGATTAATGACAATTAACAGAAAGATAATGCTCTTTTCTCTGCATTTTTTTAACCTTGAAGAATAAGGCTGATCCATTTAAAAGCTAATCTTACCCAAAGTTCCATTCCCAAAATAAAATTAAAATATTACATATAATTTTTAAATTAACATTTAACAGCCTATCCTACTTCATACTCCAAAATGGTTCTATTTTGCAAGCCCTATCTGTAGACTGATTTCAGCAGATAACTGTAAGACATAAAAAGAGAGTGCGATTTTCTCTGTTCTTTCAGACTTGCCTCCTCCTCTTCTCCCCACCCCCAATCAGCTGGGAAACATTCCCAGATTCTTCTCAAGCTGAGTTTGGAAGTAAAGCTCAGCCTTGATAAACACTCAGCCCAGGAAAGGCTTTGGATCGTAGACCACTTAGAATACTCAGTTCGTCCTTTCCCAAGAGGTCTCTTTGCAAACTCAGTTTGATAGACGGTTTGGCAGTTTTATATGTTCACTAAAACCTCGGAGAACATTGCTAAGAGAGAAAATCACAGCAGTCTGGAAACTATACCAATGGAGAGAAACACCACACCCAAGGACAAGCTCCTCAAACTTCAGGGGAAAACTATTGTTCAAATGAGCTCCCAACAGCACTTCCTCCCCGGGGACTTAGGGAGCGGGGAGGGGAACAGAATCTCCACAGTCTGCATATTTCCTTCACTGCCACCCCGGTAGCTGCTTGATGCTGTTAGGACACAATGAAAACAACTAGAACGACCTGTTTGTACTATTTTTGAAATGTTAATGTCTTTGTCCCTGCACTACTAAAAAGACTGAGTCAATCATACTGACATCAATCGTACTTTTTTTTTTTTTTTACATAATCATCATTTCACACCATTTCTCTTGTGTCTTTTGGACAACCACTGGTGTGGTATTTGGGTCTTGTTCAAAATGTCTCTAAGACCCAACAATTATCTACACTAGCAAATTCTCTCCTAAACTTGGTTCATGAGTTCAAAGGCTGATTAAGTGGAACCACAAAATGTTCTATCTTAAAGCGACAACCAGCTTCGTGACACTAAATAGAATATAAAGTTCTTTCACAGACAGAGGGTGGCGACGAGTCCTGAGGACCACACCAAATAGAAAAACAGCAAAGGGTTAGCATAAACCAAGAATTTTCAAACTTTTGAAATTTTTCAAATTTCGATTTTTTTAAAACCGAAATTTTATTTATTTTTTAGTGGAACCATAATTACACAGTAACATTTCAGTAATATATATGTGATAAATAATAATTAGGCAGTTTATTCTGATTTTTAGCAAGTAATTAATAAGGGTGTAGGCCAAGTAGGAAATAGCAATAAATAATACATATTAGGTTGGTAAGAGATGGGGGAAGTTTGGGGAGAACAAATATCGTCTTTCCTTCTTGCTTTGTTACTCCTCTGTGTCACAATAACGCTGGAGCCATTTTACAACAGCCTTGAAGTGATCGCTTTCTGGGAAGGTTGAACGTGGGAGCTCCTAACTGAGTGATGTGTAAGGAAGACTAATTTGGAGACAAAAAGGAAAAGAACTAGATTCAGAAACAATGTTTACACCCATTTATAAAGAAGCAACGTAACTTCACAAAGCAGTTAAACTTGACTCCACTTACAAGATAATCAGTAGAGCCTCAGGCAACCTGGACATTCCGGCTCCTAGCAACCCTGTGGACAGCACAGAGGAACCCTGCCCAGTCTTTTTGCGCCATCCTCTCACCTTCCGGTGCTAGATCAGACAATGCTCCCCTGACGCTCATAGGGTTTTCACGGCCAATTTTTTTTTTTCAGAAGTGGGTTGCCAGGTCCTTCTTCCTAGTCTCTCAGTCTGGAAGCTCCACTGAAACCTGTCCACCATGGGTGACCCTGCTGGTATTTGAAATACCAGTGGCATAGCTATCAGCATCACAGCAACATGCAGCTGTCACAATATGACAACCGACAGATGGGTGGTGTGGTTCCCTGATCAGGAAACAAACCCGGAACACAGAGGTGAGAGCGCTGAACCTTAACCACTAGACCACCAGGGCAAGCTAGCCTACCACGTGCTGGGCAACAGCTTACTTCATTTATTCCTTGCAACAACTTTATGAGGTAGGTAGGTATTGTCTGAGGCTTAAAGATGAAATGCATGACTAGCCCAAGGCCACTGGTATGTGGTAGAACTGGGTCAGCTGACTCCACCGCACTCCGCTGTCTCCAAAATGGGGACAAGAATAGTGCCTACCTCATAAGTTTATTGAGAGGGGAAAATATGATAATCCATGACAAGTGCTTCGTATAGTGTCTGCCTGGCAAGTAGGAAAAGCTTCAGTAATTGACAAATAGCTTTATTATTACTGCCTAAAGTCACCCAGCTCCTGAGCAGCAAAGTTGGAACTGAAACCCGTACTCTAACCATAGTATGCACCTTTCAATTCTAGAGTATGGAGTCTGCATACCTGACCTAGTTTCCATAAAAAAGGCCAAAGGACAGAAGGGGCACTCCAAGGAACTATGTCCCAACACTGAAGCTTTAAAGCCAGCACTTGGCAGACTCTCATTCTAGAATATTTTTGGAGAGACTCCAAACTTTGGGTATGAAGGTTGCACAGGCCAGCATAAGTGATCCTGAGCAGAGCAGAGGGAAGGGCAAGGGAACAGGACCTTCCATGGGCTCTGCCTTCCCACCCTGAGCAATTCTCTCCTGGGCACTTTACGCTTGACCTACTTGGTCCACAAAAAGATTTTAAACAGTACCTGATTGTAAACGGAAGTAGGCCCAGTATCAAAAAACAAGAAACACTACACAAACACCAACTTAGCATCAAGACAGGAGGATCCACAGTTGGGCTCGCAGTAGAACTTCCAAGAAGGTTTTAAGTAAGCATGTCGCAATGAACCAGCAAGATACTAAAGTGAATAGATCCTAGGGAAGGGCTAACTCAAGTTCCCTGAATGTCCGTTGCATTTTATCAGGATGTCCAACATCATTGAGTACTTACACCATTTAACTTGCTTTACAGACGCTTCTCATCTCCAGTTGGAATGGTTTTTCAAGGGCCAAATACGGAATGTGATAATACCTTTGTAACAATGCATAGCCTGGGTAAACAACAAGTATTTCCTTCCTCTGGTCTCTATCTCCTTCATCATGTCCAGGATGATGCTTGCCAGACAATTTAGCATATAGTAGTTACTCAATAAATGTTTGTTAAAAGAAACTTTGTCAACCATTTAGTCTAAACTTGGCCCCAATAAAGGAGTCCTTCTAAAGCACCCTACAAAGGCTATCACCCAGCACTTGCATAAACACAGTAACACAACACTTACTACTTTGTGAAGGACCTAATGTAGTCCCTCATTAGACAGTTCTCACTGTTACCAAGTTCCTTTCCAAGTAGCAGCAGCAGGAGGCATCACAACTAATGTTCTCTAAGCGCTGACCCAGCGCCCCCTACCCAGCACTTTCCATGGCTAGAAAGTGGCAAAGTCAGGATTGGAACCCAGGCCTCCAGTGCCCCGGCTAACAGCCAGTACGCTACTCCATTCACTGGATCCTGTGCTGCCCTCTGGGCAAAAAAGAGCCTCTTCTACCTGGCAGGCCTCAAATATTAGAATTTATCACCTCACTTCCTGATCTAATCTCTCCGATGTGTCACCACGGCTACCCAGACCCCTCAGCCTGCCGCTGAAGCCTGTGTCCTCTGTTCCCTCTACCTCTCGGGCATCTCTTACTTCGGTCTGACCTTCAAAGAGGCCACTCTCTTGCTCCACTCCATCTTTGCATGTGCTATTAATGCATGGTCCCTCTCCCCATCTGGATCTTTCCAAAGCCACTTCAGATTTGGCCTCCCCAGCAGCTAGACTTCTCTGGCCTACAAGGAGCACTCTCTTCAATCTGGCACTTTCCTTACTGTACTGCACTGTTTCCAGTGAAAGTCTCTGCCTTATGCACTGGTAAGTTCCTGGGAGAGATGACTATATTTTTGCAATACTGCTCTCATCATTGAGTATCATGCTTAACAATGAGTAAAGCTAGTATAGATGGCTTTGGTGCTTATCCTCCTTTAGAATCTGACCAGAAAATTAATATCAAATATGAATGCAAAAATTATGAACTATCATGTTAAAGAATCAAGCCTCATTAAAATAATAAAATACTTATTTCTCCTTTATATTTTTCAATAGGTATATATTTCTTTAAAAAATACTACTGAGATAGATGGAGATGCTACATTTGTGTAGTACCACACTGCGCTAAGATGTATTTCTCTGGTATTTGTTTATTTAAAATCATTATTCTTTAATTAGATGCCCTTTCATTCCTTAACAAGCTATCAGATAATCTGAACCAGGTTCATTCAAAGTGTTATGCATTTCACAGCTGTTAGGAAGAAACAGACTACATCAATCAGGAGAGGCTGATGTGATGTAGAAATAAATTAACACAACAGAGGGTTACTCTTTGCTATCACTACATATCCAACATAGGCTGGGTCTGCAGGGGCAGGCCGGGGCAAGGGGGATCCTCTGCTCCACACAATCATGCAGGGACCCAGGCTGACAGAGGCTCCACTATATGATACACAGTCCAGGGTGCTCCATGGCAGAGCTGGAGGCTCCTATGCTTCAGCCCCAGAGGGGAACAAATCACTTCTCACAGTTCACTAACCGGAACCAATCCCATGGTCCCACCTAACTGCAAGGCAGCTGGGACATGCTGAAGAGCACATGGACAGTCATTGAGCAGTGATGTTTCTGCCACAGAGGAGCTCTGGAGGCACGAAATGGAGCAATCCCTGATTGTGTGAACAAAGCAAGATGCACAACAGCGCACACAGAATGCTATCATCTGTGTGAAAGAGAAAGGGAGGAAGAGAGGGAGAAAGAGAAGGGAACAGAAAGTCTCTAGAAGAATACAGGAGAAACTAGGAATACCACAGTAAGAATAGTTCTCTCTCGAGGTGCAAGCTGGTTGACAGGGAGGAAGGGAGACTTATTTTTAGTGGATACGCTTTTATATCATATGCATGCATTATCTATTTTAAAACTCTAACTAAAATAAATCTTTAAGCTGTGATGTATACACTTCAAATTAATGAGTTGTTTTGGTTTTTTCCTGAATCAAGTCCAATCTTTTCTAATATAAGAAGCATCAAATCCTTGATTCATACTGCCTGAAATTAAACACCTGGAGTAACACTGCAACATAATCCCATCCTTTTGTAAAGCCTTGCTGAGAGATCTCAGACTGGCTTCTGTCTATTCTAAATATAAACATCACAACTACGCAGGTGATGAGAAGAGCACTTATATTGATAAACTTAAGTTGATAAAAAAGGACTTAAGTTGTCACCTTTTGGAAATAATTTTCCTATTCAATTTAGGTACTATTTTCTAAAGTAAAACTCCTTTTCTAAAATAAAAGCATATTGTGTTGTACTGGTAAGCTGGACCCTATACAAAACCCAGCAAACAAACCCTCCTGGGTTTCCAAAAAGAAAACAACACCGCTGTTTCAGAATGCATTAAAATATGGAATGCCCTGAGATATAGTCTTTTCCAAAATCATAATCAATACCCTCAAATAATATTTAAATACTTCATGTGCCAGATGTGCCAGAGGCCAGCCTTTGGGGCTTACGACAAGGTAACCCAACAGCGCGTCTGTGCCGCGCTCATGCGCTCGCCGTCTTAAACAAAAGTAGAACCCCGCTGACATTCGGCTGATGAAGTAAGCCACAAATAATTCAATAAGTAAACAGGTCAAGTCTCCAAAACGACTTCCATAATTCATTTCAATTCTAATATCAAAAACAGGCCTAAAAAAAACCAAAACAACCAGGCTTCCACTACCCCATTCACAACACTCTAAATACCAGGCTCCAAGAGAAATAGCACTCTATCAAGGTTATGTGATATCCTTATGGGTTTTACTTCTAAATTTATGCTAAGCGTATTACATAGCAGCTTTTTACTACACCAACTTGGTACTTAAACAGCCTGTGACTATCTCCCAAGCTTTACAATATACTGTCCACATTTATATTTTAGTGGAAAATCAACTACCACACATTGCTTTCAAATATCAATGTTATGCTTTCTAAACTGAACGTGTTTGGGTGTATCAAAGGCGTTTTCCTAAACAGGCCGTCTGCCAACAACTTGTGCTAGTCTAAAAGGTTACAGGTGCTACCATTTAACCTGCCTTTCGTTTCTAAATAGGTTTATTCAACCAATATTAATGATTTCCAAAAATGTATCTCAAATTTTTTCTAAATCACTGAAGTAAAGCAAATAAACAAAGTTGCCAAGCCCATCACGGGTCTTGTATAATCCATTAGTAAACCCACATAATGAATCAGTAATTATTAAATTGCCAATATTGCAACACATGAGACCAAATCCAGTGTAAGTTTAGGACCAAAACAAAAATGAAAAGAAACTTTAGATCACATTGTGTTATGTTTAAACTGAAGACAGATGGCATTAATTTGTGGGTATGCCAACAGTTTCCAGGACTTTCAAGTCAGAGACAGCCATAACACCATCTATCATTGATTCTAAGACACATTTTTTCATATTTTAACATCTCTGAAATCTTTAAATGAATCATATGTTATAATGTAACTACCGGTGTTTCTTTTTTAGTGGCACATAAAACAATAGTGTGACTTTCAAAGTCATCTTAGAGTCACTGAAATATGACAATGTTAATATCAGCTAACACGTATTCAACACTTACTATGTACCAGATACAACAGGTGGATTATTTCATTTACTACCCAGAGCGCCCTGAAGTGGCTCCACTTATTCTCCCCATTTTTATAGCTGAGGAAACTAAGAGACAAGGTCACTTGTCTGAAGGCACAGGCAGGCTCCAGCCAAGCTCTGAACCACCCGCCTCCCTGACTCAACAGAGGGAAAAGCTTGGGGTCTGAGAGAGCCAACCATTCCTTGGAGCACAGGTTCAAAGCTCAGCCAAGCATCTTATAAGCCCCTTTTTTTATGAATATAGGAATAAAAATACAGAGTTCCAAATATCAAGAACAGATGTATTAATCCAAAGCCTTTATCACAGGGAAGAGTTGGTAATCATCTATCTTACAAAAAATTATACTCTTGCATAAAAACCAAATTTTTTCTCTTTTGATACATCCTGAATTCAATTTACAAACAAATAACATGTATTTTTCTTTCTTAAAAATACCCTATTATCTCTAGAGAAATGATGTAAGAATGTATTCCTAGAATGTATATCTGAATTTTGTTTAAATCTTAGTATTGAAATAGTCCCAAATAGAACAACACTACACAACAATTCCAGAAACGTTCTATAATACAAATTGACAATGATATCTGTGGGTTGAGTTCACATATAAAGATACCATTCCTAACTCTTGGCGAAAATGTTTGGCACTTTTACAAAAATACATATTTTGCTTCACACTACTACAAAGAAGGCATATTTCTTTTTCAGAAGTTCATTAAATGGTAGCTTTACCATCCTTATAGTCAGCATACCCAAAGCCAATATTATACATTTTTAAAAAAAAATTATACTGTCTGGTTATTTGTTGGTTGCCTTCCCAGCCTCCATTTTCCTGTTCCCTCAAATATCCCAGTTGTAGATGTTGGGTGGGACTAACACCATTGCTGGATTCCAAGATGGACCCTAACTGTCCAACCAGCACATCCCATCATCCCAGCCACAGTGGTTGGTTCGCAGATGGACACATGACCCCAGTCAGGCCAATGAGACAAGCAGATTCAACTCCTGGACGGCTACTCCAAGAATGAGCTGTCGGGAAGCGGACTTGTAACTTTCCCGCTGGTTAAAGTGAGAAGCAAATAGCTACAGGAGCTGCGGGAGCCACCTTTTGAACACACGGGAAACAGACAGCCGAGGACGGTTCTGAGGCCACAGCACCAAGAAATGGAGAGAAGCCAGGGCCTTGCCATGCCACTGGGACTACTTTTGGACTTTTCAGTTATTTTATTGAATAAAACTCTACTGAGCCAACTTAAGCTAAGTTTTCTGCTACTTACATCTGAAAGCATCCTGTTTTTTTTAAGCTAATAAAAAATCAGTATCAGGAAGTGTAGTATTATAAATACAAGATAGAAATAAAAATGTGAAATAGGCTGAAGAAAGGAGGCTGGGTAAAATTCAATGAACCCTACTAACCCAGCCTGAGCATTTAACCCTCTTTATTATCTAAGAAGAAAACAATCAGATTGTGGCCTGATGTGCCCACCAAGGCGACAGAGGGCATTAGGGGACTTAAGGGTCGGAAAGATTCAGGATAAGAAAAGGCTCTGACTACTTCTCACAGCATGTAGTAAGGACCTATAAGGAGACAAGTGAAAAGGGAAGAAAATATGCCTTTGCTGAAAGAGGCCCTTTCTGCTACGTATTGCAATCCAAGAGATTTGAAGAGAGAGAACAGGATAAAGGGAGGGAGGGAAGTGGGAGACCTCGCAGGAGATGAGACTGTGGGGTAGGGTGGACAAAGAATCCTGACCCCCAGCTATCTCCCCAACACTCTTGCTAGGTATTCTCAGCCTGAAACTGGGAAGCATCATTTAAGATGCAACTGCAAAGCATCCCACGGGCAAGGGGCAAATTAATGATGTCCCTCCACTCCAACCAGTTACCTCTAGCAGCCCTGAGGGAGAGGCTAAGGAGAAGGCCAGGAAACCAAAGGCTACAAAGATGGGCCAAATTCTAGACTTGAGAACATTTCAGGCTTTGGTTCAAGCCCCTGGAATTGCCCAGAAACCCAGGAGAAAGCAGACTAGTTTTGAGTGTCATATGGTCAAAGAAACCCCAAGCCCAGCTGACAAAAGCCTGTGATTGCCCAGTTCCCAGGCCCCCTAACTCACAATGTGACCAAAAAGAAGAGGCTTACCAACACAATGCTGCCTCCAGGAGGGGCATCCTCCAATAGGACTGGGTGGCTGTATCCTGGGGAACCAGGGAGGGAGTGACAGAGGCCAGAAAGGCAGACAGGGCAGGATCACAGAGGGAGTTTGATTTTATTCTGACTAGGAAGCCACTGGAAGACTTTAAGGAAGGGAATGATATGATCTGGTTTATGCTTTGAAAAGATTTTGAGATGGCGAACAGATTAGTGATTGCCAGGGGTCCCAGGGATAGGGGAGAGGAGGTGGGTGTGGCTATAAAGGGAGAGCATGCAGGAGCCATGTGGCGGCAGTACAGTTCTGTATCTTGATTGTGGAGGTGGTTATAAAAATCTACCCACATGATCAAACTGCACAGAACACACGAGTGCGATATAACTGGTGAGATCTGAACAATCCCAGTGGATTGTACCAATGTCGATTGTCAATTTCCTCATTTTGATATTATACCACAGTTATGCAGGAAGTTAAAAATGGGGAGTCTGAGTGAAGGGCACTCAGACCTCCCTGTATATTGCTCTGCAACTTCCTGTGAATTTATAATTACTTCAAAATTAAAAGTTAATAATATGTTGCATATTTGGAAGTTGCTAAGAGAGTAGATCTTAAAAGTTCTCATCACAAGAAAAAAAATGTTTTTGGTAACTACTTAAAGTGACACATGTTAACTAGACTTATTGTGGTGATCACAATGTATACAAATATCGAATCATTATGTTGTATACCTGAAACTAATATAATGTTTTATCTCAACTATACCTCAATTAAAAAATAAACAAATAAAGAAAAAGAAAACTAAAGGAATAACTAAATCATATTTAAACAAATCCTAAGATAATGCTTAGAATATTTGACCCAGAAAATATAAGTCACTTTATTTGGGGCTTTAGGGAGAACAAATGTGTTTATAATAATAATAGACTAAATAGATAAAACTCACAGAGTGATTGTGTGAAAAATATGCATCTATTTCTTTTCAGACCAAAAATATTGAATTTAGGTTTATAACGTAGTAGTATATATGATTAGTATATATGATTCTCTGTTAATATTATTTTAATACAGTACTAGTTATTTGAGAAGAAAACAAGTCCAAACCTATGCAGGAGATCTCAGAAATGAAATCAGGTATATAGACAAAATATTATGTAAGTAATAAATTAGAAACTATTCATGGAAACAAGATTTCAAGATTTTAACTAAAATTCTTTTTTTAACCTTTTTTACATTATATCCAAATACAGACCTAGATTTGTTTATATATTTGCTAGTGGCTGGGGTGGGGGCCCAGCAATCTGAGTTTTAACAAGCTTCCCTAGATGACTGACACACACTAGGGTAGATCATTCATCCTCAACAGAATGCCTAGAAGGGTGTGAAAACTGTTTCTTGGGAGAGGGAAAAACCTTAGGTATTACAACGCTATGCCAAAGCTCTACCCTACCAAAAAAAAAAGTTAAAAATAAAAGATGTCTAAGGCTGCCATTTAAGGTATGGATTAGATAAAAGTGAAAGCAGAAGCAGAACCACAAAGTGATATCGTGCCACACTCACCAAAAGGGTCAAAATGAAAAAGACAGAAAACACCAAGGTTGGCAAAGATATGGAGCAAATGGAACTCTCATACACTGCTGGTGGGAATGTAAATTGGTGCAACCACTTTGGAAAAAGCATTTGGCAGTTTTGTTAAAGTTGAATATATGCCTACTCTGTGACCCAGCAATTCCATTCTTAACTATATACCCAACAGAAATGCATACATATACTCACCAAGACACACACAGATGTTCATAGCAGGACTATTCATAATAACCCAAACTAGAAACCACCCAACTACCTATCAACTGGTAAGGGATAAATTATGGTATATTCATATAATGGAGTACTATACCACAAAGACGATGAATGATATACAACCACACATAACAATATGGATGAATCTCACAAATATAATGTTGAGCAGAAGCCGGTCACAAAAGAATGCATACTGTATGATTCCACTATGATTATCTTTGGGGGGTAGGGGTGGGAGTAGAAACTGGGAAGGGAGCTTGTGGGGTATTCCAGGTACTAGTAATATTCTACGTCTTGATCAAGATCAGAGTTTCTCTAGCACTATCGACATTTTGGACTGGATAATTCTTTGTTGTGGGGGTCTGTTCTGTGCATTGTAGGACGTTTAGTGGCATCCCTGGCGTCTACCCACTAGATGTCAATAGCACTCACAAAGTTGTAACAATCAAAAATGTTCCGGACGTTGCCAAACATCCCTCAGGGGCAAAATTGCCCCCAGTTGAGAACCACCGATCTAAGATATAGTGACAGAGGTATGTTCCGTTCACAAAATATCAACAAACTGTACACTGCCCTTCTCTGTATGTACATGGTATTTCAACATACAGAAGCATGTAGGAGACTACTGCAGGCACCCAAGTGAGAGGCGACAATGCCTAGGACTAGGGTGGTAATAGTAGAAATGGAGAGAAGTGAAAAAAGATTCAGGATATGGTATACGAGGTAGAGTTGACAACTTCCTAGAGTTTGAGCGAGAAGAGAATCAAGGAGGACACCAAGATTTTCGGTCTGAGCAACCAACTGGTTGATGATGTTACTTACTAAGATGGGGCAAACTAGGGTCAGAGCATCTTGGGGAATGAATGTCAGGGTGATAAAATCATGAGCTATCCAGAGGCAACCAATGTGCTGTTTCTATACAAGAGAATGTAACATGTGCTCTGGACCATAAAGACTACGTATTTCCCACTCTCGACTCTTTTCAGTAGTAGTCTTCCATTTGGTTTCCTGATCTCTCTCCAGCACTGTACACAATTAAACTTGTCACCGGCCATCCCTAAACCATCGGGCCATGAGAAGCTCCATGTTACCCTGACAAAGACAACTAGCCATCCTCACCAATGCTCCTGGAGCTGAAGCTAGGAGCAGTGAAAATAGAAGCCAAGAGTGAAGGGGCTGCACTCACCAGGAGAAAGGGCAATGTTAGCAAATCTCTTTCCATCTCCACTTTAGAATTAGCCACAATAAGGACTTTATAATTAATCTTTTAACATCTTTGAAATAAAGAAATAAATAATACTGTAGCAGGATAGTTTTGGCTGCATGGAACATTTAAATAAAAAGGGGCAAGAAGCAGCTGTCCAAGCAAGAGATGATTGCAGCCTGAACTAGGATGAGGGCAATGGACACGAAGAGAAGACACATTCCAGATAAACTGTGGTGGCAGAAATGAGAGGGCTTGAGGATCAATTAGATATGAAGAACGACCATGAGTCCTGATGTTTGGTTTGAGTAACTGGGTAGATTTAATGAAGCGGGGAAGACTGGGGAGAGGAAGGTTTCCGGGGAGGGGGGAATCAAGAAGACTGTTTCAGCATGTTAAGCTTAAGGTGTCTACTAGGCATGTTTGGGGGAGAAGACAAATGTCACGTTTCCAGTCTCACGTAATTAAGGAGAAAAAAAGGCTACCTTCCCCCCAAAAAAGCTTATCCAATTTTGTGAGTGTGAATTATCCTCACTAAAGCCTAAGAAGAGTTAAATCAATGTCCCACGAGTACACGTCGGCCTTCTCCTGCACGTGACTATTGATTATTGTAAAGCATGTGAATTTATTCTAGTTGGGTTAAGTGTGCTTCTGAGTATTTTTGTATCTGCACATGAAATAATTATCCATTTAGGACAAGAGAAACTATTCTTTTCTCTCCTATAAAATGTGGTTTTAAAGGCTACAACAAATTGCATGCTATTTTTTTTAAGCTAGAAATTTTTTTAAGCTTGTCTTGATATCTCAGCTTAAGTGAGGAAACGTATATGAGGACTCTGGAAACTATGAAATGCTGGACAGATATAAGGCATTATTTATACTGTCATGTATGAATAGGCATCATGCAGTTCTCAAATCTATAATTTATAAATAATATATGTAGAAATACAATTCAGTAAAACTTAGGATTTTTATCCCAAAGACCTAAGAGAACAAAAAGGCAATAAATTACATGTGGTTACAACTCTTTCTACTTTTATAGAGTCAGATATCAATATTTCTTTTTTAGGCACCGCTAAATTGAACAAACAGGGCCTGAATGCATTAAAATATGGAATGCACTGAGATATAGTCTTTTCCAAAATCATAATCAATACCCTCAAATAATATTTAAATACTTCATGAGCCAGATGTGCCAGAGGCCAGCCTCTGGGGCTTATGACAAGGTAACCCAACAGCACATCTGCCGCGCTCATGTGGTCCTCTTAAACAGCTGACATTCAGCTGATGAAGTAAGCCATAAATAATGCAATAAGTAAACAGGTCAAGTCTCCAAAAAGACTTTCATAATTCATTTCAATTTTAATATCAAAAACAGGCCTAAAAAACCCCCAAAACAACCAGGCTTCTACTACCCCATTCACAACACTCTAAATACCAGGCTCCAAGAGAAATAGCACTCTGTCAAGGTTAAGTTCAAAACAAACATACTGATTATAAATACTTGGGAAAAATACCAAATTATTACTACTGGCTTATTACCCCATTTAAGGATGAGGTTATTTTACAGAAATAGGTCAGAGATAACCCCAAATGACGTACCAAATATATAAACCAGCACTATTATTCAGAATCAAGACCCCAGTCTTTCAAAGGACTCACTATAGAAAGTACATCTAAGGAGGACCAAATTTCTGAATCTGGGAAGAATCATGTGGGCTTACTCGATCATCATGCTGGAACGAGTCTCTCTCTTTTTTTTTTTTTTGGTGGGAGGGTGTCTCAGTATCAGAATGAACATATTCCCTGGGAAAATAAGTTTGTTCAGACCTACAAAGGATGCAAAGCATTTTACTCTCTGGAACCCAAGAATCTTCCTGGTGAGGAAATTACACGTAACACAGGTAATGCCCTTAGATGCTATTTTAGCTCTTTAAAATACATCCCACATAATTATTTTGAATTTTCAGAACACCTACATTTGAAAACAATTACTATTGGCAATTAATGTACTAGTTTCTTTAAGAAACTCTTTTCTTAAGCCCTGTAGATTCTTTTTTTTGTTGTTTTTAACATTTTTAATTGTTGAAAAGCAATATCTGCTCAATGGGGGAGATTAAACAGTACAGAAGGAATACAGTGAAAGGAAGTCCCCATCTCACCTGGACCCCAGGCCCCAGATCCCCTCCCCAGAGGAAATCACACCAATATTTTCAACAGTATCCTTCCAGTGATAGGCTATACAAATACATCTATAAATTTCCCCTTTTATTTTGTTCTATTTATTACTCAAATAGAATGTACAATATCCACTCTTCTGAATCAGGCTTCTTCCCCCACTGAATAATATATCTTGGAGAATGTTCCATATCAGAATATAAAGCGCTATCTCATTCTTTTAAACTGCAACACATCCTTGGGGATACAGCATAATTTATTTCACTAGTTCTCTACTGATGCATATTTAGCTTGTTTTCAGTCTTTTATAATTTCAAACAATGCTGCAATAATTTTGCACATTGAGACTTTACATAAATGTGTGAATATATTTTTAAGAAAAATTTCTAGGGCAGAATTGTTAGATCAAAGGGGATATAAATAATTTATTATCTGGTAGTACCAAACTGTCCTCCTTACTCTATGGTATCAATTTACATTCTCAACCAACAGTGGAAAACAGTTTCTGTTTTTCCACACCTTTGTCATCATGAATATTTTCACTCTTTGGTCTCTGCCAATCTGCTAGATGAAAACTGTCTCACCCTTAGTTTTAGCTGGTATTTTGTTTAGTATGAACAGGGCTGAGAGTCTCTTCACATGTTTGGAATCCACTTTCATACTTTTCTGTGAATTGTCCACATTCTCTGCCAAACAGGTCATTGGCCTTTTCTAATTGATTTTGAAAGCTCTTTATATATTAAGGAAGCTAGTCTTTCATTTTCATATAGATTACAAATTGTTTTTCCTAGTTTGTCTTTGCATGTCAATTTTTATCCATTTTATTTTTCTGTGGAGAAATTTTCTGTCCAACTACTTTACTAAAGTTTTCTTTATTGTTTATCGTTGCTTTTCAGCTGATTCTGTGGGATTTTTAGAGATATAAAATCATATCATCTAAAATAATAGCAATTTCACTTTCTGCTTTCTGATGTCTTTCTCTAGCTAATAACAATTGTGACAGTGTACATCCCTGTACTGTTCCTGATTTTAATGGGAATGCTTCCAAGGTTTCACAATTAAAGATATGCTGGCTTTGGCTTATAACACTGTTTCTCTAAGTAAGTTTCTGAATGCATAGAGAATTTAACAATTCATTCTTGAGTATTATTTTTCCATGTTTATCAATAGGTTCCATAGATTTTCTTCAGTGTCAAAGTACATCATTAGCTTTAGCATTTACATGATTATTTAGGAATATGAAATAACAGGAATCTATGACTCTGTATTTACATTGTGCTACTCTATAAATAATTCATAACTACTCATCCAAATATTTAATCCACATTAAGTCCTTGCTCCATATAAAAATGCAGATATCTCACATTACACATGGGAAAAATCAATCGCGAAAAGATTATGATTCCACCCACCCCTTTCTTCACTGTGGCACTTCTGTGAGTTAGAAATAAAACTCAGACCTTCTGATTCCCAGTCCAGAGTTTAAGCCACAAGAAAACACCACGGCCTTTAGAGAATTTAGCAGATGCCCAACATGCAAAGAAAGCAGGTTGCCCTCTACAACCTACAGCTTCACAACGTTCTCTTCCAGACTCCCGAAGGCAAGCTCCAAGTTGGACTCGGGAGCTTAAAACATCTGAAATGCATCACCCAGCAGCCAGCATAATAGGTTCATGCTCAGTGATACATGATGTTGCCGACATTCCTCAGCCAATTAGAATTCCTTTCAGCTGCAATGGAGGTGAACACAGCTGGAATTACAGAGTGGGCCGCATCAGCAGACGCACTGATTGTACGTTATTTAAGCCTTGTTTTAAAACAATAAAAGAGGTGTTTTTTTTCCTTTAATACAGAAATAAGGAAACCACATTCCACTTAGTTTAAATATCTAAGTGGATTGAATTGCATCTGTAGACACAACAGTAATTCCAACATTTTAAAAAGGAGATGCGCCCGATCCACATGGCTATGCGCTTCTGTTTTTCAACATAGCTCCATGGCTCTTCTTTGCCTAGAACAGCCTTAGACACTTGGGTCAGCTAGAGTGAGAACACAGTGGACAGCAAGCCAATAAGTTAGGGGCTTTCTCTCAATAAAATTCACTAACAAAACAACAAGCAAACCAGTAATTTAAGTTGTTCGGTGACAAAAAATATATATATTTTATTCTCTCTTTGTTTAAAAATATTTAACCTCTAAAATGGTTTTGAAATTACAAAAATTTAATCCAAATAAGAATCCTAAAAGTTAGAGTTTCTCAACCAGAAAATCAGAGCATTGGGAAGATATCAAATTATTTCATCCATTTCAGGTTTCTTGAACTTCCCTTTTGCTCTTAGCACTCAAGAAAATGCACAATTCAGCTGTTTTAACTTTTAACCAATACCACAAACATGTTACAAAACAGCCAGTCCAGTTAACTGGATCATTGAACTGATGTTGAAATATTATGGGTCAGTGTTTCTCTGCTTTTTTTATTCTTGAGGAAATACTTCTTCACAAATGACTTAGACCCCAGAACCTTCCCTTGCACCCAAGGTTCCACAGTGGAACCTTACAATGTGACCAGAGAAAATGAAAATTTGTAGAAAAGAAGGAAAAATTCAAAGTCAGACACGACTTGCACAATTGCAAAAATAGGAGTTATGAACTCTGAAAAACAGGCTTGAAGTCAAAAATTCTAGTTTGATAAGTCACAACTACTATAAAAATACTGAGAGAAATGAAATATATGAAATATTTCATTTCTCAAGTCTGTTAGGTGGGTCAAGAAGATTAAAAAGGAAAAAAAATGGATTTAAAAAAAGGTTTTTCTTGGGACAACACAAATGTGATTCAATCACAAATAAAATAAATAATAAAACCTGTATTTGGCAGAATGTGATTTCTTTTAAAGTATAACTGCAGTTTAAGTTTTGCAGTAATATTTGATCTAATGCATTCCACACCCTTCGAGAATGCAGCTCAGAGAAGTGCCTCGACTGTACCTTCATAAGCTTAAGGCAGACCCTAAGGAAAACATTACAAAAACTCAGGCGCAGAGCATGGCTAAAAACTGATGACTTATTCCATCTCATCACAGTTGCAGTTATTAAAGATTTTATTTATTTATTTTTTCCCCCCAAAGCCCCAGTAGATAGTTGTATGTCATAGCTGCACATCCTTCCAGTTGCTGTATGTGGGACGTGGCCCCAGCATGGCCGGAGAAGCAATGCGCGCCCGGGATCCGAACCCGGGCTGCCAGCAGTGGAGCGCGTGCACTTAACCGGTAAGCCACGGGGCCGGCCCGAGTTACAGTTATTAAAACAAAACTTTTGCCTGCCTTACATAAGTCAGGTTCTTTGCCGGTACAAATTGACAAAGGCAACACTCTTAACAGCTTACTTAATCTTTCTTAAGAGAATCTTAACTATTTTGAATCAATTAGGTCACCTAACTGTTATTGATCAATTAAAGTTATTAACAGCTATTACTAAAACTATTTCTCTCCAAGTTGCATCATTTGGATGCCAAAACACAAATCAGCCTTACACTACATGCGCTACAGCTTTAAAAATAGCCCCCATTGCCATACACTATCAAGAAAGGTCTCTTCCCCCTCTCTCCTTGGAATTAGAATTTCGCTCTCTTGACAATATGCAGTCACGTTGTGAAAGACATAAAAACACAAGGAGGTCTGGGAGTATTTCAAGGCATAAAAGCACAGAAAGTTTAGGCATTTGGTATTTCAACCAACTGGTTAACATTAGAATAAAATTTAATGTGTTTGAAGAGTACTGTGGAACACTTAGAGCTCAAAATTCCATTCTTTTACCCAGAGTGGCCTAAATAACATATCTGGGATTCATTTGTGTTCCACTTAAGAACAAAGTTTTTGCAAATCCTGCTTGAATTTAAAATAAAAATGTTTCCAAAGTGTTTGATTTGCCAGTGAACTCTAAAATGTCTGTAAGATAATGCTCTTTAACAAAGATCACTTGATTTTGCACATATTACACCCCTAAACCTACTGAAACCTTTAAAACCTGTTTTCCTGCTAAAATATCACAAGACATTCATTAAAATTATATTCTTTTAAATATAAAGACTCAAGCATTCTTCTACTATTTAGGCGAGGTTTCCAAAGCAGTTCAACGTACTACCCAGTAGTTTTCAAAAACAAAAAGGGTTCCAGAGGAAGAAAAAAATCATAAATGTAATCAACACAAAAAATTAATGTTTGGCATAAATCAAACACAAGTGTGGTATTTTAACACAAATTTCTGAATATCAAGATTGAGACTTAACAGAAAGCATCAGCACTGAACAGTAATTTAGAATAAGTAGGTAGCCACGTTGATATATACTGTAAGAAACAGAATCAAACAATGTTATAATGGAGTTGAAATCTCATTTTATATATGAGGAACTGAGACCCACAAAAGTTAAATATTCTGTTCCATAGCATGCAGTTATTGGTACATCCGACCAGAATCAATCTCTTAATTCTAAACCAATGTTCCACTCACCACCAAATACAACTGTGGACCCCAAAGTTCTAAATGCTCTCTGGTAACTCCAACGTCTTCATACTTTGCAGTGATTATGCTCTATGTGGTATTCACTGACTGGTTAGACTATCCCTCATTTTTAAAAATCACTTTTTCAAATATCACATGTGGAAATAAACTCTGAAACCTGGAATAAAAGTATACAACTTTTGAAAGATGGCTACCCCACATGCCAGAAGTGAAAAGATTTCAAACTTCCCCTGACAACCATAAAGACGAGGCTGAAACCTATTCTATCTTCAACAAAATATCTAGTTCCAACGTTTCCACATAAATTAATGTTCAACAGACAACTGGCATTACATGTGTCCACAATCGCCACTAAACTCAATCCTGTTGCACATCCTCTCAGATCATTAACATCAACTGAGGGAAAGGGAAAAGGTGTTTCGGAAAGAACATTTACCACCTGATCCCTCAATATCAAATGCCATCCAAAACTCTTTTAAGGCATTTCTGCATCTATGACATCTAAATTCCTGAATCCAAAAATAATTCGGGAGGACAAATCAAGCCCTCCCTTTTACAAGGAAAAGGCCCACACCCAGACCTGCCAACTAGAATTGATTAATACATTTATACCAGACACAAACACTGTAATTAAAACCCACTCCTTGTAAAACATTAATCACATTTCTACCTAAACTCACAAAATCAGTTACTTCTGTTTTTAACAAAACTGAAACAAATCTGATGTCAATTATAGATTACTTTGTAAATGAGAACCAAATTAAAGTTGCCAGTAATTAAAGTTTTACAAGCATTACAAAATCAAACACGTGGCTTTTACGTAACCATAAAAATAACAATGTATATACTGTATCTACATAGTGAGAAGTGTTTCCTACCAGCCCTACCAGCAATAAAGGATTATGTCTCTCCAGAAGCAAAGATCCCTGGCATATGCCTGTTTACTTTGCAAAACCAGGGTCTGGGTTTGAGTCCAAATCATCATCTGATCTGATCTTACTATCTGATCATAACCTGATCTGACATCTTTATACCAAAAAAATTATAACCCTTTCCTTGAAACAAAAAATGGATCATGCAACAACTATGGACTTGCAAAGAAAATTTTAGTTTGAAAACAATCACCCATTGTTTTCATGGATTTTGCCAATGACTTAGGGCTATGCATCTGCCATAAAGTGTCCCAAATGCTCATTTTCTCTTTGAAAGGATCTGACCACACTGACTTTGGAGTCCTCACCAGACGGGCCACTGAACAGAAAAATCCAGGGGGAAACCCCTGACAGGGATTAGCCCAAACTTTTTGTTTCCCTTCCGGAGCTGGAAATATTCGAGTGTGGAAAGTCCCCCAGCAGAACCGTATTTGCAACACTACAACCCGGCCTCAGGTATGACTTTAAACTGGGAGACAGGGCAGCAGTCCCGTAGCAGTGAGGAGAGTGAGAAAGGGCAGACCGGGTGCAGACTGGTCCAGGATCTCAGAAGCCCGCTGGCGAGGGGCACCTCCAAGCAGACACATTAGCATCTACACACATCCAACCCACCGCGTCGCAGGCCCACAGCAGAGCTTCGCGCTCACCCTTGAAGGTGGTACTACAGAGCCACCTAGGAGACACGGGCATTTCATTGAAGACTAAATGAGTGAATCAAGGAGCCTGCGTTAGGGCAGCCGCCAAAACCTCCAGTGTGTGTGGGGTGGGGGGGGGCGGTGATCAGCGCCTAATCTCGGGGCTCAAGGATGCTGAGGGGTGGGGGTGAAAAGGAAAGAACAGAAGAAGCACAGTCAAGAGTAAACAGTAGCCTGGCCTGAGAGAGAAAGGAAGTGGACTAGACTGAAGAGGTCTGGACCAGAGGGGAAGCGAGGAGAACAGGACCGGGAGAAGCTACAAGATAGGATTGAGGAATTCGAGACTGAAGGAAAGGGTGGAGGCCGCGAGACACCAGCAAGGGGGCGGGGCTGGGAGATAAGCGAGGGCGGGGCTAGGTCGGAAATAAGGGGCGGGGTTTGGGGAAAGTGAGGGGGCGGGGCTAGGGGGAAAGAAAGGGGAGGGGCCAGGAGGGGAGAAGCGAGGGGGCAAGGGGGTAAAGAAGGGAGAGCAAGAGACAGGATGCGGGAGGGGTGAGAAGGGGGACACGAGGGAGAAGCGCGGGGGCAGACAGGGAAGTGGGGGAGAGAAAAGGAAGCATGAGAGGATGGGAACATGGTGAGAAGCGAGGGGCGGGACCACGAGCGAGGGGCGGGACCAGGAGGGGAGAAGCGAGGGAGTGAGGAGAGGGAGGGGAGCCAGGAGAAGGATGGAGGGGAGAAGCGAGGGGGCGGGGCAGGGAGGAGAAGCGAGGGGGCAAGGGGGACGGGGGCCAGGAGAAGGATGGAGGGGAGAAGCGAGGGGGCGGGGCAGCAGGGGAGAAGCGAGGGGCAAGGGGTCGGCGGCCACGAGAAGGATGGAGGGGAGAAGCGAGGGGTCGGGATGGGAGAAGCGAGGGGGCGGGGCAGGGGGAGAAGCGAGGGGGCAGGAGGGGGGAGGAGGGAAGCGAGAAGAGGGCGGATGGGGGGGGTGTGAGAAGCGAGGGGGCGGGGCCAGGAGCAACGAAGGGGCGGGGCCGAAGGGAGCGGCGAGGGGCACTGGCCGAGGGGGTGACGAGGTCCTGGGACAACGGCCGGCGTGGGGGAGGGACACCTCACCGGGGCGCTCTGCGGGAAATTCCGGGGCTGCCCGGGGCCGCGCGGGTGCGAGCGGACGCTGGGGGGGCGGTGGGCCCCCCGCCGGCCGTACCTGTCAGACGGATCTTGATGCTGGAGCCGTTCCTGCGTGTCCCGGGGTTCGACATCTCCCGCCAACGATCGGGCAGCCGCGGATCCAGCGCCGCCGCCCCCCGGCCCGGCCCGGCCCGGCCCCGCCGCCGCCGCCTCAAGGTTACGGCTCCGGGGTGGGCGCCGGGGTCCGAGCCGGGACACAAACTCCGCGGCCCAGGCGTCCGGGCGGCGGGCGGATGGTCGAGCCGGGGGATCGGCGCTCGCCCCGGCACCCCCGCCCCTCGCTCGCTCCCAGCCCAGCCCAGTCCGGAGCCGCCGCCGCCGCCGCCGCCGCCGCCGCCGCCGCTGCCGCCACCACCACCTCAGAGCCGGACGCCCGCCGCCCTCGCCGCTTCCGCCGCCGCCGCCTCCCGGAGCCGCGCGCGCGCCCGCAGCCGCGCCGGCCCGGCCCTGCGCGCGCCCGCGCTGTGCGCCCCCGCGCCTGTGTGCGTGCGCGCTCCCGCTGGGCACGTCGGGGCGGGGCGCGCTGCGCGGCTGCGTCGCCCGCCCAGCCTCGGGCGCGCGGGGTCTGGATCTCGTGGCCGAGGGTTCCCGCCCCCTCCGTGCACAGGCGGACTCGCTGGGAGCCGAGAGAAGGAGAGCGGGGCTGGGGGCGGAGCGCGCCCCGGAACCCCGCGGCTGGAGGGTTCTGTCTTCTGCGCCCCATGCGCCCCATTCTCCGAGGGAACCGATTTGCGGATGCGGACGTTGAGGTTCAGAGAACGAAATTGTTTTTCCAGGTCTCTGACTCAACGCTCCGGGCTCCTGCTAGCTATCGAAGGGAGGGCCACGTGAAACCGGGGCCTGTACACACCAAGCGCCGTGCACAAATAGGCATGCAATACCTTTTTTTTTTTTTTTTGAGTGAAGAGCCTTTAGGTAATGCAGTTTCAAGGGAGGGACTTCTCAAAGAGACAAAGTCCCCTAGGTGTGTTCTGTGCAACTAGTGCGCTCTGGACCCCTAACAAAGTTGCCAGAATTGCAGGAAGTGCCATATATGGACAAGGTAAACATGCTGCGAGAGAAGAATAAAGTTGAGAGGTAGATAAGACGTCTGTTATTACCCAATCTGCATACAATTTAACCAACCAAACAAAAAGGCAGCTTTACGGCCTGGCCTGTTTTTCCCTGCCTTCTGCTGACATTTCTCCTTTTCCCGGAGTTGCAGGGTAGAACAAAAAGCTCATTATGCTTTTTCCTGCAGACAAACGCCTCTCTTTGTTAACCTGTTGTAGAGAGGAAATACTACATTAATAGAGAGGAAAAGCTGGGTTTGTTTATCAAGCTTGTGTTTGACCAACTACCTAATTCTTTGAATGCCTTTATTTGGTTTGTGTCCTAAGGAAACTAGGCTCTGAGCGGTTGCAGCCGTCCTCTGCATCTGGGGGCCGTTCCTGGGGTCACATCTTCAGACTAGAGCCCTCTCCCTAGAACCCGTCGATATGTCCACCTGCCTCAGAGGGCTGAGCCTAATGTGAAAGTGGAGTGTCTCCTGGGCTGGGTTCAAGGCTGCCTCTTGGAGCCTCAATCATTTACATAAAAGGACAGGCCTAGATCATTTCTATGGGCCCTTGCAGCTCAGACTTTCAATGATTCTAGTGAAATATCCAGGAATACAAGCTATGTTTAAGCAACAGAGCAGTAGATCCAGAATCTAGCTCTGTTTCTCTTTGTAGGCGACTGTCACTGAGAGTGAGTCGCTGGGTCTGAATAAATCCGTTTAGAATCTTTCACCCCCAAAGATTCCGCATTCTTCTTTCAGTCCAGTCAGCACTGCTCCCTCCTATTTATTCCCATATTGAAGAAGTCTCTCTAAAGCAGACTAAACATCTCTCGCTGCTTACCTGAGTGCTGGCCCCTGTTCTGAGCCCCAGCTGTTTCTGACCTAAAAACCTTTCATTTCTTAACTTCATTGTTTTCATACCTGCCTAAATGTCTGGGCCTTCCTTTTCTGGATTGTTTCCTCAACGCCCAATCAGGAGGTCACTCCTGGATGTTACTGAAAGGCATTTCGTTTACTTATTAACAACTAATTGCTGTTGTCATTTAACTAGATACACCTAATAGTGTCCACAAGGAGGATCTTCCTAAATGGAAGCTAGTGTTTTATTCATCAGCAATCAGCCGCCTACTATGTGACTAAGGACAAGGAACACAAAATAAATCACAGCTACAGCGTTTCACAGCTGCAGTTGACTGGATGAAACAGACATGAACAACTGACAATGACACAGTGATGGAGATAGGAGGAGGGCTAATGGGAAGAGAGAAATGGGGAGATCTCAAGAGTCACAGAAGAGCTTGATCTAGGGCTTAAAGGCAGTGTTCAAGTTTGTTGAGCAAAGAGATGGGGAAGGGCATTCCAGGCAGAGGGAACAGTGTATGCAAAGGCATGAAAATGAATGTATTTTCCAGCACTGTTTTCAGTGTAAGTGTAACCACATAGCTGGTGTATCTTCTCTCCTTACATCTTATTCCATTAAAAGTTGATGAAGATAATAAAAAGATATTTGCCCACTTAAGAATCGTAAGGCACTATTTTGTTCTAAGGCTGGGGGCAAGCCCTTGTATTGAACTTAAGGTTTACGTTGATATCTCTTTCATCATGTATCAGATTTGTCAAAAATACTGTCTTCTCAAGATATCTGGAACAAATAGATGGGAAATTTCAAACAACTCTGCAGACACAGAGATGAAATTCGTTGAATCTCTTCAAGTATCGCCTTTGCAATGACTTTACAAAGAGCAGTTTTGACCCTGCTTTCTACACAGGACCTGGCAGCTGATTTTATTTCTCCCAAATGTATCACTTCCTTGTGTCAGTGTTATTGGGCATTTAACACGTTTTCCAGTGGAAAAAAAATCTCTCTTTGGATCTGACTGCAGTAGTTCTTAACCTGTTTTTGAGTCCCAGACCTCTTTGGAGAATCTGATGGAAACAATGGACCCTTTCCCCAGAAAAATGCATATATGCAAATACATACCAAATTTTGCATCTGCTTTCGGTGGATTCATGATCTGAAACCAATTTACGGATCCTATAAGGTCCTGTAGCCCCTAGAATAAGAACCCCTAATCTAAAGGAAATGATCAAGCAAATAACATTGGGACTATACCCTATGTATTTATTCAGGAGCCAGCAGAGTAGTGCCCCTTTTGAAGGCAGTGCTATGCCGAAAAGAGGGCAGCTCTGACCCGCACTCTACCCTGTGTCCGCCACATCACCAGCTGGTGCCAGAGCAAGTTAGTTAAATTCTCCAAGCCTCATTGTGCTCGTCTGTAAAATGGAGGTAATAATGTCTCTCACCCCAAGTTAGCGCAAGGTTTAAATTAACTCATGGTTGTAGGTTGAGCAGTGTAACACAGCAGACACTTGGTAAATGATAGTTCTTATTAGTACATCTAAAATGCATGTGCTAGTCTTTGCTCCAAAACCTACTAGTGCTATTCCCCTAGGGAAAAGTTTGGGATATTGTGCAGAGGCTCTCTGGTGGGAGTGGACAGCTATCACAAATACCTCTTGAGAGCACATTGCTAACCTGAGCTGGTGCCTCTGAGGCCAGTGGCCGGATCAGATTAGCCCTTAAGGTCTTTTCTACATCTAGAATCTAGGCTTCCTTTGCTTTTCACCTGAACATCAAGTTTTTTAAACAGATCAATGTACAAAATTGTGATTAATTAGTACATTTATTTATTCTTTTATGCCCAGAAGCCTTTAGGATCTTCCTCTGAATTACAACCTAAACTTAATATTACCAGTATGCACGTCTTACTATATTATTATCTTTGGTAGAATTTATTACTTGGTTTTTTTAATTGAAATTTTTATTGAGGTAATTGTAGATTCACATGCAGTTGTAAGAAATAATGCAGAGAGATCCCTTGCACGCTTTGCTCACTTTCCCTCAATGGTAACATTTTGCAAACCTGTAGTATAATATCACAACCAGGATACTGACATTGATACAATGTCATACTGATTTGTGTGCGTTTACTAAATTCTATACAGTTTTAACACCTGTGTTGGTTCAAGTATTCACCACCTCGGTCAGTTGAACAGTTCCAACACCACACGGATCCCTCCTGTTGCTCTTTTATAACCACACCTTTTGCCCCACCCCCAACACCTGGCAACCACTAATCTGTCCTCCATTTCTAAAATGTCAGTCCAAAAATGGTACATAAATGGAATCATACAGAATGTAATCTTTTGGGATAGGTTTTTTTCACTCAGCGTAATTCCCTGGAGAGTCATCCAAGTTGTTACATGTATCAGTAGCTCACCCTTTTTTATTACTGTGTATTTCATGGTATTGATGTATCACAATTTGTTTGAAGGACACCTGGGCTAACTCCAGTTTTGGGCTATTACAAATAAACTACTGTGAACATTTCTGTACAGGTTTTTACGTGAACATAAGTTTTCATTTCTCTGGGATAAGTGCCCAAGAGTGCAATTGCTGAGTCATATTGGAAATTGCATGTTTAGTTTTATAAGACACTGCCAAACTATTTTCCAAAGTAGCTCTAGCATTTTACTTTCCTACCAGCAATGTTTCTGAGCATGCCTGCCAGCATTTGGTGTTGTCACTATTTTTCCTTTTAGCCATCCTGGCAGGTGTGTAGTTGTTGTGTTTTATGGCTGTGGAGTTATTTGAGATATATATTATTTCTTGAAATATATGCATCCAGGTAATTAGGGACAATTCTAGAAAAATAATTCTAAAGTCTTTCTTTAAGGATCCTAGTTGAACCCTACAGTCTATGTCCAGACACAGCTAAGGTCATCAGTGAAAATGAGAAAAGTATTGAACTGCTATTATTTATTAAAAATGTAACTTTGTTTATAGAGTAGTTCCCACTTAGATGAGCAGTGTTTTAAAGAATTGAATTTATTATCCTAATAAAAGTAATTAAGGCACTATTAAGAATATGATAGCTCAATGTTAAAAGTGCAGACATGACAATTTTATGGTAAATAAACAAAGGAGATGTCCAGGCCTCTGGTCTACTACTCCTTCAAGATTTTGTGTTTGTTATTGGTCCAGAAAATAAGATAAAAAATTCTCCAAATTTGTTGGATCTCATCTATAATACATAAGCCACAATAACCAGGGAAATCAACAAACTAAAGGAAATCCCAAGTAAGACCCTGAGTCATTGCTTATTGGCTAAATATTTTTGCTAGTTTTTGGCCAGGGTTGGAGGAAGCTCTACTATCTTCTAGGCCAGTGATTCTCAAAAGTGTGGTTACTAGAGCAGCAGGGTCACCTGGGGACTGTTAGAAATGCAAATTCTCAGGCACCACTCTGGACTTACTACATCAGAAACTCAGGAGGTGGGCCCAACAGTCTGTGTGAATAAGCCCTCTGGGTGACTCTGACATAGGCTTGTGTTTGAGAACCTCTGTGAAAGGCATCCAGTTACCTTTCTATTGGCCTAAAAAGGAAGAGAACAGTGATGTGCAGAATCCAAAACAAAGGTATTCTGGCCTGAATGTTAAAAACAACTCTCCATAACTTAAGCAAAAATGGGATATATTAGAAGAGCTTCAGGGGCTCACAGAATCCTTGCTAGGTTTTATGCTAGACAATGGGTAGTGATCAACATATCTGAACAGCCAAGGAGCAGATTCTTTTATCAGAAATAGTATGGCCAGGACTCGGCCCCTGCTCCCCTAGGACTTAATGCCATCTGTCCTTACATTTCAAGATTGTAAGCTCCAGAAGGAGTTCCCAATTGGCTGCCTGGGGACAGGGAGAAGGAAAGATGAAGCCCCTTTTACTTTTGTAGTGGAACTGGGGCACTGCCTCCTGCCCAAACTACACACAGTAGGGCTTTCTCCCTAATAGGAAGAGAACTGAACAGCCTCCAAATGGCTAATGTCTGCCTCAGGAACATGACAGGGGAAGGAGGGCAGCAGATTAACATTTCCTATAATTTGATTAAACTGATACCAATAATTCAGAGTTTGGTTTTTGATTCCCCAAGCACACACTGACTCAAATGCGAAGAAGGAGGCAGCCTAATGAGAGGAAAGGCTGAAGTCTGTGATTTAAAACAAACTGGAAAATTCATGAATCACACACTCTTGCATTAATTATCAAAAAAGAGCTGTAGTAAGTGCCCATCTGTGGCAAATATAACCAGTTTCTGCCACCAAAGAGGTGACCCAATTCCCCAGTCCAACAGATGTGCTGGACCAGTAACCAAATCATTGCTCTGTGCATTCTGCTCTGTTTAAATCAAACTCATCTTTCTGCCGAGATCTGCTGAGGCTCTAATCTTACCCTGATTGTGCAAAAATAGAAACGAGTGCAGATGAATGTGACAAAGATTCCCCTCGTACCAAGAAAGGGGTGGGAGCTGTACCTCATTATTTAAAGGCATTAATATAAACAAATTAAGTTAATTTGGGGTTCTGGTTTGTGTGAGAGAGGGATGCTATATAATTATTGCTTCCATTCCCGCCTAATGAACGAGATAAAGATTTTCGAGGATAGCTATTTCAAATGCAGGTTCATCCCTTTTTCGGGGCTTGTCACAGCACTGTGGCATGCTGAAAGCCGACACTTTGTCCATCTATCCATCTCTCAAGCTTGCATCAATCCTCTATCTGCCCAGGATCTCCCTGGATGAAGGAGGTTTAGGCCACAGAGTAGCTTTAAGAGTTCCTTTTTTTTCCCCAGCAACCACAGTTTAGAATACACGATTTGTCATTTGTATGCACCAATTTATGATATTAGTTCACTTTCCCTCTTTATTATACTGTAGAATATTAAGCAAACATTTATTAAGAACCTTCGGTGTACCAGGCAATGTGCTCATGTGCAGGAATGTTTTTTTTTTTTTGCTATTAAAAACATTTTTATTGTGAAATATGACACACTTACAGAAAAGTGAAACTCCTATGTAGTCACTACTAGGTAAAGAAATAGAACATTGCCAGACCCAGAAGACACCTGCATTCACCCTCCTGATCCCCATATCTCCCAGCCCTGTCCAAGGGTGACCTGACCACTCTTATTTATTTTTTCCCCCAAAGCCCCAGTAGATAGTTGCATGTCATAGCCGCACATCCTTCTAGTTGCTGTATGTAGGACGCAGCCTCAGCATGGCCGGAGAAGCGGTGCGGCAGTGCGCGCCAGGGATCCGAACCCGGGCCGCCAGCAGCGGAGCGCGCGCACTTAACCGCTAAGCCACGGGGCCGGCCCTGACCACTCTTAAGGTGTAATCATTTCTTTGCTTTTATTCATAGTTTTATCAGTTAAGTATGAATCCCTAAGCATACAGTTTTCTTTTGCCTGTTTTTGAACTTTCTATAAATGGAACCATAGAGTATGTACTATTTTGCATTTTTTTTTTTTTTACTAAACATTGTTTTCAAGATTCATCCATATTATTGTGTTGTGGACATAGTTCATTTATTTTCATTGTTTGTGTAGTATTCTGTTGTTTGACTATACTTCAATTTATTTATCCATTCATGGACATCCATATTGTTCCAATTTTGGACTAATATGAACATTATTTTAAATCGCATTTTGACTAATATGAACACTATATTAAATTGCATTTCCTGATTTACTTTTTTAGGGTATTACTTTGGCTATTTGGAATCCTTTAAGTGAAGTGCATGTTCAAGGTTTTGGGGTCTCTTTGGTCCATTTTTCTATGGGATTGTCTGTCTTTCTTACTGATTTCTAGGCATACTTTATATAGTTTGGATATGAGCTACCAGGGGTTTTTTTTCTGATTTTTTTATTGTGGCAAAATACACATAACACAAAATTTACCATCTAACCATTTTTAAGTATACAGTTCAGTGGTATTAGATACATTCATAATGTTGTGCTACCATCACCACCATCAATCTCCAGGACTCTTTTCATTTCTAAAACTGAAACTCTGTCCCTATTAAATACTAACTCTCCATTCCTCCCTTTCCCCAGCCCCTGGCAACCTCCATCCTACTTTCTGTCTCTGTGAATTTGACTACTCTAAGTACCTCATATAAGTGGAACCATACAATATCTGTCTTTTGTGTCTGGCTTATTTCCCTTAGCTTCATGTCCTCAAGGTTCATCCATGTTGTAGCATGTGTCAGAATTTCCTTCCTTTTTAAGGCTGAATAATATTCCATTGTATGGATAGACTACACTTTGCTTATCCATTCTTCTGTCAATGGACACTTGGGTTGCTTCCACCTTTTAGCTACTGTTAATAATGCTATGAACATGGGTGTACAAATAGCTTTTCAAGACCCTACTTTCAATTCTTTCAGGTGTATACCCAGAAGTGGAATTGCTGGATCATATGGTAATTCTATTTTTAATTTTTGAGGAACCACCATATTGTTTTCCCTAGTGGCTACACCATTTTACATTCCTTCCTACAAGGGTTCCAATTTCTCCACATCCTTGTCATCACTTGTTATTTTCTGTTTTGTTTTTGTTTTTGTTTTTTTGTGAAGGAGATCAGCCCTGAGATAACATCTGTGCTAATCCTCCTCTTTTTGCTGAGGAAGACTGGCTCTGAGCTACCATCTATTGCCAATCCTCCTCCTTTTTTTTTTTTCTTCCCCAAAGCCCCAGTAGATAGTTGTATGTCATAGTTGCACATCCTTCTAGTTGCTGTATGTGGGACTCGGCCTCAGCATGGCGGGAGAAGTGGTGGGTCGGTGCATGCCCTGATCCGAACCCAGGCCACCAGTAGCGGAGTGCGTGCACTTCACTGCTAAGCCACCGGGTGGGCCCCTATTTTCTGGTTTTTGATAGTAGCCGACATAGTGGCTGTGAAGTAGTATCTCACTGTGGTTTTGATTTGCATTTCCCTGATGACTAATGACATTTAGCATCTTCTCATGTGCTTTTTGACCATTTGTATATCTTTGGAGAAAT
This sequence comes from Diceros bicornis minor, assembly GCF_020826845.1. Classification (NCBI taxonomy): domain Eukaryota; kingdom Metazoa; phylum Chordata; class Mammalia; order Perissodactyla; family Rhinocerotidae; genus Diceros; species Diceros bicornis. The sequence continues at coordinate 7,474,155 of NC_080765.1, read as the reverse complement.
ATCTATTCAAGTCTTTTGCCCTTTTTGAATCAGATTGTTTGGCAAGGAATTTTAAAAGGTCAATTGAGTATGGTCCCTGCATTTTGTGATTCACATCTAGTAGTGGAGACCATCACATAAGCAAATCATCAGAACAATGTACACGTGAGGCAGAAGAGCCAGACTGAAGGCTTCCCTTTCTTGTGGATACTGGTATAAGTGCATTTAGCTGCCTCACCTGGATGCATGTGGAAGGTGACTTGCTTGCTGAAGGTTTTTGCCACGTATCTTAAGCAGCCAGTTTCTAAAGAGGTTCAAAAATTAGCTGTGATTAATTCAGGAGCATCACCAATTTACATATACTTGGGATGTGTGGTTGGTAACTTTGTTTCTCATAAGACAGCACCAAACCTTTGCTTTTTAAAAGACTTGATGAAGTAAGTCAGATGGAGAAAGACAATTACTGTATGATTTCATTTATATGTAGAAGATAAACACAGATACAGAGAACAGATTGGTGGTTACCAGAGGGGAAGTGATTGGGGGAGGGCCAAAGGAGTAAAGGAACACGTGTATGGTGATGGACGGCAACTACACTTTTGGTGAACACGATGTAGTGTATACAGAAGTCGAAATATAACAGTGTACACCTGAAATTTATATGTTATAAACCGATGTTACTTCAATAAAAGAAAAAAGAAAAAAAGAAAAGGCTTGAGCAGCTTTCTCGACAAGACACATTTATTTCTGCTGTGAGTTTTCATCTTAGGTTGTCACTTGGAGGTATGATCAATTTAGGTGTTGCAATTTGCTCAGAGAGCAAAGCCTGTGCTGTCTTAACCGAGCACAGGACAGGGCTGCCATGCTTCTCTTTAATAAGTGAGAGTCTTTGGAATCAAATGGGAAAACAGTTTTATTTTCACTAAGGAAAGTACTAGCTGCAAAGACTGTGCTTACTACAGCTGAATTTATGGATTATGGTTGGATTCTCAACTCATTGATGACAATTAAGAGACTTGAATGTTAGTTGTTATCCTAAATGAACCACAATGCATCTGAATGGAATATTTTGATAATAATGGGCTGGTCTTAGAAGAATGCTTCCCTTGGAAAAAGGGTGGGACTAAGTATCATTAAAGATGTTTCATGGAACGCATTGGGCTAACTCATCCTTCCCCTGAAGGAGTTTTCACTCCCCGAATGCAATCCTTTGCAGAATGAGTCCTATATAAGTGGAAGGGAAAAGGGGCGTCAGGGGATTGGTGCCAACAATGAATGATTTAGGAAAGGTATGAACCTGCCAGGTGCCTGGAACATTAGTATTTGGGTAGCCCTAGGTTGTTGTGCCAAAGAGCTATTTCTCTTCTTATTGGGAAGAATTAGCCTGGAAGTTCAAAAGAAAGAGCTGCCACCTTGACCCTAGGTCACTCAGATTAGAAAATTCTTGGAGTTTTGATACAAGAGGAGTACCTGTAGTTAGGAAGCCAGATTTATGGCCATGGGCAAAGAGAAAGCCCATGTCTGCAGTATACCAGCGTTATTAGGGTGGGTATACTCCTTGGAAATCCTTGTAGAGAAGTCCCATAAAAATCACTTTCAAGCCTCCTGTGGATTCTGACTTCTTGATCATACAAACATTACTTTCCCCACCTTCCCTCAAAACTAGAGACATGCCATGAACTGTTTAACAATCGTCAGAGTTTCCTTCCCTTAAAATGCATCGAGAACTAGAAACCCAAGGCATATAAGAACCAAGATAAACCCCAGAGCAATGAATTCCCCCACAATCTCCATGTTAGGGATACAACCTAGGTGGATTTGGCATCAGCAGAGTGGGCTTAAATGCTCCCCTACTTGCTGGCCGTGTGATCATGGGTGATTCCCTAAAATCTCTGAGCTTCTATTTCTTCATCTATAAAATAGATTTATTATCAACATCATACTGTTATTATAAGCATTACTGGTATGGAAGATGATGTCTGTGAAAATACTTTGTAGAAGTGTCATATAATGATTGCTCTTAATTGAGGGATGTTTATATCTAAACCCACCAGCTGCCAGAGAGAGATTTTGGTTTCCTTCATATATTTACTCAATTGAATGTGCAGGTAGTGACCAGAACTTTATCTATAATAAAAGTTCTCATAATTTTTAATAATTGTTAAATGCTATGACCACCCCCCCCCAAAAAAAAGAACGACTATAAGGGTTTTCTAAACAATCACATTTCTCCAAGACAAGCACGGGGATATGGAATATTTTCCCGTTTATGATTCACCCAAACTGAGTGAAAGGGTGTTTACTTTGGAGGAGAGAAGTTCACACATTGAAAAGCCTTTTCATTACTCGTAACTCCCTAGTCATCTCTCAGTCATCTCTCACCTTTCATTGTACGTAGTCGTGCTCCAGGCATGGAGGACTCAAATCCACATGCATGCAATACACCACGAGATTACACAACTCGAATGTTGTTGAGGTTTTTTATTTTTAATTATTACTAAAAAACTACCAATGACTAACTTCGGACTCCCTTCTATTCTATCTCCCAGCCAGAAGTGAGCAGTTTGGTGAATAGTCTCCTGGAATCTTTTTCTATACGTACACTACCAGATATATAATATTCTCACAAATAATAATATAGAGACACTGGTGTTTCTTGATTCACCAATTTAAGACATCATCTGTTGGCTCCCCATTATGAAAGGGGAGGAGTTAGGTAGCTAACACTTCCTTCCTCCTCCCTCCACTTTTGTAGTTACTATTTTCAGTTCTTCTATTTGTACTTTTAAGTAATTTTTTAAACCCGTGTTTGCTCTTCTATCAGCCTGTGACTCGTGATCCCCTCCACGTTAGGGGAAGATATTGGTACCCCCTACTTTCTGTTCCACTTCTCTTCTACATTCCCACTTTCATCTTTTGTCGGCTGAACTTTGACAATACCAAAGATGACATTCACATTCTCTTCAGCATGGAGAGTTAACTTCCCTGTTTTGTCTGTTGGTTCCATGAGTTAATGATTTCAGAATCAAGACCAAAATCACACCACATTTTGGTTTGCTTCACATCTGACCATGAGTTTCTTACACAATTTTTGCCCTGTTGTTTCTGATTGCTTTACTTTCTTACTGATGGAAGAAACAGATTTATGTTTTCTTCATCATGTGGGTAACATCACCTGGCTTCTTAGGCACTCTATTATTTGGATCTATTTCATTCCTCTTGTTTGAAGACATTCTACCTGGAGCTCCCTGCCTTTCTGTTTTAATATGGGACAAACAGCTTTCCAGGTTTGCTGCACAACTGTTATCCTAGGATTGCTTTTCATTGGACTTCTGGGTTGATTCCACCATTTCTTGTATCTTACGCCTTTCTCTTATTTTGGCAGTGGGTAGATTGTTTTCATCCTTTTTTTCACAGAGTACATTCTCAAGTAGCTTACCTAGAAAGTATTTGAAAGGTAATCCTTCTGAGTTTATATCTGAAAATATATTATTATTAAATATGATTAATATATGATTATATGCCTTATACCTATAGAATTCTAGGTTCTAAATAACTTTCCTTCAGAACTTTGAAGGCATTATTCCATTATCCTCCAGTATTCAGTGTCCCCAAAGAGAAATCTGATGTTAGCCTGATCTCATTCTATTGTAGGTAACTTATTTTTTTCTCTCTGGAAATTTTTAGGTTCTTCTGTTTATTCTTGGTGTTCTGAAATTTCACAGCATTAAATGTAGGTATTCATCTTCTTTTCATTTATTCTGCCTGGCCTTCAGGGCGTCCTTCAGCCTAGAGACTCACTTCCTTCAATTCTGATAAATTTTCTTCGAGAATATCTTTCCCTGTGTTTTCTCTTTTGTCTTTTCTCAGAACTCCAGTTACTCAAATGGTGGGCCTCTTGAAGTGATCCTGTCTCTTCTTTTTTATCTCTTTGTAATTTTCTGGTCTATATTCTGAAATATTTCCTTACCTCTATCTTCTAACTCTTTGATATTTTTTTAAATTTCTGAGATTATTCTTGTTTCATAGTATCCTCTTAATTCATGGCTGCAATATCTTCTCAAATCTGAGAGCATGGAGTTATGTAATTTCCCTAGCTTCTCTGAATTATGTGTTTCTTCTGAGAACACTTGTGTTCATTTGCCTTTGTCTTTCTCTTTCATTATGCTGGTTTTCTTCTCGTGCCTGATCATATTTAAGAATAGAGCCTGGGTTGATTTTTCTGGACGACTGGTTCAGATTTCTTGTGTAGACACATCTGTGTGAATAGATTAGCAGACTGGGTGCCCTATGGATGTCATAAAAGGTTTCTTGACTGGAAGGCGAGGAAGAAGAAAACCAACCCGATTCTTGATCTTTAGTACGTGACTTGTTTTTACTCTCTGGAAATCTGTAGGATCTTTTCTTTTACCAGCCTTTTGAAATTTCACGATGATGTGCTTTGACATAGGTAACTTTCATCCATTTTTCTGGGCCATTGGATCCTTTAAATTTGGAAACCAGTTTTCTTCTGCTTTGAGAAATGCTCTTGAATTATTTCTTCGATAATTTTCTTTCCTCTATTTTTTCCTTCCGCACTTCTGGAACTCCTCTTTTCAGATTTTGAAGCTTGTGGACTTCAGGATTTATATAATCTCATCTTTTCTATTTTTTGTCATTTTGCTCTTCTTTGTGGGAGATTTCCTCAACTTCCTCTTCCAACCCTACTGTTGAGTTGTTCAATTCTACTATCATATTTTTTATTTCCAAGAATCCTTTTTGTTCTTGGACTTTTTAAAACAGCATCTTATTTTTGCATCATGGAAGCAATATCATCTCTTATTCCCGAGTATGAGAGGATTGTTGTTTATTTAATTTTCCTTTCTTTGCATGATTTTTCTTCCAAATCCCTCACCAACACCTTTTGTTTTTGTCTCTATTATGTCAGAGGCCTTCCTCAAATGTCTGGTGATTCTTGGTAGTTCTTGGTCTGCCGCTTTAAGAGTAAGGTACTAAAAAGCTGATCAGAAGCTCTGAGTGCCTGGGGTAATCTGGCCCGGTTGTTTCCTTGTGGAACCCACAATGTCAGTGTCTTTAGGTCTTTCCCCTTGGGATGGTCAGATTTCCCAGAGAAGGATCTTCTAATCTCTTGCCTGGAGGATATACACCTAGCTGGAAGCATCCCATTCACCCAGTGGGATGTGGGGATGAGGAGGGCTCACCATTCCCTATGTAATTTACTTAATCCCCCTGCATTCAGCATGATAAACCTGCTTTCAACCTTCCCAGTGTTTTCCAGTGCAGACACATTTTTTACCCAATTGAAAAACAAACTTTGTTTACTGCTAGGATGGGGAAGGGCCATATGATCAGCTTTGTGGAGTAAGAGGATATAATGGCTTCTTTTTTCTTTTTAACTTTCAATGATGGAGAACTTCAAATATTCACAAGAAAAAAAAAAAACAGAATAGTATAATAACCCCCATGGACTATCACTAGCCCCACCAGCCTTCATCACGTTGACAGTTCTGCCCCATCTCTCTCTCTCTCGTCCACTTCCCTTGTCCCATATTACTTAGAAACAAATTCCAACCATCATTTCATCTGTAATCATTCAGCACATATCTCTGAAAGGTAAGGACATTTTAAATTAATATAACCTTAATATGATTATTAAATCTAAAAAAAGAACAATTCTTTAATATCAAAACTCCACTGAATGTTCAAGTCTCCAATTGTCTCATGTCATATGTGCTTTTATTTTTACGTTTGCTGCAATCAGAATACAAGTCAGGTCCACACTTTCCGGCTGCTTGATATGTCTTTTAAATCTTTCTCAATTTTTAGGTTCCCCCAATGTGCAATCTTTTAATTGGAATTTATTAGATGAAAAAACTGAGTTGTTTGCTCTGCCGAGTTTCTCAGTCTGGATCTTGCTGTTTGTATCTCTGAAGTGTAGTTTAACATTTTTCTCTGTCTTCTGTATTTCCTGTAAATTAGTGGTTGGATCTAGATGTTTAATTGCTTCTTTCTATTGTTCTATCTTCAAGGTCACTGATTCTTTCCTCTGTGTGCTCCATTCTGCTGTTGAGCCCATCCAATAAAGTTTTGTTATTGTATTTTTCAGTTCTAAAATTTCCATATGGTTCTTGTTTACCTCTATTTATTTGCTGAGACCTCACTGACCCTAGGCTATCATCTAAATGATGTCTTTTAAAATGTGAACATATAGTAGAGTGGCAGAGCATGATAGTCAGCCTCTAAGGCGGCTCCCAATGACCCCTGTCCCCTAGTTTTCACACCCTGTGTAGCCCCTCCTACACTCTACCAGAATCGGTCTGTGTAACCAACAGCATACTGCAGGAGTGATGGTATATCACTTCTGAGATTAGGTTCTAAAGGACTATGGCTTCTGTTTTGGGCACTCTATTTCTCTCCCATGCACTCGCTCAGATTGCTTCTTCTGGGAGAAGTGAGCTGCCTTGTGGTCAGGAGATTCAGGCAGTCTATGGAAAGGCTGATGTCATGGGGAACTGAAGTCTCCAGCCAACAGCCATGGAGGAACTGAAACCTGCTACCTACCACATAGTGAATTTAGAAGCATATCCTCCCCTAGTTGAGCCTTCAGATGAGACTGCAGTTCCAGCAGAAGCTTGAATGCAACCTCATGAGAGGCTTTGAGCCAGAACCACCAGCTAAGCTGTCTCCAGATTCTTGGCCCACAGAAACTGTATGCAGTGATAAGTTCTATTTTTTTAAGTTGTTAAATTTTAGGGAAATTTGTTATGTAGACAATTAATACATCAAGATTTGTACCCGAGTCTCTGCTCTACCACTTACAAAAGATGCAGGACAATTTGGATAACCTCATGAGCTCCAGTTTCTTTACTTGGAAATTGATGACCATTTTTGCCTCATCTACTTTTCAGGGTTGTTATGAGTCTCACATAAGATAAAATATATGAAAACATTATACAACTATTTGTGTATATGTATATATAACTTATATATATAACTACTTATGAAAAGCTGAAGCCCAAAGGAATGAAAGGAATTGACAGATGAGATACTAAGGAATGGAGAAATTACATGATTTGTCCAAGCTTCAACTATTTAGAGAAAGATCCAGGACTGAACCCAGAGCTGGTGACTCCAAGTCCAGTTTTTTCCCCCCACTATGTCTAAAGTATCACCTGCTATTATCGTTAAATACAGCCGCTCCATGTTCCAGGAAAACAGACAGCAGATAAATTACGGATTGTACATGGTGAACCAAGAGAATTGCATTCCTTCTATGCTACATGACAAATCTGGGGTCAGATTTGCATTCCTTTTACGCTACATGACAAATCTGGGGACAAATGCAAGAGGGTCAGAATTGCTCCAGTTTGGCTTTTGCACTGTCAAGTGGACAAAGAGCCAGTTACTACTCCCTTTTCTCTTTGCTGCTCTGCCAGTCATCCCAACAGGCTGAATCCAAGCAATGGGCACCCAGCCAGAAGGTGACTAACACCATCTCTTTGCACCCAAACCATGTACAATAGGCAAACAGTTCCTTTTTTCAAAACCTCGCTAGACAAGTTGGTATCAGTATCTTTAAACACTAAATGCTCTTTTTATGCAATTTTAGTCAAGATTAGTTGACAGAGAGGAAAGAAGTGAACAGGATGTTGAGCCAACTAGGTCAGACCATTAAGGCAACAGTGACTAACCTCAGAGTTTCAAACTTTTTTTCAATTAAAAATTTTTTTTCTCAAAGACTTATTTTTGTAAACCACCTCACCTTCTGCCTTCCCCTCAACTTCAGTCTACCAATAGGGGAAAAAATGACGTTTTAAAATGTTGAAAAAGAATCTGATCCCATCATGTTAAAAAAAAATGTATACGTCAACTCAAACTGGAAGGGAAAATGCCAACATAAAAATAGTTGTGTTGGAGTGGTAGGACAATTTTTTTTCCATTGTTAGTTTTGTTTTTAATTTTTAAATATATAATACAAATATATACATTATATAGTAATATATTTTATATATAATTTATATTATTTTTATATTTTTAAAAATTCAAATTTTATACGTCTATCTTGACAGAATAGGATTTAATACAATAAATAGTTAAATAGTAACTAGTTATAGTTTAGTTTTCCACTCTATGTATATCAGTTAAGATTCTTCAGTTGCAAGCAACAGAAACTAACTCTGGCTACTTAAACAAAAAGAATCTATTGGAAGAGTATGGAAGAGTGAATAGGACCAAAAGGAGGCCTTGGAAAAGCAGGCAGCCATTGAGAGTGTCCACTCCACTAAGCGTAAGGTCCTGCCACTCTCAACAAACACTCGCCAACTATTTGTTTCTTCTGTGCTCAGTCCCTGGGTCTAAGATTCAAAGTCCTTGGAGAATGAGATTTTGCTTGGCCAAAGGTGTGCCAAGCTAAGACGTCCTGAGCTGATGAACGAAAGAGGGAGTTGAAAGGACTCTCCCAGTTCCCCTCCATTTCTGTGTGGGAGACCACAACACTTTGAGGATCACATCCCACCAACACAGCCCTCAATTGCAGGCAGGTAGTCACCCTTAAAGCATATGAGGATACTGATTGGAAGGCCTAATGTCCACTGAATCATAGATTTGTTCGCACCACTGAATGAGAAGTTTGTAAGAGCATGAAATGTCTTCCAGCAATATTTTAGATAGACACCCACACATCTTTCCTCCTCACCTATCAAGGACCAGTGAAGACAGGCATTCAGCATGACATTTTGGTGTGACGCTTTAGAGCCAAAAAATAACTTGGTCTGATCTCTACACTCAAATTATACAAATCAAGTCCAGTCCTCCTTTAAATGTATCCCACATCCATTACCACACTGCCCAGTACCGTGTTTCCAGGTCTTTCCCATCCCAGTCACTCTCCTTTTGACCATCGCCTACACAGCTTTCCCGAAGAATATTCTGTATTAATAGGCATTACATGACAATGAAAAGGGAAGGGGACCCACAGTCAAATACATATGTTTAAGAAATATTGGTTAAACCAAGTCTAAAAGTCAAAGTTTGTCTAGATAGCTATAGACCATTCTGCTCTGTTTTGAAGATCCTTCAACGTAACAACTAAACCACATAATCTTAGGAGATGAATTCCACATGGCTTTAAGACACAAGTAGTTTAACTGCATTTTTTTTTTATAGAAGGTGGTGAATGTGTCGAAAATTTTATTAACATTCAGTTTAAAAAGCTTTACACCTGTGGCACACCAAGATATAGGAGTGCTGCTGCTTAAAGAAGTCACGTTTAAGGTTTGGGCCTTGGTTTACAAGTTGCAGAGCTTTGGTATTTTTTTGCTAAGTGCTTTAAGAATTCAGGATCTTGGTCCAGAGCTGGTAATGTTACGCCGTTTTCTTCTTCCTTCGGGGGAGAAGAGACACTATTACATCTCCAGGCTCTCAGCACATTATTACCACACAACTGACTCCTTAACATCTTCTGTGGATTAGAATTTGCTCTAAATTGGCCTCGAGGCTCCCTCAGAGGAGAGGCTGAAGGACGGAAACATTGAAGTATTTCCCAGAATGGACCTAAAATGCAGTTTTTGAGTGTGTGGTAAAACATATCATAAAATTTACCATCTTTAATCATTTTTAAATCATTGAAGTTCAGTGGCATTAAATACATTCACATTGCTGTGCAGCCACCACCATCTAACTCCAGTACTTTTTTGTCTTTCCAAACCAAAACTCTGTACACATCAAACAATTCCCCATTTCCTGCCTCCCCCAACCCCTAGCACCCACCATTCTACTTTCTGTCTCTGTGAGTTTGACTACTCTAGATCCCTCATGGAAGTGGAATCATACAATGTTTGTCCTTTTATGTCTGGCTTATTTTTTTTTTTATTGATGTTTTAATGGTTTCTAACATTGTGAAATTTTTGGGTTGTACATTTTTGTTTGTCCATCACCATATATATGACTCCCTTCACCCCTTGTGCCCACCCCCCACCCCCACTGCCCCTGGTAACCACAGTCCAGTTTTCTCTGTCCATGTGTTGGTTTATATTCCACATATGAGTGAGATCATACAGTGTTTGTCTTTCTCTTTCTGGCTTATTTCACTTAACATAATACGCTCCAGGCCCATCCATGTTGTTGCAAATGGGACGATTTTGTCTTTTTTTATGGCTGAGTAGTATTCCATTGTATACATATACCACATTTTCCTAATCCAATCGTCGTGTCTGGCTTATTTTTAAATGCAGTTTTGATACAAAGAACACTATCCTTACAGTGAGTAAGGATACAATGGGTATAGCTGTTACTTCTAGATCAGAAGTCTTTAACCTAGAGCCCTTGGACAAGTCCTACAGATCTGAACTCCCTTTAAGGGACAAGAGTCCTAATCACAAGGTTTTCATAGGAGATTTTTAACCCAGAAGATGCTAATCACCATTCTGGGTCTTCTCTGCTTTGAGAGCATCCTCTTGGGCGCAAACCAAGATTTGCTACCTCCAGTTAGCAACAGCCACCAACCTGGTCAAATTTATTGTATGGCCCTGGACTTTGCTGATGATTCAAGTTTGACACCTAACAGAGTAGCACTCACTCTGTAAACCCCTGGCTCCATGTTCACCTGGCCACTTACGAACTTTGAGCTCACCTTCCTCATATGAAAAATAGCTAACACAAACACAAATCAAACAACAATGAGATACCACTTCACACCCGTCAGGATGGCTATGATCAAAAAACCAGAAAGTAACAAGTATTGGGGAGGATATTGAGAAATAAGAGTCCTTGCATTTTGCTGGTAGGAATGTAAAATGGTGCATGCACTATGGATAACGGTATGGTGGTTCCTCAAAAATTAAAAATAGAACTACCATATGCTCCAACAATTCCACTTCTGGGTATATACCCAAAAGAACTGAAAGCAGGAACTTGAACAGATATTTGTACTCCCATATTCATAGAAGCATTATCCACAGTAGCCAAAAGGACAACCCAAGTGTCCATCAATGGATGAATGGATAAACAAAATGTGGTATATCTATACAGTGGAATATTATTCAGCCTTAAAAAGGGAGGAAATTCTGACATAGGCTATAACATAGATGAACCTTGAGGACATTATGCTAAGCGAAATAAAGCAGTCACAAAAAGACAAATACTGTATGATTCCACCTATGAGGTACCTAGAATAGTCACATTTACAGAGACCCAAAGTAAAATGGTGGTTACCAGGGGCTGGGGGGAGGGGGAATGGGGAGTTAGTGTTTAATGGGGACAGAGTTTCAATCTGGAAAGATAAAAAAGTTCTGGAGATGGATGGTGCTGATAGTTGCACAGCAATGTGAATGTACTTAATGCCATTGAACTGGACACTTAAAAATGGTTAAAATAGTAAACTTTGTTATACATATTTACTACACAAAAAAAGTTTCAAAAAATTGTCTAATGCTATCTGATCATTATTCCCTTTAGAAGCCTTTTGTAGAGTTCATCCCCAAACACCGTATTCTGGAAAGAGACAAAATGGAGTAAGTAGCAAAATGGTTTTTCACAAGCTGGGTCTGCCTTAGTCGTTTGCATTTTTCAATAAAAAGTCACTTGCGCATCATATCCCCTCCCCTCCACATTCTCCTCTCCCCAAAAGAGGCAAGTAGGAAAAAAAAAAAAGAGTGAAATTCTAAACCAGAGGCAACAGGACACGTTTCTACAGGACTAGGACAGTTTCCAGGAACCAGGAAGCTGCTCCTCAAAGGCGGCCCATACACTACAGATAGAAGAGACACTCAGAGCTGAGTCATGAGAGAAGCCTGCTTGTCCGGTCACCCACCAGGTGATCACCTGCTGAGGTGGCTCGCCAGGAGGGATGGGCACTCCTTTCCACTCTGAAGTCACTTACCTCACAAAAGTGGTTCTCGAGAATGTTCAAAGCAGTCTGGGCAACTTGATGGTTCTCATGAAGTTGCAAAGCCTCAATTCTATCCACCCCGCCAAGCTCTTCTATCAGAAGACACAGATTTTCCTTCTCAGAAAGCACATCTGCTGCCTGTGGACAGAAGGAGAGAAAGTGAGACTCCGGGAAAAGCCCTTAGGAGGCAGAGCTTCCCATCAGTGGATCAGACCAAAAGCTCCCATTCCAGAATGGGCAGTCACAGTTCTACTTTTCCCAAATTGATTTAAAACTGCATGACCTTCTTCCCATTTTGGATGTATTTATCTTTATTGCACAAAATATAATATTTCTTCTGCTGAATATGCTGCCATTCATAAGTATATCACTATCACTATTTAGTAGATACCTTCTTCTAATTCATGGAAATTGTCTTAAATGTCAGTTTGAAAGAATGTTTAAGTAATGCTCTACAATTGCAGAAGTTCTGGCCCCGCACTCCCTGGAAAGCCCTGTGAGATAAGACAGGAGACCCTTAGTCACAGAAGCCACACCACAGCAAATAACGAAGTCCCTGCAAACAAATAACATGAGTGGATTGAATCCAATGCTGGTCATTGGATTTATCATCCAGGGCTATTCATTCACTCAAACATTTGTACACATGCTATGGGCGAGGCACACAAAATTTGAGATCAAGACGCGATTTAGGGGCTGGCCCGGTGGTGGCGCAAGTGGTTAAGTGCGCGCACTCCGCTGTGGCGGCCGGGGGTTCACAGGTTTGGATCCCAGGCGTGCACCAACGCACCGCTTGTCAGGCCGTGCTGTGGCGGCATCCCATATAAAGTGGAGGAAGATGGGCATGGATGTTAGCCCAGGGCCAGTCTTCCTCAGCAAAAAGAGGAGGATTGGCAGATGTTAGCACAGGGCTGATCTTCCTCACACACAAAAAAGACGCGATTTAGAGAAGGCCTTTTCATAATCCAGACTATTGGAGGAGACAAGTAAATAATTATTACATTATACTTTTAAAACTATAACAAAAAATCAGAGGTTTAAGTTATAGAAGATGGGCACAGAAGGCTTGGAGGGTAACACAAGTTCTTAATGAATAGTGCTTTGCCAGGGTCAAGCGTAGGATAACAGCATTCCCCAGAGAAAGGAAGAGCAAGGATCCAGCTCTGAAGGAGCAAGTGTCGCATATTATGAGAAGAGGGAGTGGTTTAGCTAAACAGCATATTTGGGAGAAGCTGAGAGAGAAAAAGAAAAAACTATCGCGTCATATCCTGAAGCGCTCTGCTTGCTATTTTGTGAGCAGTAATAAAAAACCTCCTATGGATCAAATTAAACATTATTTAGGCCATATTGTTTACCTGATGAGTGTTTACACTGCAAGTCTAAGCGTTGATATCCTCTAGTCCTGTCTGTAGGTCCAAGATGAGTTACTGGCTTTAAGTAAAGACAGAGAGGCAGGGACCAGGGTGCTAGGTTAGCCTCAGAAAGAAAACTGAGAAGTGGGGGATGACCCAGGGCAGTAGGAGCCCTGGAGAAGGATTATGGACCTTGACCAAACAGCAAATGGCCCCAAAGTTACTTCAAAGAACCTCAACTGTAGTCTGCTGCCCATTTGAAGCATTCTCCTGTCTCATGTTGATCTTTCTAACCTACTGTTCCATGTGCCTCTGTCTGATACAGGGGCTTCACTGGTCCATCAGACGGGATCTGACCTGACTCTCCCGAGAAAAAATCCCAAGTGTTTAGTTCAAATGAAGCAGATGACATTAAATTTCTATAGCCCACAAGTGTGCTTTCACAAGTTTGTTATGTCCAACTTTGTCTACTGGCTGCCCCGTCTGTCCTCTTTGTGTGGTTTGCTCAAAGTCTTAGTGTCTAATTGGGCTATGTTTCAGATCTGTTCTTGACTCAGGTCAGTTCTTTCCAAGACAGTTACATGAAAGGGATGCTGAAAGTGGGCTTTTAAAAGGAGTTTCCTGGTGTTACTTGGAAACTTTTCAAATGGCTTAGTCACATATAAAAGGACCTTAAGCAAATGAATATACCCAGCCTCAGAGATGGCCCCAGATGATCCCTGCCTCCTGGTATTCATGCCCTGTGTAGTCCCCTCCCATGCTGAATAGGGCTGATCTGTGTAACAAATAGGATGTTGTTGAAATCATCTCCTCTATAGGTCATAAAAGACATTGGGGCTTCCACCTCGCTCTCTTAGATCACTCACCCCAGAAGAAGCCAGCTGCCATGATGTGAGGACAGTCAAGCTGTCCTATGGAGAGGTCCACATGGTGAGAAGAACTTGCTAGGCATGTGAGTGCGTTACCTTGGAAGTTGATCCCCCAGCCTCCATCAAGCCTTCAGATGAGACTGTAGCCCCAGTTGACATCTTGAACTTTATGAGAGACCCTGAGCCAGAACCATCCACTAAGCTGTGCTCAGATTCCTAACCCAGCCACTATTTGAGATAATAAATGTTTGTTTTAAGCCACTAAGGGGTAATTTGTTATACATCAATATAGAACTGACACAAATAGTATGTAAATATTTGCTTAACTTACCTTTATTTCAGAAATAAGACTTCTCTAGAATTCTGATTCAAGGCTTTTTAGTCCATGTTCCCAGCTACATAGTTGAATGGAAAAGGAACTCTAGTATGGCCCCCCAAGATCTATCCCTACTAACTTCTTGCTGCTCCTTCAAGTATATCCCACGTTTTAGCCTTCTAAAAGAGCCAATCATGTGACTCACTATTTTTTCCTGCTTCAAACCTTCAATTGGTTTCTCCATCTCACTCAGAGGAGTCAAAGTTCTCACAGACCTTATGTGATCTGGCCCCTGGATGCCTTGAGCCTGATCTCCCACCACCTTCCATCCCTCTTCTCTGCTCTGGCTATACCCTCCTCCTCACTATTCCTTTCACCTAGAATTCTCTTCCCCAGATGTCCACAAGACTCACTCACTTCTTCCAGGTCTTTGCTCAAATGTTCTTCCTCAGAGAAGTTTCTCCTGTCTGCCGCTTATAAGAGATCACCATCCCCTCCCCACTCTGAGCCATCAGTGACTACCCCTTTATCAGATATATTTTACCCATCACTCCCCACCTGATGTGTCTGCTTGCCTCCCGACTAATACATAAGCTCTATTAGAGCAAGAACTTTGCTCTGTTGTATCCCGAGCTTCTAAAACAGTGCTTGGCGCAAAGACACTCATTTGAGAAAATGAAGATGATAAAACTTCTTTGAAAGGCCTCTTATTTTTGTGATCCATAGGATGTGTGGACAGGGGGACAGGGTGGGGAGTGGAGAGGAAAGAGAATCCTGCTTTGATTTTAAGAATCAAATTAAACATCTTAAATTTGGTGACTGCTATTTAGAAACCAACCTGTTCAGAACAGCTCACCTGGAGGATAAAAGAGATGATGTCGAGGATGATGAGAACAATTTTGAGGTCTTGGATGGTGAGAAGATTCACCAGTGGTTCCAAGACTCCGGAATGGACAAGCTGGATCAACTGGTCCACAGTGCCCCCAGTTGTGAAGTTAGCCACCGTCCAGATAGCCTCTTTCTGCACTTTAAATTCTCCCTGCAGAAAGAGAACGTTTACATCCTTTATAGAGCATTAAGAAGAACTTAAATAGAGTGATGCTAACTTGCTTCAGTTTCTAGGTAGGCTGGTGATAACCAGGACGATATGTGCAATTTACATAGACTATCTCGGCAACCTGCCTCTAGTTCTTGAGAAGAAGATGGCATTTTTGTGTGTGTGTGAGGAAGACTAGCCCTGAGCTAACATCTGTCGCCAATCCTCCTCTTTTTGCTGAGGAAGACTGGCCCTGGGCTAACATCCGTGCCCATCTTCCTCCACTTTATATGGGACGCCGCCACAGCATGGCCTGACAAGCGGTGCATCAGTGCGCACCGGGATCCGAACCCCAGGCCACCCCAGCAGGGCATACGCACTTAACCGCTATGCCACCAGATGGCCCTAGAATGTGGCATTTTTTGAAAGGCGGAGAAGCAGGCAGGTAGATTCATATGGGGTCTTAGAGGGAGGTTCTAAGATCAAACAGATTCATCTCCTTAAGTCAGGTTATGGGAAAAATAGAACATAAACCCATCAAGGCATTATGCTTGGAATTTTAGATTATATTGGCCTATGTCTACATTTCTAGTCTTTCTGCCCCAGTGAAACTTTGGACAAGCAGCTCCACAGCCACAAAACTGAGCACACAGATGTGATCTCGGGGACAAAGCCAGCCCAGAAGTGACAAAGGAAGGCCACTGGAATATCACTCAATGCATCCCTTGAGCTTATAAAAAGCACTTGGCCCAGAGACATGGGAGTAATTTATCATGGATCCTTTCATCCCTGGGCAGGAGTTCTTCCCATTTTACAGCTGAGGAAAACTGTGACCTCGGTTTAAAATAAGATAAAGAACCCAAACAACTTCTGGCTTCAAGCAAGTTATAGTTCAAAAGGCACAGTTTGAAATAAGATTACTGCTTGATTCATGACTGGATATTCCCAATTAGAACATGTACAGACTCACAGCAGGATAGGAAGTGTCTAACAGATTGGAAGATGCCATGATTTTGGTCGCACACCTGGCCTAGCTTTTCATACTTAATGCACACCTGGGAACCCACCCTCCACCCTGAGAGTGGGGCCACCACCACTAGCTTCTCTTCCCCATCCTCTTCCACCTGCTTCCCTGCCCCCAACCCAAGGTAACCACCTCTGACTTGTTTCACACGTAGATGGTTTAAACATAGCTTAGGTGACAAAAAGGAATGCTGACGATGGTAGTTGTCCTGGGGAAGGGAAGTGGGAGTCAGAAGGAAGAAGGAAACTTTAATGTATTTCTACTTTTATTTCTGGATTTTCTGTGTATATTACCACTTTAATCAATGTGATTTCTACACTGAAAAGGCCACCTTTTTCTGGTGTATAATATCACCTTAACCTGATATTTTCCCTCCTGAAACAAAACAAAAGCTCCTCCTCCTTTTGGCAAGTGGAGAGTAGATGGCATCTTCTTTTAACACTGCCTAGAGATAAGCCGATATTTACCAGCTCAAGATTTTTCTGGATATTTGAGCTGTGGGGTCACCCCTTTGTTGAACAATCCTTGTTGAGTCTTCTAAGTTTTTAATGGGTTGTCCAAAATGGAATGCCCTTCCTTTTTTTCCACAGAGAACTAGCAAACTAAGGTTTCATAGCTTGTTGAGATCTCAGTTAATTTGCTTCTTAGCCTGCGTCTGAATTCCCAAAGGAGTTAACACAGGGCCAGTCAGAAAGCAGCCTTTTGTCACGGACGCCGAGTATGCCACTTACATTTTTTAGCAGAGCCACCAAGGGAGGCAGCATGCCGCAAGCAATCAGCTGCTGGATGTGCTGGCAGGGCCCTGCGGCCACGTTGCTCAGGGCCCAGGCTGCCTCCTTCTGGATGGAGGACTTGGGGTGCATCAGCAGCTGGGGCAGCACGCTCAGCATGCCCGCATCAATGGCCACCTGGGTCTGGTGATCCGTTCCTGTGACGATGTTCCCCACAGTGCGGAGAGAGGGGGTCTGGAAGAACAAGGCTAGAGGTGTGACCAAACATTGCAAATTTATCACAGTGGAAGGTGATAATCACACCAAGCCCTGTACCCTCCCAAACGTTAGTTATGTGACGCTGGTGGCTCTCTGGAAGCCTGTGAACAATGATTATATCCATGATGCTTATTCATTCAGCACATCCATGCCATTTCCATAGTTTAAAGGTACCTGCCAGCCTCACGATAGGCCCCAGCTCAAGTGAGACAGAGGTCAAGGGATGCCTGTATCAAGAAATGCTGCTGTCCTTTCATACCCTTACATTGGGAAAATCACTAAATGGATTGTAGTGTTTATAATATCATAATTTCTACTGAATTTGTATTTAGCACCAGTATCAAGCTTCTGTTGTATATTTAATTGGAGTTAATGGGATCCCAATGGCACTTTTTGGTGTATTCACAAACCCCCCCTCAACAACTCTGAAGGTCCCCAGGATGGGTCTACAATGGGCTCAAGACAGCAACTGTCCTAGGGGGGCTGACCGTGGATTTGTTTTGGTTTCTCTGCACTGTAGTGGCAGCCCCAGCATCGCCCATCAACAGTTCCTGAGTTTTCCTAGCGTGTCATGCTAGGTATCTGCTGCTCAAGCAAGAGGTGGAATTAGCCTTGCCAGGACGGCTCCAATTGCGTCCGAGACCTCCAGGATAAGCAACTTCTTATAGATATCCTCTTGACACCCTCCATGCCCCCAGCACTATCCCCAAACTAACCTTGATCTCTGAGGAATATTATGGTCATCCTGGAATAGATGTTCACAAAGGCTGCATAATATACAATATTTGGCACAGAAATCAAGAGGGGCACTTGCATGTTGAACCATGGTTTCAAGAAGTGTATTATGTAAGTGACACATTTCATAACATAGCAAAGTATTTGATGTTGGTTTTACTTACTTTTCACCTATATCTGAAGTAGTCTAAGAAACCAAACCAGGGAGAGGATAAGAGGGAACTTTCTTCTATACTCGAGTAAGAAATTCAAATGTTTCAATGAGTTTTACATTAACACACACACACAGCCTCCCTGTAAGCTGAATTGTTAATGTCTCCCTGCATAGACTACTAGAAGGAAAGGCCACAAAAGAATAGTTCACTGGGTGGAGGGATTATAAGCAATTTTAATTTGGTGCTTTTCTATATTTTCTAGGTATCAGATTAAGAAAAAGTAAGTTACTTAATACCCACTAGGATTTTGGGACTAAATAGATCCAAGTCTTTAGCTAGAGTGGCAGAGACCAGGGAAATGCAGATGACAAGCTTGGTTCTAGGTAAAGAGCTGGGGGTGGAGCGATAGAACTTTCTAGAGTGAATCTGATTTATAAACTTTAATCTGAAAGCCCATATAGAGACAGACAGGACCTGGGACACTTACTAAGACATTGAGTTCTGAGCTGGTCATGAGCTCCACCAGCCTGGGCAGGACCCCTATGTCAACCACTTGGCCAATGCGATCATTGCAGCCATCGGTGAGGTAGGACAGGGCCCAGCAGGTGTCCGAGAGAACCTCGCTGTCCTGGTGCCACAGGAGGTGGGAGAGGACAGGCAGCATTTGCTTCACTGCTTTTTCACAAGGATATGGGTTCTTGTTTCGGCACAGGTTGGACAAGGTCCAGGTAATGTTCCGCAGAAACGTGATCTGTAACAAGGAGACTGCTTCCAGCATCAGGTGCAAAGAAGAAAAAATGCAAAAGCCGTGTGTCCTTGCCATCTTTGACCAACATTATTGACCAGCATGAACCAAAGCATTTGAGCTTCAAAGAGGAATTTGTTCTAGGTAGTGATGTATACTAGGGACATAGAGAATGAGCTTTATATTTCATATTCAAATGTTAGACAGAGATTTCCTTATATTCTTCAAAATGTCCTTCCCCACTTGACTCAATTGATGACCTAATTTCATTTTTCACTGACAAAACAAAGACCAAGCAGGAGTTAACCTGGGCTTCCCACCAGTCTTCCGACATGTCATAACCACATTTCTGATCTTCCATTTAAGGATCAGTCTTCCTAACCCACATCTGGATCCCATCACTTTTTGCCTTAAGATTCTGGCCCCAGGATCACCTCTTTCCCCTGGATCACTCCCACCAGTGGAGAAACACACTCTGCGACCTTCAACCCCTACTCTTGGCACCTCTCCAGCCATCACTCACTTCTATTTTTCAGAACCCATCCTCAAGGAGGCATCTATAGTCACTGTCTACCTCACAGCTTCCCATTTGTTCTTCCACCCCTTCTAGTCTGGTTTTTGTTGCTATTTCTTTGTAGTTGGTGATGAAATCAGCTCCTTCCAACTCACGAAATCCAACAGCTGCTTTTCAGTCCTAAAGTTACTGTCCCCCTCAGCTGTATTTTGTAGCCAGTCGTTCCCTTTGGAAAGAGCTCTTCTTGGCATCTGTGACACCAAACCTGGTTTTCTATTGCCGAATGGGCTGGCTGTTTCTTCTCAGTTTTCTTGGCAGGCTCTGCCTGACTTCTGAATATGAGAGCCCCCAGGACTTGGTCCCAGGTTCTCCTCACACTCTAGGTCAGGAGTTGGCAAATTTTTTCTGTAAAGGGCCAGGTAGTAAACACTTTCAGCTTTGTGGGCCATATGGTCTCAGTTGTGACTAGTCATCGCTGCCCTTGTAACACTACAAAAGCCACAGACAATATGTAGGTAAATGAATGGGCATGGATATGCTCCAATAAAACTTTATATGCACGAGCAAGCAGCTGGCCAGGTTAGGTTTGCCGACCTCCACTCTAGTTGATCTTGCCCAGTTGGACGATGTCTGTGTGCACACAAAGTCATCTAGACCTGCATATCCATCCACCTGATGTTGCTGTGACGGGGCCTCTCACTCCAACTTCACATGGACAACTAAGGCTCTGATTCCTCCTTCCCTCTCTCGTCCCCACTTCTCTAGGAGGACAGTCATCTAAACAACCTAACTCAAAACCTAGGGGCATCCTTGCTTCTTTCTATCTCCCTTCCATGTCCAGCACAGCAGCATCCCAGGTCCATCTGCTTCACCATCTCTCTCAGTTATAATCCTACAACAAGTGGCCAGAAGCATCTTTCCAAAAGATCAGACCTTCACTTCCTACTTTGAAATCCTCCACAGGCTTCCCGTTGCCATCAGGATGATGTCTAAGTCCCATGCCCTACTTGCCATCTTACACTGCTCTCTCCTTGCCAACTCCCTTGGTCATGCCAGCCTTTTCCTGGTTCGACCATGTCAGGTTTTCTCCCACCTTAAGGGCTGGGCATGTATTCCCTTGGCTTTTGGAAGCCACCTTCTCTTCATTTTTGTTTGAGGCAAATCTAGAATCCAAATTTAATCCCTAAGCCAGAGAGTCCTCTATTGTTGCCACATTAACCAACTTCAACTATAAGATTCAAACCCAGACCCTATTACCCAGCAACAGGACTGGTGAGCCACTAATTCTGTCTGTGTCCCTTGAGTGGAGAGCTTAGTTATCTACTTTTGCAGGATTGTAAGCTTAGAAAAACTTTAATGGACCTCTTCCAATGCCTCCAAAAGAAAGATCAGCACTAACTGCCCCCTGATGACAAATTTGGATCAATCTCTACCCCAAGTGGTATTCAGTCCTAGGCCTTGTTTATAATGGCTGCCGTAAGGGGCCACGCAGGAACCACATGATGGGCATTAATCTGGAAGTACTTCCCCAATTTCCCAATGTGGGAACTTGTTATCTAGCTAGGTTCTCTAATTTGAAGGCACTCACTGGTATGGTTGATGAAACCAAGGTCAACAGATGTGGGATGACATTGCTTGAGATAACGATGTCTCTGAATTCTGGGCCATCACCTACAAATAGATAAGAACATGACACTCAAAGAGGGAGCAAAGGGAATCCTGGGGTGAGTGACTAATTTTTAAAAAATTTATGCAAAGGGAGAGGCCAAAACTCATTCCTGGGTTGGGCAAGAAGCTGGTATAGCGTGAACTAGATCCTGGGTCTCCAACATGTCAGTTGAGTGGATAGGCCTGATGTGAAAAGCAGGCGCCACATAGCAGCGACTGCTATAAGCTGAGTCTGTGGATGTATCACGGAGCCAGCCAACTGGGCCCAGGCAGTGTGCTCTAAATGCTGGTAGCATTTCACAGTATGGTTCTCAAGAAGATGAAAGCCATTAGAGACCAACTTGTCTTCCCAGAAAACTTTGGCATGGGGCAGTAATTTCCAAATGTGACTCAGAACCAAGTCTGGGAGATGGATAGATGCCAGCCATCAGCTATCTGCTACTTTGTCTAGAATACCAACTCTAGACCCTAGAAGTCTCAGTTTATAATTCTTCAACCATCAGGCAAGGCATAAGTTACATTACACCTCCCAATTTTGCCTGTTCCTTACTGAACCAAGCAAAATGAGAAGCAAAATCTCTGTAAGAGGTGCTTTATTTCTGCAAGCATTTAAAAAGCAGTAATACTTTATACTCTACGTTTGCTAATCCCAATATCGGAAATCCTTGGAGGTCTAATCATACTGTTGTTTCTGCTGACTCAGTCATGGTGGGTTGTTAATTCTCTGAACTTGGAATTGCTAATATTTGGCTGATCTTAATTTGTCAAAATCCTGAGGGGCCTAATTGAGTTCATTTCCCCCAGAGAGCACTGTATTTATATTCAGCCAGCAATCCTGGAGCTTCCAACCCTGTAGCACTAAATCCCCACTTGTGCAAATCCCCGAAGCCAACCTTAGGGTTGCGTTTTCAGCGCAGACTTTTACCCAAACTAAGGAAAACATTTGTATGTTCCCTTGGCAACTTTCAATGAAGGTAGAATTCTTTTAGGGTCCTTGGTTATGTAAGAGTCTGTCATTAACCCCCACACTGTATGGACCAATGACATGTCTTTTGTTCCTGAAGCCATTAAGACCTGAGGCTGTAGAGCCCCAGTATTGGCAGATGTCGCCAGGCTGCCTGTAGCTTCAGTATGCACTGCATCGTCTGGCTTCAGCTTCAATTTTGGCCTCTGGATTTTGGAAAAGCTTGTTGTGCTTTTCCCAGCATTTCTAGGTACTTATACTTAGAATATGGGGCCCACAATACTACCCAAAGAACTCCCACAGCATGCCACATGCCTGGCCCACCGTTTTCTTAGTCCCCGGAGAGGAGAGGCTCACCTGCTATATTACCAAGGGCCCACACTGCCTGTTCACACACAGTCATATGGGGAGAAGACAGAAGCTCAACCAAAGGCTGGATGGCACCCCCTTCCACAACGGCTCGAGTCTGCTGTGAAGTCCCTGAAGCAATGTTGGTCAGAACCCAGGCTGCCTCGAACTGCAAGCAGGGGTGAAGTGACGACTTCAGGAACTCCACCAGCCTGGGAATGAGCCCTGCTTCAACAATCAGTTTTAGGGGAGGGTTCCTTTCCCGGGACAGCATTTTCCTTTGCAAGGAAAGAGAAAAAACAAAAACAAGTCAGGTGAGGCAGGTATTAAGAACCTCCTTTACGATAGTCTTGGCATTCCCGACTATCAAATGAGACAAACAGCTGGGCCAGAGCTACTTAATCTCCTTGAGTTCAGCCGATAGCACTTTGCAGTGAAGCAGCAACATTTTTCCCCCTCAGGTATTGTCTGTGAGCTGAGATTCCTGTAGGGGCCGATTTAAATTAAGCAATTCATCTCTGACAACAGCTGCATATCTTAAGTTGTTCTCAAGGACAGTGTAGAGGAGCAATTTCGGCTCCCTTTTGGATAGAAAACTAGCCTTTTCTCATATTGTGTGGGCATTTTGCCACTGCCAAGAAACCAAATAGGTCACTGGAGCTCATTTCTAGCTATGAACCTGTAAATAGCAGGAGTCTATTTGGCAATACCTGGCTGCCTGGGTGGCCTGGAAACGTACGTCTGGATCTGAGGCATTCACACCATTGATTATTTCTTGCAGGGTGAGGCTGATCTGCAAGGAGACACACATTCAGGTCAGAGTCTCTGCCAAAAGGAACCATGAAGGTCATCTAGTCTAGCCATCTATCTGATTAGAACAGGCTGGCTTGCACAGTATGTCCTTATCTGCATTCTGGTCTATATTAGGGGAGGGAAGAACATTTGGTGGTCTCATAGGTCTCATGGAT
The DNA here is from genome assembly GCF_020826845.1 of Diceros bicornis minor. NCBI lineage: Eukaryota > Metazoa > Chordata > Mammalia > Perissodactyla > Rhinocerotidae > Diceros > Diceros bicornis. Next base: position 7,450,606 of record NC_080765.1, on the reverse strand, counting down.
CTGTAGGACACTCCCTATGCTCTGGGGGAGGGGTAATTCCTATCATCACTTGGATCCCAAGTACCTTTTTATCCCATGCAGCAAGAACATGCTAGTGGATGTCAGCCAAAATGGCAGAGTAAGGACCTCCAAAAATGCTCCCCTCCATAAAAGCAGCAAGAAAGCTGACAAAAATAGTTAGAATCAACTTTCTCAGAACTCTAGAAGCTGACCAAAGGCTTGCCACAATTTTTTTTATTTAAACCCAAAAGAGTTTATTCAAGAAAAATGTCTAAATCTCAATGGAACAGTGAGCATTGTGGCATTTTGCTTTGCCTTATTCCCACCCACCCCTCAGCTCTGATAGCCTTGAAAACCAACAACACAGCAGCCACTGAAGGAGGCAGAATGAGTTGGTGCTCCTTTAAAGCCTCATTCCCACAGAATTATTATTTGACCTGTCTGGCGATTTCCTGGGAGATCCCATTTATAAGATTCTCTTTATCTGACTCAGAGTTCACACAATGCACCAAGTCTTTTCCCTGAGGGTGTTTGTTAAAAACAATTACAGGAAGTTGTTTAACTTCATAGCTTCTTGGGGTGGATAACGGTTGGGGGCAAACAGAAGACTAACCAAAAAACTTAAAAGGAAAAGCTGGGGAATAAGATGTTCATTGGGGCTTTGAAAGCTCCAACATATTCTTGAAAATCTAGAAGGCCATGTGCATGCATAGGGCTGTGCACATGCTCACAAAAAACTGAGACGGCCCTTGAGTGCTCACTTCTGGCTGACTTTAAGGCTCTTTGCAAGTGGGAAGTGAAGGTTTAAGGCAGCATTGTCAACTGCATGGCTGAGTGTTGAAGGCATGCCCCAACAAGCACACAGAACTCCTTGGCAAAGATTGGGTGAATATTTGGTTCCAAGCATTTAAGGAAATCTCTGTCCAATCATTAGCTGACCACTAAGCTAAGTGAGCAGAGAATTCAGTGGCCACACATGACAAAAAATACACACTTTACAAGATTAGTTCAGAAGTCACTGAAAGAACAAACATAAAGCAACAACAACAAACCCTGGACAAGGGGAGGAGGGATCTGATTTGCAAAGTTGCTGCATTTTATCATTTTAAATGACCACTTGTCAACAAAGAAATTACAAGACATGCAAAGAATGGCATGTATACAAGAAAAAAAATGCCATCAATAAAAACTGTCCCTGTGGAGCCCAGACATTGGACTTACTGGACAAAGACTTTAAATATGTTCAATGAACTAAGGAAAATCATGTCTAAAGAACTAAAGGAAAGTAGAAGATTGATGTCTCACCAAATAGAGAATATCAATGAAGAGATAGAAACTATAAATAGGAACCAACTAGAAATTCTGGAATTGGAAAGTACAATAATTGAAATTAAAAATTCACTAAAGGGGCTCAAGAGCAGATTTGAACACACAGAATAAACAATCAGTGAACTTGAAGATAGATCAATTGAGATTATCCATTCTGAGGAAGATAAAAAAGAATGAAGACGAAAATTAACAGATCCTTATAGATCTGTGGGACACTATCAAGCATACCAACATATGATTAATAGGATGGAGAGGAGAGAGAGAAAGCATTTTTGAAGAAGTGGTTTCCCAAACATCCCAAATTTGATGAAAAAATTAATCTACACATCTGAGAAGCCCCATAAACTCCAAATACGAAAAACTCCAAGAGATCCACACCTAGATACATCATAATCAAACTGTTGAATACCAAAAACAAAGAGAGAATCTTGAAATCAGCAAAGAGAAGCAACAAATTACACACAAGGCCTCAATACGATCAAGAGCTGATTTATCATCAGAGAGCATGGAGATCAGAAAGCAGCAGGATGACATTTTCAAAATGCTGAAAGAAAGACTGTCAAAGTAAGAATTCTATATTCAGCAAACTGTCATAATAAAATGAAAGAGAAATTAAGACATTCCCAGATAAACAAAAACTGAGAGAATCCATTGTAAGCAAACCCACCCTATGAGAGTTCTTCAGGTACTAGAAACAAGACAATAACTCAAGTCACATGAAAAAAAAATCAAGAACACCAGTAAAGGTAAATATATTGGTAAATATGAAAGACAGTATAAATAAATAAATATATATATATATATATTTGTTTGTGTGTGTGTGTGTGTGTGTGAGGAAGACCAGCCCTGAGCTAACATCTGATGCCAATCCTCCTCCTTTTTGCCGAGGAAGACTGGCCCTGGGCTAACATCCGTGCCTCTCTTCCTCTACTTTATATGGGACGCCGCCACGGCATGGCTCAACAAGCGGCATGTCGGTGTGTGCCCGGGATCCAAACCGGCGAACCCACAGCAGAGCCCGCGCACCCAACCACCTGTGCCACCGGGCCGGCCCCTAAATATATTTTTTATTATAACTCTTCTATCTGATTTAAAAGACAACTGCATAAAGCAATAATTATAAATCTATATTGATGGGCACACAATGCATAAAGAGGAACTTGGATGACAATCATGCAAAAGGAGGGGGTAGGGAACAAAGCTATATAGGAGCAGTTTTATATACTATTGAAATTAAGTTGGTATTACTTCAAACTAATTGTTATAAATTAAGATCTTAATTATCCCCAGGGCATACACTAAGAAAATTATCCAAAAAATACAGTAAAAAAAGCAACAGGCAAATTAAAATATTAAACTGGAAAATATCTATTTAGCAGAAAAGAAGAGAGTAATGGAGGAATGGAGGGACAAAAAAGACTTAAGACATATAGATAACCAATAGCAAAATGGTAGACACAAAACCTATTTTATCATTAATTGCATTAAATGTAAATACATTAAACACTCCCAATAAAAGGCAAGAATTGGCAGAATAGGTTTAAAAAACGTGATCCAACAATATGCTGTCTACAAGAGACACACTTTAGATTCAAAGGCACAAATGAATTGAAAGTAAAAGGGTTGAAAACAATATACCATGCAAACAGTAACTAAAGAGAGCTGAAGTGGATATACTAATATTAGACAAAACAAACTAAGACAAAAGTTTTTATTAAAGACGAAGGATATTTTATAATAAAAGAGTCAATTTACCCATCAAAAAGATATAACAATTATAAACATATTTGCACCCAACATGCAGCAAAAACTGACAGAACTGAAGGGAAAAATAGAGAATTCAACAATAACAGTTGGAGAGTTCAAACCCCACACTCAGTATTGGATGGAACAACTAGATAGAATATCAATAAGGTAATAGAAGACTTGAACACCCCCACAAATCAACCAGACCTAACAGACATCTAGACCAATCAACAGGAGAATACATATTCATTTCAAGGGCACATGGAATGTTCTCCACAATAGACCATATGTTAGGCCATAGAACATGTTTCAAGAAATTTAAAAAGGACTGAAATCATGCAAAGTATGTTCTCTAACCACAATGGAATAAAATTAGAAACCAATAATAGAAACAAATTTGGGAAATTCATAAATTTCTGGCAAGTCAACGGTATACTCCTAAATAACCAATGGATCAAAGGAGAAATCACTAGCAAAAATAGAAAATACTTTGAGATAATGAAACAAAAACACAACATACCAATACCATACCATGCTGATGAAATGCAGCTAAAGCAGAGCTTAGAAGGAACTATATAGACCTACATGCATGTATTAGAAAAGTAGAAAGATCTCAAATCCATAACCTAACTTTACACCTTGAAAAAACTAGAAAAATAAGAGCAAACTAAATCCAAAACAAGCAGAAAAAAAGGAAATATTTGAATGGAAATAAATGAAACAGAATGGAAAAATAGAGGGAAAAAAAAATCAGTGAAACAAAAAGTTGGTTCAAAAGATCAACAAAAATGACAAATCTTTAGCTAGAATGATCAAGAGAAAAATAAAGAAGACAAGTTATTACAACCAGGAATGAAAGTGGGGACATTACTATTGAACTTACAGAAATAAAAAAGATTAGAGACTATATGAACAAAGTATGCCAACAGATTAATCTAGATGAACATGTTCCTAGAAACACACAAACTACCAGAAGTGACTCAAGAAGAAATAGAAAATCTGAATAGATCTATAACAAGAGATTGAATTATTACTTAAAAAAACAAAACAAAACACTTTTACAAAGGGAAGCCCAGGTCCAGATGGCTTCCCTGGTGAATTTTCCCAAACATTTAGAGAAGCAGTAACAACAATCCTTCACAAACTCTTCCAAGAAATAGAAGAGAGAACTTTCTAGCTCATTCTATGAATCCAGTATTACCCTGATGCCAAACCAGGCAAAGACATTACAAGAAAAAGTACAGACCAATATCCCTCAGGAATATACATGCAAAAATCCTCAACAAATTCTAGGAAACAAAATGCATCAACATATGAACAGGATTATACATTGTGACCAATTGGGATTTAATCCAGGAATACACGGGTGATTCAACATATGAAAATGTAGTATAGCACATTAATAGAGCATAGGGGGAAAAACACATGATCATCCTAATAAATGCAGGAAAAGCATTTGACAAAATCCAGCACCCTTCCACGATAACCAACATTCAACAAACTAGGTGTAAGAGGGAACTTCCTCAACCTGATAAAGGCATCTACGAGAAAACCAACAGCTAGCATCATACTTAATGGTTGAAGATTGAAAAGACTGAACACTTTCCCCCTAAGATCAGGAACAGGTCAAGGATGCCCACTCTTGCCACTTTTATTCAACACAGTGTTGGAAGTTCTAGACAGGTAAATTAGGTGAGAAAAAGAAAGAAAATACATCCAGATCAGAAAAAGAAGTAAAATTATCTCTATTTGCAGATGATGTGAACTTGTATATAGAAGATCCTAAGGAATCCACACACACAAAAAAATTAGAGCTAATAAACAAGATTCAGCTAGGTTGCAATATCAACATACAAAAAATCAGTTGTATTTCTATACGCTAACAATGAACAATCCAAAATTGAAATTAAGAAAATTTTATTTACAATAGCATCAAAAAGAATAAAATACTTAGGAATAAATTTAGCCAAGGAAGTGCAAGACTTATATGCTGAAACTATAAAAAAAATTTGAGAAGACCTGAATAAATTGAAAAATATCCCATGTTCATGAATGGAAAGACTTAATATTGTAAGATGGCAATACGTTACAAATCAATCCACAGGTTCAACGAAATCTTCATCAAAATCTGAGCTGCCTTTATTAAAGAAATTGACAAGCTGATTCTAAAATTCATATGGAAATACAATGGATCCCAAATAGCCAAAACAATCTCGAAAAGAAAGAACAAAATTGGAAGACACAGTTCCCAATATCAAACCCTACTACAAAGCTACAGTAATTAAGTCTGTGTTGTGCTGGCATAGGATAAACATACAGATCAATGGAAGAGAATGCAGAGACCACAGATCAACTCTCACGTTTATGGTCAATTGATGTCTGATAAGGGTGTTAAGACCACTCAATGGGGGAGAATAGTCTTTATAGTGCCGGGACAACTGGATATCCACATGCAAAAACAATGAGGTTGGACCCCTACTCACACCGTTTACAAAAATTATCTCAAAATAGATCAAAGACCTAAACGTGAAAGCTAAAACTATAAAACTCTTAGAAGGAAACATAGGCATAAATCTTTGTGACCTTGGATTAGGCAATGGATTCTTAGATATGATATCTAAAGCACAAGCAACCAAAGAAAAAAAAATACATTGGACCGTTTCAAAATTAAAAACTTTGTGCTTCAAAGGATACTATTCAAGAAAGTGAAAAGATAACCCACAGAATGGGAGCAAATATTCACAAATCATGTATCTGGTAAGGGTCTAGTATCCAGAATATATAAAGAAGTCTCACAACTCAACAATAAAACGACAAATTTTGTTGTTAGTGCCGTCCTGTCAATTCTGACTCCTAGTGACCCTGTGTACAACAGAGCTGAAAGCTTCTGGCCCTATATCAGACAATGCTTTGCTGCTATTCATAGGGTTTTCATGGCTATTTTTTTCCCCCGGAAGTGGGTGGCCAGGTCCTTCTTCCTAGTCTATCTAAGTCCAGAAGCTCCACTGAAACCTGTCCACCATGGGTAACCCTGCTGGTATTTGAAATCCTGGTGGCGTAGCTTTCAACATCACAGCAACATGCAGTCACCACAGTATGACAATTGACAGACGGGCTGTGTGGTTCCCTGACCGGGAAATGAACCTGGGCTGCAGTGGTGAGAGCACCGAATCTTAACCACTAGACCACCACAGCTAGCTTAAAAAAAGACAGATTGCTCAATTTAAAAAATGGGCAAAAGGTTTGAATAGACATTTTTCCAAAGAAGATATACAAATAGCTAATAAACACATGAAAAAATGCTCATCATTATTAGTCATTAGGAAAACATCAAAATCACAACAATATAGCCCTTCACACCCACTAGATGGCTATAATCCAAAAATAGACAATAACAAATGTTGGTAAGAACATCAGAATGTACAAAAGTACAGCTGCTTTGGAAAACAGTTTGGCAACATATTTGTTTTCTATTGCTACTGTAAAAATTACCACAGATTTAGTGACTTAAAACAACAAAAATGTATTCTCTTACAGTTCTGGAGGTCAGAAGTTCATAATCAGTTTCACTGGACTAAATCAAGTTAAGGTGTCAGCAGGTCTGGTTCCTCCTGGAGGCCCTGAAGGGAGAATCTGTTTCCTTACCTTTTTCAGCTTCTAGTGGGGCCACCTGTGTTCCTTGGCTTGTGACCCCTCCCTCCATCTGCAAAGCACATCACACTAATCTCTGCTTCTGTCATCATGTCACCTTCTGCTCTGTCTTGTCTTCCATCCTTCTTTTTATAGGAACCATTGTGATCCTTCACTTAATCACACCTACAAAGTCCCTTTTGTCACATGAGTTAACATTCACAGGTTCTGGGGATTAGGAGACGGAGATCTTTGGGGGGCGTTATTCAGCTTATCATATGGAGTTCCTCAAAGAGTTAAACATAGAATTACCATATGATCCAGCAATTCTACTAGGTATATTGCCAAGAGAACTGAAAACATGTTCACACAAAATCTTGTACAGAAATGTTTATAGCAACATTATTCATAATAGCCAAAAGTGGAAGCAACCCAAATGTCCACCAACTAATGAATGGATAACAAAATGTAGTATATATATATACAATGAAACATTACTCAGCCGCAAAAGAAATGAAGTACTGATACACACTGCAATGTGGATGAACCTTGAAAACATTATGCTAAATGAAAGAAGCCAACCATAAAAGACCACATATTATATGACTTAATTTAGATGAAATATCCAGACTAGGTAAGTCCATAGAGGTGGAAAGTAGATTTGTGGTCACCAGAGGCTAGGGGGAAGGAGGATGGGGAGTGACTGCTTAACAGGAATGGGGTTTCTATTTGAGGTGATGAATATATTCTGAAATTAGTACATAGTTGCACAAACTTATGCATATACTAAAAACCACTGATTATATACTTTAAAAGGGTGAATTCTGTGGTATGTGAATTATAATTTTTTAAAAAGAACATGCTAATATAGGATAAAAAGGGAAACAACTCTTTTCACAGTTTTGTTTCTGAGTTTCATTTTCCTTGGGTGGTGGGAATCCTAGTGACTCCTCTAGACAAATGAAGCTAAGTAGAGATATGGTTCAGAGTCCAAGGCAATTCAGAGAATGATTACAACCATTCCATTTGATGGCCGGTAATGCATCATCAGATCCACTTGGCCAGACTGAACCAATCTCTTTCCTCTAAGAGCCTTAATTCTAGCAAGGTGCAATGAAGCCCGTGGATAGTTAAGGCGGGACATAGACAGCGGCGGATCATAAAAGGCACACAGATTCAATGCTATTGGAGTTCTAAGAAGGGAAACCTCCTGGTGAGGGCATTCTGGAAAGGATTCACAAAAAACAGTATTGGCCCAGAAGTCAACCCAGGAATTGCATTTAACCAGGTTGGGCCAGATGGAGAATGGAAGATAGAGGACAGCATTCAAATCCTAGGCGAGACTTTACACGTCAAGTGACTAGATGCCTCTGCTGAGAGATAACCTTCGCGATCCCCCATTTCCTGTTTCTGACCGAGGGGTGGCAAGTGAATTTTCAATTAGAAGCAGCATCTTCTTCAACCGCCCTTAGAACATAGATCCCGAAGACTCACAGCCACAAAGGGCATGACCCTTAGCTTTCTGACAACACTCCAATGGTGATCTCTCCACTCCTTTCCTTAAAGACCTTCAATTAGAGCTTGCAAGTTCTGAATCTATTAAACATTTTCAAGCCAGAGAAACTTACTAAGGACGTGATATACACACAACTGCTCTAAACACCACATCCCCAACGTACCACTTTGGTCTGTTGTTCACAAGCTGGGTCAGGGGAAAGAGGGGTGATATTTCTTCTCTTTAAGGCCTGCTCGTCTTTCTTGGCCTTCCGGAGATCCAGTCTGACTGCTATCCGCTGTTGCCGCCTCATCTAGTGGGGAAAAGAAAGAACTGAAGCACATAGAGCCAGCGAGTCAGGTTGTCATTTTTACAGATCTAACAGGCTGGACGAGTTAAGATCACACAGCTAGTAAATAGTCTCAGCTCCATTTACCTCCTCTGCTTTCTGCTTCTACCCTACATCCAGAAAAACAGTCCATCTTCCTCCCAAAGTGAAGGAAGACCGTGTATGCCCTTGGCAGGCCAGGCTGTAGGGATATCTGGGCAGTGCACTCCATTGCCCCGAGACTGAGCACATCTACATTGGCGCTGATTCACTCCTGAAGAGCAGGCCTGGGCCTTCGAACTGTGGGCATCCAGGTGCGGCTGGAGACTGTGACGGGAAGGCCCACGCCCCAGATGCCCCTGACCATTTCCACTGGTAGGGAATCAGTCTATAGGTCAGTCAAGCCTTGATCCAGTCCCAAGAGTTTTGGACACCAGACTGAGGGTGATTAAAATTTAAAATAAAACCCACTCTTTTCTCCTTATATCAAGCAAAACTCACAGACTTTGTAGTGCTGAGAATCTTGGGAAAAGATATAAGTAATTTATGGATAGATGAGTTTTAGGTTGAAGACTTTTAAGTTAATTATAAGGAAGTTAATACATATTAGATACTTCTGGTTCCTTGAACAAGCCATTTAATTCTTGCTTGAAAATAGGGTCATTGTGGTGTTATCCAACAAGGCAGGGACGCATTCGGGGCTCACTGAGCCAACTGTACTGTGGCCCCCATCACTAAGTGGCCCCTCCTTGTGGGGGGCTTTGTAACTTTGGCTTCTCCCGTCTCATCTCGTGGCCCTTCCCACTGCTCTCCACGGGGAGGGTTCAATTCCTTTGTTCTAATTGGTTTCTTTTAATCTGTAGTGGCCTTGGAAGCCAGTCAGCCAAGCTCATCGGAAAGGGTGTAAGAGTGATTTGACCTAGATGGTGTCCTAACTGGGCGGCTGTGGCCTTATGCTTCCCTCCTCCTCAGCTACCTTCAGATTCCCAAGGTGTAGCCAACTTTGCATGATATGTCAGTCAAGATATGCAGATGTTGGACCCAGAGCTGGAGCCAGAAAACTCTGAGACCAGAGAAGCAGAGTTAGAATCACACACAGCTCAGGCTCCCTGGTACAGGCCCTCATGCTCATTCCAACAGGAAGGAGAACAATCTGGACTTTTCAAGTCCATTTCTACAAGGCATGCTTATTGGCCACACCTGTATCCCAAACATTTTAGCTCCTTGGTAAGCCTCCTTGACATGAGTAGCTGCAGCGAGGCATCCAGATATCAGACATTTGATGTTGCTATCCGGTCCCTCAGAGGTAGGTATTAGCCCTGTTTTATAGGTGAAGAAACAGAAGCTCTGAAGTTAATAGTTTCAAGATCACATGGGGACCTTAATTTGAGTCCACTGTTGTCTGACTGCTAGGTCCATGCAATTTTGTCCTCCCCACTCTCAATATTTTATTATGAAAAATTCAAACAGACAGAAAAGTTGAAAGAATTGTTCAGTGAACACCCATGCACCTATCCACAATGAACATTTTGCTATGTTTGTTTTGTCAGCCCCCATCTCCCCATCCTCCACTCCCTTTTTGAGCATTTCCACCATGAGCTTTCCACTGCCCTAGTCCTTAGTAGAGTGAGGCCCAGTTGTTTCATACTCACAGCTGCATCTTTGCCACGGTACTTAAATTTTCTCAGCCTCCCTTCTGGAGTTCCTGAAGTTGACATATTGACTGGAAGAAATAAACCACCTGTAGGTAGGACAGTTACAAAGAGATTTTCAGTGTCCATGGTGTGGGTTACTGTGTTAAAGCCTAATGGGCTCACAGTGGAACGGAGAGCAGACTCAGGAAGTCAGCTTCCATGGGCATCACCACACCAGCTCAATAGGCAATGAGCACAGTGGGAGCTCCCAGGGGACTAGCCCGGGTTGCAGCAATAAGGGAAACCTTTTAGCGGCACTTTGGCTTGAACTGGGCCTTCAATGGCTACAGTAGGCTGGAAGGAAAGCACAGAACCCTTTCATGTGGCTGTGTCCAAGGAGTACTACTCAGAGTATATGTGTAGGATGGTGAGGAGCCCCACCAGGCTACCACAGGAAGACGGCCCTTTCCTCCCACACCCAATCCACCAGCTCCCCTTGGGTCAGGGCAGTCTCAAGCATGACCCACTCCTAATTCTTTGGTAGACTGCATCCACCCTGGACCATGCCACCATCATCTATCACCCACACTCTGGCAATTGCCACCCGATTGTTCTCCTTGCTTCTACCATTGCCTTATTCCAATCTGTTCTCCACACAGAAGCCATATGGTCTTGAAAAGAATCTGTTCATGTAACTTCTCCCACTTAAAAACCCTCTGCTGGTTGCCCATTGAGCTCAGAAGAAAACTCAAACTCCCTATGATGCCCACCCTGCATGAGCTGGCCCCAACCCACTTCATCTCCAACAACACTTTCCTACCTAAGAATCTAAGTATCTTCCCAATAAATTTTATTTTCTTCATAGTTTTTTACCACCTTACAATATTTTCTTGTTTGTGCATCTTCCTCTCCCTTCTCCTAATGACAATGAGACCACATGTGTCTTAGGTATGATTTCTCAGCCCCTTCACAGTGTGTGGCATATAGTAAGTAGGTACTCAAATATTTGTTGGATGAGGGTGGTGGGTGATAAGGTGATAAAAGGAGTCAGCTCTCAATTAGAGGAGGTTATTCAAATCAGGCCAAGTTTAAACTTTCTACAAGGCAGCAGGGAAGGACATTTCTTACAAATGTGCCATGAATATCCATCTGTTTCCAAGTATACGGGATAGGTCAGACTATATTATAGAAAAGAGAAAACTAGATAAAGAAGACCAGAGTCTATTGCCTCTATTCTTGAGTGTACAATAGCTGGGAATAATTTTGGTAGGAAAGACTAATTTAGACATCAGTTTGCATGGGACAGTGTAGACAAGTTGGAGAATCCCATAGGTGAGTAGAGAGCCAAGACTGATGTCTTGAGAAAGGAACTCTATGTGAGAATAGAACAAGAATTGAGCCTTGGTGACACTCATTTTAGGGCCCAAGAGAACAAAGAACCAGCAAGGGACCAGGAGAAAGAAGGGAATTTGAGACAGAACAACAGAATGAGTGTTAGAGGCACTGCTGGCAACAGTGGCTACCAGGTCAGGGACCAGCCCCTAAAACAAAATGCCCCCAGCCAGCCACAACAAGATAGAGTAAGTCAGCTGAGCCTCAGGCAGAGGCTTCACTGCCGTGACTTTGCTGTTTTAAAGCATTAGTGTCCTTAGGAGCTTGGGCAAGAATAGGGTACAACTTGTCTGCAAATCCAAAAATGGGACATGTAAATTACTTCCTAGAATTCACCGGTCTCCCTCCCTCCCCCAGCACAGCCCAATCTGGAGAGGTGGAGAGTGAAACAATGGTTCAAAGGAACATTAATGAAGCTCTCAACCATTCTGTTAACGAAGTCACGTTGGCCACCTCCCCCTCCACCGCACCCCACCCCGCATGTAGTGTAGAGGTGCCTCAATGACATCAGTAGTCCTTCAGTTGCTGTGTATTTACCAGGAGAAGCACCTCACTGAAGTTGGTTTAAGACAATCTCAGGCTTTAGATTAATTCAGTTGAAAGTTCAATCTGGAGGTAGCTTTCCCTCCAGCAACACTTCAGAAGCCAGCACGTCAGGAAGAGGAGAGAACTATGTGGCAGGACAATCTTGGCACTGGAAGCTCAGGCCAGAGAGTAACCATGACCTCTTCTTTCACCTACTTCTACATAATTGCAAATTCTGCCCCACAAGGAAGCCAAGAGTTGCTTTTTATGACCAAAAGGTAAATCGTTGATATTAATCATGATACCTGTTAAAACGCCATCTCAACACAAGAGTTTTCTAGTTGGTATAATAACCAGAGTCAAGAGGATTATCAGTTGGAATCTGAGATTCAGGTTTAAATGAGAAGCTGTATCCTACATCTCCAAGAGATAAGACATATGGCATTTTTTATAAGTCTGGAGTAGACTAGTCTTATGGGCCTATTTCAGAGAGCAATGGCCAAAACATGTTTATTACGTGCCAAGAATGTTGGACATTTAGGATTAAATGAAGCAACATTAATAGGAAGGTAGATAGAGCAGGTGGGGAAACCATCTCAGATGTCATTTCCCGCAGAACCCCTGAGTTCCCACAGCTGTTAAGTATCAGAGCCAGGACTTCAGCCTATATCTGTCTGACTCTTGCGTCCATGCTTTGGATCACTAAGCTCTGCAGCCAACAATCTGTAACAAGGTCTGATTAGGAAGGCACTGAGTCACCACCATGGGTGGCACTTAACACATGGGGTGAGATGTTGGAAAATAGGCAAGCACGGGTTTTAAGCAATGGAAACAATAGAGGCCACTTCTGAAATACTCTGCTACGCGTTGCCACCTCATTGCTGTCTCACCCACTGTAAGGGGCCCGACCAGCTCAATTCATGAGACTGTCTGAATGTGTATAAGGGAATGAAATGCTTTCACTTCTGGGGAGACGCAAGGCAGTGCCTAGTTCTAGCACCATTGCCACGGGAACCATTCATCCTTCTGCCACATCCCAGAAGGTATGGCCATAAGGAACCTTGGAAGTGGATCCAGGGGTTCAGATGGCCTCCACCTTCCTTCAAATCAAATTCAAGTAGAAACCAGTATGAGATGACACAAGCAGAGAAAGCTCAACTTCAGATCCAACAGGGTCGCCCTCTCTCCCTGAGGCTTCTGGAGGGAGCAATTTGCAAGTCACGGATTTGGCCAAACCATCTCATTTGAGGACAGTCTGCAAAGCCAGCTGTAAAGCAAATCCTTCTGGCTTTCACAGTCTTCTCTAGTCTCAGCTCAAAATGTGCTTCCTTCCCCTCACATTGCTATTTGTAGCATCCAGGAGAGGCGCCACCCTGTTGTCCTTAACCAGGAGTATGAAAACGCCGAATTGGAGGCTTTAAGTTATGCACAAAATCAAAGTCAGGAACATTCTTCATCGATTCTCTAAGTTGGAGATCCAGAGAAAGCTGACCTGGATATTTAGACAAATGTCACCAACTTTGGGGCTGTATCTACACACACACCCAGCCTCAGGCTGGCTCTGCTACTCCCCACACACTATGAGACCCCTGCCCTGGGTGTCAGGTGCAAGAGGCCCAGCCAAGGGACCCTGGCCAAGTCTCAATGGCACTACATCGCTTTCTCTGGTTGGGGTATTAGAGGTCATTTTGGTTTTTTCTATATTTTTCTAGATCTAGCTAACCTTTGTGAGCCTCTTTAATGAACTGAGAACTGTTTTAAATTAAGATATATCTCATCAGCCAAGAATTGGCTTCTATAAAGTAGTATTTTTCTGATTTTAAATTAACACAATCACAGCTTAAGAAAATTAAATACTTCAGAAATGTATTGAACATTAACTCTCAGTCACCCCAGTCCTCCTCCAAGTTAACCTTTAAAAACTCACCCCCCCCTCCATGTGCCCCGGCCGCTCTGCAGGTGCACCGAGGGGCTAATTATAGAAAGTGGAGCTTGATAGGGTTTTTCGACAAGTTTCTCTGCTTCACCTGCACCATAGACATCTTTTGATGGATGGTCAGTCAGATCCACATCACTAACAGCCACTTCTTCAAACACAGTGGAATTTGTTTTAAGCTAAAACTACATCTTGGGTTGGAATGAGTGAGGCCCGTGCCCCAGGAAGGACATAGCTGACCTCTGCCCCAAGGTGTGTGGGTCAGCAACAGGCACTGCTAGGGCTGGGGTGGGGCCCTACGGACTGGGAGGGGGCAGGGATGGTCACAGGGGTCATGTGCCCCAGTGGCAGGGCCCACCTTAACATCCTCTGGCTCCCCGCAGGGCTTTACTAACATGGGCAAGACATGTCCAGACACCACGTTTGGTGCAGGGAGACACACAGCCTGGCGTCCCTCCAGGGCTCATGCTGGCCCAGAGGGGAGGCAGGTGTCCCAGCAGGAAGAAAACAGGAGACCCCCTCCCAGGGATCCCACCTCTAAGGCTTGGGAAGCCTTCATGGGAGGGGGTGGAACTGGGTGGACAATTCCCACAGGTGAAAATGTCCCGAGGGATAGTTCCGGGAGAGGGGACACAAGCCAGGCACATCGCTCTCCGGGCCACTCTGTGGTTAGACGCGGCTCCACGCGCCCTGCGAGCCCCCGTCTGGGCTCCGCAGAGGAAACGGACACCCACCATCTGCCACATCCTCCTTACCCATCCTGGAAACAAGCCCAGTGCCACGGAGCACAGTTTCTGTAAATCAAGGCTGTGTTCAACAAGGAGAGACCCAGCCTCGGCCCTTCTGGGCAGGCTGCCGGCTTTGGGAGGGCAAGACGCCAGCAGCCTTGCTGAGGCCCCCGAACAGCTTCGTGGCTCGTTCCCCAAACAAGAGTAAGGTGTCTGGTCAACACTCAGACAGAAGGGCTTGGGGAGAACACAGCCACCCCAGGAACCCCCTCACCACACACAAGGACAGACCACCACCCATTCATCACTCACCCGGCAGGAAGCCGCAGCCTCTAGCCCCCTGGTCCGCCTTAAATGCCCTCAGCATGTGGCAGGTGTTTCGGAGCAGTGGGCCTTCCCCACAGGGAGGCCAGTGGCTCTCAGCCCTGGATGCACATTGGAATCACATGGGGCGCCCTGAATACCCTGCCGCCTGGGCTCCCATTGAGAGACTAATTGAGATGGCCCAGGAGGAGGCCTGGGTCTCCAGGTGACTCTCATGTCCAGAAGAGATGCAGAGGGGAGCCTCAGAGGCGCCATGGACCTTCAGCCTCTGCAGGTGCATCCTTTTGAGACCCTCAGATGAACTATCAAAAGGCGAGGGGTGGGGGAATCTCCCTCCAGGGAAGGGTTTGCATTCTGGGTGTTTCAGGCTTCTGGGATCTGGCTAGACAGAGTGGCCTCTTCCTAAATTGGAGTATTAGGCTTAAAGCTACTGTGGAACTGTTAACAAATGTTTATTCTCAAGGCAGGCGAGGAGATTGGGTGGTGATGAGAAGGAATATGCTGCATACTGAAATGGAAATAGGAATAAAATTTCATGTATTTATTCAACAAATATTTACCGAGTCCCCACTGTGCCAGGCCCTGACACGCAACGGTGAATGAGATGACCTGGTCCCCGCCCTCCCAACATGAGCAGAGATGGGTCCTCCCAGCAGAGTGGGAGCAGGACAGCAATTGCAACAACACAGGGCAGGGGAGGGCAGGGAAGGCTTCCTGGAGTAGGTGTTGTGGGAGCAAAGTGTTCAGGAAAAGCAGGAGTTAGCCAGTGAAAAACTATGAGAAAGATGCTCCAGGCAGAGGGAACAGCATAGGAAAGGCACCGAGGCAAGAAAAATAGCCATGGTTGCCCTGGGAACAGAGGTGGTTCATGATTGCTAGAGGGATGATGGGGCCAGGCGCCCGGGCAAAGATGGGCTGGTGTACAGGGAAGGGGACAGTGGGAGGTGTCCACCCGCGTCCAGGCAGTAAGGGCTTGCACTGTATGTAGGGAATTTTAAATCAATGATAAAACCGACTACAGGTCCGTTTGCATTTTATTATCCTCATGAGCCAGGAGCTCTGAACGGCGTCAGGGAGCCGCGCCCCACCTGGCTACTCACGCTCAGAAGGTGTTCGGACTTGGTCCTGAGGGCAGGGAGCCCTTGAAGGCTGCAGCAGCGCTGTACTCCTGTTTGCTTGTTTTGCTTTTTTTATTATGGAAAGGTCCAAGTCCGTAAAAGTAGAAAGAATAGTACAAACGAATCTTCAAGTTCCCGTCACCCAGGTTCAACGATTACCAACACCATCTTACTTCTTCTCCTCCCACCTTTTTAATTTTGTATTTATTGATTTTTTGCTGGTGTTGTTTTAAGGGAAATCTCAGACATCATATTGTTTCACCCATAAATATTTCAGAATGCATCTCTAACAGATAGAGGCTTTAAAAACTAAAACCAAAATACCACGATCACCTAACAAAATCCACAGTCATTCTTAGTGTGCCATTTTAGAACATTTAGGCTAGCCTGGGGGAGGAAGGTGGAGGATTCTTTCCGGGGTGGGCCTGGGGGAGGAGGAGCAGACAGGAAGTGCCGGGGGTGAGTGGAGAGAGGAGGGCCTGGCCCCGGGATGCTCTGGTGCGGGAGGGGGTGTGGTGCGGAGAAGCCAGAGCTCTGAGTGGGTGAAGCGTGGAGTTCAGGGGACCCTCACATCCCGGTGCCTGGAGGCCATCGAGGTGAGGGTGCAGCAAAGGCCAGTGGTTCAGAGCTGGGGCAGGACTCAGTGACCCATGGGAGGTGGTGGTGGGTGACAGTGACAGAGACACAAGCTGATGCTGTGGTTTCAGGCCAAGGTGGCTGGTGTGCGGTGGTGTCAGAAGAGGGGGGTTCAGGATGGCTGAAAAGAGGTCTGACCCCCAGGATCCGAGTCTATCAGAGGCATTGCCCAGGCCTCCCAGTTCTGCCCACGCCACCTCTCTCTACCTCCACTGGGCACCCAGGCCCCGTGGCATCCCACTCACCTCATAACAGCGATCCCTCCTTTGGACCGTGCCCCTCAGGCTTTTCCCCACATGCAGCCAGAGGGAACCTTTAAACATTCAAGTCAGCTTACACCACTGTGCTGCTCAAACACTCCAGGGCTCCCCAGTATCCCCACAATTGCCCATGAGGCCCTTCATGCTCTGCCTCGTCCCCCATCCTGTTCCTTCTGACCTCACTCACCCACGCCAGCCACCTGGCCTCCTCACTGTCCCTCCAACACATCAGGCCTGTGCCAGCCTCAAGGCCTTTGCACTTGCTGTTCCCTATGCCTCCCTCACTTCCTTCAGGTCTCCGTTTTTAGAGACCATCCCTGGTCACCCTAAGATCGAACCTCACCCCACCCCTGCCTTCCCATCTGACTTACTTCGTTTTATTGCTCTCCCTAGCAGCTCTGATCAACATTCGAAATGCAATACATTTATTTGCTTGTTGATTTTCCATCCCCTGGCCCAAAAAGAATGTGAGCTCCATGAGGGTAGTGGTGTGGTCTGTTTTGCTTGCTGCTTTATCCCCACTGCCAGGAAGAGTCCTTGCTCACTGTATTTGTTGAATGCATAAGTGGGCACGTGCCACAAAGCCAAGCTCTCCCACTGCTCCCTACTATGTTAGGGCATCCCTTCTCCCTCACCCGGGCTGTATGGTGGGCCGTGCTTACGCTCTTCCCAAGGCAAGTATCAAGCTGGCATCCTTTGAATAAATCTAATCAGCTCACCACAACGGTGCCCACAGTTGCTACGCAAAGGACTCAGAAAAGCACCTTGGATGGAATCCGAGTCCTCAAACAAGTGACTGCATCCTCCCCTGCTCCTAAGCCCCAATTGTGTGTAAGGGTCACATTGTCCACCAGGCTGGGAGCCTGACATTGGCCTCCCACTTCCCTCTCCTTCCTCCATCAGCTCACCCTCCGCTGAGCCTCCCATCCTCTCTCGGGGCTGACCACTGGGGGCCACTTGCCCACGGGTCTGGCGGCACTTCCCTTCAACACCCTTCCAACAAATCTTACACTAAATTCTTGTGATTGAATTACCAGGACGGACTTGTTTACCTGGTTTGTTTAACCCACCTTGACTCTTGTGATGTAGTAGGAATTACCGATCTCTTTTCACAGTGGGAAACAGGCTGACGACATTGATGTAACTTGCCAGAGGTTACATGATGGGGGAAGGCCTGGTCTGTGCGGCCCCTTCTATGCCTCGATGCTCTACTGCCTGTGCTGGATCGTGCCTGACTTCTTTCTTCCTATGATGGCAAAATACACATAAAATTTACCACGTTAACCCTTTTTGAGTGTATGGTTCGGCGGCATTAAGTACATTCACACTGTTGTACAACCATCACCACCATCCCTCTCCAGAACTCTTTTCATCTTGTAAAACTGACACTCTGTGCCCGTTAAACACTAACTGCCTGTTCCTCCCTCCCTCAACCACTGGCACCCACCATTCTATTGTCTCTATGAATTTGCCTGTTCTAGATACTTCATGCAAGTGGAATCATACAGAATCTGTTTTTTTTTGCCTGGCTTATTTCCCTTAGCATAGCATCCTCAAGGTTCATCCACGTCGTAGTGTGTGTCAGAATTTCCTTCCTTCTTATTTCTTTCTTTAAAACAAAAACATTTTTCATGTTTTTGTAGTACCATTAAAACTGTTATTTACAGCAGCATCCCAAGGGGGGAGGCGTGTGTGTGTGGGTCCTCCCTGGCAGGGGGGAGTACTTATCTTTTGACATCATTTATAATGGCCAGCACAGGGCGATAATAAAAGCAGACTGATTTGTACTCAGTTTTCGTTATTGTTTTTACGTCCTCTGCGGTCAATGCATCCCTTCGTTGACCATATCTCCGGCCATCTGCTCCCACCACCCCCCAACTTGGTACATCACTGGTTATTAATATATAAATGCCCATTCATTATATTATTAATATAAAAAAGGTTAAAAAAAATAACTCCAGAATTGGAGAATTGATGTCACAGTTCCTCAGGGGATTCAGGGAAGGTTTTGTGCTTGAGTTCAGTCTTTGGGAATCCACTGGCTCCTGACGAATGCAGCTGTCAACATCCTTGGCCTCTGCGTGTGCAAGCTTGTGTGTGTGTCTGTGTGTATGCATACATGTGTCAGAAAGTCCCCAGGGTCTGGGGGAACTTTCACTTCCCAGGATGCTGATTCTTAAAGAGCTAATTTTAGATTCTTGGTAGACGCTGTTTGGCCCAGGACCAGGAGATGAGGAGGAAAAGGGATATGAAGGAAAGAAAAGGGGTGGGGTGGGGGGGGCAGGAAGCAGCAAAAGGAAACCAAAGGCTGATTATTTATCCAGTCTGGGGGCCCTGCAGTGAAGTCAGAACCCTAGGCCCTCCGTTCAGGAGTTATTTGCTAAGAGTGGATCCTGTTTCTTGGGCTGGTTCAGCGCCGTCGCTCCAAGTTTTCTTTCTTTTTTTTTTATTATTATTTTTTTGTGTGTAAGGAAGATCAGCCCTGAGCTAACATCTGTGCTAATCCTCCTCTTTTTGC
Organism: Diceros bicornis minor; assembly: GCF_020826845.1. NCBI lineage: Eukaryota > Metazoa > Chordata > Mammalia > Perissodactyla > Rhinocerotidae > Diceros > Diceros bicornis. Next base: position 7,431,007 of record NC_080765.1, on the reverse strand, counting down.
TGAGGAAGACCGGCTCTGAGCTAACATCTATTGCCAATCCTCCTTTTTTTTTCCCCCCAAAGCCCCAGTAGGTTGTTGTATGTCATAGTTGCGCATCCTTCTAGTTGCTGCATGTGGGACGCGGCCTCAGCATGGCCGGAGAAGCGGTGCGTCAGTGCGTGCCCGGGATCCAAGTAGCGGAGTGTGAGCACTTAACCCTAAGCCACGGGGCTGGCCCTCCAAGTTTTCTCATCTGCCTGATTGTCCTAAGCGTTTTCTTTTCTAGGGGTGTGGGGGCACTCTACAGAATGTTCTCCTCAGTGGGGCCTCTGAACAGCAGAAGAACAAATCACGCCCAGAGTCCAGGGTCATGTGTGGCTTTCTCCTGACACCATATGACCTCAGGAGCTGGGCCAGGGACAAGGCTAGATTGGGAGCAGCTACTGGGGCCTACTCTGTGCTGCCCTCTGCAAGGTGCAGGAGTGGACCAGACAGGGTCCCTGCTGCCAAGGAATTTAGAACTCACAGCTGTCATTGCTCAAGCACCTAGGCTCTAATAATCACATAGGTGATTATTACCCGTATAACAACCTCTCCTGTGTAACAACCTGGTGAGATGGATATTATCATCCCAGATAAGGAAGTGAGGTAGGTATTCAAAGATAGCACTGTGTGTCCAGCATGATGCTCCCACTCCCTGCGATGGCTCTGTGGGGGCCATGGTATCCTCACAGAGAGCAGGTGAATAAGGCCAAAGTTTGCTCCAGCCCAGTCCCTGGCCCCAGAGGGAGCACCATAAATACATGATGAATGGATGGATGGATGGATGGATGGATAGATAGATGGATGGATAGATGGATGACAGATGAGTGAATGAGTGGATGTATGTATGGATGGATGGATGAGTGGATGATGGAAGGATGATGGATGTATGGATAGATGAGTGGATGGATGGATGGATAGATGATGGATTGATGTATGAATGAACAAGAGATTACCCACCTGTGTTGGGGTTTGAATCCACCTGAGCTTTTCAGACACTGGGCTTTATTTGACCTTGGGAGAGTCATGGAAAGCAAAGAAAAATCTGGAAAAATGAAAGTAAATACTTCTTACAAAGAGGAATGATGCTGAGGAGGATAAAAAGCTGGAAATATTTTTGGTAATTGATAATTTATCTTGATAAGTCAAGATAATAAAATGAAAATGGAATTTTAGTGCCAAATAAAATCAAATTGAGATACAAGTGTAAATGCAGCATGAAAAAGAAAGAAAGAAATGCAGCAGGAGAAATCTGTCGTCAGCAGCCTTGACCACCATGTTCCTGGGATCCCACAGACTTCACGATTAATTAGGAAATCTCCAGTTGGCTTGGCATCAGAGACTCTTCAAGCTAGGCTGACTTTAGAGAACTCCTTGTCTGGGTCCCAGCTTGTCTTTGTTCAAAGGCATCTGTCCTAGGCCCCATCTTCCATTTTAGAACCTGTGAGGAAGGTTGCGGCAGTGGCCTGCTTGGGCTCTCCCCTCCCTGAGATGACCCTGCAGAATTCCAAGGGTCTCTGGGGCAAAGCGCTATTTCTGGGCCCAGGCTCCATGCCCATGTTTGGTCTTCAAGGAGCACACTGTGAACTTTCCTCGATCTGCCAAGGCTTCATCCCGCAACTCTCCTGGGAGGGCACCAATCCCCCTTCCTCCAAGGAGGCAAACAACACCTGGGAATGTGGGTCCTGGAGCTCACCAGCAAGGACCCTCCAACCACCACCTTGGGGTGAAAAACCAAAGGGAGCCTCTTGAGACACATCCAACTGACCTTTGTTTCCTAAAAAATAATTTCAGATCCTAAAGATAGTCCTTGTCATTGAAAAAACTTCAGGCAACACTGATAAGTTTAAAGAAGGTTAAAAAAAACCAAAGCGAAACTGAAATCCCACCACCCAGAGCTAATGGGTGTGATCACCTGGCTGAGCCTCCTTTCAGATAAGCTCTTGGTGCATCTGTTCACACAGGTACCATTTTGCAAAAATGGGCTCAAGCTGTTCTATGACTTTTTTTTTTTTTTAACCCAGTTGTATTCTCTGGGTCTTGCTCCATGCCAATGAATATGAATTTACATCATCAGTTTCAAAAATATCCATTGTACCTTTATTTAACTTTATATTTCACTTTATTAAATAATCCCCTATAGATGGACATTTAGGTTATTTCCAACTTTTCATTCTCACAATTTGTTGGACAACCTCAATAGCAGTTTCCTGCAGAATTTCTCCTTCTGCTCCCTTCAACGGAAAGCCAGCGTGGAGCCGCCTGAAGGAAGGAGAGAGGGAGGGAGAGGTGAGAGGAAGGGAGGAAGGAGGGAAGAAGGAGGTAAAAAAGAAAAGAAGAAGGAAGACAAAGAGGGAGGGAGAGAGGACAGACTTTGGCGGGGCTTCTAAAGAGGTCCCCCATGAAGCAGAGGTGAGAGCCTGGTGTGGGCAGCACCTGGTGAGGGGCTGCTCTGGGCCCAAGGCGAGAGGTAGAAGCCAGTAGCCTTGAACTTATCTCAGGTGCCCTTCTCCAGATCAGAGAGTTCTGGAGCCTGAACACCCTGGAGGTGTGGGGCCAGCTTGTCCCTGCCCCAGCAGCCTAGCAATAACCTGCACACCCAAACAGTGTGGAATGTGGAGCTGGAGTCAGAGAGGCAGCAATGAGATGCTCTCATCGAGGGGTACGGATCGGGCTGCTGAGGACACAACCCTGCAGACACCTGCAGAAACCGGCTGAGGAACACAGAGGCATGACAAATATATTCTGATTCTGTTCCCACCCCTCCCACTGCCACCCCTGAGCCAAGTTATCGGAGCTCATGGCTCCAACCCTTGACCTTGCTCAGAGGAGACCAACATGCCCCAGGGAAACCGCCAGGAGATAAGCAGAGATAGATGGAGGTGGAATTTCTTGGGGTCTCCATTCTGAGTCACTTAGGGAGACCCTTAACATGTAGGATGCATATTACCACTTAAAAGCATTTTCAAGACAAACCACAGACTAGGAGAAAATATTTACAAAGCATACATTCAACAATGGCCTTGTATCCAGAATATATAAAGAATTCTCAAAATTGAATAATAAGAAAACAAATTATCTGATGATTAAAAAATGGGCAAAAAATCTGAAAAGACTTCAGCAAAGAAGATATGTGGGTGGCAAATAAGCAGGTGAAAAGATGCTCAACGTCATTAGTTGATGACGATTAGTTAAAAATTTTAAAAAGCATTTTCAAGTCATAACCCCACTCGATCATTTCATCAGTTCTGTGAGGTTAGTAGGCATTATTATTATTATTACTCCCATTTTATAGTGAAGAAATGGAAGGTCATGGAGGTCAAGTGACTCGCCAAAGGTCAGAACTGAGACTCAAAGCCATGAAGCTCTTTCCACTTGCTAGGTTTCTGAGTTCTAAGAATGTTCTAGAAGCCAGCACCTAGCATCCAACTGAATAAGGCCACACGTCATTGAAGCAAGGAGAGAAGACCACGCCCCACCCACATCCCCCACCATCATGGGTGGACAGACCAGCCTCAGGAGCAGTAGGACCTGGCACAGGGCTTGGTCTCTGGGTCCCCACTACCTGTGTGGAGCGAGTGACCATTGAATGAGCAATAGCAGGGGCTCTCGTGGGCTGCGCGAGGCCTGCTCTGTGGACCTTCCACAGCCGGTGTTTTGCTTCACAGAAGGGGCCTGTTCCAGGAGCAGCTGGGCCCCAGCCCAGGGCCAGGCACGCAGCAGGAAATCCGTAGCTTCAGCTTCTTGGCTCTGGTTTTCGACAGGAGTCTGATTTACTTTGACATACCTTGACTGAGCACTCCGTTCCATCTGAGGTTCTGGGCCCTGGACGTGGCCCTGGGGGGCCCTCTGAGGGCACTGAGTGTGGGGGTCCTCAGGCTGGGTCATGGCGCCACTTCTCCACCTTTATCTCTCAGATGTCCTCTGCCCTCCCAGTCTGTCTCCCATTATAGCGCTCAGCACAGTGTTTCCCCACCGGAGGCCAATAGGCAGCGGTGCAAACTCCTTGAAGGCAGAGAAGGTGGCTAGTTAATTGTGTATCTTTGCTAGTGTCTAGCAAACAAGCTCAACAAGGAGCTGAGGAAAGGAAGGAAGAGGGGAGGGGAGAGACGACGCATAAGGACTGGCAGGCCTACTTCCGAGCTAGCTGTTTGGGGGCAGGATCCAGCCCTGCGTATACCAAGTCCAGGGGTTTATGGATGTGGATCCCAAGAATAACTCCCATCTCGACTACCACTCGAACAGAGCACTGTGCTTGGAGTCATTGTTCCCATCACAGGGCTGCGACTTTCATTCATTCAACAGATATTTACTGATCATTTAATAGATGCCAGGCACCTTACATACATAAACTCATTTAATTCCCATAACAAGCCCATTTGGTAAGTACCACTATTATCCCCATTTTACAGACAAGAAAATTCAGACACAGAGCTAGTAAGGGACAAACCCAGAAACTCTGGTTTCAGAGTCCAAGTTCTTGACCACGAAACGCTACAGCCTCCCAGTAAAGAGACCAAACCAAGCCGTCGCCCTCACCACGCTTATATTCTATGAGGGAAGGAGCCCAGAGATCATCCAGTAGAAGTATAATGTATTGTTAGATAGTGACAAGTGAAGAAAGCAGAATGAAGCCACGTCTCAAAGGCTGACTCGCTGTGTCTTTGCTGCACTCCTCGGAGCCTCTGTTTTCTCACCTGCTAAAAGCAGGTCATGACTCATCCACCCTACCCACCTGCTCAGGTTGCTGGAAGGATCAAAATGAACTAATGGACACAGGGGCACTTTGTTTTTATTATTATACTAACACCAACCCAGGACTCCAGGAAGTTTTCTTCCCCTGAGGGATTTAAATCAGCTTGCTTTCTACAGAAAGACACCCCTGTCCTTCCCCCAGATATCTCTGTGAGCCAGATGATTCCAAGTCCAGTGCGATTCTTACCATATTTTTAAAAACAGAGAGCACTGCGTGCACCCATCTACTCTTGGGAAGGAGTAGTCCCCTGACAGTTACATGAAGGGCCTTCCCCAGACCAAGAACATTACTGAGATGGAACTTTCTGGAACACTGACATTAAAAAAGCCCTGTGAGAAGCTCAAACCATGAAAGACTAAGGGGCAGGTCCTGGATGTCCCACATTTGCTCCAGATCCATTCGCTGCCCTTTACTAACCTGTCCTGTGCCCAGGAGGCTGACCTCCACTGGCTGCCCTCCCCAAGTCCCTGCTCTCCAGCTTCCAGTTCGGTGTGGCATTAGGAGCTGTGGGGAGGAGATGGCGGAGCAGGCGGGGAGAGGCAAGGGAGCCCCTAGCCCTGCTGGTCAGGCGGTAGCTGCATGGTCCCCCGATGGCCACAATTTTCCTACAGCCATATCCAGGGTGTGGTGGCTTTCCTGTCACCTGTTGGGGGCCAGGGGTGCCTCACCATCCCCTCTTGGTTTCCCTTAACCCTAAGCTACCTTAGTCAATAGTCTCCACTAAACTACACAGTGACCCCATTGGAGGGTACTCTTTGCTGCTGGGGCTTGGACAGAAAACCTCCTGCTGGAGAATATCCTTCAAAACTACAGTGGGACAGAGGCCCCCTTTCTTCTCACTAGCCTCTGCCCTCACTAGCCAGAGGATGAGGATCATGTGGAAATAAGCTGGAAGCCCCCCAGGGCTGATGCTTTGGGTGGGGCATCTCAGGGATGGACTCCAGCCCCCGGCTGCCAGGGGAACGATCCCCCCAGCAGCCTCTCCTGGGTATCTGGGCGCTGTCCTCAAAGGCCCCAGGGAGGGTGAGGCGTGGGGAGACCTCTCCACCTGCTACGCCCAGAGAAGCTCTACTTTTATTTGTTTACAAACAAGCCTTCTGCACAAGGATCTGCCCGTTAAAAGTGCCGCAGCTGAAGAAATTTAAAACAGCCCTGCCGGGTGATCAGAATTTGGGTAGCAGCAGGTTGGTTGAAGGGCGCCTCAGCAAGCAAAGTTCTAGGCTTCCCAAGCACCAGGACTGACCACAGCCATGCTTGGAGACATCTCAGCTAAAATCTTATTTCACCTTTGGGGAAACTGAGGCCCAGCGTGGGAGAAGCGAGGCTCATCGTCAGGTGTGAAGCATTCAGGCTGAGCAGGGGCTCAGTAAATCTCAGCGTCACGATTGCTTATTAATATGATTCTTCATCGCCAGATTCCAGTTGTCAGAATACAATAACATGCTGTAGGGACCGGATGATAATGGAAAGCATCTGGAAAACATCTCTATGCACTAAATAAAAAGTTCTTTGGGTTTAACGTAGCTGTTTCCCAGGCCCAAACCTAGAGAGGAAGAAAAGAAAATCAGCCCTGGGCTCAGATGTGTTCCTTTCTCCTTTAAGAGTTAATTGAGGCATCAACATCTTAAATATAAAAGCTAAAACCATACAACTCTTAGAAGAAAACATAGGGGCAGAGCTTCATGACCTTGAACTTGGCCATGGTTTCTTAAATACAACACCAAAAGCATAGGCAACAAAAGAAAAAATAGATAAGTTGGAGTTCATTAAAATTAACTTTTGTGTGTTGAAGGACATCAAGAAAGTGAAAAAGCTTGCAGAATGGAAGAAAATATTTGCAAAGCATATATTTAATAAGGGTCTAGTATCCAAAATATATAAAGAACTCTTGCAACTCAACAACAAAAAGACAAATAATCCAATTAAAAATGGGCAAAGTGGGGCCGGCCCTGTGGTGCAAGTGGTTAAGTGTGCGCGCTCCGCCACGGTGGCTCAGGGTTTACCGGTTCGGATCCCAGGCGTGCACTGATGCACCTCTTGGCAGGCCATGCTGTGGTGGCATCCCATTTAAAGCAGAGGAAGATGGGCACAGATGTTAGCCCAGGGCCAGTCTTCCTCAGCAAAAAAAGAGGAGGATTAGCAGATGTTAGCACAGGGTTGATCTTCCTCACACACACACAAAAAAATGGGCAAAGGACTTTATAGACATTTCTCCAAAGAAGACATACAGATGACCAAGAAGCACATGAAAAGATGCTCCACAGCATCAGTCATTAGGGAAATGTAAGTAAAAACCACAATGAGATACCACTCCACACCTGCTAGGATGGCCATAACCAAAAAAACAGAAAATAACAAGTGTTGTTGAGGATATGGAGAAATTGGAACCCTTGTGAATTGCTGATGGGAATGTAAAATGATTCAGCCTGTATGGAAAACAGTTTGGTGGTTCCTCAAAAAACTAAACAGAATTACCAAATAATCCCGCAATTCCACTCCTAGGTAAATATCCAAAAGAATCAAAAACGCGTGCTCTGCAACATGGATGGACCTTGAGGGTATTATGTTAAGTGAAATAACCCGGACAGAGAAAGACAAACACTGAATGATTTCTCTCATATGTGGAAGATAAACAAACACATGGATAAAGAGAACAGTTTAGTGGTTCCAGAGCGGAAGGGAGTCGGGTGGTGGGCAAAAAGGGTAAGAGGCACATACATAGGGTGACAGATGAAAATTAGACTATTGGTGGTGAACACAATGCAGTCTATACAGAAACTAATAAATAATGCTGTACACCTGAAGTTACACAATGTTATAAACCATTATGACTTCAATAAAATAATTTAAAAAAAACACATGCTCAAACAAACACATGTACTCATACATTCATGGCAGCACTATCCACAATAGCCAAAAGGTGGGAACAACCCCAATGTCCATCAGTGGATGAATAGATTAAAAAATTGTGGTATATCCATACAATGGAATATTATTCAGCCATCAAAAGGAATGAAGTACTGATACATGCTACAACATGGATGAACTATGAAAACTTTATGCTGAATGAAAGAAGCAAGACACAAAAGGTTGCATATTGTATGATTCCATTATATGAAACACCTAGAATAAGTAAAACCCTAGAGACCGAAATCAGATTACTGATTGCTGGGGACTAGAGGAGAAATTGTAATGGGTACTAGGTTTCCTTTTGGGCTGATGAAAATGTTTTGCAACTAGTTAGAGGTAGGGGTTGCACAACATTGTGAATGTGCTAAATGCCATTGAGTTATTCCCTTAAAATGGTTAATTTTATGTTATGTTAATTTTTTCTCAATTGAAAAAAACAGTGAATTAGGGACCTGGTGGGTAGAGATATGGGTGATGGCAGATGCGAGGCAGAAAGTCCCTTAGGCAGTTTCTCCCTCCAGACCCAGAGGCCATCTCTGAGCTTGAGAAGAGCACAAAGGATTCCAAGGGTCCATCCATCCCCTTTTACAGATGGCAAGCCCAGAGAGGGCAGGAACTTGCTCAAGGCCATGCAATGCCTGGGAAGCCATGGAGGAATTAGAGGCACGGATTTGGAACTCGAGGATGGCACTGCACCTTGATACCACATGGCCTCTGCTGGCTGTGGTGGTCTGGAGGGGGCCCATGGCCATGACCAGATGCTTGAAGTCCAAGCTTACACTGGCCTTCCAGCCTGAGCATATGAAAGGGACAAAGTCATCAACTAACTGGTTATCCGGGCTCATCCATGCTTTGATGAGTCAACCCAGGTCTTCCTCCTTGAGAGTCAGACCCCCTCCATGAGTGCAGTTATAGCTTAAGAGGAAAAGTCATTAGCCAGCTGTTCTATTTCTGCCCACAGCCTGCACCCCTGGGCTGAAGTCATCAGTTTCCCCACAAGGGCAATGGGAGGAAGGCGAATGCCCTAGAATCAGGGCGTTCGCTGATCACCCCTGAGGGACCCGGGAGTGTCCAGACAGGTCCTGGAAGGTGAGGCCAGCTGAGCCACTGGAGCCCTGAGGGATTCTTTTCTTTTTTAAGGTTTTGCTGGTTCAGACCTGTTGGGCAGGTATAAAAGGGAATGGCCAGCCTCTGCTGGGCCCCCAGTCTCTTCCACTGTGGTCTCAGGTGGGTACCATAGGGGATGCTGGGGGAGATGGGAAATGAGGAGGAGGGTGCCGTGGAGGAGCCACCTGGGGAAAGCGGATGAAATGATGAGAGCTTAGCAAGGGGAGCAGGGGATGAGCATTTCTGGAGCACCTGCCTGCCCCAGGGGCTGCAGAGTCGGCATCTCACTCAGTGCTCCCAGGGAACTGGACCTACCGATGAGGAAAGAGCTGCTGGGACTCGTGCAGTGTTCCATGGTGAGATGGGAGCAGCTGGGATTCGAACCCAGATCAGCCCCATTTCACCGCACCACGCGCCTTCCTTGGAGTGTGCAGCGGGCACTGGATTCACATTGGGTTCAACCCCAGCCCTGCCCTTCCTGCATTTGTAACGCATCTCTTTCCTCTGAGGACCATTTCAGCTTTTGCATTCTGCCAGTTGAATTTTTTCTATATTTTGTGGTTCATGTGGGTCTTGGTTATCGAAGATGCCTGGAAAGAGCTGTATCTGGGGGCTAGGAGCGGTTTGGATGCAGAGGGGCCTGGGAGGTGGGGTTATGACTGAGCAGGAGGCTGGTGACCACTGAGAGGGGTGGAACCTGGTGTCCGAGGCCTGCACAACCTTTGAGGCGGTCCCTGGTCCAGGGGTCTGTGCCCCAGGCTACCAGGCCAGGACAACAGCAACGACACCTTAGTTTGTGGTTCATGGCAAAACCACCCATTAAAAAAAATACAAACAGCCTAATTGGAATAAACAAAGGAGAATTTCTCACCCTCCCTCCCCCATTAGAACAATGAAAAAGGAGCCCAGCCCTCAGACTGAGCAGTTGTTTTGTTTTAATGACAAGTCTAATGTGTTTTAATCTGACTTTGCTGATACCTGCATCTCCTTTACATGTAGATTTTGGTCTCTTCTCCCTGGTGATTTCCAAGGATGTTAAATGGAACCAAGAAAATGAGACAGCAAAAAGATAATGCTGTAGAGCTGTCAGAGCCAGCAAATTACAAAAGGAAGCTTATGTTGAGCAATCGTATCTTCCAGAAAGGGGACAGAGTGGGGAGAGGCCCAATGTGGAGACTGAGCTGCCCCAGGTGACTTGTGGCAGAGCTGACTGAGACCCAAGTCTCCTGGATGCTGGATGAAGAGTGTTTGAAGCTATCCTCAGAAGCCGAGGACTCCTAGCCCAGTGCTCCCCAGTGACGGGACTCACGACAGATTAAGCAGGGTTCTTTCCCGAGGCTCGGGATCTTCAGTGGGAAAACAATTCTGTCGTGATCTTCACTACTTTTAACTGAAAGGTATCATTTCCTTCCCTTTTTAACACAGGCAACAAATCACAGTTGTATTAGCACTACCTGCAGCTTTGTCAGCAATGGAATTCGCTGATACCTTCTTATCATATTACAGTTGTTGCAGATAGCTCAAAAGATTGTTAGTTCTTCAAAGCTACCGTGTTGATTAGAACTGCCACTGGATCGTGTTATTTGATGCGTTAGTTAAGAAGCACATATATTGCCGTATCGTGCATGATTAATATTGCGTGAATTATATTTGAATGTCACTTGTTTCCTTGGTGATCCTATGTATTTTATTACCTGAATTGAAAACATTTTGTCCAATGAAGCCACAGACATCACCAGATGGCCACAGAGGTCTGTGGCCCTCGAGGGCACAGGACCCACGCCCTCCTCATTCTTAGTTTCTGTGAAATGGACCAGCACTGAGGTCAGGAACCCAGGCTCCAACCAGAACTCTGTAAGGTGGACCCCACAGCGAGATAAGAATAGGAGAGAGTGTCTGGCTTTGCCTCCATCGCTGCCTGTCCTCAGAGGCTCAGCCTCTGTTGGAAACACCAGTGCCCCTTGCCGGAAAAGCTGGAGCTCTCCCTTGGATAGCTGGGTGCAGCAGGGACCCAGGGGCCCCAGTCAGGAGACCCATGACCTCCAGCCAGGTTATTTACAGATGCCTTGAGAACAGCACGGCTGGCAAAGGAGATCAGAACCACCCCCTCCCCAGACCTTCGAGAAGTTTCTTCACCCCCAAGACAAACTGAGATGCACCTGGCTCTCTCTTTGCTACCAAGAGTCCCAGTTCTCCTTCTTGGTAGTTTGGTGAAATTATCTGGGTTTGGAAACCAAGAAGCCCAGGCTTGACCACAGGCTGGCCTCGTCTTAGGATACGCAATCATTGAGCCCAGCCAGTCTTTCTATTCCAGCAACCCATCTGGCATCTGGTGAAGCCTGGGGACTCCTGCTCAGATTAGTGTGTTTAAATGCATAAAATAAACTACATAGGGTTACAGAGGAAACCAGTGGTATTAAAATGCAGTTATCAAAATGTTTTTAAAAATCAATTTGTCATACAGTAATAATAAGTGGACTTGTTTGTTAATAGATTTAAATAACAACATCAAATGGAGAGTCTCATAAGACCATAATTTCAAAGTTGAGACGAGGGTAAATAACATTTTGAGATGTCTGCAACCACACTAAAGTGAAAGGAGAATAGTTGTGATTTCTGTTGGGGACAAGCCACAGCAGTGCTGGTACGACTGTGACTGTGGCCTGTGTTCACACCTTAAGGGAAAGTGAAAACCAAGCGGTAATTGTTTCCCATCCTATTTCACGGTTAAAAGTTCTTGCTTTAACTTCTCCTGGCCCTCGTCTTCTCCTCTATAAAATGAGCTACCCGATCCCTACCTCACAGCCTTTGTGTGAGGGGCATGTGAGATGACAGATGGAGAGTGTTTTGTGTTTGGTGGGGGTACATACTCTGAGGAGTTATTAGTTTCTTATTTTCCGTTATTAAGACCTAATGGCACCAAGACATCCAAAGTGACATGGCAGAAGCAACCCCCTGTCTCTCTCTGGACATTTGCCTCAGCCCACACACAAGTCTTGGTGAACTGTCCTTGCTTTCCCCTCCAGCACCCAGGGAAGTCCTAGTTCCCACCCTTGGTTCCTTCCTGGTCCTCCCTCAGCCAAGCCATGATACCCACTGGATACAAAGGCGAATTTGGGACAATGTGGACCCAATGCCCTTCCTGGCACCTCCTGAAAAGGAGAGGTTTGAAGCCATGAATAAGCCCTATGACATCAAGAGGTCCTGTTGGGTCAAAGGCGAGAAGGAGGGCTTCATTGCTGGGGAGATCCAGTCTGAACAGCGCGACCAGGTCACTGTGAAGACGATCACGAACCAGGTGAGTGAGGAACAATCTCCAGGCTGACACTGAGCTTTGGGAGTGTCAGACACCCAGGCTCTGCCATCTACGCTTCTGCTCGAGAGGCAGGGAGGTAAGAAGAGCAGATGCCTCTGAGTCCCGTGTGCTGGGTTCAAGTTCAGAACTCAACCACACTAAAGCCGTGTGGCCCTGTGCAAGACACTTCTCCTTTCTGATCTTTGGCTCTCTCACAGTAGATTTCCACGTGATAGGACACATGAAAGCACTCTGTATGCTCTGTGCATACGGGTATCATGAGAGCTGCTTCTTTTTAAAGTCCCAAACAGCTCTCAGGTGGAATCTGTTCTAAGAGTGAGAGTGGGCATCCCACCCGTCAGCAGTTGTACCACGTGCCCGTGATGGCACAAGGAATGTGAGACAGGGCCCAGAACACCCTGGCCACCCTGGGTGAGCTCTTCAGCTGTGTGAGCAACAGATGGTGGCTCCTGAGCCCCTTGCTGCATGCCGGTGGCACGCCGGGGCTGGGCTTGTCCTGGCTTGCGAGGACCCAACGCTAAACATTCAGGGGCTTTTGCAGTCGGTTGTTAAAACTTTGACAGCTTGATGTCAGCCATGGTGGAATATTTACACCATGAGAATTGACAAATGGTGGAAATCAGGGATTTTTCTTCCACACAGCTGGGTTACCAGAACACCACTCTCTCTGCTGGTCCATGCTGGGTCTGACTGTGAGGGATGACTTGAGAGAATGGAGAGAAAATCTGGTTTATTAAACCCCTACTGTGTGGCAGACTCCTGGTGAGGCACTGGGCGTTTAGTTTAATCCTTTTAATAACCGTATGTAGTAGGATGTATTGATCTAATTTTGCAGAGGATCAAGGAGACTTTAGGTAACCGTGGGGTCACGAAGACAGCAAATGATGAACTCGGATTCGAATCTAGCTGTATCTGACTCAAATACTGTATGTGCCCGTTTCCCACTACATCACCACGCCATCTCTCCATGGTGGGCTGTGAAGGGGGAGTGTGAGGTAGACACTTGGTTCATTTCACGAATAAGGGAATCCAGAGACCCTCCATGATCAGAACTTGCAATAGCTGAGCTTTGCTTTATGCCTCGCCACCCTTTGAGGGGAGTGGCGGGAGAGAGATGAGGCTGTAGCTGGGTTAAAGTGGGTTTGAACACAAAAGTCAAGCTTAATTCTCAGGAGAAACATACTTTTCAGAAGGGCAGAGCGTTGCAGTGTTGCAAGGAAAGATGGACGATGAGACTGGAGCCCCAGAGGCCCCAGTTTCAAGGCAATTTAAGGACAATTCTTATTTAAGGACAACACTTAACTTCTGTGAGCATCCACAGTGAACACGCCACCCAGCCAGGTTTGGGACAGAAAAGACTGACTCATCTGGCTTCTAAGAAAAAGGCAAAGGCCTCCATTCCTCTGCTGGAGCTGAAAGCAAAGTGTTTGCTTGTGGGCGAGGCCCAGAGATCTGGAAACTACCACTGTAAATGGACTCAATAAAACCCAGCTTGATTTACTCGGTGACCATTACTGGGTGGATTTTCCAGAACTATCAAGATTGCAAATTATCTGCCTATTGGACTCATAAATTATTAAAAGTCCCAGAAAGCCCAGTATGTGTTCCAGCCTCACATCTCAGGCTGCAGGCAGCTCAACGATGTCTGTTTTCTGGATCACGTCTTGAGCTTTGGTTCCAGATGCTGGAACTTAAGAGCTGTTGCTAGTTTTCATTTACAGATGAAGAAATTGGGGTACGGAGGGGGGATGGGATTTGCCTGCCTTGCATGGGAGCTCTGGGCTCTTAATGCTGTACTATTTTCACTCTAACACATCTACATCTCCACACTCATTGTTGCCTTTTTTTGTCTTCTTTGCTTGCTTGCTTGCTTTCGATTTTATCCTTTAAGGTGGTTTGGGGGGGCGGGGTGGGGAATGTCTTTTTTTTTAATGGAAAAGTTCATTGCTATTTAGAAACCACCAGTAATTCTCCAGGCAGGGAGCTAAGAGTCACATCTCTATAAAGCGTCCCTGCGATGGAAGAGCAAGCTCTGATCAGCTACCAGAGTGGACTTGAGGGGAAGAGAAGCTCTGAATGTAGGGAGGGAACTTCACAGCTTACAAGGTATTTTACATGATCCCACTGAAGTTCATATAATTCTCCCAGCAAGCTTCCAAGGAAGCTATTGTCATCCCTACTTCAGAGGGGAGGCAGTTAGGGCTCATACAGCCTCAGAAGTCCCTCCCCATCCCAAGTCTCACAGTGGGACATGACTGGACAAGGAGTTGGGCCCACTGGATGCCTGACTCCAGCTCCTTTCAGGGCACCAGCGAGTGTGTGGGACCCTGTGCCAGATGCCACTATGGCTGTGACAGTACTATTTCCTAATTCAAGTGCTTCTGTGTCTTGACATTCCCCCCATACCACCAGACCCTCACCATGAAGGATGCTATCCAGCAGATGAACCCACCCAAATTCTACCAAGCCAGTGACATGGCAGACATGACATTTTTGAATGAGGCCACTGTTCTGGACAATATGCGCCAACGCTACACTAACATGAGCATCTATGTGAGTGCCTGGGGCTGGGCATGGGGAGGAAAGAGTGGCTGCAGATCTTCTGCCCCTCTCCTGATGGGGAGGGGGCAGCTACTCTATGTTCCCCAGCAACTAGTCTACATTATGGCTCAGATAAGCACACAGGGACCATGTTTTTGACATGTTAGAACTTCCACCCCAAATCTTCGCCATCTCAGTGATGGCACCATCTCCATGGGCAGTTGAAACACCTTTTGCTGAAGCTATTACCCAGAAGTCTTCTTCCCCACCCCACCCCTGAAAATTCCCCAGTCAAAACATCATTTTCTCCCTAGTGACTTTATATGGCTTTATTAGAAGTCCCTCCCTGTCTGTCTGTCCATCCATCCATCCTTCCATCCATCCATCCATCCATCCATCCATCCATCCATCCATCCATTTTCCTTCCTCCATCCATCCATTTATTTATCCTTCTTTTCTTCCTTCCTTCCTTCTTTTCAGCCTTCCTTCCATCCATTCAACCATTCATTCATTCAACAAACATCGAGCATGCTAGGATGAATGACGTGGGTTACTGTCAGTCCCCTGACCATCTTGGAAATCCTAAGACAGAAAGATGACTTTCTGAAGGTGCTGGTGGCTAGACTCAACATGAGATGTAGGGAAGTTTTGGTGTTTGCCTCTCTAGATGTCTTTACTAAAAACGAAAGATGCTTGTCTAGTAGGAATAGGTAAGGTTGGCCATGACTTCAAGGTCAGGGGCCACTGGAGATTTCCTCTCCTTGGGTTTATGGTGACAGCCAAGATGGCTACTACATGCTTCCTCCCCTGTCGTACTTCAATGCGGCTTTACTTCCAGATTCAGGGCCCCCTCCCCCAGCACCATAGCCCCAGGCCATGCTGGAAGAGCTCTAGGAAGCTCTTGGGGATATTTGCTGGGCCTGGAGGCCAGTGGGGGCTTCACTGGACTTCAGTCTGGGAAGAACGACATCCACCTCCAGCTGAGACTGGCGCTTGGGCTAAGAATGTCTATGTGGGCTCAGTGGCCAAGCTCAGGGCTGGGGCTAACTTGGGGCCACTCTGCAGCCAAGAACCTTGCTCCCTGTGGACAGCGACACCATGTCTTTGGGCTAAGGTTACTGCAGGGTCTGGGGAGTGTGGCCTGAGGGAGCAGGGCAGGGAGTCTCCACTGGAAGCCCCTCGGTTGAACCACTGGTTGAACAAGTCTGGGAGGCAGGGGCTGCTCATGGCCCCAACTGGTGTGAGGGACCTCTCCTTTTCATTCTGACCAAAACGGGGACATAACTGGCATCCGGGCTGCTGTCTGCCCCACTCCTTACCCCATGGAGGGAAAGAGTGACTCAATGGCTGGAGTCCCAGGATGAGACACTGTGCGTCATACTCTCAACTCTTTGAGTGGGTTCTTTTTATCTCATCTTTGCCTCTCTTTCTTTGGATCGCATTCTATTTAATAAGATTTCTTTAAAAAACTCAACATATCACAGCTATGCTAAGGAGAAGCTGGGGGTGTTTACTCCCACTTGGACCAAAGTGGAAGGTTTTAAAGTTGAATTGAAAAGAGGCACAGAGTGAGGGCACCAGAGGTCAATGTGAGTGTACAGCAAGGAGAAGGGAAAATTTGGGACCCATTCCTGGGGACCCACGGATTTGGCCATTTCCTGCCCCCACTCACTCTTCCCTCAGACAATTTCTTTTACTACCTCATTGGTTTCTCTGATTTTTTTTTAAATGGGATGATTTGATTTCAAAATTGCCTCGGAGTGAAAAGAGAAGCTGGTGTCTCTTATTAAGAGTAGATTAAATGCAGCTGTCCACCAGAAGGGACCTGTGTCTACACAGTGATGACTCCACAGCTATTAAAATACCCCAGAAATCTGTCCGTGAATTTTCATGGAAAATCTCCCAGATACATTAAGTGGAGAAAGCAAGATATAAAACAGCAGTATAGAATACTACCTTTTGTTTTAAAAACAAGGCGGTGGGGGGAGGGTGGAGATAAAAATGTCTCTCTGGATTTGTTTGTATATGCATCAAAAACTGTGGAAGGGGATATTAGAAACTAACACAATGCCTACCTGTGGGAGGAGGGGGTGGGCACTGAGCAGGTGGAGGGAACTTTGGCTGCATATTTGTCCATATAGTGACTGTATTATTCAAATAATCCTATTGAACTGTCTATTCGAATAATTAAACCAAAAGAAAATTAAAAAAATACATATTAAAGAGAAAGCTTGTTTTGCTTACTCAACAGAGACTCAGACATAGATTTTGTCCCCAGAGAGGACACCATCCTATCTCTCCAGGCTGGCAGTGACCTCCCACCATGCTGTTCTGGGACAGGCTAGGGCCCGGAGGGAAGAGGGCACCAGGAGGAAGGGCCTGCTAATTGTCCTCCTTCCCTTCCACCAGAACTACTCGGGCTTGTTCTGCGTGACAGTCAACCCCTACAAGTGGCTGCCCATCTACGGGGCCTGCTCGGCCAACATGTACAAAGGCAAGAAGCGCACGGAGCTGCCACTCCACCTCTTCTCCACCTCAGACAACGCCTACCATGACGTGCTCCTGAGTGGGGTGGAGCCCGCGGGGGCTCTCGTGGTGGGCACCAAAAATTCCTTTTCCATTGTGGCTCCAAACGCATTAGAACCACATGCTACCCAATCCCGGCCCTGACCCCCACCACCCATTGAAGTCCTTTACTAAACGTTGAGGAGCAGCAACACGCAATATGAACACCAGGTACCAGCGCTCGGTGAGTGCACTGGGTACTCGCCAAGTACCAGCCCGACCTCACACCCTATCTCATTTAAATATCACAAGAACACTGGATGCCAAGTTAAGTAACTAGCCCAGAACTCAAGTCAACACTTAAGCGTCCCCTGTATGACCTCTGCCGTACAGTACAGTGGCCCCGTGAAGTGCTTTTGAGTAACATTTCTCTTTATGTTGCTTATGACTGGGTAGCTCTATGGGACGGGGCAGGTAGAAATGGAGTGACTGGTAAATTCTTGGCCCTTTCTGCAAGGGTGTATGCTGAGAGGCAGGGATGTGGCCACGGACGCCGCAGGATCCTTGGTTTTCAGCCCCACTGGCTGCTGCAACCACTCCCCAAGATGGATGGGATGCTGGGAGACACGGACTGTGTGGCCAGACGATGTCAAACGTCCAGTTACTAAGTGTTTCCTGATTACATCTTCCTGTTGCTGTTTTCTTCCCCACAGACTGTGAAAATCAGTCTATGCTAATCACGTGTGTCCCTTCTGTCTCTCAGTCTATATACATATAATTAGGTCTGTGTCTTACACATGTAATTAAGCCTTCTTAGAATTAATTGGTTGGATTTTGTATGGAAATCAGCAGGCAGCGAGTGGGCTTAGCAGGACGAGTAAGGCTACACCCGTAAACCCAGGGGGGCCTCCATGTCCCCAATCCCCACCCCCACCTCCCCACCCCTGCCTGTCTGTCCCCACTGAGGGGTGACACGTGGCCACGTTTAGCCTGCACACTTTATTACTTTGCTTCTCTCTTTGTGCTTCACTGTCTGCTCCTATTTTCCTCCCACAGTGGAGAATCTGGTACTGGCAAGACTGAGAACACCAAGAAGGTCATCCAGTACTTTGCCAATATTGGAGGAACTGGCAAACAGTCCTCGGATGGGAAGGTAGGGCCCACCGGGCAGGCTCAGAGTCTGTCATCCTCAGCCCAC
This sequence comes from Diceros bicornis minor, assembly GCF_020826845.1. Lineage (NCBI taxonomy): Eukaryota > Metazoa > Chordata > Mammalia > Perissodactyla > Rhinocerotidae > Diceros > Diceros bicornis. Next base: position 7,412,653 of record NC_080765.1, on the reverse strand, counting down.
CCCATCTTCAGGCACACACAGCAGTGGCTCACACAGCAGTGGCACACAGAGAAGGGCACACACGGCAGAGCCCTTGTGACCCCCATAGCTGCTCCATGGGTTAGGGCCATTTTACAGACAAGGAGACTGAGGCTTGGAGAGAAGCGACTTGGATGGAGTCACACAGGGAGAAGGCAGCTGCAGACTTAGTCTCCTCCCACAGGATGGATTCTGCTGCCCCAGGCCACGTCTGCCCCCAGAAAGGCGGGGGCCAGAGCCCCTCGTGCTTGGCAGGGGAGAAATGGGGAACAAAGGTTTCTCGTGAAGCTGCTCTGCAGGCCCTGGCAGCCTTGGGGGTGCGATGAGTACTAGCTGGGCCGTTGGCAGCTGTAAAAAGCCGAAAGAGAAAAGGAGAGCTTGGGAGGAAGAGCAGGGACGCCCAGGGAAGTGTTTGCGGCTCCCTCAGGGGTCTCTCCACCAATAGCAAAGTGAGGCAACAACAGCTAAGAGTCAAGGTCTATCGTCTGCCAGGTGATCCTCCAATGTCAGGGCTGCAGGGGGACAGTCATCAGGTGGTGGCCCTCTTCCCAGCTCCGCTCCAGCCCCTATTTCCTAGCCTTCCCAAGGCCCTTTCCCTCCTGCTCCCTGGCGCATAAGCTGCTGCCATTTGAAAGCCCTGGGTCCCCAGGCAGCAGCCAACGGGCCACCGCACCTGGTGTTTCTCTCTGGGTCAGGGGTCCCTGGAAGATCAAATCATCCAGACGAACCCTGTGCTGGAGGCTTTCAGGAACACCGAGACCATCAGGAATAGCAACTCCTCTCGCTTCGTAAGTGTGAGCAGTGGCAACAGTGGCCCCTGGGGGTGGTGGGACAGGCGTCCTCACCCCACTCTAGGTAAGGAAATTTGGGCTGGCTTGAATAGGCGAATGGAATGAAGCAAGTCACAGCATCTCCTTCCAAGAGATTTTTAATCTGTTGTCTGTCAGAGCCCACTTTGATATTTAAATCAAGGGGCTTGAATGCAGAAACTTGGTAACACGTGGTGACAAGCCTCCCCGCTCCTTGGAGGGACATAGGAGAGGTGCCATCCCCAGGGCCCTGGTGGATTGGGAAGCTGGCATGGCCGTCTGGTGGGAGCTGGAGTCACAGAAGGCTTAGAAGTGCTCTGGCCTTTCCCTCCTGACTCCAGTCTCCTGCTGTGGCCTCTCATTGCCTGAGCCAGTGGGCTGGCAGGAACCTGGGAAAACAGGCAGGTGGGAGGAGGTGGGGCAGGTGAGGAATAGAGGTGAGGGTGAATGGACAGAGCAGCCAAGATGCAGATACAGAGGTTCCTGCTTCCAGGAGAGTTTATCTGTGGTTCTGCCGAAGGTCAGGAGAGGGCTGCGATGTCTCTGGGTTAGGCGACTTAGTAGAGGGCTCTCTACCTTTGGCTGGCCAAATTCCCACCATGCCTGCTTCTAATCAGAATTCCAAAGGGTCCCAGCCCTTCCTGCTGAGCCCTCCTCTCCCCTACAAATGCCTCAAACCTACAGACCACCCTACAGATCCTAGATTTAGCTCTGAGACCTGTCCATCTCCTTCTCTGCCCATCTGCGTGGGAAACCCACGGCTCCACATACAGCCACGTCTGGCCCAGTTACATTCTCCATAATGCTCTTAGAATTCAGGGGGGCCGTTAACGAGTGGTTGCGGCCAAACCCGGGCCACGTGTTGCTCTAGAGCTACATGCTTCCTTCCTCACAACCCTCTCCTCTCCTCCCTGCTCAGGGCAAGTTCATCCGGTCCACTTTGGAACTACAGGCAAGCCGGCTGGAACTGACATCAAGAGCTGTGTGTCGGGCCCCTTTTGGAGGGTCTTCTGGGCAGGACCAGCCACATAATTTGTGGGGCCCAGTGCAAAATGAAAATGAGGGGCTCCTGTTCAAAAAGTATTAAGAATTTCAAAACAGCCACAGAAGAACATTAAACGAAGTGCGGGGCCCTTCTGAGCACAGCCTGTCTCATGCCCAGGAGGCTGGCTCTGCTCCTGGGCTCCCCTCTGTCGGCAGTCAGGCCCCCTGAGGCTGTGTCTAAGGGAGGAGGAGGAATGGACCCATGTTGGCTGTGGCACTTGGCTTTATGGAGAAGGGAGCCCTGCTTTCCGCGGAACCCTGCGCTCCAGGCAGAAGGGGTCTGTACGTAGGGGCGTTTTTGCTTCTTTTCCAGATCTCTCAAAGAAATCTCATGTCATCTTGCAGCAAGCAGCCGAGAGGAGCTACCACATTTTCTACCAGATTCTCTCTAACAGGAAGCCTGAACATGTCGGTAAATATCTTTATGCCTGTCTGCCTGCCCCTTAACTTGCTTTTCCTCTCGTTTCAATAAGGAAAGGATTGCTGTGTGCAGAGGGTCTGGTGTCACCTCTGTGGTTCTGCATGAATCTCTTTAGAGTTATGTGAATGGCTTCCAGAGAACTCTCTCACAGTCCTACTTGCACATCTCATCCTCACAGCAGCCTTAACACTGTTGTTGGCCATTTCACAGATGGGGCTTGGGTGTGCCTGTAACTCACGGCTGAGACGTGGACCTGGGATATGGGGCTTTAGGTCCCCGGGTCTTGGACCTGCTGCCTCTGGGTCTGCAGCTCAGACAGCAGCAGAGAGGTCAGCCCAGGACCAGGTTAGCCCTGCCAGTGTCTGCGTGTGCAGTGAGAGCAGGCTCGCCTCCGGGTGGACACGGCCCACACTGAGTGCACAGCTCAGCAAGCAGACTGCACTCACCCACTCAGCTGGATGCCCTTGTGCAGGCACTGACATGCTCAGCCATCCATGGCAGACCTGCTCAGGATATAAGGTCCAGGAGGGATGAAGACTCAATCTTCCACATACACAGCTCCTAATCTAGCCAGAGAATAGGGCACTGGATACCACCCCCACTCACAGGTGGGCTTTATTTGTGTTAGACACAGTGTACTTTTAAATTAATGAATGGTGGTGCTGGCTCGGTGATGTAGGCGTTAAGTTCACACGTTCTGCTTTTGTGGCCCCAGGGTTCGCCAGTTCGGATCCTGGGCCCAGATCTACTCACCGCTCATCAAGCCATGCTGAGACGGCGTCCCACATAGAATAACTAGAAGTACCTACAACTAGGATATACAACTATATACTGGGGCTTTAGGGGGGCAAAAGGAAAAAAAAAAGAGGAAGATTGGCCACACATGTTAGCACAGGGCCAATCTTCCCCCCACCAAAAAAATTAATGAATGGCATTTTGAAATTGGAAGTCTTCACACAAAAAATCAATTTACTGGTTTCTCTGGAGTAGCAGAAGATCCAGTAGCCATGGGCCTGCCCTCCGATGTGGCACTGATCAGGGCAGCTGAGTGGTGGTGGCTCCTTTGGATGGAACTCAAGCTCTCCTATTTACCACACTCCCCACCAAGCCCTATTGCCTTCCTGACCAAGGAGCAGAGTGGCAGGCACCATTAATCTTCCTTCTTGGGCTGCAGTTTTTTTTTGACAGTAGAGATGAAAGAAAAGGAAAATATTTCTTGCACCTATGTCTCTTCCAAAAGTGAAAAAACAAAGATAGACTAAGAGGGGCACACATTTGAAGAAAAACAGAAGTGAGCATATTTCTTTGTAAAAGCACAACATCCCATGCATATTATATGCACGTGAGTGTTATTGCCTCCTGCAGTCATTGTGTTACCTTCTGCCTTTTGGTATGACCTGCTTTTCATAGGAGAGAACAAGGAGAAAGACATGAAGTCATCTATAAAAATATCTATTGGGTGCCTACTAGGTGCCAAGTACTAGGCCAAGTGACAGAGGACACAACCAAGTTCCTGAGACCCTCTTGCCACTCTAAAGCTCCTCCTGTGACCCTGTCAAGTCCCTCCCTGACTCCAGGTGATCCCAGAGGGCAAGGGTGATGACTTACACAGCTCTGTGACCCCTATGATGTCCATCGTCATGCCTGGCACATGCGAGGCATTTAGAGATATGGGTTAAAAAGGAAGGAGAAGAAAACCACGTGTCACCAAGCTGTTAACCCGCTTTCCTGCTCTTGGCAGAGAGTCTGCTGCTGGTCCCCAACCCTAAGCAGTAGCACTGGGTGAGCCAGGGCGTCACCATGGTGGATAACGTGGACGACAGGGAGGAGCTGCTGATCACAGATGTGAGTGGGAGGGCATGGCTAGTGGAAGACAGGGAGAGCCAGATGGAAACTTTGGGGCCTTGTGTGCACTGCCACCAGAATTGTGGTGGGGGGTCCCTCAGAGCTGTCAGACAGCAGCCAAGTTCTTTCCTGGAGATTTCTGGGGTTGCAGTTGACATTTATCCCAAGCCCGTAGTAGCAAGCAGGGTTTCTCTTTGCAGAGTTGAACTAGAATTCCACAGGGACTTAAGGGGCCATCCTCTCCACGCAACTTTCCCTCCTCCTCAGTCCAGCTAGAAGTTCCCACCGCACCCTCTCTCTCCTTCTCTTACGGCACTGAGCACCTGTGACTTCTGTTAGTAGGGTTTGTGTACTAGGCCCTCTCTCCTCTTTGACAACAGAATCGATGCCTGAGGCATCTTTGCCTTCCCCTCTCCCAGTACCCAGCATGAAGCCTTAACAATAATAATGATGGTAATAACTTCCCATTTATTGAGCACTTATGATGTGTCAAGCACTAGAGTAAACGTTTACACATCATTCTGGTTTATTCTTATGACCACCTATTATCCCCATTTTACAGATGACTAAACAGAGGCCAGAGAGGTTAAATGAATCAAATGACTATATTGCAGAGCATCTGGTCTGGGATCCTTGGAGGAAAACAGACCTCTCCTTGTATAGAGTATGTCTGACTCTCAGAACCCACACCGGGCCGCAGTGGCCCATTGGTGCCAACCCATTGTGGCTGTGCCGTGGCCTCTCCTCTGTGGATGAGAAGCCAGGAGTTCCTTGGCTTTCTCCTCCCCGTGGCCTTGCAGGTTGTCTTTGACGTGCTGGGCTTCAGCGCCAAGGAGAAGATTGGCGTTTATAAGCTGACTGGGGGCATCATGCGCTTTGGGAACGAGAAGTTCAAGCAGAAGGCCAGAGAGGAGCAAGCTGAAGTGGACACCACAGAGGGTAGGTGTTTGGCTGGGGCCATTCAGGGAGGAGGCAGCCAGAGGCGGGGGCACACTGCCCTCCAGGGCTTCGTGCACCTTTCAGAGACAGGCTGTAAACCAGGACTGTTGCTTGGATGTCCAGACATCGGTACTCTCAGAGACACGACAGAGAGTCAGAGACGTGATTTTGGTTTCTATACTCTGTTTTGCCACTTGACCTTGAATGAGTGTGGAAACCATCTCAGACCTCTGTTTTCTCATTGGCAAAGTGGGGTCTCCTCCACCCTCTCCTCACGCCCTTTCCTAACCACAGTAGTCAGTGCTGGGCCTCTCTGGGGCAGGGCATTGTCTTTCTTTCACTCACCTGCTTTGTCCATCCCCCCTCAGTGGCTGACAAAGTCTCCCATCGCATGGGTCTCAATTTGGGGAAACTCCAGAATGTCATCACCAGGCCCCGGGTCAAAGGAGGCAACGCGTTTGTGCAGAAGGGGCCAGAACCTGGAACAGTGCAAGAACTCCCTCGGGGCCCTGGGCCAGGCCGTCTAGGACAAGATGCTCAAGTGGCTGGTGGTCAGGACCCACAAGACCTTGGACAGCAAGGTGCAGAGGCAGTTCTTCACCGGGGTGCTGGACATGGCCGGCTTCGAGATCTTTGAGGTGTGCCTGGCCTCACATTCCGCTTCTGCCTTGGGGTGCCCATCCTCCTTTTATGAACTACTTTTCACCGGGGTTCTCTAGTTTCTCACCTTGGGCCTGGGGCGGGCCAATCTCAGTGTGCTCCTGGGTCTCTGACCTTTGGACTCCAGAAAGTTCCGTCTTCATTTGTGAGGCGCCAAGTCATAAAGAATGCTGTGAACATAATGGACAGAACCAGTGGTGTGCTGGAGTGGCCTGTGCTGGCTCACAAGGGCTGACTGTTAAATTTTCTGGAATTTTGTGAGCCAGCTGACATCATGTTGATACACGGCCATGGTATGAATGTTTACACCATGGAAATTGGCCAGCACTGCAAATCAGATTTTTGTTTTTTTTTCAGCCCAGACTCTGGGCTAAGCTGAGTCTCCTCAAAAACCTTACAAGGCAAGAATGATTCGTGTCTTAATTTATAGATGGGGAAACAGAGGCACACAGCTTAGAACTGAGAGAGAAAGCGGATTTACCAGTACAACACTGGTGGCCTCCCCATTCTTGTCCCCACGAATGAGACTTGGGTCTCATCACAAGACTAGTGTTGCGGGTCTGGAAGACTTTACCTTTGTAATTGGAAGCAGCACGCTTAGGAGTCAGTAGACCTGGTTCTGGACTCAGGTCGGCCTCTAACTGCTGTGTGGCCTTAGGAAAGCAGCTACCCCTCTCTGAGCTTCAGTTTTCTCAACTCTAAAATGAGCAGGCTGAAAGAAGTGGTCTCTAGGATCCATTTCAGCTCTGCTATCCTATTATTATAAGATTTCTACTAGCCACAGATGGATTTTTTTAAAAAACAGCTTAGCCCAATTTCTTTCAGGCTCTAAAAGGCTAATCTGGCTGCTGTCTGCAATAGAATCATTTAATTTCACAGATGGAAGGAGCCTTAGCATCCTGGGCAGCCTCTGACGGCTAGCAGGGGTGGGACTAGAGAAGGAGGGTGCCCTGTGCCAACAGCAGAGTGCGGTAGAATAGGCAAACAGTGTTCAAATCCCGGCTTGGCCACTTCCAACCTGTGTGCTTCTGTTTCCCCACCCATAAATGGGGACACTAATCATTCTCGTCTTGTAAGGTTTTTGAGCAGATTCAGCTTAGGCCGGGGTCTGGCACGTGTACGTGCGCCACGAATATTGCTCTGTGACTACAATGACACCTCTACTGTAACCTGTTTCTCATAGGAGGCTTCAGCATGGGGTTCATTCAGAGAAAGCAGTCTCTGACTTAAAAAAAAAAAAAAAGGCCGGTAAACCCCTCAAATCCCTTCATCCTACAGATGAAGATGAGACAAACTACACGCAGAGAGAACTGCCCAAGGCACACAAGGGGTCAGATCCGTAAAGCGTTTCAAATGATTTCCATCCCCGGAAAGAAAATGGTTCTTTCCACAATGATTTTTGTTAACCACATGGGGCCGGAGTCTGGCTGCCTGGGATTCAGGTCCCAGCATCAGCACTGTGTGGCCCGGGGCATGTGTACAAGCTGCTCTGTGCCTTCGCAGCGGAGGGTGACAGAGAACGGCCTCTCACAGGGCTGATGGGAGCACGGACGGGGTGGCCAGGGTGAAGGCATTTGGGGCAGTGCCGACGCGGTTGGCACTCGACAAATTTTAGCTTTGCTTGTGGCTCATCACTCCGTCCTGGGAGAGGCTGCGTCTTGTCTGGGCGGAGGCCCCTCTCTATCCTCCTGCCGCAGTTCCACAGCTTCGAGCAGCAGTGCATCAGCATCACCAACAAGAAGCCACAGCAGTTCTTCAGCCTATACATGTTTGTGCTGGAGTGGGAAGAGTACAAGAGGGATGGCATCGAACGGGTCTCCATAGACTTCGGGCTTCACCTGCAGGCCTGCATTGACCTTCCAGAAAAGGTAACCTGCTGCTCGAAGGAGAGAGGCCGGGGCCCTGACCGGGGCACGCCTCAGGAAGGGAATTCACTGAGGCCTGCGGGGAGGCGGCTCCTGGATTCCTCCTAGATTCGGGGCAGTCAGCAACGCCACTGATGACCTTGGTTGTTCTGACCTCTAGCTTCCTCTCTACAAAATGGGTACAACAGTGACTGCCATGGCCACCGTTAGTTGGGCTGTTGTATGCTTTAACTCACTGGATCATCACAAGCTACCATATGCAGGGGTAATTTATCATAACCATTACATAGATGGGAACATTGAGGCACTGGGAAGGGAAGTCGCTTGTCCAAGGTCATACAACCCTTGAGTGGCAGAGTCAGGCTCTAAACCCAGGCAATCTGATAACCTCCCCTATAATCACACTATAGGGGATGCTTCAGCAAATGGCTTAGTTCAAGAATATGTTGTTTGATTAAATGCGGAAAAGGGATAGAAAAAGGACATTAATGAGACAGATGACAAAATCTGATCAAAGTCTGTTCATAGTATTGGATCAATGTTAATTTCCTGCTTTTCTTCATCATACAGGGGTTATGTTAACAATTGAAGTTTGATAAAGGATATATAGAAATGCTTTGCACTACTTTTGCAAGCCTGAATTTATTTCAAAGTGAAAAGTTAAAAAAATAAAGGAAATAAAGAACATAGCTTTTCTCTGAGGCTTATCCTCAGGCCCATCAGAGACTCTATCATCAGAGCAGCCAGTGGTCTCCGATGTGGGGCCAGCCTGAGCCTCCCAGGAAAACAGTCTCCAGAAACAGGCTGCATGCATGATCCCCCTGCCCCCAATACCTACAAATACCTCCTGTCCAGCTGTCACAGAGCCTGAAATGTCCTCATGCCTGAGCTTTGGGGTTAAGCATTGCCCTCTTGTAGAAGTCTTCTTTAGAAATCCAGACCTTCCGTGGATGGGGGGGTACTAAGTCACTAACAGCATTTATGAGCTCCCCTTTGTTGTGAGAAAAGACCTAGAACCATTTGAGGCCTCTGGTAGCCAGAAATGTCATTGAGGAGAAGCAGATAAAAGAGAATTAAACACAGAGAGGACAGGTGCCATTGATCTCACCATTCTTCTGAGGGCCCAGCCTGCCTGGCATGATTGTTCGGGTGGGATGAGCATTTGGGGAACTATGTAGCTCCTGCAGACTTCAGTCATCCCTTCTGTTGGACTCCATAAATTCTAGCCTCTTTCAAGTCTAAATGGCCATGGCATTTGAAGACCAGACCATGGAGCCCTGGCACCATTAGAGGTCATTGCCCAGAGTTCTGCTTCCTGGCCGGCCATGTGGGTGTCTGGGGCACCCCTTCCACCGACCCTAGGCCAACACCAGAGTGGCCTTGTTGGGGTCCTGCGGCCTCCTCTGACACCATCTGCTCCTCTTCACTTCTAGCCCATGGGCATCTTCTTCACCTTGGAGGAACAGTGTGTCTTCCCCAAGGCCGCCGACGCCACATTCAAGGCAGCCCTGTATGATAACAACCTGGGCAAGTCCAGCAACTTCCTCAAGCCCAAAGGGGGCAAGGGCAAGAGGCCCAAGGCCCACTTCGAGCTCGTCCACTACGCAGGCACTGTGAGTACTGCCTCGTGCCCCCTGTGGCCACCTGCTGGCTGCCTTCATCTCCCATTGTAGGTCCCTTCTGCCACACACTTCCTGAGGCTTCCTCCCTCCAACCAGCACAGCCACAATACAACAGGGTGATCAGCTCATTGAAATGAACTTCAGCTCATACTTCCTCATCACTTTCTCTCTGAGATTCTAAATTCCAATTCCAGCCAAGGATGCCTGCCTAGGGATCAGCAAGCACTTCAATCCCTCCGACCTGCCAGGGCCACAACATGTTTATGGCCCTCGGTTTGATGGCTAAACTTCGATCTTGGTCAGAAATGACAACACTAGCAAAAACGAAAAAAAAAATCCATGATCCCATTGATTATTCCCCAATTGATGAACCCATCCTTCTGACAGCTCATGGCCACCAAACCAACAAGGTGACATCTACAGAGTGGCTTTTTCACTCATGAGAAACTTAATCCTTAGGGAAGAGGGAAGTGAAGTGGAGCCAGGACTCAGGTTCTATTTGAATAATCGATGGGGGAGACAGCGTTCATTCACCAGCTTATAAGAATGTGTTTGGTTTCATTGGGATTTCAGTATCGCCGTAAATGCCAATGCTCCTGTTAACCCCAGAGTTTGTTGAGCCTCTGTGGGTTTAACTAAAAGGAAACAGCAGCCTCAGGACAGAGCTGTCAGGAAAGTTGCTGTTGGATTGAGCATTGGGGCCAATATTTTATGATCTCATTGACCATAACAATGCCAACTACTCACAAAATGGACTGTGCCGTACCTAGAGCAAACAGCAGGCTTGGGGCCAAATTGTGGTGCTCCACCTCACCTCCCACAGTGAAATGAGAAGAGCTCCATATTTATAGCAGTGAAACATTCAAAGTCTAATGGAGCCCATGCACTTCCAAGAAGACTCTAAAATAAGGCCCAGAGGTGACGAATGTCTATACACTATATAGAAGAAGGAAAGCCCAAAGGTTTTGGCTTCTCATATGCTTCCCTCAGTTTTCTGTTCTCAGTGGAAGGATCTGAAAGGCTCCTTCCTCTTTGCCTCTCCAGCTGGGGCCACATAGCAAAATGGGAAACAAATTAGTGAATGTCCAATTACCTGGACACATGGAGCCCCCAGTTCTGGGTGGGTGGATCCCCCCTTCTACCAGGCAATGACCCCGGGAATGTGTGCTCCTCAGCAAGGAGAGACCAGATGCCCTTGTAGGGAGTTCATGTAGCTCAGGAGTCCACTCATCAAAACCAGTCACTGACTGCCAGAGACGAGCCTGGAAGAAGATCAGCCCATCTGGGTAGAAGAAGACCCAGGGGTCAGGGAGGCTCAGTGTGGCCAGCAAAGCAAGACATGAAAGAGAAAGTCACAGCTCAGCAGAGAGAAACTGCGGAGTCCTGGTTTGTGGGTAAAGCTCAGAGAGGGAGTGTCCTAGACAGGCAAAGTGCAAATGCCCAAGAAAGCAGATGATGGGGCCTCCACTTTAGGCTGGGGTTCAGGGTCATCCCAGGACTCCAGGCAAGTCATCAGGACAAGAACGGAAGCCACAGGGGATGGGGCTGAAGGTTGGTCCTGGGAACTCAGAGCAGGGCAGAGCTGTAGCTAGAGCTGTGGTTGTCTGAAAGGTAACCACTGGCATTTCCCCCCTCCGGGTGGGTTACAACATCACGGGCTGGCTGAAGAAGAACAAAGACACCCTGAATGAAACAGTGGCAGGCTTGTTCCAGAAATCGACCCTGGGAATCCTGGCCCTTCTCTTCAAAGAAGAGGAGGCTGCAGGTACAGCTGACCCCTTGTTGTGTCCAGTCTCCCTCTGCTGATACCCTTTAGTGGCCCAAATGGAAAGAAGGAAATGAAACTCTTATCCAGCTCTTGTTGGATGAATAAATGATCAATGAATGAATGAATGAGTAGTTGCTTGAGGTAGGCCATAGATGACACTGCAATAGAGGGATGCAGAGGCATCCTGGGAGCTTACATCAACTGGGTTGATCCCCGGCCCGTGTCACCTCTAGGTGGAGCGATGCTGCTTTGGAAAAGTTGACGACCAAATGCTCCATGCTCATTTTCTGCTCCCTGATGTTTGTCTGAGGCAAATGCCAAGCCCAGCCCTGCCTCCCACCCAATCTGGCCCATATGGGAACACTCTGTTGGAACCTCCCAATGGGGTGGTGACTCAGCGGGGCAAGAACTGCAAATGTGCTGGGGCTCAGAGATGTTTTCACCACCAATAGGCAATTTCTCCAGACGGTCTGTGGGCTCTTCCTCCTCCCCGGGCAATGGGAGCAGTTTGTCACATTGTGCCAGCCCTAAATCACAAAGGGCTCCACACTCTCCAGGGAGCACAGCACTCCTTTTGACAATTATGCCACAGTTAGCCCGTTCACCCCTCCCCGGTAGATCTCATTTTCTTGGTGGGAGGGCCCCACCTCACCTAGACCCAAGAAAGGCCTTTATAAAACCAGAGCATGCATGTCCTTTCACAGAGCGAACTTAAGGGTGCTGCCTGCCCCCGTGCTGGGTACTGACGTGAAACATGCTTGTCTCTTTTCCTCAGCTGGAAGCAAGAAGCATAAGAGAGCTTCCTCCTTCATGACAGTCTCCAACTTCTACAGCGTGAGTAGGTGCTGCCCCAGAGGGCCCCAAACTTCCCTTTCAATTATGTGGTGGTCTGGCTGCCACCTCACAGCCAAGGGCGGGATGACTTCATTTCCATGCCTATGGTTGCCTCTTCCATTTGAGGAGTCTGTTTCCTTCTGAAGGCGTCACAGAACCACAGGACCACAGGGCAGAAAAGACCCTTAGAGATGGTCCACTCCACCCGTGCCCATTTCAGACTGAAACCCAGAGAGTGATGGGACTTGCCCAACATGACAAATGGAGATATCAGTGCCTAAAATCTTGTGCCCTAGAGTTGGCTGGCAGGTCTTCTGGGCTGGTCACAACTTCCACAAAATTTGGGCATTACTGGGGACACATTCCAAAGTGCAGAAGTGCAGCCAGTGGTGAGATGTTGCACGAGGAGAGATTTTGATATTTCCCAAGGATTAGGCTGTCCTAAGGCAGAGTGGGCCACCTCATTGGAGGTATCCAAGGAGAGGAGGAGGGACCGTCCAGTAGGGAGGTTAACAATGGGCAGGGGTTTGTCCACGCAAGCACTATGGTTCCTTCTGGTACTGAGATTCTATGATGAGCCAGCACTGAATCAGGAGGGGCCCCACTTCTTGTAAACCATGTCATCTCGGGCAAGTCACTGGACCTCCAAGAGCAGCGCCATCCAACAGAACTCTCTGCGATGACAAAAATGTTCTCTTCTGTCCTCTATGGCAGCCGCTGTCCAATATGCTGCCTGATGTGGTAGCCACTAGCCGTATGTGGCTAATGAGTACTTGAAAAGTGGCTGGAGTAACTAAAGAACTGAATTTTAATTTTAATTTAATTAATTAAACTAAATGAATACCTCTCCTGAGCATGGTTGTCCTGCAACACCAATGCCGAGCTTTACTCACTCTTTCTTTTTCTTTTTCCTCCATCCCCAGGAGCAGTTGAATAAGCTGATGGCCACCCTCCACAGCACCGCCCCCCATTTTGTCCACTGTATTGGCCCCAATGAGTTCAAGCAATCAGGTGCATCATGGGGACTTGTCTCTCTGCTGGAAGTCCTCAGGATCTGTGTAGTCAGAGTTTGTTCTAAATTAAGTCCACTTTTAATCACTAGGGACGATTGGGGCAAAATGGGGCACTGAAAGAATCCCCAACAATGGATCATCCAAAAATCACATTCTAGCTGCTTTATAAAGCAAAAGTCGTGTTCTGGCTGGGTGGGCACCAGCCAGCAGTCACACTCAGGAGAGGCTGAATTGTGGGGGATCTGGGGCCCCATGGGCAGTGATGGGAAGAGACTGGGGTTGGTGATGTGGATGCTCTGTTGAGCATTCTTGAGTGGCAAGGAGTGGCCTGTCCCACCCATGACTCCCTATCCCGTGCCCTACCTTGTGGCAGGCGTGGTGGACGCCCACCTGATCATGCACCAGCTGGCTTGCAACGGAGTCCTGGAAGGCATCTGTATTTTTGAGAAAGGCTTCCCAAACAGGCTGCAGTACCCAGAGTTCACACAGAGGTGAGTGGTGTCTTCCTCATACCTTGAGTATAGTTTCCAGGGATGACTACTGACAAATACAGTCCCACTATAGCAGACATTATGGGTGCGGTGATGGATACCGCCCCACTGTCATGAAGTTAGTACACGTTGGCCCAACTTGCAAGGGCCAGCATCTGCGTTTCTTTGCCTGAGGGCTCTCTCTGGCTGCTGGAGCCTGCTTCGCTACTCGGCAGGCTGAAAGTATCAGGAATTAATACCTCCCCAGAAGCAGCCCTCAACCAGTGACTAAGGACAGTTGGTATATAAACACCTCACCTCCCTCACCCTTCTGGTGGGCTAACTCTGAGGCGTGTTCTATGCTGGCTCTCAGACAGCAGCATGCTGGTAACTGTTTACCAATGGGCTCTCCAGGTTTAAAAAAAAAAAAAAAAAAAGCCCTGATTTGTAGCATCTGCTGATTTTTATGGTGTTAAATACTTCTATGGCTGATTTCCAGCCACCAGTGTGACATCACTGAATGTGGGGTTGGAAAGAGGTGCTTACAACTGGCTCTTGGAGCCAGTGGGAGCCGGTTCCAGCTCACCAGTGTCCCCCAGGCAGCATTAAGCCCTACTTGCCCGTTGTGATAACTGGCTTGATAACGTGCCTTTATTGGCTTTCCTGCCCAATTTCCCAGCTCTGCCACCTCCCAAATAAACTACTTGCACTTGAATCCTGGTCTTAGGGTCTGCTTCTGGGGGAATCCAATCTGAGACCTCCACCTGAGGGATTATTTTATTTCTATTTCCTCTCGACTTGCTAAAACATATGACCACAGATTGCTAGAGCAGGAAGGATCACAAGAGGTCATCTTGTCCAAGCCCTCTGAAGTCCCTAATTGGGGAAGGACTTGTCTAAATCACAAAGGTAGATCCTGGCAGGTCAGGAAAAGAAGCAGTTCTCCTATGCCTGGAAGAAAAGATCAGGAAGGAAAGATTTTGGTGTTTACATTTCTAGGAACATCGACCCACACTGACATTCGCTCCCTGTCCGTCCCGTCCCTCTGCCTGCCTGGGCATCTGTGAAACTAATCTAATCCCTGCCTCCAAGCCCATCTCAAAGATCAGTGGGTAACAGGGCCGGCTGGGTGGCGCAAGTGGTTAAGTGTGCGCGCTCTGCTTTGGCGGCCTAGGGTTTGCAGGTTCGGATCCCGGGCTTGCACTGATGCACTGCTTGTCAAGCCATGCTGTGGCAGCATCCCATATAAAGTAGAGGAAGATGGGCACAGATGTTAGCTCAGGGCCAATCTTCCTCAATTAAAAAAAAAAAACAAATAGATTAGTGGGTAACTGCATGGACGTGATCCTGTGCTGCTGGCTTGGGAATGATGATGACTGTGGTTGTCTCTCTCCCACCAGGTACCAAGTGCTGAACCCCGACGTGATTCCTCAGGGCTTTGTAGACAAGAAGGCCTCAGAGCTGCTGACTGGGGCCATTGACCTGAACACGAATGAATACAAAATTGGACATACCAAGGTAGCGCCTTCTGGTGGTGTTCCCTCCATACACCACTCAGCCTTGTCCTGAGAAGGTGGGCTTCAGGGGTGACTTCCAGCTCTGCCATTGACCGGTTGTCTGCCGTGGGCAAGTCCTTCAGCTGCTGAGAGCCTCAGTTTCCTCCTCTGAAAAATCAGGGGTGATAAGGTCAATCTCACAGGATTCAGGGGTGATTAGCAGGAATGTGCATGAGAACTCAGCTCAGACTGAGCGGTCTCAGTAAATGGTAGATTATTTCTTAGGACTGTGTGAGCCCCAGATTTCTAAGAATAAAAGGAGCCAATCAGAATCAAGGTCCTGGATTTGACCAGGGCACGGCAGTGCGTGGGGGGGCGGGGCAGGGTCTGGGAGTGAAGCACCATATTCCCAGCCCACCCACACCGAGAGCCCTGACCCTGAGCTGGCAGGTGAGTCGGGGCTGACTCAGACGCAGCGGCCACCTGATCCTGACTCACAGGGCCTGGGCTGCCCTGTGTCTGTTCCACTTCCTGGCCCCACAGAGTCCCATTGGGATTGTAAGGGCCAGCCAGGCCGGTGGTGCAAGGTGTCCATCTACAGCTGCCCAACCAGACTGCATCCCATCCTGACAGCCAGGGTGATGGGGGAGGAGCACTGGCTCTGCATCAGGAGCATCAGGCTCAAAGCTGCCTCTGTGTAGCCCAGAGCAGGTCACTTCCTTTCCAGGTCTCATGGGTGGTACAAGTAGGTGTGCCACCGCAGGCACACAAGCCAAGCCACACCTAGCTTCTCCGCAGGCCTGGTGTGGCCCGATGCACAAGGAAGCTCCAGCATATGTGTGCATCCAATGTGTCTGGTCACTTAGCCACGGTCATGGAGCGCCCCCTGTGTGCCAGGCACTGTTCTAGGCTCTAAGGATCCACCGGTGAACAGAACAGGAGTGCCTAGCTTCCTGGAGCTTGCTTTGTAACAGTGGGTGTTAGCAGAATTGTAACACTGCTCTCGAATCTGCCGGAACTGTTAGCTTTTGGCCTCTGGCACAATTAAGATGTGCTGTGTGTAGCTAAATTGACTTACAGGAGGAACACTCCAGGTTTCGTCACAGAATCATTGAATACTTGAGCTGGAGAGAACCTCAGAAACCAGCTGGCCCCTCCTTCCCTCACCCTACCTTCGTCAGACTTAATAAAGCCTGGAGGGAGTGTGAAGGTGACATGCCCAATTTCACAGAATTAGGCAGGACGGAGCAGGCCCCAAGCCCAGGACTGCTGGTCGTGGGGCTTGAGAAGACGGGGCTGACTGCGCCGGGACCTGACACAGCTACCGCCAGGCAAACAGACTGCATCTTGTCACGTTGTTCAGGGGTCACACTGGGCACATCAGAGCCAGGTAAGGGCTGCAGGGGACAGCTTTGGTCCCCGAGGACCAGGCAGGCTCTGCTGGCAGGGGCAGAACAGAGATCAGGATGACTCTGCCTGTAAACTGCGTCCCTATCCCCGGTGTTGGCTCATGTGGGCCCCACCCCCCAGCCAAATGCTCACCTCACTGCTCCTCAAAGACCAAACCTTAACGCCAATTAATTTTGAAACATCAAGAAACATTTTACAAAATCAAGCCCAATGTCTCTACCCCATGCTATCTCTGCTCCGTGGGATTTTGGGGGAGGAGGGCTGGGAGATCCTTTTCCATCCTTTTCCCGTCAGTATCCGTAGCATCCACCCAAAGGATTTAGTTGGGGGGTCTCTTCCCTGCCCCCATGTGTGGAATCACAGACTCACAGAGCTGGGAGGACTCAGGGTCCTGCACTCCCACCCAACAAGAGGGGAGACTGAGGCCCCCCACAGGAGAGTGACTTGACCAAAGTCACATAGCACATCGAAGGTGGGCTGAGCCAGATGCAGGTCTCCTGGATCCTTCTATCCTTCTAGAAGTTTCTATCGTGTCCTACTGGAAGCATATAAAAAGATATTACCTTATGAAACACACTAACAAAGTGAGCACCCATGAGCACACATAAGAACCCAGAACTTAGTCTTTGCATCTCTTTCCTGTCCTTCCTGCCCACCCTCAGGAGTAACCCTTGTCCTGAATATTAACTATTCTCTCGTCTTTTTAAAAACAGTTTTATCACATATGCATACGGCCCTACGTTTTGCCTGGTTTTGATCTTCATGAAAGTATTATACTCAATATACTCTTCTGTAACTTGTTTTTATCACTTAATCACGTTTCTAGGGTGTCTCCTTGTTGGTTGGTGCATGACATTCATTCATTGTCACTGCCATATCATCTTGCCTCAGATGGCCATACCACCCTTACTTATCCTTTCTCCTGTCTTTGCACAGTGGGATTGCTTCTTTGTTTTCTTCACGGTTACCAACAATGCTACTATGAACATCCTTGCTCATGGTCCTATGTAGGAGTTTCTCTGGAACAAAGTGTTCAACCCTGGATGTACATTCAAACACTGGGGGATTTTAAAATACCAGTGCCTGAGCCTCACCTCTGAAATTGTTTGAAATCACCTATGCCCAGGCATCAGCATCTTTCCAAACCCCTCCAGGTGGGGTGATGTGCAGCCATGGTTGAGATACGCTGAGGAGGATGGTTGCCTGTTGAAGGACGAGGAAATGCAAACCATTGTCCAAAACAGTTGTACCAATTCACCCAACCCTGATCCACACCCTTGCCAACACTTGTTTGATCAGCAGTCTTAAATATTGCAGGTGGGGGGGATGGGCGAATGCTATCTTGTGACCTTAATTTGTATTGTCCTGAGATTGGGTGTTTCTGGCTCTTTCTAACACACATTGCAAAGCTAGCCTTGTTTTCCTGGGGATGAGTCCCATTCATACACCAGAGCTGGATGCCAGAAATTGTGCAGCACTGGTAAAACTCTGTCTCCTTTCTAGAAAATCAACCAGCCCCCCTGCCGATCCCACCCTTTCCACCCATTATGTAATTTAATCCTTATAGCAACCCTCTAAGGGAGGGATCAGCATTCCCATTTCACAGATGAGGAACTGAAGCCCTGAGACCTGAGTTCCAGACTGCATGTGCATCTGACACGTCTGGTCACTCGGCAATGTTCAAAGAGTGTCTCCCGTGTGCCAGGGACACCCCAGTGAACAGACCAGGAGTCCCTAGCTCCCTGGAGCTTGCTTTGTAACAGTGGGTGTTAGCAAGGCTGGGACTGGAGCCCATAGGAGAATCCAAGGTGCACTTGGGGAAGGGGAAGTCGACGATGAGACTGGCAGTGGCCCGGCTGTCAGAGGTGTCCAGGCCGGGCCAGCTGTTTCCAAGGATCCGCAAGCACCAGCACCAGACTGGGTCTCTTGACTCTTAAGGACTCTTCTGAACCTCTGCTTCTTTGATTTAAAACTCCCCCAAGTGGCCACCATTGGTGACAGCTGGGCTTTTTCAGAGGAACGTCTCTTTCCCTAGGTGTTCTTCCGAGTGGGCATCCTGGCCAAGCTTGAGGACATATGGGATGGACGTCTGGCCAAGATCATGACAATGTTGCAGTGTTGGCTCCGGGGTTTCCTCATGAGGCTTGAGTTCAAGAATATGCTGGAACAAAGGTGGCACTCACAAATACCAACAGGGCAGGACCACTGAAGCCACACATGTCCACACAGAGTGACTAGGGACCCTGCCACACACACAGTGGTCAGCTCCATTAGCGACACGGTGTGGTGAGAAGAGGGGAGGATGCCAACATCATTGCTGGCCCAAAGAACCTTGTTTGGGGCCTGTGTTAGTTTCCTAGGACTGTTGTAACAAACCACCACAAACTGGGTGCCTTAAAACAACAGAAATACACTTTTTCACAGTTCTACAGGCCAGCAGTCCAAATTTAAGGGGCTGGCAGAGCCATGCTACCTCCGAAGGCTCTAGAGGAGGATGCTTTCTCGCCTCTTCTAGTCCTGGTGGCCCCCAGCGTTCCTTGGCTTGTGTCTGCATCACTCCAATCTCTGCCTCTGTATTCACAAGGCCTTCTGTCTATGTCTGTGTCTTCACATCATCTTCCTTCTTTTTATAAGGACAACAGTCATCTTGGATTAGGGGCCCACCCTACTCCAGCATGACCTCATCTTAACCTAACTAATTACATCTGCAAAGGTCCTATTTCCAAATAAGATCAATTCACAGGTACTGGGGCTTAAGACTTCAGAATATCTGTTTTGGGGGGTGGGCCACAATTCAACTCATAACAGGGACCAACTGCTATAAACTCGTCTCTTTACAGTCCACAAGTCACTTTCACAGCCTTTCCCTTACTGATCCATATGATGATGCTGTGAGAGGGATGTGGGAGGGTCAGCACCCCCACTCTACAGATGTGGAAACTGAGGTCAGAGGAGTTAAGGGACTGGGCCAGGTTTGTGCAGAGAGAGTCAGGATTAGAACCCAGGAGTCCTCACTGCAAATGCCTGCCCTCGGAATCATGTTTTTCAGCCCTCTCCCTAACACAGTAACTAGAAAATATCTCGGGCCCTTCTGGCTGACCTGTGCTTGACTCTGGCTCTTTGTGGTCATAGTAGTAGTAATAACAACAGTAATGAAGAAATAATAACAGTAATGAAGTCCTGATACCCACCAACAGGCCTTCCGTGACCCCTGGCTGAAGGCAGGGACACCTGTTAGGGGCTGAGGCGTGGGATGGCTGCCCAATCCAGCCCAGGGCCCTGGGGCACAAGAGGTCATCAGTAAATGACACTTGAACGAAGCTGTAAGGGACAAGAAGGGCTGGATTCCAGAGACTTTGCAGGTGGATGAGATTTAGAGACTAATGGTTGATTTCCAGGGAGGGACAGGAGGCGGGGACATGCCGGAAGAGATGAGTGGTTTGTCTCAGCCATGTGTTGTCTGAGAGGAACCAGTTCCGTCAGGGAGGCCGGGCCCTGACACCTTCATTTTAACATACATAACTCATGCAATTCTTTTTTTGCAGATTTGGCCTGCAAGTCATCCAGAGGAACATTTGCAAGTTCCCGCAGCTGCGTTTCTGGGGCTGGTGGAAGCTCTACAACAAGGTGGGGGCTGAGGGGCTAGGCCAGCAGAACCGCTGCTGCCTGTGGGCTGGGGGCCTCGGTCCCAGGTGGAGGTGACTCTTGAGGGTGGGAGGCCATGGGATGCTGTAGAGACATCTGAAAATGAGGGCACCTTGGAGGTGAAGAAGGAATCTAGCCTCCTTCCAAATAGGAGTTAATTCCTCCCTGAGAAAAATCACAGTGCGTCTTCCCACCTTTCATCTCATCCCTCAAAATAAAATCCACTTAGGATGGAGAAAACCCCACTGATCCCCAAAAGTGGGCTTGGTTATCAGCGCCTCACCCCTGGGCATGTGGAGGCATCTTCAACTCCTTCAGTGAAGGCCTCGGCTTCAGATCTGGAGCGACCTTAGGAAATCATGGGATCTGACCTTCCCAGGTTCTCCTGAGATAGCAGTGAGGGCAGAGTGAGTCAGCCAGGTGGTGGGGCTGCAGGTGCCCCAAGCATCCAGGCTGCCCTCAACCAACACGGGAGGCCACGAGCCGTCCTGCTGCGTGCGAATCGAACCACGCTGGGTCATGGCATCCCACCTGGGGCCCCATTAAGAGGGTACACTCCACTGGGCACCAGAGGAGGCCAGAATGCAGGACTGCCACATTCAGGAGACAGGAGGATGGTGTTGTCTCAAGGGGCGGGGTGTTTGGGGCAGCCATGCTAGGGGTTGGGACAGGCTCCAAATCATCTCAGGTGGCCCTGAGCCCCCCACAGCTCCCACAGAAGCTTCTTTCCCCGCCCCATAGGAAAGAACTTTCTAAGAATCGGTGCTGACCACAAAATTAAAGGGAGGGATAGTAAGTTCTGCATCCCCAAAGGCACCCACACACAGGCCAGCCCCCTCGAGGGCCTGAGACTGCAGAGGGAGCTAGATGAGCATTTCTCAAAGCTCAGGCATCGCCGCACTTTCCCCACCTCATCTGTGACTGACCTCCTTTCTTTACGTCAGTTCACTTGTTTATTGTGAAATTTTCATTTTAAAAGGAAACCGTATCCCTACCTGCTTTAATCTCATCCTAAGCAGATGTTATCCATAAAGTTGTGGATTTAGTGAGTTCTTTTTCATTTTTAAAAATTGTTATTTTTCAAAATTATTTACTAAATTATTATTTTAAAAAATTATCTTTAAAGTAACTATGTAACTGAAAACCAGAGTTTCTATGCAATGCTTGAATCCATCTCTTGCCCCCTTGGGGTATGCATTACTCTTTGGGAAGCCCCAGACCAACAGCCTTTAAGATTCCTACTCAGGGCCGGCCCCATGGCTTAGCGGTTAAGTGCGCGCGCTCCGCTACTGGCGGCCTGAGTTCGGATCCCGGGCGCGCACCGACACACCGCTTCTCCGGCCATGCTGAGGCTGCGTCCCACATACAGCAACTAGAAGGATTTGCAACTATGACATACAACTATCTACTGGGGCTTTGGTGAAAAAAAAGGAGGAGGATTGGCAATAGATGTTAGCTCAGAGCCGGTCTACCTCAGCAAAAAGAGGAGGATTAGCATGGATGTTAACTCAGGGCTGATCTTCCCCACAAAAAAAAAAAAAAGATTCCTACTCAGCAGGACACAGTGGCCGCAGGTGACAAGGAGACAGAACGTGGGAACTTCCCTGCTCTTTACTGGAAAGTAAAATGTCACTGATTAAACATGGCAGAGCAAAGTCCTGCTCCAATGAGTAAAAAAATAAAATAAAAATCCTTTATCTTTACTATGTGAACTAAGCTCTAATCTTATTTAGCTAAGCCAGATAGGATGAGTCGATGGGAAAAGCAACACTTTTTTTTTTTTGTGAGGAGGATCGGCCCTGAGCTAACATCTGCCAATCCTCCTCTTTTTACTGAGGAAGACTGTCCCTGGGCTAACAGCCGTGCCCATCCTCCTCCACTTTATATGGGACGCCGCCACAGCATGGCTTGACAAGCGGTGCGTCGGTGCATGCCCGGGATCCGAACCGGCGAACCCCAGGCCACCGCAGCGGAGCACGCACACTTAACCGCTTGCGACACCAGGCCGGCCCCAAAGCAACGATTTTTAGTAGGCTTTCACTGAATAACAAGGGTTGTGTAGCTGCAAGTTGTGTTGCTCACTCTAACCTTTTTCTGCGACCTTCGCCACTGCAGTCTCCCAGATCCCCGCAGACCAGGCTGGCAATGAACGAAGTTTATCTGTCATCTTCAAAGAGAGGCAATGCCTTCTCCCAAACCCATTTCCACAGCATTTGCCCTTCTGAGAAATGTATCTATCAACTCAGGAAGTATCCCCAAGGGCCTGTCCCACCTACTCTGCTCGGTGCTGTAGAGACACAGAGGGCAGGAGGGAGATCTTTGAGGGGCTCGTAGTCTAGCAGGGCAGAGGTACACAGTCGTGGGACCTGATGGACCAGGCACTCTTGCAGGATAAGAAGTGCCAAATGCACAGAGAGGTCCAGATAGATGCTGAGGGTGCAGAAGAGCGACTGCTCCCAGCTGAAGGGCAAAGCATGCCCAGCCCTACAGAGATGGGAGCAACCAGGGCAGAGGCCAGAGGCAGGACCTACCAGCTGAGCTGGAACAGGGGTGAGCGGGGCTACGTTGTAGGAGGCCTGGAAGGCCATGTGGAGAGTTGGGACTTCATGTTAGGGAGAAGACAAAAGAAGTGAGAGAGAGAGGCAGAGACAGAGAGACAAGAGACACACAGGGCCGGCCCCATGGCTTAGCGGTTAAGTGCACGCACTCCGCTGCTGGCGGCCCGGGTTCGCATCCCAGGCGTGCACCGACGCACCGCTTCTCCGGCCATGCTGAGGCTGCGTCCCACATACAGCAACTAGAAGGATGTGCAACTATGACATACAACTATCTACTGGGGCTTTGGGGAAAATAAATAAATAAATAAAATCTTTAAAAAAAAAGAGAGAGACACAGAGAGTGAAAGAGACAGAGAGAGAGAGAGGAAGAGAGAGACAAAGAGACAGAGAGAGACACAGAGATTGAGAGAGAAAGATAGACAAAGAAAGAGAGAGACAGAGAGAGGAGGACTCAGTAAGGGTGAAAGGGAAGGGAAACCACAGCTGAGAATTTGGCCAGGGTGTCTGGAGCACAGACAACTTACAGAACAGATGTAAGCACTGGGTGCACCTGGATGCTGAGGAACACCTAACGCTGTCTCTCGGGATCAAAGAGCACCCTGAAGATTGGCCCTAAGCAAGGTTGGGCCTTCTCTGTGGAGCCTAGGGATGCTTCATGGCATTTGCAGAGAGGGGCTCCACCTCATAGCTGCAGCAAGAGCTGCTTTCCACCCCAATGGGGGTGTGAGGTCCAGTCTGAGGCAGAGCCCCCACAACCCAACACCTGGCCCCCTGGCAAAGCCCATCTCCCTAACACTCTATGGTGTTGCTTGCTGCCCAGGTCAAGCCGCTCTTGAACGTGGCTCGTAAAGAGGAGGAGATGAAGGCCAAGGAGTAGGCGTTGAGGAATGCCCTGTCCAAGACACAGGAGCTGATGAGCAAGGTCAAGGAACTGGAGGAGAAGATAGCCACACTCAGCCAGGAGAAGAATGACCTCACCATCCAGCTGCAGGCTGTGCGTGGGGCCCTGGGAAGAGGAGCGAGAGCTGGGGGCCTTGGCAACTGCTCAGACCCCCAGGGTCAATATGAATTAGACCCAGGGAGGGAGGGAGGGTGAACCTTCTGAGAAGCCATGTCCTTCCAGACCACAGGGAATTCCCAGCCTTCTCTTTCCTTCATTGCAATGTCACCCTTGACCCTGCTACCAAAAAGTCTCCATCGAATTCTTATTTGCCCATGGCAGCAGGCTGGGCCCACACAGATACATGCTGGGCCTGTGAGGATGCCGCAGACATGGCGGCCACTAGATGTGGTGGGAGGAGCGCCCCTGGAGCAAGCCTGGCTCTGCCGCGAGAACCTCGGGAATGTGTCCTCTTTTGTTTGCCTCCTTTTCCTTGCCTGTCAAGTGCAAACATAGCGGGGAGAACAAATGACCTAATTTCTGTGGGGAGCCTGACTCAACAACCCCCCCACAACTCTGCTTTCCAATATGGCAGCTGTGTTCACTGCTGTCACCCTTCTGGTGTACACAGGGTCCTTCTCTGATTTGACCCTCACAACCACCCCTGAAGACGCCTGATTTTTACATGGGTCCTACAGGGTAGAAAACTCAGTTTGACCAACATTTAGAGACTTGATCAAAGTCCTGAGCCTGTTAGTAGAAAACCCACAACTGGGAGGGGTCCGATTGCGTCTTTGGTCCTTCCTGCTCTGCCACAGCCGCATCCCCACAGCAGTGAGAGTGTCTGCCCTTTTCCCCCAAGCTGTCTCTAACATCATTTCTCTGCATCTCTCGACTCCCCTGAGAAGTTGCTCAAGCTGAGATCCTTATTTAATGTTCAGGGAGACTGAGGCCAAGCAAGACCACAGTAATAAAAGAATCTTCCATTTAGAGAGTGCCTTCATGTGCTCCAGCCCTTTACGCCTCACAATAATTATTTCTCTTATTTTGCAGACAAAGAACTGAATTTCAGTAAAGCTGCACCACACATACCAAAAGTCACACAGCTGTCCCAGTCTTCTGACTCTGTGGCCAGTTGCTGTCTTCCACCACTGACCTCATCACAGGGAGACCCCAGTGGCACCCAGGTTGTCCCTCCTCTGCCACTCACTGCCTGTGTGACTTTCAGCAACTCCACCTCCCTCTGAATGTCAGTTCCCTCATCTCTAAACCATAGCTTACAGGAACCCCTGCCTTGCCTGCTTCTCAGGGTTGTTATAAGGAGGAACCGTGGGGGGAAATGATGTGTTAACACAAAAGTGTGAAATCAATGCTGGGAGTTACTTGAGTGGACATCACCCTCCCCGTGGACAGGTGGACGCATGGGCACCCCCAGGGTCAGCAGATGAGATGGCAGAGCCTGGACTAACAGTGGTGTCCTGCCTGAGTGCCCTCGACTTCTCCTAGACACCACTGCTGAAACCTGACTGCATTTGATCACTGGGTCTTGTTAAAATGCAGATTCGAATGCAGCAGGTCTCCAGTGGGGCCTGACATTTTGCATCCTAATCAGCTCACAGGCGATGCTGGTGCTGCTGCTGCTGCTGGTCTGGGGACCATTCTCCTAGACTACACTTTGTCACACACATCCCAAAGGAGCTCAGAACTAGCCCAGCCCCCTGTCTGACCCCCAGGACACATTTGTTTGGAGCCCATCAGCCCGAGGCTTGCCTACCGTCTTGGTCCCCAGCAAGTACTGGGACCCCTGCCTTTGACTGGGGCTCTTTCTTCCACCAGGAGCAAGAGAACCTGACAGATGCAGAGGGGCACCTGACCCAGATGATGAAGACCAAAATGGAGCTAGAGAGCCAGATCTCGGACATGCGGGAGCGGCTGGAGGAAGAGGAGGGCACATCCACCGCTCTGAGTGCCACCAAGCGCAAGCTGGAGGAGGAGCTGAGCGACCTGAAGCAGGACCTAGAGGGCCTCGAGACCATGCTGGCCAAGACGGAGAAGCGGAAGCAGGTGAGGCGTCCCCTGGGCCTACCATGCTCCTCTCAGGGCCAGGAAACCTCCTGCCCACAGAGGCCACAACTGGAGCCCCCACTGCAGTGCTGCCCAGTGCCCTGGCCACCGGCCACGTGGGCCTATTCTAACTTAATTCAATATAATTTAAAATGTGGCTTCTCAGTCAGCCTAGCCACATTTTGGGTGCTCAATAGCCACACATAGTGAGGGCTACCATGTCGGACAGAGCAGACCAAGAACGTGTCCATCGTTACAGAAAGTTCTGGACAGAGCAGCTGACTAAGGGGACTGAGAGCTGTTCCCATCAAGGTGACGTCCAGGCTCAGGCCTCCTCATGCCCGGGATTCCCAGACATCTAGGCCAGCCTGCTGCCCCCTCAGCCCCATTGTCCTTGGGGCCCCTCACAGAATGTTCTTCATCGGCACCATGTCCACCCTTCCCCATTCCCAGAAGAGACAGCCCTAGCAGTATGCTGAGGCCACCTTGAGCTGTTGGATTTCTGCCCAAACAAGCAGCTGCTGCCCCTCCAGGTGGCTCTGGGGGCGCCCCTGGCTCCTGATACCAGCTGGCTAGCCCTTGGCCCCCGGGGCCCCCTTGGGTCCACAGCAGGGGAAGTGGATGTTGCCTAAACGCATGCCTCCAGCTCTGATGTGCACACAGACCACTGATATCTCGATAAGATGCAGGTCTCTTATAAGACCTGGGTCGGCAGGTCTAGGGGGGCCTGAGGGTCTGCGTTTCTAGCATGCTTCCAGACGATGCCACTGTTGACCCCTGAGACCAGGCTTTGAGCAGCAAAGGCTTGAACTAGTGGTTCTCACTGCCCCCCTCACCACAAGATTCTGCCTTGGTTGGTTAGGGTGTGCCCTGGGCGTTGGCATTTCTCAAGCTCCCAGGTGACTAGAGGGCAACCAAGCTGAGGACCCTCTCTTGGAGCAAATGCCTTCCCCTCCTCTCCTCCCAGCTTTAAGAGCCGGTCTCTCTCCTGCCCTGGTTTTCAGGCCCTGGATCACAAGGTCCGCACCCTGTCCGGGGACCTCTCGGCCTGCGAAGACTCCATTGCCCAGCTCCAGAAGGTGAAGAGGGCCCTGGAGGAGCTGCACCAGGTGAGCACTGCCCTCTTCTCCCCTCAGTGGAGCAGGAGGAGCTCGGAGACTGGAGACCTGAGCTCAGGTCCTGGCTTTGCTGCACCTCAGCTGAGGGCCTTTAGGGAAGTCACAGAGTCTCCCTAAATCTCAATTCCCTCATCAGTGAAGTGGGTGTGGTCATGTCTCACTACCTTCCTTCCGGGTTTGTTGTAAGTGGGGTGACCATATAACATCACCCAAATGAGGACAGTTTTAAGAGTGAAAGGGGACAGAGGCATGAGTCGGGATGGTCCCAGGCACACTGGGAGGTATGGTCCCACTGTTGTAGGATGAGTGGGGTGCAGGGAAGTGCCCTGGGAGCTCTCAAGCACCAGTGAACCCTGATACATCAACAACAGACACGAGTTCTTGAGGTCAGGGGGAGACCCACCGTACTTTCCGATGGCTGCTGTTACAGGCTCAGGCTCCTGAATGCAGAGCTGGCCCTGACCGGCCACCAGTGCTGATGGTGGCACAGAGCACCTCCCAGCTCTGGAGACACAGGTGCAAAGAGCAAGTCGAAGCCCAAACCTGGACAGTGGACCCTCATCCCCTTTGCTGACACCATGAGTCTACAACATGTCCCCCGAGTGTCTCTCTCTGCCACCTCTGGAAACCCCTCCCATGACACTGTGACTCTCAACCATATCAAACCCAGAGCCCCCTTTTATAACAAATACAGTCAATTCTCATTGTTTGTAGTAATTATGTTCTATAAAGTCACTGAGAACACTGAATGAGCAAATACTGGACCTCTGCTCTTAAGGGAAATGTAGGGTTAGGTTCCTGAACTGAGAGCCTCTGGTCACATTTTCATCAACCAGTCAATACATAATGCATACAATTATGATCAATACATTACTTCGTTTTATGTGTGTCTCTGTTTAAAGACATCTTCTTTAGCACATATTGTTCATTCTGTAACATTGAACTCACGGTCAACAGCACTATACCTCAGGCCTGAACAAAGCTTATCTAACACACAAACGTCCTCTGTGAGGCACATCACAGCCTCGCACATAGGAACACTAGACAGCACTGCAGCACTATGCTTGGGGCCATTTTAAACAGTGAAATCGCCAACAAAAAGCACAAAAATGTGGAAAACATGGCACTAAATAGACCAAGAAAAGGACACTTGTTTATAGTATGAGTTGTAACAAGAAGGCAGAGCATCACCTTGATGGAGAATGCACCTCAGGCAACTCAAATTTTTCACCACTCTGCACATGTCTGCGAATGACCATAAAAGCACCAAGAGTATTGATTTGGGGATTACAAATAAATTTTAGCAAGTAGGTGAATAGGCAAATAGACAATCTGCAAATAATGAGGCTCGACTATATTTTGGAATATCCTGAAATAAAAATTATAAATAATATAACTAATACATAACTTCAAAAAAAACAATGAGTGCCCTTTGATATAAAGAAGAAATGAATGGAGAGTAATTTGTAACAAATAATAGAACTGTCAGTGTGTAAACACTCAGGCAGATCGATTGGAAGACATCGTGAGCAGGGGGCTATCCACCCGGGCTCATCTATAATGGCTGCAAACAGGCACAGGAGGGGTGTAGATGGTTCAGGTAGCACAGTGTGGCTGCTGTCGGTGATCTGATTTTAGAAAATGGTGAATAACTCTCAGGGAAATTTTTTTTTTTTTTTAGTGAGGAAGATTGGCCCTGGGCTAATATCTGTGCCCATCTTCCTCTTTTTGCTGAGGAAGATTAGCCCTGAGCTAACATCTGTGCCCATCTTCCTCTAGTTATGTATATGGGACGCCGCCACCGCATGACTTGATGAGCAGTGCCTAGGTCTGCACATGGGATCCAGGGCTGTGAACCCTGGGCCACCAAAGCGGAGCCCATTTAACCGCTGCACCACCGGGCCAGCCCCTGTCTCAGGGAAAGTTTGAACAACAACAAGTAAATCTTCTCTCAGTTTTCGTGGTAGATCATTCTTTAAAGATGTAGTGTATACTAAATGAAAAGAAAATAGTTGAATTATATGTAAAGTGGTGCTGGGTTCCAGGTACAGAAGAATATAAATAGTTGTTTTACTTACATGAATGCCTGGAAGGGACATCAAGTGTGTGAACTGCAGAATTCTTCTTCACGGTGCCAGACTGTCCAGAGTAAAACGGGATGTCCCACATCTGTGGAACCACCCACCAAGTGCCAGGGGGGTCCTCAGTCATTGTGACAACCAGAAGCCCCCACAGATCTCCTGTGTGCCCCGTGGAGAACCAGAGGCCCGAGTGACCCCACGACAGGTGCTCAGGTCTGCCTGGGCCTCACCCAGCCCCCAGGAGCAGGCGCTCAACAGCTGTTCACTGAAGTCAGCTCTGCTCGGCTCAGAAGTCATAGCACAGAACCAGGTCTGTTCAGCTGCTCCTGCATGCCTTATGGGACCCCCATGTGTATCTTTACTTCCAGAAAACCCTTGATGACCTACAAGGTGAGGAGGACACAGTGAACCACTTGACCAAGAGCGACAGCAAGCTCAGTGCCCGGATCCACGAGGTGACACCCTGCTACTGGGCCAATTCCACAACCCGAGGGCCAGGTCCGTCCCGGGGCACAGGGTCCTCAGATCGCGTTTTGGGAATTGGACTGACACATCCCCTGGGAAGTGAGGCCCAGTCTGGTTCCTTATTACATGCTGGCTCAGACTCCCCCCTCCTCTACTTTCTTTTGATTTTCTTGTCTCTGCAGCTGGAGAATAACTGGGAGCAAGAAAAGAAAATCCGAGCAGAGGTGGAAAAGGCTCATGGGAAAGCTGAGAGCGACTTGAAGATGACCATTGACAATCTCAACGAGATGGAGCGGTCCAAGCTGGGTCTCGAGGAGGTGGTGAAAAAGTACGCTTCTGCAGTGATTCATTCCGTCTGTAACAATATTAGCAATACCTAGCACTTCCTAGATGGTGCCAGGCGCCAGGCACTGTGCTGAGGGCTTGACATGTATTCATGCATGTCCTCAGCACCCACCATGCTCCAGGCACTGTGCCCAGCATGGAGGAATATGGGAGGGAAGGAGTAGGTGCTGCTCTGTCCACAGGGAGCTCCCAGCCTCACACGGTGCCTGCTGGGTGCTGGAAAGGAGACTGGTACTACGCAATGCATCTGCCCCAGAGGGCAGGGAGTCTTCGCAGAAACCTATAAACTGGGCTCTCAAAGTTCACAAAGAGTTGAGGGGGCTATTTTATCAATAGCACTCTGGCAGTGATATGGAAGACAGGTGGGGTGGAGAAAAACTGGAAGCAGGAAGATGATTGGAAGGCTCCTGCAATGGTTCGGGTGAAAACCTGAACTGGTAAGAGGCCGAGGGGATGGAGATAAGGAGGAGCCAGATAAGGAAAGCTTTGTGGGAGTAGAATTTGGACATCTTTGCATCCTTGAAGTCTGTGTTGCTGAGGCAGTTTTAAAGCGCCGCGCAGTGCTCTAGGGGCATGTGCAGCGAAATCTGCATCCGAGCATATTTCTTCTGTAGCACAGCCAGAAGGGGCAGCGACCCTGTTCGTCCTCCTCGTCCACTTGGTCTCTGGCATCTTAGTTCTCATGTGTGGCTTCTTGACTTTTTGTGGAAAGTTTTTGGAGGAAAGTTTTCCCTAAGAAGACAAAGCATCAATGTGATTCTGGAGAATGTGAGCTGTACCAGAACAGTGATTTCTACCCAGTTTGTTCACTGCTGCGTCCCTGGAACCCCCATGTCTGGCACACAGTAGGTGCTCCGTAATCATGTGCTGAATTAATAAATGTGTGAATGAATGAGTGAACGAAAAGCCTGTGGAGCAGATTCCAGGGTCTGACTCCTCTGTAGGGTGAGACCTCCTGGGCTGTCACCCCAGAAGGCTGAGGGTTGGGGGACGAGTGGGTTTCAGCAGGTTCAAGGCCTCCTCAGGCAGCCCAGTCTCCGTTCCCTCGCCAGCTCGCTGGTCTCCCCTCAGAGCTTTTCCTCAGGTGATCAAACCTTCTGCTGCAGGAGGGATATGGAAATCAATTCTGTGAACTCTAAATAGGAGGATGAGCCGTCTCAATTCCACCCTGCAGAGGAAACCAAAGGAACACCAGGTGTGCCCAGGACCGAGAAGACTGAGGTCTCCTTGTGAGGTGCACTTCCCTGCGCCCTGTGGTCACATCAGCTGATTAGCCGCTAAGGTTTCCTGAGGAGCAAGACTGCTGCAGAGTCCTTGGAGACTAACCTGTGTTCACCTCATGCAGGCTTAAGTTCCAAGTCCTTATACTGGTTACAAGGCCCTCTACAATCTAGCCCCTGCTCCCTCCTTGACCTCATCACCCACCAGTCCCCTCACCAATCTGTCTAGCCACGCTGGCTCCTTGCAGGGTCTCACATACCCCAGGCTCCCTCCTGCCTCAGGGCCTTGGCACATGCTCTCTGTGCCCCCCTTCTCTCTGCTTTTGACAGTGTCTATCATATGCTTAGCTCCCTTCCATCATTTTCATTCTAAAAGCCAAGTGGGTAAGCTTCTGATTTCTCACAGGAAAGATCAACACCCCCCACATTTGTCTGCTTGTTTGTCTGCTAGGCCTGAATTGAGGAGCTGGAGGAAGAGCTGGAAGCTGAGAGGGCACTGAGAGCCAAGGCAAATGAAATACTTATCCCCTTTCCTGAGTCCAAGGACCCAGTGCCAGCCACAATCCAACCATAAGTAGCAACTCCCACTCAGGAAACCGATAGAGAGGAGGACAGACTTCCCATTGAAAAGGCCTTGTTGTTTCTTGAGCACCTACTGCATGCCAGGCACTGTGCTACACATGCACATTAATTATGCTGTAAGATGCAAAGACGCTATGTGTGGCGTGAGCCCGAGGAGAGGAGGCGAGTTCTGCCTGGGGCAGGTGGAGGAGGAGACGTGAGCCTGGGGACCTGAAGACCAAATTCAACAGGCTGATGCAGGGAGGAATTTCCAGGCAAAGGGAATGAAATAGCACCTACCTGCACAGGTATGAAGGTGTAAAAGGAAGAGCAAACAGTGGAGGGAGGCTTGAGGGTGGGGATCCTACAGGAGATGAGGCCAGAAAGCTGGTGGGAGATGAGTCATAACACACCTAAACTCCAGAGTCAGCCAAACTGGGCTGAGGGTACGATGGGCACTAACACCTACCCAGTACAGGGAGAAGGACAGACAGCCTCCTTCACTGAGTGTGTGGGGTGGCAGGTGGGGCGCATTCCTCCCCAAGCACAGGCCCCTGGCCTCACAGACACGATGTGGTCATCATGGTCTTTACTAGAGAAAGAAGGGCTTGTGGTTGGCTTCAGTCAGTATCATTCAGTCTCACCCCAGGTGGAGAAACAACACAACGACCTGTCCCAGGACCTGGAAGATGCCAGCGACAGGCTGGAAGAGGCTGGAGGAGCCACGTCTGCTCAGGTACCATCCTTGGGAGGCCTGAACCCCAATCTCTGCCTGCCTTCAGGGAGAAAGAAATGCTGGATGATGAGCAATGGGATAAAGACCAGTTAGTTCTTGCTGAATTGCTGGGGCTGACTGGAGGAGAAACCAATCAATAATAAAGAGTAGGCATGAGAGGGGCTGGTTCGGTCCCGTTTCTTCTGGGGCTCCTCAGTTCAGTGGTGTTGATGGAAGCAGGATTTGCTTTGGACAAAGGGGGCAGGTGTTCTAAAATATAGTGTATTAATAGAAAATTTGAGGTACAGTAAGGCCAGCAGATCAGAAGATGATTGCCATTGAAAAGATAGTTTGTTACTGTTCTCAAGGAGAGGGGGCTTGCACACCACGCAGGGCCACATGGGGAAGCACCAGGGTTGGTCAGGGAGCAGAGGGAGAGGGAACTGTGGCAAGACCTTTGTTGCGGTTTCTGCAGAAAGGAATGGGCGAGGCAGTGTGAGCAGGTTCAGGGTTGGCTAATCTGGATCATTTCAGTGGGCTCTGGGGCGGAGGGGCTGTCCCTGGTTGTCTGGCCAGTTCTGCTAAGCCCTGCGTCTCCTCTATCCCAGATTGAGCGGAACTACAAGCGGGAGGCCAAGCTGTTGGAGCTGCGGCGGGAGCTGGAGGAGGCGGCTCTGCAGAGCGAGGCCACGGCATCCATGCTACACAGGAAGCACACGAACTCCACGGCCGAGCTGACAGAGCCCATGGAGAACGTGCAGAGGGTCCAGTCCAAGCTGGAGAAGGACAAGCAGGCCGTGAAGGCCGAGACTGATGACCTCAATGCCAGCATGGAGAACGTGCAGAAGT
Organism: Diceros bicornis minor; assembly: GCF_020826845.1. Lineage (NCBI taxonomy): Eukaryota > Metazoa > Chordata > Mammalia > Perissodactyla > Rhinocerotidae > Diceros > Diceros bicornis. Next base: position 7,379,938 of record NC_080765.1, on the reverse strand, counting down.
CCAAGGTGAGGGAGGCCCCCTTGAGCCACAGGGAGGTGCCCTGGCATCTGGCTCCTTCAGAAATATTCCCTGAGCCCCCAGCAGGCCTGAGACCTGTTCTAGATGTTGTGAAGGGAACCAAGATGAATCCCTCAAAACCCCACCGGCTGGATGTATAACCTTGGCCAATTACCTAACCTAACTGTGCCTCAGCTTCCTCATCTTTAAAATGGGCCTAATAATGATCCCGACCTCATAGCACTGTTGTGAGGGCCACAACAGTCCCTGGCACATAAGAAAAGCTCAATAAATGTGAGCTATTAAGATTATCATTACATTAGTATGACTATATCCTCAAGCAGTTGGAGACCAGTAGGAGTGACAAGATAAATGCATGCATTGTCAGAATGCAAAGGTGATATACGGCAAGAAAGAAAATTAAGTAAGCATTCAGCACGCATTTATCGAGTACCTGCGGCATGAAGAGGCTTCTTGTGACACGAGGGAAAAGGCGGACTCCAAAGGTGAGCTGGGATGATGCTTTGGGGGTCCCTGTCTCAGCCAACTAGTGTCTCCAAACTTCACACACTCATGAGGCATCTTCATAGTTCCTGTTTCATCTGCAGACCACTGCACTAATGCTAGTATTTTTCCTTAAATTGGCCCACTGCATTTTCTGATTGAGTGGGTATACAGGGGTCTGGAGTGGCTACAAAAGGGAGATGGGCCAGAGTGAGGGGCTGTGTGCCATCCCAGGGGCTCTGGGTTAATGTTGATATAAAATGGTGAGCCATTGGGGATTTCTGACAGGAACGTTCTAGAAGGACTAGGCAGGTAGCCTGGGAGGGTGCACTAGGGGAACCCAGTTGGGAAGCAGGGAGGGCCTGGCCTAGGCCTCTCCATTTCCCCACTGGATTCATTCTTCCTGAGCAGATGAATGCCGAGGCCTCTGTGCAAAAGCTGGAAGATAGCTTAGCAGAAGCCAATGGCACAGTGGCTGAGCTGGAGCAAAACCAGGCAGAGATCAGTGCCATCAGGACCCGCCTCCAAGGTGAGCCCACTCCTCCCTGCAACTTCCTAAGGACCAGTGCACGAAAAGGAATAGGGATCCTCAAGGAAACGGAGGGAGAACCCAGGTCCCCTCCCCAGAGCTTTCTTAGCCTTGGAAAATTCACAGTCCCTGTGATGAGACAAGGAGATTTTGTTCTGCTGAGTGTTCTAAGCAATGTCTTTATGGTGTGAAACAGAGAACACTATTCAAGGCATTTTCCTATCACTTCCCTCAACCACCCTGGGAGAGCAACAGGAGGGACAGTAATGCTGACAAAATACAATTTTCAAATATTTTAAAACATGACCCACATGCTAAAGTAAGCCACCGTGTGTCACTAAGGAGGGAACCAGGAAAATGGTAAAGCTGCCTTCGAGAAGTATTTCAGGGGCCGAGTTTACATCGTCAGCGGGGAAAGGAATGCTAAGATAACTTTGCTAAGTTAGATGCAAAACCGGTACAAGTCCTACAGGACAACAGTACTGCAACCTCTGGGTTTAGTTTCGTTTTTTTTCTACCAGAAGAAATCTTTTGCATCTCTAGGACAAAAATAATTTGAGACTTATCAATATACAAGTTAACACCTAACTTTGCAGAGGCTGGGCTCAAACAGTAAGCTGGTGCATTCCCTGAGAGAAGGCGGGCCAGGGAGACAATGCTGCAGTGTGACACCAGGCAACCTGCAGGCATCCTTTGGCCTTATTTCCCCCATCCTGAATACTTTTTAAAATCAATATCCCCATTTGATGGATAAGAAAAGTGAAGCTCAGTGAGATGAGGTGACTTGCCCATGGTCACAAAACTAATGCCTTACAGAGCAGAACCGGAAACCGTGGCTCATGCACCTCTTCCTGGCCTCTGGCCCCCAGCAATCAGTCCACAAATGACAGGAGTGTAGGTTCTGGGACCGTGACAAATAACAGTTTACAAAGTAAACCCTCTCTGCCTCACTGTTTTCTCCAAACTCCTTTGCTGTATCTCCCGCCAGGAGCCAGGGCCTTCTTTATCTGAAGCCCCTTACCCTGTGTAAGTCACCTGGATGTCAGCGACCTTGGGCACTACAGTCACCTCTTGTTCCTCCTGTCTTGACTGCTCACTGCCTCATGATTCTAATGTCTATTTTATGAGAAGCAGCCTGCCCATGGGTTTCCTTTTACACACTGCAGGGCTATCTTTATACTTTGAAAAAAAGGATAAAACTGTCACTAACCTCAGGGGGGATTTGCAGAAAAACCTTTTAGCCCACCTTGAGCAAAAAGGTAGATTCCTCATTGTTTTCTTGAGCTCATTGTAATAAAAGAAATATAATTCAGCATTATTGTGCTACCTCAAAGGTAAACAGGTTTTAAGGTCTTTTTTTGGTCCTGACTTCTACACATAGTGTTTGAAATGTCTTTCAGTTGGAATTATTTTTTAAATCATTGGGGAGAATCTTATGTTAATTTGTTTTACACTTATATTTTAATATCAGAAGAATAAGTGATTGGAAAGTGATCGATTCTTGCTCTGTAGTATTGAACATATAACAAAAACATTGTTTGCCATAAACAAGGTTGGGTTTTTAAAAAGGAAACTCTAGGGCTTGGCTCGCTCTTGGTTAATAAAGGCTGACAAATCATGTCTGACTTTACGGTGCAAAAAAACTGCCCTGGGCTCACTTAATTTGGGCGGCTGGTGTGGCAGCTCACAGTGCTCCCTGTTCCAGCTCAGTCAGTCAAGCTGCCATGTTTATTGGGTACTTTGGGAGCGATGCCCAGGGAGCTTCGGCTCTGGCTGGGGAGCCAGTTCTTCATCCAATATTTCTCTTGTTCCCTTCTCGCCCAGCTGAAAATAGTGAAGTGAGCCGGGAATATGAAGAATCTCAGAGCCGGCTCAGTCAAATCCTGCGGATAAAGACATCGCTGACATCACAGCTGACGATTCCAAGAGGCAGCTGAATGAAGAGTCCAAGGTTTGTTTGGGGATGGGGTGGGGGTGACAGAGCTGCCTCCTTGAAGAAAGTCACAGTTTATAAAGATGTAGAAGGAATACGAAAAATATTTGATTCAATAGGAAGTAAAATTTAACTACAAAACTGCAATATTCTATGTGTATGACTAAATGAAACTAATGAAATTACGTATCTTTGTGGACAATAGTTGGAAGAAAACATGGAAAATAAACCCTGATGGTTTGGGTTGTAGAACCAGGTGTCTTTCCTCCCTTTACATGCTGTACTGTTGATCCAAGGTTATGTACATCTAAGTGATGGCCTGGAGGCATGGAGAGCCCTGTGGATCTCTGACAGGCTCATCCAGTCCCCACAGGCACACAGTGCTGCCATGGTGAGCCTCAACACCAAGCATGACCTGGACCTGCTGAAGGAGCAGCTGGAGGACTGAAGGAACAGGGAGGCAAGTCGGAGCTGCAGCGCCTGTGTCCAAACTCAGCACGGAGGTGACCACCTGGAGGACCAGGTATGCGACTGATTCCATCCAGAGGACGGAGGAGCTGGAGGAGACCAAGTGAGTGTCACTCTGTGCCAGGAGAGCCGGGAAGGCCGAGCGGGTGGGTGGGCACTGGGAGTCTCACTACTGTCAGCCACTGCTGAGGCCAAGGCCACGTCCAGGAGAAGGCAGTTCACGGGCCCCTCTTAAAGGGGGGAGAGATATCTGGACCGGGGAGCCCACTTTGTGCCCTCAGCAGAATAGCCACTGTGTGCATCGCCAGCCTTCAGGTTCCATCTTCAAGGGCTCTCTCACCCACATCCTCTGCCTTAAAGTGCTCAGGCTCCCTTCAGGGAAGTCAGGTGCAGGGGCTCCTCCTCCAGGCAGGTCTTCTCTGCCTCTGACGTGCTTAGGAAGCCTCCACAGGCCTGGTGGGTCTGAGGAGGGGGAGCTCGGCGATGCTGGGAGGACACGGACCACGCTCAGTGGCAAACGTCTCCCCTCTGCCAGTTCCCCAGCTCTGTGGTAAATGCCCTCAACTCCTTTGAGCTTTCTTCCCCGTTCGCAAACTAGGGAAGTGGACACTCTGCTTGGCGGGCCTGAGGAAATAAGTGTGGACTCGTGAATGTGGCTGTGAACTGCTCTCTTGCCTAAGAAGAGGCTGGCTTGGTGTCCAGGGAAGCCCCACGTGTGAGCCACCCTGTGCTAGGTGAGGAGGGGAACCCAGCCTGCTTGCTGGTGCCTCCATCCACTGGAATTTGTGGTGATGTGATAGCAATAAGCACAGTGCCTTCCAGCTGACACAAATCCTTTCTCTAAAGCTGTTTATACACTGAGCCTAAATCTGCCTTCCTGAAGCTTCCACTCCTGTCCTCCAGCCCCTTTCTGTTTTCTATTTAGAGCTGCTGGGAGCTGCCTAGTCCTACCCCAAGGCTCTCAGTCTGGGGCTAAACCTAAATCTCAAATTCCTTACCTCGGGAACCTCTTGCCCTGACACCCACAGGGCCCCCAGCCTCCCTTCCCTCGGCCTTTGCTCATATGTCCCTCCCTGCTCTATTTCACCATAGTGCTTACGTCTATGTGTTGTGCGTTGTCTATCCCCTCATCCAGAAAGAAGAAGAGGGCTGGGATTTTAGTCTGTTTTACTCACTGCTGTTTCCCTAATGCCTAGAACAATGCTTGGCACGGAGTAGAAACAATAAATATTTGTGGAATGAATGAATGGACAGTGGTTGCTTTCCTCTAAATGCTCTCCATTTTGTCAGCATCTTTTCCTTCGTGACACTAGAGCTCAGTGCCACACACCAGGTCCCCTCCGTGGGCTCCTATGTTTCCTTGATGGCCCCTCTTGCCCTCATCCACAGTAGGAAACTGGCCTCCAGGCTCCAGGAAGTGGAAGAGACAGCTGAAACTGCCCAGGGCAGGGCTGCCTCCCTTGAGAAAAATAAACAGAGACTCCACGCAGAAGTTGAGGACCTCAACATCGACTTGGAGAAGGTCAGAGGGTCAAATGCTCACAGGCTGCCTATTTGCCATGTCCAAGGGCCCACAGAGAGCTGGATGAGACTATCACATGTCTGGGGTTGGCAAGAAGAAACAGGTGGCCCAAGAGAGTGGGACACAGAGTTTGTATTCAGGCCCACTGCACACGGGCTCCTGCTACCTCCCTGGTTCAGACTGCTTTGCCAGTCTCTAGCCAAATTAAATAAGCCTTCCACTGGCATACGCCAACCTGATCTAGGTCCAGATGGGACCATTGCTTCATGCCAGCTGTCAGGGGCACGCAGGTAGAAGGTCATATCCATGTGAGATAAAACCCAAAAAGGTTTTGCTCCCCCCAAATTAAGAAATTAAGCAGAAATTTACAAAATCTAATACTGCACAGCAGCAAATGCCGGGTAGTTATGAAAAAGATGAAAGGTCTTTGACAAATAATGTCTGGAATAATCTAGCTGTGATTCACAAGAAAAATAATACCAAACCCATCTCTGAGTTGGACAATGATGTATAATGTATATTAGTACATTATAGAGAAATACATTACGAGGAGTTAGGTGAATGTCATAATTCTGGGAAGGCCATTGTGGCCCAGAGCCCTCATTTTACACCTCAGAAAATCCTAGTCTGGGAAGATAAGGTGGACTACCCAAGGTCACATGTCTAGTAGTAAAAGTTTTAGAACTGGAACTTAACTCTTTCCAGACTTCCTGTCCCATGCTTGTTCCATATGTTGAATTATATCCCAATTCCCAAGGAGTCTGTGGTCCCCAGAGTTACTGGGGAGGGGGGCAGAAGGAAGGGAAGTCAGACCCCCAGGGACCATCCCCACCTCTCCCTAGGCCAATGCTGCGGCCACCACCCTGGACAAGGAGCAGCAGGTCTTTGACAAGATGCTGGCTGAGTGGCAGCAGAAGCACGAGGAGCTGCAGGTGGAGGTGGACTGTTCGCAGAAGGAGTGCCGCATGTACATGACAGAGAGCTTCAAGATCAAGATGGCCTACGAGGAGTCCCTGGAGCACCTCAAGTCGGTGAAGAAGGAGAACAAGACCCTGCAGGGTGAGTCTGAAGGCAGGTGGGTGGGCCTGCAGGGACACAGACACAGCCAGGGCCCCTTCCTCCTGCACACACCATGGGTTTGAGCATCTGGCACACCGTAGGTGCTCAATAAATGTTGACTGGCTAGCAAGTGCTTTGTTGAAGCACTTGGGCACTGGGCAATATAACTTCAGGCAGTTGAGTTACTTAACCTTTCTGTGCGTCAGTTTTCTCATCTGTAAAATGGGGAAATAATACTGCCTTCCTTGTAAGGTGCTTGTGTAATGAAATAAGATAAAATGTGTAAAGTCTTCTCTCAGTAGAGTAGCTGGCACAGACCAGGGCTCAATAGATTTCATATACTGAGCCCTTACATCTCTCATATGTAAATAATATGCCTATATATTTCTTACATATAGAAGTCTCAGGCTGGAACTTCATTCTGTTGGATACTTCTTGAAAAGTGTGGGTTATCTGTTGAAGATCATTTTGCCATTTGAAGATTTGACTGCAATATTTGTTTTTGTGGCAGGCACACATTTCCAACCACAGACTCAATGTGAAAGAGATGTCACTCTTTCTCACTTTGAAGAACTGTTTTTGGGTCCCCATTCTGCTGAGTGGCAGAAAGGAAATCTCAGTCCATGCAGGGTTTCCTCAATTCGGGTTACCCCACCCTGCTTTCTCCCTAGGATTGTATCTGAGTCCCAGGGTGGCTGATGTAGGGTCGTTGCAGTGGAGAGTAGAGGCAGATTGTCCCCAAACCTGCCCGAGTTCCTACAAGTCCCTCCCAGGGGAGCTGTCTGCTTAGAAGAGACAATCCTGAGAGCCAAGCATTTGGGGTGTGAGGCCTCTGCTTTCTTAATCTCAAAAGTGTAAGTACTGGGCCGGCCCCGTGGCTTAGCGGTTAAGTGCGCATGCTCCGCTACTGGCAGCCCCGGTTCGGATCCCGGGCGTGCACCAACGCACCGCTTCTCTGGCCATGCTGAGGCCGCCTCCCACATACAGCAACTAGAAGGATGTGCAGCTATGACATACAACTATCTACTGGGGCTTTGCGGGGGGGGGGGGGGCGTAAGTACTGAAGGACTTGAGCGTAACGTAAATACATGCGTTAAAGACAGAGGAGGAGCAGCTGAACCAGAAGCAGGTTGCCTGGACTAGGAGAGGAAGGAAAATAGGAAGGGAGTGATGATCAGGCACTGCTGAAGGCCTCTGCCAACGACCCAGGCCCTGCCTCCTCGCCCCCTACCAGCTCCTGGTACAGATGACAAAGCTCCCAGGTAACCTGGGGGTTAAGAGCAGAGGAATATGCACCTCATCTTGCAGGTGAAGCCCAGGTAAGGGGCAAACCTTGTAAAGTAGCCCCAGCCTGGTGCGAGCGTGGAGGAGAATGGCCAAGCAGCCTGCCTGGGCTGAGAGAGTATGAGGCAACATCCCAGCATTCCTCACGGTCCCAGAGCAGTGCAGTAGAGAATGTTCTGGAAACAGCCACTATATCCAGGGACAGATGTTGGGAGGCCATGTGGGACGTGGGCATGTCAGTGATGCCAGCACTGGTGGACATCAACAGCTGAGACCTCGATGATGCCCACCAATGCTCTCCAGAAACTCCCTGGAACTTAGAACCCCAGGTAGATTAAATGAGATTTCTCTGAACTCAAGGAGGCTTGACATCAAAATAGACGAATCAAGGGCTGGCCCCGTGGCTTAGCGGTTAAGTGCGCGTGCTCTGCACGAACCCTGGCAGCCCGGGTTCGGATCCAGGGCGCGCACCAACGCACCGCTTCTCCCGCCATGCTGAGGCCGCGTCCCACATACATCAACTAGAAGGATGTGCAGCTATGACATACAACTATCTACTGGGGCTTTGGGGGGAAAAAATAAATAAATAAAATCTTTTTTAAAAAAATAGACGAATCAAGACAGTTTTACTTCTTGGACACCTCTGGTTGCAGGCTGAGATGTGTACCCGCTCTGAGGTGCTGTGGGTCCCACGGAGTTCCTCTGGGTGTGCAACAGAGAGGTCTCCCAACTGAGGAAGGAAACCAGAAAGGCTCTAATCCTCCCAGTGGTGTTCTTGTGCAGTTGGTTTTGAGAATCGGGTGGGGGCTCTCTGAAAAATAAAGGCCTCACTTGTAGGACTGACAGGCCCGAGGAGTCCTGGGCACTGGCCCCAAAGCCGCTGTGCTTGCTCTCTCTTCCCTGGGCCTCAGCCTCTCAGTTATAAAAAAAGGAGCTAGAACCCACTGTTGTTCCATGTGCAAGCCCTAATGCTCCACAAGTCTATGACTTGGAGTATATTGCTTCTCTTTTGATACAACGAGGCTAGGAGTGCCCACTTCTGGCTCCTACAGAGGAATGTCTGTGCCACGTGTCATGATCCTGGAAAGTGGATAGTCCTCATGTGCCTTAGTATTGAGAATATCTCTTTCTCAGAGGAGGTAAAGGAACTGATTGATTAGCTGGGCAAGGGAGGACGGAGTGTGTATGAGCTGCAGAAGTTGAAGAAAAAGTTGGAGATTGAGAAGGAAGAACTCCAGGTGGCCCTGGAGGAAACTGAGTCTTCCCTGGAGATAGCCACGTGGCCATCACCTTGGGGGCTGGACCCTGGGCCAGGGGCCACACACCCGCTTGGCCAGAAAGACCAATGCTTAAATTCCTGGCAGATTGAAGACAGCAAGGTGATACGAATTCAACTGGAACTGGCTCGTTAAAGCTGACATCGAACGGAGAATCCACGAGAAAGAAGAGGAATTTGAAGCTACGAGATATGGGGCTGATGGGATGGGAGGCTGACTTTAGGTAGCATGATGGAGCAGAGTCCATAAATTTGGGTTTTTGCCACCTACTAGTCATGTGACCTTGGGCAATTTAGGTCAACCTCTCTGAACCTCAGTTTTCTCATCTGTGAATTGGGAATAATGATAGTACTTTATACCAACGTGGCACTCTCTGGTTTACAAACACTTTGAAATATAGTACTTCAGTGATTCATCACAAAATCCATGAGATAAATACCCAATTCAAAAATGGGCAAGAGCCTTGAATAGACATTTCTCCAAAGAAGATATACAAATGTCCAATAAGCACATGAAAAGATGCTCAATATCACTAATCATTAGGGAAATGCAAACCAAAACTACAATGAGATACCACCTCACATCCATTAGGATGGCTACTATCCAAAAGACAAAAAATGGGCCCGGCCCCGTGGCTTAGCAGTTAAGTGCGTGCACTCCACTACTGGCGGCCCAGGTTCGGATCCTGGGCGCGCACCGACACACCGCTTGTCCGGCCATGCTGAGGCCGAGTCCCACATACAGCAACTAGAAGTATGTGCAGCTATGACATACAACTATCTACTGGGGCTTTGGGGAGACAAAGGGAAAAAAAGGAGGAGGATTGGCAATAGATGTTAGCTCAGGGCTGGTCTTCCTCACAAAAAAATAAAAATAAAACAAACAAACAAAAAACAAAAAATAACAAGTATTGGTGAGGATGTAGAGAAATTGGAACCCTTGTGCACTGTTGGTGGGAATGTAAAATGGAACAGCTGCTGTGGAAAACAATATGGGGGTTTCTCCAAATATTTAAAATAGAATTACCATATGATCCAGCAATTCCACTTCTGGGTATATATCCAAAAGAATTGAAAGCAAGGTCTCGAAGAGATATTTGTATACCCATGTTCACAGCAGCATTATTTGTAATAACTAAAACATGGAAGCAGCCCATATGTCCATTGACTAATAAATGAATAAACAAAATGTAGTATAGACATACAATGGAATATTATTTAGCCTTAAAAAGGAAGAAAATTCTGACACATGCTGCAACATAGATGACCTAGAGGACATTATGCTAAGTGAAATAAGCCAGTCACAAAAACACAAATACTGTATGATTCCACTTATATTAAGTAGTTAGAGTAGTCAAATCATAGAGACAGAAAGTAGAATGGTGGTAGCCAGGAGCTGGAGGAAGGAGGAAGTAGGGGAGTTATTGTTTAATGGGTATAGAGTTTCAGTTTTACAAGATGAAAAGAGTTCTGGAGATGGATGGTGGTGATGGTAGCACAACATTATGAATGTATTTAATACCATTGAACAGTACACTTAAAATGGTTAAGACAGTAAATCTTACGTTATGTAAATGTTACCACAATAAAAAAATATTGGAAAAATCCCCAGCGAGATAGGTGCAATTATCCCATCTAACAGATGAGAATAATGACAGCTTCCACATCACATCTCTGGGATGTGGTGATTAAATAAGATTGTAGATTTGAAAGCACATTGTAACCTGCAAAGCCATACAGATATAAGTTACTATTAGCATTCATGAACTCTCAGAAGATATCCAATACATCATGGAAAAGAATTGATATGTTGGAGTGCCAAGGAATGCTGGATTTGGAGATTTCTTTTTAATTCAGTGACTAATGTTGCTGCTTGAGGTTTCAAGAAACTTTTGGACTCATCACTAGGTCTTAGTTTGCAGAAATGTCATTTGTTGTGATTCTGAGAAGATCAACACATTTGGGACTATCCACATTGGCACCGTGCCTAATATGTCTGCCTGAAAGTTTCCTGCACTACTGCTACTTGAGTTTACAACATCCCCCACAATCACTCCTTCTAAGAGGGCTGTAGGCAGAGCCGCTGGGAGGAGAAGCCCGATGACTCTGCAGACATTGGGCTAAACCTGACCCCAGCCCTAGCTATTGCCACTATGTGGCTTGTACGTGTGTATGTGTGTGTGTGTGTGTGTTTGCAACAGCTTTATTGAGATATAATTCACATACCATACAATTCACCCATGTTAAGGGAAAAATTCAAAAGTTTTTAGTTGTGTAACCATCACTACAATTTTAGAACTTTTTCATCACTCGCCCAAAGAAACCCCCTATCCTTTAGCAGTCACACCCCATTTTTCCCTACCACCCCCACTCCAGCCCTAGGCAACAACTAATCTACTTTCTGTTTCTTTGGATTTGCCTATGCTGGACGTATCATATGAATGGAATCATACAGTATGTGGTCCTTTGTGACTGGCTTCTTTCACTTAGTGTAATGTCTTCAAGCTTCATCCATGTTATAGCATGGATCAGTAAGTAACTTCATTCCTTTTTATTCCTGAATAATATTCCATCATTTAGATATACCATATTTTGTTTATCCATTCATCACTTGATGGACATTGGGGTTGTTTCCAACTTTTGCTATTATGAATAATGTCACTGTGAACATATACAAGTTTTTGTGTGGACATATGTTTATACTTCTCTTGGATATATACCTAGGAGTGGAATTTCTGATCATATGGTAACTCTATGTTTAACTTTTTGCAGAACTTCCAGATTCTTTTAGAAAGCAGTTGCACCATTTACATTCCCAGTGTATGAGGATTTCAGTTTCCCCATATCTTCTCCAACACTTATCATTATCTATCTTTTTGAGTATAGCCATCCCGAGTGGGTGTGAAGTAGTATCTTATTGTGGTTTTCAATTGCATTTCCATGATGCCTAATGATGCTGAGCATCTTTTACGTGCTTTTTGGCAACTTGTGTATCTTGTTTGGAGAAACGTCTATTTGAGTCCTTTGCCCATTTTTTAAATTGGCTTGTCTTTTTATTGTTGAGTTGTAAGAGTTCTTTACATATTCCAGATACTAGACCCTTATCAGATATATGATTTGCAAATATTTTCTCCCATTCTGTGGGTTGTCTTTTCACTTTCTTGATAATATCCTTTGAAGCACAAAAGTTTTTAATTTTGAAGTCCAATTTATCTATTTTTTTCTTTGGTTGCTTGTGTTTTAGGTGTCATATCTAAAAACTCATTGCCGGGGCCAGCCCGGTAGCACAAGCAGCTAAGTGTGCACGCTCCGCTGCGGAGGCCCAGGGTTTGCCAATTTGGATCCCAGGCGCACACCAACGCACTGCTTGGCAAGCCATGCTGTGGAGGCGTCCTATATAAAGAGGAAGAAGATGGGCATGGATGTTAGTCCAGGGCCAGTCTTCCTCAGCAAAAAAAGAGGAGGATTGGCAGATGTCAGCACAGGGCTGATCTCCTCACACACACAAAAAAAATTAAAAAATAAAAATAAAAATATTTTGAGTTAATTTTTGAATATGCTGTGAGGTAGACGACCAACTTCATTCTTTTGCATGTGAATAGCCAGTTGTCCGAGAACCATTTTTTGAAAAGACTATTCTCTTCCCATTGAATGGTTTTGGCACTCTTGTCGAAAATGGATTGGCTGTAAATGTGAGGGTTTATTTCTGGATTCCCAGTTCTATTCCACTGATCTATATGTCTATCCTTATGCCAGGACCACACTGTCCTGATTACTGTAGCTTTGTAGTAAGCTTTGAAATTGGGAAATGGGAGTCTTACACCTTTGTTCTTCTTTTTTCAAGATTATTTTGGTTATTCTGGGTCCTTTGCATTTATATAAATTTTATTTTATTACTACTTTTTTTTTTGGTGAGGAAGATTGGCCCTGAGCTGACATCTGTTGCCAATCTTTCTCTTTTTGCTTGAGGAAGATGGTCCCTGAGCTAACATCTGTGCCAATCTTCCTCTATTTTGTATGTGGGTCGCCACCACAGCATGGGTGATGAGTGGTATAGGTCCACGCCCAGGATCCGAACCCCCTAACCCCAGACTGCCAAAGCAGAGCCCTCGAACTTCCTGATATCGCCAGAAAATTCTTCCTTAATCAAGCTGAGACCTGCCCTCTAGTGGTATCCACTTGCTCATCCTGGTTTTGATACCCAGGGCCCTGCAGAACAACCTCAAGGGAAGACAGTTCTCACGGTCCCTCCAAGTTTTCTCTTCTCCAGGCTGATATTCCTGGGTCCTTCAACCTTCCCAAGATGTGACAGGGTTTCTGCTGTCACCTTCTAACACTCCTCGACCCTGTTCCTCTCCTCTCTTCCCTAGTCGTCCGTGTGCAGGGGTGGAAGGGCCAGCACCATGTGGGCTCCTTGCCAGTTCACAGCCCTCTGAATGCACCTTTCCCCAGCTTTCTGGAAATGGTGTCTTCCTTTTCACTTTCGGCACTCTGACCTCTCTCCAATCCATGGGCAGACAGAAACCATTGTTCAGGCTGGAGAGGGAAGGGATATTAATATTCCGTTGGTGGATCCCTCTCCAAACTCACATGGGCCCATATCACCCTTGTGATGGTTCTAAACTTGGCGTTCTCTAGGCAGCTCCATGGGAACCACGTTTGGTTCCATGTTTGCAAATGTGAAGACACTGCCCTCTGGTGGTGGGGTCTCCAACTGCTGTGTGTGAATTTCCTGGGAGACACCAAATCACAGAATCTTAGAATTATATTAGAATTTTAGGGCTCAAAGGGATGTTCAGAGGGTGTCTAGTCCAATTTTCAGCCAGTTGGGGATTCCCCTCCGTAACATCCCTGAAAGAATGGTAATCCAACTTGTACCTGAACCCTTCCAATGAAAAAAAGGCAGTCCGTTGTGGTTTTGCCTAATGATCACGGTTCAAAAGTCCCACTTAATATTGAACAGAATATGTCTCCCTATATTTTGCCCTTATTTTGATCTAGTATTCACTTATGTAATTATATCAAATAAGTCTAATTCTTATACTTTGAAGTGAGACAGATATGGGTTCCCCTTTCCCAGCAGTGTGACCTTGGGCAACTTAACCTATCTCATGTCCTGTTTTCTCAACTATGAAATGAGGAATAGCATCTGCCTTGTGGGAATGTGTAGTTTAAATAAGATAACTTGGCACAAAGCCTAATATGCATGACCCTTGCCAAGTTTCTTCTAGCATGCCCTAGGACTTCAACACTTGACCTTCCAAAGGAGGCTTGGCGGGGCCTGTCAGTCTAGTAGCCGACAGCAGCAGACCTCTTGCTGGAAAAATGCAAGGGGCATTCCATGAGATTTTAAGACCTCATCATTGTTTCCTGGAGGACAGTCCACCCACGGTCTCCCCACACTCAGAGAATTCCAGAGCAGCTCCTCACTTTGCTGGAGGGGGTGGGGAATGTAGACAGGCTCAGTGACTTGCCCATCACCATTCAGTTAATGGCACAGCTAGAAATTCTTTGTAGCATGAGATGAGGTAAGGTTTCTGACCCAGTATTTATAAGAAAATGGACTTCACATAGCCACATACATATGCTGTTTTTGCCTAAGAACATGTAATTTCAGAATGGCTTGAATGCCTAAAAGGATATAATCTATAGCCTTGCAATATAACATTAATTGGTTCCCACAATGATTGAAATCAGGGCAGTGGCGCCATGTTCTGCAGAGTAAATGGACCAAAGGCTGTTTAAATGGTTTTGCTAAATGTTTTAGGCTAGCTTTTAAGGCTGCTAAATTTTGTATTACTGATTATATTAACTGTATTTTCTTATTTTCTGTATTCTTGATGCTCCGGCACCTGGGGCTTCCCTGACTGAGGAGACACTATCCCTTCCAGGGCTAGCCAATTCTTAGAGATGGCAAACAGCTTTTGTACACAGACTAACCAATCCGGAGCCCATAATTCGAACCACCTCCTCTGTCTAGCTCTTATCATATCCCCTTGCCCTAATCATCTCAGGGCCCCATACCAGACAACTAGGGACAGCTCCTATGCCCCAGTGCCCATTGAAATTATTCAAACTAGCCCATCCTAAACCTGCTTACCCTGCCTCGCCCATTCCTTCCCATGGAAACCACAATAAAGGCTCATGCCCATGCTTTCTCCTCACTCTCCTGCCTCCTGACGAACCCTGGTGCTTCCCCACATTGCCCTGAGTGGCATGCCATGCTGTGCCTCCTGCTTCTAAGGGTGAGTCTGTGAGTAGAAAAACTTCTTTCATGACTATCATTTCCATGTCTGTGCGTCTTATCATACCTGATTAAAACAAATCCCGGGTACATTTAAAACCACTGATTATCTTCCTTCTCCTTTCTCATGGGAACTAATCCTGGGTCTTTGTAGGGACCCAGCAGGTTCTAGGTCTTCCCCATGGAGCACACCTTTGGGTATTTCCAGAAATCACAAAGACTCCTGACCCTTCCACCCACAAGCTACCAGGAATTGGGGCTGGAGAGCTGTTGTGAAAAGGCCAACCTTGAGTTATGGTAGAATCACAAGATTGGAAGGGAACCTACTGGCTATTATACGAGACTATTCTTTCCTCTACTTCCTGAACCCTGGCTTAGGCTAACAAAAAAATGTATCCTGCTGCTTTGGAGCAGTGATTCTATAAAACTTTTCTCTACAGACATTTAAAAAACACACCTTTAATATTAACAACAACACAATAGTAGTAGGGGATCTCAACACCCCACTCTCATCAATGGACAGATCATCCAGACAGAAAATAAATAAGGAAATAATGGACCTAAACGAAAAACTAGATGAGATGGACTTAATAGACATATACAGAGCACTCCATCCAAACACAGCAGATTACACATTCTTCTCAAGTGCACATGAAACATTCTCAAGAATAGACCATATGTTGGGAAACAAGGCATGCTTATATAAATTTAAGAAGATTGAAATCATAACAACCATCTTTTCAGACCATAATGCCATGAAGTTAGAAATCAACTACAAGGAAAAAACTAGGAAAGTGACAAAGCTGTGGAGCTCAACAACATGCTACTAAACAACCACTGGATCATTGATGAAATTAAAGGAGAAATCAAAGCATATCGGGAGACAAATGAAAATGAAAATACACTGTACCAACTTATATGGGATGCAGCAAAAGTGGTCCTGAGAGGGAAACTCATAGCAATACAGGCCCACCTTAACAAACAAGAAAAAGCCCAAATAAGCAACCTCAAACTACGCCTAACAGAATTAGAAAAAGAAGAACAAACAAAGCCTAAAGTCAGCAGAAGGAGGGAAATAATAAAAATCAGAGCAGAAATAAATGAAATTGAAATTAAAAAAACAGTAGAAAGGATCAATGAAACAAAGAGCTGGTTCTTTGAGAAGATAAACAAAATTGACAAACCCTTAGCCAGACTCACCAAGAAAAAAAGAGAGAAGGCTCAAATAAATAAAATTAGAAATGAAAAAGGAGAAATTACAACAGATACCACAGAAATACAAAAGATTATAAGAGAATACTATGAAAAACTATATGCCAACAAATTGGACAATTTATAAGAAATGGATAAATTCCTAGACTCATACAACCTCCCAAAACCGAGCCAAGAAGAAATAGAGAACCTGAATAGACCAATCACAAGTAAAGAGATTGAAACAGTAATCAAAAACCTCCCAAAAAATAAAAGTCCAGGACCAGATGGCTTCTCTGGAGAATTTTACCAAACCTTCAAAGAAGACTTATACCTATCCTTCTCAAACTATTCCAAAAAATAGAGGAAGATGGGACACTTCCCAACACATTCTATGAGGCCAACATCACCCTGATACCAAAGCCAGGCAAAGACAATACTAAGAAGGAAAACTACAGACCAATATCCCTGATGAACATACATGCAAAAATCCTCAACAAAATATTGGCAAACCGAATACAGCAATACATTAAAAAGATCATACACTATGATCAAGTGGGATTTATACCAGGGACACAGGGATGGTTCAACATCTGCGAATCAATCAATGTGATACACCACATTAACAAAATGAGCAATAAAAATCATATGATCATCTCAGTAGATGCAGAGAAGGCTTTTGACAAGATCCAACATCCATTTCTGATAAAAACTCTCAACAAAATGGGTATAGAAGGAAAGTACCTTAACATAATAAAGGCAATATATGACAAACCCACGGCAAACATCATACTCAATGGGGAAAAACTGAAAGCATCCCTCTGAAAACAGGGACAAGACAAGGGTGCCCACTCTCGCCACTCTTCTTCAACACAGTACTGGAGGTCTGGCCAGAGCAATTAGGCAAGAAAAGGAAAGAAAAGGAATCCAAATAGGCAATGAAGAAGTGAAACTTTCGTGTTTGCAGATGACGTGATCTTATATGTAGAAAACCCTAAAGAATCCATTGGAAAACTATTAGAAATAATCAACAACTACAGCTAAGTGGCAGGGTACAAAATCTACTTACAGAAATCAGTCGCATTTCTATATACCAACAATGAACTAACAGAAAGAGAACTCAAGAAGACAATCCCATTTACAATTGCAACAAAAAGAATAAAATATCTAGGAGTAAATTTAACCAAGGAGGGCCGGCCCCGTGGCTTAGCGGTTAAGTGTGTGCGCTCTGCTGCTGGTGGCTCGGGTTTGGATCCCGGGTGCGCACCGACGCACTGCTTCTCCAGCCATGCTGAGGCCGTGTTCCACATACAGCAACTAGAAGGAAGTGCAGCTATGACATACAACTATCTACTGGGGCTTTGGGGGAAAAAAATAAATAAATAAAATTAAAAAAAAATTTAACCAAGGAAGTGAAAGCCCTATACAGTGAAAACTATAAGACATTACTGAGTGAAATCAATGCTGACATAAAGAAATGGAAAAAGATTCCATGCACTTGGATTGGAAGAATAAACATTGTTAAAATGTCCATACTGCCTAAAGCAATCTACAGATGCAATGCAGTCCCAATCAGAATCCCAAGGACATTCTTCACAGAAATAGAACAAAGAATACTAGCATTCATATGGGGCAACAAAAGACCCCGTATAGCTAAAGCAATCCTGAAAAAGAAGAACAAGGCTGGAGGAATCACAATCTCTGACTTCAAAACATACTACAAAGCGATCGTAATTAAAACAGCATGGTACTGGTACAAAAACAGACACACAGATCAATGGAACAGAATTGAAAGTCCAGAAATAAAACCTCATATCTATGGGCAGCTAATCTTTGACAAAGGAGCTATGGACATACAGTGGAAAAAGGAAAGTCTCTTCAATAAATGGTGCTGGGAAAACTGGACAGCCACTTGCAAAAGAATGAAAGTAGACAATCTTCTTTCGCCATAGACAAAAATTAACTCAAAATGGATCAAATACCTGAAGGTGAGACCTGAAACTATAAAACTCCTGGAGGAAAATATAGGTAGTACACTATTCATCATCAGCCATAAAGGGATCTTTTTGAATTCTATGTCTACTCAGACAAGGGAAACAAAAGAAAAAATAAACAAGTGGGATTTCATCAGATTAAAGAGCTTTTACAAGGCAAATGAAACCAGGATCAAAATGAATAGGGAACACACCAGCTGGGAAAAAATATTTGCAAACCATATATCTGACAAGGGATTAAGCTCCGTAATATATAAAGAACTCACACAACTGAATAACAAAAAAAACAAACAACCCGATCAAAAAATGGGCAGAGAAAATGAACAGACACTTCCTCAAAGAAGATATACAGATGGCCAATAGGCACATGAAAAGATGCTCAACATCATTAGTCATCACGGAAATGCAAATCAAAACCACACTAAGATATCACCTTACACTCGTTAGAATGGCTATAATCACCAAGACAAAAAACAACAAATGTTGGAGAGGCTGTGGAGAAAGGGAACCCTAATCCACTGCTGGTGGGAATGCAAACTGGTGCAGCCTCTATGGAAAACAGTATGGAGATTCCTCAAAAAATTAAAAACAGAAATACCTTATGATCCAGCTATCCCACTATTGGGTATCTATCCAACGAACCTGAAATCAACAATCCAAAGAAGCTTATGCACCCCTATGTTCATCGCAGCATTAGTCACTATAGCCAAGACATGGAAGCAACTCAAGTGTCCCTCAACTGATGATTGGATAAAGAAGATGTGGTATATATACACTATGGAATACTACTCAGCCATAAAAAAGACAAAATCGTCCCATTTGCAACAACATGGATGGACCTGGAGGGTACTATGTTAAGTGAAATAAGCCAGAAAGAGAAAGACAAACAGTGCATGATTTCACTCATATGTGGAAGATAAACCAACACATGGACAGATAGAACTGTTTGGTGGTTACCAGGGGCTAGCGGGGTGGGGGGTGGGCACAAGGGGTGGAGGGATGCACTTATATGGTGACTGATAAACAATAATGTACAACAAAAATTTCACAATAAAAAAATAACAAAACAAAACAAAAAAAAGATAAAGGATGAATGCAGGTGACCTCTTCTGGCCCTTCCAGTGCAGCCAATCTGGGGTTTGACAATCTGGGAATCATTCCCCATTTCTGGTTGCTACAGCAAGACAAACAGGAGAACAGAAAGACACTCAGACTCTTCCTGCCCTGAATCACCAAGTGATACTGTGGGTCACTCTGTTCATATCAGTATCGAGGCTCACACTGCACCCCGCCCTGTTCGTCCCTGGACCTAGAAATGAATAAGACATGGTGCCGGGCTGGAGGATCACAGGGCAGCAGAGGACATGGATGCACGCAGACACTACAGACAGTAACCCCAGGGGTGAAGCCAGCCCAGCCAGAGGCAGAGGCCCAGAGCCGTGGGGGCACAAGGGAGAGGGCAATGGAGTCTGGCAGGGGGTCAGGCAGGGCTTTGCAGCAGAGGCGGTATTTGAGGCTGGATAAAAGTTTGATAAAGGAAGAGGGGGTGAGGGAGACAGGAGGCAGGAGAGCGTTGGGTTGGGTGATGTGAGCAGGGAATGCGTGGGGTCAAGAGGGGCCTGGGGAGGCTATTCCGGTCCAGGTTGAGTATTTGGTCTTGAATCTCTTCACAACGGAAATCATAGGGGTTGCTGGCCTCAGGAAATGTCCTGGTCCTGCCTTGTGAGGTAGAAGATCACAGGCTACCAGCAAGTAGGCTCTTCAATAGCCCAGGCCAGAGCGGCCTGGCCCGTGGCTGAGAAGGGGCTAAGAAGGGGACTGGATGCTGATCCCACAGGACCCGAGGCAGGGGCACACAGTGGTATGAAAAGCGCAGCCTTTGGAGACAGCTTCTGAGGCCAGACTGCCTCAAGTCTCAAGTCTGGAGTTCTTTATTTTGTTTTTTTGCTAATCCTGGCTCTGCCATTTACTATTCATGGGACCTTGGGCTATTTGTGTAACCACTCTGGCCTCAGTTCTCTCATCTACAAACAACTGGAACTATTTCTTACGGATGTCAAGAGATTAAATGATTTAATAAATGAAAGCCTTGAGAAAAAAAAAAAAAACCACCTTTAAATATAGGTTGCAGGGCCGGCCCGTGGCTTAGCAGTTAAGTGCACGTGCTCCGCTATTGGCGACCCGGGTTCGGATCCCGGGCGTGCACCGACGCACCGCTTCTTTGGCCATGCTGAGGCCTGTGTCCCACATACAGCAACTAGAAGGATGTGCAACTATGACATACAACTATCTACTGGGGCTTTGGGGGAAAACAAAAAAAAGGAGGAGGATTGGAAATAGATGTTAGCTCAGAGCCAGTCTTCCTCAGCAAAAAGAGGAGGATTAGCATGGATATTAGCTCAGGGCTGATCTTCCTCACAATAAATAAATAAATGAATGAATGAATGAATAAATAAATAAATAAATATAGGTTGCAAAATAGTAACCAGACATTTAGACCATGGGGAAAGCTGTATTATAAGAATTAGGTTTAGTAATTAGGAAGGTTACTGTGGGGGTAGGTACAGGACACTACAGGAGAGGCACTCAGCCCAGTCTTGGAAGATAAAGGAAGGTGATCCGGAGGAAATCATGTCTTTACCGAAGCCTAAGGATGAGTAGGAGTTAGGCATAAAGGGGAGGGAGAGCATGCGGGAACCGAAGGTGGAAGTAGAGAGGACCAGCTAAGAATGTGCTTGGTGGCAAACAGCAGCACCTGAGCCAACAGTGGCACAAACGAGAGACATTTAATGATCTTACACACCAACCCCGGCAGTGACAGACGGTTTCAGAATTAATGCCACGTGAAGGATGCAGGTCTCCACCTTTCCACTCTGCTTTACCCTTGGGTCTGTAAAGACGGTTGCCCCAGCTCTAACCATCATGTCTTCCCACAACTATGTTCAAGACAGGAAAAAGATAAAGACTTCCTCACTATCCATTTTATCAAGGAGCAAAAAGCTCCCCAGAGACTTCCCCTTGAGTCCTGATTGGCAGATATGGGTCACAGGCCCATCCCTAAACCAATTAGCAGCAGTGGCAATAAGACATGGACCAATTGTGGTTCATTCCCTGGACTGGGGAAGGGCCCAGCTTCCCCAACAGCCACCTGCACAAAAGTGGGGAAGCCAAAGGGGGAAAGGCGATAATGTGGATAGCTCGAGTGTCTGTCACACAGAGGACATGGTGAGAGACAAAGGTGACAGAGTATTAGAGACAACTTGATAACTTGTTATGGAGTATGGACTTTATTCAGAGGGTGAGGAAGGTTTGTCATGATTCAATTCAGGTTGTGCATTTTTGACAGGAATATTACATAAGCAAAGTTGTGTCCCAACCACTGCATCACACCAGGAGACACATGATGTCGATTTGTACCATTGTGAGGTTAACTTTGATCACTTGATTAAGGTGGCGTCCACCCCAATTGAAGAATATTCTATAAAATAATGGGTGTGGGCTTTTCAAGACTCTCAATGTTGTAAAAGGCAAAGAAAAAAAAAGGCTGAGAAACCATTTCAGATTTGACTAAAGAAACATGACAACTAATGCAACAAATGATCTTGGATTGGCTCTGAGATCAAGAAAAAAAATTGCTAGAAAGGATATTATTGGAATAACTGATGAAATTTGAAGATGAACTTATAACAAACTTATAATTATGTGTTATATAATTTTGTAATTAACTCATATTAATTATTATTATAGTTAATAATAATATTGAATTAATGTTAAATGTCCTGAATTTGATCATTGTATTATGGTTAAGTAAGAGAAGGTCCTTGTTCTTTAGAGATACACGCTGAAGTATTTAGGGGTGATGAGTCATGATGTCTGTGACTTACAACTGGTTCAACAAATAATAATAATAATAACCATTGTTATTACTTTATTTATATATATATGTGAGAGAGAGAGATAAAGCAAATGTGACAAAATGTTAACAGTTGGTGAATCTAAGTAAACACGTATATTGATATTCCTTATAATATTCTTGAAACTTTTCTGTAGGTTTGAAAGCTTTTCGGGGAAAAAAACAAAGAAATACATAGGTGGTAGACATGATATGACTTGGTAACTAACTGCCTGGGAACCAGTAAGCAATCTAGATGATGACTTGAAGTGAGAGGTAGAGAGGACAGCAGAATCTGAGGTGGGGAAGGGAAGAGAAATAACAGGTTATACGTATTGAACTGAAGTGGGAGCTGAGGAGACACCAGGTGGAGAAGCTCGGCAGCAGTCAGAACTATCAGGGGTCAGGGACCAAGTGAGACACACATCTGAGGGCTGGCGACCTATGCGTGCTGGCTGACGCCGAGAGCCTGTGAGGTCACTTAGGGAGTGCGTGTGGAGGGAGGCAGAAACTTGGGTTCATCAGCATTTAAGGTTCAGGCCCAGAAGCAAGACCCAAACAAAAACATTTATGCTCATGAGCAAACCAGCTATTTCATTCGGTGTTCTTACAAAAAGAATCATTAGACTTGTGATTTCCTACCACTTTAAATTTGTTCCTTCTGGAGAGACATTCTTTTTGTGGGTTAACTTCCCTCCAGACGTGGAATTACTCAGCTTTTGCCAACATCTTCACAAATTCAGAGATATGCTATACGCTATAATTAGAACTATAGTCATCCCAGGTTAATCCATTCCTGAAAATAATTCTAAGATAAAAGGAGCCTATATTATATTAAATGAGAAAATAAGAACGCACTAACCGCCTGTCCAAAAACTCCAACCAATTTCTCTAAATATCACTAAAACCCTCTTAAACACCTATAAAATAATTCTCCAAACATTTCTGCATAATATAAACATTTTAAACATCAATTACCTAATTATTTAACACTTGAACTCCATGGTGATTACATCTATGAGCAGCACACGACGATATACACTATATTATCATGATATACACTATATTGGATGAGAATTAAATATTCCCTTTAACTTGCAACAAACATGGGCCAGATGGCTTTGTAGTAACAAAGCAAATAAACAATGTAATAATGCATTAAAGATATGTAATTAATGCAATAGGACTTAGCAAAATGAAATAGGCAAACAGGATAATTTTTTAAAATGGTTACTTACTGAATGATTCTGGTAATGGAGGACTAGGGCAACAGACAACTCTCTCACTAATGATAACTAGAAAAGTGGACAAAATATACAAAACATCTACTCAAAGATAAGAGAGAGCTAGTAAGGTAGTAAATACCAGGTCAATATCCAAGAGAAAAGAAAACATCAGAGAGTGAGCCCAGCATGTTAGGACTGCTTTACCCCAAGTGCTATTTGCTGATTCCAGAACAGGCGGTTGAGAGCCTGAGCCCATCATGACTACAGAGACAAAAGCTGGAGTCCAGGGCCATACAAGAACGAGTGTCCTGGTAAATGTCTGTTGTATTAGTCAGAGTTCTCCAGAGAGTGGAACCAATAGGAGATAGATAGACAGATAAGTAGGTAGATAGGTAGACAGATACAGATATATAGGTAGATAGATAGATATAAAGAGACTTTATCACAAAGAGTTGGCTCACATGGTTATAGAGGCTGGCAAGTAAAAATCTGCAGAGCTGACATCCCAGTTTAGGTCTGGAGGCCAGAAGCTGCTTTAGAACCAGAAAGAGCCAATGTTTCAGTTCAAAAGTTTCAGGCAGGAGGAATTCTCTGTTACTTGGGGGAGGTCAGCCTTTTGTTCTTTTCAGGTCTTCAACTGATTGGATCAGGCCCACCAATATTATGGAGGGCAATCTGTTTTATTCAGTCTACTGATTTAAATGTCAATCTCATCAAAAACATCCTCACAGAAACACCTAGAATAATGTTTGACCAAATATCTGGGTATCCCATGGTTCAGTCAAGCTGACAAATAAAATTAATCATGACACCTGTGCTGTGGGTTGGGACGCTAGGAGTAACGGTGACTAGAAGATGAACGTTCTTCCCAATGACTGGAGCCCAACTTTGAGTCATCTGGATGGCCCAGAAAATCTCAAATCCTAAAATCAGATTAAGGTGATCCCAGACTGCTGACATCCTCAGGCACCTGGCAAAATGAAAATGGAAATCTTATCTGGGCAAAAATAAAATCATTTTAGGTCTCAAATTATTCTTACACAATTTTTAAAATAAAATGTTAGACACAACATTGATAACCAAGCATATGAGAGGACAGGAACATAAATAAGGACTCGTCAAAACAATATGTTGGTAATAGAAACAATCCCACAGGAATTTCAGAAAATGGCAAACACATGATATTTACTATAGAATTAAAATGCATGACAAGAATAGCATGTAACTGTGGAGAAGGATAATAATGGAGTTAAAGTATTCTAAGACCTTTGCACTATCCAGGAAGAAAAAGTACTAATCATTGGTGTGCTGGTAAATGTTTAACAACCAGCTCTCTGTAGGACAAAAGCCCTGATCTGTAATCTTTGCTACTTTCCATGGTGTAAATGCTCCCACCATGGCTGATTTCAAGCTACCAACAAGAGGTTACTGAACGTGGAGTTGGGAAGAAATGGGCACAATTGGCTCTCCTGAGCCAGTGTGATCCGGCTCCAGCACACCTCTGAATTAGTCCTTTAAAATGGGATAATAAAAAATAACCAATCCAAAAGAAGGCAAGACTGAAGAGAAAAAGAAACAAAATAGCCAGGACAAGAATAAAGCATATAATAAGATGCTAGAGTTAAACTCAAATATATCAGTAATTACTTTAAATATAAATGGACTGGATATTTCAGTTAAAAGGTAAACATGCTATAAAAATAAAATGCAACTATACGTTGTTTAAGAGCAACATATCTAAAAACATAAGGTAATAGAAAAGCTGACAGGGGCCGGCCCCGTGGCTTAGCGGTTAAGTGCATGCGCTCCGCTGCTGGCAGCCTGGCTTCGGATCCCGGGCGCGCACCGCTTCTCCGGCCATGCTGGGGCCGCGTCCCACATACAGCAACTGGAAGGATGTGCAGCTATGACATACAACTATCTACTGGGGCTTTGGGGGGAATAAATAAATAAAATCTTTAAAAAAAAAAAAAAAGAAAAGCTGACAGTAAAAAGAGAGAAAAAGATATACTAGGTAAACGCTAACCAAACGAAAGCTGGTATAGCTGTATTAATATCAGAGAAGTACATTTTAAGACAAAAGTACTATTAAAAAGGAACATTTCAGGCCGGCCCCGTGGCTTAGCGGTTAAGTGCGCGCGCGCTACGCTACTGGCGGCCCGGGTTCGGATCCCAGGCGCGCACCGACGCACGGCTTCTCCGGCCATGCTGAGGCCGTGTCCCACATACAGCAACTAGAAGGATGTGCAACTATGACATACAATTATCTACTGGGGCTTTGGGGGGGGAAAAAAAAGGAGGAGGATTGGCAATAGATGTTAGCTCAGAGCCAGTCTTCCTCAGCAAAAAGAGGAGGATTAGCAGGGATGTTAGCTCAGGGGCTGATCTTTCTCACAAAAAAAAAAAAAAAAAAAGGAACATTTCATAATGATAAAACATTCAATTTCTCAGAAGACAAATTCTATAACATAGAAACACCTATAATATGGCCTCAAAATATGTTTTAGGGCCAGCCCTGGTGGCACAGCACTTAAGGTTGGCATGCTCCCCTTCGGTGGCCCAGGTTCAGTTCCCAGGCATGGACCTACACCACTCATCTGTCAGTGGCCATGCTGTGGCGGCAGTTCACATACAAAAAGAGCAAGAAGAGGAAGATTGGCAGCGGATGTTAGCTCAAGGCTAATCTTCCTCAGCAAAAAAAATATATATATATATATATAGTTTTAAAAAATGACAGAATTACAGTAGACACAAACAAATCCACAATCATTTGGGAGACATTAACACACCTTTCTTAGTAAATGAAAGAATAAGTAAGCAAAAAAAAATCAGTAATGAAGCTAGAAATTATGCAATTAAGGTAGAAATCATTAACAAAAATATAACTTAAAACTCTCATGTTTAGAAATTGAGAAAAGCCAATTCTATACAAACTCTTCCAGAAAACTGAAGAAAAAGAAATACTTCTGAACCCATTTTATGAGGCCACAATTACTCTGATACCAAAACTAGAAATTACAAGAAAAGTAAACTACAAAACAATATCCTTCATAAGCAAAGATTTTTTTTTTTTTTGTGAGGAAGATCAGCCCTGAGCTAATATCCATGCTAATCCTCCTCTTTTTGCTGAGGAAGATCGGCTCTGAGCTAACATCTATTGCCAATCCTCTTCCTTTTTTCCCCCCAAAGCCCCAGTAGATAGTTGTGTCATAGTTGCACATCCTTCTAGTTGCTGTATGTGGGACGTGGCCTCAGCATGGCCAGAGAAGCGGTGCGTCGGGGCGGGCCTGGGATCCGAACCCAGGCCGCCAGTAGCGGAGCACGCGCACTTAACCGCTAAGCCACAGGGCCAGCCCACAAAGATTTTAAATTGTTAAATTCTTAACAAAATTTTAGCAACTAAATATAGTAAGTATAAAAAGAATAATACATCAGGACCAAGGAGCACTTTTCCCAACAATGCAAGTTTAGTTTAACACTCTAAAATCAATCAATGTTAAAACTATAAAACTTCTGGAAAAAAATAGCAGAAAATCTATATAACCTTGGACTAGGCAAAGATTTCTCAGACATTACACCTAATAAATGGACTTTCTCAAAATTAAGAACTTCTGCTCTTTGAAAGACATTAAGAGAATGAACGAAGAGAAGCCACAGACTGGGAAAAAAACAACTGAGAAATAGTAAATTATGAGAATCAACTTGGTACAATATTTTCAAATAATAATTGCCACAATTTAAGTGCTTTTAATGTGCCAAGAACTGTCAAGTACTTTATATACATTGTCTATTTTAATCCTTAGAACAACCCTAAGGGGTGGGAATTATTATCCTCATTTGCCAATAAACTTAGAGAAGCTGATTGACTTGTCCCAAGGCATATAGCTGATAAGCTGCCGCGACAGAATTTGAACCCAGTTCTGTTTACTTCCAAAGTCAATGAACTCTCTTAAGCACTCCATCATACTACCTTTTTATTAAAATAATCTAAGATTGCATAACAACACGGGAAAAGTGTTAGAAACAAACTGTGGAAGAACTGGCTCTGGCCTCCAGGAGATTTACAGGCCTGTGGACTACAGATTTCACTTATCAAATTAGAAAAACAATACCTGGTATTCATAAGTATGCTTATGTGCTTGTCTTGTAAGTATAGTATTTGTGATAGAATGCTATTTATATACCATCTGGACTACCTCATGCCCCTAGATACCCCATAAACTGGTCCCATCCCTGCACTATGGAAATGAACTAGGTGAGCAACCTAGAGTGGAAAAATCCACATGCATTTTTCAGTCCCTCTGCACTGAACTGTACAAGATCTTTTCTATGGGAAACTTTCCCTCCTCGGGACGATACCCAGCAAATAGACAATATCTAAATCATAAGCATTGTTAAGTATTAACACAGAGCATGCGCTTCTGTTTTTACCCTTTTGCTTACATACAGCTTTTACAGGCATTGATTCAATAATATTTCCAACAGTCTCTGTGGTGAGTAGGTGGCAGGCACTGACCCAGGTAAGAGACAGAAATGGAGGCAGATCAGCATTAAGTGTTCACTGTTGTTTGGCTGGTGGCACAAGCAAGAAACAATCTTCTTACTCTCCAAACCCACATTCCAGATACTAAATCAAAGCTCTCTTGAGCATAAGGAAATCCTCAGACCTTGGTAAACATGTAATCTTTCCGATCTATAACTGGTGATATTCCTGATGTGTCTCAACAAGCCCCGGCTCCCATTCACAACTGGTGGTGATCTCTGTGTTCTCTGAAATCCCAGACTGTTTATTTCATTCATTCATAGTTTCATTCAACAAACACTAACTAGGACCTTCCAGGTTCCAGGGATTGTGTATTTCCTTCTATTTAAAACTATCGGTGAACTGGTTTTATCCCACTCTTAAGTTCCCTGAGGACAGAGAGATCTTACTCAACTCTTCTGTACATTGCACGAAATGCTTAAAACAATACTTTGCATTTGGTGAGTACTCAGTAAATATTTAATGACTTGAAGCTTGACCAAATTGCAATTCAATCCTACGCCAATTCCAACTGAGTCAATAAAGCAAACAAAACCATCCCATGGCATACCCCTCAGTGTCCAACCCCTCACTTCCTCCCATTTCCCATTTCTAAGTACCACCTTCCCTGCAACTATTTTTTTTTTTTTTTTTTTTTTTTTGTGAGGAGATCAGCCCTGTGCTAACATCCGCCAATCGTCCTCTTTTTTTGCTGAGGAAGACGGCCCTGGGCTAACATCTGTGCCCATCTTCCTCCACTTTATATGGGACGCCGCCACAGCATGGCTTACCAAGCAGTGCGTCGGTGCGCGCCCGGGATCCGAACCAGCGGACCCCGGGCCGCCGCAGCGGAGCGCGCGCACTTAACCGCTTGCGCCACCGGGCCGGCCCCGTCCCTGCAACTATTTTTTAAAAGGCAGAGTCCTCATTGTGGATACTGTCAGTGTCATTACACAAGTCTGAAAAACAAACACTAAAAATAACTCACTCTCCTTCTCTAATGGCTCTTATACCAGGGCATGATGGGATAATGGGAAATGCTCTGGACTAGGTACCAGGACAGAGGCTCTGGACTGCCAGTGACTTACATCAAAACTTTTATGAAATCTCAAAATCCTCTGGCCCTGTTTCCTCAGTTACAGAATAAGATGGTTTCACCTAACAAGCCCCTTTAGAAATAAAATTTTACCATCTGGAATGACTCATAAAAGATGAAATGCATCCAAGGGTAAGCTTTGTTTAGGCTAAAATACAAAATACTAACTCAAAAGGTAGAACCGGAGATTAATATTAAATGTTTTACTGTTACTTCTCCTGGACTAAGTTATTTCTTTTCTTGTCATTTATCATAAAGAGTCTGGTATTATTAATTTGTATGTGTTATTCTCATCTACCCAGATTACAAATTCCTTCAAAGAAGGAACTGCACTGTCCCTTGCAAAGAGGTGGGATCTAAATAAAACACTGTTGGTATTTTTACTCTGGGTACCAACTCTGCACACTTCCGGATTGGCTCATGTAACTTGCAGACACACGAGGAATCCCTGCTTCCACGCATGCTGTCCTTCCTTTGCCAAGGTGCTGTCTCTGAGAGGGGGTAATTAATTTAAAATGCTCTTTCTGCTCTCTCAATGTGTCCTCGATGTCCCTGGGACCAAAGACTTTGTAGCCACGGGACAAAGCAAAACCAATTACTTCCAGTGCATGCGTGCTCCCGAACAAGAGGATTAACCAGCCCCAGAGAACATAGTGAGGCTCTGACACTTGGAATTTGACACGTTCACTTCTGTGAACATCACCTTACAGCCAAGCATTGGGGTCAAACTTGTAAACCACCACAGGGAACCATACAGACACTTGGTGGGCGACCTGCTGTGGCCCCGAGGACAGGAGTGCTGCTCCAGAATTTCTGTGGGTTCAAGGGCGGCAGGTCTAGCCGCAAGTGGGGTTCAGAGCATTTCCTTGAAGGGCGACAGGTCTAGCCGCAAGTGGGGTTCAGAGCATTTCCTTGAAGCCGCATCTGCACAGGAAGCTGTCTTCACGTGTTTGGGGGGAGATGCTGAATTCTCCCAATTCCTCTGTCCTGTGGCGCTATCTTGGGAGCAGGAAACAAGTGACTGAGGAAGGGTCGCGAAAGTTCCTCGGAGAGGGCTTTGCACAGGAGACTGGCTCTGACGGGGGTGTCTCTGAAGGGGGAAACACGTAGTCGTTCGTCGGGTTCGTGTGGCGCGAAATGCGTCATATAGTAATTCTCAATTCTCAGTAATTCATTTCCCGACAAAAGCACTCGCGAAAGCGCCAAGGCTCCACACTTCGCTCCGCCAGTCTGAGGAAATTTTTCGAGGACCGGAGTAAGACGTTCACGCTGTCTCGTCACCATTCCCCAGCCGTTTTACGACACCGCTTCAGAAAGGCCACCGCGGCCGCTCACAGGCCCGACCCTGACCCGCCGCACCCGCTCGGGACCCCTGCCGCACGACCGATCAGTGCGCGTGCGCGGACCGCCCGCGCCGCCGCGCTGCGCAGGCGCCGTGGCCATTTCCGGGATCTGTCAGCCGCTCCCTCTGAGCCTCGGTCCTCCGCCCGCGCCCGCCGGAGCCTGTTCGCGTCGACTGACCAGAGTCCGCGAATTCTCCGCTCCGAGCCCGTCCGGACTGCCCCGACCCCAGGTAAGGGGCAACAGGGGCGAGCTTCTGGCTCTGCTGGCCTCCACTGCCCCGGCCTCGACCCCGCGGGGGCGGGAAGGCGGGGGTTTAGGCCGCGGGGCCCGAGGCTGAGGGGCGGGCCGGGTCTCCTTGCCCGGCCTCCCGGAGGGGCGGGGATCCGTGTTCTCCGTGGGGCCTGGCGAGCCCCTGGGATCCCCTTGAGGGATCGCTTCTCCCAAGATTTTCAAGCTCCAAGCCTCCTCCCGTGCCAGAATTAACGACTCCTGCTGCGCTTCTATTGCCCTATTTGCATCTCTATTGTGGGCATTTATCACAATCTGTAAAATTGTGGTAAATGGGATCCTCTGCCCTCTATCGAGCGTCACGAGGGACCGTTCATTCCTTTTTTTAGCGTCTAGGAGAGGTCCCTGCACACAGTCGTCGCCCGTGGAATGTTTGGCTCCTGTCTGGGGCAGCCCCCAATCCTTCAGCTGCCGGGTGGACCCTCCCGAACTCGAGAAAAACCTTCCCCCGAGTTCTTTAAGATTCCCCCGCTCCGGTGCCTCCTTCCCTTAAGTCAGAATTGCACATATTCGCTCCTCCTCGCTCCTTGTCTCTAAGGAACCTTTTATATGGCACCTTGCACATTCCAGCCCTCCCGTCCCACTGCGGCAGTTACAATCCTGGCACCACCACTTGGTTGGGTGACCCTGGGAAGATTGCTTCTCTGAATCCCTGTTTCCTCATCTGCAGTAAGAAGATTCTTAGGGCTTTTCTGAGGATCAAGTGAGTTTATTTGCATAAATTGCTTAGAAGAGTTCCTAGTCCAGAGTAGGTGCTCAATAAGTATTAGCTATTATTACTGCTTCTGGGCATTCTATGCATGTCTCTCGTCCCTTCCTCCCCTACACTCTTCTTCCAGACTTAAGGACCAGAAAAGTGTCAGATTTATTTATGTTTCTGGCCCCAACCCAATACTTACTACACTGCTTAGATCTTTGATTATAAAGCCATGTGTTCTCATACTGCAGCTTTGGAACCTGAAGGAAATGCTAACCGATTTTCACCTACCTCAACTCATTGCCTAAGTTACCTAAACTATCCTAGTTCTGCTCTCTTTTGTTAATTTTATCTAACCTCTTGTTTTCACGTAGGCCCTGGGTTTTTCAGGTATCAAAAAAACAGAGACTCTATCAGTCAGGAAGGTGTTTTTAGGCTATTTGGGAGAGGGTGTAAAGCTGCTTCCTACAACAAAGTATTCGGAGAACTTCCAAGGTTAATTCATTTACTTATGACGATTAAAAGAAGGGATCATCTTGGAAAATTAAAACTCCTGCTTGGAGGGAGAGTGGCAGTGTTTTGATCTAGTTGACTAACCTGTGCTGAAACAAATTCTGCATAAAGAAGTTTAAAATGGTCTGCTGGTGAGGCTGGTGCCTGGAATTGGAATCTGTCTCTGGACGTTGTGGAGGGTGTGGTGACCTTGTTGGAGTACCTGGTATTGCTGGGTTGGGTAGTGAGAGCAATTAGAAACTGGGTGAATCACGTCTTGAAAACTGAAATTCCCACTGTACAAATACTTTCAAGCACCAGGGCCAAGAATTTAAAGCATATGTGGATGTTTCCGTGTTTGGAGGATGCTAACTGATGTGTACTTCCAGGGATAGTTCAAAAGCCTGGGGTCAGATGAAGAAAGGGAACTAACTTCTTGAGCATCTATTTTGGGCTAGGCTTTGTGCTACATGCTTTCGCTTGTTATCTCATTTAATCCTCCTCCCTACAGCTTTCGGATGTCAGTGATATGTCCATTTTACAGATGATGAAACGAGATTTAGAGGTACTGAGTGACCTGCCTGGGGTCTCATAGGTAGTATGTGTCAAAGTCAAGATTCAAACCCACGTCCCCTTGGCTTCAGAACCCATGGCTAACCAAACATCAGAATGACTCTGTACTCAAAGTGATAGGTAAAGAAAGGAGGTGGGGGGTGGCAGTGTTCCAGGGGTCATACTGTGCTATAAATCATTATCTCTGTCAGTGCTAGACAATAAAAGGTCATCAATAGAAGATTGTTAAATTTCACGTCACTACCTTTTTGTCTGTCCTTTTTTTTCTTCTCTACCTTCATTAAGACAAAGGTTTTCAGATTCCACTTAAATATTAATCACAGCTTAGAAATTATAATTATCACCCTACGACAGAAGGCATCTTTTCTTGGTACAAAATTCAAGCTGCTATTATTCTTTTGCTTTCACTGAGTTTGATGAATACAGTCTGTGTGTACTGGGCGCCCTATAAATTTGACAAACGTGAATGTTGTCTTGGTCTACAGACTCAGAATAGCCACATGATTATAAAAGAAGTGTAAGTCTGAGTGTATGTCCAAATATAGAACTTGAATGGTATAACAAAATTAGAAATGCAATTTTAGAAGTAATTATGCCATTGTGTAAATGTTTACCTCTTTTGAAGTCTTTGCTATATTGCTTATAAAACTGAGTTGAAGAGTGAGAAAGCCTTTGTCTGCAGCACATGAAATATGTGCTTTTATTGCATGCAGATATTCACATTAAATTATTAATTTGCAGGCCAATTTTGTTTCAGTTAGCAAATGAACCTATAAAATGTGGCTTTTGAACTAAATTGCTTTTACTTAAGGAGCTATCTGTTACACAACATGTTATTTTGAGGAACTATGAGTAAAACCTGTTGTGGTAGGTAAGCATCTGATATCAGGGATAAAGAGAGAATTATGATACGGTAGCATCAGGAAGCTTATTTTTTAAAAAACAAATTAAGCAGTCTCATTTGAATTCATTTAAAGTTTTTTTTAAATTTCCAATGAGAGGCTTTTTCTTTATTTTTGAGTTGCAATTTGCATTCTAGAACACGTAAAAGTAAAAAATTAATGACCTAAGTAACTTCACTCTTAGAATAGAATGTGAAACACTGACATTTCTCTGCCAGTTCCAGATATCAGATGTTTTCTTTAGGGGTGCGCTTATCTCTTTTTGACCTTTGGGTTTCTTTACAACAATTAGCAGAGACATTTCTTTTGCTTTCCATTGAGATTGATTTCTGCTTTGTCTGCTGAACTACTTCACAACCTTCTGGTGGCCCTTCCATTCATTTCCTGCTTGCATCAGGATTCCTGTCTCACATTTCAGTATCCACCCTAGGTTAACGTGACTTGTACTTAAGTGTATTGAAACTTCAGAGTGTTGTGAGAGTACCTCTTAGAAATGATAAAATAGGGGGGCGAGGAGCAGGGGAGCCTGGCTGCTTTTTTGAAAAAATTTCACCTATTTCAGGTAATGGTTTCTTCTTCAGTGGATCTAGGTTTGGGTGCCTATAAAATAGAGAATTTTATTTGATTTTTAATTTAATGATGTTTCACAGGTTCCTGCTTTTCATTTAGTTACAATAAATAGTTTAAAGAGTAATATAACAAACATCTACATACTCTTTGCCTAGATTCACCAGTTGTTAACATTTTGCCACATTTACTGTCTATATATCTGCTTGTCCCAAACAATTGAAAATAAGTTACAGAAGATGTCATGACACTTCGCCCCTAAACACTTCATCATCTTTATTTCCTAAGACTAGGACATTCTCCTACCTAACGGCAAACAATTATCATAGTTAAGAAATTGAAAATAATTCCATATTGTTATGTAATATGTAGTCCAAATTTAACTTTTACCTGTTGTACAAAAAACATCTTTTGGGCTGGCCCCGTGGCTTAGTGGTTAAGTGTGCACGCTCCACTACTGGCAGCCCGGGTTCGGATCCCAGGCGCGCACCAACGCACCGCTTGTCCGGCCATGCTGAGGCCGCGTCCCACATACAGCAACTAGAAGGATGTGCGACTATGACATAGAACTATCTACTGAGGCTTTGGGGGGAAAAAAAAGGAGGAGGATTGGCAATAGATGTTAGCTCAGAGCCAGTCTTCCTCAGCAAAAAGAGGAGGATTAGCATGGATGTTAGCTCAGGGCTGATCTTCCTCACAAAAAAAAAAAAAAATCTTTTATGGCTATTTTAAAAATACAGATTACAATCAAGCTTCATTGATCAGATTTGGTTTTCATAGCTCTTTTCATCTAGAACAGTCCTCCCAACCCCATTTGCCTTTTTTTTTTTTTTTTTTTTGGCTTGGGGAAGATTCGCCCTGAGCTAACATCTATGCCAGCCTTCCTTTGTTTTGTATGTGAGTTGCCGCCACAGTGTGGCAGCTGATGAGTGGTGTAGGTCTGCACCCGGGAACCGAACCCAGGCTGCTGAAGCAGAGTGTGCTACACTTAACCACTAGGCCACGGGGCCAGCCCCTCCATTTGTCTTTTTTGAATAGTCCAGGCCAGTTGTTTTATAGAATGGCACACATTCTGGTTTTAACTGTTTATTTCCCCTTTGTGTTATTTAACTAATTCCACCTCCCTTTATTTCCTGTAACCTGGAAATTAGGTCTGGATCTTGATTGGATTTAGAGTAAATATGTTTGGCCTAAATACTTCATAGGTAGATTGGCCATATTACCAGGTTTCTCCAGGATAGTCCTATGACCTATTGTCATGGCGTAATTATTAATAGTGCCCCTTTTTGCTCTCTTAAAAGTATTCTGGTCTGGATGATAAATCAAGTGGTCGCTATTTATAAGTGATGATGTGCACTTTGTGTTGCCTCCCATCAAGAGGCCCATCAGATTACATTGTTCCACTATTTATGATACTAAGTTTGATCACTTGGTTAAGGTGGTGACTTAGTTTTTTTATTGTAAAGGCATGTTTTTCCCTTTGTAATTAGTAAGTAATCTGTGGGATGATAATTTGAGACTGTGAATATCCTATACCCCAACAATCTTTAATCTATGGTTTTAGAATCTCTTGATGACCCTGACAGAATAAATTATATGTTGGTGGTTACAGTGCTAGTTGTATTTAAATGATTAAGTTTTGATGTTGAGATTGATTCTTTTTTAATCGGAGAATGTTTTTATTTATCCCCAAACATTTTAAGATCCCCCAGACAACTTAAATATTGGTTGCCTGCCATTTTAAATGCTTTTTTCCTCTTTCTCCTTGCAGCTTTCTATCCTTTGAAAAACACTAAGAATAATGTCCCTGCATCAATTTTTGCTAGAACCAATCACCTGTCATGCCTGGAACAGGGATCGTACCCGTAAGTATGCTATTAACTTTGCTCCTGTATTTTGGTACCTTTGATACTTTTAGATTTAGGCACCTTTAGGGATCATATATTTCAATGTCACATGTGAAAAAGACATAGATTTAGAAGGGAACTAGGTCAGTCCTTTGGTTTACAGATAGAGAAACTGAGGCCTAGAGCGTTAGAAGGACTTTCCAGTGGTTACACACCAAGTTAATGTCAGAGCCAGTTGCTAACACCCAAGCCTCTGGCACTTTGTCCACTTTTTTTCCTGCAGTACCACTTGGAGGACAGTTTATATCAGCGACATCTCTCATTGACCTAAGAACGCAGTGTCTGGAATGGTTGTACAGTAACATCACACTCATCCAGCATTTAGTCAGACTGCTAGGACCTAGAAATAAGCTGTTAACAGAGACATATGGTTTACTCCTCTGTTACTGAGAACAGTATTAACTAGTATTTACTGTGTTATTTATAATAAGCTTGAGTTTCTACTTTTCTAGCTCCAGCAAACTAGGAGAGGCTGGCCCGGTGGCGTAGTGGTTAATTTCTCACACTCCTCTTGGGCGGCCTGGGGTTCACAGGCTCGCATCCCTGGCGTGGACCTACACACTGCTCATCAGCCATGCTATGGCAGGCTTCCCATGTATAAAATGCGTGCTCATCTTCCTTTACTTTATATGTGGGACGCCTGCCACAGCATGGCTTGATGAGTGGTGCATAGGTCCATGCCCCGGATCTGAGCCTTCGAACCCCCAACCACCAAAGCAGAGCACGTGAACTTAACCATTACGCCACCAGGCCAGCCCACTGTCTTTTTTTAAATAGCAGCTTTATTGAAATATAATTCACATAACATAAAATTCACCCTTTTAAAGTATACAATTCAGTGGTTTTTAGAATATTCACAGTTATGCAACAATCACCACTATCTAGTTTCAGAATCTTTTCATTACTCTGGAAAAAAACTCTGTACTCGTTAGTAGTCACTCCCAGTTTTCCTCAAAACTTCCAGTTCTAGGCAGCTGGTAATCTACTTTCAGTCTCCATGGATTTGCCTATTCTGGACATTTTATATAAATGGAATCATACAATGCTTATGTGTCTTTTTGCATCTGGCTTCTTTCACTGAGTGTGTTTTCAGGGTTCATCCATATTGTAGTATATATTAATACTTCATCCCTTTTTATGGTTGAATAATATTGTGTAGATATACCACATTTTGTTTATTCATCAGATAGTGGACATTTAGGTTGTTTCCCCTTTTTGGCTATTGTGAATAATGCTGCTATGAACATTCACATATAAGTTTTTATGTGGACGTATGTTTTTGATTCTCTTGAGTATATCCCTAGGAGTGGAATTGCTGGGTCATGTGGTGACCATGTTGAACATTTTGAGGAACTACCAGACTGTCTTTCAAAGTGGCCACACCATTTTACATTTTCACTAGCAGTATACGTGGATTCCAGTTTCTCCACGTCCTCGTCAATACTTGTTATTTTCTGTCTTTTTTATTATAGCCCTTTAGCCACTATATCCTAGTGGGTATAAAGTAGTATCTATTTTTAGTTTTGATTTGTATTTCCCTAATTACTAATGATGTTGAACATCTTTTCACATGCTTATTGGCTATTTGTATATCTTCTTTGGAGAAATGTCTATTCAGATCCTTTGCCCATTTTTTAAATTGGGTTATTTATCTTTTTATTGTTGAGTTGTAAGAGTTCTTTATATATTCTGGATACGAGTCCCTTATCAGAGATATGATTTATAAAATCTCCCATTCTGTGGGTCGTCTTTTCACTTTCTTGATGATGTCCTTTGAAGCAGAACAGTTTTTAATTTTGAAGAAGTCTGATTTATTTATTTTTTTCTTTTGTTGCTTATGCATTTGCTGTTGTTTCTAAGAAACCATTGCCTAATTCAAGGTCACAAAGATGTATACCTGTGTTTCCTTCTAAGAGTCTTATAGTTTTAGCTCTTATATTTAGATCTTGGATCCATTTTGTGTTAATTTTGTATATGGCGTGAGGTAGGGGCTCAACTTCATCCTTTTGCATGTGGATATCCAGTTGTCCCAGCACCATTTGTTGAAGACTGTTCTCTCCCAGTTGAATTATCTTGGCACCCTTGTTGAAAATCAATTGACTGTAAATGTGAAAGTTGATTGGACTCTCAATTCTAGTCCATTGATCTTTATGTTTATCCTAATGCCAGGCCCACACTGTTGATTACTATAGCTTTGTTAAGTTTTGAAATTGGGAAATGTGAGTTCCTGCTTTGTAATTCTTTCTCAAGATTGTTTTGGCTTTTCTGGGTCCCTTTCATTTCTATATGAATTTTAGGATCAGCTTATTAATTTCTGCAAAGAAGCCAGCTGGGATTTTAATACAGATCGCTTTGAATCTATAGATCTTTTTTAAAGTAGTTGAGATGTAATTCACTCTTATTTTTAAATAAATCCTTGGTACATAAACAGTACACTCCAGGTTATTGCTGGGTGAAGAGAAAACCCAGATATGAGCCTCTATATTGTGTGTTTGAAAATATGTAACTTGGCAGGATGGTGTATCTAGAGCCTCTGTTTTGTGGTCATCTCACAGAGCTTCATAGCTGAGTTTCCTGTATCTTCTGTCTCTACTTTCCAGTCTAAAAATAGATTTTTGGAGTATTTCCAGTTATCTTTAACAGAAATGCAAGTTATCGTTGTCCTCATTTAAACTACTTGATGAACTCAATATATTAAGTGAAATTTTTTGTTATGCGATGTTATAATTTGAAATTTATAACATTTTCCAGATTTAAATTTTGATTGGGCTTTTGAAATCCCTATATGCATCTTAGAAATTTAGAGAAATATATAACTCGTTTCCAGAAAAGCACCTAAAGTCTTAGGATTTTAGTGCTAGATATTTATCTAGCTCCATGATTTTATCTGTAAAACAGATATAGCTTCCCTAAGGAGGGGAGGAAAGGTGATATATAATAGATAGGGGAACTATTAAATGATTGACCTCAAGTTTGGGTTATAGATCCTAGTTTTAATTTTAAGAAATCAATTTTTTTTAAAAACTAGAAATAAAATTAGTATAAGTTCAAAAAAATCCATTATATATATATATATTCTTAATATTTCAGATTGGTCCAAGAGATTTCTCTTGAAAACAGAATTTTATTTTGTGATTTATATTGGCTTTATTGTAAAGGAAAACTTTGATATATTATCAGCAGAATCAAGTTTTTTTTAATAAACTACTA
Organism: Diceros bicornis minor; assembly: GCF_020826845.1. NCBI lineage: Eukaryota > Metazoa > Chordata > Mammalia > Perissodactyla > Rhinocerotidae > Diceros > Diceros bicornis. The sequence goes on along the minus strand of NC_080765.1, from coordinate 7,341,221 downwards.
GTTCTAACCTGGGTCCATGAGAACTTATAAGCTGTTTTCAGCGTTTCAGAAAGTCTAACAGAAATGAAATATTTATTGCTAATAGTGTTATGCAGGTGAACTAAAATGTCAAATATCTTTACTATGGGCTAAAATTATATCAGCTAAGTATAGTAACATTGTTTATTTCTTGCTGGTTAGAATCTTTAATTGACAGTTGTATATGTCTCTGATAAAATGAATTTTTAAATTTAGTTTTTCTACAAAATATTTAATAATATGGGGTCCAAGTAGAGGTAAAAATAATAAAAGGAATTCTTCAGGGATGAATATTGGGAACCATTTTTTGGAAACAGCTTTCCTATTCCTTCCTTTAGTCTCTTTTTTAAATGTCAACTGTAACATATCCCTTTTTGGGTGACAATTTCAAGTTCAGATGTTAACTGTTGACTTTTTTCTCCAGAGATTGCCCTTAGCCCCAATAATCACGAAGTCCACATCTATAAGAAGAACGGGAGCCAGTGGGTGAAAGCTCATGAACTCAAGGAGCACAACGGACACATCACAGGTAAGGGAAGATCACTGTGAGCTTAGTATCGTAGTTCCAAATTCAGCACTCTTCTGTTTAAATAAAGAGCTCAGTAAAGTATAGTCTGCCGTAATATTTAAAGTTGTGCAGCATTGACTGAGTTTTCTTTAGAAAATTTGAGAAAATATCATAGTAGTGATCTCAATTTTTAAGTGCTTCTTTTAGCCCCACTGGTATACAGCACTCTACTAGTGTCACGGAAAGCACTGACCCTACTCTGAGGACTGAAGAGCTTAGATTAGGAGATGAGACGTGAAAGCAAAAACTAGACGGCATGTCAGCTGTGTGAAAGTGTAAGCCAGACTGTGTTGCCAAGTGCCGAGGGAACGCAGTGTCTTCCAAGAGTTTCCTGCATGTTGTTTTTGGGGCAAGGAAGACATTCCAAAATACTGAAAAGGACAAACAGTAATATAATGCACATCCATATTCCCACCACCCCTAATTAACAACTGTCTTGTTACCTGTGCCAGAAAACTTAGGAAACAAAGATTTAGTAATAAGGAATATTATTTCAGATAATGGTAAAGTCCCCTCTCACCACCAGTCCTATTCGTCTCCTCCAGTCTGTAATTTGGTATGACATTGTCCCAGTCCCTTTTTAATACTTTTACGTACATTTATATATATTCGTAAGCAATCTTTAGCACTACCGTATTGGCTAGTATTTTTAAATGTTACATAAATGGTGTCGTATTGTACATCTCTTGCAGCTCACTTTTGCATTCCACATTGTTTCTGTCTGTCTACGTTGGTGTATCTAGATCAAGTTTATTCCTTTTAAGCACTGTTGAGCATTTCATACCTCATTTATTCACTCTTTCCTCCATTGAAGGGCATTTAGATCGTTTCCAGTTTTTCCTTATTACACTGAAGTGCTAAATCAGGTGTCCCTGTGCAGGTCTCCTTATATACATGTGAATGTTTGTGTCTGGCAGACTTGTTTCACCACAGGGGGCTGTACCTCTTCAACTTTGTTAGGCATCTTCAGATTGCCTTCATCCTACAGCTGTGTATAAGAGTGCTTATTTTCCCACATCCCACACACACTTGATATGGTCACACTGATGAGTGGAAGATGGTGTCTCTGTAAGTTGTGTTTTCCTGAATAATAGAAAGATTGAGCATATTTTCAGATGTTTATTAGCCATCTGGACTTTCTTTTTCCTGACTTTATTGTTCATAACTCCTGACCATTTTTCCATTGAGTTTTTGTCTTTCTCTTGTTTTTTTTTTTTTTTTTTTTTGGTGAGGAGATCAGCCCTGTGCTAACATCTGCCAATCCTCCTTTTTTTGCCGAGGAAGACTGGCCCTGGGCTAACATCCGTGCCTATCTTCCTCCACCCTATATGGGACACTGCCACAGCATGGCCTGACAAGCAGTGCGTTGGTGTGCACCCGGGATCCGAGCCAGCAAACCCCCGGCTGCTGCAGCGGAGCACGCATGCACTTAACTGCTTGCGCCACCTGGCCGGCCCCAGTCTTTCTCTCGTTGATTTGTAGAAAACTGGATCTTACAGCAATGGCTCTGAGGCAGATTCTTGAGTGTACGTTAACTCTCATCAGTGATAGAAACTATCAGTGAATAGATGGATAGAGGTGGCAAACAGCAGTGCTAAGTTTTATTAAGCAAGTGTCACATAAAGGAGGAGGAGGAGTAAGAGTTTGTAAAAACAGAGAGTTTTTACAGTGGTTTTCAGAATTTAGTGAACCAATCCTGATCCCAAATTTCAAAAGAATGTATTGCTTTGTTATTAAGTCATGTCTGGCTATTTTTTAAAACAACATATTCACTTACTACTTTGTTCAGAAAGAACTCTTGTTCTTTGATCCTTACTAGTAGAGTTACTTCTTTATCCTGTATTTTGACAGAGTTGACGCAACCGCTTACTTTCAACAGTTTGGCCAAGCACATTAAAACTTATTCTCCACAGCTTTCAGTTATAAATTTCTCACTGCAGTCTTGAGTTTCCCCTCTCCTCTCAATGACATTTGCACTTAAGTGGGCAGCAAAGGGACTGATAGTGATTTTTCTTTTTTTTTTAATTAGGACCCTGGAATTTTGCCTCTAATCCCCTAACATACTGATTAACTTAAAGATATCCTTCCCCCAAATCAGAGAAAAACGTAACATGTTTTGACTTTCTGCACCCTTTACATTGTATTCCCCAGCAAAAACTCATGACCATTCCTTCTGGTTTGACCCGTGATTTGTATGTGATGCTAGTGAGCACCAGGAACTGACTGACTAGACCGAACCAGCACCAAAGACATAATTTCTATTTTTGTTGCTGTTGCTTTCCCACAACCTTATTTCTATTAGGTTTGGCCTATTTTCTTTAAGTGTCCTTGCCAGTAGTGTTATGGCCTAAACATAAGAAGTCTCATATTTTAAATTGGAATTTTAGCATTAGGAAATACTTTTAAATGAGAAAGGGCTAAGATGAAAGACCAAAGGAATAGCAAAAAAAAGTGAAATATTTAGTTATGTCTTTTTTCTCCCTTGCTTCTGTTTTGGAATCCTTTGAACTTGGGCCTGTTTTCTGTCCAAATGCTCAAGTGACAATTTTTTTAGATCTGAAAAAACTGTTGTTGGAAAAATCTAAATATAACTCTGTGGCAGGAGACCAAGGATCAAACATATTTTCTCAGAAGGATAGTAACTACAGAAAAAAAAGTATCTTCTGAAGCTTTCTAGAAGAAAAGACTAGTCAGTATTACAGAGAAAAAAAGTATGGCAAACATCAGAGGGATATCAGTGTTCTGGTGTTTTTTTCTGTAAGTTAATTCTTTTGTGTTAAATGTTTGATCACTGTCTCTTTTTAAAAAACATTTTACTGTGGACAGTTTTAAACAGATAACGAAAACAAACAGAATTATGTATTGAGCCCCTCTGTGTGTATACCTATCACCCAGATTCAGCAATTATCAACTCACAGATAATCTTGTCCTTTTCAACTCACCTTCCTCCTTCCTGTACTATTCCAAAGCACATCCCAGACATATGATGTTATATTTCAGTTGGTATCTCTAAAAGATAAGGATTCTTCAATAATAACCAATACAACAGTCTCTTTTAATTGGGATCCTAACAAGGTACACAAATGGTTGTGATTAGTTAATCTCTCTCTTAAGTCTTTTTGTTTTGTTTTGTCTATAGGTTCCCTTTCTTCTCTCTTTTTCTTTGCAATTTATTTAAGAAAATTGAGAAATCAAGTTGTTTGTCTTGTAGTGTTTTCCAGAGCCTGGATTTTACTGATTGCAAGCCCATGGTGTTTTACATATTCCTCTGCCCTCTGTATTTCCTATAAATTGCTAGTTGAAGTTAGATGGTGGTAGGTTTTGTCATCAAGGAGGCACAGAATGTCTAGTTTTTCTTTTTGTGATGTTAGTGACTGTTGATGATTGGTGCCCGTATCCTTTCACTTAGTAGTGGCTGCAACACGATGATATTCTAAATCTATCGTTTCTTCTCTATTAGCTGGAATACATTTATAAAAGAGTCACTTACCTTCATCTACTGTTTGGCTACCCTGAGACATAGTACAGGAAAGACAGTATAGATGCTCAATTCCCCTCCTTTTCCTTTAAGGTCATCTGATGGCTGCAAAACAGAACAGAAAATGCAAAGCTAAATTAGTAAGAGATGAGAATTTGCCTCTTACTGAATATTTTTAATAAGTGTGTGTTTTGAAAAAGTTTAAAGTTAATGTCATCTAAAATAGTTTGAGGCTGTGACTATGGTTTACAGCTCCCATGTTCAAGTGAAGGATGTAGCTATAGAAGTAGACTTAGAACTATAAAACCAAGCAGAAGGCAGTTCTTTGTATATTTCTCAGAGAGTAAGGATCTGTTGATTTTTTTTTTTTTTTTTTGGTGAGGAAGATTGTCCCACACAATTAGCTCTGTTAGCACAGAGCTAACATCTGTGCCCATCATCCTCTATTTCATATGTGGGATGCCTGCCTTAGCACGGCTTGATAAGCAGTGCACAGGTCCGAACCTGCAAACCCCGGGCCGCCAAAGCGGAGCATGCGAACTTAACCGCTACGCCACTAGGCCGGCCCCTTGATTTTTTTTTTAAGCACCTCATGCTTAAGCACCTCACAAATTCTTATAAACCACACATGTGTTTAATTAGAGCAGTGGTCATATGGAATAAAAGGTGAAATTTGAGACTGTCAAAATCTTTCCAAAATCACTGAGCTTTCTCTTTACAAGGCAATGTTCTGGATATTAGAGGGTGTGTTAGTTTTCTATTGCTGTGTAACAAATACTACAAACTTAGCAGCTTAAACTAAAACACATTTATTATCTCACAGTTTCTGTGGGTCAAGAGTCTGGACGTGGCTTATCTGGGACCTCTGCTTAGAGTCTCACAAGCTGTAATCAAGGTGTCAGCCAGGGATGGGTTCTCATCAGAGGCTCAACCAGAGAAGGATCTACTTCTAAGCTTCCTCAGGTTGTTGGTGGTAGAATTCATTTCCTTGTGTTTGTAATATTCATGACAGCTTGCTTCTTTAAAGCCAGCAATGGAGAAGGAGCATGAAAGTCTCAAGGAAGAGGGGCTCTATGCTCTTGTGTAATCTTGTACACTAATCACGTACATCTCATCACTTTTCAGCATTCCATTGGTTAGAAGTGAGTCACAAGTCCTGCCCATACCCAAAGAGATGGGGTCACCCAAAGGCATGAGTATCAGCAGGTGGGATCATGGGGACCACCCTAGGGTCTGCCCACCACAATAGTTTCAGATACTTGCTTCCTATTTTCAAGAAGCTTGTAATCAAGTTAGGAAAATAAGACAGTCATAAAAATAATGTGTGTGTGCGCAAATATTTTGCATCACACTTCTGGGAATTTATCATAGATAATTTTATTATTTATTTATTTATTTATTTTGTGAGGAGGACCAGCCCTGAGCTAACATCCAATGCCAATCCTCCTCTTTTTTTGCTGAGGAAGACTGGCCCTGGGCTAACATCTGTGCCCATCTTCCTCTACTTTATATGGGACGCCGTCACAGTATGGCTTAACAAGTGGTGCATCGGTACGCGCCCGGGATCCAAACCAGTGAACCCCGGGCCGCCACAGCGGAGCGTGCGCACCCAACTGCTTGTGCCACCGGGCCGGCCCCTATCATAGATAATTTTAACCAGAGCAAAAATGTATGTGCCTGAATGTTTATTCTAGTTTATCTGCTTTAACAAATGATTGGAAACTAACAAAATGTTCAACAATGGGATGTTTTGGGAAATTATTGTGAGAAGATCAATGTTCTAAAATAAAATATAACCACTACTAATTTATAAAAAGCAGGAGAAAATGTTTGCCGTAATATTAATATCGTTTTGGGGAAGGAAGGTCTATGAACGTAGAGAACAGGGGCAGAGCTTTGTTGACTTTCAGCATGTCCTTTTGTAACGTTTGTTGCATAAAACAAAATTTAAAATCTGATGAAGAGAGCTACAAAACTATCCTGTAATGAATGGATTTAAAATCAAAATCCACATCACTTAGAATACACTTCACGTGTCTTTTTCCCTTCAGTGGCGCAAATAACTGAGCGGGCTATTCATGTGCTTGAATGAATGAATAAACTCTCCATATGACTAAAGTCACTATGCCTTAGGACTAAAGGAGACTTTGATTTCTATTCATCTTACTTTTTTCCCATATAAATATCAAGAATGCTAGTTATTACTTTAACGAGATATTTATAACAAAAATTTATTAGTATTTCTGTTCTTTCTGTTTTTTTTGCTGAGGAAGATTCATCCTGAGCTAACATCTATTACCAATCTTCCTCTTTTTGTATGTGAGCTGCTGCCACAGCGTGGTCGCTGACAGACAAGTGGTGTAGGTTCGTGCCCGGGAATCGAACCCAGGCTGCCAAAGCAGAGTGTGCCAGATTTAACCACTAGGCCACTGGAGTTTGCCTAGTGTATCTGTACTTTCAGTATGAAATTATTTTTATAGGAAATACCTCATCAATAACTATAAAATGACTGAGTCATAGCGGATTTTACTCTAGGTATGTAACAAACTGACATTGACTGTGGGATCCTTCACAGAGGCATCAAATAAGTAAAAGCCTGGTCAAATAAGAAAAATAAACCTTACATTAAGATACATATTTAGGTCTCTTCCTAGTTTAGATGCAAAGATATTCAAGGACTCTTTCACAGAACGTACATCGTATAGAAAAGGTATTTAGGTTAGTTTAGATGACAGTGACCTTTAGGAGAATATATAATGAATCACAATTTATGTTTTCCCCTCTATATACTGAAGATTATTTTTCTTTACCCTTTATGTTGTTTTTAGTTGGCTGCCATGTAGCACACTTTCAGTTAATATCATGGAATACGTTCTATTAATGAATGAATAAAGTTACTTTCAGAACAAAAAAAAAATCTAATAGAGATGAAAAAGGTAATGGATCTTCAGACCAGGTATCTTTAGAAACCTGTGAGTGGGTGGAAAGAATGCCCCTGCTTATTTAGTTTTGTAACCTCTGGAATGATGGAACTGCATTATAAAATAGCTCTGTTCTCCCTGGCCTCATAGAGGATCCTGAGTTACAGGAACTTTGCAGAGAAACATCCTTGCCTTTGTGTGTGAGGTGGTGATCAGGACCATAGATGGGGGAAGGATGGGGCTGGGGAGGAGGTACCAAGTCCACATCTGGCGCCACCATGCTGGTACCCACCTGCCTGTGCCGTGTCAGTGTCGTCCAGGCAAAGCAGATGACACCATGTCTTACCTGTTACAGGTATCGACTGGGCTCCCAAGAGCGACCGCATTGTCACTTGTGGGGCAGACCGCAATGCCTATGTCTGGAGTCAGAAAGATGGTGTCTGGAAGCCAACCCTGGTGATCTTGCGAATTAATCGTGCAGCCACTTTTGTCAAGTGGTCCCCACTAGAGAACAAATTTGCTGTAGGAAGTGGAGCACGACTCATTTCTGTTTGTTACTTCGAATCTGAAAATGACTGGTAAGCAACATCTGAATATTTTTTATTTCTTTCTATAGAATTATACATTTAGACTGCTGTGTTCTTGGTGACTTGAGGCACTAGGTGAAGGCTTAAATATGACTTCAAGTTTTTCCTCAGCTGGAGATTTTTTTTCCTCTGAAATTCTCCATTTTCTCTGATTGAGCATTTTTCCTTCCTATGTGCACATTGAGTCAAATCCCACATCTTTCTCATATTAATATAGTGCTGTGGCTTCCATGTTCTGATCTAACTTGTTTGTTCTGTAAGATGCTACTACTCTTCTCACTCTGTACTGTCCAAATTGCTGTCTTCTTTCTCTGATATATAAATTATAAATTTGAAAGATTCTCAGTGCCCTGAGGAATAATTTTTTTCCCTATATTATCTATCAACTAGGATTCTTACAGATAACAGTGTTCTCTTTCTTTAAAGTTTATTTGCTAACCAAATCTGTGTCTTGATATAATATTTTACTGGTTTAAACCGTTGGAGTAAAAATTGACCAGAATCTTGGAAATATAATCAGACTGTTGTACTTTTTTTTAATAAATCACTTGTAGCTGAGCCAGTCAAAATACAGAGGTTTATTTTTATGGGTAACTTGCTTGAACTACTCCTTCCTGCTTACTTTGATAAGATAATGCCTCTGCTGTACCTGGCATGCATTCAGAAAGGGTAGTAAATACCTTTCAACTCAGAACTGTTGTTTAATATGAAACCGGCAGTGTTTGCATTTGCACTAAAAATAGCAGAGTACACATTACTCTTTGTGTTAGTGTTACTGTTTGCTTTCTGCTGAAATAGTGAGAGGGAGGGCTCATCATATTACATTTTGTAATTTAGCAAAACCTCAGAAATTTTGATTCTTTGAAGCAAAAGTCTTTGAATTTGCAACAAGATTGATTTGTGAATTTAAGACATGCATTTTTCTTTCAAGCATACAAAAAATAAGGCTAACAGAGTGTTCCCTGCTAAAAATCATTTGGTAAGGCTTGCTGTTATGAATAGATGAGAAACAACTTTTCTTCCTAGGTAACCTTCAAGCTTAGTGATTGTTCACATTTTTATTCATTGAAAAATGGTCTCAAATTTGGTAAATTGGGCTTTACTGTAGTACAAAGTACTGTCTTTTGAACAAGCTGTATGTTTAGGGGAGTTTTCTCATGGTACAACGTGAGTACTTTAAAACAACCTCTAAAAGCTGTGGGTTTATAATTACATTATACAACAAGTCAGAACACTGTCTGTTTTTCACAAAGAAATTTTTCAGATAAGTTCTTAAGAAGAAGATTCTATAGAAAAGTAATTTAGTATTCAAGGAAAGGCATTTGGCTCGATATTAAGTCCCTCAACTCTTGAACAGCAGAACATGATTGGGTTTTAAGCAGCAATTTAGAGGCAGAAATTGAGTTAGTTCAGCCAGAATAATGACTGATCTTAGACATAAATAAACTTTTGAGTAGAGCTAGAGAATTAGGTAGAGGCTAATCCCTAACAAAAAGTTCTGCTAATTTCTTGGTTGTGATTTCTTGGTGAGAAAAAATTAAAACTAATTTACAACTTCATGGAGACTTAGCTATCTTACAACCCAAACTTAACCCAAGATGAAATAACATCACTGAATATTTAGAATAAAAATTCAGATAATTTCAAACCTCAATTTTTGTTTCAGAGGTTGAAGTCACACATAATCTGAAACCCCGTGGGGTAGTACCAGAGTTAATCCATAAATGTACTTACTAGCGAGGATCCCCTGGTGGCTGGAAACGTTCAGAACGAGCTGCTCTGGTGAGGATGTCAAGGCCTAAAAGAGAGGAGAGCAGAAGGGACCATTTGTGGTTCTTTCTCCTCTCTTTCTTTAGAAATGCACCTTCTCTCTAGCAGGAGGCCTGGGAGCCACGGAGGAGCCATGCTTAGATGTCTTCACCTGACACACACTTGTGGGTCATTTGGGGACTATTGCTTGATGTGTGGGTAAACTAAAACGAGTTTCTCCTTTTGTAGGTGGGTAAGCAAGCACATTAAAAAGCCGATCCGTTCCACGGTCCTCAGCTTGGATTGGCATCCCAACAATGTTTTGCTGGCAGCAGGATCATGTGATTTCAAATGCAGGTGGGAACAAATGAGAATTGGCAGACACACTCGAGCTGTTTGTTGTATCTTTCAACAAATATTTTTAAGGTTCCTTTTCTTTGCAAGGTACTATGCCCGTGAGGGACTCAGAGAAGAAGGAGCTGGTGATCTAGAAAAGGAGTTACAGTAGGTGCATAAATCACTGAGGTAGAAAGAAGTGGACTTGGAGGTGCAGTAGGAGGGAGATGCGAGGGCGGGGCTGGGGAAGTTTTCCTTGGGCAGAACATCCATGGTTGGGAGTGACGGTAGGGTGTTCTCCTGCCTCGCCCCCGACTACAGTATTATTTCTCATTTCATAACTCAGGCAGCAGACTTGGCAAATTCCAGAGTGAAACTAAGATTAACAAAACATAGCTGAACAGTGCACTACTGAGCTGTTATTGTGCTGTTCATTTTCAGTTAAAGCTTTTTATTTGTCATTAGCATGAGGCTAGAAGAAACACAGCCACTTTGCTCAGAGCTTTAAGGATCATACCATATAATTGCTTCTTAAAGTTGTTCTTTATCAAGCAGGATTTTCTTCCCCTTAGCCAAAAGAAAAACAAGTAAATGTTGCTTCATGTTGACTATGTGGTGGGTTGGGAGATGGGACTCATCTTTCTTTAGTAGACTATGTGGAGAATTTCCAGAAAACCTGGATAGTGATTTATATCCAAGAATACCTGAAGGTTTTTTGTTTTGGCTTTTTTTTTTTTTTTAAAGATATGTGTGGGAATTTGGCTCTGGGAATGGAGGTATAGTAGTGTCAAGGCACTTTTTGGAAAAAGGTTTGTTTTCCTACTTAAGAACCAGTGTAACAGTAAAGATATGTAGAGGGGCTGGCCCTGTGATGTAGTGGTTAAGTTCACATGCTCTGCTTCAGTGGCCTGGGGTTCACAGGTTCAGATCCCTAGTGCAGACCTAAGCACCGCTTATCAAGCCATGCTGTGGTGGCGTCCCACATACAAAATAGAGGAAGACGGATATAGATGTTAGCTCAGTGCCAATCTTCCTCAGCAAAAAAAAAAAAAAAAAAAAGATACATAGACATTCTCTAGATTTTTTTCATATTCAGGAGCTTTGTTGTTTGTGATGTGTTATCTGGAGTCATTCTAGCTCCCTTAGAAGATGGGACTAAGTGGTACTGATCTAGACCATCAGGCTATGTCTAAAAATCTGGTTTTGAAAATAGTTTACAATTCTTTTGTTAATATTGATTTCCAGATAAACTTTGCTTTGATTTGTGGCCCCGTGAGTATGGGTCTGTTCTGTTCACACTCTCAAGTTGGTGGCTGAGAACCATCCATTCTTTCCTAGCCTCTGATGACTAAAGCAGTAGCCATCGGGGTGGTGATTGAAAGCACAGTGATTCTAAAGTCACGTCATCTAACTGACAGATAACTCACTGTGCCCTCCGCCTCTCTAGTGCCCTGCCTCTTCCAGAACTGCTGCTGCCATTGTCATTTTGGGGGAAAATATCCCAGATCATTTGGGGAGTCTTTAGCTTCAGAAGTTTTTGAAAGAGAAGCTGTACAAAGTAGAAATAGCATTGGAGGGCAAAAGGGACTAAAAGAATAGATTCCCAGCTGTTCTTTATCCCTTCTGCTTCCCATCTCTTGCTCAAAACATCCTCACACACAGCTTCATGGAATTAGAGAGTGAGAGCGATGACACTGGGCTGTAAAGGACCCTCCTTCGTCCCCAACTATACCTGCCACAAAGGCCGGACCCATGGGCCTGAGGGTCGAGTGAGCCCAGCCCTCTACCTGACGGCACTAGGGAGAGCCTGCCCACTCTCTCACTGACCTCCCTTTGCTTTCTCTTTGGATGTCCCTTTCTGTCTTTAAATGGATTAATACCATTAGTTTATTGTAAGGAGGCAAATAGTTTCCTCTCTCCTACCATCTGACTGTGTGGGCCTCTGGGAGTACTGTGTTGAGATTGATGGTGAAGTAGACAAGAACGAATGCTGTGCTCATTTAGCAAGGTCTGCCATGGGCCAGGGAGGAGCAGGACAGCAAGATCCCCCCAGAATGTGTACTCCACTAGGGTAGGGCTTTTGTGTTCATTACGTCTGGAACTGTGCCCCAGAGCGGTGCCTGACGCATCATAGGCGCTCCGTGAGTGTCTGTTGATTGAGTATGGATTTGCCAAACCTGGGTTGGCCTGTAGGCAGCCCTTAGAACCATTCTATGTCTTAAGAGGTTTGTGCATCTGAACTTGTCCTTCATGTTTTGCTTTTTATGAGTCAATCTCTTTGCATTCTGGGATACCTTCCGGCAACTACCTGTGGTCTGTTTCTATATACATATATTTTTATTTACTTTTTCCTTTTCTCCATGCCCTTTAAACCGCAGAGTGTTTTCTGCCTACATTAAAGAAGTAGATGAAAAGCCAGCCAGTACACCCTGGGGCAGCAAGATGCCTTTTGGTCAGCTGATGTCAGAGTTTGGTGGCAGTGGCACTGGTGGCTGGGTGCACGGGGTCAGCTTTTCTGCCAGTGGGAGCCGCCTCGCCTGGGTCAGCCACGACAGCACCGTGTCTGTTGCTGATGCCTCAAAAAGCGTGCAGTGAGTATTTGCCTTTTGTTGAGTTAGGCAGTGGGATCTCTCACCAGCTGGGTGAAAGCTGCCCTTCCCTGGGTGTAAGTGCAGGGCGTGAGCTTAAAAATCCATCCCAGAACTGCCAGGTAGCCTTTAAAGTCACAGACACTTAGATTGTCAATTTGGGAAAATTTTAAAGAGTTAGATGTCGCTTCCAGAAACACTTCTTAATTGAGTACTGATAGTGAGTCCTCTGAAGGACTCTACTGGTTTGATAAGAGTTCCTTCAAATAGCCAATTTAGTCTGTTGCTGTGAATTCCTTACAACACGTAAATGTCATTCATCCACCAGCCCTAGGTTAAATAGGAGAAGTGTTTTTACTGTGTAGTCAATGAACAATGACTCCATTAATTTGTGACTTTATTCAGTAATACTTAAAACCCTTGAGGCCAATTCCTCCGGTGTATGCTGGAAGAACTCGAATTGCGATGACTCAGTTGTGAGTGAGGTGCCTGCTTAGCCTTAAGGAGAGCATTAGGCATCTTGTCTGACCTCAGAATTCGTATTTGCTCATCATATGTTGGAGGAAGAGGGGAGATGATTGGAATCCTTTTCCTCTTGTGAATCTTTGTTCTTTCCTGGTGAATTCTTTTCCATTGGCAGCTAAAGGTAACCCACCTTTAAAGGTTTCCTGACTTGTCAACCTGTGTGCCAAGAGCCGGTCACATCAAGTGACTGACTCCCTCTGCTGCACAGTGACAACAAAGTGACGTTTCAGAGAGGATATTTTTTTCTGAACTGGATTGAATTGTTTTTTTTTTTAATTTTGTTTTTTTTAAACACCCTCCCTCCATTATAAATGATGAAGTCTTCCAGAAGATTTCTGTACATATGTAGGCACATATATATATATTTTTTAACACAAATGGGATTATGCTATGCATTTTGTAGAGTAATTTGCTTTTTGTCATTCAGTAATGTTTTGATAGCATAATTTGATTTGTGTACGATTTATTGTAATGCAAAATAAGCTCTTAGGATATGCTTATTACAAGCCCCTGACTATCCTCATATTGATTTATTTGGCTTTTCCAGTCCTGCAAGTCAGATTACATCCTCTACCCTTCTTCTCAAACATAAATATTTCGTTTAGTAAGAGCCACGTATGCCTCAGTAAGGCCTTAAGATGAGGTGTTAGGACTTTAATCTGATACCAATGGTATTGGGCAGGGAGGTCTCCTGAGACATAGTTAGTTTTCAAAATGCATCATTTTTTATGTGAAGCTATATGATCCTAATTCATCAACAAACGTGTTTGCCTGCCATATCTTTGTAACCTCTTGACCAGGTGCTAGAGCAGATAACTACTAAGTATACATGTGTATATATACACACACCCAGCCCATTTGTATGTGAGCCCCTGGCTGGCTAAGACTGTGTCTTGTTCACTGGTAGCCCCAGCTCCTAACCCAGTGCCTGGTGGAGGAAAGAGAATAGGCTCCCGTAAATGTTTGTAGTCCCAGCCCTCTAGGAGCCCACAGTGAGCACAGGTGAGGAGAGGATAACAGAATAAGGTGTTCAATCGTGAGTGGCAGTGACAGCAAGAACTCTAGGAGGTCAGAGAAAGGAGAAGCCACTTTAGGCTGAAGTGGTCCAGGAAAGCTTCATAGAGGTGATCAAATTAGAGCTGAGCTTCAAAGACTAGGGTGGACTTTGGATAAGCAAGAGGAGCAGAGACGGTGTGTGGCTAAAGGGGTGTAGGAGCAAAGGCAGAGATGGGAAAAACAAGGGCTTGCTGGGGACCGATCTGTGGACCAGCTGTGGTGAATTAGGTGGGGGGCCTCAGAAAGGGGTGGAGCACAGGCCAGAGAGAGCTGAAGGCCTCCATTTCTGTAGGTTATCTCATGGCTGTCTCCTGCTTGAGATTCCTGAAAACATAGGTCATGGGGCTCCTTTTAAACATAGTGTTTGTTTATACTGCCGAAGCCCCTGTGAGAATGGGGCCTTTGTCATCTTCTGTGTCTATAAAGAAGTTGCATGGTCTGTTTCATCTTGGTTTAACAAGTGTTCTTGTGTTCAGGGTCTCAACTCTAAAGACAGAGTTCCTGCCCCTCCTGAGTGTATCATTTGTCTCGGAGAATAGCGTTGTAGCTGCTGTAAGTATTTCTCTTCATTTTTCCTTGTAGTACACTGTATTTAATTCTCCAGAACAGGAACAGTGGGTGCTCTGTGACTGTGTGCACTAATACAAAGTAGAACAGCCTTTTAGAAGAAACAGCTAACCTTTAAGTAAGAGATGCCTGTGGTGGTGCACATTCTGCTGTGGGGTTGGTAGGTGTACCCTCCAGGAACTGACTGATGTCTTGTTTCAGGGCCATGACTGCTGCCCAATGCTCTTTAACTACGATGACCGTGGTTGCTTGACCTTCGTTTCCAAGCTAGACATTCCAAAACAGAGCATCCAGCGCAACATGTCTGCCATGGAACGCTTCCGCAACATGGACAAGAGGGCCACGACTGAGGACCGCAATACAGCCTTGGAGACGCTGCACCAGAATAGCATCACGTAGGTGCCACCCAGCCACCTGGGGTCCCCCGGACTGGGTCTGCCTCCCTGGATACCACCTGTAGCCAGGGCCCATCTGTAGAGAAGTGTTTAGGTAACCAAGCTGCCCTTCTTTCTCTCTCTCTTTCCTGACTGGGTCCCTATGAAAGTTCTGTGAACTGTGCCCCAGACATCCCTTCAGGAACGAGAGCAGCGAGAAGTCAGCAGCTTCCTGACTACAGGCTCTTATTTTCTGCTTGTGACAGAGAGTGAACCACCCCACCTAGTCCTTCTGTCCTTCAAGGTACAAGTGGTACAAGGCATCCCACGTGAGGAGTGCAGATCCTATTGTGGACTTATGAGCTGGTATGGCCTAACAATGCAGCCTCTTCCTGGGCCTTGCTTTCTCAAAAACTTGATTGAGGACAAAAGGAGACCTTCCTGCATGTCAGGTTCCTCTGGTAGTGATCACATGACAGGAAGATTAGTTATATCCTGTTTGAAAAAGTGATTCTAGCTGTCATTTCAACCATGGATTTCAAGTAATGTATATAAGTAAGAAGGTCATTTAATTAGAGAAACAGAATTCCTTAGCATCATTATGACAAAGTTGAGGAGTTTCTTGATTTATTTTTCATGAGGCGTATGTGATTATATAAGATAGTAGAACTGGGGCTGGCCCTGTGGTGTAGTGGTTAAGTTTGGTGCTCTCCGCTTCAGTGGCCCGGGTTCGTGGGTTTGGATCCCGGGTGCAGACCTATACCACTCGTCAGCCATGCTGTGGCAGCAACCCACATACAAAATAGAGGAAGATTGGCACAGATGTTAGCTCAGGGCTAATCTTCCTCAAGCAAAAAAAGAAGATTGGCAACAGATGTTAGCTCAGGGCGAATCTTCCTCAGCGAAAAAAAAGATAGTAGAACTGTGTTTGATCCAAAAAGCTTGATTTTTTTAAATCTAGAGGAGAAATGCAATATATTCTTGATATTTTAAATTACTGCATTCAGAGTTGGGTGCCATAGAATTTTCCCTTTTTGACTAGACCTTTTGTGTTGAGAGACTTGTGGTAATAATGGTGGGAAGAATAATGAAAACCTCTAGACTTTCTCTTTGAGAGAATTTTTTTTTTCTGTTTTGGTGAGGAAGATTAGCCCTGAGCTAACATCTGTTGCCAATCTTTGTATTTTTGCTGAGGAAGATTGGCCCTGAGCTAACATCTGTGCCCATCTTCCTCTACTTTATATGTGGGATGCCTGCCACAGCATGGCTTGATGAGCAGTTCGTAGGTCTGCGCCTGGGATCTGAACCTGCAAACCCCGGGCCGCCGAAGAGGAGCGTGTGAACTTAACCACTATGCCACTGGGCCAGCCCCTGAGAGAATTATTATTATTTTTTTTTTTAAATGTTTCAATACTGTTTTGTTGTTTTTTTTATAATTTTTTTTCCCCCCAAAGCCCCAGTAGATAGTTGTATGTCATAGTTGCACATCCTTCTAGTTGCTGTATGTGGGATGCGGCCTCAGCATGGCTGGAGAAGCGGTGTGTCGGTGCGTGCCCGGGATCCGAACCCGGGCCTCCAGCAGCGGAGTGCGTGCACTTAACCGCTAAGCCACGGGGCTGGCCCCTGAGAGAATTATTAAACGCAGGGTTTGCTTTTCATCATGTTCAGTGGAAAGGGCCACTGGACTTAAAATATGCTGAAAATGTCTGTGCTATATTGAAAAGTAGTAACTTGAAGGCATAGCAAAGCTTTTCTCCACACTTTTCAAGTTTCTCTGTCTTGAACGACTTTCAAAATTATTTCTTGTGAGTTTTTTCTTAAGCTTCTGTGCAGACTATGTATCAGGAAGGAAACAGCTCTCATTGCCTCTTTGAGACTTTGAGGTTAAAAACAAAAGGACAGACTCTTGCACATTGGCATGTCTACTTTTATTTGTAGATGTAAATCCTCTTTGCCCTGGAGCAGGGTCAGCAGCAGGCCAAAGAGGAAATATTTTAGGCTCTGAGGGGCGATACAGTCTCCATCACAGCTACACAACTCTGCCGTGTGCCATGTAAGCAGCCGTGGACAATACGCAAATAGCTGAGTGTGGATGTGTTTCAGTAAAACTTTATTGACGCCGAAATTTGAATATCACCTTATTTTCACATCATGAAATAATAGTCTTTTAATTTTTTTCCAACCATTTAAAATTGTAAAAGCCATTTTTGGCTCACAGGCTGTATAAAAACAAGCAGTGTGTGCCATAGTTTGCTGTCCCCTTCCCTAGAGGGAATGTTCTAGACATTTTGGAGGAGAAAGAAAAATATTGTCTGAGCTATGGAATTGATTTTCTTGAAAGTTTTTCAGATAATTAGGCTAAGACAAGTTGTTTCATTAGTCTGTTCCTCTGTTTTGCTTGTTTGGAATCTTCTGGTGTATCTGAATGTTGCTAACATTTATGATGATTAATTTCAAATACAAGGCGAGCTCTTGGCTTATGTGCCCTGGCTGTCTTGGAGGGTGATTTGGGAGTTTTTATTTGGAGCCAATTGGATTTCAGTCATGCTTCATCATGTCTCTAGTTTTTTTTTAAGAATTGTTTCCATTTCAGTCATTGCTGTGGTCCTGCCCACACCCTGCATCCTGGCAATTTGCATGCTGTGTGGCCTGGATTCTCCTGCTTCTCCATGTCACTCTAATTAATGTGGGTTCTTAACTTTCCCCTCTTTCCTATCTTTTCGTTTCTGGACATCTGGTAATAAGATGCATTTGAATATTTTTTGAGTCAGAGTGCTGCAGCCTAATATTGATGGACAACTTAATATTGTAGAATTGATAGGTGGGGCTCGCCCAGTGGCATAGCGGTTAAGTTCACACGTTCCGCTTCAGCAGCCCAGAGTTTGCGGGTTCAGATCCTGGGCACGGACCTGCTCACCACTCATCAAGCCATGCTGAGGCGGCATCCAACATAGAAGAACTAGAAGGACCTACAACTAGGATGTACAACTATGTACTGGGGCTTTGGGGAGAAAAAAGAAAAAGAGGAAGATTGGCAACAGATGTTAGCTCAGGGCCAATCTTCCTCAAAAAAAAAAAAAGAGTTGATAGACAATTCATTTCCTTAAAATGCCATTAATTAGTCAGGAAGGTTGGGGCTCACTTCTACCGCATACCTTACAGTCTCTCTGTTTTTGCTTTTTTTCAGTCAAGTGTCTATTTATGAGGTGGACAAGCAGGATTGTCGCAAATTTTGCACTACTGGCATCGATGGAGCCATGACAATTTGGGATTTCAAGGTATTTTCTATCTTTCAGAACAAATCTTGTTTGTGTTAAACTTTTCCTTTGGGAATGTTTCTCATTTCTTGAAACAAAATGTCAAATCCAGTGCACATGAGAGATGTAGGCCGTTAGACTGAAGTTCTCTTTAAAACCTAAAAGTTATTAGCGGGAAGAAAGCACACTGTCAGTGAGATGGGATACATACTTTTAGGTGTCCATTTATTCACTGAGGAAAAACTGAGTGCTGTTTTTGTAGCGGGCCTTGTGTTGGGCACCAGTCTGTTTAACTACAGAGATATATTGTTGTGGTTTACACTGATGAATCTAATAAACATTCACTGAGTGCCTGCTGGGTGCCGGGCATGGTGCGAGACACTGAGGATGCTGAGGTGGAGGAGGCCTTGAGGAGCTTGTCTGGTGGTGGAGAGAAGGGCAGGGGGGATTCGGTGGAGCTCCAGAAGAGAACCAGTGCCTCTGTTTTTGCGTTGAGGAATTTGGGGCGTGCGTGGATTGTCAGCACTTCGAGAGAGAGAGATTGTAGCTGAGCTGCATCTCCAGATGCACTGGGATTTCAGGGAGCATGGGGTGGGTGGGGGCAAGCATTCTTAGCTGCACGAGCAGCATGTGCAGACCAGGCCTGGAGCTTGGAGAGCTCACACTGCATTTGAGGCATTGCCAGTGGTTTAGGCTATGGTGTGGGTCCTACAGAAGCGTGAGATGCAGCTAGAGAAAAGAGCTGTGGCATGGTCAGGGAGAGGAAGCTGGGCTTTGTCTGCAGACAACTAGAAGCTGTTCCAGAACTGGAGTAGAAAAGCACCAGGCTGTAAGGTGTGGGTGGGCTGGGCAGCCGTGGGCTCCAGGCAGAGGCTATTGAGTCCAGTGAAGAGCGACGAGGATATGAGCTCCAGCTGTGGCAGGGGGTGTGGCCAGGAGGTTCTGGACTAGAGAGAGATTTAGGGACCAGCTGGAAGGGCATTGTGACAGTGAGAGACTTCCAGGAGACTCTGCACACTCCGCTTGGGGATTGGCAGATGGTGGGTGAGATAAGGAACCAGGGAGGAGGAGCAGGGCTGAGGGAGAGAGGATGGCTGCTGTGTGCAGCTCTGTGCATTTCCCTTCTCCTGCTTGTTAACCTCCAAAACAGGTCAACATTTACAGAATGTTGCCACGGCCTGTGCATTTCCATGATGTTTGCTTTTTTCCCCCTCCTTGGGTCAAATACATAGTATAGAAGAGCCTCCAGAATACTCTGGAGAAACAAACTGTCTTCCTCTGAAAGTCTCCCCCTACTTTTACCTTCACATGCTTTGTGTCCTGTGTGATTAGCACCACCTGGGCAGTTACAGCTCCGCCCTTTAGTCTTTTATCCCTCAGGCTGAGTCCTTTTCTCTCCTTTTGTCCTTGTGTAAGCCAGGAAGTCCCCGTGCAGTTTTCTCTTTAATCCCTCCACCTTGGAGGACCTGCTGTATGTTGTGCACGAGGCTGGCTGCTGTGTGGCCTACGAAACATAGGAGTGCCTGCCATTAGGGTGTCTAGAGCATGGTGAAGAGGCAGGGGAAATGCACACAGATGGCCCCCATCACTAAGGACTAGTGGCACAGATAGGAGGTACATGCCCAAAGAACACGGAGGAGTGTACCCAGTGCCTGTGGGCTGGGGCGACGGTGACCAGGGAGCACACAGTCTGGAAGGGCCAGAAGGGGGAGCCCAGCCCTGGGGAGTCTGCAGGGCAGAGCTGGGGAGACCTGTCTCAGAGGTGGGGTAGGGACGGATTTAGGGGTTGCGGGGGCCTGCGCCTCAGCCGAGAAGGGGGAGTAGTGTAGTGCCGTGGGGAAAACACCAGGGTGAACAGTCCTCAGTAATGATCAGTATTCTTCCTGCCATTTGCAAGACCTTAGAGTCTTCTATCCAGGGCCTTCGGATAATGTGAAGCTGAGTGAGCCTCCTGGATCCAGCGTGGCAAACTGACAAACCGCGCTGACTGCAGCCCCGCCGTTTGCATGATGGTGAGGAGAGCCAGCCGCAAGGAAACACTGAAGACACATATCGTGCAAATAATGTGTGTTTTTGTTTGAATATAATTGGTGAAAGTGTTGGTTTTTTAAAAGCAGCAATGATTTGGGTTTTTTTTGTCTTTTGTTTTTGCTATTTCATTCCATTCTTGACCAAAGCTTCTCTTTAAGTAGTTTATTATGGAAAATTGTCACACTAACTTAAAGGAAAGGGTGGGGAGGTATGTAAATTGTCTACTAAAAAATTAAATAAAAATACTGAATGTGATTTTGATTTTGTTTCCTTATACTGTTTCCATTTTTAGTAGAAAAATATGGGTAAATTCTTTGTTAGACTAGTTAGTTTTTAGGGTAAAATCTTAGATTGTTAAGTTTCTTAAATTGAGCCATCTATACAATCTTCAACCAAAAGAACCATTTATTGAGTGCCGTCTTTTAGCATTGCAGTGCTTCTGCAAAGTAGGTGCGCTGTCCCTATATTGCACGTGAGGCAGCAGAGACACCCACTGCCACTGAGCAGCCAAGTGTGAATGGGAACCTGCTCTGAGACCCCGAGGTCTGGCCTCTGTGCCCTGTGCCCACAGCGGGGCAGCCGCTGCCCGTCGTGCACCTGCAAGTGCGTGCTGCAGGGGAGTGTGCAGTGGGATGAGAAAAGGACAAGTTATCATTTTGGTTGAGAGATTATTGTGCCCAAACTAAGTTATTTTCATCATAATTAGACATGAAGTTTGACGTCCTAGGGCTGAGAATCTTGCCAGGTGCAAATACCACTGAATAGCAGAGTAAGTCGGTACAGAGTTAGTAGCCTTGAGCCCGTGGCCGTGTCTTGACCTCACTGGCCCAGGAGAAGGAGAGTAGTGATTGGATCACAACTCTAGTTTTAGGACACTGGTAACAGTGCTTCTCAAAGGATGTCATGATATCCTCAAGAGTAATTTTGCCCTTTTGGTGACACATGGGAAGCCTTACTTCCCTCCAGGAGTGAATCCCAGCACCTGGGGTGCCAGCGTGGCAGGCCTGCCTCTCCCCTGTTGCTATAGCATCCTCGCTGCGCCCCACTGGCAGGAGCTGCTTTGTGCATATATGTCTGCACCAGTGCATCAGCAAGGCTGTGGTCACAGAGGACAGACGAAAGCCAGCCCCAAACCAGGAATTAGCTAAAGGTAAAGGTTTCTTTTTAGTTTCAATAAATCACATGGTTTGGCCAGCAAGCCCAGAGGTTTTTAGAGAAACAATGTATTCCATGAAAGAAACAACAGCAACAAAAAACAAAATTTACTAACTTTCCCTCCAAGGACTTAATAGTCACAGTTGTCTTTTTTCTTGTTTTAACTTGGGCCATTTCTCACTCATGGAAGAGTGCCCATCCCGGTCATGGCACCCAGGAACCCTCAGTGCTGTGCTGCAGTGCTGGGGCCTGTGAGATTGCCGAAGCTCCCTCCTCCTCTCGCCCTACCTTTGAGACTCAGGTAAGGCCTGGGTGCACAGTGACTGCCAATTTGGAGGGGTTCTCAGTGACCCTGACTATGCCACGACACACTGGTCAAAGCCCTTTGATTCGATGCTTTGGTGTCAGATTATAGTTCTGCCAAGTTGTGTGACCTTGAGTGATATAGTTAACATCTCTGTGCCTCAGTCTCCTCACCTGTAAAATGGGCATGATACAGGATTAGTAATTCCTCTTAGATACTCATGAAAGCCGAGGTTTGCTTTCAGGCTTGACACTGGCCGTATAGTAGTCCCCGGAGACCCTTAATAACAGTGGGCTCAGGTGGGAAGAAGTGTATGAAGTATGTTGGTAACCAAAAAAACTTCAGTAGTTCTTTCCAGAATATTATGCTAGAAAACGGGTCAGCCTCAGAACCCAGATTAATTGCTTAGGCAGGACTTTTCAGTTTGGCCCAACAATCACCACACAAGTGGTCTAGTTCCCATGTGTGCCCAACCCTGGAGGTGGTGATGTGAAGGCCCAGGGTGGCCCAGGTAGTCCCCATGTGGACTGGTCAGTACAGATCAGTACGGACATTATAAGGTTATGTTATTTAAGTTATGTGTGTGTGTATAATTCAAATACTAGATGTGGTAGATAGAGTAATGCCCCCCAAAGATGTCCATGTCGTAATCCCCAGAACCTGTGAACTTTGCAGATGTGATTAAGTCAAAGATCTTGAGATGGGGAGTACTCTAGGTTGTCCAGGTGAGCCCAGTATTGTCACAAGGATCCTTGTAAGAGGGAGGTAGGAGAGTGAGGGATGTGACATAACAGGTTGGAGTGTCACAAGGCCCCGGAGCCAAGGAATGCAGGTGTGCTAAAAGCTGGAAAAGGCAAGCAAACAAGTTTCCCCGGAGCTTCCAGAAGGAACACCACCCTGCCCGCTGAGACTGACTGTGGGCTTCTGACCTCCAGAACCGTAAGAGAATAAGCCACCCTGTTTGTAGTAAGTTGCTACCGCAGTGATAGGAAACTAACACACTAGGTCAGTTCAGAAAGGAGGGGAAGTATAGTCTAGAGCAGAGTTTTTCAAATTGAGGGTCAGACCCCGTTAATGGTTGTAAAAGTCAATTTGAAAATGACACAGAAGAGAAAAGAACAGATTTTGCATTGCCTGTAGTAAGTGTTGTTTCAAGATGCTTATGTTTCAGATATATGTGGGGATGTGTACTAGGTCGCAGTAGACATATCACTGTGAGTTGTGATCAAAAGTTTGAAAGCCACTAACGTAAAGTCAGTCACCTGAGGGGGCTCATGAGGAGGGGTGCTTTAGCCCTGCCTTGGATACGTTACCGTGAGAACAGCTAACCGCCAGGCACCCTGGTGAGCAATTGATAGGCCTCAGCTACTCACAACAACTCTATAGTGTTGGAACTTTGCCACATTTTAAAGATGACAAAACTCAAGTCCAGAGAGGGAAGTGACAGCCTCCGTTGGAACCGTGGCAGTCTCTCCAGAGCCCCAGCGCTAACCGCTAAGTCTCCTCCCTACTGGGGGAGGGCAGGGAGTGGAGGTGCGTAGTGACCAAGCCCAGTTCAGTTTGCCCAAGCTTGGGAGCAGAGAGATGTCATTGGAACTGATGGGAGGGGACCCCTCTGACAGTACCCTATGGGGTTTCGTTGTAGACCTGAATTTCTCAGTGAACTGACACATAAAGCCATGTGGCTTGGAACGGGGTGTGCCTCAGAACACTGCCCCCATCAGAAGACTGCCTCCTGGAGCAGGACACAAGTTCCTGGCCTCAGCTATGGTGGACCCCTTCCCGGGCTTTGGCCACCTTACAAATATGTGTGGCCCAGGGAAGGAGGCCCAAGGGTTTCCCCTCTTCCCTCCTGCTCACAGGGATCAGGTGGCAATCCCTTGATCCCAGGGAGAGAGACCCATGGTCCCCGTTCTTGGTGGGAACATGCTGAGACAGAAGAAGATGAAGCTTTCCTCCCTGGTCTCCTGCTGCCTTGGCCAGTGCACCACTTCCTAGGCCAGATGCCTGGAGTTTGGCTGCCATCTTGTGACCAGGAGGCAGTAAGGCAGTGCAGTGAGGAGGAAGGAGCAGAAAGCTGGAAAGAACCTCGTGACCTGGAGACGCGACCAGCCCCCTGACTACTACTGACTGCCCTCCTCCAGGTCAGCCAGCCCTGCAGAGTCTGCCTGGGTGTGTGGCTGCATTTCTTGGAAACCTGAGAAGGCGGAAAGAAGGGGGAGTGTAGCATCTTCATCCCAGGGCACCAGGGGAGGCAGATTCCAGGAAGCAACAAAGCTCTCCAAGTTGTTCTCAGCACTCCAAAAGAAATTCTTCCACCCCCAAGCTCCCCTCACCCAAGGAGTTGTTTCACTTAAGGTTTAAAAACTTTGTCCCCCAAGGGAGCCATTTCAAAGAACATCCCCCATGGCTTCCCGGTCTAAGGTGTGCTTTCCATCCATTGGGTCTTCCCATAATGACCGCAGGCCTGTGAGGGGGGGCGGGCAGCGCTTGTTATGAGTCAGCCTCGCTTTACAGCTGCGGAAACTGAGGCACGCAGGACGAAGGACTTGCCTGAAGTTATACTGCGGGGTTAAGTGGCAGAGCCAGGGTTGGGTACATGTTCTACCACCACCATTCATTCATTCACTCACTCATTCATTCAACAGATGCACACTGAGGGCTTGCTATATGCCACACGCGCTGCTCTAGGCTCAGGGGAAAGCAGAGCAAACAGTAAAAGAGTTTGCTCGCCCTAAGCTTCTGCATCGTCTTTTCATCAATCAACTTGCTTCACTTCAGTTTTCACCGAGAAAAGCGAGTCCCCAGGTGAGCACATTGGTCAGGATGCTTTACTGAGACTAACAGAAAAACTCAACTCGAACCAGCTTCAAAAGTAAAGTAGGTTCCTTAGCACACGTATCCGAAACCTCTGGAGGCAGATTGTGCTCAGGCTGACTGGTCAGAGGTTGACCTGGGCTCTGGTCATTTCTCTGGGATTCTCTCCATCTGCGCTCTAACCTTGTCGTCTGGCTTCCTTTGTGGCTGTTACACTTCCCTGTTCAGATTCACGCACCTCACCCAGAGGGGCTTCTTTCCCCTCCATCATCATCAGAAGTCCTGGCCTCCTAGGGAGAGGGGCCTGATGAATTGAGAGGGTGCAGGGTTTTCACCAGGGTCTCCTCCATCTGCCAGGCCACTTGGCCACATCTCCATTGATGAGGCAGAGGGTAGGGATGGAAAGACACCCGCGGCCACCTGGCCCAAGACCCAAATTCAAGTGGCTGCAAGCAGCCAGGTAACTTAAAGGAGTGAAGGTGACCGCGGTGGAGTAGAGGGCCGAGAAGGCAGCACTGAGAGAACGTGCTGGGCCAGCCAGAATCAGCGGGGCGGCCAGCGTGCATGCCTGGCCGGGCCAGCATCCTGGTTTTGTAGTGAGGATCCAGGGCGGGGCGGGCGGGGCGGGCTGCCTTGGCCACGCCTTACTGCCTGCACCGGGTTTGCACTTTTAGCGCCTGGCGGGTATCAGTTTGCGAACGAAGAGATGGTTCCCGCGCGGCCGGGGTCCGAGGCCTGCAGAGGTTCGCTAAGTTGCTCAGTCGCCAGCGTATGAGCGCAGAGTCCGCCGTCCCCGCGGTCCGGCTCAGACGACACCGCCCTCCCGTCCGGCGCTGTCCACTCTCGGTGGGGGGTGGGGGGTGGACACGCGCCCTGCCAGGCTCCCGGTCCCCGCCCAGCTGCTGCTCAGGCTGTGCACCCCTCTCTGAGCCTCAGTTTCCCCGTCCATAAAGTAGTGCGGAGTGGTCGTGGACGATTTCTGCGCGCCTTGGGTCTGTGCAGCCCGCAAACCCGGAGGGGTGGGCGGGGCCTTGGGTCTCCCGACCGCTGCCCCTGGTCCCCGCCCCGGTCCCCGGGGGCCTGGCTGGGAGGCCCCGCCCCCCGCCCACGAGGAAGTGGCTGCGGCGCCGCGCGGGGCCCAGAGCCGGTTCGGCGCGTCGACTGCCCAGAGTCCGCGGCCGGGGCGCCCCGAGGTGAGGGGGCGCGGGGGGATGCGGGGATGTGAAGGGGCGCGGGAGGGGGCGCCTGGAGCTGGGGGGACGGAGGGGGAGGCGGGGGTGAGGGGGTGCCTGGCGGTGAGAGGGTCGCATGCAGGTGGCGAGTGCGCGGGGGCTGCCAGGAGATATGGGGGTGGGGGCACGGGGCGTCGCCTGGAGGTGCGGGGACCAGTGGGCGCAGGTGGCGGCCGCGCCGAGGGTGGGCGGTGGCCTCCGGGCGAGGGACGCGCAGGGGTCCCGGCGCCCTCGAGGCGGCCCCCACCCCCGGCCCCTCTCCCTGTCCCCTCTCCGGCCCTCACATCCCGACTCTGCCCCGCGGCCGGTGTCCCCCGTTATTTCGGGCCGCGAAAGCCCCACACCCAGTCACTTCCCCACCCTCCAGCCTTCCGGGTTCTCCAGCCGGGAAATGAGCTGGCGCCCCCGCCCTCCCTCCGCGGCCACCGCCTCCCCCCTCCCCTCCCCCCGCCCGCCTCCCGCCCCGGGCCGGGTCCGAGGGGTCCGTGCAGGGAGGGGGCGGCCGGGGGCCCCGGGACGGGCGCTTCTGAGCTCCCGGGCGCTGGCCCCGAGCGGCCCCTCCCTCGCCTGCGGCGCAGGAGAGCAGCCGGCCTGTCCAGGGCTGGGGCGGGGACAGTCGTACACCCACCACCGGCGGGAGCCCCGGGAGCGAGCCTGGTGCGGTGCGGGACGCCGGGCTGGAGGCTGTCCCCGGGCTCCTCCCGCCTGGCGGGCGGTGCTCCCTCGTGGTTAAGAACACCCATCGCCCTTCAGGTCTCAGGGCCCTAGGTAAGAGCGCCAGCTTCTTCCTCCACCAGCTGATGACCTTAGCAAGCCACCTAACCTCTCTGGGCCTCAACTTTCCTTATCTGGAAAATGGGGACCTTTCAAGTTGTGAGGCTTAAATGTGGTAATGTAAGACACTTGGCAGTGTGCCAGGCACACACTGTGAGTGTGTGCTATTAGTGTTGTCGCTGTCATTGTAAGGCCTGCCCTCATTTAACAAAGTGCCCAGGTGAACCTAAACTCCCGTATTTCGGGTCAGAATCCAAGCTGTGCCATTTAGGAGCTGTGTGACTTTGAGCAAATCTTGGCTTTTGTCTGAGTCTCACTTTCCGTCTGTACAAATGAAGGTTGAAAAAAACACAAAGCAAAAAACTTCCTAGGTTTGCTTTAGCAGGGAAAAGAGAGAATGTCCAAGTCCTGGGTAAATCCTAGGCATTTAAAATGCCAGTAGGGTTAGTTCATTACATATGGATTTGTATATAATCCACATAGGTCTTTTCTAATAGTTAAATAGTATCCCAGCATGTTAATGTCACTAGTTACTTTTTCCATATTTGTTGTCATCTGGATTTTTCCACCCTGTCACCACTATAAACAGTTATTATGAACATGTTTGTTTTTTAAAAAAAAAAAAGTGGCTCTTAGCACCGAAATGAATTTATGCAACCAAAGAGTGTTAACAGTTTTTAAGTTCCTGTTCGTGTTATTCTGTTCTGCTTGTTCCTACCCAGTTGTTGAATTGAGAGTTATCACATTGCTCTTCAGAAAGGCTGCACAAATTAGCAACAAATGAGAATTTCTCCACAGCCCTGCCAGCATTGAGTTTTATGTTTTTGGGTGTTGTTTTGTTTGGATTACTTTCACTGGTGCTTTATGGTGCCTTGGGATTGTTTTCATTTATGTCTCTTGACTTGACTTTGCCTGTTTTGTAAGCCTTTAAGAGCAGAGTTGGGGAGGAGGATTGGCTGGTCTGTTTGGGGTGGCAAGGGCTGCTCTGCACACAACAGGAAGTTGAGTAACTGCTTAGCACGCGTGCAGACTGGCTTGCTGGCTCAGCCTCTGAGCTGGGTGGGGACTTCCCTGAGTGTCTGTAGAGCCAGAGATCCTTGCTCCAGGCTGCTCCTGCCTGGTTTAGCCTCAAATTCAGCCAAGCCTCTGCGTTCAGAGAACACTGGCAGAGCTTCTTTCAAAGCAAGAACAAACCTACAGCCAGTGCCCTGTCCAACTCCAGCCTTTTCTGG
The DNA here is from genome assembly GCF_020826845.1 of Diceros bicornis minor. Taxonomy (NCBI): domain Eukaryota; kingdom Metazoa; phylum Chordata; class Mammalia; order Perissodactyla; family Rhinocerotidae; genus Diceros; species Diceros bicornis. The sequence continues at coordinate 7,313,652 of NC_080765.1, read as the reverse complement.
ATGGAGATGTGAGGGAAGTGGTGGCCAAGGGCGCCCGGCCAGTATGGAGAGAGCCAGAACTTGAACCCGGCACTGTAAGAAGGAGCACTGAGGTCTGAGGCCCTTGGCGGGGCAGCCCAAGGCCTCGCCTGGCTTGCTTTGCTGAGGAGGGGAGCTGTATTCTCCTCGAATCCTCAGAGAGGACCCTCTAGATTGCAGGTTTTCTAATCATTGACCCTATCAGGGAAAAAAATTGGTGCACATACTCCCCGGGAGATATTTACAAATTGCATACATGCGTCACTGAAGCAATCCTGCGTATTCCTAAGACAGACCCAGCAAAAAGGATGTGATTCATTCGTTCAGCATCATTCCAGAACTATTACTTGATTGCCTACTGTGTGCCAGGCCCTCTGATTGGTGCTGGGGATGCTTCAGTGAACAAAACAAACACCCTTGCCCCCATGGAGCTGACATCCACATCCCAGTGCATGGTCTATGGCACTCCCAGATGGAAACCCAAACCCCCTCCCAGCCATCATGCTGCCCTTCTCTGTCCCCTTGCACCCCAGCCCCAAGCGGTCCTGGTCCATTCATTCCAAGCACCCACTGTGTGCCTGACGCCAGGGAAGTGCTCCTGGGAGCACAGAGAGATCCTGGCTCCAGGCTGGTGGGGGGTGGCTTGGAGCCAGCAGGGGAGTCTGTCGGGATTTGGCCCCTCCCCTCCCCCAGTCTCACTCTGTTTCCGGGTTATGGGGGCACAGAGCATGATCCTAACATGATCCCCAGGGCCCCCTCCTCTCTGTCCTCAGCAGTCAAATGGGCCCATGGTGCTGGCTCACAGGACCGTGGTGACAAGTGGGTGGGTGTCCCGGAGGCCTTGTCCTGCCCCTCTCTCCACCCAGAGCCAGGGCTGAGGCATTGTGTTGTCAACACACTGGGGCAGAGCAGCCCTAGTTGCATTTTCCTCAGCGGGGTGGCTGGCTGGTAGGGTGGGCACTCCCCTCCCCCTGGGTAGGGGAGAGGTTTTCCTGGGAACTTTGGTGGCAGGGTGGCTCAGTGTGAAGGCTCTTCCTGGGTCTGACTACCCAGAACTATCCCCGGATTCCCCAGCTAGGAGGCTGCAGCCCTGAGGCCAGGGGCCTGGAGAAGCCACTTCCCTCGCTGGGCTCCCACTTCCTCATCTGTAACGTGTGGGGGCTGGGCGTTGGTGCTGAGGCCCTGCTGCTTTCAGTTGCTTTGCAGAAGCTATAAAAAATTTATGAAAAAGGGGAAATGCATCTTCCTCTCTCCCACTCCCTTCACGCATACGCCTTCCCACTTTAAGGTTCGGTGTACCAGGAAGTATTTCTGTCTGAATTCATGCTACAGTGTGATTGGCTGACAGGTGTGGTCTGAACCTCCCTCCCCTGCCTGGCCCAGTGCGCCTGTGGCCATCTTTACCAGCTGCTCCCTCTCCCACTTGAGAAGCTTTGGGTTCCAGGAAACAGCGGTCAGGGCTCCCCAAGCCCTCCAGCTGCGTTATTTGCTAGTATGGGGCTGCTGTCCTCGGCAGACCCAACCTCTCCGTCTTCACAGCGGACCTCTAGATCGTCACGCTCAACAGGCTTTTACAGCCTGGCCCGCACGTCTGGACGCTCTCACCAAGACCCCGGAAGGGGCAGGGACGCCTGGCCACATGGCGAGTCTGTGACAGTTGGAGCTGGGACAGTGGGTTCTGCTGACCAGCTCTGGGCCCAAGAGGGACCCCCTGGGCTGCAGCTGCAGGCCTTCTTCCTTCTGGGCCGCCTGGGGCTGAAAGGGGGTGTGGTTGGCCTCAGCAGGAGGCCAGGGGCCAACAGGAGCCCAGCTAGGGGTTGGAAGTGGGCCTCTGGCTATGGCTCTGCCCCTGCCCCGCTGGTGACCCGGGAAAATGGGAGTGGGCAGATTAGCCCAGCTTAGCAGTCAGACAGGCCTGGTGTGCCCACTCCTGAGTCTTGTTCTCTGGGATGTGGCCACTGATGACCCGCTGCCCCAGCCACGCTGGACACCAGTGCTGCCCAGCCCAGATGCACTGGAAGCGCTTGGGGAAATCCCCTCAGGCCTGCTGACCTGCCGACGCCTCTGAGGAGCCACTTCCTGGACTTTGCCTCGCACAGTGAGGCCTTATAAGGAGAGGGAGGTTGGGGAGGCAGCACGGTGGGAGCAGTGTGCTGGTGTGTGCGTGCAAGGCTGCACAGGCGTTTGCACGTGGAGCAGTGTGCTTGTGTGCGTGCAAGGCTGAACATGCCTGTGCATGGGGGAGCAGCGCATGTGCAAGGCTGAACACACGTGCATGTGGGAGCAGGGTGCTTGTGTGTGTGTGCGAGGCTGAACACGCATGAGCACGTGGGAGTGGTGTGCTTGTGTGTGTGAGGCTGAACACATGAGTGTAGGGGAGTCGTGTGCTTGTGTGTGTGCGAGGCTGAACACGCATGAGTGTGTGTGGCTGTGCCCAGGCTGCGCGCGTGTCCACTTTCTCTTTCTCGGCAAATGTTGACTGAGGACCCGCTTGGTGCCCTGCTCTAGGCTGGGGAACAGAGGCGATCCTTGCCCTGTACGTGCACGTGTGTGTGTGCGCACGTGTGTGTGTGTGCGAGGCTGCCCCTGGAGCTTTCCAGGCCTTCCTGCTGTGAAATGTCAGCAGTGGTGTGCATCTGGGGTGAGCAGGGCGTGGGCAGGACGGGCAGAGCCCACCAGGCACTGAGCTGGGTGGGCAGGAAGCCAGGCCCCGCGGGATTTGTGGTGCGACCTCAGGCAGGCCGGTCACTGAGCCCTGGCTTCCTCTGCTGTGCGACAGGCTACACTGCAGCTCGTGCCCACCTCGTGCATGAGCTCAGACTCAATGCTCTTCCTCCCAGAGGCGCCTTGGTAGAGACCCTGCTGAGGGAGGGGAAGACCCCAGTGTTCCAGCAGGGCCCCCCACCAGCTGTGCGGGTGAGCTCAGCCTGAACAGGCAGCCCTTCTTCTGAGGGGCCGGCTGGGCACCCACCAGCTTCCCAGGGCGTTCAGGGCTCAGGCCCCCAGCCGAGGAGCGGCCTTCCTGCAGTCCAGGCCGCGGGGCGCAACCTGCTAGTCTGGTGGGGCAGCCAAGTTCCTGGTGACACCCGTCTGGGGGCTGTGTGACTCTGGGCAGGAGGCTTCCCCTCTCTGAGCCTCAGCCTCCCTGTCTGTCATCTGGGACTGTGGCATCTGAGCATTGAAGTCAAGAATACATAGAGTACTGAGAGCTGGCAAGCAAGGTGCATTCTGGAAATGTCACGTGATGGTATTATTTAAAAAAAAATTTTATTAGAGAGCTTACTCTGCTGGGCACTAACAGTAAACAATGTGTTCATCAAATACTTACCGAGCACCTGCTACCCAAGCGTTTAGGCTCCGGGGACAGACATGTGGACAGGATGGTCAGCAATGTCAGCCTCCATCAAGCTTGTCACAGTCCAGCGGGGAAGGAAGACAGCGGGCACGATAAACGAGTGCAGTGTCCTCTGTGCCCAGTAATGACGACCTGTGGAGAGACTTCAACAGGGACTGGGCAGGGCCGGGCCGGGGAAGGCGGCTGCAGTTTCAGATCGGTGGTGGTGGCTCGGAGCACAGACTGGAATGGCAGCGGCGAGGGCAAGAGCCACGTGGGCATCTGGGGGGAGAGCTTCGAAGGCTGAGGGAACAGCCAGTGTGAAGGCCTCAGGCCTGTGTGCCCCGGGCTCAGCCCCTGGTCCAGCTGTGGAGGCTGCCTCCTGAACACATGCTGCCCCGTCCTCTGCGGACTAAGAGCTGCCCTTTCAGGGACACCTACTATCTGCCAGGCGTGGCAAATTGTCTTATTCACCTTCTTAACCCCTTTGGGGGTAGGATTCCTGTTCCCATTTTGCACATGTGGAAACTGAGGTTCAGAGAGGGCGAGCGACGTGCCTGGGGTCACACAGCTGGCAAGCAGTGCTGCTGGGTTCCACCCACAGGCCCCTGCGACTCTGGGAAGCTGAGTGGGGGAGGTGAGGAGAGAATGGGTTTGAGGAAGTGACGTTCACTTTGGGTCTTTACGGATGAGTAGGGCTTTGCCCAATAGAACAAGGGTGGGCATCTGGGAGAAGGGCATGCGGCCGTGAAATGTGGACAGAACTGGCCTGGAAGGCGCATCAGGCTCAAAGAGGAAGCGGCTTTCCCTGCAGAGGGAACAGCATGTGCAAAGGCCGGGTGTGCTCCAGGCACAGAGACTGGCGGAGGGCAGCAAGCTTGGCACTAAGAACAGGCAGAGGGGCCACCAGCAGGGCTGTCACAGCCAGGGAGGAAGGGAGTGGCCTGAAATGGGAATTGCTGGCCAGTCCCGGGCGTGGGGCAGAAATGAGCAGAGCTGGTGGGGAGGGGTGAGGGCGAAGGGAGGCTGCCCGTGACTCACAGTGGTTTGCACCCCGCCCCTCCTCAGGCCCAGTGGGCAGCACCGTCAGGTGGGCCCAGCCCTCCCTCCTCCGGCACCCAGCTGCCCTCCGTGCCCTCCTTCACCTGCACAGCCCAGCCACCCTAGGACCCCGAACACCCCACCACCCACTCTTGCCGAGTCTTGCCCCTCCTTCTGGCCACAGGAGCAGCAAATGGGTTTTCTGGATGAGAACGGGATGTCTGTGTGGGCCTGTGTCCCCACCCACAGGCCCCTGCAGACCCGCCCCCCCGAGGAGGGTGAGGGAAGACCAGGGCTCTGGGCTTGGAGGGCTGGCACGGCTCTTGGTTTATGGGATGGTTTCCTTTCCTCTGCACCCGTCCTTCTGGGGGAGCTCTCCTGGGAGGAAACCGAGGCACAGATGCCGAGCACTGGCCTGTCTGGTGCAGGGTCCAGCACACCCCACTCACGGTAGTGCCCCCCACTTCGTCTTTGTTCCCTGGAGCCTCAGAGACATCCCATGAGAGCTGCCACTTTGTGAGGAGGGAAACTGAGGCTCCAGGAGGGAAGCAATGCGCCAGGCCAGAGTCGGGAGGCCAGAGGGGCTCTGCTGCCCTGCTCGAGGTTGGCCAGGGCCTGGTCTGGGGCACGGGCACGGCTGACTCGGGTCCCTCCCTATCCTGGGAACAGGAGCAGAGTGGCCATGGCCTACCACAGCTTCCTGGTGGAGCCCATCAGCTGCCACGCCTGGAACAAGGACCGCACGCGTGAGTGCCCCCCCAGAGCACACGTGGGTGTCTCCCCGGAGTGCGTGTGTGCCCCCCCAGCACATGTGGGTGTCCGCCCCCTGGAGCACGTGTGTGCCTGGCCCCCGCAGCATGTGGGCGCTAAGCAGCCCCCTGACCGTGGGCTCTGTCCGTGAGGGCTGCTGTCCCCCTTCACCCCTGGTGGCCCTGAGTGTCAAGGAGGGGATGGAGCCGGGCGGGTGGGGTGGAGGTGGGAGCACAGCCTGCCCTGTCCCGGGTGCCAGGCGGGTGTGACAGCGGGGCCTGCCCTCAAGGACACAGGCTGCTGGGGCCGGCCCGGTAGCACAAGCGGTTAAGTGTGCGTGCTCCACTGCAGTGGCCTGGGGTTCGCCGGTTCGGATCCCGGGCGCGCACCGACGCACCGCTTGTCAGGCCATGCTGTGGCGGCGTCCCATATAAAGTGGAGGAAGATGGGCACGGATGTTAGCCCAGGGCCAGTCTTCCTCAGCAAAAAGAGGAGGGTTGGCAGATGTTAGCTCAGGGCCGCTCTTCCTCACAAAAAAAAAAAAAAAAGGACACAGGCTGGGGGAGGGCCAAGAAATGACGAGGCACCTGCCATGGCAGGTAGTGAAATGAGCTACGAAGATAAAGGCAGGCCAGGGGAAAGCGGTGGAGGCAGAGGCGCGAGTTAGAAGAGGCGGCCAGGGCAGGCCTTCGGAGGAGGTGACATCTGCACAGAGACCCAGAGGAGGCCAGGGAGGGCCAGGTGCAGAGCTCCGAGGTGGGAGAGCGCGTGTCATCAGGAGCAGCAAGGAGACCGTGGCTGGAGTTGGGAGCAGAGGGCAGTAGCAGGGGACAGGGAGAGCTCCTAGAGGTCACGAGACTGCTGTGGGGGCGTCCGGGGTGGGGGGTGCAGCCGAGGGGTGGCCATTCCCTGAGGTGGTGTCACAAGGGGGCCCAGCAGTGGGGGGCCCTCTGAGGCAGAGGAGGCGCCCAAGTCATGAAGATGGAGGTGTTGCCTAGGTGGCTGGGGAAGGGCATCCCTGGTAGAGGGGAGTCGTGAGAGAAGGGGGGACCCAGGCACGCACGCCTCCTCCCTCTCCCCTCACCCTGCCCTTCTCTCCTGCAGAGATCGCCATCTGCCCCAACAACCATGAGGTGCACATCTATGAGAAGAGCGGGGCCAAGTGGGTCAAGGTGCATGAGCTCAAGGAGCACAACGGGCAGGTGACAGGTGAGTCAGGTGGCTGGGACAACCCTCCTGAAAGGAGGCAGGGGGACAGGGCAGGGCCGGCTAGGGCCATCCACTCACTCATTGTGTCAAGCAGGATAGTTTGGGTTACAAGTAACACAACCCTGATTCAAACTGGCTTAAGTTATAAAGGGATTATGTTCATTCACGTTACTAAAAAACTCAGAAGTTTTTGGGCTTCAGGAAAGGCTTGATCCAGCAGCTCAGCATTACCAGTGACCCATTTCTTTTCTGTCTCTTGGCTTGGCCTTCCGGCATGTTTGGTGATAGTTTGGACAGCTGTAACATCCCTCTAGTAGCACCTCCTGGAGCAGCTTTTATCCGGATTATGGCCCCTAAGCTCCTCTTACAGGGACACTATAGAGCCACCTCTGCTTGGATGGCTTCAGCCTAGTGTCTCCTCTCCACCCCACAGGCATCGACTGGGCCCCTGAGAGTAACCGCATCGTGACCTGCGGCACAGACCGCAACGCCTATGTGTGGACGCTGAAGGGTCAGACGTGGAAGCCCACACTCGTCATCCTGCGGATCAACCGGGCTGCTCGCTGCGTGCGCTGGGCCCCCAATGAGAACAAGTTCGCTGTGGGCAGCGGTTCCAGGGTCATCTCCATCTGCTATTTCGAGCAGGAAAATGACTGGTGGGTGCCTGGGTGGGGCCAGAGTGGGCTGGGAGGGACCCAGGGCTGCAGACCAACAGGTGGTGGGACTAGAGTGTCTCAGAAAGCCCGGATGGGGTGACAGGCCCCTGTTCACATGACCCTGGGGAAGCGTGTCCTCTCTGGACGTCATGGGTGAGGTGAGGGGCTCTCTGCACAGCCCCATCTCAGTAATAGGGCACAGACCACCCTGCACACATGTTGGCATTGACTCCCCCACAGCCCCCTGGACAGGGCGTCTGTTGTCCCCACTTCACAGATAAGCAAAGCAAGGCCCTGAGGCAAAGTCACTTGCCCAAGGCACCCAGCCTGTCTCACTCCCAGGCCCACTCACCAGCTCCCAGCCATATTGTAATCTTCTCCCCCGAGGACAGAGGCCAGGCAGGAGCTCAGGCTGGAGTCTGGTAGGCCCGAGTTCAAATCCCATCCCGGCCAGTTGGCAGCTGTGTGAGTCCTCGCTGAGCCTGCCTCAGGGTTGTTGTGAGGTTTATGTACCACATCTACAGGGGTAGAAACCCAGCACATCACTGGCCTGAACCAGGACCCTGATGGGCCCACGGGACCTCAGCAATCTGCAGGGCCCGGTGGGAGCCTGGAGGCCCTGGGGCACTGAGGCCCTGGGCGCTGAGGTCGGTGGGTGCCCGCCTGTCTGCCCCTCTCTCCCCACACCTGTCTGACTGCCGTGTCCAGGTGGGTGTGCAAGCACATCAAGAAGCCCATCCGCTCCACCGTCCTCAGCCTGGACTGGCACCCCAACAACGTGCTCCTGGCTGCTGGCTCCTGCGACTTCAAGTGCCGGTGAGGGGCGGGGCCCTGATGTCAGCATAGGAGCACGGGTGGGAGGGTGGAGGGGAGCCCTGTCCTGGGAGCCCCAAACTCGCCTTTCAGACCAGCTCCAGCTCTGCTGCCAGCGGGCTGACCTGGGGCCTGGTCGAGCGTCTGTGAGGTTTTGTTCTTTGGAGGATCATCGCTGGGTCCTGTCTCCAGGCCATGGAGAGACTAGTAGGACACATCCCTTGCCACCTCTTAATGTCAGAAGATTTCTTTCCTAGGCCCTCCTGTCCTGCCTCATTAGAAACCCCCCCAACCCCTTCAGTTTCCTGGCTTCTGTCTGAAGGAAAATGGATGGGTGTACTTGTTCACATTGAGGTATGAATGACGATAAGCTGGGACAGACCTCGCCTCATTATCTTAAGGCGTGGAATGTAGAGTCTGCAGTTGCCATTGGCTGTTTTTTTACTTCTGGGCCCAGCACCCCCGAGTATCCCAAGGCTTCTGGCTCCTAGGTCCAGGCAGACGGCCTGGGTCTCTGAATCTCCACCTGGGAATCGAGGCTGCAGCAGGCACGGAGGCCCCTTTGGAGCCTGGGGCCTGGAGAGGATGACGTCCTGATGAGGTTTTGGTGGTGGGTGGGAGCTGGCTGACCTCCCGGCCCCGCTCCATTGCATGAAGAGGGCACTGAGGCTCAGACTTGTCTGAGCATGAAGGCACAGGTCATGCCAAGCTGGCTGTGGTCCCTACGAGCTCCTAGCCGGGTGCTCTGACCTCACCAGGCCAGTATGGCAGAGGGAGTCCCTTTTCAGGCCCCTCCCAGACCCCCGGTCACCCTTTTTCTTTGGCCTCTCCCGGCAGGATCTTCTCAGCCTACATCAAGGAGGTGGAGGAGCGGCCGGCACCCACCCCATGGGGCTCCAAGATGCCCTTCGGGGAGCTGATGTTCGAGTCCAGCAGTAGCTGCGGCTGGGTGCACGGCGTCTGCTTTTCAGCCAGCGGCAGCCGCGTGGCCTGGGTCAGCCACGACAGCACCTTGTGCCTGGCCGATGCCGAGAAGAAGATGGCGTGAGTATAGGCCACCCAAGTAGGGGGCAACCAAGGCACAGAGCAGGGGGGCCGGTGTGACTGACATCTCTGTCTCCCTCAGCGTCGCAACTCTGGCCTCTGAAACGCTGCCGCTGCTGGCCCTGACCTTCATCACAGACAACAGTCTGGTGGCGGCGGTAAGGAGGGAGCGGGGTGGGGGCGACGGGGAGGGGAGCAGTGGCCAGTTAGCCCAGGTCTCCCAGAACCCCAAGATGCGCAGGCAGTTCTCCACTTGTCTGCCTCTGTCCTTTTCTTCCTTCCTTCCTTCCTCCCATCCATCCATGTATCTGTATTGGTCAGAATAGATTGAGTTATGCTGCAGTAACAAAAACGTCCCCAGTTGCAGTGAATATTTATTTCTCCATCCCTTTTCATGTCCAGCATGGGTGTTGTGAGGGGGCTCTGCTCACTGCAGATGGAGGCTTCATCTCCAACATGCTCCTCGACCACCGTGGAGGGCCAAGGGGGCGGTGGAGGATCCTGCCCTGGATTCTCATGTTTCTGCTTCCATTTTATTGGCCACTGCAAATGACACGGCCACACCTAACTCAGAGTGGGTGTGTGGGGGCCCGTGCAGTTCTCTCATGTGTCTAGAAGGGCACTACTCTCCCTCTCACCTCTGGCCCATCTATCTGTCAAGGCCCTTTCACTCCTCAGCAAACATAATGGGGGTTTTGGAGGGGGATCAGGCCAGCATTGGCTAGAGAAGCGTCCAGCTGTGGGTTCTCTCCCGGAGCAGGTGTAACCAGCTGGGCAGGACAGAAGGCCCTGGGCTCCCAGGGGAGTCCCAGATAAGCTTTCTCAACCAGATGGGGGCCTTGCTGGGGGAGGGGCCACCCCTAGATGCTCACCCCCACCATCTGGACCCGACTGAATATACCTGGGGTCGGCCGGCTGTGGCCACAGCCTGGAGCTGGCATCGGCTTCCTGGTAGCTCCACCCAGGTCCCACATCCGGCCTCCGGGGCGCTAGACTCGTGGCCAGACGCCTGTTGGCGTTGCGCCTTGCCTCCGGCCTCAGTTTCCCCTGTGGAAAATGGGGGCGCTGTGCCTGCCCTCGGCCGGCGCTCCAATGGCACCCCGCCCCGCCGCAGGGCCACGACTGCTTCCCGGTGCTATTTACCTACGACGGTGCCGCGGGGACGCTGAGCTTCGGGGGGCGGCTGGACGTGCCCAAGCAAAGCTCGCAGCGCGGCTTGACGGCCCGCGAGCGCTTCCAGAACCTCGACAGAAAAGCGAGCTCGGAGGGCGGTGCGGCCTCGGGCGCCGGCGTGGACTCACTGCACAAGAACAGCGTCAGGTGAGGACGGGGCCCGGGGGCGAGGCCTGCAGGGCGCGGGGCCGGCCTGGACTCAGCGTCTGTGAGGGCGGGGTCGGGGCCGGCGTGGACTCCCTGCACTAGAGCAGCGTCTGTGAGGGCGGGGCGGGGCTGGGTCGTAGGCGGGGCCTAGGGGGCGGGGCCGGCGTGGACTCCTGTCACTAGAGCAGCGTCTGTGAGGGCGGGGCGGGGCTGGGTCGTAGGCGGGGCCTAGGGGGCGGGGCCGGCGTGGACTCCCTTCACTAGAGCAGCGTCTGTGAGGGCGGGGGCGGGGCTGGGTCGTGGGCGGGGCCTAGGGGGCAGGGCCGGCTTGGACTCGCGGCCCGAGTAGCGTCTGTGAGGGCGGGGATGGGGCTGGATGGTAGGCGGGGCCTGCAAGGGGCGGGGCCGGCCTGGACTCCTTGCACACGAGCTGCATCAATGAGGGCGGGGGCGGGGCTGGATGGTAGGCGGGGCCCAGAGGGGCGGGGCCGGCCCAGGATAGTATCAGGTGAGGCTGGGGGCGGAGCCGGACGGTAGGCAGGGCCTGGGGGAGGTGGGGCCCGAAGGGGGCAGGGGCGGGTCTGACCCCGCTTACGCCCTCACCGCCGTGCAGCATCAAAGAGGGGGCCCTGCCTTAGGAAACAGGTCAATCTCTTTAGGTTGCACAAAGATAGCACCAGCCGGGGGCAGAGCAGTCAGCCTCACTCTGTATTTTTAGGACATGGCTATGCGGGAGGGTCGCAGGGGTGGGGCCTGCGTTTCTCTGGGTGGGCAGGCAGTGACCAGCCGGCTCCTTATGGGCGGGGCCATAGTTGAAGCGGGCTGGAGGGTAGGCGCGGAACTGAGAGTCCTGCTGCAGCGTCCTTTAGGAACTGCGGTGGGACGAGGGAGCGAGAGTCCTTCCAAAACTCCGCAATCCTGCCAGCCACAGGTGTCCACCCCGCGGCGAATCAGAGGGCGAAGTGTGGCAAGACTTTCCGACCGAGCCCCTCAGCCGCTTAAACCCTTCTGTGGCCGCCTGTCCAATGTTTTCAGACTAGACACTGTTGCCTGACTTTCAAGGCTCTTCAGAACTAGCCCTGTGTCCGCCCAGCCCCATCTTTTGCTTCTTTTTTCCCGTCCTGCTACACTACTGTCACTCTGTACACTCCCCAGACACACGTGTCCTCACGCCGTGCCCAGGCCTGTTCCATTGTGTGTCCTGTTCCATTTGCCTGGGCTGCCCTCTGCACCTCCCATAGAACTGTTCATCCCTAACACAGACTCATGAGCCCCGTCCTCTGTGATCCTTTGTCACGCCCGCTCCCAAGCTCTCCCTGCATGGGTACACCCCATCTGAGCACTTCTCACGGGAGTCAGCTCCACCAGAAGTTTGGGACCTCCTGGAGGGCAGGGTGGGCTGTGTCCTGCATGGGCACAGGCTGGGATCTGGAAAACCCTCATGCTCTTTGCAGCCAGATCTCGGTGCTCAGCGGGGGAAAGGCCAAGTGCTCTCAGTTCTGCACTACGGGCATGGATGGCGGCATGAGCATCTGGGATGTGAAGGTGAGGCTTGCCCCACCCTGGCTCCCGCCAGGCCCCCAGATGTCCCATCCTTCATTCCTGAGAGGGAAAGGCACTGTGTCGGGATGCGCAGGGCAGACCCTTGACATCTGGGATTCTGCACCCTCTGGGGCACCTCCCTTTAGGGCTGGGATTCAAACCCAGGCCTGCGGGACCCCAAAGCCCAGGTCTCTGTCCTCTGCCAGGCTGGGGCTGGGGTGGGTGTGGGCCAGGTCCCTGCGGAGGGGGTGTCTGCAGGACAGCTGAGAACCAGCCTGTCTGTTCTGCTCATCTCCTTCCAGAGCCTTGAATCAGCCTTGAGAGACCTCAAGATCAAATGACCTGTGAGGAGTATGTTGCGCTCATCCCAGCTGCTCAGGGTGGGGGTCAGGGAGGCTGAGGTCGCTTTGCTGAATGTTTCTAGGGTACCAGTTTGGGTTCCCACAGGGGCTGCTCCCTCAAGAGGGGAGGGGGAAGGGGGTGGGAAGCTTTTCTTACCTATTGAGGGAACACGTGCCTTTTTCTTAAAGAAATGGTTTCATTTCTTGTAAAAAAATGTCCCCAAAGCACTCTACTGGTCATGAACTGCTTCAAAATATGGAGGTAATAAAAATGCAATTGTAGACATGCTCGCCTGTGTGTTTGGAAGGAGAGGTTAGTTTTCGCACAGGCATAGGTAGCTTATTTTTGCTTGCCAGCAAGATCGACCCTTAAACCCAAGGGCCTTCCCCCCTACAGTCCAGCCTGGGGGCTGCCAGGACCAGGTGTCTTTCCTGTCACTCATTCAGTAGTCAGAGTTCTAGACAAATGGTTGCATATTCCAGGCTGGTTCTGGGCTTCAATGGATATTTTATTATTTCTCTATTTGATGTTTGCAGTTGGTTTCTGCTGAATGCTCATCACTTTTTAGGATGATTTTTTTCCTATTCCTGTTTTATTCAGAGGGTATTTCTAATTGTTTAATCACCTGCTTTTTAGTTAGCTATTTATATAATCATGATTTTTCTCTTTTAGTCTAACTAGGAAATGAATTACATCAATAGATCTCCTAATAGTGAACCATTTTTGGGACAAATGGTATCTAAATGTGTCTTCTCCCCCATTGATCTAGGGCCTGTTCCTCACAATAGCCTCCTCTGTTGGAAGAGACCCTATTGATTCTCTTTAAAACCACAATGAGATAGAAATTCTAAGACCCCAGGAGACAGGCCACACAGCTCCCCTTATTTTTTACTAAATGCAATGCCAAGATCATCCCCTCCTGTGCCAGCCCTCTGCCAAGTGAGGCTCTGGGATGGCTCCCCAGGTTTCTGGTCCTAGAACTGATGTGACTGTTGCCAGGCCCTGCACCCCATCTCTTCTTGCAAGACGGGCCTGTACTGGTTTATGGCTAAGGTCAGGGCTGAAAATGTGGCCCCAGAACATCCAACCAGCATAGACCCTAAGGAACAGGTTTCCCTGCTCTCAGAGAAATATGAGCAGCAAGCAGGCGCTTGTTTGGCTGCAGGGGCCTCAGACATCAACTGTACTCCCTCATTACAGACATAAGTCTTGGCTTAAAATTGACAGGCTCAGTCATCTGCTTCCCACGAAGCAAAGGTATTACATGGCACTGTGGGGTGGGGTCAGGCTCCTCCAAGGGTGGCCAAGGCTCCTGTGGTAGGCAGGAAGTCCCACCAGGAAAGGGGGGGACCTCGGACCTCTGCTCCATGTTGCACACATGGCCAGTGGCCACTAGGACCGCTGGCTGGGCTAGCTGGGCCTTCTCTGTGCCAGGCCCTGCTGGATGGTGATGAGACAGTTGAGGGGACACAGTTGCTAGACTTTGAGCTTTAGTTCCAAGGCTGGTGGGGGAGGCAGATGAGGACAACCCAGTGTCCCAAGAAAAGGAGGGGTTGGCGCCGAGGGAGGGTTTCAGGCAATAGCTTGCACAAAGGGCTGTGGGTAAGAGTCTGGCACCTTCTAGTAGCTGTAGGACTGATAGAGTGCAGGACAGGGATGAGGCAGAAGGCGAGGCTGGGAAGGTCCCCAGGGACCAGTTCCTGGCAGCCCTTGGCATCATGGGAAGTCAGGCCACTAAAGCTGGAGAGACATAGCTAGGTTTGCATCTAGAGGCCAGACTGGAGGCCCATGAGGAGGCTGCTGGTTGTGCGGGTGTGAGACGGACCGGGGGGGGGGGGGGCGGGTGGAAATAGCACAGGCCCTGGGGACTGATAGGATGCAGGGGACGAGGGACAAGGAAGAACTGGGATGACTTGGGTGAATGGTAGACACAGTGGGAGGAGTCCTAACACACACAAGTCAGCATGTCCTTCCTCAGGAAGGAGGCCTTGTTATCCCCATTATAAAGAAAACTGAATGCCAGAGAAGAAGTTACTTACCCAGTCTCACAGGCAGAAAGTGGCAAAGCCAGGATCCAAACTCGGGTCGGACAACCAAGCTCCACTGGAGGGACATCTGCCGAAACACACTCAGTGAGCCCGGGTCTCCAGCTGAGCCAGGAGGGAAACACTTTGAGCAACTCTTGTTGGCACACCACCCAGGTAGGCAGTGAGATCTGCAGAACCACACTCGGAGGCCTGCAGACACCAAGGAAGTCCTTGCCTCTGTCCTCGCCCCAAGGTCAAACAAGACCAGGACTGTTCTGGGCACAGAGGAAGCCTTGCTGGCCGGTGCCAAACACAGCCTCTTCACGGCAGCCCTTCACGTGGACCTCCTACTTCCAGCATGTTACAAGACACCTCATTACCGCCCCACGTGGCCCCAGTTCTGCTGGCTGGCGGCCCCTGGACCCAACAACAGGGTGCTTTGTCAGTGAACCTTACCAACAGCCACCACCTTCATGCACTTTCCTCCATCTTATCACAGAACCTCATTTCCATGGTGCAGACCTGAACCTGGGCAGCAGCAGCTGCATGACCTTCTCCAGGTTTGGCAAAACCTTTGAGGTAATGCCTGCTCCTCAGAGCCAGGGTCAGAGGGGTATTCGGCAGGCCAGGGTGAGCTGCAGATGCTGGCAGCTGTGCTATCACTCCCTCCTGGGGCTGTCGACCTCCAACATGGTCAAGCCCAGGGGGTGTGGTAGCGGTCACTGGGAGTCAGGGGCTTGACTTCATCTCTGCCACTAAGTCCCTGGCCTCGGGCCAAACTCCCTGCTTGGCACCCAGTCCCTGACCTCTCAGGACTGTGTGCAAAGGATGCTGTTCATGAGGTGGAGTGCGCCTCATGGCGGGGTGCAGGGGCAGGATAGGAGCTGTGGTTACCCTTCACTGTGCTTGAGTCTGCAGGCAGCCCATGTGATTGTGCTAAGCCTCAGTTTCCCCACTGCCATCTCCACCATACAGGGTGGAAAGGATTGAAGGAGGTAATGCCTGGCAGTCATGCTTAGTATCAGGACACTTCCTCTCAGCGCTGAAATCCTGAGGCTGTTACCACCACAGGGCACCTAAGGACAGGACAGGAAGGCGAGCTGCTGCTCCTGGCTGGCCTGCTGTGGATCTTGGACGGGTCCCTGGCCACTCTGGCCTAAGGTCCCTACTTGGTTAAGGAGCAGAGGGGGTCTCTCCCAGCTGAGATGCCCAGGGTCCAGTCCCTGTACCCCATTCCTATGCTTGGTGCCACCTGAACCTTGCAGGACAGGCCTGCCTGAGAGTGACACTGTGCCCTTCTGGGTGAAAACAGCCCAGCACGGGGCCCACCAACGGCTCACGAACAAGGATTATGATAATGTCAAGTTTAATCTGCCAAATATACAAGTTGGATTCGTGGAGCATGTTTTGCCTGGGTGCTGCACAGTAAACAGAGGGTTCTTGAAATGATCCATGGGTAGGGTTAAGAATGGGCCCTGGCGAAGGGCAGAGGGGAGGCCTCAGTCAGAGGGGACTGGCCAGGGACGAGGGACCCAGGGGCCTGGGATCCCAGATGACAGCCCCTCTTGAGTGAGCACCCAGGCACCAGATGGGCTGGTTGTCGCAAACTCGTCAGCAGCTGCCCCTGGCACAACCGCCCCTACTGTGCAATCTATGGGACAAACGGAAGCTCTTCTTACCCCACCTCCCAGGCACCCCCCAACCTGGGTTCTGCATTCTAAAAACAGCAAAAACATTCCCATGGTTACATATGAAATGCTGTCCTGCATCTTTCTGTCTCAAAGATAGCAGCTGCCCCCACCCCCCAGCCCCCCACCCACCATCCCCCCAAACGATTTCTGTGCCAAGATGAAGAGGAGGCCCCAGGCCGTGGGGGGCTCCTCGTCGTGAGGGGCTGCTGCAGCAGCGCCAGGGCACAGGGTGGGCGAGACACGGCAGCGGTGCTGGCAGCACGGCCCAGGTCCCTGGTCTCTCTTGCCACAGGCCGTGCTACTTATTCAGGGAGAGTGACTGCATCCGTTTTCCTGACAAAGTTGCATCGTCTTTTGCTGAGGAATGGGAAGGGAAGGTAGGAGTTAGAACAAAACCACCCTCCACATATACAACCCCACATACCCCAGAATCATAGAACTGTAGGTCTGAAAGGCCTCAGAAAACATTTTGTGCAACTGGCTCAGCTGGCAGATGAGGAGATCCAAGGAGAAGGGCCCACCCTGATGCCCTCCCAAGGAGATGATTTCTGCTGAAGCCACTGGACCCACGTGTCCAGTCCTCACCATGTTTGGGTGGCTGCCCCCTCCACAAAGGCCCATCAACATGGGAGCTACAGGGCAAATGGAAACTCTTCTTACCCACTCCCAGGTAGAACCCCATAATTCCAACCTCTCCCCATGGATTCTAAAGTCTAAAATCAGCAACAACGTTCAAATAGTTTTACACAAGTCCTTTCCTGCTTGACTTGTGAAGCAAGAGCTGCTAGTGAGGAGTGGGAATAACCAGCTATCTCTCCAGGGTGATGACAATGCCCTGGGCAACTGATTTCCCATCTCTAGGCCTCGGTTTCCTTGTGATTTGGTGAGGAGGCAGCACAGCAGGATCTCTAAGGGCTCTCATGGCCTCAAAGATGGAAGGAGTGCATGAAGCCAGGAGACAGAAAGTCATGAGTCAAATGCTCCTATAAACCAGACTAACTTCCCACAGCCAACCTGGCCTAGAGGAACCCCCTGCCACCTTTGGCCCCACTGGAGGGAGAGCATGGGGAAAGAGGGACACCTGGGCCAGATTTCCTCTGGGTCTGCACTGTGAAATCCAGCACAACCCTGCCCCACCCTCCCCAGCCCCTTGGATGGACAGCAGTGACCCCAGGCACCCGAGATCTTAGTGGGGCCTTCCAGTCCTGAAAGTCTGCACTAGGTCCCTCCCTGAGGCCTCCCTCTGGTGCCATGGACAGTGTTCTGCTGAGAGTCAAACCCCTATCTGACTGTGCTGTGGCTGGACCCTCCTAGCACCCTGAGAGGTGGTGGGCGGAAACGCCCCTCCCCGACAGGCAGGAATGCAAGTGTGTGTGTGTGCACATGCGCGCACGCACACCAGGTGAGCCTCCATTGAACAATCTGACCCCATCCCATGCCACAACACGGACACTGGAGTGCAGGGCTGGGTGGCGGGCAGCCATGGCCCAGCCAGTGGCTCAGGACCCACCTTTCCTCTCCTCTTCTTTCTTCCTAGCAGCCTCCTCCCGTTGTTTCCGGATGATCGCCAGCCGGGCAAGGTCAGCCTTGGCTTGTTCTGTCTTCCCAGCTAAATGCATTTTCATGTAACGCTCTTTTGCTTTCTGCTTCTCGATTTCTTCTCTGTTTGGATAAAATGGTGTCACAGAGGACATCTCTCCCACCATGATCAGCTGAGCTGGACGTGAGAGCCAGAATAAAGGCCTGGGGCCCAAGTGGAGGAGGACACCCAAGCTGAGGGAGGGGCCCTGGCTCCGCAGGCCCCCTCCTTGATGGACATGCACCAAACAAACAAGCAGAGGGACAGGCCTGGACTTGCGCGTGGATAGGCTTAAGGGGCTGGGGGAAGTTCAAGTGGTGCACGTGGCTTCCCTAGGTGGCAAACATGGGATGGGGGTGAGCTGAGCACCTATGACCTCTGGAGAGCCTTAGCGTAGAGTGGACAATGTAGGCTGGGGGGGACAGGCTGACTAGGGTCTGGTGTCCACGGTGAGAAAGGGGGATCAAAACCTATTCAACAGTGTGTCCAGAGAGCATGACCAGGAGGAGTAAGGCGCTGGAAACCACTTTCTATAAGGAGTGGACCAAGTGGCCACAGATGGGAACCAGGCACACCCAGTCTCAGGGCAATGTGGCATGGCACACTGTCAGTCAGAGCAGCTACATGTGCAAGAGACTGCCTCCACAGGGTGAGCCCCATTGGGTGCAGGAATAAGAGACTCCATGGGACAAAGGTGTCAGTCACTAAGTCACTAGGCAGAGAGAGGGGTGAGGGTCTTAGTTTCCCTCTGAGGATCTTCTTCCCAAGCCTGAGATTCTGAACTGGAGTGGGTGACCTTCAAGGTGTGAGATTGGAGGGTCCCATTTGCACCAGGTTCCTGGAAGAGCCAAGTTGTGGAGGAGGGGCAGGGATGCCCTGCCTGGCAGGAGCTTGGAGGAGGGACTTGGCCTCCTAGAGGCCCTCACTGCACACAGGCTGAGGAGTAAGAGAAACAGGCGTGGGGCCTGGCTGGAGGGTAGGGAGAGAAACCCAGCCACCGGAAGTCAGATGAGCAGATGTCTCACCCAGGAGACTCTGGACAAGACACTTGCTACAGAGATGAGGAGGCAACACCTATCAGTCCAGCAGGTCCTACCCTGGGAGGGAGGTGCAGAGTCAGGAGCCTCAAAGCTGAGCCCTGGAGCTCCAAACCTGGCAGGACCACAGAGGCATCTGGAATGATGAGCAAGGTTGCTCAAAGGCTCTGCAGAGCCCCCTCAGTGAAGGCTAAGTGCCAGGCAGGCTGCCAGCCTTTATGGCTTTCATCTCTGCAACTCCAAAAGGCAGGGGTAGCAACTGGATCCCTTTTACTGATGAGAACAGTAAGGCCCCGAAAGAACAGTAACCTGTCCAAGGGTACACAGCAGCTGTGGCAGAACCTGGGCAGGCACTAGAGCCCTTCTGCTCTGGGAAGGCTAGCAGTAGCTCAGGCTGCTGGATTTCTGGGGACCCAGTCCTGAGAAGGAAGCTACTGGAGTGGTAGCTTCTACACCCCAAGCTCATGGCCCTTCCCTGTGGGGATTTCATAGACATACCCCTCAGCAGCCATGGGGTCAGCGCAGGAAGGTGGATTTAAATCCTAGCAGTCCAGTCAGGAGGGAAACCAGGGCTGCTTTCTCTAGTGGCCTTCAACCTCTCATAAGGCCCTTGACTTCACCTAGTGGTCATCAAAATTCAGGGCACTACTTATCGAAGACTAGCCAGGTGCCAGGCACGTTAATACTCGATTAGGTCCTCACAGGACCCATGAGGAAGCTATCTGCAGCTCCATCTTCACCTGGGACTTGAGGAGGGCCTGGGGCAGCTGCAGCGCTGGGTGGGACCTTCCTGCACTATTCTGCCATCTGGATGGCACAGGCCCCCAATCCCCTCCCAATCCCCATGGCTATGACGTCACAGATGGGTGCAGGCCAGCAACGGTCAGATCAGGCTGATATGAGGGAAGTCTCCCTGGAGTAGGGTGCTCTGGAGGGAGGGACTGTAGGGTAACCCTCCACATCCCTGGGCATTACTGCAATTGCAACACAGGTCTGAATCTGCTGTTCTACTTTCCCTCTTATGTTTCTATTGGCGAAAAAAAACCTTGTTTTTTGGATAAGCTACCATAGAGCTTTTGGGGAATGAGATGAAACAGAAACAAACACCATAGCTGGAACCCCACCCAGCCACCCAGGAATCCAGGTGGAGGAGCTGGGCGCCTCAGCCCCCACAGGTCAGCCCCTGCCCGTGTGCCCAGGTCACGAGGCCCAGCAGCAGAGGTTACCGTTCTCTCCTCGAAAGCTCCTTGGGCCCGTCCAGGTCCAGCTGTGTGACCTTTTTGGTTGTCTGTGCCACCCGGTTGGGGTTCTCGATGTCAATGAGCCCTTCCACGCCTTTGCGCTTTTGCTAAGACAGAACAAGAAGCTGGCGGCTGGAGAAGTTTGGGACTGCAGAGCCCCTGAAGGCCACTCCCCCCATCTCTCAACAGCCCATCTGGACTGGGACAAACTCCTGTTCCACCCCCAGCCCAATGTGATGCTCGGCCCAAGTCTCACAGTGGGCAGAGCATTCAGGAGTATTTTCACCAGCCTGGGAGGCACAAGGAGGGCGAGTGCGTATGACGAGAGCCCAATCTATGCTGAGTCCCAGCAACCAGGGATTATTATCCCAGTGTCAGAAGAGACAGAGTGGAGGTACAGGGTAAAATAACTTGCCCAAGGCCAAAAGGAAGTAGAGTAGATGAGATGTGAACCCAAGCCTAACTCACATGCTCTCAGCACAGAGCACTACTCCTTCACTTCAAGCTCATCATCTGAACACAGTTTTCCATGGAGTCACATGCCTGACCGCAACTAGCAATGCTGGAGCCCCAGGAGGGTGGGCCAAGGAGGTGTGTCCTCAGGACCAGTTCTAAATCCTAGCCATCTCAGCTGACAGGCGGGAAATGTGACTAGAGAATGAGCCATCAGATCACACAGTGTATGGGTTTTGCAACCCGGCCCAAGAACCTAGAGCCTGCACCTCCCACCTCCCCCGGGGAAGTTCAGAAAGAGATGAGAGCACAGGTTCTCAATGTAGCAGGTTTGGTCAAAGTTTCAGGCTCTGTCAGTCCTAGCTTTTCTCTTTAAGCGACCAGGGAGATTGCTTCCAACGCCCGCCAATCTCACCACCATACAGCACTCTAGACGCCCATATCCAATCAGGTTACATTTACACACCTCCTCTTGAATACCTGACATCCTAAACTTAATGCGTCTAAAACAGAACTCAAGATTCACCCCTCACCCACCTCGCTCCTCTGCACAATCCTAAGCATGGCTTTCCCTCAGCCCCTTCACCCAATCCTCAGCAAATCCCAGTGAGGCGCTCTCTAAAATATGGCCTGAATCTGCCCACCCTTCTCCACTGTCATTGCCATCACCCTAAGGCAAGCCACAACTTCTTGTCTGGATACCTGCTGCCATCTCCCTGCTGCCACCCTCAACACCCTACAATTCACTTTCTGCAGAGGCTAAAACAATCTTTTGTTTTTGGTGAGGAAGATTGGCCCTGAGCTAACAACTGTGCCCACCTTCCTCTATTTTGTATATGGGATGCTGCCACACCATGGCTGACGAGTAGTGTAGGTCCGCGCAGGGGATCCAGGCCCCCGAACCTTGGGCGGCTGAAGCGGAGCGTGTGAACTTAACCACTATGCCACCAGGCTGGCCCCTAGGATGTAAACCCTTAAGAGCAAGGACTCTGTGTGCATCTGCCACCATGACTGGTAATCAACAGGCACTCGATAAATGTTTGTTGAGTGAATGAGTCTAAGTCTCAGGCCCCACCAGACTCAGTACCTGGTAATCATCTTCTTCATCCTCACTCTCATCTGAATCTAGGGATTTCTTCTCTTTTTTGGGGTCACCTGCAGCCCCATCTCCACCTTCTTCTCCTTGTTCCTCTTCTTCCTGTTTCAGAAATGGACAACCTGCATAATCAAAAATGCAAAACAAACCCCCAAGACTGTGGCCCACACCCCACCACCCTCAGACTGTGGACCTTGAGAAATTAAGCAGCTGGAAGGCTCGGACTAAGTATGAGAAGGGTCCTACTCTGTGATCCTGGCCCCCAGTGGAGGACTTGGCTCAGAGGCAGCCTATCCACTTGGCTCCATGGCCTGAAAGCCATTCCCACAGCCCCTCATATGCCATAAAAGGCCCCGCTCCCCTTCCCAGTCTGTGCAGCTGAGGCGGCCTGGGTGAGCAGCTCGTCTCCCAGGGTCACAGAGACTCAGCTGGGGCTGGCCCATATGGACCACAGTCCTCCTCAGCTTCCCTCCTGCTCCCCCGGCTGCCACATGTAGCTGCCAGGCTGTACTCGCTTTCCTGGGCAAGTCCTCCCCTGCTTTCCACTCCCACGGTCAGTGGCAGGCCAGCCACTCCGACCTGCCCAAGCAGATGCCCTGCTGTGCCGGCTTCCCAACAAAACAGCCCAGCATGCCGCTTCTCTCCACCTTTCCTGCCTCCCCACCAAAAACCCCCCTTGTTACAAAACCATACGTCCTTCCCGCCCCCGCACTTGCTCACACGCTCTTCGAGGTCCTGCTGCCAGCTCCTTCACCAGGCCCTCCTCTTCCTCTCCCTCTCCCTTCTCGGGGCTCCCAGGGACTTCACAGCTGTGCCACTCATCTGGCCTGACTGTGCTCCCTTCAGCCCTCAACCAGGTGAGGATCTAATGGTGTGGCAGGGGACGTGGATACCAACAATCATGGAAACATATTCTATTTCCTGACAGAGGGCTGGAAAAAGTACAATGGGAACAGAGTAGAGGGATCTACTAGGCTCATACTGGATGGGGAAGGATGGGTAGCATCGATGACTATCCCAGAGGAGTGATGCAGAGCAAGGTCTGGAGGAACAGAAGGTGCTTTGCCTGTTGGGGTGTGGGAAGGCAGGGTCTAATGTCATACTGAGTTTGGCCAACTGTCCTGCATGGGTGGAGCAGACAAGTGGCGAGTACTGGGAGTATGAGCTGCGGAGGGGCAGGGCCTGGCAAAGGGAGAGCCCCCGCAAGGCAGCAAGACAGGACCAAGATCAGAGACCCACTAAGGCAACCGTTGCTGAGTGAACAAAGTTCTAATTGATCCAATCAGAGGATGGCTTCCCTCTTGACTGTCATTAGTTGTTCTGGGACTCCCACCTGCTGCCCACTGCACCCACTACCACAAACCGCAGGTGCTGGCTTCTTCCTGAGAATGTGTGGTCTTGGCCTAGCCTCTCTGGGTGCCAAAGAGGCAGGGTGCCACCCTGGGCCACTGGAGTGGCCTGGACAGGCACGTACTCACCCTGGCCTTCTGCTTTTCAGCCTGGAGCTGTGCGTCGATCTCCTCAGGGCTCGTGTACTGCCTTGCCCGGCCTTTGTGGCCTCCCTTTCTCCCTGCACAAAGATCGGCAGTTTAGGAAGGCAAGTGGGAAGCAGCTCCCTTGATTGTCCTGAGCCCCAGAGGGCTGTCCTGCTTGATGTGCTCTCATCAGAGGCTGCAGAAACTTCACCTACCCCTCACCAAGCTCCACCCAAACCTATACTCCCCCACCCTCACGTGTTTAAAAGGACACAAGAGGCAACACGCAACCACCCAATGTACCACCAAACTGTGTGCTGGATGCAGGCTGCCACGAATAAGACCTGAGGAGAGGACAGAGAGGAGGGTGCACTGCATGGAGTGACTGGCTAAATCCCCCTTGGAATCCAAACATAGTGGACTCAGATGCAATCACAAGAACATATGACACTTACGCCCCTGCTGTCACTACAGTGCTTTCTACCTGCAGTGTTCTGTCCCAGCCACAGCTTCATTTGATCCTTCTCACAAACCTATGGTGCAGGAGTCACTGCTGGTCTCATTTTAGACAAGGAGACTTAGGATCAAGGCAGAGTGGTGAAAAGCACAAATGTTGGAGTCCAACCCCTGTGCTCAAATCTCAGCTCTACTGCTTACCAGCTTTGACTTTGGGCACATACTTAACCCCACAGAGTCTGTTTCTTCATCTGCGTCTCCACCTCACAGGGTTGTCATAAAGATGGATTTGCTAACACGTGTAAAGCCGTTGGAACAGTGCCCAGCACTGGATAAGCTCTACAAAAATGTTTGCTATGGTTGTTACTTTTCTCTCTAATACAGTATTTGCTGGGGGAAAAGAAACTAAACCACTGGCCACATTGGTGATCTACTACAGATGTCAGGGGATATAACAAAATACTTCGTGTTCACCTAAGTGGTATGATAGAAAGAGAAAACTTCAAACCTTTAGGAGAAAACTTTTTTGTGCTTGGACTAAGAAACATGGCTTGCAAACAAAGTTAAAGTTGAAAACAAACCTGACTACCATCCAAGAGTTAAAAATGTGACTAGCAATTAAAGTTCATCTATGAGTATCAGTTTTATAGTCTGACCCTCTTGAGCCAGGACACCAGACTGAGTCCTGCTAAAGCCATCAGCCAGTTTTATAGCAGGGTGGCACCCCCTCTGCCGGTCCCGGAGGATGCTGGGTAGCTGTGGCCTCGATCCATCCCTACCTCTCCTGAAAGCTGCAGCCCACCAGATTTCCAGAGTCCCTCATTGTGAGCAGAGATCTGTAATTAGACAGCCAGAGCTGCTCCAGACTCCAGAGACAGCAGCAGAGATATTGGCCCCCCCTGATTTCCTAGACAGCAGCTGCAGAGCCATAATTGTACTGCTACAGACCACACCACCCATTTTTAATGACTACCTGGGTTCCCAGGGGCATCTCAGTCTATGCTCATGAAAAGTCCTAGTGTGAGAGATCAAGCTTGCCATTAAAAAAGCCAACACCCTTTCTTGCCCTCTTAATATTCCAGACAATAGTAACAACTCAAAGTTGGCTACTATAAGCTCTCATCCTGCACACTTGGCTATGGGTTACTGACCTTATCTTGGTCTACAGCAACTTTTATCAGAAGCTCTTTTGCCTTTAAAAATGCTTCACAGTTACATAAGGGAAACAAGAGTTGGTCACTTGCTCGTGGGGAATTTTATACTTTTTTTTTTTTTTAACATCTTCATGTTTTCTTTTGCTCTTCAAACAAATTAAAACAAGCAAGAAATGTAAACCTTGTCTGCCCACAAAGCTTTTCACAAGCCAAAAGGCCAAATCATTTAACCAAGAATTTCTATCTAGGATTTTCTAATTGTAACCTCCAACCTTGGCACAAAGTTATCTATTAAGTAGAACTCCAGGGCCAGAATTCTGGAGCCAGAAGGGCTTATTTAGCACCCTCCTTTTGCAGAACAGGAGACTGAGGAACACGGAGGAGACATGGCTCTTCCTACCACAGAATAAATCAGTAGAGGGCTAGGTTTAAATGGAGTCAGCTCTGTAAACCTGGAAATAGAGTCAGGAAGTCATTTAGGTTTGAAAAAGCCCCAAGTAGATTTTCCTGTGGGCTGATGTATCTTAGCCAACCTGACACATGAGCTACCAATATTACCTGAACATCTGTTCTGTGCCAGGAGCTAGCCAGGCAGTTCAGTGCTCCTTCATTTTACGACCCCTATCCCCAGGTCTCCAAGCTAAGGCTTATTAGCAGGTGTTCCAGATGAGGAAAACAGGCTGGGGAAAGTTAAAAAACTTGTTCAAGGCCACAGAGTTAGTGACACAGCTACGCTTCAAATCGAGAACTTGGCTCAGGGTAAAGAGAATGGAGGACGGTCTACAATGTACTGGGAAGCCACGGATCCTTCAACGAACCGGCAAAATCTTAAAAATAACAATAGTTAATGCTTGGTGGGCACTTAACGACTGCCCGGCCCCGTCTTGGCACTCCACGTGGGTTACCTAGTCTAAACCTCGCATGAGCACTATGAGGTAGGTACAATCATCATGCCCATTTGCAAATCAGAAAATTGACACAGGGAGGTTCAGCGACGAGCTCACATCGAGCCGCAGCCGGACAGGGCAGTCAAAGCCAGATCTCCCTGGCTCGAGAGCCTCCAGGCCTGGCTCGCCCAGAGCCCGAGAGGACCCACGTTTTACGCGCGAGCCAGGCGGGCCCAGTACGGGCGCGGGACACGGTGACTCAGTCCCCTGCAAGCCTGGAAGTGGGAGGAAACTCCAGACCCCCCAGGCCAGGAGAAGCGCGCCCTAGATCCGGCCCTCCGCGTCGGCGAGGACCCTGAGCCTCCGACTCCCCTGAAACCAGCGAGGGAGTGGCTCAAGGCCACCACGGTCCTGAGTTTCCCATCAAGACAATTGGGCGTCGAGGCCCAGGCCTGGCCCTCAGCCGGGGCGGACGAATTCCCTCTGCGCAGCTCTCCGAGACACTCGCAGGCTGAGGGGACAGCGGGAGCCGGGTTCGGGCCGCTCCTCGAGGCCCGCGGGCCACGCGCGCCCCACCCCTCACCTCCTTTAGGCATCGCGGCTCCGGGAGCTGCGGCGGCGGCGGCGGCGCCTCGAACTGACACCGGAACCGGAAATGTCTCGGGCTCGACTTCTTCCGCCCGGTCCAGTCGCCTCCGCGCGCCTCTGCCGCCGTCGCGGTGAGGACCGAGGACCTCAGGGAGGCCAGCGCACGAAGCCGGACTGTCCTGCACGCCGCCTGAGTCCAGGATCGCCCGCGCGCCGCCGGGCAACAGCGCCCCTGGTCTCCCCACCCGGGGAGATGTGTGAGCCTGCCGGCCACCCCCCGGGAAGTGAGGGCTGAAGGCAAGAGCGGTTCTGGAATTCTATACACGCAGATCTGCGGACACCTAAGGTGACGCAATCTCCGCGCGGAGCTGGGCGGGGCTCCGCGAGGACCTTATCCTGAAGAGATCGCCTGGGAGGCGGAAGTTGCCGAATGAGAAGCGGCGACTGATAGCGGCGGAGGCCGGGGTGAGTGTTTTTCCTCTGTTCTTGAGTACCTTGGTAACGGCAGGGGCCAGCGATCGGAGGTCTGCACCGGCCCAGAGGGACCGGGAGGTCGGAGTGAGTTCCCGAGAGGACGCCTCCTCCGTTCTGCCGAGGGGACTGGAGGTTTGGGCGTTCTCTTCTAGGCTGTTTCCCCCACACTATTTTCTCTGCCGAGAACGTTTTCTAAATACTGCTTGTTCTTGTAAGCCCGTTTCTGATGTCGCCCTCTCTGTGAGCCTTCCCTCCCTTCCTCCTTCTGAATGCCTTTCCACTCGCCGCCTCTCTCGAGCGCTCCCTTTCTTGTATTGCCCTATACCTCTTTCTTCTTGATCTAGTTACCTCCTGCCTCTTACCTCTCCTCGGAGGCTTCCTGACTCCCAGATTGGGCCAGGGCCCTCGAATTTTCCCTAGATCATAGGAAATTGGTCGGTCGCGTGTCTTTTTCCTACCAGCCTGTGCGCGCTGGGGCAGAGACCAGATTCCATCCATCTCTAGCTTCAGCTCAGGGGAGACTGGTGCACTGATGTGGAAGTGAGGCGCCCCCAATCAGTCAGACTCTGCCAGTTCCCAGCTGTGCAACCCTGACTTTACCTCTTGGAGTTTGATTCCTCATCTGTAAGATTGTTATGGAGAATTCATGAAAGAAGGACGTGTGTGTATTGGGGGGGGAGAGGCTTTGTATACTGTCAGGTACCTTATAGAAGGGAGGGACTGAATGAATTTGGGGGAGATGAGTCTGCTATAAATCAAAATAAGAAAAAACCTGAGTTCTCTTTGCCAGCTTGGAAATGCTGTGTGGTTTGAAAAATGCTTTGCTGTTTGGATTTGGACTGGCCTGTTGTATGGGCTTTACATGACTTGCCTTTTTGTAGCCTGTTTGTTGAGTTTAAAAGAGACCTCGGCAATCTGGCTAATCTTCTGCCGTCATTTTACAGACAAGACTGAGGACCAGAGAGGGAAAGTGACTTCCCCAGAGTCACAGAGTAATTGGTAGAGCTAGACAAGAACCTAAGCCTGTAACTGAAGAGACCAAAGATCTTTCTATTACACTCCTGGGAAGCAGATCCTAAGGTACTTTGGCTTTACAGCCTCTTTTAAACACTTATTCCCTCAGCTCCCCAATTATAGTCCTCCTCACACTGTGTTGTAAATGCCTTTTCACTTTGTCCTCTTGCTAGACTGTCACCTCAGGGACAGAGGTTGTGTCTTATTCTTTGTTCTATGTTCTCAATGTTAGCTAATAATAACAGCAAATGTGTTTTAAGCATACATTAAACGCCAGGCATGTTACATATAATTATAATTAAGTCTTCACAGTGATCCTATAAGGTAGGTTCTATTATTCTCATTTTACGGGTGAGGAAACAGATATAAGGAACTGAATGTACAAAATGTTGGCTGGTGAAGGCCTTTGGGGATCTGATACCAATTCATTTCATTTTTCCCCCCAGATCTTTGCACATTATTTTGTGAGGAAAAATGCCTAAAGTCAAAAGAAGCCGGAAAGCTCCCCCAGATGGCTGGGAGTTGATCGAGCCAACACTGGATGAGTTAGATCAAAAGATGAGAGAAGGTGAGTGGGGGAGTTCCTGTCTGAGTGGTCTGTGTCCAAGGGTCACAGCTTAGATGCCTCCAGGGGCCAAGCATAAATGCAAGTATAAATGGGAAGAGACAGGTGGCAGCGCTGTGGCCTCCTGACACTGACATGTTTTATTTGTTTTTATTAACTCATAGGAATATCATAAGTGCCAGAAAATAAGATAACACTAATGAAAAAGTCCTCAAAAACGTTTTTTGGCCAACTTAAATATAAAAGCATTAGGGAATATAGATCAAATAGTCTACCAATAATTATTTACTATTTTGGTTAGCTGTACATTCAAAATCATGCCATATATATTTACTTGGAAAATCCTGTTCTTTTTCACTTTTGCATTTTCTGAAACTTTTTTTTTTCAGATTTTTTTTTTGTAGGTCTCTGACACTGTTTTCATCATCACTTAGTTTTTGCATCATCCTCCAGTTTTCCAGAATGCACCATTTTCACTTCCCTCTAAATGTTATGTGATCCTGCACGTTGTGGATCAGTGTAGTGTGCTGTCTTTGGATATTTTATCTGAAGCCACAAGCATCTGTAGGTCTTATATGATCACAGTGTAACTATTTACTGAATTGTTTTTTAAAGTGATCTTTTTTTTTAAGCTTTTTTGTAACTAATCCAATCCTTGTTATTATGAGGTCATACCTCTAGCAATAATTACTAAATCAGTGTTAAATTACTTTGCCTCCTTTTTCCAAAACTGATTGTTTCAGATAACTTCTATTAAATGCCCAGAACTTGCCGTAATCAAGGTCATTTTGGGCTGAGAGATTTCTTCCCTAAACAGATCTTTATTCAAAATAAAGGACCTTGGAGAGTGCTGTAACAGAAGAGATTTTGTGAGTCTTTGAAAATAAATCTACTTCCTCTTTTAAGGAATGACTTTTTTGGGGAGAGTATTGAGGATGTATGTGATATTATTTACCTCCAAAAAGAAGTATTCTTTCTCCCATTTTTATTTAACCATTCACCCTTCAGCATTTTTTTGCTTTCTCATTTTTGATAAACACACAGGTTTAAGACTTGGTTTCACATTACTCTTACTGCCACTATAAAGAAAGCAGACTGAGTGGATGGCAGGTGGTACCCGGCTTGGCTTCTGTGTTGGAAACAACAGGGAGCTCTGGAGAGGGGCAGAAGCTGCTCCTCACCTAGAGCCCATTTTACGTGGCATGTAGGCTCAGCATTGCCAGATTTGCTGAATTCTTTTTTTCCGAGAGAAGCCAGAGATCCACCTGTTTTATGTGAACGCTTCTAATTAAAAATTGAAACTTAAAATTATTTGTGGGAGGAGCCAAACAAAGCCTGCCCAGGCTGGCCGAGGCTGCCAGCTTCCAGCTAGTTTGTGCCTGTGGGATCTGTGGCCATGCTGCTAGGCCAGAGAGGACCCTTGTGTGGCCTTTGCACAGAAAAGCCCAAAGCCAGTGGCGTTACTAGGCCTGTCCTCCTGATCTGAGGGCCATTTACAGGACAACTCACGCTTATTGAAGTTATTGGCACTGTTATCTTAGGAAGGAAAATTCCTGTTTTCTCTTTTAGTTTGTCCCTGGTATTTCCTAGCTGAGCACAACTGCCCAGCTCTTTATGTGTCTCTTAGGTCATTACTCAAGTTTTGGTATAGCCACTGGTGTCTTATAAGTCCCCAAACAAAAAGAGCCTGATTATAGGGACTGAGGGGCAGAGATGGGGGAAATTATATGTGGCAGGGGGTTTTATGGGTGACTGAGAAATAAAGGCACTATCTCTGTGGACTGTAACCAGGACATGTAAATAACTTCACTTTTATAACTGAAAATCAAGCATAATCAACACTTGCATAATGAACATTTAATTAGACTTTTTGTGTGTGTGTGAGGAAGGTTAGCCCTAAGCTAACATCCGATGCCAATCCTCTTTTTGCTGAGGAAGACAGGCCCTGGGCTAACGTCCGTGCCCATCTTCCTCTACTTTATATGGGACGCCGCCACAGCATGGCTTGAAGAGCAGTGTGTCGGTGTGCACCCGGGATCCGAACCTGTGAACCCTGGGCTGCCAACAGGGATTGCACACACTTAACCAATATGCCACTGGGCTGGCCACCTAATTAGACTTTTTAAGAATAGCACTTTAAGAGAATTGTTGCCCAAGTGTTGATGTTATGGGCAGTTCTAGCAATAGCAAAGAGGCTAAAAACCAAAGTCTCATCTATGCCACAATACCCCCTATCTCTGCCCTCTTTTCATACCCTCATAGTAGCAGGACTGTGCATCACCCGTCGGAAGCTGCCTTCCACTTTGTGCGTGAACCTGTACAAAACGATATCCAAGAGTGTTCACATGATCTTGTGACAATGGGTCGAAAAAGAGACTTAAAAAATGCAGGTGATGCTACGATTAAAAGATTGAGAAATGACTCAAAAGCACAGGGAGAGGGGTTCCACTTCCAGGATGGCAGCATAAGGAACTCCAGCTCCCCCCGCCCCAGTGGTCTTATCCAGTCATATGGCTTCCCACACTCTCCACCCAGGTGACCAAGTGTCTTCTCCAGCCTTGACTCAGCACTAACACTCTATACCAACTGCCTCTTAGATGGCCCCATTTGGTTATCTAAAGCCACCTCAAAATTAACATGTGCAGAACTGAATCCTCACTCACCCCCTCTCCACACACACACACAGCTGCTTCCCTTCTCAGGCCACAAAACATGGGGCTGTCCTTGACTCCCCTCTTTCTTTCATTCTTCCTGTGCAAGCATCCAAGACATCCCGATTCCTAAAAAGGGTGGCAGAATGGAGAGGGAAAATTGTTACAGATAAATAAGACTTGAGACAAATCAACCAAATACAACGTCTGGATGTTGTTTGGATCTTAATTCTGACACACCAGTTGTCAACAGGTGTTTTTTGAGGCAATTGGTGAAAATTGAACACTGATTGAGTATGGGATGCTAATAAGGAGTAATGGTTGATTTTGTTAGGTGGCATATTGGCATTAAAGTCCTTAATACATTATAGATACAGACGTATTTATGAATGTGATGCTTGAGATTCATTTTAAAATACTCCAATGCCCTCCACCCTCAAAAGTGGGGAGAACCAGATAAAATAAAAATAGGTGAATGAATGTTAGTAATTGTTGAAACTGGGTGATAAGTACTTGGGAATTCAATATACTGTTTTTTTCTGTGTACTTGAAATTATCCAGTGAAATCTTAGAAAATTCATGCATCTAAAATCTGACTCCTTTTATCCCATGCCCCCACCACCTGGTCCAGGCCACCCTCCCCTCTCACCTGGATTACTGCAGTAGCCTCCTGCTCCTCCTTTCCCTCCAGTCATCTCCACAGGGCAGCCAGGGTGAGGGTTTTTTTTTTGTGAGGGAGATCAGCCCTGAGCTAACATCCATGCTAATCCTCCTCTTTTTGCTAAGGAAGACTGGCTCTGAGCTAATATCTATTGCCAGTCCTTCTCCTTTTTCTCCCCAAAGCCCCAGTAGATAGTTGTATGTCATAGTTGCACATCCTGCTAGCTGCTGTGTGTGGGACGCGGCCTCAGCATGGCGGGAGAAGCGGTGCATCGGTGTGCGCCCGGGATCCGAACCTGGGCCGCCAGTAGCGGAGCGCACGCACTTAACCGCTAAGCCACCGGGCCGGCCCCTGGGGTGAGGGTTTTAAGTCAGATCATGTCACTATCTGCTCGGGACCCTGCAGTGACTCTGCTACCCATCAGAGCAAAACGAAAGTCCTTCCCCGGCCTTCCAGGGCCAACACACTCTGGCCCTGGCTCCCTCGTGCTCCACCACACCCACCACCCACTAACCACACTGCTCCTCCTTGATCCCTGGTACAGCCCTGCCTTGGGGCCTTTGCATTGCTGTTTGCTCTGTCTTATAAGCATGTTCACCCCACATTTCTTTTTTTTTTAATTGAGATATAATTGACATAAAACACTGTATTAGGCGTATAACATGATTTGATATGCGTATGTATTGCAGAATGATTACCACAATAAGTTTAGTTAAGATCCATCACCTCACATAGTTAGAATTTTTTTTTCTTGTGATGAGAACTTTTAAGATCTCCTCTCTTAGCAACTTTCAGACATACCATACAGCATTGTCAACTATAGTCCTCATGCTGTACATTACATCTACAGGACTGATTCATCTTATAACTGGAAGTTTGTACCTTTTGACCCCCTTCACTCACTTCGCCCACCCCCATCCTACCCTACCGGCCTCATTTCTTAAGGTCTCCTATCAGGTGTCTCCTTTGTGCCTTCTTTGATCACCTGTATAAAATGGCAGCTCCCCCCCTTTCCCCGCTCGCCATCCCCTTCCATGTTTCCTTTTTCTGTGGCCATTACCACTCACCTCCAGGTGCTGATCTGCTTCCCTCCCCTGGAATGCAGGTTGGGGGCTTCTCTGTCTTGCCCGCTGCTGTATCTTGGGCACCCAGAGCAGGGCCTCACCCCTAGCAGGCACGCAGTGTGCACCTGCTGAGTCCTCAACGCCTGCCTTTTGCTGGGAGCACAGAATTTTGTTTGTGGAGCTGAATTACAAATCCTAGGTGATAGAATGGTCTCCACATTGGAGAAAGGGAGGTACAGTTTTCTTGACCACTCCCTGCCTTTCTCCTCTGCTCTAAAAACTGAGAGGAGGTGGTAGACAAAGACCAACTGGTAACTACTAAGGGAAAGAGGTGCCTTGGGGCAGCTGTGAGCGCTCCCTGATCTGCATGTGCTGACGGAGCAGTTATTTCCTGCGCATCCACTGGGCTAAGAATTTTCAGACTTCTCCAGTTTTTTTTTTTTCTCTTCCCTATCCCTAAAGGATTTTGATTGGGAAATGAAATTAAAGGTACCTTAAAGATGATTAGGATGCCACTTGTGGGTCCAGAATTATCTTTTTTTTTTTTTTTTTGTGAGGAGATCAGCCCTGTGCTAAAATCTGCCAGTCCTCCTCTTTTTCTGCTGAGGAAGACTGGCCCTGGGCTAACATCCATGCCCATCTTCCTCCACTTCATACGGGACGCCACCACAGCATGGCTTGCCAAGCAGTGCGTCGGTGTGCGACTGGGATCCGAACTGGCGAACCCCGGGCCGCCGCAGTGGAGTGCGCGCACTTAACCACTTGCGCCACTGGGCCGGCCCCGGCCCAGAATTATCTTGAGAAACTATTACAAATCTAGAAGTATAGAGACCAGGGTATTTTTTTTTTTTTTAAGATTTTATTGATTTATTTTTTCCCCCCAAAGCCCCAGTAGATAGTTGTATGTCATAGCTGCACATTCTTCTAGTTGCTGTATGTGGGACGCGGCCTCAGCATGACCAGAGAAGCGGTGTGTCGGTGCGCAGCCGGGATCCGAACCCCGGGCCGCCAGCAGCAGAGCGCACGCACTTAACCACTAAGCCACGGGGCCGGCCAGAGACCAGGGTATTAACAGAGATTATCTTTGAATGATTTTTTTAAATGTTCGTTTTCTAATTTATCTAATTAAAAAGACATTTTTAATTTAAAACAATCATGTTTAAATCATGTGGTTTATTCTTCTTTATCCTTTTTAATATAACAGCTCTATTGAGATATAAATCATATACTATAAAATTTGCCCTTTTAAAGTGTTCAACTAAGGGATGTTTAGTATATTTGTGAAAGTTGGCCAACCATCATCACAATTTTACATTTCATCACCCCTAAAAGAAACCCCATACCCTTTAATAGTCATCCTCCCCACTCCACTTCCCCCATGTCTCCCAGTTCTAGGCAACCACTCATCTCCTTTCTGTCTGTATAGACGTAGAGTCATATCATAGGTGGGCTTTGAGGACTAGTTTCTTGTACTTGGCATAATGTTTTCAAGGTTCAGCCATGTTGCAGCATGTATCATTACTTCATTCCTTTTTATGACTGAATAATAATCACTGTATTAGGTTACATTTTGTTTATCCATTCATCAGCTGACGGACTCTGGGGTTGTTTCTTCTTTTTGGCTATTGTGAATAATGCTGCTGTGAACATTCATATACAAGTTTTTGTGTGCATGTGTGGTTTTCAGTTTTCTTGGGTATATACCTAGGAGTAGAATTGCTAGGTCATCTAATAACGCTATGTTTAACTTCCTGAAGAACTGCCAGACTGTTTTCCACTGCAGCTGCACCATTTTACATTCCCACTAGCAATGTATGAGGATTCCAATTTCTCCACATCCTCAACACTTGTTATTGTCTGTCATTTTGTTTAGAGCCACCCTAGTGGGTATAAAGTCACATTTATTCTTTATCCCTAGTTATCAAAAAAATAACACTACATCCTGCGCAAATTAACCC
Organism: Diceros bicornis minor; assembly: GCF_020826845.1. NCBI lineage: Eukaryota > Metazoa > Chordata > Mammalia > Perissodactyla > Rhinocerotidae > Diceros > Diceros bicornis. The sequence continues at coordinate 7,279,512 of NC_080765.1, read as the reverse complement.
TACCCCTCAAAACAAAATAAACACAGACCTTCTTCTCCCAGCTGAAACAGAACCTCATGAGGGAAAGAGGAAAGTGGAATCTCTGTGGCCCATCTTCAGGATTCACCACCAGAAAACCCGCTATATTTTTGACCTCTTCTACAAGCGGAAAGCCATAAGCAGAGGTAATTGGCTAAATTCTCTCTTGGCCTTTCCAAGTTGAGTAGCTTTTGGATTAATTTAAGTAATGGCTCTTATTCTTGAAACCTCAGCAAGTGTCATGATTTTTCTTACCACTAAAAAAGGGAGAGGGGCCAATGTTAGCTACATATTCTTTTTAACGATGGGTAGTGGTGGACAGGGGGTGAGGGAAGCTTTGTTACTCCATGGTCTGATGCCCTTTCCCATCTTTTTGACAGAACTATATGAATATTGTATTAAAGAGGGCTATGCAGATAAAAACCTCATCGCAAAATGGAAAAAGCAGGGTTACGAGAACTTATGCTGTCTGCGGTGCATTCAGACACGAGACACCAATTTTGGGACAAACTGCATTTGCCGGGTCCCCAAAAGCAAGCTGGAAGTGGTAATGTCTCCACCCCTGTGACGTCTGACAATTGAATTTGATGTTTCTTTCAGTTCAGAATTCTGACCAGGTTGACGCCTGGTTGATGCTGGAATGTGGTTTTGTCCTTGGACGTCCTGCTGGCCATCCCCCCCGGGAGTCCCTCTGTTCAGGAATCTGTGCTGGGCAGTTTGGCAGGAATCATGTTTTTTAGGTCTGGGGGCCACTCTCACCTCCACCTTTGGGAAAGCTATTGAATTCCTTTCCTCACTTACGAAATGGGGATGATTTAGTTGGGTTTCACCATCAGATCTCGTTTGCATAGACAAGGGTCTTGCTCCTCTAAAAAAGAGGAAAAAGGAAAATAAACACAAACCACTGCTCTGGGGTCTTCCGTCCCCTGGGCAGGTCCCTGGCCAGACATTGGGCCACACCTGGTCTGGGGACAAGAGGGATCTGCTGCCATACAGATTCAAGTACACACCCTTCTCCCCGCCGTACCCCCATTAGGAAGTCCCCCAGCCCAGAGGAGGCCCTGAGGCCCCTGGCGCTGAGCCTCCTGTGCAGTGGCAGACCCACCTCCAGCTCAGTGCAGGGTATGACATGCTTGCTTTGTAAATAACAAGAATCATTCACACAGATTTTCCCCCCTTTTTGGGGGCACGCGTGTAATGTTGAATTTGCATAAATTAAATGTGCATAGAGATATAACTTCAGTGTCAACAGCAGCTGTTTCCATCTTCATGAGGGAACCTGATCTTCCCCATCCAGAACTGTCATGGAGGTGCTTCTGAGGAGTGTCCTGTAGGGAGTGAATGTCCTGTTGCCCTCCTTCTTGGCGGGAGGGTTACTGTGGGGGCAGGGGTGGCATGTGGCAGGGGCGCAGTGTCTCAGCCATCCTCTGTTGCAGGGCCGGATCATCGAATGCACACACTGCGGCTGCCGGGGCTGCTCTGGCTGAGGCCCTCGGGCCCTGACCCCTCTCCACCCTGGACTTTGGACTTCACAGGTTTCTGCCACCCCCTTTCCCAGGAGCGGCTCTTCTTAGAGTGGTGCCCCAGGCCCTAGTCGGGCCATGGTCTCTACATGCGAAGGCTTTGGTTCATCAGCTGTGATTTGTAGAAATAAAACTTTTAAACCTTTCGGGCCCTGCATTCGTTCTTTCACAGAGCCAGCAGTCTGTGGGACCCTGGGAGAGCACCTGGCCCTGGAGACCAGTTGCCTTTCGGACTGGATCCTGACTCCACTTCATAGGTGATGCATGACCGTGAGCGAGTTCACTTTCCTCATCAGTGATGGAGGTGACAACCTCTCAGGCGAGGACGGCCTGAAATGACATGCCAAGGTGGCCCAAGCTGCTCCTGGACCTGCTGTGAACTTGTCAGCACCCTGGGCCCAGCTTGTCCTCATACCAACGCCTGCAAGATGCTTACTCCGGGCCAGACCTTTCTCTCATGCTTGAGGCTACACCAGATGTTCACGTGTCTTTAATATGAAAGGGACTCCTGGGGCTCCCACAAAGCACTGTGAAGGCCATGCACATTGTTCCAGCTCTGCTGGGGGTCCCCGGGGGCCTCCCCATCACTTGCCTCCAGGGCCTCTGTCCACGTCAGCTTTGGGGACGGTGTCCTGGTCCCCCTTGGGCTTGGTCCGGAACTTTTGCCATGGGTGGGGGGTTTCCTCTGCTGGCATCACTTTCAGCCACTGCTTATAATAAGCTCGGAAGCCATCGATCTTCTCTAAGTAGGTGTTTTTCCCTTTGTACTGTAATTGGAAGAGCACGGGGTTCAGGGTTCCGAGGAGCCACGATTAGAATCACCACATGCTACCTACAGCTAAGCCCAGACCACAGCAGCTGGCTCAGGCCCCAGGGAAGCTGTTCTTGCTTCCAGGTGGTTAAGGGGAGAGGGCAGAAAGGCTGTTCAGTAGGAGTATCTTACTGGGGAGAAACAAAGTTGCTGTTCCATGGGCTAACAATCCTTCCTGCATACCTGCTGCTCTGCTCCTGTACCCAGGGATGTCACCCCAGCTCCACAAGCTAGAATCGTTGGGTGCCCCCAACCCTGCCTCCACAGTCTGCTGAGCATCTGCCCCTCGCTGGCACAGCCACTGCCTCTCTGACCATCCCCAGCACTGAGACAGTGGCCTCTGTGGAGAGGGGGGAGAAAAGGAGGAAACAAGATGTACCAGGCAGATACCAAAAGAAGGCTAGTAGAGGAATACAAAGAAAAAACAAAGTATCGGGGATACAGACTGCTACCACATGATGATAAAAAGGCTAATTCAAAAGATTTAACAATTCTAAACTTATGTGTACCTAAGATAGCCTGAAAGTACGTAAAGCAAAAACTTGACAATCACAAATAGAAGTCAGTCCACTGTCATAAGGGAGTATGGATGTAGGATTTGAATTCAATAAGCGTTAGGCCTCTGGTAGTCTGGTGACTGTTGATTGAACCTGAGAAGACACCTAGTGGGCCCTACACTACAGAGTGAAGAGGCAGTCCAGTAACTAGAAGATATTTGTAACAGAACAAAAGACTAGTATCCAGAATATATAAAGTACTCTGAAGAATCAATAAGACAAGACTAACAACCAACTGTCCAAACATGCCCAGCTATATGCCCTCTGCCTGACACACACTCCACTGCCGTCTCACTAATTCTTACTAAGCCTTCAAAATGGCACTCGAGCGTCGCACCAGCACAGACGTCCCTGACCCCAAGCTCCCACGGCTCGGTGTGTCCTTGCCAACTTGTCTCCCTCCTCACTGGGATTGTGCTCCTCCAGGTCACAGCTGGAGCAGTCAGCACAGGGTCTGACTCAGTGGACCTAAAAACCGAACCCCCAGAGCCTGATATCCTCAGAACAGCAGGGAAAGAAGGCCATTACAAAACACTCCATCACCGCCCTACTGCCGTCCCCATTCACTCAACAAACAACAGTCTGTATTGGGCACCAGGCATTGGACAGGCCCCGGGGACCCAGGTGAGCAAGGCAGACGGTCTCCACCTCTAGGGGCTTATGGTTTCGTGAGGGCGAGTCACACATGAATTACAGGCTGTGAAACACGGTGACAGGGAATAGTGCTGTATGTTAACAGGAAGCAAGGCAGCCAGAGGGGCATCTCTGAGAAAGAGCCTGCAGGAGGAGGAGCCATGTACGTGAAAAGCAGGGGAAGCCTAGTCAAGGCAGAGGGAATACAAAAACCCCGAGGCAGGAAAGAGGCTGGTGGTGTCTTTAGAAATGATGGAAGGCCAGTGGGACCGACAGCATCAACAAAGGGAAGAGTGGCCTGAGATGAAATGAGGCACGTGGACAGGAACTCGTGTGCTGTGGTCTGAGTTCGGGATTTCTCCTAAGGGAAGCCACTGACAGTTTAGAGCAAGGGAAGGCCAATCCCAGAGGCCAGAACCAGGGGTGGGGGTGGCGCTGGCTAAGGAGACAATGGGCACATTAGAGCTGGGCGCACATACCCGGTCAAAGGTGGGCGGGTACTGGGCTGCGAACTCCAGCTGGCGGATGACCACTTCATTCACCGGGACGCTGTTCCGCCTCATGTCCTTCAGGATGTTGATGAGATAGGTGTAGTCCAGCTGCTTGAGGGCCGCATTGATGAGGGTGCTGTAGATGTGGGTGTTGGGGATCATCTGGGATTTCTGAAACATCACAGACATAATCAGTGAGATGACGGTGATTGTTGGGACAAAGCAGCCTGCTGTGGCACGTCCGGCTTGGGCAGTTACCCTGCCAGTCAGGTCTGCTCTGCAGACCAGCGACCAGGGACAAGAAGGGCAGAACCTTGTAGCAACAGTGGGCTGCACTCCCCGCTCCAAAAGGAGAACACAGGTGCCCTGCCCTGTAGGTCCATCCCACCCTGTAGAGGACCCTACCCTCTCAGCCCCGAAGAGCTTGGAGAGAAAGTGTTGCTCTTGGAGATCAATGGACTCAGGCAGTAAACCATGCGCAGGAGACGACCTCCTTGGCTCTGGGCTGTGGTTTACTGCACCCCCCCCCCCGTCCCCCAAGAATTCTGACACATCCCTGCTCCAGTAATATCCTCCATCCATTCAGAGCGCTGGGGCCAAGACCTGTCCCCACCCCTCAATTTCACCCCACTGCCACCACCTTCAAGATCATAACACCCCTTACTTTCAACGGCCATTCCTGCAGCGGCTCACCAGGGTCTTTCTCCCAAATTGGGCCAATGACCATTCTACACTTGAAGCCAGAGCAACCCCACTCTTCCTGCCCCACGCACAGTTTATCCCGTCTGGGTGCAGAGGCCTGGGGGATTCAGGAGGCCCCCTCCTCCCTCCATCTAGCTTTCTTCTTGATTACCCCAGAGAGCTCCTGAGCACCACAGGTCCCGTCCAGCTCTGGGCCCGCTCACCTTCATGTCTGCGAGCAGCTGCAGACCGTCCCATGGCCTGCGGCACCCAATAGCCAGATTGCAGAATGTCTGCAGGTTGGGGACAATTCCCCTCTTCGCCAGGACTGGCAGTAGCGCCTGTGGGGACAGACATGGCATCACAGTAAGCTGTAACCCACCAGCCCTGGTGAGAGCCTTCTCTGGGAAGCCCGTGGCTGGACACTGGACACCCTGGGGCACAGCTCTGCTCAGAGGCCTCCTGGCTCCCTCTGCTGACCACATTGGGCGCTGGCCTCAGTCCGGCTTTCAAGGGTCCCATGACCCGTCCAGCCATCTCTCAGGGCCCAGCTCCCCAAAATTCAGCTCTCTGCAAGTACACCCTGCCTCCCAGCCTGCCTGTCTCCAACATGCCATCCCTTCTCCCTGAATGCCCTTCACATTCCCACGCCTCCCCGCTCCTCTGCTGGCCGTCCATCCCTGCACTCAGGCCTTCAACATCGATGGAGCACCAGGGTCCCTGGGGGCTGGCAGTCCTGCTGTCCAGGGCAGACGACAACACCGACAAGCGTGGGAAGTGCTGGCTGAGGGAGCCCCAGGCCAGGGGTGAGGAAGAGGATGCCTGCTCAGCCTGGCTGGCTCAGGGAGGGGCTCTCTCACGTCTGGCTTGTCTAGAGAAAGGTGTGATCTGCACTGTGGGCTGATGGCAGAGGCTGTGTCTCTGTCATCTGATGCTCACAAGTGCCCAGGTCAGCACTTCTGGCAAAAAAGGCATCATAGGGAAACGTGGAATGAAGGGACAAAATCCCATGAAGGCCAGTGTCTCCATCTGTGAACCAGGGAAGCCTCCACGTGTGGTCAGTAAAAAAAGAGATGTGAAGCTCTCAGCACAGCATCTGGTACCAGGTAAGTGCGATGTCAGTGGGGGGGGGGTGGCTGAAACGTGGGACACTCAGGCATCATTATGAGCTACCCACCTCTTGAGCCACGTGTCCCCACAGCCCCCTGTACGCCTCATGCCCGTCAGTGAGGGTATGTTTGGTGTTTGCCTCCCACCAATGTGTGAGGAGGGCGGAGAGTCAGCTGGCTAGGTCACGCTCGATTACCAGCTTTTCACTCAAGCCCAGGCCCAGACAAGGGCTCCGCACAGCCTGCCCACCGGCTGCGGGAATGGATGACAGACGTGGCAGGGGAGCCAGGTCCCGCAGTCGGAGGGTCAGAGGAGGGAAGGGTAAGGAGGGGGCCCAGTCGACAGCCCCATGCCTGCCTCTGTGCCCCTCACCTTCGCCCCCTCCAGATCGCCCAGCTTGCTCTTCTTCCTCATCAGCGTGTTGAAGAACGTCACGTCGGCCTCCACCTGGTGCGTGTCCAGGACGGTCAGCAGTGAGGACTCTGCGGGGCTCCCGGGCTCCACCACCTCAGCCAACAGCGTGAGGGTTTTGATGTCGGGCTGGAGCCCATGCTCTGCCATCTTGCCCAGGAAGCCCTCCATGCCCCCCATCAAGGCCAGTCTGTCGGCTGGGGTGGTCACAGTCCCAAAGGAGACCACATTTGGGGGGACTGTCCCCGGGGTCAGGAGGTTGGCCTCCAGCCTCCAGGAAGGTGGCTCCGGGGTCACGGAGGCAAGGACCACTGTGTGGTCAGGCTCCACCTTGGTTTCTACCTCAGGCTGGACCTTGCTGGGGACCCTGGCCTCCTGAGGCTGTGGAGGCCCCTCAAGAGCCTGAAAAGGTTCCAGAAACAGCTGCCTCTCCAGGGCCTCCACATGCAGCCTGGCTGACACACTGTCGCTCGCCCTGGCCCAGGCTCTCCTCCTCGCCCGCCGCCCACCTGCCGGAGTCTGGAGCAGGACCGTCTCCTCCCTGGGCCTCAGAAGCAGTGCTGAGGCCACCTCTGGGTCCCCCAGGCTACAGTCCCGAGCTGCCCCCAACAGCAGGTTGTAGCCGTGCCGGCTTGGCTGGAGCCCCAGACTCAGCATCTGCCTCCACACCTGCGGGGGAAAGATAAGCCTCAGCTCCGTGCTCTCTCTCAGGGAGCAGGCTCTGGGAGTCAGCGATCAGCCAGCAAATGCAAAGGGCACGAGAAGGACCCGGAGAGTGTCTAACCCAACACCTGGCTCTGGGCAACTAAGAATCCCAAGAATCTGGAACTCTGGGACACTTCACAGGGGTGCCACTCCTTTCCTCTCTCTAGCTCACCCTAAAACTGTTCTGCCCTCTCGCAGGGCCCCTGTACCAGGGAACAAGCTTTGCCCTGGGTCTCTGCCCATCTTCTCTGTACTCCCCTGGGGAGTTCAAAGCTGGGGTCAGGCAGCCCTGTTTCCTCAAGAGATGAGATCCTCTTCACCACACAGCGTGGTGTCTAGCACACTCGGTGTGTGCTCCAGCACCATGCTCTGCCTGGCTGAATCCTGCTCCACTCGAGCCCACTCCGTACTCTCAAAGAAGCGTGCAATCCAAACCTTAAGTCAGCCTAGACTCTTTCAGAACCTAGCCTCTCTGGCCGTCCCTCCCCAGGGAAGCACAGGTGACCCGCCCACTCTGATCATGCCTGGGTTGTTCTGATACCAAGACCACGCCATTCCTAAGATGCTGCACGGGCTCACTGGTCTCGCTTGCTCCTGTCTGCGGGCTTGATGGGAGGCCACACACAGTGGGGCTAAGAGCGCACATCTGACTTCCTGCCCTCATGAGGCATGAGCGTGCAGACGAGGCGGGGGTGGGTCACCTGGCGAGAGAACTGCTGTCCACTGGACGGGGTCTTGAGGGCAAGGGTCTTGGCAGCCACCACCATGGGGAATGTTGACAGAACTGAGGTTTAGCAGGGACACAGACACTATCCCGTGGCAGCAGGGATTCAGGCTCTAGAGTCATATGGACCCCGGTTCAAATCCCAGCTCTGCCATTTAGCGGCTGTGAGACCTCAGACACTTACTTAACCTCTGTGAGCCTCAGTTTCCTCATCTGTAAAATGGGGCTACTGCTGCCAAGCTTGAGCAGTTTAATGAGTGCACAACACAAAGTGGCTGTTAGTATTATAGACCGTTTCTAACTAGAGCAGATCTAGGCCAACAAGTGGTAGGAACTAGATCTTGGCTGATTTTCACTAAAAAGCAGCCAGAAGACGGCCAGCGGCCACTGCTTCCGGAGAGTCTACAGCGGGGAGGCAACATTTGGTCCAGGGCTGTCCCAGATCACTGGGGCTCAAACTCTGTGCAGACCAACTGCCTGGGGATCTTGTTGAGATGCAGATCTGGACACAGTAGACCTAGGTGGGGCTGAGACCCTGCATTTCTGACAAGCTCCCGAGTGAGGCTGCTGCTGCTGGTCTGTGGGCTCCACCTTAAGCTGGAGGGTTCCAAGGGGGCTACAGTCCTTCCCAACTCTGAGAAGCTAGGAAAGCAGCCGTGGCACCACTGCTAATACTACCTCCCCTCTTGATAAGGGGGGTCAGCTCTGGTCTGAGGTGGGATTAGAGCAGCGTGTCTCAACTCTGATGTCCTTGAGAAATTCTCAGGACCAAATGCAGACTCCTGGGTCCCACCTATAGAGATGCTGAGTGGGGGGCTGCGCGGGATGGGCTGTGAGCACCCCGGGTGGGTGCACTGCAGGCATTCAGGGACCATAAGCTTAGCAGATCTGGGCTGACTGCACAGAAGGACCCCCAGCAGAGTGGGAGAGTGTGGGCGGGCTGTGTCCTCACTTGAAGGGCAACCATGCCACCTCCGTGGGGCTTCTCTTCCTGCCATCTGTATAACGGGGAAGCAGTGTCCTCTGGGAAGGCCAAAAGATTGCAAAGATAAAAACACCCAGCACAGGGCAGGAGCAGGTGCTCAAGGAATGCACACAGGATCACCATTTCCACCTGACACAGGTGCACGGGGGAAGCAGGAGGGGCAGGAAGGCAGAGCTGGGAGGGACAGACCTGCAGGGCGTATCGGAAGCCTGTCTTCTTGTCCTGGATGCAGCCCATGAGCAGGAAGCTGAAGGTCTCCTCTGTGACCGCATGCCCTTTGTGAACAATTTCCTGGAGAAAGGAATGAGGAGGTCCCACTGAGAACCTGCCACCGAGCCTAGGCCTGGCCCGACAAGTCTGACTCAGGGCAGACACTCCCAGGGCAGTCCCAGGTTGGTGCACATTTAAGAGGTGGGGCCTCACTCTGGCTCTGGGGCTGGATCAGAACCAGCTCCCGAGCAGAGATGTCCAACTGCTGCCTGCACTTCCTCCTCCTCTCCTTCCCAGGCCTCTCTTCCTGGCTCTGCTACTATCACTTCTGTGCAGCCCCTCTGCAAAGACCACCCCAGTGGTCACTTTAAGGCCCTGTCCTCAAGGCTTTGGAATTAGACAGAGCTGGCTTCAAGTCCCAGTTTCACCACTGGCCAGCTGTGAGAGTGGGCAAGGCGTTCAGCTCCCTGCTCTCACTGTCCTCTGTGCAGTGGGTCACAGGCAGGACCTGCCTTACAGGATCTTTGGAACGACCCCACAAGATGGCGTGCTGCCTGCACATGGCAAGTAGTTACCACCGGCCTCTCTCGGGCGTGTCAGGGTTGGCCGCTGCCTTCTTGAGATGCTCCTTCCACCTCTCAGCACCTCAGAGTCTCCTCCTTCTCACCCCCACAACTGCCGCTCTCCCGCCTCCCCCTCTGTCACCAACTCTTCTACCTCAGTGAGGCTTTTTAGTCTGTGCTCTCTCTTCCTGGACAATCACAGCTGTCTCTTAACTGGTCCCTCTCCCTCACCAGCCAGACTGACCTGCCTAAAATACCAATCTGACACCTCTGGACAGGTCAGGTCAGAGGCCTATGAGCCACGCTGCCCCAATCCGGAAGCTTCAGGTACCTGCCTTGAACCCTGGGGGGATTCGTCATTCACAAGGAGGTCTGCAGGCTCGAGACCTGGTGATCCTGCCTCTCCAGCAGGGCAGGGCAGCCCAAGGCAGCCAACCCAGGGACTGGCCAAAGGCTGCTGTGCACCCCGTGGTGCATGGACAGCCTATCAGGACCTCTCTCCTGGGACAGGCAGGTGGGAACTCACTACGTGCAGTGAGGAAGGGCGTCGGTCAGTGATGGAAGGAGCGAGACAGAAAGTAGTCGAGTCACAGTGGGTAGAACATAAGAGCAGAGAGTGAGCTGCACGTGCGGGGCCTGAGGGACGAGCAGAAGGATAGGGCTGCCAAGGGTTAGCTGAGCCCTGACACTGCCCTGGTTCTCCTGAGGTTTGGTTGTGGGGACCTGGAGCCCTGCCTGCTTCCCATAAGCCTTCCTTTAGGTGTTAACTCGTGTCTGTCTTGCCTCCTTGCAACCTGAGAAAGCAGAACCACTACCCACTTGGGGTCCTTCCTGCTCAAACCCCCTCCTGATCTCCTTCTCTGTGAACTGGGAATAAAACCCTTCTACTGGGCAGCTGGGGAAGAGAAGAGGCTACAGACCAAAGGCCTAATGCAGTTGGCCCCAACTCAGCACTCCGACGCCTCCACTCGCCTGTTTCCCTGGAACCTGACACACCAACCGGCCAGACTCCACAGCTCCCTGGGCACCCAGGCTTCTGCTCCCACTGCTCGTTCTAAGCAGAAGGCCCTCCCCGGTGAGCACTGACTCATCTTGAGTGCTATGAAGCCCGCCCGCCTCCAGGGCACCAACAAGTCCCATACAGAGGGACACGGCACACAGAAGCATACACAACTCACCACCCTCATGGGGTTGCGGGCCTCTCTGTCCATCAGACTAAGGCCGCTGAGAGCAGGGTCTCGTGGGATTCATCTGTGAACCCCAGAGCCCAGCACGTGGCCTGTCTCATTGGCCCCTGAACCTTCCTACATGAGCGACACAGACAGCCACAGCCTCACACCTGCTACATGGGACTGGCAGGAAGGAAGAGCCAACCCCACCTTGAACACATCGAGGCACATCTTGAGGTCTGCGCACATGGCAGCCATCTTCAGCAGAGCGTGGTACGTTTTCAAGTTGAGCTGAAAGTTTCTGGCCTGGAGCTGCTGCCGGAGCTTCAGGGCGCTCTGCAGAGCAGAGTCCTTCCAGGGGGACTCAGCGCATACATTGAACAGGGCTGTATAGGTGGCATCTGAGGGCTCCAGGTCCCGCTTTTTCATCTGTAGAGATGGGGAGAAACTTAGAGGTGGCTCTGGAATCAGCTGAGTGCACGGGTGACAGCCACCTTGAGAGGAAGCTAGAGAGGACTCTGTTACCACATTCGACATGCCTGAGACGTGGGGTCTGTGCTAAGGCAGAGCTGAGTGACATTAACCTGACTCAGCCAAAGGGACTCTGAAAATTGACCCTGCACCTCAGATGCACCAAACAAGAAACCATCCTCCCCCAGGTGCTTTTCAGCCCATCCCGAGCCTGAGGTGCTCTGCAGCAGGGTCCTCCCAATGCTCCCACCCTCTGGCGGACCAGGTCGCCCTGACTGTTAAGGGGCCATGGGGTGGATCTGGTCTGGGAAAGGGTGGGAGAGGGCCATCAAACCCCAGCTCCAGTGTTTACTGAGGGGTCCTGGGCAAGTTAGTTCGTCACTGGAAAAATGGGGATGATACTGTCACCTTGAAAGGCTGTTGCAAGGGTCGGGTAGGGGAGTGGCCCCTGGACGAGCAGCAGCCAGGAGCGTGTTACTGCAGCACATCTCAGGGGCCCCCTGGCTCTGCTGAGTCACAAACCCTGGGGCGGGGTCGACACTGTGCTTATCAAGCTCTGATCAAGGTGACTGAGCAGCTCCCTGATAAAGCCAAGCGCTCTCTGTTTCCCAGAGAACGGCCACCTGACCGGGCGCAGGCGACGGAAGAGTATAAAGAGCCCTGCTCTTAAGAGTCAGGCCGTTTGGGGCTCGAATCCCAGCTCCAGCACTCTGGAGAGGGGTAACCTTGGACATGGCCTTCATCTCTCCAGGCCTCAGTTTCCTCATCTGAAAACGAACAGGGCGAGGATGGGGGTGAGAGAAAGGGACATGAACAAACTGGGGCAGCATGGAAAGGGACGGGGACGGGTGGGGCCACGCAGGTGCTGGAGGACTTGCCACATCATCTCGTGTAATTACCCACGATCAGCGACGTTTCACAGATGATGAAACTGAGGCCGGAGAGGTTAAATCGCCTGCCCAGGGTAATGCACTAGCAGGTGACACTTCAGGATCTGCACCCAGCTCTTTTTTGTGCCAAAGCCCATGCTCTTTGGAGCCTCGCCCCTGCGCCCCACACTCACGTCATTGTAGAGCTTGAAGGCCTTCTTCAGGTAGCCGGCCCGCCCGCAGCCCCCGATCAGCACTGTGTAGTTGCACTCAAGGGGCTGGAGTCGCTCTTCCTTCAGCATCTGCCTCTCAAACAGGTCCAGGGCCTCAGCCAGCTGTGCGGGGGGAACATAAGAGGGGGCTCAGGGTGGCCTCAGAGAACCTCAGCCAAGAGAGGGAGACTGAGGCTGAGGTACCCTCCCCTGGGGCCAAGACCAGGCCTACCCAGGAGCCAAACACCCTGTGCTCTGCAGCAAGGGAGCTTCGTGGTGGCCAGGAAGAAAAGCCCACTGGACACCCACCACCTAGAGGAGCTCTCGGCCCTACTGCCACGGCTGCCTTCCCTCTAGCAGGACAGTGAACTCCTTGAGAGCAGGGGCCATGTCTTTGCATCTCTGTGGCTCTCGAGTGGAGCCAGGGCCTGGCACTTAGTAACTCCTCAGAAAATGTTAATTCTGTGACTCCCAGGATCTGCCTGCCCTTGCTTCCTCGGTGACCCCACCTGCAGTGCCAGCCCCCTGGCTCTGAACTGATGGGAGTCTGGGTTCCAGTCATTTAGTAGGGATGCTCAGAGCCACTGTGCTGCACGATCACAGGGGGCTGTGACACGATCACAGCGACAGTCTCCTGAGATGGCACAGGATGGCAGCCCTGTGTCACTAGCTTCCTCCAATTGCAAACCCCTTTGGCCCACAGTAGTCTTTGCCCCATCCCTACTCCTACACCATCCCCTTTAAAGCCTCAGTTCACTCCTTTACCACTTAATTATCTTATTTCATCCATTCATTCAACCAGTAATCACTGAGTCCTATTAGGTACCAGACAAGGTCTATATGCTGGGGATACAGCAGTGAGCAAGAGGGAGCTCCCTCATAGAGTACATCTTCTAGCGTGGAAAGACAGACGCCAAATGAGATAACTAAGAAAAATATATACTATGTCAAATGGTGATAGGTGCTATGTAAAAAATAAAGCAAAAAGTGTCAGAAGAAGGGTGTGGGAGATTCAGTTTTAGATACGACAGCCAAGCAGGGCCTCACCCAGAAGTTGACAGATGAGCAAAGATCTGAAGGAGGCCAGGGAAGGAGCCATATGGCTATCTGAGGGAACAGCCAGTGCAAAGGCCCTGAGGCAGAAGTGTGCCTAGGAGTTGGAGGAGCAGAGAGGAGGCTGAGGTGGCTGCAGCAGAGTAAGTGAGGCAGAGGGGATGAGAGCAGAGAGATAAGGGGTGTGGAGGGCAGATCCTGCAGCCTTCATAAGCCATTGTGAGGACTTTGGCTTCTCTTTGTTTACTTCTCAACTTTTCATTATGGAAAATTTTAAACATACACAAAAGTAGAAAGAAGAGTATAAGATGGTGAAGAAGAGTGTACAATGATAAAGTTTGGCCAATCTTGTTTCATTTATACCCTGCACTCTCCCCCAAACTGTATTTTTTAAGGCAAATTCCAGACATTCTATCATTTCATTCATAAAATCTTCAACACATACCTCCAAGAGATTTTTAAATAGAAACGGAATGTCATTATCAATATCTAAGAAAGTGAACATCATCGATGTCACTGAATACACTGGGAGTTCTGGAGAGAAGAGTAACATTATCTGCTTTCTGCTTTAACAGGATGACTCCGTGCTGCCAGCTGACGGCGGGGCAAGAGGAGGAGAGAGCCTCGGGGAGCCCAGTGCCATGCGTTGTAACAGCTGAGGAGGGCGAGGAGAAGGCTATGCCTGGGTGTTCTGGGGTAGGGTCATGAGAAGCGTTAGGACTGGTGACATTTTGAAGCTAGAGCCAGTGAGAGAAAGAGAAGAGTAGGGGTGACCTGAAGGTATTTGGCCTGGGCAGATGCAACAGTGGGATTGCTATTCAGTGAGATGAAGAAAGTATAGGGAAAACAAGGTTGGGAAAAACAATCTCGGTGGATGTAGGTGGGTGTAAGAGAGATGGCGAGGAGGTAGCTGGATACACAGATCAGGAGTCCACGGGAAGGCCAGGCTGGAGATACAAATACCAGAACTGCAGTGAGGAGGCTGGCACTGAAAGCCAGGAGGCTGGCGGGTCACCCGGCGCAGTACCTGGGGTGAGTGAAGACAGAGGAGAGAAGAGCCCTGAGCACCCCAACATTCAGAGATCGGGAAGGCAGGGCCCCTCACAGAATACCGAGCCATGGGCAAGTAGGAGCCAGGAGCAGCAGAATCCACAGGTTCCCTCACCTTCCCTTCCTTGATCAGGTGTTTGCACTGAAAGAAGTACCAGTAAGGGGTGTTTCTTCGGCCCCGCCATGATTTTGGCTCCAGCTCCCTTGCCTCGTCTTCTTCAACACTCTGTTCCCTGAGCCGCAGGTTATACAACTGGGCCGTCGATTTGCGGAACATTCTCCGGGAGGAGTATTTGTCGGAGAGGGTCCCAAAGCTTTCCTCCCCGTCTTCCTCCTGGGTGGCTGTGGGGCTGGGCTGGCTGGGGTCAGAGCTGAGGCTGCCCGTGTTCTTCTGGCTCCCCTGGCCCACGGGCAGCTGAGAGAGGGAGCTGCTGAAGGCTGCTGGCGCTGGCCGAGTCAGCCCCACGGCCCTCAGCCATGCAGGCCTCTTCCTGCCTCCTGCCCACCTGGCTCTGAGAGGGTCAAGGTGTTGCAGGAGAGACAGTCCCACGGGGTGGGGGCGGGAGAAGAGCTGGGCAAGTTTCACGAGGTCCATCTCTGGCTTTCCCCTCCAGGGCCTGACAAAGGTCAGAAAAAATAATGAAGTCAACTCAGGATCGCAGTCACAAAAAGCAGAAAGAAGACAGAGAAGTGGTGACAAGCCCAGACCGAGATTAGAAAGCCTAGGTTCAGACTGCAGCTCTGCCAAACAACCATCCATGAGTCCCTGGGCACTCACTGCTCTGGCCTCAGCCTCCTTGCCTGTAAACTGGGGTTAACTACAACGTTGCCCACACAGCACTGTAGCAATGACTGAACGAGGTCTCAGATATACACAGTGCAGTACACTGCTGGCACAGTAAGCAGTCCACGGACAGAAACTATTCTCAAGCCATGATCTACGACATCTGTCACTGAAGCCAGATCTGAGTTTGAGTCCTGGCCAGAGCTGTGACTGGGCCCATTACTTGATCTCCCTGTGCCTCATTCAAATATGATGTTGAAATAAGTATCAAAATGTTTTAAAGACAAACTTATAGCATACTAGTATACATGCTTCTTTTTCTTATTTATTTATTTATTTTTCCCCCAAAGCCCCAGTAGATAGTTGTACGTCATAGTTGCACATCCTTCTAGTTGCTGTATGTGGGACACCGCCTCAGCATGGCCGGAGAAGCGGTGCGGCGATGCGAGCCCGAGGTCCGAACCCGGGCCGCCAGCAGCAGAGCGCACCCACTTAACCGCTAAGCCACGGGGGCGGGCCCCGTGCTTCTTTTTCAAGGCATTAAATAACAAGACCCCATCATGTCAAAGCAGTGCTGAGTGTAAATGACAGCTTGCAGTGGCTGCAGATACTCTGTCTCCAACTATCATTTGCACTCGTCCCCACTTGAAATCACGACTTAATTTCGGGCACAGCTAACGCTACTCGTCCGTCAGTCACGGAAAGCAATGCTCCATTTCACACAGAGAAAATAAAGGTGTCATTTTCTTCCTACCCAAGTTCATTAACCTGCCCAGACTAATAACCCCTGAATTAGAGGCACGCTGCCGCTGTCCTTCCTCTGGGTACCCGCTGCCCGCCGACGCTCCCCGGACCCTCAGGCCACCGGGACCCCTGTCCACACTGGCCTTCAGAGCCTTGGTTTCCTCACCGGGCGCCCCCGGCTCCGACCCCGGCTGCGAAACTCGCTACCTCTCTGGCCTGTCCCCGCCCAGGTCCCGGGCTCCGGATCAAATAGCAACTCGCTCGAAGAGTCCGGCCCAGTGAACGCGGCCCCACGCCCGCCCGGCACCGCCTCGCTCCCCGCCCGGCCTCGCGTCACCCCCAGTGGCGTCCCAGCCTCGCCGCGCCGCAGAGCCTACTCTCCTTCCCCGCCACCTCTGGTGCGCGCCCCAGGCGACTTCGCGCAAGCGCAGCCCGCGTCACGAACTCCCCGTGCACGTGGTTTCAGGTTACCCGCGGCCCAGAGGACAGGCGGGCGTTCGGCTGGCGGCTAGCCGGGCCTAGCGGAGCGGCCCGTACTCCGCGCTCGATTGGCCCGGTCTGGACGGGCGACGGGCAGGCGCGGGCTCCAGGCGCTCCCGGCATCCCTCGGGCAGCGGTGGCGGCGGCGGCGGCGGCGGCGGCGAGGCGAGGCGAGGGGAGGCGGTGGCGGAGCGTGTGCGGCCGGGCCGGCGGAAGGCAGAGGTGTGAGCGCGGCGAGGGACCTGAAGGGGAGCCGGGCCGGTGGGGCCGCCGCCGCCGCCATGCAGGAAATCATCGCCAGCGTGGACCACATCAAGTTCGACTTGGAGATCGCGGTGGAGCAGCAGCTCGGGGCGCAGCCGCTGCCCTTTCCCGGCATGGACAGTGAGCGCGGGGCCGGGGCCGGGGCCGGGGCCGGCGGGCGAGGGGCGCGACCGACTCGGTCCCGGGACCCTCTCAGTCCTAGGAGCCCGTCCTCTGGGCTCCGGGATGTCCTCCCCCTCGGTTCGGGACCTTCTTCTTGGTCCCAGCATCCCCTTCTCTGGGTTCCGGGACGCCTTCCCCCCGGGTTCGGGAGCTCTTCCCCTTCGGTCCCGGGGGTCCTTTCCCCCCGGTCCTGGGATCCCCTTCTTCCTGCACTCGGACTCCAGAGCCGTTTCCTCGGATCGTCGATCCTCTGGGCTCTTAAAAGGCAATCTTAAGGAGAGCAGGACCATGTCCTCTTGTTCAAAGAATTCTTGAATGAAGGCGGCTATCTCGGATTGGCAGTTACTCCCTCCTCCCCCTAACTACAGGAAAGTACTAAGATAGCCCCCTTTCCCACCTCCAGCCCCCCCCAGCTTTGAGCGCCCTCCTCTTGTTTTCATCCCAATTGGGATATTGGATGACTCATGCTGAGGGAAGGACCACCTCTCCCTCTCTGTCGGAGACCCACAGTTAGACTCTCAAGCTCCATTCCTCTCCTAGGACTCGCACTTCTGGGAGCCTATCCCCACTTTTTCTCTGGACCCCAACTCTGGGTCATTCATGACACCTGGGCAGTTGCCTGGGCTCCCTCCATTCTCCTTCACATGGTGGCTCCTGCTTCCCCCACGCCCTCACTTAGGTGGGATGTCTAGGACTTTAAAAGAAACCAGCAGTTTTCCTGTCTTCTCACCTTTGCGGATACAGTTGATGTCTGACGCTATAACATTAAAGCTCAGAGGGCTCTTAGAAGTCGCTGAGTTCAATCCACAGGTGGGGCAACTGAGGCCTGGGTGGGGGAAGGGACTGGCTGAAAACCACTCAGTGCCTGGGGAGCTGGGTAAGCTCTCCAGAGTTCTTGACTGGTTCTGTTTGCAGTTCCCTGTGCTGTCTCACATAGCTGCCAGTGGACTTTGGCCCGTGTTCAACCACCGGTCCCTGGTCTGGTAGAGACTCCCTGCAGCCTTATTCCCCTCAAGTGCACTTCTGCACACATGGCCTCAGGTGTCCCCCTCATGCTGACACTTCTGTGTGAGATGTTGCTTATACCCAAGAGACATACCTCAAACAACCTTATTTTATATGTGCACAAGCACCATCTCCACTGTGCATGTCTTATAAGGAACTGCTCAAATTCAAATACACACTTATTTATCTACCCTTCGATGCATGTGATCACCTCATGCTTGTACACGTACATCCACTTGGGCACACGTGGCCTTTTCCTGTGTTGGTGGCACTAGCTTGAGACCATGGAAGGTCCATGCAGGGCAGCTCTTTCCCTCCCACCTTTTTTCAGCCTGGGACCACAGATACTTGAGTCTGTGAGGGCAGGCACAGTGGCGAGGGGCCCACACACCTATTCTTAGGGAGGGTCAAGGACAGCCTAGCCATGCGTGTGGCCCTAGCCTCCCGCCTCATGGCCCTAGCCTCCCACCTCAGACTTGGTAGGTGCCCTCAGCACTCACTGCCTGCCCTCAGATTGAGTTCATTGTGTTAAAGCCCAGGGCGGCCACAGCCCTTCCTCCCTTGTCCCTGCACTTCATTCCTGTCTTAGTTTTGGGAAGAGCTGTCAGTTCTGCCCTCAAGGCATGCTCTTTTATCCTGTCCGCCTGAAACCACTAGACTTCTGGCTTTAAGTAATGAAGCAACCTTAATCTCTGAAAAGAACGAAGGCCCAGAAATACTCTTAAGTGATACATTTTTTAGTGTAAGACTTTTTAGACTTTTTGAAATGCAAATGAATGACAGTGTTATGACTCCCAGTTCTACAACCTTAAGTCTGTCCTAGCAAAATCTGCCTGCTTCTAAGAAGCCAAGGAATCTCGTGCAAGTTAGCAAGGAGAGGCACGTAAATGGCCTTCAGAGATGCTGTCAGTGGGTTTTCAGCCATTCTAAAATGCCTGCTGATAGAGAAAACTGTTTTTGAAGCCACGACAGTTTATTCTGGTAGCCATGGCAGGTGAATTTCTGGTGTCGTTAGAACAGCTTACTCCTGGAGCCCACTGACTTCTACCATGTTCAGCTTTTATTCTCCTGTACCCCTCTCCTGAACCGGCTGCATCTGTGTAAGCAAGAGACTGTGCTCCTTTAATAATTGTGTGTTGATGTTGCATATTAAGAGCAGTCCTGCTTCTGTGTCTTTTTTTTTTTTTTTTTTTTTTTTGGTGAGGAAGATCAGCCCTGAGCTAACATCTGCCAGTCCTCCTCTTTTTGCTGAGGAAGACTGGCCCTGGGCTAACATCCGTGCCCATCTTCCTCCACTTTATATGGGATGCCGCCACAGCATGACTTGCCAATCGGTGCGTCGGTACGCGCCCGGGATCCGAACCTGGGCCGCCAGCAGCGGAGCGCGCGCACTTAACCGCTACGCCACCCGGCCGGCCCCTTCTGTGTCTTAAATTATGCTTTTCCTTTCAGAATAGCGTCTCCGAGGCACTCGCCTCTTCTCTGCAGCCTGTCCCTCCTCAGAGTCCCCATTTGCTTTTTTGTGCTTCCTGCCTCACGTTAAAGTGCCGGTGAATTAGCCCTCTGGAAGGTCCGAGCTAGGGGTAATTAATTTCTGTGATCTTGTGCTCCATCCTTCCCTCTCCCACCCACTTGTAACTCCCTGAAAGCGTCTTGCTTATAGAAGGCTTTCAGAAAGCATGGAGTAATGACTGGTCTCAATGTATATGTCTCATTTTGCAGGGAATGGCTGAAATAAGCTTTTTCCTTGCTTGGTGGGACATGGCATTATTTTGCTTGTCTGTTTCCTATATCCTGAACCCTTCGTGAGTTAAGGGCCAGAAGGCTTCCCTCCCTGTCTGGAGACATCACCAGTAGCAGTCGCAGCTTGCTTTGTTTGATGCCTCTCCTTTTCTCTCCTTTCTCCAGAGTCGGGGGCTGCTGTCTGTGAGTTCTTTTTGAAAGCTGCCTGTGGCAAAGGTAAGAGACCCCTGGCTCCTGACATTCCTCCTGAGGAATCCCACCACCCTGGGGATGGGTTGCCAAGCGGTGCGTCAGTGCGCGCCCGGGATCCGAACCGGTGAACCCCGGGCCGCCGCAGCGGAGCGCACACACTTAACCACTTGCGCCACCGGGCTGGCCCCTCGTGGAGTCTTGTTCATACTGACCAGGCCTTAACAGAGGCTGCACTATCCACTAATGAGCAGACTGTCCACTAATTTATAAGGATAAGTATCACTGGGCAAGACCTTACGTGCCATGTATAGGACCGGGCATTTTTCTTTCTGTAGGCAAATTTATCTGGAAACTAAATTTTAATCAGAAGCTTGAATAGGGAGCAGAGAATTAGAGCAAGGGGGCTGGTTTTAATGGATGATTTTTCAAGTTTTGATTCTAATCTCAGTCATCTGCCACTAAAGTGATAGACCTGCCGGATAGATCAGCCAGCTTGACCTCAGGCCCTCTGGTTGGGTAGATCAGCCAGCTTGACCTCAGGCCCTCTGGTCGGGACATTATTCCCCCGCTGGGCTCCTGGTCTCATTCTCATCTCTTCCCTTGGTTGTTCTGCCCTTCTGACCAGCCACCTTCTGTTAGCGCAGCCATCCTTAACATGGGGCACTACGACTGTCTGTGTTAACTGATATAGCACATGTGGCTATTTAAATTTAAATTAATTAAAATAAAATAACGCAGTTCTTCACTCACACTAGTCATATTTCAAGTGCTTCATAGCCATGTATTGCTAGTGGCTGCCATATTGGACAACATAAATAGAGAACATTCCCATCATTGCAGAAAGTTCTGTTAGATAGGGCTGGTCTAGATCTTTCCCAGTCATAGCCTCATTCTGGTTAGGCCTTCCAGGAGTCCTGCCAGGCCACTAGTTAGAAATATGACTTTCCTAGGGTATGGCTCTGTCCCATCTGGGGTAATGATCACTCAGATGCTGCTACAGAAGGCAGACCTCCCCTAGTTTGTATACAACACATTTCTTCAGTTCTGAAGTTGATCTTTCTTAATTCTTGGAGGCTAAGTGGACACTTTTAACAAGAGATGGAGCCTGCCTTGGGTCCAGGCTTCTGCTGGTGGTCCTCTTTACCTTCTATATTTTAGGGCTGTGTTTCCCACACCCTGGGCTTTCTTTTACCACCCCTACAAGTTCCACGTACCCCTGGAACTATTCTTTAAGTAAATTAAGAGATAAACTCATCCTCTTCCCCAGGATTGTTAAGCCTCCACTTTAAAGTAATATCTGTGAAATGATTTGATGTTTTCGATTCTTTCCAAAACACTTTAAAATACAATACGTAACTATTAAAACTTAAAATATGTGCCCATGTACAGAACTGCCTAAAATCACATTGCCTTCTTCCAGCGGCACCCACACCACCTTCCAGGACGTGCTGCTTTCAGATGCTTGGGGGAGATGTGGGGTGAAATCACCTCGGCTCCCCTGGCCCAGTGCCCCTGGGCTTAGGGCCGCCTCCCTCCTTACACCACCGTGTCTTCCTTGACAGGGGGCATGTGCCCATTCCGCCACATCAGCGGTGAGAAAACAGTTGTGTGCAAACACTGGCTGCGGGGGCTCTGCAAGAAGGGAGACCAGTGCGAGTTCCTGCACGAGTACGACATGACCAAGATGCCCGAGTGCTACTTCTACTCGAAGTTCGGTAAGGCAGATGGCAAGGCCCCCCCTCCACCCAGATCCCCAGCCTCAGGTGCCCTGGGGAGGCTCCACCGAGAACAAAGGCCCAGAGGGGTTAGGCAGCTGCTCAACGCACCCACAGTGTCTGCTGTCTCCCATCTTTCCAGCTTCACATGAGAACCTTGGGCAGTGCCTCCCAACCTCAGCTGGCCCTTAAGTTACGGGAAGTTATGGTTATTCTCTAATAATCCCTATGGCTTTGTAGTGCTTCAGTTTTTTGAGCACTTTCAGGTACCCTGGAAAGTTGAGACTAATGAGGGTCTCACGGTGGGTGAGTGAGCAGTGCCGCTGGCTGGAGGCCTGTCTCTGCTCGTGTCGGCCTTCCCCCCTAAATCAGCCTCTTCTTCCAGCGTGGGACTGATTGCCCCCGGGCCTGAGTTGGTTCCTTCTCTCTGGGAGTGTGATCCAGGGTAGTCGCTTGTCCGTCCTAAACAGCCCTTAAGAATAGCAGGTCTGGGGCAGCCCTACTCTTCACCTTGAGACTGAGATTGCCTTGATCCCTGCTTAGAGGACACGTGGCCTCAGCGGTCCTGAGTAGACTGCATGGAGAAGCAGGGGAGTGCTGGGGGGCGTGGGGCTGGCAGGGGGCAGCCCAGCTGTTGTGCTCCCTGATTGAACTAGAATCCCCTGGCTCTCTGCTCTGGGTGAGGTTGCCCAGGAAGAAGCTCTGTTGGTCAGGACAAGGGTGGGCTCTGACCTCCGGACTGCTGGCCCTGGGCCCTGTGCAGGGTCCAGTGGGAGGCTGGAAGCCTGCTGTACTCTTTGTTGGGGGCTGAGGAGGGCTGGACGTGCACGCTTTCAGAGCACTGTTGCCAGAGGAGTCTTTAATTATTTCAGCAGCGCAACAGGCTTGGCATGCTGGCTTGTTAATAATTGTGGCTTTTTTGTAGAGGCAGCATAAGCTGAGAAGTCAAAGCACAGACAGACAGAAATGGGACCCAGGCTTCCCAGCTACCCCACTGTCTCCCCCCACCCCTAGCAGCACTGGAAGGGAGCAGTGGCTTCTCCGTGGGCGCCATCTCCCATCTGGCCCCAGAGGCTGGAGCCAGCCCTCCTGGGTAGACTCTTGAGGGCACCTTTGCAGGCTGGCCTGGGTTCTCTCCTTCCCTGCTGATGGCCCAGAAGCCCCCAAGGCCTCTGATGCTCCCTGCCTGCCCTTCCCCTGCAGTGCCTGCCCTGGTGCAGACGCACTGTCCGCAGCTCCTGTGCCACAGGTGACACAGGTGAGTGTCCCCCTTCTAGGCACCGGAGGGACAGTAGTGAAGCGGACAGACCCAGTCCGTGCCCCGTGGAGCTTTTGCTCTGGTGGCCACGGAAGGAGGCAGCAGATACACTAGTGAGACGAATAAAGAATTATTCTCGATAAGTGCTGTGAAGGAAATAAACAGCGATGGGACCACAGGAGGAAATCTCCTGTAGGCAGAGTGGTCAGGGAAGGCCTCTCTGAGAGACCTGAGCTGGGTACTGAAGGCTAAGAAGGGGCCAGTCCTGGCAGAGGCCACTGTGGCTGGGGGAAGGAGGAGACTGGGGAGGGGTGGGACTTGTGGGTCTGAGAAGGAGTTTGCGTTTTCTTTGCACAGCAGTGGTGAGGTTGGCCTCTCGTGTGTGCCAGGGTCTGGAGAGGACAAGTGTGGAAGAGGCATGGCCGCCTGGTTCCCAGAGTTGGGTGAAAGGCGCTGGGGGCCAGCTGGGCAGATTGCTCCTGAGAGGGGCTGTCATAAAGGCTTTATCATGTCCTACCGCAGAGACCTAGCCTTGAGTTCCCAAATCTTCCCCACTTTTGTCCTAAAAGGTAGAATCCTCAGACCTTTTCCCTGTCGCAGCTGGTAGGTGTGAAGAACTGATCGGAGTGGAACAGTCATTTCCTGGTCTCAGCTGGTACATTTGCATATCTAGGTCCCCATGGTGCCTGGGACGCCCCCTCTGACTGGGAAAGGGGCGGAGTGATGAGTTATTTGATGGATGTGTACCCTGTGCCTGGCCCTGTCAGTGTCATTGACGCTCGTGGCAGCGCGGACACGTGTGAGGGAAGGACCCTCACAGCCCGCGTACAGGTCAGGAACCAGGCTCTGAGACACTCTGCCCTAGGTCTCAGGGCTCGCCAGGCCAGGACCAGACACCAGAACCGCCTGGCCCTCCTTGCTGCACAGCAGACCCTGGCCTTGGGAGAGGCCGAGGTGGGTCTGGGTCCAGCTCCCCCAGAGCTGTCCCAGGTAGACACATGTCTGGGTTTCCCTGCAGGGGAGTGTAGCAACAAGGAGTGTCCCTTCCTGCACATCGACCCCGAGTCCAAGATCAAGGACTGCCCTTGGTATGACCGAGGCTTCTGCAAGCACGGTAGGTGTTGGGGTGCCTGGGCACCTCCCGTGAGAGGCCAGTCTTCGCTTCCTCTGCCCACACGCCTCTCTACATGTCCCACCTGTTCCAACAAAACCTGGTGTTAGGCATTTTGGGACTAGTGAGGCTTTTTCACACCCTCAGCTCACTGGAGCTTCCCAAGGCTCCCATGTGGGCTCATTCACACCTTATTTTTCATAAGGAAACTAGCATTTCAGAGGTTGTCGCCCTGCCCACTGTCCCCTATGAATAAGAGTCAGAGCCAGCATTTGAAGACCTGCTCCTACTCTGCACCCCAGGCAGCGGTGTGGGCAGGGCTCTGACTGGCAGAGGGGCATGAGGGCATCCCCTGAAGAGGGGACTGTCTGCGTGACCCAGATGCTTGGCTCCCCAGGTCCCCTTTGCAGGCACCGGCACACGCGGAGAGTCATCTGTGTGAATTACCTCGTAGGATTCTGCCCGGAGGGGCCCTCATGTAAATTCATGCAGTGAGTAGCCACCCCCGTCCCCCAACCCTGCTCCTTCCCCAGGCCCTGCTGCCCTCCATATCTTTCACTGGGTGGTGTCTTGCATATCATTAGGGACCGCAGGCTAAGAACCTGTGCCCTAAAGGAAGGGAACTTCAGTTTCAGGGCCTCCTGTATGGGGCCCTGTGCTTGGGGTTCCACTAGTTCATGTAACTGTCACAAATGTGAAAGAGAGAATGTCCCCATTTCACACGTGAGAACGCTGAGGCTCAGAGCTCAGCCAGTGGCCAGGGTCACGTGGTGGCATCTGGTCAAAGGCAGGTCTGTGGGCCTCTGAAGCTGGGTTCTCCTTGCCCAGCAGGGCTCAGTGCTTCTGTCCTGGCCCTCAGTGCACATCTGTCACTTTGGGTGGTTGTAGGGCTGGGCTTCTTTCTGGGGTGGTGCTGGGACCACAGAGTAGCATCTCCCTGCCTCCCACACCAGCGGCCTCTGTCGGCACCACTGACACTTGCACAGAAGCACAGTGTCCTGGTTGCTGCCACACAGTGGGCAGGTGTCTGGTGCTGCCTACTTGGTCCTGCTCCCTAGATGAGAGCCCAAGAGCCTACAGGTGGCCCGGGGATTCTTGCTGGCAGAGTGGGCAGGCGTGTCCCTCAGGGATTCTGTGTTGTCAGAGGAGTCTGACACTTGAGTTAGAGTGTGTGGTCGGAGGGGCTTCTGTGCGTAAAGCCCCTCGTGGAGTAGGCTCATGCCCTCTGACAGTACCAACTGCTGTTCCCTTCATTTCTCTGAGCAGCACTTGCCCCACGTCTCACAGCTAGGAGTGGGCAGAGCTGGGCCTGAGCCCAGGCACGTAAGATTGTTTCTCCCTGCTGTCTGGTGACCTCAGGTGGAGCTGAAAGCCAGCACCCACCCCACATCCAGGTGGTTCGTGTTGCTCTGTACTTGGGCAGGGCTGGCTCTGATTTTCCTGGGGCCGGAGTTAGAGAACACTGCCTGGCCTACTTCCTCTCTCATCCTCTCTTCTCCTTCTCTTGTTCTCATCCCCTCTGGCTGCCGGGTGACCAGCCCTCGATTTGAACTGCCGATGGGAACCACGGAGCAGCCCCCACTGCCGCAGCAGACGCAGCCTCCAACAAAGGTACCGTGCCCTGGCCCCTCCTTGGCCTGTGGTGCTGCCAGCCCTGGCAGCGCCCTTGCAGCAGAGAACTCGGTGCCTGCCTTGGTGCATGATCTGCTGGAGGTCCAGCTGGAGCCCTTGTGAGAGGAGGGCAGGGGAGGAGGCGGGAGAGGAGGGGAGTCACCCTGAGTTCCAGCAGAAAATTTAGAGAGCAAAGCAGTTTGCATCATCCTGTAGATAGAGGGCTGTCTGTTAGAGCCGAATGCCCGCCTGGCTTCTCTTGCCTCCTTGCCTGGCGAGTGCTGCGGCAGCTCACCAGCACCCTCTGCGGGAGCCGCAGTGGAGGGCAGTGTAGGCACCATGTGTCTGTTGCTTTTGCTTCCAGTTCAGACACTTCCCTTTACAAACGGGAAAACTGAGACTCCTAGAGGGAGGGACTTGCCTGAGGTGCCACAGCTGGCCAGGAGCAGACCTGAGGCACTCTGGCCAGTGCCGTTATTGCTCTGTGTGGAGGTTCCCGACTGCATAGAACAGAGGGCTTAAGGGCCAGCTGGCTCCAATTTTCTAGACAAGGGGGTCCCACAACCCAGCAGTGGGCTGACCCCCTCAAGTATGAGAGGAGAGGGGAATGCCATAGACAAACGGGAACCTGCAGCAGCCCTTCCAAAACCAAGGGCACCCTGGGTTTGGTGATGGGATTCGGGGATTGGGGGCCCAGAGGAAGGGCTGGCCAAGTGCACCAGGCAGAGTCTCGACAGGCTGCGTAAACCTGCCCACCGATCTTGAAGCCTTACCTCTTACCGGGTTGGATTCTGAGCCTGTTGCCAAAGCCCCGCCTGGCCCTCCTCAGTGCTAGACGCTGAGCAGCCAGGAGGGGATGTAGCTGTACCTGCTGTGTTGACCGCCACCCTCAGGAGGTTGTGGGGCAAATCAGATGGAACTCCTCATCAGCAAAGGAATTCCTGGGTGTGGGTACAGCCCTGACGACCTGGGCTTTCTAACCTGGGGTTCCTGCATTTATGGGGACCAGAGCCAGGAACCCACTTGCTTGAGACATGGCCTTGCTGTCCAGTCCCCACACCAGGAGCCCCGGTCCCCCTTGCTCTCATGACTCCCTAGTTGGAGGGCCCTCTCAGCCCGTAGACCGCAGGTCAGCGTGTCAGCCTCCAACTGTTTTTCTGTGACTGTTGCTCGCCGTGTAGGCTGCTAAACATCTGGCTGAACCAAGCGTTCATCCTGACCTGAAGCTAGAACCTCAGAAACAAAAGTAAGGCCTGCTCATGCCCTCGCCCCACTGCCCCAGAGACCTCCTCGTCTCTTTGGTGTTTTGTTTTCTACTTTTATTTTTCGTTTTTGTGTGTCTGCATGGTGTTTTTCGGGCAGTGGCTCCTGCCATCATCACCAGATGTTTCTTTTCTGCCTGCTCTCCTGAGTGGGGCCAACGTGGAAGCCCTTCTTCCTGCTGGTCATGCGGGAGAAGTCCCGCCCTCTTTTTTCCTGTCCCCATTGGTAGTCTGCGTGCACGTGTTTTCCGCAGTAAAACCGTGTTGTGTAACTCTTTCCAGCAAAGTAACAATCCGCCATTACAAAGGTCGTCCTCCTTGATCCAGTTAACGAGTCAGAACTCTTCTCCCAATCAGCAGAGAGCCCCACAGGTCATCGGGGTCATGCAGAGTCAAAACAGCAGTGCAGGCAACCGGGGACCCCGGCCGCTGGAGCAGGTCACCTGTTACAAGGTGAGTCCCGGAGCTGGGGGCGGCATGGGGTCTTCACAGTTAGTGGCCGTTCCCACATTCCCCAGATAGTTAATTTTGAAAAATGAAAACATCTTTGTTTTTGCTTATTGTAAAAGTGGGCCACTCTGATGGGCTAGAGACCATCCTATTTCCTTCCCCACACCAAGGCCAGGTAAACGAACGATTCAACACGCTCTTGAATGAATGAAGTGTGCTTGCAAGAAAGGGAGGGAAATCTTCCAGAGGCTAGGAACAAAGTGGAAGCACAAATCCAGGGAGGAGGAGCCTCTGTTGTCCTCAGAACCCACGTGGGCACACCCAAGGGAAAGGGATGAAGCTTAAGGCCCAAGCAGGGAGGAATCAGATTAGAACACCCTTTTCCTCGCCTACACACACACATACAGGACACTCTTTTAAACTTATAAAGGGTAAACTTTTGAAAAACCTACTAGAAAACTTGTCTGTCTCATTCTTGGGTCTGCATGGAAAGGAGAGATAAAAGTCCCTTGAGAGTTTGTAGTCATTGGTGGGCCCTTCCATGAGTTCAGGCCTATATTCATACCCTTGGTAAGGGCTGAAAAGCTGCAGAGTTTTCTAATCTAAAACAGCCCCAGCTGAGTGCCTGGCTCTTTGAGGAATTTATTCTCAACCCAGACCACACAGAATTCTCACAGCTAGAGTTCCAAAGATGAGTTCATAATTAGAAATCACAAAATGTAGAAGGAAACGAGCACCACTGAGTGAGTCAGCAGAAACAACTGACAACAGAAGTAGATTCGCAGAGACTTCAGATTTGGGAATTATTAGACAAAATGCAAAGTTAGTACACGCTTTTTCTAAAAACTTTTAGATGATGTAGAAGTGTTTGGGATACAAAATGAGTGTTGTCCCTTATTCCCACCTTTCCTACAACAGCCACATATTCAGTGTATTCTCACAGTTTCTGGTTTTGGTACTCCTTTACACTCCAAACTCCTAGAGAGGACCCTGCCAGGGCCCCTGGACCCCACTGGGAGAACTGCTCTTCTAAACTTCTAGTCACACAAGCACCAGGATGGTATATATTTTAATATCAATAGGACCCTAATATGTATAACATTCTATAATCTCTTTTTCTTTACAATATATTGTGGGTCTCTCTATGTCAGTATGTGTAAATCTAATCTTTTTCAGTAGCTGCATAATATAACCACAATTTATTTTACCAGTTCTCTGTTGGTAGACAATTAAGTTATTTAGTTTTTGCTGCTAAAAACAGTGCTGAATCTGACACTTAGACATTTGTGAGCTCTTGTCTGATGATGTTGGTAGCATCCATGAATCCAAGTGGAAGTCAAAAGGCGTATACTGAAAATGTTCCTAGACATTTTAAAGAAAGGCCGAGCCACTGGTCACTTCTCACGGCCATCAGACACTCACTGAGCACCTGCTCTGTGTCACCTTTGCTGAGAGAACAAAGACTGGTGCTGCTTTCCTGGGAGGCGTCTGTGTTCGGGGGGCAGGGTGGGGGAGAGTGCCCAAAGACACAATAGTTAAAAGTGCATGTGGATTCAGGGAAGGCCTCAGAGATTTCTGAGCCTGAGCCCTACCAGGAGAGGAGAGTAGAGAGAGCAGGTGTGGAGAAGGTGAGGTGAATGCGGAGGCCTGCCCCATGCAGAGCAGACAGCTTCCAACTGGTCAGTTCTTAAGGACAGTGAGGAAACTTCGGTGTCCTGAGGCAGCCTAGCTGACATCTTGCCCCCGTCCAGGAGTCTTCAGCAGGGCTTCCTCTGAAGCAAGCTCTCCTAAGTCCTGAAATCTTAGCAAGGTGGTAGGGGGGACCTGACAACTTCTTACCAGGGGCGCTTCACAGTTAGTATTCAAGATTCCTCATGGGAATCCTGGATTCCCAGGATCAGCCGTGGAGGCCGATGGACATGCCAAGTGCCGTGAAGGGGCCCACGTAGTCCCTCCCTCTGGTCCTCACATCAGCTGAAGGGCTGACTGGTAGCTACATAGACTACTCATCCATACAAAGGTCACACCTACAGATCAGACAGACTTGAAAACATGGGGACTGTGGGGTCAGCAGAATACGGCAGGCAAGAGTTCTGGGCAGTGACCAGGCAGAGCATGAATTCCAGGCCAGGGAAGTAGGGACTGGGAGGGCACTGGGTGGGTAAATGCAGAGTGGTGCCCTTACCCATCTCACGACCCCTTGTTCAGTGCTTGAGACTGCTGATCTTATAATTCCCTTCTGCTTTTTGAGGAGTAACAGGAATGAATGAAGAGAAGCTAAGGAAGGGCCTGGATAATCAGAGCCGAGACAAGCAAGTCAGGGTTGGTGCTAGGTTTTTGAGAGGTGATTCTATGGGTCTGTTCACCCAAGTCTAACTGACGTCCCGTCTCTCTGATCCTGTGACCAAAACCTGTCCCCAGTGGTAGCTTAGGCAGGTATGCAAGAGCCAAGAGGGAAAACTCTGGGTGCAGCCCACCCTCAGTGTCCACAGCAATGAATCCCCAAGGTGGGGGAGGAACTGGGTGGCTTCTCTTGTGTTGTTCCCTCCCGTCTCCAGGGAGTCCCAGAACGGTGCCTCAGAGGTAAGTGACCGGCCAGCTGTGTCCAGGGTTGGTCCCTGGACAGGCGGGGGAGCTCTGGTGCCATGGGCTTCCCTTCTTCCTGTCCCCCACCCTGAGAGCCCTTCCGTGGGCAGGCCCTGTATTGGACGTTGCCCCGCCCGATACAGCTTCTGCTGTGTGCTCAGATCCTCCTCTGGCCCCAGCAATCTCTCTTCCATCTGCTGAGTTGCTGGCTGCAGTTTCTGCGCCACTGTACCTTCTGGAGCTCCCTTCCCCTTGAGTGTGAGAGAATATCTGTACCACTGAGAATGTCAGAGTCCCGGTCCCCAGCCTGGTATTTGGTGGGTGCTGCCTTCGTTGAAAATTGCATTTGAAAACAGTGTTTTTGTCTCCTCCTTCCCTTCTGCTGTTCCCAGTGTGGTGAAAAAGGACACTACGCCAACAGATGCACCAAAGGGCACTTGGCCTTTCTCAGTGGACAGTGACAGCAGCTGGAGGCAGCTCAGAGCAGCCCAAGGGGCCCCACTGTTGGGGACGACGCTGGGCCCTCCTTGGGAGTGTGTACTTAACTGTTTAATGCCAGTGTTGGGGCAACTTTGGCTAGAGCTGACAGGCAGGCACGCTGGGGTTCATCATTCTGAGGGGCTGTCTGTCAGTTTCCCTATCATTTTGCTGTCATCTTTTTTTTAAAAGGGGACATGTGCTCCAGTTTGGTCCCTCAAGTCGGCGTCATGTTTGTCTAGGCATCAAGGCCTCCTGTCTGGGAATCCCTGCGCACCGCCCTCTGGGGAGGGAGGAAGTTGTGGGGCAGGGCTTGTGCTAAGCAGTTCTGTACAGAAGACAGACGGTCCTTCCCCTCAGGGTCTCATTATATAATAACACCAGTTCTTGGGGACCCCGGGGGCTAGTGGATCATTTACAGCTGCAGCCAGGTCAGGCCTGCTTCCTCCACATCCTGCTGAATTCCGAAGCTGTGCCTATCCATGTGATTTGAAGGAGGCAGCCCTTCAGGGCAAACTCAAGTGTGCTTGTTGCCTCCGCCTGGTCCTGGTCCTGCTCCTGCTCCAGGGTGGCAGCGGCGGAGAGGAGGGGTGCAGGGCTTTCAAGGGTGAGGGTCTTTTTCTTCTGGGCTTATTTTCTTGGGGCACCTGCCTAACAGTGTTTAAGGTATACCTTACGCTGGAGCTGCAGACCACCCTTTAAATAGATGACCCAGTCCATCTGTGTACCTACCTCCTGCCCCATCAAGCGTCTGTGCTGTCATTCAGACACCTTTGGCCTATGGAGGAGCCACCCTGCTCCTGAGCCTCGAAATGTGAAACCATCACCTGCAGCCGGCTGGGCAAGTGGGCCTATCCAAGTTCAATTACAAGAACCATTTTTATGAAGTTGATTAAAGCTTGTTTTTTAAGCTGTGTCTCATTACTTCAGGGACTCTGTGCAGAGGAGAGGACTCTTGCTACTGGCTGCACTAGCTGTCTGGCACAAAGCTCTGCTACTGGTGCTCACTTGTCCCCTTTCAACAAATGTGAATCTCACCAAGTGCAGCCAAGCTGCCAGGGAAAGAGGCCTTTGTACTGGCAGCTGGTAAAGTCTGGAGCTTGGCCTTTGGAACATCCACCTAGCAGGTCTCCTGCCTTCATCTCAGATGTTGGATATTACTTTATTCAAACTCCCATCTTCTAGGAGATAATTAGCCACAGCATCCCAGCCGCTTATACTCCATGCAATATATGTGCTCACCACACACGCCTCAACAAGAAACTGGTTCTGGCCCTCATGTCATTTACTTGACTGAAAACCTTTGATGAAGATGAAGGGTAAGGAAGAGGGTGCTGGATACAGGGGCAGTTGTGAGCTATCGAGACTGTGCTTTCCCTGACCTCACCCCCCATCATCCACTGAGCTTCCTGCAGGTCAGCCTCCCTCACCAGGACGGCCCACACTACCACAGCCTACCACCCAAGTGCCTGATATCCCGGGTAATGCAGGAAGGTGGGGTGAGGGGGAAGGCCTTCTTAGGAACACAGCGCTTCTGCTTTAGAGTGTAAAAGCCTCAGCTCACAAAAGGCTGCAAGTGCTTACGCTGCTCAAGGCAGAGAGCAGGGAAATACCTCTGGGCACTGTTGAGAGGGGTAACTCATCTAACTCTAGATGACACCCACCCCCTACTAAGCTGGGACAAGATCCCAAAGCCGTGGTGTGGGGAACCCACCAAGGCTTCACGGTTCAAAGCCCTGGGCTGTCTGGACAGTCCCCCTTTGGGATTGTACAACAGTCTCATCCTGCCTTGCGCAGCAGGAGCTCCTAGAGTGCAGGGAATTGGCTAGACTAGTGAAGGAGTCTGTATACCAGTCATCTTTTATTGGGTTCTCAGGACATGAAAGGGTTCCAGGGTGCCAGGCAAAGGTCATGGTCAGGAATGCAGAGTGCGCCTCCATACGGCCCTCTTCAGTGGTACTTGCGGAGCCGCTCGTGTTCTGAAGTTGGAAAGGCAAAACAATAAGTTTCTTAAGAGGTATAGAGAGAGCACAAGATGGGGAGGGTGGGAGGCTAAAATCATGGAGAACCATCCTGAGAATTCCTTTCAGGAGATGACCCAGAACCTGCTGCCAGCGTCTCAGTGGTGTTGGCAGACCTGGGAGCACAGAGGCACCTCAGGAACTAATCTCTCACCTGCCTAGCATCCACTCAGGCAAAAAGCCCCCAAGGGCCCATCCTTTAGAGCCAACATCCCCCCAGATGCTGCACACTGGCAGAGGGCTGGACACTGTGAGAAACAGCCCATGAAACCCAGTCAGTGGCTGCCAGTGACACTGTCCCCAGCATCTATTACCAGACAAGCTCCTTTTAGGTCTCAGAACCAGGAACAGCTATGCTTTTCTAGAACACTGCACAGACATTGGATTATACCACTCAACCTATTTCCCGCATTGCGTTGGCTGCTAGGAAGATGAAGCTAAATCTTCCACCCACCTTTCACGGAGCCTGCAGTATCTTATAGAAAGCTTCCCAAGTATTAACCTTTACCCCAGCTTTATCTTATTTTTCCCGTCTTTATTTTCTCTTTGCCAGAATTTTCTCACTTAAAATAATATCCTATATACTATATTCTGATAAGCCCCTCCAATTCTTCAGCTATCAGAATGATGGACTTCTAAATCTGACCGTGAACCAATACCACCCTCTCATGGGAACCCTACTGAAGACAAGGCAATCCAAGAGACACTCACTGAGTTCCTTGTAAGAACGGCAATAGTTGAAAAGCACATAAGCTGCCAGCACCATAGAAATCCCAGCGACGCTCCCTTTCTTCACGTTGATATACTTATTGTAATACCTGTAGTAACCTGCAAACGAGAGGAGGTCAGTGCCCTGCTTTGCTGTGAATGCTTCACGCAGTGCAAAGCTGAGTCCAGCTTAAATTCAGGGACTAATCCTGCTCAGGCTCTAAGCCACTCACCCTACCTTCACCAGTTGATACAGGGGGGAGAAGCACAAATGCCTCATAGGGTCCTGGGTCCCCACGAGACTAGGACAAGTTCCAGGTAGGCCCACCTTGATTCTGCCCCTCCTCTTTGGCCTTGATCTTGTAGACTTGGCGCAGCCTCTCGGCCTTTGATCCTACCTCACCCTCACTTCCCGCCCTGGGAACCCCCTTACCCTAATTCTGACCAAGAATCCAACACCCAGTAAGGGCCACTTGGCTGTGGCCAGCTGGGTCAGCCTGGCCCTTGGGGAGGAAGAAGGCTTCGTGCATTCATCTCTTTACTGGATGCCCCCACCAGCAAGGAAACAAACAGTTTCTGCCCTCGGAGCTCACGGCCTAGTCAATAAAAGAATGAAATGATCATAGGCCACAGTTTACAATAGTGAGGGATGCCATGAAGAAGCAGGGCAGGGAGCTGTGAGCATGAAAAGGCCACATTCATCTCCACTAAGTGTGGAGACAAGGCAGAGTATTCTAATCTGAGGGCAAAGCTGAGGAAAGGCCTCAGGGCAGGAGGAAGCATGGCACACAAGATAGCCACACAGAAGGAGGGGCCCCGAGGCGGCTGGACAGCACGCGGGTCCCCGTGGGATGATGTGGGTCTTTATTTCTGGAATGATGACATGGGTTCCACAGGACTGATCTGACTAGTCGTGCCCTTAAAAAGGCACAGACCTGAAGGACAGACCATTTCAAATATTCGTCTTGGAAGTTTTCCCTGGCAGGGAGATGAGCATTATATTATAGATTGATGTTTACTATGTTACCAACTAATTTTCCTCTTAAATAAATCTTATGACGTAAAAATGCTCAAGGATATTTAAGACGTTGGCAGTGGTACCAGGTCCAAGGAACAGAAAACATTTTGGCTGAAATATCTCAGAGCCAGCCTTTGATAGGACCAACCAAACATGGCAAGTCAAGGGTTAACAATCTCTCCCTGTCCTCTACATAACATTCTGGTCTGAGACAAGGCCTTTACTGCCCAAATCAAGTCAGGGCAAAAGAGAACTGAAGACCCAAAGACTGCTCTTGTTTACATATGTCCATAAGGCTGGCTCTGACCTCTTTGAAACGCTCCAGCAATGCCTTTAGGGGTGAAATCCCGCATCAGTATCCAGCTTGGCAGCTCCCCTATTTTGACTTCCATGAGTTTCTTCTCCTTCAATGGTACTGAAAAGGAAGAGCAAAAAATACACACACACTAAAAAATCTCCAGATAACACAGAGCATCAAAGGTGCATTCAATAACATCACTACACAGAGGCTGACATAAGTAATATTATGAATAAATATGTCACACCACATTCACTGTGTTAAGCCAGAGTCTATATAATGGCAGAACTGCTGCAGTGACAGCTTTATTAATCAACAGGATTTTGAATAACAGCTTGCTGGGAATGACTGTGTGAAAAGAGGACTAAGGGCCATGAGGAAGAAAATAATAAAGGGTAGGAGAGAATAGAAGGATTACTGAAAAACTAGTATTTACTTTACATATATTAGTTCATTTAATCTTCACAGAGAGCAGTTGATGCCTTTATTCTATAAGCGGGTGGGAGGATTAACTTAGAGAAGTTGGGCAACTTGGCCAAGGCCACACAGAGTGCAGGCAGTGGAGATGGGACTCAACCTCAAGTCTGGCCCCCACGCTCCTGAAGCCAATCTGATTTCTACCTCAAGCATCCTACTTGGGATCACAGATGTCAAGTGGCTTAGTAAAAATCACTCCAAATGATCCAATAAGCCACAGAGCGTATTCCAATGAGAGTCTGGGGACAGAGGAAAGGAAGGGCTCCCAGTTGAGGCCATTCTGTACTCATCTCTGGGCTTAAGAATAAAATCGTAAGAGAATGAGGGAGGGCTGAGAAGGGGGTGGACCTGTGAATGGCCAAATGCTCAGAAGGAGGAAATGGTCTTCCCTCCCCTGTCCCCTCCCAGAGATCAACTTTAAAAAGCTGCTTAGGGGGCATAGTGGTTGAGTTTGCGTGCTCCGCTTTGGCGGCCTGGGGTTCGCAGGTTCGGATCCCAGGCACAGACTTACATACCGCTCATCAAGCCATGCTGTGGCAATGTCCCACATACAAAATAAAGGAGGACTGGCACAGGTGTTAGCTCAGGGCCAATCTTCCTC
This sequence comes from Diceros bicornis minor, assembly GCF_020826845.1. Classification (NCBI taxonomy): domain Eukaryota; kingdom Metazoa; phylum Chordata; class Mammalia; order Perissodactyla; family Rhinocerotidae; genus Diceros; species Diceros bicornis. Next base: position 7,244,299 of record NC_080765.1, on the reverse strand, counting down.
AAGCAAAAAGAAGAAGATTGGCAACAGATGTTAGCTCAGGGCCACTCCTTCTCACCAAAAAAAAAAGCTGCTTAGCAGGTGTCTTCTTCAGGGCAAGGAGTCAAGGACTATTGTCCCTTCTTAAAAATAACCAACCACAGGAGGAGCCAGACTAAATCACTCCAAAGTTTATTCTCCATTTTCGGGATCCAAGGAAATACTAAGGCTCCTTAAGGACCAGCCTCAAGAGTCCACCTGGGGAATCTCACAGGTCTCCTGATATCTCCCAACCCTTAACAAGGACAAAGGCTGTCAAGCCATAAAAAGAAATGCAAGGCTTAACAGCAGCTTCTAATCTGCTACAGTCATCCAGCGAACCAGACACTTGGCCTTGATGGGCCAGACCGAGTGCCTGTCAAGAGACTTGCAAACATGGCTTTAGGGTCACAATTTAGGCTGCCTGTTCCAAACAAACTGGCCCCAACCTTCCATTTAGTTTCACCGAACAAATATGGAGCACCTGCTGTATGCTAGGCAGCACGCTAAGCACTGTGGATACAGCACTGACAGCAGATAAGAGCCTTCCTCTCAGGAGCCAACATTCTATGGGGGAAGACAATCGTCTCACATCCACTCATCTTCCCGGGCTAACCACACTTCTGCCAAACCCCTTTCTGTTTCTCCTAACAGGATTGTTTTCACCTGAAGGCCTTTGCTCTGCAGTGCCCCTGAATGATCACAGGGCTATCTCAACTTAAATGTCATCTCCTGAAAGGCCTCCTTCCCTGCCTACCTTATCTCAAGCGCCAGCACTTCCTTCCTATAACCTCTGAGCCTTAGTATCCTCATCTGTAAAATGCTTTATTCCAAGGACCGAAGGAGAATCTATGGAAAAGCATTTGGAACAGTGCTCAGAACTGTAAACTGTTATTATTATTGTTGAAATCTCATTAAGGTTTACGTGAAACATCAAAAAAAAAAAACAAAGGAGAAAGGTAGAGAAAGAAATGGCATATAAACTGAACATTAGGTTATACCTACAGTATTTTAAGCATGTAGGACTTTGGGGATAATCACACCCTGTAGTTCTTCTACAAACAGAAAATTGTGATTAGTTTGGTAATATTTTTGAAATATGAGAAACTCTCAAATGAACTTTAGGGTATGCTCCAAATCTCTGTTGGAGAGTTTAGTGTCAATGATATTAAGTTCAACACCAAACAATAATGTCATCTGAGAATGACCTTTTACCTTTCTCTGTCACCTTGCCTGTGTTATTTCTAGAAAAGTTGAACACGTACACATCTTACATCCCAGTTTTGTCTTCACTTGGATCGGTAGGCTTTTAGTCCAAGTACCACATTTCTCCCGAATAAGAACAGAGTCAATACCTTTGCCACACTTTCAAAGCCTTCCTGCATGTGCTGAGGAGTGCAAATGTCATTCTATAACCAACTGGCAGAATGTTACTAACTGCTGACACTGGGTAATGGGTACAAAGCGTTGTTACATTATTTTGTTGCCTTTGTATCTGAAACCTTCCATAATAAAAAGTTTAAAGATACTTTAAAAAACAGACCTATGTTGGGCCAACCCCAGTGGCCTAGTGGTTAAGTTTGGCGTGCTCCACTTCGGTGGCCCAGTTTGGTTCCTGGGCGCAGACCGACACCACTCGCCTGTCAGTGGCCATGCTGTGGCAGCAACCCACATACAAAAAGAGGAAGATTGGCAACTGATGTTAGCTTGGGGCGAATATGCCTCAGCAAAAAAAAAAACCCACAAAAAAACAGAACTATATTGGGGGAGATGTGCAAAAGAAAAATAGTATTTTAAATCAAAGTATTTTTGATTGGTATAAGGCTGATGACAAAAAAAAAAAAATCAAGTCACTTCTGGGCCCAGCATGAAGCTATTTTTTCACATTCACACAACTATGAAAACATATTCTGCATTCCCATGACCACATTCAGAGGCTTGCATGGTGCCCTGGCACATCAAGGAGAAAAAAGCCAACAATTTAAAACTTATTTTTCTACATATTTATATCTGTGTACTATGAAGACGAGAGTGTTTCCTTAACCAAAACTAAGAAATTTATAAGCACAGAAAAAAAAAATCACATTAGCCTTAAGGAGAGCCAAGTATAGCACCATCACAAAACTCCAAGGGACCATCAGATTCATTAGAGATGCATCTACACTTACTCCAAGAATTGCTCTTTTAGTGGAAGAGAAAGGCCTCAGTCCTTGGCAGCCACACTGGAACCCTCCTCCAACACTCCTCTGCAGAGCTGCACATCCCTCTGCAGTCACTGGTTCACACCAGTAGAGTGTGGTAAGGAACAGAGCCAAATATTCTGGGTTGAGTGCCACTTTGTAGCTGTGTGCACTTGGGCAAGATACTGCCCTCTCTGTGCCTCAGTTTCCTCCTTTATAAGGCTAATAGCACCCACCTTCATACTTGGCTCTAGGTACTATGTAATGGGGAATTAATATCTGTCTTTCTGCCTGATTATGAACTATCTGAAGCGGGGAGCATCCCCACACAGTTCCTGGTCATGACAGACTTTCAGTGAAGGTTGTGGAGGGACCACAGGTTCTTGGTTGGGGAGGTGGCTACCTATGCTTATGAATTCAAGAAGCATACTGTCCACCTATATGGAGAGGCATGGAAATGCCAAGTGTCTCCTGGGTGCTAAATCCAACTGAGGAGTTGGCCAGAGAGTAAAGAGTTTAGGCTTTGCAGGCCACACAAGGTCTCTGGAGCATAGCCTTTTTTTTTTTTAAACAAATTTTTTAAAAACATAAAAACCATTCTTAGCTCACAGGCTATACAAAAACAGGCCACGGGAAATCCAGCCCATTGGCCATAGTTTGCCAACCCATGATCTCATCTATTGCTGTTAATTCATATTTCCATCACTTTATTTTCTAATGAATAGTAGCTTTATGTTCTGGCAACAGACACCATTTAAAAGATCATCAGTAGGGGCCGGCCCAGTGGCGCAAGCAGTTGGATGCGCACGCTCTGCTTTGACGGCCCAGGGTTCGCAGGTTCGGATCCCGGGCGCACGCCAATGCACCGCTTGTTAAGCCATGCTGTGGCGGCGTCCCATATAAAGTAGAGGAAGATAAGCACGGATGTTAGCTCAGGGCCAATCTTCCTCAAGAAAAAAGGGGAGGATTGGCATCAGATGTTAGCTCAGGGCTGGTCCTCACAAAAAAATAAAAGATCATCAGTACTTAAGAGACTGGGACTCCCAATTCCTTCATGTGGGGTGATGCTGAATGGGCCAATGTGTGACAATGACCTTGCCCAAGGGTCACAGAGTGAAAGCTGGGATGACCAGCACTCGACTGTGGGCCAGGGAGTGTTCTAAGTACCTCACATGTAGAAAGTTGTTTAATCCTTAGACCACAGTGCTCTGCTTAAATAAGATGCCAAGTCCCAACGATTCCCTTTTACATGTCTTGTTTAAACAATACGGCCACCGTGGATAAATATTCTCATGCCCATTTTCATAGATGGGGAAAACAGCATCACTCTCATCTTTTCTGATCCCCTCTTCATTTCTCCAGGCTGAGATTAAGAATATAGAAACTGGGGTAAGGCACACATGGGTTAATCAAACTCTGCCACCATCACGCTGTGTGACCTCAAACAGGCCACACCGTATCTCTGACCATTATTTTCTTTATCTTTAAAATGGGATTAACGTTCCCGGCACTGACTTCCTGACAAGGCTACTGTGAGCAGCTAGGGCTAAAACATGGTTTCCGCATAAAAAAAAAAAAATCAGTGTGCACAGTCCAATGAGTGCAGAGATTTATACACGTCTGTCACTGAAAAGCCTGCTGGTCATAAGGTCACGCTTGGGAATAAAGCTAGTTTACCACGACACGAGCCCCCGGACTCCTAGGTTTGAATGGAAGCTCAGCCCCCTCACTAGCTGACCTTGAACCGGTCACTTCACCTCTCTGAGCCTCTTCAGGGCACATTCAACATACAGGCATCGAATCTCACGAGGTGTCAGGCACCGTCCTGGGCCTAATTTGAGCTTCAGCTTTGGGAAGAAGGATAGAAGCTGCGCGCAGAATTCAAGTGCAAAGCGCCCGGGTCGCGGCGGGGACAAGAGCAGCTATTCCTTAGCGGGGAAAGGAAGGGTGGCCCAAGGCGGCGCAGTCCCAGGCCCGGAGGCGCGTCGCGGAGCTGCCCTCACCCTCCCCGCCGCGGCCGGGGGCGGCCCTGGGCAAGCGGAGAAGGGTCGGACGGCGCGGGGCCCTCGGCAGAAGATCCGGTGCGCCTCAAGTGAGGGCGCGGTGAAGGCCCTGAGCGAAGGGCAGGCGGCTCCGTAGCTCCCTCCCTTCCCAGTCAGGCTCCGGACCCCGGACCCCAGCTCCTGCCTCCAGCCTGACGGCCCCAGCCGGGTCCGGACACTCACCGACTGACGCCATCTTGGAGTCCTAGGTGTCCGCTGTGCCGGGCCGCGCGAGGCCTGCTGGGTAGGGAGCGCGCGCCCAGGGTCCGCAGGGAGCAGAGACTCACGGGAAGCAGGTCGCGATCGCTGCGAGGAAGTGGCTGCAGGTGCGCAACGGAGTGAAGGGCGAAGTCCCTGGAGGGCAAAGCACCGGGACCCCGCAGCTGGGGGCGAGGGGCTCAGCTTGGGCTCCTCGTTCTAGGAGGGAGGAAGACGGGGAGGCTGGAAGTGGCCAAAAAATGGGAAATGAGGGGACAAGAGCATCCTGGCTTTCCTACTCCGTCGCCTTAAATTTGTTGTGAGAGATGAGATAAGCTGCGACTCGCAAAGAATTCCCAGGCACCTGGAAAAGCTGGTCCAGGTGTAGGCTCCAAAAGATGTAGGTTTGATTCAAGAGTACTTATATGTGTCCCGGCTCGGGGCTGGGATCTGAGGACAGAAATAAGAAGACCCTAGGGTTACGCAGTCTGGCCCTTCTTTCTGCTGCTGCTTTTCCAGGCACGATGATGCCTCGCCACCATCTTGTTTTTTCTGCAAAGGCCACGATCAGGTGTAGATAATCAAGAACTTGGGCCCCATTCCTGGTTAAGCAATTCTGACATGGGCAAGACACTTCGATTATCTGTATCTCAGTTTCCTGCTCTGTAAAATAGGGATGCAACACCTACCTGGCATCCTTGTTGTAGGAATTAAGTGAAACAATGTGTGTAAAAATAAAGGATTAAGAACTGAGTGGATATTAGGAATTGGACCAGTGAACTGATAGCTTTGTCAGGAAAGTGACTTGGGGGAGTTAATTATCAAACTCGTCTTTTATCCGTCCTTTATTCATTCACCAAACACACGCTGCTATGTACGGAGCACTAGGGACATAGAAATCAATCAGACATGGTCTCTGCACTCCAGATTCCCTGGTATTGTGTGGGAGACAGATGTGTAGCCAGGTGAGAGCACAGCAATAGATGGATATAAAGGTGCACAGCTGGGAGCCATGCACTCCTTAGTGAGGGGGAGGTTTGGAGGGGCTTCAGAGAAGAGATATTATCTAAACTGGCTTTTGAAAAATCAAGAGGCAGTTGCCAAGTGGACAAGGTGACGAAGGACACTCCAGGCACCAGGAACTGCATGAGCAAAGGCATAAAGGGATAGAGCCATGCAGTGGGTTTGGGTCAGAATGGTAAGAGCTACGAGTTATTGTTTAATGAGTATAGAGTTTCTGTTTAGATGATGAACAAGTTCTGGAGGTGGATGGTGGTGATGGTTGCATAACAATGTGAATGTACTTAATGCCACTGAATTGTACACTTAAAAATGGTTAAAATGATAAATTTTATGTCATGTATATTTTACCGCAATAAAAAAAAATAGAAAGAAAGAATGGCATGGCAGCAGTGATGGTGGAGATAAGAGATGAGTCTGGAGAGGCAAGCAGGTGTCAGAACACAAAATGCTGTGAATGCTAGGTGAAGACTGGAGTGTATCCTGAGGGCAATGGGGAGCCATCGAGGGTTTAAGAAAGAGAGTGGCATGATCAGATTTACATACCATAACAATAACTCAGGCTGCTGGGTAGAGAATAGACAGAGGGGAGTGAGTAAAACTGGAGGATGCAGGCCAGCTATGCAGGGGACACAGTCCTGCAAGATGCTCTTGTCAACAAGTATTGAGTACTACTCTGTGCCAGGCACTGTTCCAGGCACTGGAGATCCTGGGAAAACAGCAAATAAAAATCCCTGCCCTTGTGGAACATTCGTTCCAGAGAAGAGAAGGACAATAAATGGTGAAAATTGTAGCCCAAAGTTGGGCTAAGTTTGGCTGCAGTAACAACAAACAAACAAACAAAATAAACCCCCCCAAATCCCAGAGACTTAAAAAAGGTTATTTTTGGGCCGGCCATGTGACTTAGCAGTTAAGTGCGTGAGCTCCGCTGCTGGCGGCCCGGGTTCGGATCCCGGGCGCGCACCGACGCACCACTTGTCCGGCCATGCTGAGGCCACGTCCCACATACAGCAACTAGAAGGATGTGCAACTATGACATACAACTATGCACTGGGGCTTTGGGGAGAAAAAGGGGGAAAAAAAAAAAAAGGAGGAGGATTGGCAATAGATGTCAGCTCAGGGCCAGTCGTCCTCTGGTAAAAGAGGAGGATTGGCATGGATGTTAGCTCAGGGCTGATCTTCCTCACACACAAAAAAATAAAAATTAAAGAAATAAAAAATAAAAGGTTATTTTTTACTGACTCTGCATGCCCATCACAGGTAGTAAGGGACTATTGATTGTGCTCACTCAGGGATTCAGGCTGATGAGCAGCCACCACCTCAACCAGCTGGCTGCCATGCCGGAGGAAAGAGAACAGCTTCTAGATGCATCCTGCCTGTCAGCACCCTGGCCTGGAGATGCACCTGCACTGCCGTGCACACTCATCGGCCGGAATTGGTTACATGGCTTCAGCCACGAGAGGGGCCCGGAAGTGCAAAGCTCTCTTCCGCTGCAAAGAAGGGAATGTAAGAGATATTTGGGAAATGGCCATGCCCTCTCCATTATGTCTTATGGTGATGAGTGGAGAAGAATAAAGGTGTGAAGGATAGGGAGTGCCAGAGGAAGAAAGGCAATGGTTTTAAATAGGGTGACTGAGCAGGCCTCCCCAGCGGTGACACGTGGCAAAGGCCAATGGAGGTGCAGAGTGAGCCATGTGGGTGTGGGGTGAGGCGGCAGGCAGGGGGGGGCGTGTTGGCTTCTTTACAGAAGGGAAGCAATGGAGACTAACGACAGGCACATTCAGGAGGCAGATCCTTGGGGTGTGAGATTGGACTGTGTTTGTTAGGGGGTGGTGGGAAGGGGTCAAGGACACGCTCAGTTTTCTTGCTTGGGAGGAGATGGACGGGTAGAACTATCACTGAGACGGAAGCAAGTAGACCAGCGCTGTCCTCTAGAACGTTCTGTGGTGATGGAAATGGTCTATGCACTGTCCAATTTGATAGTCACCAGCCACATCTGGCTTTCGAGTCTTATTTATTTAATTTTAAGTAATTGATTGATTGATTAATTAATGTGGCCAGTGACTACCTACTAGCTAGGCCACGTTTTAAAATGTAGGTTTTATTATTATTCAGGTAGGATGAGGTCAACCAATCAGGAGATGATTGCCATTGAAAAGATGGTTCATTATTCACAGTTTCCAAGAGGACAGGATTTGGGGAGGTGTGTCGTGTAGCAGTGGGACAGAGAACAGGAGAAGCACCAGGTGGGTCAGAAGGCAGAGGGAGGGAGGGAAAAATGTGGGCAAGAGCCTTTGTCATGGTTTCCATGGGATGGAACAGGTGAGGCAGGGTAAACAGGTGTAGGATTGGCAAATTTGAATAATTTTAGGGGGCTCTAGGGTGTAGGCACTGGGGTGATTAGGGCAGGTGACCTGGAGCATAAGAGCCCGGTAAAGAAGGTGGTTGGGAGTATGGGCTCTGGAATGGTTGGTTTTCATTTGAAAGGTGCGCTCATGGGCAAGTTGTTAGAACCACATTTGGGGAATTCATCACAGGGACTACTGCTGGCCCCTCTGAGGCCAGAGTGGAGCACAATCACAGGCAGCAGGCACCAGCAGACAGCGGCAGGTGCAGGCTTGGCTAGAGCTGCCTGCCTCCAGGCACTTTGAGGACTGTGCAATATTCTTCTCTATTTAAGAAAAAACCTGAGTGTGAAAAACAGAAGGATTTGTGGTTATGTGAAAACCAAGAGTCCAATATTAGTCAGCCTGAGAAAGGAAGGAAATTTTGACAGATGCTACAACATGGATGAACCTGGAGGACATTATGCTAAATGAGATAGGCCAGTCACAAAAGGACAAACATTGTATTTCTCCATTTATATGAGGTACTTTGAGCAGTTAAATTTGTAGAGACAGAAAATGGAATGGTGGTTGCCAGGAGCTGAGGGAAGAGGGGAATGGGGAGTTAGTGTTTAATGGGGACAGAGTTTCAGTTTGAGAAGATGAAGAAGTTCTGGAGATGGATGGTAGTGACGGTTGCACAACAACGTGAATGTACTTAATGCTACTGAATTGTACACTTAAAAAGTAGTTGAAATGGCAAATTTTGTGTTATATATACTTTACCACAGTAAAAGGTAGGTTATTAAATAATCTTCTATAACAATTTCGTATAACATTTGTTGTTTTTTCTGGATTATGCAACGAATACACATTCAATGAAACAATTGAAAAATCCAGAAAGCCTCCAAAATAAAAGTGACTCATGCTTTCACCCTCAAAAAAAAAAAAAAAAAGAGTCCAGACAAACCCCCAGAGTCACCATGCATGGGTTTACCCAAGACCCATGATTTCTAAGCCCTAGCTGTTCGTCCTCAGAAGGAAGCAGGGACAAGGAAGGGGTGAACCTGAGGGTCCTGCTGTCCTGGGAGCGTCATGTAAACCACCTGGCCTTGAGGCTCAGCGCCAGGCCCACACCCTCGACAGGAGGGCTGTAATTTACTCCCTTCCTAGCTCCATCAAGAAAACGGACTCCTCACTGGGGAAGAGATCATTTTCTTGACATTCATCTCCTTAGAGAAGTTCAATTCATTTGGAATGCTTTTTCTTTCCTTTCTTCTCTTAAAACAAAAACAAACATAAAAAAACCCCAATGCTGTCTGAGGAGGCTTTGGACAGCATGTTTTTATTGTATTGCCAGAATAATTCATCTCAGGTCCTGACAAGTTCAGCGAGTTGTCACCAGCAGTGTATAGGGGTGTGGGAGCAGGAGGCATGGTACCCATTAAGACTCGTTCTAAAGGGGTTTGCATTTCTGGGGGTGACATATTGGGATCTGGTTTCCAGAGGGCGTGGGGCAGCTCTCTGTTAGATGGAAAGCTGTGGCCATTCCAGCTTTGGTGACCTTGAATGACGTTTCTTATCACCTCAGAAATAGTAGGAGTGCCTCCTACCAGCCCCATCTCAGGGAGCTCCTTACAGTTAACAAAGGCTTTTACAATCATTGTCTCATGCTACAAGGTTTGGAGGGTGGGGATCATTACCTTCACTTGTCAGGTAGACACAATATCAGACAATACTCCTTGTAATCCTGTTCTTATTGGCAGGTACACCGTAACCTATGTCTGCGGTAGCGACCATCAAACTCGATGAAAATGGTCAGTTGACTTTTCTGCTTCTTCCACTATAAATAGAGCTCCTTAAAATAAAGCTCTGTTTCTGAACTCAAAGTGTGGCTATCTCATCAGAGATGTCCAATAGATGTTTGTTAAGTTATTGTGTGAAAAAATAGAGGTAAATGAGCAAAACAGTACATGAGAGAATCACAGTGAGAGTGGGAGAGAAGCAGAGTTATAACGGTGAGGAGGCTTAACAGGGTAATGCATGAGAGGATGCGCCTGATGCAGAGAGGCGCTGACAGGGACGAGGTGAGGGGTGCTGAAGAGAGACAATAGAGAAATCCCAGAGGATCTGATTTATATACAGTTAAAGGGAAATAAGACAGAAGGATGGTGACAAAGGGAGAGACTAGGTTAAGAGCAAGCAGGAAACAGAATAAATAAGTCAATTTTAAAAGGCGAAAAGGTTAGAAGTGAAATTTATACTATAAATCATGAAGACTCAAATGAAAGAAGAGGGAACATAAAAATAAATGAAATTGTAAAGGGTGGTTGAAAAAAATTAAAAATAGGAATCAACAAAAATACGGCACATTTTGAAGAGAATGTGAGAGACACTGTTGTAGACAGAGAAAATTGTAAAAATTACAAATTATTAAATGATGAAGGAATCAGTGAAGAAGGAAGGTGTGAATGTGTGTGAAAATGGAGAAATACAAAAATCTTATAAAGACTGCAATATAATAATAAACAAAAGGGACTGTTTTTGTCAGTTAGAGGTGCTATAACAAATTACCACAGACTGGGGGGGTTTTTTTTGTGAGGAAGATCAGCCCTGAGCTAACATCTGCCCATCCTCCTCTTTTTGCTGAGGAAGACTGGCCCTGGGCTAACATCCCTGCCCATCTTCCTCCACTTTATCTGGGACGCCGCCACAGCATGGCCTGACAAGTGGTGCGTCTGTGCGCGCCCGGGATCTGAACCTGGGCCGCCAGCAGTGGAGTGCGTGCATTTAACCGCTATGCCATAGGGCCGGCCCTGGGGGGCTTAAACAACAGAAATTTCTTTCTGACAGTTCTGGAGGTGGAAGTCCAAGAACAAGGTGCCTGCAGATTCAATCCTAGGTGAGGGCCCTCTTCCTGGTTTGCAGATGGCTGCCTTCCTATTGTATCCTCTCATGGCAGAGAGCAGAGAGAGAAGCAAGCTCTCTCGAGTCTCTTACAAGGGCACTAGTCCCGTCATGAGGGCTCCAGCCTCAGGACCTAATTACCTCCCAAAGACCCCACCTCATAATACCATCGCATCAGGGAATAGGCTTTCAACATATGAATTTTTAGGAGACACAAACATGCAGTCCATAACAGGAACCTAAAGAAGTGATGTAAATAGAGAAAATTAAGTAGTAGTTCTCCAGAAGAATCTGTTGCTGTCGCTCTCTTTCAACACCTGTTGAAAGAGGGGTCCTCAGAGGGGACTCACCTGAGCTGGTTTCGCTGGCCCCAGTGTGCTGGTGACTGGAATTGACAGGCTGTGACTGGGGGGATGGCTGGACCTAAGTTTATGGGGACCTGGTGAAGTGATCTCATTTCACACTGGGATGTGATTGTTATGTCACCCACATGGGCCTCAACACTTTCCAGGGTGGGAATTTCTGAAAAGGGTGTTAAAAATATCTAAAACTATGCTTTCTCTGGGAATTAGTGCTGAAAAATCTATTGGGATATATTCCAGATGTGATTTTTGTATTAATAGAACTCTACATGTGAATTAGATTTGGGGTTCGGTATTGTAAACCTTAATTCTATACTAGGAAAGCAATAATTATGTAATAATTGGGTAATAATTAAGATATTAACATAGTAGCTTTGATGGAACACAATGCAATATTTAAAGTTGTGATGAAAAGGATTAGGCAAAAATGGAAGACATAATATTTAAAGTAAAATAGATTCTGAAATGGTATTTATAATTTTTAAATAATTAAGACAAGATTCTTGCAAGTGGATAATATCTGAGGGGAATGTTAAAATAATCTTGTTAAATGATGGGCCTTTTGTTTTGTTCATATAAAATTTTCTTTTAGTGAAGTTATATTTTTAGGATCCTCTAAAGTTCTGTATAAGCTCCTGGCCTTCCCACCAAACTGCTCATGTACGGATCTGAGCCTAAACTGCATATCAAAGGTTTTGAGAACTGAACCATGGAGTAAATAACTACCCAGGTCCCAGACTGACCCATGCGTGGTGCACATGCAGGACAAATCCAGATAGCATTGTAAAGCATTTGTCAAAATCCAACACCCGTTCATGATGAAAACTCTCAGGACACTAGGAATAGAGTGGAACTTTCTCAACTTGATAAAGACTATCTACAAGAAACCTACAGCCAACATCATACGTAACGGAGAGAAACTAGAACCTTTCCCACTAAGATCAGGAACAAGGCAAGGATGTCCCCTCTCACCACTCCTTTTCAACATGGCACTGGAAGTTCTTGCTAATGCAATAAGGCAAGGTATATAGATTGGGAAGGAAGACATAAAACTGTCTTTGTTCGCAGATGATACGATTGTCTATGTAGAAAATCTGAAAGAATTGACAGAAAAACTCCTGGAACTAATAAGTGATTATAGCAAGGTTGCAGGGTACAAGGTTAATATACAAAAGTGAATTACTTTCCTATATACCAAGAATGGACAAACGGAACTTGAAATTAAAAATACCATTTACGTGAGCACCAAAAAGTATGAAATATCTACATATAAATCTAGCAAAATGTGTACAAGATCTATATGAGGAAAACTATAAAAATCTGACAAATAAAATCAAAGAATAACTAAATAAATGGGGAGGTATTTTATGATCCTGGATAGGAAGACTCAGTATTGTCAAGATGTCAGCTCTTCCCAACTTGATCTATAAATTCAATGCAATCCCAACCAAAATCCCAGCAAGTTATTTTTTGGATATCGATAAACTGATTCTAAAGTTTATATGGAGAGGGAAAAGATCCAGAATAGCCAACATGATATTGAAGGAGAAGAACAAAGTTGGAGGACTGGTGTTACCTGACTTCAAGACTTACTATAAAACTACAGTAATCAAGACAGTGTGGTATTGGTGAAAAAATAGACAAATAGATTAACGGAATAGAGGGCCCAGAAATAGAGCCCCATAAATACAGTCAACAGATCTTTACAAAGGTGCAAAGGCAGTACAATGGAGCAAAGATAGTCTCTTTAACAAATGGTACTGGAACAACTGGACATCCAAATGCAAAAAGTAAAAATGAATACAGATGTAGACATTACACCCTTCGCAAAAATTAACTCAAAATAGATCTTGGATCTAAATGTAAAATGCAAAACTATTAAACTCCTAGAAGACAACACAGGAGAAAACCTAGATGACTTTGAGTATGGCAATGCTTTTTTAGATACAACACCAAACACACAATCCACGAAAAAAATTGAGAAGCTGGACTTCATTAAAATAAAACCTCTGCTCTGTGAAAGACAATGTCAAGGGAATTAGAAGACAAGCAATAGACTGGGAGAAAAATATTTGCAAAAGACACATCTAATAAAGGATTGTTATCCAAAATATACAAAGAACTCTTAAAACTCAAGAATAAGAAAACAAGCAACCCAACTAAAAAATAGGCGGGGGACCTTAACAGACACCTCACCAAAGATGATATACAGATGGCAAATAAGCATATGAAAAGATGCTCCACACCATATGTCCTCAGGGAAATGCAAATTAAAACAATGAGATACCACTACACACCTCTCAGAATGGCCAAAATCTGGAACACTGACAACACCAAATGCTGGCAAGGCTGTGGAGCAACAGGAACTCTCATTCATTGCTGGTGGGAGTGCAAAATGGTACGGCCGCTTTGGGAGACAGTTTGGCAGTTTCTTCGAAAATTAAACATACTCTTACCATATGATCCTTGGATCCATATGATCCAGTCACACTCCTTGATATTTACTCAAAGGAGTTGAAAACTTATATCCACACAAAAACCTGCACACACACAAAAACCTTGATGTTTATAGCAGCTTTATTCATAATTGCCCAAACTTGGAAGCAACCAAGACGTCCTTAAGTGGGTGAATGAATACCGAAAATGTGGTACATATAGACAGTGGAATATTATTCAGCACTAAAAAGAAATGAGCTACCTTACATGCATATTACTAAGTGAAAGAAGCCAATCTGAAAATGCAACATACTGTGATTCCAACCATATGACATTCTGGAAAAGGCACAACTGTGAAGACATAAGATCAGTGGTTGCCAGGACTGGCAGTGGGGAGAGGAATAGGCAGAGCACAGAGGATTTTAAGGGCGCTGAAAATACTCTGTATGATATTATGATGATGGATATATGTCATTATACATTTGTCCAAACCCATAGAATATACACCGAGAGTGAACTCTAAGGTAAACTATGGACTTTAGGTGATTATGATGTGTCAATGTAGGTTCATCCTTGGTAAAAAAGAAAAGATATACCATTCTGGTGACTGATGCTGATAATGGGGAAGGCTATGCATATGTAGGGGCAGGGAGTATATGGGAAATCTCTGTACCTCTCTCTCAATTTTGTTATAAACCTAAAACTGCTCTAATAAATGGCTTAAAAAAAACATGCTTCAAGTACCGGCCACAGGTTGCGGCTGGTATCATCTCTCTAGAAAGAATTTGAGCCGCAAGATAGTAGCCATGGTTTTCTTACCAAGTTACGTGCCTGGGGTCTGTAGAAGCCCTCTATTCTCTGTATTTCCTTCCTCTAGTTCTTGAGTTATTTCTTTATACAACTTTACCTCTTTGATTGTCTTTGCTCGTTTTCCTCCCATTCTTCATTATCTGGAATAACTTCCTTTGGAGAGCCTTTTGTGTGATTTTTTTTTCCCAAAAGATTTTTTTCTGCTTTGACTTCCATTAATATTCTAACAATACTGTAAGCACTTCTTGCCTGTTTATGGAGGTATTTCCAACAACCAACTGCTGGTGTTGGAAATGTTCAGTCAATTGGTATCTTCTTTTCATGGAGAGGAAAGTTCCTAAGAACAACATAGTAGTAATTACAGCTCCTGGAAAACTTGAAGACATTCTGGCACAGACTCACCCCTCGCCCGAATGTGGCCATTAGCTGTCCAGTCCATCTTACCAGTTCTCCTTAGAAAAATCTGCGCTCCCCCACACCTTTAGCATCTGGGGCTTCCTTCTAATCCATATTCTGAAGTTTTGATGATTCTGAGTACACATTGGGTCAAAAAGGCCGCCTCTCTGCACCTGTCAAAACTCTCTCTAGGTACGCCTATTCAAGACCTAGTTTCTCATTCTCTATTCTAGGCTTGCTCTGCTGGGCATGACTATAATAGTTTACTGATAGTTATCTACAATACAGGATGGCTTTTTTTTTGACGTGTCAAAATATAATTTACTTAATATAAAAAGGATTGCCTGAATCAAAACTACAATGAGATAACACCTTACACCTCTTAGAATGGCTATAATTACCAAGATGAACAACAATAAATGTTGGAGAGGATGTGGAGAAAAGGGAATCCTCATACACTGTTGGTGGGAATGCAAACTGGTACTGCCACTATGGAAAACAGTATGGAGATTTCTCATAAAACTAAAAATTGAAATACCATACGATTCAGCTATCCCACTACTGGATATTTATCCAAAGAACTTGAAATCAACAATGCAAGGAGACTTATGCACCCCTATGTTCACTGCAGCATTATTCACAATAGCCTAGAAGTGGAAGCAACCCAAGTGCCCATTGACTGAGGAATGGATAAAGAAGATGTGGTACATATATACAGTGGAATACTACTCAGCCACAAAAAAAGACAAAATCGTCCCATTCACAACAATATGGACGGAACTTGAGGGTATTATGTTATGTGAGATAAGCCAGTCAGAGAAAGACAAGCAGCGTATGATTTCACTCATATGTGGAAGATAAGCAAATACATAGACAAAGAGAAGAGATTAGTGGTTACCAGAGGAGTAGGGGGTTGAGTGGTGGGCCTAAGAGGTAAAGGGGCACATTTATATGGTGACTGACAATAATTGACAACTGAAATTTCACAATGTTATGAACTATTATGGGACTAATTTGAAAAAAATGATTGCATGAAACAATACATATTTGCAAAAACTATAGAAACAAAGAATGATTGTCAATACTGGATGGCTTTTGAGCTCAGGTGTTTTTGTTGTTCATTTAATCCCAAACACTGAGTATTCTCCAGTGGCTCGGAATTCGCCGCTGGGCCATCTTCCTGTCCTGAAAAGGGGAACTGTTTGTCCCTTACCTGCGGAGCTTCCCACTGAAGCACTGACACCTAATTTCTCATCTCTACAGCGGTTCGGCTCCCTGAATCCCCCCATTCCCAACCTGGTTTCCAGGACTCAGCAGCTCCCCTGGTGGCCTCAGACGGATATGCACAGGAGGCCGGGAGCTGCAGGTGTTAGCGGGGGTGGGAAGCCTGGTATCATGAGCTGGACCCGGGAGATGCGAATGTGGGACGCAGCAGCCCCAACCCTGGACAGAGACGGGGGACACGACCGAGAGGACGGTGGGCGCGGGAAACTCAAGACCCGAGTCTGTGCCTGTGAAATGCGCTACGGGGCGAGGGTACGGGAGATTCCTCAGCAGAGTCAGCTCTAAAGGGCTTCTGGAAGAAAGGGATCAGCAGGAGGCCCAGAGCTGGAGCCCCCTCTCTCGGCGCCCAGACCCCATCTGTCCAGGGTCTGGCCTGGCGCCTGGGCTTTTAACGTTGCCGTTCACAAACCTGGCCAGTCGAGGGCGCGTCACAGTGGGACCCTCTGGTCCTCGTCCCCCATCGTGACTCCATCCGTTGAAGACCCTCTAGAAGTGCCTCGTCCCTCTCCCTGCCCTGAGCGACCTGTTCTGCCACATCCTTGCCCTTCCAGCTCCTGCCTCCGTCTCCCCGTCCTGCCTGCTCTCTCTCCCGTGCAGAATCAGGAGATTCCCAGAAAAATCGCAGCGGCTCGGAGACAAGGATGGCAACGATCACGACGTCAGGTGGAAGAGAGGAAACCCCCAGATCCGGAGTGCCCAAGGCGCGCTTCCTCCTGGGGCCGGCTGATCTCGAGACAAGCCCTCGGGCGCAAGGTCGGGCCTGAGAGAGAAGCCAAGCAGAAGCGCTTCCTGAAACCGCCCTGAGGGCTGGGAGACCACCTGCCCCCTCGCGGTCCCAGGACTCTGACCCCGCCCCTTCCGAAGCTCCGCCCAAGGGGCGCACGGTTGTCATGGTGACGGTGCGTCACCATGAAACAAGCCTCGGTGCGGCCCTGTGCCCCACCCTCACTCGAGCAAGTGAGGACACCCAGAATAACAACGTAGATGCCCAGATGGGAAGAACTGGACCACCGAGAAAGGGAGCCCAGGTGGGGGCGAGGCCCTGGCATGGGTGGCCTGGGGTTCAGGACACCCAGACCTGGGGCTCCGTTGGGACGGGCTACAGACACCGGGAATGGGCAGCAGCTCCTCGGGAAACCAGGAATCGGGCTCCGAGAGAGGACAAGGGCAGACGGAGCCCAGATGTGCACGTGGCCCCACACGGCAGAGCTGGGGAAGGTGCGAGGGCCTCACGCCGAGCACGACTCCTGGTCATAACATTTTCCTAGAAAGGAGCAGGGGCCTGCCCAGGAAGGGCGCTCTGGGACAGGAGGAGTGTGAGCAGAGGCCGGAGAATTGAGAGCAAGAGGGTCAGCGGGACTCAAGCACTGGAGGGTCGTCAGAAAGAGCTGCTTCATTGTTAAATGTTTACTTTGAAATCAAATTATACATTCACGTCGTTTAAAGCATTAAATCCTTTAGTTTTTTTTTAAGACACAGCACTTTTATCCCCTTCGTCCCATTTCTTTTCCTGCAGAACACCCTTTTCCAACCCGCCACTTGTTTTTTATTTGAATTTTTCCCATCTGAGCACTGCTACCTATATTTCATCTCCTGTCACCCTGCCGTCTCTGGGGCCCTGGGACCTGTGCATTGGTCTCCTGTTGTAGTAAGGACGGCTTTGGTAAGTGTTGTCCATCTTTAATCATAGTTTTCAATCCTTCTGGTGTACTGTGTTCTGGGAGTGTTCTTAGGGAAACTTTTGTTTTTCCTTTCTTTTTTTTAAATCATAGTTTGCTAGATCTTGTTGCTTTCTTTTTAAATAAATTCCTCATTATATTAGGTGAGTTCTCTTGAAACAGATTTTTTTTTTTTTGCAGGAGATAGTTATATTATCTCTATCTGGAGAAAAAAATGAATTATCTGACACTAACACTGTCGTTCAATATGGTAACCAGAGTTACTTTTTGTGGCTATTTAAGTTTAAATATGAATTAAGTAATATGTAAAGTGTAGTACCTCATCTGCATTAGCTACATTTCAGGACAATACATAGAAGTCATAACTTTTATATCATTTATATATAATAATAAAAACAATTTGTAAACCAACTCATCTTAAGTAGAACCATATCATTATCTTTGATGCTTTCTCTGTGCCCTCACTCGTTACAAGTCTTCCCTCACCCCTAGACATGATCAATGTTCTTAATTTTGTGACCATCAATTGCTTTCTCGCCTTTAGATGTTTATCATATTTTAAAATCACCAAACTATATCTGTATTTTTTTTTTTATCCCTTGAGCCTCCTTTGCCTCCTTCTTGTTTCAGCAGCCCAGATTTGACTCATTCCCTCCTCTGATCTTAGAATAACTTTGTAGGAATGTCTGTCTGGTCCTTAAATAAATCTTATTTCCCTCTCCTCGATATGAGTTTCATTTCTCAGAGTCACTGGCAGGGCTGCATTCCTTTGGATCTCCTTCTGCTGATGTCCCAGTATAGTTTCAGCTTATCGAGCCAAACTTTTGGGCGCGTTACTGCAGGATTCAGGAACACCAGTCAGTGCTCAGTAGCAGGGCTGGGGAGATGAGGGTTATCTGTGTGGGAAGAAACGTCTAAGACATGGATATGGCCAGAGAGGCAGGCAGGACCAGCTGATGAGTTCTCCAGGAGAAGTGCCTGTTAGGTTGGTAAATTAGAGAGCCACCATGTGGTGAGCAAAAAGGGAGCAGGAACATGGACATCAGCAAGGACGAGAAAGAATAGCGAGGAAGGCTATTGGCCTCACGCATCCCCTTCCCCTGCAATCCCCTTTCCTCTCTCCTACGTTTCTGAAATTCTATTCCTCTTTCAACCTCAGCTCAAATGCCATCTCCCCAGGAAGGCTCCCCTAGTTGCATGTTTGGTATCCAGTCCCCCTACCTTGCCCTCCCCCTGCCACGTCTTTGCTAACACCTCTCTCTTGTCCTTGCCATACTCTGTCTCAGTTATAGGCAATCGCTTGTGGTCCGTCTCATGTGATAAATAACAACTCCATTAGGACAAGAACAGTATCTTTTAAAATATTTTAATCCCCATGACTCTCAGCGTGGTGTATTGCACACAGACAGTTATTAATAAATGTTCATTGATTGAATGACCACAAGAATTCATTAGGAGAAACAGTGCCATGTGCAGAGTGGGTACTTGAATTATTGAGCCGCTCAATAAGTATTTATTGATCATCTGTTATGTACTGGCGTAGGCACTGGCACCGGAACCCTGAACAAAAGAGACAAAAACATTCATCCTCAGGGAACTGACACGGAAGTTATGTGTTAGTTTTCTGACTGCGTGCTCTTGGGGAGTTCCCCAGGTGTGCTCTAATGGAGAAGTTCCCCATGAGGAACCTTGTGTGGCCCTAAATCCTCACATCACATCTTACATTCAAACAGTAGAGGTGGGTTGTTATCCAATTAGCCACCAGGGGGCACTCTAGGCACAGGAAAAAAGTCCTGTGGCTGATCCCCCCCCCCCCCCCCCCCCCCCCCCCCCCCCCCCCGTCCCCACTAAACTAATGACTCGGAATTTGATTACAACATTCAGACCCTCAGACAGGGACAGTCTGCAGCTGCCCGCATTTCCTTTAGGGGGAGCACAAGCAAGGAAACCACCAAACAACATATCTGCTTTTTGTGAAACAAGAGGGAGAAAGATTATGTGCTGCTGGATTTGTAATAGGTGATAGGCACCCAACTTACATCCATGCTTTTGTGTCTATTCCCAAATCTTGAACTGCAGTGTGATCTTAGAGAACCATTTCTTCATTTGGTCACAGGTTCTCCATTTCCAGATGGAAATTTTGGAATGGGTGGTGTGCAAGGTCACATCTGGGTCAGAATTTCTGGGGGGTCGTGGTTTTTCTTGGTGCAGGGAGCCTCTGTCATTGGGTCTTGATGATTTGGGGAATCAGATAAAAGCAATGAGCCTCTCCCCATGCATTGCCAAGTTCATGATCTGTAACCACTTCAGGGTGTTCACTGTATCCTGAGGCCACCCATGGTCCTTGGTTAAGCAGCTCTGCCCTGTATCCTGCGTGGTGCCCACCCTGACGGGTCCCTCCCGCCCAAGGCATCGATCACGGCCCAAGCCCTGAGCGTTAGAGGAGAGGTTCAGAGACTGACCCACTGGGAGATGTTGGCTTTTGTTTTTAAGAACTGAGACACTGAGAAATGCTTCTTTGGGCAGAAGAAATGTGTCATCCTCTTGTTCTCCAGCCCCACCAAGCCCTCCCCCCCTCCAATGCAGTCTCATCAAGTGATTGTTTTCTAGAAAGTTGCAAACAGTTCAAGACTGGTCTCTGCAGATTCTCTCTCAAAAGCATTGAGTTGTCTCATAATTGGAAGTGAAGTCCTCCTAGCTCTCTGCGCCCCTCCCTGTGGGGACAGTTAATCCAAGAAAGATTTTTTTCTTGGTGTCCCAGCAATATGACCTGCCTGAAGTTGGCTGCTCTGGGTCTCCTTAACCTGGGAGCTTCCCTCACCTTCTCCATGCAGGTGAGGAACCGGACAGAGGAAGCCAGACGGCAGGGGCTCCCTGGGTCTAATCAGAAGTACCTACCGACACCGACATGACATTGTCATTCTGAAAGTCATGCTGCATGAAGAGGCGCATCAGGAAGCCTAAACACTGTAGGCACTTAACAAGTGAAAGCTATTGGCTGAGAGTACACACAGAGCCACTTATACATACAGACACACACAAACAACTTCTGTCTCTCTGAAGCCCAAGGGATAACCCTGGTGCAGGAACCCAGCACTGAATATGTCCCAGAGCCATTTCTGTCCAAAGGCTGGTGAGATGGAGCAGGACACCAGAGGAGTATCCCCAAGAGGCCATCATGCAAGAGACCTTCCTGCTGAGGCATCCTGCCCTCAATCGCCTTCTTTGGAGCTGGATTCTGGGAGGAAAGAGTGTGCAGGATCCTGTCCAGAGCTTGCACAGAGCATGACTCTGGGGCTCCAAGAATCTACACCGGAAATGGAAAGAGCAGAGGGAGGAGGGGCCGCCCCATCTTCCCTTTAGCCACTACAACTCTGAGTCACTGGGGAGTCCTAGGCGGTGGAGTTAATCCCTTCATTTACACATGGGAAAAGTGAAAGCTGTACCATGATCATCCTGGGAGTCAGAAATTTGATCTGGTTTCCTTCCCAGGCCTGCTCATAGCCTAAGCCCAGGCTAAGGGGGAAAGAGGAAAATCAGTCCTCTTTCTCCACCTCCGCCCCCCGGAGAAGCTTGAGTACTAACCTCTGTGCTGTCAGATGGATGCACGGACCCGGAGAAGGTGGAGTAAGCAAGTCCAAAAAAAAGGAAAAATTACAAACCAAAGATTACAGTTATACTAGCTTTTAGACTAATAATTAAAAACAAATGTGCTAGTCTCAAATCATGTAGATAACAAAAGGTGATGTTGCGAATGATTGTTACAACAACATTAGCTTTTATAACTGCCAAAAAAAAGAAAATCCAGCAGCCCTAGCTCCCTCTGAGCTGTGGTCAGGAGTAGGGCCCAGCAGGGGCACGAATCACTGATGGTGGGCTGCTGTCCTGGATATGCGGGGAGTGTGTGGCCAAGGGCAAGTTCCCTCGCTGGTCTCAGGTTCCCAACACATGATTCTGATTCTGACACCAGTTCCAATATGTGGGTATTTTCCCCCACAGCACCAAGCAATTCTCTGACGCCCAGCTGAGCGTCCTACAATTCAACTCAACTCTGACACTATCTACCAGGAGACAGCGTCGGATCCCGCAGGTGAAGGGCTCAGCTCTACAAGACTGCCTTCCCCCAACTTCAGACACCAGTTGCAAGTCCAGGTTGTCACCTGGGCTTCTGACCAACTGGCTAGAGATAGGGGGTTCTAATGACCCCCTCCTCGGGTTTGATTAATTTGCTAGAGCAGCTCACAGAACTCAGAGAACGTTTGACTTACTAGATTATTGCTTTATTATAAGACGACATAACTTAGGAACAGCCAGATGGAAGAGATGCATAGGGCAGTGTATGGGGAAGGGCACGGAGCTTCCATGCTCTCTCTGAGCACCACTCGCCCAGCACCTCCACGCGTTCACCAACCTGGAAGCTCTCCAGACCCCATCCTTTTGGATTTTTATGGAAGCTTCATTACATAGGCATGATTGATTAAATCAGTGGTCATTGGTGATTAAACTCAATTAACATGACATTCATAAGGCAAAACTTAGCCACAGTAGGAAAAAAAACCAGAGCAGTGTTGTGTTTGTGGGAATAGAGGTGAGGATTGACTGGGAAGGGACATGAGAATTTTGTGGCGCTAAGGTAAATGTTCTATAACTCCTCAGAGGTTTGTGTTACACAGGTATATGCACTTGTTAAAACTCATCACTTAAGATATGTTCATTTCACTGTAAGCAAATTCTAACTAAAATGAATACTGTAAAAATGTGGAACTCTAGTTAACACACATTCTGAATTATCTAAGGAAAAGTGTACTTACGTCTGCAATTTTCTTTGAAATGGATAAAATAAGATGGGTTGATGGTTGGATGGGGGCTGGATAGATACGTGATAAAGTATATTTAAACGTTAATGATAGAATTAATGTTGCAGGGATACAAGTGTTTTCAGTCATCCATTAACTTTCAAAATTTTCATAATTAAATGCTGGGAACAATCTTTAGGAGACCTTTCCTACTTTCATCTTTTGTGGAGGTGCCCCATTCAGAGGAGCGTGATGTTTTAGGGTAGCTGGATCTGTCGGGATGCCAAGACAATGGAGGAAGTAGCCTGTTCAAAGCAAGAATAGGATACTAAGCCATCATGCGGATTCCTTTAGGGACTTTCAGAGACCTCCCTCCCTCAGTGTTCACTTCCCTCCAGGTAACTGGACATGTGGAGGGAGGCCTGCACAGCTCAGAGGGGAGCCGTGGAGTTCAAGGAGCATGGATAGGGCCCCAGGAAGGGGGCACTGCTCCCTGAGTGTGCCTGGTCGGGTAAGTGTTAATGTGAGACACCCTTTGTGCTGGCAACTCCCCCATAAAGAAATCACTAGTGTGGACTCACGTGTTCGTTCATCCACTTTGAGGGAGAAGAAAATGCACTAAGTGAGGCTGCGTGGGCAGCATCCTTTCCTCTCCTCCTCCTCTCGTAGACTCAGAACGTCTGACGATGGCGCTCGTCAGGGCTCTGATTTTTTTGTTCCAGGATTCTACCTACATTTCCTCCCTGGCTTGTGCCACCTGCAGTGAGCACCTGTCATGATTCAGCCCCCTCAAGCTTCACGCGGCCCCTGCCCACCTGACCCCTCCATTCTCCTTTGGGCTGGGAAGAGGTCTGCATCTTTTTCAACACTGGGAAGACCTACTATGAGAAATACTTGGCACCCGCCCCTTCTGAGGCTCCCTTCTTCACCCCGCTGTTCTGCAAACAGATTTTACTGCCGACAGCACTTGCACACCCTCACTTCCATTTCCTTTGTCAGCCAGAGTTCTCGAAGCTTTCTGAGATTTCCCATCACACCGGAGTCGCTGAGCTCACGATGCTCTTCATTCTGGTGATGCACTTCCTGTGGTCACCGCTCCACCAGCACCGGAACCTTGGTATTTCCTTCCACACCCAGTGGGGCTCAGCTTGGTGTTTCTCTTTTTCTTTAGCTTCCCCAAGGGCAGAGAAGGTAGATAGGGATGAGAAGTGGGAGACAAGTCTACGCCTGAGCTCAGAAGAGGAGCTGCGGGCCAGAGCGGTCACCTGAGTAGAGTCTGCTTTAAAGGGCTCCTGGAAGGAAGGGACCAGCAGAAGGAGCAGGAGCTAGAAGGTCTCCTTCGGGTGCTAAGACTCTGTGTCCAGCACAGGCCCTGGCGACCTGGGCTTTTATCCCCACCCCACGGCCGACCGGCCAATCCCAGGCTGAGGATCCTAGTGCGTCAGAATGGGGCGTGGTGCTAGTCCCTACCCCCACCTGACTCTTTGGAGCTGTCATCCCAGAGTCCTTTCCCCAACCCACCTACTCTCCGCCCACTTTCTAGTCAGGAGACGTCCCACAGCTTATTGGTGAGTTTATTGGAGCTCAGAGATGGTGACCTGTTCCAGGATCACACTGCCAGCTGGAAGCCGACAGGCCATGGAACAGAGTCCCCCCAGCTCCAGGGCGCAGACAGCAGCAGGGATCACAGAAGCCCAATACTAAGGCTGCTTAAGTACTGGTGGTGGGTGGGCCCGCGAGCCCACCGCCCTCAGAAGCCCCGCCCCGTGCGCATTTTCCTAGGTGACGGTAAAGCAGCCTCAACAAGCCCGGTCTTAATTTCTTAATTTGTTCATCAGTGTGTAGTTCCCGCCGTGTGTCATTTGTCGGCCTGAATCACGGAGCTGTTTTTCCTGCTTTGTTAGTGTTTCTATTCTTTGTACTTAACCTTTATTCTGGCAACAGGGGTAATTATATTTTAGTGACACTTGGGGTGGTGTTTAGTAACGAAAAATAGCAGGTGAGGACAGAAGTTTTAGAGGGTGTGCTGTGTCAAAAAATAAAGATTGATGGGGAGAAGACTTCCTTGAACAATGCCCTTTCATGCCTGTTGTCCATGGTGTTGGGGATGAGTTGATTTAGGAATAACGCTAAGAAGATCTGAGAACGCAGAAAATGAGGCACTGAAACTCAGAGAAGACTCTACTTCCTGAGATGGTATGGCATGCTGTGGGTTTTGCTCTTGAAAGTTGCTAGGTAGCTGTTACTGCAATAAGTGAACACAGCTCCCGGGGAGTGAATAATTAACAAATGAATGAAAATGGCAAACCAGGTTTACCCTAGAGCTCTGAACCCTCTCTTTGTTCTCCAGGGGCTTTCCATCAAGAGGTCAAGCCAATTTAAAAATGTTAGCCAAAACGTTTACCTTTTTCTCTCTGCAAGTCCCTCTCCATAAAGGATCCATCCAGGATGCACCCAACTTCTTCCCCTCCAAAAGCTAAGGGCAGTGTCGCATTTTGTAATTCAGAGGTGCCGTTCCCGGAGTTGGTTCATGTGTGTTCCCTCCTTAGTGGTGAGGAGGCAAATGAAATCACTTGACCGTAAGACTCCTGTAGGTGTGTGATGTTATCCTGAGCATCCCAACGGGAAACAGCTGGGAGGGTGGGCGTGCCTCACTATAGAGCATATAGACATAGAAGACTAATTATAAAAACCGGCACATACAGTGGAGCGGTGCACTAGGAGTCTTCTGCGCCCCTGACTCAGAGTTTGATGGGTCAAGACCCTCCCCCACTAGGCCTTGGTCCTTATCTTTCCACTCCAGTGTTTGAACTGTGAACTCTGAAATACCAGAATAATCTGTTGAGCATTCCTTTGACTTGGCCACCCTCAAGTACAATGTCTGCCTCCACCTCAATGACTCCCACGTGGTTTCCACTCAGAGGTGTTTTCTCTGTTAGGAAAAGTCAGGGACTGGGTTTGCCCCAGACTGGCCGAGTTTTCTCAGATACTCCGCGGTTTTAAACCTGCAGCTGAGGGATGGGGTAGTTGAAGACAGTCCTTTGATGGAGAGAAGCCTGAAGCTATATCAGAAGCTCTATCAGAATTTCTGCATTTGAGTTAAGGGATTAAAATCAACAAGTGGATTTGGGAACAAAGGCCAGAGGTTTCATCTTCAGTAGTTACCTAGGCACCTAGGCCACAGTAAATCGTCCACAGAAAACTATCAGAACAGGGATGTTCTGGGAATCCACAATAAAGCTCCTCTACGACCTTTCACCCTGGCTCAGAGGCTTCCTACGGAATAGCAAAGGCAACCTGTTAACCATGCGACATCCGTTTAATGGCTACAGCTGCATCTACCTCCACAGGTGGGTTCCTTCTACCAGGTGGGTGTGGATGTGGACACCTGCCTCCACCTCAGTCTCAGCCCTGGGAGGGGGATGGAAGGGTCTCATTTTTTCTTTGATACATTGGAGGGCACGGGGCCGGGGGCGGGGGACACGCGCGCCTCTACCCTGCGCATGCTTATAGAGACCTATTAAAGCTGAAAACTTTTCAGGAATGAGTTGTAGTTGGTATTTCAGACACAGCGGTCAGGGTTCAGAGAGATTTCAGGATGGGACTCATGCTGGAACTGCCTCCCCGTCCACCTCTACTTATGGGTCTTTCCACTTGGGCTGCTTGTCTCTGACTGAGGGAAGTTCAAGGGCTCCCCGGAAGCTGAGCACAGTCCTGTTTTCCAGGTTGCTTAACACCAACGAGAGGCTCCGGTACCACAGCTGTTTGCTGGCTGCAAATTTCACTTTGTTTTGAAACACTGGGAGTGCTGTCCTGGGCCAGGGTAGCTGGACTCCAGGCATCTGTTCCGACATGAATCAAGGGCTTGGACTTCACCTCTCTGGATTCAAGCTCCCTATTGCTATTGGGTGGATCATCCAAGGCTTGGTGAACCCTGCCTCACAATGATAGTGAGAGTTGTGGTCCAGGATCAAAGAGTGGTGACTAGCCAGTTATCCAGTGGTAATTTTGATGACACCTCAAACTCCCAAATCAGAAGGATCATGGGGCTCTGTGTTCACCATCTTCTTTCATGCTGAAAATCAAGATCAAGCAAACTTGTACCTTGTGCATCCGGGGAAGTTTCAATCCTCCCTGAGCCATCATAGGACACCTGCGTTGCCCACTGACAGGTGTCCCTCCTCCCCAGCCAAACACCCCATCTGGCACTGTGCCCCCCCCCCCGCCCCACCGGTGGATCTGGGCCACCAGAGCTGGGCAAGAAGGGAAAGTCCCTCGAGGCTCGCATGCCCTCACGGAGTCAGTGAACAAAGGATAGCCGCGAGGGACACCTCTCACATCTCCTCATCTGGCCAGACCAGAACCAAGCTCAACTCGTCCTTCTTTCTCGCTGATGCCGCCCGATCCCTTGGCTGTGCTTTTGCTGTAGCTGGGGAGAGTCACCCAGGGCCAGGCTAGTGTCCGGAGTGGCCTGCCCTGCAGACCAGGCTGCCCGGCCCTGTGACCCGGCTGCCCGCTCCTGTCTGGGCCAACCACGGTCGGCATGTCAGACCGACGGGCCTGCACCATCCGTCTTCTGAACTCTCTCCTCACCCACCCCCGCAGCTATTTGACTTCCACGGCCCACCGTCCTGTGTCTAAACCAGCACGCTTTCTGCGGGCTGATGAGCGTCGGGATTCCGCGCCTTAACCCGGCC
The DNA here is from genome assembly GCF_020826845.1 of Diceros bicornis minor. Taxonomy (NCBI): domain Eukaryota; kingdom Metazoa; phylum Chordata; class Mammalia; order Perissodactyla; family Rhinocerotidae; genus Diceros; species Diceros bicornis. The sequence continues at coordinate 7,217,153 of NC_080765.1, read as the reverse complement.
TTGCGTTCGCTCCCCCGCACAGTTCTGTGGCCGGCAGGGCTTCTTGGCCATTTCAAGTCGGAGAATAAGTTGAGCTCTTTTGGGCCCCAAGAGCTCCAATCGTTCGCTTCATCGGAGAAAGCTGCGTATTTCCTGCTAGAGAGACAGCTACTAGACGGTTCCGTGTCTCCTTTGCGGGTGTATCAAGTTGTGCCGGCCGATGTGCACGTCGGCACCACTGGCGACCTCCGCCGGACTTGACCGTCTTGCCAGTGCTGACCCGGCTCCTGCTCCCGGCTTCCCGCGCGCGCGGCGGGCAGTGCGGGCAGTGTTGCGGCCCGGAGCGGCCTCGCGACCCCAGCCGCGGCCGCCAGCGCACTGGCCTTCACCCTCATTGCTCCCCCTCGTGCACGTGTCAGGGTTGCATGATCATCTGGGTGGCGAGGCGACAACGCTGCCGACCTGGTGCGCTCGCTTGGCCACAGCGCCTGGTCTCCATCCTCCACACCGCCGCTGCGGCCGGCAGGTGGCAGTCTCCTCCCCTCCTCGGCCCGCGTCTCGGGATGGGGGTAGGGGAGCGGCTGCGCCGTGGGAGGGGCCGCCGCCCCGCCCGGACTTGGGGCGCCGGCTTCTGGGATGAGAGGCGGAGTAGACGCGGAAAGTGGGGGGAGAGCTCCTCGATAGTCTTGCTGATGTGGTGATCACCGCTGTGGGGGCTGTAACACCCTCCTCCAGGCGGAGGGGGCAGCTAACTTTTCTTCCACCCTCCTCTCCCCCCAACCCCGCTTCCAGCCTCCCCGGAGCAGGTCCCCGTGCACCGCGGGGTGGTAATGCTTCCCAACCCCCTCCCCGACTCCCTCCACACCTGGGAACAGGGAGGCCTCTTCCCGGGACAGGACCCCTGCGCAGTGAGCCCTCCAGGCCGACTCCCTTTTCACATCGAAACGGCTTCACGCGCCCCTGAACGCTCCCTTCAAAAAGTTCATTTCAGTTTTTCCTTACGGTGTTTGTAATGACCGCGGGCGGTGTCTGCGCGTAGAGCTGAGCCTGAGATGGAGTTGACCACCCGCTTGGGCTGCTGCTCCCGAGCAATTGGAGTCAGGAGACCAGCCCTTGAGCCAGGGTCTGTAACTCCCACCCTCCGGGGATGACCTTCATCGGTGGGATCTGAGCCCCCAGCGGCGGCGCAGGGATCAGGTCTTCCGGGCCCGACGTGTCCGGCCCTCCGCGGGGCGAGGATCGGGCGCGGGGCCCTTAGTCACCCGCTGACTTCACCCGGCAATCTGTAAGTTTCACTGGGCTGATTTGCTTGAACTCAGCGGGTGGCAAGTCCGGTCCGAGGGCCTGATCTAAGTTCGCATCCAGGAGGGGAGAGCCAGCTGGGCGGGCGGCTCCTGGGAGGCGAGTGGCAAGAGCGCACGTGTCCGGGCTCCCGGGGCTGCCGGCGCTGTCGGTCAGGGGCTGGGGACCCGCGGGGATCGCCGCCGCAGGGCCGCACACCAGCACGCAGCGCGCGGGAAGGAGCGGCCGAGGACACACTGCGTCCCCTCCTCCTTCTCCCCTCCCCCACGTCCGTCCCGGGGCACGGGCCGGAGACGCCGCCGCCGCCCGAGCCCAGCGCGCCCACATCCGGAGCCTGGAAGGGCCCAGAGAGAGGCCGAGGGGAGTGCCGAGATGACCCCCCCTCAGGCGGAGGGAAGGGCTGAGGGGGTACAAGCTATGACTTTATCCGTGCAAATGCCAAGATGGGGGAGGGGAGGCCAGATTATTCCAGAGATGCTTGTATTTCCCACGACAGCATCAGCTGCACGTGCGTTCCCGCGTGAGCACTGTCAATGCATTTTCAGAACCGAGCGACCGTAATGGGAAACTAACCATGAGGTAAGAACTGTATTTGTACCTCAAAGCTCTGCGCTCTTCCTGGTGGGATGTCTCGGGACTGTTCCCGACAATGTCACTTCATAGCTCCTTTACGAACCGTCGGGCAGAGTTGGCACTGAGCAGCGAGATGTGGGAAATTGATGAAAATTTCTATCTATAGCAGAGTGAGTCCCCTGTTCTGCCATACTACTTGTACAAATACCCCAGCTTCAAGAGGAGGAACAGTTTTAAAAGAGAGAATCTCCACTGATGTAATGGAGGGGTCTGAAATTTTCACCTCCGAGGGTGACCCAGGATAACCGGCCAACCCAAGATGTGAGGGAGCTTGTTCACTGGAGAGTCTTCATAACCGGACAATAAAGGAAAAGCAGGGAGGGCTCTCCCGGGGCTGTCCCTTCTTAGATGACTCGCTTTGGGCCCCTGTGTATCACCATGAATTCAAAATTATCCACACACCAAATGGGCCATCAACACTGACCACTGTCAAAAGGAAATCTGGACTTTGTAAGGAGAGACTTTACTGGAAAAGACCATTGCAATAGGAAAAACATTCTGACCTTGGGACCTGCAAGCACCTCAAAATCAATCAGACAAAGGGTTTTCTTTTATAGGGAGGGGTGAGCAGGGCTAATAGGAGCTCTTCGAGGGAGGCGGGCAATGGGTAGGGGTGAAGAGACTGCATGGCCGGGGAGTACTGACAGGAAACGTTTCTCTGAATGAGCTTGTCCAGGGGGAGGCTCAGCACTTTACGGCTTTGGCGCTTGTAGGGCGTGTGCAAGCCATAGTTTAGGGGCATGTGGGGAGGAGAGAAGCCTGACTAGTCTGGTCAAGCCAGACTAATAGTAGATTAGATCTACTAATAGTAGATTCACATGCAGTTGTAAGACATAATACAGAGAGGTCCCATGTATCCTTTACTCATTTCCCCCTGGAGCAACATCTTGAAAAACTGTGATAGCATACCACAACCAGTATATTGACATTGGTAATATTGAGATACAGAACATTTCATCATCACAAGGATCCCTCGTGTCGATCTGTTTTTGGTAGCCATACCCATTTCCCTCCTGCCGCCATCCACACTGCCCCTGGCAACCACTAATCTGTTCTTCTTTGCCATAATTTTTATTATTTCAAGAATGTTGTATAAAGGGAGTAATACACTATGTAACCAATTCGAGATTGGCTTTTTATTTTTCGTTCACCATAATTCTCTGGAGAGTCTTCCAAGTTGTCGCGGTGTATCAATAGTTCATTTTTTCCCCCATTGTTGAGTAGTATTCCGTGGTATGGATGCACCACAGTTTGTTTGACCATCACCCATTGAAAGATAGCTGAGTCGTTTCCCGGTTTGGGTTATTACGAATAAAACTGCTGTAAACAATTGTGTACAGGTTTTTGTGTGAAAGTAAGTTTTCATTTCTCTGGAATAAAATTGCTGGATTCTATGGTAGTTACATGTTTTAATTTTTTTTTTTCCTTTGAAGAAACTACCAAACTGTTCCCCAGAGTGGCTGTACCATTTTACCTTCCTATCAGCAATCTGTGAGTGATCCAGTTGCTCTGCATCCCTGCCAGCATTTGGAGCTGTCACTTTCTTTTTAGCCATTCTGATAGGTTTATAGTGATATCTCAACCACATAAGTGATGTTATGACTATACACTGCTGTCACCAGAGGGTCTCCTGCTGTGAGGGATTTCCCCTTCTCTTGCGAGCTATCAAATCACTGCCCATACAAAGTTCAGTGTGTGCTGTTGCCAGCTTGTGGTCATGTCTTTTTCCTTGATCAGCCTCCAAATCCTTGAATTTACCCCATTGTGATGAATCTAAGGATCAGTGTCCAGATTAAGCAAATACCCAGATGTGGAAATGTCTGGCGATCTCACCTCACCTAATAAAGGCTCTTCGCTTTCTGGAATCTTAGTGCATCCGGTCCTCTTCACTTCCACAAGCTTTTGGTCTTTTAAAGCATGCAATTTCTTAATGTGTCCTTTTTCTCTAGTCGTTGTCATGCCTTTACTTAATAACCTTACCTGGAAGCAGAAGTACCAGCAATTTCTTCCGGCTTTATTGAGATACGATTGACATATAACACTGTGTAAGTTTAAGGTGTACAACGTGATGATTTGATACACATGTGTATTGTGACATGATCACCGCAATAGGGTTAGTTAACACCTCCATCATCCAGCAATTTTGCTAGCACCAAGTGCCAGCCTCTTTCTCCTCAGCGCAGAAAGCCTCTTCTTTCTGTTTGGACTCTTCTCCCACCCTGGAAATTGGCAAATGCCCCAGGGAGAAGCCAGTGTGAGCCAGGCACTCACGTCCGCGCAATTCCCTTTTTTCAGGGATCGTAGCTCCCCAAGTCCTATCTGCACTGGCTTCTGCCCAGTGTCTTAAAACAGTGTTTTGTGTGCTTTGTTGAGCTTTATAGCTGATTTTGGTGGGTCGGGCCAACTCAAGCTGCTCAAGACAATTGGAACGTGAAATTCTTTTGCCCCGAAATGTTTTAAACCAAAGAATTTTTCTTTTTCTTCATTTTTATGTAGAGAAACACTTAAACAGGAATTTCAACGGCAATAATAATTCTTCCAGCAAGCACTCTCCATAATTTACTATTAGAAGT